>NC_135147.1:12889978-15389978 GCF_051014445.1 Colletes latitarsis | reverse complement strand
TTTTGTAGGTACCTATGGGCTCTGCTTCAGAAATAAATTTCAATGAGATACCTTTACTATTGAAGGAGTTATGGCTGTTTGAAAATTGGACCAGTTTTAGAGGGTTTTTCACACTTTACGGTGTCAAGGAATAACTTCTTCAATATTGTTAGAATTTCTATATATTCTCCACTAATATACGCGTTGTTTGCCTTTTTAAACATTAAAATCGTCCACTCCGTTCTGAAGTTATAACATTTTAAAGATACACATGAAATTTCAGGGAAGCATTTCTGGGTCAAAAATTATATTTTCGGTAACGAATTTTTTTCTTGAATGTGCGTAGGAATTCGAGGGTATATCTATTCACCAAAAATGATTGTAATTGACCCCTGCAACCAAAAAATAATTTTTTTTGAATGATTTGAAATTTTTTAATTTTGTCGAAAAATTTCTCACCTTTTCGAATTTTTTTCTCAAATGTGATTGGGATTTCAGAGGTATGTCTATTTATAAAAAATGAGTGTAATTGACTCCCCTAGCTAAAAATAATTTTTTTAATACGATTTGAAATTTTTTTTTTTCGCCGAAAAATTTAGACATCCGAATTTTTTTCTCGAAAGTGCGTAGAATTTCGGAATTATGTCTATTCATGAAAAATGCTTATAATTGACCCCCGCAACCAAAAATAATTTTTTCAAAATGATTTGAAATTTTTTAATTTAATTTTTTAATAACTTTTTAACGAAGCTTCAATCAAGAAATTGATATTGTTGATTTTCGTCTTATTTTGGCCTCTAGAATCTCCCATTAAAATTTTTCCCTGAGTTGGCCGAATACCCTGTATAATGTATCTCTTTAAACCATGTAACTTTTGTACACAAAATGTTTTCTTGCAACGCATATTTTGCAAGTTATAAAATTGCACATATTGCGTGGACCACTCTGTATATCTTATTTAACTTTGTTTTCGAGTTATAATTCTATGTTGGAATAATTTTTTCGAAAAATGGAGATACATTAATTCCATCTAAATATTTACAAATACAATTCAGTTCTTGACGTCGAATCTTGAATTTTAATTCTGCAAACACTTTACACCTAGTATCTTGCGTGTACCAATAATTAGAACAGTAGGTGTTACATTATTGTAATACGTGATGAATGAAAATGAGAAGTTTTTTTAGTCAAGAAATGATACATATGAACTTAATGTATGAGTTTGCCATGGGTGACGAATACCTGAACAAATAGAGAGAGTAAGACAGCCAATTAATTATTTCAAACACTTCTTGCGAAGTTAAGCAAATACAGTGTGTTAAAAAAGAAACTATAACTCGAGAACAAGATTAACACTGGAACTACCAAAGCAGTCAAAATGACTCATTCGTAATTTCTAATAAAACCTATAAAAAATTAAATCGACTGAATTTTTGAAAATTTTCCATAATTTTCTATAAGAAAATGAATAAACACTTATTTCCATTGCATTCTACATTTCTTCACATATCCATCGTTTCAATCCCTTTGGTACAAATAAATACACTATAATTATTGGTAGTTCTAGTGTTAAATAAAATACTTGTTTGAATGAACTTTGTTTCTCGTTTTCTTGCACAAAATGAATCTCACATGCCACGAGACATCCTGTATATATATTTAAAAAAAAGGAGACCTGGTGCTCAGGAGACGAGTATGATGCCCTCACATTCTCCACATCAAGTTTGTTTGGAACGTACTGCAACCGTGATGTTTCTTCGGGAAATCCGCAATGTCTACCAGGCAGACGATCTCGTAACAGAACAGTGTGTCGTGGTCCGCGAACTCCCATACTTCGTGGCATAGTCGGAACATCTGCAAAATCGAAATCAAGAATTTTTTTAAATTAATAACGATAGTAACTTTCACATTTAATCCATTACAAGACACTGAAATAAACATTAATTTAGTTTAATTTACTTGATCATCGAAAAAGATTAATGCATTAATACAGGGTGTTTTTCGATTAGTGGTTTATCTCAAAAAGGAATAAATCTACACTCACGTCGGTATTTAAGCTGAAGCTCAAAATTTTAATAAAAAAATCAGAGGAAAATGTAATGAAAATAAATACGAAATTAAATTATAAGAATTATATTCATTTAATCTTTAACAATAACGATAGCACAAATAATTTCCATTATAATTATTTTTTCAATTTTTTGGAGTCGAAAATACAAGTTTTATGGTTATTATGATTTTAATATATTGACTGCCACGTCACCTATATAGGGTGTTCGGCCACTCCTGGGAAAAATTTTAATGGGGGATTCTAGAGGCCAAAATAAGACGAAAATCAAGAATAACAATTTGTTGATGGAGGCTTCGTTAAAAAGTTATTAACGTTTGAAATTCCACTCGTACTGAATTTTTTTCTCGAAAATGCGCAAGATTTCGGGGGTATGTCTATTCGCCAAAAATGATTGTAATTGACCCCTGCAACCGAAAATAATTTTTTCAGAACGATTTCAAACACATGAAATTTCAGGGGAATCATTCATTCATGATCAGACATTATATTTTCGGTAACGAATTTTTTTCTCGAAACTGGGTAGGATTTTGAGGATATCTCTATTCACCAAAAATGATTATAATTGAAGTCCGCAAACCAAAATAATTTTTCCAGAACGATTTGACATTTTCTTTTTCGCCAAAAAATTTAAGCACCTACACCCTGTCGATTTTTGTTAAAAATTTGTTTTTTATTTTTAATAAATTTGTTTGACATCCTACAGAAAAGTTGTCTTACACTTTTACGTAGGTACTCATGAGCTCTTCTTCAGAAAAAAGTTTCATTGAAATATATTCACTGTCGTAGGAGTAATGGCCGTTTAAAAATTGGACCAATTTTGGGGGGTTTTTCTCACTTTACGGTGTCAAGGAACGACTTTTTCAATATTGTTAGAATTTCTATATATTCTTCATTAATATACGCGTTGTTTGCTTTTTTAAATATTAAAATCGTCCAATCCGTTCAGAAGTTATAACATTTTAAAGATACGCATCAAATTTCAGGGTAGCATTTCTGGCCTCAGATTAGATTTTCGATAAGGAATTTTTTTCTCGAAAATGCGTAGGATTTCGGTGGTAGGTGTAATGACCAAAAATGATTGTAATTGGACCCTACAACCGCAGATAATTTTTTCAGAATGATTTAAAATTTTTTAATTTTGTTGAAAAGTTTAGGCATCTACCCTCCGTCGATCTTTCTTAAAAATTCATTTTCGATTTTTAGTAATTTTGTTTGACACCCTACAGAAAAATCGTCTAATACTTTTTTATATATACCCATGGGCTCTACTCCAGAAAAAAGTTTCATTGAAATATATTCACTATTGTAGGAGTTATGGCCGTTTGAAAATTGGACCGTTTTTATGGGGTTTTTCTCATTTTGTGGTGTCAAGGAACAACTTTTTGAATATTTTTGTAATTTCTGCATATTCTTCACCAAAATACGTGTCGTTTGACTTTTTAAACATTAAAATCGTGCAATCCGTTCAGAAGTTATGATGTTTTAAAGATTTCCATGAAATTTCAGGAAAGCATTTTCTGGCCTGAAATTATATTTTCGGTAAGGAATTTTTATCTCAGAAATGCGTAGGATTTCGAAGGTATGTGTATTCACCAAAAATAATTATAATTGACCCCTGCAACCGAAAATAATTTTTCCAGAACGATTTGAAATTTTTGAATTTAATTGTTAATAACTTTTTAACGAAGTCTCCATTAACAAATTTTCTTGATTTTCGTCTTATTTTGGCCTCTAGAATCCCCCATTAAAATTTTTCCCAGGGGTGGTCGAACACCCTGTATATGTGGTGACATGACTTTTCACTAAGGAGCTAAAAAAATTAATTTTCAAGATTAGATGTTAAAGAAAATAAATCTAGATAGGATTCTTGTATTTTAACGAGGTTGTAAAAATAAGTTCTATGACAAATTGTGGGTATGCAAATTTCCAATTGTCTAAAAACAAAGTTCCATTTTTGTGGACAATTTAAAGGGTTTGGTTTGACAGGCAACGCGTTAAACTGAACTAGAAATAAATTTTCACATTTAAATGTTTACAATAATTCGATACTTTATCAAAGAAGTGGAAGAAATTTAAAGCAATATTCTGTATTCACAAAAAGTCATAATTTCTATCATTTAATTCCACACTACTTACATTCTCAGTTCTAATAATATTTTGTTTCTCTTTGCTACAAACACTATTTCATATCCAAACTTATAAATAATAAAACTGTGTGATGAATTCGTTTTCTAATTTAATACCATTGACTGGTAGCTTACCATTTTGTACCAATTTAATATTTTAGTACATTAATATTTAAGTATTTTATGCGTAAATTATAACTTCTCAGTGTTTTCTCTGATCAATAGTTTAATGACCAGTTTTGATTAAACGAGGAACGCGTTGAAGCTCTACTTTGTAATGGCTTGTAACAATCAACTCGTAAAGTATCCGAGGAAGCGCGTTGCTCAGATTTTTATTTTCTACATCATTCGAGCCAACTTAATTGAAAAACCCCATGAATCTCAATTGTTAAGTTGTGGGCACACTTACGCGGTAATACGCCGTGACAAAATTGGCCCCATGGTCCATGTCCATGCGAACTTTGACTCTGAACGTTCGGGTGAAGGATTCCACCCATCTGCGCAGGATGAGACGTCCTGGGATGCTGATGAGAACTTCCACCGTTCTGTAATTGGTAATTAAGGACAATGAGAGGTCATGCTTCGAGTAAATTTGTAAGAAAAACTAGACCCAAGACGGAAGCGAAAGATACGTTCCCCAACATTTTTTTGATTTATGCTCCATCTCAACATCTCAAATCTTTCGACCCTCCAATATAATAGTAAATCAAGGTTTGGAAAAGTATAATACAAATAGGTACTTCAAACGAAAATAAAATTAATATAATTTTCTAATTACCCTTAAAAGTAACTTAGCTAAAAATTGCTTGCAATATTTGCAATATTTGCTCTATTTGCTCTATTTGCTCTATTCGAGACATGGTAGTAAGTTCAGAACACTGCATTGAAACATTTATTTCAGTGTAATAAGTATTATAATTGCATGTTAAGATATTAAATCTGTTATTTTCATTCTCTATTACTCTTGATCCAGTGCTACCCTAGGAGACCGATGATTTAAAAAAAAGAAAATTAATCTTTCGGTATGTAGATAGTTGAAAAACTTAGAAATAAAAAATGAAGATTAGAAATAGTGTTGCTTTTATTGCATATTTTACAATAAAATTTCTAAGCTCTATATCCTATCTTTATAGGTGTATTAGTCCTTTTTTCATTTTGAATCGGCTAAAACGTTACAATCGTCCCCAATCGCACTTATGAATTTTAATTATAAATATTCATTAATGGTACGCTTGTGAGTCTTATGTAACGATGAGTATTTCTTTATAAATCATCAAATTAAAGATTTCAAACAAGAATTATATTTCAAAAAAGAAAGAAGAGTTATATTTGCTAAGAGAAATTTGTGTTAATATTCGTCATATACAGGGTGTTTAATAAGCAATGGTATGTACAAGCACAAGTGTGGTTATTTTACATAAAAAAATGAATCAAAAATATAGAATAAAATTTTTCTATTCGAAGCTTTGTTTTCAAGGAAATTAACTTTTAGAATTTGTGGGGAACGCGACGGTTGCCTCAATACAACGGACTTTGTCATAGCATTCTGCATTTTGAAAAACAAAAGATGTAAAGCAATATCGTTTGTATTGGACAGTTAAGGCAAAATATTATAAAATTGGAAGGATTGAAAATATAAACTGTTACATTGAAAAGGTTTGTTAGAATTTATTAAAAAGACTACGATTGTGTGTGCACCAAAATGGGCAACATTTTGAGGAAATTAAGCAAATTAATAAAAGAATCTGTCTCGAAAGTGAACGTTCAATTTTTGGTGCAACCACAAATACATGTAACATACAATGAAATTTGGAAAACCGGGGCATCCTGGTGCACGCGCCCAATAAATTTTCAAAGTCGTTTTTCTTCAAACCAAAGCCTCGCATGAAAAAATTTTATTCCACATTTTCGATTCATTTTTTCATACAGAATCGCCACGTTGGTATTTATACCGCTAGGGTGGATCTTATTTTTGATAATCGAAATTTTTATATGCAACCCTCAGGATTTGTTCAACTTGATAACAAAATAATTCCTGCAAAAGGGGAAGTCAATAGGAGAATGGAAAAGAGTATCAAAATAGACTTTAAATTTGGGAATTTCAGTAATTTACTCCAATTCTATTTGTAACTCTATTTTTAAATTTCGGTTGAAGAAGTCTTTATTATTTAATAAAAGTGTATTCAATTATAACATTTATCTATAGAGGCGATTATAAAGAGTTCACAGACCTAATAGTCATTTTTCTGGGAAGAATACAAGCTACGAGTATCAAATATTTGTATTCGTTATTCGCGAATAAAATTTGCCCAACTCTGTCTCTACCTAATCGTTTGGTTGAACTTAAAATTTCAAATTAAATACTATTTTTGGGACGCGCTGAATTTCGTTTTATTTGTATTTCAAAGGACTAATACGTGTTCTGTGTTCATTAGGTTGGACCTTATTTTTGATTATTGAAATTTTTATATGCGATCCCCTAGATTTATTCAACATGATAAAAAAATATTTCCTGCAAATGTTTACTTCAATTCTATCTGTAACTCTATTTTCAAATTTCGGTTGAAGAAGTAGTTATTATTTAATAAAAGTGTTATTTAATTATAATATTATATTTTTCGAAATGAATTTCTCTTAAGAAATGAGGGGAAACTAGGAATTCAAAGTATTTGTATTTTTTTAATCTACATTTTAGCTTGGATTTACACTACCGTACCAGCAATAGCACCATTAGATTAGATTTAGAATTTTTAAATAATTTATATCAATACAAACACATAGATCAAGCAATAAGTAATGCAACACTTCAAAAATTCTGCAATCAATTATGGTATTTGTCACCAGAGAATAGAGCATTATCATCTTTTGATCCGGATATTTCTGTAGAAATGAAGAAAAAAATGTTTCGAGCTGTTGAAAACGAATGTCACCAAATTTAAAGAAATTAATTGTCCACACAAAAGACGTAAAACATTATACAAATGTTACTATTGATAATTTCATTTCTATCCAAACGTTTAAAATTTGTTTCTCGGTTTCAAATAAATACAGATTTGTTACGTAAAGACACAGCGTTATGGGAAACAGATGATAATTATAATGATGAGATACAAATTGTTCATAATTTACAACTAATCAATGATGTGGAGGAACAAGCTGTTTAACTAATGAAAGAATAAATAACTAATAATACCAATATCTTGTGTTTGTTTAACAATATATAAATATAATTGACGTTCAAAATAAAAAATGCTAATCCTATTTTATTTCTTGTTTTTATTTATAAACAAAATTGGATTAATATAAGATATATTTTAAGTGATGTTTGTTATTTCAAAATTGAAATTAAATGATATTTACAATTGACTAATTATGAAAGTGGTGTAAGTCCATTTGTAGCCTGGAAATCGTACATTATTTTAGTTAAATTCGCCTAAAAGAAATTTATATAATCAAATTACATATTGATAAATTAGTACAAACATTCCCAGACTTCACATAATTATCCTATATTTTTTAATTGTCGGATCTGCTATCATTCAATTTTCTCGAAACAAAAGTAAATGGACTTGCACCACTTTCAAAATAAACGGTCCATATATGAACTATATTACGAAAAACGAAAAAGAAAAACAACATGGCCTACAAATTGTAACAGAATATAAACAGCGTTATAGACGAAAAAACACTAAGTCAAAGGTAAATATTTGAAAAGTTTTTTTAGTTTCTTGTACCTCTTTCCTTTACATGCAAGCTAAATTTGACTTTATACTCGGTAATCAAAATTTGAGATAAAATAAGCGATTGTCAGTGAGGATTAGTCATGGTAACAACTAAATTAAACATAAACAAAATTATTGAAAAATTGCATTTTTACGTTCTCTGAGAATATATTATTTTCGTACGAAATCATACGACGCTAAATATTCCATTTATCGTTTAAACAAATTCTTTTAATATTTAATAAGTAACTTTCTTCTGCCACAATACATTATAATTGTACAGATTTTAGTCTAAATTGACCTGTACTAATTAAATAACGTGATAAAATTGGTATTTTCCCATCTTTAATGAAATTTAATCTTTTTACAGAAACAAAGCCGTTGTGGTAAGTCTTTTTATTATCCAAACGACTTGATTTTTTGTAGAAATTACTTTCCCCCAAAATGGAATAAATCGAAGGGATCGCATGATCAAAATTCTGAAAAGAATTTCTGACTAAGAATAACTAAGTTTCACCCTACTGTACATCGAATATCCGTGACACAATTTTGAGATGTGTTTGGAGTCATTATTTTCTACGAAAATAAATCCTTGACACACCAATTTTCTTCCTGACGAAAGAAAGTTCCATACGACACTAAATATTCCACGTATCGTTTAAACAAATTCTTTTAATATTTAACACTAGATTTACGGATGTTGATTATATACCTATTTTTACTGAAATGAACTAATTTGACTCATGCAACAAAATTCAAGTTGTTTGCAAAAAAAAAATATAGCTCCAAATCAATTTAAATGAAAGATTTATTATTAAAAATTTCATTCATAACATTTTTTAAGTATACACTGTGTTTTTAAAATTCAATTAGCAAAAGCAATTTTTTCTGATTTTTTCCAACGATGGCAACCCTACGTAATTAGATGTAAGACAAATATCAATTGAAATACCTTTTACAAATAAATATCGAAATTACCTTGGTGGACAAAATTTTTGTAGCAAAAAATTGATTTTATAAAATTATATTATTTCACTAAAAACGCTCTATTCACACGCGATGTATAAAACGGAATGATGAAAAAGGTGGGTAAATAAGACACTTTTTGACCCCAGCTAACTAATAAATTGTCAAGATTGATCATGAATGTTTACGCGTAATTGGTGTTAGAATTCTGATTCTTTATGTAAGCCAGAAATTTCATTTGCAAAGCAATTAACTGTTGAATCATTTTATGAGTCAAATTGGCTGACAACCGTAAAAATAGGTATACCACATTCAACAATACGAAATGAGGGAGTAAGTCGAAGGGAGGAATTCATATTTAGGTATAATACATTACGGAATTAAAAACCAACATATGTTATTAAAAAATAATATTCAAGTCTTTTCTATATATATAGCAACAAAATACTAAATGATTCAAATTGGCTCAGTCCGTAAATCTAGTGTTAATATGTACCTTTTTTTTGTCACAATACATTATAATTATACAAGTTTTAGTCTAAATCGTCCTGTACTAATCAAATAATGTGATAAAATTGGTATTTTCCCATCTTTAATGAAATTTAATTTTTGTACATAAACAAAGCCGTTATGGCACATCTTTCTATTATCCAATCGACTTGATTTTGTTCTCAAAATGGAATAAATCGAAGGGGTTGCATGATCAAAATTCTAAAAAGAATTTCTGACCAAGAATAACTAAGTTTCACCCTACTGTACATCGAATATTCGTGACACAATTTCGAGATGTGTTTGGAGTCATTATTTTCTACAAAAATAAATCCTTGGCCCACCAATTTTCTTCCTGACGAAAGAAAATTCCATACGACACTAAATATTCCACTTATCGTTTAAACAAATTCTTTTAATATTTAATAACTAATCAAATAACGTGATAAAATTGGTATTTTCCCATCTTTAATGAAATTTAATTCTTGTACATAAACAAAGCCGTTATGGCACATCTTTCTATTATCCAATCGACTTGATTTTGTTCTCAAAATGGAATAAATCGAAGGGGTTGCATGATCAAAATTCTAAAAAGAATTTCTGACCAAGAATAACTAAGTTTCACCCTACTGTACATCGAATATCCGTGACACAATTTCGAGATGTGTTTGGAGTCATTATTTTCTACAAAAATAAATCCTTGATCCACCAATTTTCTTTCTAACGAAAGAAAGTTCCATACGACACTAAATATTCCACTTATCGTTTAAACAAATTCTTTTAATATTTAATAACTAATCAAATAACGTGATAAAATTGGTATTTTCCCATCTTTAATGAAATTTAATTTTTGTACACAAACAAAGCCGTTATGGCACATCTTTCTATTATCCAATCGACTTGATTTTGTTCTCAAAATGGAATAAATTGGAGGGGTCGCCCGATCAAAATTCTGAAAAGAATTTCTGACCAAGAATAACTAAGGTTCACCCTACTGTACATCGAATATCCGTGACACAATTTCGAGATGTGTTTGGAGTCATTATTTTCTACAAAAATAAATCCTTGACTCACCAATTTTCTTCCTGACGAAAGAAAGTTCCATACGACACTAAATATTCCACTTATTGTTTAAACAAATTCTTTTAATATTTAATAACTAATCAAATAACGTGATAAAATTGGTATTTTCCCATCTTTAATGAAATTTAATTTTTGTACATAAACAAAGCCGTTATGGCACGTCTTTCTATTATTCAATCGACTTGATTTTGTTCTCAAAATGGAATAAATTGGAGGGGTCGCCCGATCAAAATTCTGAAAAGAATTTCTGACTAAGAATAACTAAGGTTCACCCTACTGTACATCGAATATCCATGACACAATTTCGAGATGTGTTTGGAGTCATTATTTTCTACAAAAATAAATCCTTGATCCACCAATTTTCTTTCTGACGAAAGAAAGTTCCATACGACACTAAATATTCCACTTATCGTTTAAACAAATTCTTTTAATATTTAATAACTAATCAAATAACGTGATAAAATTGGTATTTTCCCATCTTTAATGAAATTTAATCTTTTTACAGAAACAAAGCCGTTGTGGTAAGTCTTTTTGTTATCCAATCAACTTGATTTTGTTCTCAAATGGAACAAATTGGAGGGGTCGCTCGATCAAAATTCTGAAAAGAATTTCTGACTAAGAATAACTAAGGTTCACCCTACTGTACATCGAATATCCGTGACACAATTTTGAGATGTGTTTGTAGTCATTATTTTCTACAAAAATAAATACTTGACCCACCAATTTTCTTCCTAACGAAAGAAAGTTCCATACGACACTAAATATTCCACTTATCGTTTAAACAAATTCTTCTAATATTTAATAACTAATCAAATAACGTGATAAAATTGGTATTTTCCCATCTTTAATGAAATTTAATTCTTGTACATAAACAAAGCCGTTATGGCACATCTTTCTATTATCCAATCGACTTGATTTTGTTCTCAAAATGGAATAAATTGGAGGGGTCGCCCGATCAAAATTCTGAAAAGAATTTCTGACCAAGAATAACTAAGTTTCACCCTACTGTACATCGAATATCCGTGACACAATTTCGAGATGTGTTTGGAGTCATTATTTTCTACAAAAATAAATCCTTGATCCACCAATTTTCTTCCTGACGAAAGAAAGTTCCATACGACACTAAATATTCCACTTATCGTTTAAACAAATCCTTTTTATATTTAATAAGTAACTTTTCTCTACCACAATACATTATAATTATACAGATTTTAGTCTAAATTGACCTGTACTAATCAAATAACATGATAAAATTGGTATTTTCCCATCTTTAATGAAATTTAATCTTTTTACAGAAACAAAGCCGTTGTGGTAAGTCCTTTTGTTATTCAGTCGACTTTATTTTGTTCTCAAAATGGAACACATTAGAGGGGTCGCTCGATCAAAATTCTAAACAAAATTTTTGACCAAGAATAACTAAGTTTCACCCTATTGTACCGCCGATTACCAGACACCCTGATAATATTTTCAAATATTTACAGTATTACAACCGTCATCAATCACTCCTACTACTCGGACAAAGAAAGAAGGATACCCACTTGATAAGGATGCCATTTCTGGCCATCGGTGAATTCAGCGTACTCCGCGATATTTTCTTGTCTGCGTAACTCCCTTTCACGGTTGACGTCGCTAAAATCAACGGACGGATATCCGCTGTTGGAGAACGCGGCGTTACATTCCCCGGCCCCCGCAGTGGCCATGCTGGCTACAACCTGATTTCTGTTCACGTCCTTGCACTTGTCCATTCCACGTTGATGCATCGCGCCCATGACTTGCAGTCTCTCGATCGGATCGCCAACGTTGCCGTACCAATCGGCCATTCGCGGCGAGTGGATCGGTTTTGGGCGTTGCGCCGATTGAAACCATGGCTCCGCCACTCGATCCGACTCCACGGTGGCGTTGATGGGTAACCCCGGCGTTGACACGCAGCCGAAACGATGCTGGTGGTCCAGGAAACCGGAAGACGCGACCGGGCCGGCGACCACACCTGCTCGAGCGATCGCGTTTTGAAGAATCGAGCGTCTCGAGAGCTCGCGACTCTGTTCGCGCATCGCCTTCCGCAGCCTCGCCTCCTTCGGATTGTACACGTAATCTACGAACCAGGCATACATTCATATAGCGCGTACAAAAGCGTTTAACCTTCGTCTATTATGGTAGCAACGAACGATTCCATTGTATGAACAATTAGATAAGAAGCACAGGTTGTCCCTGAAATCAGAGACGAGCAAAAATTCTTATCTGCATAAAAATTTCGCACAAACGGACGAAAGGTGAAGAGGACGGCTCTCCGCTCCTTTTTTTCTACGATCGAACTATTAGTGGAAATGTGGGTGATATTCGAACTCGGTAGATTTGTAGAAAATGTATATTTTGTTTTGTATTATACGCAAAATTTCCATCGATTTCGTATACCTTTCTCAATGAACTTACGTTCCTTTTTCTGCGACGAGTCGCTCTAGGTGGTTCTTGCAATTCTATATTGAACTTAATTTTGCTGGATTGAAAAAATTTTTCTTCGCACGAAATATAGTGTTGAATAACATTGCCTATTTTTTAAATATACTATTTGTAATGTAAATGTAATGTAAAGATTTTTGTAACTTCTTATTTTTTTATTTATATACATTGTTTTGTATATCTGGAAATTAAAGAGTATTTATATTACTTGAAATTGTGAACAAAATCCAAAAATATGGTTTTTAATACAAATCACATTAATGACCTCGCTTTAAAAAATTGATGAAAATATACACATTTTTTGAAAAAATGGCTAGCCATAAACGTCTAGTATGTTACAGATTGCGTTTGGACATCAGCCCCTACAACTCTGCCAAATTTCATTCAAATCCCAGGTTGACAGACCATGTCCTACTCTTGTTAGAATCTTTCAGTTTCTTAATATAATATTTAGTACGTTTATGATTACTTATGACTTCTATATTCCACTTTACTCCTTGCCAATTTAATAATAAGTTCATCACTAGTAAGATCGGAACAATTCCTATATTTCTAGACATTTTCTATGATATTTAAATCGGGTGGTAACACAGGCATTGGAAGATCTTCAATATTTTGATCTCGAAACCACCCTTGCAGCACACGTTTAGAGCATCTTGCGGTGCTACCATGTTGAAAAAACTAACTTCTATACTCTACAATACAATTACAATTTTAACTAAAACATTCCCTAAAATATTTATGTATTATTTTCTCGCGTTGCCTTTGCCTCCTATTATTGCCAAATCAATGACTTCAAAATAGAATCCGCACCCCATATCAAATGGAACCAGTACATCCGTGAAGCCAAGACAACATTTTTTCTTCTTTTAGCAAATCATTATAATAGTCTGCATACTTGTCCAATATATGCAAATTGAACGTTTTTTCATTCGAAAAAAATACACTATACCATTCATCAGGCCAATTCATATACAGGGTGTCCGACCACCCCTGGGAAAAACTTTAATGGGAGATTTTAGAGGCCAAAATGAAACGAAAATCAAGAATATTAATTTGTTGATTGAGGCTTCGTTAAAAACTTATTAACGTTTAAAGTTCCGCTAGAAATGAATTTTTTTCTAGAAAGTGGGTAGGATTTCGGGGGTAGGTCTGTTCACCAAAAATTATTGTAATTGACCCCTGCAACGGAAAACAATTTTTCCAAAACGATTTGAAATTTTTTAATTCCATTTAAAAATTTCAGTACCTACTCGAATTTTTTAGTCGAAAGAGGGTAGAATTTCAAAGGTATGTCTAATGATCAAAAATGATTATAATTGACCCCCGCAATGGAAAATAATTTTTTCAAAACGATTTGAAATTTTTTTCTTTTTCATTGAATTTAGGTACCAACCCCCTTGTCGATTTAAAAAAAAATTTGTTTTTCATTTTTAATAAATTCGATTGACGCTCTACAGAAAACTTGTCTAATACTTTTTTGTAGGTACCCATGGGCTCTGCTTCAAAAATAAATTTCAATGAGATACCTTTACTATTGTAGGAGTTATGGCCGTTTGAAAATTGGACCAGTTTTAGGGGGTTTCCTCTCTTTATAGTGTCAAGTAACAACTTTTTCAATATTGTTAGAATTTCTATATATTCTTCACTAATATACACGTTGTTTGCCTTTCTAAACATTAAAATCGTCCAATCCGTTCAGAAGTTATAACATTTTAAAGATTCACATGAAATTTCAGGGAAGCATTTCTGGGCAGAAATTATATTTTCGGTAATGAATTTTTTTCTCGAATGTGCGTAGGATTTCGAGGGTATGTATATTCACCAAAAATGATTGTAGTTGACCCCTGCAACCGAAAATAATTTTTCCAAAACGATTTGAAATTTTTTTCTTTTTCGCTGAATTTAGGCACATACCCCCTTGTCGATTTTAAAAAAAATTTGTTTTCTATATTTAATAAATTTGTTTGACGCTCTACAGAAAAGTTGTCTAATATTATTTTGTAGGTACCCATGGGTTCTGCTTCAGAAAAATATTTCAATCAGATACCTTTGCTATTGTATGAGTTATGGCCGTTTGAAAATTGGACCAGTTTTAGGGGGTTTTTCACACTTTACGGTGTCAAGGAACAAATTTTTCAATATTGTTGGAATTTCTACTTATTTTCCACTAAAATACGCATTGTTTGCATTTTGAAGCATTAAAATCGTCCAATCCGTTCAGGAGTTATGATGTTTCAAAGATTCGCATGAAATTTCAGGTCTCAGATTATATTTTCGATACTAGAAAAATTAATTCTTAAGTTAAGACGTCGATGAAAATAAATTTGGAAAGAATTTGTGGATTTTAACATGTTACAAAAATAAGTAGTGAAAGAAAATTTAGGTTATGTGTCTTACAATGGTCTAAAATCAAAATTTTACTTTTGCAGAATATTATACGGTTTTGATCTGATCTGATTTTTTACTCGAAAGTGCGTAGGATTTCGGGGTATGTCTATTCACCAAAAATGCTTGTAATTGACCCCTGTAATTAAATATAATTTTGTTAGTATGATTTTAAATTTTTTAATTTCGTCTAAAAATTTCAATATTTACTCGAATTTTTTTCTCGAAAGTGGATAGAATTTCAGGGTATGTCTATTCACCAAAAATGCTTGTAATTAACCCCTGTTACTAAATATAATTTTGTTAGTATGATTATAAATTTTTTAATTTCGTCTAAAAATTTCAATATTTACTCGAATTTTTTTCTCGAAAGTGGATAGGATTTCAGGGGTGTGTGTGTTCACCAAAAATAATTCTAATTGAGCCTCGCAACCAAAAATAATTTTTACAGAATGATTTGAAATTTTTTAATTTAATTTTTTAATAACTTTTTAATGAAGCCTCAGTCAAGAAATTGATATTCTTGATTGTTGACTTATTTTGGCCTCTAGAATTACTCCGTAAAACTTTTCCCAGAGGTGATCAAATATTGTATATTGTTAAAGCTACACCAGAGGGTTTATTTTGCAGTAGATATTTATTAATTCTTAATACAATGTTGTAACAAGCACGTGTGCGTTGATCAAGGCCAAAAGCCACGAGATGATGTCGTCTCAAGCGGCAACACGACATCCAACATACAATAACTAACAACGTACAGAACTGCCAACACGAAATATGGCGCGCGAATTAAACTCACTCTAACATATACAGGGTGTTCGGCCACCCCTGGGAAAAATTTTAATAGAGGATTCTAGAGGTCAAAATAAGACGAAAATCAAGAATACCAATTTGTTGATTGAGGCTCCGTTAAAAAGTTATTAACAATTAAAATCAAAAATTTCAAATCGTTCTGGAAAAATTATTTTCGGTTGCGGGGGTCAATTACAATCATTTTTGGTGAATACACATACTTCCGAAATCCTACCCACTTTCGAGAAAAAAATTCGAGTAAGTGTTGAAAGTTTTGGGTGAAAAAAAAGACTTTCGAATCGTCTTGGAAAAATTATTTTTAGTTGCAGGGATCAATTGCAAGCATTTTTGGTCAACAGACATACCCCCGAAATCCTACTCAGTTTCGAGAAAAAAATTCCTTACCGAAAATATAATTTCTGGCCAGAAATGTCTGCCCGAATTTTCATGGGAATCTTAAAAACGTCATAACTTCTGAACGGATTGAACGATTTTAATGTTTAAAAAAGCAAACTACGCGTATTTTGATGGAGAATATGTACAAATCGCAAAAATATTCGAAAAGTTGGTCCTTGACCCCGCAAAATGAGAAAAACCCCATAAAAATGGTCCGATTTTCAAACAGCCATAACTCCTACAATTGTGAATATATTTCAATGAAACTTTTTTCCTAAGTAGAGCTCATGGGTACCTACAAAAAAGTTTTAGACAACTTTTCTGTAGGGCGTCAAACAAAATTACTAAAAATGAAAAAGGAATTTTTAAGAAAAATTGACAGGGGGTAGGTGCCTAAATTTTTCAACAAAAAAAAAAATTTTTAATTAATTCTGAAAAAATTATTTTCGATTGCGGGGGTCAATTACAATCATTTTTAGTGAATAGACATACCCCCGAAATCCTACCCACTTTCTAGAAAAAAATTCGAGGTGTGAAATTTTTCGATGGAAAAAAAAAATTTCAAATCGTTTTGGAAAAATTACTTTCGATTGCGGGGGTCAATTACAATCATTTTTGGTAAATAGATATACCCCCGAAATCCTGCGCATTTTCGAGAAAAAAATTCAGTACGGGCGGAACTTTAAACGTTAATAACTTTGCAACAGAGCCTCCATCAATAAATTGGCATTCTTGATTTTCGACTTATTTTGGCCACTAGAATCCCCCATTAAAATTTTTCCCAGGGGTGGCCGAACACCCTGTATATTCAAATGTTCATCGAAGAAGAATCGAAACTTTCATAAATATTATATTAGAAATTCTCTGATCTTCTACTTTATTACTTTGAGAAGCAATTATGGTTCATAATTACGTTGCAATGCATAATCAAATTCTGTATATATGTATATATGTATAATGATGTAACTATAGTTTTATAATTTGTACGACTTTTTATATCAGCATTATAAGTCAAGAAATTGATATTCTTGATTTTCGTTTTATTTTGGCCTCTAGAACATCCCATTAAAATTTTTCCCAGCGGTGACCGAACATCCTGTATTTTCGGTCCATGCTTTTTACATATGATATGTCAAAAAAATATTATGTTCTCTCACCAATTCTATTAATTTTTCGTTATTCATAACTCTTTGTATAATTTTCACTTTGCAATAATATAAATGTGAAACGAGAACTGACCGAATTCGTTGAAAACTTGAAGTTAACGAATCAATCGTGAGATTTGTACGAAGCTTTTTGGTGTAGCAGCGAAATTGGTTTTTTCAAATGACTATGCTGTCGAGCAGAGTGCATTCATTCATTGAACTTTGCAAGTATGTATTAACGAGTAATAAAAAATAATGATAAAATACTATCAATAGGTGCCTCGATGGTAATCATTGAGCTCGACTCATCCTTGGCTCGTCACATGGATATAAATAGACCTTAAATCGTTACACAGAGTTTTTATTCGTCGTTATTTATTCGAACAAAATTCTGCCAGAGACCAGCGAATTTTATTCACGAATAACGAATACAAATTTTAGATTCGTTCGTAAATTAGTCTGTACCCCTTATTTATCTGATTGTCAATTTAACAATTTGACAAAGTTGGACAAATTTTATTCATAAATAATGAATAAAAACATAAGATTCGCTCGTGAACTTTTCCTGCAAATTTATTTACTAAGAGTTTGATCCAAAAAATCCTTTAAGAAATTCTAATTTTACGAACGGTATCGCAAACGAAAGTTAATTTGGAAACGAATCTGATATTTTTATTCTATAAAATTTTATTTTTAGACAATTGGAAACTCGCGTAACCCAAATTTTTTACGTATAACTTATTTTTGTAACTTTGTCAATTTTCATCGATCCTATCCAAGTTTATTTTCCTTGACGATTCGATTTGGAAAATTAATATTTTTTAACTCGTTAACACATTGCCAACCGATTGGGGACGTTTTCAAACGTATAATAAACGTGTTTGTTCTAATTTTATGAAACTTAGAATCATCGATAACATAATAGACATTAGATGAGAGTTAATTATCGAAAGATATACAAGAATATACATATTTAAGATTACTTATGTTACTAGTCTAATGTAAATTCTTTTAGTTCCTTTCAAACCTTGATTAATTAATCAACTGTACTTATAGTTTGTTTAATTTGTCACTTGCATTTTACAAAAGAAGTTATCTATAAATTTATTCATCAGAAGAAATATTTTTTAGTGACATTATTACAATAATATACAAAATAGTTTTATGTAACAATTACATACAGGGTGTTCGACAACCCCTAGGAAAAATTTTAATGGGAGATTCTACAGGCCAAAATAAAACGAAACTCAAGAATATTAATTTCTTGACTGAGGCATCATTAAAAAGTTATTAAAAAATTAAATTAAAAAATTTCAAATCATTCTGAAAAAATTATTTTTGGTTGCGAGGCTCAATTAGAATTATTTTTTGTGAACTTACACATCCCTGAAATCCTATCCACTTTCGAGAAAAAAATTCGAGTAAATATTGAAATTTTTAGACGAAATTAAAAAATTTCAAATCATACTAACAAAATTATATTTAGTTACAGGGGTCAATTACAAGCATTTTTGGTGAATAGATATACCCTCGAAATCCTACCCACTTTCGAGAAAAAAATTCGAGAAGGTGTGAAATTTTTTCGAAGGAAAAAAAGAATTTCAAATTGTTTTGGAAAAATTATTTTCGGTTGCGGGTGCCAATTATAAGCATTTTTCATGAATACACATACCCCCAAAATTCTACGCATTTTCGAGAAAAAAATTCGGATAAGTGCCTAAATTTTTCGGCAAAAAAAAAAAATTTCAAATCTTCTTAAAAAAATTATTTTTAGCTAGGGGAGTAAATTACACTCATTTTGTATGAATAGACATATTCCTGAAATCCTATCCACATTTGAGAAAAAAATTCGAGAATGTGTGAAATTTTTCGACGGAAAAAAAAATTTCAAATCATTCTAAAAAAATTATTTTTGATTGCAGGGATCAATTACAATCATTTTTGGTGAATAGACATACCCTCGAAATCCTACGCACATTCGAGAAAAAAATTCATTACCGAAAATATAATTTTTGGCCAGAAATGCTTCCCTGAAATTTCATGCGTATCATTAAAATGTTATAACTTCTGAACAGATTGGACGATTTTAATGTTTAAAAAGGCAAACAACGCGTATATTAGCGGAGAATATATAGAAATTCTAACAATATTGAAAAAATTGTTCCTTGACACCGTAAAGTGAGAAAAACCCCCTAAAACTGATCCAATTTTCAAACGGCCATAACTCATACAATAGTAAAGGTATCTCATTGAAATTTATTTCTGAAGCAGAACCCATGGGTACCTACAAAAAAGTATTAGACAAGTTTTCCGTAGAGCGTCAAACAAATTTTTAAGTAAAATCGACAGGGGGAAATTAAAAAATTTTTTTCGGTGAAATTAAAAAATTTCAAATCGTTCTGGAAAAATTATTTTCCGTGGCAGGGATTAGTTGCAATCATTTTTTATCATCAGACATACCTTTGAAATCCTACCCTCTTTCGAGAAAAAAATTCGAGTAGGTACTGAAATTTTTAGACGAAATTAATAAAATTTCAAATCGTTATGGAAAAATTATTTTCTTTTGCGGGGGTCAATTGCAATAATTTTTGATGAATAGACCTACTCCCGAAATCCTACTTACCTTCTAGAAAAAAATTCAAGTAGGTACTGAAATTTTTAAATGAAATTAAAAAATTTCAAATCGTTTTGGAAAAATTGTTTTCGTTTTACGGAGGTCAATTGCAATAATTTGTGGTGAATGGACCTACTTCCGAAATCCTACCCACTTTCGAGATAAAAATTCAGTGCGGGCGGAACTTTAAACGTTAATAACTTTTCAACGAAGTCTCCATCAACAAATTAGTATTCTTGATTTTCGTCTTATTTTGGCCTCTAGAATCTCTTATTAAAATTTTTCTCAGGGGTGGCTGAACACCCTGTATACTTGTAACCAATAAAATATTTCTGAATACATAGTTCTAGAACCATCAGAAACTAAATGTAATATAGGATTTCAGGAAAGTTCAGCCATAAATATTGAATAGCTCCATAAAGATACAATGAGTACTGTTTATATATTTCATGTTATAAATCCTGAAATTGCAGGAGTTATTGAAGTTTAAGTGATGCCATACCTTGCCATGTTTATTAAACTTATAATGTGCTTTTTAAACGCTCATAATAAATGATCATCAATGTAAACTTTTCAATAATATGACTAACATTAGGAGCACTACAAAATATTAAGTATGCTACTGAACTGTCGAATATTTCTATTTGTTATGCTATAATTTCACAAAATGTCAACGATATTTCTTAACAGAGAAAACTTACGTAGCAATCAACGCTTTAACCCCTTAACGTTCATGGCCGAGTTTAACTGCTTTGACAAACGATATTTGTTTAATCTAACGGTTTAAGGGATGATAATATTTGTTTTCCTTCAAATTATAAGTTAGATACAACATTGTAATTAACACTAGGTTTACAGAATACGTCAATTAGACGCATTAAGATTCTAAACTTAACGTTACAGAATTTATAAATATTATTTGTTAGCAATTTATGTTGGATTTAATTGATGTAATGATATGAATATACACTCTAATTAAAAGAAAAATTGCATTTTAATGTAACTGTTAACACAGCGAATTACAATAAAAATATGCGCAACGAGTGTCCGTAAACTTAGCGTTAACAAAAACCGCATTTTTAGAAACAAATCCAATAAAGAAAACTGATCATTCTTGGTTAACCTGGAAAATATGAGCGTTAAGGGGTTAATGAAAAGTTCTGCCACTCGTTTCATATATTGGTTACGTAAATATAATGAATTTTACAAACGAAACCAGTTGCGTTACAAATGAATCTAACATTTTTGTACGTTATTCGTAAATAAAATTTGCACGACTCTGAATTCTACCTACACTGATTGAAATAAATGATTTACGCAAGAGATAGGTCGCGCAATTCTATCAAAATACAAATTCGTGAGCATGCGTTTCAGAATATCGCGTTAATTGGCAAAATGCGCAGTACGTATTGTTTTTTTTTTTTACTAAAATTGCAATTTTACTGCGAAATTTCTTTCTCCAAAACAATTTTTCTACGTAACTGTAATGTTTGACGAAATTGTGAAGCGAATAAAATGGGACACCCTATATATGTAGAGATCATTATCCCGTTCGAATTTCTGATATATTGGAAAATATGATCGATCTATAATTACTGTTAGAAATTGTTGGAAAAGATAATACTTCGAAGTAACAGTATGTCCATTTAAATTTTGTATTCAAATACTACGAATGAATTTCGAGTATTTGAGTATCTGAGTATCGCTATTCAAACGTCGCTACAGTAAAATCTCATTATAGCAGATTAATAGGGGGGAAGTGCTTGCTCGTTAAATCCGAATTTCCGTAAAATAGAATCTACACAAAACCAAAACTCCGTTAAATAACGGATTATACATTTGAAACACGATGCACTGTGGTTTTATACTAAAAATTACAAATATAATTATGTGCTAGTACAATAGACACGAAGCATTAAGAAATATATAAAATTAGTTAATAATTACTATACTTCTATCTATATTTTACTTTCTTTCTACTTTCTCTGCTCTTTCTTCCACTTGATTTCCGTTTAAGAGGGTATTCTACTGTAAAACTCGTATCTTTAGGTCTTTCTTGATCAATTTTTGGACAGGAACTATGTGACTTTCTTTATCTAAATATCCCACACGTGTTTATTGATATTTATGAAATATGTACAAGTTTGATCAAAGTGAAATATAATAGTAATTGATCATTCTGCATGTTCTAGGACGTAGTCAAAGAAAAAAACGTTGTCTTATGGTTTCCATAATTACTGCCACTCTACATATACATATGAAATCAAAATTAAAAATAAGTTCTTAATTAGGAATGAGTTTGACTATTCTAGGTACTAAACTAAAAATAGAAAGTCAATGATTTAAAAAATGGTAACATTTTGAAGTTTCATTATCAATTTTGAAATGTCTTCTCTTAATTTCGCGAACTAGAAAAATATTAAAGAAACAAAATAATCAATTAATTTTAGTATGAGCTGTAATAATATGTGTGCTGAAAATGCACACTAAATCTTGTATCAATCAGTCAAAAAGTGTAAAAAATATCATGAAAATTAGTTAAAACAATATAGTTTTGAAAAAAATATGTTTAAAGTTTTTTACTATATTTGTGAATTAAATAAATATGAAAGAAACAAGGAATTTAGATATTGGATTTTGCACATATCATATTCTTCAAGAAGATATCACAACAAATCGATTTTTTAAAGGTTTGCGGCAGAACAAATAATACGGTGGAATACCATCTTAAGCAGAGGGGTCATTCTCCCCATCGAAGTTATAATATAAACGGATTTATCTTCTTAAATTCGGATAATATTGCACTATGTATTAGAAGGAAACAAAAATATTCATAACAGATGCATTGAAAATAATGTGAAAGTAAGGAAGTGGATTTATGAACACTAAAATATGACAATAACTGTCATAAATATATATGTTGAGTAGGGGATGCTGATGAAGCGCAAAGAATTAATCATTTCTACTCGCATTACGGCAGACTATTGAAATTCTACTGCATATGAACATCGATCAGTCTCCAATTGCATTTGTAGAGTCGGAAAGTTTTCACTTCTTTATGAAAATTAGCGTACCGGAATATAAATCAATATTGTTAAAAATATTATTTTACTTTTTTCATTTTTAATAAAATTATAAATATTTCGTAAAAGAAGTCTAATCTTAGTTTGAATAAACAGTCTTAATAAAACCTTTATTAAAATTTTGATTCTTCAGTTTTGAATCATATTTAGAAATATAAAAATAAATCCACGGAAAGACAACAAGCATTTAACCTAGTGTTTTTTAACTTTTTTTAGATCATGCCCCATCTCAACATTTCACCTGTTTTGATAATTTAGGGCTGTAATGTAAAGAATCTTCCATTTTTTTTTATTCTTTTTATGTTGTTTCTTCTGCATTCGCATATAACAGTACGCTAAAGCTATAACGTAATGCAAAATTATGCGTGAATATTTACAATCTAATATGATTTTTATATAAATTATTTATATATCTTAATTCACTGTCAGTTCTAATTTATGTGTACGATAACACTTATAGTAAAGTATGATTGCTCAAACTTTGTATTAATATGTAAATATTTAATCTTTCAATTTTCTATATTACCGCGGAGGTTATTTTACTTATAATCATTATTTAGGAAAATCTTGTTTAAAATTTAATGATTACTATCTGTTTGTAGATTTACTTTTGTACTTCTAAATATGATCCCAAACTATAGGATCGAAGGGGAGTATTTTGCTTTATTATTTCTTCTACTTTAAACCTTCGAAAAAATCGATTTTCTGTTACATTTCCTTGAAGAATGTGGTGTGAAAAATATATACAAAATTTAATGTTCCAACTTTTGTTTTTTTCAAATTTTTTTAATCGATGAAAACAGTACGAATCTTTAAACACGTTTTTCTTAACTGTATTTCTTAATTGATTTCGATATCTATTTGACCGATAAGCACAAAATTTATTGTGCATTTTCAGCACTCATATCTTTATAGCTCGTACTAATCAAATGAATATTTTGTTTTTTTCATATTTCTTTAATCGACGAAAATAAGAAGAAACATTAAACATTGGTAATTGAACTTCAATATGTTACCACTTTTTTAATCATTGATTTTTTATTTTTATTTTAGTACCTGCTATACTCAGACTCGTTCTAATTAAGAATCCAATTTCAGTTTTCACATAAGTGTATTGCTCAGTATGTATTGCTCATAAGTATTCGAACGACTTCATAAGTTCGGAAAAGTACTGGTTCTATGATGCTAACTGGTATTTATTGATTGCATTTAACTTATATTACAATTGCACGGTAAAATTGAGTATGTAATAATAATAATGACTGCATTTTTAACAATAATTTGATCTTAATTTCTATCGAAACGATTTTCGCCAATATGTCCACCCTATGTACGGATGACAAGTTTGCAGATTCTGGACATTCGTTGAATTAATTTCATTAATGTTTCCGTCAATATTTCATCCCAGGTTTTCTATAACTTCCGCTACACGTCTTCTTTGTTCTTTTTGAGGATACCAGCTAGTTGCTGTACGATGGACTTTACTTTTGATTATCGAAATTTTTATGTGCGACTCTCTGAATTTATTCAACTTGATAAAAAAATAATTCCTGCAAAAAGAGAAGTCAATAGGAGAATGAGTAAGGGTATCACAATCGATTTAAAGTTTGGGAATTTCAGTAATTTTACTCCAATCCTATCTGTAACTCTATTTTCAAATTTCGGTAAAAGAAGTGTTATTGTCTAATAAAAGTGTCATTTAATTATAACAATTACCTTAGAGGCAACTATTAAGAGCTCATAGAACTAATGATCATTTTTCTGAGCAGAACTCCACCTACGATAATTTTTCGAAATGAATTTCTCTTAAGTAATGAGGTGAAACTAGGAATTCAAAGTATTTATATTTTTTTAATCTATATCTTAGCTTGGATTCGCACCACCGTACCAGCAATAGCACCATTAGATTAGATTTAGATTTTTTAAATAATTTATATCAATACAAACACATAGATCATGCAATAAGGAATGCAACACTTCAAAAATTCTGCAATCAATTATGGTATTTGTCACCAGAGAATACAGCATTATCTTTTTTATATATATAGGATATTTCTGCAGAAATGGAGAAAAAAATGTTTCGAGCTCTTGAAAACGAATGTCAGTAAAATTTAAAGAAATTAATTATCCATACAAAAGACGTAAAATATTATACAAATGTTACTATTGATAATTTCATTTCTACCCAAACGTTAAAATTTGTTTCTCGGTTTCAAATAAATATAGATTTTTTACGTAAAGTCACAGCGTCATGGGAAACAGGATAATTATAATGATGAGATACAAATTGTTCATAATTTACAACTAATCAACGATGTGGAGGAACGAGCTATTTAACTAATGAAAGAATATAGGGACTGTATTGAAAAAGAAAAACAGGATATCCTACAAATTGTAACAGAATATAAACAGCGTTATAGACAAACAAACACTAAGTCAAAGGTAAATATTTGAAAAGTTTTTTTAATGTCTTGTACCTCTTTCTTTTACATGCAAGCTAAATTTGACTTTATACTCGGTAATCAAAATTTGAGATAAAATAAGCGATTGTCAGTGAAGATTAGTCATGGTAACAACTAAAGTAAACATAAACAAAATTATTGAAAAATTTTATTTTTATGTTCTCTGAGATTATATTATTTTCGTGCGAAATCATACGACACTAAATATTCCATTTATCGTTTAAACAAATTCTTGTAATATTTAATAAGTAACTTTCTTCTGCGACAATACATTATAATTATTCAGATTTTAGTCTAAATTGACTGTACTAATCAAATAACGTGATAAAATTGGTATTTTCCCATCTTTAAAGAAATTTAATTTTTTTTACAGAAACAAAGCCGTTGTGGTAAGTCCTTTTGTTATTCAGTCGACTTTATTTTTTGTAGAAATTATTTTCCCCCAAAATGTTATTACATTTAAATAAATAAATCGAAGGTGTCGCACGATCAAAATTCTGATAAAAATTTTTGACCAAAAGTAACTCCACCCTACTGTATGTCGAATATCTGCAACACAATTTTAAGGTGTTTTTGGAGTTATTATCTTCTAAGAAAATAAATTTCCGACGAAAGAAAATTTCATGACTTTTTAGTATCCCGCGGTATGTCTTTTTCACTATTCTTCAATTAATTTGGACTAAATCTTCTGTTCTTTCTCCCGCAAAACAGTACCAAATCATGACACTGACTCCGCATGCTTAATTGTAGACACTATAATCGTTCGTCGTTTTTAACCGAAGATTTCGAATTTTGATTTCTCGGTCCAGAGAACTTGTTTCCAATCTTCTTCTAACCAATTTTCATGTTCTCTTGTGCAATGAAGTCGTTTTTGTTTTAATTTTCTTTCCGGAAATACGGTGTTTTCGGAGTTCACGTTCCGAAAGAACCTACTTTATTTAAACAGCGTTTCACTGTTGCAACAGAGTTTCATTTCTCTACAAATTTAATTCCCGAGTAATTTCGGGTACAGTACACGTCTTCTATTACTCTTACTTTATATTGATTATCTCGATCATCCTAACTAGATTTTACAGATAATACCATTGTTTATATTACTGGTGATATTCTTCTTAACGATATTCCACGTTGTTGAAAATTTTTAATCTACTGGTTATAAAACCCGATAAAAAGTTTTGTAACTTTTGACATATCTCGAATGTTATTAAAACAAAATTTAAACAACAAATGACTCGAAAAACACTACACCAGCATTTATAAGATCCATTTTAGGGACTTCCCTAAATACAGGGTGTCCCGTAACTGGTGGTACAAGCGAGTAGGGGGTGTTTCTATGTAGAAAATCTGAATCGAAAATATAGAATACAATTTTGTTATATGACTCTTTATTCCCAAAAAAAATAAGTTTGAAAATTTGTCGAGTACGCGTGTATTTGATTTAGCTTCAGTGATTGTATGCAGTGATGACATGACGAGCGTTGAACAATTAAAACAAAAAATAATTATAGTGTTTGAATAATTAAAATTGCACAACACATTAGAAAACGTTCGATGCAATTTAATGAGAGCACAGTTATGTTCGCAACAACGTGGACATCACTTCCAACAGTTCATAAATTAAACGAATTCTGGAAATCTGTTCATCGATCGATTGACAATGTTTACAAACAAGAATGGAGGTGGTCTACAATGAAATCCGTCGAGCTGAAGCTGGTCCAAGTGCATGTGTACTCGACAAATTTTCAAATTTATTTTTTTCGAAAATAAAGAGTCATATGAAAAAATTTTATTCTACATTTTCGATTCAATTTTTCACGTAGAATCACACCATACTTGTACCACCAGTTACGGGACACAATGTATAACAAATTTGAACAAACATATCAGTAAAATCGTAAAAATAAACCATCGGTGCAAGTACTCATGGTTGACGAGCACAGGATGATAGCAAACATCCGCATCCGTAGGGCATTCGCAAGTACTCCAAACTATATTAGGTCATAAATGTTGTAGTATACATCTATGATACATTTAATATTACAGAAATAACTCTTATTTTCCAAGACACAAAGTGTTTTCTAGTAGAACTAGTACTTTTCCGAACTTGTGAAATCGTTCGAATACTTATGAGTGATACTGTACACATATAAAGTGAAAACTGAAACTAGTAACATTTGTATAATGTTTTACGTCTTTTGTATGGATAATTAATTTCTTTACATTTTGCTGACATTCGTTTTCAAGAGTTCGAAACATTTTTTTCTTCATTTCTGCAGAAATATCCGGGTCAAAAAAAGATAATGCTGTATTCTCTGGTGACAAATACCATAATAGATTGCAGAATTTTTGAAGTGTTGCATTCCTTATTGCTTGATCTATGTGTTTGTATTGATATAAATTATTTAAAAAATCTAAATCTAATCTAATGGTGCTATTGCTGTTACGGTGGTGCGAATCCAAGCTAAAATGTAGATTAAAAAAATACAAATACTTTGAATTCCCAGTTTCACCTCATTACTTGAGAGAAATTCATTTCGAAAAATATACATTTTTATATACACTTTTATATACATTATGTTATAATTAAATAACACTTTTTTTTAAATAATAACTACTTCTTTAACCGATATTTGAAAATAGAGTTACAGATAGGATTGAAGTAAACATTTGCAGGAATTATTTTTTTATCATGTTCAATAAATCTAGAGGATCGCTCATAAAAATTTCAATAATCAAAAATAAGATCCAAACTAATGAACACAGAAAAACACGTGTTAGCCCTTTGAAATGCGAAAAAAACGAAATTCAACGCGTCTCAAAAATAGTATTTAATTTAAAATTTTAAATTCAACAATTAGGTAGAGACAGAGTTGGGCAAATTTTATTCGCGAATAACGAATACAAATATTTGATACTCGTAGGTAGAATTCTTCCCAGAAAAATGATTTTTATGGTGACAAATACCATAATTGATTGCAGAATTTTTGAAGTGTTGTATTACTTATTGCTTGATCTATGTGTTTGTATTGATATAAATTATTTAAAAATTCTAAATCTAATCTAATGGTGCTACTGCTGGTACGGTGGTGCGAATCCAAGCTAAGATATAGATTAAAAAAATATAGATACTTTGAATTCCTAGTTTCACCTCATTACTTAAGAGAAATTCATTTCGAAAAATTACCGTAGGTGGAGTTCTGTTCAGAAAAATGATCATTAGTTCTATGAGCTCTTTATAGTTGCCTTTAAGGTAATTGTTATAATTAAATGACACTTTTATTAAATAATAACAACTTCTTTTATCAAAATTTGAAAATAGAGTTACAGATAGGATTCGAGTAAAATTATTGAAGTTCCCAAACTTTAAATCAATTGTGATACCCTTACTCATTCTTTTATTGATTTCTCCTTTTGCAGGAATTATTTTTTTATCAAGTTGAATAAATTCAGAGGGTCGCACATAAAAATTTTGATAATCAAAAATAAGGTCCATCGTACAGCAACTAGCTGGTATTCTCAAAAAGAACAAAGAAAACGTGTAGCAGAAGTTACAGAAAATCTGGGACAAAATATCGACGGAAACATTAATGAAATTAATTCAACGAATGTCCAGAATCTGCAAAGTTGTCATCCGTGCAAAGGGTGGACATATTGACGAAAATCGTTTCGATAGAAATTAAGATCAAATTATTGTTAAAAATGCTGTCATTATTATTATTACATACTCAATTTTACCGTGAAATTGTAATATAAGTTAAACGCAATCAATAAATACCAGTTAGCATCGTAGAACCAGTACTTTTCCGAACTTATGAAGTCGTTCGAATACTTATGAGGAATACATACTGAGCAATACACTTATGTGAAAACTGAAATTGGATTCTTCATTAGAACGAGTCTGCGTATAGCAGGTACTAAAACAAAAATAAAAAGTCAATGATTAAAAAAGTGCTAAGATACTGAAGTTCAATTATTAATTTGTAATGTTTCTTCTTATTTTCGTCGATTAAAGAAATATGAAAAAAACAAAATATTCATTTGATTAGTACGGGCTATAAAGATATGAGTGCTAAAAATGCACAACAAATTTTGTGCTTATCGGTCAAATAGTTATCGATATCAATTAAGAAATACAGATAAAAAAAACGTGTTTAAAAATTTGTACAAAATTTGTAAAAGAGTAAAAAAAACAAAAGTTGGAACATTAAATTTTGCATATATTTTTCACACCACATTCTTCAAGGAAATCATACAGAAAATCGATTTTTTCGAAGGTTTAAAGTAGAAGAAATAATAAAGTAGAATACTCCCCTTCGATCCTATAGTTTGGGATCATATTTAGAAGTACAAAAGTAAATCTACAAACAGATAGTAATCATTAAATTTTAAACAAGATTTTCCTAAATAATGATTATAAGTAAAATAACCTCCGCGGTAATATAGAAAATTGAAAGATTAAATATTTACATATTAATACGAAGTTTGAGCAATCATACTTTACTATAAGTGTTATCGTACACATAAATTAGAGCTGACAGTGAATTAAGATAAATAAATAATTTATATAAAAATCATATTAGATTGCAAATATTCACGCATAATTTTGCATTACGTTATAGCTTTAGCGTACTGTTATATGCGAATACAGAAGAAACAACATAAAAAGAATAAAAAAAAATGGAAGATTCATTACATTACAGCCCTAAATTATCAAAACAGGAGAGATGTTGAGATGGGCCATGATCTAAAGAAAGTTAGAAAACACTAGGTTAAACGCTTGTTGTCTTCCCGTAGATTCATTTTTATATTTCTAAATATGATTCAAAACTGAAGGATCAAAATTTTAATAAAGGTTTTATTAATACTGTTTATTCAAACTAAGATTAGACTTCTTTTACGAAATATTTATAATTTTATTAAAAATGAAAAAAGTAAAATAATATTTTTAACAATATTGATTTATATTCCGGTACGCTAATTTTCATAAAGAAGTGAAAACTTTCCGACTCTACAAATGCAATTGGAGACTGATCGATGTTCATATGCAGTAGAATTTCAATAGTCTGCCGTAATGCGAGTAGAAATGATTAATTCTTTGCGCTTCATCAGCATCCCCTGCTCAACATATAGATTTATGACAGTTATTGTCATATTTTAGTGTTCACAAATCCACTTCCTTAGTTTCACATCATTTTCAATGCATCTGTTATGAATATTTTTGTATCCTTCTAATACATAGTGCAATATTATCCGAATTTAAGAAGATAAATCCGTTTATATTATAACTTAGGTGGGGAGAATGACCCCTCTGCTTAAGATGGTATTCTACCGTATTATTTGTTCTGCCGCAAACCTTTAAAAAATCGATCTGTTGTGATATCTTCTTGAAGAATATAATATGTGCAAAATCCAATATCTAAATTCCTCGTTTCTTTCATATTTATTTAATTCACAAATATAGTAAAAAACTTTAAACATATTTTTTTCAAAACTATATTGTTTTAACTAATTTTCATGATATTTTTACACTTTTTGACTGATTGATACAAGATTTAGTGTGCATTTGCAGCACACATATCATTACAGCTCATACTAAAATTAATTGATTATTTTGTTTCTTTAATATTTTTCTAGTTCGCGAAAGTAAGAGAAAGCATCACAAAATTGATAATTAAACTTCAAAATGTTACCATTTTTTTAATCATTGACTATCTATTTTTAGTTTAGTAGAATAGTCAGACTCATTCCTAATTAAGAACTTATTTTGAATTTTGATTTCAAATGTATATGTAGAGTGGCTGTAATTATGGAAACCATAAGACAACGTTCTTTTTACCTTGACTACGTTCTAGAACATGCATAATTATCAATTGTTATTATATTTCACTTTGATCAAACTTGTACATATTTCATAAATATCAATAATCACGTGTGAGATATTTAGATAAAGAAGGTCGTATAATTCCTTGCCAAGAAGTGATTAAAGAGGTCCTAAAAATACCCGAGCATTGATCAACAAATATCGAATGTATGAATGGAATATAATCTATAATATAACCTCGTTCGTTGCCGATAAACGACTCCACGTCAAAGCACAAAAGCATAGGACAAACAGTGGCTATCCACACATTCGGGCAAATGCTACACCGATACTTGGCAAGTAGGTTTTGTCCAATATATGGATCTTGGTTTCTCAGCTACTTGCCAAACGTCGAAGATTTCCCGTCGTCGTCTATAAACGACTATGCATCAAAGCACAGGAATATTTGACAAATAGCGTACAATACATTAACCCCATAACACTCATGCCCGAGTCTGGCTGCTTTGAAAAACAATATTTGTTTAATTTAACAGTTTAAGGGGTAACGATACTTGTTTTCCTTCAAATTATACGTTAGATACAAGATTGTAATTAACAAAAACCGCATTTTTATGTAGCTTAGAAACAAGTCCAATACATAAAACTGATCATTCTTGGAAAAATATGAGCGTTAAGGGGTTAAACCTGCAAATTCGTGAATTTTGAATAGCGTATTATATTATACAGGGTGTTCGGCCACACCTGGGAAAAATTTTAGTGAGGGATTCTAGAGGCCAAAATAAGACGAAAATCAAGAATACCAATTTGTTGATGAAGGCTTCGTTAAAAAGTTATTAACAATTAAATTCAAAAATTTCAAATCGTTTTGGAAAAATTATTTTCGTTTGCAGGGGTCAATTACAATCATTTTTAGTGAATACACATACCTCTGAAATCCTATCCATTTTTGAGAAAAAAAATCGAGAAAGTACTGAAATTTTTAGACGAAATTAAAAACTGTCAAATCATACTAAAAAAATTATTTTCGGTTGCGGGGGTCAATTACAATCATTTTTGGTCATTACACATACTCCCGAAATCCTACACATTTCCCAGAAAAAAAATTCCTTATCGAAAACCTAATTCGATGCCTAAATTTTTCGGCGAAAAAAAAAATTTCAAATCGTTCTGAAAAAATTATTTTCGGTTACAGGGGTCAATTACAATCATTTTTGGTGAATAGACATACCTTCGAAATCCTACCCACTTTCTAAAAAAAAATTCTAGAAGGTGTGAAATTTTTCGACGGAAAAGAAAAATTTCAAATCGTTCTGGAAAAATTATTTTCGGTCACGAGGGTCAATTACAATCATTTTTGGTGAATAGACATATCCCCGAAATTCTGCGCATTTTTGAGACAAAAATTCAGAAAGGGCGGAACTTTAAACGTTAATAACTTTTTATCGAAGTCTCCATCAACAAATTGATATTCTTGATTTTCGTCCTATTTTGGCCTCTAGAATCCCCTATTAAAATTTTTCCCAGGGGATGACCGAACACCCAGTATAATAATAGCTTTAAAAGATATCAGAAAATATTAAGTCTAGAAATGAATTCCCAATCCTTGCATTAAATTATCTATAACATAAGTGTGGAAGCTTAAAAGTTTATAAATAACAGTACTTCTTCGAATCCCCACGATGATTAATGTTCTTTTATACGTCTTAAAGTGTATTTAACGATTAAGTATGTACAATAGTTTTCAATTGTCGGTGTTACAATTGCCCTCGACCGTACTTATGAACTTTAATTATAAATTTTCATTAATGGCACACTCAGTATCAATGTTTTTTTATGCAACACCAAATTAAAGATTTGAAACAAGAAAATAGAATTATATTTGCTAAAAGAGCATAAAATTACAATTTTTAAGTAGTAAGAAAAGTTAATTTCCATTAAAAGTTATTTTACATTATACAGGGTGTCTCAAAATCGATGATACAACCGAAAAGGCGGTGATTCTACATGAAAAAATAAATCGAAAATAAAGAATGAAATTTTTTCATTTGAGGTTTCATTGTCGAGAAAATCAATTGTGGCAAAAAATAGGGCATGTAATTTATTTATTAAACTAACTTAATTGATATAAGAATTGTTGAAAAATTAGCCATTGTGCTGTATACACAACTGTACTCTCTGAATTAGATTTATATGAACACATTTTAATGTATTCTGGATCTTTAATTCTTCAAATGCCAAATGATTCTCGCTTTTAATTGAAGAATGCATAAAATATTCTTCTTATGCTCGTTTGTTTCAACGTCACCCCATAGATGAAAATCTACGGGTGTTAAATCTGGGGACCATGGTTAGTCAAAATCGAAAATAATAACATACTAAGACAACAAATAAAATTGTGTTCAGTAAATCATGTCATGAGTATACAGAATTGCAAAAAACATTATAAAAGTCTGTATCGAAATTTATCTAAGGCATAGTTAGAATATTCACAGTTGATTTGCTCAACAACGAAACCTCAAATGAAAAAATATTATTCTTTACTTTCGATTTGTTTTTTCATGTAGAATCACCCCCTTTTCGGTTGTATCACCGATTTTGAGACACCCTGTATACCTGAAATTTGTTTTAATATTTGTTATACAGGGTGTCCAAAAAGGTCGGGACCAAATTTAAACTGTGTGTTACTGAGGTCAAATAGATAAAAAAAGTTCATATAAATTTATGTCTGAAAATACTTTATTGAAAAGATCCAAGCTTTTAAAGATATTTATGATTTATTGTGGTGGTTATAAGAAATGTTCGAAAATTCATCCGTCTGTATGAATGCAGGCTTTCATTCGTCGAATTAGTGATTGTCGATCAAATATTCCATTTGTATTGGAAATAATAAGTGAATACATTTATGAATACATTTCCAAAATTAATTTTCTGTTTTTATCGTATTGTAAGGTAAATTTTGCCCGAAAAATCTGTACATACTTATATCTTTTCAGTAACGCATTTTCAGGTATAAATTCAGACGAACTCTTTTTATCCATTTGACCTCAATAACACGTAGTACAAGCTTGGTCCCAACCTTTTTGAACACCCTGTATATTTTGAGATATTTGCAGTGTTACAACCATCATCATACAACCTCCTCTACTCCATCGAACTATTGAATATTTCTATTCCTACACACATAAAACTGATATGGAAATCAACCTGTCAATAAAATTCTAAAATAATAAATTAGTTCAAGAATGATTAAATTTGAGTCGAAAGTCCGAAAGAACAATTAAAATTCAATTCTGACCCGCTGTGCGTTGAAGTGCTCATGAAACTGTGAAAAAACCATAAAAATCATAGTTTTTTTATTTACTTCCGTAAATAATGGGAATTTTGAAAAATACTTCAGATAAAAGTTGTAGACTTCATCAAAATACACATTTTATGTCCTATTGATTTTTGTCATAAAGATAATACTTTCTGAGAAAAATGATAGGTAATTCACTATGGAGCCACCCTCGATTGCAATGTCCTTTACATAAGTTATCAGAACTATTTTTTAGTTTTCATGATATTGTTCTATCCGCTTTGTTTTCGTTTTTTAGAACAAACAGGTTTATTTATTAGTTTATATGAGGTTGTTTCACTTCTTCTATAACGAACAGTCGTTTAATATATTGTTTAAGTGTAGGTATAGGTTTAGGTCTGGGTTAAGTTTGGATTATTCCTTTTGGGGATGAAGCTTCCCGCAAAGGGTGGATCTCGCTACGCGTGGAAAGTTAAAAATCTAATGATACAGAGAACATGTGGACGAGGGAGGAGCTTTGCTGTATCCCTTTCTAGCATTAACTAATGAAATTAACAATAAAACTTGATTTGTGTTGGATGAGATATAGGAACTTTTGAGCATTTAATATCGTTTTTCTCAAAAACTGTTGTCTTTATGACAAAAATCAATAGGACATAAAACGTGTATTTTGATGAGGTTTACAAGTTTTATCTGAAGTATTTTTCAAAATTCCCATTATTTACGGAAATAAATAAAAAACTATAATTTTTATGATTTTTCATGGTTTCCGTTATGAAAATCAAATTTGCACCAATTTTCACTATCATACTCGTAATCAAAATATATACCTATCAAAATACGTAAGAATCTAGAGTATAAAAAAAATCGGAAATATATTCTTTTTCGGAAGTATATTCAAACGATGAGAAATAACAAGTAAAAAATAAATTGATCTTATAATTCTGACCAATAATGTCAATATGACGACTGAAGGTTGGAAGAAATATACCCAACCAATCGCATCACCAAAGTTGCAATAACATTTAGCAAATAAACAATTTATGTGAAACATAATTTTTAGTTCTGATAACATATGTAAAGGTCATTGCATTCAAGGGTGGCTCCGTATAAGTGAATAATTACCTATCATTTTTTTCAGAAAGTATTATCTTTATGACAAAAATCAATAGGGCGTAAAACGTGTATTTTGATGAGGTCTACAACTTTTATCTGAAGTATTTTTCAAAATTCCCATTACTTACGGAAGTAAATAAAAAAATATCGGAAGATTATCCAAAAAATAATACGATAATAAGTTCCAAAGGCTTGGTGCCGACGATTAAAAATCTATCTCGAGTGATCGTCAAACCTGTCAGACATCTACCTGTGGGGTAGGCAGGCGGCATCGCTCCGTTATACCGCGCGTTAGCCTCGATCGCGGCGGAGATCGGCGGCGACTCATAGCCGCCGTAGACAGCATTCGCATTATCGTAGCAGAAGTAGTGTTGCTGCTGATAAAAGTGACCCCCTCCCGCGTAAGCCTCGACGTAGTTGCAGCAGTCCATCTCTGCGACAAAAGGCGGTCCTTATCGCGGCGCAAAGAACGACTTCTCCGCTCGGTCTCACCTGCTTATCAGCCCGCAGCTCGCGCGCAAATACCACCGCGCGCGGGCTTCTGGCGGATATAAACACGGACAAAACTCTTTACCCAAGTGCACGCTCGAGTTCTAAGTAGTCTCTTGTGATTTGGAAGAATCGCGAAATTGGCCCCTTCTTCGTTTCGTTTCTTTTCTTTCTCTATTTATTTATCTTCCGTCTCGTCCGTCGTATCTCCCTATTCGCTTCTCTATCCTCGCTCCTCCCGCCGTTCTATCGAATCAAATTAACGCAGGAAGAGCACGTAAGGGAAGGGTGCATCGAGTGGCGTTCGATCGGCCTGACGCATTCCGTCGGGAAGACCCAGCGTTTGTAATTCCGTCACCCGTGGCGTCATCGTCGTCCCCAACGACGTCGTCCTTGTCCTCTTGGTCGTCATCGTTGTCCTCGGCGGCCGTGGCCACCGGTCCAAACCGTCGACTGCGGCACGGTAGCCAGCCTACTAACTATAGCTACGCCGATCGCGTCTCCAGGGCCACACGAGCCGCCGATTCCGCGTTGCATGCAATTCGACGTATCCGACCAGCCGCGTCATGGTAACTGCACCGGGGGACAAGATCGATGCTCGAAGCTTTTCCTCTTCCTCCAACGGCGTTCTCGCTCTCGTTTTTTCCGCCTCTAATCGGCTCGGCGACCACGCACCTATGAAACTCTCCTTTGTTAATCCGAATCCCTCGCTTGTTATCGACTCGAGCTATAACTTTCTGGTACGCTCGTCTCATATCACTTTTTCCTATATCGATAAAACGAACAATTACTCTCTTTCGACTTCTTCGGCTCCCGGGACCTGAAATTCGTCAACAACTCGCTCGAGTCTAGAACCGATCGAAACCATTCCCCTTTACGCGTCGACGAAGATAACGTTAATCGTCACTTGGATCGTGCCGAATAAATAACGTTTAATACACAAATCGTTATAATCCGCAATGTTTAGTTAATCGTTCACTTGGACGTATTTAAATCGGAACGTGTCGCGCCGAGCGAACCGATCGTCCTCAATTCGTAATGCAGTTTTTCACGCCGCACATTCGTACTTTTCCCTCTCCCCGCGGTTTCGTACAACCCTCGTCGACCCCGTTCATTATTTTTCTAATCGTTCCGCAGGATGATCCCCCGTTCGAAACATCCTCACTGCTCCAACACTTGGATCGGATCGAACGGTCGTCCTTTTAACTCGATTATTTACTCCCTCGATCCGTCCCGTGCATTCTGCGGCCTGTTTGCTAAGGTGTCTTTTCACCGCGGTATTTACACGGCCGTTTAACCCTGACAAACGCGAACCCGAACAGAGCCGTTCGGATCGAACTCATCGTCGACGATTCATGATGCAATATCGTGTGTACTGTTTCTATTTTGTTCTGTGATATTCAAATGGTTAGCTGGGATCACCCTTAGGAACACTGTTCCGGCGCACGGACGTTGTTCGACTGTCGTTCCTTCCAGTCTGCTGTTTACCGTCGCGATCCGCCGTCCGGCGTCTCGTGCGCGCATCCAGCGACCTATTTACGCGGCCGTCTCTCGGTATCTGGCTTTCGTAGAAGAGGCGCGCGTGCCGCGCACGGGAACCGCAGGCCGCGCACGGGAGACCCGCGTTCCTTCGTCGCGGTGCACTCCGGTCGCACTGATTTCACGGGCGGCAGCACCGTGCACGTCGACGAATTTACGTGCGTTTCGTCATCGACGAATCCGACGTCGGTGCTCCAGGGAGGAGGAAGAGGGTCGAGCCAGAGGGAGGCTTCTCCCCACCCTCGACGAGGTGGACGTCGAGCCACGAGGAGACGAGAACCGTTTTGCCTCCGTCTCGCCCTCTGCGCGGGATAAAGAAACCCTTCCGCCGTCTATCGATTCGTCGTCGTTTCCTCCTTGATCCTTCTGAATCTTTCTCGGGATTGAACGAAGGTTTCCCGTCGGCGCGACGGTCGAACGTTGGACTCGTTTCGGAAGCTGATCGATGTACCGTGTTATTTTTGCCCCCGTTCCCTCCACTGCGGCCCTCATCGATTACCCCCAAGTTTAAACGGAACGCAGTTTGGACGATCCGGTTAAACGGATCGTTCGGCTCAACGGTGGCGCAGGATTGAGGTTGTTTCCTGAATTCTAACTACTATGCACTCCAACAATCGATGATTACTACTCCCAATTACCCTGTTCAACTTTTAATCGTACAATTTTGCTGCTCGACACGGTCATCGAACCTTTCGTTGCTGCGATTCCGCAACGCATTGATTCGCCAGTTTAAATCCTATTACTGTTTCGACGCGGTCGTCGAACTATAACGATTCTATAAACGTTCGAAATCGTCTCGTTGCATGCAATCTTCGAAGTATCTCTGTCGTTTTGTCGAACAGTCGACGAGATACCTATCGCGTAAAGTTCGCCGTGAAAATCACCGCCGGGTAGGAATCTCGAGCGCAAGAGTCGTCGGACGGACGTTCGCTTCATCTGAAATTCTGATGCACGGTAAACGCAGGGCGCAAACGTCTAGCCGATCCTAAACATACTTCAGGGGAGAATCCACGGCGACGCTCGTAGGCACGAGGCAGAGTCGACGTTGGCTCGTTTCCTTGAGCAACCGAGCGTCGCATTGATGCGATAGCGGATCGATGACCGGCGATCGTTACAGACGACGCGGAATAGAGGGAGAGTGGCTCCTCCCCCGTCGGTGTCTTCGGCTCCATGTGCCACCTGGATGCACGAGCCTCGACATTTTGACGGCTTCCCTCGACGCGACCGCGCCGAGTTACCCCTCTTTTCCTCGTTACGCGTGCGATGCAGTCGCGCAGATGCACGCGAGCCAGCTAGCCGTGTTCTCGAACGCTCGCGCAGACCATATCGACGCTTCCCGGTGATCTTAATTGACCACTCGGGCTGCTCGCACCCGAGCCGAGTCTCCCCGTCGATTGCACGACCAACGTTTAGTGGGGAATTTAGCCTGGATCTTTGCACCCTCCTCCCCTTTACAACATCGAACTTTCAGCTGGAGGTGGTTATCGCTGACGATGAGAGAACGTTTACCGGCAACCACCCGATCGCCTTCGACGTCGCAATCTCGCACCTTAGACACGTCTTAACAACAGGGAAAGATTCCCTAAATTCAACCACACTCGACATTTTCGTAACCCGTATACGGTAACGAGCATAACTGAACCGATAACTGCACCTTTCATGCAAATCAGTGTTTCTCAACCTGTGGTACGCGGAATATTTCTAGGCGATACACGAACTGAAGCAAATTATACAGGGTGTTCGGCCACCTCTGGGAACAATTTTAATAGGGGATTCTAGAGGCCAAAATAAGACGAAAATCAAGAATAAAAATTTGTTGATGGAGGCTTCGTTAAAAAGTTATTAACAAATAAATTCAAAAATTTCAAATCGTTCTGGAAAAATTATGTTCAGTTGCGGGGGTCAATTACAATCATTTTTGGTGAATACACATACCCCCGAATTCCTATCCATTTTCGAGAAAACAAAACGGATAGGTGCTGAAATTTTTCGGCGACAAAAAAAATTTTAAATCGTTCTGGAAAAAATATTTGCAGTTGCAGGGGTCAATTACAATCATTTTTGATCATTAGACATTCCCTCGAAATCCTACGCACTTTCGAGAAAAAAATTCCTTACCGAAAATATAATCTGAGGCCAGAAATGCTACCCTGAAATGCGTATCTTTAACATGTCGAAACTTCTCAACGAATTGGGGGATTTTAATGTTTCAACCGGCAAACAACGCGTATTTTGGCGAAGAATATGTAGGAATTCTAACAATATTGAAAAAGTTATTCCTTGACCCTGTAAAGTCATAAAAACCCCATAGAAGTGGTCCAATATTCAAAAAGCCATAATTCCTACGATAGTGAATATATATCAACGAAACTTTTTTCTGAAGTAGAGTTCATGGGCACCTACAAAAAAGTGTTAGATAACTTTTTTATAGTATGTCAAATAAAATTACTAAAAATGGAAAACGAATTTTTAAGAAAAATCGACAGGGGTAGGATGCCTAAATTTTTCAGCGATATTGAAAAGCTTCAAATCATTCTGGAAAAATTTTTTTCGCTTGCGGGGGTCATTTTCAATTATTTTTGGTCAATAGACATATCCCCGAAATCTTACGCACTTTCGAGAAAAAAATTTGAGAAGTGTGAAATTTTTCAAGAAAAATAAAAAATTTTAAATCGTTCTGAAAAAAATATTTTCAGTTGCAGGGGTCAATTACAATCATTTTCGATCAAAAGACATACTCCCGAAATCCTACGCAGTTTCGAAAAAAAAAATTCTAACCGAAAATATAATTTCTGGCCAGAAATGTCTACCCGAATTTTCATGTGTATCTTTAAAATGTCGTAACTTCTGAACGAATTGGAGGATTTTAATGCTTCAACCGGCAAACAACGCGTATTTTGGTGAAGAATATGTAGGAATTCTAACAATATTGAAAAAGTTGTTCCGTGACCCTGTAAAGTTATAAAAACCCCATAGAAATGGTCTAATTTTCAAAACGCCATAATTCCTACGATAGTGAATATATTTCAATGAAACTGTTTTCTAAAGTAGAGTTCATGGGCACCTACAAAAAAGTGTTAGATATCTTTTTTATAGTATGTCAAATAAAATTACTAAAAATGGAAAACGAATTTTTAAGAAAAATCGACAGGGGTGCTTAAATTTTTCGACGAAAAAAAAAATTTCAAATCGTTCTAAAAAAATTATTTTCGATTGCGGGGGACAATTACAATCATTTTTGGTCATTAGACATTCCCTCGAAATCCTACGCACCTTCGAGAAAAAAATTCCTTACCGAAAATATAATCTGAGGCCAGAAATGCTACCCTAAAATGCGTATCCTTAACATGTCGAAACTTCTCAACGAATTGGGGGATGTTAATGTTTCTTATATTTTTGCATTTTAATAAGTGCATTCTGTAGTTTTTTGAGAACTAAAATTTCTTACAAATGCAGAAACATCCGCAGTCTACTGATGAGTCCACTAGCAGGCTCAGGACAAAATGCTTCTCTCTCCTTCCCTTTTCTTTCCTCCTACGCTGTCTTCCACCAATAGCCCAACCGTCACAATACTTTATTTATTAATGTCAATTGCATAAAGTTCACCTAGATATTAATATTATTATTGTTATTTATTAAAAACCAAAATTTCGAGACTCTGAAAAAAATAGTTTGCACAGGTCCAAACAACATGGTGCATTATTGCTGGTATTCTTTAAAATACTCATTTACGCCTTATATTGTTTGTTCTCTTCGTTAATAATACCAATAAAGTGTTTATCAATAATAAATCCGTTTTATACGCGAATGACTTGAAAACATAAAAGCGGATAAAATCTAATTTAAATTTTTAAAATTTATGGTCTAATTTATGCCAACTACAAAATTGATACCAATATTTAATGGCTTAATTCAAGAAAATATGACATAACGAAAGTTTCATACTACCTACTTTTTAATAAATCAAATGAAGGTAAAATGTTCGTCTACTGTTGTTCAATTCTTCTTTAAACTTTCTTATTAGTTTTGAATAACTTAAAAGTTTTATATCCGAATCGATGTTTATGTCAATGGAAAAAATTGTCCACTTTCCTGATTAAAAGTATTTTTTCTCGCCTATTTGATCAATTATTATGGAAGCATTACAACGAGGAAGGGAATACGATCAGGTTAAGAGCAAAACAATCAATCCGTCTAATGTGCAATTACTATTTGCGTTCCGTTGTAGCGGTCCATCTATAGCATTCATGGATTATTCCCTATTAATTGAAACAGTTAGATTCCGCTGTTAGTCGATTTACATCACCAAAATGATGTCGGCTCATCGGAATGCAGAAGCGTAATCAAAAGGAAGATCAATTATGACTATAATATTGCAAATTCACGTGTCAATATCAAATAGTACAAAATCGAATCTACTGAAATGTTGTCAATAATCTACGGATGTTTGTGCATGCAATATATGCTTATGTACACAAAATATATGATCAATATGCAAGTAATACGTACGATATACTTCTATCGTGTAGGAAATACTCGAAACTATTGTAACATTTTTTAGAAAATAAACAAGTTGTTTTTGGTTTGTTGTGTAAGAAAACAATGTTTCGTCCTACATTTGGAGCACTTTTCAATAATTCTTAATAGGTCAAGGAGTATCATATACAGGGTGTTCGGCCAGCCCTGGCAAAAATTTTAATGGGCCATTCTAGAGGCCAAAATAAGACGAAAATCAAGAATATCAATTTCTTGATGGAGGCTTCGTTAAAAAGTTATTAACGTTTAAAGTTCCGTCCGTACTGAATTTTTTTTCTCGAAAATGCGTAGGATTTCGGGAGTATGTCTATTGACCAAAAATGTTTATAATTGATCCCCGCAAACGAAAATAATTTTTTCAGAACGATTTGAAATTTTTTAATTTTGTCGAAACGTTTAGCCACCTACCCCTCCGTCGATCTTCCTTAAACATTCGTTTTCGATTTCCAATAATTTTGTTTGACACCCTACAGAAAAATGGTCCAATACTTTTTTGTATATACCCATGAGCTCCGCTTCAGAAAAAAGTTTCATTGAAATATATTCACTATTGTAGGAGTTATGGCCGTTTGAAAATTGGACCGATTTTATGGGGTTTTTCTCATTTCGTGGGGTCAAGGAACAACTTTTTGAAAATTTTTGTACTTTCTGCATATTCTTCACCAAAATACGCGTCGTTTGCCTTTTTAAACATTAAAATCGTGCAATCCGTTCAGAAGTTATGATGTTTTAAAGATTTCCATGAAATTTCAGGGAAGCATTTTCTGGCCTGAAATTACATTTTCGTTAAGGAATTTTTTTCTCGAAAATGAGTAGGATATCAGGGGTATGTCTATTGACCAAAAATGATTATAATTGACCCCTGCAACCAAAAATAATTTTTCCAGAACGATTTGAAATTTTTGAATTTAATTGTTAATAACTTTTTAACGAAGCCTCCATCAACAAATTGGTATTCTTGATTTTCGTCTTATTTTGGCCTCTTGAATCCCCCATTAAAATTTTTCCCAGGGGTGGCCAAACACCCTGTATGTAATTGTTAAATAAAACTATTTTGTATATTATTATAATAATGTCACTAAGAAATATTTCTTCTGATGAATAAATTGATAGATAACTTTTTTTGTAAAATGCAAGTGGCAAATTAAACAAATTGTAAGTACAGTTAATTAATTAATCAAGGTTTGAAAGGAACTAAAAGAATTTACACAAGCCTAGTAACATAAATAATCTTAAATATGTATATTCGTGGCCGAACACCCTGGATAATGACAGATAGATAAAAATATTACATGATAAATTTATCTGAAACTAATGACATGGTTGTTAAATTGTGAAAAACTAAGTTCTAACAAAATGGTGTTAATCATTTTACAAGAAACTCAAAAATTATAAAAACTAGACCCACTTTTTTCTAAAAGGAACAACGTGATAATCCTTAGTAACGATCGAAGTAATTTTAGATCGACAAATAAAATATTGTCATATTTTATTAAACTGAAAAAAACATTTTATACGCCTAACCCTATTTAATAACGTAACATGAACTCAAAAATTATAACTAACATTATTTCTATGTTTAACAATTTAGCATCAGTAAAGAATTTAGTGTCTCGATATTTTTAAACTTGAAAAATTTAACTCGTGACATTTTTTCGGTAAATATTAATTGCCATGCTGAACACGACCGTTTTAAATCTCTCATTCAATGATCGTGTTTTAATACATTTCTATCCTTCCATATACTCATCGTTTAAATTACATGTGATTACTGACACTTGCTAGAGATAAATATACCACATATTGACGAAATATACAGGGTGTTCGTTCACCCCTGGGAAAAATTTTAATGGGGGATTCTAGAGGCCAAAACAAGACGAAAATCAAGAATTCCAATTTGTCGATGGAGGCTTCGTTAAGCAGTTATTAATAATTAAATTCAAAAATTTCAAATCATTCTGGAAAAATTATTTTCGTTTACGGGGGTCAATTACAATCATTTTTGGTGAATACACATTCCCTCGAAATCCTACGCACTTTCGAGAAAAAAATTCCTTACCAAAAATAATCTGAGGCCAGAAATGCTACCCTGAAATGCGTCTGTTTATGTCGAAACTTCTCAACGAATTGGGGGATTTTAATGTTTCAACCGGCAAACAACGCGTATTTTGGCGAAGAATATGTAGGAATTCTAACAATATTGAAAAAGTTGTTCCGTGACCCTGTAAAGTTATAAAAACCCCATAGAAATAGTCCAATTTTCAAAAAGCCATAATTCCTACGATAGTGAATATATTTCAATAAAACTTTTTTCTGAAGTAGAGTTCATGGGCACCTACAAAAAAGTGTTAGATAACTTTTTTATAGTATGCCAAATAAAATTACTAAAAATGAAAAACGAATTTTTAAGAAAAATCGACAGGGGTAGGTGCTTAAATTTTTTGACGAAAAAAAATTTCAAATTGTTCTGGAAAAATTATTTTCTTTTGCGGGGGTCAATTACAATCATTCTTGGTCATTAGACATACCCTTCGAAATCCTACCCACTTTCGAGAAAAAAATTCGAGAAAGTGTGAAATTTTTCGACGGAAAAAAAAAATTTCAAATCGTTTTGGAAAAATTATTTTCGGTTGCGGGGGTTAATTACAATCATTTTTGGTCATTACACATACCCCCGAGATTTTGCACATTTTCGAGAAAAAAATTCAATACGGGCGGAAGTTTAAATGTTAATAACTTTTTAACGAAGCCTCCACTAACAAATTGGTATTCTTGATTTTCGGCTTATTTTGACCTGTACAATCTCCCATTAAAATTTTTCTGTATAATATATTCGTATATATGTAATTTACCTGAAATATGCAAAATGTATGCAGTATGTAAAATATGCAAAAAACAGAAAATACATTTTTAAATTGTTCTCATAACGAAACAAATTTTAATATATGTCCTACTTTTTTATTTATTTTTTAATAAAAATGTGTATTTGCATAAACATCTACAGTTTGGTCATCAAGTACAAACTAGTGATACAAACAATAACTTATTTCGACTTCTGTTTGGTACTTCAAAGTAATACTCCTGAATTAAAAAATATTGGTATCATTCATCTTTGAATTAGTCCCATTACTCATTTTTGCACATTTTCAATGGTTAAAATCCATTATTAACCGACATACACTGATTCTTATTAACCCATTTGTCTTGCACGGAAAAATAAAGAATGCACCCTTATCATCGAATTTTCTTTTTATCGAACCCAAATAAAAATAATTTAACTATTGCAAACTTACTATTTCAGTGATTTATTCTCGACCACCACTATTAATTTACAATATGAATGCACGTATATACGCTCTGGTGATAATGGGTAGGAAAATTACATGCATGTATATGCCAATGATGCAAATGGGTCACTATTCGGACACCATAGTATTCCGTACGTTATTGCTTCATATACAACGTGTTTCAGATTTAAATGGCCAGATTTGTAATATGAATGTAGGGCCACAAAACAAGCAAATATTTCCATTGAAAGTGTGCTCGCAAACGCCTCATTTAGGAGATATTGGCGCTCTATACGCTAGCGTTCTTTTCGCAAGGAAAACGTGTCACCTTGTCAAGATTTCGTTAGAGAAACTCAAAGGGATTTCAATCACGTCGTTACTCACTAACTTGAAAATTTTCCTGTTGACTGTCGCTACAGTTTTTCCTGTCATTTTATCGCCTTAAGAAATGAGAGGAATATAATTCTGTTACTGCTCATCGTGGAAGGAATGCGTGCCAATTAGTGACGGAAGTTGACGTTCTTCAACATTTCTGTTTGAGAGATCATTCGTTTGGTACACATAGAATGGAAAGAAATATTACTATTATTAGCCTTGATGACGAATTATTATTTGAAAGAAAAAGAAAAAGAAACAAGTGGATAAAGTAGTGACTTTTTAATGGGAATATTAGTGATTTGGATTTGTTAAGAATATTAGAAGTTTACGTAAGCTAAGAGCATCTATTACTATAAAAATAATCCAATAAACGTCATAATTCTAATTTCAGCTACCTTTAGTTCATGGGACCAACATTCGACACCTATTACTAGTGCTAAAGAAAATTTGAAAGAAGGTTTCTTTCATTTAATTATAAGAAACGTTGAAGATATTGCTTTTATTGTTGAAGAGGAAATCCAGGATGTTGATTTGAACTGGCTGGACGAAGATGAAGAGAACAGATCGAATCCTGTTAATATTTACAAAATAGAATTTATTTGTGGGCACAATGAAGAATTTATTACTTTCGAGTACAAAAGAAAAGCTGTGGAATATTGGAACAGCAGTAAGTTAAAACAATTTAAGACATTTGATAAATTCATGGAAGATCGATAGTTAAGGGCAATTGTACGTTGATCTGCATCGATGGAGTCTACAAGCAAAAAACAAAGAAAAACCAACATTTGAAATCGGTGTACATTTAAAGTTCCGTTCGTACTGAATTTTTTTCTCGAAAATGCGCAGGATTTCGAGGGTATGTCTATTCACCAAAAATGATTGTAATTGACCCCCACAGCTAACAATATTTTTTTCAGAACGATTTGAAATATTTTAATTTCGTTGAAAAATTTAGGCATGGAATTAGATTTTCGGTAAGGAATTTTTTTCTCGAAAGTGGGTAGAATTTCGGGGGTATGTGTAATGACCGAAAATGATTGTAATTGACCCTCACAAACGAAAATAATTTTTCCAGAACGATTTCAAATTTTTTTTTTATTGTCGAAAAATTTAGACATCTAATTAGATTTTCGGTAAGGAATTTTTTTCTCGAAAGAGGGTAGGATTTCAAAGGTATGTCTAATGACCAAAAATGATTGTAATTGACCCCCGCAACCGAAAATAATTTTTCCAGAACGATTTGATATTTTTTTTTTTTCGTCGAAAAATTTCAGCACCTACCCGATTTTTTTTCTCGAAAGAGAGTAGGATTTCAAAGGTATGTCTAATGACCAAAAATGATTGTAATTGACCCCCGCAACCGAAAATAATTTTTCCAGAACGATTTGATATTTTTTTTTTTCGTCGAAAAATTTCAGCACCTTTCCCGATTTTTATTCTCGAAAGTAAATAGGATTTCGGGGGTATGTGTATTCACCAAAAATGATTATAATTAACCCCCGCAACCGAAAATAATTTTTTTAGAACGATTTGAAATTTTTTAATTTAATTGTTAACTTTTTAATGAAGCCTCCATCAACAAATTGGCATTCTTGATTTTCGTCTTATTTTGGCCTCTAGAATCCCCTATTAAAATTTTTTCCAGGGGTGACCGAACTCCCTGTATAGCCGAGAGCAAATTGTCGAATGATTATAATCGTAGATCAAAATTTATTATGTCTTGATAACATTTTCTTCACAGCATCAAAATCAGGAAAATTTTCTGATCATTTCAAAAAATGGCTACAAGGATTTACTTCACCAATACTGGGCCTGTAACAATTCTACTTCCGTGTGCTTGGAGCGACCATCGCAAAAAAAAACTCTAGTGGAAGCAACATCCAACGGTAAAAAATGTAAAATTCTTTTCTATTCCTATTGTTCTCGTATTTGATAAAAATCTGTCTTCTCTCAAATATAATACCGTTTTAAATTGCGACATTAATCTCCACACCAAGAACAATATAAGAAATAAAAAAAATTGTAATCTGTTTAGATTATTCTAGGCGTAGTGACGCGTAACGATATAAATAAATTAAATTTTATTATATCTTTGTTATGTTTTCTCTTCCTACTGAAAAATTAGATTCTTGGCACTTGCAATGTTTTATATAAAGGCTCGATTGTCTATAATCTAAGTTTCGATTTGACAGTAAATTAGACGATTTTGGTCTGACAATTGCTTGTTAACACCAGGACTACCGACAATTATAGTGTATTTATTTGTACCAAAATGATTAAAACGATAGATAAATGAAAAATGTATAATAAAATGGAAATAAGTGTTTATTAATTCTACTACAGAAAACTATGGTAAATTTTCAAAAGCCCAGTTGAGTAAATTTTCCAAACTTTTTATTAAAAATCACAAAATGGTAATTTTGACCGCTTGGGTAGCTCCAGTGTTGAAATATAAGAATTTTTAAAGCGCAAACTTGAATTTTGTTACTTTTGTCAATTGGTGAACACAGTGTGCATTGCTAGTCGAGTAAATTTTTAAAAATTTCTATTAGAAATTACAAAATGGTAATTTTGACCGCTTTGGTAATTCCAATGTTAAGATATAAGTATGTTTAAAACGTAGATTTGAATTTTGTAACTTTTGTCAATTGGTGGACTCGACGTGCATTGCTATTCGAGTAAATTTTTAAAAATTTCTATTATAAATTGAAAAATGGTAATTTTGACCGCTTTGGTAGCTCCAGTGTTGAAATATCAGAATTTTTAAAGCGAAAACTTGAATTTTGTTACTTTTGTGAATTGTTGGACTCGGTGTGTATTGCTAGTCGAGTAAATTTTTAAAAATGTTTATTAGAAATTAAAAAATGGTAATTTTGACCACTCTGGTAGCTCCAGCGATAAGATATAAGAATTATTAAAACGTAGATTTGAATTTTGTAACTTTTGTCAATTGGTGGACTCAGTGTACATTACTAGTCGAGTAAATTTTTAAAAATGTTTATTCAAAATCACAAAATGGTAATTTTGACCTCTTTGGTAGGTCCAGCGATAAGATATGAGAATTTTTAAAGTGCAAACTTGAATTTTATAACTTTTGCCAATTTGTGGACTCGGTATGTATTGCTAGTCGAGTAAATTTTTAAAAATGTTTATTCAAAATCACAAAATGGTAATTTTAACCGCTTTGATAGTTCCAGTGCTGAGATATAAGTATTTTAAAAATGTAGATTTTAATTTTGTTACTTTTGTCAATTGGTAAACCCAGTGTGCATTGCTAGTCGAGTAAATTTTTAAAAATGTTTATTCAAAATCACAAAATGGTAATTTTGACCGCTTTGGTAGCTCCAGTGTTGAAATATAAGAATTTTTAAAGCGTAAACTTGAATTTTGTTACTTTTGTCAATTGGTGGATTCGACGTGCATTGCTAGTCGACTAAATTTTTCAAAATTTTTATCAAAAATTACAAAATGGTAATTTTAACCGCTTTGGAAGCTCCAGTGTTGAGATATAAGAATTTTTAAAGCGCAAACATGAATTTTATAACTTTTGACAATTGTTGGACTCGGTGTGTATTGCTAGTCGAGTAAATTTTTAAAAATGTTTATTTGAAATCACAAAATGGTAATTTTGACCGCTTTGGTAGCTCCAGTGTTGAAATATAAGAATTTTTAAAACGTAGACTTGAATTTTGTTACTTTTGTCAATTGGTGGACTCAGTGTGCATTGCTAGTCGAGTAAATTTTTAAAAATGTTTATTCAAAATCACAAAATGGTAATTTTAACCGCTTTGATAGTTCCAGTGCTGAGATATAAGTATTTTAAAAATGTAGATTTTAATTTTGTTACTTTTGTCAATTGGTAAACCCAGTGTGCATTGCTAGTCGAGTAAATTTTTAAAAATGTTTATTTGAAATCACAAAATGGTAATTTTGACCGCTTTGGTAGCTCCAGTGTTGAAATATAAGAATTTTTAAAGCGCAAACTTGAATTTTGTTACTTTTGTCAATTGGTGGACTCGGTGTGTAGTGCTAGTCGACTAAATTTTTCAAAATTTTTATAAAAAATTACAAAATGGTAATTTTAACCGCTTTGGAAGCTCCAGTGTTGAGATATAAGAATTTTTAAAGCGCAAACTTGAATTTTATAACTTTTGACAATTGTTGGACTCGATGTGTATTGCTAGTCGAGTAAATTTTTAAAAATGTTTATTAGAAATCACAAAATGGTAATTTTGACTGCTTTGGTAGTTCCATTGTTAAGATATAAGAATTTTTAAAGCGTAAACTTGTATTTTGTTACTTTTGTCAATTGGTGGTCTCGGTGTGTAGTGCTAGTCGAGTAGATTTTTAAAAATTATTATTAGAAACTACAAAATGGTAATTTTACCCGCTTTGGAAGCTCCAGTGTTGAAATATAAGTATTTTTAAATCGTAGATTTGAATTTTGTAACTTTTGTCAATTAGTGATCTTGACCTCTATTGCTAGTCGAGTAAATTTTTCAAAATTTTTATTTGAAATTACAAATTGGTAATTTTAACCGCTTTGGTAATTTCAGTGCTGAGATATAAGTATTTTTAAAACGTAGATTTTAATTTTGTTACTTTTGTCAATTGTTGGACTCGGTGTGTATTGCTAGTCGAGTAAATTTTTAAAAATGTTTATTAGAAATTAAAAAATGGTAATTTTGACCACTCTGGTAGCTCCAGCGATAAGATATAAGAATTTTTAAAACGTAGACTTGAATTTTGTTACTTTTGTCAATTGGTGAACTCAGTGTGCATTGCTAGTCGAGTAAATTTTTAAAAATTATTATTAGAAACTACAAAATGGTAATTTTACCCGCTTTGGAAGCTCCAGTGTTGAAATATAAGAATTTTTAAAGCGCAAACTTAAATTTTATAACTTTTTTCAATTGGTGAACACAGTGTGCATTGCTAGTCGAGTAAATTTTTAAAAATGTTTATCAGTAATTAAAAAATGGTAATTTTGACCACTCTAGTAGCTCCACTGTTAAGATATAAGTATTTCTAAAACGTAGACTTAAATTTTGTAACTTTTATCAATTGGTGGACTCGGTATGCATTGCTAGTTGTACTTTTTTGTTCATGGGCTGAATTCCGTTATTAGCCGACATAGAAGAGACGGCGATCACGGGGGAGCTAAAATGCGATTACAGCTCGTCGATTTGCGGGTGGGACGGCGGAGCGATACGAGTTTTGCGGGTCGAGGTACAGGGCACAGGGTGGCAAGCGGAGAAATATTCTCGGGTGAGTGACGGGGAACGCGCGGGAGGGAACAGTAGGGACCGGAGGTATTGATTGCGACGCGACTCTAGGAACCTGCCCGATACACGACCGCGCTCTACCTACCTACCTACTACCTACACCCACCGACAAGCGCGATTATTCCTCATGTATCCCGCGCGTTACCGAGCATTCACGCGACTAAATGTCCTCCGCGAGCTAACAGCCTAACCCGCTACAAAATCTATAGAACCGCGCTCTTAATACCCACGGAACATTGTCGATCGTCAAATCGGCCCAATTATGCAGTGCCGCTCCCGATTATTCCAACGACTCTATCTACGGGGTGTACGAAAGAGATTGTGCCAAACTTAACGCCTTCGCTTGCCACGTCAGCCGTATTTCACCGGGGGCTACGTTCCCCGTAACCGAGGTTAGGTTTCAAAGCTGCTTTCGGCTGTACCTCACCTTTACGCAATTAGACAATCATTCTCTTATCGCGTGTACATTTTCTTTTACCAGACTGAATGGATACCTTGTAATAGAAATAATAGTTTTAACCACAAACGATTCAACCCTTTCGCTGCTTGATAAAATTGTAAAATTCAAAATTGATCTATTTCTTTTATGACTAGAATTTCATGTGTTGTATACAGTAACTCGCAAATTCGTTCACATGTTCTTGATTTAACTCTTTCGCTGCTTAAGGGAGTATTGCTGTTTAGGCTGTCATATCTTCGGCCTTTTTTTGTGATTTTTTTTTTTAACGATAGGTAGGTTGTTTTGTAGTGACATTTTGCAGATATATTTATTCGTCTTATAGGTATGTACAGTATTTTTTTTATAAACAAATATTAAAAATTGCGGGAGTTATAGCTTCTTGTTTAAAAAAACGCATTTAAACTGGCTTACATGATATTTCAAGATCTAGCTCACCGATCGACTTCTTTGGAGAGAATATTCAGCAGACACGCCTTTATAGTTGGAACCAGATATTTTAAAAAGTATTGAGTTTTACTATTTTTTTCGATATGCTAAAGACAAACGAACGATTAACAAATAGAAATTCGAAACCTGAAGCGTCGCCATTTCTTTAATATAACTACAACCTTCCTTATGAAGATACTTTAACCCCCTCTGTTTCAAATTATCTGGAATCCTGGAAGCCATTGGAACACCTTTTCCAAAAGAGCCATTAAATAAGAAATTACAATTCCCACGATTCTTAATATTTTTCCATGAAAAAAATATTGTACATGCTTAGAAGATGAATAAATGTATCTACAAAGTCTCAGTACAAAACAGTCTACCTGTCATTAGAAAAAAAATCACAAAAAGGGTCGTGAAATTAACAGTTTAAACAGCAATACCTCCTTAATAAAATTATATAAGATATGGTTTAAAAAATGACTATTCATTTTATATACAGTACGTCACAAATTCTTTCACATATTCTTGATTTAACCCTTTCGGTACTTAATAAAATTATAAAATATGGTTTAAAATTAACTATTCCTTTTTTTTTAATATAGAGTCACATTGCATTGCTTAAAAGTACAAAATTTGAATGGGTGTAAACAATGAATGTTATAAATCAAGTAATAACGTTATTTTTTAAGTAGCATTACATTTTATTTAAAAAAAGAACATATAGTTTATACATAGTACGTGGATATGAACAGTTATTTGAGATAAATTATTTACTATTTAACATTTGGTGTAACCACCTCATGGCATACTGCTTATTAATGTCTCCTTTTTACCTCACAAGTGTTCAATGGAGTTAGGATAAAAAGATTAAATATATTCTTGGAAAATAATATTAACAATTCCTTTACACCATCCATCTGCACTATTGTTTTAATGATGTTTCAAAATATGTATCATCATAGTTCTTGACCGTCTATTCTGTAAATGCTTCCAACATCTTCAGCCATCTTGCATCCCCAGATCACAGTACTTCTTCCTCCAAGCTTGTAAATAGAACGGACGCGACTTTTATAATTTTTCTTTTGTTCCTTTCCAAATTCATTTTTTATAATCTAATCCAAACCTATTTGTTTTTTGTTTCATTAGTCTAGATAACATTTGCCCAAAATTCTTCATTATAATCTTCTGTAATTTTTTGCAAATTCTAATCGCATTGTAATGCATTTTACTGTGAATATAGTTTTTTTCACTTTACCCCATCCTTTCATGTCAATTAAACAATCATTCTCTGAAGCTTGTTAAACAATTTTCGAATTAATATTTATATTATTAAAAGTTCTTAATATTTAAGAACTATTAATTTTTATTAATAGATTTATGAATTTCGATAGTTTATTCGTTGGTCCTGATCGATGTTTTGGAACACTTGAAGTATAACATTTTTTACATTTTATAATCAGATCGATCAGACGATTGTATTTTATAAATATCATATAAATATTTCTTGATCCTTTTTGAAGAGAGATATTGTATCTTTTCTTATTTTTTTCTCTCAGTCATCGCATCTAAATGGACAAACAATACACAGTTTCTCGGAATTTAATTTTGTCACTGTCAAAGAATTAATTTCTAATAAAATATCTTTCTATCAAATGTAATAATACTGAAATTACGAATGGTCTACCATTTTCTAACTGGTGCCTGGTAAATCAGTAGTGTGTATCAAAATTAAAAATGAATTTTTGATCCTTCGAATTTGTTAATATAGAGTAAATAAATTCTTAATAATTGGAATTATGAAACAATGAAACATATTTTTCATATTTTCTGTCTTCACAAATACAAGATGTTCGGCCACTTCTGGGAAAAATTTTAATGGGGGATTCTAGAGGCCAAAATAAGACGGAAATCAAGAATACCAATTTGTTGATGGAGGCTTCGTTAAAAAGTTATTAACGTTTAAAGTTCCACCCATTCTGAATTTTTTTCTCGAAAATGCGCAAGATTTCGGGGGTATGTCTATTCACCAAAAATGATTGTAATTGACCCCCGAAACCGAAAATAATTTTTCCAAAACAATTTGAATTTTTTTCCCCGTCAAAAAATTTCACACCTTCTCGAATTTTTTTTTAGAAAATGGGTAGGATTTCGGGGGTAGGTCTATTCACCAAAAATTATTGTAATTGACCCCCATAACCGAAAATAATTTTTCCAGAACTATTTCAAACACATGAAATTTCAGGGGAATCATTCATTCATGATCAGACATATTTTCGGTAACGAATTTTTTTCTAGAAAATGGGTAGGATTTCGAGGATAGGTCTATTCATAAAAAATTATTGCAATTGACCCCCGGAACCGAAAATAATTTTTCCAGGACGATTTGAAATTTTTTAATTTTGTTGAAAAGTTTAGGCATCTATCCTCCGTCGATCTTTCTTAAAAATTCGTTTTCGATTTTGAATAATTTTGTTTGACACCCTACAGAAAAATCGTCTAATACTTTTTTGTATGTACCTATGGACTCCGCTTCGCAAAAAAGTTTCATTGAAATATATTCACTATTGTAGGAGTTATGGCCGTTTGAAAATTGGACCGTTTTTATGGGGTTTTTCTCATTTTGTGGGGTCAAGGAGCAATTTTTTGAATATTTTTGTAATTTCTGCATATTCTTCACCAAAATACGTGTCGTTTGCCTTTTTAAACATTAAAATCGTGCAATCCGTTCAGTAGTTATGATGTTTTAAAGATTTCCATTGGGAAGGGAAGCATTGTGGATTTTGCGGATCCACACCTTGTGGATTTTTCTTAAAAATTTGTTTTACATTTTTAATAAATTAGTTTGGCGCTCTATAGAAAAGTTGTCTAATACTTTTTTATAGGTAACCATGGTCCCTGATCCAGAAAAAAATTTACCACCTATTAGATTTTTGGTAAGGAATTTTTTTCTCGAAAGTGAATAGGATTTCGAAGGTATATGTAATGACCAAAAATGATTCTAATTGACCCCCACAACCGAAAATAATTTTTCCAGAATGATTTGAAAATTTTTTTTTTCGTCGAAAAATTTAAGCACCTACCCCTGTCGATTTTTCTTAAAAATTCGTTTTTTAATTTTTAGTAATTTTATTTGACGCCCTATAGAAAAGTTGTCTTACACTTTTTTGTAAGTGCCCATGAACTCTACTTCAGAAACAAGTTTCATTGAAATATATTCACTATCGTAGTCATTATGACTTTTTGAAAATTGGACCATTTCTATGGGGTTTTTATAACTTTACAGGGTCAAGGAACAACTTTTTCAATATTGTTAGAATTCCTATATATTTTTCACCAAAATACGCGTTGTTTGCCGGTTGAAACATTACAATCCTCCAATTCTGGCCTCAAATTATATTTTCGGTAAGGAATTTTTTTCTCGAAAGTACGTAGGATTTCGAGGGAATGTGTAATGACCAAAAATGATTGTAATTGACCCTTGCAACCGAAAATAATTTTTCCAGAACGATTTGAAATTCTTGAATTTAATTGTTAACTTTTTAACGAAGCCTCCATCAACAAATTGGAATGCTTGATTTTCGTCTTATTTTGGCCTCTAGAATCCCCCATTAAAATTTTTCCCAGGGTTGGCCGAACACCCTGTATTGTATATTCGTTTAAAGAACCAAGATTTTATAGCTTTAGCGTTTTATCCTGTTCGCCTGTCATGAAAACTTAAAAGTTTCACTGAACCGTTTGTCGTACGCGTTAAACAGTTTGGTACTTTTAGCTTTGACCGTATGTTGTACGGACTTAAGGGGTTACACCACCTTTGCAGACCCTAAACGAGCAGTATTTTCACGAAAGTTTTACAAAAAATGTGTGCATTTAGTCGAAATGATCTGTTTAATATTTATAAAGCATTTTTATGCTTTCATCAAATGCCTATGTTTATTTATAACGGGGAAAATGGCGTTTTTCTGAGTCATGTACGGTACGCTGGTGAGCGTGATAATTCAAAAACCGTTCAACCGGATTTAATAAAATTTGGTATGCATATTTTCAACAACATTCTCTATCGGTTGGCACGCGATTTTTTTAAACTTCGAAATAGATGTTATAGCTGTTTAAAAAAAAAAATGAACCTTTTATCCACGATTTCTATCGATAGATAACTCGAAAACTAATTTAAAAAAATCGACACGTGTCGTGAATAAGATATAGCACATTATATACAAAATTTAATGGTATAAATCTTGTATAGATTTGTGTCAACAAATTATTTATTACGATTTACTTTTTTGTCCAACAAATTATTTAATTATTTAACTTTCGATTGACGAGCGAGTTCTACTTCATAACATTATTCTTTATACTTATCTTGTATTCCTGAATGTGGCGAATTTAAAAAAAGACCAAGGTTAACAAAAAATCGTAAAAAGATTCGAGTACTTGAAAATAATATCTCTACAAATAATAACAATGAAACATTCGAGCAGTTATTTGCATTTTTTGCACGTTATTAAAAATTGTCAACGATTCTTCATAAAATACGTAGAAAACCAGATTCTTCTGGTCGATAGGGGAGAAAAGGGCATAAGCTCTTGTAGCCCACACTTTTTATTTGCCATTGCGAGCAAATTCTTATTTTTACACTAGCAAGATTACTTTTATATATTATATTATATATTTTATATTATATATTATATTATACAGGGTGTTCGGCCAACCCTGGGAAAAATTTTAAAGGAAGATTCTAGAGGCCAAAATAAAACGAAAATCAAGAATATCAATTTGTTGATGGAGGCTTTGTTAAAAAGTTATTAACGTTTAAAGTTCCGCCCGTATTGAATTTTTTTCTCAAAAATGTGCAAGATTTCGAGATTATGTGTAACGACCAAAAATTATTGTAATTGACAGCCGCAACCGAAAATAATTTTTCCAAAACGATTTGAAATTTTTTTTTTCTTCGAAAAATTTCACTTTCTCGAATTTTTTTTCTAGAAACTGTGTAGGATTTCGAGGGTATGTCTAATAATCAAAAATACTTGTAACTGACCCCTACAACTGAAAATATTTTTTTCAGAGCGATTTGAAATGTTTTAATTTTGTTGAAAAATGTCACACTTCTCGAATTTTTTTCTCGAAAGTGCGTAGGATTTCGGGGATATATCTATTCACCAGAAATGCTTGTAATTAACTCCTGTAACTAAATATAATTTTTCCAGAATGATTTGAAGCTTTTCAATTTCGCCGAAAAATTTAGGCACCTACCCCTGTCGATTTTTCTTAAAAATTTGTTTTTCATTTTTAGTCATTTTATTTGACATCCTATAGAAAAGTTGTCTAACACTTTTTTGTAAGTACCCGTGGGTTCTACTTCAGAAAAAAGTTTCATTGAAATATATTCACTACTGTAGTAGTTATCGCTTTTTGAAAATTGGACTATTTTTATGGGACTTTTTTCATTTCACGGGGTCAAGAAACAACTTTTTCAATATTGTTAAAATTTCTCCCCATTCTTCACCAAAATACGCATTGTTTGCCGTTTGAAACATTAAAATCGCCCAATCCGTTCAGAAGTTACGACATTTTAAAGATACGCATGAAAATTCAGGCAGACATTTCTGGCCAGAAATTATATTTTCGGTAAGGATTTTTTTTCTCGAAACTGCGTAGGATTTCGGTGGTACGTCTTTTGATCGAAAACACTTGTAATCGACCCCTGCAACTGAAAATATTTTTTCCAGAACGATTTGAAATTTTTGAATTTAATTGTTAATAACTTTTTAACGAAGCCTCAATCAACAAATTGATATTCTTGATTTTCGTCTTATTTTGGCCTCTAAAATCTCCCATTAAAATTTTTCCCATGTGTAGCCGAACACCCTGTATATTTTATTATATTATATTATTTGCCAAGAACAATTTTTTAGCTTTGTCATATATTAATTTTCTAGCAACTATTATAATAAATACCCTTTTTACCTTTTTATTTAGTTCAGTCTTACAGTTTTTTCGTCTATGCAATGAGCATTACGTTTTGTAAATAACTATTAACGATTCATTATAGCGAATGTTCGTAAATCGAAAGTTCATAAATTGCAAATTACCTATATTGCATTAATATTTATTGTTTAATTCTGTTTTTATGTGTGTCAAGTGCGTGTAATCGATTATTTGACCGAACTATTTCTCTCGTCGGTAACAATAAACAAAGAATTATTCCAAAGACAATTGCCACGTAAAAAAAAAGAAAGGATCACTTGAATTACTAATTTTATGGAATTATTATTACCCTCGTAATTGGTAAAATTATTTTGACTCGCGAGCAGAGCCACCGAAAGGTTTGTTAAGTTATTGCAAGTAAGGAGGACAATGATTCAAGACAGCAGACGCGATTCAAATTGTCCAATTCCGCAGTTGTGTCCACCGAGGCTCTGCTCTTTCTCCTGTGTTTTTAAGGATACGATGAGCTATGGTGCACCTACCGAACGCATGCCATAAAGATAGGAGGTGTGTCAATTAAGTAATGAGACTGGCAACGTAGCGTTCAATCTTTCAACATTTAAGATGCGGGACACTGTCCTTTCACTCTGCTTGGTATACTCCCTCCATGTACGGGGGTCGTTCAATAAGTCTTTAGAAAATCCAAGACCTGGTGCTCATAGCATCGAAATGGTTTGTTTTTAGTAAGCATCATGACTCACTAGACAACTATCAAAGTTTCAGTTACGAGGTGTGTAAATTAAGTAATGAGACTGGCAACGTAGCGTTCGATCTTTCAACATTTGAGACGCGGGACACTCTGTCCTTTCACTCTGCTTGGTATACTCCCCCTATGTACGGGGGTTATTCAATAAGTCCTTAGAAAATCCAAAACCTGGCGCTCATAGCATCGAAATGGTTTGTTTTTAGTAAGCATCATGACTCACTAGACAACTGTCAAAGTTTCAGTTACGAGGTGTGTAAATTAAGTAATGAGACTGGCAACGTAGAATTCGATCTTTCAACATTTGAGACGCGGGACACTCTGTCCTTTCACTCTGCTTGGTATACTCCCCCTATGTACGGGGGTTATTCAATAAGTCCTTAGAAAATCCAAAACCTGGCGCTCATAGCATCGAAATGGTTTGTTTTTAGTAAGCATCATGACTCACTAGACAACTGTCAAAGTTTCAGTTACGAGGTGTGTAAATTAAGTAATGAGACTGGCAACGTAGAATTCGATCTTTCAACATTTGAGACGCAGGACACTCTGTCCTTTCACTCTGCTTGGTATACTCCCCCTATGTACGGGGGTTGTTCAATAAGTCCTTAGAAAATCCAAAACCTGGCGCTCGTAGCATCAAAATGGTTTGTTTTTAGCAAGCATCATGACTCACTAGACAACTGTCAAAGTTTCAGTTACGAGGTGTGTAAATTAAGTAATATCACTGGCAATGTAGCGATCGATCTTTCAACATTTGGGACGCGAGACTTGGAGAGACGATAGGTGAACGTGTGATACGCCTTTGATACAAGCTTGTACCCGCTAGAGTCATTTGGTTGTCCGTAGCAATTGTTGCGTGAAACAGTTCTTACTAGTGCGTTGAGCTAGGTTATGAAGCAGTCTTAAGGAGGTATTGCTGTCTAGACTGTCAATTTCACGGCCCTTTATGTGATTTTTTTTTTTAATGATAGATACGCTGTTTTGTACTGAGACTTTGTAGATATATTTATTCATCTTATAAGCATGTACAATATTTTTTTCATGGAAAAATATTAAAAATCGTGGGAATTATAACTTCTTATTTAATGGCTCTTTTGGAAAAGGTGCTCCAATGGCTTCCAGGATTCCAGATAATTTGAAACAGAGGGGGTTAAAGTATCTTCATAAGGAAGGTTGTAGTTATAGCAGGTATTAGGGAGAAGTCAAAATACTGCTAAATAAAGAAATGTCAACGCTTCAAGTTTCGAATTTCTATTTGTTAATCGTTCTTTTGTCTTTAGCGTATCGAAAAAAATAGTAAAACTCAATATTTTTTTAAATCTCTAGTTCCAGCTATAAAGGCGTGTCTGCTGAATATTCTCTCCAAATTTGAAGTCAATCGGTTTGCTAGATTTTGAAATATTATGTAAGCCAGTTTAAATGCGTTTTTTTAAATAAGAAGCTATAACTCTCGCAATTTTTAATATTTTGTAATGAAAAAAATACTGTACATACCTATAAGACGAATAAATATATCTGCAAAATGTCACTACAAAACAATCTACCTGTCGTTAAAAAAAAAATCACAAAAAAAGGCCGAGGAAGTGACAGCCTAGACAGCAATACTCCCTTAAACGTTACACTCTGTCCTTTCACACTGCTTGGTATACTCCCTCTATATGTATACGGAGGTCGTTCACTAAGTCCCTAGAAAATCCAAGACCTGGTGCACGTAGCATCGAAATGGTTTGTTTTTAGCAAGCATCATGACTCACTAGACAACTGTCAAAGTTTCAGTTACGAGGTGCGTAAATTAAGTAATGAGACTGGCAACGTAGCGTTTGATCTGCCAACATTTGGGACGCGGGACTTGGACAGACGGTATGTGAACGTGTGATACACCTTTGATACAAGTTTGTACCCGCTAGAGTCATTTGGTTGTCCGTAGCAATTGTTGTCGTGAAACAGTTCTTTCTAGTGCGTTCTAAAAATGAGTCAAAAGTCATGCTGATTTGCTTTCTCGATAGCCAGAGAATCGTCCACAAACAGTTTGTGCCTCAAGGCCAAACGATCAATCAACACTTCTACCGAGAGGTTCTAGAAAAACTTCGAAAAAGGGTCATGCGTGTTAGGCCAAACATCAAGAACAACTGGGTGTTGTATCACGACAATGCGCCTTGTAACACAGCAATTTCAATAAATGAGTTTTTGGCCAGTAAAAACATTCCTGCGGCTCTTCAGCCTCTTTATTCTCCTGACTTGAGTCCTTGTGATTTTTTCCTCTTTTCGAGATTGAAAAATCACCTCAAGGGACGTCATTTTGGGACACTTCAAAACATAGAAGCGGCTGTAACCAACCAGCTAAAGGTTATACCAGTATCTGAGTTCCAGCACTGCTATGAGGATTGGAAGTGTTACATATCACTCATGTATGGGACCGAAACGTTTGGTGGCTTGGGCGTTGGCCCAATTTCGTTGCCTTATACGGTAATGCCCATCACTGTAAGGGCTCAATTTCCAGTATATAAGGGCCGCGTTTTCTCACTCATGGAGCTCAGTTTTTCTCAAAACCTCTCAAGACGGCGTCACTTTGACACTCGAAGCAAGATCGGGTGGCTTCCCAAGGAAGTTATTTTGAGGGAGACAATATTGAATTGTAATTCTATTCGAATATAAAAATTTAAAATAACCTGTCTCATTAATTAATTTACACACCTCGTACATGCATCATCAATAACGAAAACGAAGTCATATAGGTTTGAAGAGTGACTATAGGCATAGTGCATACCGGGATACTTCCGCTTGTGTTCTGCGTCCACTTCGCGAGCCAGGGTGAAGTATTTTTCCTTCATGTCCTTCGCCATTTTCTTCCAAAGGATTCCCAACCTGCACGTACAATAATTTAAATTTAATTTAAAGATCGTAGTGTAACAGGTCGTTAAATTCGTTCAAACGTTGCCTACAATACTATGAAGATAAAAATACCTAGATCCATTTAAAAGTGTAACAGTGACTTTAATTTTTTATCGAAAATCAATTTGTTTTTAAATTCAAACAACTGCTATTTCAAATTTGATTTCAATGTAAAATGCATTCGATACGAACATAACCACCTTCTAGAGATGGGCAAAATTTTATTCGAATACTATTTACGACATTCATTCGATTGTACAATTATATTTTTATTTGTTTATTGCAAAACGTTTCATTCGATAATTCAAATTCAAATTTTCATTCGACTCTTTTATTCGTTATTCGAAATACACAGGGTGAGGCACGAATTAATCCTCATGATTTTTCAAAAAAATGTTTCCTATCGAAGTTAGCAGCATTTAACCGACAAGAAATTGCAGTTGCTTAAATTTAAAAACAAATTGATTTTGCATGAGAAAATTACGTGATTGATTTTACATGACAAAGATTGAGGTCACTGTTGTATTTTTAACTTCATAGTATTGTAGGCTACGTCGAGACGAATTCAACGACCTGCGCCACCATGACCTTCAGATGACATTGAAAGAAAAATTGTTACGAATCGATTGCCACAATATTTGAATTTATTTGGCGGTACATAACAGGAAGTATAAATTTTCCTTTTATTTTATGTGTTGAGTTCTGAAGTTGAATAAATGACCATTCGTAATGTTTACGTTCATTTGTTTACGTCTAAATACGAGGCTTTGGGGTGTTATGTATCGCTGAATAATTTCAAATATTGTAGTAATCAATACATGGCAATTTTTCCGTCATCTGTCATCTAAAGTGTCATCTAAATATCATCTAAAGATCATAGTGTAACAGGTCGTTAAATTCGTCCAAATGTTGCCTACAATACTATGAAGTTCAAAAAACCTAGATCCATTTAAAAGTGTAACAGTGACTTTAATTTTTGATCAAAAATTAATTTGTTTTTAAATTCAAACAACTGCTATTTCAAATTTGAAACATTTTATTGTCAGACCATCGAAAGGGGCTAAAAAATTGTGGGGACTAATTCGTGCCTCACCCTGTATATCTAGATAAGAATTTTGTCCATCCCCCTCTCTGCCACCCCCATGTCAGAACAAAATTGTTTGTAAACAATGTGATATTAAGAAATTTAAATTTAACACTTTAGCAACCCTTTCGTTTGCTTCATTATCATACACTCAATTCACATTTATATTAAGTTGTGTAATAGGATCGTTCGCTTTAACGACTGTACTTTGATACTTTGTTACAAACTTTTACTGCGTAACTAGACAATTAAAAGCAAAAGATACTGTTATAATTGAATACATTAAAAGCAACCATACAAAAGAAATGGCCATCATTCATATTTAAAAAGGAAGTTACTTTAACAGGACAAAGATTATTACAAATTGGTTGGGATGTTTTACACCGGCCATTGTATTCGTCAGAAATTTAGTAATAAAGTCAATGACTTTGTAATGCATAATATAAGTTGTATATCTATTTTATACAGGGTGTTCGGCCACACCTGGGAAAAATTTTAATGGGTAATTGTAGAGACCAAAATAAGACGAAAATCAAGAATACGAATTTTTTGATGAAGGCTTCGTTAAACAGTAATTAACGTTTAAAATTCCGACCGTACTGAATTTTTTTCTCGAAGATGATTTTGGGGGTATGTCTATTCGCCAAAAATGATTGTAATTGACCCCCGCAACCGAAAATAATTTCTCCAGAACGATTTGAAATTTTTGAATTTAATTGTTAATAACTTTTTAACGAAGACTCCATCAACAAATTGGTGTTCCTGATTTTCGTCTTATTTTGGCCTCTAGAATCCCCCATTAAAATTTTTCCCAGGGGTGGCCGAACACCCTGTATAAAAAACTTGAATATTATTTTTTAATAACATATGTTGATTTTTAATTCCGTAATGAATTATACATAAATCTGAATTCCTCCCCTCGACTGACCCCCTCATTTCGTATTGTCGAATGTGGTATACCTATTTTTACGGTTATCAGCCAATTTGACTCATAAAATGATTTAACAGTTAATTGTTTTGCAAATGAAATTTCTGGCTTACATAAAGAATCAGAATTCTAACACCAATTACGCGTAAACATTCATGTTCAATTTTGTCAATTTATTAGTCAGCTGAGACCAAAAAAAACTCTTTCATAATTCCGACTTATACATCGCGCGTAAACAGAGCATTTTTAGTGAAATAATATAATTTTATAAAATCAATTTTTTGTCAAATAATTTGGTTCACCAAGTTAATTTCACTATTTATTTGTAAAAGATATTTCAATTGATATTTATTTTAAATTACGTAGGCTTGCCATCGTTGGAAAAAATCAGAAAAAATTTCTTTTGCTAAATGTATTTTACAAACACAGTGGATACGTAAAAAATGTTTTCAATCAAATTTTTAATAATAAATCTTTCATTTAAATTGATTTGGAACTATTTTGTTGCAAACAACTTGAATTTTGTTGAATGAGTCAAATTGGCACATTTCAGTACAAATAGGTATATAATCAACATCTGTAAATCTAGTGTTAATGAAACTTTTACGGATTGCTAGGAATTATATTCTAGTACAGTATCAAATATTAACAAGTTGATTGTCAGGGTAGTCATTGGTGATCAACTTCAAACTTACGACTCTCTAAAATACATACGAAACATTAATTATAAAATAAATATCCAAAAAAATATTGAGTTTCCTTATGATGCTATATCTTCGTAAACAGAAGAATTTAATCTTACACAAAATTTTATTAAAATTGATGACCTTTGAATTTGATCTTTGCCATTGGTGATCAACGTCAAACTTACGACTCTTTAAAATACATACGAAACATTAATTATAAAATAAATATCCAAAAAAACTATTAAGTTTCCCTATGATGCTATATCGTCGTAAACAGAAGAATTTAATCTTACACAAAATTTTATTAAAATTGATGGCCTTCAAATTTGATCTTTGCCATTGGTGATCAACTTCAAAATTACGACTCTCTAAAATACATACGGAACATTAATTATAAATTAAATATCCAAAAAAACTATTGAGTTTCCTTATGATGCTATATCTTCGTAAAGAGAAGAATTTAATCTTACACAAAATTTAATTAAAATTGGTGACCTTCGAATTTGATCTTTGCCATTGGTGATCAACTTCAAACTTATGACTCTTTAAAATACATACAAAACATTAATTATAAAATAAATATCCAAAAGAACTATTGAGTTTCCTTATGATGCTATATCTACGGAAACAGAAGAATTTAATTTTACACAGAATTTTATTAAAATTGATGACCTTTGAATTTGATCTTTGCCATTGGTGATCAACGTCAAACTTACGACTCTTTAAAATACATACAAAACATTAATTATAAACTAAATATCTAAAAAAACTATTGAGTCTCCTTATGATGTTATATCTTTGTAAACAGAATAATTTAATCTTACACAAAATTTTATTAAAATTGATGACATTCGAATTTGATCATTGCCATTGGTGATCAACGTCAAACTTACGACTCTTTAAAATACATACGAAACATTAATTATAAATTAAATATAAAAAAAAACTATTAAGTTTCCTTATGATGCTATATCTTCGTAAAGAGAAGAATTAAATCTTACACAAAATTTAATTAAAATTGGTGACCTTCGAATTTGATCTTTGCCATTGGTGATCAACTTCAAACTTATGACTCTTTAAAATACATACAAAACATTAATTATAAAATAAATATCCAAAAGAACTATTGAGTTTCCTTATGATGCTATATCTACGGAAACAGAAGAATTTAATTTTACACAGAATTTTATTAAAATTGATGACCTTTGAATTTGATCTTTGCCCTTGGTGATCAACGTCAAACTTACGACTCTTTAAAATACATACAAAACATTAATTATAAAATAAATATCCAAAAAAACTATTGAGTTTCCTTATGATGGTATATCTTCATAAACAGAAGAATTTCATCTTACACAAAATTTTATTAAAATTGATGACCTTTGAATTTGATCTTTGCCATTGGTGATCAACTTCAAACTTACGACTCTTTAAAATACATACGAAACATTAATTATAAATTAAATAACCAAAAAAACTATTGAATTTCCTTATGATGCTATATCTTCGTAAACAGAAGAATTTAATTTTACACAGAATTTTATTAAAATTGATGACCTTTGAATTTGATCTTTGCCATTGGTGATCAACGTCAAACTTACGACTCTTTAAAATACATACGAAACATTAATTATAAATTAAATATCAAAAAAAACTATTAAGTTTCCTTATGATACTATATCTTCGTAAAGAGAAGAATTTAATCTTACACAAAATTTAATTAAAATTGGTGACCTTCGAATTTGATCTTTGCCATTGGTGATCAACTTCAAACTTACGACTCTTTAAAATACATACAAAACATTAATTATAAAATAAATATCCAAAAAAACTATTGAGTTTCCTTATGATGCTATATCTTCGTAAAGAGAAGAATTAAATCTTACACAAAATTTAATTAAAATTGGTGACCTTCGAATTTGATCTTTGCCATTGGTGATCAACGTCAAACTTACGACTCTTTAAAATATATACGAAACATTAATTATAAATTAAATATCAAAAAAAACTATTAAGTTTCCTTATGATGCTATATCTACGGAAACAGAAGAATTTAATTTTACACAGAATTTTATTAAAATTGATGACCTTTGAATTTGATCTTTGCCATTGGTGATCAACGTCAAACTTACGACTCTTTAAAATACATACAAAACATTAATTATAAAATAAATATCCAAAAAAACTATTGAGTTTCCTTATGATGGTATATCTTCATAAACAGAAGAATTTCATCTTACACAAAATTTTATTAAAATTGATGACCTTTGAATTTGATCTTTGCCATTGGTGATCAACTTCAAACTTACGACTCTTTAAAGTACATACAAAACATTAATTATAAAATAAATATCCAAAAAAACTATTGGGTTTCCTTAAGATGCTATATCTTCGTAAATAGAAGAATTTAATCTTACACAAAATTTTATTAAAATTGGTGACCTTCGAATTTGATCTTTGCCATTGGTGATCAACTTCAAAATTACGACTCTCTAAAATACATACGAAACATTAATTATAAATTAAATAACCAAAAAAACTATTGAATTTCCTTATGATGCTATATCTTCGTAAACAGAAGAATTTAATCTTACACAAAATTTTATTAAAATTGATGACCTTTGAATTTGATCTTTGCCATTGGTGATCAACTTCAAACTTACGACTCTTTAAAGTACATACAAAACATTAATTATAAAATAAATATCCAAAAAAACTATTGGGTTTCCTTAAGATGCTATATCTTCGTAAATAGAAGAATTTAATCTTACACAAAATTTTATTAAAATTGGTGACCTTCGAATTTGATCTTTGCCATTGGTGATCAACTTCAAAATTACGACTCTCTAAAATACATACGAAACATTAATTATAAATTAAATAACCAAAAAAACTATTGAATTTCCTTATGATGCTATATCTTCGTAAACAGAAGAATTTAATCTTACACAAAATTTTATTAAAATTGATGACCTTTGAATTTGATCTTTGCCAAACTGAGAATGTCGAACGACACGAACTTATGAGATGAGTTATTATTTTGAATAAAGAATACCACTTATTATGATACGGTATCGATGAATGAAAACTGGTGAAGAAAAAACTAGCCTGACACTGATGTCCTTGTTCGATTCCCGAGGATTCTCAGCGGCGAGCGTCTTACGCCATTCGTTGGCAAAGAGCATAAACGCGTTTGCCGGTCTTGGAATTTTTCGTTTAACTCCGCTCGGATCGGCAATCCGCCCGTCAATGCATACAAAAGCTGGAAATCCATCTCGAGGTATCTGAGATCGACCGAGTTGCTGCAGTACGAAGATTTTCTCCTCCTTGTCACACTTCTCCCGACTACTGCAAATCTGCTTCGGCTCCACGCGAATCTTTTTCCTTGACCCGTTCCCCTTATAGTCCTCCAAATCTGCATCACTCGTCCTCAAAGCAACTTTGAACATCGGCTCCTTGGCTTTTTCCCATTTGCAATCGTAGCATGGCTTCTCGGTTAAATTGCACGAGAAGGAATTTTTGATGATCGCGAGTCGATCGGGGTTTGGAACATCGTCGTTGTTATCAAGATGATCGTTGCTGTTCGTATCCTTCCCATCGACTTCTGTCTTAATAGCAGCTAAGATACATTAGTGTTACTATTGACGAATTTAAATATTTCAACTTAGAGTTTGAGTCATCTTCAATATTGTGTGGTAATTGAAATATCTTAATTGATGAACAGAAATTTTAACAGCAAGAAACGTTAATACAATAGAAAGAAGCATATCTCTATCTAACACCTTAAGGAGATATTTCTTTAAGGGAATCAATAAATTTTCTTTCTACGCTTTTTTATTAATATAAAATATCTAAAATATGCGTATTATACAGGGTATTCGGCCACACCTGGGAAAAATTTTAATAGGGGATTCTAGAGGCCAAAATAAAACGAAAATCAAGGATACCAATTTGTTGATGGAGGCTTCGTTAAAAAGTTATTAACGTTTAAAGTTCCGCCCGTACTGAATTTTTTTCTCGAAAATGCGCAAGATTTCGGGGGTATGTCTATTGACCAAAAATTATTGTAATTGACCCCCGCAACCGAAACTAATTTTTCCAGAACGATTAGAAACTTTTCAATTTCGCCGAAAAATATAGGCACCTACCCGTGTCGATTTTTCTTAAAAATTCATTTTTCATTTTTAGTAATTTTGTTTGACGCCCTACAGAAAAGTTGTCTAATACTTTTTTGTAGGTACCCATAAGCTCTACTTCAGAAAAAAGTTTCATTGAAATATATTCACAATTGCTGGAGTTATGGTTGTTTGAAAATTGGACCATTTTTATGGGGTTTTTCTAACATTACGGGGTCAAAGAATAACTTTCTAATAGTTTTATAATTGCTACTTATTCTACACTAAAATACGCGGCGTTTGGCTTTTTGAACATTAAAATTGTCCAATCCGTTCAGAAGTTATGGTGTTTTAAAGATTCGCATGAAAATTTGGGCAGACATTTTTGGCCAGAAATTATATTTTCGGTTAGAATTTTTTTTCTCGAAACTGCGTAGGATTTCGCGAGTATGACTTTTGATAAAAAAATGCTTGTAATTGACCTCTGCAACTGAAAATATTTTTTCCAACACGATTTGAAATTTTTTAATTTTGTCGAAAAATTTCACACTTCTCGAATTTTTTTCTCGAAAGTGCGTAGGATTTCGGGGATATGTCTATCGATTAAAAATAATTGTAAATAACCCCCGCAAGCAAAAATAATTTTTCCAGATTGATTTGAAGCTTTTCAATTTCACCGAAAAATTTAAGCACGTACCCCTGTCGATTATTCTTAAAAATTCGTTTTTCATTTTTAGTAATTTTATTTGACGCCCTATAGAAAAGTTGTCTAACACTTTTTTGTAGGTAACCATGATCTCTAGTTCAGAAAAAAGTTTCATTGAAATATATTCACTATCGTAGGAATTATGGCTTTTTGGAAATCGGATCATTTCTAGGGGGTTTTTATAATTTTACAGGGTCATGGAACAACTTTTTCAATATTGTTAGAATTCCTACATATTCTTCACCAAAATACGCGTTGTTTGCCGGTTGAAACATTAAAATCCTCCATTTGTTCAGAAGTTACGACATTTTAAAGATAAACATGAAAATTCGGGCAGACATTTCTGGTCAGAAATTATATTTTCGGTTAGAATTTTTTTTCTCGAAACTGCGTAGGATTTCGGGAGTATGTCTTTTGATCAAAAATGGTTGTAATTGGCCCCTGTAACTGAAAATATTTTTTCCAGAACGATTTGAAATTTTTTAATTTTGTCGAAAAATTTCGCATTTCTCGAATTTCGTTTTCGAAAGTGGGTAGGATTTCGAGGGTATGTCTAATGATAACAAATAATTGTAACTAACCCCTGCAACCGAAAATAATTTTTTCAGAACAATTTAAAATTTTTTAATTCAATGTTCTAATGACTTTTTAAGGAAGCCTCAATCAAGAAATTGATATTCTTGATTTTCGTCTTATTTTGGCCTCTAGAATCCCCCATTAAAATTTTTCCCTGGTGTAGCCGAATACCCTGTATATTATAAGGAAATACAAAGTAGAAACAAAGCTGCAGATGTTTGACTACTTGCAATGAAGCTTAAATAAGTTTTTCTCGTAACTATATTTTAGAAAGTGGCTTTAATAATATCTGATAAAATAATTACTCAATTGAATTTAAATTTTATACACAGGTTCTATAAACATTCCTTCATACTACTAGGATTATACAAATATCTGTCATCACTTATCTATACCAACGGATTAAAGTTAAAATATCGATGTTTTTCATATTATACGGCGCCATCTTGTTGCATCTTAGTTTTTGAACTATGAAAATATGTAAGACTTATATTTCAGTTTATAACTTTTTCAAATATTAATTATTCTTTCATATAAAAATTTGTAAACCACCTTTACAGACGAATAAATATATATACAAAATTATAAATAAAATATTTTGAACTTTCTTTAAAGAGAATCACAAGATTATTTCTTAATTGAAAAACAAGAATACCGCCTCAGCACAAATATGCTTTATATTTACAATAACCAATACGATTATTAATACCTGGTACCAATAATGGTGATTTTAAACAATTTTAACTTTAAAATATTACAAAATTTTGAAGTAATTTTCATAGAAATAATATTCAATAAAATTCCCCGTGGAAGGATATTGTAGTAAATAAATCGACTAAAGTCGTACGTAAAAGTTAAATAATTTATTTATGTATAATAAAGCAAAACATGATAAAAAGCGATTGCTAAAAAGAATAATCTAAAATCTCATCTTCATATTTCAGTTTCTTTCATTACTAGCCTTACAATATTTTACCATAATCGAAAATCATAGAAATAACAATGTACGAAACTCGCGAAGGAATTGTTACTTAGTATCTCACCTTTTTGCACAAGATTTAAAATTAATCCAGAATCATCCATTATAAACCTTCTTACTGAATACTCAACCAGCAAGTCGTTAAATTATTGTTCTGTCTTTAACAATAAATACAGAACACGAGACGTTTAATAATTACGAAATCTAACACACGAACGTTGATATTATTTGGCTGTCGAGAGGGGCGCGTTGGTTGTTGAAAACACTTGAAAAGTCGTTGCGAAACGATGCGTCGACTTTCATCCTTTTTTATTTCCTGACGGTCCTTCTCCCATGATATCAGCCCCAAGTGCCGAAAAACAAAAGACAGTCGACGCGTTAGTGTTCCGCGGACAATCCTTACAGAACCTCTCTTCTGTTGAACTAAACAATCATTACGTTAAATGGAATGTGAAGTTTCGAATCCCAAGGTGAAAAATCATGTCTTGCAGCGACGACTGTTTGTGCATCAAACGTGGCATCGATTACTATGGAGTGTTATCGCTACAAAAAAACTGTTCCGATTCGGAGATCAAAAAAGCGTGAGTGAGATCTCATTTTATTGACGTGACCATACTATGTATTTCGTCTTGTCTTTTTTTTATTGTGTAACGTTTGCTGTAAAATAGGACGAAAAACAGTTATACCTTCGACATTCTTAACATGATTCCAAAGGCCTTTACAGGAATTAATAATTTGAACATATTATATATTTTCATTACCTTATCATTGTACCTGCATTATTATTCTTATCATTATTATTAGATTTCAGAAAACATACAGGGTGTTCGGCCACACCTGGGAAAAGTTTTAATGGGAGATTCTAGAGGCCCAAATAAGACGAAAATCAAGAATACTAATTTGTTGATTCAGGCTTCATTAAAAAGTTATTAACGTTTAAAGTTTCACCAGCACTGAATTTTTTTCTCAAAAATGCGCAGGATTTCGGGGGTATGTCTATTCACCAAAAATGATTGTAATTGACCCCAGCAACCAAAAATAATTTTTCCAGAACGATTTAAAATTTTTTTTTTTCATCGTAAAATTTCACACCTTCTCGAATTTTTTTCTAGAAAGTGGCTAGGATTTCGGGGGTATGTCTATTCACCAAAAATGATTGTAATTGACCCCCGCAACCAAATATAATTTTTCCAGAACGATTTGAAAGTTTTTGTTTTCATCAAAAAATTTAGGCGCCTAATTAGATTTTTGGTAAGGAATTTTTTTCTCGAAAGTTTGTAGGATTTCGGGGTTATGTGTAATGACCAAAAATGATTGTAATTGACCCCCGGAACCGAAAATAATTCTTTTAGAACGATTTGAAAAATTTGTTTTCGTCGAAAAATATACGCACCTACCCTTGCCGATTGTTCTTTTAAATTTGTTTTTCATTTTTAATAATTTTGCTTGACGCCCTACGCAAAAGTTGCCTAATACTTTTTTGTAGGCACTCATGAGCACTAATTCAGAAAAAATTTTCATCGAAATATATTTACTATTGTAGGAGTTATGGACGTTTGAAAATTGGAACATTTCCATAGTGTTTTTCTCATTTTGCACGGTTAAGGAATAACTTTTCGAATATTTTTGGAATTTCTACATATTCTACACCAAAATACGCGTCGTTTGCCTTTTTAAACATTAAAATCGTCCAATCCGTTCAGAAGTTATGATGTTTTAAAGATTTCCATGAAATTTCAGGGAAGCATTTTCTAGCTTGAAATTATATTTTCGGTAAGGAATTTTTTTCTCGGAAATGCATAGGATTTCGAGGGTATGTGTAATGACCAAAAATGATTGTAATTTACCTCCGCAACTGAAAATAATTTTTTTAGAACGATTTGAAAAACTTTTTTCGTCGAAAAATTTAGACACCTACCTCTTGTCGTTTTTTTTTTTAAATTTGTTTTTCATTTTTAGTAATTTTGCTTGACGCCCTACGGAAAAGTTGCCTAACACTTTTTTGTAGGCACTCATGAGCACTAATTCAGAAAAAAGTTTCATCGAAATATATTTACTATTCTAGGAGTTATGGACGTTTGAAAATTGGAACATTTCCATAGTGTTTTTCTCATTTTGCACGGTTATGGAATAACTTTTCGAATATTTTTGGAATTTCTATATATTCTACACCAAAATACGCGTCGTTTGCCTTTTTAAACATAAAAATCGTCCAATCCGTTCAGAAGTTATGATGTTTTAAAGATTTCCATAAAATTTCAGGGAAGCATTTTCTAGATTGAAATTATATTTTCGGTAAGGAATTTTTTTCTCGGAAATGCGTATAATTTCGGGGGTATGTGTATTCACCAAAAATGATTGTAATTGACCCCCGCAACCGAAAATAATTTTTCCAGAACGATTTGAAATTTTTTAATTTAATTGTTAATAACTTTTTAACGAAGCCTAAATCAACAAATTAGTATTCTTGATTTTTGTCTTATTTTGTCCTCTAAAATCTCCCATTAAAATTTTTTCCAAGGGTGGCCGGACACTCTGTATACCAAATTTATGCAGACTATATTTCATTTAACAAAACAATATTATTATTTAATTCAGCATATAAATAAATAGATAATAATAAATACAAAAGTAAAATAGATTTGATACAGATATAATGAAATATTGGATTCACTGTTGTTTTAAAACGAGTTAAATTAAAATATATGTACATAGTAATCTCCGGTTATTTGAAATAGTTTTTCCGCGGCAAGATGGAAAAGAATCGATCCTACTGTGCATGTTTACCGTGAACCAAAATCCATTCGTACCACGACAAAACTAATCGTTTAATTTCAATGAGAACTACGTACATGTAGGAAAATCTTTAATAAGTAATATTTTTAATATATCTAAATAATACGTTATTGTTTACATCTTTCCTTTTTCTTAAACTGTTACAGTAGTTAAATTGCTAATATAAATATTTCAAGTATGTTTATTGTTTTATTTTTGTATATAGACTATCAATTTTAAAAAACAAAAATAAAAGATATTCCTATTTTGAATGTAATATTTTATAATAAAGGTGTCAAAATTTTGGAGAAAAATCCTGTCATCAAGTGCAAATGAGTATAACTCTTTTAACTGCCACATCAGTTTTCTGTGTCTAATGATATCCTCGATATTTTTTCAAATAACAGCATAACAAATAGAAATATTTAATAATGCAACGGAGTATTTGTTATTTTATAGTATTCATAATGTTTTTATTCAAACATGTACAAATATTAAAGGTATATTTATTGAAAGCGTTTTAAAGTGAAAGTGTTTTTTGTTTCTCTACTATTTTCTACAATGTGCAAAATGTTTAATTATTAATATTTTACAATTGAAAAATTTATACATAGTTCATAAATATGTGTGAGAAATTCCAACAAAAAAATTATACAATTTCTTTATCAAAAACTTATTAAAACAATACCTAAAAATTCTACAATAGAATACTCCCTTAAGACATCCTAAAATATTACAATTTTTTAAAATTTTTTAACGAATTAAACTTTTCCAAAAATGTACCGCGTAATCACTAAAACCTAAGTCTCTAATAATCAATTCCAGTGATTGATGCAACTGTGAGCTAATAAAAAAAAATATTCGAAATAGGGATATAAATCTATATGAATAAACATGCAAGTCAATTATGAATGTTACAACTGTTTCTTAGTTTTGTTTTCTCTTTATTGTTTTCAGATTTCGCCGTTTGGCGATACGATACAATCCTGAAAAAGCAAAGGATGAATGTTTGAGGACGATTTTCGCGTTAGCAGCTGAAGCTTACGATGTACTATCTGATCCTCTTAGGAGGGCTATATACGATCAGTTTGGCGAAGAAGGGCTTAAAAATGGCGTGCCTGGTGCGGATGGAATCATTGAACCCTATATTTACCACGGGGAACCCATGAGAACTTACAGGTACAAGATCAGATATCTGAAAATTGAAGAGCACAAACCATGTACATTTCTGGACAAATGTATTCGAACAAATATTTTTTGTTGAGTAATTTCAGTATGCGGTACAATACGTATGATATTAATTAATATACAGGGCGTTCGGCCATTCCTGGGAAAAATTTTAATGGGAGATTCTAGAGGCCAAAATAAGACGAAAATCAAGAATACCAATTTGTTGATGGAGGCTTCGTTAAAAAGTTATTAACAATTAAATTCAAAAATTTCAAATCGTTTTGGAAAAATTATTCTCGTTTGCAGGAGTCAATTACAATCATTTTTGGTCATTACGAATACCTCCGAAATCCTATACACTTTCGAGAAAAAAATTCCTTACCGAAAATCTAATCAGGTGCCTAAATTTTTCGATGAAAAAAAAACAATTTCAAATAGTTCTAAAAAAATTATTTTCGGTTGCGAGGATCAATTACAATCACCTTTGGTCATTACATATACCCCCGAAATCCTATCCACTTTCGAGAAAAAAATTCCATACCGAAAATCTAATCAGGTGTCTAAATTTTTCGACGAAAAAAAAACAATTTAAAATCGTTCTAAGAAAATTATTTTTAATTGCGGGGGTCAATTACAAGCATTTAGGATCAAAAAACTTACTCTCGAAATCCTACGCAGTTTCGAGAAAAAAAATTCTAACCGAAAATACAATTTCTGGCCAAAAATGTCTGCCCGAATTTTCATGTGTATCTTTAAAATGTAACATCTCAACGAATTGGGGGATTTTAATGTTTCAACCGGCAAACAACGCGTATTTTGGTGAGGAATATGTAGGAATTCTAACAACATTGAAAAAGTTGTTCCTTGCCCCTGTAAAGTTATAAAAATCCCATAGAAATGGTCCAATTTTCAAAAAGCCATAATTCCTACGATAGTGAATATATTTCAATGAAACTTTTTTCTGAAGTAGAGCTCATAGGTACCTACAAAAAAGTGTTAGACAACTTTTCTATAGGATGTCAAATAAAATTATTAAAAATGAAAAACGAATTTTTAAGAAAAATCGACAGGGGTAGGTGCCTAAATTTTTCGGCGAAATTGAAAAGCTTCAAATCATTCTGGAAAAATTATTTTCGGTTGTGGGGGTCAATCACAATCATTTTTGGTCATTAGACATACCCTCGAAATCCTACGCTGTTTCGAGAAAAAAAATTCGAGGTGTGAATTTGTAGACAAAATTAAAAAATTTTAAATCATTCTGGAAAAATTATTTTCGGTTGTGGGGGTCAATTGCAATCATTTTTGGTGAATAGACATACCCCCGAAATCCTACCCACCTTCTAGAAAAAAATTCAGTACGGGCGGAACTTTGAACGTTAATAACTTTTTAACAAAGCCTCCATCAACAAATTGTTATTCTTGATTTTCGTCTTATTTTGACCTCTAGAATCCCTCATATACCCTGTATATGTATATTTTTGTTAAGTAAGCAAGAAATTAATGAATAGACAGCGGATCTTTATGCAAATTCACACTTTTATTAATAGAATTAATGGAATGGGAGCTTTGCAGAGAGCTGTCTCAACCCCTAAATATAATAATTCGTATCTAACTTTAAGTATTTCTTATATTTTTGAATATTAAATGCACCCTGCAGTTTTTTGGGAATTAAAATTCCCCATAAATGCATAAATATCCAGTCTGGTAATGAAACATGCTGATTTCCTTCTTTTCGTTGCGTTAACACGATTTTCAATTATTCTAATTTTCCGTTTTACCCCATGACTAGAACCTCTATGTCATTAACTCACTAGCTCGATACTTAATGTGACTAGACTTAACAGCCACTTAAAAACTTTGAATATTTACGATCTGATCTATCGGCGGCTCTTTAGGGAATTCTTCGGAACCGAGAGTCCTTATGCTGATCTACTTCAAATAGTATTGCAGCCTCCGTCTGTGCTGGAATTTCCCGAGGGACGGGGATTAAAACGCAAGGAGGAGCCTCTGATAAAAACCTTGTACCTAACCCTACCGGAGGTATCATATCGACGTTCTACTTATTTATAGTTTTCTTTTCTCACAGTGTTAATAGCCGTAGACACGACATAACGATCACTACAGAAAACTTTCTGCATATACACTTCACGACGAAAAGATAGCACACTGTATGAGTATAAAATCGTTTAACTTTTTATATTATATTGCTTTTGTTTTTATTATATATTTTTATTACATATTATATATTTGTTTAATATTATATATTATATATTTGTTTAATATTATATACTATATTATTTTATATTATAACTTTTTATATTATAATATAATTATTTTACATTGCTTTTGATGTTTGTAACGTCTTATAATAATAACAAATTATATAAGTATGCTTCAAAATATTTATCGCGAAAAGAATAAATTTTATTTTACAGTATTGAAAAACAATGAAAAGTCGATGCATCAAAATGATAGCACATATCTCTTAAGCGACTTATTATCTGTGCAAATATGTTATTTTAATATTTTTTTGCACCACTTTATGACTGTTAATAAACGGTTTGGTAGAGATTTAAATAATTTTTTAATAAACTTTTTATTTAAAGATCTCCAGTTTTCCTCGATACAGTTCTTTAATTCCTGAAGGGTCTGCAATTGTCTTCCCTTAGCATATACTAATCTTGATATTTGTGCCCAACAATTTTCTATAATATTCAAATCTCGTGATCTGGGTGATCATTCTAAAACTCGAATATTTTCGTAAAGTACTGTTTCACAATTCTTGCCGTATGAACACTTGCATTATCTTGTTGAAAAGTAAAGTTTGTAACTACAATTCCTACAGCATGCTTTTCCAGCTGTTCATTTATTAACGTAATGTAATTAGAACTTTTCATTTTTTTACTTATAAGCTTAATTCGCATTATTACTCTTCCACCACCTGCTTTTCGATGACTTAATATTTGTGGTTCTTTATACAAATCGTGAAAATAAGATCAATATCCACCCGATCCATCTAGTGTATTTTTTTCGTCACTAGAAATTACTTTTTACCATTTCTTCTTTCAGTGGATATGTTCTTCAGCAAACTGAAAACGTGGGTCTTTATGCTAGTTTTTTAGGGGTGGTCTATGCATCAGTTTTTTACGTTATATGTATTTACATTTTTTTATAATACTTTACAAACATTTGCATTGACACCAGCTTTTGCTGCAGTTTCTCTTGCAGTGCCCACAGAATTTGATGCAATTCTTAAAATCGCACGTCGTTGACGGTCAAAAATCACTTTTAGACGCCTTGTGCTTTTCTTTCTCTATTTTTAAAAAAATTATATATCATTTTACGACTGAGATTTAAAACTATTGCAATTTTTGCAACAGAACACTTCTCTTTTTGAAAATTTTGAATTATTGTTATTTCACAGTCATTTAATTTCCTACCACGACCCATTGTTTATAATTGCACAAGATTTTGAAACTAAAATTCTCACAGTCTTAAATATTTGCTCATGTGGGCAGTTCAACGACCTTATGTTGACTGGAAAAACAAAACTTTGAAAGTGAGCTATCATTTTGACTAATTAGAAAAAACGTGTTTACCCTGAACACGTGCAATATATTATTAACTGAAGATTAATATACAGGGTGTTACCAATTTGTTGGTGGAGGCTTCGTTAAAAAATTATTAACGTTTAAACTTCGGCTAATACTGAATTTTTTTCTTGAAAATCCGCAGGATTTCGGGTGTGTGTCTATTCACCAATAATGATTGTAATTGACCCTCGCAGCCGAATATAATTTTTCCAAAACGATTTGAAATTTGTTAATTTTGTCGAAAAATTTCGCACCTTCTCGAATTTTTGTCTTGAAAATGCGTAAGAGTTGTATGTCTATTCATCAAAAATAATTGTAATTGACCCCCGTAACCGAAAATAATTTTTCCAGAATTATGTGAAATTTTTTTTTTCGTCGAAAAATTTAGGCACCTAATTAGATTTTCGATAAGGAATTTTTTTCTCGAAAATGCGTAGGATTTCAGGGGTATGTGTAATCACCAAAAATGATTGTAATTGATCTTTACAACCGAAAATAATTTTTCCAGAACGATTTGAAATTTTTGAATTTAATTGTTAATAACTTTTTAACGAAGCCTCCATTAACAAATTGGTATTCTTGATTTTCGTCTTATTTTGGACTCTAGAATTTCCCATTAAAATTTTCCCCAGGGATGGTCGAACACCCTGTATAATATAATAACTGCTATTATTTAACTACATTTATGAAAAGTATCAAAATTACTTAGTGTACTATCTTTTTATCACAGAGTGTAGTTAAATTTACATTTCCATTGTAGTTACACTTATATTTACATTTAAAATTTCACAGTATTTTCGGACACATTATAAAATTTAATTGCAAACGATAGAGAAAAATATATATAATAAAATGTAAAAAATAATAGATCTTCAGTTTTCAATTTTTATTACCTTTCATTTTTAATTTCAGTATTAAACACAGTGAATATCAAAAATATTCGATCACTAGAGTCTGGTTAGATTTATTGTTATGTAACTCAATTATTTTGACGCTCGATACTAAATAATTTTGTAAATTATTTTATAAATTCAAATATTTCGATATAAAATATAATTTCGATAATAAATATATCGTTGAAAAGTAATTTTCCAATTCCAGTGCTTGTGTTATAACCCAGAACGTTATTTCATATTTTGTTTAAACAACTGAACTTCGCAAGGGATTTTACATGTAAAAAAAATGAGCGGTATAATGGTATTATTTTCGCAATCGAAAATAAATTTATTATTTTTTATTCAACGAAATATTAAAATCAACATGAAAAACTTACTATTTACTGTAAAATACATTAAGTTTTATATCCAGCATATACATACAGGGTGTTCCAATTTTTGCCTGCAGAACTTTACCAACATATTCTACAAGTAAAGTGTTCGGCCACCCAAAGGAAAAATTTTAATGGGAGATTCTAAAGACCAAAATAAGACGAAAATCAAGAACATTAATTTCTTGACGGAGGCTTCATTAAAAAGTTATTAAAAAATTAATATAAAAAATTTCAAATCATTCTGAAAAAATTATTTTTGGTTGCGTAGCTTAATTACAATTATTTTTGGTGAATACACATACCCCTGAAATTCTACCTATTTTCGAGAAAAAAATTCGAATACGTACTGAAATTTTTAGACGAAATTAAAAAATTTCAAATCATTCTGAAAAAATTATATTTAGTTACAGGGGTCAATTACAAACATTTTTGGTGAATAGACATACCCCCGAAATCCTACGCATTTTCGAGAAAAAAATTCTTTACCGAAAATCTAATGTGAAGCCAGAAATGATGCCCTAAAATTTCATACAAATTTTTAAAATGTCATAACTCCTGAACGGATTGGAAGATTTTAATTTTTCAAAATGCAAACAACGCATACTTTAGTGGAGAATATGTAGAAATTCTAACAATATTGAAAAAGTTATTCTTTGACATCGTAAAATGAGAAAAACCTCCTAAATCTGGTTCAATTTCCAAACGGCCATAACTCCTACAATAGTAAAGGTATCTCATTAAAATTTGTTTCTAAAGCAGAGCCCATAGGTACCTACAAAAGAGTATTAAACAACTTTTCTGTAGAGCGTCAAACAAATTTATTAAAACTGAAAAGCAACTTTGTAAGAAAAATCGACAGGGGGTGGTAGGTGCCTAAATTTTTCAGCGAAAAAAAATTTCAAATCATACTAAAAAAATTATATTTAGTTACAGGGGTCAATTACAAGCATTTTTTATCATTAGACATACCCTCGAAATCCTACCCACTTTTGAGAAAAAAATTCGATAATGTGTGAAATTTTTCGACGAAAAAAAGAAATTTCAAATCGTTCTGGAAAAATTATTTTCAGTTAGGGGGATAAGTTACAATCATTTTTGGTGAATAGACATACTCCCGAAATTCTACGCATTTTTGAGAAAAAAATTCAGTACGAGCGGAACTTTAAACGTTAATAACTTTTTAACGAAGCCTCCATCAACAAATTAGTATTCTTGATTTTCGTTTTATTTTGGCCTCTAGAATCCCCCATTAAAATTTTTCCCAGGGGTGGCTGAACACTCTGTATACATATAGGCTCTTAAATGTTGTATAATAACAAAAAGACATGGCGTAGGAAAACTGTATCAATATCTATTTATATTTACGAAACTTTAATGTTTACTTTCGATTTCTTCTTTGGGGGAGGGAATATGCAACAATAGAATATTCGGACCTTATTTTTCACCTGACAAATAAACAGCGTTTTTAGACTTTCTATAAAATGAATTTGAGCCAGGAATAGTAGGTGATATTCTATTATTACTTCGTCAAAATGTATAAATTTAATTAAATGGTTATTCAGTACATTATGCAGTATTAGTACGGCAATGGTTAAATGAACACTATCCACAACGTTGAAGATTTAATCGTATGACATCCAAGATCATCAGATATCATATAAATGAATTTTTACTTGTAAGAAACTGTAAAAACAAAAATTTGTAAAAAGCAAATTAAACAGTCATGAAGAATTGGTGAAGAAGATTAATGATAATATATTTGTTGAAATTAAGGAAAAAGTAGAAAAAAATGAACAATGCAATAGATTTTTTACTTTAAAATAGAACTATGAATTCAAAAAAGCAATCTATTGTTATTTTGTATATTATTTGTAATTTTACGTATAAAATGCGCTTATATTTACACAAATAGATTTCGTTTAGTTTAGTTTTGTTGGATTCTACAAACATAAACGGTATTTATATAAACACAAGTAAATACCGATAATTTGTTCGTTTGATGTATCGACGAAATACCAGTTTGTTATCATTTTATATTTTTATTATAACTTCCTAATAAAGCATTTAAGAATCTACGTATACAAAACATTTTTTCACTAATTTTGCTTGTAGAATATATCGATAAAGTTTCATAAGGAAAAACTAGACCCTGTATATTATCTACAAAGTGCATCCAATGTGACCTTATCATCACCTTCATCAATTATCTATTTGCTTTTAAAGACAATTTCGAACATACCCAGCTGTTGACCTAAACGTGCAGTAAAACATTCCTGTTACTCCTTTAACGACAAATTTTTCCCATATGTATTTCAATGTTTATGAAGGCATTTTCCAGTAATTATTGTGCATGATTTTGAAAAATTCCAACAATATACATCTTTTCATCTCGTCGACAAGATGCACGGTATTATTAAATTGTTAGAAATAATTTCAAATTATTATCAAGTTTCTGTTCGTGTTTTGAATTAACAGATTAAGAATTTTCTAAGAGTATAAAAAAATCTGTGACACACTGACAAGATTTTACTAAATATGTAGTAATCCTCGGATGTGTGACACTGAATCGAATCCACTCGATTTCACACAACCGGGTAGCATTTTTGTTCCACGAATAGATCTATGCCCAAACATGACATCATTCGAGCTATTTTTACTTGTATGTTAATCGAATAATTTCTGAAAAACTTTCATTTGTTATACAGAGTGTTCGGATACCCCTGGGAAAAATTTCAATGGAGGATTCTAGAAGCCAAAATAAGACGAAAATCAAGAATACCAATTTGTAGAAGGAGGCTTCCTTAAAAAGTTATTAACAATTAAATTCAAAAATTTCAAATCGTTCTGGAAAAATTATTTTTGGATGCAGGGGACGATTACAATCATTCTTGGTACTTACACATACCCCTGAAATCCTACCCACTTTTGAAAAAAAAATTGTAACCAAAAATATAATTTCAGGCCAAAAATATCAGCACGAATTTTCATGTGTATGTTTAAAATGTCGTAACTTCTCAACAAATTGGAGGATTTTAATATTTCAACCGGCAAACAACGCGTATTTTGGTGAAGAATATGTAGGAATTTTAACAATATTGAAAAAGTTGTTTCTTGACCTCGTGAAATGAAAAAAGTCCCATAAAAATAGTCCAATTTTCAAAAAGCGATAACTACTACAGTAGTGAATATATTTCAATGAAACTTTTTTCTGAAGTAGAACCCACAGGTACTTACAAAAAAGTGTTAGACAACTTTTCTATAGGGCGTCAAATAAAATTACTAAAAATGTAAAACAAATTTTTAAGAAAAATCGACAGGGGTAGGGTGCCTAAATTATTCGGCGAAATTGAAAAGCTTCAAATCATTCTGGAAAAATTATTTTTGATTGCGGGTGTCAATTACAATTATTTTTGGTCAATAGACATATGCTCGAAATCCTACGCACTTACGAGAAAAAAATTCGAATAGGTAGACAAATTTTTCGACGAAAGAAAAAAATTTCAAATCGTTCTGGAAAAATTATTTTCGGTTGCAGGAGTCAATTACAAGCATTTTTTATCAAAAGTCATACTCCCGAAATCCTACGCAGTTTCGAGAAAAAAAATTCTAACCGAAAATATAATTTCTGGCCAGAAATGTCTGCCCGAATTTTCATGCGTATCTTTAAAATGTCGTAACTTTTGAACGAATTGGGGGATTTTAATGTTTGAAACGGCAAACAATGCGTATTTTGGTGAAGAATATGGAGAAATTTTAACAATATTGAAAAAGTTGTTCCTTGACCTCGTAAAATGAAAAAAACCACATAAAAATGGTCCAATTTAAAAAAAGCCATAATTCCTACAATTGTGAATATATTTTAATGAAACTTTTTTCTGAAGTAGAGCTCATGGGTACCTACAAAAAAGTGTTAAACAACTTTTCTATAGGGCGTCAAATAAAAATACTAAAAATGAAAAACGAATTTTTAAGAAAAATTGACAGGGGTAGGGTACCTAAATTTTTCGGTGAAATTGAAAAGCTTCAAATCATTCTGGAAAAATTATTTTCGGTTGCGAGGGTCAATTACAATCATTTTTGGTGAATACACATACCTCCGAAATCCTATCCACTTTCGAGAACAAAATTCGAGAAGGTGTGAAATTTTTCAACGGAAAAAAAAAATTTGAAATCGTTTTGGAAAAATTATTTTTGGTTGCGGGGGTCAATTACAATTATTTTTGATGAACATACATACCCCCGAAATCTTGCGCATTTTCGAGAAAAAAATTCAATACGGGCGGTACTTTAAACGTTAATAACTTTTTAACGAGGTCTTCATTAACAAATTAGTATTCTTGATTTTCGTCTTATTTGGGCCTCTAGAATCCCCCATTAAAATTTTTCTCAGGTGTGGCCGAACACCCTGTATAATTAAAAATAATTTAGACAAGGCCTCCCATAAAGATACAGTGAAAGATATGGAAATTATAATTTTCAGGATTAGATGAATTTTTATCCTATATGTAAATATTATGTAAATATTATTTTATATAATTGGGAACAATTGCATAAAACTTTTGGTTCCAAATATATTCTTGCAATACGTCTCATGAAGCACACTTTAATGTGTTCTTTTTTGTCAATATCATTAGATCTTTTACGGAGGAATTAAAAAAATGAAAATACAAAGATTGGTGTTAGTGGACGACGATTTATCTCGAACAGTAACGAAAGAAAAGATTCTAACGATACCTATTAAACCGGGTATCCCGGTAGGAACGAGAATCATTTTTCCGAACGAAGGCGACCAGGGACCCACGAAGATTCCTGGTAAATCTTTTTATCATTTTAGAAAAATACAGAACATAAAAAAATAGAAAAATCTATCGATTAACTACAAAACATTTCTGTCCGATTACTTGTGCGACTTTTAATTTGCATTAACAGGATATTTTTAAGCACATGTAAATGCCACCAACGACTCAAAAACTGATTAATTACAGGCAAATACCATTCACAATTACAGCCTTCTGGCTTGCATTTTCGCCTTCATCAAAGCAAAATTGTAAAATATACCGAATTTTCTCTTCGTTAACTTCCATCTTTTACACCTTGTAACTCACAACTAAATCGATCAACCAAAAAACTGTAAAAGAATTTATTCAGTATGTCACTTTTCCAACGACCACAATATGTCACCAGAGCCATTTAAATGAAAAATAATGGATTTCTTTTCCCCCAACCTAATATAATTCTTGGAATCGCTAGTACAAAAGAGAAGTTAAGAAATATAGAAACGTGGGATAGAATCGGAAATGCAACCAGATTCGTCGTATCCATGGTCTATTTCCGTTCGGCATCGATTTGAATTTTGCGAAGGATGCGTTTAAAATGCATCGTGCATCTCGTAGCGGACAGAAGTGGGTTAATCGTAGCGGTTCGCGTAATGTCTTTACTCAGTCTGAAGTACGTCAGCGTAGCGGATGTAATCTTCATCACGGAGGACCGGCCCCACGAGACCTTCCGAAGAGAGGGCTCTGACTTGCACATGACGGTCGATATCTTTCTGCGAGAGGCACTGAGCGGAACAGTGGTCACCGTCAACACCCTTGACGACAGAACCCTTCGAATCCCAATAACGTCTGTCATCACGTACGTGTCATCTCGCTATTGCAACAGCCTCATAATGCATCCTTTCCTTTCCCCTTCTATGTCTACAGAAATATTAATTGTCCACTAATTTGGTATATGAAAAGTTGTAATAGTATAAAAATAGTATGAAAAGTTGGCTTTTGGATGTCAAAAAGTTATTTCCTTCGCTGTTTAATACCATGCTATCTAAGCATGATAGATGAGCGTGTTCCAAATGTCATTTTACATTATATACCAGGAACTTGTGTTAATATTTATTATTTATTTCGAGATATTAACTATGTTACAACCACCCCCGTGTTTCAACCGTCATCGATCTACCCTACTTTAAGGGGGTATTGCTGTCAAGACTATCATTTTTTCGGCCTGTTTTCGGATTTTTTTTAATGGTTAGTAGGCTGGTACCACTATTGTCAAAACATACATTGTATTGGATTGTCCGGAAAGTTCATGCCGATATTTTAGGACAATTAAAACGCAGTTCATTTAAATATTGATATACATTTATTAAATTATATAGGTACCATTCTGCTCCACAACCTTTCTCCATCTTTCCTGTAGCTTGAGAATTCCGTCCTTCCAGAACCTCTCAGATTTTTCGGCAAAAAATTTGTCCAAATGGGTTTTGATCTCAACCAAAGAATCGAAATTTTTTCCATTAAGGGAATTTTGTAACGACCGGAAAGGGTGGACATCCGACGGCGCAAGGTCTGGCGAATACGGTGGATGGGGTAAGACATCCCAACCAAACTCCAACAATTTGCCAAGTCCTCAAAGACACATGCGGTCGCGCATTGTCGTGATGAAACACGACGCCCTTCCGATTCACAATTTCTGGACGTTTTTGTTCAATTGCCGTCTTCAGTTTATCAAGTTGAGAACAATACTTTTCCGAATCTATCGTTTCATTATTTGGTAAAAGCTCATAATATAAGAGTCCTTTCCAATCCCACCGGATACAGAGCATTATCTTCTTCGGATGAAGACCGGCTTTTGAGGTGACTAAAGGTGGTTCATCACGCTTTCCCCAGGACCTTTTACGCTGAACATTTTTATAAAGTATCCACTTCTCATCACCCGTCACTAATTGCTTTAGAAATGGCGTCTCCTTGTTGCGCTTGTAAAGCAAGTCGTAAATGGGGATGCGGTCCAACAGATTTTTCTCCGTTAGATCGTGCGGAACCCATACATCAAGGCAGTTTACATAACCAAGCTTCACGGTATGATCGTGTATGGTTGATTTTGGTTGATTTAGCATTCCTGCTAATTGACGTAATGTCGAGCGTGGGTTGTTCTCGATTTCTGTTCTAATCATATCTTCGTCTGTGGTGGACGGCCTACCTGGGCGTTCTTGATCTTCCAGGTCGAAATTTCCAGCTTTAAACCGAGCAAGCCACTTTCGCACAGTTCTTTCGGCTACAGCATCCTCGCCATAAACAGCGCATATCTTATTTGCCGCTTGTGTGGCATTTTTGCCCTTTCGGAAAAAGAAAAGCATTAAATGCCTATAATGCACTTTATTTGCCACCATATTCTAAGGCGTACAAAACTGATAAAAATTAACGAATCGTAACCAAACTTTTTTCCAAATATGACTGAAGCTATCTCTTTTAGAATATGTACACATGTCACTTGTTTTCAATAATTGTGATATATTCAGTCAGGTCTCTCGCGCTACCTACCGAAAATCGGCACGAACTTTCCGGACAACCCAATACTTACAAGTTATAAACCGCGCCGGCTTTGACATGAGTAATGATTACCTGCCGGCATAATAAATTGAATTTTTGTGTTAACTGATACTATAGAGGGTGTTCGGCTACCTCTGGGAAAAAATTTAATGGGAGATTCTAGAGGCCAAAATAAGACGAAAATCAAGAATACTAATTTGTTGATTGAGGCTTCGTTAAAAAGTTATTAACGTTTAAAGTTCCGCCTGTAGAACGGCAATCTGCGAACAGCTGCGTGCGTGCGATTGGTTGAGACAGGTCAGCCTTAGTGGTTCTCACTTACAAATCTGTAAGGCTATCGATACGTCAGTAAGTAGAATTTTTCATACTGAATGAGATCCACTATCCCATGCACGCAAGATTGCTCGCGGATTACCGTTTTACAAACGGAACTTTAAACGTTAATAACTTTTTAACGAATCCTCAATCAACAAATTTGTATTCTTGATTTTCGTCTTATTTTGGCTTCTAGAATCTCCCATTAAATTTTTTCCCAGAGGTAACCGAACACCCTGTATGTATACGTATTTGATTGAGTTTAGAATAAAACATGCTACCTTTTTTGTTCTATGAGCAATTGCTGTAACTTTTCAAATAAAGATGACAAATACATCTTTTTTAAATATTTTTGAAAACTTTTTATCGATTCAAATATTTTCTTGTCGCACGTCAAAAACCATTCAACCCTTTCCGACTTAGCACTTTCAGAGTCAAACTTTGGAGGGTGGTTTCGCCCCTTAAACTTGAATTATCGTAGTTAAAAAAAAATACGTATGTAATATTTTCGGCTATTTTACAAGCCTACAAGGTTTCATCTAAATCGTCCGCGGCTCTTCTTTGTGAGAGATTTTATCAACAGCTCCATTTACCAAGGAAATTGCGAAAATAGATGTCTAAACGAACACAATAATTTTGAAGAAAATTGAGAACTTAACTCTCTTAACTTTAACAAAAGAAATGTGTACGCAACTTTTGTCCAAAATAATTATTCGATTCTCTCATTCAAATTAAATACTTACATATTATTATTTATTCACGTACAAAATTAAGAGACTATTATTTTATAAACTATCATATAAGTATTAAACACTTCGTAAAGTAAAAATAAAAAGATATATTATTTTTTAAATATAGACTTTTGAGATCAATCTTTCAAGATTTATACCTTTGTTTATCGCTCAACTATAGTCGAATAAATCTCATTAATTGTCAAAAGTAATTTAACAATGTGTAAAATACAATTATACAATTATGCATTTTGAAAAAGAATGTACGAAGGTCCTTCAATAAGTCCTTAGAAAAAGATAGAAAAAGAAATTATTTTAGGTAGATTTTTTTTCATTTTTCAACGTAATCTCCTTTTAGCTCTATACACTTTTCCAAGCGTCTTTCCAACTTTGTTAAGCCATCTAAAAAGTAAGATTTTGGAAGGTCCTCAAAAAAGCATTTGTTTGGGCGGTGACCTCCTCGTTCGACGTGAACTATTGTCCGCCGAGCCATTTTTTTAAGTTTAGAAATAAAAAAAGGTCACTGGGGGCCAAATCCGATGAAGACAGTGGATGTTGTAATAATTCGAACATTAATTCCATAATTTTGACCATCGAAACTGCACAGGTGTGCACCCGTGCATTGTTTTGATGCAAGAGGAAAGTTCCTTGCTTCAATCGACAATAAAAATGAAACCACGTGATGGATATACGAGGTGTCTAAATTAAGTAATGAGACTAGTTTTTTAAAATTTTTTGGTAATTATTTAGAAGTTTTCTCTCCTCACCGATTTTCGTGGCCTTGAAATATGTTATCAAGGTCATCATTCGGAACAACTTTTCCCTATACATATTATCGCCGCTCGGCCTTAGTTTTCGAGATATATTATATTAAAAATGAGTATCTGTATTAGTTAGTGTAGTTGTTAGGGGGCTGCCCCCCAGTCTGGAAAATGAATTGGTAATTATGCAGATGATTGACGATCTCACCGATTTTGATGACCTTAAAATATGTTGTCAAGGTCACTATTCTCAACAACTTTTCCCTATACATGTTACCGCCGCTTGGCCTTCATTTTCCAAATATTCGAAAAAATAATTTTATTGCCATCATTCACCGACTGTCGGCTCAAATCCACAATTTCAGACATTTTTTTTCCTGCAACAAAAAACAAGAATATAGAACTTCGTTCCATGAGCCCTGCGGAGCAATAAATAAAACATCCCCCCACGACTTGAACAGTAACATATTAAATTCGTTTTGCTGACTGGGGGGCTGCGCCCACCCAGGCCCCCCCTGACAACTGCACTAACTAGTACCGATACCCACTTTTAATATAATATATCTCAGAAACTAAGGCTGAGCGGCGATAACATGTATAGGGAAAAGTTCAGAATAGTGACCTTGACAACATATTTCAAGGTCATCGAAATCGATGAAGAGGGCAAACTTCTAAATAATTACCAATTTTTGTATTCAAATAGAATTACAATTCAATATTGTCTCCTTCAAAATAACTTCCTTGGGAAGGCACTCCCAATCCTCATAGCAGTGCTGGAACTCGGATACTAGTATAGCCTTCAGTTGGTCGATTACAGCAGCTTCAATGTATTCGAGTGTCCCAAAATGACGTCCTTTGAGGTGATTTTTCAATCTCGAAAAGAGGAAAATATCACGAGGACTCAAGTCAGGCGAATAAAGAGCCTGAGGAGCCACAGGAATGTTTTTACTGGCCAAAAACTCATTTATTGAAATTGCTGTGTTACAAGGTGCATTGTCCTGATGCAACACCCAGTTGTTCTTGATGTTTGGCCTAACACGCATGACCCTTTTTCGAAGTTTTTCTAGAACCTCTCGGTAGAAGTGTTGATTGACCGTTTAGCCCTGAGGCACAAACTGTTTGTGAACGATTCCCTGGCTATCGAAAAAGCAAATCGGCATGACTTTTGACTCATTTTTAGAACGCACTAGAAAGAACAGTTTTACGAAAACAATTGCTACGGACAACCAAATGACTCTAGCGGGTACAAACTTGTATCAAAGGTGTATCACACGTTCACATACCGTCTCTCCAAGTCCCGCGTCCCAAATGTTGGCAGATCGAACGCTACGTTGCCAGTCTCATTACTTAATTTACACACCTCGTAACTGAAACTTTGACAGTTGTCTAGTGAGTCATAATGCTTACTAAAAACAAACCATTTTGATACTATGAGCACCAGGTCTTGGATTTTCTAGGGACTTAGTGAACGACCTCCGTATACATATAGAGGGAGTATACCAAGCAGAGTGAAAGGACAGAGTGTAACGTTTAAGGGAGTATTGCTCTCTAGGCTGTCATTTCTTCGGCCTTTTTTTGTGATTTTTTTTTTAACGACAGGTAGATTGTTTTGTAGTGACATTTTGCAGATATATTTATTCATCTTATAGGTATGTACAGTATTTTTTTCATCACAAAATATTAAAAATTGCGAGAGTTATAGCTTCTTATTTAAAAAAACGCATTTAAACTGGCTTACATAATATTTCAAGATCTAGCAAACCGATTGACTTCTTTGGAGAGAATATTCAGCAAACACGCCTTTATAGCTGGAACTAGAGATTTAAAAAAATATTGAGTTTTACTATTTTTTTCGATACGCTAAAGACAAAAGAACGATTAACAAATAGAAATTCGAAACTTGAAGCGTTGACATTTCTTTATTTAGCAGTATTTTGACTTCTCCCTAATACCTGCTATAACTACAACCTTCCTTATGAAGATACTTTAACCCCCTCTGTTTCAAATTATCTGGAATCCTGGAAGCCATTGGAGCACCTTTTCCAAAAGAGCCATTAAATAAGAAGTTATATTTCCCACGATTTTTAATATTTTTCCATGAAAAAAATATTGTACATGCTTATAAGATAAATAAATATATCTACAAAGTCTCAGTACAAAACAGCCTATCTATCATTAAAAAAAAAATCACACAAAGAGCCGTGAAATTGACAGTCTAGACAGCAATACCTCCTTAAGACTACTTCATAACCTAGCTCAACTGATGTAGTAGTAATTAGTAATATCTTTTTATTGTATATACGACAGACCTGATTATCGGAAATGCATACTTGGCGAAGGACTGCCGTTACCAGAAACTCCAAAAGAAAAAGGAAATCTCATCATAATGTTCAACATCGAATTCCCGGTATACTTGCCTGCATCGAGTAAAAATCACATTCGAAGAGCATTTGATGTGTCGGATGATAGCAGTGATGCGAAATACATTCATCGTCTCGTATTGGTAAACAAAATTCGCAAAAACGTAGATTTCGATGTTCCGATACGTCGAGACCCCGGCGACCATGAAGCAGAACAGTTACAACTTATATGTAATTCTTAATTTTGATGTTCTGGTCATTTAAAATTTGTCAAAAACTACAACATAATGAGATGTATTTGAAACTTTGACCCCAAATTACATTCCTTTTTTCCCTCGATTAGAATAACATAATAAAATGCTATACATCAGTACAAATTCCATGATTAGCCATATAACTATCGCAAGAGACTTCGTATAATGTTCTGTTTGTAAAATAAACGTAATTGTATTCCTTTTATATGCATCCTTTAATCTTTGACGGCTGGTCACCTTTTCCAACATAATCTTCCTACATAAACTTATTTCAAGTATTTTAAAAACAAAGAGCGCTAACCGACAATTTCCATCTTTCGATTGGGAGCTTGTACATTACTTTCGCATAAAATGTAACTAATTCTTTTAAAAAATATTATTATCTCCCCCATTTTATGTATCATGTGGTAAAATTTTCTTCTGTAACCTGCAGAGCAGAAACGGGAAACATTCTTATCTAGAGGAGAAAGTAACTGTAAAATATGCTGGAGGCAGTGTAATGTGTGGGGTTAATTTTCTGGGCATGGTATTGGTTTCTTGTACCAGATACATGCAATTATGGACAATGTGGCGTCGCCTCCCATGTTCGCCACCAGAGGGGTCGCGCTCTCACAAGCGCTCGACCGACCCCTTGGTCGGTCACAACGTAATAATCTAATTTTAATGTAAATACAATTCTAATTGACTAATTATTTTCATACAGTAGATTAGTCGTGAATATCGCTTCTAAGATGTTAAATTCGTACAATCTGAAATCATATATGTAAGCATATTTTGTAAATTATTGTAGTAACTGAAGTGTAAATGTTAAATTATAATAACGATATAGCACAGAATTACACGCGACTTAATAAAACACTGAATATTTATCTTCGGATAAATTGAAAATTATCAAATATTATAAAAATATATTCAATATAAGACTAAATATACAGGGTGTTCGGCCACCCCTGGGAAAAATTTTAATGGAAGATTCTAGAGGCCAAAATAAGACGAAAATCAAGAATACCAATTTGTTGATGGAGGCTTCTTTAAAAAGTTAATAACGTTTAAAGTTTCACCAGTACTGAATTTTTTTCTCAAAAATGCGCAGGATTTCGGAGGTATGTCTATTCGCCAAAAATGATTGCAATTGACCCCCGCAACCAAAAATAATTTTTCCAGAACGATTTGAAATTTTTTTTTTTCATCGTAAAATTTCACACCTTCTCGAATTTTTTTCTAGAAAGTGGCTAGGATTTCGGGGGTATATCCATTCGCCAAAAATGATTGTAATTGACCCCTTTAACAAAAAATAATTTTTTTAAGACGATTTGAAACTTTTCAATTTTGTTGAAAAATTTGATTACGTACTCGAATTTTTTTCTCGAAAATGCGTAGAATTTCGGCGTTATGTCTATTGACAAAAAATGATTGTAATCGACCCACGCAACCGAAAATAATTTTCCCAGAACGATTTGTAATTTTTTTTTCGTCGAAAAATTTAGACACCCTACCCCTTGCCGATTGTTCTTTTAAATTTGTTTTTCATTTTTAATAATTTTGCTTGACGCCCTACGGAAAAGTTGCCTAATACTTTTTTGTAGGCACTCATGAGCACTAATTCAGAAAAAAGTTTCATCGAAATATATTTACTATTGTAGGAGTTATGGACGTTTGAAAATTGGAACATTTCCATAGTGTTTTTCTCATTTTGCACGGTTAAGGAATAACTTTTCGAATATTTTTGGAATTTCTACATATTCTACACCAAAATACGCGTCGTTTGCCTTTTTAAACATTAAAATCGTCCAATCCGTTCAAAAGTTATGATATTTTGAAGATTTCCATGAAATTTCAGGGAAGCATTTTCTAGCCTGAAATTATATTTTCGGTGTGGAATTTTTTTCTCGGAAATGCGTAGGATTTCGAGGGTATGTGTATTCACTAAAAATGATTGCAATTGACCCCCGCAACCGAAAATAATTTTTCCAGGACAATTTGAAGTTTTTGAATTTAATTGTTAATAACTTTTTAACGAGGGCTCAGTCAAGAAATTGATATTCTTGATTTTCGTCTTATTTTGGCCTCCAAAATCTCCCATTAAAATTTTTCCCAGGGGTGGCCGGACACCCTGTATACCAAATTTATGCAGACTATATTTCATTTAACAAAACAATATTAATATTTAATTCAGCATATAAATATATATATAATAATAAATACAAAAGTAAAATAGATTTAATACAGATATAATGAAATATTGGATTCACTGTTGTTTTAAAACGAGTTAAATTAAAACATATGTACATAGTAATCTCCGGTTATTTGAAATAGTTTTTCCACGGCAAGATGGAAAAGAATCGATCGTACTGTGTATGTTTACCACGAACCAAAATCCATTCGTACCACAACAAAACTAATCGTTTAATTTCAATGAGAACTACGTACATGTAGAAAGATCTTTAATAAGTAATATTTTTAATATATCTAAATAATACGTTATTGTTTACATCTTTCCTTTTCTTAAACTGTTACAGTAGTTAAATTGCTAATACAAATATTTCAAGTATGCTTATTGCCTTATTTTTGTATATAGACTATCAATTTTAAAAAACGAAAATAAAAGATATTCCTATTTTGAATGTAATATTTTATAATAAAGATGTCAAAATTTTAGAAAAAAAACCTGTCATCAAGTGCAAGTGAGTATAACTCTTTAACTACCACATCAGTTTTCTGTGTCTAATGTTATCCTCGATATTTTTTCAAATAACAGCATAACAAATAGAAATATTTAATAATGTTTACATCTTTCCTTTTCTTAAACTGTTACAGTAGTTAAATTGCAAATACAAATATTTCAAGTATGCTTATTTTTGTATACACGGTGTTCGGCCACTCCTGGGAAAAATTTTAATGAGGGTTTCTAGAGGCCAAAATAAGACGAAAATCAAGAATACTAATTTGTTAATGGAGGCTTCGTTAAAAAGTTATTAACGTTTAGTTTCACCCGTACTGAATTTTTTTCTCGAAAATGCGCAGGAATTCGGGGGTATGTCTATTCACCAAAAATGATTGTAATTGACCCCCGCAACCAAAAATAATTTTTCCAAAACGATTTGAAATTTTTTTTTCCGTCGCAAAATTTCACACATTCTTGATTTTTTTTCTAGAAAGTGGGTAGGATTTCGGGGGTATGTGTATTCACCAAAAATGATTGTAATTGACCCCTGCAACCGAAAATAATTTTTCCAGAACGATTTGAAATTTGTTAATTTAATTGTTAATAACTTTTTAACGAAGCCTCCGTCAATAAATTGGTATTCTTGATTTTCATCTTATTTTGGCCTCTAGAATCCTCCATTAAAATTTTTCCCAGGGGTGGCCGAACATCCTGTATAATTCCGTTAACCTTGTAAAATTACTGACAAATTTATTTTCGTTTTTAACTATAGTTGTATATTAATATCATCCAAATACTTTTGTCACATTTAATTTTGTTCAATATTTAAAATATATATTTGTTACAATAGTGTAATAAATTATTCCTATATGTTGATTAATTAATATAACATGTACTGTACCCCATACTGAAATCATACAACAAAACGTGTTTGCCCGAATACATTTGTTCGGTATTATAATTGACGGTCGTGGAAGGAAAATTCAAATAAGGTTACGCGACATCTGTTACGAATTGCGATAGTGCTGCTCTCTCGCGACACAACTTACAATTTCTTCTAAGGTATAACAGTTGTGCACCGTCGACAATTCGTCTCGATCGGTTTTATTTTTTTCTTTTAATATTTCCCATTTTTTTCTGAAATTTCCCGCAACATTCCACCAAACCCGCGCTTCGTTGCGCAAGGGAAATCGTTCGAACCGTAGAAGAAAACTGCGGATAAACATATCATTCGATGTTGGCCGAACGAAATACGATAATCTCGGGCAATCATATGACTCCTCTGCACGTGACTTTATTTACAGTTGACTGATACTCGCGAACATGTATGGTGCAGTTCCTTGTGACATGATAGACCGAAAACGAAACAAAGTTAGCGGGCAATGCGGTAACTATATGTGGTCTTTAATTTATGATGCCTTTGCTCGATAAACTGTTTCCTTCGAGGAGGAGTTTCAAGAATAACGTTCAAACCTTCGTAGCGTCGAACGTCCTAACAGAGGAAGATGATAGGTAAGAATTCACCTTTTTCTCGCTTATTCCGATTTATTCGTTTGCATTCATCTTATTCATTCTCGTCACTCTGTATTTTTATCGTTCTATATGTATCGATCTTATTCACTGTTTCGATATCTATTGCTGATACGGTGTATCGATCATCGGTGTTCCAACATCGTTTTGATGTCTATTGCATGCTTTTGTTGTCCGAGGGAATGGTTTTTTTCATTCACGCTTCAAAGTAGTTCTGTTCGAATTGTAAGATTTGATCGAAATAGTGTTTACGAAAAACCTTAACCTATTTCGCGTATGCTTGTTTCTATCTCCCCGTTGGCGGGAGGCATAATCGCTTGTCATTACTAACTCACTCGTGACTTGGCTTCTGCATCGAGCCGTGAAATTGACCTCTACGTTAAAACTTTCCAAACGACTGTTACATATATTTAAATTCGCGTAGACAATTTCGTATGTAAAAATTGATCTTTTTTATACGTACGCAAATATAAAAAATGGTCCCTTCGATGGTAATTCATCCTTATATTTATTCAGACAGGCTAAAAAGGAATTATTTGTTACAACGTTATAAAGCATGTAACGGTTCTTATCTATGATGCACAATATAATCAAGGTTTCTGTCCAAAATCGCAGGATTATTGTAAAATTTAAAATCGATACCTGTTATAGAGTAAAATATTAAATATGAAAGAGAACAATAGATATGTTATTTCAGAATAATATTAGAAGATTACAAATTGAAATCCAGACATTGTTTTGTATAATTTCCGTCGTACGTACGTACATATAAAAATAATACACTAACGTACCAAATAAGTTTTTATTACATAGCATTGTCATATTAACTACTAATACAATATTTCCCATGTTATTTTTAAACGTTTAAGAGTTTCAAAAATTAAGGAACAAGGTATTTTCTTTATTCAAAATTTTTGTTTCGCACTTCCGATCTTTCATTATGTACAAAATATAAATAATAAAAAAGTATCAAATAATATATAAAACAGATGTTAAATCATAATTTACGCAAAATATATATATAATTCATAAATAAATTGCCTTCAAATTTATTTATACGTATCTTTTTATAATTAACACTAGATTTACGGGCATTGATCGCACGTATATTTATTGATACCTTTCATATTGACGATTACCTTAAAATACGATTTTTCTTTTAATTAGAATACGTATTCATGCCATTGCATCGAACAAATTCAACATAAGTTGTTAAAAAATAATATTTACGCGTTCTGCAATTTTAACACTAGATTTACGGGCATCGATAGCACGTATATTTATTGATACCTTTCATATTGACGATTACCTTAAAATACGATTTTTCTTTTAATTAGAATACGTATTCATGCCATTGCATCAATCGAATTCAACATAAATTGTTAAAAAATAATATTTACGTGTTCCGCAATTTTAAATATGGAATCTGACATCCGTCAAATTGACGGCTTCCGTAAATCTAGTTTTAAATATGGAATCTGACATCCGTCAAATTGACGGCTTCCGTAAATCTAGTGTTAATTTATACGATATAAAATACACTAGAATAAGATATTTTTGAACGAAACTTTTCAACATTTAGATCCGTATCACAATCAACATAATACTTTTATTTATTAAGCGACATCTATATTATAAAAATAAATAATCGAGATGTTCCAACTTGGAATAAAGAGTTATGATATAATTTAATTTAATCTAGTATGTTTATTGAATTATACATTTATTTATTTATATTATTCTATTACAGTATTATAATATGTTTAATATGTATAGGAACTCCGCCTTGTGCCTTGGAACAGGTCAAGTTCGGATCTTGTTGTTCCGAGAATGCGAGTGGCGCGGAAGAAAGCTTCTCTTCGACTCCCTCTCGTTGGAAAAACGATGGCGCAAGAATAAAGCAGCTGCATTTGATCTCAAAAACAATACCGAGCCGACAAATAACGATTCGATAAACTTCGCGGGCAGTCGTAGTTTCGAGGTGACAAATCGCCAAATCGTTTAAAAATCTTTTTCACATTACCGTATTTAATCATGAAATTATAATTTTTCAGCGAGAAAGAACGGCCGAGGACGATGTGAGTTTATTAAGCGAAATGGTATTTGGCACTGTGGCGATGACATACAGAGGATCTTCATTCAAGGTAAAATTTAATACAACACGTTTAACACTAGATTTACGGGCATTGATAGCACGTATATTTATTGACACCTCTCATGTTGACGATTACCTTAAAATACGATTTTTCTTTTAATTAGAATATGTATTCATGTCATTGCATCAATCAAATTCAACATAAGTTGTTAAAAAATAATATTTACGTGTTCTGCAATTTTAAATATAGAATTTAACATCCGTCAAATTGACGGCTTCCGTAAATCTAGTGTTAAATATAAAATTACGAAATAACATGCAATTTTCAATGTATCTTCTATATTATTTCTAGATACATTCGATGAATTCGCCACCCTGTATTATGTGCACCAAAGTTTTCCCTGCCACGGAGCATAACACGTGTAAACAGAGGTAAAGCTAAATCGTCAGTTATTGATTTGACATTACTGTTGATTTGTCGATACGATATTTGACTTATTACTCAATTATGTTCCAGCGAGAGAGTCTCAGACGAAGGGTTGGGTTGTTCCGTGAACCTTGATTCTAATTCCAGCATGCGAACCCTCTGTAAGTGAAACTGAAAGACTTGCATATTAGATCTATGTAGCTTTAGGATAGTAGGTAAAATTACAATGGAAATAAAGCAATAGATAGAATTCCGAATTAATAGCAGAGATCTCAAAGATAAACAACCAATGAAATAAGGAAAATGATAATTAACACCTTTCTGGCCCTTATTTTGTTTTGTAATATACAATGTTAGGCTTATTGGAATTGATATTATTGATGCCAAATAGTAAAGTATCAGTTCCTAACAAACTATTTTGATAACGCAGAAAATATCGATACGTGCCATTTTCATATATCGCGTACTTGATATAAATTCTTAATGGCGATACTATCATAACACATATCGATACCAATACGTATAAACCGAATCAAATAGACGTCAAAACAAAGTCTAATCCGCGTGAAATAAACAATTTCAAACAAATGCAAATAGTTACTTTCACTGATTAAATATAATTACAATTGTACCCGAATTTGCATACTAATTGGTTCCAGAGTAATCCGACATAAGCCAAGATAGATATGATGCACATTTGTATATTAACATTGTATTAGATAAAAGGGTAGGTTTTCCATTAATTTGTAATAGTAACTAAAAGTTCTTATATTTACATTTGTAATTATAAAATATATAAAATTAAATGCATTTACACGAATCTGATTATTTGAACAAATGCCTGTAGCATCACTGATAAAACGTAAGTCCAGATATTTCTGTACTTAAAATTGTATCTATCTTTTATATGTACTTAAGTTTCTTTTAATTTCTTTCGATTATACATATACAGGGTATCCCACGTAATCTGTCGCCACGATTTTTCGAGCATTTGCGGCGGTCTAATGGAAAAATTTACCAAATTTAATCAGTTTCTGGTTAACTACAAATTGCAATATAAAAACTACCAAAAAATGTCATTCTAAAAAAGTTAAGGCCACCTTCATTTTTTAAAATGGTATTGTATATTTTTTACTTCATATTATTGTAACTCGTATCAAGACGAATTTAATAAACTTGTATACCATGACCTTTGAATGACTTTGAAAATAAAAATGTGGAACATCTGAAGCAGTGAATTTGCACAGCATGCAGGTGAGCATTCGTCAGGAGAGCATTCTAGAAGCACCAAACATAAATTATAATTTAAAGTGTACGTAACAATTTCAAACATCACTGGTTTCACATTCTTTGCTTCAAAATTATTCGATGATCATGGTATACAAGGTCGTTGAATTTGTCTTGACACGTGCTACAACAATATGAAGAAAAGAATATACAATATCATTTAAAAAAATGAAGGTGACTTTAATTTTATTTAATAGTAAAATTTTTTGGTAATTTTTATATTGCACTTTGTAGCTGACTAGAAACTGATTAATTTTGATTTGGTACATTTTTCTGACAGACACTGAAAATTTGTACAAAACAGAACGAGACAGTTTTAAACAAAACTTTAAAACAAACACAAATGAGATATCGTACATTTTATAGTTGGAGTACCCAACAACAATCCCTCCCCCCTAGTAAGAATCTTGCAATGTTACATGGCTGATATTTTAAATTGGTCTATTTTGGGAATATGTTCTAAATATCATCGCGATCTTTCCAGCCAGTTTTCCGTGACGCTGTAGCAAACAGATAGACACAACTAAGTTTTATTTGTAATTGTTTAATGCTTATATCTATTGATAACAAATGGCTTACCTTGTTCCCTGGCATATACGGAACAGAGTAGAAGTAGTTCAATCGAAATCGATTCAATAGATTTTAAGTCAATCCAGAATGGACAGCCAGACAAAATGTCTAAAAACGTATAATTCAGTTTGGATATCCTATAAACTATAACGTCTGAGTCGAAATCGCCTAAAAATTGTACAATTACAGACAAAGTTACAATTTTATTTATATAAATAATATCAATACTTACACGGAATTATACGATATTGGTATCAAAACTAAATATCAAGTACCAAAGACTTTGATACCTTTCCATTTAACCATTAAGTACTCTGACATCGAATAGTCAAGCTTTGGGACATTTAACGCAACTATTATTTTGAATTATAACAGGATATTAGTCATCATGTACGACAGAGCTTTTTTTTCAATTCATAACTTCTCAATGTCTTGAATCGAAAAATGGGCAATGTTTGAAATACCTTTTTTTTCTTCATATTACAGAAAAGTACTATTATAGAATTATTATAAAAAATTATATTAATAGAAAAGTATTATGTTATAGAATATTATATTAATAGAGAAGTATTATATGCATTTTTTCATGTAATTCATTCTAATATTAAACGCGTTATTAATAATATCCTGGTACTGTTCTAAAAATGTCGTCGTAATCGATGAACACGATAGCGCTTCATCGAGTAATTGGAAACGAAAAATACAAACACATTAATTTTTTATATGAGTGTAGCTTTTGTCTGAACTAAACAAAATTATGAAACTTAAAACTTTACAAAATGACAGCACTTTGAAGGAATAAAACGAATTAATTACAAGTTTTGTTCCATATTTTTACATTATGAACAAAATTTCTAACACATTCAAATAGTCCTAATTCAGAAGAAAACTACTCAATGTTTACACCAGTTAAAGTAAGTTTTCACTACAAAACTGTTTCGTTCAAACGCTCGTATCTTGATCAATTTATTAAATTTCAACTTACTATTATAGAGTTTTTAAACATTAAGAACTTGTAAAAAATGGATTTTTTTCGCCCAAGACACAATGAAAGCCTCTTAAGAAGCTTAAATGGGGAGTATAACTGAATGACATGATTCACAATAATTATTATTTATTATCCTACTCAATGGATAATACCAAAAACAAAAATAAGTAATGTATTGTTAGTAATCACGATATATTAAAATAATTTTATAACATTTCTAATATGTGTTTATTCGCTCATATTGATATATACTGATAGATTCAGTTTTGCACCAGATATGGAACATTACAGTTTTTAATTCACAACAGTGTATTATTATTATGCCTACAGACCATTCAAATGTAAAACAATGTTAATATGATATACAATGACATACTATTTATCAAATTTGGACAATAGCGTAGCAAAATTTGATTTCATTATTCTTAAATCCTTTGACATTTATGATAGAGTGTATTCGTCTTTTCAATAATGCCCACAAATTTTTAATGAGATTGAGATCTGGAAAAATTTTGACAATAGACTTGAAGTAGATTTTGTTTCGTAACATCTTTGTGAATATACTAGTTTATAATACCTTCTTACATAAACAAATATAACTATTATGTGTGAACATTTTACCAGCTTTTTAAAGTCTTCCTTTAGCGCAGTGTAAAATCTAATCTTTTAGTCTCTATCATTATAAGTAAATAAACAAATATGTATTAAGTTTTCAAAAATATTTAAAAATGCTGTGACCACTAGTAATATATAAGACGAGTCTTTAAGATCACCTGAATAACTTGTTTATTTTTAAAAATATAAAAAAATGTTTGAAGTAGGAGTTGTTTAATTTTATGAATGATATAGAGTGATGACATTTCTTCGCTCCAGGTGGAAGAACTAAAAGTTTATATGACAAATATAATGGCCTACAATTCAATGTCACTAAAGATCAATGACGAAGAAAGATACTCTAAACATTTGCATTGGTAACCTTGAACGCTACTTGCTCTAATGCAGTTTTATATGCATGTTATTGCATTTCAGGTTTTATTTTCGTCTACTGCAGCACAACCTTTTTTTATACAGTCTTTCGTATCTTCATCTACTTGGCATCTTCTAGATCTGTTATGCTATAACCTACTTTACATATACTTCAATGTTAGAAGATATATAAATAAATAACATTCCATAATGTACAAATTATATTTATGATAGTATTCTTATACTAATCTATATCAACACAAGAGTTCTTACTTCGAAAATTTATTCAAAACTTCCATGATGGTTTACATGAAGAAACAAAATATTCATATCAAACCGCTTTAAAGCACGTATCACCGTTAAAGGTCATCATTTCGAATAGTTAAAGTAAAACTTGAAATGTAAAGATTGAAAGTACTGAACTTATACCTCTACCTCAAAACAAAATACTTTTCGTCGTAACTGACCTTGAGTGACCTGAATAACCTTGAAACGTAAATCGTTGTATTTGCCTTACAAGCCTCTATTAAAAAGCAAATAAAAAATATCGTTTCAAAACATTCTTTTTTATCTGTAATAATATACGAATTATCCAGGTGACTTGTTTCAAATGCCCCATTCTGTATTTATATTCATTGTTCTAATCATCTACTGCTTAATACTTTTCTGATCACATCACAGAATAATAGTAGTAGTTCCTGAAAAATATCAAAATATTCAATAACATTTCTTTGAATATAATTATACGACAATTTTGTACATAATTATATTAATGTTATTCAACATTAATTTTTCCTAATGAAATAATTTATAAATAACTATTTCTTTTACATGTAAGTAGAGCATCTTATGAACTGTACTCTGTAGAAATTCAATGAAGAATAAAAAACTCTGTAGGAGACTAACAGCATAAGTAATTTTAACCCTATGTTGTTATTCTCATAAAGGCTCACAAGTTCCATTAGACTGCCAAAAAAGGTGGAAAAAAAAGATTAAGAACTGCTGGCTCTACTATTTATGAAAATAGATGAAGTAGATAGAAGTAGAGCATCTTATGAACTGTACTTGATAAAAATTCAATAAAGAATAAAAAACTCTGTAGGAGACTAACAGCATAAGTAATTTTAACCCTATGTTGTTATTCTCATAAAGGCTCACAAGTTCCATTAGACTGCCAAAAAAGATGGAAAAAAAAGATTAAGAACTGCTGGCTCTACTATTTATGAAAATAGATAATACTTTTTGGGAAACGTGTAGTTATTGGTTCAGTTACATTTTTCATTCTAAATAGGACATTTTTTCCAGTGTCTCGGCCAAGTTCCGGGAATTTGTCAGGGTCTGAATTGAACGTTGGTCCAAGAAAAAATTCCACTTGCTCTAGTACCGGCAGTGGGTGGGACATAGATATACCGCTACCGATGGGCAGTAAGTTCACGCCAAGTTAGAGATGATTCATTGGCAGAAGATGTTCACTGATCGGAATATAACATGATGATAATCCAGGTTCGCAATCATTGGAAAGCAATGGATCATCAGGTATCGGTAGCCTTTCGAGCTTACGCCGAAGGTGGCTACGTGTAGTGTCTACTTCACTTGCACGGTCGGATTCGGACGATGCTTTTGGACTGCAATACTGGAGCGAAAATGGAAATGATAATAAAGATAGTCTCGTCAAGCGTCATAAAACAAGACTTGGGTTAACAATGTTAGTGCAACTGGCGAAGGGTCATGAAAGGTTTGATCTTAGTTAACGTTTGTCAACAAATGCTTAGATAATGAATCTCTTAGTGTTCCATTTTGTATTTAAAACGTGTGAAACCATAATTATTATTTATACTTGAATTACAGACGAATCGAAGCTTGTCTTTTGGAGCATATGGCTCTACTGGAAGGAATGCTAGACCGTTTACGATATTTTTGCATCGAGGCGGGTAACGTAAATGCCCAGAACAAAGGAATGCAACTCTCCGAACGGCTGTACAGATCTTCCTCCCCATTTATTATCTCATTGCTTCGATTACTTACGAACGTTAATACAAGGCTGAATTTACGGACACCTTTACTGTGGCATGATGTACTACTTAATTCAGTGAGAATAGAGCACAAAATGAATACATTGCATTATAGCTTGCAACAAATGTGTCAGTTACTCGAAAACATCGATACAAAATCAACCAATTTGTAAGTATACAAATAGAGGATTGGTGTGAACACAATTTCAACATCTGTGTGTTTTAGTTTTTTAAGTACCGTTGTAACTGCTGTTTTAACATACCATCTTGGTTGGATATACACTATACTGCCTGTTCATGATCGACAATTGGTAATTATATAAATTGTTCGCTATAGTACATGCGCGTGGTAATTTATTTCATTTAGCAAAACAATCCGTATATCAATACAATATCTATTTAAGATGGAGAAATTAGGTTCCTGGTATCCCTGCAATCCTCTATGGGCTCAACTGGGTGATTTGTACGGTGCATTGGGTAATCCAATTAGAGTAGCACATACTGTTGTCGCAGGAGATCCTCAAAAAGTCGATTTAATTAACTCCGTATTATCCTTCTTGTCATACTTTATTCGTAGTGGGATTGTACAAAAACGTTATGAATATTGCTGCGTTACCGAAGAAGATATTCACAAAGCTGCGAGCCTCATAGAACAAGCGAGAATAAAGCGTCCGCATTTATTCAATACGAAAGTAACTTGCAACGATCGAGACACTTTGGCGTCTCGACGCACATCGCGAACATTTACTCGCAAACAAATTCCAGTACAAGAGCATCCATATGACGTAGAAAGAGGTAACAGTTTCTTGCAACGCTCCTACCCTCAGTACACCGTTGACGAGTTAAGAGCAGAAGGATCTGTTAGCCTACTTAAGCGTAGTACTACAATGGAATCGAATCTTGATTCGTTCATGCTGAAACCGTTAGTATTTGAAAGAGATACGAAATTAGACCCGAAAGAATTTCCTTGTACCAACGACGAAAATGAAAAAACAACCAACGATGAGAAGACCTGTGCATCCAGCAAAGTTAAAATAATAGTTAGTGATATTGCATCACAGGATATTGACGTGGCCAAGACTGATACGCAACATTATTCTGAATTTCCATTGCGGAATTTCGAGAAGAAGTTAGAGGATGACGAAACAGAAGAGATGTTCATGAATACTAAAATGAACACATTCGAAGGATACGACACATCAATCGACACGCTAAAATTATATTCTAGTAGACCAGATTTTGACACTGGTCAGAGCATGGCTAATGAAAGAAAAAATTCACATGTTTTTTTCATGCTCGGCGACGAAGAAAAATCTGCCAAATCGATACCACGACCGCGGCTTGGTCATAGTTGTCAATGTTCATATATGTTTACAAGAGTGCCAAGTACATCCGCACAATTGCCAGAAGGTGTACTGAGAAAGATTATTCAAAGAAACTTTCCAGAGTCCTCTAAGAGTATACAGTCACCGCCAGGCACACCTTCAAGTATGACAGCAGGGTCTTTAGGATTCTGTCAGAGGTGCAATGGTCAAGGCTATGTACCTCCGCAGAATTACGACAATTGCAAACAAGTATTGGAAACACCGACCAACGCAACTGAAGTTCTGCGTACTTGCGGTAGTACCGTCGGTGATGGGAACGTTGGACTGTCTAGATCAAATAGCTTAGAAGCTTTGATGGAAGCGAGTAGCGTTGTAGAATTACCCATGCCACGGTTAGTTTCATAAGCATAGCATAGAATTTATTAAGAATCTTTAAGGCCAGTTTGAGAATATAAAATGTCTAATTGTAGATCGAAAAAGATGAAGAAGACTGATTCGCACCAGAATACAGGATTTACAAAAACACTTTTACAAAACAGTATAAAATGTGAAGAATCGCATGCGATAAGTAACACTGAAACTGGTTATACATGGGGTTTAGTCTTACAGGGTTTGCCAAAAAAGAAGAGAAAACGGAAAAAGAGAATTGTTAGACAAGGAGATAATAGAGATAACTGTGAAGTTGAAATTGAGAGAGAATGGTGGTATTGCATACGCGAAGAATGTCTTGCCAGTGTACGATATCCAACTGTTGATCAACCAATTGCTGAATCACTTTGTATTTTAGCAGATTTAGATACTTGGCACGTTGGAATAATATCAAACAATACACCTTCGCATGCTGCACCCTTACCAGTGGGAATGTCACGACTTGTTGCCAATATGCTGGAAAGCTTTGCTTACTTATGGCGAAAATACCATTCAGCATCACATGTAAGAACTTGTTTAATTTTTATTAATTGACATATGCAAATTTACATAACATTGTTTTGAACACTGTGAAATGTTCATAAGTGGAAATAGAAACTGTCTTAACAACTTTATGTACATACCAATACTTTAATATATTGATTTGAATGGAAAGCTCTTGCATATCCTAGGAAACAGAATTAATGCAATTAATCCCTTATCGTACAATGATGAGCTGGCTCATTATAAGTTCTTTATATCAAGTTTCACAATGACAAAGTTATATTTGTCATGAAGTTTTATATATTAAAATCAACAGATTTTCACATTCGTCAGGTATTCGTAAAACAAATTTATTCTCCTTTATAAGTATTGCATGGATGAATAAATTTAAACAACATTACAAAGTATATATTTAAAAAATTATTCGTAATTAAATCGTACGTCGAGGGATTAATAATAATTCGTCAGAATTAATCGCGTTTAATATTAGTCGATTACTTGAAATTAATCGTTCACGACGATCAACAATTAACAATAAAGTAATTATTCATAACAATTAATAATTTAATCGTCAATTGTCATGAACGATTAACAATTGTCCATCTCACTCGTAATCGTCAATCATTGTTTTCATTAAATTTTATTCAACACTGCTAAGAGATAACACTATAAAATATCAAGAAGGTATAAAATGATATTCACAAATATTTCAACGAAATTTCTATAAAAATAGAATCTAAAAGTTTATGAAATGTTAGGACAGAGTAATAGAGAATAATGGATACTATATTATTATGTCTAATTAAAGAGAAACGCAAAAACTTCCCATTCAATTCAATACGAATCTCACTATTTGTTTTAAAATGTTTTTATTACAGTGTGTAGGTATTCTTGAAGCAAAACTAAGGGAAATGTGGCTGAAAAGCGAGGCATTGGCTGAAATGTTGATGGTGACAGAGTTGTGTGATGCCAGTGTTGCAAATCTCACGCATGCTCTCGATCTTGATGCAGCAGATATACCACTTTTACTCGCAGTCGCAACTTCACACTCGCCAGAAATAGCACAGAGATTTGGTCTGACACTTACTTGAGTACATCATACTTTCATCACAATTTTTACACACTGACACGAAGTCTGTTTTGTCCGATAGAGAACGAAAACTGCAAAAGATGTTTCTATACTCGTTCATAGGTATGATTGTAGATAGCTTTAATAGCTCAACTAACTATCCCAATAAATTTTTATCCATCTTTCGAACGAGGATAATAAATTAGTGCTTCTTAAAAGATTTCTTTCCTTGATTATTATAAAGTCTGAATCAAATTGTACAATTCGTAAAAAGTCTAATTTGTTAAAAAATACACAAGTTTTAAATTTGCATTTAAAGGTTAGAACTTATGTATATATTTTGTAATAAAGATAAATGTAATTTTAAAGTATTTATATAAAATGACGACACATTATTCTTTGGTGGCTTGAAACTTTTAGAAATCATAATTTCAAAGAACGGATGATGGTTTTATTTAAAAAAAAATAAAAACAATAATTTTTAATGTATAAAAATGCGATACTTACAAGGAAATTTAGATGAAATTTTAAAAGATTTTGATGAAACTTTGTAGGCTTGAAAAACAGCCGAAAATAATACTTACGTATTTCTTTTTAGCTGCAGCAACTCAAGTTTAAGGGGTGAAATCATTCCCAAAATTTGACCCCAAAAGTGCTAACACGGAAATGGTTAAAGATAGAAAAAAAATATTTTAAGAAGAAAATGTTCGATAAAAAATTTTAAAAAATGATAGCATGTTCTATTCTAAACTCAACCATATACAAATATGTATAGTATCTTTAACAGTTAACACAAAAATTCCATTTATTATGCCGGCCACTCATGGTACTACATGGTACTATCAAAGTCAACGCGGTTTATAAATTGCTAGTATCGTCTTTCCACGAGAAAAAGGCACAGCGTGTTTACATCCCCACTCTTGCTGCAATCCGCTGATTGGCTGTCACCGATCTTCGTCAGTTTTCGACCAATACCTGTGAGTCAGTAGACTGCAACGGGTGTGGGGATGTACACACGCTGTGCCTTCTTCTCGTGGAAGGACGATACTAGCAATTTATAAACCACGCTGGCTTTGATGCGAGTACCACGAGTGGCCGGCCTAATAAATGGAATTTTTGTGTTGTTCAAATACATATGGCAAATGCATTTTTTTAAAAATATTTTTGAACATTTTTGGTCGACTCGAACATTTTCTTGTCATATGTCAAGAATCATTCAATTTTTGTCAAAACATTCATTTATCTCTAACCGTTTCTGAATTAGCACTTTCGAGGCCAAACTTTGAAAGGTGGTTTCGCTCCTTATACTCATGTTACTGTAGCTAAAAAGAAATACGTAAGTATACTTTTGAAGTAATGAATAATTATAAGGCTAATTTAACACATAGTATCTATAATTGTCCTTTTTTACACAACATGTAAGAATTTACCTCCATGCACTCTATAGGAGTGGATAATAAAACTTAGATTAATTTTTATACTTTAACGTGTTTTAATTCCAATTTTTAGCATTAAAACTCTTTTTTTATATGTACTTTCACATAAATCAATAGATATGAAGCGTTAAGATAGTGAACATTTTAATCGAATTATTAAAACTGTAATTTTCTTTTAAAAAAGTGCATTTTTTAGTACAGTAATGCTCGACTATATACGACGATTTTATCCCGAATATATGCAAAGGAATCACCTTTATCATTGTTTCTTTAGCTTAAGAGGCCAATAGCTATTAAAACAAAACGCTGCTGGCCAAAATTCAAAACGGTATCAAATCAAACCAAACGTGACTATATTCGAACTCTTTTTAATTACACGTTCTTCGAGCCATATCTGAAGAATTCTCTACTTCATACAGTTGGAACTATTATAAGTCATGTTTAAACTCATTTTAATCAAGAAAACCTCGCCGACAATACTCTTGTGAACATAAAATAAGAACTATAAAAGTTTTTCCTTTGAATTAGCGGTTGTTACACCGATATGGATGCGGCACTCAATTTGAAGTTCAACGACTGAGCATCCACAAAATAAGACACGTTCGCTATCGCATTCATTCCTATATATCTCATTCATTTCTCTCATTAGATAGCTCACACGTAGCTGGATCTCATCTCAAGACAAGAAATATTAATTTGAGCCCATCCCCAAATATGTATATGTCGATCTCCGACCAGGTTTTCTGCATATAATCGAGCACTACAATAATTATTTTTTATTTTTGCTTCAAAATATTACATTACTATATCCTTAACCTTAATAATTTAGCGAAGACCGTTTAACAATGTTACTGTCTATAAAAAGCGAATATTAAACAAACTTTTTTGTAGAAGCATATCAATTTTATTACGAAACACAGTAACAAAAATGTGAAGACCACCGACCGATTCAATCTTTTTAGTTTATTAAATTGTAAAAGAACTAGAAGCCGAACATATATTCAAAACGTGATTGGCATCTCGCGATGAATAAAAACCATTTGCAATACAGTTTGAGTATAAAATTAGCATTGAATATTATTATTGGTTTGTGTTCAGGATATCATCAATCTTTAATATACTACGAACAGTTTCACAAGCAAGCGTAGTGGCGCTTAGAGAAACTAAAGTCGGTTGAATTATGCTTTCCTGTAACATATAAGCAATCTCACCCTTCCGTACACTGATACCTGCAGTAGATTCGCCTTGAGCATGCCGATTCCGGAGTTCCGTCACTGTCGCAATGGGATTTAATCCTGCATTTTCTGCCAATGTCGATGGAATTATCTAAACCATTAAAAAATAAACATTTAGAAATTAGTGATTCGAGAGATGGTAAAAGGAAAATCATATACAGGGTGTTCGGCCATCCGTGAGAAAAATTTTAATGGGAGATTCTAGAGGCCAAAATAAGACGAAAATCAAGAATATCAATTTGTTGATGGAGGCTTCGTTAAAAAGTTATTAACGTTTAAAGTTTCGCCCGTACTGAATTTTTTTCTTGAAAGTGGGTAGGATTTCGGGGGTATGTGATTCATCAAAAATGATTGTAATTGACCTCCGCAACCAAAAATAATTTTTTCAGAATGATTTGAAATTTTTTAATTTAATTTTTTAATAACTTTTTAACCAAACCTCAGTCGAGAAATTGATATTCTTGATTATCTTCTTATTTTGGCCTCAGAATCTCCCTTTAAAATTTTTCCCAGGGGTGGCCGAACACCCTATATAATTCACAACTCACCTCAAATGCATTAGCGAAAGCTTTAATACAGTAAGCATCAATGCCGCTTAAAGTTTGAGCATACGCTCCTAATTTGACTGCAAGCTCAATTTCAGGTGCCCCTCCTCCAGGAATATAAGCACTATTTTTTACTAAACAACGAACTACGCACAATGCATCGTGCAATGATCGTTCTGCTTCTTCTAAAACCAATTTGTTACTACCTCGTACAACAACAGTTACAGTCCGTCCGGGATTCTGAATCTTTGTAATCTGTAAAATAAAAATTATTTTGAATCATATTATATAATTCGTGAAAATTATTCTATTCGATAAACTAGGAACGCTTAGGAATGTAAAATCTCCTTAACACATTAAACGTTATAGTCCCTGTGGACCAACACTAAACATTTCGAAGCTCTTCAAGAACCACCTAAAGTTTTATATACTAAAATATAACACAGTACACTTTGTAAGATAAAACAATAACAACAAACATTATCAAACAATTAATAAATAATTGGAGAACTTATTATGTAGTTATACATATGCATATATGTATAATATATTTATATTAGAATTGTAATTATAGTATGCCAAAATGTTTGCTCTCATGATACATAGAGTGTTTACTTTCTTAAGCATACTACTTAGTTTCAATTTTAATCATACTACTTTATAATACAAATATATACATATTAGTATTTCAAACGAACCGTGCTATAAAGTATATGTGAGAGTATGTATAAGTTGTACAGACCTTAACAAATTTAGAATTTCCAGTTTGAACTTCTTCGCATAATTCTGCGTTGACAAGATTTTCTGCAACGAAATGATCCAACGATGCAATTGGTCTACAACCTAATGTTTTACAAATAAATGAAATATCCTCGCGTTCGATATCGTTAATAACCATAACTTTGATTTTATCTAAAAAGTGTATAGCTAAATCGCTGATAGCGTCGCGGAGAATGGACTTTTGCACTAAGAGTACATTGCAACCGGATTTCTTAATTTGTTTTACAATGTTTAGTATGTAAGCCCTTTCTTCTTTCAAAACACGATCCATTGCAGCATAATCGGATACGATAACGTTATGGTCCATCTAAAATTACATTCAGTTGGTATTTAAAAATCAAAACTTTTTAATTTTAGATGCCCCTTTTCCTTGGAATACTTACATCTGTTTTTGGCGGAGAAATGCAGAATTGAATTAAACCTATTTTTGCCTTTTCAATACGTTTTGGGCCATTGATATTACAGGATTTTTGAGTAAATATCAATCCCTCTACAAGCTCAGTATCTTCAACGGTGCCACCTAACTTCTTTATTACTTTTATATTCTATAAACATAATCCAGAAATTATACATTTAATCTATAAGTAATATTTATTCTGAAACTACCATGCATTTTTTTGTTAAATTTGATAGCAAACTACTTTTTTAATTTTCTTAGAAAATACATAACAATTTTATTTATGCACTGATTTTCTTACATTAAGATCAACGTTCTTCTCGTTTTCCTCCTCAGTAATTCGTAATACTGCATTCACGGCTAGGGATGCTAAGAGACTAGACTGTTGGAAAACTACCTAAAAAAATAGTACAAAAATGTTACACATTACAAGTAAATGAAAAGAAATATATAATAGTGTCTGAACATATGCAAATATTTAAAATCAGATTTCCATTTAGCCGAGGTAAAGAAACGAAATTCGACTCAATCGCGCGAGAAATTAAAAAGCTATGCTACATTCGTATCAGGCGATAGCCACTAATGCAAATTAAAAACTTTAATTTTTCATTATATCTTCATAAGAGTATTATCAATGAGTTGGTAAAACTTTTTTGATTAAAATAAATACAAACACGATCATATTCGGACTCTTTTAAGTATACACTCATAATTGAACTGTTCAAAAACAATTTAATAAACATATGATTAAAAATAATCTGAATTCGGTCGTGTTTAGTCTCATTTTAATGGGAAAATCTCCTACAATCTTTTGATAATACTTTCATGAAGATAGCTGCCAAATAAAAAATATTGTAATGGGGATATTTCTTTTACATATATTTAAGTAAAACTTTGCGTATAATCGAGCGTTACTGTAATTGGCTAATGGACAATTGATCAAATATATTAAATGTGTGAAATCATGTATACTTTGGAGTTAAGTGAAGTTTCTGCAGCTTGAATCAACAAATTTTCCTTTGCCACAGAAAAACGAGTGGACATAAAGAATAATATGAGCTCAGTTTCATCCGCAACTTTCTGAATTGCATCACTGATTAACGTAGGATGTATTCCTTTTTGTAACAAACGTTCTGCAGCTTCCAGGAAAGCACCAGCAATTACAACAACACTAGTAGTACCATCTCCAGCCTCTGAATCTTGTGCTTTTGATAATTCAACCAGCTGAAAACACATAACAGTTAACCCAAACGCATTATTTCATAATTTAACATTCTAAAAGCTTTCCTATGAATTCTGAAACTTTAAACTCTCAAATATTAATCCTCTGACTGCCACGCCGAAATGTTTTGCTCAGAACGCCACGGACGTGTACCGTCAGATGCAAGATTTCATGGAAATTAATCTTTTATTTTCAATGTTCTAATACAAATTTTTAATTGCTCAATGGGGCACTTGTTATTTCAAAGTATCTTTTAATTAACGATTACGTTCAAAATGCACTAAGTGTCAATTTTCATTCAATTCTTACAATTGTAAGTAGTTCAAGCACTTTAGTCACTGATGACCATCGCGATCATCATCATCATGGGAGAAATTGTGGCTGGTCATATATGACCAATGTGGCAGTCAAATATTAAACAAAAAATTACCATTTTTGCTGCAGGATGTACAACATTCATTTCTTTTAGAATTGTAGCGCCATCGTTTGTAATTGTAACTTCGCCGTTGCCTGCTTGGATCTAAACATACAAAATGGAATACTGACTGTTATTATTTATAATTATAAATTATCTACAAAAATATAATATCAAACGGTATAAAATTGTAATTATAAAAGAAAAATCAATGTATTGCTTCGATATAACAACATATTTTTACCATTTTATCCATTCCTCTAGGACCCAAACTAGTACGAATTGCATCACTGACAGCTAAAACATATATAAATATTTTTTAGATATAAACTTTCATTTATAATTTCAACTACATATTTGAATACAGATAATTTTTATATGTTAGAAATTTATACAATAAAGTTATATTTATTTTTTAACCATTTGTATAGAACTTTTCATTGATACTAATTAATACGTGAATATTAATAATAAAAGAGGATACACATCGTCGTAATTAATTTTTCCTATAATCTCGATAAACTTTCACATGCATGAAAAATAAGTACGGTGTAAACTAAATCACTATCTGCTTGTTTTCATTTAAAAAATAGAATACGTATTTTGGTTGAAAAATATTAAGTAACAAATTCATGACACAACGTAGGTATTGCGTTCGACGACATGCCGGACATTACTATATAAGGTAAGACTTTTGTTTTGCAGACACAGAAATTAGTCGACAAAAATCGAAGAGTGTAAAATGCATTTCAACATCGATTATTTATTCACCTTTTGCAGCATTAATATTGCTAGTTCGAATATCGGTGGGCTTGGTTTTATCTTTATATGCTTGACCAAGAGCACTTCGTCCATCGCCGCTCGCCATTGGTGCCGTCATTTTCAATTAGATATTCACGTTTGATAAATTGTGTGAATCGTGAAGTTTGTACGCAAGTTTATAAGAAACTTCGTTGTTTTTGTCTTCAAAATAATTTCTCGTGACGCTTTTCCTTAATGATTCGTTGAACGCTCCAAAACACAATTTAATTTCTTACAACGCACGGACCTACCCAACACGCGCTCCAGAAATGACTGGAAACCAATGAATATAGAATCCAATGGAAGTAATACAAACATGAAGTATGAAAGATATGTTATTAGCTCCACATAGTGGAGAATTGGAAAAGGTATCATATACTTACGGCTACTGTGACGTCCGCGTAGCGTACGACTCCCCACTCTGGCCCCTCGCACCTGTATCACGTATAGTTAGTTACCAGTGTTACGTCGGGTCCCCTCGGCATTGGTAAGAAAGAATTTCCCCAGACTTACCCAATTAGCTTTCCTTCCGGGGGTGGCGTGCCGCTCTAGCGTGACGTCACAGATCACTCTCGGAAATGTTGGGGTGGTATTTCTATCGCGATGAGTTGCCAAGGTGGCGGCGTTGCGGGCTGGTGGCGGGAGTTTCGGTTGGCTGAGCCCGAGCTCTAGAAATTTGTCTGAGCACGGGTGTCAGTCGTTCCGGGAGAACATTGAGGCGGCGTTTCCATTAACGACGGCCGGCGTGGCAGGTTCTTTTGGCATTTCAATTTTACGAGCGAAGGAAGTAGATTTAGGGAGAGGAATGAATTAATCGTTACTGAACTTGAACACTGTACTTTATTATTCCCCAAATGGGAGCCTTTGCACGGCTCTGATATACGGTATAAAGGTTTACATTGCCAGAGAGAGATATCCACGGCCCATTAGCCAAGCAGGCTTATTAATTTCAAATTCTTCAGCTATCGACCATATCAACTATGTCAACTCTGGCAACTAACTCCCGCTCGGGAAAAGACGCTCCTTTTATTCCTTACAAACAGAGGGGCGGAAGCCCTCCCCGGTGGTTCGAATTCTTTGTGGAATCAGGTATTCCTGGTATCACCGGCTGAGACTTCGCACCCAGAAGCGTTTCCATATTCCTCCGGTTACCTTACGTCGGATGCAGATAACATTCCTTAATTTATTGATCGCGCTCAGCTAACAGCTCGCTTCGAAGGTATAAAATCTATTATATATTTTTTAATTCTACGCGTGTTTGACTCTATAACATAAATTAACTAACTCTTGCCAACAATGGATAATTGATAACTGATTACCACATTAAATATGTATAATAATTAACGCCCGAACATACAAATTACCAATGGATACCACGGCCAATTCTCGAGTCAACTCGAATATAATTTCTAGTGATGTTCAAGAGACGAATTCCGCGATCTAGTTATTTATCATCTAGTAATTTGTTAGTAAAAGTTAGTTAATTAATGTAATAGAGTTTAAGCACGCAGATTTTAGATTTTAGATTTTAGAAATAGATTTTATACCTTCGAAGCGAGCTATTAGCCGAGCGTGATAAATAAATTAAGGAATGTTATCTACATTCGGTGTAAGGTGACCGGAGGAATATGAGAACGCGTCTGGGCGCGAAGTCTCCGCCGGTGACACTCGGGGATATCTGGTATTGCAAGGAGACCGAAGCACAGGGTAGGTCTCCCACTCCTCTAATTGTCAGTAAATAAAAGAAGCGTCTTCTCCTAATGAGGGATTTTAGTCAAGTCAGTTAGTTTATTCATTGCTTTGATAGACGTCGGTCAGAAGAAGAGAGCCCGGTTAGTAGGCCGCGATCATTTGTAACGCGAATTTTATATATCAGAGTCGTGCAAGGGCTCCTCTTTTGAATAATAAACCAAAGTATTCCAATTTTAGTGGTGATTAATTAATTCCTTTCCTTAATCTAATTTTCTGGATGGCAACAGCATGCGTCAAGTTTGAACTAGTATCTTTTAATATTCTTTGACTCATAAAATTGAAATACCAAAGAGAACCCACCGCTTCGGTCGTCGTCAGCAAAAACACCGTCTCGATATCCTTTTGAATCGGCTGGCACCTGTGATCACGCAATTACTCAGAGTTCAGACTCCACCAATCGAAATAGAGACTTCCGCCGCCAACCTGCAACGCCGCCTTGCCGCAGGAGAAGCCACGCCGCCATCTTGGCAACTCATCTCAATAGGAACGCCGCCTCCGGAAGAAAATCTAACCAAGTAAGTCTAGGGAAATTCTTCTTTACCGATGCTGATGGAATGACGACGTAACATTACATTGGCTTACATATTGTCTTAATTAAGGACTTAATACAGGTATTATGTCATCAAGGCTATACCAAAATCAATATATTATCAAAAACCGAAATAAATATTGGTATTATATTGGTATTCCGATTATAAAAATTGTCAATTTAACGAGTCATCACACCTCGTCACTCCTTACCGAATTCGGGGACCAATTTTCATTTGTTTATATTTCATGTACGCTTATTAATACTAATATACGACAAACTAAACGTGAAAATATTTTAGAATATGTACAAATATTTTCATCGCCAAAACATGATACCGATTGGTGTTGATTATTTTGGTTTCGATATTACAGCAATTTCGGTACTATATCGATCTCGGTACGAAAAACTGATAACATAATTACAATAAGGACATAGTATGCACCAGTTTTAGATCTTACTTAAAACAAATCTCAAGAATTCTAATGAAGTATAACAGCGACAAAATTGCCGATAAATTAAATAAATACATATATCAATATTTTCATATAGCAGCATGACGTCACCATGACAAAGATATAAAAAGAAATAACGGTAAAATACCGGTATTTTGCATAAGTACCGGTATAAGTCCCTACTAGGGACTCCCTAGTTTCTATCATGCATCAAACTAAAGTTAGCTCAAACACGAACGTCTCAGATTGCAAATACAGCTGGGACTTCCTAAATTACATATTCTATATTCAAGTATCCGATTTTTCGCAGTACATATTTGAACAATGCGATGTGAACCGTAAATTAAGTTCTTTACGTTCATTGTTCTTGTTTAAAGTTTATTTTTATTTAAATGTTTTAAATGTTTATTTTTAAAAAATGTTTTATTAACGATATTCTACACAACATTTTTATATCTATAAAAAAAAACTAAATAAACCATATTTATATTTTTCGTCCAAAAACAACTTCATTTCGCAGTTACAATGTTAATGTCAATGTTAATGTTAGAAGAACATTTATCTTCATTTAATTTTCACAATTTTTGAGAATATACAGGGTGTTCCGTGGGTTTCTCGTTAAACTGCAAGAATTTAATCTAGAAGTAAAAAAAAAAGAAATGTTATATAAAGTTTGTAAATAAACACTTTGTTTTAGAGTTAGAAACAAATATTGTATAAATAAAATAAGTAGCGTATTTTTCGTTATACATTACGTAGAAGGTCGAGGAATTGCATTGTGTTTATCTGGTCTGCATAGTTACATGTTTTTTATCATCTAAAACAAATTACTAACTATATTCCATGTCGTACTATTTGTGATATCTTATTTTAAAATGATGTCCTTCTGCTCGAATGTAAATTTAAAATCGATAAACAAGTTCCTCAGTGTTTTGCTGAGTTTCAATAACTGCATTTTTAATTCCTTGCTTAAGTTTTTTGTATGAAATCAGTTTTATCAAGTAAACGTTTTATTTTAAACTTCTCCGCATGAAAAAATCGAGTGGCATAATATCGTTTCTAATTCTAAAACAAAGCGTCTATTCACAAATTTTATATAACATTTTTTTCTCCTTTTAATTTCTAGATTAAGTTCTCACAGTTTGGTGGAAAACCATGAAATATATCGCATAACTGTATTTACACATATTTTACACATGCAGATTATTCTAAGAATCATCGATTTCGTTCGCAGCAATGTTTCATTCGATGCATAACCCGAATTAACTGATGACGAGATGTAATGTTTAAATACATCATCAATAGATTGATATATCCGTATTATTTAAATAGTGCTCAGATATGAATGTTGTTTTATTCGAATAACTAGAATACTCAAATATTCGAAGTTTATTCATAGTATGTAGATATTCGAATACCAATAAAATATTCAAATAGCCTCAACTCTAATCATAGAGCGATATATGTCAACATTCTGTGTTATTCCGTGGAATATGCATGTAACGGATCGTTGCACAATTTAGCTGTTGTGCTAATAATTTATATCGCGCGAACCTATCGTGTGAACAATTGATATTAGTAAATTTATTTTTGCCTTAATTTACATTGTGTTACATATATTACAATTTACAACGTCTAAACGGTTTTAAATCTTAAAATATTAATAGCTTGTACACGAATACGGTGTGGTTTGAAATGTCCTTGGATTATTACATGAGCTTCCACTCTAGTCTGTAAGATACTCTAAGTCTGATGTAAAGTATGATTTCGACATATGAATTATCAGCGCCATTGCATGCCACGGTTTATTATTTACCTGAACGGGTCGCGAGTAAAATGCGAACAATTCATAATCGTGAAAGAACACGATTTTTAACGAATTTTAATAAAAAAATCAGTAACACTTTTAAGTGATCATTGTAAGTGATATACTCATAATATTGTAAGCTCAAAAATGTTTAAGGGCAAACTTGATAGATTGTTACCTGTCCGTTGTCATTTCTGATAATCGGCATGAGACGTGCCAACTCACCTACTATCAGTTAGATACGAATTCTGTTACGACAGTATGTGTACAACGAGAAACAGTTTATAATTTGCAATGAGATAAATTTGTATGGTAAGCCTGTAAAAAAGGATTGCGATACGATGGCAAGCACAGCTATCGCAACTAACCCGGAAAATAATTCCAAATTTTTGGAGTCGTTGCAAGCTGATTTTAAGTCTCTTGCTTCTGAAACGAAGAAAAAATATCCACAAATCAAAGAAGTATGTTCATCCCCTTCATCTTTTTAATAAATAAATACCTACTATAATTTAACATTAGCTAAAGAAGTTAGGTTAGTTTATCAACCTAAAGTGTATTTTTGCAAAAATTCATGGATAAAGTAGTCTCTATTAAAAATCAAGTTTCTGTCATTGCTTCGATGACTTTTTGAATACAGGATTGAAAACAGTTTTAAGGAACGCTATGTATAGATGACATATTTTTAATATTGTTATATATAATATTTCTATTCAATTTATTCCTATAATTTGTTGATAATAAAAGAATATATTTCTAAATGTTTGTAATAAATATTGAATGATTTTTTAACTAGAAATAAGATTTATATATTGTACTGCTTATCAATTCTTCTGTCAAATATATAAAAAGATGTTAATAAGTAAATTCCTTCAATATAGAAGTTTGGATTGTGTTATTCTAATAATTTTTTATAACAGAGACAGTAACATTAAAATTCTAATTAATTAAAGTTACAATTGATATTAACTTACATATAATTCATTGCAGTCATGTGAGGAAGGAATTACAAAAATAAGATCCGCTGCAAATGCTTCGGGTACACCTATTTATTATATTGTTAATCAAATCTTGTATCCTTTGGTTCAAGGCTGTGAGAGTAAAGATGTAAAAATTATTAAGGTACATATTGAGCAACATGCTTTTCATTATTTCGTTTGTATTAATTATAATTTTTACGTTTATTCTTTTAATATTACATTTTTATATGTTTCTAGTTTTGTTTAAGTATAATGCAAAGGTTAATCACGCAACAAGCTGTTGATCAAAAAGGTGCTCGTTACATTACGGACACACTATGGATGTTGATGGAAACAGGAACAGAAGAAGTTAAAGTTTTACAGACTGTAACTTTGTTACTCACAAGTAATACTATTGTACATGGCGAAACGCTTGCAAGGGTAATAATTTAGATTATCTCGGAAATTTGAAATTCTCATGAACTTTTTATAATAATCATTGGAAAAAATTAATTTTTTTGTATTCACCTAATCTAATTGTAAATTGTAAGATGTAATGTGTAATTTCCAGAATCTGGTTCTTTGCTTCCGCTTACATTTTACAAAAGATTGTACAACAATCAATACAGCAGGAGCCACAGTGAGGCAACTAGTATCACTGGTATTTGAGCGTGTTGTTGCAGAAGATGAACAGGGTCTTGATAATGTAAATTTCGATGAAATAAATTTAGAAGAACTAAAAATCGCGACTAATCAGGCACCCAAAGGTTTAGGACCATGCGCTGCCGATGCATATTTAATGTTTCAAGTAAGGATATGTAACTTAAGTTGTTAAATTACTGAATAAAATTAAATTACTAAATATACATTTATTCCAGGATTTAGTACAATTAGTGAATGCAGATCAACCTTATTGGTTAATTGGTATTACTGAAATGACACGTACATTTGGGTTAGAATTGCTAGAATCTGTTTTAACGAATTTTTCATCTGTATTTTTTAAGGTATATACATTCCAAATATAGGTAGTTCAAATACGAAGTATAAATTTCCAATTTAATATTTTTTCAGCACTCGGAATTTAGCTTTTTGTTAAAGGAAAGGGTTTGTGCCCTTGTAATTAAACTATTTTCACCCAATATCAAATATCGTAATTCTGTTCCGGCATCACTTCAGCAAGCTACACCTCTGGATAAACCTTATTTCCCTATTAGCATGAGACTTCTTAGAGTTGTTTCTATTTTAATACAAAAGTATCATTCTCTTTTGGTAAGCATTATAGTTTTGATATTCCATAATATATTTTAAAAGTAAAAATTGTTTAAAATGTTTATGAGAAATTAAAAATAAAGTAGTATTACATAAACATATTTTAATTAAATACAAATGTATATTAAATCCATCAAAAACATTTATTTCCGATAAATATTCTCCTGCTTTAAATAAATATCTTGTATTCGGATATTATACAAATAATGTAATGTGATTAAATTAACATTATGTATTACTGTGTGTATGATTTCAGGTGACAGAATGTGAAATATTTTTATCTTTAATTGTTAAATTTTTGGATCCTGATAAGCCAACTTGGCAGAGAGCTTTAGCATTAGAGGTCTTACACAAGATGACAGTTCAAGCTGATTTGCTTACAAACTTCTGTGAATGTTATGATTTAAAGCCTCATGCAACTAATATTTTTCAAGACATTGTCAATAGTTTGGGTGCCTATGTACATAGCCTTTTCGTTAATCCTCAAATGATGAATCAAACCAATATGGGTAAATTTAGTTTCATTAATAATGGTGGAACATTAAATAAAGATGAATTAATGCATTTATAATAACAGCGACAGGTACAGCAGTACCACAGAACACTACTTCTCCATTATTCACGGGAATGCCAATAGGTCCTGGTGTTTCCCCTCAGCCTGGTTTTTACTCGCGTGGTATTTGGCTGCCGGTAGTTGCCACATTCACAAGTGGTCAAGCTAAATCTACTTAGTAAGTACATTCTCACTCTTTATAGTTTTAACATTTAATTAAAACGATTAGCAAAGTGTTAACAAAGTAATTAATTCGACGTGCTAGCATATACAGAGTGTTTGGTCACCCCTGGGAAAAATTTTAATGGGAGGTTCTAGAGGCCAAAATTAGACGACAATCAAGAATACTAATTTGTTCATGAAGGCTTCGTCAAAAAATTAGTAATGTTTAAAGCTCCGCCCGTACTGAATTTTTTTCTAAAAAGTGGGTAGGATTTCGGGGGTAGGTCTATTTACCAATAATTATTGTAATTGACTCCCGCAACCGAAAATAATTTTTCCAGAACGATTTGAAATTTTTTTTTGCCGAAAAATTTAGGCACCTACCTCCTGCCGATTTTTCTTAAAAATTTGTTTTTCATTTTTAATAAATTTGTTTGACGCTCTACAGAAAAGTTGTCTAATACTTTTTTGTAGGTAGCCATGGGCTCTGCTTCAGAAAAAAATTTAAATGAGATACCTTTACTATTGTAGTAGTTACGGCCGTTTGAAAATTGGACCAGTTTTAGGGGGTTTTTCTCACTTTACGGTGTTAAGGAACAACTTTTTCAATATTGTTAGAATTTATACATATCTTCCACTAAAACACGCGTTGTTTGCATTTTGAAAAATTAAAATCCTCCGATCCGTTCAGGAGTTATGACATTTTAACGATTCGCAGGGAAGCCTTTGATTTTCGGTAAAGAATTTTTTTCTCGAAAGTGCGTAGGAATTCGGGGTATGTCTATTCACCAAATATGATTGTAATTGACCCCTGTAACTAAATATAATTTTTTTAGTATGATTTGAAATTTTTTAATTTAATTTTTTAATAACTTTTTAATGAAGCTTCAGTCAAGAAATTGATATTCTTGATTTTCGTCTTATTTTGGTCTCTAAAATTTCCCATTAAAATTTTTCCCAGGGGTGGCCGAACACCCTGTATGGACAGTGGAAACCTTTTCCAGAAATCATTCAAAGTTTAATATAACTGAAAAATATAGACAAAAATGTCGAATTAATAAATGTTTATTCAGAATTTGACCTCTCAATCCATATCTAGCGTTCATTTTCCTAAATATACTAGTTAAAGTTTTATATTTATCGAGTAAAGTAATTGTTAAATGTGTCTCGAATTTTTTTTGTGCAAATAATTCAAATAATTTTTAGCTTGGACATGCTTGACAAAGTTGAGCCACCACAGATTCCAGTTGGCTATGGAATAAGTATAGCCTATGCATGTTTATTGGATATTATACGTTCCATCTCTTTCGCCATTAATGGCTCTGGAGAAGTTTTAACTGGAAATCAATCTTATAAACCGATCGAATCTGAACGTAAACTTCACACCCAGCTTGTTAATTCTAGCTGGTGTGGACTGTTAGCAGCATTAAGTCCGCTCATAGATGCCAGGTAAAAAATATTAATGTTTACATTAATTATTCTATTTTATATTTAAAATTATTTCCATAGTATAAAGATAATTTCTTTTTCATTATAATTGTTAGCACCGACGAATCTGCAACGGAGAACGTATTAAAAGCAATTCAAACTTTTGCGTCTTTGTGTGGACAACTAGAGCTACAGACTCCACGTGATGCATTCATTACTGCAATCTGTAAAGCTTCGTTACCTCCTCACTATGCATTGACCGTATTGTATAATGCTCCCCAGGGTATACCGAGCGCAAGACAACAAGATTCCACTCAATACAATTTAACTATTGGAGAACCGGATTATCGGCAACAGGTAGTTGCTGTTGGTACTCCATTGCCTACCGCATCTCTACCAGTTGGTGAGTAGAAATAACTGAAAAACAAAATGATTCCTAAAAGAACTTAATAGAACAATGCATTATTAATTTGAATAATGAACTATCAGTGATATATGTATTTATTTAAAATACTTATATTTAAATAAAATATAAATAAAATATAATTGATATCATGATTGATCATATAGATCGCTACAACTCAATGTTAGACCTGATGCATTAAAAAAGTCATAAAATAAAATATACAGGGTGTTCGGCCACCCCTAGGAAAAATTTTAACGGGAGATTCTGGAGGTCAAAATAAGATGAAAATCAAGAATACCAATTTGTTGATCGAGGCTTTGTTAAAAAGTTATTAACGTTTAATGTTCCGTCTATAGAACGGTAATCTGCGAACAGCTGCGTGCGCGTGATAGTGGTACTCATTCACAAAATTGTAAGATTGTCGATGCGTCAGTAAGTAGAGTTCCTCATGCTGAATGAGAACCACTATCACGCGTATGCAGCTTTTCGCAGATTGCCGTTCTACAGGCGAAATTTCAAACATTAATAACTTTTTAACGAAGTCGCGATCAAAAAATTGGTATTTTTGATTTTCGTTTTATTTTAGTCCCTAGAATCTCCCATTAAAATTTTTCCCAGGGGTAGCCAAATACCTTGTATACATAAAAAAACTTGTATCTTTGGACTAACTATTTACGTTCTGGTTTTTATTTATTTGATAAAATTAAATTTATTTTAATAAAGCAATTATTTATAGTAAAATCTTAATTAAAAATTTTATACTGTGTGTTAAGAAATGTTTATACGAAACTTCTAATGCAAATTATTTGATTATAACATTGTTTATATGTTGCTAATAATAGTGATAGAAGTGGTATGCCAAAATGAATGCTAAATTACGTTTATGCAGGTGCACACCAAGGGCCTGTTATGTTAACAGCAAAGAATTTGCAGTGCATGCGTGCGTTACTTTCCCTCGCACATTGCCATGGAAGCATACTCGGTGGTGCATGGCACTTAGTACTTACGACATTGCAGCATCTTGTCTGGATACTTGGCTTAAAACCTTCTACAGGAGGATCTTTGAAAGCTGGTAGAACTGCTGCCGATCCAAATGCAGTACTAACAAATGCAGTTATGGCAGATTTACCTGTACTTAGTGCCATGCTTAGCAGGCTATTTGAAAGTAGCCAACATTTAGATGATGTAGCGTTACATCATCTAATAGATGCACTTTGTAAATTAAGCCACGAAGCGATGGAGTTGGCATATTCTAATAGGGTAAATGTCAAGACCTTGTGTATCTCATAGTGGTAAAATTAAGGGGATATTCTTCTCATTGATAAACAGAAAAAAAGGTGTTCCTTGGGAATTTATTACAATAAAAGTATAAACGTAAATAATTTTAGATTTTAATATAAGGTCATAGTATGTGTTTTTTAAGCTCTAACATATTTTATTTTGATGATTTTACTTGTAAAATCTGTTGAAATATAGACTGCAAAAATATCATAATTTTACAAAATATTTTGTCTTCGCTTGATTGGAAATTTCAAATAAATTCTTATTTTTCTAAATTGAAAATGTTCAATGAACTAATTTAAAAGGTAAAAATTACATTGTAGTAAGAAAATTAGTGATCTTGGTTAATTAAAAAAAATGTATTCCATATTTTCCGTTGATTCTAGTTCCAGTATTAGGAAACATATGTTTTTACGATTTCATCAAATCCGAAAAATTGTGTTTTGATAATTACAACCTCGATTATGACAGCCATGGAGATAAATTTTTTATATATACCGTAGAAAATAGTTAATAACTTCATAAACACACGAGATAATTGCATACCAATTTTTATATACTTTCTGAAAATAAGAATGTATATATATGCTAAATTTCAAATTCCAAGATCTTATACTTTTTATTACATCAAATTCTTCGAATTACCTAAAAAATAACGTTTTAAATGAGAATAACCCCGTAAAAGAAAGTTGTGATATTTTCTCTCCAAAGAAAAATTTTGAAAAAACTTAATATTCTTGTATTAGGAACCATCACTGTTTGCAGTGGCAAAACTATTAGAAACTGGTTTGGTAAATTTGCCCCGAGTAGAAGTTTTATGGAGGCCACTAACAAATCATTTGCTAGAAGTTTGTCAACATCCGCATATTCGTATGAGAGAATGGGGAGTGGAAGCTATTACATACCTTGTCAAAATGGCACTACAGCATAAATATCCACAACCTTTACGCGATAATCAAGTATGTTTACTGTATATTTGAAAGCATTAGAATTACATTTAAAGGAATCATTTGTTAAAAACGTTATTCGTTCTTCCATCACAGAAACTGCAAACTTTACTGCTAGGGCCATTATCGGAATTATCATCAGTACGTCATGGTGATGTAAGGCAACGTCAATTGGAGTGCGTTTTGCAAGTATTACATGGTGCAGGAGAGACATTATATCATGGTTGGCCCTTGGTACTCGGTATTATTGGAGCAGTATCAGATCATCATGGGTAAATGTCACTGTTAGTTACATAATTCAAGTTTAATAAAATATTATTGTTCTAGCCGTTGACCCACGGGTAAATTACTCGTATTTTGTACGGGATTATAATTATTAACTGTTTGCAAAAGACGTTTGCTAAACAGAAACTTTTTTTGTAGAAAAGAACTTTTCTTGGTTCGTTTAGTGTACATTACTGTAAAATTTATCACAATTATATAATATAAATTTTTCTTGAAATGTGGCAAGTTTAATTATCTAGAGTCGAGCGAGAAATTCATCAAATTTTGTACGTTTTTTTGAACATTTGAATTAATTACTCAAAAACTAATTGAAATTTCAAAATCGGACTTAGATTAACACCTGCTCATATTCTTTTAAAAGACATTTATCAAATTTCAAAACTTGTTATTGAGCCGTTTTCAATTAATGCTGTTACAAACAAAAATCCCTCACTCAGATTTATTATTAGTGTAGATTAAGGTAGTATGACATTCTTGGTTAATATATTTTTTTATAACCCATAATATATTTTGGATATTTTACAGAGAAGCCTTAGTCAGAATAGCTTTTCAATGCTTACAACTGGTAGTAACTGATTTTCTACCAGTGATGCCTTGGCGGTGTCTTCCACTTTGCGTCGACACAGCTGCCAAGTTTGGTTCACAAACACAAGAATTGAATATCTCGCTTACTGCTGTTGGATTAATGGTAAGTATTAATTACGTCTGATGAAGATTTATAATATTTAAAGTTTGTTTTTGTGTGTTAATCTTGGTCTATATGTTTCTTTTTTAAAAAATCGTATAATAGATTGGAAGTTAATATGCTGCGCGAATTTGGTGACAGTACGTTAAAACATTCGATTACGGAAGAAAATCATGATTAAAAGACGTGCATACATTCGGTTCTAGAAGACTTAGAAGCATCTAATCTTGTTAAAGTCGAAGTCAAAGTACCTCAAATAAATTATATTAAAATTAAGGCAATCAGGCACTTACAGTTTATTAAGAACGCTTTATTACCATCAAACTTTTTGCTTTGCGCACAAGATACAATGCATTAAAGTAGATTCATATATCATCGATAAAATATATTTTAGAGATTAGATCTTCATGTATTTATATTTTCATATCTTTTTTCAGTGGAATATAAGCGATTATTTTTATCAAAATCAAGAAAAACTCTGTGTTTCTCTAAAAGGAGATTCATCATCCGTATTTCCAGACTTTCCTGGTACAACGAATATGCCTGCGTTTGATAAACTTTGGATGTGTCTATATGCAAGATTAGGTAATAAAACTTTCTGGAATATAATAGTATAAAGATTGAGTTTAAAATCTAGTATAACCATTAAAAACGTAATTATGAACGTGATATGTTAGGAAATTATTTTATCCCAACAGATACCTACATGTTCCACAGTAGTAACAGTTATAATTGCGCAATTAGTTGTAATTTTAACATTCATGTTATTCAAAGATTATGTCATCATCAAAGGATAGGCCACTGTAGGATTAAGTAGTTTCCTATAATAATTTTTTATATTTGCATTTAGAAAAGAACTACTCTTTGTTTCATTCTCTAGAATCACTCTTTATACTAAAAGGTTGGAGATTTTCAAATCCAAAACAAACTGATATTCATTTAATTTTTATCATAATGTTTAACATCATGTTAATTTTAAGGTACTCAATTTTACTTTTAACTAACTCACTATTTTATTTTAACATTTTTAAGGAGACTTATGCGTGGATCCACGACCCGCAGTGCGCAAATCAGCTAGTCAGACTTTATTTTCTACAATATCTGCTCACGGTAGTTTGTTGCATCAACCAACATGGCAAGCTGTGCTTTGGCAGGTCCTTTTTCCGTTATTAGATAAAGTAAGGAGTTTATCTAATTCAGCGAGCAGTGAAAAAGTTGACACTAGTGGAAACATACTTATTCATCACAGCAGAAATACAGCACAGAAACAATGGGCTGAAACGCAGGTAACAATTTCTATATACATTTCAAGTTTGTATCTATATTGATATCTATGACAGAACAACTTTTATGAGGTCACTTTGTAGGTGTTGACATTGAGCGGCGTTGGAAGAGTATTTAATACAAAACGTCAACTTTTACAAATGTTGGGAGATTTTCCTAACGCTTGGTCTCTTTTATTAGAATTCATAGAAAATTCAGCACTTAGTAAAAATAATGAGGTGCGTGCGAACAATTTTCGTCTTCATAAGTGAAAGTAGAAACATGTAACCTTATTTACATCATATTTCAAATCGACAGGTATCATTGGCAGCTTTAAAATCATTTCAAGAGATTCTATATCTCCAAAAAGGAAGTGATAATAACGAAGTCGTTCAGTCAAATGATTCTGAAGCATTGTGGATTGTTGCTTGTCGTGTGTGGCTTCACATCGGAATGGAAAGTACAACACCACCCCAAGAATGCGAAACAGAACCCTATATACCTTCGCAAGCATTTTTAACAGCGTTGGTTCATATATTTCCAGCTGTTTTCCAACACATCAGAAACAAGTGTGTTTATAAAATTTTGTTAGTAATTGAACTGTATTTAGTAAAACAAATTTCATAGATTTTATTGACTTTTGGGTACAACATCTATAGTAGGAATAAATTATGATTTCATTTTTTCTCTTTTTTGCAGAGTTACTGGTCCGGATTTACAAAAACTTTGCACCGTGTTAAAAAATGCAGTTGCGGTTCCAGTACACGGCGAATCAACACCGTTTATCGTACCTACAATGCCAGATGTCGTTCTTACTCATCTGCAAGATGGTGTACTTCATTCCATGGAGCTTTTGCAAAAGGTATATAACACTGTCCAACAAATAAAAACCTTTCTGTTTTACAATATCTACTGGGTGATCCTTCTAGAGTTTCTTGTATCAAATTCCTTTCTTAATCCTTTCAAATTAGAAACTGTCTCGAAACTTTTCTTAGATGGGTTCCTTATTTCTAAGTGTCTATAAAATCTGATATTGTTTATTTGTACTAATAAAAAAATTTTCATCGTTTACAATGATTCAAAACAATGAAATTGAATAAACATATTCATTGATATATTCAGAAAACGCTCCTCTATTTGTTTAAGACAAATTGAACTTTCTGTTAAAAATTATGTTTTTACGAAACCATGTTTTTCTGGATTCATGTTTAGGGCGAGAAACTACAAGAATCACGTAGTAGATATTATAAAACAAAATTTGCGTTAAACAATGTAATTTATTTTGTTGATGGAATTATTTTTCCTCCATTCGAAAATAATTTTTTTACATTTTGACAGGAAGCACTAAACGGACCTGACAATTTGCGAACAATGATCGTACTAATATTTCTTCAGCTGCTAAGTTTTTCAAAATTGGCTTGTGAAGCGCCTACGTATGGTAAAATACCAACGAAACACATTTCCCAAGTTAGAGGTGTATCTGTGCGTATTTGTACCTTAGATACTTGACCGTGCATTGTCGTTAAGCGGTTATTGTTTAGTATCTCTTACTTATTTAGGCTGGTTGGGTGACCATGAATTATGTTCCTTTCGGAGAAAAAGCCTTAGCAATGGTCGTAACATTGTATCAAAAAACGGCACACGAAATGACAGTGATAGATGGACAAGTTTTAAAACACATTATAGAGGCGTTGCATGTGCCTTTGTTGATGAAATATACTTGCCCATCGCCGACAACTTGGAAATTAGCTGTTACTAGTCTGCTTGCTGTTCTACATACCGGTTTGCCCCTAGCCAGAAAATATCCAGAACAATTTCAAAGCATGTGGCCGGAGCTAGCGAATACTCTAGATGACTTCTTGTTTCCAAAGAGGTAATTTTTAATATTGTCTTTTTTGATTCTTTATCCAATTTTTACATATGAAAAAGAGAAAAAGATTCTTATTGCTGCTGTTTTGTAAAAGCAATAAAAAGTTTGCGTTTATTAAAAATTTTATGTTGGTCTTTTTGTTGTTTCTAGCGTACTAAATGTGGAACGAGGTGTTGAAGAAATCCAAGCGGATGAAGCCGTAGATTGTCAAGTGATGGAACTACTTCGCGACGAAGTGCTACCACATTCTCAACACATACCTCATCAATTTATCTTACGAGTAGTAATGCTTTTAAACAAAGGTTCCATACATTCAGCAACAACGACAAATATTGGTAGATATAAATTGTTTTTAAATTATACATAACTGAACGCACATTTTCCTTTCAATTTTTTAAATACATAATCTTCTGGTGTTCAATTTTTTCATCTACAGAAATTTCATTTTTTTTTTTTATTAATACTATAAAAGAAACCCATCCATATCTATTACTATTTTCCATTTTCTATTTATTATTGTAGAAAATGGTACAGAAACCAAATTAAGGGAAGAATTTGCAAAGACATGTTTTGAAACATTGCTACAATTTTCTCTTCTGGACGGACTAAATAATGAGTCAGAGCATGATACTTCCAAGAAACCTGAAAACGACGAAGGAGGCGTAGCAGGACGATTAGCAGTTACTGCTCTTCTTCATAGGTTCCAAGAAGTTTTACGTCGATATATAGAAAATGAAAGGCGAAGTGGAAAGTGCCCATTACCTAGGTAACAGTTTTGTTACTGATTCTTTCATATTTTTTTTTTTTTTTTTTTTTTTTAAATTAAAATTAAGTACTGTTTTATGGATAGTAAAACTAGTATTACTACGATTGTATAAGTCTATAAAAAATATTAATTACTAATTTTTAAGTACTTACTATATGAACCTTTTCTAGGTACAGATTATCTGAAATTTCATTTGTTCTGAAAGCTGTTGCAACACTTGTAGTGTCACTAAAAAAAGCACCCCCAAATAAAGGTAACTGTAACTTAAAGTACATGAAAAAAGCACGTATCTACTAGTGCATTTTTAATTATTTTTTTTGCCATTTACATAAATGTTACTTCTTATCTCATATTTAAATTGTATTGTGATATCGATTGTCCATGAATTTATTACCACATTTGAATTTGTATTTTATTTTTCAGTTGAAAAGTCAGTATGGGAGCAACTGATTGGATTATACCCTTGTTTAGTAGAATGTACAATTGCTACAACATCGAGCCAAGTTTCAAGATCTTTACGGGAAGCCTTGCTTCAATACCATGATCTATTGAGGCCACCGATTCACAGTTCAACAACATCAAACGGTGTTTGACCAATGCATACTTTGCTTCTTACTCGAAATAGTAACGTTTGCTACACCGCCAAGTAGTAAACTTTTTGTAACTACGGTTACATGTATAATAAACTACGTTACAAAATTTTTACTTCCGTGTAAATGTACAAGGCGAAGCATCCAAGGTGAAGTACTATTAGAAATCATTATTTACACATGTGCCGAAAAGTTTATCTGTCAGACATTATAAATTTTTCGTTATCATGTAACAAAGGTAAACAAATTTAATTCTCTTGGTTTTTGTAATGTAAACAATTTAATTTTGTAAATTGCAATAGATTTTTATAGAACAATAGTTTTAATTAGTAGTTTAATACTAATGTAAAAAATGCATTGATTAGGTACTCATTCAAAGTTTTCGGAGCTTCTTTTCTTTCAAATATTTATGCTTGTACAAAAATGATCTTGAAATTTAAGCCTTCCTTTTAGTTAAAAAGATGGTCTTTATATGACGAACAAATTTTTATGTGCGGTGTGATATTTATGGATAAAAGCTGCATACAATTTTTTATTTAACTAATATCACCATTTATAATCAGCAAAAACTAAAGTAACATGTGGTCTATCATATTTAAGTAAAATAGCACGCAACACTAGTTTTAGGAAGTCGAAGCAAGTATACAAAAGTTGTATGAAATATTTATTCCATAAGTGCAAATTGATTAATAACTACAATTTATATACATGCCATGCTACTGTACATAATTGATGTACAAGTTGGCTTTTCTAATACATATTGTAAATACTGAACTAATCGTGACTAGTAGAATATACAGCATAAGACGATTTTATAAATAATATGAAATTATTATTCGCTATTCTTACAATGATATAATATTGAAGAAATTATGATATAACGATGTAAATAGCTACACGGAAATTCAATAAAAGTCTGAAATATTTATTGCTATTTTTGTATAGAAATCGTGCCTTCACAGGTTTTAGGCTTCATATTTTTTGTATTTCCGTGATTCATAAATATATAGCAGAAATTTTTTAAATACTAAGTTTTTAAAACATTTGTACATGTGACGAAATGAATTAAAAATATGTTCTTTACGAACATTTTCTTATTATTTTAATATAATTTTGTAAAACATACTTTCGTTATGTTAGCTACGTTGTTGTGCTTAGGATTTTTACTCTTTTTTTTAAAAATCACAATCATAATCTAAACTAACTAGTCTGTATTCTGTTTTAAAGACTAATACTACAATATGATAAATAGATTTCATTAGATATTAGCAGTGTTAATGCACATAGTTCTGAACTATGCATAATTGTATAAATTGAATTTGTTAAGGATTTAATATATGCATATGGTACTTGGTTCGATTTCTTTTAATGGGCAAGCGCCATTGTGAGAGTTGAAAGGAAGCATCTTGCAAATGTAGATGTCGCATCGATAACCGGAAAACTTCTAGAAGTTAATCATGTTTCATTGAAAGCGCGTTGTAGAATTATCTTTATTGTACTATTATTTTGCATCGGATATCAAATAAATATGACAAATTTTACCTATATTCGATTGTTTCGAAGTGCGTCGATAAAGAAGTGAATTTGATTCATGGTGTATTTTCGAGCGACGCCGCAGCCATGATTGTTTAGTTTCGGGGGGGATGAAAAGCGAACGCGAATGAGGGATTTGAATGAAACGCGTGTGATCATAACGTATGAACTTATTTCGGTGTTTAATGAGTGTGCCTGTTAATTAAGAGATATGGTAAGCAGTAACGTTGGTTAAAACATGGATTAAGTGTCTATTTACGGAGAATAGTTTTCGCGCGAATTTTCAGGTGTTACGATTGTTGTTGGGTGCCGCCGTCGCTACCGCGGCGCAACACTGCACTTTCAAACTTTCGATCGATTTGTAGCCGATGCAAGACTGTAAAGCAAAATGGGCATTGTGTATGGCCTATACTGACGTGACTTTTATCCTATTTCTCGACGATTCCTCGATTCCGTATACCAATGACGTACCGTTTCTGTGAAAACGTTCGAAAACGTAACCGGGTATCACATCGCATATAAATCGATATACATGTACTTACGAATGTGTGTACAAATGCGCGTTTGTGTATGCAACGCTTGAACGCGAGTGTATATACAGGTACTACAAGGAGCCGTGGATCAGGAACGCCCCTTTTTACGATACGATCGAATTTCTTTCCCGCGCAATTTCTAAGATACGATGAAACGTCAATAATCGAAAACATAAAATTGCGTACTTCTCATTTAATCCCTGGACTGATTTCACTTAATTTTTCAGCTTCCTTTCTTCAACGATGATCCCATTTTCTTTCTAATGAAATTTTTAATTTATTGTTATTTGATATTTTTTTTTGTCGAATTTGAACTTTGATCCTGACGTGTAGAGAATATAATCAAAATAAATGATGAATGCTGAAAAGGAAACGGAGAATTTCAAAATGTACATCATATAAACGTAACTGTATTTGTTTTCTGTTAAGAAAGATATGACTACTTTTTAAATTTGTTTAAAATTTTTTGTTTACTTCGTAATAGTTACAATTAAGTTTATGTTTAAAATAGTTTTTTTTATTTTAAAGGAAGTTATAGTACTTTAAGTAATTCGTTACTGAGAAAAATGTAGGAAGTATTTTAAATGAGTAAAAGATTTTCCTGTGTTTGCGTTTTGCTGAAGATAGCATGTTGCTAAATCAGTTATCATGCTTAGTAGCAAGAGAATGTTTTTAGACTGTCTGTTGTGTTCTTATGTAAAATATGTAATAGAAAGAAGTAAATGAATATATAAAGATTTTTACAATATAAATAAAATTTGATAAAATACGTAATGAATCTGTAAATTGTTTTATGTGTGCGTTATCGTAAATCTGTAACTTGATTTCATCATTTATAAATAAAAAGTAAAACATGTTGAAAATATGGAAATAATATTCTCTTTTTATACATTGTTTTAGGGTATTTAAACATTTCCTTGAAATGTGGTTACGAAGCGAACATGTTGGTAGACGACTACGTGGTCGCTTAAATATAAGCACCAGATCCAAAGTCTCCAACCATCGAGTACAAATAGGCAGTTTGCGGAAACTACCATCTATCAGTAATAATAATCATCGTATTAATTCACAAAACATGTGCGGCAGACTAACACGATGGAGGCGTAGATGTACACATTTTTTAAAAGAGGTCAGCATTAAAATTTTTAATCAAATATTAGATTTGAATTAATTGTTTTATATATAGTACATTCTTTCTTGTTATCATCAAAGACATTAATATTCAATTATATTTCAAAGTGTATTATTGTTATTAGCTTATCGTAAATGATCTTTGCAGGTCATTTATTAAAACAAACTTCACTGTTTCTTAAAAAGAAAAACTTTCTAACTAATCAGCGATTAATGGTTAATGAGTGACTGACTAACTCGCAAGGATGTTATGCAATTAGATTACTTAGAACTACAATCGAAGCCATTTGGTTAATATAAGGACACCAATTCAGTTTTGTTAAAAAGATTATTATCTTCGTAGGCTTGTAAAGAAAATGTTTTACATTTTGCGAAATCTACACCTATTAGACGAGAGAGAGGACCTCGTAGAAGAAAATGCATAAAGCGATCAATGGTTACTTCAACTCCATTACATCGATCAGCTGCGAAAGATGCAATTCCTGTAAGTTATTATAAATTACTTGATTTCTTTATAATCGAAAGTACATTGTCTAAATTTTTTTAGCTATCAAAATGCACAATAATATCTAAAGTCACAGAAGAATCTAAAGAAAACTGGAATACAACTATTTTATCTCTATATTCATCCATATTAAATACAGATTCATGTTGTTCCTCCATATCTACTATAAATGATTTCAAGCCTTCCATTCCAAGTGTATCACACCTGACAAATCTAATGCCTCCAGCATCTATAGGATCACATTCAGATCTTTCATATGTATTAGACAATGAAGAAGCTAAGAATAATGGTAAGTGAATTTATAAAAATTATATACTAATTTATTTTTTCTTTTGTGCATGCTAAATGAAATTTTACTTGTTATAGATGCCAGTTCACTGTATTATTCTGCTACCTGTACAGAAACAGAAACATCTGAAGAATGCTATAGTTTAATACATTCTACATCCATGTATGGAACACGCGCTTTCTCACCAGAAAAGTATTTTCCAAATGGAAAATACGCACTTAGCAACAACAATGAAAATAACAGCAGTTTATCAAAAAATCAATATTCTATTGACAGTCATTCATCGAAATATGAATCGAGTTATATTTCTGTAAAGTATAGTACATCAACCATGTACAGTATAAATCATCATCATTCATCTGATACAAATGGGAATGTTACTGAGAAATACAGTTCTGATGATATTGAGAGTGATTATCACGATGTTGAGTACATGGAAGTTGGAGGTGAGGAAATAGTAGAAAGTTGTGATGTGGAAAATATGGTTACTCATGTGCAGGAAGACTGGGAACCATTTGATCCTTATGTCTTTATCAAGCACTTACCACCTTTAACTCCAGCAATGAGAGCCAGATGTCCTGCTCTTCCACTTAAAACACGCAGCAGTCCAGAATTTAGTCTAGTATTAGATTTGGTATGTTTATATTTAACTGAAAAAATAAAATAGTAAATAATAAAAAATTATGAATTGAACACTGATAAAATTTTGATATCTAAATATCATGGAATAAATGAATCTCTGTTAAAAAATATTTTGTTACACAGGATGAAACATTAGTTCACTGTAGTCTACAAGAACTTTCGGATGCAGCGTTTCGTTTTCCAGTCGTTTTTCAAGATGTAACTTACACAGTGTTTGTCAGAACACGACCGTATTTTCGTGAATTTTTAGAACATGTCTCGTCACTGTACGAAGTAATCCTTTTTACTGCAAGTAAACGAGTTTATGCCAATAAATTAATGAATCTATTAGATCCGACAAGGAAGTTGATTAAATACCGTCTGTTCAGAGAGCACTGTGTTTGCGTTAATGGAAACTATATCAAGGATCTGTCTATATTGGGTAGAGATTTATCTAAAACTGTTATTATTGATAATAGTCCACAAGCATTTGGATATCAGGTAAATTAATATTTACGGAATGTAGAATGAAATGTTATAAATTATTCTTTATTCGTACAAAATATTTCTATTACAGTTAGAAAATGGTATCCCCATAGAAAGTTGGTTCGCTGATCGTTCAGATAATGAACTAATGAAGTTGTTACCTTTTTTAGAAAACTTAGTAAACTGGGTGAGTACTCACATTTATACACAATAAGTCATAACGGCCATTAGAAATAAAATAAATTTAATTATTATTGCAGGGAGGGGATGTTAGACCACGCATTAGAGAACAATTTCGACTTTTTAGTTTTTTACCACCAGATTAATTTAGGTAGTAAGCACAAAATTAATGTGGAAGTACCAGCCTACGTCGGTATATACATGTATGTATATCTTAAAAATATTAAGTAGATAAATGTAAGATATTAATACAAAGCGTGCAATAATACACGCCAAAAAAATTATATAATTTGGAATAATATCTTATTAATAAGCATGTCCGATGGAAAAACATTAAAACGCGTAAAATCCAAAACACAATTACTTTTGCAAACGTTTAAATTACTATCGAGCTATGATTTTCATGAAATTTCAAGTAAAAGTTCATTTATTAATGGAATGTATTAGATTTTATACTACATTATTACATTCTTAATCATATTTACTTTAAATTTGAAAATGTCTTAATACGTCAAAATTGTGTTAAGAAATATATCATAATATAGTAAATATGAGAATCTATATCTATCAAATTTTGGGCAGGTACCAACCAATTGAAATGATAGATAATAAAAGTTTGTAATTTACATACAGACCAATCAAGATTTAATATTAATGACTGCTAGAGCTAATGCGTTATGCGAGTAAATACTACGCATAAAGTTTTAATTCAAATTGTTTAACAATTGATTCGCGCATCGATTGTTAAATGCTCTAGCAATAAAAGTTGTAATAAATTACAGGTGTCTCTCAATTTACATATACTTTTCAGAAGGTGAATAAAAATTAATTTAAAATATACGAATATACGTGTAATATGAAATCGAGAGATGCCTGAAACATATTTGCATTAAAGAATCATTACTTTCTTTTTTGTTTTTGCAATTTTATTTAAAAAAATGTTTCAGTTTCTTTTTGTTAAAAGTGCTAAGTGTATATAAAATTAACTATTATATATGCGTACATACACTCGCTGGATTTTTTTTTTTTTTTTTTTTTTTTAACTTTTAGCTGAACAAGTTTTTTTTTTAACGAGATTACTTTAATTCAATTTATAAAATTAATTATAATGTCCGTTACACGTAAAAATACACAAAGCACTTAATGCATTTATCTATTCACAAGAGTAACTTAAGAAAGTTGATACTCACAAGGTGAAATTATTGCAATAGTTAACAAAAAACAGTAAAGTTCATCAGATAGAAACAAAATATACTCGTAGAATAAATACAGGTAAAAAATAAATATACAGCAAACTTCCAGTTGCGATACCAGTAACTTCTGTTTTCACAATGTTTTTACTTTTATGCATAGTACATACATAGCAAAAATGAAGTCATGCCTATATAATAGAAAAACCTGTAAAATGGGAATATTGAGCTCGTACCTTCAGTACAAAAAATACTGTTTGCATTTATTACATTTGTAATTGACTATTTCAATTTTGTATGGTTTTAAAAATGTGTCTGCACAAGTAATTCAGATTCATGTTAAAGCGATGTCCTCGAACATTAAAGTTTTACAAACGTTAGTATTATCATTTATAATTTTAATTTTGCAGATGATGATAATAATTATCGCATTTTTAATCAGTTTTTACCGATCGTTTCTTTTTTCTGTTTGTTTACTATAATGTAGGTATACACATACATTTAAAATATGTCTCAAGGGATACGAAGTCTTCGATTCAAGCTTAGTCATTATAGAGGAATATGATCTCAGTCTGATTATTTTTAATCAGTATATTAAAACTATAAGTGCTGAAGCTTTAGTTGAGCACTACAAGTATAAATCAGTATAGATTACAGGTTATTTGAGTGCATATATATTTATATTCGTAATGTCTTAATTACGAGTATACGATATGTATGTTCTGTATGAACGTGCGTGTGACAACTATATCATTATACCTACACCTAATAAGATTATAGAATTGCATGTATATCCATAGTCGGAGACCTATATCAAAATGAAACAACCATGCAAAATAATTTAGCACAAGTAACATGAGAATTTATATCTTGTAGTTCTTATACTTCAAGATCACATGTACGTTTCACGTCACAAAATTACAGATGTGTAAGATCGATCCTGTTATTAAAAATTTTGAAAGTGTTTAAATTTTCTATATTGGATATATTTTTCATTAAGTTCCGAATCTTATTAAAGTTGATACTTTATAATTTCGTATGAGTGTGTTGAGCGAAAATGCAAATAGATATAATCTTTTAATTTTATTATTATAAATTATTGTGAATATTTATCATTTCATGCAATGATTTTATTTCCTTTTATGTTAATAAATATTAAATCACAAGTCGCTTACACTTCTGTTTAGAATAATGAAATTATATTTCTATGTACATTGTAATAGCAACTTTCAGACATAATATTTGTTACTGAAAGATACTATCAAGAAATAAAAAATAATAAAAGTAGGGAGATTGTACAAGAAAAATACATGCTTGTTACATATAAAACAAATGTTTATGTTATTAATTCGTTTATTTGTCATTAAACGATAAATATATTCACATATAAATTGTTCTAGTACGAAAGCGAACATTGTTTGTTTAATAACATGCTTGCACATTAAATATTACATTACAAGGAACATTTCAACATTTTCAAATATACTAGACTAATTTTATGTTCTATTTAGTACACAAATGTTTGACTAATTAAAATATAATAGTCATAACCAGTATTTATTGTAATTAAACGCTGGAGACAAGAAGTATGTAACAGACTGAATATAATAATTAGAAAAACTAATATACAGCAGTGCAAAATTTTGTATATTTTCAAATTCAGCTTTTTATGGTATAAAATAATTTGAACATTACTCCAACAACTTATATTTAACTTAAATTGGACATTATTGTATTACACCATAATACACCATTATGTTATTTTAAATACAATTTCTAAGCGTATATTACAATTAGATAGAACACAAGAATCTATATAAAAACTGACTAGAGACATAATAAAACTTTATTATATAATGCCAAAGTATTCTGTATAAAATAAATATGCATTGAAAATTGATGCACATTAATAGAAACATACATACGTAGAGATAAATATATATCATCATTAACTATGTTAAATATATACACAATGTCTATGATTGAAAAATTACTTATTGTCGATTAATACCACATATAATTATACTTAACATCAAAATGATTATTTTTGTACATGATTTTTCAGTGCGATTCAGTTAAATCAGAAATAAATGTTGATAATAACTATGTTAAAAATAATATTTTAAAAAATGGACAATAATCATTTAACAATCATTTACGATTACTTCCGACAAGAAGCCATTCTGTGAAATGTCAAGTTTACAGATACCTTTTATCGATTACGTATTCTTGCTGTTTTCCAAGAACATACCTATGTTTGGAAATCCTCAAAGTCGTGTTACTTACTTCTCGCCTCTAACGTTTCGCTACTTTACATGATCGCTTGAGGAGAAAAAATGCTGAAAAATGTCACGTGCAGTATTATGTATTTAAAATAACGTTATTTCATGTTCAACGCTAATATAATTTCTATAGTTAACAGTTGTAACAAGTTAACTATTAATAATTTCTTATTTTCTATACAATTTATTATCCCTCCAAACTCGAACTTCAGATACATTGAATTTTTCTTTATTGTTGTTACTGCAAGATTTGTCATATTTATGTACCCGTGTAGATATATGATATACAATATATATGTACACTTTGAGTTCTCAAGCAACATAGATTTGTAAATTGGTGGTTATATTTCCACATACATATGAAATAGAATTTGTTTTTCATCAATGTTTCTTTTCGTAAAAAAGTATGCATAGATATGTTCAACTTTAATTAACTTTCGTAATAAAGATTGTATACCAAATATATTGTAGGGAGAAGCAAAGATCGATCCCGGCAGGAATTACTAATTATACTAGGTCAAATATTTTAATCAGCCTTCAGGAAGCCTGCGACTAATAAAGAAAATTACTCAATTGACACTTTGACTTAGTATACAAATAGAGCATTAAAAAATATTACACAACATAGTTTTTATTGGTTGATATTTGTGTTTAAGTGATTAAAATTGCCTTTAAAGTTTTGAATAAATTACTTTTGAATAATAAATAAAAGATAAATAACTTTTGATCTGTTATTCGTTCAATAAAAATTACAATTAAATTATATGATCAAATTATGTTCCATGTTAAACAAATAAAAATTTATTCGAATAAGTATTCAATTAAATATACGCGATTAAACTACTGTACGGAATTTTTATTCGTCATCTATTATTGAAATAAAATTTTACCCTATACTGATACTTATATGCAGAATGGTCCAGAACGATTCAACTGCATAAGTCGAAGACTTGCGTGTACCTAAGTGTATTTTATATAGTCATATATCATACACCATAAGATTGTTACCTAAAGTACATTTTATTATTTAAAATAAAAGAAGTTAGCTTTTTGAAAAAAAATCAATCAAATTTTTATTGAATGCTGCACAGTTTTGGCTTTGCATCTTCGTTTTTGGCAACGTTGCATGCATAAAACAGGAACTTATTATCAGTGCAGTCAGTATACCTGAGTTCAACATATCTGAAGTTCGAGTGTAGCTCCTTCTAATCTTCTGAACGCTGGAAATACCTAGTCTCAATGCGTTTGCAGAGATTCACAAGCAGTTGATAGCTCTGGACAATATTCGCCAGTTTGTTACCAGGTAGAGGTGTTGTAATTATTGTGAAAATATGTCCAAAGACTAAGGCATCCAATTCATTTGGTATTCTAAATATAATTAAATAATACAATAATCAATTAGAAATTTAACTAAACAAATAAATATACAAATAGATATATATTTCATGCACTTGTACAAATCTATTGACAAAATAACAATAAATGTTTATAATTAAAGAGAATCTTCCGATAATGGTGGTAGTGATTCAAGGGATTCTGAACAATTCCATAGGGTATCTTTGGAGGGGGAGTTGATAACTTCAAAATCCATTACAGATTCAGCCAAAGCATACTGGAAATAGTTATGTTCAACATTTATAGCATGCTCAATGAGTTTAGGAAATTGTTTTACAGTTGCAGCAATATCTTCTACAGTAGGACGAAGTTTAGAGTTGAGTAGTTTATGTACATGACCAAACACCAAAGCATCTACTTCATTAGGCCTTTTTAATTTGAAAACATAAAAATAAAATAGTAATGTGCGAGATGTATTTCACTTATCATTAAAGTTAAGTGTTAGATGAACGTTATGATACGTGTCTATCTAGTGTTTTTATTAAATTCTACTATGAAAGATTAACAAAACTTTTATAATAATTGATGTTAACTTATACTTACTTTTCTCCAGAAAAATATGTATTACCCTCCAGTCTATCGGATAATGCTGTGCAACAATTTTTTACCTCTGTACATACTTCCTCTAAAGTCTTATTATACCACCCAAGTACATTGAGTTTCTTTATGACATCTTTTCTTTTCTGCCAGTTTAAATAGTGATTCAAGGGCCAAGGATATACACTCCCATGTCTTGGCTTGGTTACCTCGTTTAAAGTTACTTCGTCGATCCAAGAAATATATAATTCAGCATTTACAAATACATTATTCACTAACGATATATAAGCTCTCATGTCTGCTTTGCAATTTGAAGATAAATGATCTGATAAACTTATGCCTTTATTTCCTATGAATGACACAATATTGTCAAATTCAGATATTAAAAATGCTCCGCATTTAATAAATGGCACTCGGCCAGATGGTGACATATATTCCGCATTGCTTCTCAGCTCTATTTGAAATTTAAGATCACACATTTTAAGGAAAGCTTGTACGGCTAAACAATTTGCACTATCGGGTAACAATATTTGTTCAACCTCGTATGGTTGATATAAAGTAATTGTTTGGGGCCATGGCTCTTGACCTAAATGAAAAGAAGGAGCATAATTTAATTGGTGTTTTGAAATAAAAAAAAAAAGAATTAGGCTTTCAAATTGTAAACATAAAGATTAACATAGAATAATGTATAAAACTGTTGTGTATAAACATTTGAACATCACATACAGATGTAATAAGAAAAAACTAATAAATAATATAGTAACGCTATTGAACAGATAAAGGTTAAGTATCGTGTAAGTTAAAATCGTGAAATAAAATACTTCAAAATAAAATAAACAATTACCTTCTAATTCAAAAATTATAGAATCCTCCAACAAAGTGCTAGGCATTTTATTGAATTGAGTTTAATATTAACAATGATATAAAATTTTAATTTTTTCAACTAGACCGAACTTCGCCAGTAAGAGAGAACAAGGAAACGTTAAAAGCAATCAAATCGGAACTTTTCCAATGTAAATAATGAAGTTAATATTTCGAGAACAAGTACATTACAATTCAAGTAGATACATTAGATAAAATAATAAAATTTAATTTTTATAGCAAATACTTTCCCAGATTATTAGCTTTAGTTACCACAATTTGCAATAACTTCAAATCAAAATGTATTAATTTATTTACATATTTTCATATATGTATTAATACTTTTATATAATACAAGCATATTAAAAAAGAATTCAAGTAATTATACAAATCTGGATTTATGGAAATAAGTTTTTTCAAATTTTCAACTTTAAACATTTCTTGTCAAGAAATCGTATTAAAAGCGTGTTTTTAATCGATGATTGCTCTAATGTGAAACCATGAATTTAACAAATAAATATTTTAACTTTTTTGATCTTTTTCGAAGTTTTTTATTGTAGGATATCGATTTAATGATTTAGACTGAATATGTTAAATAACATTCGCTGAATATATTTTATTAATTTTGAATTTAGAAATTTAAAAAATTAAAAATGTTAAAGTCAATGTTATATTTATGTATGCAAATATGTATTGAAATTATTTGTTTAAGTATCTATACATTTTAAAACTTGCAAAGAGTATAATTATATTTAAATAGTGTATAAATAGTATATTGGTGAATGATAGTAGTATAGTGAAGAGTCATTTTGAATGCCGCAAGTATTTCCGCGCCGGAAATGTTCAACACAATCTGCGCAAGGGTTAGTGCGCTGTAAACAGCAGTTTCTTTCTCTTTCAAACACGCCAAGATGTCGAAGAGAGGTAAGTTTGTTTTCGTGGCTGTTAAGAATCCAATAAAATCCGTCTGATGGTACCCTATCAATTTAAAACGAATTATACAAAAAATGGACAAACGTTTACTGTGTGCAATGATAGGAATAATTTTATATTAATAACGGTGCAAATTGGAAAAATTATCAATTGTATTTGGGAATAAATTTGCGTAGACGTGTCCGCCGATAACAACAATTAATATGAAATCATTATTTTTTAAGGACGTGGTGGTTCGGCAGGAGCGAAATTTAGGATATCTCTAGGTTTGCCAGTTGGTGCAGTCATTAATTGTGCTGATAATACTGGTAAGTACTTAATAAAAAATTATACAAATAGCACATAACCTCAAACACTAACCGTGTTATGGCTATTGATTAACACATGGGTTATGAGTGTCATTGTATTTTAAAATATTTACTAGAATTACCTATACTTCAAATAAGGAATAACATTAGTACCTATCGGTAGTAAATGATAATCTAATAGTTCACTGCAAAATAAAAGTCTAGCAATTATGTTATTGTTAATTTATTAAATATTGCCATTGATAGAATTACTTTTCTTTCACTTATTTTCTAATATAAGGAATCATTAGTATATGAAAGATAAAGTTTAATTTCGTATAATTAAATATATTTTGAAGTTTAGTTATTTTTGCATTATATAGTAAGCAAATTTAGTATGAATATAATATGATAAATTTGACATACGACAAAGTTGATTTAATTGAATATGTGGATAAGAAAATGTCTATATATTTTAATTATAATTTTCAGCTATAAAGTTTAATAAATAATTTTTTTACAGGTGCAAAAAATTTATATGTCATTGCAGTTCAAGGAATTAAAGGCAGATTAAATCGTTTGCCAGCTGCAGGATCAGGTGACATGATTGTTGCCACTGTGAAGAAGGGAAAACCTGAACTCAGGAAAAAAGGTACTTTTAATTGAACTTGTCAATTTTACAAATTATAGAATTTGTAATTGTGTTTATATATATTTGTTTTCCACATATGTAATCTTGCTTTATAAAGTAGTAATCACTACTGTATAAACAATTTTATGAAAATTGAATATTTTATAGAATTTTCATTTTACTTGTTTGGAGAATTACAAATAACTTGTTTTAAGCTTATATTCTTATTCTTATAATTTTATATACTTTTACAGTTTTATAGATACCTATTTTGATCAAAAGATGCATATAATTGTGAAAATAAATGTAGTAATGAAATTAATGTAAATTATGGTATTTTTAATATCATGTTATTGAGACAAAATGATTTAACTTTTTAAGTTAAAATTTAAAAAAATATCTTGACACTTTTGGTAGAAATAGCATTAAATGAATTGTGCCTGCGTAATAAAAACTTTATTCTATTTCATAGTTATGCCTGCAGTGGTGATAAGGCAACGGAAACCATTTCGAAGGAAGGATGGGGTGTTTATATATTTTGAGGACAATGCAGGCGTTATAGTAAATAATAAAGGTGAAATGAAAGGATCAGCTATTACAGGACCTGTTGCGAAAGAATGTGCAGATTTGTGGCCCAGGATTGCATCTAACGCTAGCAGTATTGCTTAAAACGTACTGTATAAATTTATTGTCCTTAATAAAATATATTTGAGCATTTGCTCAGAACTTTTTTTGTATTTTTTTCTTGTTATAATCTTTCATTTGACAATCGTTAAATAAATTAAGATAGAATAAATATTACACAGCTTTCAATAAAATTTATATGGAATGGTAGATGTATGTTTACAAAAAATATAAGTACAACGTTAATTGAATATGTTTATAAATTTCTGAAAAAAGGAGGTTAGCGTTTGGGAAATCCTATTTGGCAAAAAGGAATCGTTTATCCAAAGAAAGATGATTTTTTATATTTATAATTATGTGTATCTTCAAGAAAGGTATTGTTAAATTTCAGTAATTATTATACAGTTTGATCTACAATCCGTTATCAATACAGATCAACTTAAATACGAATCCCGATTACTGATAATAAAATAATGTTAAAAAGAGAAGAAATACCAAAAAATAGTTTAATGCTTATTACGTGGTTATGCTATCTAAAAAGAAAGAACTTTGCAAATATATATCAGAAACTAAGACAGTGTGGCGGTTATATGTATAGGAAAAAGTTGTTCAAAATCTTATGTTTTATAACATATTTTACAATCATCAAAATCGAAGTTGAGGCCCCCTAAAGTAAATAATTATCAAAAAAATTTTCGAAATCGTATGCTGATTGTCGCGTGGTAAAATTTCAGATGTTGCAAGAGCAAGAAGGAAAGGCTCACACTCGCCTTCTTTCTCGTTTTCCCAAAGTTGCACGAAGTTACGTACAGATGGTCCTTGCGGTAGTATGTCTCTGTTTTCTCCAAACATCAACAATCCTTCTTAAGATTTATATAAATCGTTTTAAAAAATTTGTAGAAATCATGTATATGTATCGAAATAATTATAAAACTATAAGACGTATAATCATTATCCGGGAGCTGATTACGTTCAAAATCTAATCAGACTTTAAAACGAGAACATAAAACTTAAATGTAAAATTTTATTGTGCGTAAATAGGCACAGAAAAAAAAATTTCTTTTTTTTTAATAGTCACAATATGATCAGGGGATTTTAAAACGTGTATTTTTGCTAAAAAAAATTTTCGAAATTTTTGTTTCATTGAAATTCATTTAGTCGTTTAGATGCAATCATGTTAACAGCATAGGAACAAAAAAAATTTCTTTTTTATTAATAGTCACAATATAATCAAGGGGTCTTAAAATGTACATTTTCGCTAAAAAAAATTTTCGAAATTTTTGTTTCGTATGGTACTTTCCTTATACCTTACACAAGTCAGAAAGTAAAAATGCTGGGACAGTCGAGACGGAATCGTTTGCCGATTATCGCGAGATCGTATTTCAGCTGTTACAAGAGCAAGAAGGAAAGGTTCACACTCGCCTTCTTTCTCGATTTCCCGAAATTGTGCGAAGTGCCGAGCCACGTACACGTGGCTCATGCGCGTAGATGCTGCTATCCCCACCACTCTGTTAGACGTTACAGAAGTTCGTTGTTACTAATGACGACGTTGACGCATTCTAGATCTGGCAACACTGTTCCCGATTCCTGGTATACCGAGAGCTACGTCTGGCATCAGTGTCCCAGGCAGGAAAGCGAGGAGCTGTTTTGTTTGGAAGGGGAGAAATATTCCTTTGTTCCCAGAAACTTCTCAGTAGGATCAAGTTTCGCTTGTACTGCGTAGTAGTTGAATAGCAACAAAAAATGTGACGACATTGACGGTTAACACTAGGTTTACGGACACTCGTTGTGCATATTTTTATTATAATTCACTACGTTGACAATTTCATTAAAATGCAGTTTTTTCTTTTAATTAAAGTACATATCCATATCATTACATCAATTCAATTCAACATAAATTGCTAACAAATAATATTTATGAGTCCTATAACGTTAAGTTTAGAATCTGAATGCATCAAATTGACGTATACCGTAAATCTAGTGTTAAGAAAAATGTATCAGTAACTAAACGAAGCAAATAATGTAATAATAACTGATCATTGATGCAAATATTAATTATTACATATGTGTAATGTAAGAAAAATATTTTGACAAATTTATATTTGCAGCTTTACGCATTAAAAATTATATCGATGAATACTTTCTTTAAGACATTTTAAATGTTTGCATTATCACAGTTAGGTATACAAGTTTCCATTGATTTCTTACGATTCAGCTAAGGAGAGAGAAATTTGTTAATTCGTTATCTGCCATTAAAATATTAAAAATATAATTCAATGATGAATCAATATTACAAGTATTAGGGTTCTTTCATTATAAACAATTTTGCAACATTCTTGTAAGTTTGAAGTATCAATCATCAGTGACCAGAATGGCAGTTAATGTATTAAGAGGATAATTATTATAACATTAGGTTTTTTTATGAGGGAATTTACAAATTTAGAAACATTTTATTATTTAAATTTTTTAAATTTTTACGATTACGTATTATGTGTGTATCGGTATACAGATATTTCTGTTTCCTTAATTAATTACTCGTTGAATTATTGTACAATATTTCAGGTTATCCGGTTATGGAAACATAAATGCGAGCCATAATTTCACATTTATTTAACGACTAACTTAATTTATAAGGTCGGAAATATCGTTATCGTGAAATAGATTGTTCGCTACAAATTTACGTATCGAATGAAATTTCAGCTTTATTAAAATATAAGGTATAGAAAACGTAAAAATATAAATGGTTTATGTAACGTTACGGTACAGTGGAGAAGTACCTTTTCTCAGACTTTTCGAAACGAAATTGCAATTCATTTACTGCCAGTAGAAGACAAAACGGTATATAAAAATATTTTACATTATTTATATAGATAAAAATTCGATACACTGGATGGTACTGTTTTTGAAATTTAACGTATCTACTTTACCTGTATCATAGTCAAGTACAACCTTTAAAGATATGTTAAATATAAGTTTTATTATTATTAAATAGGAAATATAGTTTCAAATAACCTAACAAATTCGAATTATTTAGGAAATAAATTATGGATACAACACACATTACATTGACACACCTTCTTTTACTTAATATCGGAGGACGAAGCAACTTACTGAACCAATAATAATAAAATAATATGATACATAACAGAATATGGTCCACATGTAAAAATATGTGTAAAGAAAATCTGCTCACTGCTTCGGAACCCTGAATGACAAGAAATTTATATCAAAACTTGTAAATTACCTAACATGCTTCCCACAAATGAATTTTATTATGATTAAATTTTGAACAATGTTACTACCATTGGGATTGCTATGAAATACCATATAAATTACTGAATTACAAACATTTCTATTATTCACAATATAATCTGAGCAAAAGTTCGAACCATCTCTATACATGAAAACGGTTAAACAACGTGTTAATGATTTTTTAATTTCTATTCTCCCAAAAAGTAATATTGACCATAAATTTAAGGTTATTTAATTATTTTCTTATATAGTATTCTAACGTTATTCTAGAAAACTTACATGCATTTTGGAGAGGATCAAAAGTTTAGGGTCGAAGGAGTTTATACATAATTTGTAGATTCATAAATTAGGAATTATGTTTCTTTATTAGTTTTTAGGATAAACATGTTAGGTATGGGTATGTTTTATAATGGACACAAGAAAATGAGAAAAGATTAGTTTTTAGAATAAACACGTTAGGTATGGGTGTGTTTTATAATGGACACAAGAAAATGAGTAAAGAACGTCTTTTATTTTTAATAAATCTGAAAAGTAAGTAAAATGGATTACAACAAACATATAGTGACTGTTATTCTGCATAATAAATAGCAGAATTTAAAATTAATGTTCAAACACGATTGTATATTTATTAGCAATAATTTTTTTCATCAAAATATAAATTTATTAAATTAAATACGATAATAGTAGTTATTCCATGAAATGAAACAATGTTAACAAGTTTTTTACAGCCATTAGCAAATTTGCATTATTGTAATGCAAATTTCCCAAGTCACACCACGAGGAGGTTGCTGCAAATGGTGACTCACCCTATCTCCAAACGTGTCCCAACCACCCTTCCTTTGCAAAACAAATGCCACGGTATGTTTCATCGTGGCTTTCCAATCCTTTATTCCAAGAGAAATAAACGATTCAATACTATCATACTAACGCGGAAAAAGAGGTAGAGGTGCTAACCATCCCTCTAAACTCTTTTTAAGCTAAATAACTTAATCTAAACGCCCTATCTAAAAGAAAGTGTGCCCTAACTAACGACAGCTCCTAGATTCGTTGTCAGCTTCCTAAGAACCCTAACACCATTGAGACCATAGGGGGTTTCTGCTTCGTTGGTTTCTTCTTTGTTAACTAAGAGAACGGATTTAGTAAACGTTTCGTCGATATGATGTAGAATAGCTGTCTCAAAATTTGAAGTTAACGAGAACGGAATCGACACGAAATTCTAATAATGAATATACACATGCATAGGTACATTTTCCATATTGTCCAACACGTCGCCACGAGGATCGCGGAAAAGGTGGAAAAATTGTAAATAGTATAAATGCATTAATTTGTATTTATCCAATTTACATGCGAATTTTGCCTATGAAGAAAAAGCAAGAAATATATGCAGTCGCAACTGCGAAAACATAATATTGATACTGCTTCCGTTCCAACGGCAATCGCGAAAAATCCCTAATAGGTTACCAATATTACGCGTACGATCCCCCATCGTATTACCACTAGGGCCGTTAAGGAAACGCAGAAAGAAATCTGTCTAATCGTCGCGTAAATTGGTCGAGTAAAAGCGGTGCACGTCACGAAAACATCAAGAAGAACGATTATTTCTAGACGCAGCACGCAAATCGTATACTTCTTAGCTACGTATCGCTTAGAAAATGAACACCAGTAGTCACGTTTCAAAGCAACGCCCTGAAACGTAGAAAATGGCGGCCATTTTCGTTCAACGTTACGGCTACGAATTAACAATTCTCACCTTACCGAATTGTAGACAGAGGGGAAGAAAAGCAGAAAGGAAACGACGGGCCTTCCAAAATGTACGATGGACCAAAAAAATACACTCGCGACGCGGATGACGCGGATGACGCGGAAAACGCGAAAATTAAATACACCATTTTTACTACGAAACGTATACAGGGAGCCAGCTTGGTCAAAATAACTAATATAATTAATACAGTTAAGAAAAAATCATGCTTAATTCCCCTTATAAAATTGAAAAACCAAACCCAACCAGACCGAAGGGACGACCAAGCTCAACTGAAGTCACGTCGACCGGTCGACAGCGTCGCCGGCGCTGCATCCCCACTTTCGAGCACATTCGTGCTCACTTCGGGCAGCTTCGGAAAATCGAGAAAGAGGGCGAATGTCAGTTTGTCTTTCTCGAATCTCCGCCCTACGAGCTCACGTATGTATGATCTGGCATAGTGTGAGGAAGTGGAATAAGGACACCGAGATCTCTGTCTGGTATACATATATCTCTGGAGGTAGGACGTGTAGTGGCAACGTTGCTGATTTTTCGAAGGCATAAAAACGATCATCATCGTCATTGCAACGACAAAACAACTACCTAGCAACAAATCTTATTAGAAATTACTGATGTACGGAACCATGCATACCGTAGAAAAAATGGCGGAATATGACGATACGTTGACCGCTGCTAAGAAAGTTTTACACATTCATTTTCAAAGAAACGTTTTATTTTCATTTGTCAAATGGATGGAAATATAATTCTGCAATATTTCAGAAACACACATACAACAAATATTTATTTTACAAATTTCACTTTGAAGTTTAGATGTTTTTAAAGTAAAAACAATATTTTGTGGGGGGAAATTTAAATAATGAAAGGAGGTATTGCGATGAAGGAAAATAATTATAAGAGAAGTGATGATATAAATTAAACGTAACGTTTACGGTCTATAAGCGTTCCTGGGTTGTTACTGATCTGTTCGATTTAGACCTTGTCAACACCTCTAGAGGTTACACATACATAACTGCCTCTTGTTCACTGGAATTCGGGAACCGTTACATAGATAAAAACCCGAACGTCCTCTCTGCCCGGAGAGAAAGAGGGGCTTTATGTATACCGTACGGTAGCGATGTACTGGGTATGCGAAATACTTTGAAACGATTTAACGCTTACAATTTGAATTTTGTTGTGTTCTAACTGCAAAATAAGTTAACTATTAAGCCAATAAAATTATAGCAGCTTGTAGAAAATGGAACTTTCAACGACGTTCTTTTATCATATTCCGAGAAGTAATTAAACAAAAAAATCGATACGTCAACCGATAAAAAATGTTATTGAGAATATGAATACCAAACATTACATTCGGTTAAAAGGTTTTCAAGTTATCACGTAGGTACATCAGCGTACCGTGCATACCGTTACGTGGTTCAGAATAACGCCATTTTCTCTGTTATAAATAAATATAGATATTTTTTAAAAATTGTTTCCAAAAGTTCAAGAAATTATTTATGGTAAACAGAGGTCATTTCGACTGAACACACATTTCTTGTAAAAAATTCATAAAAATACCTCTTGTTTTAGGTCCATTAAGGTGTTGTCATCTTTTAAATAAAATAAATGGCGTTACGGTCATTAATAATTCATTAATCGTCAGTTTTAATATGAATGTTGCATTTTTAAACTTGTAATAATATGTCGTGTAAGAATTACCATCGAACGTTCGCGAAATCGGTGGTCCAGTCAAAAGTTAGAATCACGACCGATCAATAATCGGGCCGACTGTAAATCGAAGCTTCTAGAAGCATTTTCGTTATGAAAAAAAAAGAATTGCGACAGATAGTTCCGTTGACGATAATCGAAGCTTCGCGATGTTTCGCGAAATCGCTATTTATGTTTTTTTTTGTCTTGCAATTAAAAACAACCAAGACAGACATAGAAACGCCGATTTTATCTGTTTTCGTTGTTTTAATTGTAAAACAAGGAAAAACAAAATTGCTGCAATATCGCACCGCTCGTCTGTTTTCAGCCTAACTGCATCTGCCAAAAGAGCGTATACAGGGTGTTCAGCCACCCCTGAGAAAAATTTTAATGGTTGATTCTAGAGGCCATTTAAAATAATACGAAAATCAAGAATATTAATTTCTTGAATGAGGCTTCATTAAAAAGTTATTAAGAAATTTAATTAAAATATTACAAATCATTTTGAAAAAATTATTTTCGATTGCAGGGGTCAATTATAATCATTTTTACTCAATAGACATACCCCCGCAATCCTACCTACTTTGTAGAAAAAAATTCAAGTGTGAAATTTTTCGAAAAAATTAAAAAATTTCAAATCGTTCTAGAAAAATTATTTTGGTTGCGGGGCTCAATTACAATCATTTTTGGTGAATACACATACCCCAGAAATTCTACCTACTTTCGAGAAAAAAATTCGAATAGTTACTGAAATTTTTAGACGAAATTAAAAAATTTCAAATCATACTAAAAAAATTACAAAAATACAAGCATATTTGGTGAATAGACATACCCCGAAATCCTATGCACTTTCGAGAAAAAAATTCTTTACCGAAAATCAAAGGCTTTCCTGCGAATCGTTAAAATGTTATAATTCCTGAACGGATTGGAGGATCTTAATTTTCCAAAATGCAAACAACGCGTATTTTAGTGGAGAATATGTAGAAATTCTAACAATATTGAAAAAGTTGTTCCTTGACACCGTAAAATGAAAAAAACCTCATAAAAATGGTCCAATTTTCAAAAAGCCATAACTCTCACGATAGTGAATATATTTCAATGAAACTTTTTTCTGAAGTAGAGCCCATGGGTACCTACAAAAAAGTATTAGACAACTTTTCTGTAGAGCGTCAAACAAATTTATTAAAAATGGAAAACGAATTTTTAAGAAACATCGATAGGGGGTAGGTGCCTAAATTTTTCGACGAAAAAAAATTTCAAATCGTTCTGGAAAAATTATTTTTGGTTGCGGAGCTTAATTACAATAATTTTTGGTCAGTAGACATACCCCCGAAATCCTGTGCATTTTCGAGAAAAAAAATCAGTACGGACGGAACTTTAAACGTTAATAACTTCTTAACGAAGTCTTAATCAACAAATTGGTATTCTTGATTTTCGTTTTATTTTGGCCTCTAGAATCTCCTATTAAAATTTTTCCCAAGGGTGGTCGAACACCCTGTATACATTTGAAATAAACCGGACGTCTGATCGGCAGAGTAGCACATCGGGAGTGTACGATTGAAAGAAACCAGGCACCAGACGCCCCATTGTCGTCAGAAGAGTACAGTCGAAATAAACTGGACACCTATTCGTAAATTCTTGCATTAGGAGTGTAAAATCTGGCAGAGTAATCATACACTTCTTGTAATAATTTTTATCATTTATTCGCATGGGACTCTATTAGTTCGTTGCTAGCTGATCGAAGTTAACAAGGAATATTTGAAATTTGCCTATAGCTGTATCTCAATGTATCTAACGAAATATACGTAGATACATATGTATATACATATTCCTTTGTGTTCCTAGAAAACTTATTGTCTTATATCCAAAAAAATTATTGTGATTTTCCCTGAAATCTTTTCTACAAACCTCTATTTTACTAACGATTCTTTAAGGAAACTGATCGTGACTTTTTCAAAAGATTAAAGTTGTTATTTTGAATTAAAATGTATTATTTTTATGTTATGAATATAATTATAAAGTATAATTATGAATATAATTATAAAGTTTAAAAAACAGTTTTTCAAATAATATGGATCATTCTTGATTAAAATAAGACAAGGGATATTGCGTAATGTTAATAGCTTTAAAAATAAATGGTGAAATAAAACGAAGGATAAATATCTTCGATAAGGAATCGTCTTTACTAACCCACTGGCGAAAGAACGGTTACGCTTATGAATAGTGACAACGCTGCGCGTCGCCGGCGTTACGATATGGCAACATCGCGTTCAGTTCTGTAGCGTGGTTGGGTTCTTATACCTGATATTGCAGCTGCCTACTGTCTGCCTCTTAACAGCTCAACATAAAGTAATCCGACGAATTGTAATGAGTTAGCATTTCTTGTAATTGTTAAACAAAGAAGATAAATAAAGCTGTATACTAAAATTTTCTCATATTATTAAAAAATGGTTATAGAGATCTCTATTCCAAAATGTACATCACACGACCGGTGCAACGTTAATTTCTATTCATTTTCAATTGGTTAATTTTATTAAGTCACCGTTTATTATAATTCCTAAATAAAGAGGACAAATAAGACTGTATTCTCAAATTTTTTTTTAGATTTAACTATTATTCCCTGTTATTAGAAAGTAGCTGTGCGGCAGAGGCTACACAATTTTATAGTTCCTAGCATGTATAATATGTATGTATAGCACACGGTCACTTGGTGTGGAATTGTGGAAAGTCAATGAATTTTCAAAAAGCGCCCAGGTCTGCTTTCGAGAAATGCAAACGACATTAGTCGCGACGACGCATGTCGTTTGTCGACAATTCGAACGGGTGGGCGATGCAAGAGCAAGAATGAGAGGTTCACATTTGCCTTCTTTCTTTACTCCTCAAAATTGTCCAAAGCAGTGATGGATTTTCGTGGGATTTTTCCCTCGCAGGATTCCTTTCTGCGCATGCGTAAGCTGACGTCACAGCTATATGTCGCCCGCTACCATAGATGTATCTTAAGCGCAAAAGGAGGTGCATGCAAGGGACCTGTTGGGAATTCCAACATTTTATTAGGGGACACCTCATTTAGTTTAATATTAGCTTAAATTACTTGATTAGCAATTTGGCAAGTACCTTATGATACAAAGCAAATTGACGTACTATTAAGCCATTAAGCACCGTACTTTGGGACCATACCTGCCCCTTGGGACCGCGGACACAAACCCCTGTACACTTTATTTTGTTCCTTACTGGGATCCAACGGTACCCTAAATTCTAGTTAAGTGTATACGACAATGAGGACTGTAGCGCTCGCTCCAGTGCGCATGATCAGGAAAATCCTACGAAATTCCATCACTGGTCCAAAGTGCTGTGCTCATTTTGAGCAACTTTTTAAGAGTCGAGAAAGAGAGCGAGTATCATTCTGTCTTTCTCACGAAGTGAAATGAGGAGTTTCTGGTGCTCCTGATGAGCAGTTTAATAATACTGATTTCCAGTAGCAAATACGTTTTTGCCAAGTTAATTTTTACAGAAATAATGTATTACAATTTAAAATAAAAAATAGAGATTTCGCGGTCAACTTGGCGATAAGGTACATCCTTACGAATTTTAATAATCTTGAAATATGTTATTAAGGGCATCATTTTGAGAAACAAATTGTTCAGAATGATACCCTAAACGACATACATATGTCAAGCCTTAATGTATAATGTATACCTCATCGATAAGTTGCAAATTTTTTCTGGAAATTTGTTAGATACCTGTATACAATTCTGGACTGTCTCACTTCTTCTTGTGCTTATTTTTATAACTTGGTAACGTTGCGCAAAATGGGCCGAAAAAATACATTGGATGTAAGGTTTACTTGTATACCGGGTTTATGTTAATATTAACAATTCTTCAATGAAAAATATAGAAAACATACTTGGGCCAACTTTAACATAATTTTTTGTAACACCACCTTTCTAGAATTAACGGATATGATTCGTCATAAATATGATAAAAACTTTCTTCCACTTAGCACTTCGATCAAAAAACATATTTGGTGAAAAAATCTTTTCCATTCTATAAGTCTTTTATGATCATTAATTGTTCACAATAAAAATTATAATTTATATAACTGTATATTAAATATTTGTTGGTCTAACTAATGTTAAAAATGTAACGGCTCCGTATAAAAATAAAATAACTTATCAAATATTTCTTTAACATATTGATTGCCAGACTAAAACCTTAAAATGTTTTTTTAGACCAAAACTTTGACTTTAGACAATTGTATACTATACATAATTTGTCTTAAGACTTATTTTCGTAACCTCTCTAAAATTCATGAATCCTATTCAAATTTATTTCCTTTAACATTTCAACTTGAGAATTAATTGTTTTAGTTCCATAATGAAAAATTCTGTTATCTATATGAATGTATATGGATGACGTGGCAGTCAAAGTGTCAATAAATGTACACAACGAGATTAATATTGAATGTATGCTATATTATATTGCTAATAATAAATATAGTTACAATTAAAAACAATCGTGATACTAACGATGGAGAGATATTTCGAAATGAGATATTAAACCCTGAAAGTATTAAAATTATGTTATTTCCAATGATAAACTATGTGTAACTGCTTTTTATAATATTTAATTTATTACTTTTATCATGTGGGTCTCGACTTCCACACAGGCGATAACCTAAAGTAGTCTTGCGTTTTGTAGAAATATATCCTGGAATGTATAAACTCGGTGCATCTAATCGTCCAGTTGACATAAGTTTGTTAAAATCTTCTTCTAATTTATTAACGATTGGACCTAAATGTAAAATTATAAAATTATTATTTAACTATTGGATTTTAAATACTTTATAAATATTCCAAATTACCTTTAAAATGTAATAGAAACTGAATACATGCACCATTGTGTAAAGTTTTAGTTTTTCTACTGTCTATAGATAACATCCATTCAGGAATACCCATAATTTTTCGTACATCCTCTAAAAATTGTGCTCTATAATAAGGAATATATATTGAATTATCATATAATATTGTAAAATTAGTAACAAATTTTATTTAGAAATATGATAAATAGGGTATTGCATATGTACTAACACCACGAAACGAGGTGGTTTTCTTATATTTGCATATTTTACGATGTCATTATCTGGTTCGATATTGGCACACGCAAATCTATTGCGTCCGAAATCTTTATCAAAAATAACAATAGATCTACCCATTGCAGATTCTGATCCACCTAAAGGAAAATTAGAATCTGTAAAAACTTGTCTCTTTAATCCTATATTGATGGGACCTAATCTGCCTGATATATCTCCTACGTAACATCTTAACAGTAAATCAGGTCCACATTCTTGTCTATATAGATCATCCTATGAAATAAAAGTTAAATTATTTCATAGAATTAAAATATTTACTGTGTTAGATATAATTCTAATTAATATTACATTTAAAGGATCAGCCAATTGTGTAAAATAAGGATTCCATATATATCCACCTGCCACACATCTAGTGTCTTTTACTTGCACAGCTGCATCTACACCCACTGGATTTACATATATTGCCCAATTGTGGTTTTTTGTCTATAACAAAATATTTTTAAATATTTATAAATTGATCCCTAAATATGAATTCTGTCAAATGTACTTACAACATTACGATCATGTTTACCAGGGTGTTGCAATTTTACTTCAATTACAGTGTCGCTGCGACTACCATCTCGATATACCAGTTGTAACTACAATTATTAGTTATTATTAAAATCTATTTCTACGTCTTAATATTTTTTAAATCTATAATACCATTCTTATGTAACCATATGCAAAGCCTTGTGGATGATGAAAAGAAGCAATTGCTCGTAACTCATCAGCCTCAGATGGTGCGTATCCTCTTTCTATGGTTGAACATGCCCATCTGAAAGAAAGAGTACTGTAAAATATACACAGAATTCCTCCTAAAATGTTTGATAAAATTTAACTAATGTATTCTTGTAATCGTACATACTACAATACTACAAATATAATAAATCACATGTTCAAAAAACAGTTTTTTAACGACTCAAGAATAAAACATTTGTGTCACTCTGAATTACTTACAAAAATATTAAATATTTTAAATCTAGTAAATTTAAGCCGCATTTTGAATACTCGATATACTACATGTACTTGTGATTGGCAAAGTAATAATAACCAAATAGTCTTTGTTTTATAACAACTTTTCATATTTTAAATATTATTTTACTAATAATTATCACTATTTATCATTATTATAAAAATTTTCTAAACGATACTACTTATTATTTACTTATAAAAGTATTATTTAAAGAATACTTTTATATCGGAGTACAATAATAAATAGATAGTTTATATTGTAATAAATTATTGAGTATGCTGACATCTTTACTTTTTAATACCTTAATAGATTAGTAATTTTTCATATATTTGACAATCATAGAATCTAATATAAGTATCATTATCAATTATATAAATTACAATTACCTTAAATTCTTTTTCTTTTTGTGAATTACTATGCTTCTGCCTAATATACTTTTTGATCCAAACAATGGAAGGATCGTATCATTAAAAGTTGATGTATATTTTTTCCTGTTCTCCAATGTACCAAATTTTCCACTGAGATCACCAACTTCGTATTGATCAGAAGTTCCTTCATTGGGAAGCGGTGTGTTACTCCCATTGACGCTGAATGGATTCCAATGTCCATATAAAGATGTACTTTCGCATGGAAATTCTAAATCTTGTTCTATCGAAGTCTAAAATGTGTAAACTTGTATTACAGGGAATTAAAAAAATATTAATTTCACTATATTTATATTACCATATGTACATGATATCCACTCATTATTCCATTAAGACCATCTAAATTTACTTCTATGTTCGTAACATCATATTCAGTTTGTTGTATGAATTCCAGTTTTCCTCTTAACGAAATATTTTCTCCGTTTCCAAACCAATCTTTTGCTACAGCTTTGCGATTATACACTCTACTAATTCTGAATAAAAATTATAATATTCAGTCCATATTTATATTAGAATTAAACTTCTATTTTTTATCAAATTTACATTGAGCATGCTAGTCTTTCTCCCCTTGCGCGTGGTCCATGGTCATCATATATTACCAAACCTTTTCCTAATATACTATTAGGTCCTGACAAAGATAACATTGTATCCGTAAACAATTTCCGTGTTAAAGTAGATCCGTAGAGTTTTCTACCAGCAATATCAATCGTACCATGTCTTGTTAGATCTCCTGCCCTACATAATGTTATTTCATCCATTGAACAGTATTCAGAATTCGAATCCTGTTCTACCTAAAACATTTGAACAAATAATATTACAAAATAAAAAAAGACGATTGCATTGAGTATTATAAATATTTCGACTAATTTTATTAATCACTATACTTTATATGGGTTATATGGTTCTCCAGCGCTCAAACATCTGCCTGTCCAGTTATAGTAATCTTTACCTGGTGGATTGTCATGAATCATCCATCTAAATATATATACAATTTCAAATATTCGTGTATATCTTTAAAAAAGTTATTATTTTTAATAAACGTACTTGAACATTATACCTATGTAATGCCGAATTGTTTAAAGTATTACCATCTGCATGAATTAAATTTTCAATTATGATGGTAGTGTCCATTTGAGGATAATTTTGTGGTTGACGGAAAATTATTCTTCCAACAATAGGATATCTGTACACTACTTGTGCAGTTAACATTGGCATTTGTCCAGTATTATCTGGCAAGTAAAGATTCACAGTACCACACATCCATGGGACTGCACTCGTGTTATCGGTTTCATTATATCTGAAGAGTGTGAAAACAGTTTATTTCTATAATCGTATAAGCGAAAATGAAAAATATGGAGGGCATTATTACTTGTGAAGAAGAAGGCTTCTGTGCACGACACTGTAACTTCCTGAAAGAGGAAGATATGTGTCCCAATAAATTCCATTAAGTTTCGCACTTCCTGGTAAAATATCATAATGATACGATCCTTCTTTGCGATTTTGAAGTTTTCCAGAAAGATCACCAATAGCATATTGATCTTGAGTTCCAAACCCTGATTTACATAATTGTACTTTAAATTGTAGATTTCATGCTTAAAAAACTTAATACTTGTTAAAAAATACATATATTAACTGTTTACCTGCTGGTGGCACAATTGTTATGTTAATATTACTTGGATTATATACATCTTTAGTTGTTTCACATAATTCGTCAGTTTTACTTAGTGTTTCCGTTACCTTTGGCGGCAACGCATGAATTTTGTATGAATGTATTTTAGTCGCATATCTCAATCTTGTTTCTAAGTCATTGATGGGCGTTAAGGAAATATTAACCCATGTTGGCTCGAACGGAGTTATTTGAGTCAATACTACCTCTCCTTTTATGCCATGAGAACTAATTAAAGTTCTAAGTAATTAAAAGATAAAATAAAATGAAATTAAACATATGTAGAAAATATTTAAAAATATCTATACAGGATGTCCCATGCAACTGGGAAAGCTATATCTCTAAAACTGTTAAAGATGCAAATAAATACCATAAGACAAAATTGAACAGTATCAAATGATGCACAAACTGAATATGATTTTATCCATTGTTATGCATTCTATGCATCGTTATGAATTCTATAATTTTGATCATACTACTCTATAGAATTTTTTAATCTTGGTAAATGAGTATTAAGGTACTTATGCCCTAAACTTCATAGTTCAAGAGTTATAACACATTAAAGTTTACTAAATTTGTTCAGTTTAGCTTTATTCATTTTCGTGGAGATATACTTGTGTATTATTATGCATGTAAACATGAGTCTATGTCTAATATCAATTAATGTAGGATTAACTTTCTTGTTTATTTTCTTATGGAGATATTTGAAAAATAAAGTGTATTACATAAAGTGAATGTTACATTCTGTTCCTAGTGTTCAACACCATATTTGTTTAGAAATACCGAAAATGGCCAAGAAATACATAATAAAAATGTTAAGTAATCTAAAGAAAAAAGTGAAACAATGTTTGGACTACAATGGAAGACCGTATAAATATTTGGTGTATCGTGAATAATGTATAATATTTTTAAAGTATACTAAAATAGTTTAATATGCTTTAAAGTGGTATAATTCTTGAATTATTAGGTTAAGGGGATAAGTACCTTAATATTTTGAATAAAGAAGTGTATCGGTTTTAGAGATACAGCTTATTCCAATTACATGGGGCATCTTATATGGTGTACAATTTTGAAAATCTGAGGTGCATCTTAATAAATGTAAAGAAATGAAAAGTAATGGGAAATTAAAATATTTGTGAAGTCTTACTTGGCTAAAATTGGTTTCCGATGATTAATCTTGCCACAAACTAAAAATGAATCGTCGTGCGTCGGATGAAATATCACTAAGTATAATAGACGGTGAGGGCCAAGCAAATCAGCAGGTAGCAGAGACAATTCGGAATCTCTATACAACGTTTTATACCTTTTCTGATAGTTGGTAGCCACTTTTAGTTTGCCTAAACGTGTATCAACATCGCCGATGGCTTTCCCATTACCAGCATTATTTGGATCAAAGACAGATTGTAGAATGTTGCAACTCGATTTATCTGGATTGCAAGTAAATATTAAAAATTTAATTTGTTCAAAGTAAATCGTCGTTGATTAATGAACGAAATATATTTTATAAAAAACTGAACCTTTACTGATGTCAAAAATGTCAGTTACATAAATCTTCCAGTAATGTTCCGTGTAGTCCACACTTTGCAATTTCTGTTTATTAACGTGATGCAAATCCACGTAAATTATCGTATCGGTGGTGTTAGCACCAACGTGACCACCCAACCAACGGAACCAAATAGTTCCCGCTATAGGTCCGTAGAAATGTGCTTCCGCAAATTTTTCTACATTTTTTTCGAGTACCTTAGGAATTATCGATAAGGAAAGAAGTCTTTTTTAATTTATACTTAAGAAACATGCAAAATTAATTTTCCGTCTCTGAAAAATTACCGTGATCGAGGCGCAAATGGTTCTGTCCGAATATGAATCCTGGAAGAGCAAGCTTTTACCCCATAAACCGTTTTTGCCTGTTAAGCTTATTCCTGAAATTTCTACCGATCCTGTTTCATTTCCAGGCATATCCAGTGGTCCAACAAATTCCGTCAAATCGATGACACTACGAAATTTATAATATCGTTAAAAAAAAAGAAAGTAGAAACAGGTGTTTTAAAATAAAAATGTAAAACATAAATACCTTTCTCCAATGTATCGACGGTTGCATCTATCGTTGACAACGGTATAATCAACAGGGAATTGAGTAACTGACCAAAACCATTGTTGATCCGGATATTGAAGTGTAGCTTGAAGTGAGAATCGAATTCTTACAGATGTTTGCGTTGCTTTCTCGAATCGAATTTCTCCGTGAAGTCCGCCGGAAGAAATATACGCCGCCAGACGTAATGAATGCCCAACGGAAGCTATAAAAACGTAAGTGTACGATACAATATAATATTAGGATATGCAGGATCTAATGTCTGTTATGTAGGATAAATTTTCGTGGCGTCCAAACATAAAATGATTTTTTTTATTTAACATAAAGTAGAATTGTACATTATAAAAATGTATTTATAAATACATACATAGGGGGTGTGCGTGTATATGTGTGTTTTAATGTTTTATTTCGGTACTTGAATTGTACCGAAATTGTCATCAGCGATGATGACTAACAATTAGAACTCTTTTATACGACGATACTTGTATAAGACATATGTCGAAAACTTTGATCTCAGCATAGGTTACGAAAATCACTGTCCGATATTGCTATTAAGTTCATGTGTAGTTACGATCTGTATCGCGTACAAATATTGTCGCGTGAAATGGTTCTAAATGTTATTATTCTGTACATGTGTATGTATATTATAATATAATATTACTTACCGTAAGTTAATAAAATAAACCACCACATCTTTACGTGTTATAGAAGAATATTTAATGCATTTTTTAAAAGCAATGTATCAAGTGGCTAACTTGTATTCTAACCCATGCTATGTCAAGCAGTTACCTTGCAATGAAACCAGTCAAGGTAACGCGGCTTATACTTTCTCATTTCTTCGAACGCTTATGGTGGGAGTCTTTTGTGAAAAAGGAGTTCGTTGACTGTCATATCGAGAAGGAAAGAAATCTGTAATGGTCACAAGAAATAAATCGACACCTAGTTCGTTAACAACGTTTATTAACTCGACATTTGTAAACATAACAATTAGAAGTTTCAACGTATCTCGTATAATTTGAATATGTTTAAACAAATATTCGACGGGAAGACTGACGAAGCTAATGAAAAAACGAGATCAACGATCTGTTATACAGTGATCTTTAGATGACTTTGAGCTTAGGAATTTATAAAAATTTATTAAGAAAATTAGTTTCTGAATGTAAACGGTAAAAACATTTGTTCTAGATTCGACCTTTTGTTTATAATACAATTGTTAATGCTAAATATGTATAATATAATAAACAACTGCCTACGTGTGATGGTGGTTCTCACTCACAAGACTGTAAGATTGTCGATACGTCAGTTAATAGAATTTCTCATACTGAATGAGAACCTAAATGTAATAATACATTTATTTTATTCTAAAATTCAATTTTATTAAAAATGTTTACTTTTTGATTTATAAAGAAATGTAATATTATAATCGAGAAATATTTCGAAAATCTCACAAGGATATTTCAATTTTTTCCTACATGAATTTTTTCTACCTTCGTTTCGAAAAATTCTAACAAATATATTTAAAAAATCTTAGAAAAAATTAAAAGAGGTCTTATTTATTCCATATTCGAGTAGTATAATTTGTAATATTCTTGGAATACACATTTCTTAGAACGGTTAATATTTAAACAAAGTCATTTAAATTGTTTGTTAATATTTTCTTTAATACTAAAACATTCAGTATCAAACGGAAAGTTAGTTAGTGCAGCCGGTTTAAAATACTTTTTAAGGTACATGAAAATTATCTCCTTGGACTATTGTCAATTTTATTGTTCAACTGTAATCAGTAAGCGATACATACACACATACGTACTATACATAAAATAACACACATGATATTATTCTTCCATTAATATTAAATAAAATTGTATGCCTGAACTTTTCTTGCATAATGAAGTCAGTCGTTCAAAATATAGTAAAATAGATTGTAAAAGAAATTAAGACAGGTGTTTTGCATAGATAAACAAATATCATTGTTTAATGGGAATGATTAGTAATATTAGAAAAAGTATGTAAATAGTGTGGCGAAAAATAAAGTTAGTTGAAAGCCGGAATTCTATGACACGGTAAAGCGTAATACAGGGTGTTCGGCCAACCCTGGGAAAAATTTTAATGGGAGATTTTAGGGGCCAAAATGAGACTAAAATCAAGAATACCAATTTGTTGATTGAGGCTTCGTTAAAAAGTTATTAACGTTTAAAGTTCCGCCTGTAGAACGACAATCTGCGAACAGCTGCGTGCGCATGATAGTGGTTCTCATTCAGTATGAGAAATTAACTGACGTATCGACAATCTTACAGTTTTGAGAGTGAGAACCACCATCACACGTACGCAGTTGTTCGCAGATTGCCGTTCTACAGGCGGAAATATAAACGTTAATAACTTTTTAACGAAGCCTCAATCAACAAATGGTATTCTTGATTTTCGTCTTATTTTGACCTCCAGAATCTCCCGTTAAAATTTTTCCCAGGGGTGGCCGAATACCCTGTATAATCTGCTCTATACAGGGTGTTCGACCACCCCTGGGAAAAATTTTAATGGTGGATTCTAGAAGCCAAAATAAGACGAAAATCAAGAATACCAATTTATTAATGGGGACTTCGTTAAAAAGTTATTATCGTTTAAAGTTTCAACTGTATTGAATTTTTTTCTCGAAAACGCACAAGATTTCGGGGGTATGTCTATTCACCAAAAATTATTGTAATTGACCCCCGCAACCGAAAATAATTTTTCCAGAACAATTTGAAATTTTTTTTTTTCGTCGAATTTAGGCACCTAATTAGATTTTTGGTAAGGAATTTTTTTCTCGAAAGTGCGTAGGATTTCGATGGTATATGTAATGACCAAAAATTATTATAATTGACTCCTGCAACCGAAAATAATTTTTCCAGAACGATTCGAAAATTTTTGTTTTCACCGAAAAATTTCAGCACCTACCCAATTTTTTTTCTCGAAAGTGGATAGGATTTCGAAGGTATGTGTATTCATCAAAAGTGATTGTAATTGACCCCCGCAACCGAAAATAATTTTTCCAGAACGATGTGAAATTTTTGAATTTAATTGTTAATAACTCTTTAACGAAGCTTCCATCAACAAATTGGTATTCTTGATTTTCGTCTTGTTTTGGCCTCTAGAATTCTCCGGGGTGGCCGAACACCCTGTATGTATGTATGATCAGGTGAAATTGATAGTTAATAATGCCATACAGGTAAAAAATAGGTTGAAATCATTTAATGGTATTAATATTAGTGTTGAAGAAGTATATAGAACATTACGATAAGTCAGATCGAAGAAAAGAGTCAATGTTAAAAAATCGCTGTTAATAAAACGGTACATGATACTATCAAAAATCTTTAGAGCCAGTTAAAACAAGAATTAGTAAATTAAAAACAAAAATTAAAATTTATCATTATTGTGGGAAAATATATTTAAAAAATGGAATTAAATTAATCTTCACTAATGTAAAAAACTTGTAGAAATTCTGCCCAGTAGAATTCAAGTCATTATTGATGTCAATGGTGGATACACTAAGTATTACAGTTATTTAATGTTTAGTCACATTATTGATCACATTAAAATTACGATTATTGTTTAATTAATGTTCTAATAAAAACTATGTTCAATATGTTTTGTATTTTTTGTATTAATGTAAGACTTTAAAGTATATTAAATACATTTTCAAAAATGTATAAATAGAGACTACAGTTTAAATAAATAAAAATTATAATAAAGGAAAGTACTTGCTCAATTTCGAGGGTTATTGTATTTTAATCAATATATTTATGAAACCATTATTTTGCGTAAATAATTATTATCTTCAATTAAAATGTTATTAATGTGTTGTAATGGGAAGTATTGTAACGTATTCGTCTCTGTTAATTTTGTTTAATAGTCAAAACGTAATGAAGGGACTTCAAACGTATTTTTAAAAATAGTTTGAATTGGCTCATTAACACCGGAAATAGTAAAGTCGATCAAGTTATGTGACTTACTCTACATAATTGACATATTAGTACAGTTACACATAATCAAGTAAATCATTAATTATGTCCTAATAATCTGTTATAAAAAAGGATTTATGCGTATTAGAAATATATTTACCATCAGCAGATAAATAAGTACACTCTACGTAGAAAGTTTCTAGATATAGAACTGCTAAAAATAAATATATTTTTCTTCCTGAGATTGTGAATTCTTTCAGAAATTATTTTTCATAACGGATAATTTTTATAACGATCTCATAACGGTTTCTTAATTTTTTTATATTAATAACATTTAGAGTTTGTATTCCTCTTTCGTTACAGGACTTTCGAGATATAAAAATAACGATAACGTTTAATTAATCACTCAAAATTCGTTTATATTTTTTAAACAATGAATAAGTACTACTTCGTTGTTATCTTAGATCTATGAATGTGGGTTCAATTTAATATATAAAATGTCTAACCTTCAAATGTTATTTGTATTGTAGCAAAACAATTTCCTTCCGCTGAATCTTAAAATTGGGAAGAATGCATTAACGACGATGTGTTGAAAGTCGTGACTAATTACTCGAACATATGTAATAATTTAACTATAGATCTAAAATTCCTTGATATCTTCTGCTCTCAGGTATCGGACAGTTATTTATGGAAACCAAGCGCTTTAGGCATTGGTGCAGAAATCGGAAATCCTTGTTAGAATAAGCATTGAAAATGTGTTACAATCGTATTGTATTAATATTTAGCAATTACTTGTTTCGATATTGCTTTAGTTTTAAGGTGTAATTGCGTAATACGCTCTTGTAAATTTATAATTTTTAAAAAAATGTGTTTGGATATATACCGAATGTAATGGAGTAGCTTTTTCAAATAACATTGCAGAACAAATTTTAAACTACAATTTGTATTCTTTATGATTAAGCTTTTTTTCTATTTATTTGCATACATTGAGATAGGAAATAACAGAGAAAACTATTATTTGTCTTTAGTTTAAAAAATTCAAGGCATGATTTTGATGTCTTTATTAGTTCATCATAGATTATAAAGCTATACTTTATTAAAATAATAGAACTAAAACTAGTACATTCACATAGATTTAGTTTGTCGCTTGTAGCGAACATGTAGAACATTTCTTAAAATGTTTTAGTAATAGTCTGATAAAATTGTAAAAATCTGTCGAATACAGAAATGCAAATGTCATCAAAATGTTCTTCTTTGGGTAGTAGAGAATGTCCAATTTTAGTTCCTGTATCGGAGTGAACTAGAGCTGCTATTTTAATTCAACTTTCATTTTGGTAATTAGGGTGATAATAAGAACTAGGATCGATTACTCGGTGGAAAAATACTTATTTCCTGTTGAGCAGTGCTGTTATTCGGAAGTGTAAGAGTTGTTTGCATTCTATTTAGATGCGGTAGTACGAATTCGAATACCGTAAATGACATGCGATAGGAGAACACGTGAACTATGTGTAGGTACAGATGTAAAAAGATAAGACGCGTAAGACTTAAGATTATCGTAACCATCTTCTTCCGGGATACCCTTGACTCAGATTTTCGTTCTGAAAAGCAAAGCCGAACTGCGAAAAAGGGCTGTAAGACATCATCGTTGGTACAATCCTCGGCAAACTGTTTTAGTCGAAACATCGAAAGGGTTGCTATTTTGAGGTGGCTCGCACTAAATATGGTCAGATAGGCGTTGGCGTTGTACCCGGGCAAGGCACCCCTGCTCAAGCACCAGACGCGTAGTGGGGGAGATCTACCAAAGTTACTTAGATAAGTTCACCTCTATGACTCGGACAGTTGGTTCGTTGTGACCATCTCGCACCATCCTCTTACAAACCAACCGTAGCCATGGTAAGTAGGTGCCGGATACACCGCGATACCATTGTGATTTTCGATTCAAGCGATCAGGAATTACGCGACAAATTTTCTACGTCGAATATTCGCTAAAAAAGTGGAATGTCGCGAACGAAAAAAAACAGAATGTTACGTATTACACGTGTGACTAGTGGTGGAAAGATACTTGACCAATCGTACCGGGGGTAAATTAAAACAAAACAACTAAAAAAAATCGATCAATTGCGTAAACTGTGCCGGAATTGTACGCTAAGTGATAAATTCGGCAGGGTGCATCCGGGATATTACAAATTGTGTTAATAGAGTGTAAACAGTGCTCTTCGTTAGATTTTTGGCTATTAGCCATTCCGTACTTGAATATTACTATTCGATTTATTTTTGATCAGTGTATCCTAATTCTTGACCGCATTTATAGAATTGTTCTAGACTTTTGCCCTGTAGAACCTCTCCCAGAACTTCCGGCCAAATTACGCTTAGGAGTTATAACTATAGAGGCTAATTATATTTTAAACAGACACATTTCATAACAGATATATATATATATATTTTTTTTTCTCCAGCTTTATGTGTATTTCCAACGAATTATACATTACTAAAACTTTATTAATACTTTCACAATATGTTATTTGTTTTGGATTTTTAAAAAGATCTATTTCTTGTAAATCGTTTGACAGGGACACATTTTATAACAGATATATATATATATTTTTTTCTCTAGCTTTATGTGTATTTCCAACGAATTATACATTACTAAAACTTTATTAATACTTTCACAATATGTTATTTGTTTTGGATTTTTAAAAAGATCTATTTCTTGTAAATCGTTTGATTAAACATCATTTCTTTAGTAAATAAATACTGCCATTGTTTCTGCAGTTTTAAATTGAATTTAATGTATAGTTACTTGGCAACGTTAAGTAACACATATAAGTGTCAGATATATTAAAAAATTTGGAAAATTACGTAACTGTAGTAACTTGAGAGGCCGTACCGAATAAACGGTCTATATTTGTCTTGGCTTCTTTTCAGTCATACCATGGGCGATAGAAAGATCCTATTTTTAGTCTCCATGAGTAACGCCTTCCGAATTTTCCGCGACTATTAATATTTAAACTAACCTCAGCTAAAAATTAGATATCGCTGATATGTCAGAGTTGTATTGTTCGAATATCCCGATTACGGACATTTTAAGCGTGCTACTAATTATTTATCGCACGAGCATTTTAATTAAATAATTATTTCAATTACGAACAATTATGAATTCAATTATGAACAAAATTATCGTGTCACGGTAAAATTATTTTTAACAAATTATTCGTTTATTACCGTAGGAATTTACATCTACAGATGAACAATAATTCAAATTTCTATTTTTGTAATGAAAGTGTACCTTAATTTTTTTAAGACAGTTACAAACTGAAACGTGACTTTTTTGTGAGAAAATATAAAAATACATATATCTAAACTCAGTGTTCTATTATTGCCAACACGATACACAGATGCATCATTTTCTACAAAATCATCCTCGAATTCCGATTACATAGGAAGATATTATGAAACCGAATACGTCGGATGTTCTTCGAATTTTGACAAGTATTATGTTATACAATCGATATAATGTGATATTGTTGATACTAAACGGAAGTACTATACCAGCACAGTCTCATGCATATTAATAGAGGAAATTGTTCGATAAAGTGTAAATTGATACTATATCGTTTTGAAAAACAATTATTGAAATTTAATTAAACAAATAAACTTGAATATTGTCAATTATGTACATGAATATGTTGTACCATAATGCCCCACAGATTCTCTATAAATCCCATCGATTCTATGTAAAGCGTATTATGTAATACTCATACTGTGCACATAATGTGTTAATATTTTCCCAAATTCAATAAGAATTAAAATAACAATTATAGAACCGTAACCGACATCGATATAGGCTACAACCTATACAGGGTATACGGCCACTCCTGGGAAAAATTTTAATGAAAAATTCTAGAGGCCAAAATAAGACGAAAATCAAGAATATCAATTTGTTGATTGAGGCTTCGTTAAAAAGTTATTAAAAAATTAAATTTAAAAATTTCAAATCATTCTGAAAAAATTATTTTTGGTTGCGGGGATCAATTACAATCATTTTTGGTGAATAGATTTACCCCCGAAATCCTGCGCACTTTCGAGAAAAAAATTCAGTAAGTGCAGAAATTTTTCGGCAAAAAAAAATTTCAAATCGTTCTGGAAAAATTAGTTTTGGTTGCAGGGGTCAATCATAATCATTTTTGGTCATTAGACACACCCTCGAAATCTTACCCACTTTCGAGAAAAAATTCTTTATCGAAAATCTAATTTCTGGCCAGAAATGTTTTCTCGAAATTTCATGCAAATGTTTAAAATATCATAAATTCTGAATGGATTGGAGGATTTTAATTTTTCAAACGGCAAACAACACGTATTTTAGTGAACAATATGTAGAAATTCCAAGAATATTCGAAAAGTTGTTCTTTAACACCATGGAGTGAGAAAAACCCCATAAAAATGGCCAAATCTTCAAACGTCCATAACTTATACAATAGTGAACGTATTTGAATGAAATTTGGTGAGGAAGTAGAGCTCATAGATACATACAAAAAAGTATTAAACAAGATTTCAGTAGGACGTCAATTAAATTTATTAAAAATGAAAAACGAATTTTTAAGAAAAATCGACAAGGGGGTAAAGTAGGGGTAGTCTCTATTCTGTTACTAGAAGTCCATTCAAAATGTTTTTTATCTAGTGTAACATGATTTAGAAAAAGCTTTAATATGAGTATACTAAATTTTTCGCTAATTGTTCTTTTTTCAACGTTTTCAAGATAATCTCCAATTTTTTTACATAAAAAAAGTGGTAGGTGCCTAAATTTTTCGGGGAAAAAAAAAATTTCAAATCGTTCTGGAAAAATTATTTTCAGTTGCGGGGGTTAATTACAATCATTTTTGGTGAATATACATACCCCTGAAATCCTATTCACTTTCGAGAAAAAAATTCGAGTAGGTACTGAAATTTTTAGACGAAATTAAAAAATTTCAAATCGTTCTGGAAAAATTATTTTTGGTTGCGGGGGTCAATTATAATCATTTTTGGTGAATACACATACCTCCGAAATCCTTCGCACTTTCAAGAAAAAAATTCAGGAAGGTAGACAAATTTTTCGACAAAATTAAAAGATTTCAAATCGTTCTGGAAAAATTATTTTTGGTAGCGGGGGTCAATTACAATCATTTTTGGTGAATACGCATACCTCCGAAATCCTTCGCACTTTCGAGAAAAAAATGCTTTAACGAAAATATACTGTGTGGCCGGAAATGTTTCTATAACTTTTTAACGAAGTCTCAATCAACAAATTAGTATCCTTGATTTTCGTCTTATTTTGGTCTCTAGAATCTCCCATTAAAATATTTCCCAGGGGAGGCCGAACACCCTGTATATCCATAACGGTTATAACGTTTTTTCAGTTCTCTTTTGATTCAGAAATGATATACAGGATGAACTACGTAACTTGTTCAACTTAATTTATTCTGTTACTAGTAGTCCATTCAAAATGTTTTTTATCTAGTGCAACATGATTTAGAAAAAGCTTTAATATGAGGATACTTAATTTTTCGCTAATTGTTTTTTTTCAACGTTTTCAATGTAATCTTCAATTTTTTTATATAAAAATCTATATTTTTTTTCATATATCCTGTAGTGGATATTAAAACAACTTCGACAAACATCATAACAAATACTTTTCTTTTCATCTAAACCTAGAGGAATATTAGGGAAGATATTTCTTCCCTTAATCCGAATGACGTTGAAACGATGTCCAATAGCGTAGATGGTAATTATTCTCTCGAACATGTAACGGGAAGCATGACGTTTATCAGGAAATAGTGCACCCAATATTGAATTACATCAGCAATCTCTATAAATCAGGAACATATTTATATATACATACCAACATTTCATTGGTACTATAGGTCATCGTATAATCGTTCAGAAACCCGGAAAAGCTGGCAAAATTTTAAATTTACTTTTTTTTATTGGGAACCGATGAATTCGAAAATGTTTTGTGTTTTTATATACAACTGGAAGCAAAAATTCACATTTTTTAATTATTTTTTCCTTGTATATTAAAAATATGTAGTACTTTTCAAAGATATCATGCTCTATTTAATCATAAGGGGGGAAAAATGAAAAGTAAAAGTAATTAAATTAATCGTCTTCGTCACTGACTTTACCAGTACTGGTGGATATGTCTGTAATTGGTTAATTTTCGACTATTCCTTCTTCGGTTGATTCCATATCTTGTACATTTCGAAAAGAGGAATCCTGGAAGGTCTCCTTGGCAATTTGCGTAACGATGTTACAATTGGATTAGAAGTTAATAAAAATCTGAGAAATATATTTTTGTTTGTCATTTCTTTAAATACTTTCTTGATATGGTGTCCGTAAAAAAATTGTAGGTCTTTATTTCTGGTTTCTTCTAACATTTATCCTATTGGTAATACATTAAAGAAACAATTTATGCATCACGTATTAAAACTGTATGAATTGAACGTGGCATATAGTACCAAAGATATGTGTTAATAAAATGTTTCGTAGTATCTAAAACAAAGTTTTCAAAGGTTTGCACATTAATATTGTAAGCATATGAAATTGATTATGGAATGGAAGCAAATCGCTTAATGAAATTTTTAGCAGTATGCGTAGAGTTCGATGATATAAGGATTTCGTTTCTTAAATAAACATCAGTAGAACTCAAATGTTGCAAGTAATGCTGAAACACTTTTTGATCTACTATTAAATGTTTACAAGGTTGCATTTCAAATTAATTATTGCGAAATTATTAAAAAAATATATTTAACTTAGTTGCTCCAAAATCTGAAAAGTAATGAAGCTGCGATTTAGGGGCTCAGAAATCACAATGCTTAATACAGGGTGTTCGGCCACTGCTGGGAAAAATTTTAATGGGAGATTCTAGAAGCCAAAATAAGACGAAAATCAAGAATATCAATTTTTTGACTGAGGCTTCATTAAAAAGTTATTGAAAAATTAAATTAAAAAATTTCAAATCATTCTGACAAAATTATTTTTGGTTGCGGGGCTCAAATACATTCATTTCTGGTGGATACACATACCCCTGAAATCCTATCCACTTTCGAGAAAAAAATTCGAGTAGGTACTGAAATTTCTAGAAGAAATTAAAAAATTCCAAATCATACTAACAAAATTATATTTAGTTACAGGGGTCAATTACAAGCATTTTTGGAGAATAGACATACCCCAAAATCCTACGCACTTTCGAGAAAAAAAAATATTTAATGTGATGCCAGAAATGCTTCCCCGAAATTTCATGCGAATCTTTAAAATGTCATAACTGCTGAACGGATTGGAGGATTTTAATTTTTCAAAATGCAAACAACGCGTATTTTAGTGGAAAATACGTAGAAATTCTAACAATATTGAAAAAGTTGTTCCTTGACACCGTAAAGTAAGAAAAACCCCATAAAACTGGTCCAATTTTCAAACGACCATAACTTCTACAATAGTCATTGGATTTCATTGAAATTTAGTTTGGAAGTAGAGCTCGTGGATATCTACAAAAAAGTATTAAACCACATTTTCGTACAGCGTCAAACAAATTTATTTGAATTCGAAAACTAATTTTTAAGAAAAATCGACAGGAGGTAGGTGTCTAAATTTTTTGGCGAAAAAAAAATTTCAAATCGTTCTGGAAAAATTATTTTTGGTTGTGGGGCTCAATTACATTAATTTCTGGTGAATGCACATACCCCTGAAATCTTATCCACTTTCGAGAAAAAAATTTGAGTAGGTACTGAAATTTTTAGACGACATTAAAAAATTTCAAATCATACTAAAAGAATTATATTTAGTTCCAGGGATTAATTACAATCATTTTTGGTGGATAGACATACCTCGAAATCCTACGCACTTTCGAGAAAAAAAAAACTCTAATGTGAGGCCAAAAATGTTTCCCCGAAATTTCATGCGAATCTTTAAAATGTCATAACTGCTGAACGGATTGGAGGATTTTAATGTTTAAAAAAGCAATCAACGCTTATTTTAGTAGAGAATATGTAGAAATTGTAAAAATATTGGAAGAGTTGCTCCTTGATCCCGTAAAATGTGAAAAACTCTATAAAAATGGTCCAATATTTAAACGGCCATAACTCCTACGATAGTAAAAGTATCTCATTGAAACTTTTTTTCTGAAGCAGAGCCCATAGGTACCTACAAAAAAGTATTAGACAATTTTTCTATAGAGCGTCAAACAAGTTTATAAAAAATGAAAAACAAATTTTTAAGAAAAATCGTCAGGGGGTAGGTGTCTAAATTTTTCGACGAAAAAAAAAAATCTGAAATCGTTCTGGAAAAATTATTTTCGGTTTCGTGGGTCAATTACAATCAGTTTTGGTCATTAGATAAACCCTCGAAATCCTACGCACTTTCGAGAAAAAAATTCGATGTGTGAAATTTTTCGACAAAATTAAACAATTTCAAATCGTTCTGGAAAAATTATTTTCGGTTGCGGAGGTCAATTACAATAACTTTTGGTGAATAGACCTACCCCCGAAATCCTACCTACTTTAATAACTTTTTAACGAAGCCTCCATCAACAAATTAGTATTCTTGATTTTCATCTTATTTTGGTCTGCAAAATCTCTCATTAAAATTTTTCCCAAAGGTGGCTGAACACCCTGTATAGACTTCCGAATATGAGAAACGGTACCTCCAATATTATGTACATTACTTGCTGCAGTCAATTGTGTTCTACGCACACACTAAAAAAATGAATTTTTTTGCTTCTCCAAGTTTTTGAGTCACTCTTGCGAGAATCATAAGAGAGACTAATACAGTATTTCCTCGTTAATATTCGTACGTTGTTTCCTCTGTAATATTCACAGACATCCCCACCTATTCCTGAAACTGCCTTCGCCAAAAGAACCAGAGTTTGACCAGTAATATAAACCGCTTTTTTTTTAACTCATTTACAATCATTTTCAATGACGATGCGGTTAATGCAATCCGAGATAACAGCTTACAATTCTAGGGATAGTCTCTCTCTCGATATTCTTCACGTTGCAGCTTGAAGCTTCCGATATCATTAGAATTACATTGTTTATATTGTACATAAAGATAAGTACTATCAGTATACGAGAGATCTTCGATGTAGGAAAAGGAAGATAGACATCAATAATAATTAATAGTAATCTATGAACAGTTTCCGGAAATGTACAAGTGGATAGTAATCAATATTCCTTTTTGATAGCATGCAAAATGACGTGCGAAAGTCTTATAACCAATTTCTTTTAACGTTTTTTTCAGGTCTAAATAGAAAAAATGTATTTATTATGCTGCTTGCCGAATTCGTCGTAATATCCATTGAATGATAAGCATACAAAAATATAGGCTTATGAAAAAAACTAGAGATTACCTTGAAAACTTCGAAAAAGACAATTGGTAAAAAATGTAGTATACTCACCTTAAAGCTCTTCTTAAACCATGTTATACTAGACGAAAACATTTTTAACGGACCACTAGTAATAGAATAAATTAAGCTGATCATGATATGTGGTTCATCTTGTGTAATAGTTTGAAAAAGTTATTTCCGGAACCGTATTCTTCCTTGTACTGTAAAAGTATAGATTTTCAAAATTTGATTTGGAGAACTGCTGATAGGACTGGTAGCTGATTTCGTGTTAATGCCCCTCTCTTTCGCCTCGATCCCTTAAATTGTAGTGGAGAACAAAGACGGTTGTAACACTTTGAATTTAAAATAGTGTTAGATAAAAACTATTGCATTTACAATGAATTAAATAAATTCTTCTATGAATATATTACCTATTTATCTGAGATTATTGAGTTACAGCTATTTTGTTATGTGTCGAAGGATATCTGAGTTATTAAGTAAAAATAGCAAGCGGAGAAAATTTTACAATCTTCCCAGCGCCAATTCATCCTCGAGTCAGTTGTAACAGAGCATAGAGACGATAGTAACACAAATTTAACTATAGAAAATCAAAATATTTATTTAATTAATTTTTACTTAAAAAGGACAAAATTGATATTTTGGTATGTAGAAAATTGAAAAAATTAGATATAATGCTTCTGCTTTTATTATATATTTTACAATAGTATTTTACTGGGGTGTTAGTATCTTCTTTTTTAATATTCAGTCTTTCTTTTACATATCTTGAAAGAGATACATAACATAAATTACATTTCTTTACAGTAGCTCGAATAGATAATTGATTTTTTTTTTATATTATCATATGCATCGTTGTACTTTAATACGTTCACTGTCCGGTTTCTCAGCGGCGTATCGAATAGCACGGTGATATGACCCATATACAGGTCATGTACAGTGAACGTGTTAATAGAAACTTAAGAAGGAATCTACCTATTACTATTCACTGTAAATACAGTGTTCGCTCGGCACGACTTGTTATGATTAATCATTGGACGATGGTTTAGCGTCAAAAAACAAAAGAATATTGAAGTTGCAGTTGGTATGAACTTTAATTATAAATTTTCATTAATTTTCATTAACAGTCACGCTTATGAATGCTATGTAACGATCAGTATTTCTTTATGAAATACCAAATCAAAGATTTCAAACAAGAAAGAAGGATTATTAAAGAAGTAAGAAAAATTAACTTTTGGATACCGAATATTGTTTTCCTTCATTACACAATTGTCTAGTAGCATCCAAATGTCGTTTTATATTATACAGGGGGTTCGGCCATCCCTGGGAAAAATTTTAATGGGTGATTCTAGAGGCCAAAATAAGACGAAAATCAAGAATACTAATTTGTTGATGGAGGCTTCGATAAAAAGTTATTAACGTTTAAATTTCCGCCTGTAGATAGGCAACCTGCATACAGCTGCGTGCGAGCGATAGTAGTTCTCACTCAGCATGAGAAGCTCCACTTAGTGACGCATCGACAGCGTCACAGTTTTCTGAGTGAGAACCACTATCACGCGCACGTAGCTGTTCGCAAATTGCCGTTCCATAGGCGGAACTTTAAACGTTAATAACTTTTTAACGAAGTCGCGATCAAAAAATTGGTATTCTTCATTTTCGTCTTATTTTGGCCTCTAAAATCCCCCATCAAAATTTTTCCCTGGTGTGGCTGAACAACCTGTATACCTGAAACTTGTATTAATATTTATAATATATTCTGAGATATTTGCAGTGTTACAATCGTCATCGATCTCCCCTATTATTTTTATTGTACATTACGTATAGAATTTAATTATTTGTAAATAATCTTAGGCGGATAAAGAGAAGAAGAAAAAGACTAAAAAGAAGGAGGAGGCAGCGCCTGCTCCTGCGCCTGAACCTGAACCAGCACCCCCCGCGGAAGAGAAGCCGCCGACTCCTACTGGTACACCTAAGGAATCTGGTTCGACTAGAGCAAGCAGTCGGGGAAGCCGCAAAGCCAAACGCTCTGGATCCAGTGTGTTTTCTATGTTTACTCAGAAACAAGTTGCCGAATTTAAAGAGGTATGCTAAAAATAAAACTTTAATCACGTAAAATAATTATTTTGAAAATTCAATTCGTATTCGTGCACTATGCGAATGTTTCATATAAATGAAATAAAACATGTTTCTTAATACTTTTCAGTTATTTTTATCAAATATTATTTATTATATCGGGCTACTCGTATTTATAAAATAGTTTTGTGTTTTATGTATTTAAAAAACAAACGGGATACACAAAAGAATGTAACTAGCCATAAAAACTAAAATTCTACTAACTTGTATTCATACAGTCAATTTGTAAAGGATAACTCGATAACATATATCTTAGGGATTTGTTTTCTCTACAGTGATGGCCATATACTTAGTGTTTACAAATAAATTTTAAAGTTATATACAGGGTGGGGCAGTAATTATTAGCACCTCAGATATCTTGGAAACTATAAGTTTCACAGAAATGTTTGCTAAAGTAAATTGCACAGTACGAAGGGCACTATTGGGTGGCGATAATAGTTTTTTTGCAGGTGGAGGTACTTCGGACATTTGAAGGTCACATCCATTTTTTTAAGTGGATCGGTATGTTTTTGCTTCCGTATCACGATAGAGGATCTTAAAACGAGTTCAACGACCTATTACACAAGCTCATTGAAGGTCATAGAAAGTAGAGAAAGGCGATAATACTTATGGTTTTGGTAGTAAATGAAACATACGTATTGTCAACAGTAGAGGAATGCGTAATGCTTACCGTTTACTTCACTGAGAATAAACACTGCTTGAAGGACACTTTAATAGTTTGCAAAGTAAGATAAACATCATAAGATTAGTATCGATAAATTGGTCAATCCGGCACGATGTATCCGTTTGAAGAGCAGGTTGATATGCTTCTTATTTATGGCGAATGCCAACAAAATTCTGTAAGGGCGAAAAACTTGTATGCTGAACGATATCCACATCGGTCTCAGCCTTCGCGTCAAACATTTAAAAATGTGTATGATAAACTTAGGCAAACCGGTAGTTTAAGTGTTCGTAAAAGTGAACGCCAGAAACGAGTAATTAACGAAGAAATGGAAATCGGTGTGATCGCTAGTGTGTTTAGAAATTATCATATTAGTTCGCGACAAATTGAAGGCGAATCTGGCATTAGTAGGAGGAGCGTACTTCGCATTTTGCACCGTCACAAATTTCATCCGTATCACGTTAGTCTTCACCAAGAATTGCATGGGAACGACTTCATGAATCGCGTTGAGTTTTGTCGATGGACTATACGTCAGATTCAAAACAATGAGCTTTTTTTTAATACCGTCTTATTTACTGATGAAGCAACATTCACAAATCACGGGAATGTTAATTTGCATAACATGCATTTATGGGCAGCGGAAAATCCACATTGGCTGCGATAGGTTGAACATCAAAAACAATGGTCTGTGAATGTATGGTGCGGTATCATAGGTGATCAAATTATTGGACCTTATTTTATCAATGGAAATTTCAATGGCAACGTCTATGCTAATTTTATTAAGGATACATTGGGTCTTTTGCTAGAAGAGTTACCTTTATTTACACGACAAACCATGTGGTATCAACATGATGGATGCCCAGCACATTATTCATCGATTGCGCCAAGGGAACTCGATGAAAAATTTCGAAATCGTTGGATTGGACGCGGCGGTCCAATATCGTGGCCAGCTCGTTCACCAGACATAACACCTTTAGATTTCTTTCTGTGGGGAACACTGAAAGAGAAAGTGTACAAAGAAGTACCAACTACATCTCACGATATGCAACAGCGAATTATTGCAGCCTGTGCATCAATAAGTTCTGACGCTGTAAGACTTGCAAGTCAATCAATCGTAAAAAGAATCCAACGGTGCATTGACAGTGATGGTCATCATTTCAAACACCTACTATAAACATGTTTCATTTACTACCAAAACCGTAAGTATTATCGCCTTTCTCTACTTTCTATGACCTTCAATGACCTTGTGTAATAGGTCGTTGAACTCGTTTTAAGATCCTCTATCGCGATACGGAAGCAAAATCATACCGATCCATTTAAAAAAATGGATGTGACCTTCAAATGTCCGAAGTACCTCCACCTGCAAAAAAACTATTATCGCCACCCAATAGCGCCCTTCGTACTGTGCAATTTACTTTAGCAAACATTTCTGTGAAACTTATAGTTTCCAAGATATCTGAGGTGCTAATAGTTACTGCCCCACCCTGTATAATAGAAAAATGTTGCAGAAACAAAGCATCTATAATCTTCAAAATTCACAATCTTAGTGTAGATATTAGAACCAGTGTTTTTTTTTTTACCTTAAGAAATAAAGATTAATATATACATTTTGTCTGTAGCATCAGTTTTTGCAGTGGACAAATACTTAGGGACACAAGAGTTACCATATTAGACAACAATAATAAATAACTTGTATCAGTCTCTGTCGAAAAATTTGTACATTTAAATATGTTCAAGACAGTATTAGTGTGAGTATTATATTATGGCAAGACAGTAGGAAATTATGTTGCCTTTCTTTGAAACTTGGGGTATCTAGAGTTGTTTATTTCCAAACTATGAAGTGTACTGAATGTTTTGGGATACAAACAATATTTTTTGTAAAATTAAACAACGAAAAATAGATGTCAAGACTGACAGAAAATTTTATAGGATGTCAAAATAGATGGTAGGAATAGGATGTTAAAATTGTATTGGTTATAACATTCGGAAATATTGCCAGATTTGGATAGAAACATAAGTGATCAAACAAAGCGTCGAAAAATATATCAAGGAGCAAAAATCGAAAAATTTAGAAAAATTGTACACACTTATTGAAAATGATTGAAAGTCCATACCAATAGAACAATGCATTAATACAATGTATGCAATGAAAATGTAGTTAAGTTTTGAAAGAAACGTTTATTCATTACATATTTGCATATTATAAATAAAAAATAAAATACAAATGTAAAATCTGAAAAATATTCAAATGTCTTTAAGTATATGTCCATTTAAAATACTACATCAAAGATTAAAAATCTCAACATTTTTTTAGTATTGGAATGTAAACAAAAATTTTTGACCACTAATTGGAAAATGGTTACACCTATTAGATATTCAAGAAATTTTCAATTAACTACATTTTAATGGCTTAGTGTATACTTGTATATACATTTTTCATTAAATTTGAGTTTTTATATATAATAAACAGCTCTTGATAGTCTGTTTATGTTGAATACATATCATAATATTTACTATTTTATAAATATTCTAAAAAAAATATTTTTATTTATTGTATTTCCTTGCAGCTATTAGTTTTAGTGCATATATGTTGCATGTCTATACATAAGATATACGACGATCGTACACAACATTTTTATTTTTTCAATATAATATGTTCACTAATGTGTATATATTACATGGCTTGTATATTTTATGTTTATTGTATACAACAATAACATTATAATGATACATCTGGTGACTGAAGTTAAGTTTAGTAATAAAAATGAATTTGATTGAAAATTGTGAGATATTCTATTGGAAATAGGTGGTGGAATAAAAAAACAATTTGTTCGATATTACTTTTAACTAAGCTTTATTAGAAACACTTGGAAGGCACGTCTGCACGGTTTGGAAGAAACATACAGAAAGAGGAAGGTCAGTGACCAAAAATACGTCCCGTACCCTCAGACCCAATCGGTCATATTCTTTGTCTAAACCAGCCAAGGAAGGGATACAACTGCACCCTCTTGACTTGTATCTCGAAACGCGAAACGCAACACACGCGTCGATGGTTTTTGTCAAGGAAAGAAAACTTTCTCTTTTGGAAGAGAAAAAACCAACATATTCTTTATAGAAGAAAACGTTTAAATGATTCTTAATATTTTTGATATTAGTAAAATAACAATTAACAATAACTATCTCAGTAATAGTAATATTATACTTCATTCTAATAATAATGGTTTTGATCAAAATGATAATCACTGTGATAACCCTGGTGATAATACAGATCATCTGTTTCATACTGATGATAACAGAAGAGGAAAGAAACAAAGAAAAACCCTTTTTATTATCTTTTAAATGATTGTAATAAAAAGGAAAAACTATGTTAAAAATCCTTTTATATAACATTAAGCATTAGCTTCAAAATTATTAATTCAATTTTAAGTAATATTAGTATTAAAGTGGAATTTAAGGGTATTTCACGGCCTGAGTCTAAACTCGAGGTCAAGGCTTCCGGATGGTTGCCGCGTTCGTCTTCAGCTGAAAACTCCGATTTGAGGTCTCCTGTTCCTAGGAAGTCTTTATAATAGTAATAATATAGCGGAGTTTTATAGATGAGCTGATCTATTTCAGGCCTCCAGTCCTGAAGATGCAGCCTGCATTACATGAGCGATTCTAGAGGCCAAAATAAGACGAAAATCAAGAATACCAATTAGTTGATGGAGGCTTCGTTACAAAGTTATTAACGTTTAAAGTTCCGCCTGTAGAATGGCAATCCGCGTACAGTTGCGTTTGCGCAGAAGGTTGCGGCAGGCCAGTGCTAGTGGTTCTCACGCAGCATGAAAAATTCTACTTACCGACGTTATCGACAGCCTTCGATTTTTGTCCACTTATGGAAACACGAACACCTTACGTTGAATAAGATTCAACCTGTCCTATGAAAATCCAGAAGGGCATATCAAAATTCGCCCGACGAGATTTTCACAGAGAAAGGGTGAATATCAGTTCCAATACACAATGTTGTGAACAAAAATCACCCACACGTGATCTTACACGCCCCACGATTGTCCATAGTGTCCGCAAGTGTCCACAAATAATCTTTTCAGGCACTAACCACTATGCAAATAAATAAACACGCACCGCGATTATGTTATTCGTGAGTGGCTATGTCTACGTGCACCATGATTCTACAGAATTATTTACGAATAGAACTGTTATTAATTTTTTAAATACACTTTAATTTAAAAATGTAAAAAGGAATTTAATAAGTATTCGTTGATTGTTTATATCACTGTATTTCTTTCATGCTACTTAATACATAATTGAATGAAATATGTCTAAATTGTGTCGTGTGAACTTACTTGACTGATTCTTTTTTACGACTGACTAGCTGGCCGAACACGTGCCGATGCTGTCCTTTGTTTCCACTGACAATGAGTGTAGAGTGCATGTGTGTGTGCATGAGAGAGATAAGCGAGGCGAGTGACGTAGAATCGGGGTCCTATTCGGTATTTGTTTCTCAGAACCTCGTCGATCGATGGCACAGTCAGCTGCTAGTATCAAATTTCATTTATAGTAGTATAAAATTTCATTTATCCTTGCGATTCCTTTTTACATTTTGAAATTAAAGTGTATTTTAAAATTAATAACAGTTTTGTTCGCAAGTAACTCGGAAGAATCGTGACACACGTACACATAGTCACTCACGAATAACATAATCGCGGGGCGTGTTTATTTAATGCTTTGACTGCCGCGTCACTCATATATGGGTGACAGGATTAACCATTGTGATACTAGAAAAATTAATTCTCAAGTTAAGACGTCGAGGGAAATAAATTCGAATAGAATTTGTGAATTTTAACAAGGTTACGAAAATAAGTACTGAAACAAATTTTAGGTTATATAGTCTACAATGGTCTAAAATCAAAATTTTACTTTTGCAGAATATTATAGTGTTTTGATCTGGCAGTGAACGTGTTAATTGCATAGTGGTTAGTGCCTGAAAGGATTATTTGTAGACACTTGCGGACACTATGGACAATCGTGGGGCGTGTATGATCGCGTGTAGGTGATTTTTGTTCACACATTGTATATTGAAACTGGCATTCATCATTTCTCTGTGAAAATCTCGTCGGGCGAGTTTCGATATGCTCTGCCGGATTTGCAAAAGACAGATTGAATCTTATTCAACGTAAGGTGTTCGCGTTTCCATAAGTGAACAAAAATCTAAGGCTGTCGATAACGTCGGTAAGTAGAATTGTTCATGTTGCGTGAGAACCACTAGCACTGGCCTGCCGCAACCTTCTGCGCAAACGCAGCTGCACGCGGATTACCATTCTACAGGCGGAACTTTAAACGTTAATAACTTTGTAACGAAGCCTCCATCAACTAATTGGTATTCTTGATTTTCGTCTTATTTTGGCCTCTAGAATCGCTCATGTAATGCAGGCTGCATCTTCAGGACTGGAGGCCTGAAATAGATCAGCTCATCTATAAAACTCCGCTATATTATTACTATTATAAAGACTTCCTAAGAACAGGAGACCTCAAATCGGAGTTTTCAACTGAGGACATACGCGGCAACCATCCGGAAGCCTTGACCTCGAATATTGATATTAATGGTGCATATACTATCCAGTGATAACTTGATGGCTAGGCACGCTGATTGGTCGTAGCGTAATAGCGACGCCTGCTCTCCCACGCATTGTCATTATTGGCTGAGCCGCTCACAACTACAATTCCATCGCGTGACAAAGGACGTGAACGAAACGTATATGGACAAAGTAGAATAGGACAAGACTGAGAGGCATTGGCGTAACCGTACGCTCAAAATACTAGCTGTGAATAGGAGAAAAATGTATCTCTCGTGGTTATGGAAACCTTATTACTATGCAGCGTGACGTCAGAGCGAGCCTCTCCAATGGGAATAAGGCGGCGCGAAGACCTTCTCTCCTTGCCCTTGCCCCGTTTAGTTTGTTGGTGTCTAGCCAACAAGTCATCACTGGATAGTACATATACAATCCTCGACCGACTTCCCAATATCCCAGTCGTCTAAGGCAGGTCCTGCTAGAAAGCTTTACTGACGAGCCCGCTGGCAGGTTCGGTCGAAACGTGCCCCTTCCTTTCCTTTTCTGTCCTACGATTCTCACGAGTTCCTACCCGCAGCAAAGCAGCGCGCACCAAAACTTCGTTAAAGGGTTCCTTCCTAACTGGGATGGGATACAGTAATACAGAATTTAACAAACAAATTTTGGTATGAAATAGTAGTTACGTCAAGAGATAGTATTTGAAATATACTTAATACATATAATTAAAATATACTTAAGTATATTTTAATGCTCGTTTATAGAAATACATGTAAATAATTTTATTTCCCTGAACGATATATAATTTAAAAAATTAACTCTGCTATGAAATAGCTATTACATATCCATATATGATACATATGATGTAGAATAGTTTGTAATAGGTATACAGTAAAGTCTCTTTATATGTAATTCAACTGGTCCATACATCGTGCGTCCGCGAGAATTTGGCTAGCGGGAATTTATCTATCCCCACTCTCGTTGTATTCGGCCACCCCTGGGAAAAATTTCAATGGGAGATTCTAGAGGCCAAAATAAGACAAAAATCAAGAATAGCAATTTCTCCCCTGAGGCTTCGTTAAAAAGTTATTAAAAAGTTAAATTAAAAAATTTCAAATCATTCTGAAAAAATTATTTTCGGTTGCAGGTGTCAATTACAATCATTTTTGGTCATTAGACATACTCTCGAAATCCTGTCCACTTTCGAGAAAAAAATTCAAGAAGGTGTGAAATTTTTCGACAAAATTAAAAAATTTGAAATCGTTTTGGAAAAATTACTTTCGGTTGCGAAGGTCAATTATAATCATTTTTGGTGAATACACATACTTCCGAAATCTTACCCACTTTCGAGAAAAAAATTCGAGAATGTGTGAAATTTTTTCGATGAAAAAAAAAATTTCAAATTGTTTTAGAAAAATTATTTTCGGTTCTGGGGGTCAATTACAATCATTTTTGGTGAATAGACGTACCCCCGAAATCCTACTCAATTTCTAGAAAAAAAATCGGAAGGTGTGAAATTTTTTCTATGGAAAGAAAAAATTTCAAATCGTTTTGGAAAAATTATCTTTGGTTGCGGGGATTACTTACAACCATTTTTGGTGAGTAGTTACACCCCCCAAATCTTGCGCATTTTCGAGAAAAAAATTCAGTACGGGCGGAACTTTAAACGTTAATAACTTTTTAATAAAGCCTCCATCAACAAATTGGTATTCTTGATTTTCGTCTTATTTTGGCCTCTAGAAAAAGAAAATTAATTTTGTTGAGGTCTCGCATGAGACTCCCCCCTTAACAATGATGAGATACTGTAGGAAGATTTATTATCATAATTTATCCGATATTGTAAACAGATGTTTATTATGGTTCAATTTATTTTCCAGGCATTCCAACTTATGGATGCGGACAAAGATGGTATAATTGGAAAGAACGACCTTCGTGCGACTTTCGATTCCGTTGGTCGTCTTGTCACTGATAAAGAAATTGATGATATGCTGAATGAAGCACCGGCGCCCATCAACTTTACTCAATTATTAAATCTGTTCGCAACTCGCATGTCGGGTTCAGGTACTTATTAAGTTACTGAAGTGTTTTATTAACAGATAACATAGTTTTGCAAAATCTTTCTAAAAAGAGACATTTATTAATATTATATTTGCTATATAAACGAATATAATACATAAATTTAAATTTCTTGAATCTAATTTCCAGTTAGTCTTTTTACGGTCCATTTAAACATGTGAAATTCAATATATGTTTTAATTTATTTTAATGATAATTTGAAGAAAGTTATTTAAATAATTTTAAATAATATCGCATAATATTTCATAGTAATCGTAAATTGTATTCAATGTTTTAGGTACGGATGACGATGAAACTGTAATTGCTGCCTTTAACACCTTCGATGTAGATGGTAAAATTGATGGTGAAAGGTGAGCAACGAATGCTACTACTACTGTAATAATACATTTATTAACCCTTTGCGTTCGATAGTTTTTTTGTTATAAAGAACTAGCAACTCGAAACTATTCCAATAAAATTGATGAAATTAATTTATTTTTAAAATAAATGTTTGTTCTAAAATTGGTGTAAGTTTGCTAGTAAACAAATAACTTGAAAAAATCCTCTGGTTCTATTTAGTTTGAAGAAGTACTTTTATAAACTTTTGTCGGCTGTAAACTTTATTCTTACTGGTATTTTCTCAGAATTTGTTTCTAACACCTAACAATTTTGAAATCTTTCCGTCTTTTCAAATCAATTCCTTTGTCACTATCTATATCGCTGTTATCATTTTCATTACGCTCAAATATTTTATACAGCGTGTTCGGCCACCCCTGGGAACAATTTTAATGGGGGATTCTAGAGGCCAAAATAAGACGAAAATCAAGAATACCAATTTGTTGATGGAGGGTTCGTCAAAAAGTTATTAACAATTAAATTCAAAAATTTCAAATCGTTCTGGAAAAATTATTTTCGGTTGCGGGGGTCAATTATAATAGTTTTTAGTCAATAGACATACCCCCGAAATCCTACCCATTTTCTAGAAAAAAATTCGAGAAGGTGGTGGAATTTTTCGGCAAAAAAAAAAATTTCTCAAATGGTTCTAAAAAAATTATTTCCGATTGCAAGGGTCGATTATAATCATTTTTGATGAATAGATATACCCCGGAAATCCTACCCAGTTTGGAGAAAAAAATTCGAGAAGATGTGAAATTTTTCAACAAAATTAAAAAATATTAAATCGTTCTAAAAAAATTATTTTTGATTGCAGTTATCAATTATAATCATTTTTGGTCAATAGACATACCCTCGAAATCCTAACCATTTTCGAGAAAAATTCCTTACCAAAAATAGAATTTCAGGCCAGAAATGCTTCCCGTAAATTTCATGCGAATCTTGAAAACACCATAACTTCTGAACGGATTCGACGATTTTAATGTTCAAAATGCCAAACGTCGCGTATTTTAGTGTAGAATATATAGCAGTTATAAAAATATTCGAAAAGTTGTTCCTTGACCCCGTAATGTTAAAACAACCCCATAAAAATGGTCCAATTTTCAAACAGCCATAACTCCTACGATAGTGAATATATTTCAATGAAACTTTTTTCTGAAGTAGAACCCATAGGTACCTACAAAAAAGTATTAAACAACTTTTCTGTAGGATGTCAAGCGAAATTATTAAAAATCAAAAACGAATTTTTAAGGAAAATCGACAAGGGTAGCTGCCTAAATTTTTCGACGAAATTAAAAAGTTTGAAATCATTCTGGAAAAATTATTTTCGGTTGCGGGGATCAATTACAATCATTTTTGGTGAATAGACATATCCACGAAATCCTACCCACTTTCTAGAAAAAAATTCGAAAAGATGTGAAATTTTTCGGCGGAAAAAAAGAATTTCTAATTGTTTTGGAAAAATTATTTTCGGTTGCGAGGATCAATTACAATCATTTTTGGTGAATAGACATACCCCCGAAATCTTGTGTGTTTTCGAGAAAAAAATTCAATACAGTTGAAACTTTAAACGATAATAACTTTTTAACGAAGTTCCCATCAATAAATTGGTATTCTTGATTTTCATCTTATTTTGGCTTCTAGAATCCACCATTAAAATTGTTCCCAGGGGTGGTCGAACATCCTGTATATCTCTATTATGAATTTGGTCTCCAAACAACGTAATTTCACACTTATTTTTATTGATACTAATTTCATTGTAATAATTAAAATAATAAACACGATGACTTTAATATAAGGAGCAACTAAAATGAATATAGACTGTTATTGTCGTCTCTCGTTCTCCATTCGAGTTGCTGTATCAAAGCAAGTGGCGTACGAGAGTCGCCTTCCGAACGCAAAAAGTTAATATATCGTTTCATATGTTCATAATTTTAAGAGTTTTAAAATGCAGCCATTTTGTAGTTGTAATGATATACTAATATGGAAATTACTATTTTTCTATAGATTAAGGCACGCTTTAATGACGTATGGAGACAAATTTACTGCAAAAGAAGTCGACGATGCGTACGACAATATGTATATTGACGACAAAGGTTTCATCGACACGCCAAGCCTTATCGCGATGCTAACTGGTACGGGTGACGAAGATGAGGAATAACTTTAAGCGATGTTCAATATGAAAAAGCTTCTGTTAAACCTCTGTTCATTGAAAACAAAGTCTCGTGTTAGTGTCAGGCTCGTCTGGTTTGCTTCCAAAGGACGAAAAACGGAGATAAAGCAACCATAATCATTCCCCTTTCTTTGTTCTTCACTGGTAAAAAGTCTTTTTTCTGAGGGAACTGTTTTCAATAATAAAAGTCCGTTAATGATCGCAGAGAAATCGCAAAATATTCTCTTGGACGTAAAAACAGCGCATCTGACGATAAACGAGGCTTCGAATCTCTATATTATTGTTCATATAATAAAAGTACTTTAAAACTTCGCAATAACAGTTTCAATATTGACCTGCCATGAATAAGACCATCGATGAAGTTAACAGTTTCCCGTCCTTGTTCTTTTCTAATTCGTATATCAAATTCAACATAAATTAAACCTGAATTTTTAAGTTCAAAGTAATATGCGTGGAATAATACATAATGATATTTTATTACGTAACTGTATTAATTGACTTTCCTTACTTTTAAACTAGAAAATTCGTTTAATACTACTTTATCAAATTGCTTAAAAAAATATACTTAGATACGATACTTACATTTTTTTTTATTAGTTTTTAAAATTTGTCTTTTTTCTTGTCAAATTGCTTAACACGTTGACTGCCAGTCTAAAATCCTAAAATTGTTCACGAGACCAAAACTCTGGTTTTAGGCAATTGTAAACTATACAACTTAAAAGTTGTCGTAGTAGTTACCTTTGTAACCTCGTTAAAATTTACGAAGCCTATTAAAATTTATTTTCTTTGACATTTTAATTTGAGAATTAATTGTTGTAGTTCCACTGTGAAAAATTCTGTTACCCATATATGGGTGACGTAGCAGTCAAGGTGTTAATGAAAGGTGTTGCTCTGTGGTACGTTGTTTATTTCAACGTAAACTCTCGTCATGAATTCTATTAACTACGCAAAACAATGTATTTTACATAACAAGACTTTTCTTACGGATGGTTATAATTGTCGATAATTATTATTGGATTTAAACTTCGGTTGAGTTGCTGAAATAATTTAAGACTCTAATCGAATAGAAAAGATTTAAGAGAAAATGTCTATGCATGCAATAAAATTGAGAGTCAAGATTGGATTGTTCAAGTATCCTTTTTCAATGATATGGAAAATGTTGAGAGCTAATAATTCTATGTCTTTACTCCTTAGTGTGGAACGGTCAGATAATAGTGTTGGATTCCACTAGCATTGACAACACTTTATTTTTTTAAGAAACTTGTACAACTATTAGGTCGACTAAGTATTAGATTCTTTCTGCCGGTTCTTCAATATTGCAAGCTTTTATATACTAGTGCTGGAGATATGTAAAGGTAGGGACGATGGTCAAGGGACAGTGTGACTCAGGAAAGGTATGAGGTTCAGAATGAGTAAGGATTAGAAATCGTGACTAGGATGTTTGGGTAAGTAATGTTTGTAATGTGACTGAGTGGTGTTTGTATGGTCGTGTTGGTCATCCAACAAGAGAGTAACAAGCTTGTGATCTCTAGATTATGGTAGCACATACATATAGACACAATACAGCTTTGGAACTAATGATTGAATCAGCATTACAAATACCGATAAAATACCGGCATTTTTAGGTAGTTATTATAGTGCCTTTAAAAAAATCGAATATTGCAAATATTAGTATGAAAAGTCTTCAAAACAACGTAGTATTGATACAGACATACATACGTATGTATTTCGATATAATACCGGTAAATATTTTATGGAAAAAGATAAAATCACGAATTATTTTGGTTTTAGAAATTTAAATGTAGAAATAAAAGGAAATAAATATTTTTAGGATTCGTTGTCTTTCTTCCTCACAATACAAGTATACAGAATATTTCAATAAAAGAAATATACAGGGTGTTCGGCCACCCCTGGGAAAAATTTTAATGGGGGATTCTAGAGGCCGAAACAAAACGAAAATCAAGAATACCAATTTGTTGATGGAGGCTTCGTTAAAAAGTTATTAACAATTAAATTCAAAAATTTCAAATCATTCTAAAAAAATTATTTTCGGTTGTGGGGGTCAATTACAATCATTTTTGGTGAACAGACATACCCTCGAAATATTGCGCATTTTCGAGAAAAAAATTCAGTACGTGCTGGACTTTAAACGTTAATAACTTTTTAACGAAGCCTCCATCAAGGAATTGGTATTCTTGATTTTCGTCTTATTTTGGCCTCTAGAATCCCCCATTAAAATTTTTCCCTGGTGTGGCCGAACACCCTGTATGGTAAGCACAAATGAACACGGTAAATAAATTGAAGAAGAACGTAACTATAAGGGTAACTTAAATAAAGTACGTAAATAAATTACTCTGAAATCGCTCTGGTATTACTCTTCGTTGTGAAATACTAGATAACGAACTAAAGTTGTCAAAACTGAAATCGTATCAAATGACGTCCTCATTGTTTATTAATATCCTAGCAAGAGTAGTGAATAAATACATAGGTGCATTCATTTACGATTCACGGCTGCGTGTTCGGTGCAATGTTCGTTAGGAAAATCGTAATTTAGGTTGTTACCAAATCAATTATATTTTTATTTTAATTTCTGATCGATTTAATCTTACGCTTTATATTCATAGTAATCCATAGTAATTATATTCATAATAGTATTTCGGTACTTTTGCGGGTATAGATGGCAAATACCGGACAAATATACATATACAAAAATATGAGTATCTAACCCAAACAGTAGGGACCCGCATGCCAGGTGGGGGAAGCCGACGGTCGGTAATTAGTACCGACGGTTGGTAATTATCAAAGGTCGGTAAAAAGAAGAGGTAATTATCAGAGGTCGGTAAAGAGAGGAGAGGGAAAAAATTCGATGTCTGATGATTTAAAAAATAATATATTTAATTTTTATCGTATTGCTGGCGTGAGAGTATAAATGATGTAATTTTATTTCACAAAATTAGATACATTTTTATTTAGTTATTAACAGCATCTTATAAAATATTATCTAGCGAAAATGCTAACAGCTTACAATCCGCAGGCGAATTTTTATCGTAATACTCGCGAAGGATTTTGTCAGCCTCACGTCTATGGATAATATTATTCCGTTTTAAAATAGTTGTAAATTGTTTGTATTTCTCGCTGACATAGTGCGTATTTTGACATAGCCACGAATATGCATGCTCGACGCACTGTTCAAGTTCAACTCTGTATGCGTCAGCCACGATCGCTGATTTTTTTTCTTGTTTCTATTAATATCACCATGACAATCAACGACAAATAATGTATAACGTGTCAAGCTAAATCTAGTTTTGCATTGATATCGTTATTAAACGCATTGCTGTCAAAGGTTTCTGAATGTAGTTGTATGAATATTTAAATATATGCAATAATTATGATACACTATTTGTTTTTATAATTGAAAAAAGTGATTCATGGTGAGATGTATTGTAGTAAGTGTAAAAGTACAGAAGCAATGAAATTTAATTGCTAAGATTTAATGTTCAATTGCTACGCAAGCTATTTCTCAAAAAAACGAGTGAAAATATATTACAAATCAAGAATTAGTGCTCACCATAATAAGTTTAATAATATACATCCTTTTATACAAGATATTTGTCGCTTTATCGGTTACCATTTAACGATGAAACCACCAAGGCAAGAATTTTTGCAAAATGAGCTGGAAATATCGTCGACAACGGTAGTTGATTGGGCCAGCTTTTGCCGCAAATTATGTATTTTATGGGCAGAGAAACATTCTGTTCCAATCGGGGGTGAAAATGAAATTGTTGAAATGGATGAGGCGAAGATTGGTAAACGGAAATTTAATAAAGGAAGACTTTTAACTGGCCAATGGATATTTGAAGGAATATTTATTTATATTAATAAACGTATATTTATTATTCCAATTCCAGATCGATCATCAGAGACATTATTTGAAGCGATCCGAAATTGGATCAAACCTGGTACTACGATTATGAGTGATTGCTGGAAAGCGTACGCTTGTCTCAACAAAGAAGGTTTTAAGCATTTAAGAATCAACCACAAAATTAACTTTGTAGATCCGGAGACAAATGCACGAAATAAGGGCGAATATTCCGAAGTATGGAATATTCGGTTGCGGGGGTCAATTATAATCATTTTCGGTGAATAGACATACTTCCGAAATCTTACCCACTTTCGAGAAAAAAATTCAGTATTGGCGGAACTTTAAACGTTAATAACTTCTTAACGAAGCCTCCATCAACAAATTGGTATTCTTGATTTTCATTTTATTTTGGCCTCTAGAATCTCCCATTAAAATTTTTCCCCGGGGGTGACCGAACACCCTGTATGCGATCTGGTACTTCGTACAACATGAAATACGAAAAAAATTACAAATATAAAATCTTTCTTTATTGTGAAAAAACAAAATTCCAATTTATCCGTATTTTGTACATGGATGTGTAGTTTCTCTGTACAAATGGAGAAAAAAAATCATTAATATCCAACGAGAAAAATAAAAAAATGTGCTATTTTTTAACATATTGTTTAAACAAATAAAAGTTTTGTAAATCTCTTTAGACCATCAAATTCGCCGTTTAAAAACATAAATTTCATCCATTTGAAGCACACCCCTATCTCTAATAGTTCCCGAGATATTTTGTTTTGAACCTCCAATTTTGAGGGCTGATTTCAACCCCTTAAAGTGAATATTAGCAGCTACAAAAAAATACGTGTCTAATAGATTTATGAGAACCACATAAATGCGAAGTTTCATCAAAATTGGAGATTTACACCTCGGGATGGTCCTTTGTCAGACGAAAGGCATCCGTGTCGGAGTATGTGATTGTGTTTCCTGGTTATTCTAATTAAGATACTCAAAAAGTACATCTTCTGACTCGCCACGCCTGGAGGCAAGTGGAAGGAGTATTTTCACGTTTAAATTGGTGAACAGAATAGAGTCTATTCAGGATAAGGGGAGTTTTTCTTTCCTAAGCCCCCTGGGCTTGGGGAATCATAGGAACGACGCCATCATGGACGTCGACCCGCCGGCAGGGAGGGGGAAAGCAGGCCCCGGAGAGGAGCTACGGAAGCATAGTACTGCATTGAAACGTAAAGTTCCTATTGACGCTGATCCTACATCCAGCGAAGAGAAAAAAAAAATACTAGTAAACACTGACCCCAGGACAAACATTACACCGAACCTCTATCCTGGAAATTACCAAGGGACCGCCACAGTGGAAATAAAAATCTCAAAGGAAAAGTCTGTAAATACGAAAGCACATAACCTCATCTTTATCGCAAGGGCGGTGAGTTCCCTCAAAGCTGGGGCAATCGACCTGAAATTAAGAGGCCCAGCAGGTGTTGAATTCAAATTCCCGAATAAAGACCTTGCGAATGACTTTGTTCTTAATAATTCACTGGCCAAGGAAGGATTTCAAACGTTCATACCCAAATTAAAAATTGAAAAAACAGGTCTTAGCAGAGGTGTTCCAACGGATGTTACCATGGAGGAGTTCATGGAGGAGTTCATAGAGCAGTCCATCTCTCCCTGCCGAATCTTAAAAGCCCACCGGATGAACAGGAAGACTGTCAACAAGGAAACCCAAGCATGGGAATGGACCCCCTCCGAGACCATCTTGGTAACGTTTGAGGGTGTGAGAATCCCGGATTATATTAAGCTGTTTGGTCTCTACAACGTTAAGGTTCACACCTACGTAGAACCTATTAAAACCTGCTGGAACTGCCTCAGGTATGGTCATTCCACCAAGTTCTGCAGAGGTCATAAGGTATGCAGGGATTGCGGCCAGCAAGCCACAGAAGACAGACATGAGTGCCCCATCACCTCCCAAGAGAGCGTATGCCATCATTGCAAAGGAGATCATAGAATTTTTGATCAGTCGTGCCCCACCTACCTGAAAAACAAGAAAATCAAGGAAATCATGACCTACGACAGCCTAGGCTTCTGGGAGGCCAAAGAACTAGTCAATGAGCCTCTTGACTCTCTCAAATCCAAGCACATCGACAAACAGGCAAGTAATCCTCCGTTATTTCCAGAAACTGCAACCAGTTTTCTCTAGCTTAAAGAAATATCACTGAACAAACAATTTCACCTTAAATCTTTTGGCGGCCAATGCAGGCCTCTTCCTACAAAGACACCATGGTCACAAGGAATACTTAACATAAAAAGTAGCAAAGGCAAAACTAGCATCCATAGCCTGAATAACACTGAGCAACAAGATAAAGAAAACAAACCTGCGGAAAGAGCTGCTACCAGCGGCTTGACTTTCCAAAAACTTGTAAGCTTAAAGCGCACAGAGCCAATCAAGGTAAAAACTTCACCAACGTCCTCCAATCCTGTAAGAACCGACACTCTAAAGAATCAGCTATTAACCTCACCAACCGTAGTGCCAAAATCACACTCCACTCTAAACTTAAAACAATATAAAGGATCATCGAAGATCAAAAACATTAATGGATCATCTCAGAATTCTATTGTGGAATTGCAGAAGCATACTAAATAAGACCAACGATCTCGATAGAATTATCAATGACTACGACGTCATAATTCTAGTAGAGACTTGGCGCAGGGAAAACTACGCACTGAAGAAAAAGAATTTTGCAACAATAAGGAAAGACAGAGTAGGCAGCCGCAGAGGTGATGGTGTGGCCCTGCTCGTCAGAGACAACCTTCAATTCAATACACGGAGGGACATAGAATGCAAGGATCAAAGCACAGAGACACTAGTTATCCAAATCATTAACCTCTCTACAGAACTGACAATAGCGGCCTGCTATTGTCAATTCCTCCAAAGGTTAGCCAGCAGAGGCAGCTTTGCCATTGGAGGCGACTATAATGCTCATCAGCCTACGTGGAACTGTCAGGACAACAATTCTTCAGGAGAAAAATTATTTAAGCTTATCAGCGACCACAACCTAGTAATCCACAATGTGGACAGTCAATCCCACATCGGTGGCTTTAACCAATGTAGCAACAACCTAAACTTGATCGTCACAAATCCGGAAATAACACACCTCATCCAAGCACGGCAACTAACTAGAAGACGCATACGGGTCAGACCACTTTCCAATTAGCTGTCAAATTAATGTACAAAAGGCAATCTACAGACCCAAAAGCAACAAAATCTCCTCAATCAAAACCAACTGGGAAGGGTATAAGGAGGAAATGGATTCCCATTTCTTCTCTTTCCTAAGTCAGGAGTTCGACTCTCTCAACGCACTCCTAAAATACAACATTTTTTTCAACTACGCAAAACAAGCGACGACCAACCATACTCCAGCAAAAAGAGCAGCACGATTTCATCGCAGCGACCCTGCCAAATGGTGGGATGTAGAATGCGACAAGGCCGTCAGATTAAGGAAGGCAGCCCTAAAAAAGTGATGGTACACGTTGAATATGCAAGACTGGGTCAGCTACAAAAAACAAGTCGCTGTCACCAGAAGGATACTGAAAAGCAAGAAAAGGCAATCATTCAGGGACTTCGCAGCCAGCCTAAACCATAGAACCAATCTATCCTATCTCTGGAGAACAGTTAAAAACTTTAAGAACAGATGGGTGAACGCGACTGTCTCAGACGCATCAGGAGACCAGATAAGAATAAATGAAGATGCTGCCATCCAGAAACTATGTCCACCATGGCTTCCGGATAGACCTCCGGATGACTACAGTTCAGCCGAAAACATATTTCTCGACCAACCTTTTAATTTCACGGAATTTCTACTTGCAGCTAGTCAATGCAAAGAGGCGTCTGCTCCAGGTCCAGACCTAATTGAGTACAAAATGATCAATCACCTGTCAACCAGATGCAAGCTGCTTCTGCTTGACATTTTCAACCGGATCACTCAATTGTGCCGGAGGACTGGAAAGAATCCCATACACTCCTAATACCTAAACCAAATAGCAACAGTCTAAGACCAATCGCTCTCTCCTCCAATCCATGCAAATTCTTTGAAAGACTCATCAACAATAGGCTACACTGGTGGTGCAAATACAATAAAATCCTTCCTAACTCTCAATCTGGTTTTAGAAAAGGACGCTCTTGCCTTGACAATATAGGAATACTCACCATATTAGCAGACATAGGACACCGGACGAAAAAATATACCCTTGCAGCACTCCTGGATGTCAGCAGTGCATTTGACAACGTGCAAAGAAGCATCCTCCTTCATAAACTCGCAGAACACAATATTAAGGGCAACACTCTGCATTTTATTTCACAGTGGATGTATGAGAGAAGAACTAGCTTCATTGGAAATGAATACTTGGAAAAAAACTTCAAGAATCTAAAAGTATACAAAGGCGTTCCTCGGGGGGGGGGGGGGGGGGGGGTTTCTCAGTCCCCTGCTCTTTAACTTGTACACAGGGAGTATCACAGACAACCTCCACGAGTGTGTGCTCATCACCCAATATGCAGACGACATTGCAATAGTTACACAGGACACCATTTTTCAAAATGCCAAAGAACAACTGACAGAAGCCATCACTACTATCAAAAACAATCTGGAAAAAATAGGACTACAGCTTTCACTGGCCAAAACAGAAATATTTTCATTCAACAACTCCCCAATGAGACCTCTACAGACTGATATTTGCATAGACGACCATACCATAACAAGTAAACCGACAGCAAGATTTCTAGGAGTATACATTGACCAGCATCTGAATTTCAAGGCACACTCACGAAGAATCCTCGTTCAAGGCTTTAAAATGCTAAATGTACTAAAATTTCTGAGAGGAACATGGTGGGGGTGTGATCCTGAAACCCTAATTCTGATTTACAGATCACTAATGCGTGCCAAAATAGAGTACGGCATCATGTGGTACTATCCACGTGATAAGAAAACGAGAGGGCAGGTAGAGTGCGTCCAAAGTAGTGCCATAAGAATAGCAATGGGATACAGAATCTCAATCCTAAAAAACGTGATAATGGCAGAAATCAAAATAGTCTATCTAAAAGACAGAGCTACTTTCTTAGGGGCCAAGTACCTCACTAAATGCATCTCTAACAGCTCACACCCCTTTCTTAGCATTGCACTGCAGTTCTGCGAGACCTACAGAATGCAGCAGCATAGAAGTAACCCGCACCACATAAGGACAGACCTCTAGTAAGAAGCCTAAAAGCAAAAGAGGACTTTATACCTCTCATAGATATTCTACCTGATTTTCTACCCAACACAACAGACTACTCCACACTTGTATTTCAGCCAGAAATAGCCATTTCCCCCTCTAGAGCTCTTCAAGCCACTGCAAGAGCGGCAGAAGTCTTTTTAGGTATCGTAAATACCTTCTTCAGAAACCACACAACGATATTCACTGATGGGTCCAAATCGGAGGACAGTCCCGCTGTTGGCGCAGCCTGCATTGTGCCCCAAAACAGCTACAGCGAAGCCACGACATTCCCAAAGCCTGCCTCCGTCTTCACGGCCGAATGTGCAGCCATGAAGATAGCAGTGGAATATGCTCTCAGAAACCTGACAAAGTCATACTTAATATGCATTGACTCGCTCAGTGTGTTACAAAGCTTGCAAAAAGTTCCGCTCACACCTCAATCCAACAAATACATAGCAGAAATCAAACAAGGACTTAAAACATTCAGGGAAAAAACAAAAACGGGGGAGATCACACTCATGTGGGTTCCCTCGTACAGCGGAATTGAAGGCAATGAGCTTGCTGACTCACTTGCCAAAACTGCCTCACTCTCCCCATCAAACTGCTGCATCCCATACACAGACATCACACAACTCTTAAAAGAGAAAATTGACCGTGTTTCAGAGGAGGAAAGTGCAGGGAATTTATAAAGGGACCCTATTTTTCAAGGAGTTCTACCATAGATCAAGACGCCCTTGGTTTTATAACACGAAACTTCCAAGACGGACCACAGTCTGGATAAACAGAGCTCGGGCTGGTCACTACAATCTCGCTGCTTCTCTTGCAAGGTGCCACATCACTGCAAGCTCGGCTTGCACCTGCGGGTACAGTGAGCAGACCTTAGATCATATTCTGTGGCACTGCTCCCTGATGAAAGGAGCAGAGGGAAAACATGATAAGAGGCCTGAAACACAACACCTGGAAACCACCTCACCGTATTCAGACATATCTGCAACAACCCAACATTAAGGCGCTCCTTATCATTGATGCGTTATTGTAATCTGTTTCATCAATTGTGATGTCTGTTATTATAATCTAGACATAAGTAGTAAAATAAGTTCAAATAATCTAAGACTGACTAGGTTAAGTAGGCTAATACTCAAGGTTTGTACATACATTTATAAGTGCAATTATTAAAATAATAAAAAAAAAATGTTTTGAAATAATCTAACCGTTTTGTCGGTCTGTCGTCACTCTTACGTTTTGTCTTTTCTGCGGTTGTTTTTTTGGGGCTCGTGGCTTGCGGTTCGATTTCCAACGTGTGATCAATTCTTTATTTCTAACGCAATAAATTTAGTTTGTGCAAACTGAATTGTGGCAATCTACCCTTTAATGTCCTAACCATTTAACAGAAATCTTTCCCACTTCGGATAATATGCCCCCGGCAGGCGATCACGGACAACGGCCGCCAATTTGAAAGCGGGGAATTTAGCACCCTGCTGCAGGAATACCACATCGACCACCGGAAGACGCCGCCCTACACTCCGCAATGTAACCCCGTGGAGCGGACCAACCGGGTCATTAAGACCATGATCGCCCAGTTCTGCAACGGAGACCACCGCATCTGGGATGCTTGGATCCCGGAGCTTGCGTTCGCCTACAACACCGCCCAGCATAGCGCCAACGGCCAAACTCCGGCCTACTTGAATTACGGCCGGAAGCTCGCAGTACCAGGAGACCCAACCCGGTCAGACCGCCCGGTAAACCCGGACACCCGTCACGAGGCGCTCAGCCGTCTCCAGGACGCCCTCCACCTCGCTGGGCAAGCCATGGCAGCCGCCACGTCACGCCAAGAACGGTACTATAACCGACGACGGCACGACTGGGCACCGGCCGAGGGAGACGCCGTAATGTGTCGCATGCACCCGCTTTCCTCCGCCGAAAAAGGATTCAACGCAAAACTCGCGCCAAAATACGCTGGGCTATACCGAGTGCTGCGCGCCTTCGGCCCAACCGTGGTACTACTGCGAGGACCGCGAGGCAAGACGATGCGTGCGCACCTACAGGACCTCAAGACCTGCCCCACCACCGAGGACTTCGGTATAAAAGACCGACCGATCGACCCAGGAACCCAGATCCACGGCCATGAACCGACCACGCGGACCAGCTCCAGCCACGTCAGGGCCGCTCGGACAAGACCAGTCGCACCGACCGCTAGAGTCCCGGCCCCGCATCCGGGCAATCGAGACGCTGCCCGCCGTTCCACCCGAACGCCGGGGACCGCCACCCGCGGAGGTCAACACGCTCCAGGACCAACGGGCCGCCTTCATCGGGGCAGTACCCGCCCCGGCGGTCACCAACAGCAGCCGGCCCACCGCACAACGCCGGACAACACGGGCCAGCCCCGTCACGCAGACTCGCCACCGAGTAGCCGGACCCGCAAAGCCGGTCGACGCTGGGAACAGGCCGCCATCCGGCACCTCGGACCGACCTGCACCAGCCCGTACCAGCGCCAACGCCTCCGCCACACCGAGCAGAGCCGCCATCCGGCGCCCGAAGCTGGCCCCCGCCAACACGAGTAGACCGGGAGACACAAACGGAGGCCCCCGGCCCGCCACCGCGACCACCCGTCGCCAACGCGCGCCAACGACAGCCCCGGCTGCGGCATACCACACCGGGTACCTTCGTCCTAGACCTGCCGCAGGTCACGCAACGGTACCCGGCGGCCAGTAGCTGGCATTCCGGCGTCTGAACCCGGACCATTTTTTTTTTTTTTTTTTACGTGGGGAAATACTCATGGACACCCCGAGGCCCTTAAGTAGGGGAGGGCCTCGGGGTAGTGCCGGACTCCTACCGGCTAAAACCCCACGGTGACCGTCCTTGGGCGCTGCGGCGGGGGACCGGGAACTCTAGTAAGACGTCATAGAGTCCCCCGCCGCGCCTTGCCTGTCGAGGCTCATCCCGGGGGGAACCACAACGTGTCATTCCCCCCTAATTTCTCCGCCGCGGACGCCAGGTCACCCGACGCCCGCGGCCCCGGGGCTGACTTCGGTGCTCGGGCCCCTAACGCCGAGCACCTGCAGCCCCCACGGGCGGCCCGTCCATCCCCCGGCCATCGACGTGGTGGCCGGAGGTGAAAGCTGACGGGCCGCCCCAACTCTTCAAGAGCTATTGAAAGGGGCCAGGAGGCGAAGATCGCCTCGCCCTCGCCCCTCTCCGAGCCCTCCCTCTCCGAGCGGGATGCGCGGCCTGCTCGCGCGCCCGCTCGGCGGCCTCCTTCTGTGATATAACTACCTCACAGATGGAGGCCACCACTTGCCATGTCCTCTCGCTGGCCACCATTTTGCCAACTACTGTGGGTGACAGTGTGGGTGACGAAAGAATCGCAAAGATAAACACTGCCGAAAGGCAAGCGACCGCGAGAGCGAGAGTGAGAGAGAGAGTGAGAGCGTACGCGCGAGCGAGAGAAGTGTAAAGGGCAATAGACGCCGAAATCGGTGTGGCAATGAACGTGTGCGAGAACCCAAATATAAGAAAGCGAACGATAGAAGACAGGTTCAGAGTGTATTATGCGAGCGTGACGTATAGAGAAATTGCGAAATAAAAAACCTGTGAGTGCACCGAGATTACGAGGGATAATTCTCTAAATCGACATCACGAAACCATATCCCTACATACCGTGGCCAGCGAGAGGTTCCTCCCAGCTTGCTGTTGCAGGACACGGTGCTCATCTGCCCACGCTGGGCAGGCTGCCAGCGTGTGCTGCGCCGTGTCCCGAGGGTCTCCACAATGGTGGCACACCGCCGTCGCCTCCTTCCCGATTCGACACAGGTACTCCCCAAAGCAACCATGCCCGGTGAGCACCTGTGTCATCCTGTAGGACAGCCTACCCGGTTTGTCCTGCCACTCTTGCCAATGTGGCAGGACTGCACCAACGGACCGTTGTGTGGCTCCACCAGTCTGAATGAGTTGGTGGAACCACATAAACAAAACGGTCCGTTGGGCATGGCGCCTCGTCGCTTCGACCGCTTGCCTCCTCTCCTCTGGCGGCCTCCCAGCCTCCTGGAGCCCCCTCGAATGGCGGAAAACCAATTGGTTTCTCCAGGCTAGGAGCTCCGGTCGCCGCCGAGCCGTACCGCGTCCCTGATCACCCTCATTGGGTGGGCGACGCGGACGGCTTGGTGGCGACGGTATGGGGAGGGGGCGACGGGTCCCCACCGTTCTCCTTGTTGGAGCGCGGTCGGGGATTCGTCGCCGTGGACTGGGGGCGAGTCGCTGTGGTGGGGTGCTACATTTCGCCCCGTAGCGGTCACGCTGCGTTCGAGCTGTACTTGGCCGAGGTCGCGGCATGCGTGCAGCGCTGCGCGGCCCGGCCGGTGCTGGTCCTGGGGGATTTTAATGCCAAGTCGGTGGCTTGGGGATCCCCCAGGACCTCCGTTCGCGGCGGGATCCTGGGCGATTGGGCGGCGGGGCTCGACCTCCGGGTATTGAACCGGGGGTCGGAGCACACATGCGTGCGGCGATATGGGGGGTCCATCGTGGATGTTGGATTCGCGACCCCCAACGCCGTGCGCATGGTGTCGGGTTGGCACGTGGTCGCGGGGGCAGAGACACTCTCCGATCACCGGTACATCCGGATGGAGGTCTCTGCCGCCGCGAGTGCATCCCGACACGGCCGCCTGCGTGGCACCCCACCACGCCGCTGGGCGCTTCGGCGCCTGGACAAGGACGCCCTGATGGCAGCTGCCCTCGCTGCAACTTGGCCGCAGGGAGCGGCCGAGTTGCCGAGCATAGAGGAGGAGGTCGCCCGGCTCGGAGCATTGGTCGCGGGTATTTGCGACGCGGCGATGCCTCGGGTCGGGCGGGCTTCTCCTCGCCGGGCGGTGTACTGGTGGTCGGACATGATCGCGGAGTTGCGAGTCGCGACTGTCCGCGCCCGACGCCAGTACACCCGCGCGCGCCGTCGTCAACGTACAGGCGACGGCGTGGCGCGAGCGAGGGCAGCTGATGACCTGTATGGAGCATACCGCGTGGCGCGGGTTGCTCTGCAGGTCGCCATCAAACGGGCCAAGACCCGGGCATGGAAGGAGCTCCTCCAGACCCTTGATGACGATCCATGGGGGCGCCCATATAAGGTGGTGCTGAATAAGCTCCGCCCGTGGGCGCCCCCCGTCACCGAGGGTCTTGACCCCCGGCTGCTGGAGGACGTGGTCAATACACTCTTCCCAATTGGGGAGAGGGGACCGCGTCCTCCGGCGGCGGCGGCTGTCCCAGTGGAGTGGACGGCCGAGCTGGGGGTCACGCAGGAGGAGCTGGCAGCGGCCATCAGACGGCTCGGGGTTCGTAACAAGGCCCCGGGTCCGGATGGTGTGCCCGGCCGGGTTTGGGTCTTGACCCAGGGCGTCCTTGGGGCCGACCTCAGGCGGTTGTTCGACCGCTGCCTGAGGGACGGGCGATTCCCCCCCAGTTGGAAGGTGGCGAGGATGGTCCTCCTCCGGAAGGAGGGTCGGCCCGCGGAGTCTCCCTCCGCATACCGGCCCATTTGTCTCCTCGACGAGGTGGGCAAGCTCTTCGAGCGAGTGATTGCTGCCCGCCTCGTCGAGCACCTGTCGCGGGGTGATCCCGGTCTGGCCGACTGCCAGTTCGGTTTCCGGGGGGGCCGATCGACTATCGACGCGATAGGTCGTGTGAGGGCCCTCTCGGGGGCGGCCGTCTCCCGGGGAGGGGTGGCATTGGCAATATCCTTGGATATTGCCAATGCCTTTAACACCCTCCCCTGGGAAGGGATAAGGAGGGGACTCGAATATCATCGAGTCCCCCCTTGTCTCAGGGCGGTCGTCGGGGATTATCTCTGCGGCAGGTGGATCGAGTATCCGGGCCGGGATGGTGATATGCGGAGGGAGGTGTACTGCGGTGTTCCGCAGGGGTCGGTCCTCGGGCCACTCCTGTGGAACATCGCGTACGACTCGGTGTTGCGGGCCGGCCTCCCCGACGGCGTCAGCACGGTGTGTTATGCGGATGACACACTGGTGCTGGCCGTCGGGGCGCACTGGGGGAGGGCCATGCGTCGCGCGGAGGAGGGGTCGCAACGCGTCGTCGACCGGATCAGGGGGATGGGGATGACGGTGGCGGTCCATAAGACCGAGGTGATTGCGTTTCATTCACCTCGGCAGGATCCGCCACCCCCTCTGATCCGGGTGGGTGGGGCTGACATCGAGGTGAAGCCCCAGATCAGGTATCTAGGGCTGATCCTCGATAGCCACTGGCGTTTCGAGGAGCATTTCCGCTGCCTGGTCCCCCGGTTGGAAAGGATGGTTGCGGCTCTGGGCCGGATCCTGCCCAACCTGGGGGGCCCGGCGGGCCGAGTTCGTCGCCTCTATGTGGCAATGGTCCAGTCGTTGGCCCTATACGGGGCCCCCGTCTGGGCGGACGACCTGGCTGCCTCCCGGCGCAGCATGACTATGCTGCGTCGGGTGCAGAGGCGCATGGCGCTCAGGGTCGTCCGCGGGTATCGGACCATGTCACATGAGGCGGCGACGGTTCTAGCGGGGATGCCGCCCATGGACCTGCTCGCGCGGTCGCACGCGGTGATGTACCGGCACCGCGTCGACCGTCGCGCGGGGGTGGGGGCGGTCCCGGGCGGGCAGGAACCTGCTTGGGGCGATTTGAAGCGCCAGGCCCGGCAGTCCGTGTTGCTCGCGTGGCAGGAGCGGCTGGCTCTGCCAACCGCGGGGCACCGGACTGTCGGGGCGGTTCGGCCACTCCCGAAGGAGTGGCTGGACAGAGGCCATGGCAGCCTCACCTACCGGATGGCACAGGTATTTTCCGGGCATGGCAGCTTCGGAAGATACCTGTGCCGGATAGGGAAGGAGCCGACGGCGCGTTGCTGCCACTGCGACGCTGAGCAGGACACGGCGGATCATACCCTGGAGGTATGCCCCGCGTGGGAGGGGGAGCGCCGTGTCCTGGTCGGCGTCGTCGGGCGGGATGTCTCGCTGCCGGGCGTGGTGCGCGCCATGCTCGGCAGCGAGGAGAAGTGGAGGGCCGTGGCCTCCTTCTGCGAGAACGTAATGTTGCAGAAGGAGGCCGCGGGGGTAGGGAGCGCGAGCTTCAGCGGCGCGCTGAAGCTCGCGCTCGTGCGGTGGCCCGAGGTCGTCGCCCGGTCGCGAGGCGTCGCGGGCGGCCGCCTCGGCGTGGCGGATGACCTAGGCTGGGAGGGGGGTCCTGAGGGGACCCTCCTCCCGCCAGGCGGCGCCGGGTCGGACCGGTTGGGGGTAGGAGTGCCTCCCCCTACCGGTCCGACGCAAGTGGAGGCACCCTCGGCGGTCTGGTGCGGCCATGAACGCCCGGCCGCCGAGGGGTGGAAACGGGGTCGCGGGCGGTTGCGAGTTGGGGCTCGCAGCCGCCACTAAACGCGGCCCCGTCCCGCCGCTATGAGGCAGTGTGTCTACTGGGGGGACCGATTGTCCCCCCGGGGGATGGGCGCGAAAGCGCGGGCACGGGGAGGATACCGGAAGAATGCTTCGAGCGATTCCCGGTATCCTCCCAAAGCGTGCCGAAGGGTCACCGTGGGGTTTTTAGTGGGTAGGTCCCGCGCCTGTCGTTGTACGGGCGCGGGGAATCCCACACACCCCTCCCACCTCTCCCCAAGGAGGTGGGAGGGAGTCTTTCGAAGATTTTCCCCACGACAAAAAAAAAAAAAAAAAAAAAAAAGGCTAGGAGCTCCAGGGGCGGGAGACACGCCAGGGTAGTCGCCGCCTCGTGGGAGATGGTGCGATACCCTCTAACAACCCGGATTGCCAGCCGACGGTTGACGCGGCGCAGCATCTCCGTGCTGCGCCGGCTGGCATCCAGTTGTGGGGCCCAGATTGGGGCCCCGTAGAGGGCAATTGAACGCACCACCTCCACATAGAGGCGGCGGACTCCAACATCAAGCCCCCCGATATTCGGAAGAAGGCGGCCTAACGCGGCAGCCGCCACGGGGGGCCAAGCGGTCGAAATGCTCGACGAAGCGCCACCGGCTGTCGAGGATCAGGCTCAGGTATTTCATATGGGCCTTCACCTCGACGTAGGCTGTCCCAACTCGGATCCGCAGGCCGGCCAGCGGCACCGCACGGGGGCCAAGTTTTTGAAAATACATGGCCTCCGTTTTCTGGGGTGCCACCTCTAGGCCCAGCCTGCGGATTTCGGCGACGACGGTGGCCATCGCCATCTCCGCGGCGCGCGCTGTCCCTCTCCAATCTGACCCGCTGACGAGTATCAGCGTGTCATCGGCATAACACGTCAGCGCCACGTCAGCGGGCAGAGGGGCTCCCAGTACCGAGTCGTACCCGATGTTCCATAGCAAGGGCCCAAGAACCGACCCCTGCGGAACACCGCGTACGACTCCCCTCCGCATGTATACTCCATCCCGGCCGGTGCAACTGATCCACCTGTCGCTAAGGTAGGACCCAACTATCCTCTTCAGGTATGGGGGCACACGATGAAAGTCTAGCGCCCCCATAATCGTCTCCCAGGGTAGGGTGTTAGAGGCATTGACGATATCTAGCGATATCGCCAGAACCACTCTACCCTGGGAGGTGGCCCCCTGAGAGAGGGACCGGACCAGCTGGACGGCATCGAGCGTGGAGCGTCCCTCTCTAAAGCCGAATTGGCAGGGGGCCAAGTCGGGTCCTACTGTGGACAGGTGGTTGGAGAGGCGGGCAGCTACTATGCGCTCAAAGAGCTTGCCCGCCTCATCCAACAAACACACCGGCCGGTTCGCGGAGGGCGTACCTGCGGGCCTTCCCGCCTTCTGGAGAAGGACTAGCCGCGCCGCCTTCCAGGACGAGGGGAATACCCCTCGACGGAGGCAACCGCTCAGCAGCCTCCCGAACCGCGGACTTAAGACGCCAAGGGCACAGGCCAACACCTGTTGACCCGGAGCAACCCTCCGAAACCTCATCCGACGAACGACCCGGCCCATCTCCTCGGGGGTGACCTCTAGTTCCTGGGATCAGAGGGTTGGGTCCCAGGGTTCTCGAGGAGGTGGTACCCCGACCCGGTTAGACCTCGGGAACAGGGTTGATACCACCTCCTCTAAAAACTAGAGGTCGAGGTCTGAACCCGGACCAGTTACGGGTGCAACTCCGGCCTGCCCGGCCGAACAACCCGGCACCAGCCGCCGGCCACGTGGACGCCCGGCCCGCAGCCGACCCGCCGCAGCCCATGGACCTGGAGGTCCTGGACGAAGAGTGGCTGGAAGCCCTAGGCCTAGGGCCCTAAGTTAGCATGTAAGACCCCCCCCGTAGGTTTAAGTACCCCGTTAAGTATGTAAATAGAAATAATAATAAATAGCGAAAAAAAAAAGAAACCAGAACATCAGAGAGAGGCAGCCGAGTGGGACCGCGCCCCCGGAGGAGGGGAGGTGGTGTAGCGGCAAACTTGCCGACCGTAAGTCGCTACCCACTCTCTTCTCTCTCTCTCTCACTCGCTCGCCTTCTCCCGCGCTCTCGCGCACGCCACCGACCACCGCTAGGTAGCCGTCGGCATGACGCGCCGCCCGACTCCCCGATAAGGCCGCCCAGGTGGCCAACGACGCGCGTGCGCTCCCGCAACGCGAACAACTCGCCGCGGGTATAAATCGCGAGCGCGGCGCGATATCGGGGAGATCGCTCGAGTCCGTTAGCCTGGCCTCTTCCGCCGATAACAGCACAGAGCACCCGAACCGATACGGAGCGATTCTTACATTTTTGTCAACTTGGTATTCCGCCAACGGAGCGCGTCAAAGCAGAGTGCGTCCGCAGCTGACTTTGACGCCCACAGCACCGTTTAGCCCACCGTCCCGACGTCGTGGCATCTAAGGCCACGAAACGCGGACATCCGGCCACCGGTAGGGACTAGTGCGTCCGCAGAGCCCCTCTGGATTCACGGCCTCTCAGCCGAGGGAAGGGTGGAGGTGCGTCCGCTGCCATCCGACCCCACTAGTCGGCGATCCCTACTCCGCCTCCTGACATCCTCCTACCCCAGCGAACCAGTGTAGCGGCGAACGAGCACGAGCGAGTGGCCAGCCTCGGCTGGCCCCCAGAATAGGGATCTTTATACCCCTAGCACAGGAGCGAGCGAACCCGGCGTACCGACTGAGCCGGCAAAAACCGGGGAACTCATCCGGAGTTCCCGTTACAAGCTGAATCCAAATGACCTCGAGGTAGTTGCTGTCAACGGGGCCATCATCAAAAAATACGGCCAGAAAGTTCTTTCTCTTAACCTCAACCTCCATCGAACATTTTACTGGTCCTTCATTATTGCAGATATCCAAACAACTATCATCGGAGCAGACTTCCTAGCCCATCATGCATTGCTGCTGGATCTGAAGGGTCGCTGCCCCATTGATTCCATGACTTCGTTGACCATCAAAGGCCAACTCTCAAGGGCAGCCATCCACTGCGTGTCCAGCATTGAACAGGCGAACTATTTCGGCATAGAGCACCCAGGCTACAAAGAGCTTCTGCGTGAATTCATTGACACCACGAGGCTCAATTCAGCAGTTGCCACCAATGCGAGCAACGCTGTTGCTCACCATATTGAGACAAATATTCACAAATATCCACATGGTGCCCAAGGAACTTGGTGGCTGGCGAATCACTGGGGACTACAGGAAGCTCAATTTATGCACCGTCCCAGACCGGTATCCTGTCTCACATGGAGATGACATTCTCCAGGGTCTCCACGGTTCCTCTATATTCACCATCATTGACCTTTTTTTTTTTTTTTTTTTGTACGTGGGGAAATCCTCATGGACACCCGCGGGCCGGCGGGTAGTGCCGGACTCTTACCGGCTAAAACCCCACGGTGACCATCCTCAGATGCCTGGCGAGGTACCGGGAACTCTAATGAGACATCACAGAGTCCCCCGCCATGTCGTGCTTCTTCAGGCCCCTCCCAGTGGGAGCCACTCCTCCCACCGCATTCCCACTCAACGACCACATCCATCTGGATCTCATCGAACTACCGAAGGTTGGAAATCTTCAATATTGCCTGATTACCATCGACAGATTTAGTAGATGGCCACTTGCTATCCCACTGACCAACATGTCGGCAGATACAGTTGCATCTGGCTTTTACACTCAATGGGTTTGCCAATTCGGAACGCCGCTCACCATAACCATAGACCAGGGGCTTCAATTTGAGTCAACCCTTTTCTCATCCCTCGCTCAGCTACTAGGTATCAAATGCAGCAGGACCACACTATACCATCCGCAATCGAACGGTATGGTAGAGCAGTGGCACCGCACGCTGAAGGCCGCTCTCATGTGCAACTCACGAACACCTTGGCTTGACATGCTACCAACCGTACTTCTTGGTCTCCACACCACCTACAAGGAGGACCTGAAAGCATCTCCGGCTGAAATGCTTTTTGGTACGTTACTGCGTATATCTGGTGACTTCTTCGTTTCAGACAGTATTCCAGCGGACTCCCAAGTCTTCATTAGGAGCCCTCAGGGGCTGCCAGCCTTTCAGCTGCAGTACGGGCTTAACGAACCCGGGGTACCCGAGTCATACACACACCGTAAGCCTCCTGTTGGTCGTCACAACGACCCATTCACAATTCCCTATTGGTTTTGTGAATGGTACGTGACGGCAGGAGGAACGGGGGTCTTGGCTTAACCGCCTGGGCCACGAGTATGGCGACTCTATAAAATCGCCCTCCAATCCTAAGCTATGGTGCGCGGCGATGGGATGCATGGTTGGGGGAGAAGGCCCAATCCCAAGCGACCACCTCCGGGGAACCTGCCGAACCCCCGGAGTATTAGGCTTACCCGGGTAAGGCGGCTCTGCCCGGGTGGACCTTTATTTCCGACCATCTCGTGGGATTATTATGGATACAGAAAATAAAATGGGGATGGGGCGGGTTTTGTCGGTTGGGGAGGACGGAGACGGGGTTGGGGTTAGGGTGGCGGCGCTCGCGCCCCACTCAGCGCCAGGTCCGGCTTCGTGGAGGGTGGAGGAGGACGACGAGACGGCGTCGGTCTCGTCCTTCTCCTCCAGCACGAGCCACATAGGCTCTAAGAGGAAGAGGACGGGGCAGGCCGTCGTCGAGGTGGGCGGGGCGATGAGCCCGTCGGTGAGGCTGAGTTGCCTCAGGGACGAGGTGACCGAGGAGATATCGGAGAGGATCTCCTCGTCCCTGAAGCGGGTGGAGAAAGTCGCCGCTGCCTGAGCCTTTAAGGGGCAGAAAAGCGGTGGCGCGGAGGCCCTGAAGGCCGCGGCGGAGGAAATGAGGGAGGCGGCGCGGGAGCTCAGAGGGCGGAACGCCCGTCTGCAGCTCCTGTTGGAGGAGGAGCGACAGGGGAGGAGGAGGGCAGAGGCGCTGTGGACTGGGGGGGAGTTGCCGTAGTGGGGTGCTACATTTCGCCCCGCAGCGGTCGCGGGGGTGCATCCCGGCACCACCGCCCGGGTGGCCGCTGGGCTCTTCGGAGCCTGGACAAGGACGCTCTGATGGCAGAGCACTTGGCCGCAGGGGGCGGCCGAATTGCCGAGCATAGAGGGGGAGGTCGCCTGGCTCGGACGATTAGTCGCAAGCATTTGCGACGCGACGATGCCCCGGGTCGGGCGGGCTTTTCCTCGCCGGGTGGTGAACTGGTGTTCGGCCGCGATCGCAGAATTGCGAGTCGCGAGTGTCCGCGCCCGACGCCAGTACACCCGCGTGCGCCGTCGTCAACGAACAGATGATGGCGTAGTGCGAGCGAGGGCAGATGACCTGTATGAGACATACTGTACGGCGCGGGTCGCCATCAAACGGGCCAAGATCCGGGCATGGAAGGAGCTCCTTCAGACCCTCGATGACGATCCTAGGGAGCGCCCGTATAAGGTGGTGCTGAATAAGCTCCGTCCGTGGGCGTCCCCCGTCACCGAGGGTCTTGACCCCCGGCTGCTGGAGGACGTGGTCAATTTCTCTTTCTCTTCCCAATTGGGAAGAGGGGACCACGTCCTCCGGCGGCGGCGACAGTCCCAATTGAGTGGGCGGCCGAGCTGGGGGTCACGCAGATTGAGCTGGCCGCGGCTATCAGACGGCTCGGGACGCGTAACACGGCCCCGGGACCGTATGGTGTGCCTGGCCGAGTTGGGGTCCTGACCCAGGCCGTCCTTGGGGCCGATCTTAGGCGGTTGTTTGACTGATGCCTGAGGGACGGGCGAATGCCCTCCAGTTGGAAGGTGACGAGGATGGTCTTCCTCCGGAAGGAGAGTTAGGTCTGGGTTACACAACAATAGTACTATCACCATCCACCATGCGACATGCAAATCTAGGGAGTTATGGCCAGCGTCCGTAGCTTTGGCGCTGCGCATGCTATCGCGCTTATAGCGACGAAGAGGCGAACTGTCTTTCACACCAGCGGCCAGGCAGCTTTCTTTGTTCGAGAGAGGAAAAACCCTTACGCTTCACGACACGAACGGCTATAGTCGCGCCATTATCCTAAGCCTAGTTTCCAAGCCTCGAGCACGTGCATTGTAGGAGTAGTGTTGTGTTGTTAAAATAAATATAGTTAAAACCACATCCGCTGTTTCTTTGAACATACTTGTTAATATAGTATTAGTATTATAATTGGTGACCCTGACGTGATATAAGCGGATTACACAACGATACACCCACGTGGTGAGAATACCGACCGAAAGATCACCAGCACGCGATGTCTCCCAATTACCCACGATTCATCCAGCATTGCAACCGCGTCAGACCACGAGTTCCGAGGATGCAACCTCGAAACCACCACAATTACAGCAACAAGCATTATACGACACGGATTACCTGGCTGCAGTGAGTAAACCTCAACTACCCGCATTCATGAAAGAAAGACCAGATATTTGGTTTTATTTAATCGAGGCTGAATTCGTCGTGGCAAAAACGCGCAGCGACGACGTAAAGTACAATGCAACATTAAGAGCTCTGGACCCCGACACGTTGCATCAAATAACGGATACAATCTCCACGCCGTCCACGACAAACAAATACGTGACTTTGAAACAAACAATTATTAAACGAGTTGCCGAGACCAGACAAAAACAGATGTACCGACTCCTCAATGACCTTATTCTCGGTGATAAAAAACCGTCGCAATTGCTGAGGGAGATGAGGGACCTGGCAGCCGACAGCATCAATGAAGAGATGCTACACAACCTCTGGGTGAGTCGCCTTCCAAACTCAATGCGACCACTCCTTATAATTTCAGACGCACTAAAACTCGATACGTTGGCGGAGATGGCTGACCGGCTAATTGAAACGGTCACATTAAGTGAGCCAAACTTACTAAAGCCACTGAGCACCGTGGCAACAGCAAACCTGCCTGAAAGGCCAAAGACACCGCCTTCATCAGCATTGGCGGCCCAGTTGGCTGAGCTACAATCTGCCATGGCGTTTTGCATGAAAACAATTCTGGACGTACAGAAGTAGCAGCAGTAGATGTGTGGATTTGCCCGTTCTAACCATCGAGGGAGATCACTTTCAAGGAGCCGAGACAGGGATCGCCGAAGCCCAAGCCAACAAGGTCCTTGTTATTACCACCGCCGGTTTGGTCAGAATGCCAGACGATGCAGTACACCGTGTACATTCAACACCACCAGCAACCAGGGGAACTAATCACGCTGTCATACGTTCATGCGGTAGGCCACGATAGCGTTATAAGCACCGCACTCTCAGCTGACATTAGACTGCATCTGCATGATCGATAAACCCACCAGCGATACCTGATTGACTCGGGATCAGTTGTCTCATTGCTACTGGTACGTCTATTCAAAAACCGCTCATGCAATGCTAACTTAATCTTGTTTGTAGCCAAGTTCACACCGATATCAACATATGGCCTACACGTAAGCGATGTGGATTTGGGACTACGATGAAAATTTTCTTGGTCATTCATTATAGCCGACGTGCCTGAACCAATCTTGGGTGCAGATTTCCTGGTGCAGCACGATCTCCTGATCGATTTAAGGAATAAACAGCTAATCGATTCCATTACTGGCTGTACGTCAAAGGGATTGATCATTCAGGCCAACGTGCACAGCATCTCCACGATTAGCACGACTATGTTATATGCTGATTTACTGACTTAATTCGTCAGCATCACCAAACCCAGGCAATTTACACCAAATGCCAACAATAAGTTCAGTGGCACTATCATCACTACAGGACCACCTGTGGCTGAACATGTTCGCAAGTCGTTTGGCGAGAAAGCAACCGCAGCTCGCGCAGAGATCCAACGACACCTGGACAATGGGATATCCCGTCCATCTAACCGTGCATGGGCCAGTCCGATCCACCTCACAAAGAAAAAGGATAATACCTGTAGCGTCCGGTCGTACGCACAAGAGAAAGTTTTTCTTTCGTGCAAACGGCCCACGTAATTTACGACTCTCGTTCGTCGAAGCTGTTTTTGAGGAAGATATTTTCCAAACACGCGTAACGAATGCCTTCAGTAAATTCCCTCAACAGCAAATAGAAACCGTCGTAAATTAGGGATTTCCGGAGGACACTCGACGCATTCCCATCGGAGTTTCGCTAAGTGGGCCCAGCGCGGGTGGCCCGAAGGAAATCTTGCAGTGAGGGCGCAACGTCGTCCCCCTCGATCACCACGCCGTTTCGAAAACAAGCACGCTGTGGGCGTAAGAAATAGGCGGTGATTTGGGGAAAATAAACGGCACTGATTGGAAAGGCCCAACGCGTGGTGTTAACCAATCAGGGTTGTTTAACAATTTTACTAGTGCGAACGTGGGGTCGACACGGATGGAGAAGCAACGAAACGGGACTTGGTTTTGCGCGCTCCAACGAGTACCATATCTAGTAAGAATAAAAGTATTTTTGTCACCCCAACGGTGTTTCCTACATTGACTAACCTACTCCACATTGGTGACCACGACGTGATCGAGTGTAGGAAGTGACAATTGTGTTGTTTTTATTTTGTTATTTAAGTACTCGTAAGTTCCTGCGTAAAGACAATGCAGTCGGCCAAGTCCGAACCAAGTGCCACGAGCCTGGGCAGCGTCGCGACGCCCGAGGTAGAGCACGTCGGGATAAAAGTGCCGCCGTTTTGGCCGGAGCAGCCCGAAATCTGGTTTTGCCAGGTGGAGGGTCAATTCGTATTAAGTGTCATAACGGCTGACTCTACGAAATTCTGTTACGTGATGTCACACCTTGAGCCAAAGTACGCGGTGGAGGTCAAGGACGTACTCGAGTACCCGACAGCCACTGACAAATACGAGACCCTGAAAAGGGAGTTAATCCAGAGGCTGTCTTCTTCGCAAACGCAGCGGATTCGGCAGTTGCTAGAGAAGGAAGATATGGGGGACAGGACACCGTCCCAGTTCCTACGACATATGCAGGGTCTCGCTGGAAAAATCGTATCGGAGAACTTTCTAAGGACGCTTTGGGCCAGCCGATTACCGCCGATGACGAGAGCCATTGTGAGTGCACAGGCCGACTTACCGCTGGGGAAACTGGCGGAAATCGTCGACCAGATTCAGATAGATGGATAGCCGCCGTAGCGGCAGCCCAGGTAGGTTCGACCCATGACGGCGTTATGGAGAGATTGGTGCGACGGCTGGAGGCGATGGAGCTCCGGATGAACGAGTTTAGCCGATCGCGAGCTCCACGTAGCACATCACGGAACCGCCGCAGATCCAGGTCGCGAAGAAGGAGTAAATCACCCCAGCAAATGGAGCATTGTTGGTATCACCGGACGTTCGGGGGCAGGTCGACGAAGTGCCGACAACCGTGTACTTACGGGTCGGGAAACTCGACCACCCAGCACTGAACGCGGCAATCAGTGATGGACCACGGACCTGCCGCCTTTTCGTCCTCGACCGGACACATAACGAGGAGTACTTAATTGATACGGGGTCGGACCTGTGCGTGTATCCACGCGCATTCATCAAGGGTCCGCTCCCCAAAACCAAGGGCGAGCTGTTTGCTGTCAATGGGTCGATTATCCCGACGTACGGGTTGAAGCTGGCAAACCTCGACCTGGAACTCCGACGCGCCTTTGCCTGGAGTTTCATCGTGGCTGACGTCTCGAAGCCGATTTCCTGGCGCATTTCGGCCTCCTGGTGGATCTACAGGGAAAGCAGCTCCTCGACCGGAAGACAACTTTGGCCACGACGGGAAGGGTTGCCGCCGTCGACGTACCGTCGGTCAAGGCCATCGTCGGAGACTCTCCCTACGCCGAAATTTTGGCGGAGTTCCCAGCTCTCTTGCGTCCGACGATCCACGGGGAACGGCAGATAAAGCATGACGTTGTCCATTATATACAAACGATCCCCGGACCTCCGGTATTTTGCAAACCGCGCCGGCTATCGCCGGAGTTTAAAACAGCCAAAGCGGAATTTGAGGATCTATTGAATCTCGGTCACATCCGTCCTTCTAAGAGCCAGTGGGCTTCCGCCCTGCATATGGTTGCTAAGAAGGATAACGGATGGAGACCCTGTAGAGATTATAGATTACTCAATGACTGCACAGTCCCAGACCGTTACCCGATCCCGCACATCGAGGATTTTTCGAGAATGTTATCCAGGAAGACAGTCTTTTCGACGATAGATCTGGTACGGGCATACCACTAGATCCCGGTCCACCCGGACGACATCCCGAAAACCGCGATAACGACGCCATTCGGGTTATTTGAATATTTAGTTATGCCTTTCGGGCTGAGAAATGCCGCGCAGACGTTCCAGCGGTTTATCGATACCGTCGTTAGGGGACTTGATTTCTGCTACGCGTATCTTGACGATATTTTGGTAGCGTCGGATAGTGAGGCGGAGCATCGAGATCACCTGCGCGCACTTTTCTCACGTCTCGAAGGATACGGCTGTTACATATGCCGAACGTTTCGTTCCCTAATTTTTCTGTACCACTTGCGTGCATTAGGAAAACGCCCTGCTACTTATCTACCCTTTGGAATGTAGAGTCAGTTCTCACGAGATGCAGCTGCTCAGTGACTAACGCAATTCGGAGACTACCAAATATGGTAATGTCTAACGTGCATTTAAATCCACCCCCACGGATTTTTGGGTATATAAACCCCTTGATTTTCTTACTCGGGGGATCATAATCGTACCGTCACGTTAGAGTCAACGTCACGTCTCTTGTCACGCGTATACGATTTGATAGTCAGTTGTATCTTGCGAGATCGGGCTACCGTACCCTTTCGTATCAAACCATATAGAATCCGTGAACCGGCATAAATTCTATTGCGGCCTTTATTTCCAACTGACATACCCCCACATCGCCAGTGCGTCAACACCGTGCAAGGTCATTTTAGGTAAATATAATCATTCTTTGATCGCGACATAAGATACACGAAACACTTGTATTTTATTTGTTGATTTAAGAATATATCTACATTTATTATCAAATCAGAGTTATCCAACTTCTTTAACCCATAATTATATAAAGCGATTATTATTAGTTAAACGTTCCCATAATAATATAACCTTACCGCTCGGGTTATATTATACTTAATAATTCATAGTTACGAGTTGAATTAACACATCCCCAAATCCAAATACAACCTTTTACAACCTAGTGGCTCCTCGATTACGCATCGAGTTCGTCCACGCAATCTATTACCATCCCAGCGGCTCCCTGATTACGCATCAGGTTCGTCCGCATCCTACAGCTCCCTAATTTCGCATCAGGTTCGTCTGTAATTTATCCAACTTCCCAGCAGCTCCTCGATTACGCATCGAGTTCGTCTGCGTTTCTTCCAACCTCCTAGCAGCTCCCCGATTTCGCATTGGGTTCGTCTGCGTCGTTATCAACAATCCTAGTGACTCCCCGATTTCGCATCGGGTTCGTTCACGACGTTTCACCCTCCTACGGCTCCCTGGTTTCGTACCAGGTTCGTCCGTACGTGACTCCATCCCAGAGGCTCCCTGATTTCGCGTCAGGTTCGTCCTCGTTATCAACTATCCTAACGGCTCCCCGATTTTGCATCGGGTTCGTCCGTGTACCTAACTAACAAATTGATACCATATTCCATACTCTCTCTCGCACTCGCCAGCCACGCGCGCTGCACGGCCCTAGCTCGTAACACGGCATAATAGTTAACCGGAACAAGTGCGTGTTTGCGAAATCGCAGGTAAAATTCTTAGGTTATACGGTCAACGCTGAGGGTACAAGGCCATTAGCCGAAAAAGTAAAAGTAATAGAAGAATACCCAAAACCAGCGACAATTAAACAATTGCGCGGGTTCTTGGGTATGGTAAACTTCTACCGTCGATTTATACCCGGCGCCGCCGCATTGCAGGCCCCGCTTAATCAACTGCTGCGTGGACGCAGGTTGAAGGGCAACGCTCCCGTCCAATGGACGAGTGAAGCGGAGTCTGCACTAGGAAGTCTTAACCCTTTTAGTGCCGGACGACGATATATCGTCGTTTGCTACACTTGCCAAAAGTGCCAACGACGATATATCGTCGTGTGTGTAATAACGTCTTATTCTTCGCATTACGAGACAACTTTATCTGTTAATAAATTTATAAATGGTCTAATTTGATTATAAATAATCAAATTTTGTTGACAAAGAATTTGTAAACCGATTTGGGTCTGACATTTTACACATTCTATACCGGAGTGTGCTGGGACCCTGTTTACGCTGGAGCGATAAGATGGACACTCGACGCCAGACACTCTTCTAGCCCCCAAGTTGAACTGTTTATGATAGTTATCTGAGAGTTCGTATGCCACGACTTCATCGAGGCTAAGGTCCTTCTTTCAATCTTTGCTTCACTTTTATAGAGAGAGTTTCTAACCCGTGTGCTGTGACGTTCTTTTGTGACAAAAACCGAGACGTTTTTCAACAGTTTTCTTCAAAAAGCTGTGCCCTTTTCCAAATATGGAGGACGAAGAAATAGTTCGGTTTATTAGCGAGCTTGAAATAAATGAAGAAGATTCTGATAGTGATGATAAGTTATGTGTACCGAGACGACGGAATGTTCGCCAAATACTAAGCGATAGTGAAACTGACCAAGAAGAGGGGCAAGATGTACATATTAGCGATAGTGAGGAATCTTTTAGGGATTTCACTGAAGTTACTGTTGGAAATGATACGCAATATAACCCACGCCCATTATTTTTGGAAACAGTGGGTCCAAAACATATGCCACCGAAGAATTCTTTACCTATTATTTATTTCAATTTATTCTTCACTCTTGAATTTCTTGAGATCTTGAAAACAGAAACAAATCGGTACGCAAAAGCATTTTTCGACAGCACGCCCAGAATATCAATTGCATCTAGAACAATGGACTGGAAGAAAGCCACAGTTCCAGAGATAAAGGCTTTTATAGCCGTCTTACTCGAGATGGGAATAACCCGTAGACCTACAATGTTTAGTTACTGGTCAACAAACCATAGGTATATTCCATGGTTTGGGCAAATTATTATGTAAGTTCTTTCATACTGTGGACAATACAACCTTAGCACCACGGAACAGCCCAGACTACGACGCAGCAGCAAAATTTGAATGCGTTGTTGCACATGCAAATAGAAAATTCAGGTACTATTATTCACCGAATCAACAGCTCAGCATAGACGAATCATTGGTAGGCACAAAGACCAGATCATCACTAACTCAGTATTTGCCGAATAAGAAGTACCATAAATGGGGGATCAAATTTTGGATGCTAACTGATGCAATCACACACTATTGTCTCTCATTTTATTGCTATCGGGGAGCCAAAGACGAACGTGACAAAATTGAAATACAACAAAAAGGCCTTGCTCATGTCGTAATAGACAAGTTACTAAATATGGGTAATTACTTGATGAAGGGATACCATATAATAGCCGATAATTTTTTTACCAGTATGACGTTAGCAAGATATCTGTTTAGCAAGCAAATATTTTTCACCGGAACAATTCGAAGTAACAGGAAATATATCCCACCGCAGATGAAGCAAAAACTAAATGTGGGCGAATCTAAATATTTGCGAAATCGTGAATTACTATTATTAGGTTATAGAGAAAAAAAATCACAAACAAAAAATGTGTTACTATTATCAACAGACGGAACAGCCGCAACTGCAACCAGATCAAGGCGAAGGTCCAATCAGGAGAGAGAAGGAGAAATACCAGCTATCGTAGCTGATTATAATAAATATATGGGAGGTATAGATATTTCAGACATGATGGTTTATGCATATTTAGATGAACGAAGAGCAGTGAAGTATTGGAAAAAAGTTATATTTTCCGTATTTTCACGCATGGTTCTGAATGCGTATATTTTATATCAACTGAACACAGAAGGAACGGCTATGACCCGACTGGAATTTATAACCGGTATCATCCAATCAATAACAACCGAATGGATGACGGTAAAGAGTAATGTTGAAAGGCCAGTGTGTGAAACATCGAGCAATACCGCAGGCCCAGGTATTCGCAAACTTCCTCAAAGGCGAGAAAAAGTTTGTATTGTTTGTAGTAGGAGGGACGGTGGGCCTGTACGAAGATCACGCACAATTTCTATTCATTGCGGTAAAGGGTTACACGGTGTATGTATTAGCAAACATCAATGCTATAATACGTAAATGATTTGGGTGAGTTATAAAAATGAAATGTTACATATTTGCAATAGCTAGATAACCAAATAGCAATATTTGTGATAGTAAAATTTTGTTTCAGCAATGTTGTAGTACCTATACCGATTGCTTGTCTTGCAGCAGATAAAATCCGTTCATCGCCCGCACTATGCAATCGATTTCTTCTTTTATTTTTGTTATGTAATATTGTTTATCTTGTTACATAATAGCAAAATATATTTAGATGTTACATAAATGCAAAATATATACTTCATAATAATTGGTCTATATAGAATTATGATGAAAAGATGGCTTCTTGTATGCGCAAATACGTTTTGAAAGAGAGAACTCAACGTTTACTTTTTCTTATGGAGACTTTTACCTTTGTTATTTATATAATTTTAAACGAGTAAAGAAAAACTAGTGTCATTGTTTTCTTCTCTGTTTCATCCTTAGTATACTGCTTTTTGAATCATGTAAATATTGTTTCCCGTTTGGTTTTTATGAGTATTTTCCCAAACCCTAGTAAAACTGTGAAATTCGGTCGATTATTCTCGCATAGGCACCTCTTTTTCGTCCGGCACGAAAAGGGTTAAGACTGCATTGGTGAACGCGACATTATTGGCCCATCCGTCGAACGATTCGCGACTCGCGATTATGGTAGATGCGTCGGATTATGCTTTAGGCGCGACTTTACAGCAGCGGCAAAGCGGTTCGTGGCAACCGTTAGCTTTTTGCACGAAAGCTTTGTCGCCCGCGCAGCGAAAATATAGCGCGTACGATCGCGAATTACTCGCCGCTTATACCGCGGTGAAACATTTCCGTCACGCAATCGAGGGCCGCGAATTTACGATCTATACGGACCACAAGCCAATAGTGTTCGCGTTCAAGCAAAAACCGGAGAAGTGTACGCCGAGACAATTCCGATATCTCGATCTCATCGGGCAATTCACGACGGACATTCAACACGTCAGCGGCAAAGACAATGAGGTCGCAGACGCGCTCTCGAGAATTGAAGCAGTAGCCGCACCGCTGAGTTACGCAAAATTCGCGAACGCGCAAGAGCGGGATGCGGAGCTTCAGAGTTTTCTTGGGACGTCTGATACCTCATTGGAATTGAAATGAATCCGTATAAATATAAACGACGCACCCGTTTACTGCGACGTTTCAACCGGAAGCGTGCGTCCATTCGTGACTCAACTTTTCCGACGCCAAGTGTTCGACCTGATACACGGGCTGTCGCACCCAGGTGCGAAGGCGACAGTGCGGTTATTGAAGGAGCGGTTCGTTTGGCCGTCGATGGAGAGAGATTGCCGTGAGTGGTGTCGTAATTGTCTCGAGTGTCAACGGGCAAAAGTTAGCCGACACGTATCGAGCGAGGTAGGAACCTTCGCGCCGCCGTCGAGCAGGTTTGAGCATGTGCATCTTGACCTGGTAGGGTCACTACCAGTGTCAAGGGGCAATAAATACTGCCTTACCTGCGTCGATAGGTTTACGCGATGGCCCGAAGCCTTCCCGCTCGAGAATATCGAGGCCGAGACTGCCGCGCGAACCTTCGTTTCGGGGTGGGTCGCGCGTTTTGGGACACCGGCACGGGTCACCACTGACCGAGGCCGGCAATTCGAGTCCCACCTTTCCAGGCAATTAAATGCATTGCTCGGGAGCTCGCATTTAAAGACGACCGCCTACCACCCCGCAACGAACGGTTTAGTGGAACGGTTCCACCGACAGTTGAAGGCCGCGATAAAGTGTCGCGCCGACGAACGGTGGACAGATGCGTTACCTGCCGTTCTATTAGGTATTCGCGCCGCGTACAGAGACGATCTCAAATCGTCTACCGCGGAGCTCGTATACGGCGAGAAGCGACGTTAGTGCTGCAGCTCCGCAAACATTTCCGAGGGATACGACCGATGAATGGTACCCGTCATGGTAGTAAAAAAACTTTCGTTTACAAAAATTTAGCGACTACGTCGCACGTTTTTATTAGGACGGATGCCGTACGGGGTCCGCTTGAGAATCCGTACGACGGGCCATTCTCAGTCGTATCCCGGAAAGAAAAGTATTTCGTAGTGCGGGTTAGGGGCAAAGAGACCACAGTCTCAATTGACCGGCTCAAACCCGCCTACATTCTAGCATCGAGTGCAGGTAGTGAACAGGTGCACGTCACGCCAGCACCTGTACAGGACGACATAAGCACTCCACCAACCTGTACGCAAGAACCTTTGCGTACCCGTTCAGGTAGACGGGTACGGTTTCCCTGACCGTTTACAGATTGGATAATAAGTAGTTTTAGCAAATAGCAAGTAAGGATTGTACAGATTTAGTGAAAAGTAAATAGATTATATTTTTGTATATAGTAGGTTTAAATAGTGTAAATAGTTAAGATTAGATCATTAAGATAACGTTTGGTAAGGGGGTGATGTAGCGTTCGGTTGTACGCACAAGAGAAAGTTTTTCTTTCGTGCAAATGGCCCACGTAATTTACGACTCTCCTTCGTCGAAGCTGTTTTTGAGGAAGATATTTTCCAGACCCGCGTAACGAATGCCTTCAGTAAATTCCCTCAACAGCAAATAGAGACCGTCGTAAATTAGGGATTTCCGGAGGACACTCGACGCGTTCCCATCGGAGTTTCGCCAAGTGGGTCCAACGCGGGTGGCCCGAAGGAAATCTTGCAGTGAGGGCGCAACGTCGTCCCCCTCGATCACCACGCCGTTTCGAAAGCAAGCACGCTGTGGGCGTAAGAAATAGGCGGTGATTTGGGGAAAATAAACGGCACTGATTGGAAAGGCCCAACGCGTGGGGTTAACCAATCAGGGTTGTTTAACAATTTTACCAGTGCGAACGTGGGGTCGACACGGATGGAGAAGCAACGAAACGGGATTTGGTTTTGCGCGCTCCAACGAGTACCATATCTAGTAAGAATAAAAGTATTTTTGTCACCCCAACGGTGTTTCCTACATTGACTAACCTACCCCACAAGTCTAAGCTAGAGTAGGCATCAAGTGTGGTGTTTAAGCTGAAATACGTTCGGGGGACTGCGCCTCGAACGTGCGTTTTGTTTAGATCATTATTATAAGATAGGAATAAGGAAGGGTCGACTTGAACTGTGGAAACGTCACTCTGCATCGAACGTTAGTTAAGAGAGGAGTCACAGTTTTATGCTTATGGATTTTACGTTTACGTTTTATGTCTTTCTTTTATGTTCTCTATGTTAAATAGTTTTACTAAATATTAAATAATACAGTTAATATAGTTATGTTTATTGTCCGCGTGTTTGAATCCGACCATACGCCTCTGACCATCCTCGCCAATCCTTACATACTATAGACCAATGAGAAGATGACGAGGCTAAGGTATGCGGGTACGATTGGTCGCCGTCGATAAGTCACACCTCATGCACACGCATTCTAAATCGTCGCGCGTTATTAGCCGATGCGGTCACACATACTAATCGCATCGCCTGACAAAGACGCTTCGAGACAAAGTAAGATGTGACGGCGTCTGCGTTGCGGTGGATTTTAAACCAAGGGCGTAGGTTCGGATTATAGAGTTCCATCTACAAACCAAATAAAATTGTCATTATGTTTCTTAATACACTTATTTACAATTACTTATACATAAATATCAGGCTGTTACTTACTTATTCCATATCTTCTGAAAAACTGCTTCACTTGTACTTTCAATTTCAGAATTGCTGTTTTCAATTGTCAATTCTGCCATTTTGGTATCTAATAAATTATCTTTTTCCCAATACTGCTTTTCCAGCTTCTCAACGTGCTCACAGCATTTTTTCCAATCTTCAGGAGATATAGAATTTACAGCATCATCTGTTAACTTGTATAATTCGGCACTGGTTAAGGTGGAGGGATTATTTTCCCTTACTTTTCGTTTCACTTGTGCCTAAATTAATTCTATTGGATTCAGTTCGCACATATAGGACGGCAATCTTATCATTGTGTGCCCGTGTGCTTTTAAAATTTCGTCGATTTTATGTTTTTTCTTTAGATTTATGTTTCTCGATTAGTTCGTATAATTCATATCGCAGCATGCTTTCAGCAAAAGGAACATTGTTTTTTATAAGCCATTCAATCATCTTTGACTTTGTAGCATATTTCGAAGGAGGCTTATTTATCTGTACCGAATAATAAGGTGTATTATCCATTAAAATGACTGTATCTTCGGGAATTTTTAATAACAATTTTTCTTGGATCCATCTGTTAAAAATTTTTGTATTAGGAACAAGTGTGAAACGTGAGTAGGATAACTTATCAAATATCTAATTCACTAAGAAATAAAAGTTAATTAAAGACATATGTAATTGAATTTCATGTTAATGTATAAATACCTTTAAAAATTTTCCCCATTCATTTGTTCGTGGTAATCTCCAGTTTCAGAGCGGGCTTTAAACATTAATTTGGCACCATTGACAAATCCTGCCTTCCCTCCAGCATGTACAATTATAAATCGATGAGATGCACTGGTGTTTTTCACAATACCAATCATGTGTTCACTTTGCCAACACTTTCCAAAGGATAGGGTATTGTCTATCCAAGTTTCATCGATTTAAATTATGTTTTTATTCTGGGCACGATAATATTGAAGGGCTTTTAAATATTTGCCTCTCCAAGCAATAATTTGTAGCCGTTCTATTAAGAATTTTCTAATTTTGTTGCTTTTTTCCATTTATAGCCAATACTTTTTAATAATTTACAAAGTGTAACGAGTTTCCAAGGGAACACAATTTTTTCTTTTATTGTGGTTAATAATTTTGGGCCACTGGGCACAATTTTCTTTTCGGTGTAAAAATCGTAAATTATATTTCGTATCACAGTCCTATCTTCTTCCGAATAATGGAACTTCTTTTCAATGCTTCTCGGACGTTTTTTTCCAGGAGATGAAAGAAGCTCATCTTCCTTCCGGATCCTCGTTACCGTTGTGTTGGAAATTCCGACACTACCCGGTACATATGAGGCATAACAACGGGCAAGACGTCGCGCAGGCAAGCGGACCCCAGCGACGAACGCCAGGCCCCGCCATAAACCACCCCCGAAGGCATGCAAATATTGCCTTTTGTTTGCTTCTTCGTCACATTTTCTGGTTACATGCCGAATAATGTTTCGGGCCTCACTATTATACTATATTACGGTTTGGTCCCCCTTTTGAGATGCCATTTCGTTTGTTGAATATTTAACACGTTGAGTGCGACGCCGATTTTGCTATACTTTTGGCTCAGGCGGCAGCGCGTGAGTACTTGATGCCGAACGCTAGACTGAAGAGTATCAACAGACGATAAGTTTGTTACACTGTATTGTTGGAAATTCCGACACTACCCGGTACACATGAGGCATAACAACGGGCAAGACGTCGCGCAGGCAAGCGGACCCCAGCGACGAACGCCAGGCCCCGTCATAAACCACCCCCGAAGGCTCTTGAAAGGCCTTCGTCAAGAGGGCTGCATGGCGACTTGGGCGAGACACTTCTTTCCGAGCGATTAGCTGCGACGCATCGTGCAGAGCACAGCAACTGAATAAAACAATCATTGTATTTTCGAAAACGTTTCTTACAGTTGATACGGAAACTCTGGTGTAATCTGCAAAATGCACATTAGACTGCTGCACGGCATGCAAATATTGCCTTTTATTTGCTTCTTCGTCACATTTTCTGGTTACATGCCGAATAATGTTTCGGGCCTCACTATTATACTATATTACGGTTTGGCCCCTTTTTTGAGATGCCATTTCGTTTGTTGAATATTTAACACGTTGAGTGCGACGCCGATCTTGCTATACTTTTGGCTCAGGCGGCAGCGCGTGAGTACTTGATGCCGAACGCTGGACTGAAGAGTATCAACAGACGATAACTTTGTTACACTGTATTGTTGGAAATTCCGACACTACCCGGTACACATGAGGCATAACAACGGGCAAGACGTCGCGCAGGCAAGCGGACCCCAGCGACGAACGCCAGGCCCCGCCATAAACCACCCCCGAAGGCCCTTGAAAGGCCTTCGTCAAGAGGGCTGCATGGCGACTTGGGCGAGACACTTCTTTGCGAGCGATTAGCTGCGACGCATCGTGCAGAGCACAGCAACTGAATAAAACAATCATTGTATTTTCGAAAACGTTTCTTACAGTTGATACGGAAACTCTGGTGTAATCCGCAAAATGCACATTAGACTGCTGCACAACATGCAAATATTGCCTTCTGTTTGCTTCTTCGTCACATTTTCTGGTTACATGCCGAATAATGTTTCGGGCCTCACTATTATACTATATTACGGTTTGGTCCCTCTTTTGAGATGCCATTTCGTTTGTTGAATATTTAACACGTTGAGTGCGACGCCGATCTTGCTATACTTTTGGCTCAGGCGGCAGCGCGTGAGTACTTGATGCCGAACGCTGGACTGAAGAGTATCAACAGACGATAACTTTGTTACACTGTATTGTTGGAAATTCCGACACTACCCGGTACACATGAGGCATAACAACGGGCAAGACGTCGCGCAGGCAAGCGGACCCCAGCGACGAACGCCAGGCCCCGCCATAAACCACCCCCGAAGGCCCTTGAAAGGCCTTCGTCAAGAGGGCTGCATGGCGACTTGGGCGAGATACTTCTTTCCGAGCGATTAGCTGCGACGCATCGTGCAGAGCACAGCAACTGAATAAAACAATCATTGTATTTTCGAAAACGTTTCTTACAGTTGATACGGAAACTCTGGTGTAATCCGCAAAATGCACATTAGACTGCTGCACGGCATGCAAATATTGCCTTTTGTTTGCTTCTTCGTCACATTTTCTGGTTACATGCCGAATAATGTTTCGGGCCTCACTATTATACTATATTACGGTTTGGTCCCTCTTTTGAGATGCCATTTCGTTTGTTGAATATTTAACACGTTGAGTGCGACGCCGATTTTGCTATACTTTTGGCTCAGGCTGCAGCGCGTGAGTACTTGATGCCGAACGCTAGACTGAAGAGTATCAACAGACGATAACTTTGTTACACTGTATCCTTTGTCGTTTGGACTGTGAAAATGATACAGCCAATGCACATATATACAATTTATAAACATAAGATAATGGGGTGGGGAATGCCAGAGAGGCAAAAGAGCGAACACCAAGAGACGATCAGTCTGAAAAAGCCAAGGGAGTACAAAGATTCATTGCAGCAGAGAGAATTCAGTTTTACAGTAACTATTTTGAAAAAGTTTTGGTACCCATCAACTAAAAATGTTGAGAGGACGAAGAGATAGTGACTCGTCGAGTGAGCCATCTGTACCACGCAAACGTCGGCGTGTAATACCACTGCCATCTTCAGATAGTGATAATTCATCTGATAGTTCACTAAGGAATATTGAAACTAGTGATCCGCGAGGCAACCGGCCAAACATTGCATCTTACACAAGTCCCCATTGTGCTGCGATAATCATTACACTTATAACTTTTGCATTTACACCGGCAAATCATTGGATAAAAAAAAATACAACACCCACAAATGTTGTCATGAATTTATGTGAAAATGTGTTTGATAAAGGCCATACTTTATACACGGACAATTATTACACGAGTGTGGATTTAGTGAACAAACTCATATAAAAAAATACACATTTGGTTGGTATTCTTCGACCAAATCGCAAAGGCAATCCAAATAAAGTTGTGGCAGCCAAACTGCGACGCAGAGAAGTCATTGCTCAAGAGAACAGTAAAGGAATTACGATCATGAAATGGAAAAACAAAAGGGATGTTTTAGTTCTTTCGACCAAGTATTCTGACGAAATGGAAAACGTAACAACAAGAAGAGGTGTTTGCTGTAAACCAAAAATTATTATTGATTATAATAAAGATAAAACAGCGATTGATCTGTCTGATCAAATGGGTGCTTACAGCAGTCCACTTAGAAGATCACCAAAATGGTACAGAAAACTGGTATTCGACTTTCTTTTGAATACTGCCGTCGTGAATGCGTTACATATGTTCCAAAATGTAACAAGAAGAAAGATGTCAGTTACAACATTCCGACAACAATTGGTAGATGCTCTCACACGACATTCACATGAGGAAACTCCAATTAGGGCCGATACAAGTAGACGTATTCACAACTTTCATAAGAAGGAAGGAAAGGCGCATGAAGTTCGAAAATATTGTGCTGAATGTTACAGCACAAACACAAAAACGTTTGAACGCCAGTTAGCGAGGAAAATAACAAAGAAAGTTGCTATATACTGTAATATGTGCGAATCACAGCCACATCTTTGTTTAAAATGTTTTAATAAACTTGATTAAATATTAACATAAATTTTTTGATTGTCATTAATAATTTAACCCTTTACAATGCCGGTCTCATGCACTGATGTCGACCAAACGAGAAGTTCGCTGTCAGTCCCTAAAATCCACGCCGTCCAAACGAAAAGTCGATTGTCAGTCCCTAGGGACGCGACAAAGGGACGCGACTTTCGTCGAAACGAAGCCAGCACGGCTATACCGCGCTCGTAGTACATACATAAGATAGTTAGAACGATGTGACTTTTGCCGAAAAAGCAGGTAACGGCTAAAAATAACTTAGGATAACCAACCAGCGACGGCCAGGTCAGCGCGCTTCCCCGAGTATAAATAAGGGCCTTCCGGCCCATGTTCGGCAGTCGCTAGCCGACTTAGTACAGAGAAGCTCCTCAGTGCCGGCTCCTACGCGGATGTGCCAAGCTGCGGAAAAACTATTTGTCATACAGTCGGGTGCCCTCGTCAGGAAAAGCTCTTCAGTGCCGGCTCCTACGCGGATGTGCCAAACTGCAGGAGAGCGCCCACAAACCCTTACGGACAACGTCAGCAAGAAACTCGTGTTCGCCGCGGTTAAGCGCCCCTACAAGACACGGTACGCGGCACCTACGCGGAGCGTCGCCACCGGTCTCTTAGGCTCCGCGCCCTCGTCCATTCGACGACCAACCCTCGCCGGCAACGGATCTGCCGCCGGAGTTTTGTAACGAGCAACGACGAATAAAATTACGAGTTCGCCCTCGGGTTTGACTCTGCTTTACAGCGATGTCTTAGTGCCCCTTTAGTTTCCTACACCCTCACCTACACCCTCTCCCAGTAACACTCTCCTCTTCCTCCCAATCAATCCTCGCAACTCACCCTCCTTTATAATATTAATTATATACGTAGATGATGTATTAATAGCTTCCAAAAATGTACAAACAATTATAGAAATAAAACAAGTGTTAAAAGATAGATTTAAAATGAACGATTTAGGAAAAGTAAGTAACATTCTAGATATACAAGTAGAAAGGGAACACGATTTAGGTCCGATAAAACTAAAGCAACGAAAATATATCATGGAAACTTTAAAGAAATTCGGCCTAGAGAACTGTAAACCCACCAGCACACCTCTTGTGCCAAACGAATCGTTTAATCATATTGATGTGTAGCGGCCATTGTATAGCCACTACGCCCTTGCCAGAGTATGAATGGGAATAGAATGCAAGGCTAGTTTTAAGCTTTCTATTTTTCCATTTTCCCAGGGTCTCGTACGAGCCTGGTCGTCCTGTTAAACACTTAGCGACCAAAGCCGTACGAGGCGCCTGTTTTCCCTCAAGGTTTCGTCTGGGCCTCGGACTACCCCGATCCGGGCCCAGCGAGCCTCTTGACTTTTATAACTCTCTTCCGCTATAACTAAACTTTCTCTCAACTAAGTATTTTCCAGTTTCGTTTTTCCGTCTTTCTGACGCGTCTCTTTTTCTCTCTTTTTACTATTAGAGTAAGGAAATGTATATATGGGGTAGAGTCGTAGGAATAGGGGCCAGTCTGTTGACGTTCATGATCAGTCTGGTAAAGACGTTGTGCAGTCCGTAAGAGTCAGTCGGTTAACGACGTGGTAGTATCGCAGTTAATAGTAACCTACGTGTGGCTACACACCCATACCCACGAAATAAACATTTAACCCTTTGCACTCCGTTGTCGCCGTATTTGCGACATTAAAAAGCTAACAGTAAATCCGCTGTCGCCGTAGCGGCGACATGGTTGTTTTGCTGCCTCGGCGCCCTTAAAACAGTTAGGTAAGCAAAATAGTCTGTGCTTATCTTATAGTGTTTATGATACGTTTATTATGTTTACATTGTAATAAGAGTAAAAAGTGCTCTATTTAAGTTTATTTCGTTACATTCATAACGTTATAACCCTTCGTGTAGTGAAGATGGAAGGCGAAAATTTTGACGATAGTTGTGAAATAAGTGATGTGGAAGATGAACTCGATTTTGCGTTGCTTGCCGACGATTTAAGTCAAATAGAATTAGAAGATCATTTAGAGACAGATAGTGACGATAGTGACGTAATAGTAGTTAGAAAAAAAAGAAGAATTGCAATTATTGAATCAGATTTAGAGGACGAAGATACACCATCTGTAGACGTCGATGTATGGAGTAATATTACGGGAAGCGACATTCCTTTGGAAAAAATCAATTTTTCAACAGGAAATAAAATACCAGGGCCACAAGTTTTCAACATCGAGGAACCATTACAATTTTTTAAACTGTATTTCACGGAAGAGTTAGTGGACGAAATAGTGTCAGAAACAAATAGTTACGCCAAGAACAAATTGAAAAATAAAACTCTTTCCAAAGATTCTATATGGCATACATGGCGCGACACAAATAAGGAGGAATTTTGGGCCTTTATCGGTGTAATTTTGAATATGGGAACTGTGGTTTTGCCAAATGTTCAAGATTATTGGTCTATTAGTGCAAATACCAAAATACCATTTTTTTCTGATGTGTTCACTAGAAGCAGATTTAACCAATTATTTTGGATGTTACATTTAAAAACAGTTAATCAGCAACAAACAGACATCAGAACACGGATTCAACGGGTCAGTAATTTTATGGAATATATCAATTCAAAATTTGCGGAATATTTTGTACCAGAACAAGATATATGTGTCGACGAATCGGTAATAAAATTCAAAGGTAAAATTAGTTTTATAACCTACAATCCAAATAAGCCTACAAAATGGGGCATACGCATATACGTTTTGGCTGACTCAGAAACTGGGTATATGTACAATATTCTCCCATATTATGGTAGTATTACCTCCGATAATCTTATAAAACCTCAATTGCCTGTCAGTACTAGAATTCCATTGCACCTGTATAACAATTTATTGTCGAACGTACCAGATGCACAAGGTTACCATATGTATACAGATAGGTATTACACTAGCATTGTTCTGGCGGAAGAATTATTACAAATGAAATGCCATCTAACAGGTACAATAAAAATCAATCGCAAGGGCATACCTGATCCAATAAAGAAACCCAAATTCGGTGAAAATAAATCGATCGCTTACAAAAAGGGAAGAACGATGATATTGTCTTGGAAAGATAAAAGGGTGGTTACGCTGATAAGCACCAGTGATATCGCTGAATTCATTACAAAAACCAGATTTGTAAGAGGAGGTGAACAACAAAATGTGGAAAAGCCAAAAATTGTTGTTAACTACACGGCTTCAATGGGCGGTGTTGATCGCGCTGATCAATACGCATCTTCATATTGTTTTCTAAGAAAATCTCTTAAGTGGTGGAGGAAGATGTTCTTTTGGGGAATGGAGATGTCTGCAATAAATGCATACATTTTATATAAGTGTGTAAGAAAAAGCAAGAACGAAAAACCACTGTCCCATTTGAAGTTCGTCAAGAGATTAGTCGATCAACTTGTAGGTGAATTCCGCGAAGATCGATCAAGACCTTCCACTTCAGCAACTGAAACAAGACTGGACAAAAAACTGCACATATTGCGAAAAGGCAAGAAAAGAGATTGTATTGTTTGTTCTAATAGACAGGAAAAAGGACAAAGACGCGAAACTTCGGAATACTGTGATACTTGTCCCGGTAAACCGCGAATGCATATGGGCAATTGTTTCGAAAGATATCACACTTTAAGAAATTTGAAGTCCTAAAATTTATGTTTTTCTTTTATAATATAAGTTAGAATATGTTTTGTTTATAAAATAGCTAAGAAATAAAAATTTTGTTTTATTGAAACGACTCTATTTTTCTTCTACATCATAGGTATGTACTTGGAACTAATATAGTGCTGGAGTTGCTGGTAGCCTCTATGCATTACTAGGCTAGAGTGCAAAGGGTTAATAATTGTGGAGTAGATAGTCGGATCGTTATTTGAACCACCAGCTCCCTCATACCTACTCCGATAACGGGACTAATTTCATTGGAGTTAAAAATCAACTAAATAAATTAGGAATGTTGCTAGACAGTAAAAAATATAAGGACCGCATTCAAGGTGTCCTAAACCAGGAACAAGTGCAGTGGCACATGATCGCACCTCATGCACCGCATTTCCGCGGTCTGTAGGAAGGGGCGGTAAAATCAGTGAAAACAGACCTAAAGCGAGTCATAGGCGAACAAATTTTGACCTTCGAAGAATTATACACTATTCTTGTACAAATAGAAGGTTGTTTGAATTCCCGTCCCCTCCATCCTTTGTCGAACGATCCTAAGAATTTCTCGCTACCAACTAATTCAATACACTATCCAGCATTTTTGGAAACGATGACATTAGGAATATTTGTACAAATTACAGCAACTCCACAAATGGCAAACAGATTCACCTGGTGTCATCAAAATCGAAACTTTAGTAGTCATCGACGAAGATAATCTTGTTCTTAGTACTAAAGTACACAACAACAAAATTCGCAATTGTTACCATTGCAGGTATTAGCAATGTATGTAGAAGATGATCTTTCTAGAAGACAATACGAAATTATCAGGCAAACAAACAAAAAATTCTATCCATGTTACTCAGTATTAAAAACAGTGAAAATAAATTGCTATCCAAATAAAAATTCATTTACAGTGACTGCTACCTCTGCGGAAATAAGTGTACAGGAATTAATGAATCACACCACTAACAGATTATTAATATATTTACAAGATGTTAGTAGGAACTTTAAACCAAAAAGATGCCAATACTATAAATCTAATTTCCAAGTGGGGTTATGACGGATCGCAACAGTCCCAATACAAACAAAAATTTAACAACGATGCAGATTCGGACGCAAACATATTTCAAAGTTCGTTGTGCCACTACGATTAACTTGTGGCATAAATAATACAAGAATTATTTGGCAGAATCCAATACCATCTTCACCACGTTATTGTAGGCCTATAAGGATTATATTCATTAAAGAATCTGGTGATATAATTAACGAAGAAATTCGTTATATACAAACACAAATAGATGCTCTGCAAGAGTCAAAAGTAACAGTGGTAGATCGAAATTTATCTGTTAGGCATACAATGCTATTAACTATGATTGATGCCAAGGTATGTAACGCAGTCACTCACAATTCTTCAACAATGAGGTGTTACATTTGCGGTGCATCTTCTAAAGAATTTAATAATTTAGCGGAGCAAAAAGAAATTAATGAAGATACGTTAAAATTTGACTTATCAATCTTGCACGCAAGAATAAGATTATTCGAAAGCCTATTACATTTATCTTATAAGCAACCCATAAAAAAATGACAAGTACGATCGGAAAGTGAGAAAAGCATCGTGCACGACAGAAAATTATTAATTCAAGAAGAATTTAGGAAGAAGATGGGTTTAATTGTTGATGTATCGAAACCAGGTTTCGGCAACACTAATGACGGCAATAGTAGTCCAAGATTTTTTATGAACCCTGAGGTAACAGCAGAAATAACGAGCTTAAATCAACAACTTGTAACTCGTTTTAAAGTTATTTTAGAAGTAATATCTAGTGGCTACGAAATAAATATTCAAGAATTCGCTATATATACTACTGACACGGCAAAGCTATACGTTAAATTATACCCATGGTATCCAATGACACCTACCGTACATAAAATTTTAATTCATGGTCTATTATAATAAAAAATGCCCTGCTGTCTATTGCACAATTATCGGAAGAGGCAGCTGAGGCAAGAAATGAACATTTCCGTTTGTATTGTCAAAATTATTCAAGGAAAGTTTCAAGGGAGACATGCAATATGGACGTCCTGAATAGATTACTTATCAATTCTGATCCACTTTTAATTGGTATGAGACCCAAAATTAAGAAAAAAAACAAAACAATTTTCAAAAGAAACTATGCAAATGCTCCTACCACCTGATGAACCTACGAACGATAGTGAACCTGAAGAAAATGTTCTTTCGGAGGAATATGAAATGTCTTCAGACGAAGAACTATAATGTTATATATATTTTTAGTTATATAGGTAGTATGTATTTTTGGTTATATTAATTGTATGTTTTCTTAGTTACATTTAGTTATATATTTTCATTCATTTTTAATTTTATATGTTACTATTTGCATAAAAACATTTAAATCGTTAAAAAACGCATAATAATGATTTTTCATCTTTAAATTCTTTACATCTTACCATAAAGAAGTAGCCAATTACATTCTGAACCAATTGAATAAAAGAAATAATTTTGGCCAGCTAGATCGAGCAAATACCCCACTGTGCGCCGGTGGAAAGCGTTTACGGGATCGTGTTCCGTATTCCGGGAGAATTTTTCTTACTGAAGGATATGACTATCAACCCTCAAATGTTCCTGGAGGAATTTCGAGAGCACATGCGCCAAGTTCGCTCAGTGCCAGTAGCGCCGAAGTTCAAAAAGCGCGCGTTTATATGTATGTGAAGACTTAACTACTATCCAGCGATGACTTGTTGGCTAGACACCCACAAACTAAACGGGACAAGGGCAAGGAGAGAAGGTCTACGCACCGCCCTATTCCCACTATAGAGGCCCGCTCTGACGTCACGCTACATAGTAGTAGGATCTCGATATCTGCGAGAGATATAACGAAACCGCTTTTACTTACTGTTTACTAAATAATGCAAGTTCATTCATTTGGTGAAGTCTAGAATAGTCTTCAAACATTTCACGAATTATAAACAGACCAAAACATAAACGTATAATTCATATGAAATATTTAAAAAAATGTAAGAATTATTAATAAGCTTTGAGATCTTTTTGCAAATATTTAAGAATAAGTATGTAATTATTTATACGAAAGATTTTTATTCGAATAATTTATATGTATTTTTTTTCATTCAAGAATTTCATAAATACTTATTTTATCGGATTCAATCATCCTTTAGAAAGTTGTGACAAAAGGGGTCCGTTTCGCTTGTCTATGGGCGGGATAGGGGGTGCTACAAATAAATAAGTCGTCTATGTTTGGAGGTAAATTATGACTGTAGGTCGATACCTGCATGAGAAATGTTTCATTTACGCGATAATGATGGACGCTCAGACCAATCGGGCCCATAATAAACTCGGCTGGCAGGTAAACTGTGCAGACTAATTGTGAATTTTCTGGCGACTTTCATGCGATTTTTTACACTTTCAGGTCGTCGCAGACCCTTCTTCCATTCCTCATTTAGAAACAAATGAATTTATAGATTCATAAAGTTTTTCGTACTAATTCCGCAAATTTAATATGATTCCTTATAATTTCGTAAAATTTTATCTTAAAAAATGCATTCAACACATTATAGAAGTTGTTTAATTTTTAATAAACTTAGAAAAATAATATTATTAGTGCACCAACAAATTTATTATTTTGCCGATCAGTTCATAAATTGTGTATAAACATGTAGATAATTTTTATAGTTTTAAATAAAAATCATCATTATTCTGTAAAAGAAACACTGAGCGAATTTTTAACACGGAATCTCGGCTAGGGGGCAGTAAAGGAGTGACAAAGAAAATTATGTCGGGAAAGGTTTATGATACTTCGAAATCCTTTTTGTTCTTTTACCGTTTTACTTAGAACCACCCAACGACCAATCATATTTAAAATATTGTAAGGTATAACAAAACACACCCATTTTTTAAGCTTCGTGAAGCACTGAAAAAAAGGAAGGAGTCATTCTTGTTGCGAACATTTAGTGAGCAACAACTAATTTCTCTTGAGCAAAAAGCGACCAAAAAATTACAAAGTCTCTTCAGAGATTTCTTATTTAGTATAAGATGGAATATTTTATATTATATTATATATTTTATACAATATTAATATTAATTTTAGTTAGTGTAATATCAAAGTTTAGTGATACGTTTAGTATTAAAATATAAAATTTCAGTGCTAAAGTTCAGTGGTACATTTAGTGTTACAATTAGTGTTACAGTTTAGTGTTTATTTATAATGGAATCGCACAAAAAAGGTCAAATAGTTCGCAGTGAAGCGAGGACCATGGTGAAAAGGATAGCGGTAAAATGTGACGAGGAAGCGTCAAAGGGTGAACTTCTGCACCCAATACAGCAGGCAAATGCACGTGTTGCCAAATACACTGGTTTGTCGATCAAAATGATCACCAAGATTCGAAAGGAAAGTTCAACGTCTGAACAAGGAAAGTTATTATCGCCAGGGAAGAAACGGCCGAAAAGTATCGAGAAAAAATTCCATTGCACGGAGGAGAATAAAATAGTGATTAGAAATATTATCCACGAGTTTTATGTGGAGAAAAAAATTGTGCCGACTGGTCCAAAATTGTTAGCCGCGATAAGGGAAAAAATTGTTTTCCCATGGAAATTACACACACTACACAAATTATTAAAGAGCATAGGGTACACGTGGAAAAAAAGTGTTAATATCAGACAGATATTAATTAAAAAGCCTAATACTGTTGCCTGGAGAGGGAAATATTTAAAGGCAATTGCTCATTATAGAGAGGCAAACAAAAATATTATTTATATTGATGAAACATAGGTTGATAATACCTTATCTTTCAGAAAGTGTGGTATTGTGAAAAATACCAGTTCTTCTCACCGGTTTATAATTATCCATGCTGGTGGGAAGAGTGGCTTCGTCAACAATGCATTGTTGATGTTCAAAGCGAACAGCACAAGTGGCGACTATCATGGTCAAATGAATGCCATTAATTTTGAAAAGTGGATGACTGAAAAACTTTTGCCGAATATCGCACCAAATAGTGTTATTGTGATGGACAATGCTCCATATCACTCCGTCCAAATGAATAGGCCACCATCGAAGTATGCAAAGAAGAGCGACATGATGGACTGGCTTCAGACATGAAAAAATATGAATTAGTACACTTAATACAAAAACATAAAGGACCAGAAAAAATATTTAAAGTGGATGAAGTGCTGAAATGCCATGGGCACATTGTGCTGCGATTGCCACCGTATATGTGTGATTTGAATCCCATTGAGTTGGCGTGGGCATTAATAAAACGGAGAATTCGCGAAAGAAATCCGTCCACATTAACAGTGAATGAATTGCAAACCATTGCGGAAGAAGCAGTAAATCGGACAAGTGTTGGTGAGTGGGAAAATCTTTGTCGCCACACAGAAGATTTAGAGAAGAAATATTGGGAAAAAGACAATTTATTGGAGGATGCCATGGATGACTTGGTATCAGAAATTTTGGACCATTCAGAAGACAGCGAAGACAGCAGCAGCTCCTCCGAAGATTTGTAAGGTAAGATACCATTTTTATAATTTTTACGAATTATAATGATACTGTAAAATGTAAGGAAAGATTTTTGTTCTATTCATGGTTAGTATTCTGAGCGCGCGGTTACGCCAATGTCGCTAACTCTTGTTCTATCCTACTCTATCTCGATACGTTTCGTTCGCGTCCTTCGTCACGTAATGGAATTGTAGTTGTGAGCCCTTCAGCCAATAGCGATAATACGTGTGAGGACGGGTGTCGCTATGACGCTACGGCCAATCGGCGTGTCTAGCCAGCAAGTCATCACTGTATGGTACCTGTTCTCATGTCTTCCTGCTGACTAAGGCTACAAAGAAGCCATTAGAGCGACCGTTTACTGGTCCGCATCGCGTATTGGAGCGAATATCCGACCGCGTATATTCTATAGAGGTTAATGGTAGCGCGAAGAATGTATCCGTAGAATTTATTAAATCCGCGTATATTCTTTGCGAGGAACTGCCAACCGACGGCAGCAAAGTACCACCGATAGATCAATCAAGCGATGCGCATCCAACGTTAAAATCTTACCCTGGGAGCAAAAGATCAGTGACGATCGCAACTGACGTAGTAATTAAGAAATGAATGTAACAGTTCCTACGAAACCAAAAATATCTAATTTATTTTTCGTATATAGTCATATATTTTTATATATTATAGACTAGACTAGACTAGCGCTGCACAACCCCAGACAGAGAGAGTGGGGGAAGAAACGAGCGAAGTTACCTGCGCGCAGCAGACTACGTGGGGGCAGAGCGTGCCCGACCAGTGTGGCCAGATCTGGCATAATTGAGTGCACCGACGTCGACGTTAGTAACGACAAACTTCCTTAGTGTTTAACGGAGTAGTGGGGAAAGTCGACATATCTTACCGCACGAGCCACATGTTACGCTGGATCAGCACCTCATGCAACTTCGAGAATTCGATAAAGAACGTGAATAGGAGCCTTTCCTTCTTGCTCCTGAACAGCCGAAGTCCGTCTTTGCGGCATACAATTTTGAATTTCGACGGCCCAGGCATTTAATACGTTTCGAGCTATATAGGCACATACATATAAGTAAAGAATTATTATTTGAAATAATAGAATAGTTGGAAAATAAAACGTTTAAAAATAGTTTTCATAGTCTTATTTGATAAACGAAAACGTCGGATTCATCCGCCGAGGGATTCGTCATAGGTGCAATAGTATGTAAGTCGGTTAGATTTAAGATTTAAAGATTAACGTCGAACATTTCTTTGATCAAATTAATTTAAATTAATTCTTAATTTCTTTCTTAACTTGATTAGTTCGAGCCTCGACGTTAATTTTCGGCCCTTTAGCATATGCGTAAATTGCCAATTAATTATTCAATTACTAGATTCTCGTTTTCAGTCGTTCCCTCGTCCTTGGCTTCGGTCACAGCTGTTTCATTGAAGGAAATATGTGATCGGCCGTGTGGCTGATCCGAAAGATCAAATCGTCTTCTCCTGTTGGCTGGATTCATGGAGAATGGTACTCCACTTGAAGGTGTGGAGTATCCGTTTCCTGCGGAAACGCATACCTTCCGGTTGGAAGTCCTTGTTACAGGTACTCTCTCTATATTAGACATCCTGAGTCGGGTCCTTTGGTTCTCGGCGGGTTGCAGTGGAAAAATGGAGACCAGTTTCAGGGGCGCGCATCCGTTCTCCTGTAGAAATCGAGTCATCAAGCGGAGTCAATTCGATCCCAAAATCTGTTACACGGTTCAGCATCGCGTCGTGTCGTGTCTCCCACGGTTTAGATTCATCCCTCTTTTAAAAAAATGACTACTTGGCATAATTCTATCTCTCTCTCTTCTATATTAGTTTCTAGGACTGTAAAGGGGAGATCGATGGAACTTTGATTCGATCTATCTCTCTTCGAGTCTCCACTCGCAGCGACCTCCTCGTGGTAAGACCTGGTAATCGGTGTTACCCACGATGAGGAACTTCTCTTCATATATCTGCAAAATGTCACTACAAAACAACCTACCTGTCGTTAAAAAAAAGGCCGAAGATATGACAGCCTAGACAACAATACTCCCTTAATAAGAAAAAGTATTATGTTTCAAAACGGAATAACCGATACAGAAAATGATTCGAACTCGGAAAATGAAAATAATTTCCGTCTATGTAAAAGACGAAGAAACATATGCAGCACATCGGAATTAGAAACGGAGTTAATAGACGATGAAGCTAAGGACGCCTATTGCAACATATTATGGACATGCGATAATTTCACACCAAAAATTCATCAGTTCTCTTCAAAGATGTCGGGAATAACAAAAAAAATACGCAGATCGTCCGAAATAATAGACTACTTTGAGCTTGTGGGCAATTATACGTGCCGCCTTCGGAAAATCGGCACCGCTGTCAACAATCGGTACCGCTACCGGGCACGTGTCATCGAACACGTGCCACCGAGCACCGGGTTGCGTATGATGAGTGTGTGTGTGTGAATGGGTATTTTAGAGAGAACGGAGAGAAGACGGTTTAGTCTGTGGCGTCGCCTCCCATGCTCGCCACCAGAGGGGTCGCGCTCTCGCAAGCGCTCGACCGACCCCTCAGTTCCTATATATACACTCCTCGAACGACTTCCCAATATCCTGTTGTCTAAGGCAGGGCCTGCTAGAAAGCCTTACTGATGAGTCCACTAGCAGGCCCGGACGAAACGCGCCCCCCCTCCTTTCCTTTTCCGTCCGTCCTACAGAATTCACTCGAGCAGCCCCCCGTCGCAGCGAAGCAGCGCCACAAGTCTTAGCCCGGACTCCTTTGGAGGCCACTGTTACGAATAAAGCCTTTTTTTGGAAACTTTAAACGTTTTTACGCTCAACCATCCTACAAGCTGTTCATTTCGCAAAAGCTCATAGAATATATTGCATCGGAAACAAATTGCTATTGGGCACAAAAGAATAATAACAACGTAAATGCCTAAGAAAAAACGACAGTAGACGAAATGTATTGCTTCTTCGTTCTATCATTATTGATGTCACGTAACAAAAAATTAACATTGCAAGAGTACTGGAGTAAGGATAAATATTTACAAAGCAATATTTTCGATGAAGTAATAGTCAGAGATCGTTATCTTTCGTTACTACAAATGATACATTTTTCACATGAACATGGACGCACTGATGATCGTCTAAGTAAAATAAGAGTCATAATTAATATCCTGCGAAAATCGTTCAATGACGCATTTCACCCTTTTCAAAAACTTTGCATTGATGAAAGTTTGTTATTATATAAAGGTCGCTTGTTTTTCAAGCAATACATTTTGATGAAAAGAAACCGCTTTGGCATAAAATCCTATATGCTTTGTGACTGTAAAACAGGCTATGTACAAGACCTAATAGTTTATGCTGGAATATTAACGATTATAGAAAGTGAAAACTTTCTATAGTTAGAAAATCGGGGGAAATAGTTTTGTCATTTTTGAAACCGTACCTAGGAAAAGGTCATACACTCTACGTCGATAATTTTTATTCAAGTCCCGCGTTATTTACCTTTTTACACAACAATTATACCGATGTATGCGGGACCATGAAAAAACGACGAAAAGGAATGCCGAAGATTGAAGGGAAATTAAAAAAAGGAAAGGCATGTTTTCGATATTCAAAAAGTCTGCTGGTCATGAAATGGATAGATAAAAGAGACGTTTACATGATTTCGAGTATGCATACCACAGATTTTGCAACAGCATCAAAATATGGAGGGCAATGCAGTGTGCAGAAGCCTGTGAGTGTTATCGACTATAATAAGTCAATGGGCATAGTCGATAAGGTAGACATGATGATTAGTACCGTCAATACAACAAGAAAATCATTAAAATTATATCGTAAATTTTTTTCCACCTCATCGACATCTGTGTATGGATTGCATATTGCTTGTATAAGTACAAACGGGGAGAAATCATATCGATGGCAAAATTCCATTTAGCGTTGATAAAGCAAATAATCAAAAACTACCATCATAATGTAATTCGGTGTAATACCAGAGCCGCTGATAATCCAGCGAGATTAACGGAGAGACATTTCTCCTCACTGTATACAGGGTGGGGCATTTTAAACAGGTCACCTGAATAACTCGCTTGTTTTTGAAGATAGGAGAAAATACATTAGACCAAACTTGGTATTGGGGGGCTCATAATCTGGTATTACCAATTTTTCTGTAGTTGGAGGCGTCAAGGAGATATAAAGGTTAACTCTGTTTTTTTAAATGGAACAGTATATTTTTTTACTTACATTCTGATAGAATGTTTCAAGGCGAATACAATGACCTATTATTAAAATCATTCAAGGTCACCCAAAGTCAACTGCAATAGAAAATAAATTGTTTCAGAGTACTTTTCGAATACTTGTGTATCACGTGTGTGTCTTACGTGACACGGGTCACAAAACATAAACAAAAATTCAATCACATTGTACGCTTATCTGTATCCTCAAACATTATTGGTAATTTGACTACCGACTAGAGTACAGCTTTATTCAGTCTAAGTGTTCAGTTTTCTAAAATGCGTTACACGATAGCAGAGAAAGTAGAAATGGTTCTTATTTATGGTGAATGTCATAGAATTATGAGGGAAGTGGTATGTGTGTATGGTGAAAGATTTCCCGATCGTAATAATAGACTTTCACTTTTTGTCTTTACAAACATTATAAAAAAGTGCCAAGAAACTGGAACTGTGGATAATAAAACTCGTAATCTTGTCAAACGAGCAACTGATGATGGAAACTCGATAAATATTGTAGCAGCTGTAATACGAGATTCACATGTTAGTACAAGACAACTGGAACGTGAAAATGGGATCAGTCGACGAAGTATTTTACGAATATTACACATTAACAAATTTCATCAGTTCCACATATCACTTCATCAACAATTAACTGAAAATGATTATACAAAACGTTTACAATTTTGTGAATGGGGCTTACGAAAACTACAAGACGATGAAATGTTCTTGAGTAAACTGTTATTTACCGATGAGGCCATATTTACAAACCATGGAGCAATTAACTACCTTACTGGTCAGTAGATAATCCACGATGGTTGAGAGAAGTCGACAAATAGAGACCTTGGTCTGTAAACGTCTGGTGCGGCCTTCTTCATAATAAAATAATTGGTCCATATTTTATTGATGACACACTAAATATTTAGTAGTAAGTACCTGAGAATCTTAGAAGACGTTTTGCCAGAATTGTTAGAAGACACTTCACTGGACATACGACAATCCATGTGGTTCCAGCAAGACGGATGTCCTGCTCATTCAGCACGCAATGTTACAGAATTTCTAAATAGAAAATTTGGAGATTGTTGGATAGGTCGATCAGGAAGTAACAAATGGTCGGCACGATCCCCAGACCTGACACCTCTCGATTTTTATTTGTGGGGAAAATTAAAGGCAGAAGTGTACCGCGAAAAACCAACTACCAAACTTGACATGCAAGAACATATAAGAAGAGTGTAGCGGCCATTGTATAGCCACTACGCCCTTGCCAGAGTATGAATGGTAATGGAATGCAAGGCTAGTTTTAAGCATTCTATTTTTCCATTTTCCCGGGGTCTCGTGCGAGCCTGGTCATCCTGTAAACACTTGGCGACCAGAGCCGTACGAGGCGCCTGTTTTCCTTCAAGGTTTCGCCTGGGCCTCGGACTACCCCGATCCGGGCCCGGCGAGCCTCTTCACTTTTATTGCCTGCGAGCCTGTTTCATTTTAACTAAACTTTTCCTACACTCGATATTTTTCAGTTTCGTTTTTCCATCTTTCTGTCCTATCTCTGTTTCTCTCCCTTTGTCTATTAGGGTAAGGAGTGTATATAGGGTGTAGGGTTTTAAGAAAGAATGCTCAGTCCGTTAGAGACGTTGTCAAAGCTCAGTCCGTTAGAGACGTTGCCGTTACACAGTCCGTTGAAGACGTCGTTATATCACAGTCTGGTAAAAACGTCGTCGTGATTATATTTAAAGTCAGTATTAACTTAACCTACGTGTGGTAGCGTATGCCCCACACCACCATCACTCCCGCATATTTAATAAATAGTAATAATTGTGGGGTAGTCTGGTAGAGTGATCATTTTACCTCCTAGCCCCCTCAGAGATTATCACGGACAAATGGATGCGGAGAAATTTGAAAAGTGGATAGTGGAAAAATTGTTATCAAATATTCCACAAAATTCAGTAATTGTTATGGATAACGCTCCATACTATTCGACCCAATTAAACAAGCCACCAACAAAATCATCCACCAAAGCTGCTATGGTGAAGTGGTTAACAGAAAATAGCGTAACATTCTCTTCTAATATGAGAAAATTTCAATTATTTGATTTAATTGAAAAAAATTAACCCTAGAGAACTTTTAAAATTGACCAAATTATGAGGCTACATGGACATAATATTTTGCGCTTATCGCCCTACAACTGCGATTTAAATCCCATTGAATTAATACGAGCTGAAATGAAAAGAAAATTGAGAGAAAGAAATATTTCATCATTCACAAGAGCTGAATTGGAGACATATACCTTCGAAGCAATTAGAGGAATTAGTGTTACCCATTGGAGCAATTGTTGTAAACATATAGAAAAATTAGAAAACGAATATTGGGAGAAAGATGGATTATTAGAAGATGTTGTAGAATCAATGGATCTGATTACAACAGACGAAGAAACTGATGCTGAATCGAAATGTAGCACAAGTTCAAATAATGAATGAGGTAAAAAACACATACTATATTTTTTTTATAACTTGTATATGCACAATTTTTGATAGCTGGTTTGCGTCAACTTGAATAGCGCGCGATAGAAGTTTCGCGAGCGTTCTAGAAGAATGCAACTTCTCGCGTATGTCTTTTTTTTTCGGCGACAATACGTTCGACCATGCTCTTACCTCGTGGCCGCCTTACGAGACGGACGCATCGCGCGAGTACAATGTTAATCTTGTTATATGTATATTATATCTAAACGTATATTTATATGTGATTATACTATATTAAAGTAAGTTTTCGCTCACAATTTTTTTATAATTTGTATATTTCAATTTTGTGACGATAAAATAGGTGTACTTTTACATTTTTCGTTCAATATACATAAATAATTAATTTTATTAAAGTTTTTTTTAAAGAATTGTCCATTAAAATACTCAAATTAAGTATATATTGTGTCTTTATTTTCTAATATGTCCGTTTTTATTTATTTCCCCGCCAATTATCATTGTTAACCTAGGTGTACGCTTAATTTTGTGAGTAACTGTATGTACAGTCCATTTCTTGATCCATTTCAATCATTCGCCCAAGGTTAAGTCAACGTGCGAAGTACGACTTCCATTATCCGCCATGATAAAAAACGCATACGCAACACCATATCCCGTTAAATTTCTGCAGCACAACTTCTTCCGTAGAGTTTTACCGATGACCTTAGCAATAAATAGCAACGACCATAAGCCAGCGATTTTCTGAGCACTGTCAGGCCAAGTCAGGCGACCCATGGAGGTTAACGACCCCAGCCTTCGGCCCAGTGATCGGCGAAAACGACGATCAGCAAGTACACCCCCACCTAAGCGTATTTCCGTTCCAACGAACAATGTATCGAGGGCGTAAGCAACGGGCGGTAACAAAAATGTAAAAACCCATCGGATTGGCGAAATCCAGCGCGTCGATCGCCAAGGTATTAAAATCTGTGCGGGACGAATAAAGTTTAAAAAAATTATAAAATGTCGACTAAAAAAGTGATGTTGAATATTCAACAACGCCTTTAAATGCTGGAGGATTTAAAAACTTTTCCTATTACGATTGTTGCTGCAAAATATCAAACACATCCGTAAACAGTTCGGAGAATTAAAAAAAACAAAATTCGTATTCAGCAATTTGCTGCGGAGGGTAAAAAGCAGCAAAAACGACAAAGAATAAAGATAGCAGTGTATCTTGATCTTGAAGAACAATTGTTGACGTGGTTCAGTGAAAGAACAGCTCTTGGCGAACGAATAAGCGATATTCTCATACGACAGAAAGCTGTAGAATTACAGTAAAATAGTGGAATGTCCTCAAACTTTAAAGTGAGTATGTCGTGGGTGACGAATTTTAAACAGCGCCATAACATACGTTTAGTGAATGTATGTTGTGGAAAAGCCAATGCTGATACAAATGCAGCAGAAATTTTTAAACAACATTTTCAGCGGCTTATAGAAGAGCAGGACATTGATATAGAAAATATTTATAATATGGACGAAAGTGGGCTGTTTTAGAAAGCGCTTCCAACAAAAACCTTATCTATAGAAAAAAGTGTAGCTGGCTTCAAAATTAAGAAAGACCGAATTACCTTCAGTTTATGTGCCAATGTTACTGGAACCAATAAAATTAAGCCATTGGTAGTTCACAAATATAAAAAACCAAGAGCGTTGAAGCACTCGATGCACAGACTTCCAGTCTGCTACAAATTTCAGAAAAATGCTTGGGTAGACCATCCAATATTTCAAGATTAATTTGAGAATCATTTCAAGCCCAGCGTACGCGAAATTCAATTAAGAAAAGACATCACTGGGAAAGTAATATTATTAGTTGATAACTGCACAGCTCATCAACTCTCACCATCCGAGCACGATGAAGACTTGTTTTTGTTAAAATATCTTCCAGCGAACACCACATCCCTTCTACAACCGATGGATCAAGGAGTGATTCTGAAAACTAAACGAATGTTTCAGAAAGAAATATGCCGCTCAATTTTAACATATGAGGGTGGGGTTAATGAATTTTATGCCCATTATAATATAAAAGACTGTATAGACATTTTGGTGCACGCATGGGCAGAAGTTACGCCGGAAAATATACGGCATAGTTGGAATAAAATAATTCCAGCTCCTTCACATATACAGAATTATTTTAGAAACGAGAGTGAAGAAAACGGTTTAGAGGATGTAATATCTGTGATCAGTGATGGGCAAATTTTACAAGAAGAAGTAATTATTTTTCTAAATACGTACCGTGCAGAGGAAGACAAAATTACATAAAGTGACACAGACAGTGCAACGAAAATTAACAGCACAGTAACGATGAAAGTGAGAACAATGATAATGAAAACGAACACAACATACAATCATCGTAAGAACAAATAAAACATAAGTTACTATGTTTAAAACACCATCTAATGAGAGCAAACTGTTTAACAACAGAATTAGAACAACTTACATCTTCATAGGAAAACTTAAACATATTAAGGTAAGGGTGAAATTGCAATGTTTCTTATTCCTTATTTTTCATTCAATCTTATGACCTAATAAACATGAACCGATTTATATGGTGTTTAGTCTCATTTTAATCAGAAAAATCTCTCCAACATGAGTGTGGTCACACTGACAGGGGTATTTAAACGAAGGTGACGAAGGCAATAAAGATTTTTAAAGAAAGCCGCTACGTTTCCGGTTACACTTCGCCTCACTGGTTCAAGGGGAATCCCCTTAGCGGTGGGGTGTTGGAAATTCCGACACTTTTCCCCTACACATGAGGCAAGGCGTCACGCAGGCAAGCGGGCCCCAGCGACGAACGCCAGGCCCCGCCATAAACCACCCCCGAAGGCCCTTGACAGGCCTTCGTCAAGAGGGCTGCATGGCGACTTGGGCGAGACGGAAAAGGGACACTTCTTTCCGAGCGACTAGCTGCGAAACATCGTGCAGAGCACAGCGACGAAATAAAACCTTTATTGTATTTTTGAAAACGTTTCTTATATATAAGTACAGAAAATGAAATTATTGGAAAAACGGGCACTATAGTTATGGAATTATTGAAACCGTATTTAAATAAAGGCCGTACTTTATATGTGGATAATTGGTACACAAGTCCGGCCCTTTTTATTCTTTTAAATCAAAATGGAACTAATGGTTGCAGAACAGTACGAAAACGACGAAAGGGTATGCCAATGATTTATTACTTGTCGTATGCGCTGTTTAAATAAAAAATTGTTAAACCATCAGAAATATTAACAAACATATTTGAATCGACACAAACAATACCAGTTATTGAGGAAAATAGCGACGAAGATTGAATAAAGACTTCTCCCTCATAACATTAAAATGCTTTTTAAATTATTGAACCATGCTCCACCCATTTGACAGTACTGAAAATTTAATATAAAATAATTCGGTAATAGAGCATTATTTTTAATTTTTTTGGTGATTGTCACTCAAGGGGTTGTTCGTAAACACCACCCTCAAAAATTAAATTAATTTTTTTCCACTCCTTATAATTAACTTACAATTTTGAAAAAAATTTATGTAGGAGAGCTAATAAATATCTATTATTTCCTTTTGGATTTGTCCAAATATCATAACCCGTTTCCGAGAAAAAAAGTGTTAATGCTCAGGGTTATTATCCCCATATCTACCTTAAGAGGAGGGTTAGAGATCTGAAACTTTACACAGTTGACTTCTAGGTAAACAGTAATATTTGGAATACATAAATAGTAGTATTGGTGATGGGGGCTGCTTCCCCATGCTTATCCGGCTAGGCCCTTCCATAGGCTATCAAATTATTCTGACCGAATATTCATACATTTCAATGCAATTATTCGGCATCAGCTTTAGATTTTTTCAAATTATTCTGTTCCGAAAATTTTATAAATTTCGTTGTTGGCACGACAAACGATTGTCGGATTAGAGTTGATAAGGATACAAATACGATAAATTCCCGAAACACTTCTCCCCCAGAAATTTATTATTTATAATTTATTTAAAAAATTATCATATAATGAATACTGGTTTAACGACAAATTGTCGAAAAGCAAAATTTTTGGAAAAGTGATGAGTCGAGACCAATTTTTATATTTGCTAAAATTTTTACATTTTAATTCTAACGAAGTAACTGCAGAAAGCGACTAATTATACAAAATACGGGAAATTTGCGATATGCTTCGAAGTTTTAAAAATGTATTTTACCCGTTTGAAAACTTATGCATAGATGAGAGTTTACTTTTGTATAATAGTAGATTGTCATTTAAACAGTACATTCTCTCTAAACGAAACAGATCATTCATTTTATGCGATACCAAATTTGGATTCATACAAGATTTTATAATTTATAGTGGAGCATTGACTATAAGTAGCGAAAATTAAATTATTGGAAAAACGAGCACTATAGTTACGAAATTATTGAATCCGTATTTAAATAAAGGCCACACTTTATATGTGGATAATTGGTACACAATTCCGGCCCTTTTTATTCTTTTAAATCAAAATGGAACTAATGCTTGCGGAACAGTATGGAAACAACGAAAGAGTATGTCAATGATTCAAAATAAATTAAAAAAAGGTGCAGCGAGTTTCCGCTCCTCTGATTATCTATTGGCTATGAAATGCTGTGACAAGAGGGAAGTGTTTATGTTGTCCACTTTTCACAATAAAGAATTTGTCGACACGAAACGGCATTGTCGCACACACGAAACTAAAGTGTGTTGTCGATTATAATCGATTAATGGGAAGTGTTGACAAAACAGACATGGTTATTAGCACAATTCATTCACAGCGAAAAAATATGAAATGGTATAAAAAATATTTTTTTCATGTATGACAATAGGGACGTGTATAGACAATAGGGATATCACCAGTGGACAATAGGTATGTTTTAGTTCGTAATTATTAATAAGACATAGTGAATTTAAGTTTAGCGTAAGTGGACTTTTTATTAATTTAGTGACTATAAAGTGCATATCATGAGTAATATGGATCGTGCGTCGTGCAGCCGAGATGTGAATGCGGCATCGAATGGAGCCAGTGTCGTGGAATCACGCCTCGAAAAACTTGAGAATATTATAATGGAGGAGTTTTTAAGACGTTCGCGCATGCAATCGCATAGGTCGCGACGGCGCAGTGGTTCGAGCGAGGAAAAAAGACGATTTTTGCAATGTTGTATAACCAGGTTCTGTTTATTATAATTGCGAATGAAGATGATTGAAGTATCAGAATCAACAGAGATTTCTGTAAATACCCACCTGATTGCAAAGATATTATAACATGAAAGTTAGCAAATAGGGAATCGGCAATTTTGGACTACAAGTGCACCTACAAATAAACGCAGTTACAAGTATCTGAAAAATTTAAGAAAAAATACAATTATGTAATTTGATTATGTTGACAATAAGTAAGTAAATTACATAAATAAAGTTAATGACAATCTCATTTATTTCAATAGGACATATGTTGAACAAAACGGTATTTTTAAGAATAGAATTGAAGTTTAATTAGACATAACTTTTTTGCGTCAGCTAGCGTCAAAATGAGACTTAATGCTAATTGTGCACTATATTTTTAAGTTTATATCCAAATAGGTTTCAGCTGCGTAAATCTGCAATTTCGATATTGGGAGCATTTTTTCTGTAATGTTGATCAATGTCTGAAATATCTCGCTTTCATTTTGGGTCATTGATATTGTTTTAAATGGAGTCATATATTTTTTAACTTATTATTTCATTGTATTTGTTATTTTCTACAAAAAAGTACTAACATATTTATATCGGGAGATCATTAGTTTTAATTTAATGACTTAATATTAACCCTTTGCACTCGAGGGCTCCGGAGCGGAGCCATTTAAAATTTGTCTTCAAACTCGAGGGCTCCGCTACGGAGACAATGCAAATAATTTTCAGTTTTTAACATAAGAACAAAAACAAATCGTAAAAACTAGTTGTAGGATGTTTCGCTGTTGGTGACAAATGACGGTCGCAGCTCGCGGATTGTTATGCTCTCGATAACAGCAAATAATCGCGGTTTGAGCAACATTCTGTTGTCCGCACTTGGATGCAAGTGAGTTAAGTCCTATTATTTAGTAGTAGAGTGTATCAGATTCGAGTTTATCTGTTGTTTTTATATTTTGAATTCATATTTATATCCCCGATATGGCAAATAAAAGAAAAATTTGTGAAAATTATAGTGATATTGAAAGTAGTAGCGATGAATTAGAATTTGAAGTTTCTAGTGAACATAACATAAATAATATAGACGCTCTTACCCATGATAACGCAGACAATATTGAACTAAACCATGAATCCGATTCTAATGATAGTGATATATTTCCTGTTGTACGACGATACATACCGAGAATTGAAAGTGATACCGGAGAAAATGTAGAAGACACAGCAGATTCAACTGGAAATGACGAATGGATAGATGTTTCGGAAGTGGATAATATTCCATCTCCTATGGATTTCGATATTTCACCTGGAATTGCCGGACCACAAATTTCCAACGATATAAAAGAACCATTAGATTTTTTTCGATTATACTTTACGGATACATTGATTGATTCCATAATAAAAGAGACAAATGATTACGCAAATTCAAAACTGCGAGGAAAGCAATTGTCAAAGAGATCAATATGGAATACATGGAGTGATATTAATCGGAAAGAATTTCTGGCCTTCATTGGAGTGATCTTGAATATGGGAACCATGCCGGTTGCAAATCTCCAGGAATATCGGTGTACCAAATTCACCAGTAAAATTCCATTCTTTTCAGACGTATTTACCCGAGATAGATTCCAACAAATATTTTGGATGCTTCATTTACACAAAAATGCACCAGTAGGCAGAAATACATGCTTAAGGACCCGCATTCAAAAGGCTAATAACTTTTTACAATACATCAACTGAAAGTTTTCCGAACATTTTGTACCTTATCAGTCGATTTGCGTTGATGAATCCATTAGAAAATTTAAGGGGAAAATATGTTTTATGACATATAATCGAGCTAAACCCACTAAATGGGGAATTAGAATTTACGTTCTGGCCGACTCAAATACCGGTTATGTTTATTCGGATTTGCCTTATTAGGGCAGTATTACTTCTGAAAATCTCATAAGACCTGATCTGCCTGTCAGTTCCAGAATTCCCTTAGACCTGTATAGAAAACTATTGGACAATGTTCCTAATGCTAAAGGTTATCACATGTATACCGACAGGTATTATACAAGCATACCCCTTGCTGAAGAACTGCTAAAAATGAATTGTTTCCTCACCGGCACAATAAAAACAAATAGGAAATATTTACCAATGGTAATAAAAAAAGCGCAATTTGTAAGAGACAGAAAAACAGTGGCTTACAGAAAAGGCAAAACCCTAGTTCTCGCATGGAAGGACAAAAGGATTGTAACTTTGTTAAGTACTCGTAATGAAGCGGGTTTGATATCGGTTGATAGAAGAGTACGTGGTGGTGAATTAGTCAGAATACAAAAACCTAAAATTGTTATTGATTACACAAAAAATATGCGTGGAGTAGATCGGGCCGACCAATATGCTGCAACATATTGTTTTTTGAGAAAATCCCTGAAATGGTGGAGGAAATTATTCTTCTGGGGGATGGAAATGTGTACAGTAAATTCATACATATTGTACACTTCTGTTAAAAAAATAAATAATGAAAAACCAATGTCACATTTGAAGTTTGTAAAATTGTTGGTGGACCAATTGATTGGGAATTTTCGACAAAACAGCACATCTCGAAAATACACTTACACACCAAATACGGAGGGCAGGCTCAACAACCACCTACACGTTATACGTTCTGGAACCAAGAAAGATTGTGTAGTGTGTTCCAATAGAAAAATTTCGGGTGAAAGACGGCAGACCCATTATTTTTGTGATACCTGTCTAGAAAAGCCAAGATTACATATTGGCAATTGCTTCGAGAGGTATCACACTTTCGACGATTACAAAATGTAATAATTTTATAATTTTTTGTTTTTTTATATATCATAACATTTGTATTCATAAACAATTAAAAAAATACTAACATACAACGATGACTTTTCTTTTAATGCGAATATCATTAACTTACATGTGAATATGATCTTTTCACTAAAATCGCTTCGAGTTGCTGGTAATATGAATGAAAAAAAACTTCGAGTGCAAAGGGTTAAAGAATATGATATCATCATTTCTTGTAGTTATTGTGTGAATACTTCTATTGTTCCTAAAAGGAGCATATTCTTTATATTTTCTACAGCCTTGTCTTTCCTTGTTACAGAACAACACATTGCGAGCTGGGCCGATAGCAGCCGGCAGGTTTTTTCCCCAGACGTATGGCCGACGTCTAGGCAGTTTTTTTCCCTTTTTCTTTTATTAAAGGATAAAATAAAAGTTAAATTAAATTATACAAATATAAAGTAGTACAGATACTACTTTACGAACCCATTTGAAGTTTGACTTGTTAGTAATAGAGGGCACGAAGATAAGTGAGAATACGAGACAGAAAAGTCATTAATCAGTATAATGAAGGAAAGATAGGGAAGAATAAGCTGTTAATGCTGTTTCTCTATTTATAGGTAAGGGATCTGTAAATAATGTAAACAAACTTTAACTATAGTTTAATAAATATCATCTCTATTTATAGTGAAACCCAGTTTAGTTTATTCACCCACAACGTATTGTATTAAAGGAAAAGCTCTTATACAAATTTAAGTGCATCGATTTTTTAATACTTTTTCCCAGTGTCCTTTCCCTCGTAATCCGGACCCCCGTTAGACCAGAATAACCCCCTAAGGGTGGTTAGGTCTTTAAACAATTTTGATTGTTGAAAGTGGCGAGTTTCATTATCGTTCCCTCAATTTCCCACAATATTATATTCCTTTTATTGACAGTTTTCAATTTTATCGTTTTTTTAATTTGTTAAATTAAATAAAAAAAAAAATCATTATGGAACGTAAACAAGGGCAAACCATACACAGTGAGGCCCGAAATATAGTTCGGCAAGTAATCAAACGGCGTGATGAAGAAAAGTTTTCAAATCAATTGATTCACCCTATTCAGCAAGCAAACACTCGTATTGCTGTATACTGTGGAGTGTCCATGAAAACTGTGTCACGCATTCGGAAAGAAGATGCATCGTGCAGAGGGGAAGAACAATTATCGTTGTCCGAAGGTAGAGAACAAATTTCATTGCTCCGCTGAAGAGAGAAAAAGAATCAAAAGCATTATCTCCGATTTTTATACAATTCAGAGAACTGTGCCAACGGGCCGAAAATTATTGGTGGCTATTCAAGAAAAAATTGTTTTTCCATGGAAATTGACCACCTTATATAGATTATTAAAAAGTATGGGATTCAAATGGAAGCAAAGCCAAAGCGACCGAAAACTTTTAATTGAACGACCGAACATTGTTGCTTGGCGAGGGAAATATTTACACGCTATGCAACATTATAGGTTGCAGAAAAGAAATACAGAGTGCGCCGTTAGAATCCGGACAGAATTGAATTTGAATTTCCACCATATTAGAATTCATAGGTTGGTGCTAATTGGCTCTAAAGTTAGTTAAATATGTCAATAAGGATTCTATAACCTTAAAATAACAGAGCTCGTCATGCCAAGCGCAGAATACAATAGAAGAGCGGCGATTATAGAAAGCCTTTGCGCCGGGAGGACGCCGGTCGAAATTATAAAGTTCTTTGGGTACCCGAGATCGACGGTATACGACGTTGCGAAGAGATACGCAGCCTCAGAGAGTTTCGAGAAGGGTTCTCCTTTTCCGGCGAGAAAAGTTCAGGTTGGGGAAAAATCGACAAGGACTCCAGAAATCATTCAAAGGGTGCAAGACATGATTTTGGAAGATCCGGGGACTTCACTTCGAAAATTGGCCTCCCTCTTGGGGGTGAGTGAAACGGTCGTCCGTCGAATCGCTCAAGAGGATCTTAGATATGTCTCCTACGTTCTCAAAGTCCGTCAGATGCTGTCCGAGGCCGCCAAGCTTAAAAGACTTGCCCGTTGTAATTTGCTTCTGTGTTCATTAAAACACGAAGCTACTGGCCACATTAGGTTTTTTTCTGATGAAAAAATTTTCACTGTGGATGCCAAAGTGAACCGGAGGAACGACCGTTGGCTTGCCCACAATCCCGAGGATGTCCCTGTTGTGGGCAAAACTAAATTTCCAGACAGTGTTCACGTTTTGAGCGTCGTCTCAAGTGAGGGCGATGTCATGCCGCCGCACTTCTTCCAAAAAGGTGAAAGAGTGACAAAGGAGGTTTATTTGGAGGTCCTGAAGACTGTAATAAAGCCGTGGATGGAGACTATGACTTCTGGAAGGCCGTACGTATTTCAACAAGATGGCGCACCTGCTCACACGAGTCATCTTGTTCAAAATTGGCTCTCTGATAATGTCGACATGTTTTGGTCGAAGGATTTCTGGCCTCCTAACAGTCCCGACCTTAACCCCCTGGACTACTACGTGTGGGGCGTAATCGAGAGACACACTAACAAGTGCAGGCACCCCAACATCAACTCCCTGCGCGCTGCTATCGAGTCAGAATTGACGGCTATGAAACGCGACCAATTGAAGTCAGCGTCCTCGCGTTTTAGAGCAAGAATCGAGCAGGTTATAGAGGTGCAGGGAGGCTATATAGAATAAAAGTTCTCAGCAAGGAGCCTTTAAATGAGATATAAAAGCAGTTTTTGTATTTTTGTATATTAGCTTAAATAAACAACTTTTTACACACAACTTCTATTGTCCGGATTCTAACGACGCACCCTGTATAGTACTGTTGCGACGGATTGAAGATGCAACGTTGCGGCAACGTGAAGGCTGTTCCGCAACGATGTGAAGCTGCCCCTACGAACGAGCGGATGCGAGATCCCGTGCCTTCCGGTTGCTGAGAAACTGGCAACGATTTGAAAAAGAGAACTACGATAGAACTCGTGGAGAACGAACGTATTCAAAGCATTGTCAATAAAGTTCATAGTTTGTGTTAATAGTTGTGTTATGTTGAATTTTTGTGGTGTTATTATGAGCTACTGGAAAAACGCCCCGCCCCGGCGCAACAGTATGATTAGAACAGAAATCGAGAACAACCCACGCTCGACATTACGTCAATTAGCAGAAATGCTAAATCAATCAAAATCAACCATACACGATCATACAGTGAAGCTGGGTTATGTAAACCGCCTTGATGTATGGGTTCCGCACGATCGAACGGAGAAAAATCTGTTGGACCGCATCTCCATTTGCGACTTGCTTTACAAGCGCAACGAGGAGACGCCATTTCTAAAGCAATTAGTGACAGGTGATGAGAAGTGGATAATTTATAGAAATGTTCAGCGTAAAAGGTCCTGGGGAAAGCGTGATGAACCACCTTTAGTCACCCCAAAAGCCGGTCTTCATTCGAAGAAGATAATGCTCTGTATCTGGTGGGATTGGAAAGGAGTCTTATATTATGAGCTTTTACCAAATAATGAAACGATAGATTCGGAAAAGTATTGTTCTCAACTTGATAAATTGAAGACGGCAATTGAACAAAATCGTCCAGAAATTGCGAATCGGAAGGGCGTCGTGTTTCATCACGACAATGCGCGACCGCATGTGTCTTTGAGGACTCGGCAAAAATTGTTGGAGTTTGGTTGGGATGTCTTACCCCATCCACCGTATTCGCCAGACCTTGCGCCGTCGGATTTCCACCTTTTCCGGTCGTTACAAAATTCCCTTAATGGGAAAAATGTCGACTCTTTGGTTGAGATCAAAACCCATTTGGACAAATTTTTTGCCGAGAAATCTGAGGTTCTGGAAGGACGGAATTCTCAAGCTACAGGAAAGATGGAGAAAGGTTGTGGAGCAGAATGATACCTATATAATTTAATAAATGTATATCAATATTTAAATGAGCTGCGTTTTAATTGTCCTAAAATATCGGCACGAACTTTCCGGACAACCCAATACCGATCAGCCAAAATTTGTACATCCCCATCCACAACAGTTTCCACCAATAGCAATAGAACCGAGACTATGGATACCGCGAGCATCACCAAAAATGTTACTTGTTCTTCAAAAAGTCAATCAGAACCACGAATAAAGAACACACACAAACCGCTTTCAGTGCATTATTTATCATAACCTGCTCCGACGACATTAATTTGCCGAACGAGCAAGCTGGGTTCGCGACTTGAGAACTTACAATTCTCAAAGGAAAGTCCGCGATACATATCCGGTACAAAGAGTAATAAAAGAATTTAGAGAAAAATTAGGTCTAATAATAGATACCCCAAAACAAGGTTTCGGAAATACAAACGATGCGATGGTAATAGTGCCAGACGATTTTTCAAAAATTTTGATATTACAGCGAATATATTAAATATAAAAGAAGAAATTATTATAAGATGTAAAAATATTTTGAATATAATAAATAGTGGATTAAAATTGAATCCACAAAAATTTGGAGAATATGCAAAAAGCACTCTGAATTTATTTAAAGAATCATATCCCCACAAAAATTTAACTCCAACTGTACACAAAATTCTATGCCATGGAGAATATATTATTGGGCCTCATATTTTGCTAATTGGAGAATTATCCGAAGAAGCACAAGAGGCCAATCACAAAGAATACTGAAGACTAAGACTCAATAACACGTGTAAACTATCCAGAGAAAGAATCAACCAAGATCTCTTCCGCATTATGCTTGCTTCATCGGATCCATTAATATCGTCTTTAACCCTTTTAGTGCCGGACGACGATATATCGTAGTTTGCTACACTTGCCAAAAGTGCCAACGACGATATATCGTCGTGTGTGTAATAACGTCTTATTCTTCGCATTACGAGACAACTTTATCTGTTAATAAATTTATAAATGATCTAATTTGATTATAAATAATCAAATTTCGTTGACAAAGAATTTGTAAACCGATTTGGGTCTGACATTTTACACATTCTATACCGGAGTGTGCTGGGACCCTGTTTACGCTGGAGCAATAAGATGAACACTCGACGCCAGACACTCTTCTAACCCCCAAGTTGAACTGTTTATAATAGTTATCTGAGAGTTCGTATGCCACGACTTCATCGAGGCTAAGATCCTTCTTTCAGTCTTTGCTTGACTTTTATAGAGAGAGTTTCTAACCCGTGTGCTGTGACGTTCTTTTGTGACAAAAACCGAGACGTTTTTCAACAGTTTTCTTCAAAAAGCTGTGCCCTTTTCCAAATATGGAGGACGAAGAAATAGTTCGGTTTATTAGCGAGCTTGAAATAAATGAAGAAGATTCTGATAGTGATGATCAGTTATGTGTACCGAGACGACGGAATGTTCGCCAAATTCTAAGCGATAGTGAAACTGACCAAGAAGAGGGGCAAGATGTACATATTAGCGATAGTGAGGAATCTTTTAGGGATTTCACTGAAGTTACTGTTGGAAATGATACGCAATATAACCCACGCCCATTATTTTTGGAAACAGTGGGTCCAAACATATGCCACCGAAGAATTCTTTACCTATTATTTATTTCAATCTATTCTTCACTCTTGAATTTCTTGAGATCTTGAAAACAGAAACAAATCGGTACGCAAAAGCATTTTTCGATAGCACGCCCAGAATATCAATTGCATCTAGAACAATGGACTGGAAGAAAGCCACAGTTCCAGAGATAAAGGCTTTTATAGCCGTCTTACTCGAGATGGGAATAACTCGTAGACCTACAATGTTTAGTTACTGGTCAACAAACCATAGGTATATTCCATGGTTTGGGCAAATGTTTAGCCGTAATAGATTCCAATTATTATGTAAGTTCTTTCATACTGTGGACAATACAACCTTAGCACCACGGAACAGCCCAGACTACGACGCAGCAGCAAAATTTGAATGCGTTGTTGCACATGCAAATAGAAAATTCAGGTACTATTATTCACCGAATCAACAGCTCAGCATAGACGAATCACTGGTAGGCACAAAGACCAGATCATCACTAACTCAGTATTTGCCGAATAAGAAGCACCATAAATGGGGGATCAAATTTTGGATGCTAACTGATGCAATCACACAATATTGTCTCTCATTTTATTGTTATCGGGGAGCCAAAGACGAACGTGACAAAATTGAAATAAAACAAAAAGGCCTTGCTCATGTCGTAATAGACAAGTTACTAAATATGGGTAATTACTTGATGAAGGGATACCATATAATAGCCGATAATTTTTTTACCAGTATGACGTTAGCAAGATATCTGTTTAGCAAGTAAATATTTTTCACTGGAACAATTCGAAGTAACGGGAAATATATCCCACCGCAGATGAAGCAAAAACTAAATGTGGGCGAATCTAAATATTTGCGAAATCGTGAATTACTATTATTAGGTTATAGAGAAAAAAAATCACAAACAAAAAATGTGTTACTATTATCAACACATGGAACAGCCGCAACTGCAACCAGATCAAGGCGAAGGTCCAATCAGGAGAGAGAAGGAGAAATACCAGCTATCGTAGCTGATTATAATAAATATATGGGAGGTATAGATGTTTCAGACATGATGGTTTATGCATATTTAGATGAACGAAGAGCAGTGAAGTATTGGAAAAAAGTTGTATTTTTCGTATTTTCACGCATGGTTCTGAATGCGTATATTTTATATCAACTGAACACAGAAGGAACGGTTATGACCCGACTGGAATTTATAACCGGTATCATCCAATCAATAACAACCGAATGGATGACGGTAAAGAGTAATGTTGAAAGGCCAGTGTGTGAAACATCGAGCAATACCGCAGGCCCAGGTATTCGCAAACTTCCTCAAAGGCGAGAAAAAGTTTGTATTGTTTGTAGTAGGAGGGACGGTGGGCCTGTACGAAGATCACGCACAATTTCTATTCATTGCGGTAAAGGGTTACACGGTGTATGTATTAGCAAACATCAATGCTATAATACGTAAATGATTTGGGTGAGTTATAAAAATGAAATGTTACATATTTGCAATAGCTAGATAACCAAATAGCAATATTTGTGATAGTAAAATTTTGTTTCAGCAATGTTGTAGTACCTATACCGACTGCTTGTCTTGCAGCAGATAAAATCCGTTTATCGCCCGCACTATGCAATCGATCTCTTCTTTTATTTTTGTTATGTAATATTGTTTATCTTGTTACATAATAGCAAAATATATTTAGATGTTACATAAATGCAAAATATATACTTCATAATAATTGGTCTATATAGAATTATGATGAAAAGATGGCTTCTTGTATGCGCAAATACGTTTTGAAAGAGGGAACTCAACGTTTACTTTTTCTTATGGAGACTTTTACCTTTGTTATTTATATAATTTTAAACGAGTAAAGAAAAACTAGTGTCATTGTTTTCTTCTCTGTTTCATCCTTAGTATACTGCTTTTTGAATCATGTAAATATTGTTTCCCGTTTGGTTTTTATGAGTATTTTCCCAAACCCTAGTAAAACTGTGAAATCGGTCGGTTATTCTTGCATAGGCACCTCTTTTTCGTCCGGCACTAAAAGGGTTAAGGACGCAGCAAAACGGAAAGGATATTCAAGAGGAATGGCCAGAGGAGATTTGGGATATTTTTGAATTTTAAATAGTAGATACGTAACGTTATTGTGTTAGTTAATTAATTAAGTATCATTTAACGTAAATAACGTATCTAGTGTTGCTTAAGTAATGAAAAATACTTCAACTTCATTAAAGAAAAAAGAAATATTACTTCATCTTCATTCGGTCAAAAGTTATACATTTTTGGCCGCTGAAACATCAATTATTTCCACGTCAAAACGATTAGCATTCCACGGCTTGAATTGAATGCTCTTGTATTGCTGACCCGACTGCTGCAATTTGTTCATGATTCGTTGAATCTTTGGCACATTCCTACATTCGGATGGACTGACTCTATGGTCACGTTGACATGGATACCATCCATCGAAATGGACTACGTATGTCGTTAATCGCGTATCGGAGGTACAGACTCGAATGTCCTCCATTAAATGGAATCATGTTCCATCAAGAAAGAACCCTGCTGACTGCGCTTTTCGCGGTCTGTCGCCTGCGGAACTTCGCCAGTTTAATTTGTGGTAGTACGGTCCTAAATGGTTAGGCTCCTCCACGTCATATTGGCCTTTGCAAGGTGGACTCGAGAATCAATCGGAATCCGGCCGCGAGGTTATCGAATCCGAATCACGAGGATCTACGATATATCAAGTTAGCCACATACAAGAATGGGAGCTCCTGCACAACGTTTCTAGCTGGACGAAATTGATTAGTATTACCGCGCGTGTCAAACGCTTTATTAACAATTTAAGAAATCTCTGAACTAATTCAACTTTAAACACAGAGCGCGTGTCTGCTATCGAGTTCCAAGAATAATTCTGCCATACTCAAATCCAGTCCTTTATTGGCGTTTCATCCCTTCCTCGCTTCATTATTCTCCGCTGAATTACAACGAACGCCACCCAATAATCTTACGGACACATCGAATTTCTAATCTATTAATCGATCAGGCTCACAAAACCGCCCTTCATGGGGGCACCCAGTTGACCCTTAGAATTATACGTCAAAATTACTGGATCTTTTCAGCACGTACCAGTGTAAAGGCGCACATACAGTGGCTCACGAAAGTATTCGAACGCTTACATATGCAAACTTGAATGGCCGAAATAATGTACATTAAAGTAATTTGCTGAAACAAGTAGATGCCAATAGGAAGATGGAAGTCTTAAGATTATGCCAGTAAAATTTGAAAAGGATTCAACAACGTAAAGAGGAGTTATGAGACATTTATTAGAAACACGCATGGTAAGCGACTCACGAAAGTATTCGAACGCTGTAACACTGTTGATAGTTTTTCATCTTCCTTTGCACCGAATGTAAACATCATTGCTAAATGAAAATATTGGTACGTTCACTTGATGTTAGGATATCGTTTCAGTAATAGTAACATAAAAGTGTGCACAATACTATTTAAAATGAACACCAAAACGTCTGAAACCAAAAAGTGTGAAAGAGAAATAATATTACGATTGCATGAGGACGGCAAATCGTATAACGAGATTGCCGGGATTGTGAATAGAAGTAAGTCTGCAATACATTATATCAAAAAAAAGTCAAAGAATGAGGGAACACTTGCAAACAAAGTTCGATCATGTCGACCAAAGAAATTGACTGGAACAGAGGAGAAAATTATCATTCGCGAAATAAAAAAGAATCCTACTATCTCCGCTCCTCAACTCGCAAATATGGTAGCTGATATGTAAGAATGTATGTATGTGAATATGCACATGTGTGAAATAGTAAATTAATAGATTTGGAAAATGTAAGATGGCATTGTAATAGCCCCTCCCCACCAGAGCGTGTTCACTGAGAAAAAAAAAGGAAAGAAAGTTCTGGAAGCGTCACTAGAAATTCGACCATCGTGGCATACAGTACGTTGATTGCAAAAAGTGAATTCAAGTTCATCATAAAGTCATATCCATTTTGGTTACCATAGTTATACAGTTCGATTGGTTCATTTATTATTTGTATTTTGTTAATTATATCGAATATATTATTTTATATAAATATTCCCGTGTTCGTCATTTGTATCCACACAACACGTTCTCTAATATGATATGTTTCATAAAGAAGTTCACCCGGAATTATGTCGACGAATCTTACGAAACAATGATTTTCATGGCAGAGTACCGCGAAAGAAGCCATATATTAATGCAGTAAATCGTAAAAAAAGATTGACTTTTGCGAAAATCTACATTAATAAAAATAATTCTTTTTGGGATAAAGTCATCTTTTCGGACGAGTCAAAGTTTAGTATTTTTGGCTTAGATGGTCAAAATTATGTGTGGAGAAAACCAAATAGAGAATTGGAGATTCGACATTTGCATTAAACAATGAAATACGGAGGTGGATCGGTCATGGTATGGGGGTGTATGGCTGCCACTGGCACCGGAAATTTAATATTTATTGACGGAATACTTGATAAATATAAGTATTTAAATATTTTAAAGAATAATCTTAAAGAAAGTGCCAATAAACTAGGATTATTGGAAGATTTCCACTTCCAACAAGATAATGATCCGAAGCATACTGCTAGAATTGTAAAAGAATGGATCGTCTATAACATACCACATATGTTAATTACTCTACCGCAAAGTCCAGACGTAAATCCGATAGAAAATTTATGGGCTGAAATCGGGAAAAGATTACATAAATTTAAAATAACATCAAAGCAAACACTGAAAAATAAAATTATAGAAATATGGAACTCCATTGAGTGTAGTTTTACAAAATCATTGGTTTATAGTATGGAACGTCGGTTAAGAGATATTATAGCTGCTAAAGGTGGTCCAACAAAATATTAATATTAAATAATTTAATAATACATGTAGCGTTCGATTACTTTTGTGAGTCGCTTACCATGCGTGTTTCTAATAAATGTATCGTAACTCCTCTTTACGTTGTTGAATCCTTTTCAAATTTTACTGGCATAATCATAAGACTTCCATCTTCCTATTGGCATCTACTTGTTTCAGCAAATTACTTTAATGTACATTATTTCGGCTATTCAAGTTTGCATATGTAAGCGTTCGAATACTTTCGTGAGCCACAGCACAACTGTGTCCAAAAAGTAAGGTGACTTTTCAATTTAAACTTCGCGGCTTTATTCAAACTGATAAACTTTTTTTCTATAGCTTGGTAGCTCTGTTACTGTCATCTATTTCAAATTTCACGTCATTATCATTATCTTCAGTTGTTTTTGAGATACGCTTGTTTATCCACAACAGTAAAAGTGCATTCGGCGATTTTCATAATGAATATTTTTGTTGATCTAAGAGTTTGCTTTTAAATTTTGTTTGCGGAATGAATATTCTGTCGCGGATACTTTGGAAATGATGCAAAAAGCCTTCGGCGACCAGGCTATGTCAAAAAAAAATGTTTATAAGTGGTACAAAGAGTTCCAAGATGGCCGAGAAAGCGTTGAAGACAAAGAGCTCCACGGACGACCATCAACGTTTACTAATCAAAGCCACGTCGATGAAATTAAAAAACTAGTGCTACAAAATCGTCGATTAACAATAAGAGACCTTTCAGACACCGTTGACATTTCAAAAGGGTCAGTGAATACCATTTTGAAAGATGTTTTGGTCTTGAAACGTGTCAAGTCTCGATTGGTACCGAAAGCACTGAATTTGTTCGAAAAAGAGCGTCGTATTAACATCTGTAAACAGATGATTTCCGACTATGAGCCAGTCATGAAACGCATCATTACGGGAGATGAGACTTGGATCTATGCCTACGACCCGGAAACAGCTGACCAATCGAGCGAATATCGTGCTAAAGGTGAAGAAAGACCGAAAAAATCGCGCCAAAGTCGTTCAAAAATCAAAGTCATGTTAATAGTTTTTTTCGATTATCGTGGTGTGGTGCACCATGAATGCCTCCCGCCGGCTCAAACTGTTAATAAGGAATATTATTTAAGCGTTATGCGTCGTTTGCTATTCACAAAAAGAGGTCGGAATTGTGATGAATCAACTGTTGGGTTTTGCACCATGATAACGCGCCGTCTTACACTGCGTTGATTATTCGTGATCATTTGGCCAAAAATTCAACTCATATCGTTCCACAGGCAGCGTATTCGCCTGATTTAGCACCATGCGACTTCAGGCTATTTAGTAAACTCAGAAGACCCCTTCGGGGATACTGGTTTGAGACTATTGAAGAGATTTAACGTGAATCGTTGCGCGCTTTAAAGGCCATTCCAGGAGAGGACTTTTTCAGCTGTTTCGAGGAATGGAAAAAACGTTGGCATAAGTGCATTATGTCGAATGAGGATTACTTTGTGGGGGATGAAATTGATTTGTAAGAATAAATAAAGATTTTGCATTTTATAACAAATGTCATCTTATTTTTTGGACACAGTAGTACATAAGTGCGTTCAATGCGTTTACGTGCGCACGCGAACCGCTCAACAGCTGATGGGGAACCTTCCCCGCCCCCGTGTCACGCCTTCCGCTCCGTTTTCGCACACGTGCATCGACTACGCGGGACCTATGAATATTTTAGCTTCGGTCGATCAAGATCAACATCCGAAAAAATATTATGTCGTTGTATTAGGGGGACCGGAAAGTAATGTCCTTTTTTTACATTAAATTCAAACAGTTTTTAACAAGTTTTTATTTTTAATCAATGATGTAATCATCCTCGTTACCAACAACCCTTCGCCTTCTAATGTGCAAATTTTCCATGCCGGATCGAAAAAAATCAATTGATTTTTTAGCAAAATATCTGGAGATGGCATTTTGAACATATCGAAATTTTCAAATTTTTTGCCACTTAGAAAATGTAGCGATCTGAATAGATGTAAATCAGTGGGGTTTTGCATTATCGAGTTGCAGAATAACGCTTTTTCTATTGACAACCGCTGAGCAATTTTCAATTAAAGATTGGTTTACTCGATCCAATTGTCAACAGTAAAAGTCAGCATTCACTGTTTGCCCAGGTTTCAGTACTTCAAAATGAACAACCCCGCGAATACTCTACCAAACACATGAAAGTGCCTTTTTTGGATGTAAACCTGGCTTAACTGTACTTTTTGGCGATTCATTCGAAGAGAGCCACTGCCTTTTGCGTTTTGGATTATCATATAGAACCCATTTTTCATCTCCAGTGATCAAACGATCAAAAAACGTTTCTGTATTGTGCCGCTGAAGCAATAAGCTGCATATGGTGGACCGGTTAGTTTTGTTTTCTTCGGACAGATTATGAGCGACCCAAACATCTGCTCTGCTTACTTTACCAATTTGCTGCAAATGTTCTTGGATGGTCGATCAAGGTTGGTTAAGAGTCTTTGACAGTTCCTCGATGCCATGGATTTACTTCCACTTCAGCCTTTAACATGTTATTGGTTTCCCTGATCGATACGAGTCGGAAAGATAGAAATTCCCGGATTTGAATTTAGAAGACCAGAACGTCTAATGCACTAGGATAAACATCGCAAATGTTTTTTGGTAGCAACTGTTGCGTTACTACCCTTGCGAAACTCAAAAAGCATACAATGCCGGATATGTACCTCTTCTGGTATTTGACTTGCCATTTCACCATAAATTGCAAACAAAATTTAAAATTTAATTATTTTCGAGTAAACAGGTCACTCTAACCTTAAAATGTCTTGACACGAGTTTGAAGTACACAATGAGCTGACAAATGACAAACGAATATCGACGTGCGCAGAAACGACATTACTTTCCGGTTCCCCTAATATTTATCTGTCTCGCTATCAAAGCAATTCATTTGGAATACGTAGAGGATTACGTTACCGCTGGATTTCTCGCTGCCTTTCGGCGATTTACAAGCTGTCGCGGCCTTCCGTCCGACGTTTATAGCGACAACGACACTAATTTTCGGGGTGCAGATCTCAAGGACTCAAGGAAAAGAATTAAAATATTATCTGTAAGAGACGAGCGTTCTTCGTCGAATCGCATCGATCGCGATGAACAGCTGAGCGGACTGAATGTGTCGACTCTGATTGAATGATTACATGATTGAATGTATGAGTGCGTCGACCTTAGAGACGGAATGTTTACAAACGTTAGGAACATTCGGGAAACAATACCGGATGAGGAACTGGCAAGAATTAAATGCGAAACGTCAAGAACGTTCTGGAATGATTGAATTACATGAATGTGTCAACTCAGATTGAATAAATGATTGATTGCATGAGTGCGTGGACTATGGTAACCAAACATTGATGCGAAACGACGAGAACGTTCTCGAAGCTTTACCGGACGTGAAACCGGCAAGTGTTCGAGAGCGAAGGAATAAAAGCACGCGTCCGGAAGACGAGAGCGGATTTTACGGCAGTCTGTTGCGGTGAACGTTACTGTTCGCGCTCGGATCGAAATCGGTGTAGTTGTGATTTTGAGAAAACGTTTATTTAGTAACAATAACAAAGTGGACTGTATATGTTGTAACGTCCGCGTGGCGTACGTTTCTCCACTCTGACCCCTTTCTCCCCATATTTCGTATAGTAAGTTACTAGATAGTAAGTAGCTGGATCGTGGAAACCGCGGTATTTAATTCAGGTTATGTTTATATTCGTTGGGGTTTTTATAAAAGCTATAAGGGATGGTTAATTAATGTTATGGGATGAAGTACGCATGGAATTGAGAGATATATGGTAGAGTGGGTATTTTCGAAGCAAGCTGTTAGCCGTATCGCGATAACCGCCAATCGACCTCCCACTAGACGAATGGGTTTCCCTTGTCCGGACCCAACGAAATGGGTCCAGTTGGGAATCCGACCATTCAATAAGGGAATGTGCATTCCAAGTGTCGCCAAGATGGTTATCCATCTTGGCGATAGACCCTCTAAACAATACGCCTATTTTCCGAGCGTCCCCTTTTTCCAAAATTCCTAATGTCGCCAAAATGGCTCCTCCTGATAACAGATTTCCCAAACTCCCCTTTTCTCAGAATTCCTTGGCTGCTCTCCTACTCTATCTCCCACCCCTTCAGGAGGCCTAAGTTAAATACCGGACCCAAACAGGGAGACGAGCAGTCTTGTACACCAGACCACAGGGTCACATTGTCATCCCGGACATACATGGCAAACCTATACCAGTTTGTACGAAAATTCTAATAAACGATCCAATAAATGTAATTCGGAGTTACCTCGACGACAGCCGAGCCCAATCAATAAGTGAAAGAATGTTATCTGCGTTCGGTGTAAGGTAACCTGAGGAGTATGGGAATTGTATACCTTTAGAACGGGCTGTCAGCTGAGCCTGATCGATAAATAAGTGAATGATATCTGCATTCGGCGTAGGGTGTTGCGTGTACCTGATATCCCTGCACGGCAATGCTTGCCGGATACATAAATTCATCCCCTACCTGTCAACCCCTGATCCCTATCATGTCCTTTCTGTATCACCACTTTCCCATTAACCGAATACATAAATTTAGGAAAACTCCGTTTTCCTAAAAAGCACTGAAGAAGGTATCGTACCCTTTTCCAGACAACATGTTGGAAATTCCGACACTACCCGGTACATATGAGGCATAACAACGGGCAAGACGTCGCGCAGGCAAGCGGACCCCAGCGACGAACGCCAGGCCCCGCCATAAACCACCCCCGAAGGCCCTTGAAAGGCCTTCGTCAAGAGGGCTGCATGGCGACTTGGGCGAGACACTTCTTTCCGAGCGATTAGCTGCGACGCATCGTGCAGAGCACAGCAACTGAATAAAACAATCATTGTATTTTCGAAAACGTTTCTTACAATGTCCTTTACATCTCCCTTTTCTCAGAATACGCACCCTCACCCCACCAAAGGGTTTTTCCAACCCCTTAAATAGGAGTTCCACACAAGAACCGGACGACTCTTAGTCGCAACTCCGTCAAGTGCGGGACATACTTGTACAATTGTTTAAATAAAAGTCTTAAGAAAATTTCAGCGTAGTCTTACGAAGGTAACCTGAGGAGTATGGGAATTGTATACCTTTGGAACGGGCTGTCAGCTGAGCCTAATCGATAAATAAATGAATGATACCTGCATTCGGCGTAGGGTAACGGGGGAGTATGGGAACGCTTCTGGGCGCGAAGTCTGAGCCGGGGATATCGGGATTACCGGGTATCACAAGGAATTCGGACCACCGGGAAGGGCACCCACCCCGTTTGTCTGAAAGGAATAAAAGGGGCATCGGCTTCCAAGGAAGGGAGAGTGAGAGTTGGAATAGAATGAGTGGACATAATTGTTGTGGCGGATAGCCAAAGAATGGATAAGCGTTGCTTGGCCAGTAAACAGCGAAGGCCTTTTCATAAACGATATAACCTGTTACACATTAGAGCCGTGCAAAGGCTCCTATCTTGTAAACAATAAAGTACAGTATTTGAATTTAGCCGCGGGTAGTTTATTCCGCTCCCTGAATCTGCCTCCTTCAATTACAAAGTGAAGACGCCGCTCGAGTTCAGCCCACCGGAGTTAAACCTCCCGCCACCAACCCGCAACGCCGCCTAGCCGCAGCCCGCTACGTCGCCACCCGGGTATCTTGACCCGCCAACATTTCCAAACGCGATCCGTGACGTCAGCACTAGGGGGGAAGTTCTAAGCCTAGGGGAATCTCTTCCTACTAACACCGACGCGTATCCGACGTAACATGTTAATGAGTAGCGCGACTGTAATATAGGAGGAACTGTTTCCCCCATTCTACTTTCAAACATATGTCCAACAAGTTAAGAGAGTTGACTGGTATCCTGATCGGATAAGAGTTGACTGCTTCTCCGAGAGGATCGGTTAACACGTTGACGCCGGCGTGCATCACCGGTGGGTCACGCGTGGCTGTTCCGTGGGGCGGCGTGCATCACCGGTGGGTCACGCGTGTCTATTCCGTGGGGCGGCGTGCATCACCGTGGGTCACACTTGTATTTCACAAAATAGGTGGTACAAAATAGGTTTATTTTTCAATTCTCAACATTATAAACAGACATTGAACATTAAAAACATAACTATTAAATATTATAAACACAACAATTCAATATTATAAACATATGTGTGATTTTTCTACAAAGGCAGAGGTACTGACGTTGTCAAATTACTTTAGGTGGGCTATGAAGGCGTTGGCGCTATGAACGTTTTTTATAGAAAAATGTTTACAGAATTGTTCCGTCAGGTTTACTTAACATTTGCAGGTATATGCAAATTGATCTTGGAAACTATAGCAATACAATGTATTAGTTGAAGTCTACGGAATTCACTGAATCCAACAGGAATCGTATAGCTTTCGTAGTTTTGTTATAAATTGAGGTCAAAGTTGAAAGATTTTCAACGCGCTGAAACAGCGTAATCTGTGGCTGCGCCGCCCCGCAGAACAGAACGTGAATTCGGGCGCCGCCTCTCAGAGAAAACTCTGAATATCGGCGCCGGCGCCGGCGTCAACGTGTTAAGAGATGACTGGTATCCCGAAAGTATTGGATAAGAGTGGTTCGGTGTCCGGAGTCCGTTTCCTCCTCGGCGTAAATCCCCTCCAAGAGGTATACTTGGGGGTGTTTGCAAATTCCTCTGTGGAATTTGTGACTCGATTGATTGGCCATCGACTTGGGAGAGGAGGACCCATTTTCCTGCCCCATTTCGGCAGGAAACTCCTCCTTCACCTCGGTGGTGGAGGAAAGTCCCAGGACACGCTGGCGAGGGTGGCCGAGGTTTCCTCCTCAAGTCGAAAGCCGCGTTAATTTACCGAGGAAGAAACGGAACTCCGGATTATCAACGCGCCAAGAGGCCGCGTCTGTTTTGCAGCTGTTTTTTGGCTATATTGTTCCGCGTGTCGGCGATGACCGTTGTCATCGGTGCCTACATTTGGCTTCGACGACCGTGCCACCCGCGGACCAATATAGCCCTTCGCTGGTCAACTCGAGTGTAGCGTTTCTTTCATTTGACAATTCTTTTCTGTTACTTTGAAATTTGCCAGATACGAGAGACTCGAAGATCTTTGCGACGTAGTACCGATTTCACATCTGGCAATATAAAGGATCGGAAACAACCCGAGTTGGCCAGCGGAATGTGCGCATTTTGTTTCCCGAACAGTTACGATTACGAATATTATACGTTGTGTTTGCGAAAGTTATATGTTACAGTGTGTTTTTCCAATTATAAAAATTATATGTTTATTGTATTCATCCGCGCATTCTGAATAAAGGAATAGATTTTACATTTCTAATCCTACACATCTAAAAAGAGTAATCGGATTTCGCACACTATCGCAGCTAGAGGTCGCTACGTTACTGTGTCAGACCTTTCAGCTCTGACGCCAGGTCATTTTATGATAGGGCGCCCGTTAGTAAGTCCGCTAGAAGAATCGATACTAGATATCGATTCTAATTGACTATCGCGCTGACAGCAAATGCGTTCGATGTTGGAACAGATCTGGCGTTTTTGGTTGGCAGACTATCTGCACACTCTGCAGCTTAGACGTAAATGGCAAGAAGATCAACCCGAGATTAAAATTAACGAGCTTGTTCCCTTAAAAAACAATTTACTCCCCCCCCCCCCCCCCCCCGCCCCTGAGTTACTGAGTACATCTAGAAGCAGATAATCGGGTCCGATTAGTTACTGTACGTACCGCCAAAGCTGTATTCAAGCGACCAATAACGTAGATCTACTGCTTACCGATATTAAATGACACTGATCTTTAAATTTCCTTTATCGCAATTTGTACATGTTTTTATTTGTACATGAAAACATAGCAATAACTTCAACTATTGTACTATACAGGGTGCTCGGCCGCCCCTGGGAAAAATTTTAATGGGAGATTCTAGAGGCCAAAATAAAATGAAAATCAAGAATACTAATTTGTTGATGGAGATTTCGTTAAAAAGTTATTAACGTTTAAAGTTCCGCCCGTACTGAATTTTTTTCTAGAAAGTGGGTGGGATTTCGGGGGTAGGTCTATTCATAAAAAAATATTGTAATTGACCCCCGCAATCGAAAATAATTTTTCCAGAACGATTTGAAAATTTTTAATTTTGTCAAAAAATTTCACAAATTCTCGAATTTTTTTCTAGGAAATGAGTAGGATTTCGGGGATATGACTCTTCACCAAAAATGATTATAATTGACCCCTACAGGCAAAAATATTTTTTTTTAGAACGATTTGAAATTTTTTTTTTCATCGAAAAATTTAGGCACCTACCCCCTGTCGATTTTCCTTAAAAATTCGTTTTTGATTTTTAATAATTTCGCTTGACGTCCTACAGAAAAGTTGTTTCATACTTTTTTGTAGACACCTATAGGCTCTACTTCAGAAAAAAGTTTCATTGAAATATATTCGCTACTATAGGAGTTATGGCTGTTTGAAAATTGGACCATTTTTATGGGTTTTTTCTCATTTTGCGAGGTCAACGAACAACTTTTCTAATATTTTTAGAATATCTACATATTCGACACTAAAATACGCGGCGTTTGGCTTTTTGAACATTAAAATCGTCCAATCCGTTCAGAAGTTATGGTGTTTTAAAGATTCGCATGAAATTTATGGGAAGCATTTTTGGTCTGAAATTATATTTTCGGTAAAGAATTTTTTTCTCGAAAATGGTTAGGATTTCGAGGGTATGTCTATTGACCAAAAATTATTATAATTGGTCCCTGTAATCAAAAATAATTTTTTTAGAACGATTTAAAATTTTTTAATTTTCTTGAAAAATTTCACCACCTACCCGAATTTTTTTCTCGAAGGAGAGTAGGATTTCGGGGATATGTGAATTCACCAAAAATGATTGTAATTGACCCCCGCAACCGAAAATAATTTTTCCAAAACGATTTGAAATTTTTTAATTTAATTGTTAATAACTTTCTAACGAAGCCTCCGTCAACAAATTGGTATTCTTGATTTTCGTCTTATTTTGGCCTCTAGAATCTCCCATTAAAATTTTTCCCAGGGGTGGCCGAACACCCTGTATGTGTTGCGCACACACATCGGCTGGCGGTCATACCAGATATAATGTATGGTTAATGTTCATTATAATATCTGGTGTTTACTATGTATACTAGTCACTAGTAAAGTTATTTATAGCTTACAATATTAATAAAAATTACTTTGGTATTTACGTATTAATATGCGATACATACATATGGTAAGGAATATAATTAATATAAATTAATTTCCGGTACTACTAACATCATTGGTGCAATTATATTTCAAATGTATGTATACGTAGTATAAATTTATCACCTGAATTTTTTACATAATGTATGAAGTTTATAAAATGATTCACTTAATATTCAAATTTGTCGCAGAAGTGATGTTCATGAAAAAAATGTTTTAAACAAAATGCTTTTTTCCACCAAGAACATTTAACTGTCGGTGTTTCATCACAGAGTGCACATTTCATTTGTGTGTTCTGTTCGAAAGCAAAGTCTACAGGATTCACAAAATCTGATTTTTCTTCTATACATATACCCACTTTTGTACCAAGTTTACTGGAATAGATTTTGATATGTTGGTGAAGATAGTTGATTGTAAGAGGCAAACATACTATGTGATATATCAATGGATTCAGAAAAGAAATTGTGTTCTTTTTTGTTATTATGTAAATGGTGATTTCTTTTAAAATAATGTTATAAATAAATTATTTTTTACAAAATTGATGACCAGGCATTTATATGTGCATAAAAAAGCATGAAACTTTTCCTTAAGAAGATTTCTTCCATCTATGATGGTTTTTGAGATAGCCTATTGTAGCTGAAACTTTAGGGGGTCGTTTCACCCCGTAAATATGAAAACAGGCCAATATAAAAAATACGTATATCTTACTTTTCGGTCCTTTAAAACATATCCAAAATTCAAAACAATCGGAGGCGAACACCTGAAAAACCTTCCTTGTGAGTGAAAAGTGAGGTTAGAATCGCGCGCCACGTGTTCAGTAAAATTTGCAAAATGAATCTAGGAAAGATTGAACGTATAGACAAACTGAACAGCACGAACTATGAGACGTGGGAAATACAAATGAAAAGTGTGCTGAGGTATAATGATTTGTGGGGTTATGTGAATGGAACCGTTCCGAAACCCGAAGGAAATGATGGTGAATGGACCACGAGGGACGAGAAGGCTCTAGATGTAATCACCCTAAGCATAAAATCGGACCAATAAAACTACATAAAAAGGGCGAACACTTCGATGGAAGCGTGGGAAATGCTAAAAGGTATTTATGAATCTAGAAGGCCCATGAGGCAATGCATACTCTTCAATCAGTTATATCGTCTAAAGAAGTCCACAGACCAGAACATGTCTCAATATATAAATGAGTTTGTAAGAATAGCAGAACAACTGGAGGAGTGTGATATGAAATTACCAGAAAACCTGCTATCTGTTTGGCTTCTAAATTCACTACCAAGTGAATATGAAACTATTAGCATAGCGATACAGTCCAGAGATGGGATGCCAACACTGGAAGAACTCAAAACAAGGCTGCTCGAGGAAGAAGCTAGAAAATTAGAGGGTACACGGGATCAAGAAGTAGAAAAAGAAGAAGAAGCCCTACTAACAAAGAGGAAAGGAGGGTACAAGAACATGCCATCAAAGGCCCACACAAAATTCCCACAAGGTTGTTGAGCGCGGAAACGGACACGCCGTTTCTAGTACCGCGCCCAATAACAAACACCCAAACAGCAGAAAAAAACGTAACAAAGCTAGATTTATGCCAGGGAAAAACCAGCGACATTAGGCGCTTCGACTGTCGCATCTGCGTGCCAACACTCAGCCCTGGCATAAATCTCCACGTTCGAAGCGAGCGAACGCCTTAGACAAAGCGTAGCAGATCACCAAAAGCCACGTCAAGTGCTGTTTATGACAGGGGCTGGGCTCGTCTGCAGCGTGCAGGTCGAAACTCCGGCATCTGCAGGCCAGCCCCAGCCCTCTGCATAAAACGGCCAGTCCTGCATCCTTTTTTTCAACTATCAGGAGACCAGACAAAGCCAGTCATCTAGCGACGTCGACACTCCCACGCGACACGCACCCCCTTCCAAGAGCATCGCGTAAGGGCGATTTGGAAGGGAGGAGACGGCATGGGAGCTTTGGAAAACCGAGGCAAGAGCACTTGGTTCTGAGTTGCTGACCATAACATTTTCACAACATTCCTCCATCCGGAGTATTAATTTATTCTTGGAAAGACGCGAGCCCGACGTTGAGGGCAGACTGTACACTCAACGGATACCGCGAGCCGCAACAAAGGTAAAAAGACGTTTAAATGTTTTAATTGCGGAAAGACAGGCCACCTGGCCAAGAATTGTAGATCCAATCCAAGGGGAAAGAACATGGAAAGGAGAGACGATGCGATGACAGCAGTTGCCTTGAACATCGGTCTCCCAAGGTCCGGCACATGGTACATAGACAGTGGCGCAACAACACATATGTGTAATGACCGAAGCAGATTCAACGAGTTGAATAGAAACGAAACAACCAAGATACGTACAGCTGCGGAGGAGTGCGTCAAGTCAGAAGGAAAGGGAGAAGTGAATATTAAAGTGCAAGCGGAAGGCAACAAACCAAATGATATTAGGTTACAAGAAGCAATCCTGGTACTTAAATTCAAAAATAACCTATTATCGGTGTCAAGCATCACGAAGCATGGTTACAAGGTAACATTTCAAAAAGAATATGCGGTAGTAACCAGAAAGGATGGATCCGTAGCGATGAGAGCTACTATGACAGATGGGTTGTATGTGGTCAACGAGAACTCTCCCGAGTACGCCGGTATGTCAAAAATTCACAAAATAATTTGACAAAATGGCACAACAGGTTAGGACATCTGAACTTCAATGATCTCAAAAGAATGAAAAATATGGTACGAGGAATGAACGAGAATATGGATGATCGAATTGAAAAGTGTGAAGTATGCGATAAATGCAAAATTCACCAATTACCTTTTAGATCATCAACGAGAAGGGAAAAGAGAGTCCTGGGACTTGTGTACAGTGACATGTGTGGTCCAATGCAATAGCCTCGCTAGGGGGAGCGAGATATTTCGTTTCTTTCATAGACGACAAAACGAGATACACTGAAGTTGTCATGCTAACGAACAAGTCAGATGTGTTCAAGGCATTCCAGGAGTATAAATCCAAGGCGGAGAAACATACAGGACAATCGATAACGAAGCTCCGCACTGACAATGCCAAAGAGTACTTAAAAGAATTTACGAGTTACTTGAAAAGCGAAGGGATAACAAGGAAACTATCAGTTGCTTACACACCGCAACAAAATGGAGTGGCCGAGAGAGCAAATAGAACATTGGTTGAAATGGCAAGGTGCATGCTCCTACAGGCCAAAGCACCTTTCACCCTATGGGCAGAAGCCGTCAACGCAGCAGCGTACATTAGAAATAGGTGCCCAACGAAGGTGTAGCGACTTGGTCGCCACCATGTATTATTTCGGAGCGATAGGCGTTTTGGCGTTTAGACGGTCGCCGGGGTCGGCCGCGTGGTTGAAGCCGATTGTTGCCGTCGCGTTTGGCGGATGTTTAAGCGAAAATCGGAGACGGACTGTCGTTTGTCCGAGACAGATATAAAAACCCCGTGAGGAACAGGTGGAGGCCACTTGGTATCGATCGATCGCCGACGCGAGTCGCTGACCTGTATTTGGTATAGCCGTGTAGAAATTATAATAAAAACGTTTTGTGTTACTCCCGCAGTATCGTGGTAAGGATCGAGTTATAATTCTTTGCCTATCCCGATCCCCCCACAAAGGCATTGGATGAATGTACACCGTACGAAGGATGGACGGGAAAGAAACCGTATGTCGGATTCATACGAATATTTGGTAGCCGTGTCATCGCGTTAAACAAAAGACACAGGTACAACAAATTCGCACCCAAGGGAAAGGAGTTCGTATTAGTAGGCTACTTGGAAGAATCCAAAGCATATAGGCTATGGGAGAGAGGGAGCAGAACTGTGGAGAAATACAGAGATGTAAGATTCTTGGAAGACCGAGAGATAGAGTCACCTGAAAACGAGGAGACGTTTTTCGAAATGCCCCTAAATAAATCAGACACAGACGAGAGCGACAACGAACAAGAAGAACTCCCAGCGACAACGGAAACATCAACGACACGCAGAGGTCCTGGCCGTCCCAGAATAGGGAGAACTGAGAAAAGAGGCAGACCAAGAAAGATATTCCATTCGCACCCTAAAGGAGAGTATGTACCTGAGGAACCAAAGACGATAAATGAAGCCATGAGTACGTCGGAACGAGAGGACTGACTAGAGGCTATTCGCACGGAATACAATGGCTTGATGGAAAACAATACCTGGACCTTGGTAAGTAGACCAAAAGGCAAGAAATTACTAAAGTGTAAATGGGTTTTTAAGGTTAAAAGACACCAGGACGGCTCCATAGGAAAGTACAAAGCTAGATTGGTTGCTAGAGGTGATCAACAGAGAGAAGGGGTCGACTTCGACGAAATTGTTGCACCAGTAGCGAGACTAGAGACGATACGCACCCTACTTGCGTCGAGTGTCGCCAGGAGAATGCACGTTCACCAATTGGATGTGGTGACGGCCTACGTTCAGGGAGATCTACATGACGAAATATACATAGAGCAACCTGAGATGTTCGTGAAACCGGGTCAAGAGAAAAAGGTTTGCAAGCTAAACAGGCCATTGTACGCATTAAAACAAGCAGGTCGTGAATGGTATCGACGACTGGACGACTACTTAGCTAAGTTAGGATTTAAGTACATAGCAGAGTTTCTCTTTCGACGAAAATTCAATTTTAACGATCGTCTTGTTGCGTTTTTTAATATAATGGCGGACGTGTTTCCCATTAATCAACCGGTGCTTAACATGTACACCCCTAATGCAATAATATCTACGAAATATTTAATAAAATTCGAAATTTAATCTAATTAATGCAATATTCAATTTTCCCACTACACATTACCGAGTGTTAACCACGCGCCCAAAGCGACGCATTAGCACGGAACCGTCGCTCATCTACTGTTTTCGTAAACGGTCGGTGTGACCAGCAAACGACGTACAGTGACTCGCATTAATATTCGGATACCATGCTGTGTGCGAGATTATTGCTCTATATATTTGTTTACACTAATGTTATTGAATTGTTTTTTTCGTAATATATTAAAACACTTATTGTAGTTAGTAGAAACATAAACTTTATTTATTTCACACACATAGTTTTTTGCAAAATACGTGATAAAGTCAAGAATGTCGAAATTTAACATCGCAAAAATATTCGGACACAACAGTTTATTGGCTGTAGTAAGTCGTTGGATCCAGTCGGTTATTTTGCTAGTGTACATTGTTTGTAAACATAACGTCTAGCGTGCATCAAAGAGTCAGTACTGTTATTGACTTCGTTAATAGTAGACGTATTATTAGTGAATATGGGACGAAAAGGCAAAAATACATCCTTTGAAATTCGACAACTGGTTATTTACCACAAAGAAAAGGGAAAATCATATCGAGAAATAGCCAAATTGCTAAATGTAAGCAAGAGTGCTGTAGCAGATATTGTACACAGGTATATTCATGAAGATCGAATCGATTCAATTCGGCAAAAGGGACGTCCAAAATTATTAGATTCTCGCGAAGAACGCAAGATTGTTAGAAAAATAAAGAATGATCGTAAAAAAAGTGCTATAAAACTAGCTGCCGAATTATTCCAAGAATCTGGAAAGAAAGTGCATCCCGACACAGTGCGTCGGGTATTAAAAAACCATGGATACAACGGCAGGGTTCCACGAAGAAAACCATACATAAACGAAGTGAATCGTAAGAAACGATTAAATTTTGCTAAAGACTACGTTTCTAAAGACCAAACATGGTGGAACAATGTAATATTTGCGGATGAAAGCAAATTTAATCTTTTTGGGTCAGATGGACGAAGAACGATATGGCGTAAAATCAACGAAGAATTGAAATTAAAAAATTTGAGAGCAACAGTGAAACACGGAGATGGCAGTGTAATGGTGTGGGGTTGCATCTCAACTGCAGGTGTTGGTGAACTAGTTTTTATCGACGGCATTTTAGATAAGATGAAATATTTAGACTTATTGAAACAAAATTTAATCAAAAGTGCTGTTAATATGAACATACGCAATAGTTTTAAGTTTTATCAGGACAACGATCCTAAGCACAAATCGAGAATCGTTCAGGAATACTTACTATATAACTGTCCTAAAGTGTTACACCCTCCGCCTCAATCGCCAGATTTAAATCCTATTGAGAATTTATGGAATCAATTGGATCGTAAAATTCGAACAACACCCATAAAAACAATAAAAGAATTAAAAGAACGTTTATTACCAGAATGGAAATGTATAACACAGGAATATTTAAATAAAATTATAACAAATATGCCCAAATGATTACAGGAAGTAATAAGACAAAAGGGTCAACCTACAAAATATTAATACTGTTCAAAAAATATGTATATTTTATATAAAATTTATGTAAGTTATTCACTCTCCGAATATTTTTGCGATGTTAAATTTCGACATTCTTGACTTTATCACTTATTTTGCAAAAAATTATGTGTGAAATAAATAAAGTTTATGTTTCTACTAACTACAATAAGTGTTTTAATATATTACGAAAAAAACAATTCAATAACACTAGTGTAAACAAATATATAGAGCAATAATCTCGCACACAGCATGGTGTCCGAATATTAATGCGAGTCACTGTACGTGGCCACGAGTTTTCACGTCTGGGCAGAATTCAATATGTAATAGCACTAGTTTTTTGCAAATATCTCACCAACTAAGCGCGAGCGGGGGTAATATGTATAGGAAAAAGTTGTTCAAAATGTATATTTCTACAACATATTTCAAAATCATCGAAATCGATGAGGTGTACCCTAATCTAAATAATTACCGATGGGAAAAGCAAAGGAAAATTGACTGACAAGGTTATCGGTGATTTGACAATTTACTATGGTTTGGCTATTAGAAGACATTGTCATTCGATGAAGTTTTAAAAGCTATAAAATCTGTATATGAAAATCTTTCATCACAGGATTTGTTAGAGCGGTGCTTAGGAGCGAAGATGGAAAATAATAATGAATCTCTAAATTCATTGGTTTGAACCTTTGCTCCAAAACATATTCATGCTGGAACCGCTACGGTTGAAATCGCCACATTCTTGGCTGCCTGCATTTTTAACGAAGGGTTTTCAAGCATATTAAAAATATTATTCACGATGGGTGTCAAAATCAGATAGCAAGCAAAGCGATATGTGATGTTACGCGACCAAAATAGAATTGACTGTTCCGAAAGACGAGCGTCAGCCGCTTCAAAAAAAGCTAGGACTGCTAGAAGAGAAGCACTGTCTGACAAAAATCAATTTCACGAGACAGAGGAAGGAGCCATTTATGGACCCGGATCGGCTGATTAATTAGTAAGAATCAATAATTTCATTCAAACCTCATCAAACAGTACGAAAACTTTAAACATGGTTTTCTCAAAACCATGTTCTACAAATTGGCAACCACGATATCTCAGAAATCAATTGGCTGATTCAGCTCAAACTTAGTATACACCTTCAGTAGACTGTTTTCTAACGTTGGTAGCAGAATTGAGTCAAAATCTTTTTGTTGTGTTTTCTTTTAACTTCTAGAAGAGGCAAAAACAGGAAAAATCGGTAATTAAAGTTTAGCATACCGCCATTTTGAAAAGAAGTATTTTTTTTGACCGTATCTGGTACCAACCTTCACAACACCCATATAAATTAAGAATATGTTTGATTTATTTTTTTCAGATGTATACAACGTCCACAACATTGGTTGCTAATTACAGGTTTTTCCCGCGCACCATCATACTTAAGGATACAAAAATACGTAACATTTTTTTTTTGTGCACATTTCTAAAGAAGCAATAAATATGTCCAAAAAATTTTAGAAAGAAAACCCAAACAGTTTTAAATTTATTCTATCCTACAAATTACCTCCAAAACAGCAGTATACGCGACAATACTGCCTTAATGCAAACGCACTTGGAAGCAAAGGATAATGCTAAGATTAAATGTGTGTAATGATTCAGACTTAGAAGATGAAACAGAAAATCAGATTGAGACACAAGAAAATATTGAAGCTGCAGAAGGTAACGAAGATTCCTCGTTTGTGGATGCAGTAGAACATCAAGCAATAAAAGAAGGTCAAACAAGACAAGAGATAGCAAATATAAGAAAATCTGGTAGCAAAAAAGATTTCCGAAAATATATGATGAGTACGTCTTTCTAACATATGAAAAAGCAGTAAAAGGTGTAGACAAAGAATTGTGGAAGAAAGCAATTGATAAAGAGAAACAATCGATTAAGCAAAATGAAGTATGAAAACTTGTGGATAAAGAAGAAACAACGAATAAAAGAATTTTAAGTTCCAAATGGATATTCAAATCCAAAAGTAATGGAATGTATAAAACAAGACTTGTAGCAAGAGGATGTGAGCAAAAATATATAGATATAGTCCAGTTGTAAACATTAAAGCATTAAGGATAGTAATTGCATTGGCAACAATAAAGGAAAAGCATATAGCAGCGTTTGATATTAAAACCATGTTTTTGTATGGAAATTTGAAAGAAGAGTTATACTTAAGCGTACCAGAAGGCTTTATGGAAAATCCAAAGTTTGCAAATTGCAGAAGACCATATATGATCTCAAACAAACTCCATTGACCTGGAATTTGAAATTTATCGAATTCCTGAAAGAAATGAATTTGAGATCTACGTCTCTGGAATCATGTGTCTCTGTAAACGAATCAAAAACATTGACACTGGCCTTGTGTGTAGATGATGGATTAATTATGAGGGAGATGATCTATTTTTTGGAGAAATTAGGTGAGAAATTTAAAATTAATACTGATATTAATCTAAAATCATTTTTAGGAATTAATCACGTTTGGGAAAAGAATAGTCTTAAATTAAATCAATGAAGTTATACCAAACAAATTCTGGAAGAATATGGAATGTCAGATTCAAAGAGTGCAGATACTCTAAATGGTACATACGATTTCAATGAAGAAAAAGAGGCAAGTCAGACTAATTTCCCATATAGACAATCTGTGGGAAATTTATTCTACTTGAGCAACAGAATTACAGATTTGGTATATGCTGGAAATCAAGTCAGCAGATACGTAGTAAGATATGTAGTATAAAATAATTGTAATTTAGGAATACGATATCAAGTAGATGATTTTGCCAGATTTTGCCAGATACTTACAAATTCAAAAAAGTACCATAGGTTACGTTATTGTTTTTGCTAATAGACCCATAAGTTGGTGCAGTGGAAAACAACCAATTGTTACTTTATCAAGCGTAGAGACGGAATTTGTTCCTGCCGCAGAATGTATGAAAGATATTTTATATACAGAAACGTTGATAGAGGAACTAATGAATGTAAAAGTAACAGCTAAATTATAGATAGATAGTCAAAGCGCATTACCAATAAAAGAACTGAACATATAGATGATAGGTATCATTTTTTGATAGAGGAATTTAAAGAAGGATTGTTAAAGTTAGAACATTGCCGATCAGTGGAACAATTAGCTGATGTTTTTACAAAATCGTTAATTAGATTAAAGTTTGACTTGTGTAAAGATAAATTAGTAACTGAATAAGTTTGATTTAATATGTGAATTGGAAAAATGCTATACTTAGGGGAGCATGTTCAGAAAAACACATTTATTGTTTCCGGTTTGTAATTATAAGCATTTTAAATTGAGTTCGCAAGACTGTTGCATATGTAATGTGCAGGTGTGTGAGAAGCTATACATGATTATGCGAATGTAGAGGAGCGTTATAAATTAGAAGAAGTCAAATAACGAACCTAACACATGACAGCAACACAATTTGAAGAATACACAACATTGAACTAACCAATAATACAGTTGAGCAAGACAATATAATCCAATGCGTACACAATTACATAAATGATATCTGAAGTCCAGTAGATCAGGAAAACCAAACAATGACCACTTCAAAAGACTTGATGAAAATAAGAAAGAAAGTAAATTCACATAAAGCTTCTAGACATGATGAAATGTAAAATACAATACTTAAAAATTTTATAAAAAAAGCAATAGTTCAATTAACATACATTATGAGTGGAATATTCAAATACATATACTTTCCAAAGCATTGGAAAGAAACTAATATGATACCCATCTTTAAACTTGAAAAAAACAAAGCAAATCCAGGAAGTTACAGACTGGCTGACTAATAATATTAAGCAAGATTACAGAAAAGATTATATTAGATAAACTTAAAGACCATGGAGAATAAAATAGGGTAATCAAAGATATACAATTTGGTTTTAGGAAAAAATGCCACACTGTATAATAAGTAGTTAGAATTATTAACGATATAAGCCTAAGTTTTAATAAAAATAAAATAACAATATTATTATTATCTGACATACAGAATATTTTTGATGAGGTTTAGATACATGGTCTTATATAAAAGACGATAATGCAAAAATACCCACTCAACTAAGTAAAACTAATTCATTCCTATATGGTGTAAGGAAATTCAAAATAATATATAACAATGCTAGCTCCAACAAAAAGGAGATTAAAGCAGGTTTTACTCAGGGATTTGTATAAGAACCACAACTAATTAAAATATATCTTAATGATATACCAAAATTTATAAAAACTAAAATTTTCTGATGATACCGTCACATATGCACAATTTTTTAATGCAATAATTGTAATTATTTTTGCAATACAGCATTAATACAATAATGTAGCAAAGGAAATACAAATACACATAAATAATCTAGAGAAATGCTACAATAAATGGAAAATAAATATAAATCCAGACAAAACAGAAGTCATAATTTTTAGTAAAAAGAAAGAACATTAAAATATTTATGCCAATAATAATATACATATAACACAAATACATCACCAATAAAGAGCGTGAAATACCTTTGGATTCGTAACTAATCTACCAAAATCACATTGCAGAAACTCTGAGAAAAGCATAACCTATCTTAAAGAATTCTAGAGAAGTCTAACATTGTTCTAAATTTACGATCTCACTGCAATTCTGCAGGGCTCATACCTATAGTGCAGAGTAGTGACGATCTTTAGTGAAATATAAATTGAACGAACACATTCAACCTATCATTATTCCGTCTTAATAATTTAAATTTTTTTTTAAACGTTCTCACCGCATTTTCAGCTGCAACGTTTAGCGCCGAGTGATACGCAGCCGTATTGTGGTTTATTAAATCATTATCATATTTATATAATTCTGTGTTTTGATGTTATTTATCCCATGTTTGTATCCCGTGTTTGGACCACGTGCAAAAATATTCTTTAAAAGGTCAAATCGTTGTTTCCGCAGTCATATTTTTCATTTCTTTAATGTTAATCCATTTAGAGAATACATAAATAATTATTAAATACATTACCCCCTCTATTGAATCTGAGAAAATCCGCGTGAAGACGATGATTTGGCCCGTCTGGTCAATCCCACGTGTGCGATGATGATTTCCACGGATTATTTGTATTTTTTAGACACACCTCACATGATTCACACACATTTTCCATCACTCTGTCAATTTCGAGCCACTACATGTATGATCGTGCAATGCCCTTCATACGCGCGATTCCTATGTGCAAACTATGCAATTCGTGTAATAATTCTTTGTACAGGGAGTCCGAAATTACGATTCTGTGTCCCCACATGGCAATACAAACTTGCCAGTCGGGGCGCCGGATGCAGGCTGTGGCGTTGACGGGAAGTCGGATTTCAGTTGTTTAAGAGCGAGAAGGCAAATGTGAGCCTTTCTCTCTCGACTCCCACGAGGCGGTCCGAAATTACTTCGGGCAGCTTCGGAGAATCAAGAAAGAGGGCACGCGACAGTTTGCCTTTGTCGACTTTCCGAAACTCTACAAGCCAATGTACGCGTGACCTAGCATAGTGTGAGTAGTGCACCGGTGTTAAGTGTGGCATGCTGATCTCTGCTTAGATATTGTATACGGCTCGAAGAGTATCACGTGTATAAACCTGTACAAATCTTTTTGTATACCTTTATTTAAACTCCAACAAGGTTATGAACCCAAGAATCGCAAAGCAGTGAGATAAATAGTATGCAGATAGATTTTTTGCTATATAAGTGGGCATAAGTAAAAACGTCAGTGCCGGAAGGAGAAGCAACAAAAGTGAGGTTATGTGCATGGATGCCACGTGGTCATAAATTCAAATTACAAGTAAAAGACAAAAAGGAAACGAAAATGGCATTGTACTAGTAATCAGTCGATCGGATCGACAAGTTAAATGCAAGCAACTATCGATCGTGGAAATTTAATATTAAGATGGCGTTAGTCCAACGAGAATTGTGGCAACACGTGACTAAAGAAGCAGTAAAACCAACAGGTGACGATGTAGCAGCATTGGAAAGTTACAACCGGAAGGAAGAAAAAGCACTAGCTACAATTTCTCTGAGTGTTGAGCATGACCAGCAAGTGCATATCATTGACTATGAGAGCGCATCTGATGCATGGGAGGTGTTGAAAAATGGATTTGAATCCAAATCACGAGCAAGAACTTTACAATTAAGATAACAAGAAGTGTCAATACGCCTTGAATCTAACGAATCTACGACCTCGTACCTTGCAAGAATAAAAACATGTTGCAATAACTTGAAAGAAGCTGGCTATGAAAAAAGGGATGAATATTTAGCATACATAATGCTAAACAGTTTGCTAGAAAATTATGAAGCTACTGTTATAATATTGGCAAATTTTCAAATCCTCTGACATAAAAGGAATTCTGTTAAATAAATATGACAGAAGGACAACAAAAAAAACAGAGAAGAGCAGTGAACAGAAGGAAGCATATTATCAATCGAAGGATGTACATTACCAAGGTGGGCAAGGTCAACGCAGCAGAGAAGCCTACAATCAAAGCTGGGAACCACAACATCGAATTCCAGACTTCAAGGTGAATGACAGGAAATGTTTCAAATGTGGCAAGCAGGAACACATAGCAAGATACTGTAGAACACCACAGTGGAAGAATAAACCAAATCAAGAATCAGGTACACATTTTTCACATAAGAGTCAGGCCTCATATTTATTAGAAGTAAATAGTGCGCAGTTAGATAATTGTTGGTTACTTGATAGTGGTACAACTCACCATGTGTGCAAGCACAGATAATAGGTTACAAATTACAGAGAAATAGAAAGTGAGGTAATTTATTCTGCTGATAGTAATATAAAGAATAACTTAAGAGTGACTGGAATAAATGACGTAAATAGAGAAACTTATGTGAATAACGATCCCTTCAGCATAACTTTACCAAACGTTTATCATGTACCAAATGTAAGAAGGAACCTAATATCCGTATTGCAAATAGAAAATAGAAATAAGAAAGTAATATTTGATAATGGAAAAGCGATCATCTTGAATAAGGCGAATAATCAAATAGTGGGCGAGGCATTTAGGAAAGATAGTTTATACACTATAAAAGCGGAATGTATGAATATGTTAATTATTTCAGAAAAAGAAACATATATTGTTAGCAATGCGAAGGCGAGCGAGAACGAGACATGTTTTGGTTGAAGGTTTTGCCATGTAAGTATATCAAATATAAAAGAATTGTCAACGAATAACTTTGTGAGAGGGCTAGAAAACGTGAATATTAATAGCATACGTTGTGACGAGTGTAGTATCGAAAAATCTGCAAAAGCTCCGTGTAAGCAGATAATAGATAGGCAAACGAGAGCATTAATACCAGGTGATTCGCGTGAAACAGTACACTTAATTATCTCCGTTTGACTTAAAGATAGAAGAAAATGTTAGAGAAAATAGTTGTACTGTTTAAAGAAGCAAATATGGGGATATAAAAAAACTTTCCGATTGTTGTCATTTTCAAGGTCTTTTGAAGGTCATTGATGATTTTTGGATTGCACCATATATTTTTAAGATCATAGAGTTGTAGCTGATGTCAAGACGAGTACAATGATGTGGTACACTATGACCTTCAAATGACCTGGAACTAAAGAATAGGTTCTATTTCGTTTGATCAACGAAAATTTAATTTCTTAACCGTTTTAGTGCCAGGGGTTTTTAAAAATCCGTGTCGGATTGTGCCATGCAGCGCGATAGTGCTTCGTTCGTTTATCTGCGAGTAATGCCGATCGATGCGATTGCGCGGCTTTTTTTTTCGTTTAAATATGCCGCTCGGCGCGCTTGCGCATCATATTGTTATTCAATTTTTTATTCGTAAAAATTTCATCAGTCATATCAGAAACGTTATACTAAACACTCCAAAGTTTGTAAAATATTCGTATTTTACGTTTTGTTTACGTGATAACATTCTATAATACAGGTTTTGGTTTTCCAATTCAAGAGGTAATTTATACATTAGTTTTTTTTAATTAATTTGATTATTATTCGTGTATCCCTTGAAGGATACGAAAAAGAAAAGAACAAAGTCAAGTTGAAGATCTAATTCAACTTCTGAATCTGACGATAGTAGTAGTTGTAAGATCGTTCCAGTCTCAAAAAGAAGGAGAATAGACATTTTTTATACATCTAGTAGTGAAGATAGTATTCCATGCAATTTTATCTGTTCTGCTACATTTGTAAGTACTTCTATCGATTATACAGGGTGTGGCCGGACGGGTGGTACAACCGAGCAGGGAGTGATACTACATGTAAAAATAAGTTGAAAAAAAGGATTAACGTTTTTTCGTTTGGCGCTTCGTTTTCAAGAAAATCGAGTTTGAAAATTCTATCCAGTACGCGTGCACTGCACTGTCTCCCGAAGTCACTGTTCGTTACAAGTTTCATTTTGCTTACATGTTGTAATGTTGACTTTTCTAATGTTTACATTTTTTCTTCAACCATACGACTTTCTTCTACTTTTAATGTGTCTCGATCAGTCAAGCTGTGACAATGTCTACTTATAGTAACCGCGAATACGTCGAAATTATAGAAGCTTTAGGAGTTTGTTTTTTTTTTTCAATTTTCAAATCGTCGTCTTCCGGACAGAAGAATGATACAGAGGGCAGAGCAAAGATTAATTGAGCGTTGTTCTTTTTACAATTACCATAAGTTTGGTGGCAGTAGAAGATCCCTAAATTTAGAAACAGAAGTTCTTAATACCGTTGCTAATAATACTAAGATAAGTATACGAAAACTTAGTGCTCGTCATAATAGCAATACCAGAACTGTTGGTCGCATATTATGCGATAACAAAATGCATCCATATTCAATACTCGGAGTCCAAGCACTCGAATAACCTGATCGTTTCGCACGATTAAGCTTCTGCGACTGGCTGCTTCAACAGTATGATAACGATAATCAATTTACATTGTACATTTTATGGACAGATGAGTCAATTTTTACACGAGATTTTGCAATTAATTGGCGCAATGTACACTGGTGGTCATCTACAAATCCGTGCATAATTCAAGAAAACCACTTTCAAAGGAAATGGAGTATTAATGACTGAGAAAAGTCTCTTTGACTTTTAAAAAAATAAAGAGACTGCCTTCGCCGACCAAGTTTATGACACTTTGTATTTTGCTTAACGAAAACTCTACAACATTTTTTGCTCATGCTGGCCTTGACTAAATTGTACAAACGCGGTTCTGTGTCATAAATCTGGTCGACTCACCAAAGCCCAAACAGTACTAGTACTTTTAAGCAATCTTGGGCGTAGTCATGATCAATTCGTCAGTGAACAAAAATAATTTATTATTTCAAAGCGGATAATGAATCAATAACAATTTTTAAATTAATACTTAGGTATTTTAACATAAGTAATATAGTTCACGTAATTTAACCTGGTTAACGAAACATACTTAATTAATTATGGTTTGAAAAAACTCGTAGAAAATTAATAGTCTTCAACTGTGCGATATCTTTCAAAACAATGAGGTACATGTAATGCAACTCGACATTTGTTACATTCCCACGTCGTTTTACTTCTTTTCTTTTGTTTCGTACATACTTTGCAAGCTCTCGTTGGGTTTTTTTTCAATGGCGTGGGATCTATATGCTTCGGAAAGTGACCCCAATGTTGCGCCTGTAGTCTCATTGGTATATTAAGTATATTTCCATTCGATAATGGTTCTCGTCTGTTATAATCTTGCGATGGCACGGTTTGTAATAATCCTTCAACTATTCGAAGTCTATACTTGCTGTAATTCTATTTCTTAGCCATATTATTTCTGTTGTACAGAATATATGAATTCAAAAGTGCCATATCACATATCTAGAAAAAGATTTTTCGGTATATCTTCACGAATTTCCTCATAATAGGGACACTCGCTAGTACCTGATCCTGGCGATCAATACCAATCATTCCCTTGTTGTAATAAACAATACATCTTGGTTTGAAAGTAGGGCTTAGGTGACTTCTGTTTTGAGCAATCATTTCTGCATTTTCGTGTTTTGTAGAAATAATATGGACGCCATTACAGCTTCTTATTATGCATTTTCCTTTTTTTAATTTTGCTTTAACAAAATCTCTCGGCATATTTTTTCTATTGCAACGTACTGTCCCAAGAACATTTATGCCATTTTTAACCGAAGTTAAAAACAGTTTCGGTAAAGAATACCAGTTGTCTATACAGGGTGTTCGGCCAACCCTGGGAAAAATTTTAATGGGAGATTTTAGAGGCTAAAATAAGATGAAAATCAAGAATACTAATTTGTTGATGGTGGCTTCGTTAAGAAGTTATTAACGTTTAAAATTCCGCCAATACTGAATTTTTTTCTCGAAAGTGGATAGGATTTCGAGGGTATGTCTAATGATAAAAAATTATTGTAATTGACCCCCGCAACCGAAAATAATTTTTCTAGAACGATTTGAAATTTTTTAATTTCGTCGAAAAATTTCACACCTTCTCGAATTTTTTTCTAGAAAGTGGGTAGAATTTCGGGGGTATGTCTATTCACCAAAAACGATTGTAATTGACCCCCGCAACCGAAAATAATTTTTCCAGAAGGATTTGAAACTTTTCAATTTCGTCGAAAAATTTAGGCACCCTATTATAATACTGCCTGTCGATTTTTCTTAAAAATTCGTTTTTGATTTCTAATCATTTCGTTTGACGTCCTACAGAAAAGTTGTTTAATACTTTTTTGTAGGTACCTATGGGCTCTACTTCAGAAAAAAGTTTCATTGAAATATATTCACTATTATAGGAGTTATGGCTGTTTGAAAATTGGACCATTTTTATGGGGGTTTTCTAACATTACGGGGCCAAGGAACAACCTTTCGAATATTTGTATAATTGCTACATATTCTACACTAAAATACACGGCGTTTGGTTTTTTGAACATTAAAATCGTCCAATCCGTTCAGAAGTTATGGTGTTTTAAAGATTCGCATGAAAATTACGGGAAGCATTTTTAGCCTGAAATTATATTTTCGGTAAGGAATTTTTTTCTCGAAAATGGTTAGGATTTCGAGGGTACGTTTATTAACCAAAAGTGATTATAATTGGTCCCTGCAATTAAAAATAATTTTTTTAGAACGATTTGAAATTTTTTAATTTTGTCGAACAATTTCACATCTTCTCGAATTTTGTTCTCGATACTGGGTAGGATTTCGGGGGTATATCTATTCCTCAAAAATGATTCTAATCGACCCTTGCGATCGGAAATATTTTTTTTAGAACGATTTGAAATTTTTTAATTTAATTGTTAATAACTTTTTAATGAAACCTCCATCAACAAATTGGTATTCTTGATTTTCGTTTTATTTTGGCCTCTAGAATCCCCCATTAAAATTTTTCCCAGAGGTGGCCGAACACCCTGTATATAACGTATGTCCTTTATTTAGTATTGATTTCAATAACTCCATCACAACAGTTTCAGATGCACTGTAATCATGATTTATTTTATCGTTTCCTGTATATATCTTGAAATTATAGCAGTAGCCCAATGCTGATTCGCACAATTTATAAAATTTAATCCCAAATCTCGCCCTTTTCGAAGGATTAAATTGTTTACAAGACATGCGTCCCTTAAATGTTATCAATGATTCATCGATCAAGATATTCTCTTCCATTACATGTACTTCTTCAAATTTTTCATTAAAATAGTTTATCACAGGTCTCACTTTACGTAAGTTATCCCTGTTGTCAGTCTCTCCGTTATTTGCAAAGTGGAGAAACCTAGAGATTTGCAAAAACCTTTTCAATGGAATACTTTTTTTTGAATATGGGTGTTTCTATAATGGCTCTTTTAGACCAGTTCATCTGGATTTTTGTTTCTTTTTACTTGAGCCATTATTGTGCACAATGCAAAGTATATTTTAATTTCATTGCAATCTACTGGGCTTAAAGTTTCATCAATTCTCTTTCTTTTATGTTCACAGCTTATTGTTTTTTCTGTGTACCGATTCGTTTCCTGGACAATAATATTCCAAAAACATTGTTAAACATTAGATTAAAAAAGTCTAACTCTCTATTATTTTTACCTAACTGATCTAAAATTGCTGTTCTTATGCCAGGAGTTTGCATATACTCCCAGATTTTTGGCTCGTTATTTTTTTCTTCCCAAAACCATGGCTCCGATAATTGTTGATAAATGCTATCTTCTTCGTCGGAGTCATCTTCAATGATTAATTTTCGTAAACGTTTTTGTAAGAAAGATGCTATTATGATCAGGACAGCGGTCGGGCGTTTTAATAAAATTAACACGGGGTGGACTTTCTAAAATTGTATTCTGTGACTGCTCACGGCAAAAGCCAATACAATTCTGTACCCTGATAGAAAACTAGGGTCGTGAGGGCACCCTTGATAGTACGGCCCTCCTTTTGCCAAGTCTCTTGACCGAACCTCCTTTAAGAGGGGGAAACGCGCCAAGAAGAAACACATGGCCTGCTTCAGGCATTTATTTATTTCGATTTTTCTAACATTCAGCCATACTAACAATCAAGTCTGGCCTCAGACTTTACAATAAAATTAATCTTTTGATTTTGGCTAAAAATAAAAGGGTTGTCGTCGTGACATGATACCGTAGCATCACTCACGATCAACTATGGATACCGTTGTATCCCTTATTGACAACCACCCTGCCTGTGATACGCCTTCGGGTCCGTCTAGTTCGGAACCCTTCTCCGCACAGATACCGTTGTACCTGGCGAAGGATGTTTACCTAAGGTACCTGCGTACCTATACTCAGCAACTTTGACACCGTCGTGTCCGTCTACCTCACGCTCTTCTCCGCTAAGATACCGTTGTACCCGCGAAGGATATTTGCCTAAGGTACCCTTGTACCCATGCTCGGCAACTTTGACATCGTATGTGTCCGTTTGGCTCAACGCCCTTCCTCGTTAAGATACCATCGTATCCGCGAAGGATAACTTTCTTGGGTCATTCCCGTTGGAACGCTGTTGGGTGACCCCTTTTCGTCCTTCTCCCTCATCAGGTGCTTAGGCCGTTGCCCTCGCTCGCCGGATTTTGCCTGGTCGCCGGGCAAAGTCCCTCCTGGTGCTTATCGAAGCCTTACGCTTTCGATCCACCCTGACATTTCTGTGAACAAACTTGTCAGATTGTCCGTAGATCGGGATATAAATGCCTTATATTATCACCACCGAACACATCGAATAATAAGTTCTATTTATTAATGTTGAGAGAAAAAAGGGTCCAGAAACATTCTAATTCCACGCGCGAATTCTTCCAAGGAGTGGGGCAATACGATTCAGAGCGCGACGAGCGTGTGACAATTTCTCAATATTCGGCACTTCCTTCACAAAACCGATAGCGAGCGATTGTATTAACGGGGCAGTCTGAATAAACTTACTTTTTACCGGAATTCTCCTTTTTCTTAAATTACCGTAACAATTAATATATAATAACCACGATAACAGAATGCCGCCGCATAGACGCAGTTTCGCAAAGACACAAAACGACTCTCTCATTCGACACCATGCCAGAACAAACGACAATCCACTTGCCACGCTATGCCGTTGTCTCAACCATGCCGTTATCGATCCACACTCACTAACAAAATTCAAACAAATGTGAGATTGCATTTGAACTTATGTGACAGTCGATCGTTAACGAACGACTATCCGTACTAAAACCAATGATATTTTAAATTAAGAAAAAGAATATAGCGATGGTTATTATTCGATATCGTGGTCGTCCCCTTAGATCGTAATCCACGGTTTCATCTTATCGGCTGCAACGACTGTTCGTAATCGTTTCGCCTCTTCCCGTAGATCTTCTACGTCATAGCGGTCATTCGGTAGCACCGCTCGAACCTTGAATGGTCCTTTGTACTTCGGCAGCAACTTTCAGCTGCTCCTCGTTGCAGGTTCATTGGGCATTCGTATCAATACGAGTTCGTCAACGATATACGTACCATACAGTGATGACTTGATGGCTAGGCACGCCGATTGGTCATAGCGTCATAGCGGCGCCCGTCCTCACACGTATTATCGCTATTGGCTGGAGGGCTCACAACTACAATTCCATTACGTGACGAAGGACGCGAACGAAACGTATCGAGATAGAGTAGGATAGAACAAGAGTTAGCGACATTGGCGTAACCACGCGCTCAGAATACTAACCATGAATAGAACAAAAATCTTTCCTTACATTTTACAGTATCATTATAATTCGTAAAAATTATAAAAATGGTATCTTACCTTATAAATCTTCGGAAGAGCTGCTGCTGTCTTCGCTGTCTTCTGAATTGTCAAAAATTTCTGATACCAAGTCATCCATGGCATCCTCCAATAAATTGTCTTTTTCCCAATATTTCTTCTCTAAATCTTCTGTGTGGCGACAAAGATTTTCCCACTCACCAACACTTGTCCGATTTACTGCTTCTTCCGCAATGGTTTGCAATTCATTCACTGTTAATGTGGACGGATTTCTTTCGCGTATTCTCCGTTTTATTAATGCCCAGGCCAACTCAATGGGATTCAAATCACACATACCTGTATACGGTGGTAATCGCAGTACAATGTGTCCATGGCATTTCAGCACTTCATCCACTTTAAATATTTTTTCTGATCCTTTATGTTTTTATATTAAGTGTACTAATTCATATTTTTTCATGTCTGAAGCCAGTCCATCATGTCGCTCTTCTTTGCATACTTCGATGGTGGCCTATTCATTTGGACGGAGTGATATGGAGCATTGTCCATCACAATAACACTATTTGGTGCGATATTCGGCAAAAGTTTTTCAGTCATCCACTTTTCAAAATTAATGGCATTCATTTGACCATGATAGTCGCCACTTGTGCTGTTCGCTTTGAACATCAACAATGCATTGTTGACGAAGCCACTCTTCCCATCAGCATGGATAATTATAAACCGGTGAGAAGAACTGGTATTTTTCACAATACCACATGTATCATCGCTCTGCCAGCACTTTCCGAAAGATAAGGTATTATCAACCCATGTTTCATCAATATAAATAATATTTTTGTTTGCCTTTCTATAATGAGCAATTGCCTTTAAATATTTCCCTCTCCAGGCAACAATATTAGGCTTTTCAATTAATATCTGTCCTATATTAACACTTTTTTCCCACGTATACCCCATGCTCTTTAATAATTTGTGTAGTGTGTGTAATTTCCATGGGAAAACAATTTTTTCCCTTATCGCGGCTAACAATTTTGGACCAGTCGGCACAATTTTTTTCTCCACGTAAAACTCGTGGATAATATTTCTAATCACTATTTTATTTTCCTCCGTGCAATGGAATTTTTTCTCGATACTTTTCGGCCGTTTCTTCCCTGGCGATAATAACTTTCCTTCTTCAGACGTTGAACTTGCCTTTCGAATCCTGATGATCGTTCTGATCGACCAACCAGTGTATTCGGCAACACGTGCATTTGCCTACTGTATTGGGCGCAGAAGTTCACCCTTTGACGCTTTCTCGTCACATTTTGCCGCTATCCTTTTCACCATGGTCCTCGCTTCACTGCGAACTGTTTGACCTTTTTTGTGCGATTCCATTATAAATAAACACTAAACTGTAATACTAATTGTAACACTAAATGTACCACTGAACTTTAGCACTGAAATTTTATATTTTAATACTAAACGTATCACTAAACTTTGATATTACACTAACTAAAATTAATATTAATATTGTATAAAATATATAAAATAATATAAAATATTCCATCTTATACTAAATAAGAAATCTCTGAAGAGACTTTGTAATTTTTTGGTCGCTTTTTGCTCAAGAGAAATTAGTTGTTGCTCACTAAATTATTCTCGAAATTCTCCGAGGAATATCTTGGAGTCTGGCGTGAAATCGCCCTCTAGGACAAATTCTCCAGGAATGCGCATTGTCGTACCGAACATAAATTCCGCGGGCGACGCGTTAGTATCTAACCGTACCCGCGCACGCAACCCTAGCAATACCGTCGGAAGTTTTCGCGACCAATTTGTCTCACACGCGTGGCACATGAACGCTGCTTTTAGGTCTCGGTGCTATCGCTCGATCATTCCGTTGGATGCTGGGTGATATGCGGTCGTTCTCGATCGTCGGCACCCGATGAGTGCTAATATGGATTCGATAAATTGGGACTCGAACTGCGTTCCTTGGTCGGTTGTAACTATTTTGAGGGCTCCGTAACGAGACACCCAGGTGTCGAAGAACGTCTTCGCCACCGTTTGCGCCCCTATTTCTCGTAACGGCACGGCTTCAGCATCGTCAAAATGTACCAATATCCGTCCGACTCCTGCAATGGCCCTACTATGTCCACGTGGACCTGGTCGTTTCGCCCATCGGGTGCCACGAATGGTGCCGGATTATTCCTTACGTGGCGCGTGACCTTAGATGTTTGGCACGGAATGCAGTTTTTACACCAATTCGACACGTCGCGACACATATTTGGCCATACGTATCTTTGCCGTATAATTCTATCGGTTACCTTAGCGCTCGGATGTGCCAGCGCGTGAAACAGATGGAAAACTTTTTTTCTAAGGGCGCCAGGGATAAAAGGGCGTACCGTTTCGCCCGACTGTTCACAGTATAACCGCGTGTGGGCCGGCCCCCACATAAACCGCACGAGTTGGAGAGGATCCGAGACGATGCCAGTCATCCTCTCCAACTCGTCGTCGTTCGCTTGTGCTTGCGCCAGTTCGCACAGCTCAATGTCCGTGGGCAATCTTATTGACTCTATGCGCGACATTGAGTCGGCCACGACGTTGTCGACCCCTGGAAGGTATTCGATCTGGGTCGTAAACTGACTTATATACGACAGCATGCGCACCTGACGCGGATTGGCCTTATCAGCGCGCTGCATAAATGCGTATATAAGTGGTTTATGATCCGTCACGATTTTAAATTTGCGCCCTTCCAGGAAATATTTTAATTGCCTCACGGCGGAATACGTAGCTGTCAACTCCCGATCGTAGGTACTGTATCTTTGTTGTGCGGAGTTGAATTTTTTCGAGAAGAACGCCAGAGGTTTCCACATATCTTCCAGTTTTTGTTCTAACACTGCCCCCATTGCAAATTCGGATGCGTCTGTGACTACCCGCGTCTCGGCATCCCCCGAGGGATGCGCTATCAAGGTCGCGTTTACAAGGCTATCCTTGACTTTCCGAAAGGACTCCTTGGCTTCTTCTGACCAATTTATTACGCTCTTATTTTTTCGCCGCGACTGTGTCAAGTAAGCGTTTAAGGGAGCTTGGAGAGTGGCAGCGTGCGGAATACTTCGTCGGTAAAAATTGATGATTCCAAGAAATCGTCGCAACTCGACGATTGTCTTGGGTTTCCCAAAATTTTGTATCGCGTTAATTTTTCCCGGGGTCGGTTTATAACCTTCTCTATTTATTAGGTGACCTAAAAATGTCAATTCTGGTACACCGAATTGACACTTTTCTACATTTATTGTTAAATGGAATTTTTTAAGTCTCTCGAGGACTGTCCGCGTGTGCGCGATATGTTCTTCCCTTGACGCGGAAGCTATAAATATATCGTCTACATAGACGAATGCAAATTCCAAGTCGCCGAGGGCGCGATTCATGTACCGTTGGAACGTTTGACCGGTGTTACGTAACCCGAACGGCATTGCCAAATATTCGAACAAGTCGAACGGTGTAATCACGGCGGTCTTAGGAATGTCCTCCAGCGCTACCGGGATCTGTTGGTACGCTTGATGTATGTCTAAACAAGAAAATACTGTTTTTCCATGTAAATTTACTGAAAAATCATGGATATGCGGTAAGGGATGCCTATCCGGAACTGTAATATTGTTTAACGCGCGATAATCACCGCACACTCTCCATCCTCCGTCTTTTTTCGGGACCATGTGAATGGGACTGGCCCACGGGCTGCTCGATGGTCTGCAAACCCCAGCCTCCACCAGACGTCGGAACTCCAGCTTGGCTGCTTTGAGCTTGTCTGGTGCGAGGCGCCTAGCGCGCGAGGCAACCGGATGCCCTTCGGTGCAAATATAATGGAATACCCCACGTTCTTGTAGCGGAATTGCTTGGGATATCCCTGTCACTTCCGGAAATTTGAGTAATATCCCCGCTGTTCCCGATAAGCGATCGACGGTGTGCGTCGAGACGTGGTTCACGTTCTTGGTCATGCACCGAATTTGCAATTGGGTCAATGAATCTATTATTTTACGGCCTCCCAAGTCCACGGTAATGGCGTAGTGCGTCAATAAATCAGCACCTACGATCGGGTATAGCACGTATGCTACACAAAAATTCCACGTGATCGGTCGTCGTAGATCGATTTTAATGGTGCGCGTCGACTCGCCATACGTGTCGACACGCGTGTTGTTCGCGGCATAGAGCCGCAGACTGCTGGCCACTGGCTTGCAGTTCCTGGCTACAGGCACAAGAGAAATGTCCGAACCCGTATCAATTAAAAATACCTGTCCTGAAATTTTGTCCTGAACGTGGAGACGTTTTGAATTTACTTGTTTCGTACCCTCACACCCTGTCCCCGCGGGGGAAGGTATTGTTAGTTTTCCGTCCGCGGTGACGGTTTCGGCCACGTACAATTTTCCGGGTCTTTGCACACGTACGCCTTCGCCCCGAACTTACTATGTGCTCAGCACACTGCGGGGGTTGGTTTCGGCGCCGCTCGGCTTCGCTCGCTCGACCCACCAGCAAACGCGCGTTGCCGTGATTTCGACCGCGACCGCGACATCGCTCTTTCGAGGCGCTCGAAGCTGGCCGACATCTTTAATATCGCGTCGGTTAACCTGTCTATTTTCGCCTCTACCGAGTCGCACTTCGTTCGATCCCTAACTCCGACCGATGCGATGACATGGCTGCTGCTTTGCGCGGTGGACTCGTGTATCTGTTCTGCAAGCTCCGCCAAATCTTGCAGTTTTGTTACTTTCGCGGCTACCAGAATGGTTTTCACCATTTCTGGCATCTGGTCCAAAAAAATTGCCCGTATTACCTCATCGTCGCATCGCCCGTCGTCCAGGGCACGCAGTCTATATAATATTTATGACGGCTTCCCTTCCGTCGTAACCTGCCCCTTCAATAGTTGCCGGAGCCGGCTTTCCGCCGATGCCGCGTACGCGGACATAATACGCGCTTTTACTAATTCGTATATCTCGTCCGATCGCGGCCCCGTTAACAAATCCCTAATAGAGGATACGACCTCCGGATCCAATTTTATCTACAGTCTCAGATCCAGCATGTATGGTGCTGCATGAACTTGTGGAAAGTGGTCTTTTAATGGAGATTTTGTTTTGAGAAGAGCCCCTGTATTCATCGACTAAACCCGATTGTTTCTCGTCATTCAAAGGAGGAAATGAAATTTCTTTGTTCGAGTCAAGCACATGGGTCGATAAGGATGAGCTACCTATTTGTTGAGGTGAATCTGTAGTAGAGTTAGGACAATGTTTTGCCAGATGCCCTTCCTTCTTACATTGTGTTAAAATAGGTACGAGTTCGTGCAAAGGTTATGATAAAACCTTGTCTCGTACCCTTTAACGAAGTATGGTCCGGATTACGAGGGATTGGAAATATGGGGGAAAGTGAGTGTACAATTGAAAAATTTCCTTCGCCTGGTCCACCGGACACAGGCCGTTTATTTAAACAAAATAAAATTGAAAATAAACAAAAAAAAATGAAGGAAATTAACAAAACGAAATTAAATTTATCTTTATTATTTTAAAAAATGCAGGAAAAAACCCCGAGCTGATGGCTCGGGAAAAAAAAACCTGCGCCGCCGTCGGCCCCTACGGCTCTCGTCTCGGTTTTCTGTAATCAAAAAGAAATACCGAAATCCGGCGGTTAATACCTGACAACGCTCGGTGCGTTGTCTGACTCGCTCTAATCCACACGCTCCTTCTTCCGTTTACGGTAAACAGGAGCGGGATTCTTACACAGCGTTACACAGCTGTGTTAGCGGACTGTATTATTATTTCAACGTTTCAGATTTTGGAAACGTTGAATTGCAGATGGGGAAGACGAGATTCTAATCTCGATCTTTCCACTGCTGCAGGCTTGGTTTTTGCAGGAGAGGACAACAAGTGGAGGTTGTAAGGCTCCAAAGGTTGTCAACTCCGCGGTCCCTCGCCGTTCCCTGGTCCGTACGGGACCGGTGTGATGCAGAGCCTTAACTGCGCAGAAGCGACTGATTATTAAGGTTCTAACACCACGGTGCCCTTTGAACGTAGTTCTACGTCGAGTGTCCGTACCCACTGACGATCTGGAACCCACGCTCGAGCAGGTCGAAACCAGCCGAGATATTTACCCAGGGAATGCCAATAAGGCCTCTATCGGGTGTTATCCCAAACTTTTGTTTCGATCCTGGAAAACGACGAACCCAACCCAGGGATTTTGCAACGAAGGCTCCCTATAGGTTGGGGTTCTGAACCGTGCAATAGCCAAACAGAGAATCAAGAAATTCTCTCGGTTCTCAAACACGACCACTGATTTCAGCAATACGTGTTTGTCCGTCACAATGGTGGCGATAATCAAGCACTGTTTAAGTGCAATTTGATTATATTCAGCCACCGATGGCGGGTTGTGAAAATTACTCAAATTATCGAGTAAATTTTCCCGTTCCTCTGGTTCATTTACCGCGAAAATCGAGATATTCTTACGAAACCGTAGGGTACGAAATTCGACTTGGCGTGATTCTTTCGAATCCGCAGCAGTCTCTGTTTTGTACCGTTTCGATTAAGTGGATCCACGATCGTATTAGACGAATCTAATTAATCGTATTTATCGATTCCGATAGATTGACAAGGTCGGCTCAGGAGATCCGCACTCGTCGAGAACCAGGTAGCAAGTGTTCCCGTGACATACCTGCTTAACCGTGGCCACGAGAGAGGGGAAATTTTCGTCTCGTGGCGCTGTCTGGTTTAAGCTGTCTGTCTCTTACTAATTTTGTATCCTCTCTGTAATTTTGGCGTATTAACACGTGTTCTCGGAGAACCGTTACTAGGCCGATCGCGTGATTTGTATCGAAAGTAAGTTTGTAGTTTTTCTACACGGTATTGCTCGAAACATATTACGCCACAGAGAAGGCTCTGGAATGTCGCGTAAACTGAGAATACCGTATAAGAAATGTCCTGCTTTTTCTATCGATCACGCGACGATTTAACCGACGTTTTTCAACTAACGAATTAACGCGTTATTTAAACACATTGGAAACACTTCAAATTGTCTGTAGAAATGTATACCCAGTAGTATTATCATAGCTAACTTGTAAGTTCTCTGGTAATTTGTTTACGTCATCCGGGTGAATGTAAACCTGTCTGCGAAAGCTGAGTATGTGTGTGAATCCGACTTCAGTGAATCCCACTTTTACGAAGGAGATGGGTGATACGGTTCTGATTCCCATTTGTTTGAAAATGTTTGATAATACAACGTGCGGAATGATGGGGCACACTTTTGAAAGAATTACTCGCTTGGTTTTCATAATTAGAGGTCTAACAGAGAGTAACCCATCTTTGATAAATATGTTTGCGTTGCCCGACGTGAGTTTGTCAACAAGAGATTTGCCCGCAAGGTATATACATACTCTATTGTTAGCGATCCTTGAAGCAAATCGAATATTAACAGATAAACTGAGAGCACTCACAAGTGGGTTTCTTCTGACTTCTTCAACAATGTCGCGTTGCTCCCTCACTGTTAAAACTTTCGGTCGGCCTGATCGCGGTTTGTTTTCTGTCGTGGTAAACTCCTCATACTTTTTAACAACATTTCTAACCGTAGAGAAACTAATTTTTAAGAATTCTCCGATTTTGCGATAACTTTCGCCCCGTTTACGGAGAAAAATAATTTCGCTTCGTACTGCAATCGACAGCTCTTTCGTTTTTTCAACCATCCTTCCTGTATGAGACGAATACTGAAACTAAATACTTCTATCGAACAGAGAGACCAATGTCATATATATATTTGTTTACATTTGCGTCCTAGAAATCGTGTAAGAAGTGTCCTAAAGGAAGAAACTATAGAGCTACAATTGCAGACATGACTGTGCCAATACTTTCTTGACTATAAATTTTTCGCTATTTCTTTATAATTTCCGTTGTTATTGATATTGAGTAATGTGCTTCGGTATACAAGTAGTGTACGTTAAAAGATATAAATGATATAGATGGGGTTAATAAAATACTTCAACAAATAAAGATATTTACAAAAATTTGGGTGTGCCAATACTTGTTGGATCCACGATATGCTACGGCTAACTGTAGTATTAAGAAATTTTTGGCATCGTTCTAGATATTTGTACCTGTTGAAAGGTTTTAGGGGTTTTATATTAAACATAAATAAAGCGTGTTAAACAATAAAAAAATAAGTTTTATTTATAAGAAAGAACACCACGTGTTACACACCATGCGACCGAGAGGCAACTGAGACGGCGAGAGGGGAACGTGCCTCGACGAACATTCGATGCGCGCATATCTTTTGTTTTACCGACTAGGCGGTTACTCTTCAACAGTACCACTCACCAAAAGCGGTATCAAAATGCGATTAACCCCCTCTACCTGACCATTACCTCTCGGCATTCCGATGGTTACGCAGACATGTCTTATTTTTTCGTCTATACAATAGCTCCCGAATTCTTTGGACGTGTAACTTCCGTTTTTTTATCAGACATTTATTTCGCTCTCATTAAATAACAAAATTATATTAATTTATTATGTATTCACTACTATTATCTATAATCTTCTTCCATCTTCCTGGCAGTTTATCAATTCCTTCCTTGTAAAATGTGGTTGGTTTGGACTGAAAGAAGTTTTCGTCAGCTTACCTGACTTGCTCTTCAGAATTGAAGGTTTTTCCACTTAAAAAGTTTTGTAAGGAACAGAAAAGGTGGTTGTCTGTCCGGGCAAGATCCGGGGAGTAAGGTGGATGTGGTAAAACAGACCCCATCCAAGCTCAAGAATTTTTTCTTGAGTCACTCTTGCTGTATGTGGTCGCGCATTGTCGTGTAAAAGAATGACGTTTTTGCGATTGACGAGTGCAGGACGCTTTTCATGGAGTTTCTCTTGCACTCTTTGTAACTGCTGAACGTATCTATCCGCAGTAATTATTAAATTTGACTTGAACAACTCGTGGTGAATTATTCCTTGACAATCCCACCATACACACAATAAAATGTTTGTGCCATGGATGTTTGCTTTCGGATCTGGTAGGGGTAGTTGATCCTTATCAAGCCACTGTCTTTTGTGGACTATATTGTCATAGGTAACCCATTTTTCATCGCCTGTTACAATCCTGTTTAAAAAAGGCTCAATTTCTACCCGTGAGAGCAGACTTGTGGCGATTTACATGCGATCTTCTTTATTCCGTTCACTGAGATTGTGAGGTACCCATACTCCTAACTTGCTGACTTTCCTTAATTTCTCCAGATGGCGGTTAACAGTTGATTGTGATATATTCAACCTTTCTGTTATACCTCTTGTTGATTGACGTGGATTTTGCTCCAATATTGCCTTTAAAAGGTTGTCGTCAAAGTCGGAAATACGTCCCGCCCTCGGTTCGTCTTTTAAGGTCGTATCTCCAGAACGAAATTTTATAAACCAATTTCTAACTGCCCGATCAGTTATTAGTCCATCACCATATACACTGCATATTTTTTCAGCTGTCGCCGTAGCACTATTGCCTTGTTTAAATTCCCAAAGCATTACATGACGAATATGTACTTTTTGACTCTCCATTTCAGAGGTTTAAAAAAACAGTATAACGTAACGTGTATCACACAAAATAGTTGACAAAGGACTAACTGAAGCCTTGTCTATACAGGGTGTTCGGCCACCCATGGGAAAAATTTTAATACGAGATTCTTGAGGCCAAAATAAGATGAAAATCAAGAATACCAATTTGTTGATTGAGGCTCCATTAAAAAGTTATTAAAAAATAAAATTGAAAAATCTCAAATCATTCTGGAAAAATTATTTTCGGTTGTGGGGGTCAATTACAATCATTTTTGGTCATTAGACATACCCTCGAAATCCTACCCATTTTCAAGAAAAAAATTCAAGTAGGTACTGAAATTTTTAGACGAAATTTAAAAATTTCAAATCATGCTAGACAAATTATATTTAATTACAGGGGTCAATTACAAGCATTTTTGGTCAATAGACATAACCTCGAAATCCTAACCATTTTCGGGAAAAAAATTCCTTACTGAAAATCTAATGTGAGGCCAGAAATGCTTCCCTGAAATTTCATGCGATTCTTTAAAATGTCATAACTTCTGAACGGATTGGACGATTTTAATGTTTAAAAATGCAAACTACGTGTATTTTGATGGAGAATATGTAGAAATTGTAAAAATATTCGAAAAGTTGGTCCTCGAACCCGCAAAATGAGAAAAACCGCATAAAAATGGTCCAATTTTCAAACGTCCATAACTCCTACTATAGCGAATATATTTTAATGAAACTTTTTTCTGAAGTAGTGCTCATGGATACCTACAAAAAAGTATGCGACAACTTTTCTGTAGAGCGCCAAACAAAATTATTAAAAATGAAAAACGAATTTTTAAGAAAAATGGACAAGGAGTAGGTGCCCAAATTTTTCGGCGAAAAAAAAAAAATTTCAAATCGTCCTGGAAAAATTATTGTCGGTTGTGGGGGTCAATTGCAATCATTTTTGGTCATTAGACATACCCTCGAAATTCTACCCACTTTCGAGAAAAAAATTCGAGGTGTGAAATCTTTCGACAAAATTAAAAAATTTCAAATCGTTCTGAAAAAATTATTTTCTGTTGCGGAGGTCAATTACAATAATTTTTGGTGAATAGATCTATCCCCGAAATCCTATTCACTTTCTAGAAAAAAATTCAGTACGGGCGGAACTTTAAACGTTAATAACTTTTTAATGAAGCCTCCATTAACAAATTAGTATTCTTGATTTTCGTCTTATTTTGACCTCTAGAATCCCATTAAAATTTTTCCCAGGGGTGGCCGAACACCCTGTATAGTGAAAACAAAAACTTGTTCTCATGGTAACTCATAGCAGGTAGATACGAACAATAGATTCTACTTGGCTGCATCGGAAGTTACTTATGACTCGATCTAATAATTATTACTTTGGCTGTCGTTGTGCTTTTCGTCGCATAAAGCCAGGTGAATTTCGTGAACGCGTCTACGACCACGAAAATGTGGTTGTAGCTTTTTTTTGTTGATTGCAACGGCCCTAAGTGATCGACATTGTAGGTATCGAGGGGCGTTTCGCCCTTTTCTATGGTATACAGGAATCCCTCGGCCTTCCCATGTTTGCGTTTGAAAGGATTGTGGATATTTCTGGAGTTGTGTTTGATATAATAACAATTTTATTATTAACAATAACGATAATTATACTGGCTACTCTCTTCGCATGTGTTCGCTTTCTTTCTTTGTTGGATCGGTGAGATCGATATTGGTCTAAGCGTTTCTTTTATGTTAGAATGTGTTGCGCGACGCTAGAGCCCCAGGCGGTGATTTTTGTCATCTCGGCCCACTCTCTCGTGGTTGACGCCATGAGGCCACGTGTTGTGCGCGATACCCATTGTAATAGTGTTCAAATATATTCTTTGATATAGACTAAACGATTATCATTTACGCGCCCACCATTCACGAAACCTACTGAGACCTTTCTGTCATTCTTATTTGTACCGACTGACGTTCGTCGCTACTGCGCATAGTCTCCTGCGCAACATCGCACCATATATGCGTTCACAAACGCATCCTCTCTCGCATACTTCACACCATGCGTACCACACACAATATAAATGTATTATTTATGCCAACAGCGTTCAATACATTTAATACAGTTCTGGACGATTCGTTCGATTTTCGCCCTCATATTCGCAAACCAGTAGTCGCGCCTCACAAGCGATTCTGTTTTGGCAACTGTGAAATGACCGTTTTCGTGTACCCGTCTAATTATATTGGTCTGCATAGCGCATGGTACAACTAGCTTAATGTCGTCGCCCATACTTTTGAGTAGCAGGCCACACCGAATCCGTTGGTTCCGCCTCGATTCTTTGGGCAAGTCTTGCAACGTCTTCGTCTTTGGCCTGCGCCCTTTTCAAACGGCAGAGGGACCTACCTGAACCTGGCGCCCGACTTTCAAGAAGTTAATCTTTTTTAATTGCATTTAATTCTACGTCGTTTGTACCCGTTTGTACCATCCTTATTTTCGTTTGTACCTTAACCCTTTCGCTACTACGGGCGACTATAGTCGCTTTGCATAAAATGCCACTGACGTACTACGGGCGACTACAGTCGCTCTGCATAAGATGCCGCGTATTGGATATATGACCAGCGATTGGAGTTATTTCATATCGAATATCTTTTCCTGGAATGTATTATCAGTATTTTGTTTGTATCATTTGTTTCTTATGAAATTTCTCAAGAATAACAATCACAAAAAAAAAAAAAATGCCAATTCAGTTTGGAGACGCTTGTCCGAATGCTTACATCGAGTAAAGTTAGTGCTTACTGAAGATATATAATTTACTTTTTTTCCGACAACAGACACAAATGTATAGTTCGTTATTTTTTTAATTTATTTACCTTTATTTAGATTAATTATTTTTTAATAGATTTTATCCCATTCTTTAAAATGATGAAAAATGAGAGAGTAAGACGTATTAATGATGAGGATGATCATCATGATCAAATAAATTTAAATTTGGCACAAGAAAAACGAAATACAAATAATAAAAGAATTCGAGCAAATATATTAAACTCCAAATCCGAAGAAGACTATTTAATTGTTTTAGAGTTAAATAAATATTATATATATTAATTCAAATTCAATATATTACAAATCATGTCAATCATGTCAACCAGAATAATAACAGACAATCAGTAACACTTTGGTTACTAATGAAATCACTTCACTTAACATAATCACGCGGCACGGATTATAAATTCATTTCCTAACAAATTGAATCTGGAAAAGATATAGGAAGAGAAATTACATGGACTACCAAATTATTCTGGCCGAACATTCATAAATTTCAATGCAATCATTCGGGAATAAAAACGTCAATTGGTTATTCGGCATCAGCTTTAGATTTTTTCAAATTATTCTGTTCCGAAAATTTTATAAATTTCATTGTTGGCACGACAAACGATTATCGGAGTAGAATTGATAAGGATACAAATACGATAAATTCGCAAAGCACTTTTCTCCCAGAAATTTATTGTTTCCTCGCCATAAAATTATTAAGATTTTTATATTTGCTAAAAATTTTACATTCTAATTCTAATAAAGTAACTGCAGAGAACGACAAATTATACAAAATACGGAAAATTTGCGATATGCTTCGACAAAGTTTTAAAAACGTATTTTACCCTTTTGAAAACTTATGCATTGATGAGAGTTTACTTCTGTATAAGAGTAGACTGTCATTTAAACAGTACATTCTCTCTAAACGAAACAGATCATTCATTTTATGTGATACCAAATCTGGATTCATACAAGATTTTATAATTTATAGTGGAACATTGACTATAAGTAGCGAAAATGAAATTATTGGAAAAACGAGCACTATAGTTACGAAATGATTGAATCCGTATTTAAATAAAGGCCATACTTTATATGTGGATAATTGGTACACAATTCCGGCCCTTTTTATTCTTTTAAATCAAAATGGAACTAATGCTTGCGGAACAGTACGAAAACGACGAAAGGGTATGCCAATGATTGAAAATAAATTAAAAAAAGGTGAAGCTAGTTTCTTCTCCTCTGATTGTCTATTGGCTATGAAATGGTGTGACAAGAGGGAAGTGTATATGTTGTCCACTTTCCACAACAAAGAATTTGTCGACACGAAACGGCATTATCGCACACACGAAATGATAACGAAACCAAAGTGTGTTGTCGATTATAATCGATTAATGGGAAGTGTTGACAAAACAGACATGGTTATTAGCACAATTCATTCACAGTGAAAAAATATGAAATGGTATAAAAAATATTTTTTTCATTTAATACATATATGCGTATGGAACGCTTACTGCTTATACAAAATTAAAACTGGCAAAGATATATCAATGGCAAAATTTCACTTACAATTAATTCGCCAACTTTTAAGTCATTATATGCAAGAAACGAACAACAATAGTTCAAACAAATCAGGACAAACAAATCCACTTCGGCTTACTGGAAGACACTTTTCTTTGCTGTATACGAGTACGACCACAAAACGAAAAAATCCATTGCGAAAGTGCATTGTATGTGAAAAAAATGTCAGGAGGAGTGAATTGTGATATCAGTGCCAAAGCCAAATGTTGGTCTATGTGTAATACCATGTTTCGAGCAATATCACACACTATACGATTATATTATACAGTATTCCCTAATGTTGTTTAATTTTAAAGTTTAATTAAAAGTGGTTATGTTAATATCACGGCGGAGGACCCGCCCGTAGCGAAAGGGTTAAGGGGATAAAAAGATATAGTGGGGTGAAAAAAGCTCAGAACCCCACTTCAATATTTTTTAATTATCTCGACGCCATCAGAAAAAAGAATCGTTTGTATAGTCCGGGTCAAAATATAGCGAGGTCGTAAACTAAACTCTTGAGGGTTGGGACCGACTCCTGCTGCGGCACTTAGGGCCGTACATGACATCTTGCTTGAGGGTGCTTGCCTTTCTGAATGTTTTACTGCGTCCGTAACTGTACTACCTTTTTTCATTTTCTAGATGCATATGTTATAAACAGGTAAATTAAGATATTAAAGATTTGAGTAAGACCTTTACCTGTTACGATACCTCTAGTCTCTCTGATACTAGCATAAATACCACACCACAATAAACAGTTTTTTTAAACACATTTTTCCACGTGACTTCACACCAGTAATAACGATTTTTAAACAATCGACGTGTGCCATAACTATTATAAAGTTAGCACTATTTTCGAAGCAGCAGCGTGGTCTGGTGGATAGCGAGACGTATCTCGGATACGATGGATGTAGGGTTCGAATCCCCATGCTTGGTTTTTATTTTTTTTTTTTTACATATTCAACTTTCATTAGCAAGTCCGAATCCTCATACGTGAAATTAATTTTTTTTATATTTATTTTTATATATTTTATTTTGGATGTTTGGGAAGGTTAAAAAGGAAAATATGAAGCATTTTAGAATTTAACAATTTGTTTATTTTTTATACACATTACAAACAGATGAGTGGTAATTATCATAAAAGCAGGGGAACCATAGTCGCTTCTCACACCGTGCGCATGTTATAAAGGACAGGTCTTCACAATTACATTTTTTATTATTGTCCTTAGGCGGAAAGCATACTTGATAAACGTTGAGGAAAATTTCACGACTCTCTGTCAATTCGGACGCGTAAAAAGCATATTTTACCATTTTTTCAAATATCGGCGCGGATAATTGGTTATGAATAAGCGAATGCATTTTTAATATTTTTATGGCGTCTTCCCTAGAATGAAGTGAACGATTCTTTTGTAAAATAAAAGTTGAATTTTGCATCTGTTTTAATAATATTTTAACTTGGCGGTAAAAATATACGTCACAGGGTTGGCATATCGACGTGCATTGAGGCGGTACAATTTTTAATGTGCATGTTGCATTATTTTCGTCGTCGTAAAATAAATCATCGTATAAACTGTTGTCAGTCTGACCAGACCACGAATCAACTATTAAACAGAATTCGTTCTTTTCGACATATGGTTTCAAAACATTTTCCAAAATTTCCTTGTAGCAGAGTGTAGTTAATTTCCCGGATTTTGTGCACGTGACAAATACGTTTTCGTACTGATTCATCAAACTCTTCACTGTGTTTAGTACCTGCTAGTATAGAATACTTTACGTATTAATTTGCCTGCAAGAGTGACAGAGTATTGAGCTGTATACGAATGCGTCATCTTGGATATACTGTCTATTGCAATTTGTGTTGCCTTCTCCCCTTTATGCGATAGGCTTCTCTTTATATTAGTGCGATACTCGCATCCTGTCTGGTCTGTATTTATAATAAAATGTACTGGTATTGTTCCTGTAGTTATAATATTTTTAGTCTGGTATTGGAAACGTTTTGCCGATTCTTCTATTTCTTGTAATGTAGTAATTTTCCGCCTAGAAACATATCTTGTGACTTGTCTTTGGCGAATATTATGTTTGCATTTAAAATTAATCAGCCAACTACGCGAAGCAGAAAATCGAAATGTATCACTTATATACAACATCGCAGCTGCAATCGCCCATTCTTGCAAAGTGCGTGTAGACACAGGAGCATACGCCTGTCTGGCTTCTGTAAATCGGGTATATGTCCACTTGTCGATGTGGCGAAACTTATCATATTTTGTACTGCCAGATAAAATTTCCTCCTTCCAAATTGCTACCTGATCTTTGCGTTTTAAATGGAACCCACCCTTTGATTGTAAAGACTTTAAATTCCATTTGGGATGCTTTTCGGCTAGAGCAACAGTACGAATCTTTTCCTCTAACGTTGCCGTTTGAAATTTTCCACGCTTTTTAGGTGGAGACAACGTCGCATTATAAGGTGCACTGCCCTTACTTGAAGGCGATGATGAGGTAGAACATGTTTCAACCTCTGCCACCACCGTAGACGAATCGGTGTCGTCAGGCATTTCATACTCTTCAGCGTAAAAAATTACGCACTGTGCTACTGCATACATTAATGTCCAGATCATTTTTAAGTTCAGCTGTGATTTTCACCGCACTTATCTTTGAATTTTGCTTTATTTTTCGAATTATCCATCGGCCGGTATACTCATTTATTATTCGTTTACGTCCGTTTCTTGGATTATTTTTTACAGTTTTTCGATCGCCATATCTGTCAATGATTCCTTGAATCGTGGACCTCGGTCTATTTAAAACTTTAGAAATTTCACTCAGTGTTTTACACTTATTATGTAAATTTTTAACAATTTTCCTTTTTTCTTCAGAGGTTTCCTTGCGTTTTCGTCCCATTTTACTGATAATTTCGTTGATAATGTTTGAATTTAGGATACTACCTATACCGACAGCGTCTCCAGACATACTGATGCTAAGTATGTTTACATATCATGGATTATCTTGTAATCGTTCTATGTGGAATGTTACAAATCAAAGACTGTACGAATACTTATTATGCGTATATTTTAGGTCAATTCCTAGAAGTTTGTTAATATTTTCATAATAAATATAAATAAATAATTTGTTTCAGAGATTTCTAAGAATATGTATGTATATTTTTGTTAACAAACTTTTGTAATAAACAAAGTTCTGCAAAGTTTTTGTTCAAATTGACTAGTGTACGAATACTTTTTACACTCACTGTATACAATAATCCATGAATTCGCTACAGCTGTGTTCAGGCAAAGTTCAAATACAATTTTTTTATATCACTTTACTGATTTTCGTAGAGGACTGCAATATGAAGCCATTTGATCGGAGATATCTACATAAGACTTCCCTTCATTACAATCCACAATAACCTTCGGTTTTATAACAATATTCCCCCTTTTCTGCATAGCCACAGTTTCATTAGAGTGTTTCGTTGATAATAGAAGGACATCACGCTTGTCCTTCCATTTCAGTATTGTCAAACCATCATTGCTTTCCTTAGCGATATATTCATATCGCTGTAATTTTTTTGAAAGTAGGTCTTTTGGAATTCCACGGCGATTTGATCGTATTGTTCCAACCAGATGAGTCTTTTGAGCAACTAACTTTTTGGCTAATTCGATACTTGTATACCAATTATCGGTACATATTGTATGACCTTTACCCAATATACTTTTGCACAATGACAGAACAACATTGGTAGGCGTTGTTTTCTCTATATCCGTTTTTCCCCCACAATAAATTTTGAAGGCGAGCGTGTATCCCGGTGCTGAACATAATTTGAATATTTTGATACTGTACTTATGTCTTTTTTGTTTTATATATTGTTTGAAGACAATGCGACCTCGAAAAGGAATCAGAGATTCGTCTACACAAACAATTTCGCCTGGTTCAAAATACTTTTCAAAATTTCCATTCAACATATCAATGACTGTTTTAATTTTATACAAGCGGACGTTTACATTTTCCTTGTCATTGTCGTTAAAATGCAACATTGGTAACAAAATTTTCATCCGATTTCTTGACATTGTTGAAGATGGAAGAGTCAGCGAATATGCCGGATCTTTAGACCAATACAAACTTATTTTTGGAAGCTTTACAATTCCCATCCACATAATAAGTCCAAAAAAACGTTTTATCTCGTTTCTGTCTGTTGCTTTCTATTCATCTAATCGAGATGATGTTTGTTTAAATAGACATTGTCGCGCATACCGATTCGTTTCTATAACGACAAGATCGAAGAATTTATCACTCATAAACAAAAAATAAATATCATCCGGTTTTTCGTAAGTTTAATTAAGGGGTTACGCCACCCTGAGGCGGCCGAAATGACATCAAAGTTTACGAATTTTTTTCTACGAAACTATGAATGTGACAATTATTTGATTATTATTTATAGTTAGGGCATACATTAAAGAACATATTGTGTAAATTTGACAGAAAAATATTAAAAAATGGCCGAGTTATCCGTTATCCTGCAAAACTCCTCCATCAGGACGCGTGCAGTCGGTGTAACGGATTGTGATGCCCAGGATTATCTGAAAAGAAAAAACCCATGATTTTATTGTTTATTGATAAAATATCTATCGTGTAGCATAGGGGTTTAGAGAAAAAGCCATTTTTGTACAAGTGCGAGCAATATGAAAATGAACATTAAATTTTTACCAAAAAAAGCAAAATTCAAACAATTACTATAAACAATTGGGATATGGTATCAAAAAAATCCTACGCTACATGATAGATAATGTTATTAGAGTTATTTGTATCAAATTTGAAGTAAATCGGACGTATAGTTTCCGAGATTTTTTATACACCAGTTGTAAAAATGTAGTTTCGAGAAAAACGGAAAAGAAGGAAAAGTGCAACTTTAACAGATGATAGAGAAAACGATTTTCGTGTTACCTTCAATCGGCAATGCCTGGGCCATACAGTGTCTCTTCCGCAGCAAAAGTGATGTCTTCAGATTCTTTTTGAGCTGCCCGTTTTTGTTTCCTAGCCTCTTTTGTTGCTTGCTGCGCTCTTAGATTCGCAACTGTGATGCGTTGCGTGTCCCATTTTTGACAGGCTTCTTGCGCGTTCGGTCCAATTTTTAAATTCATAGTTTGCATGATGAGTAATATATTTTTATATCCATCATTGAATATATTTATTGCAATGTGAGTTGCGATTTCGACAATTTTTGCACCGCTGGAAGTGACTTTCGGTGCCATAGACCAAATGAGAGCGTTCACGCTTTCATTGCTATTTTGAGTGAAACCTCCCAAACAACGTTCTAATAATTCGTTGTTACTTAATTTTTCATACACAGGTCGAATAGCTTGTTGAACATCTTCTGAAATTGGGTCCGAGTGTGTGTAATTTTCCAGAGATTCGTGAGCTTTCGCTTTCTGTCATGAACAGCAGGAATCTTTCCCAGTAGGGCATTTCTCATGTTGGGGATTCCTGTCAGTAGAAATTTTATGGTAGAAGGTGGCCCAGATTGCATTCTTCATTTCTTCCATTGAATTTGAATTCCTTCTGATGGCAAGGCCATAGTAAACGGTTAATTCGTCAATAAGTTTGGCAGTTAGTTTACCTCTACCACCAAGACCTTTATTTTCTTTCTTCACTTTACGAAGTTGCGCACCCATTCGTTTTTGGATGTGGCCAATGCATTCTTTTTTTTTTACAGTGATATCACCATACGGTTTCGAATCTACAATCCCTTTGTACGTTTTACTATCTCCGTCGCCGATATAATTAGTATATCTTATGTCATATTTTTCCTCAGATGCTGCAAACATTTCTGTTACCGCATCAACTTCCATCTTTCCTGCTGATCCGTCATGATTCGCTGAACATTGCTCACTATGTTTTTCTTTCCACTCGTAGTATTCCTCAGTATCGTCATACTTTTCCCAAAATTCACAGGTTTTGCAATAGCGTGATTTTATTACCGCATCTATTACTTTGCCGGTATAATGAGCAATGATGTTTGCTACGCCGAAAAGAGAAGAAAATCCCCGTTTCCTCCAAGTTCCGTCTCCTGAAACGGTTATTCCTCCCGAATTACCCTTTTGTGAATTTACCTCTTTTTCTGCATTCATAGCATTCTTCATAGATAATTCACACACACTTTTCGCGGTGGTATGAATATTATCAACTATTTTATCATAAAATGAATGAAACACAGGTTTCGGCATGTCCATTATTCCGCAGAATTTGTCTATTCCCGCCAAACCAAGTCCAAGTAGTCTAAAAGCAAAAGCAATTCTTCTATTCACATCGTATGCTTTCCCATCGATGAGAGGACTTGAATTTATATAGACAGGTCGGCACGATTCACATGTCATATTGATTTTAAAACCAAGTCCACGAATAGCAGATTCAGTGAATTTCACTTTGCCATTACACACGCTACATTTCACTGCTCCACTAATAGCCGAGAAAACTGCTACAAAATTTAGTATGCGGTAGCCAAACGTTGCGTCAACTATTATGTCGACATCTTCAGTCGCTTTCAATTTTTTCGCTGACGTACTCGTGCTGGCTTCCTCACTTTCCATCAAATAGCGATTTACAGGATGATGTTTCCTTTTCGAGATTATAGAAGCACGTCCAGTGTGTTTCCTCGAACCCTTCTGATCGCGATATACACGTTTTGGCATTGTGGAAATAAAACTGAGACTTTTTCCAAACTTCTAAGCACGATGTGCACTTTGACGACACGCTCGAAAGACTGAGCGAATCTTTACGAACGTTTGCCTTACACCAATGCACTTTGAAATGACCCTACTATGTCCCAAGGGTCCCCTGCCGTAGCCTGGAAATATGAACAATAGAAAAGACCCAGGTAATCCCTCCGTGAAACGGATGGTCGCTACCTGCTCCGAAACGGCAGCTGCCACATGACGTTCCAAGCACTGTAACTTTGCTATTATTGGGAGCTGTTGCATCCGGCATGTCTTAAATTATTAACTGAACTCCAAATTAAAGGAAAACTAAAAAAAAAAAACGATTTTTTTTTAATCTCAGGGTGGCGTAACCCCTTAATAATCTGCAACGGTGTGGTATATTTCGAAGCATTCTGATACATGTAAAGGAACTTTGCACTGCTTACACTCCCACGTTGTTTCTCTACGTTTTTTACCTTTTTGGCAAACTCTACAGGGTTTTGACGGTCTTGGTCTTGATGGTCTTGGATCAATGTGCTTCGGAAAATGAGCCCAATGCTTTGCGTGCAGTCTGTCTGGCGCATCTCCGGAAGATAATTCGCCTCGCTCTCTATAATTCGGTTTTGGCATATTCATCAGTAGAGATTCGGCTATGTTGATCCTATAGTCGACGTAACATTGTTTCTTCCCGTTATTTATTTTCTTCCATAAAATGTAAGAGTTAAAAAGACCAATATCGAACAGATAAAAAAATATTTTTTTATATCCTTTCATGTATTTCCTCATTATTGGAAAACATGCTAATATTTGGTCTTGGAGATCAATTCCATTCATTCCTTTGTTGTACTCTGTAATACAATTTGGTTTTGGAGTGCGATTGGATCCTTCTGTAGTCATTTCGATTGTTTTATGTTTTGTCGACATAATATAAACATCTCGCTTGTCTTTCCATTTTATAGCGAGTATTCGGTTGCAGCTTCTTATTGCGTATTCCCCCCTTCTTAATTTTACATTGCACAAATCTTTTGGCATATTCTTCCTATTCCTACGTACTGTGCCAATTACATTTGTTTTTTATGTATATGATAATGTCATAAATAATTTTGGGGAAGAATACCAGTTGTCTACGTATAAAGTGTGACCCCTGTGCAATACTGACTCAGAAAGTTCTTTCACAACACTTTCTGAAGCGCTATCATCACAGTTTTTTTTATCATTGACTGTATATATTTTAAAGTCGTAACAGTAACCTGAATCGGACTCACATAATTTGTAAAATTTAACGCCAAACCTTGCCCTTTTTGTTGGGTTAAATTGCTTATAAGATAGGCGCCCCTTGAATTTCATGAGCGATTCATCGATAGCTATGTCTTCTTTCATTATATACACTTGTTTAAATTTTTGGTTCAAGAAATTGATCACGGGTTGGATCTTGCTCAATTTTTCTGTATTGGCAACCAGATTATTGTTTGAGAAGTGCAAAAACCTTGTAATTTGTAGATATCTTTTCTGATGAGGCGTGTCGTTTGAAAGACGGGTCGTAAATCCGTCCGACACAGAAGCTATATCGCGCACTGATGACGCGTATAGTTCTCTAAATTAAACTAATAATTTAGAGTCAAATTGAGACAATACAAACTTGTACTTATAATTATTTTATTTTACTGCACAAGGTGAGGAATCGCGTGTCGATGTATGATGGTTGATAGTTTGTGAATGCTCCCTCGCGTTGCGCGTCCTTCCGTTTTGTTAATCTGATGGTAGGAATTTGGAGTGGAGGTGGTGAGGCGGAAGTTGAATTTTTGGAAGGAAAAATCTGCGATTGGTGGTTGGTCGTAGACGGATGGGATTCGTGGAAAAGGTCTAGGTGGTCGATGCTATTGGCGGTAAGGGTTGACATGGAGTCGGGGATGGTTCCGGCGTAGGTGCCTGCAGCGAGGCTCGGATGCGTCGCGGTTGGTTTCGCCACGAGGAGAAGTCGCTTGGTGGTACACAAAGCACGGGAAAAACCCGTGACGTCGCAGGCTGTGTGCCAAATGTGCCTATGGGTTTATGAGGTTGCCTGCGCTAGGTGTTGTCCTTTGGCTAAATATAGAAAGTTGTCGAGAAGAGCGAAATCGCGCCTCGACACTTTTCAGAGGCATCGATTTTCTAAATATCGGCGTTTCGATAACTGCCCTCTTTGACCAATTCATCTGTATTCTCGGTTTTTTTACTTGTGCCATTATTATGGTCAATGCGATATATATTCTAATTTCGGTCGAATCTACCGGAAACCAAGTGTCGTCGATTTCTCGTCTTTTATGTGGATTCGCACGTATTTCATCTGCATACTGGTTAGTTTCAGTTACAATATTGTTCCAGAATATGTCGTCAAATATTAGATTAAATATATCAATTTCTCTTTTACTTCTTCCTAATTGACATAAGGCTGCCTCTCTTATGCCAGGAGTCATCGTATAGTCCCAGATTTTCGGACTATTTGTTATTTCTTTCCAAAGCTAGGACTCTGGTAGTTGATCGTCATCGGATGTATCATCAATAACTAATCGCCTACACTTTCTTCGAATACGGCGTATATCGTCACTACTGTCATTTTCGTTAGCAGAATTATTAGCACTGTTGCGTCATCTCTCACGATCGGTAAATTGGAGTGATGCGCGAGAGGACGCTTTCCGAAGGTTAACTTAATAATATCGGAATAGTTGGAGAAAATGATTTTGAATGAACGAGCGTAAGTTGGCTGTTTTGATATTTTATGTGAAATGTCTATTTCTTGTCTGGTGTCGCTATTTACATGGGTTGTGAAATGTTTCTATTGGCTAATGTGTCATGTTGTGGGGGTGATGTTGGTTGTGAATGATTGGTGTAGTTGTTCTGTGTGGGTGTGGCTTAAATGTACTGGCGGAAAGGGAGTTTTCTGGCTAATTTGAATGTTATCGACAATTTGGTGAAAGCCGGCAAGTGAAAGTACGTGCTAGCCGCGCACGTGCGTTTCAGCTGTCCAGAAAACTATGTCTTGGTTACCCTTGGGTAACAAAAGGCCGAGGGACGTTTGCAGGCCCGGCCAACGGCTCGACCGAGGGCCTTGTCTGCCGCCAACTAACCCTGCCATAAATATTGCGAGGGCTTACTCGCGTCGCAACAAGCACAATTCTCACTGCTTTTATCACGAACTCTTTTTCCTGAGAACATCTTGCGTGCTTGAAGTTCTCGAGAATTTATGAAAGTAAACTTCGACGTGCGAGTGTGACCAAGAATAACTTGAAACTGATCACGATACAAAAAGGAAAACATCACGAGCCTTGTCTGTACTATTTATAATCCGCGACCGTCCTACCGCGAGCGATGCCCATAATATTTACGATTGGCTCCATCAGCGTATTACACAAGTCGCGCGACAAGGCTCGAAGGTTGCGCGACATTGTTTACGTTTCTGGCCCAAAATTCTCGAGCGTGAATCGTAGGTTAAGGGGTTAAACAATTTGTGCCATTCAAAAATACTTGATCGGCCCATTGAATTATTTCCAAAAGCATCCTTTATCATTGTGTAAGTCTCGGTTGCAGTTTTCCCAAGCTTCACGCAAAATTTTACCGCGTAGCGCTGCTCGAGTGTACAGTTCATCTTGGCTTGTGACGAGATGTGTAAACAGAGTCTCAATGTTTTGGCGATATTTACTATCCAAACGTTCAGAGGCGACTATGTAAGCATGCATTCTCTTCGCGGCACCCCCCGCCACAATTCCCACCAATAGAGACTTTGTTTCTACGCCTCGCTCGGACTATACAAAATCAGTCCTACTACTTTTGAAACGCACCCTGTATCTCCTTTCTTCATTAACCCTTTGCACTCCAGCCTAGTAATGCATAGAGGCTACCAGCAACTCCAGCACTATATTAGTTCCAAGTACATACCTATGATATAGAAGAAAAATAGAGTCGTTTCAATAAAACAAAATTTTTATTTCTTAGCTATTTTATAAACAAAACATATTCTAACTTATATTATAAAAGAAAAACATAAATTTTAGGACTTAAAATTTCTTAAAGTGTGATATCTTTCGAAACAATTGCCCATATGCATTCGCGGCTTACCGGGACAAGTATCACAGTATTCCGAAGTTTCGCGTCTTTGTCCTTTTTCCTGTCTATTAGAACAAACAATGCAATCTCTTTTCTTGCCTTTTCGCAATATGTGCAGTTTTTTGTCCAGTCTTGTTTCAGTTGCTGAAGTGGAAGGTCTTGATCGATCTTCGCGGAATTCACCTACAAGTTGATCGACTAATCTCTTGACGAACTTCAAATGGGACAGTGGTTTTTCGTTCTTGCTTTTTTTTTACACACTTATATAAAATGTATGCATTTATTGCAGACATCTCCATTCCCCAAAAGAACATCTTCCTCCACCACTTAAGAGATTTTCTTAGAAAACAATATGATGATGCGTATTGATCAGCGCGATCAACACCGCCCATTGAAGCCGTGTAGTTAACAACAATTTTTGGCTTTTCCACATTTTGTTGTTCACCTCCTCTTACAAATCTGGTTTTTGTAATGAATTCAGCGCTATCACTGGTGCTTATCAGCGTAACCACCCTTTTATCTTTCCAAGACAATATCATCGTTCTTCCCTTTTTGTAAAGCGATCGATTTATTTTCACCGAATTTGGGTTTCTTTATTGGATCAGGTATGCCCTTGCGATTGATTTTTATTGTACCTGTTAGATGGCATTTCATTTGTAATAATTCTTCCGCCAGAACAATGCTAGTGTAATACCTATCTGTATACATATGGTAACCTTGTGCATCTGGTACGTTCGACAATAAATTGTTATACAGGTGCAATGGAATTCTAGTACTGACAGGCAATTGAGGTTTTATAAGATTATCGGAGGTAATACTACCGTAATATGGGAGAATATTGTACATATACCCAGTTTCTGAGTCAGCTAAAACGTATATGCGTATACCCCATTTTGTAGGCTTATTTGGATTGTAGGTTATAAAACTAATTTTACCTTTGAATTTTATTACCGATTCGTCGACACATATATCTTGTCCTGGTACAAAATATTCCGCAAATTTTGAATTGATATATTCCATAAAATTACTGACCCGTTGAATCCGTGTTCTGATGTCTGTTTGTTGCTGATTAACTGTTTTTAAATGTAACATCCAAAATAATTGGTTAAATCTGCTTCTAGTGAACACATCAGAAAAAAATGGTATTTTGGTATTTGCACTAATAGACCAATAATCTTGAACATTTGGCAAAACCACAGTTCCCATATTCAAAATTACACCGATAAAGGCCCAAAATTCCTCCTTATTTGTGTCGCGCCATGTATGCCATATAGAATCTTTGGAAAGAGTTTTATTTTTCAATTTGTTCTTGGCGTAACTATTTGTTTCTGACACTATTTCGTCCACTAACTCTTCCGTGAAATACAGTTTAAAAAATTGTAATGGTTCCTCGATGTTGAAAACTTGTGGCCCTGGTATTTTATTTCCTGTTGAAAAATTGATTTTTTCCAAAGGAATGTCGCTTCCCGTAATATTACTCCATACATCGACGTCTACAGATGGTGTATCTTCGTCCTCTAAATCTGATTTAATAATTGCAATTCTTCTTTTTTTTTCTAACTACTATTACGTCACTATCGTCACTATCTGTCTCTAAATGATCTTCTAATTCTATTTGACTTAAATCGTCGGCAAGCAACGCAAAATCGAGTTCATCTTCCACATCACTTATTTCACAACTATCGTCAAAATTTTCGCCTTCCATCTTCACTACACGAAGGGTTATAACGTTATGAATGTAACGAAATAAACTTAAATAGAGCACTTTTTACTCTTATTACAATGTAAACATAATAAACGTATCATAAACACTATAAGATAAGCACAGACTATTTTGCTTACCTAACTGTTTTAAGGGCGCCGAGGCAGCAAAACAACCATGTCGCCGCTACGGCGACAGCGGATTTACTGTTAGCTTTTTAATGTCGCAAGTACGGCGACAACGGAGTGCAAAGGGTTAATGACCGTAGACCATTCCTATCTTCCATGACAATCTTCATGATCTCGGCATCATTTTGCGTGGCGTAGAATGGTCCTAATATCTCAACAATATATCCACTTGTTGTGCAAATTGTGAACGGTTTGCACAATGGCATCTTTTTTTTGTCCCGAATATGCTTTTCATTGGTATTCATTATTTGCGCTTTTTCCATGGCGTATGTATGTACCGTCAAAAATTAGGGTTAATTCGTCTGTTATATTATATAGTCTTCTTGCAAATTCTGAGGTCTCTTCATCAATTAATTGTTGCCGAGAAAATGCGGTGAATCCAAAATGAGTGGGTAATATGTCTTTCTCAAAGGAATGTATGACTGACGTGCAGAAATCAGAAACTTGCTGTTCTCGTTCGATCCCAAGAATTGCAGCTATTGTGTTACTTGAATTTCCCGTGCGGAGTTTAAATAGGAAAACAACGATAGCTTGAGTTACGTCTCTACATTTGCTTTTTCTCATCGAAAACATCATGTCTTTTAATTGTATGAAATTTTCCCAAGTTAATACTATTAAAACCTGAAGGCGTTCATCTGACAACGTAAAATCACCTATTTTATCCTGAAGGGTTGAATCACAATTTGCCGAAAGATAATCGAAATAATTTTTTATTTCATCAACGTCAATTAGTGCGGAATTCGAATGGACTCGTAAATTCATTATATCTTCTCGATACAAACGCTTTTTTATTAAATGGGTAGAACATCACCGATTACCTTTTGGTATACACAGGTATATTCGCCTTGAGATAAACAGCTGTTTCCTCGTTTCATGTCGTACATTGATGATGTTTGTCGCAGCACCACATATGGAGCAATATTTATGTGTTGCAATAACCCTCGGAAATGGCATTTCAATGCATTCAGTTTCTTCTGTTCTATTGCCTGGATGAGTAACATATGTCGGATCTTCTCTTGATGAAACTGATAGATCAGATGGGGATCAAGTATTCTTCGGAGTATTATTCGAGAAATTCTGCATCGTTGGCATGCTGTTGAAGCAACCGATGACAAAATGCCTTTCGCGAAATCTTATCATGAGGCATGAGTCCTTGTACTCTGGTGATATGATAAGCATGTAAGTTGTTTTCGTGTAGAATTCGAAGAATCGTGAAGCAACTAAGATTATACCGCAAAGAAAGGTTTCTTGCACTTATGTCAGGATGTTCCAAAACGTCCTTTAGTATTTGCTCTTCAACATTTACACTAACGCGTCGTCGACGACCACCATGTCGTCTAAGTTTTTCAAAAGAACCATATTCGCCGAGGGTTCGTTCTGCTCTTTGAATAACACGTCTGTCAGGATGTCGACGATTGGGATACCGGTGTCTGGAATGATCTGCTGCGGCTGATGTGTTACCACCACACGCACCTAACGAAAGTATCATGTCCGTATATTCCCGATTGCTGTATGCAGACATGATGGTAGACTAATAGGTACTGATAGTGGATAGCGATAAAAGTCGGATAGTAAGTTAATAGGCAGGAAAACACTTCGGTCACATTGGAAGTGTTTATCAACATAATATCCATCGAGACGACGATCTACAGTGAGATCCGCTATAACGAGACGTGATAAAGTGCACGCGTACCGAGCGAAAATTCAAAGTCGATTTTCTCGAAAACAAAGCCTTAAACGAAAAATTTTTATCTCGTTGCCGCACACTTTTAATTTGATGATCGTGCTCAGAAACACACTTTTTTTTCAATTGTTTATGACTGCCAGATGGTGAGGGGAGCTAGGAGGTAAAATAACCACTCGACCAGACTACCCCACAATTATTATTATTTATTATCAATGTGCGAGTGATGGTGGTGTGGGGCAAACGCTACCACACGTAGGTTAAGCTTATATTGACTGTTAATATGAATCGCGACGACGTCTTTACCAGACTGCCTCGCGGAGTCTAACGGACTGCCTGTTCTTTCTTAAAACCTACTCCCTATATACATCCCTTACCCTAATAGACAAAGGGAGAGAAAAAGAGATAGGACAGAAAGATGGAAAAACGAAACTGAAAAATATTTAATGTAGGAAAAGTTTAGCGAGTGAAAGAGGGTAATAAAAGTGAAGAGGCTCGCCGGGCCCGGATCGGGGTGGTCCGAGGCCCAGGCGAAACCTTGAAGGAAAACAGGCGCCTCGTACGGCTCTGGTCGCCAAGTGTTTACAGGACGACCAAGCTCGCACGAGACCCTGGGAAAATGGAAAAATAGAAAGCTTAAAACTAGCCTTGCATTCCATTACCATTCATACTCTGGCAAGGGCGTAGTGGCTATACAATGGCCGCTACAATGGAATCAAGTGTAAGTTGTATGTTTGGAAGTAAAAATTATCACATTTGGCCACAGTTTTTCCAAAAAAACTCTCGACGGCTATAACCGTCATTTGCTCATCATGCCATTTTTTCTCTTTCCAGAGCAAATGACGGTTATAGCCTATGAATAAAAGAGAGTAAATAGGTGTAATCTTAACACAAGAAAATCAATTTAAAACAAAATTATCATTTGTAATTTATTTTGCTTATAAAATAGTAAAAATAAAATAAAAATTAATTTAGGAAACAAATTACATACATAGAAAAAAGCATTATAAATGATAGAATTCGAAGCATTCTGGACACAATGGTGGTTTACTTGGACAAGTTTTATATCTGTATGACGTTTCTTTTCTAATTCGGCGGGTCGTACATTGTCTGCAACGTAAAAAATAAGTTTTACGCTGAAAATCAACAGGCGGAGGTATCTTTTCCAAGAAATGTTGTTGTGGACAATTTGTTGATGTCAGTGGTAATGCATTTGTTTGTTTCGGTCGACCACGCGTAGGTGTTAATGCCACTAAATTCTTTTCAGAAATCTCAGTATGAGGTAGTCCGATCAGTGATTGTATTAGCAAATCTCTAAACTGTAGGAATGTCGTTGATTTATGAAATTGTCGATAGATAAAGTAGGAATTCCAAACGCATAGGTTTAAAAGATGGAAAAGAAGTTTTTTATACCATCTAATGGATTTTCGAGGTGACGAATAATACGAAATCATTTGATCACATCTGTCAACTCCTGACATATTCAAATTCTATTCGGCTAAATCATTTGGTTCATTCTTCTTTTGTCCAAATTTGTTAGTAACTTCCACTATTTCCGGATGATGATTTGTTGTTATGGACAGAACGTCCCGTTTATCTCGCCATTTCGATACATAAATTTGACCTCGTCTGCGCCATATATATTCGCCCTTTTGTAACTTCTTTGATGTTACTTCTTGAGGATTACCTTTTCTGTTAAGACGAAGCGTTCCGGTTGTGTGTGTTTTATGTTTTAGCAGCTCTTTTGACAGCTCGACACTGTTATAAAAATTGTCCATAAAGAGATGATGTCCTTTATTCAAATATGGCTGCATTAACCGTAAAACAAGACTACTTGTTTTGGATGTTTTCTCTATGTTATGTGATTTTCCTTCATAAATTTCAATATTTAGCACATATCCGTCCGGCGTATTAAGTTCAAATAGTTTTATGCCATATTTTGCTTTTTTCCCTTTTATATATTGTCGGAAACTTAGCCGACCTCGAAACAACAAAAGGGATTCATTCAATGAAAGTGCTTTTGACGGTGAATATGCTGTTTGAAAATTATCAAGAATTGGCTGGAGTATGGGATAAATTTTGTTTAATTTTTGGGTATTGCTGTCAACATGTCTAGTATAATGTCCATTGATGCATCGTAGTAGTTGTTGAAAACGGCGACCCGTCATAGTGTACGGAAATATTGGTGAAAAGTAAAGTGGATTTTCAGTAAATAAATGTCGAATGGAAGGAGCCTTTTTTTGACCTTGAAGTAAGCAGAGACCCAAAAATTTCAATAGTTCTTCTTCATTCGTTTCAGTGAAATTAATCTTTGGGGTATTTCTTGTAACAGCGCGCCTGGTATCAAACAAATGCTTTCCATAGCAAATTGTGCAACTAACAAGTGTCTGAACTATACTTCTTGAGAACAGCTGATCAAAAATGTCTTTCGCATTAGAATTCCTATCAGCATTCATTTTAATGCCGCATTCACTATCGTCAAATGCAAATTCAATCAATTTCTCTTTCGTATCATACCACATATCGTCATCGTCGATAATCCGCTCATTATCTTTCGTCAATGGCAAACCACTCGCATCATCGCCACTGGCAAAATCATCGGTATCTTCAGTATTTTCATCCTCAGACGATACTATCAAACGCTTCTGCTTCTGACGTAGAGTTGCGAAAAAGTCTGCCTCACTACCGTCGCTAAAAGAGTCTGCTTCAGCATCGGACTCTTCGGAAACAACGCTCTGATCGTCATCAATGAGATCGCAGTCACGCAATATTTTTTGATTCTTTTTCGTGTATTTTCCGCAAAAGTTCATTTTAGCGGTTAAATTTTTTTCTACACAAAGCAAAAAATATATACAGTTATACACATACGCTCACAGTGACATTGAAACAAATATTTTTACTAATTTATGAAAAAATAAAATGTACAATTGACCGACGGAGGAAGTACACAAGTGTCAATATGTGTAAATTGTCACTGTGTGATAATAGTATAATTAACTTTTTTATTTATTTAATTTTTAGAAGAGTAATTGATCTGTATTTACTTAATTCATGAAAAAATACTTACCGAATAAATGGTTCGTCTTCACAGAAGCACACTTTTCAACTGCATAAACTGAAATGAACTGAACATTTGGTACGACGATCAAGCACCGTCGCCGTCGTAAACGACTGTTGTACCCGTCATTTGTCTATAGATGCACAAATATTTTGGAGCATCGGAGATGCATAATATTTCAAATATTATGAAAACGCATAAAAAAAACAATTGATATGCTGTCTGGCATGCTGTACCTTTTTTTTTTAATGTATTATTCAATAATTAACAAGTATATGCGGTAGTACACTTCGTACTAACGCTGTACTTTTTTTTATTGATTAAAATGTGCACGACGGCTATAGCCGTCGTTTGCCTACATATCAACAAAGATCGGACGGCTATAGCCGTCATTTGCGGTAACGGGTTATTCTATATTTTCGACTTCTTTTTCGCGTAGAATCACCCCCTTTCCGCTTGTACCACCAGTTACCAACCACCCTGTATATTGGTTGTTCACTCTTTCTACTATGACTCTTTCGAAAACCTTGCCAGTAGTCGAAAGTAGTGCAATAGGTCGATAGGAGCTTACGTTGGTTCGGTCCCGGTCTTTATTTTTAAGGATTATTCTAACAAGTGAAGTGGTCTTCCATGCCGGGGAAGACAGCTCTTTGATTGAGGTCAGTTAGGTGTTTCAAGATCTCTGCTTTAATATTGTCCAGCCCGGGAGCCTTATTATTTTTGCACCTTTTAATCGCCTTTTTGATTTCCATTGCGGAAATCGGGTTCTCCACATTACAGTTCGAGTATCTGGAAATCTGATCTTTCATCCGTAGATGTTCTTGGATTTCAGGTATTGTATCCACTTGGGGTACTACCTTTTTGAGGATCACCTCCATAGTTTCCTTCCAGGACACTGTAACAGTGCCATCTGGAAGACTGAGAGATGTCAATGCCTCATTTTTGTTAAGTTTGTCTCTGACAATTTTGTAGACCAGACTCCAGAGGTCTCTGTTCCCTTCTGTGTATACAAAGTTTTTCCAAGAAGTTGCTTTTGTTCTCTGATCTTCTTGGTATATGCGTTTCTAGCTGTTCTATACCGGGCTTGGAGATCGACGGACAGATCGAATAGACTGAATTCTCTGGGCGATCGGGGCCCTGGCTTATATACCCCAGGTCCCGATCGTCCTTTGGTTTTTCCTTCGCGCCGAGTGCAAAAGTTCTCGGCGCGTGTCGCGGAACATTCTCGATCCTTCGACGTGCAGTCGATCGATTTTTGCACCCGGTACACCCGTAATGGTACACCTCGAGCGGTAAAAGTAACGTTCTGTTGTACCGTTCGACTTGACCATTCGCTTTAGGCGACCCGGTAGCTATTTTGATATGTTTAATACCTGAGCCGGTCATAAAATCTGAAAACTCTCTAGAGGTAAAACAACTTCCTCTGTCCGAAATGATCGCAAGAGGCTTGCTGTAGTTGGAAAAGTATTCCGTTAAATATTTGGTAGAGTATAATTTGATAAATTTTGTGAATGCGTCTATTATCAATAGGATATACGTTTTCGCCAAGTGTCGTTTGCTTACGGGGCCAAAGTGGTCAATATGAATGGTTTAAAACGGTATGTTTCCCTTCTGGATATTGTGCAAGTGACCTTCTGGTTTTCCCGACAAAGGTGCGTACGATATACATTTTAGGCAATTTTGGACGTGCGACGCTACTTTTTCCTTTATATTCGGGAACCAGTAGTTCGCTTGTATAATGCCACACGTTTTTTCGACTCCTAGATGGCCCATTCCGTCATGATATTTATGAATTGACGTTTTTCTCCATGGCCGTAGGTACAAAAAATAGGAGCTGATTGTTCCGCTTGCGGTACACAAGTCCGTTTCGCATTTCGAACAATTTGTCTTCGCTAACTTCTAATTTGTCGCGCAGTTTCTTAATTTCCGGATCCCGATTTTGGCAAACTGACAAGTTAAATTCGAAAGGGTTATCCTCGATGACCATAATGTTAACCGATCGACTAAGCGCGTCTACGTGAGCCATTCGCGTACAAGCCCTATGCTCGACTGTATAATCGAATGCTTGTAATTCTAAAGCCCATCGTGCGATTCTGGGGTTGATGTCCTTTTTATCTAGGGTAAGTTTCAGTGAATTGCAGTCTGTTATTATTTTGAAAGTGATGCCCTGTAGGTAGATCCGGAATCGTTTCAGGGCGTAAATTATTGCGAGGGTTTCCAGTTCGAAACTGTGATACTTGCTTTCGGTGTTAGTTGCGCGTCTCAAAAAATAAAAAACGGGATGGAATTTCAGGTCTGCTTTTTTCTGTACTAGGATTGCGTCAAAACCTACGGAACTCGCGTCGCAATGTAATTCCGTCTCGTCGTGAGGGTTGTAAATGGCTAAAATTGGGGCTTCGACTAATTTGTACTTCAAGTGTTCCATTGCCCTTAATTGTGCCTCTCCGAAAGTAAACACTACGTTTTTCTTGAGCAAGTCGTAAAAGGGTTTGGCGATTATTGAGAAGTTTTCTACGAATTTCCTAAAGTAGGCACATAATCCTAAAAACCTTTGGACGTCCCTAATGTCTTGCGGTATTGGGAACCAGCTGATGGCTTCTATACCCTTTTGTGTCGGTTTGACTCCTTTTTCCGAAATTAGATACCCCAGGTATTCGATCTCCGTGAATAAAAACTTGCATTTGTCTATTCTCAGCTGCAATTTGTTTTCGACTAGCAATTTGAACACGCGCTTCAGTACTTGAAGGTGGTGATCTAGGCTTCGTGTCGCGATAAGGAAATCATCTAAGTACGCGACGACATCTCTCGTCTTAATTACGTCTTGGAGAACGGTGTTTACGAATTTTTGCAATTTTAATGGGGCTGTTTTAAGGCCAAACGGTATCTTAACACATTAAAGGCGGGGGATCTTGACGAAAGTATGCTAGCTAATGCGGCGACCGTCCCGCCTCGTTTTTCGTCCTAGAGCGGGCGATATTTTGTGTAATCATAAAAAAATTTAGACTTAAAAAAGTTTATTTAAACTCTTAAAACTACAAGAAATATTAAAAAAGAACTAAACACTAATTACAAAAAATGTTTTAAAGTACATATTTATGAGAAGAATCTAGTATTTTTTATGAGTGTGATAATGTTGATAACACTCGCCACGGTGAAGAGGTGCATTGCAAAACTCGCATTTGAAGCAAGTCAACTTTCTTTTTTTATGTGCCGCACAAACTACGCAGTTTCGTTGGGCATATAGCTTTTTGCCTTTATTTTCTATCCGAATTACGTTGTGCTTTTTGATGTCTAGCGAAAGACGTCCAGGCGGATCAATTTTATATCGTGAAGACTGTTACACGGTAACAACATTCACAGCGCGATCCATAGAAAACCTTACACGTCATTTCATTAAAAACCTCATAAACCAGTTCAGGCTTTCAAACATTGTAAATAGATTCCAATATTCTATAGAAAGCCTGAACTGACCCGTAGCAACTATAAGTTTATGAAGCCATCGACCATCCATTGCCTTCTACGACCTTTACAATTTGCAATATGCTTCCTTATTTTCGGCTTAACCAGTTTTCAGTTTTATTTTGTTTCGCATGTCTTTTAGTAGGGTCAAGGCGCTTCATAAAATTATTACCTGCTACGGTCGAGGCACGCGGAATTTCCCGAACGTCACTCGATGGTGCCCTCGGTACCTGAGGGTGACCGATGAGTTGGAGGCGGTCGTTACATTAACAAATCCCACCAAATATACTTCTCCAATCAGGGAAAACGACAGCCTTCCTTGACAAATTTAACCATGTACACAACAACCAATCCGCGTGCCTCACCCCCGCCAGAACACTTGAAGAAATTATATTTAAGGGCAGAATTTCTGACCAAAGGCTGAAATATAAAATCGACCAAACACGGGTCATAATCAAAGTTAAATATAAAACCACAAGTGTAAAGCATACTGTGCTACCATTAAAATAGATTGTTAAATTTTAATATAATCATTACTTCAAACCTTATTGCACCACCCTCAAATATTCAAGCAATATTAATTTAACGCTTGAAGCGCAAATTGATATAATTTTAAAATTAAAAATTATAAACATCGATTGTGCGCGCTGAACAGAGACCGTGGTGCCGAGTTCGATGTACCAGGTTGTGGCTCTTCAATGTCCGTCGGTTTTTTTGTCAGTTATAAGACAGCGTGATAATTCTAACAAATATTTTTTATATGGCAAGCTACTATTATTATGCATGTTATATACTAAATAGGAATTGAAAAATGCACAATTTAACAAATACATTACAGCCCGCTTGGTCCATTTTCTTGTTTTTCGCAATATTGAGTAATACGAAAGGTTCTGGTCTGCTCTATCAACACCTTTCATATAGTTGTTGTATTCTATTACGCATTTTGGTTTCATTATTTTTGTCTTTGTGTGCCAATCTGTATTGGAGCTTTCTAATAGTTCACTCGAATGAATATTCGAAATCATCCTCACCTCTCTTTTTGACTGCCAAATTTGTAATAACACGTCTCCTTTTCTCCGGAAAATTGACTGTCCGCGTTGCAACTTATTATTTTTTAATTCACGTGGAAGTCCTCGGTTTACACGTATTGTTCCACAACTTCGTATTTTATGTTTTAAAAGAGTTTCGTTTATATCTACACTGTTATAATAATTATCCATAAACACATGATAATATTTGTCTTTATATGGAGTAAGAATATCTAATATTGTTTCCGCCAGTTTCCTTCCTTCTCCACAATACATTTTCATATTACAAATGTAGCCACTTTTCGATTCAGCCACAACTCTCACCAAGATTCCATATTTAATAATTTTCGAGGCATTGTAAACTTTAAATCCCAATCTTCCACGCCATGGTATGATGCTTTCGTCCAGTGAAATCTCTCTTCTTGGTGTATATATAGTATTGAATTTTTCAACCAAACTGTCATAAACTGATCGAATTTTAAATAGACGAGTCGCTCGATTCATCCATTTCATCGTTGTTCACAAAGTGCCACCATCTCCATATCTCTTTAAATCTATCACGACTCATTATCTTTGGAAATATTTATGTTTCTAATAATGGATCTGTTATCCAATATTCATCGATAGTACTTTTTGGAATTTGGCCCATTAGAATTAATAATCCTAAAAATTTCTTGAATTCGCCAATAGTGAGATCCGTCCATTTTATCGTTTTCTTCTTTTTAACGTATTTTTCGACGTTTTGATGTTGATATCGGTTAGTTTCTGTTACCATCATTTCGTAGAAATTACCATCAAGGAACACATCCAGAGATCCTTCAACGCCGTTCTGTGGTAAAATATTTAACCCCGTTCGATCCAAAAACGGTTCTATGGTAGGTGGAATGTCGACTTCAGTCCATTGATGTATAATTTCTTCTTCATAATCATTTTCACTTTCATCATCGCTAATCGGTAGTGGAAAAACTCGGGTCCTTCTCATAGGTCGTATAGAACTATCACTATCATTATCGTCAATATCACTATCAGTATTATCAATATCTAACTCTCTTTCATTGCAGTCAACGTCAGACAAATCGTCTGCATATGTATACCTTTATTTTCGCGTGAAACCATATTGAAGGATTTCAAAATTTACTGTAAGTAGAATTTGAACAACCGAACAGCTTCAAACCACAAAACATACTAAATACAAATGTAAAGTGGCGCATGGATTGCGCAATGTGGTTGCAAACCGTACTAATACGACTCCCGCCTTTAAGCTACAGTCGAGATAAATCGTAGTACTACGACTCCCGCCTTTAATGTGTTAACGTATTCGAATTGCCTTTGCGGTGTAAGGAACGATGTGCACTTGATTGAATTTTCGGCGAATTTACCGTGATTTGATGAAAACCGTTTTTTAAATCCAGTAAGCTGAAGTATTTTTTGCCGTGTAGTATATCTAGCTGGTCCTCGATAAGTGGTAGGGGATAATTGCCCCTAACCATAACTTTATTTAGCGCGCGATAGTCAACGCACATTCTAACCGAACCGTTCTTTTTCTTCACCAGGACGATAGGCGACGCGTAATCGGACTCGCTCGGCCGGATAATATGCCTGTCCATCAGGTCATCTAGTATTTCCCGAACCGTACCCTTTTCGGCAAACGATAAGTGTTGCGGCTCGCGGTATCCGTTGGGTGAACAGTCTGCACTCAACGTCGGGCTCGCGTCTTTCCGAGAATAAATTAATATTCCGGATGGAGGAATGTTGTGTAAAAATGCTATGTTCGGCGAATCCGGACCAAGTGTCTAGTCTCCGTTTTCCAAAGCTCCCATGCCGTCTCCTCCCTTCCAAATCGCCCTTACGCGATGCTCTTGGAAGGGGGTGCGTGTCGCGTGGGAGTGTCGACGTCGCTAGATGACTGGCTTTGTCTGGTCTCCTGATAGTTGAAAAAAAGGATGCAGGACTGGCCGTTTTATGCAGAGGGCTGGGGCTGGCCTGCAGATGCCGGAGTTTCGACCTGCACGCTGCAGACGAGCCCAACCCCTGTCATAAACAGCACTTGACCTGGCTTTTGGTGGTCTGCTACGCTGGTCTAAGACGTTCGCTCGCTTCGAACGTAGAGATTTATGCCAAGGCTGAGTGTTGGCACGCAGATGCGACAGTCGATGCGCCTAATGTCGCTGGTTTTTCCCTGGCATAAATCTCGCTTTGTTACGTTTTCTTTTTTTGCTGTTTTTGTTATTGGGCGCGGTACTAGAAACGGCGTGTCCGTTTCCGCGCTCAACAATAAGCGTCGCGGGAAAAAATGAAAGGGCTCGTGATTTCGTAATTTTAACTGTAGTTTCATTTTAATCTTTGGGTCTTCCGGTTGTTTCGCGTTTAAATAGTCGGTCTCTATCAGTGACGCTAGCTCGTGCTGTTTTGTGATCGCGATCTCGGGGTTGATAACTAGTGCGTCGATCTGGTTGTCGGCGGGCTCGCATACGTTTATGTTCATGATATCGCCGAGAACCGTCGCTTCGTCGAGTTCTGTTGTTCGGCATAGGCTAAAGTTGCATCTTTTTATGAAGTCGCGGCCTAGTACAGCGGAATTAACCATTGTGCTATCGGGCACTACCAATAAGCAAACGTCGTAACATTTATGGTCATCGAAGCTAACGTTCACGCGTACCGATCCGCGGACAATCAGGCGGCTGTTGTTGATTCCCGTTAAATTGACGTTTATTTTCTGCGTTGACATAATCCTACCCAGCACGAAACGCTCCTTAACCCTTTCGTTACGGCATTCCGCTCTGCTGGAATAACGCCACCAAACGGGGCACCGCGCCATCGGAGTAGCGCTGTCGAAGGGTTGAGCAAACTGATTTGAATGTAGTGAAAGAAACTTTCTAGCGATGCTCAACTTCACACGTTAACTTTAATAACGAGTGAATGTTTTGGAGGATACGGAAGGTAAACGTAGAATCACAACCAGTGGAAATTATAACAACAACAACTATTTATTGTAAGTCGGATAGCCGAAAAGCAAAAGGTCTTGAGTATACTATTAAACTGTTCTGTTTGCGTGTCAATTTTTGTCTGTCTTCCTGGTCAAGGTTCTCCAAACAGCTAAACTCGCCATGGGCGTACCTAAGGCCATGGGAGGCCACATCGATCTTCGATTGGTTAAATTGGTAATAATGCAGACCAATCAGTTAAGAGGCGACGTTGGTCGGTGGGAGGCGGCATGTAACTTGTATTTTTAATAATTTTTCCTCGTCTGGGTTTTTCCGCGTAGCGGCTACGGGCCCAGGTCAACGCTTGGTGCCAGATGTTTTATGGCGAGTCAGGTATCGCAGGAAACATTTGGCACCGGTTTTCGATGTTATTGCATATAGTAAAATCATAGAACGCCTGGATTTGGAAGGCCATGCAGATTTGAATGAATTTAATATTTAACTAGCCGCCTTAATGGCACTTGAGTATAGGCAAAACTTGATTGTATGAAAAGTTTGACTCTACATCCGATGGCTTTATGATTTTACTGCTACGCTGCAATATAGACGAAATCGCCATGGTTATTGCGCGCCTTAACAAGCGCCACTGAACGGAGAGCTTCTCCGCAAACTGTGCATACTGTGAGTCGGGAAATTGGTGTTCGGACTTACGTCTTTCAGCGTTACCGTGTCTTTTTCCAGATCATACTCTTCTTTACATGTTACATAGTGACATGTTTATAGGTCTTGCAATTATTATTGTCCAGGGTTATCTTAATCAGCAAATCTAATTGGTTGACCCTCTAACAATAGTTTGCAATCTCACCTGTTACCTTATATACAGGTATCATATTAAAGCTTGCGATTGGTTACTTGAAGACGTTAAAAAGTTTAAAAGACGTCATTTTGCTAAATAAATGTTTATATATTTTATAATCTTGTCAACAATTATAAAAGAAAATACAATTTAGAGTAAATGATGTATCAAATTAAATTCTTAGTAATTTATTTCACAATGATAAATTTTAAAACAAGGATCTATGCACAAACCCACATTACAGTCTTTGCACTCATACTTAGATTCATGTCTTTTGTCGTTTGCACTGCAAACGACGCACCGTCTACTTCGATTTTTCCCTGCCGATTTGTAAACGGAAGGAAAATGTCTTTCCGTTAATCTTCCCGGATGATTATTGCCTGTTAATTGTTGACGCTTTGTAGCTTCGTGATATTTTCCCAGTATTTTCCTGATTAACTGTAATTGGAATTTTGCCATGGATATCGGTTTTTTCATTTTGTCTTTGTAAAGGCAATAGGCATTCCACACGCAAATGTCTAACAAGTGGAAGAAAAATTTGCGGTACCATTTTAAGGTTTTGCGTGTGGAATTTACCGTGCTGATGACCATGTCTGCTTTATCTACTGCGCCCATAGAGTTGTTATAATCCAATACGCATACAGGTTTTCGTATAACTTTCTTTCCTCCGTGCTTGATTATCGTTCCAAATTCTGACGCATGCATGGTAGACAGCATATATACTTCTTTTTTATCCATCCACTTTGTGACTAATAAATTAGTGCATGATCGAAATGTTGCCTCTCCTCTTTTGAACCGTTCGTCAATTTTCGGCATTCCCTTCCTCCGTTTTCTAACCGTTCCGCACGCATTCGTGCAATTATTATGTAGAAAATTGAATAAAGCAGGACTTGAATACCAATTGTCCACATAAAGTGTATGACCCATTCCAAGATACGGTTTCATGAGTGTTTCAACTATTGCGCCAGATATTCCAATATCCTGATTTTCACTATGTACCATTGTAGATGATCCAGCATAAACAAGTAAATCTAGTACAAATCCTGTCTGACAATCGCTGAGAATAAAGGATTTTACACCAAACCTATTTCTTTTCGACGGGATGTACCGTTTAAAAGACAGCCTCCCTTTATATAAAAGCAAGCTTTCGTCAATGCACAGACGTTCATAAGGTTAAAATGCTTAACTAAATTTTGTTCGTAATATATCAATGACGTTCCGTATTTTGTGTAAACGATCATTCGTAGGATCGACCGTATGGGTGAAGTGCAGCATCTGTAATAATTTGAGGTAGCAGTCTCTGGTCATTATTTCTCCAAAAATCTCACTACGAAGGAGTTTATCTTTACTCCAGTACTCTAATAGTGATAATTTTTTGTTGCGTGTCATTAAAAATGACACAGCAAAGAAACGGTATAGTTCAGCTAGCCCTGTTCCTTCTGAATTGTTTATATCATTATTATTCTTTTGTGACCAATATTCATTTGTTTCTCTCGCAATCAGTTCTACGAGCTCTTCAGAGACAAAAAGCTGGAAGTAATCTAAGATTTTGGCTGATCCACTGATGTTTTCTTTAATTCCTGAATCTTTTGACGAAAACTTATGTATTTTAGGGAGAAATCTTTTTGACGTCCATATATCACAGCAACTGTCATTTGCTTCAATCTTCTCTGATTCCGAGTCGGAAGTACTACATATAGTTCTTTTTTTTTTCTTTCTCTGTAGTGTAACATTATTTTGATTTTGATTATCTGAATCGTTTTCTGAATCAGTAAATCGGTAACGGAATAGAATTTTTCGTCGTGACATTCTGACAAGGGGGTGCAAAAAGATTTTATAAAACAAACTAAACAAAGCTCCAAATAAAATTTTTAAATAAATATTACGAACCTTGAAAAATTAATAGCTGTTATCCAGTTTCTTGTAATGCTTCAAAGAAGATTTCTTTAATATTATTATATAATTTGGACCAAATACTTCACTCTCGAATAGAACACACGGAAGAAATTTGTTTGGACATACAGAAGATATTATTTGCGTTTGAAATTGTTGTTAATATTACATTAGCAGAGTGGTCGGAAGGCGCGATAACACAGGAAAAAAGTAATATTAGGCGTGCGTACGATGCGATGCTTGGGCTGTGACTACACTCGGAAAAGTGATCGTCAGCTACGATGCGTTTATACATAGTTTGGTCCCCAAACTATGCGCGCCGAGTGTTTTTCGAAAAGGGGGCCCGTATCGCGATCACGTAATGTAAACGTCTCGGATACGACTACGGAGAAGTCGATCTCTAGCACGACAGAAATATACTTTTATTTCAACGGACTGGTTCGCGCTTAGAAGCTTCGCGAACACTGTTAGTTCGAAGAAGAGTGGAGCGTGATTGTTGTCCCGATTGCTTCGAACCCAGCGCATGTCTTATTTTTGGAGTAAAACAAATGAAAACGAACTAAAGAGTGACAAGTGTTATCGATGTGATACGTGCATACGAACGAAAGAAATAAAAGTATCGCGGGGCCGTTGGGTGAGCGGTATCACGCTGGCGCCGGCTACAGCCGGCGCTCGTACACACAGGTCATCGAATGGATGCCGGCTATATCCGGCGCTCGTACACAGAAGTCATCGAGTGGATGCCGGCTATATTCGGCGCTCGTAACGAAAGGGTTAATAAAACTAATCGCGCTACCCGAGTCTAACAGGGTGTCTAAACATAACGTAAACTGCATATCACTCGAACCCATTTCGTAGTTGGCGCGTCTTACGAAGTCGTCTTCGGCGGCGTTCCTGGACACGTTGTGTACTCCGGTCCCTTCCCCCGGGCAGTCCCGTCTTCCATGCCCGAATTTGCCACATCCGTAGCAGCTGCCTCTTTCCCGCCTCGGACGCGGGCAGTTGCGGGAGATGTGCCCGCTTTCGCTGCAGTTGAAGCAGCGGGGGGCCGCTTCGCTCCTCCGGCCCGATGGGCCTCCATCCTCCAGTGTCGTCCTTCGTCGCGCCGGCTTGCTGTGCAGGGTTATTTTTTCAAAGGCGCGTAACATTTCGTCCGTTGTCTCGAACCGCTGCATTCTTGCCTAGTCCCTCAGGTTCGTGTTGGGCATGCCGTAAATGGTGTACTCGATGATCTCCCGCTCCGCGAGGGGAATTCTGCCAGCCAAAATGATTTTATCATGGAGATAATCCGCGAATGTCTCCCCGCTTTGCCACGTGCGCCTTTCGCATTCGCGTCGCAACTCGACGCTGCTCGTTCGGTACCTAAACATTTTCTGCATTCGCTCGAGCAGCTCCATGTGATCCATGTCCACGCTGTCGTGTTGTGCGTGGTACCACCTTTGCGCCTTACCCTTTAATTTGCTACGCACAAACGCTTTAGCTGTGTAGCTGTCTAACTCGTATGTTTACACGAATCGTTGAATTTGAGGCCTCCAGTGGTCGCAGTTACCCGACCTATCGTAGTCGCTCACCGTTTCCCTCGCGTCTCTCCATGTCGCGGCCGTCGATGACGTCGGAGAGCGGTTTCCTTCGCTGTTGTTACCGCTTAGTCGCATCAGCTCCAATTCCCGCCTAAGCAGACGCACTTCTATTTCCGCCAACTCTTTTGCCCGGCGCAGCAACTGCACTTCTGTCGTTGAAGTTTGTGTCGGGGATACCGGTGGCCGTTCTGAACGCGCCTCGTTAACCCTTTATGGGCAGAATTTGTGTGTTAAATTCAAAAAAATTGTGGGAACGAAAAATTAGAAATTATAAATCTATATATGCAAATAAAAACAAATTTTTGCGTTTAAACAATTTTATTGCGATATACTCACTATGTGACTTTCAAGTCATACCGGCCTATAAAGTTTGCACTTCTGTATATAATAACTTATACGTGGAATTCCATAAAATAATTTGCATTTGGTGTTAAGCATAAATGTACATTACATTTTGAACATTTTATTTTCGGGACTCCTTTGCATCCGGGCTTTTTGCAACGTCCTCTGCTGTCCGAAAAAATTGGCCAATGTGCCACTTCATCTTTTCGTACGTTTTGTACAGGTGTTGTACTATTTGGTCTCTTTTTTCTTTTATTTTCTAATTGTTTATCTACCTCATTTGAAGCAGGACGCCCCCGTTTCTTTGGGGCTCCTTTCTGCTCCTGGCATAAACAAAATGCAACGTCAGTTTTAAACTCCAATAAACTATACTGACGTCCGGGGCTTATAGATTGCGATGAGCAATCTCGCTTATAAAGGGTGTTCCAAAATTCACGCAAGAAGTAATTTTGATAGAAAACACAGGTTTATAATTAAAAATTGTAAATTTTTTATTGATTTATATAGTATACAGTATAGGGTTATGTATGGAATAGCATATCGGGTAAATGGCCTCCACGACTTTGCTGGCACATACACACTCTTTTGTTGAAATTTTCCATGATTGTTTTGCATAAATGTGGCTGAATTTCGTTGATACAGCGCTCAATTTCCTCCTTCAAGGCGTGGGTGGTCGTGGGCTTGTTGACATAAACCTTAGACTCCAAAAAACCCCAAAGAAACAAATCCAACGGTGTTAAATCGCATGATCTGGGCGGCCAATTCTGATCACCAAAACGGGAAATTACATGACCAGGAAATGACTCATGCAGTAATTGAATTGTTTCTCGGGCTGTATGGCATGTGGCACCGTCTTGTTGAAACCACATGCCGTCCACATCCATATTTTGTAATTTTGGCACAAAAAACTGGATTATCATGTCGCGATAGCGAGCACCATTAACCGTTATTGTCTGACCAGCTGCATTTTCGAAGAAGAATGGTCCGATGATGCCTCCAACCCAAAATCCGCACCAAACAGTTACACGTTGTGGATGCATTTCTTTCTCAACAATCACTTGTGGATTTTTTCAACCCCAAATGCGACAATTTTGTCGATTAACAAAGCCATCAAGATGAAAGTGAGCCTCATCGCTGAAGATGATTTTGTTCGAAAAATCAGCATCCACTTTTTGTTGTTCCATAATCCATTCAACGAACTCTCTTCGCTGTGCGTGGTCAGTAGGCTTCAGTTCTTGAGTCAATTGAACTTTATAAGCATGAAGATGCAAATCTTTCGTGAGAATACGCTGTAGAGAGCTTCTCGAAATGTCCAATTCTTGACCACGGCGCCGAATTGATGTTCCTGGACTCTCAGCAACACTCTCTCGAACTGCTTCAATGTTTTGTGTTGAACGACTTGTTGAAGGACAGCCAGACTGTTTAAGATCACTAATTGATCCAGTCTCTCTAAATTTTTTAATTAGTCTCTTTACAGTTGATGAAGTTAAATCACTACTCCGACCATATTTTGTACGAAAATTGCGAACTGTTGCTGCCAAACTTTCATCATTTGCAAAATATTGCTCAACAATAAAAATGCGTTGTTCTTTTGTGTAGCGCTCCATTTTTAATAACCCTGAACTGTCAGCTGTCACGCTGTATTTTTTTTTTGGTTGGCAACACTTTACCGCACAAATGGCGCAAAATTCAAATCTTGCGTGAATTTTGGGACACCCTTTATGTATTTAATTTTTCTTGTGTTTTTCTGTTAATATGTATGTAATATATGTTTATGTTAACCAAATAAATAAATATTAGTAATAAAATTGTCACTTTTATAAAATAAACCCATCCTTTTGATCCAACATTTTAAAAGCGACAACTTACTCTGTGTTTGACGAGTATACTCGTCATCGCTCGATTTTCGCGACATTGTATGGAGCGCGCTCTCCAAACGGGGCGCCACAGCTAACTGGTTAAGTATATGAAAATAAACGAAGTTTTAATTAAAATGCTTGATGTTTATGCACACTTACCTGCTTCAGAAGAATCCATATTTTATTGCTTATAAATATCTTTTAAAAAAAAGAATGATAATTTTGAAACTCTAATGCCGTAGAAAGTAACAAGGAAACACACGTTCGCTGTTCGACACGCTTAGGTTCAAATTGATCAAATGCTACGACTGCTAGCGTAAAGACGTCAAAATTGCAGTTTATGACATCCCAGGTACTTATCTTTTTCAGGTAAAAAGTTATTTTTGCCTGCAATGAGTTTGACTAAACTGACTTTTGGCCAGCTAGATCGAGTAAATACCCCCACTGCGCGCCGCGCCAAAAATGTGCACGGTGCTTGAGTAAGATCGTCAGCGGCCGCGTTTACGCTTCACTGCAACCCGAGTTGGTTTGACAGTGTTTATTGAAAAAAAAAACTTTTCGCAAATTAAAATATTTATAACTTTTAAACATAACCACTTTTACTTAAACTTTAAAATTAAATAACATTAGAGAATACAATTGTATTATAATAATTACAATTAATAATCACGTAGTGTGTGATATTGCTCGAAACATGGTACTACGCATAGACCAACATCGCAAATTTGGCACTGGTATCGTGATTCGCTCCTCCTGTCATTTTTTGCACATACGACGCACTTTCGCAATGGATTTTTTCGTTTTGTGGTTGTACTTGTATACAGCGAAAAAAAGTGTCTTCCAGTAAGCCGAAGTAGATTTGTTTAAAATATTATTGTTCGTTTCTTGCAGATAATGACTTAAAAGTTGGCGAATTAATTGTAAGTGAAATTTTGCCATTGATATATCTTTACCAGTTTTAATTTTGTATAAGTAATAAGCGTTCCATACGCATATATCTATTAAATGAAAAAAATATTTTTTCGCAATGAATGAATTGTGCTAATAACCATGTCTGTTTTGTCAACACTTCCCATTAATCGATTATAATCGACAACACACTTTGGTTTCGTTATCGTTTCGTGTGTGCGATAATGCCATTTCGTATCGACAAATTCTTTATTGTGAAAAGTGGACAACATAAACACTTCCCTCTTGTCACACCATTTCATAGCCAATAGATAATCAGAGAAGCGGAAACTCGCTGCACCTTTTTTTAATTTATTTTCAATCATTGGCATACCCTTTCGTCGTTTTCGTACTGTTCCGCAAGCATTAGTTCCATTTTGATGTAAAAGGATAAAAAGGGCCGGACTTGTGTACCAATTGTCCACATATAAAGTATGGCCTTTATGTAAATATGATTTCAATAATTCTATAACTATAGTGCCCGTTTTTCCAATAATTTCATTTTCGCTACTTATAGTCAATGTTCCACTACAAATTATAAAATCTTGTATGAATCCAGATTTGGTATCACATAAAATGAATGATCTGTTTCGTTTAGAGAGAATGTACTGTTTAAATGACAGTTTACCCTTATACAGAAGTAAACTCTCATCAATGCATAAGTTTTCAAAAGGGTAAAATACGTTTTTAAAACTTCGAAGCATATCGCAAATTTCTCGTATTTTGTATAATTAGTCGCTTTCTGCAGTTACTTCGTTAGAAATAAAATGTAACCCTTGTGCTCAGGTAACACAATGACATCCAGGTGTATATGCTTGAATCGGTCATCAGGTATGTCAATGTGTTTAGGTTCTAATCGGGTATGTCGATGGATCTTCGAACGTTGACAAGGTATGCAGTCCCGAGCCCAAGTGACTACATCCTTCTTGATCCCTGGCCATACATATTTCTCTCGGATGAGGCGTGAAGTAACGTTCCTGCTCGGGTGCGACAGTCCATGGATGACATTAAAAGCTATTTTGCGAAGCGTCTGTGGTAAATACGGTCGGATTATGCCAGTCGAGATGTCACAGTATATTTCCGTATCGTCAAAGTTTAGTTTGTTTAGTCTTAGTGATAAACTGTCGTCTTCGAGGAGATTAGTGAGTTCTTCGTCGTCTTTTTGGTGTCGTTGTATCGTCTGTAAGTCCAGTATTGTCGGCATATTTATAGTATTTATACGTGAGAATGTGTCAGCGACTATGTTGTCTTCCCCTTTAATATAGACTATGTCCGTTGTAAATTGGGAGATATAATCGAGTTGACGAAGTTGTCGATCTGATGCTTTCCCAAGTTTCTGTATGAATACGTAAGTCAGTGGTTTATGGTCTGTCCTGATAGTAAATTGTCGTCCTTCTAATAAATGTTTGAAGTATTTAACGGAGGCAAAAATTGCAAGCAGTTCCCTGTCGTATGTACTATAGCGTGTTTCCGTTTCTGTTAATTTTCTGGAGAAAAACCCTATGGGTCTCCATTCTCCGTCCTGCTGCTGCTCGAGGGTTGCACCGATGGCGTTAGTTGATGCATCTGTGGTCAATCTGAGTGGTGCATCTGGTGCCGGGTAGCTGGTGAGTGTCACATTAGAGAGCGCTTTCTTGCAGGCTTGAAAAGCTGTTTTTGAACTGTCGGTCCAGTCAATAGGCGTCTTGTCATTTTTTTTGGAATTCTTTAAGTACCCAGTCAGAGGAAGTTGGAGTTGTGCGGCATTCTTAACACATGGGCGATAGTAATTAAACATTCCAAGGAACTTTTGTAACTCGATCACCGTTGATGGGAGTGGGTATTCATCAATGGCTCTGACCCTCTCTGGATTTGGGTGAAACCCTTCGCTGTTAATGTAGTACCCAAGGAATGAAACTTCTTTCTTACCGAAGTTACATTTATTGACATTGATTGATAATTTGTGATCCGCCAGTCGCTGGAATACTTGTTGTAGGTGGTTACGGTGTTGTGTTTCGTCTTCAGACATTATTAAGATGTCGTCTATGTATACAAAAATAAAATCTAACCCGCGAAAAATAAAATCTATGTACCTTTGGAAGGTCTGTGTGGCGTTTTTTAATCCAAATGGCATTCCGATGTATTCATAAAGTCCCCAGGGTGTTGATATTGCTGTTTTAGAGATACTGTCTGCGTTTACCGGTATCTGGTGATAAGCTCTTTCCAGATCTATTGTTGAAAATATTTTCTTTCCATGGACCACCAGGAATAGGCTTTGAACTAATGGCGGTGCATATTTGTCCGGAGTGGTGATGTTGTTCAATTTACGGTAGTCCCCGCAGAGTCGGTAAGTGTTATCTTTTTTCCTGGTAAGATGAATTGGACTGGCCCAAGCACTATTGGATGGACGAATTACCCCATTGTCCAAGAGTCGTTGAATTTCTGTGCGAGCTGCGGTCGCTTTCTCGCCAAATAGTTTTCGAGCACGTTCAGTCACAGGTGGTCCTGTAGTGACGATACTGTGGCTGAACTCACTGTTGGCATCGGGTGTGAAAGGTCGTGGTTTGGTAATGCTGACGAATTGAGTTAGTAGATCTGCATAAGTCATCGACGTGTTAATTGTGGTGACGCTGTGTACATTAGCTTGAATGACCTTTCCCTTGGAAGTACAGCCAGTAATTGAATCTATCAGTTGTTTGTTTTTGAGATCTATTAGCCCTTTGCACTCCAGCCTAGTAATGCATAGAGGCTACCAGCAACTCCAGCACTATATTAGTTCCAAGTACATACCTATGATGTAGAAGAAAAATAGAGTCGTTTCAATAAAACAAAATTTTTATTTCTTAGCTATTTTATAAACAAAACATATTCTAACTTATATTATAAAAGAAAAACATAAATTTTAGGACTTAAAATTTCTTAAAGTGTGATATCTTTCGAAACAATTGCCCATATGCATTCGCGGTTTACCGGGACAAGTATCACAGTATTCCGAAGTTTCGCGTCTTTGTCCTTTTTCCTGTCTATTAGAACAAACAATACAATCTCTTTTCTTGCCTTTTCGCAATATGTGCAGTTTTTTGTCCAGTCTTGTTTCAGTTGCTGAAGTGGAAGGTCTTGATCGATCTTCGCGGAATTCACCTACAAGTTGATCGACTAATCTCTTGACGAACTTCAAATGGGACAGTGGTTTTTCGTTCTTGCTTTTTTTTACACACTTATATAAAATGTATGCATTTATTGCAGACATCTCCATTCCCCAAAAGAACATCTTCCTCCACCACTTAAGAGATTTTCTTAGAAAACAATATGATGATGCGTATTGATCAGCGCGATCAACACCGCCCATTGAAGCCGTGTAGTTAACAACAATTTTTGGCTTTTCCACATTTTGTTGTTCACCTCCTCTTACAAATATGGTTTTTGTAATGAATTCAGCGCTATCACTGGTGCTTATCAGCGTAACCACCCTTTTATCTTTCCAAGACAATATCATCGTTCTTCCCTTTTTGTAAGCGATCGATTTATTTTCACCGAATTTGGGTTTCTTTATTGGATCAGGTATGCCCTTGCGATTGATTTTTATTGTACCTGTTATATGGCATTTCATTTGTAATAATTCTTCCGCCAGAACAATGCCAGTGTAATACCTATCTGTATACATATGGTAACCTTGTGCATCTGGTACGTTCGACAATAAATTGTTATACAGGTGCAATGGAATTCTAGTACTGACAGGCAACTGAGGTTTTATAAGATTATCGGAGGTAATACTACCATAATATGGGAGAATATTGTACATATACCCAGTTTCTGAGTCAGCCAAAACGTATATGCGTATGCCCCATTTTGTAGGCTTATTTGGATTGTAGGTTATAAAACTAATTTTACCTTTGAATTTTATTACCGATTCGTCGACACATATATCTTGTCCTGGTACAAAATATTCCGCAAATTTTGAATTGATATATTCCATAAAATTACTGACCCGTTGAATCCGTGTTCTGATGTCTGTTTGTTGCTGATTAACTGTTTTTAAATGTAACATCCAAAATAATTGGTTAAATCTGCTTCTAATGAACACATCAGAAAAAAATGGTATTTTGGTATTTGCACTAATAGACCAATAATCTTGAACATTTGGCAAAACCACAGTTCCCATATTCAAAATTACACCGATAAAGGCCCAAAATTCCTCCTTATTTGTGTCGCGCCATATATGCCATATAGAATCTTTGGAAAGAGTTTTATTTTTCAATTTGTTCTTGCCGTAACTATTTGTTTCTGCCACTATTTCGTCCACTAACTCTTCCGTGAAATACAGTTTAAAAAATTGTAATGGTTCCTCGATGTTGAAAACTTGTGGCCCTGGTATTTTATTTCCTGTTGAAAAATTGATCTTTTCCAAAGGAATGTCGCTTCCCGTAATATTACTCCATACATCGACGTCTACAGATGGTGTATCTTCGTCCTCTAAATCTGATTCAATAATTGCAATTCTTCTTTTTTTTCTAACTACTATTACGTCACTATCGTCACTATCTGCCTTTAAATGATCTTCTAATTCTATTTGACTTAAATCGTCGGCAAGCAACGCAAAATCGAGTTCATCTTCCACATCACTTATTTCACAACTATCGTCAAAATTTTCGCCTTCCATCTTCACTACACGAAGGGTTATAACGTTATGAATGTAACGAAATAAACTTAAATAGAGCACTTTTTACTCTTATTACAATGTAAGCATAATAAACGTATCATAAACACTATAAGATAAGCACAGACTATTTTGCTTACCTAACTGTTTTAAGGGCGCCGAGGCAGCAAAACAACCATGTCGCCGCTACGGCGACAGCGGATTTACTGTTAGCTTTTTAATGTCGCAAATATGGCGACAACGGAGTGCAAAGGGTTAAGAGATCGTGCTGTACAAGGAAATCCGCACCCAAAATTGCTTCAGGCACGTCGGCTATGATAAACGACCATGAGAATCTCCGTCGTAGACCCAAATCTACATCGCTTATGTGTAACCCATACGTTGGTATTGGAGTGGAATTGGCTGCAAATAAAATGAGATCAGCATTGCATGGACGGTTTTTAAACAAACGTACTGGTAACAATGAAACCACTGATCCCGAGTCGATCAGGTATCGTTGGTGAGTGTATCGGTCATGTAGATGCAGTCTTATATCAGTTGGAAGTGCGATGCTTGCAACGCTGTCGTCGCCTACCGCATTGACGCATGACAGCGTGGTCAGTTTCCCTGGTTGCTGGTGGAGTTGTAAGTGCACGGTGTAGTGCATCGTCTGGCATCCTGTCCAAACCGGCGGTGGTAATAACAATGTCCTTGGCTTTGGTTTCTGCGATTCCTGTCTCGGCTCCTTGATAATGATCTGTTCCGATGATTGAACCGACCAAATCCATACATCTGCTGCTGCTGTTGTTGCTGTTCCTGTACGTCTAAGATCGTCTTCATGCAGAATGCCATGGCAGACTGCAGTTCAGCGAGCTGGGCTGCCAATGGTGATGCAGGCGGTGTTTTTGGCCTTTCAGGTAGGCTTGCTGCTGCTACGGTGCTCACTGGTCTAGGTATACTTGGATCACTTAATGTGACTGTTTCCATCAACCGGTCAGTCATCTCCGCCAATGCATCAAGTTTTAAAGTGTCTGAAATAATCAGGAGTGGTCTTATTGAATTTGGGAGGCGACTCACCCAGAGATTATGCAGCATTTCCTCGTTTATGCTATCAGCGGCCAGATCCTTCATCTCCCTCAGCAACTGTGATGGTTTTTTATCACTGAGCACGACATCATTCAGGAGTCTATAAATTTGTTTTTGCCTGGATTCGGCCACTCGTTTTATAATAGTTTGTTTTAATGTAGTGTATTTGTTCGTCGTAGGCGGTGTGGAGATTATATCCGTAATCTGTTGCAGCGTGTCCGGGTCTAGAGCTCTTAATGTCGCATTATATTTGATATCGCCGCGGCGAATTCAGCTTCGATCAGGTAAAACCAAATATCCGGTCTTTCTTTCATAAACGCTGGCAACTGGGGCTTACTTACTGCGGCCAGATAATCCGTCTTGTAGAATGCCTGTTGTTGTGACTGCGGTGGTTTTGTGCTTGTATCCTCAAAACTCGTAGTCTGCCGAGGTAACACTGCTGGATGCCTCGTGGACAAAGGAGAGGCCTCGCGTGTTGGCGATCTTTCGGTCGGCATTTTTTTTACCACGTGGAATTATTGCTGTGTAATCCGCTTGGATCACGTCGGGGTCACCAATTATAGTAATTATACTATAGTAATATTTAAATTCAAAGAACAGCGGATTCGGTTTTTACTATATTTATTAACAACAACAATGTTTAACAAAAAGAACTTCTTCTCTAATGCACGTGGTTTTTTTAGGTTACGAAACTGAGCGTGAGTTAATGCTTGCGACTGTCCTGGTTCGCGTCGTGAAGCGGAAGAGCTTTCTTCTCGAACCAAGAGGGCTGCCTTGTCGCTAGGGGTGGAAAACAGTTAGCCCTTTTGTCGCTAGGGGTGCGTCGGCGTGCGTGGCGCCAAGGTTACGAACGGTGGCCACACATCTATGGCTGAGCGCCATCTGGCGCTGTTCGCCGCGAAAGGGTTAAATAAATTATAAATAATAAATTTCTGGGAGAGAAGTGTTTCGGGAATTTATCGTATTTGTATCCTTATCAACTCTAATCCGACAATCGTTTGTCGTGCCAACAATGAAATTTATAAAATTTTCGGAACAGAATAATTTGAAAAAATCTAAAGCTGATGCCGAATAATTGCATTGAAATGTATGAATATTCGGTCAGAATAATTTGATAGCCTATGGAAGGGCCTAGCCGGATAAGCATGGGGAAGCGGCCCCCATCACCAATACTACTACTTATGTATTCCAAATATTACTGTTTACCTAGAAATCAACTGTGTAAAGTTTCAGATCCCTAACCCTCCTCCTAAGGTAGATATGGGGATAACAACCCTTAGCATTAACACTTTTTTCCTCGGAAACGGGTTATGATATTTGGACAAATCCAAAAGGAAATAATAGATATTTATTAGCTCTCCTACATAAATTTTTTTCAAAATTGTAAGTTAATTATAAGGGGTGGAAAAAAATTAATTTAATTTTTGAGGGTAGTGTTTACGAACAACCCCTTGAGTGACAATCACCAAAAAAATTAAGAATAATGCTCTATTATCGAATTATTGTATATTAAATTTTCAGTACTGTCAAATGGGTGGAGCATGGTTCAATAATTTAAAAAGCATTTTAATGTTATGAGGGAGAAGTCTTTATTCAATTTTCGTCGCTATTTTCTTCAATAACTGGTATTGTTTGTGTCGATTCAAATATGTTTGTTAATATTTCTGATGGTTTAATAATTTTTTATTTAAACCGCGCATACGACAAGTAATAAATAATTGCGGCTACGTGGGAACAGCAACCTACTGTTCTGTTGCCATTCGCACAATCGCATGCATACCGTGTTATTGCCATATAGCTAATGGAATTTGACACGTATTCTATGTAATATTTATACGTTTTTCTATTAATGTGCGGTGAGCGCACCTTTATTCTAATAATGGTTTCATTTTCCATCAAATACTCAACGGTTAAAGAATTGTCATTATTTAGCAGTTCTGCAAGATAACACACTGCTTGCGAAAACTGGTACATGCCTGTAAATAGTATTCAACAGTTTAGTATTTATTACTCATTAATTTCACAAGATAGCATACTGTTTGTAACAATTAGTACGTACCTGTAAATAATGTCTGTAGGTCTTTTTCAGTTAATTCTGGGAAATCCATAATAGAGGTGGCAGTCATTGTTATGAAAGGTTTTTTGCGTCGACTTAATTTTTCTGTTTCTATCAGCTGTTGCAAGGTGTTATTTTCAGTTCGATGCATTTTCATGTGGTCAATGATTAAATCTGTAATCTCTGGGTTTGATTCAAATCTTTTTCCAAACATATTATGCAAGAAAGAAGCTATCCGACATATCGATTTTAAACTTGGTAGGAGTTTGTTGTCCATTTTGTGGTGCAATAAGCGGTACTTTTGGGCAATGGCACCATGCACTGCTTCGACCACTCACCTTATTTTGGTAACGAATCGTGACTCATTGGCCTCTTCAATCGTTAATTGCAGTCGATTACCTTTACACGCCGATATCAAGACATTATAACCCTGCTCTCCCAAGTATTTTGCTACGTCTCGAAAGCCACGGTCGACAATGCAAAAGTCACCAGGTTGCAAAAGTGTCTCCAATCCGGCTGGATCTTCTAATAATATTTTCAGTATTGTAGCATCGTTCATATTTCCGTTAAACGGGCCTACAGTATCGATAATATAGCCATTTGTTGTGCAAATAGTGAACGGTTTGCACAAAGACGTCTTTTTTTTGCCGGAGTAAGTTTTTCTTTGATATTCATTAATCTTACTTTTTTCGTGCCGGACATATGCTCCATCAAATATTACAGCTAGTGCTGATTGTTCCAAATCAAAAAGTTTTCTTGCAACGTAGGCGGTTTCATTCATTAAATCATCCCTCGTTTTTGCATGAATACCAAAACTGCTTGGTAAAATATCTTTTTCAAATGCAGTAATTATTTGATGAAAGTATTCCGACACTAGCTGTTCACGTTCTAAACCAAACGTACTTTGGATTACAGCATTAGAGGCACCGTTTCTTAATTTAAATAAAAATACAATTAGGGCCTGCAGCATAGGCCCTAATTAACATATCTCCTAGTTTCTTAATGTTTTCCCAGTTAAATCCAGTAAATGTTAATAGTTGCTCTTCATTCAAGGAGAAGTCTGCCATTTTATGAAATAGCGACGAGTCAACATTCATCGATAATTGCTCCAAAAATAAGGAAATATCTGATATTTCTATTAAACTAGATGCGGAATGAATGCGTAGTAATTGCAGATCATCGATGTAAAATTGCTTTCTAATTATATGCGTGGGACAACACCGATTACCTTTCGGTATATAAATTCTTTTTTGCGTAAATGCTTGAAGGCGTGCATTTAGTGGTATCACAAGTTGATTACATGCCTGACATAAAATACAATATTTATGCGTATGCACGACTCTTTTAAGGGGGGAACCTCATGTAAAATGAAATTTTTGAGCATTGATAGGAAGTTTCCTCGGGAATACGATAAAAAAGTTAGAAACTGATCAGAGATTTCCTTGTACCTTATTTTTAAAATAAAGTAAATGGTTGTATTGGGCGCAGCGCCTCGGGTAGTCGAATGCTCGTCGGACACTTGGTCTTATGGTTGTATAAGCGATCACCGCAGTCGGGCAACGGATGTTTAGGTTTTAGAGATATGAGGTGTCGATTTCGGAAAGAGAGGAGAGCGAAATCTCCCCGAAGAGAAGCGAGCGTTCTGCTGGCGGTCGAATAAAGACTTTTACGAAAGAAGTAGCTCGGAACGCTCAGAACGCTTAGAAACAGACATTGAAGAAATATAGAAGTAACTACAAGAGACCGTGTAATCAACAGTGAAAATGAGTCGATAAGTGCAAAATCATCTGTCTTTAACAAATGAAAAACTGCAGTACGACGACTGTTCTGCTGGTACCGATTCGTGATATAAGTGATGCGTTGCATAGGCCTTGGGACAAGAATTTGACCATCCACCTCCATTACATGAAGATATGCAAAAACATATTCGTCCAATTTACAAAGATTTGTCACGAGATGATTTGTTGGAGAGATGTTTAGGTGGCCATACACAAAATGCTAATGAGAGCTTTAACGCCATCATTTGGCGTTTAGCTCCTAAGCATTTCAATTGTCGCATAAAAATTATTGAAATAACTGCTTTTTTGGCTGCCGGCATATTCAACGAAGGATTTTCGTTCGTCCTTCAAATAATGCAAGAGCTCAGTATAGTAATTGGACAGCAGAGTAAAACATTCATTGATCGTGAAAATAAACGCCGTATTAAACAGCAGTAGCGCCGCAGTCTTCACTGCACAAAAGAGGCTCACGCTTCTCTAAAAGAAGAAAAAATGGCTAAATCACAACTTTTCGAAGAAGAGGAAGATCTGTTCCATGGCCCTGGAATCGTAGATTAGTAAAAAACCACGGTAAATTGAAATGAATTACGAATTTTTCACGATTTTTCTGTTACTCAAACTTTAAACGCGTTTTTCTCGAAACGCAAAATTTCGCACGCCGTGCAACAAAGCTCAAAAACTAATCACTCGATCTTCATGAAACTTGGCACAAATATTCTATAAATAATTGGCCTCAGCATGACGAGCTCCGATTTTTTATTTTTGTATTTAAAATACTGATATTAACAATTGTTCATAAAAAAAAAATCCTTCTTTTCTTCAAAACTTCGCCATTTTTGAAATTTTGCAAATTTTAACAAAAGAAAAACGTCATGCTGAGCGTTCTTCCATAAACTAAAGAATCCATCTTAATTTTTTGGTTTCAGATCATTTTTGAAACCTGTACGCTGCACGGCGCATTTACAAAATGCCATTTTCAAGCCGCCATTGTATCGTCCTTATTAACAATTACGGCTTAAAAAAAATACTCATGTTACATTATAATATTAATAAATGATACCTAAAATTTTAAATCAATCTGTGCATTAGATTTTTCACAAAAAATTCTTGAAAAACAGGGCATTTACATGAGGTTCCCCCCTTAAAGGGTAATTCCACTACGGTTTCCAGAGTAAGATTTTTGTGGGGGGATTAGCCATTGATTAATTCGGCAGCTTCTAGAAATGCTTGGAGTTTTTGAGCTTTGGTTTTGCAGGTGACTAATTTGTTATAGAGGTGGTCTAAGGCAGCGCCTATGCTGGTTATATCAATTAGCTCGTTGATGGTCTGAGCTTTGGAGAAGAGGTCTGACAGTTCAGGAGTGTTAGTTGTTTCGTTAGGGATGAGCTTGAGGGTTTGTCTTGCAGCTGCAGCAGCTACTAGATTGTACTTGGAAGAAGGGGTTATGGGTGTTAAGGTTCTTTTCTGAATGAACGTGAGGAGCGAGGGACACTGGCTGTAGTTTGCCGGGTGTGGGCCGTGGCAAGTGCAGCAAGTAGCTGGTGTAGTTGGTAGTTTGATGCAGTCTTTGGTTGGATGTTTGCCTGCGCACTTGACACAGGTAAGAGTTTTGGTGCAATTGGCCGAGGAATGGCCAAAAGACTGACAGCGAAAACACTGTATGTAGGGGCGGGAGTTGTTGTACTTCTCCCAGTAGGCTCTAGTGTGCCCTAGCGATCTTACATGGTTTATCTGCTGGAGAGTGGTGCCCTTCGAGAAGATCACCTTATAAGTGGCTAGGTAGCTGGCCTCCTTCCGTTTGAGCTCTGTGCAAGCTAAAGCGTTTAGCCCCTTGGCCTGGATTTCGGTTAGGATTTGTCCGGTAGGGAGCTTTGGATGTCCTTTGAGGACAATTGCTATGATTTTGTTGGAGTTCAATGTGTAGGGGTGCATTTGCAAATTGTTTTTAATTATTAAGTCTCTGACCGCGAGGTGGTCGCTGATTATGTTTAGAGTAATCTTAGCCTGGTTGGTTAGGTATTTGATTTCAAGGGTGTCTTTTACTGTGTTTTCTAATAACTGGCAGAACCCCTTGTGGTCCTTGATCGTGGAGTGGATAAATATTGGTGGTGGCTTACCTTGCGGCGGCTTGACGGTGACGGTTGGGGTTACCTGTGGCGGGGTGATTGTAATGTTGTGACCGACGTCGAAGATGTCCGACAGGATGGTATACCTGTTGGACATTGAAACGTTGGTTATAGCTGTGGGCGTGGCTTGACTAGTCGATATTCCTGGTGTCGGGGTTGCTGCTGCTTCCTTGGATGTTTTCCTTTTCCTTGGGAAAAGGAAGCCTTCGTGGTCCGCGTCCATTTTATGTGAAGTGTCCATTGTAGTTAGTTTTGTGGTCTCGTCTTGGATGAATAACGTGGTGGAGGATCTTCTAGAGTCCGAAAGCGACGCTGTTTGTCGTCATACGGTATGAATATATAGTTCACCATCTTGCCTGGCAGACTGGCGATGGCGAAATGTCGATTTTTCTGGCCCGGTGGCCAGCGCTGATCGTTGGGTCGTGGTATCCGGTTTGTCGGGTATGTTTCTGTGTCCTATTCGCAGATCCTGGTCAGGTGCCTTGGTCGTGATCCTTTATAGTTAGTGGTTTGTAAAATCACTTGTTAGGTGCAGTCGTAGTGGTGGGTCGAACGGTCTTTACACTATGACGGTTCGTTCACGAAAGCATTTTGAAGGAACACGCATTCGTCTCAGGCACTTATACAGGGTGGGGCATTTTAAACAGGTCAGCTGAATAACTTGCTTGTTTTTGAAGATAGGAGAAAATGGTATGGGGGGGTTCATGATCTGGTATTATCAATTTTTCTGTAGGTGGAGGTGTCAAGGAGATATGAAGGTCAACTCTGTTTTTTTAAATGGAATAGTATGTTTTTTTACTTACATTCTGGTAGAGTGTTTCAAGGCGAATACAATGACCTATTATTAAGGTCATTCAAGATCACCCAAAGTCAACTGCAATAGAAAATAAATTGTCTCAGAGTACTTTTCGAATACTTGTGTATCACGTGTGTGTATTACGTGACACGGGTCATAAAAGATAAACAAACATTCAGTCACATTGTACGCTTATCTGTATCCACAAACATTATTGGTAATTTGACTACCGACTAGAGTACTGCTTTATTCAGTCTAAGTGTTCAGTTTTCTAAAATGCGTTATACGATAGCAGAGAAAGTAGAAATGGTTCTTATTTATGGTGAATGTCATAGAATTATGAGGGAAGTGGTACGTGTGTATAGTAAAAGATTTCCTGATCGTAATAATAGACCTTCACTTTTTGTCTTTATAAACATTATAAAAAAGTTCCAAGAAACTGGAACTGTGGATAACAAAACTCGTAATCTTGCCAAACGAGCAACTGATGATGGAAACTCGATAAATATTGTAGCAGCTGTAATACGAGATCCACATGTTAATACAAGACAACTGGAACGCGAAAGTGGGATCAGTCGACGAAGTATTTTACGAATATTACACATTAACAAATTTCAACCGTTCCACATATCACTTCATCAACAATTAACTGAAAATGATTGTACAAAACGTTTACAATTTTGTGAATGGAGCTTACGAAAACTACAAGACGATGAAATGTTCTTGAGTAAACTGTTATTTATCGATGAGGCCACATTTACAAACCATGGAGCAATTAACTACCTTACTGGTCAGTAGATAATCCACGATGGTTGAGAGAAGTCGACAAATAGAGACCTTGGTCTGCAAACGTCTGGTGCGGCCTTCTTCATAATAAAATAATTGGTCGATATTTTATTGATGGCACGCTAAATAGTAGTAAGTACCTGGGAATCTTAGAAGACGTTTTGCCAGAATTGTTAGAAGACACTTCACTGGACATACGACAATCCATGTGGTTCCAGCAAGACGTATGTCCTGCTCATTCAGCACGCAATGTTACAGAATTTCTAAATAAAAAATTTGGAGATTGTTGGATAGGTCGATCAGGAAGTAACAAATGGCCGGCACGATCCCCAGACCTGACACCTCTCGATTTTTATTTATGGAGAAAATTAAAGGCAGAAGTGTACCGTGAAAAACCAACTACCAAACTTAACATGCAAGAACGTATAAGAAGAGCTTGCTCTGTAATAGATATAAATGAAATTTGCCAGGCAGTGCCATCAGTATTGCAACGATTTAGACTATGTATCCATGTTCAAGGTCGCCATTTTGAACACTTGTAGTAGCAGTATCAAAGTATCCAAGTGTTCGAAGAGTGCTTTGAGACAATTTATTTTTTATTGCAGTTGACTTTGGGTGACCTTGAATGACCTTCATAATAGGTCATTGTATTCAACAAAAATTGGTAAATTGGTAGATTATGAGCCCCTTGATACCAAGTAAGTTTGGTCTAATGCATTTTCTCCTACCTTCAAAAACAAGCGAGTTATTCAGCTGACCTGTTTAAAATGCCCCACCCTGTATAAAGCTGTCACAAACTCGTCTACGCTCTCATTCGCGCTTTGAACTCTTGAGTTAAACTTACACCTTTCAAACACCACATTTTTCTTGGGTGCAAAATACTTATCAAACTTTTCTTTCATCGTGTCATACAACGTATTATTGTTTAATTCCGGTAGAATTTGATTCAAAATTTCCTCAGACTTTTCTCCCATAAGGTAGCACAATAAGTCGATCTTTTCTTTGTTTGACTTACTTGCGGAGTTGGATACTGTCAGATAACGTTCGAAACTTCTAATCCACACTTTCCATTGATCTGGTTTTGAAAAATCGAACGGCGTTGGTGCTGGTACCGCTGAGCCCACTCCGATTCTAGCTTCTTCAGCTGTAGACATTATGAACTATGAAGATATTCTTCTTTTCCTTACAATCTTTTCTTCTCCTTTCCCTTAACCCTTTGCGGTCGACGACATTTTCGGCCGGGTGAGGTGGCAGGTCGACGCGATTTTCACGAATGTGTCGGGTACGTTATAGGTACAATAAAATTACCTTCTACATAAATTATCTTATAAAAATGTTATATTTTGATAGTTTATCTATATTTATACCATTAAGAATATAATTTTGTAATTCTAGTCTCTGTATTTTAGTTTGGTATGATAATTTACAAAGCATTGTCCAAGATGCATTCTTGATTTGTCTTGTGGGGGAATCGGTATAGGGAACGAATAATTAGTCGATCCACACCACTATACTGCGGGAGTAACAAAAACGTTTTATTATGTTGCAAATTAAATCCAAAAACTGTGCCGTGATCCCAGCAGATAGGCAATAATTATATAGGCAGAAACAGACTATGCATCAGAATTTTCACTTTATTGATAATATAAAATATTAGGAGAAGTTAAACAATGTAAACATATATAAACTCTGCTACGCAACTGAACACGTGTTTACTGATGGAACACTTTAACAAGAAGAAGGAGGGCGTTGGTACATCACTTTATATGTATATTGTCATAATCTGCTTTATCGACACTGACACTGACTAATTGGTGTCTTCCTTAAGTGATAGAAGATGTCGCATATTCCAACATATTATATTCTTTTTTTGGAGTACACGAAATACGGGTCAGCGACTCGCGTCGGCAGTTGATTGTTACCAAGTGGCGTCCACTTGTTCCTGCACGATAAACGCCCAACGCTACGGAACAATACATGGTGGCGACAAAGTCGCTACAGTCTGGACATGTATCGCAGTATGATGTTTTTTCGCGTCTTCCACCTGGTATGTTTCGGCTGGAACGAACTTTACAATCTCTTTTTGTGCCACTCAGCATTACGTGGAGCTTTCCATTGAGCCGAATCTCATCCGAGCTGGAGGTCGATGTTGTTGGTCTTCGCGACTGCCGAAAATCTCCTTTCATCTGCTTCACTAATATTTTTCGGAATTGTAAGTGATTAAGTGGCTGCTTGTTTCTCTGCCTTTTAACCAGTTTGTATGAAATATAAGAATTAATTATGCAAACTTCTAATCCCCCAAAAAAATAGCTTGCGCCACCATTTCAGTGTTTTTCGCATAAAACAGTATGTCGAGGCATATTGATCTGCCAGGTCAACGCCGCCCATGAATTTTATGTAATTGATTACGACATCGGGCTTTCTAACGACTGTTTGAACCCCATGCCGGAGTGTTCGTTGCACGTCACTCATTGCCACATTGTAAAAATTTGTCAATAGCGTAATAATTCGTTTATCCTTCCACGCTAGAATCACATTATCCTTTCTGCGGTAGGCTACCATCGATTTGCCTTTTGGAAGTTGTTTTTTCTTAGTTGCGTGTGGTAACTCTTTTCTATTGGGCAAGATTGTCCCAGTCAAATGACACTTCAGTTTAAGTAATTCATTTGCCAAAATGTAGCTCGTATAATACCGATCCGTAAACATGTGATGTCCCTGCGTACTAGGAACTTTATTCACGAGCATTGTACAGTGTGTTAGGAAATGATAGGTTCAGTCATACTTATGATAATAATTTAGAAAGAAGTGCATGAATCAGTTTCAAATTTTCAGAATTTTTAGCTTTTATATTAACAAACTGTTCTGCTAAACATTATATGGAAATAACGGTTCAAAAAGAAACTAGAAATCTTTTACTGAATGTAACCAGCTTTTAACCGTTAATAAATGATAGGTTCACTTGCTAAAAGGACGATTAAACGATTTGTTAATGTACCAAAATTTAATACATCACAATATTCTTTCGTTATAATGCATTCATTGTGAATTTGGCTGCTTGACACCGTCATTTTGTTTGCGTGTCGTTTGTTACGTATCCTGGTTACAAAGGAAACAAACAGTAAACAATTTCTCATGAATTTTCCCATGCATTTACAGTGTAAAAGATATGTATTAAAGTATCGAAGTATCGAGTTATTAAGGTGTTAAAGCATTTTTTTAAAAATGGGCAGGGGTAAAGTTTTGAATGAAAAAAAGAAAAAACAGATATTGGCGTATAAAGACTCTGGAATGTCTGATCGAGAAATTGGTCGTCGCATAGGCAGATCTTGCAATGTGGTGAATCAGTTTATAAAAAATGGGGAGGATGAATATGGTGTGAAAAAATCACCTGGAAGACCAGCAAAATTGACACCACGCAATAAAAGAGCAATTATCGTGAGTGCGTCAAATTCAACAATAGGAAGTCGACGATTACGCAACGAATTCGCGCCAAATGTTTCACATGTGACAGCATGGAATGTTTTAAAAGAATCTTTTAATCTTGTATACAGTCGGTCACGAAAATATTCGGACACCACTATAGTTTTGACTATTATAGTCCGTACTTCAGAAATGTAAACAATGAGAACAAAAAGAGGTTTCACGTATGTTACTATGCAGTGTGTAGTTTACAAAAATATAAGAAATATTTGTTTACGATACGTGATTACATAAATAATAAAAGAAAAACGGAAAGTACGCTCATGTTCATGTCACAGAAATATTCGGATACTATCAAAATTAAGTTTATATCAGGATATATAAGTCTTGTTGTTATTAATTAGTATTTTGTTGGATATCCCATATGTTTTATGACATGCCGTAATCGCGTTGGTATGTTACAAATTATTTTTTTTAAATAATCTTGCCCAATACGTAGCCATTCTTCTTGCAGACGTTTTTTTAGCTCTTCTTTTGTGTTTATGGGAGTTGTCCGAATTCGGCGATCTAATTCGTCCCATAAATTTTCAATGGGATTCAAGTCTGGCGATTGCGGTGGTGGATGGAGGATATTCTCGCACGTGTACAATAAGAATTCTTGCACAATTCGCGATTTGTGCTTTGGGTCGTTATCTTGATAAAATTTTATCCCATTTTGAAGTCCCATATTATCAGCACTTTTCTTTAAATTTTTCTGCAAAATTTGTAGATATCTATTTTTGTCAAGGATATCGTCGATGAAAACTAATTCGCCTACTCCATGGGCCGAAATACAGCCCCGCACCATCACCGATCCACCACCGTGTTTCACAATCGGCTGCAAATGTCTCGGATTCAGTTCTTCTTTCGACTTCCGCCATACCCTAATTCTTCCGTCGCTTCCATAAATATTATATTTGGACTCGTCCGCGAAAATTACGTCCTCCCACCACTCACTGTCCTTTGCAATGTAGTCCTTTGCAAATTTCAATCTCTTCATCCTGTTCGCCGCGTTAATATACGGCTTCTTTCGAGCTATTCTTCCATTATAGCCCTCTGATCTTAACACTCTTCTTATGTTCTCCGGATGCACTAATATTCCACGGTGTTCATTTAATTTAGCTGCTAACTTTGGAGCACTTATTCGAGGATCACATTTGATTCTCCTAATTATGGAACGTCTACCGCGAATATCTAGGATCGGTTTGCGTTCGCTTTGAGGAATAGATTCGATTCTATCTTCGTTCTTGTACCGTCGAACAATATCCCATACCGTGCTCTTACTAATATTTAATAAATCAGCAATTTTGCGAATCGATTTCCCCTTTTCATGATGAAAAATTACTAATTGTCGCATATCAAACGATGTATTCTTACTTTTCCGACCCATTTTGCACAAATTTTGAACAAGACTGACAAATATTCGATCTAGATTATACTTTGTACATAGTATGAATGATATGTTTACAAACAGTGTTTCAGTCAGTTCCTGGAACCTGAAAACTTGGGAAGTATAGCCAGTGTCCGAATATTTCTGTGACATGAAAATGAGCGTACTTTCCATTTTTCTTTTATTATTTATGTAATCACGTATCGTAAACAAATATTTCTTATATTTTTGTAAACTACACACTGCATAGTAACATACGTGAAACCTCTTTTTGTTCTCATTGTTTACATTTCTGAAGTACGGACTATAATAGTCAAAACTATAGTGGTGTCCGAATATTTTCGTGACCGACTGTACAAGAAAATGAAATCTGCCCCAACGCTTAAAAAGAAGCATTGCAAAACACTTGTAACATTTGCAGATTTGCATCAAACGTGGACCCATCAGTGGCATTCGGTATGTGCACATTTTTTAGCGAGGACGTTGCAATTTGCATATTTTTAAATTTTTAGATTATTTGGTCTGATGAAAAGAAATTCAACTTAGATGGACCAGATGGGTTGGTGAACTATTGGTACAATCTATGTACAGAACCGCGTTATTTTTCAAAGCGTAACTTTGGTGGAGGTTCTGTGATGATTTGGGCGGCGTTCTCTGGATTTGGCAAGACGACATTAGCCTTCCTTGATACACGACTCGATTCAAAAAAATATCAAGCTGTTTTAGAAGAACACCTTTTGCTCTATATTCGCCGTTTTTCGTCTGCAAAATTAACATTCATGCATGATAACGCAACAGTGCACGCTTCATCAAGCACTAAACAATGGTTAAAAACTAAAAATATAGACACATTAATATGGCCATCAAGGTCTCCCGATCTTAACCCGATTGAGAATTTATGGGGACAACTAGTACGCGATGTTTACGATGATTGTCGCCAATTCAATAGTGTAAAAGAGTTCAAAACTGCAATTACGAACGCTTGGGATCGCATTACTACTCGGCAACTCACAAATCTTGTCGAATCTATGCCGAAGCGAATCAATTTATTAATTAAAAGTGGTGGAAAACCTATTAAATATTAATTTTAATTTTTACTTTGTTAAGAATTATTTAATGAAAAGCAGTTGATACATTTCTCTATAAGTTACGATAATAAATGTGAGTGAACCTATCATTTCCTAACACACTGTATATAAATGTAACGGAATTCTTGTTGATACTGGAAGGTCCGGTCTGATCAATGTTTGTGTCGTCAGGCTGCCATAATACGGAAGAATTCCGCAAATATATCCCGTAACAGAATCTGCCAGTGTATAAATGCGGATGCCCCATTTGGTCGGTTTCTTCGGGTTATATGTGATGAATGAAACCCGCCCTTTGAATTTTACGACAGAGTCATCGACACAAATTTCTTTGCCTGGTATAAAATAGTCCAAAAGTCTTGAATTGATGTAATCAAGGTAACCAGTTATCAGTTGTAATCGTGTCCTCGTGTTACTGCCTTGCGCGGAAACTATTTCTGCATGTAGCATCCAGAAAATTTGCGTAAACCGTTCTCTTGAAAATGTATTTGGGAAAAATGGAATGTAGCTTGTAGTGTCTGTTGACCAATATTCTTTCATGTTTGCCGCTGTTATTGCCCCCATATTTACTATGACAGCGATAAACGCCCAAAATTCTGCATTTGTGACATTATGCCACGTGCGCCAAATTGATCGCGGGGATAGCACCATTCCCTCTAACTTCCTTGAAGCATAGCGGTTTGTATCTGCTACTACCTGATCCACCAGTTCCTCGGTAAAAAATAACTTGAAAAACTCCAGAGGCTCTGCAACATTTGAGGATACCCGTGGCCCTGCAGGTCTCTCGCCAGGAATGAAATTTATCCTCGGTGGTGTTTCCATGGATTCGTCATAAGGTGTCCATTCCGATTGATTAGAGGGTTGCGAGGCATCACTGCCACTTTCGGATTCGCTGTCTATTATTCTAATCCTTCGATTCCTTACACCCAACACCACATCATCATCTTCATCACTGCTTTCTTCATCCCTAACTTCTCCGCAAATGCGATCGACTTCGTCCCGGACCATTTCGAAACCGAATTCATCGTCGCTTGAAAATATTTCACTGCTATCCATTTTTCTCGGGGTTCGAATAAAACCACTTGTTCAGCGCGCACAATCGATGTTTATAATTTTTAATTTTAAAATTATATTGTTGCGCCGGGGCGGGACTTCTTTCCAATAACTCATATTGACACAACACAAATTCAACGTAACACAACTAATGCAAACTAAGAACTTTATTAACAGGGAAGCTTTTCGATCGTTTGTTCGCCTTGCGATCTGTCGTAGTTCTAATCTTCAAATCGTTTCCGGTTTCTCAGCAACCGGAAAGCACAGGATCTCGCATCCGCTCATTTTTGCGTGGCAGCTTCACCTCATCGCGAAGCCTCTTCACACCATTGCGACGATGCAATTTCGCGGTATTGCGCGGCATCTTCATACCGTCGCAACAATATCAATTTGCGCTTCAAGCGTTAAATTAATATTGCTTGAATATTTAAGGGTGGTGCAATAATGTTTGAACTAAGTATTATATTAAAATTTAACAATCTATTTTAATGCTAGCACAGTATGCTTTTACACTTGTGGTTTGATGTTTAACTTTGAATATGACCCGTGTTTGGTCGATTTTATATTTCAGCTTGGTTGGTCAGAAATTCTGCCCTTAAATATAATTTCTTCAAGTGTTCTGGCGGGGGTGAGGCACGCGGATTGGTTGTTGTGTATATGGTTAAATTTGTCAGGGAAGGCGGTCGTTTTCTATTAATTCTATTAATTCTACTAATTCTTTTGAGAGCTTTATACTGTATAAAAACAAATGTGGTCACTTGATAACTTCGACAAAAAATCGACGGTTAAAATATTTTGGAATTTTTTAAAAATCGAATTTGCATCCAAAAATTCTGAAAAAATTCTCAAACATGTACATCAATCGATAGAATAACCATGATTTTTTTCATAATCTTTAATTGAGTAGAACGGGAGATATTAAGGATAAACCAAAAAATGATTTTCACCCCGTAATTACCCCTGTAGTAGAGATACCGGATTAAAACTTTGGGAAAAGGGGTTTCTTCGAACCACCTATCGAGTGGTATTAACCCCGTTCAATTTGGTTTGGGGGCACTTTTACCATGCTTATTCGGCTAGACCCTTTCAATTTTGCTTATTGACAAGCAACAAGGTATGTTGTTTCTGAGAATTTAGCACGAATACGATAAAATAATTTCTGGACGAAGGCTTGTTTTCAGAACGTCACATTGTAATTCGGTATATAATTTCAGTAACCTTGTGAAAATATTCCCTAATAATAATGGACTACGACGAAAACAATAGTTCAGAAGATTATTATGCTGATGTGCTTTCTGATGTTCCTGCCGATTGTGATTTAGAAGAAACAAATGAAGAAGAAAGTGATGCAGAATCTGTCGATTCAGACATTATTACTGGAGTGCGAAGAAAACGACGGGTCCTGCCGTTACCGAGTTCTTCTGACGAAAGCGACGAAGAGATGCATTTAGACTGAACAGAATTGCTTTTAGGGGCATTCCGGGTCCTACTGTGTTTCCAACAAATACAAGTATGGTTGATGAATTCGTAGATATGTTTATTGAAAACGATTTATTTGAATTTATTGCCACGGAAACAAACAGATACCACGCACAGAATTGTGGAAAGTATAAAGAGCAAAAAAAAAAGTGCCAAATGGTTTGATGTAACGGTGGCAGAGCTGAAAAAGTGGTTTGGACTAATAATTATAATGGGACTTGTAAAAAAACCAAGATGGAGGATTACTGGTCCACAAATCCACTGATAGAGACTTCAATATTTTCCAAGACAATGAGCCGCAATAGATTCAGGCAAATATTGACATATATTCATTTTGCAAACAATGCTAATACGCCTACCAATGGTAACCGACTCTTCAAAGTACAACACCTAATCGAATATTTCTCCAAAAAATTTGAAGAAAATTTCAATCTTTCGCAAAACATTTGTATTGACGAAGGTATGATAACGTGGCGCGGAAGGCTTAACTTTAAGACTTATAATCTATCCAAAATTACCAAATATGGTATCCTTATTCGAATGCTATGTGATTCTGCTACTGGATATATTTCGAGTTTTAAATTTTATTGTGGCGTTGGGCTAAGTTTAAACACCACGATAATGGAATTATTGAGACGTTCCTTTGGAAAATGGCACCATCTCTATATGGACAATCTGTACAATAGTGTTGCCCTCGCAAAAGAACTACTTTTGAAACAAATCCGAGTGTGTGGAACAATAAGGCGTGACCGAGGACTACCAGATTCTTTAAAAAATGCGAAATTGAAAAGATCGGAATCTTTGTTTAGGCGACGAGGAGAAATACTTTTGCAGTTGTGGCAAACCTTGAAAAACAGAGTTGTCCGAATGATATCTACAATTCACAATGCCGAATTTGTGGACACTGGAAAGATTTACAAAAAAACTGGCCGGGTGATTCAAAAACCCCGATGTATTTTTGATTATAATCAGCATATGAAAGGAGTGGATCGAGCTGATCAATATCTAAGTTATTACCCTATATTCAGAAAGACTCTAAAGTGGTCTAAAAAGGTTTCATTCTATCTTTTTAACTGCGGTTTGTTCAATGCGTTTAAAGTATATAAACATATGAACGGAAGTTGTGGTAAAACTATGGCATTTCGTGACTTCCTGTTGCGTGTAGCAAGATATTGGATACAAGATAGAGACATCGAAGGGAATTTTACAAATCCTATAACATCGAGTCATCATCATCAGGATCCACTTCACAGACTTTCTGGAAATTTAAAACACCACCAATTGATTCCAATTAGTCCAACTAACAAACGTAAAAGAAGAAGATATCACGTATGCTATTCACATCGTCAGAGAAAAACCACAAGATTCATGTGTAAAACTTGCAAAGTTATATTACACTTGGGGAACTGTTTTGCTACCTTTCATCAAGAAGAGAAATATTAAATAAATGCGGAATTTAGTTAAATGGAGTTATTTTATAAAAAGCAGTTAATTTCAGCCACCGGTGGCCGACACGAAGATATTCCAAACATACCTGACTTTAGTTTGTCATTCTGCCCGTCGGCCATGCGCCCTGTATTAAACTACCATTGAACATGGCCGGCACGGCCCTCTTCTATTTTCCTTCAATATGGTCTTAGGATATCTTCATAGTTCTCAAAGATATGCTCATGAATGTGATAGGTATTTTGGTTGAAATAAAACACATGCATGATGTTTATATAAAAGTGATTTTATTGACATATAAAAGTTAACACTATTAGTATGATTAAAAACAAACATAAAACAAATCTAAAAAAAGTTAAAGGTAGAAAATAAACTTAGCCAAAAATTAAAATTTATGTATTTTGTTGAAATATCTTATACAATAATGTGGTTGAGTTGGACATACTGGACAATATGTTTTGACTCTAGTGGTTTTATTCTTGACGTATATTCTGCCATATTCTTTTACATTATCGCTATAACATCCTTTGCAACACTTTCTCGTCGTTCGAGCTGTACCTTCTCTGATTTTTAATTCGTGTTTCTCTCGTGTTGTCTTTGAAATAGACGTTGTATTGTTTTCACTATTCTTGTTGCATACATAATTAACAATTGCTTTCCTGAATTCTACCACGGAAAGGTTTTTATTGGTAGTCACTTTATAGAGTATCAGTGCATTTACCATCGCGGTGTTTAGAATTAATTCAATCCCAAGCTTTTTGTATCACTTGAGACTCTTCCTTAGAGGCGATGAATAAGCAGTCATTTGATCTGATGGACCAATTGCGCTTTTTGATTTATTATAATCGACCACTATTTTTGGTTTATATTTTTCTTGGCCTCTCTTGTTAGTTGTCTTTACAAATTTTGATGAATGTTTGGTGCACAGCAATAACACATCACGTTTATTCTTCCACTTCAGTTATTCCTTTTTCATTTTCTTGAGCCTTGTAGTCTCCAATTCGCAATTTCGCATTTATCACATCTTTTGGTAGGTTTTTTCTGTTTTTCCGAACTATACCAACCAAGTGCGTATCGTTTTCTAATAATTTTTCTGCCAAATCGATACTAGTATACCAATTGTCCGTAAATAAAGTGTGTCCTTTATTGAACAGACTCTGACATAGCCCCATAACGACATTTGTAGGTGTCGTATTCACTGTCTCAAAATTTTTCCCAGCATATACTTCTATTTTATATGTATATCCTGGAATAGTGCATAATTTGAACACTTTTATACCATATTTTTGTCTTTTTTGCTTATTATATTGCCGGAAACTAATTCGCCTACAAAATGAAACTATGCTCTCGTCAATGCATATAAACTCATTAGAAGTGTAATACTGTGACAAATTTGAATTGAGAGTGTCCAGCAATCCTCTAATTTTGTTAAGACGATCATTTTTATTAGCTTCTTCATTGTTCATAAAGTAAAGCATGCGCAGCAATATTTCGAATCTATTTCGACACATCAACTTTTTGACACAAGGTTGACTAAGCATCTCGTCTTTTGACCAGTAGTCAGTAAGTTTTGGTAATTTTACTATACCCATGTATAAAATAATACCAAAAACAGAACGCATTTCTATTTTATTTGTTGGTTTCCATCCACGTAAACGAGAACGAATTTGCAGGATATTACTTCTAAGTAATTCCTCAGCACATAAATTTGTAAAATATACAATACGCTCAAAGAGTTGGTCAGTAATAAATGAGTTATAAAATTCTTCGGAATTTGATTTTTGCATAGATGTTCTCAAGTTATAAGGTTTAAAACCTGGAATTTCCGTATATGGAATTACACTTGGCTGATTCCCTTTCGCTTCTATCCATTTCGATGGGGTATGGCTATTACTTGATGTGCTGGGCATAATCCCATCTTCACTTTCAGTATCAGATACAATAAGACGACGTTTTTTGGATCTTATTGGATGTTGAATATATGAATCGTTGCTTTCGATCGATGTCCTCCGATTTCTACTGTGCTATACTTCAATGACTTCCATTTGCAACATGACCGACAGTGTGGCCGACGCGGCGCCATCTATAATATTTTACCATTGGTGCCGTGTCAGCCACCGGTGGCTGACAGATCAAAAAATACAATAAATCACCTCAAAAATATCTCAAAACAAATGAAATAATTGTATTTCGACCCGTTATATTAAATTAAACCTAAAAACGTGAAAACAATTTTTGGACATTTTACGAAAATCCTATTGGCGGTCAACGTGTTAATAGCAAAATGAACAGTAAAATGTATATAGATTTAATATCTGAGCAAATACATAAACATGCAGACAGCATTACAAAAGGAAATTTCGTCTTTCAGCATGACAATGCTGCCGTGCATCGTGCTAAAATTGTAAAAGCATTCTTTACAAATCAAAAGATTGCAGTTTTGCCATGGCCTGCCCGCCCCCCAGATTTAAATATAATAGAGAATTGTTGGGGTGAATTAGCACGTGCCGTATACAAAAATGGAAGGCAATATCAGAATATTCACGGATTAAAAGAATCCATCGTAAAAGAATGGGACAAATTACCCCAAGAAACAATAAAAAAACTGTATAAATCATTAACAAATCCAATGATTGAAGTCATTGAGAATAAAGGTAGTTATACTCATTACTAATTTTTATATAAATTGTGTTTCTAGAATAAATTTATCTATGGATTTTGTTAAAAATGTTTCTATAACTTGTTTTTGATATCTAGTTTTGTTTGTGTTAATATAGGTACTTTTGCATTTGTGTGGTTGGCTGCAGTGCTAAGAAATGCGCCTTTTGTCTTTTTATGTTCTTTAGGAGTTGTTGAAATATAAAAATGTGCGCACGAGGATGGCACGTGTGAGTGAAAATATAGTAATTTTTAATTAACTCCTAAATTAATGTTAATATATTTTTCTTTCATTAAATAAACAAATATAATGTAAGTGAAGTGTAATGTTTTTTTTTAATTCTAACAGATTTTGTAAATGTGCTATCATTTTGCCTTTGGTATTTACATATTTTCTTCTGTGAACTGCGAATATTAGTCAGAGCGTTCTTGTTTTTTAAAATCAGCTGAGTTATAGAAATTATAAGTTCAGTCTGGGAGCGCGGCCAAGATGCAGCTGCGCGCTCCTACTGACAAGGGGAGACCACATCCCATGGAACACCGTTTTTTTTAAATTTGTCACAGATGTTCTACTCGAAAAATAATTACACCCATTTTAGGAATCGAAATCAGGAGGAGAACTTTAACCCTTTGGGGACGAGTGTCGGCATATACAGTGACTCGCATTAATATTCGGACACCATGCTGTGTGCGAGATTATTGCTCTATATATTTGTTTACACTAGTGTTATTGAATTGTTTTTTTCGTAATATATTAAAACACTTATTGTAGTTAGTAGAAACATAAACTTTATTTATTTCACACACATAATTTTTTGCAAAATAAGTGATAAAGTCAAGAATGTCGAAATTTAACATCGCAAAAATATTCGGACAGTGAATAACTTACATAAATTTTATATAAAATATACATATTTTTTGAACAGTATTAATATTTTGTAGGTTGACCCTTTTGTCTTATTACTTCCTGTAATCGTTTGGGCATATTTGTTATAATTTTTTTTAAATATTCCTGTGTTATACATTTCCATTCTTGTAATAAACGTTCTTTTAATTCTTTTATTGTTTTTATGGGTGTTGTTCGAATTTTACGATCCAATTGATTCCATAAATTCTCAATAGGATTTAAATCTGGCGATTGAGGCGGAGGGTGTAACACTTTAGGACAGTTATATAGTAAGTATTCCTGAACGATTCTCGATTTGTGCTTAGGATCGTTGTCCTGATAAAACTTAAAACTATTGCGTATGTTCATATTAACAGCACTTTTGATTAAATTTTGTTTCAATAAGTCTAAATATTTCATCTTATCTAAAATGCCGTGGATAAAAACTAGTTCACCAACACCTGCAGTTGAGATGCAACCCCACACCATTACACTGCCATCGCCGTGTTTCACTGTTGCTCTTAAATTTTTTAATTTCAATTCTTCGTTGACTTTACGCCATATCGTTCTTCGTCCATCTGACCCAAAAAGATTAAATTTGCTTTCATCCGCAAATATTACATTGTTCCAGCATGTTTGGTCTTTAGAAACGTAGTCTTTAGCAAAATTTAATCGTTTCTTACGATTCACTTCGTTTATGTATGGTTTTCTTCGTGGAACCCTGCCGTTGTATCCATGGTTTTTTAATACCCGACGCACTGTGTCGGGATGCACTTTCTTTCCAGATTCTTGGAATAATTCGGCAGCTAGTTTTATAGCACTTTTTTTACGATCATTCTTTATTTTTCTAACAATCTTGCGTTCTTCGCGAGAATCTAATAATTTTGGACGTCCCTTTTGCCGAATTGAATCGATTCGATCTTCATGAATATACCTGTGTACAATATCTGCTACAGTACTCTTGCTTACATTTAGCAATTTGGCTATTTCTCGATATGATTTTCCCTTTTCTTTGTGGTAAATAACCAGTTGTCGAATTTCAAAGGATGTATTTTTGCCTTTTCGTCCCATATTCACTAATAATACGTCTACTATTAACGAAGTCAATAACAGTACTGACTTCTTCTTCTTCATGGATGTTTTTTACGCCGCGTCGACTGCGAGGTCCTTGGCGGCGGATGTGTACTTCAGCGTTATATTTTGTTGTATATGTTTGTTTCTTTGAGGAATTTTATGGTGTCTCTTATGCTGTTCTGAGCTGTAAGGGCTGTGTCCGGTTTTATAGAATATTTCTGTCTTTGTAGTTCGGTTCTTCTGCACTGGTATAGGATGTGGTCTACTGTGAGAATTTCCGTGGGGCAGTAGTTGCAATAAGGTTGATCGGCCTTTTTTATTATATGTTCATGTGTTATCTTTGTATGGCCTGACCTTAGTCGAGACATTATGGCCTTTTCTTTTCTATTTAAATTGCAGATAGGGATTGGTTGGTAGAAATTTTGTATTATGTCGTGTATTTTTGTTCTTTTTGTTGTGGTCCAAATTCTGTTCCATTCTTCTTTTGTGGTTTTTTTAATGTGGTTTATGAGGTCTTGACATGGTATCGGAACGGTTATTTCGGTTGGTGGTAAGGTTGTTGCATCTTTTGCTGCCACGTCTGCTTCCTCGTTTCCCGTTATGCCTTGATGCGAGGGTACCCAAATAATATTTATATCGGTATTGCTATTTTTGTCTAATTCTGTGTATGCTTCCTGTATTTTTGTTATGATCTTATGGCTATTGTTGCTGTTTGTGGTTTCTAGGGTTTTTATCACACTCAACGAATCCGAAAAGATGGCAACGTTTTTAAGGTTGTTGATGCTAGCATGTTTCAGGGTTTCAAATATTGCATATGCCTCGGCGGTAAAGATTGATGTCGCTTTGGGGAGACTTTGTTTTATTGTCAAGTTTTCGGTGACGATGCTGTATCCTGCTCCTAAATCGGATTTGGAAGCGTCGGTATAGATTTGATTACAGTGAGAGAAGCTGTTTTTTAGGTTTAGGAATTTGGTTTTATGTGTTGTTCGGTCTAATTGATTTTTTGGCAGGTCCGCTAGGTTCAAGTTGATGGGTGGTGTCTTGATAATCCAAGGAGCTATTTTACTTTGTTTGCGTTCGATAGTAGGGGTCCATTCGATGGGAGGTTTCAGGATTTTGTTGAGTCTGATACGGAGTGGTTGTGGGAGTTTTGGTTTTTTGGAGTATAATTTATTAAAACTATCAGAGTAAATACGGTTGAAGGTCGGGTTGTCCGGAGTGGCGGAGATTTTTGAGGCGTATTTGAGCGTTAAATATTTCCTTCTTTGTTCGAGGGTCATTTCATTGGCCTCGAACAGAATGCTGGTTATTGGGCAGGTGTAGTATAAGCCTGTAGAAATTCTCAGTGCCGTATGGTGAATTGGATCAATTATTTTTAAGGTGCGTTTCTTTGCTGAGTTGAAAACAGTTGAGCCGTAGTCAATTTTTGCTCGTATCAACGCACGGTATGTTTGTAGCAGTATTTCCTGGTCAGCTCCCCAGTTGTTGTTGGCTAGTACTTTAATTATATTTAGCCTTTTCATGCAGGAGTCTCTTAGGTATCGCATGTGTGGGACCCACGTCAGTTTCTTGTCCAGGATGAGTCCTAGGAGTCTAATGTGATCTACAAATTTTAGTTCAGTTTCTCCCATAGTTAGTTTTAGTTGAGTCTGATATTTTGTTTTTTTGGTGAAAAGGATGCATTGAGTTTTTTGGGGAGAGAATTTGAGACCTGATTTGTTGGACCATTCCTGAAGATGGTTTATGGATGTTTGCAGAAGATTATATATTGTGTTTAGGTTTTTACCGTGGCAGATTATTGTGAGGTCGTCGGCGTATAGATAGGCTTTTATTGGCGCTTTTAGGTTTTTTACAATATCGTTGATCCCAATTAGAAAGAGGGTGACACTTATGACGGATCCTTGGGGAATCCCGTTCTGTATTTTTATGGGATTTGATATTGATCCATTAGTTCTGACTTGGATTGACCTGTCTATCAGGAAATTCACTATAAACGCTAGCATATGCCCGTTGATGTTTATTTTGGAGAGAGTTTTAATTATTTTGGGTTTCCAGATCATGTCGTATGCTTTTTCAATGTCGAGACATATAACAACAAGATGTTCACTTCTCTGGAAGGCATCACATATGTCTGCTTCAATGTTGGTTAAGACGTCTATTGTCGAACGATACTGCCGAAAACCATACTGGATTGGGGTTAGAATATTGTTTGCTTCTAGATGCCATCGGAGTCTTTTGTTGATAATTTTTTCTAATAGTTTGCACATAGTGTTTGTGAGAGCAATTGGTCGGTAGCTTTCTGGTTTATGTTTGTTTTTATTTGGCTTGAGAATAGGTACCACTATGGCTTTTCTCCAGTTAGCGGGGAAGACTTTATGAGTCCAGATACAGTTATAGATCTTAAGTAGGTGGTCTATTCCGAGTTTCGGGAGGGACTTTAATAGTTTGTTTTGAATGCTGTCAGGTCCTGGTGCAGAGTTTTTTGTTGTTGAGAGGGTACTGGTTATTTCTTTTGATGATATTGGAACATTTAATGTAGGGTTCATATTGTTATCGTCGGTGTGAAGTAAGATTTCTTTTAGGAACTCGTCTTGATCTGGGTTGTCGGCTATAAAGGACAGGTTGTAGTTGTTGTTGCTTGAATTTAGTTTAAATTGTTCGGCTAGGAGATTTGCAATGTCGTCGTGGTGCGTTACGTATTTATTTGACTCAGTTTCGAGAAACTGTATCCCGTGGTTTACGCGGTCCCCGTTGATGCGTTTGATTTTTTCCCATACCCTTTTAGTAGGAGTTTGTGCAGTTATACTCGAGATATAGTCTTTCCATGCTTCCTTCTTGCTTTCTTTGCAGATTCTGCGGAATTTGGCTCTTAGCTTTTTAAATTCTATTAGGTTTTCATTAGTGGGGTGTTTCTTTGCTCGGTTAAATGCGTGATGACTTTCTCGTAGGGCTGCTTTACACTTTTCATTCCACCAAGGGACGGTTTGTTTTCTGGTTTTCCTAGTTTGGGGGGTTTCAGATGCTTTCCTTGCTGCTGATTTGATAATTTCTGTGAATTCATTTATTGCTTCATTGATTTTGTTTGGGTCTATTTTGTGGTTCTCTTCTCTTCCAGTGAGCGAGTGTGTTATATTTGTTTGATATAACGTCCAGTTAATTTTGTTAATACTCCATTCAGATCGGGGGAAACTTTGAGGAGGAGGGATATTGTCTTCAAATGTTATTTTGATGGGGAAATGATCACTGTCATATAGGTAATTTAGGGTTTCCCAGTTTATATGTTGTACTAGTTTTGTGCTACATATTGTGAGGTCTATTGCACTTGTAGTTCCATTGTTAATGTTGAAGTGAGTTGGGGTGCCTGTATTTAGGAGAATTAAGCTCGGGTTTCTTAACAGCTCTTCAATCTTTTTCCCTCTGCTGTCCAATTTGGATGACCCCCATAATGAGTGGTGGCTATTAAAATCACCAGCTAGAATTAATGGTGTCGGGATTTGTTTAATGAGATCTTCAAGTTCATCAAGTTCGAGGGGGTGGCTGTTAGGGATGTAGATACTGCAGATATGTATTTTACGAGGTATAGATGTTGAAATTGCTACTGCTTCTATGTTGGTGGTTAGAGGGATTTCGGTCGAGTCATATTTACTCGATATTGCGATGGCTACGCCACCACTTGCGTGGTTTTCGTTTACTCTGTTTTTTACGAAGGTATTGTAATGTTTTATGGCGGGGTAGTGATTCCGTTTGAAGTTAGTTTCTTGCAAGCATAGTATGTCTGGGTTGTGTTGTTTCAATATAATTTGGAGTTGTTCGAGGTGTGCGTAATATCCATTGATGTTCCACTGTATGATTGACTTCATATTTATTTTGGATGTTTGTTTAAGATGATTGTGATGTGTCAGATTCAGTATCTGATGCCCAGTTAACCGAGTGTTCGTTAGGTGTTTGAGCGGAGAGTTTTTTGCAAAGTCTGTGTATTCGGTTTTTTATACTTCGATTATCTAGAAGGGGGTAGATATCTTTTAGCATTTGTATTAAGGCCGGTGTGTTTTCTGTATATTCTTTGGATATTTCGAGTGGGTGGTTTGTTCCAAAAGTATTTTCAAGGAGGCTTTTTAACTGAGTGTAGTTTAGGATATATTTTTCTTTATGGAGTTCAATTTCTTGGTTCGCTGGTTTTAACATTTCTTCTATTTTTTAATGGTTTATTGGTGACTTAGGCCGTATAGGTTGGATTATTTTTTCCTTTGTAATGGCAGCTTTTTTAAAGGCTTTGGTTGGTAGTGGCGTGGGGAAAATGATTTCGTCTAGACTTACATAATCGGGGTTGGTATCGTTTGATGAGTGCGATAAAGGTCTTTTAATGCCTGTGTGGGTCTTCGGTGGATCTGTTGTTGATTCCGTCGTTTGTTTTTCTGGTAGTTCCATCGGTACTTCAGGTGTTTCAATTGCCGGTGTGTTCCTGTTTGTCGACGATTCTGTAGTTTGAAAGGTGACGCTGGGACTCGAGTTTACGTTGGCTGTTGTCTTGTCTTGCTTTGAAATTGTATTATAGGGGCACAGTTTGGCAACATGGCCCTCTTGTTTGCACATGAAGCAGTTTAGTGTATTTGTGGTAGTAAAAATTCGATATTGCGTGTCTTCCATGGTTATTAGAAATGAGTCTGGGATTTTTTTAACATCATCTGGGTTGACGTACACTTGTCTTCTAAAGCTTAGTATGTGTGAATATTTTGGATCAGGCATTCCTGCTTTTAGGTAGGATATTCTTGAGCAAAGTCGGACATTATTTTGTTTGAATGTGTTTTCTATTGTTAGGTTGGGTATGATGGGGGAAACGTTAGATAGAATTATTCGTTGGGCTGGAGTCAGCATGGGTCTCATTTCAATTGCTTTATTGTTTATTGTTATTGATTTGTGTGTTACGAGCCAGGGCCGTGCAGCGCGCGTGGCCTGCGAGTGCGAGAAAGAGTATGGAATATGGTATCAATTTGTTAGTTAGGTACACGGACGAACCTGGTGCGAAACCAGGGAGCCGTAGGAGGGTGAAACGTCGTGAACGAACCCGATGCGAAATCGGGGAGTCACTAGGATTGTTGATAACGACGCAGACGAACCCAATGCGAAATCGGGGAGCTGCTAGGAGGTTGGAAGAAACGCAGACGAACTCAATGCGAAATCGAGGAGCTGCTGGGAGGTTGGATAAATCACAGACGAACCTGATGCGAAATCAGGGAGCTGTAGGATGCGGACGAACCTGATGCGAAATCAGGGAGCCGCTAGGATGGTAATAGATTGCGTGGACGAACTCGATGCGTAATCGAGGAGCCACTAGGTTGTAAGAGGTTGTATTTGGATTTGGGGATGTGTTAATTGAACTCGTAACTGTGAATTATTAAATATAATATAACCCGAGCGGTAAGGTTATATTATTATGGGAACGTTTAACTAATAATAATCGCTTTATATAATTGTGGGTTAAAGAAGTTGGGTAACTCTGATTTGATAATAAAAGTAGATATATTCTTAAATCAACAAATAAAATACAATTGTTTCGTGTATCTTATGTCGCGATCAAAGAATGAGTATATTTACCTAAAATGACCTTGCACGGTGTTGACGCACTGGCGATGCGGGGGTATGTCAGTTGGAAATAAAGGCCGCAATAGAATTTATGCCGGTTCACGGATTCTATATGGTTTGATACTAAAGGGTACGGTAGCCCGATCTCGCAAGATACAACTGACTATCAAATCGTATACGCGTGACAAGAGACGTGACGTTAACTCTAACGTGACGGTACAATTATGATCCCCCGAGTAATGAAATCACAGGGTTTATATACCAAAAAATCTGTGTGGGGCGGATTCAAAAGTACGTTAGAAATCACCGTGTGCACTATTCTCCGAATTGTATTAATTAACGGGCTGCTCTATTCTCCGAATTGTATTAATTAACGGGCTGCTGCATCGCGACGGAAGTGACCCCCATTTCAAAGGTTAGATAAGTAGCAGGGCGATTTCATAATGCACGCAAGTGGCAAGAAAAATTTGAGGAACGAAACGTTCGACATACGTAACATGTGGTTTGCAGTTAGGAGGGTCACTGTTTCTTTTTTGTCCAAATAGATGCATACTCTGCCATTTGATATTCTTGATATAAATTTTATTGCTTTCGGGCCTGTTATCTTTCCTACTGCACAGGCGTATTCTTTGATACTGATGCCGTCTATTGCTTCGAGAATGATGGCTTGTTCTTTAGTGGGTATAGATTCGTATTTTGCGGCATGGGCATAGGATATGTCTGGAGCTGAGTTATTTTCGGTTGAGCTTTCTCCTGTGGGGGTTGTGGGCGAGATGCCTCTGTACTCAGAAGTCTCGTTTGATTGCCGATGATCTATTGTCGGTTCCATTGAGGTTGGCTTTATTCCGTATACGAGTATACGGAGCCGATTATTGCGAAGGCACTAACACGAGTGTCTTGTTTATAACACTTTCACTAGTACACTTGCACTGTACGTATGGCACACGCGGCGGAGCCGTTGTAGCACGTCTACACAGTTATACGGTTGACGCGAGACTGAACAGTACTGACTCTTGGATGCACGCTAGACGTTATGTTTACAAACAATGTACACTAGCAAAATAACCGACTGGATCCAACGACTTACTACAGCCAATAAACTGTTGTGTCCGAATATTTTTGCGATGTTAAATTTCGACATTCTTGACTTTATCACGTATTTTGCAAAAAACTATGTGTGTGAAATAAATAAAGTTTATGTTTCTACTAACTACAATAAGTGTTTTAATATATTACGAAAAAAACAATTCAATAACACTAGTGTAAACAAATATATAGAGCAATAATCTCGCACACAGCATGGTGTCCGAATATTAATGCGAGTCACTGTACGTACAAGTCGTACGTTAATTTGCAAATGGCATGCAGCTTTTTAGAAAGCTTGCAAAAATATCTAATCTATATTTTCATTTAATTTGAACATGCTGTTTTGAAGTCTCAGCAAAGTTTTTCTTCTTTCCGAGAATAAAAGGATATTTATGTTTACATTTTCCTGAGCTACCGCTTTCAGGGCGGACAATTACTTACGTACATTGTACTGGTAGCGCTGTAAGTCGAAATATCAACATTGTAAACAACTTTTGTCAGTATCTGTCGAACTGTTGAGTTAGTCAGAAGTGTACTGTAAGTGATTACGATGAGTAAAGGAAAGAAAGTAACACCAGGTCAACGACGTCAAATTGAATTTCTTCGTAAAGCTGGGAAGACATTCCGAGAGATAGCTAAACAGTTAGGGATATCAGTAATGGCTTGTTGTCAAGCAATGCATCATATTAAGCATCATGGAACCGTACATGATATTCCTCGGAAAATTAGAACCCGAAAGACGGACGTTAGAACCGATCGCATTATTCATCGCATATCTGAAGCAAACAGATTTAAGACAGCCGTTGACATTCATAGAGAAATAATGCCAAATCTTAATACAAATATTTCGACGTCGATTAAACGAATTTGGTTTAAAGGGAAGGGTTGCAAGAAAGAAACCCTTCATTTCGGAGAAGAACCGTCGAGCTAGAATTACTTTCGCGAAAGAGCACCTCAATTGGACACGAGAGCACTGGTCCAATGTAATTTTCACAGACGAATCGAAGTTTAATAGACTCGGATCCGATGGCAAAATTTATGTTAGGCATCGCATCGGAGAGGAGTTCCGAAAAAATTGTACAAAATCGACGATTAAAGGAGGTGGTGGATCGGTACTTGTTTGGGGTGCAATGTCCATGAATGGTGTAGGGCCCATTCATCGAATACAAGGAATCATGGACCGTTATGTTTATTTAAATATAGTAAAAGATGTATTACTACCGTATGCAGAAAGATGCATGACAAATGATTGGATTTATCAAGCTGATAACGACCCGAAGCATACCGCACGCGTCGTTAAAACGTTTTTATCTGACCAAAATATTAATTGTTTAAAATGGCCGGCACAATCCCCTGACCTAAACCCCATCGAGATGTTATGGATCGATGTGGAAAAATATATACAACAACGAAAACCAAAAAATTTGGAAGAATTGTATACTTTAACAGAAGAAGCGAGGAAGTCAATACCCGTGGATAGATGCATCAGATTGATTGATTCCATGCTACGGAGATGTACAACTGTGATACGGCAAAAAGGATTAGCTACTAAATATTAAGTATTTAAAATTCTAAGTTAACATTTGATACAAAAATATATCAATTTTTCATTTGTACGTAAGTAATTGTCCGCTTCAAAATCTACTGTTCAACATAAAATATTTACAAATTTGTTAAATTTTTGAAATAAATAAAAACTTTTCTTGTATTTAATAAAATAAGGTTCAAATTTTATAAAAATATGATTTCTATGCCTATGTGAACTTCTCAAAAGAATACAGGTAGTTTTAAAATTAAAATATTGCTTGTACGTAAGTATATGTCCGCCACTGTATATACCGATGTGTTAACTGCTTCTGCCCAAAAATTCATTGGTAGTCCCGATTGAGTCAACATAATGCGTGTCATCTCTACTATCGTCCGATTTGCACGTTCCACAATGCCATTTTGTTGAGGTGTATACGCGGTAGATAGTTGCAGCGTTATTCCTTCTTTCTCGAGATATTCAGAAAATTCTTTGGACAAATATTCTCTTGCATTGACGCTCCGTAATTTCTTTATTGATTTTTCCAGTTGCTTTTCTACCCGAGTTTTGAATTTTTTAAAAGCACTAAATATCTCGAATTTTTCCTTAAGAATCGCTATTTCTGTATATCTTGTTTTGTCATCAATGAGGTTAGTCAATATCACGTGTTCGAGAAAATAAAGAAACATGAATACTATAACCACGCAACGCTGCGAAAAATTAAATAATACAAACTACGAATCATGGAAAATAGAAATGAAGAGCATATTGCGATTTAATGAACTATGGGGATTTGTGAATGGAACTATAACAAAGACAGGTACAAATGATATTGAATGGAATATAAAGGACGAGAAGGCTCTCGATTTAATTATTTTAAGTATACATAAAAGCCAGTACAACCATATTAAACGTGCAGAAACGTCGCAATGTGCATGGAATGCATTAAATAAGGTGTGCGAGTCCAAGGGCCCCATGCGACAGTGTATTCTATATAAACATATAGAATGAAAAAGGATGAAAGTCAAGACATGGCGCAGTACATAGACAATTTTGTCCAACAAGTGGAACAACTCGAGGAGTCCGGTGTAAAATTACCAGATACCATCATACCAATAATGTTACTTACGTCACTGCCAAATGAATATGAAACCTTTTTGAAAAATTATTGTCGGTTGCGGGGGTCAATTACAATCATTTTTGATGAATAGACATACGTCCGAAATTTTGCGCATTTTCGAGAAAAAAATTCAGTACGGGCGGAACTTTAAACGTTAATAACTTTTTAACAAAGCCTCCATCAACAAATTGGTAGTCTTGATTTTCGTCTTATTTTGGCCTCTAGAATCCCCTATTAAAATTTTCCCCAGGGGTGGCCGAACACCCTGTATAGGTTTCAAAAAAAAAAAAAAAACGTAACAATGCGAGCGTTTCACCTTACTTTACTCAAGGCAATTTCAAGAAAATACGAGGATATGAACAATAACGTTAGCTGCAGTAAATATACCGTTGGCCAACCGTTTAGACTGACCGAAAAACATTTTCTATCCTACTACAAATCTAAAAATTCTAAAAAAGCGCTACAAAATTGTATAGTGTGTTCAAAAAACGATGCAAGGCGAAGATCTCGTTATGAATGTGAAAATTGTGATGTAGGTTTATGTGTTGTACCATGTTTCTAAATATATCATACTCAATTATATTATTAATTATTAAAGTTAAAGTATGTGTAATATATTTTTTAAAAAAATTATGATTTAATCATCAAATACTTCATTTGAATGTACTTGTGCAGAGAATGGCATTGCCCGTCACACTTTGCAGTGTTGTATCGTTTATACATCGTTCACGTCAGACTCTGCCGTCCAGGGAAATAGCCACACGCAGAATTCAGCCGTACCTAAAAGGTTAATAGGGTGACATTTTCTTTTAAATCCTAAGGTTCATCAGGAGTACGTGTGTTTTCAATGATGCAGTTGTATAGTATCATGACACAGCATCAAAATCATGATTTTGAAAAAAAACTGGAATTTTTAGAGTCGTCCTTGATGAGCCAGGATAATTATTTTGTGGGGAACCAGAAAATTTTGAAAACAAAAATTGTGACTTTGAAGTCCCGTTTCAGGAGAAGGTGGCAATTAGCGAATAGATGGCACGACTTTTTCCTAACACAAAATCAAAATTGGTTTCGGCAAACTGTCACTGTTCCAAAACCTATAAATAAACAGGGACTACCCCGAAAATTGTTTGAAGAGTTATCCGAACGTACCATAAGAAAAAGGACAGAGGATATTAGAACAAATTCAGAGTTAGAGGAATTGCTGTTTGCGACTGAATCAAAGCTCCGAATGTCTGACCAATTAGAGGCTTCAAAAATAATGAGAGACATTAGAGCATCTCCGGGTAGAGCTAAATAGTTAAGAACAGCATATGTAAATGCAGAAAATAATAAGAGAGAGCAACTGTCAACATTAGATGCTCTACAAAAATACATTGACGCAGATTTGTCGCGAGGGCAGTATGAAATTATAAGGACCTGTGACAGGACATTATTTCCGTCGTATGAAAAATTACGTCATCAAATGGGTCACTGTTATCCAAAGCCAGAAGTCTTTTATGTGACAGATAGATGCGCCGAAGTAAATGTACTGTCCTCCGCTCACTTGAAGTCCCGCGGAAGGAATGCGGGAGAAGTAGAAGGGATATACGTATTCCCACGCACACATTGATCTCTAGCTCGCTATTGGTCGCGGCAGTTACACACACATGTGAACTGACTGACGAGGAAGGCAACGAGATAGAAAGAGATAATGAGAAACACGTGGCGGACAGAGCCCCATTGGCGTAGTGTAACTTATATTACTATTATACAAATTATATGTAATACAAGACAACAATATGCTAGGAAAGTATACGTTATGTAATTACCAGTGAAAGTATAATACTGTTATTTAATATTTAAATCCTTTTAATAAAAAAATATTTTTTTTTAACAATACAATAATAAAAATATCTCAATGAAAAATTTAGAAATAAATAAAGAGGTGATAACAACTCTATATGTGTGTACACATATATAACAAGCATAATTTATATAAATATAAATATAAAATTTCTACATACTTAAATATATGCAATATTATATATATAATATTGTATGATATGACACATATAAAAAATGTGAACAGATCTAAAATAATGTATTATTTATTACGCTGAAGCATTCAAGTCTCGTTGAAATGTGTAAAATTTTGTGCGGTGTGACAGTGAACTTTCCTCGCTACGGAAGACGAACAGACTATGTGGGTCCAGGTATGTTTACCTGTTAAAATAATTTTTCATTTGAAAGGAAACTGTATATACAAATTGTAAAAAAAATATAGTGTGTATTTTGTTACCTCATTCATTATTTGAACTTATGCTGGATTCCGACTCAGCATCAGATTCTTCATCTAGTGTCACCAAACCCATTGCTTCGGCGACATCTTCTAAAAGTCCATCTTTCTCCCAATATTCATTTTCTAATTTTTCTACGTGCTTGCAACAATTATTCCAAAAAGTAGCAGTAATTCCGTTGAGCGCTTCTGCGGTATATGTCTCCAATTGATCCTTTGTTAATATCGAAACATTTCTTTCTCTTAAATTTCTCTTCATTTCGGCCCATACTAATTCGATGGGATTCAGATCACAATTATATGGCGGCAAGCGCAAAGTATTGTGTCCGTGTAATTTTAAAATTTGATCAATTTTAAAAGTTTTCTGTTGTTTATTATTTTCAATAAAATCAAATAATTGAAATTTCCTCATTTCAGAAGAAAATGTGATATTGTTTTCTGTTAGCCACTTGATCATGGCAGCTTTTGTCGACGTTTTCGTCGGTGGCTTATTTGTTTGCAACGAATGGTATGGAGCGTTATCCATAACGATGACTGAATTTTGGGGGACATTCGGTAATAATTTTTCGACAATCCACTTCTCAAATTTCTCTGCATCCATCTGTCCGTGGTAATCTCCAGTTGTTAAACTCGATTTATAAATTAATTGAGCTCCATTAATAAAACCACTTTTTCCTTCGGCATGAACAATTACCAAACGATGTGAGGAACTATTACTTTTTAAAATGCCAAGAATGTCATTACTTTGCCAGCATTTGCCGAAGCACAAGGTATTATCCACCCACGTCTCGTTTATATATACTATGTTCCTATTTTGTGATCTATAATATTGAATTGCATGTAAATACTTGCCTTGCCAAGCAACAATGTCCGGCCTTTCGATTAAAACTTTTTGGACGCTGTGGCTTCTCTTCCATTTAAAACCCATACGTTTCAATAACCTGTATAAGGTGTCTAATTGCCACGGGAACACAATCCTCTCTTGAATGGCCGCCAATAATTTTTTGCCCGTTGGTACAGTTTTGTGCACTGTATAAAAATCGAAGATAATACTCTTGATTATTTTCTCATCTTCAGCGGTGCAAGTAAATTTTTTCTCCTCTGCTTTCGGACGTCTTTTCCCGGGTGACGATAATTGCCCCTCCTGGCTGCATGATGCATCTTCCTTCCGAATGCGTGACACAGTTTTTGTTGACACACCACAGTATGCAGCAACACGGGCGTTTGCTTGCTCTAGAGGGTGAATCAATTGATTCGAAAATTTTTCTTCGTCACACCGTTTCAATACATGCCGAACTATATTTCGAGCCTCACTATGGATGGTTTGTCCTTGTTTGCGTTCCATAATGTTTTTTTTATTTAATTAAATCAAATAAAAAAACGATAAAATTGAAATAAATGTAAATGTAATAAAAAAAAAGTAAATAAAAGGAATATAAAAAATTATAATAGAAAACTAAAACTATGATAAAAACCACACAAAAATGAAAACTATGCCGAAAAAAGTAACGCTAAAACTAAAACTATGATTAAACACTTATACAAAAATTACACTAAAAATAAAACAAAAATACGAGATATTACAGGTAAAACAGTAGAAAACTATACTCTAGTAATGATAAAAAATTGAATAATAAATTAAATAATAAAAATCACTATGAATCGCTATACAGAAAAAACGCTTGATCTCGACTTGCAGAGGATTTAGAGGAATATGCAGAGCTCGGAAGATGGTCCCTCATATATAGATCGAAATTGTTTATATAAACGGCAAATAATGACGCCATGGTCGCCATAGAATTTCTTAGAAACGATAAGAAACTGGGACTTATTGTAACAAGTGTGTATTATTGTTTATGTTTAAACATAGGAACGTTGACACGAGAAGAAAATGTTGTTGATGTCGACGATGGAAGTGTTTTGGCTCAGATGAAATGCGTATTGATCATCAAAATATTTAGGTTTAGGTCAAAATGTATTCGAGGATCTGCTCCTCGAACGTGCGTAGTAAAAGGGGTCCTCCGTCAGTGACCTCTTCTGTTTATGTGTAGATAGGAATTGGGAAGATTCGACTGCGATAGCAGAAAGACACTGCATCGAACTTGTGTCAAGAGTAATCGGTACATGGTTTTTTACATTTGTGACTTAATGCTTTTTTGAGGAAAATGACTAGAGTTAAATCGGATTTTGTCCGACAAAATATTTGATTCCATTAAGTAAAACACAGGTAACCCTCCTATAACACGGTAGATAGGTTCCTAGAAAATACCGTGTTATGTAAAACCGTGTTATATGAGACCCAGAGCCGGTACAAAAAGGGGAGTTACGTTCCGAAAATTTATTAAAATAAATATTTTTTTTTAATTCTACATAGGCAACTTCATTTTTATGAAAAATATAAATGTATGTATAACACAAAACAAAAAATATTATTTTAATTTAACATGACCTTAATTTAATAAATTATAATTTCTTTATATTTTTTCATGTAAAGCCACCATAGTTCATTATTCCTTCGCGTCCATTATTTTAAGGTAATTTAGTTTTTAAATATGTTAAGCAAAAATCATGTTATCCAATGCTGTAGAAGTATAGTGTTGTACAAAGGTTTTCGCAATTTTCTTATCGTGTTAAAGCGAAACCATGTTATAAGTTGCCGTGTTATAGGAGAGTTCTCGCAATTTATGAATCGTGTTATAGTGAAACCGTGTTATAGGATGCCGTATTGTAGGAGGGCTACCTGTATATCTCAAAATCATTTTGATTACTCCACTTATAAAAAATTGCTAATATTACATATTGTTCCTTCCTATATGAAATAACACTTATGAGATAAAACAGACATTTTATACATTAAACATGAACGAAATCTTAGTAGTTTATGGTCTCTAAGCTTTAAATTTGTATATACATATACTGCAATAGGGACGCGAATAAAATCTGTTCCTACGACTATGTCATACGGCGTGGCCGAAGGTTGGATCATGCGGCTCAGAGAGCATTAAAGGTGGGGATGGGCGGTCCGACTCCCCTTGCCCCTGTGCCGTCCCGCGAGACTTCAAATGAGCGGACTACTGTACAAGATTTACTAGATCATACAGCGACACAATTAGTGAAATATTTAGAAGACGTATTATCAAGATTAAAAGAAAATCAGCGTGAACTAGAATTAATTAGTAAGTGGAGGGTGTGGCGGTTCACAACAAGTGGAATATAAACAAAAATGATAGAGATGCTCAAATATTTCAAACTTCGATGTTGCCATTGCGATTAATTTGTGGTAAATGCAACAATTCAAACCTAAAACTGTATTAGTTTACAGATACAATTTTTTTTTATTAAAAAAATGTTTTTATTTATTGTTAGGATGTAGTATGTATAGGGGGATTCTAACCCATGGGGCAATGAGGGGAGCGCGGGGCCTGCGGGGAGTGGAAGATTGGTTGAAGATAAGACTTTCTTATCTGAAATTAGTACGCAACCACGAACCGGATTGCATTTTCGGTCTCAGTTCGAACCTGACAGCCGTGGCAAAGAGTCTAGAAAAGTTGAAGTTTTTGATCCCCATTACCATGGAACGTAATAATGAAATAAGCTCTAGTGAAGATGAGTTTGATTTAGAGTTGCTAAACGAGGAAATTACATCTATACACAGAGAGCTTGACGATAGAGAGAACGCGAGCAGTGATGATGATAATGATGAAGTAAGAGGTGTAAGAAGGCGAAAAATTAGAATAATAGACAGTGAAGGTGACAGTGACAGTGATGCTGGAGAAGACCCACAATCCGACAGTTCCGAATGGATTAGCTGTCCAGAATCCGAAGAAATACCCCAGAGAATACCGTTTATAGCCGGCAACAATCCTGCAGAACCGCACATATTCGCAGACACGAAAGAACCGTTAGATTTTTTTAAACTATTTTTTACCGATGAACTCGTAAATGAAGTAGTTACAGAAACAAATAATTACGCTAGAAGAAAGTTAGAGAACAAGACGCTAACACCGTACTCGATACTACCTTGATCAAAAAGTTCTAGGACTGTCCACCGTGTGTCGCTGTCAATCACCCGAATGCTTCTTTTTTTTTTTTTTGTTTGGTTACCATATCTGTCATTAACACTTCCTTTCAATTTCAGCGTCATAGCTTGATATTTGTAAAAGTTACGCTGTGCTGAGTACATCTCCTTTGCTCGTGTTTTCGATTTTGAAAATGGCATCATTTGAGCATCAACGAGTTTGCATTAAATTTTGTGTAAAAAACGGATTTAACGGTCCGCAGACCTTGGGTATGTTGGAGAAGTGTTTCGGCAACGATACTCTTTCGAGATGAAAAGTTTTTCGATGGCATGAACGCTTCAGAAGTGGTCGTGAGTCGGTCGAGGATGACAAACGCAGTGGCAGGCCGTCGACATCGAAAACCGATGAAAACATCGATAAAATTAAAGAAATGTTGTCCGAAAACCGCAAATTGACCATCAGAGAGCTGGCAGAGGACTTAAACATCGCTTATGGATCCGTTCAAGACGTTTTGATTAGTGATTTGGGCCTCAGACGTGTCACTGCAAAACTGGTGCCGAAAGACCTCAATTTCATGCAAAGAAAGGACCGCGTTGAAATCGCGAAAGACATGATTTCCAAGGTCGAATCCGACCTAACATTTATTAAACGTATCATCACTGGAGACGAGACGTGGATTTATGAGTATGACACACAATCCAGACATCAAGCGAGTGAATGGCGTGCACCGAAAGAGCCGAGACCGAAAAAACCACGTCGTTTTCAGTCAAGAAAGAAGGCGATGCTCACGGTTTTCATGGATTACAATGGTGTTGTGCATCAAGAATTCGTGCCAGAAAAACAGGGAGTCGATAAGGAGTATTATTTGGGCGTTATGAGACGTTTGCGCGAAGCAATTCGTCAAAAAAGACCGGCTTTGTGGGCAAACAACTCGTGGATTTTGCACCACGATAATGCAGCGGCGCACAATGCGATCCTTATCCGTGAGTTTTTGGCCAAAAACAACACGAACACTATCCAGCAGCCTTCAAATTCACCAGATTTGGCTCCCTGCGACTTTTCCTGTTCAACCGACTTAAAAAACCGCTTCGCGGAACGCGTTACAGTACCCGAGAGGAGGTCATGACAAAATCGAAGACGGCTCTGATGGACATACCGAAAATTGAGTACCAGCGGTGTTTCGAGGATTGGATCAAGCGCTGGCGCAAGTGCATTGCAGTCGATGGGGAGTACTTTGAAGGGGACCATATCGATTTGGACGAATAAACTTGTATTTTCGATTTTATGAATAAAGTCCTACAACTTTTTGATCAAGGTAGTATGGCGAACTTGGCACAGTGTGGCTACCGAAGAAATGTGGGCATTTATTGGCGTTATAATAAATATGGGGACAATGCCGCTCGCGAATTTGCAAGAGTACTGGTCACGGAATGATGTCAGTTACATACCTTTTTATTCAAACAAATTTACCAGAGATAGATTCAGCCAGATTTTTTGGATGCTTCATCTAAAAACAATCCCAACAACAGATGCAGGTCCAAGAACCCGTTTGCAGCTAGTAAGCTGCTTTCTAGAATATATAAATTCCAAGCTTTTGAAGTATTTTACACCGGGAGAAGAAATTTGTGTGGATGAGTTCACTATCAAATTCAAAGGTCGGGTTTCTTTTATCACGTACAACCCGAAGAAACCAACGAAATGGGGTATTAGGGTTTATACAATGGCAGACTCAAATACTGGTTATATCTGTGGTATTCTTCCTTATCATGGAAGTCTTACCACGGAGAAATTGATAAGGTCTGACCTTCCGATATCTGCAAGAATACCGCTGCACCTTTATCCGATGCTCCTGGAGAAAGTGCCTGGTAGTCAAGGACACCACATGTTCACCGATCGGTACTACACCAGCTTTATCCTAGCTGAAGAGTTATTGAAATTGAAATGCCACTTGTCAGGAACAATACTAACAAATAGGAAGCATTTGCCAAACCAAATCAAAAAACCAAAATTCGGCAGGAAATCGACAGTAGCATTCCACAAGGGAAATACATTAGTTTTATCATGGAAAGACAAGAGGGTTGTCACGTGCTTGACGAATTGGAACAATGCAGGAATGACTTCTGTGAGAAGAATGTTACGAGGTGGTGTTGAAGTTACCGTCAAGAAGCCTAATGTTGTAATAAATTATATAAAACATATGGGTGGTGTCGATCGTGCAGATCAATTAGCTGCAACGTACTGTTTCTTACGAAAATCCTTGAAATGGTGGCGTAAACTGTTTTTTTGGGGGCTTGAAATTTGCTCAATAAATTCGTATTTACTTTATAAAATGACTAAACAGCAGAGAGGAGAACAGCCGCTTAGTCACTTGAGGTATGTGAAAACCTTAGTTCAGCAATTGACTGGAGATTTTCATCAGACACGTGTTCGATCTTCAACCTCAACCTCCAGTTCTGAAAACGACCGCTTAAATGGAAAGCTGCATAACATTCTAACAGGAGTTAGGAAGGATTGCAAAGTCTGCTCTCAAAGAAGTAGACATGGCAAAAGACATCAAACGACGTACTATTGTGATACTTGTCCCGATAAGCCGAGCATACATCTCGGCAATTGTTACATGAAATATCATACAAAGCAAAATTACAAAGAATAATGTTAAACAAATTATCCTCGTAAAGATGTAAAGATACATTAAATATTAAAATATAAAAGTTTTGTATGTTACTTTGCGTGTGTAATCATTTTATGTTAGAGGTAGTAAAGTCACCAAAAGCGCTACGAAACGTCTCGAGTTACTGGTTCGTCCGCACGGAAAGGGTTAATCAGTGGTGCTGGACCGTCGATATGCGTTCGTTGCCAATCTTTGGTATATATTTCAGCTGCTCAGAGGTTGTGTCTCGAATGTCACAATTATCCGACAGAACGAGAAGCATTTCGAATAGTGGGCTGTTTTGCTTCGACGCGGGCCTATAAATAGGGGGCGTCGTCGTTTCGACGTGTCAAAATCAATTTCGCAGTTCGTAGAGGGAGGGAGCATGCGATTCGAACGACAACCCGTGACGATACACGTTAAATCGCAAATGATGTCTACGAAACAAAGACGCAAACATGGTAGCATGCTACCAAACACTATACGTTGCGTCATTTGTGGTCCATCGAATTGTGGAAAGACCAACATGCTAGTGAGCTTGTAGAAAATCCTCACGGCGCACAGTGGGCTCGATCAAATGCTGGTGACGTTTTACCAAAAAATGAACTTTCACATATCGATTTTTAATCAATTGGTGTTGCCTTTCAAATATCTACTGACCTTAGTATTTTGACGATCTCGTTTAATGTCTTTCTTCGTTTCTTTTCTACAATAAACAGCATTATTGTCTATTAAAAAATATTAATTACGACTCAAGTTATTTTATTTATTGTACTATCAATCATCGTTTATTTGTATACATATTTAATTTCAACGTCTTGTTTATAAATTTTCGTTTTAAAAACAGTTAGCTTTGAAATTTCATCTTCGAATTGTTTTATTTCGCTTGATACTAAAGCAGCAGTTTCCTGTTGAAAAGTAATTTTAATGGGACGGCAAAAGCGTGTAGAACAAGGTGTTGGGTTTTTCCAAATAATTCGGTTACTGTTGTTACTGGTTAAAATTAGTGGTACCATACAAGTTGCAAGTAAGAACTCGTCGGAATTTTCCGGTTGAGAAAAGCTTTGCTTATATGTTGAGTGACCCGAACTCCCATCACAATCCCATTTTATAGTTAACGTTAATCCTTCCGATAAATATTCTAAATGGTCCTGTAAATCCGCCTCCAGAGATTTTAATAATCTTTTAATTGTGTGATCAGAAATACTCTGAATAGTTATTTTGGCCGAAATGTCGTTAATAGTGATTGAGGATGATGGTGGATAACATTCTTTTTTGGCTTCAAGAAGCTTATTATATGACGGATAAATATCTGCGTGACGATCTTTGGCACCGAGTCGCATGAAAGTATATGAATGTTTCGAAAAATCGCCGTCGATGTATAGCGAAAGAGCTTCCTCGGGTGAATATTTAATTGCATTCATTGTGGGAGAATTAATTTTGTGTAATATATCCTTTACTTCTTTTTGCGAACTTTCTGAAATGCGTTTCACTGCTTTTGCAGCACTTCTTTGCCCTGAAATATTGTATGACGTGGAAGCACCATATGCCAATTCATGTGGGGTATAACAATCTATTAAAGAATCAACTCTTCTTCGTTTGGAACTTTTAGACAGGTTTTGAAAATCTGTATCACGGGATACTTGTTGTATATTCCTTTCTGTTGCGCTTGTACCCGGTATATGCGATAAAACTGCGGTCGGATATATAAAATCTTTCTTCAGTCACGCCTCGTTCCGCTTAACAAATTTCGCTTCTATATAGTGGGAATGAATTCACTTTTGTTTAAGTTTAGTGGCAAATGTTTTTAAGCTTGTCTTTAGTGCCTCCGCATCTTCTGGAGAAAGATCGGGTATCTGATCATGTATTTTCACAAATAAGAAAGACCAATCACTCATATCTTTCAATGAGTTTCTTAACAAGAAAAACAAGTCCTCATTTTTGCGGAAGGCTTCCATTCTCAATAATTTTATTATATCTAAATAGAAAGGAAGTAAGTGTTAATAAAAATACAGTGACTCGCATTAATATTCGAACACCATGCTGTGTGCGAGATTATTGCTCTATATATTTGTTTACACTAGTGTTATTGAATTGTTTTTTTCGTAATATATTAAAACACTTATTGTAGTTAGTAGAAACATAAACTTCATTTATTTCACACACATAGTTTTTTGCAAAATACGTGATAAAGTCAAGAATGTCGAAATTTAACATCGCAAAAATATTCGGACACAACAGTTTATTGGCTGTAGTAAGTCGTTGGATCCAGTCGGTTATTTTGCTAGTGTACATTGTTTGTAAACATAACGTCTAGCGTGCATCCAAGAGTCAGTACTGTTATTCACTTCGTTAATAGTAGACGTATTATTAGTGAATATGGGACGAAAAGGCAAAAATACATCCTTTGAAATTCGACAACTGGTTATTTACCACAAAGAAAAGGGAAAATCATATCGAGAAATAGCCAAATTGCTAAATGTAAGCAAGAGTACTGTAGCAGATATTGTACACAGGTATATTCATGAAGATCGAATCGATTCAATTCGGCGAAAGGGACGTCCAAAATTATTAGATTCTCGCGAAGAACGCAAGATTGTTAGAAAAATAAAGAATGATCGTAAAAAAAGTGCTATAAAACTAGCTGCCGAATTATTCCAAGAATCTGGAAAGAAAGTGCATCCCGACACAGTGCGTCGGGTATTAAAAAACCATGGATACAACGGCAGGGTTCCACGAAGAAAACCATACATAAACGAAGTGAATCGTAAGAAACGATTAAATTTTGCTAAAGACTACGTTTCTAAAGACCAAACATGCTGGAACAATGTAATATTTGCGGATGAAAGCAAATTTAATCTTTTTGGGTCAGATGGACGAAGAACGATATGGCGTAAAGTCAACGAAGAATTGAAATTAAAAAATTTGAGAGCAACAGTGAAACACGGCGATGGCAGTGTAATGGTGTGGGGTTGCATCTCAACTGCAGGTGTTGGTGAACTAGTTTTTATCGACGGCATTTTAGATAAGATGAAATATTTAGACTTATTGAAACAAAATTTAATCAAAAGTGCTGTTAATATGAACATACGCAATAGTTTTAAGTTTTATCAGGACAACGATCCTAATCGTTCAGGAATACTTACTATATAACTGTCCTAAAGTGTTACATCCTCCGCCTCAATCGCCAGATTTAAATCCTATTGAGAATTTATGGAATCAATTGGATCGTAAAATTCGAACAACACCCATAAAAACAATAAAAGAATTAAAAGAACGTTTATTACAAGAATGGAAATGTATAACACAGGAATATTTAAATAAAATTATAACAAATATGCCCAAACGATTACAGGAAGTAATAAGACAAAAGGGTCAACCTACAAAATATTAATACTGTTCAAAAAATATGTATATTTTATATAAAATTTATGTAAGTTATTCACTGTCCGAATATTTTTGCGATGTTAAATTTCGACATTCTTGACTTTATCACTTATTTTGCAAAAAATTATGTGTGTGAAATAAATAAAGTTTATGTTTCTACTAACTACAATAAGTGTTTTAATATATTACGAAAAAAACAATTCAATAACACTAGTGTAAACAAATATATAGAGCAATAATCTCGCACACAGCATGGTGTCCGAATATTAATGCGAGTCACTGTATGTACACGATAATTATCCCATCATTTGCGTCAAAGACATCTCTGCGATCAAACATGCAACCAATATCGAAATCCAAAAGTAATACAAGCCATAGTCTCAAGAAGCGAGAACTTGTTAAGGAATTGCATGCTCCAGCTTGAAGACATTTCCCGCGAAGACGCGTCATAGTGCATGGATACGATGATCTGTGGCAAGCTGCGTCCATACTCGTGATTCAACCGAGATCATCACTATATACTTACGGTCATCGATGTGCTAAGCAAGTATGCATGGGCGGTGCCGCTCAAGACTAAAAGTGGTGCTGAGGTGACTAAAGCGTTTGCAAAGATATTTAGAGATCGACATCCGAAAAATTTGCAAACCGATCAAGGAAAAGAATTTTACAACGTTGATGTGCAGAAACTCATGACAAAGCATGGCATTAATCATTATTCGACGTACTCGGTGATGAAGGCCTCCGTCATAGAACGTTTCAATCGAACATTGAAGAACAATGTGTGGAAACTGTTTACGCTCAATGGAACCTATAAATGGGTTGATGCACTACCGCGTCTACTTGAGTATAACGCACGAAAACATGGAACCATCGCAATGCGTCCTTGCGATGTTACCTCTGCGATCGCTGATAAGCTGCTAGCCACAGTATACAGCAACATAAAGATTGCTGCTCCAGCGAGATTTAAATTGGGCGAGTTTGTGCGCATGAGCAAATTTAAAACCATCTTCGATAAAGGCTATACACCGAATTGGACAACGGAGGTGTTTAAGATAGCCAAAGTACAGGCAACTAATCCCGCGACGTATCTGCTCCTCGATTCCTTTGGAAAACCTGTTGCCGGAGGATTCTATGAACATGAGCTGCAACGCGTCACAGATTCTGATGTATATCTAATGGAAAAAGTGTTGGGTAGAAAGGGGGATAAGGTGTACGTCAAGTGGTTGGGCTTTGATAAATCACACAATTCTTGGATAAATAAAAATAATGTATTGTAAAATAATACATGGTTCAATAAAATACAATGATGCATATACATATACAGGGTGCGTTTCAAAAGTAGTAGGACTGATTTTTTATAGTCCGAGCGAGGCGTAGAAACAAAGTCTCTATTGGTGGGAATTGTGGCGGGGGGTGCCGCGAAGAGAATGCATGCTTACATAGTCGCCTCTGAGCGTTTGGATAGTAAATATCGCCAAAACATTAAGACTCTGTTTACACATCTCGTCACAAGCCAAGATGAACCGTACACTCGAGCAGCGCTACGCGGTAAAATTTTGCGTGAAGCTTGGGAAAACTGCAACCGAAACTTACACAATTGTAAAGGATGCTTTTGGAAATAATTCAATGGGCCGATCAAGTATTTTTGAATGGCACAAATTGTTTAAGGAAGAAAGGGAGCAAGTTGAAGATGACCATCGCTCAGGACGACCATCAACATCTCGAAGTGATCAAAATGTACGGAAAGTGAAAGAGATTTTGGACACTGATCGTCGTCTGACTATTCGACTGATTGCCGAAGAGTTGGATATGTCATTAGCATCCGTATTTCGAATTGTGAGTGAGGATTTGAACATGCGGAAAGTGTGTGCGAAATTGGTTCCGAAACTTTTGACAGACGAACAGAAGGCAAACCGGGTGCAGATTTCCCAAGAAATTGTGGATCGTTTCAGGGATGAACCGAACTTTTTGGAGAGTGTGATCACTGGCGACGAAATGTGCTGTTTCGAATACGACCCGGAAACCAAACGTCAGAGCGCAGAGTGGCACACGAGTGGGTCTCCAAAACCCAAAAAAGCACGAATGACCAAGTCAAAAGTGAAAACGATGCTCATCGTTTTTTTTTACCACCAAGGCGTCGTTCACAAAGAATTTGTTCCACCTGGCAAAACTGTGAACGCACAATTTTACGTGGAAGTGCTCGAACGACTACGGAAAAGAGTGCTCCGCGTGAGACCAGCGATGGCCAGCACTTGGAAATTGCATCACGACAACGCACCGTGCCACACCGCACTGTTGGTATAGGAGTTGCAAGCCAAACACAACTTGCTAACGTTACCTCATCCACCTTACAGCCCGGACCTGGCTCCACCTGACTTTTTCCTTTTTCCCCGATTAAAAAGGCAGATGAAAGGACGTCGTTTTGACACAATTGAGGCAGTGCAAGAGGCCGTCACGCGTGGATTGAGGAGCATCCCGGTTGAAAATTTCCAGCAGGCGTATGCGGACTGGCAGACTCGCTATACTAAATGTATTAATTCAGGAGGGTGTTATTTCGAAGAATATTGACGACTTATACGAATATCTGCAATAAATTTGTTTTGATCAAGTCAGTCCTACTACTTTTGAAACGCACCCTGTATATCTAGTGGAGAAAGTGTTGCGTAGAAAGGGGGATAAGGTGTACGTCAAGTGGTTGGGCTTTGATAAATAACACAATTCTTGGATAAATAAAAATAATGTATTGTAAAATAATACATGGTTTAATAAAATACAATGATGCATATACATATACATATACATGAGGGGCCACTTTGATTTTACACATTAAACCCACTATTTATATGAATGAGATAATAAATACAATAATAATTTCTATACATTTGCGAACAATTTCTAGACATTTATGAACAATTTTATATTATACAACAAATTCCACTATTTATAATAAATAGAATAATAATAATTTCTATTTTACAACGGTATATTATAATGACCCCAGGGCAGAGTGTCGGTCGAATCGGGTATGATATATCGCTTGTCGTCGTACAGACTTAGAGCAATTTTGGATTCCGAAATGGTGTATACGTTGTGCAATTTAGACCGTATGCATGATGTCTGCGAACCATTTCGATCTCTCTGCGCAAACACTGCGCGTAGTCATCGAAAGTTACCGTCCTAGCTATGACGTTGGTCTTGACGCCTTACGCCTTTTTTGTATCTTTTTTGCCGTCTACGCGAAGTGCATACATTTTCGCTCTAAGACCTACGAATTCAGTCATTATCGCACCGTTATTTTCATCCTTCATCAGCTTCGGAATCTTCTTATTTACGCGTGGCATATTATGTGGATTGTCAGTAGGATAATCGCTTGTGTCGAATCTATCGATATTGTGCTTCATAGACTCGTAGATATCGTCGCATCGAATGTGATAAATAAGACTGTCAGTGTCGGTGTATAAAATTTTACAATTTTGTCCGTGTTTAGGAGACATGTACTCGTAATGAAATTCATACAAACAAATTTTTGATAAGTCCAGAATGCACATACTCACATATATCGGTTTGTTGAATTTCACCTCGAGTTTTTGCAATACAACAGCTATTAAATTTTCCGAAAAAACACTTCTGCTGTGGAAATTCGGTTTCGCGATCATTGCCTCCGCGCCATATAGCCCTTCCCAATGTGTCAAAAGTTTTACATCCACACGGTTTCGTACATTTTCTATAGTTTTACTGAATACTGCGTTGTTCATCAATTTGTACAAATTTTTTTCAAAGTCGTTTGTCGCGTTTATTCTAGACCGTGTGTTGAGTTCGATGTAATCGCGGAGCTAGGGGGATTGAGTGAATTGAAGCACGCGGTGTATCTTTGTAATACGAAGGCCATGACGCGTGCACTGCTGCAGGTTGCGATAATGGATTATGTAACGCTACTTATCATATACCATCGCGAGTAACTTGTCCTGCCTGCTGCCAGGTGGTTTGGTATGCATCGGACAGAACGGTAGATCTGTATGAGCATCGTGCAGACGTTGCGGATATTCCAGATCTACCTCGAGAATGTATCCCGTGGGGAATCGACACCGATTGAAGATACGTCAAAATTTACAACATCTTCAACCCATTGAAATTTAGTGTATGGTAGAGGCTGATACATTGCCCATCCATACAAATTGTTCACGTCAAAGTACATCAAGTACGATGACTCTTCCAATGCATCGTAAGATGTTATTGGCATGTGTGTATCTTCCGGAACATTGACTTAAGCCCCCGCGTATATCGCGTTCGATAAACATGACCATATCGATGTCTGTGAGCAATTCGAATGTAATTTTGGTATGTTTTAGCATTGCATCCCATCTGAAACCAGGTAGAGTATAATAATGCGCTGAATCTAATCCGTAGTTCTTGATACAACTTTCGCAAAAATTTTCAAAAATATCTGCCAATAACAAGACACCAGTTTTCAAATAAAGGGTGTCCCAAAATTCACGCAAGATTTGAATTTTGCGCCATTTGTGCGGTAAAGTGTTGCCAACCAAAAAAAAAATACAGCGTGACAGCTGACAGTTCAGGGTTATTAACCCGTTGCCGCAAATGACGGCTATAGCCGTCCGATCTTTGTTGATATGTAGGCAAACGACGGCTATAGCCGTCGTGCACATTTTAATTAATAAAAAAAAGTACAGCGTTAGTACGAAGTGTACTACCGCATATACTTGTTAATTATTGAATAATACATTAAAAAAAAAAGGTACAGCATGCCAGACAGCATATCAATTGTTTTTTTTATGCGTTTTCGCATGCCTTGTCGCTCCAAAATATTTGTGCATCTATAGACAAATGACGGGTACAACAGTCGTTTACGACGGCGACGGTGCTTGATCGTCGTACCAAATGTTCAGTTCATTTCAGTTTATGCAGTTGAAAAGTGTGCTTCTGTGAAGACGAACCATTTATTCGGTAAGTATTTTTTCATGAATTAAGTAAATACAGATCAATTACTCTTCTAAAAATTAAATAAATAAAAAAGTAAATTATACTATTATCACACAGTGACAATTTACACATGTTGACACTTGTGTACTTCCTCCGTCGGCCAATTGTACATTTTATTTTTTCATAAATTAGTAAAAATATTTGTTTCGATGTCACTGTGAGCGTATGTGTATAAGTGTATATATTTTTTGCTTTGTGTAGAAAAAAATTTAACCGCTAAAATGAACTTTTGCGGAAAATACACGAAAAAAAGTCAAAAAATATTGCGTGACTGCGATCTCATTGATGACGATCAGAGCGTTGTTTCCGAAGAGTCCGATGCTGAAGCAGACTCTTTTAGCGAGGATAGTGAGGCAGACTTTTTCGCAACTCTACGTCGGAAGCAGAAGCGTTTGATAGTGTCGTCTGAGGATGAAGATACTGAAGATACCGATGATTTTGCCAGTTGCGATGATGCGAGTGGTTTGCCATTGACGACAGATAATGAGTGGATTATCGACGATGACGATATGTGGTATGATAGGAAAGAGAAATTGATTGAATTTGCATTTGACGATGGTGAATGCGGCATTAAAATGAATGCTGATAGGAATTCTAGTGCGAAAGACATTTTTGATCAGCTGTTCTCAAGAAGTATAGTTCAGACACTTGTTAGTTGCACAAATTGCTATGGAAAGCATTTGTTTGATACCAGACGCGCTGTTACAAGAAATACCCCAAAGATTAATTTCACTGAAACGAATGAAGAAGAACTATTGAAATGTTTGGGTCTCTGCTTACTTCAAGGTCAAAAAAAGGCTCCTTCTATTCGACATTTATTTACTGAAAATCCACTTTACTTTTCACCAATATTTCCGTACACTATGACGGGTCGCCGTTTTCAACAACTACTACGATGCATCAATGGACATTATACTGGACATGTTGACAGCAGTACCCAAAAATTAAACAAAATTTATCCCATACTCCAGCCAATTCTTGATAATTTTCAAACAGCATATTCACCGTCAAAAGCACTTTCATTGGATGAATCCCTTTTGTTGTTTCGAGGTCGGCTAAGTTTCCGACAATATATAAAAGGGAAAAAAGCAAAATATGGCATAAAACTATTTGAACTTAATACGCCGGACGGATATGTGCTAAATATTGAAATTTATGAAGGAAAATCACATAACATAGAGAAAACATCCAAAACAAGTAGTCTTGTTTTACGGTTAATGCGGCCATATTTGAATAAAGGTCATCATCTCTTTATGGACAATTTTTACAACAGTGTCGAGCTGTCAAAAGAGCTGCTAAAACATAAAACACACACAACCGGAACGCTTCGTCCTAACAGAAAAGGTAATCCTCAAGAAGTAACATCAAAGAAGTTAAAAAAGGGCGAATATATATGGCGTAGACGAGGTCAAATTTATGTATCGAAATGGCGAGATAAACGGGACGTTCTGTCCATAACAACAAATCATCATTCGGAAATAGTGGAAGTTACTAACAAATTTGGACAAAAGAAGAATAAACCAAATGATTTAGCTGAATACAATTTGAATATGTCAGGAGTTGACAGATGTGATCAAATGATTTCGTATTATTCGTCACCTCGAAAATCCATTAGATGGTATAAAAAACTTCTTTTCCATCTTTTAGACCTATGCGTTTGGAATTCCTACTTTATCTATCGACAATTTCATAAATCAACGACATTCCTACAGTTTAGAGATTTGCTAATACAATCACTGATCGGACTACCTCATACTGAGATTTCTGGAAAGAATTTAGTGGCATTAACACCTACGCGTGGTCGACCGAAACAAATAAATGCATTACCACTGACATCAACAAATTGTCCACAACAACATTTCTTGGAAAAGATACCTCCGCCTGTTGATTTTCAGCGTAAAACTTATTTTTTACGCTGCAGACAATGTACGACCCGCCGAATTAGAAAAGAAACGTCATACAGATGTAAAACTTGTCCAAGTAAACCACCATTGTGTCCAGAATGCTTCGAATCCTATCATTTATAATGCTTTTTTGTATGTATGTAATTTGTTTCCTAAATTAATTTTTATTTTATTTTTACTATTTTATAAGCAAAATAAATTACAAATGATAATTTTGTTTTAAATTGATTTTCTTGTGTTAAAATTACACCTATTTACTCTCTTTTATTCATAGGAATCATTTTGAATTAGTAAAGCAAATGCTGTATAGTCGTCACGACGGTCATAGCCGTCATTTGCTCTGGAAAGAGAAAAAATGACATGATGAGCAAATGACGGTTATAGCCGTCGAGAGCTTTTTGGAAAAACTGTGGCCAAATGCGATAATTTTTACTTCCAAACATACAACTTACACTTGATTCCATCTGGCAGTCATAAACAATTGAAAAAAAAAAAGTGTGTTTCTGAGCACGATCATCAAATTAAAAGTGTGCGGCAACGGGTTAAAAATGGAGCGCCACACAAAAGAACAACGCATTTTTATTGTTGAGCAATATTTTGCAAATGATGAAAATTTGGCAGCAACAGTTCGCAATTTTCGTACAAAATATGGTCGGAGTAGTGATTTAACTTCATCAACTGTAAAGAGACTAATTAAAAAATTTAGAGAGACTGGATCAATTAGTGATCTTAAACAGTCTGGCTGTCCTTCAACAAGTCGTTCAACACAAAACATTGAAGCAGTTCGAGAGAGTGTTGCTGAGAGTCCAGGAACATCAATTCGGCGCCGTGGTCAAGAATTGGACATTTCGAGAAGCTCTCTACAGCGTATTCTCACGAAAGATTTGCATCTTCAAGCTTATAAAGTTCAATTGACTCTAGAACTGAAGCCTACTGACCACGCACAGCGAAGAGAGTTCGTTGAATGGATTATGGAACAACAAAAAGTGGATGCTGATTTTTCGAACAAAATCATCTTCAGCGATGAGGCTCATTTTCATCTTGATGGCTTTGTTAATCGACAAAATTGTCGCATTTGGGGTTGAAAAAATCCACAAGTGATTGTTGAGAAACAAATGCATCCACAACGTGTAACTGTTTGGTGCGGATTTTGGGTTGGAGGCATCATCGGACCATTCTTCTTCGAAAATGCAGCTGGTCAGACAATAACGGTTAATGGTGCTCGCTTTCGCGACATGATAATCCAGTTTTTTGTGCCAAAATTGCAAGATATGGATGTGGACGGCATGTGGTTTCAACAAGACGGTGCCACATGCCATACAGCCCGAGAAACAATTCAATTACTGCATGAGTCATTTCCTGGTCGTGTAATTTCCCGTTTTGGTGATCAGAATTGGCCGCCCAGATCATGCGATTTAACGCCGTTGGATTTTTTTCTTTGGGGTTTTTTCAAGTCTAAGGTTTATGTCAACAAGCCCACGACCACCCACGCCTTGAAGGAGGAAATTGAGCGTTGTATCAACGAAATTCAGCCACATTTATGCAAAACAATCATGGAAAATTTCAACAAAAGAGTGCGTATGTGCCAGCAAAGTCGTGGAGGCCATTTACCCGATATGCTATTCCATACATAACCCTATACTGTATACTATATAAATCAATAAAAAATTTACAATTTTTAATTATAAACCTGTGTTTTCTATCAAAATTACTTCTTGCGTGAATTTTGGGACACCCTTTACAAATCGCTGTATTCACCCAAGGTTCTAATTTCGAAACGCTGCCAGACTGTCTCGGCGTGTGCGTAATCGGTCTCTGATACAGTCTCACCCGTTAACGAACTGTAGAATGACTCGCGCGGCGGTAAACATGGATCCTGCAGCTTGTTCGCGCAATCAAGGTATTCATACGGAAAGACGCCCTTTCGCGTCAATAAATTGAAATCTTCAGTGGATAATGTTTCAAATTGGGATCGTAAAATTTTTAATTGATCTGTGCTAAGAAAAGATGCTAATTTGTCGAGACTGGTATTTAGAAATTTGTATGAATCGATGAATCGTAATTTAATATAATTTCGCGAGTCTGATTCATCCGTATCTTCAACACTTTTTGTGAAAGAAATATATTTTTCTTTAGTTATAGGTAATACATCAATGTGTTCTTCGAAAGCGGTAGCTATTTCCTCGATAATGAAATGCGAATCATAGCCGGATAAATTATGGAAAACTATGGGGATGTAAAACACATTTTTATAATTTAAATTGCACTCCAAATGTGCTGGGCCACTGAACCGTCCGGACAGATGGCAATGATCGCGAACTAGTACATCGCTAGCCTTGAATGGTTCTTCGCAAATATGGCAATGTGTTGCATTGCGAAATGTCGTCAACTGTTCGGGAGTTAAATCCAGCATGGGAACATTACTGGTAAGAATGGGTTTGGCAAAGTTTGCAAAATTTTTAAGTTCGTCGATGTACCATGAAACACAATCTGTGTCGCGGCGACATCGATACATCGACAGTGATGTATCATATGAACGATTTTGTCCAACGCTTGGTTGTCCAACGTTTTTGCGATGATGCACTCCAGATCTGCATATACCACGAAAGGGAACCGCTCCTTCCTATCGTGGTTGCTGAAATTAAGCAGATTGTTGCCTTCGCTGTGCAGCAGAATGGTGCAGTTGTTTATCTGCCCGCAGTCCAGCGAATGCACCTCCAACTTCTCGGCAGATTCGAAGTAGCACATGCATCTGTAAACCCCAACAAAATTTTATTTTAATATCACATATATTTCAACATTTTTTAACATTTCATAAGTTTTTATACATACCGATCGCAGATGAATTTCTTGGCTTTGTGCCTCCTCAGCTGCATGCCCACCAGTCTGGACAAGTCCTTAATGCATGCAAAGTGCCCTACATCGCCGTGCTCTTGATTCGGCGTGTAGAGCAAGTTTACATACCTATCCCTCTTCTGGCTGGTGAGGTGCAGCGGAAAGACTGTTGGCCCCTTCTTCATCTTCTCCTCGAAGCTGTAGACGTTGATGGAGATGTTGTTCAGCCGTTCAAACTTCCCGATATGCCCCAGAGACATTGGGAACTCAATGCCCTGAACATTTAGCACAGATGCATAATCGGGGTATGAACTTGGGCGTTCAGGATATTTTTTAGCTGGATGGAAAGCGGCGACCACTGCCCACGCGAAACAGGCGTTGTCCTGGGATTGTACGCTAATCGTTGCCTTCTTCAGCGACAATTCTTGCGGCAACTTAATGTGGCACCCCGCGCGCAGCGGATTGTATTTATTGACATTGACGGTCAGATTCATGATTCTCGTCAATGCCCATCCGCTGTCGCGTTCCTGGAATTCTTCCAGCGATGTTAGGGTGGGTTCGACGATGCATCGCTGGTACCACTCCTGCAGATCGGATGTGTGGAAGAGTTCACAGTTTCGGGTGTTGATGCTTTTACAAGCATGCTTGCCACCTGCCACAAATTCGTCGTTGAACACCATGTTCACTTTGAGGATTCGGTGTTTCCTCAAAGTGTCCCGAACATGCTCCAGCACAATGGTCTCTGCATCCTGGAGGAAGGTGCGCGGCTTGATATAGTTTGAATTTAGCACGACACCAGTTAATACGCGGCTATCGAACGCAGTGTCTATTTCGCGCCACAAAAGTCCTGTGCTCGAATGTCCGGCGCCTTCGCGCACGAAACGTCCACGCAGTGAATATTTCAATCCTTCGAGCTGCGCGATTCGCGCAACCAATGATTGTCGAACACCGATCGATAATCGAGGACGTTTCACTCGGCTATGTTCTTCCAAAGATTCGATGCACTCGTTGCACCGTTCTTCCCAGGCGAGGTATTCTTCCTGTGAAATCAATCGTGCAGATTGATCCAACAATTGGCGGGTTACTTGCGCGAATTCTCCCATGATTACGTTACCATATGTATACAGATAGGTATTACACTAGCATTGTTCTGGCGGAAGAATTATTACAAATGAAATGCCATCTAACAGGTACAATAAAAATCAATCGCAAGGGCATACCTGATCCAATAAAGAAACCCAAATTCGGTGAAAATAAATCGATCGCTTACAAAAAGGGAAGAACGATGATATTGTCTTGGAAAGATAAAAGGGTGGTTACGCTGATAAGCACCAGTGATAGCGCTGAATTCATTACAAAAACCAGATTTGTAAGAGGAGGTGAACAACAAAATGTGGAAAAGCCAAAAATTGTTGTTAACTACACGGCTTCAATGGGCGGTGTTGATCGCGCTGATCAATACGCATCATCATATTGTTTTCTAAGAAAATCTCTTAAGTGGTGGAGGAAGATGTTCTTTTGGGCAATGGAGATGTCTGCAATAAATGCATACATTTTATATAAGTGTGTAAAAAAAAGCAAGAACGAAAAACCACTGTCCCATTTGAAGTTCGTCAAGAGATTAGTCGATCAACTTGTAGGTGAATTCCGCGAAGATCGATCAAGACCTTCCACTTCAGCAACTGAAACAAGACTGGACAAAAAACTGCACATATTGCGAAAAGGCAAGAAAAGAGATTGTATTGTTTGTTCTAATAGACAGGAAAAAGGACAAAGACGCGAAACTTCGGAATACTGTGATACTTGTCCCGGTAAACCGCGAATACATATGGGCAATTGTTTCGAAAGATATCACACTTTAAGAAATTTTAAGTCCTAAAATTTATGTTTTTCTTTTATAATATAAGTTAGAATATGTTTTGTTTATAAAATAGCTAAGAAATAAAAATTTTGTTTTATTGAAACGACTCTATTTTTCTTCTACATCATAGGTATGTACTTGGAACTAATATAGTGCTGGAGTTGCTGGTAGCCTCTATGCATTACTAGGCTGAAGTGCAAAGGGTTAATTGAAAAGCATAATATTGTTGCCTGGAGAGGGAAATATTTAAAGGCAATTGCTCATTATAGAAAGGCAAACAAAAATATTATTTATATTGATGAAACATGGGTTGATAATACCTTATCTTTCGGAAAGTGCTGGCAGAGCGATGATACATGTGGTATTGTGAAAAATACCAGTTCTTCTCACCGGTTTATAATTATCCATGCTGATGGGAAGAGTGGCTTCGTCAACAATGCAAAGCGAACAGCACAAGTGGCGACTATTATGGTTAAATGAATGCCATTAATTTTGAAAAGTGGATGACTGAAAAACTTTTGCCGAATATCGCACTAAATAGTGTTATTGTGATGGACAATGCTCCATATCACTCCGTCCAAATGAATAGGCCACCATCGAAGTATGCAAAGAAGAGCGACATGATGGACTGGCTTCAGACATGAAAAAATATGAATTAGTGCACTTAATACAAAAACATAAAGGACCAGAAAAAATATTTAAAGTGGATGAAGTGCTGAAATGCCATGGACACATTGTGGTGCGATTACCACCGTATATGTGTGATTTGAATCCCATTGAGTTGACCTGGGCATTAATAAAACAGAGAATTCGCGAAAGAAATCCGTCCACATTAACAGTGAATGAATTGCAAACCATTGCGGAAGAAGCAGTAAATCGGACAAGTGTTGGTGAGTGGGAAAATGTTTGTTGCTACACAGAAGATTTAGAGAAGAAATATTGGGAAAGAGACAATTTATTGGAGGATGCCATGGATGACTTGGTATCAGAAATTTTGGACAATTCAGAAGACAGCGAAGACAACAGCAGCTCCTCCGAAGATTTGTAAGGTAAGATACCATTTTTATAATTTTTACGAATTATAATGATACTGTAAAATGTAAGGAAAGATTTTTGTTCTATTCATGGTTAGTATTCTGAGCGCGCGGTTACGCCAATGTCGCTAACTCTTGTTCTATCCTACTCTATCTCGATACGTTTCGTTCGCGTCCTTCGTCACGTAATGGAATTGTAGTTGTGAGCCCTTCAGCCAATAGCGATAATACGTGTGAGGACAGGCGTCGCTATGACGCTACGGCCAATCGGCCTAGCCATCAAGTCATCACTGTATGGTACATACAGGATACATATATGCTATGCTTCCCTACTACGGAAGCGCTACTACAGAATGTCTCATCCGTCCGGACCTCCCTGTTAGTTCAAGGATTGTTTTACAATTATATCAGAAGCTCTTGACCGCAATTCCAGAGACAAAGGGATATCTATCTTTACAGATAGATATTTTACAGGGATCCCATTAGCACAGCAGCTTCTAAAACTAAGCTGCTATTTAACTGGTACACTTAGCACAAACAGAAAATATATACTAGCTGTGATAAAAAAACCAGCTGTAACAAAAAGTAATACTGTTGCTGCCTATCGATCAGGTGATATTCTATTATTAGCGTGGAAAGATAAGAGAATAGTCACTATACTAAGCAGCTACGATACCTCGGGCACGACAACTGCCCGAAGGGTGAAACAAGGTGGCACCGTCAACATTAGCAAACCAAATGTTATTATACATTACAATATGAATATGGGAGGTGTCAATAAGGCTGACCAATTAGCAAGTTCATATTGTTTTATGAGAAAATCTTGTAAATGGTGGAGAAAGATGTTTTTCTGGAGATTAGAGGTTAGTGCAATCAATAGCTACATCTTATATAAGGTGTCAGCTAAAAGAGAGAACAGAACACCTATGCCACATTTTATGTTTGTCCGAAAATTGGTGGAACAACTTGTAGGTGATTTTCGTGATGGAGCATCTTCTAAACCAGGAAGACCATCGACCTCGAGATAAAGAGGAAAGGCTTAATGGAAAACTGCATATATTGCGGCATTGTGAAAACGTAAAAAATAAAGATTGTTCTGTATGTTCAAACAGAAAGATTAAGGGCGGAAGACGCCAAACTAATTATTTTTGCGATACATGTAGTCGAAAACCAGGATTGCATGTTGAAGACTGTTTCGAAAGATACCACACGATGGAGAATTATAAAATATAATTTTTACATAAAAATATTACATTAAAACACATTGTTGTGTAAACATATATGTAAAGTTCACAAAAGAATTAATAAATCTTGTTTATCCTTCATAATCTTAAATGTTATGTGTCACTGTTCTTTCAACGGAAATTAATTCCGACCAGTACGACACCCACGTCCAAAATTAATACGACGTTGTTTGGACACCGGAGGCTCGCGAAGCGTTCAGACAATGTAAAGAAGACCTGGCGCAGGCGGCTCTCTTAGCGCACCCCAAAGAAAACGCACCCGTGGCGCTTACCTGCGACGCCACGAATTTTATGGTCGGAGCCGCCCTGCATCAACGCATCGGTAGCGACTGGGAACCACTTTCTTTTTTTTCGACAAAACTTTCACCAACAGAGAAAAATTATTCGGCGTTCGACAGGGAACTATTAGCCATATACAGAGCGATAAAGCATTTCCGCCACCTTCTCGAAGGCAGACATTTCACAGTTTTCACAGATCACAACCCTTTAATTTTCGCATTTTCCAGTAATTCAGATAAACATACTCCGAAACAGATTTGATATTTAACTTTCATCAGCGAATTCACTACCGATATCCAACATATTTCAGACCGCGATAACGTCGTCGCAGATGCTTTGTCGCAAATAAAAGCAATAGAGAGAAAACTAGATTTTGAAGCTCTGGCAACAGCACAGGCGGCAGATCCTGAATTGCGAACGTTGATGCAGCGTAAATCAGGCATTATATTTAAAGAGTTGTCTGTCCGCGGTTCGAATGCGAGAGTTTGGTGCGACATTTCGACAAACCATGTGCGACCCTTTCTTACAGCCACTTTTAGACGGGCTGTGTTCGACGCACTGCACGGTCTTGCACACCCAGGTGTTAACGCAACGGTCAAATGCGTGACGCAACGTTACGTCTAGCCGTCGATTAAAACAGATTGTCGCGAATGGACCCGCTCTTGCATACCTTGTCAGCGAAATAAAATTAGTAAGCATGTATCGGCGCCGCTCGAATCTTTACGTCGCCCTTCAGGACGTTTCAAACACGTGCACATCGATATCGTCGTTTTACCGGTTTCTGAGGGGTATCGATATTATCTTACGTGCGTAGACCGTTTTACACGATGGCCGGAGGCAATACCCTTACGCGACCAAGAAGCCGTTACCGGTAATTATTTAAATTAGGGTACACCTCATCGATTTCGATGATTTTGAAATATGTTGTAGAAATATACATTTTGAACAACTTTTTCCTATACATATTACCCCCGCTCGCGCTTAGTTGGTGAGATACTTGCAAAAAACTAGTGCTATTACATATTGAATTCTGCCCAGACGTGAAAACTCGTGGCCACGTATACGCTCAACGTATACACTGCCGATGCGTAGACTTTCTTCTGTTTTGATTCTTTTTTTTTTCTCCTTACAATTAGTGCAGTACGCGTCACGAGGTAAAGAAGCACGCACAATTAACTCGTCCAAAGAATCACTTTTATAACATTATTTTCGCGTATAGTGTTACAGTACATATAACTATAATGAAATTATACGAGTTTTTACATATTTGTGATGACTATGAGAAATTAATAGATTTTTTAATTGAGCAAACGGAACATCTGTGAGTGAAATATTTTTAAAAATGTTTCGACCATGGGAAGCCTCATCCTCATCTCAGGATCATCAGCAAATAGAAGATAATGCAGAACGGAGTGGAGAAACAACTACCGATAAAAGAAGACATTTATCGCATTGTTTGAAAGTGTGCAAGAACTTAATGACGATTTATGGCCTACAAAAGGAAGATGCTATTAAAAAAACTGCAACACTAACGGAGGTTTCAATAACAAAAATTCGAACACTATTTACATGTGGCGTTAAAAGAAGGAAGGAACGCAGTGATCATGGACAAAACAAAAAATTAACTTCGTTCTTGGAGCACCGCATTCGAAAACAAATTTATTTGTCATATAAAGAGAACCAAATACCTACAATTGAAACTATTTATAGAATACTGCCACAAACGCAAGGAAAATTTTCGGAAACGTCTTTGAAAAGGTGGTTAAAACAAATGGGATTCCAATTCAAAGAGTTTGTAGCGGCTAGCCGTACAAAATATAAAAGGTATCGGACATGCAAACGGCTAGCACGGTTTATGACATGGACGACAGCGAAGCTATCTTTGAGAAAGCCGTTTCTGCAAATAGAGTTTTTAGAAAAGCATGCGCGTAGTAAGAATTTGTTAACGGCCTCGATGGTAAATCGCTAGGATCATAAACCCTGAGTTCCCCCAAGGGTCTTCGACGCAAGGACAAGCGACCATCGGCTGGTCACGCTGCCGACCTAAGACCCTGGGAAATTCCGCGGCGTTGCCACCTTCGCCAGCAAACGCAACCCCCGTCAAATGGCACCCCCGCTTCAAGAAGAACACAGGAAGGGGAACAGTGCGATTTGACGAAATGCGAAGTCGGTAATTGGTCAACCCCACCTTTTAGGGGGTTGGCAAAAGAAAACGGCGAGAGCCACGTAGGTGAATGTAAAAGGACGAAACAGGGAGTTCTCTTGCAACCATTGCCCGAGGAAGACATCTGAGCAAAATAAAGAACTTCAAAAACGAACACTGTGATTCTTGTACACGAACACGTATATCCCTTCAAGTTTGTAAAAGAACAGCAATTTTAGACCACGAAAGAATTTCAAATTGGAAATGTATGTATTTAACGATAATTGCTAAATTTCGGGAGGAAAAAAGAACAATATACTATCTGGATGAGACATGGTTTGATACCCATAAAATCGCAGCGAAAGGGTGGACGGATTTATCTTCACAATGTATTGCGAAGACACCGACAAACAAAGGAAAAAGGCTAATTATTCTACATTGCGGTAGTGAAGAAGGATGGGTGCCCAATTGCTTGAAATTATGTGGAGTGAATTTAAACAATTGCAACGTAGATTATCACAAAAATATGAAGACTGTGATATTCGAAGAGTAGTTTCAACAAAAGTTAATAACAAATATAAAACCCAATAGTGTAATAGTTATGGACAATGCATCGTACCATTCAAGATTAGTTCAAAACATTCCGTGTCAAGCAAGTTCCAAAGTGAAAATACAAAACTTTTTATTAAAAAATAATCTTTTTTTTGAGGACACATACACAAAAGAGCAATTATTAGAAGTTTTGAAAGTTGGGAAATTAAAAACAAAATATGTTATTGATAAAATAGCAAAAAACAATGGTCATAGTGTTCTGAGATTACCACCATATTTTTGTATATTTAATCCCATCGAAATGATTTGGGCTCAATTAAAATTAAATTGGCGTTGTAAAAATATACACCCGAAATTCCATCATCGAGTCATTGGATTAATCAAGGAAGAAATGGATAATATCAAACCAAGCAATTGGAGAAAGGCAGTAAATAAAATTATAAAAGTTGGAGAAGAATATCGGCAATAAAAAAGGAAAGAAAATTTGAAAAACAAGAAAGAAGCATTGTAACGTGAGTATGAACTTTTTCCATATTATAGAATACTTCGACACTGGATGAAACATCTCTTCATACGGCCCTGACCATGGTCTTAGGGTCCTTAGCAATTCGTATTTCTGTCAATTCACTTGTTTCGGTAGCTGAAACGTGTAAACTTTGACACTCTCGAGTTTACGACCTCGCTATATTTTGGCCTCGACTATACCTATATAATTTAATAAATGTATATCAATATTTAAATGAGTTGCATTTTAATTGTCCTAAAATATCGGCACGAACAACCCAATAAATATATTGAAAGACTGATAGTAAAGTACAATATGAGTGTTGCGAAACCGACATGTATTCCGTTAGATGCTGGTGTTCAGGCGTACAGCCGGGCCCACGACATTGTCTACAGGCTTTATGGCCACGGCTAGCGTGCTGTCTTTTGTTAACAAAGACAGCGGTCGAAACACTCTCGAAGTCCTCGACCGATCCATTGTTCCATAAGTCCGTACCCTAAAAGTGCAACATTTGCAACGCACGTGAGCTGCCCTCGGCCACTCTAGCATTTTTTCTCTATACTCCATTGTTTTCGACACCAAGGACCTCCGGAACTTTCTCCGAACGGAAAATTCCTACGCCGTGCATCTCCCCTGACAGTTAGAAATAGTCACACCCACTACCATCGTCAACTACCATCAGCCAAAATTTGTACATTCCCATCCACAACAGTTTCCACCAATAGCAATAGAACCGAAACTATGTAAACCGCGAGGATCGCCAAAAATGTTACTTGTTCTTCCAAAAGTCAATCAGAACAACCGAATAAAGAACAAACACAAACCGCTTTCAGTGCATTATTTATCATAACCTGCTCCGACGATATTAATTTGCCGAACGAGCAAGCCGGATTCGTGACTTGAGAACTTACAATTCTCAAAGGAAAGTCCGCGATACAGATCCGGTACACATGGTCTGAAATTAAGTAAATGTAATTGTTGGAAATATACATATTATATTATACGTTAAGGATGTTTGTGGTATGGAGCGCGCGACACATGTATACACACATCTACGACTCCCCTCTTGGGAGCAATACATGATGGGTGTGAGCCTTCTGCGCCGTTGCATGCCGCGTCGGCACTCCGAATCTGACTCCAATCAGTGTTAGTCAAGTTAACTGTTACATTCCAAGTTCGATATTAAACTTTCTCTCTCTTTTGTTTCCACATAAAGAAGTATTAATTATCCCCATTTTTCTCAACAGTAATGTATCGAGAGGGTGTGAAACGTTGCCTTATAGAGAATTGTTAGGATGTCTAATGTATTTAGCAGTGACGACTCGGCCGGATATAACATTTGCAATAAGTTATTTGAGTCAATTTAATAATAGTTACAGTCGAACACATTGGAATGCGGCAAGAGGAGTGTTGCGCTACCTCAAGGGAATCGCCCAATATCGGTTAGTGTTTAAGAAGGATATGGAACATATAAAGGGATATGCAGATGCGGATTGGGGCAATTGTGTGAATGATAGGCATTCCTACACAGGATTTGTTTTTGTACTGTCTGCAGTACCGATTACTTGGGAATCGCGCAAGCAAAGAACAGTGGCTTTATCCTCGACTGAAGCGGAATATATGGGGTTAGCGAACGCTACAAAGGAAGGGATTTACTTAAAGAATTTCTTGTCGGAAATTGGGTTAAAGGGAATGGAACAAATAACCATATATAATGACAACTTTGGTGCACAGAACCTAGCCGAAAATCCCATGTATCACCAACGAACGAAACATATTGATTTAAGACATCACTTTGCTCGCGAGGCCATTCAAAACGGCGAAACTGTTAGAAACGTAGAAATAGATAAATGCCCGAAGTGGGCCATGTGCTTCTCTTTGGCGCGTTTCCCCCTCTTAAAGGAGGATCGGCCAGGACACTTAGGCAAAGAAGGGCCGTACTGTCAAGGGTGCCCTCACGACCCTGGTTCTCTGTCAGGGTACAGATTTGTATTGGCTCTTGCCGCGAGCAGACACCAAATACAGTTTTCAAAAGTCCACTGTGCCTTTATTTTCTTTATTAAAACGCCCAACCGCTATCCTGACCGAGATATCAAACTTTCTTACAAATCAGAAGCGGAATAGACCGTGGTACGCTAAACGCGAGTACATTTTATTAGTGATATTGTTAAATACACCGTACAAAGACACTAAGTGCGAAGTGCCATGTATAGACAATAGAAATATCACTAGTGGACAATAAGTGTATTTTAGTTCGTAGTTATATAAGACATAGTGAAGTTATGTTTAGCGTAAGTGGACTTTTGTTATTACTCTAGTGACTAAGTACATATCATGAGTAATATGGACCGTGCATCGTGCAGCCGAGATGTGGATGCGGCATCGAATGACGGCAGTGTCATGGAATCGCGCCTCCAAAAACTCGAAAGCATGATGAAGGAGTTTTTGCGATCATCGTGCGCGCGATCGCATGCGTCCCGACGGCGGGAATCGCGTTCGCGTTCACGTCTGCGTTCACGCAGCCCGGCAAGACGCTCTCCGCGGAGACGATCACGTAGTCCGCGAAGAAGCGAGTCGGAGTCGCAGAATGCCCGTTTCGATCGCGTGGAACGAGAACGTTCCCAAACGCGAAGTTCTGCGTCGCGTGTGAAATCGCCGGTATATGTTCGCCCGGGGGACGAACAACTGATCCCCGAAAGATGCGACGATCCGGCGAAAGAAGATGTGTCAATCGAAAATTGGGTCCGACACGTACAGTGACTCGCATTAATATTCGGACACCATGCTGTGTGCGAGATTATTGCTCTATATATTTGTTTACACTAGTGTTATTGAATTGTTTTTTTCGTAATATATTAAAACACTTATTGTAGTTAGTAGAAACATAAACTTTATTTATTTCACACACACAGTTTTTTGCAAAATACGTGATAAAGTCAAGAATGTCGAAATTTAACATCGCAAAAATATTCGGACAGTGAATAACTTACATAAATTTTATATAAAATATACATATTTTTTGAACAGTATTAATATTTTGTAGGTTGACCCTTTTGTCTTATTACTTCCTGTAATCGTTTGGGCATATTTGTTATAATTTTATTTAAATATTCCTGTGTTATACATTTCCATTCTTGTAATAAACGTTCTTTTAATTCTTTTATTGTTTTTATGGGTGTTGTTCGAATTTTACGATCCAATTGATTCCATAAATTCTCAATAGGATTTAAATCTGGCGATTGAGGCGGAGGGTGTAACACTTTAGGACAGTTATATAGTAAGTATTCCTGAACGATTCTCGATTTGTGCTTAGGATCGTTGTCCTGATAAAACTTAAAACTATTGCGTATGTTCATATTAACAGCACTTTTGATTAAATTTTGTTTCAATAAGTCTAAATATTTCATCTTATCTAAAATGCCGTCGATAAAAACTAGTTCACCAACACCTGCAGTTGAGATGCAACCCCACACCATTACACTGCCATCGCCGTGTTTCACTGTTGCTCTCAAATTTTTTAATTTCAATTCTTCGTTGACTTTACGCCATATCGTTCTTCGTCCATCTGACCCAAAAAGATTAAACTTGCTTTCATCCGCAAATATTACATTGTTCCAGCATGTTTGGTCTTTAGAAACGTAGTCTTTAGCAAAATTTAATCGTTTCTTACGATTCACTTCGTTTATGTATGGTTTTCTTCGTGGAACCCTGCCGTTGTATCCATGGTTTTTTAATACCCGACGCACTGTGTCGGGATGCACTTTCTTTCCAGATTCTTGGAATAATTCGGCAGCTAGTTTTATAGCACTTTTTTTACGATCATTCTTTATTTTTCTAACAATCTTGCGTTCTTCGCGAGAATCTAATAATTTTGGACGTCCCTTTCGCCGAATTGAATCGATTCGATCTTCATGAATATACCTGTGTACAATATCTGCTACAGTACTCTTGCTTACATTTAGCAATTTGGCTATTTCTCGATATGATTTTCCCTTTTCTTTGTGGTAAATAACCAGTTGTCGAATTTCAAAGGATGTATTTTTGCCTTTTCGTCCCATATTCACTAATAATACGTCTACTATTAACGAAGTCAATAACAGTACTGACTCTTGGATGCACGCTAGACGTTATGTTTACAAACAATGTACACTAGCAAAATAACCGACTGGATCCAACGACTTACTACAGCCAATAAACTGTTGTGTCCGAATATTTTTGCGATGTTAAATTTCGACATTCTTGACTTTATCACTTATTTTGCAAAAAATTATGTGTGTGAAATAAATAAAGTTTATGTTTCTACTAACTACAATAAGTGTTTTAATATATTACGAAAAAAACAATTCAATAACACTAATGTAAACAAATATATAGAGCAATAATCTCGCACACAGCATGGTGTCCGAATATTAATGCGAGTCACTGTAAGTAACCTGGCGGCAAGATTTTCGTGGGACGATCTCTGCGTGATGCGGTTGATCGCATCAAGATTGCGGGGGCATGCACGGCAGTGGTACGACACTCGCATGCACGTTGCCACAACATGAGCAGAAACAAAGGCATTCCTCGTCGCGCAGTTCCGACGGGAGACTATTGTTTCCAGAAACTGAATATGATTAGGAAGTTAAACATAAATTTATCAGACAAATGTTGGAAATTCCAACACTACCCGGTACATACGAGGCATAACAACGGGCAAGACGTCGCGCAGGCAAGCGGACCCCAGCGACGAACGCCAGGCTCCGCCATAAACCACTCCCGAAGGCCCTTGAAAGGCCTTCATCAAGAGGGCTGAATGGCGACTTGGGCGAGACACTTCTGTTAGGAAATCGAACGAAGCGAGTGGCTAAGACGGGCCACGTGCGTTTTGTCAACGCATGACCCCTCTCAAGGAAAAGTTCCTTGAGAGCAGGGGTGTCATAAAGAAACAAACGGTCACCCTGGCGAAGGCATTCGCCTCAGACTAGAACGAACGTATTCTTGTAGCGACCATCGCCTGGAACGGACGCAATAAAGGACCAGGTTTTATTTTGAAAACGCCCACGTTACTTTTCCTGACTCTTACACTTCTTTCCGAGCGATTAGCTGCGACGCATCGTGCAGAGCGCAGCAACTGAATAAAGCAATTATTGTATTTTCGAAAACGTTTCTTACACGAAAAACTAATCGATATGGTGATTTTCGGAATACCGGATGAGGCGATCGCCCGAACGCTGCGATCGACGAAGTATTTGGATCCCAATGAATTGTACACGTCGATGTGTGCAATGGGCACCATGCCGAAAAGAGAGGAGAAAAAGAAAACGGAGCTGCGGAGCGACGGTAGGAAAGCCGTGGAACGAACAACATCCAATGGGCCTACCTGTTATAATTGCAAACGAATTGGCCACATAGTACGGGACTGCAAAAAACCGAAGCGGGAATGCAGTCTGTGCAAGAAGCTGGGCCATACGAGGGAATATTGCAAGCAGAAAGAGAAAGACCAAGGCGGATCAAAAGCGTAATGCCTTTATTTTCTTTATTTAAAACGCCCAACCGCTCTCCTGACCGAGATAATGAACTTTCTTACACAGTTGGGAAATTAATTCAGCTTTCAGATAGTATGAATTTGATTATGATTTAAATAAAAATGCAACAGACATGTTAGCGTCAGCACGTGTACAAGGGTGACACGTGGCAGGATCAATGCATTCGGGGCTTTGACCCGACTCTCAAGAGTCTTGTAGGTGTCGATGTCGGAACCATAAGTCTGTCATCAGACTTGGGCCGACGTAGTTGATACTCGAGGCGCGACGAATTCTGAGAGTCGTGGATGTTTTGTTTATGGGTCGGCGATAGGGAGGCCGATCACCGATCGTCAAAGGTGCTGCGTGCGTGGCCGATGACCCGAAGTCATGGTGCGGCATGGCACGTGGAAAACGATAAGGGTTCGTAGAAGGATCTGGCCACGTAGTGGGGAGGGCTTTTGCCTTTTGGTAAGAGGACTGTGATGAACAGCACGGCACTTACCCCAGACTCTTCAAGCCGAACGATGACTTCTTACATAAAAAGAAAATAGTTATTAGCAGACAAATCTCAAATACCGAATGAAGTAAGAAAATTAGCGAGAAAAAAGTATTCATACGTGATATCTATTGGCAAAATATACCAATAAAACTCAAAATCTTGGGAGAATGTCGTTTTTCTTTTATTTTTGTTTCTTTTGTTTCATAGCATTTCGTCGATTCTTAGCGTGGTTTGTTAACATGTTTTTGGTTGCCCAGCGCAATTCGATTGAGTTTCTTGCGGGGCCCAAATCCGACTGTTGGAGCGCCGAAACATAAACAGAGCGATAAGCGGGAAATAGCAGGAATGTAACTCGAGTAGGCACTTTGTATACGTTTTCAAACCTTCGATTCATAACAAAGTATTTACAGTGGCTCACGAAATTATTCGAACGCTTACATATGCAAACTTGAATGGCCGAAATAATGTACATTGAAGTAATTTGCTGAAACAAGTAGATGTCAATAGGAAGATGGAAGTCTTAAGATTATGCCAGTAAAATTTGAAAAGGATTCAACAACATAAAGAGGAGTTATGATACATTTATTAGAAACATGCATGGTAAGTGACTCACAAAAGTATTCAAACGCTACATGTATTATTAAATTATGTAATATCAATATTGGGCCACCTTCAGCAGCTATAATGTCTCTTAGCCGACGTTCCATACTATAAACCAATGATTTTGTAAAACTACACTCAATGGAGTTCCATATTTCTATAATTTTATTTTTCAGTGTTTGCTTTTGTTGTTATTTGAAATTTATTTAATCTTATTCCGATTTCAGCCCATAAAGTTTCAATCGGATTTACGTCTGGACTTTGCGGTGAAGTAATTAACATGTGTGGTGTGTTATAGACGATTAATTCTTTTACAATTGTAGCAGTATGCCTCGGATCATTATCTTGTTGGAAGTGGAAATCTTCCAATAATCCTAGTTTATTGGCACTTTCTTTAAGATTATTCTTTAAAATATTTAAATACTTACATTTATCAAGTATTCCGTCAATAAATATTAAATTTCCGGTGCCACTGGCAGCCATACGTCCCCATACTATGACCGATCCACCTCCGTGTTTCATTGTTTGATGCAAATGTCGAATTTCCAATTCTGTATTTGGTTTTCTCCACACATAATTTTGACTATCTGAGCCAACAATATTAAACTTTGACTCGTCCGAAAAGATGACTACAGGGTGCGCCGTTAGAATCCGGACAGAATTGAATTTGAATTTCCCACCATATTAGAATTCATAGGTTGGTGCTAATTGGCTCTGAAGTTAGTTAAATATGTCAATAAGGATTCTATAACCTTAAAATAACAGAGCTCGTCATGCCAAGCGCAGAATACAATAGAAGAGCGGCGATTATAGAAAGCCTTTGCGCCGGGAGGACGCCGGTCGAAATTATAAAGTTCTTTGGGTACCCGAGATCGACGGTATACGACGTTGCGAAGAGATACGCAGCCTCAGAGAGTTTCGAAAAGGGTTCTCCTTCTCCGGCGAGAAAAGTTCAGGTTAGGGAAAAATCGACAAGGACTCCAGAAATCATTCAAAGGGTGCAAGACATGATTTTGGAAAATTCGGGGACTTCACTTCGAAAATCGGCCTCCCTCTTGGGGGTGAATGAAACGGTCGTCCGTCGAATCGCTCAAGAGGATCTTAGATATGTCTCCTACGTTCTCAAAGTCCGTCAGATGCTGTCCGAGGCCGCCAAGCTTAAAAGACTTGCCAGAGTGGATGCCAAAGTGAACCGGAGGAACGACCGTTGGCTTACCCACAATCCCGAGGATGTCCCTGTTGTGGGCAAAACTAAATTTCCAGCCAGTGTTCACGTTTTGAGCGTCGTCTCAAGTGAGGGCGATGTCATGCCGCCGCACTTCTTCCAAAAAGGCGAAAGAGTGACAAAGGAGGTTTATTTGGAGATCCTGAAGACTGTAATAAAGCCGTGGATGGAGACTATGGCTTTTGGAAGGCCGTACGTATTTCAACAAGATGGCGCACCAGCTCACACGAGTCATCTTGTTCAAAATTGGCTCTCTGATAATGTCGACATGTTTTGGTCGAAGGATTTCTGGCCTCCTAACAGTCCCGACCTTAACCCCCTGGACTACTACGTGTGGGGCGTAATCGAGAGACACACTGACAAGTGCAGGCACCCCAACATCAACTCCCTGCGAGCTGCTATCGAGTCAGAATTCACGGTTATGAAACGCGACCAATTGAAGTCAGCGTGCTCGCGTTTTAGAGCAAGAATCGAGCAGGTTATAGAGGCGCAGGGAGGCTATATAGAATAAAAGTTCTCAGCAAGAAGCCTTTAAATGAGATATAAAAGCATTTTTTGTATTTTTGTATATTAGCTTAAATAAACAACTTTTTACACACAACTTCTATTGTCCGGATTCTAACGGCGCACCCTGTATATGTATGATACATTTTTCAATATTCACTTATTTTTTTATTGTTTATTTTCTAAGAAAAATTTGTAGTCTGTCTTACCAACCACGACCGGTCATTTGACCGGTGGTACGATTTATACATTTTTGTAATAGTTTTTCTCTTAGACTCAATGCCAAAACTATAAATTCGTTACAAACGAAAGGTAATGTATTTGTGGCATGATTTTAACCTATAAGTGCCTTCCAGAAAATGGTTTACGGCACTTCCTCGTGTTTGCAGTTCTCGCTCGACATCGGGTTAGAAGTGTTTATTTGCTTGATTGATCTGATACGGTCCACTTCCTCGAATTTTCTCACGCAATCTTATCTACTATGACAGAAAACAAATGAACTCATAACTGAAGGAAATATATAGACGTCTTCTCACGAATTCAAATCAGTAGAGTCTTGCATCACGAACAGAGTGCATCGAAACGTGAAAGTCACAAAGAGGATACTTGGCAGTCTTTTATTATTATTATTATTTTATAATATTTTATATCGTATTACGTGTTGTAAGTGTCATTTTCAAAATAGTGAACAAGACTAATAATACGTCGCAGTAAGTTTCACATTTGATCTTTTATTGATTTTTTTTATCTATATTGATTTACATTTTCATATTTTAGTTTTTATTTTTTCCGTTGAATATTTGTCCCCAAAATGTCAAAACGTTTGAAGAGTGCGAATGTATTATTAGACAAAAATAAATGATATCGATGCAGAATGTTCTGAAGATGATCAAGAAATTCTGGATATGGAAATCGACAATACGGAAAATTATGATCCACTTGAAACCGACTCGAACACCGATGAGAACGAAGAGAATATTTCGAACGTATGTAGACGACGAAAGAGAAGGAGAGTTTTAGTTAGTTCCGATAGTGAGAATGACGAAGAGGTAAGAGAAATTGCGATGGACGGAACTGTTTGGCAGGAAGTAAAAACAGGATCTAATCCTGGAAGAGCACCTAGTCATAATATTTTTAGGGAAACATCAGGCCCGACTGGGTATAGTAAATGTAATATTATGAAAGGCGAAGTTAGGACGGCATTTTCTGTGATAATTGATAAAAATATAATCGAACTTATAAGAAAGTGCACAGAGACAGAGGCATTTAGAGTGTTGGGATATAAATGGGAATTGTCTACTGCAAAGTTATATGCATTTTTTGCAATTTTGTATGCACGCGGCGCATATGAGGCTAAGAATATAGATATAGCACTTCTATGGAATAAAAAGTGGGGTCCGCCTTTTTTCTCAAATACTATGAGTAGACATGACTTTACGGAGATTATGAGATTTATTCGATTTGACGACAGAAATCAGCGAAGCCAACGCTTACAAACCGATAAATTCGCTATGATTTCGGAAGTTTGGTACAAGTTTATTGACAACAGTCAAAATTGTTATAAACCAGGGCCATATATTACTATTGACGAACAATTGCTTCCAACGAAAGCAAAGTGTAGATTTACTCAATACATGCCCAATAAACCGGACAAATTTGGTATAAAATTCTGATTAGCATCCGATGTACGTAGCAAATATATAATAAACGGCTTTCCATATTTGGGAAAAGATGAAAGTAGAGAACCCTCAGTTCCTCTTGGAGAGTTTGTCACTATGAAATTAGCAAAACCGTATGCAGGATCTGGAAGAAATATAACCACGGACAACTTTTTTACAAGCCTACCTTTAGCAACAAAACTTTTAGCAAAAAAAACTACGATTGTTGGGACAATTAGAGCAAATAGAAAAGAACTACCAAGACTGGCAAAATTGAAAAACGACGACATGGCACTTTTCTCAACCAAACTCTATCGCTCAAATAATTGTATGTTGACAGTTTACAATGCCAAACCAAGAAAAAAAGTTCTAATTCTCAGTTCAATGCACAATTCCGTACAAGTTGAAGAAAATGACACCCGAACACCGGAGACAATTCAGTTGTATAATAGCACCAAATTCGGCGTAGATGTGACTGACCAAATGGCCAGAAATTATTCGGTAAAATCTAAATCACGGAGATGACCTTTGCAAGTATTTTTTAATATACTGGATTTAGCCGGGATAAATGCATGGGTGTTATATAAAGAAACTACGGGAGGAGAAATTACAAGACAGGAATTTCTATTCCAATTGGCAGAAGAACTTGCCATCGAATACCAACAAGAGATAGGCAAAGAAAATCAACCAATACCCATCGCAAGTACAAGTACAGGTTCCCGTGAACGGAAAACATGTCAGATAAGGTATTGTAAAGATAATAAGGCGAATAAAATCTGTATAAAATGTAAAAAGTACGTATGCGGAAAATGTACGGTTGAGAAGCCCATTTATAAAAAGTGCGACGAAAAAGAATAAAATGTAGTTTATGTACTCTTGAATAAAAGAAAATATATTTTTATACTAGTAAGCTGGCTATTGGTCTGCATTCAATATTGAAAAATATAAGTTGTGAAAGACCGGTCATTTGACCGGCCGCGGTAGGAATAGGTATACGTGAAGTGTCGGTAGGAATAGTGTTAACCATGATTGATGGTAAGGTATGCAACGCGATTTCATCCACTTTGTCCACTCAACGCTGTTATTTGTGCGGAGCAACAGCAAAACAATTCAATGATGTTAATAAAATGCTGCAACAAGAAATTAATGAATTTCATCTTCGTATTGGATTGTCAACGCTACATGCATGGATACGCTTTTTTGAATGTTGTCTGCACTTATCATACAAGCTACCAATAAAGAAGTAGCAAGCTCGCAGCACGGAAGAAAAGCAGATAGTGAAAGACCGTAAAGAAATTATTCAGCAAGATTTTCAACTACAACTAGGGCTATTAGTAAACCGTCCGAAACCTGGATTTGGTAGCACCAATGATGGTAATACGGCTCGCCGTTTCTTTGAAAATCATCAGATATCTGCATCAATAACTGGAGTCGATGAAGATTTAATTAAAACTTCTTCAATTTTTTGTAAATTCCTACGTCATGCTTTACTTGAATTTTTATAAAAAAGCGTTATTTATTGTATCATACTTTGTAAATATTAATCTTTGCAATGTATTTGTGAATTCTACTTATCTTCAGCTGTATTTTCTATTTTGCCGAATCGAAATTGATGCACTAAGAACTAAGTTACAGGGTTTTGTAATGAAGTCTTTTTTTGCTGGGTTAGGTATGATTCCGATGATTCTGCTTGAAACTTAGCAATATAGAATATATAATATATGTATATGTAATTGGCGTAAGATGTTTTAGAGTTATTTTATTTAATAAATGTAATTGATTATTTATTTATAATTTTCCCTTTAATTCGTAATCAGCAACCTCAGAAACCACTATGTATCAAATTTCACGTGATTCCTACATTTCCTTCGCATATACGTGAACTCTATTGGAGACGCCATTTTGTTTCTTCTAATTATGACTTTTGATTCGTAATCAGCGACCTCGATAACAGCTATCTACAAATTTTTAGCTAAATCGAAGAACTCCTTCATATTTTGGCCATCTTTTCGGCATTTGGGACCACTGTGCACCGTTAGCGCTCACACACACAGTGACACAAGCGGTCATTTAGCTGTCCTCAAGGAGGGCCTTGCGCTTGGGGGTGTTAAACCGGGGTTTTCCAGGGACTAAAGAGTCGGAAGCTCGAAGCGACTGCGTTGCCTTGGGGCATTCGCGAATGTATAGCCGACAACGACGCTTCGCTGCTTTCTCGTGTATTTTCCTAGGATTTTTGTTAGCTTTGTTGTTTTTATTATTATCATTGTTATTATCGTTATCGTTGTTATCATTGTTATTAGTGTTATCGTAGTGGTGTCGTTTTGTTTGAATTGATATAATGTATCTACTACCAAACAACGAGCAATCTCTTTTTGCAGAAGACGACGAAGACGTTCATAACTGCGAACAGTCATCGGATGGTGGAAGTGCTTCGAATAGCGATTCTGAGCCAGAGGTGCAGGATTGGGAATCCGACGAATCTGATACGTCAGAATCTGAAGAATATACTGTTCCAGAAAACGAAATTGTATTTGGACGTAACTGGTAGTACATTGCACCAAATAACGAAGCAGTTGAAGACCTTTCGCATAAGTGTTCGCTTACAGAAGAAAGTAAACACGTAGAAACGGTGGATGAATGTTTCCATTTATTTATGAATGATGAAATCATCCATACGATCATTCTGTACACAAATATCAAGGCAAGGAAGAATATGCCGCCAAATCAACACTGGAAGCCAGTAGACCGAATAGAACTCGATGCATTTTTTGGGCTTCTCCTACTTATTGGGCGGTTCAGAGGATCACGTGAACGCAAGCAGGACCTGTGGAAGACAAGCGATGCATTTTCTCGACAATTTTATACGGCAACAATGTCGCGTGATCGCTTTATAGATATACTAAGGTATGTTATTATTATTATTATTATATTTATTTATTATCCTGGTCGTTCGGTTTTGGATGGCTTTCGCTTACATCTTCACATACATCCACACTTACATTTACATTTACATTTTATTCAGGTATATTCGTTTTGACGATTCTGCCACATGAGAAGAAAGAAAATCAAAGGATAAATTGGCACCTCTGAGGGATATTACAAATATGTTTGTACAAAACTGCAAGGACTCGTACGATGCAACAGCCGTTGGGTGCGTCGATGAACAACTAGTCACATTTCGCGGTCGTTGCTCGTTCAAAGTCTATATGCCAAGCAAACCAGGAAAATATGGCATCAAAATATGGACCCTTTGCGATTCGAATATTTTTTATTGCTGCAACATGCAAGTATACCTGGGGAAACAAAGACAGGCCCCAGAAAAGCATCAAGGGCAACGGGTCGTCAAAGAAATGACAGATTTTTGGAGAAATTCTGGCCGCTGTGTAACAACAGATAATTTTTTCACGGATATAAGTTTGGCGGAATATCTGCTAGAAAACAAACTTTTTTTGGTTGGAACAATTCGTAAAAATAGGCGGGACCTACCAAAAACATTAACACAAATACGAGATCGACTTATGTTGGGAATTCCCAACATTTATTAGCGGACTACAGTTAGTGAACAAGATATCAATTTAGCGTACACCTCATTACAATACAAATTGCCGTACCATAACGCCGTACGGGAACCATCCTTCGGGACCATACCTGTCCTTGGGACCGCGGACACCTACCCCTGCACCACCCTCAGTGGGTGGGATTTTGAATATTTGAGGACTAGCCCACGAGGGATGGGCAGGCGTTTGATTGGCGTTTGCAAATCTCCACCTATTTTGGAATAGGTTTAAAAACGCGGGACATGAATTTTTAGAAGCTAGAATAAGAAAGAACACCATACGGACTGTACCATTTGAAGTTAAACTGTTAGCACCAATGTAAATATTGTAAATAAATTTAAGTGTGTAAATAGTACCGAGCTTTCTATTTACTAAATGAAACGGCTTCACGAACTTAGTGGGAGCCAACAACTTATATATTCTTCTCATTTCCTATTTACAGAAACAATAAGTTTAGTATCCTACATCCCGAAACCGCGATAGTGCGTTGTTCTACTTTCAACACTACACCGCGAACACGATATATCTACAGCAGCAGAAAAGTTGAAACCGGAAATAATAAAATATTATAATTCCACAAAAACTGGGGTAGATGTATTAGATAAATTAGTAAGGGAGTACTCTTGTAGGCGTTGCACCCGCCGTTGGCCATTATCATTATTTATGCATTATATCGATATCGCCGCATACAATGCTTTTGTTGTATGACATACGAAGTATCCAACATGGGAACTTAGACACTCCTCAAAAATAAGGAGAAAGTTATTTTTGCAAGAGTTAGCAAAAAAATTAACTGCTAACAAAATTGATAGACGGGCGACTAAATTTGAAAATGAAGAAGGAGGGCTACAAGCCAATATTGTAATCGCGATAGAAGCGACGGGAAGAAAAATCGTAAAGAAAAACAAACAATTAGCAGACGTGGTAGATGTTGTTTTTGTATAGGGAACAACAACAAATATCACACTGTGTGCGATTGCTGTAAAAAACATGTTTGTAAAAACCACTTTACCGAAAACCGCACACTTTTATGTAATACATGTTGTAGGTAATATAAATGTTGAATAAACATAATTTTTTTATAATTCACAAATCGCAACCCTATTATTGTTTCGTATAAGTACACCAAATATCCAAACGTAATGCGAAACCCCTTCCACCATTTTGCATAGTATTTCGGCGAGGATCTCTAGCTCGAGCGACTGTCCCTACCTGAGGTGAGGGTCTCGAGCCACCGTGAATATGTATTAGTGAACTATCGGTGTGGGGTCTGCAAGGACCCAGGCTCAGGACTCGAAGTCCCGTACTCGGAGGGTTAAAGGATAAGAAAATGCCATCATATACGCAATTGTTAAACTTTCTAGAGAAACGCGCGAATTGCAGTCCAGCATCGATTTCACGTCAGAATAACAACCCCTTTGAAAATAGGAAATATCAAATCTCGCGAAATCACACATTCATAACTACCGAAACCCAATCACGTCCGACTCTCAATCAAGAAACTGTGAGACTTGTGAGACTTTACGCTCACAACCCATACAGCGACGGACAGCCACCATCGAAAGGGCTTCGCTGTGCACAAATTGCTTGAGAAGGGGACACGATTACAAAATGTGTGAGGTTCATGTCGTATCTGCCACAAACGGCACATTACATTGCTCCATCAAAGCGAGCAACAAGGGTCCTATGAACATTCACTTTCGCGCTACGAACCATCAGTAGCAGAATCATCGTTTTCAACATCCGCATGACTAGACTCACGGAAGGTACAAAAAAATTCATTCATCGTCAACGCAATCACGAACGAACTCCTTGTGACCGCCAAACTCCTAATTCTAGGCAAAAATCAAAAACCCATTGCTTGTCGTGCACTCATCGACACGTGTGCCACAACCAATTTCATTACCGATGATTTGGCTAAAAAAACTCAGGATTCCACATAATAATTGTTACGTTACCATTGGAGACCTTAATACCTTGTCAACAGTAGCGAAATGGTCTGTTACTACCACCATCCAGTCAAAAGATCACATTTATCAATGTTACACGGTAACAACATTCACAGCGCGATCCATAGAAAACCTTACACGTCACTTCATTAAAAACCTCATAAACCAGTTCAGGCTTTCAAACATTGTAAATGGATTCCAATATTCTATAGAAAGCCTGAACTGACCCGTAGCAACTATAAGTTTATGAAGCCATCGACCATCCATTGCCTTCTACGACCTTTACAATTTGCAATATGCTTCCTTATTTTCGGCTTAATATGTGAATTGGAAAAATGCTATACTTAGGGGAGCATGTTCAGAAAAACACATTTATTGTTTCTAGTTTGTAATTATATGCATTTTAGATTAAGTTGACAAGGCTGCCGAATATGTAATGTATGTATAGGTGTGTGAGGAGCTATATGTATATGATTATATGAATGTAGAGAAAGCATTATAAATTAGAAGAAGTCAGATAGCAAATCTAACACATGATAGCAATACAATTTGAAGAATACACAACATTGAACTAATCAATAATACAGTTGAGCAAGACAATATAATCCAATGCGTACACAATTACATAAATGATATCTGAAGTCCAGTAGATCAGGAAAACCAAACAATGACCACTCCAAAAGACTTGATGAAAATAAGAAAGAAAGTAAATTCACATAAAGCCTCTAGACATGATGAAATGTAAACTATAGTATTCAAAAATTTCACAAAAAAAGCAATAGTTCAATTAGAATACATTATAAATGGAATATTCAAATACATGTACTTTCCAAAGCATTGGAAAGAAACTAATATGATACCCATCTTTAAACTTGGAAAAAACAAAGCAAATCCAGGAAGTTACAGACCAGCTGGCTAATAACATTAAGCAAGATACAGAAAAGATTATATTAGATAAACATAAAGACCATGGAGAATAAAATAGGTTAATCAAAGATATACAATTTGGTTTTAGGAAAAAGTGCCACACTGTACAATAAGTAGTTAGAATTATTAATGATATAAGCCTAAGTCTTAATAAAAATAAAATAACAATATTATTATTATCAGACATACAGAATGTTTTTAATGAGGTTTAGATATATGATTTTAGCAGGAGGATTTTAAAGGAGATTAAAGCAGGTTTTACTCAGGGATTTGTATAAGAACCACAGCTAATTAAAATATATCTTAATGATATACCAGAATTTATACAAATTAAAATTTTCTGATGATACTGGCATATATGCACAATCATTTAATGTAATAATTGCAATTATTTTTTCAATACAACTTTAATGCAATAATGTAGCAAAGGAAATACCAATACATATAAATAATCTACAAAAATGTTATGATAAATGAAAAATAACTATAAATCTAGACAAAACAGAAGTCATAATCTTTAGTAAAAAGAAAAAAACAGTAAAATATTTATGCCAATAATAATATACATGTAACACAAATACATCACAAGTAAAGAGTGTGAAATACCTTTGGATTCGCCTGGAGTCTAAACTAATCTACCAAAACCACATTACAGAAACACTAAGAAAAGCATATCTTGTTTTAACACATTGTTGACTGGCAATTTTACACAGAAACTATGTCATATCACTGACTATTACGCAAGTGCAATGACAAGTTAACTTGTCATCGGTCAACAATATTTGGGCATGAAATGACAAGTTAACACATCACCGGACAACAATGTGTTAAAGATTTCTAGAGAAGTCTAAAGACTCTCTCCTTCGCTGATTGTGTCTAAATATTCCACCTTGTTCTAAATTTATGATCGCACTGCAGTTTTGAAGGGCTCAGACCTGTAGTGCAGAGTAGTGACGATCTTCAGTGAAATACAAATTTATCGAACACATTATGCTTATTGTTATCCCGTCTTAATAATTTAAATTTTTCTTTAAATATTCTCGCCGCATTTTCAGCCGCAACGTTTGGAGCCGAGTGATACGCAGCCATATTGTGATTCATTAAATCATAATCATATTCATATAATTTTGTGTTTTGATGTTATTTATCCCATGTTTGAATTCATTAAATAGTTTTGAATAAACAGTTGGACTATTATCCGTCACTAGCTTCAAAGTTAAATCTTACGTGCAAAAATATTCTTTAAAAGACCAAATCGTTGTTTCCGCCGTCATATTTTTCATTTCTTTAATGTTAATCCATTTAGAGAATACATAAATAATTATTAAATACATTACCCCCTCTGTTGGATCTGAAAAAATCTGCATAAAGCCGATGATATGGCCCGCCTGGTCAATCCCACGTGTGCGATTATGATTTCCACGGATTATTTGTATTTTCTAGACACACCTCACATGATTCACACACATTTTCCATCACTCTGTCAATTGCGAGCCACTACATGTATGATCGTGCAATGCCCTTCATACGCGCAATTCCTAGGTGCGAACTATGCAATTCGTGTAATAATTCTTTGGACACTAAGTTCGAAATTACGATCAGTGTGGCCCAGTGTGGCCAGATCGGGCATACTTGAGTGCATCGAAATCAACAATAATAACGACGAACTTCCTTAGCGTCTAACGGAGTGGTGGGGATAGGAGGCATATACATACTACCGTACGAGCCACCTATACGTGAGCTCGGCACTTCGCACAATTTCGAGAAAACGATAAAGAACGCTAGTTTGAGCCTTTCCTTCTTGCTCTTGCAACAGCTGAAATACGATCTCGCGATAATCGGCATACGATTTCAAGTCTCGACTGCCCCAGCATTTTTACTTTCCGACCTATGTAAAGGTATAAGGAAAGTACCATAATGAAAAAAAATTTCGAAAATTTTTTTTAACGGAAATACACGTTTTAAGACCCCCTGATCATATTGTGACTATTAAAAAAAAGAAATTTTTTTTGATCCTATGTTATTAACATGATTGCGGCTAAACGACTGAATGAATTTCAGTGAAACTTTACATTTAAGTTTTATGTTCTCGTTTCAAGGTCTGATTAGATTTTGAGCGTGATCAGCTCCCGGATAATGATGATTATAATCTTATAGTTTTATAATTATTTCAATACATATACATTATTTGTAACAAATTTTTAAAAGAATTTATATAAATCTTAAGAAGGGTTAAGATCAAATAAACTTTTTTTTTATCTTTTCTAGAAAGGAAAAATTAAACGAAATCTTATACATTGCATACCTACCTAAACCACATTAAAAACGTATTTCACAAATATTTTAGAATAATGTTGTTCAAAGCAGTCTTACTCGTAAAGGGTTAATTAAGAAATAAATATTTAGAAATTGAAATAAGTAAAATTTATTAAAATGAAAAACCACTCTTAACCAGTACCAGAAATAGATTAATATTGACTTTTTCCGTTATGTTTTTCAATAACCGTATCAATTTGTTATACAAAATCAAATGTTATATATTTTACTTAATTTTACATTATAAAATAATTGAAATATTGGAAAACAATAACGTGCACGTTACCGTTCAATGGAAATCTGATGGATCTCAATTTCCCTCCTTCCATTTAGATTTAAAAAATCGTTATTTATGAAGGGAGGTTATGTTTCGATCGATGGACGCATCACTCGAATGATCGATGTGTTCGGCATTTTTCGGGCGGCTTCGCGAGAAGTCATGTGGCGTTGTGTTTTGTTCGATGCAAGCGGTGTGGCAGAGCTCTTTTGGCTTTTCCATGTAACGGTCATGCGTGTGGATATGTTGCGTCAGTCTACTTACACTTTCCCAATTTTATTTTCTCAAATACATCCTATTTACTATTTCTTACGCGTCTAATTTATTCGCCACCCTCCATCATCCCAAATCTTACATTTATTTGTAACATTACCACACGCCGTATATTAAAACGTCCACATTCGTCTTGCCATTTTTTTTATTCCTCACTGAATTCATTATTGTAAAATGGAATACTTTAAATTAACTGCTATTCATGCAATATGAAGGGATAGGCGTGTTCGTATAATATAATCAAAGCATTCGTTTTCGTAGTTCTTTATTTTGGTAGCGTCATCTTCGAGCAACGGTTTCGAGAGAACTCTTGTCTTGTCTTTTTTATTTTCTTTTCGTGGCTCTTGCCGTTTTCTTTGGCCAACCCCCTAAAAGGTGGGGTTGTCCAATTACCGACTTGGAACTCCGCCAAATCGTACCATCCCCCTTCTTATGCTCGCAGCACGCTTCTTGAAGCGGGAGTGCGATTTTGACGGGGGTTGCGGCGTTTGCTGGCGAAGATGGCAACACCGCGGAATTTCCCAAGGTCCTAGGTCGGCAACGTGGCCAGCTAATGGTCGCTTATCCTTGCGTCTGTGGCGCTGCTTCGCTGCGACGGGGGGGGCTGCTCGTGAGAATTCTGTAGGACGGACGGAAAAGGAAAGGAGGGGGCGCGTTTCGTCCGGGCCTGCTATTGGACTCATCAGTAAGGCTTTCTAGCAGGCCCTGCCTTAGACGACGGGATATTGGGAAGTCGTTCGAGGAGTGTATATATAGGAACTGAGGGGTCGGTCGAGCGCTTGCGAGAGCGCGACCCCTCTGGTGGCGAGCATGGGAGGTGACGCCACACGTCGAAAACCCTTGGGGGAACTCAGGGTTTATGACACTAGCGATTTACCATCGAGGCTGTTAACAAATTCTTACTACAAACACACTTTTCTAAAAACTCTACTTGCAGAAACGGCTTTCTCAAAGATAGCTTCGCTGTCGTCCATGTCATAAACCGTGCTAGCCGTTTACATGTCCGATGCCTTTTTATACTTTGTACGGCTAGCCGCTACAAATAGAATTTTATTTTTAATTCTTGCCCTTTAAAAACCTACGGGGTCTAAGATATGTATGTATATCTATAGTCCTTCTTTTTCCATCCTTGTCGTTTTTACGGCCTAGCGACTCGGGCGAAGTATTAACAAAACACTGTCATCAACCCGTATGAGTCACTGCTGTAACAGCAGATAGAGAAAATAGAGATAAAGTTTATTTGATCTTAATCCGTCTTAAGATTGATATAAAATCTTTTAAAAATTTTTTACAAATAATGTATATGCATCGGAATAGTTAAAAAACTACAAGACGTATAATCATTATTATCTGTGAGCTGATTAAGCTCAAAATCTAATTAGGCCTTGAAACGAGAACATAAAACTTAAATGTAAAGTTCATTGAAATTCATTCAGTCGCTTAAAGGCAATCATGTTTATAGCATACGTACATAGACACCAAAAAAAAATCTAAAATAGATTTTCGAAATTTTTATTTCATTATGGTACTTATACCACAAACGAGATATACGAGTAGACCTTTCACCTAATATATTTTTTTGGTCCGTTTCTCTGGGAATCTAGAGCCCCATTACCATTTCCGTGTCACATGCAACGTTACCAACAGATTTAGAAATGAATACAAGAGGAAGTGAGACAGAAAGTTAAATTACAGAAATTTTATTATTTTTTAACGAAATCAAAGCTGTATGGTCCATAATTGGACATTAATCGATTAATTTCATTGGAGTAATGAATCGATTAAGATTACTTAAAAATTTCAAGATTATTAAAATACCTAAGGATGTATCTCATTGATACGTATACCGCAAATCCTCTATTTTTTATTTTAAATTGTAATACATCATTTATCTAAAAAATAACTTGGTAAAAACGTATTTGCGACTCGAAATCAGTGTTATCAGACCGCGCATCGGGGGCCCCAAGAACTCCTCCCACCGCATGCCCACTCAACCGCAGACGCCTGGCCACCAGCGCCTGCGGCCCCGTAATATGGGACTAAGCCACGGCCGGGTGGCCACGTTAGCCGCAGGACTCATCCGCAACCACTGGCCAATCTACAGCCTTAGGTAAAACTCGCGGCAAATATCCCATGACCCAGGCCACACACACACACACACATTCATGCACGCAAAACATTCATACTGGTGTTTGGTCCGCGGGAGCTTTCGCTCTGACCTCCGGAATGCCATGCGAGGATTCAACCACCAGCCCTCTCGGGTTAATGATCTCATCCTCGCATCCCATCCCAGCGGTTGCCCCTATCCGCCACCTGGGGACGCGCCACGTAAGGGTTCACCTCCCCTGCCGCTTGGACAACCAAACGGGTGCGTGGAGGGGGTTCACCTCCCCTGCCGCCTGGATAACCAAACGGCTGCGTGGAAAGCGAACGACCTATACCCGGTACAACGAGAACTGGCAGGAAATATAAACAGAAAGTTCACGTGATTGACGCTGTGGCCGCAGATGAGTAGTTGCTGAACGTCGCTGTTCAGAGACGTTTTGTAGTGACCTCTGAAAAGGGCCCGCATACGACGCATTAAAGGAATATGTTAATGCTATAGGGAAAATCACTGACCCAGAAAATATCAGATTCCTATCAAGAATTTCAAATTCACGTATATGTATATTCATGTCAAGTAAACACATAGTTGAGAACATCACCGGCAGTTACTCGAAGATCATAATAGGAAATAATTTTATTTGTCTATGTCCTCTAATAAGTAATTATAAGAGGATTATACTGTCAAATGTCTGCCCGGTAATACCACGTGAAATTATTGAGAAAGAATTGATAAAGTTAAATGTGAAATCTATGTCCCAAATATCATTTCTCAGAACAGGATTATCTGAACCAGGCTTCCCACACATCTTAAGCTTCCGACGTCAGATGTTTATAAAACCGGATGTTGACAAACTTCCACCGTCGCTGAACATTTTTTATGAAGATACCAGTTATTGGATCTACTTGTCAGGAGACAATGTCAATTGCTATTTATGTAAAAAAAAGGGCACCTAGCAAAAGACTGTCCAGACTCAATTAACAAAGAAATCAACACCCCAACTGATACTAAAACCCTTTCAATGACAATCCAACAAACTACATCTCACGACCAAAGTATTGAAGCCAACACAAGAGTTGGAATGACACGATTATCCGAAATGCTGGAAAATGACTTGCCTTGTTGTTCCACAACAGAAAAAGAATCTCTGGTTCATCCTCATAACTTATTACCACAAGACATTTCCAAAACTTTATTTCCTCCTAAACTCAATTGAAACCACTCATGAAAATCCTTCAGTGGAATATTAATGGATTCAATTCATATAGAGAAAGATTGAAAATACTTATAAACAACACTAATCCTGAAATCATCTGCCTCCAGGAGATAAATTTTAAAGAAACATCGGTCGCCAACATAAAAAACTACTCACCATTTTTCACGAATAGAATAAATACTCGTCATGTCAGTGGTGAAATTGCTACGTATATTAAAAATAATACATTTTGTAAAGAAATTCCATTTGATACAACGCTAAAAGCAGTAGCTACTTCAATATTGATTCTATCCATGGAAATTTGTATATGCAATATCCTCATACCAAACAGTTACGACTTCTCAATTTCCGAATTATCAAACTTAATTGATAATCTCTCCAAACCTTTCATCTTGCTAGGAGACTTCAACAGTCATAGTACACTGTGGGAATCCAACAAAAACGATCATAGAGGAGAAATTATCAAATCTCTCTTGGATGACCCAGATCTCTTTTTACTAAATTCTACATGTCCCATCCATGAATATTTCTAATGGAACGCTAAGTTCTATTGACTTAACCATGTGCTCCACAAAAATAGCACATTGATTCGACTGGGAGGTAGCCCCAAGCCCACACAATAGTGATCATTTTCCAATAACATTATTAGAGCAACACCGCAAGAATCTGATCTTCACTCGACGCTCAAATGGAATACTAAGAAAGCGAATTGGGACCTTTTTCGATTATTTAAGGATCAATGCGTAACAACACTACCTTCAGTCAACAGCAATGATAAGGAAAACATTGACTCAATAGTTGACAATTTCACTAATATAATCCACGAAGTTGCGAACGAAGCTATACCTCTATTTAACGACAAACCTAGAAAACTTACAGTCCTATGGTGAAATGAAAGTTATAAAAAGGCAATAAAAGAAGCAAACCATGCCATCAATATATTTAAAAAGCATCCGTCCATAGAAAATAAAATTCAGTATAAAAAACTACGAGCCATATCCCGAAAAACTGTCAAAGAAAGCAAAAGAAAATCTTGGATGGAATATTTACATTCCATAAACAACAACGTTCCTTATAGCAACTGCTGGGACAAAATCAGGGGAACATTACGAAACTTCTCCATCCCTACACTCCTAAATCGTGCAAATCAAACAGGCGTGATGGTATCCTTCAGAATTCAGCGGAAATGGCTGACCGCATTTGGGAGATCAGGTCACCCACAACTGTCACTTCGGTAGCCACTACTTCCTCAGGTTCTTTCACAACTTCAGTACCTGATGCGATCGGTACAAATTTTTGTAATATCCTCCAAGACATCCAAAATCAACTTAACGAATTAAAACTCGGTCAAAACGCGCGGAACATTTCTAATGGGCAGAAAGTTAGAAGAAGTTTTAAAACCGGGAAACCTACTGATTATCGTCACAGGAGTCCTTCGCGGCCGAGAAGATCTAGTCATTTTTGTTACTACCACGAGACCTTTGGTATCAATGCCAAAAAATGCGCTGCTCCCTGTTCTTTTCACGCATGTTTTGACAAGAAAAACAACCCGGAAAACTAATGCCCGGGTCTCTCTCAGCGACGGAAGGTCGGGGTACGCAGCAGAGTCGCAGCATAATACGCGACGATGAAACAGCTATAAATTTTCTGATTGATATAGGAGCAGATATTTCAGTAATACCTCGATCGCAGAGCACTGCAAAGACTCCTCATAAACTTGAATTATTTGTCGCAAACGGAAGTAGAATCAAAACGTACGGCAGCAAGCTTATCCGTCTTTTGCTTGGGTTGCGCAGAAATTTCGATTGGATTTTTATTGTTGCCGACGTGAAGCAACCTATTATTGGCATTGATTTTTTAAAAAATTTTAAATTGCTCGTGGACCCGCAGCGCAATTGTCTAATCGACAACAGCACAAATGTCAAAGCTCCTGGCACTCTTTCTCAAGTGAACTGTTGCACATCATTTTCGCTACTATCAAGTTTTCCGAATTTGACTAACGTGAATGCTCCTAACTGTAGTCCCTTCAAACACAATGTACAACATTACATTGAAACACATGGACCGCTAGTTTACGCTAAGGCACGTCGTTTAGCCCCTGACCATCTAAAAGCAGCGAAAGCAGAGTTTGAATATACGATGCAACAAGGCATTTGCAGGCCATCCAAAAGTGCATGGACAAGTCCTTTACACATGGTTCAAAAGAAGTCAGGAGATTGGCGAACATGTGGAGACTATCGCGCACTAAATGCCCAAACTATTCTCGATAGATACTCGCTACCTTTTTTAACTGATTGTAACCACATGCTATTTGGTTCAAAGATCTTTTCGAGGATAGATTTATGAAAGGCATTTCACCAAATACTCATACGGGAGGAAGATGTTCCTAAAATAGCCATTATAACACCATTCGGTCTGTTCGAATTCGTTTATATGACGTTTGGTCTTAGGAACGCAGCACAAATTTTCCAAAGATTCATCCATGAAGTTTTGAGGGGTTTGGACTTCGTTTTTAGCTTAATAGACGACATTATTATCGCATCGCTATTATTGAAATTATTGAAGCTATTAGAAATTTTCCAGCCCCAAATCGGCTACACAGCTTAGGCGATTCCTAGGAATGGTAAACTTTTACCACCGATTCATTCAGAACTGCGCTATGCTACAACAGCCCTTAAACAAGCTACATACTAAAAACAGCAAAAAGCCTCTTGATTGGAATAATGATTCTCAATCAGCTTTTGAGGATCTCAAAGAAGAATTATCAAACTCAACTCTTTTAGCCAGCCCTAATCCGTGTGCTAAGCTATCTTTAGTTATTGACGCATCAAATAATGCCATGGGTGCCGTGCTACAACAAGAGTATAATATTACAAAGCAACCGCGTTGCATCTTGTTAGAAACGTAGAAATAGATAAATGCCCGAAGCGGGCCATGTGCTTTTCTTTGGCGCGTTTCCCCCTCTTAAAGAAGGATCGGCCAGGACACTCAGACAAAGGAGGGCCGTACTGTCAAGGGTGCCCTCACGACCCTGGTTCTCTGTGAGGGTACAGATTTGTATTGGCTCTTGCCGCGAGCAGACACCAAATACAGTTTTCAAAAGTCCACCGTGTCTTTATTTTCTTTATTAAAACGCCCAACCGCTCTCCTGACCGAGATAACAAACTTTCTTACAATCTTTTCTAGAGCCTTCACTTCAGCACAAGTCAAGTCTAGTATTGTGGCGGCGACAAAATGGCGCCACATCTCCGCCATGTGTTTAGTTTAAGTCTAAGCTATGTTTGAATGAATTGTTCGGGTTGTGTGCTGTGCGATAGCGTCGAGAGAATATTTGGACGATTGGGTCGAGTGTCGCGTAGGGTGAGTGTGTTTGGTTTGATTTCGAGGGTAGGCGATCTGTGAGAGTGAAAAAGAATGATTTTCGTGAGAATGCGTCAGCGTGCGAACGGTTAGTTTGTAAGTCAGTTCTGGTAGAGAATTCGTTGAAAGCGGTCACGCGAGCTACGCGAGTTGTACGACCGTCTCTGTCGAAATAAAGTAAAAAGTTTAGCTACGAACCGTTAGTTCACTGACTCCTTACTTTCCCGTCACAACCACCTCATTAGTGACCCCGACGTGATGTTTCGGGAGTGAACAGTACGAATTTTGCAGCCGCATATCATTAGTTTGCTTGGAGGTAGTGCATCGCGTATATTCGGACGAGGACACAATTTCGCATAGTGACACTTAGACAACGTACGTTGTGCGAGGAATGCCGATATGTATTTTTATATACAGGGTGGGGCAGCAACTATTAGCACCTCAGATATCTTGGAAACTATAAGTTTCACAGAAATGTTTGCTAAAGTAAATTGCATAGTACGAAGGGCGCTATTGGGTGGCGATAATAGTTTTTTTGCAGGTGGAGGTACTTCGGACATTTCAAGGTCACATCCATTTTTTTTAAATGGATCGGTATGTTTTTGCTTCCGTATCACGATAGAGGATCTTAAAACGAGTTCAACGACCTATTACACAAGGTCATTGAAGGTCATAGAAAGTAGAGAAAGGCGATAATACTTACGGTTTTGGTAGTAAATGAAACATACGTATTGTCAACAGTAGAGGAATGCGTAATGCTTACCGTTTACTTCACTGAGAATAAACTCGAACTCGATGAAAAATTTCGAAATCGTTGGATTGGACGCGGCGGTCCAATATCGTGGCCAGCTCGTTCACCAGACATAACACCTTTAGATTTCTTTCTGTGGGGAACACTGAAAGAGAAAGTGTACAAAGAAGTACCAACTACATCTCACGATATGCAACAGCGAATTATTGCAGCCTGTGCATCAATAAGTTCTGACGCTGTAAGACTTGCAAGTCAATCAATCGTAAAAAGAATCCAACGGTGCATTGACAGTGATGGTCATCATTTCGAACACCTACTATAAACATGTTTCATTTACTACCAAAACCGTAAGTATTATCGCCTTTCTCTACTTTCTATGACCTTCAATGACCTTGTGTAATAGGTCGTTGAACTCGTTTTAAGATCCTCTATCGTGATACGGAAGCAAAAACATACCGATCCATTTAAAAAAATGGATATGACCTTCAAATGTCCGAAGTACCTCCACCTGCAAAAAAACTATTATCGCCACCCAATTTACTTTAGCAAATATTTCTGTGAAACTTATAGTTTCGAAGATATCTGAGGTGCTAATAGTTACTGCCCCACCCTGTATAGCAGTTCTGAATCGGAAACAGAATTGACCCAAGAGGTTGATAATACGAACTGTGAAGTAAAATAGTCAAACAATCATTTTGTACCAAAAATTCATCGATTCAATTCAAAACACTCGGGAATTATTGATTATTTTCAATTATTTATATCTGAGGAGTTAGTAGACATAATTGTAGAAGAGTCGAACTATTATTTGGCCCAACAAACCAATAACAATACGAATAATCAAGAACCAATGACGCGAAATGAGTTGTATTGTTTTTTGGCCACGTCGTTATTGATGACGCGAAATAAAAAACTATCACTCAAGGAGTACTGGAGCACAGACGATTTTCTACGCAGCAATATTTTTGGGAAAATAATGACCAGAGATCGTTACTTCCTGCTACTCAGAATCTTACATTTCTCCCATGAACCAGGATGCATTGGCGACCGCCTAATAAAAATAAAACGAATAGTTGACATACTGCGACACTCGTTCGGTGCGGCATTTGTGCCTTACCAAAAACTTTGCATAGACGAAAGCTTACTTCTATACAAAGGCCGCCTATCTTTCAAACAGTATATTCCAAAGAAAAGGAATCGGTTCGGGATAAAGTCCTTTATTCTTTGCGATTGCAAAACCGGATTCGTGCAGGACATGATCATTTATACTGGAGCATCTACAGTTGCGGATAGTTCGATCAAGGGCATTGGAAAGTCTGGAGCAATCGTCTTACAACTATTGAAGACATACTTAGGAAAGGGCCATACTCTTTATGTGGATAATTTTTACTCCAGCCCCACATTATTTAGTCTATTATTCGCCAACCGCACAAATGCATGCGGGACAGTAACAAAAAGACGACAAGGAATGCCCAAGATCGAAAATAAATTGAAAAGGGGAGAGGTGTCTTTTCGTAGCTCGGAAAGTTTATTGGTTTTAAAATGGATGGATCAGAGAGAAGTATACATGATCTCAACTATGCATACTGCAGATGTTATGACAGTATCCAGACATAGAGCAAGGCAGAGTGTACAAAAGCCTGTATGTATTGTAGATTATAATAATTCAATGGGTATAGTAGATAAAGTGGATATGATAATAAGTAGTGTAAATTCAACTCGAAAAACTTTAAAATGGTACCGGAAATTTTTTTTCATCTAATTGATATTTGTGTATGGAATGCGTATTGCTTTTATAAACATAAAAGGAACACAACCATATCCATGGTGAAAAAAAATGATTTTCGTGAGAATGCGTCAGCGTGCGAACAATTAGTTTATAAGTCAGTTCTGGTAGAGAATTCGTTGAGAGCGGTCACACGAGCTACGCGAGTTGTACGACCGTCTCTGTCGAAATAAAGTGAACAGTTTAGCTACGAACCGTCGTTAGCTTACTGACTCCTTACTTTCCCGTCACAACCACCTCAGAAGTAATACAATTACTTTTGTGTGAGATGAATACAAATGCGTTCCTTAGTAACGGCAGTAAACATATGCAAACAATGCCTCGTTATAACAGTTGCCTACCTGTTTCGCGGACAATCGCACCTGTTTCGCGTAGAGTTGCAAATTTTGTTACTCGTAAGAGTTGTGATCGTAATATCAGTACAACACATTGGATAGTGCCGTATATATTTTACTTGATTATCTTTTACTTATGACACCGTACAAAATGCCAAGTAATATTGAAGAATATTTTACAAGAAACGACAGTGAAATAGAAGATTATAATTCAAGCGATTCAATGAATGATGTGTATCAGTTTGATCCACCATCATCAGACAGTGAAAAATCAATCGATCAAAGAAGAATAAATAGAAAACGGCCCAGAAGATTAAGTATATTTTCAGAAGAGGAAAGTTCAGAAGTAGCTGAAAATATCGAGACCTGACCTCTCACCAAACGGGAATATTATTGTGGTCAAAAAAGAATTTAACGCCTATACTACATATCTTTGACGAACAAAATTCAGGAGTAAAAGGAAGTCTGAATCCAAAATCAATACCTTTAGACGCCTTTCAAATGATCTTTTCGGAAGAATTAGTCTCTCAAATTACCGAGCAGACAAACAATTATTTCAAATGCGTACAACAGTGAACAGCATATAAAAAGAATTCCCGTTTGAAGAATTGGAAGGATGCTTCAGTCCTTGAAATGTACGTATTTTTATGCATTTCAATACTAATGCCGCGTTCTAAGAAACTGTCTTTGAGAGAATATTGGTCTACGGACGAACTGTTGAAAAGCAATATTTTCCGCAAAACAATGGCAAGAGATCGATACATGGTATTATTGCAAATGTTACACTTTGACGATAAGAATATAGCAAATGACGATCCTTTAGCAAAAATACGACCAGTAATCGATAAAATGAGGATTTTATTCTGATAAATGCTTTATATGCGGTAAGACTGGACATATAGCTAGATTTTGTAGGAACAAGCAAAGAGTTGTCACATCAAGAAATCACACAGAAGAGGCGATGCTAGCAAGTGCGCTTAACACCAGTCTCGCCACATCAAACGAGTGGTATCTAGATGGCGGAGCAACAACACTCATGTGCAAGGACAGAAGAATGTTCGAGACCCTCAATGAAGAACACAAGGAAAAGGTATACACAGCCACAGATAGCAGTACTTTCTCGCTAGGTAACAATATTAAGTTACTAGATGTAATGTTGGTATAGTCGGGGTCAAAATATAGCGAGGTCGTAAACTCGAGAGGGTGTCAAAGTTTACACGTTTCAGCTACCGAAACAAGTGAATTGACAGAAATACGAACTGCTAAGGACCCTAGCCCATAGTCAGGGCCGTATGAAGAGATGTTTCATCCAGTGTCGAAGTATTCTATAATATGGAAAAAGTTCATACTCACGTTACAATTCTTCTTTCTTGTTTTTCAAATTTTCTTTCCTTTTTTATTGCCGGTATTCTTCTTCAACTTTTATAATTTTATTTACTACCTTTCTCCAATTGCTTGGTTTGATATTATCCATTTCTTCCTTGATTAATCCAATGACTCGATGATGGAATTTCGGGTGTATATTTTTACGTCGCAAATTTAATTTTAATTGAGCCCAAATCATTTCGATGGGATTAAATATACAAAAATATGGTGGTAATCTCAGGACACTATGACCATTGTTTTTTGCTATTTCATCAATAACATATTTTTTTTTAAATTTCCCAACTTTCAAAACTTCTAATAATTGCTCTTTTGTGTATGTATCCTCAAAATAAAGATTATTTTTTAATAAAAAGTTTTGTATTTTCACTTTGGAACTTGCTTTACACGGAATTTTTTGAACTAATCTTGAATGGTACGATGCATTGTCCATAACTATTACACTATTGGGTTTTATATTTGTTATTAACTTTTGTTGAAACCACTCTTCGAATATCACAGTCTTCATATTTTTGTGATAATCTACGTTGCAATTGTTTAAATTCACTCCACATAATTTCAAGCAATTGGGCACCCATCCTTCTTCACTACCGCAATGTAGAATAATTAGCCTTTTTCCTTTGTTTGTCGGTGTCTTCGCAATACATTGTGAAGATAAATCCGTCCACCCTTTCGCTACGGTTTCATGGGTATCAAACCATGTCTTATCCAGATAGTATATTGTTCTTTTTTCTTCCCGAAATTTAGCAATTATCGTTAAATACATACATTTCCAATTTGAAATTCTTTCGTGGTCTAAAATTGCTGTTCTTTTACAAACTTTTTTGAATTGGAATCCCATTTGTTTTAACCACCTTTTCAAAGACGTTTCCGAAAATTTTCCTTGCGTTTGTGGCAGTGTTCTATAAATAGTTTCAATTGTAGGTATTTGGTTCTCTTTATATGACAAATAAATTTGTTTTCGAATGCGGTGCTCCAAGAACGAAGTTAATTTTCTGTTTTGTCCATGATCACTGCGTTCCTTCCTTCTTTTAACGCCACATGTAAATAGTGTTCGAATTTTCGTTATTGAAACCTCCGTCAGTGTTGCAGTTTTTTTAATAGCATCTTCCTTTTGTAGGCCATAAATCGTCATTAAGTTCTTGCACACTTTCAAACAAATGTCCTGTGCGTCTTGCGATAAATGTTTTCTGTTATCGGTAGTTGTTCCTCCACTTCGTTCTGCATTATCTTCTATTTGTTGATGATCCTGAGATGAGGATGAGGCTTCCCATGGACGAAACATTTTTAAAAATATTTTACTCACAGATGTTTTGCTAAAAAAATATTTCACGCACAAAATACTTCACTGAAAAAATATTTCACACTCAAAATATTTCACTGGAAAAAAATTCTCTTCACAGTATGAAGGTCAGGCTCGTTCTAATATCTTTATTGAAAACTACAGCTATGACAAATTAAGGTTTTTCCCTCTGGGGAAACCCGTTTCTAAAGGTATCGGAACAGGTAAAGGTCTTACTCAGGTATTTAATATCTTAGATAGAAAAAGAAAAATGTAGTGCAGATACGAACACAGAAATACATTCCAAATATTTCGGGTAGTGACTAGTATTTACATGTTTTCCATTTGTAAATAATATACCATTTATTAATTGAAATACAAAATCATATGTAAATTTATTATTGGCACCCTCAAGCAGAATGTGATGTACGGCCCTAAAAGCCGCAGCAGGGGTCGGTGACGACTCTCAAAAGTTTAGTTTACGACCTCGCTATATTTTGGCCCCGACTATACCGCCGTGCGACGCCCGAGTAGCCATTGGCAGTCGTCTGGTCCCCCCTCTATCTTTTAGTATGTTCTTTTATTTTAGTCTCGCCTCGACCACTGTGCTATCAGGTTATGGGCCCAGGAACAATATCGCGATCGATAGTAAAAGTGAAACGCGGAATCCGAACACGTGTTTTTCGAGGTTAAGTGCGTAGTACGGAAAGACTAACCAAAATGATAGCGTCAAACCTCGCTCGGATCGAAACTCTAACGCGTTATAATTATGACACGTGGAAAATGCAGATGCGAGCTTTATTAGTGAAAAATGACGCGTGGAATTACGTTAGTGGTGAATGTTAAGTGCCGGAACGAATTAAAAACAATGTTGCATCAGAAACGGCGTACAAGAATTGGAAAAGAAACGACGAGAAAGCTAAGTCGGACATTATATTATCGATAAGTACTTCTGAATTAAATAAATATACCATTTGATCTTAATATACTTTATTCTCTTTTTATCATGCCTTTTTAACATATCCTTATAATTTGTTAGAATCTGTTAGGAAAAGTCAATGCATACTGTGTGCGTGGGACTTCAGTGAGCACCGCTGTGTTGTATGATTTTAGTTCGGATGTTTTGTCGTTGGCTCACTTGGTCACGCTGTGTCCTACGAGTAACCTCGTCTACCACATGTTTACTGATACCATTGTAATATATATATATAGTAAACGTATACTTATATAGTTTCGCACCTTAGTTGCATTTATACAAGTGTCTGGCCTGTCATTATAAACCTTTCTCCCATACTGGTTTCTAACAGAATCTATAACCTTAAAATGCCGCTTCAAGATAGAAAACGAAGAGCAATTTATTACAATTCAGGAAGCGACTCGGAAATAGAAAATAATATGAACAAAGAACATGCGTGGCAGGAAAAATATAAAAAGACTTCGAATACCCAGTTCTTCCGACTCAGATGATTCCGATGTGCCCAGAAGGGAAACCGTCAGAAGAATAATCTGGTCACACGAAAATTTGGAGCCGCAAATACATGTACAGTGACTCGCATTAATATTCGGACACCATGCTGTGTGCGAGATTATTGCTCTATATATTTGTTTACACTAGTGTTATTGAATTGTTTTTTCGTAATATATTAAAACACTTATTGTAGTTAGTAGAAACATAAACTTTATTTATTTCACACACATAATTTTTTGCAAAATAAGTGATAAAGTCAAAAATGTCGAAATTTAACATCGCAAAAATATTCGGACAGTGAATAACTTACATAAATTTTATATAAAATATACATATTTTTTGAACAGTATTAATATTTTGTAGGTTGACCCTTTTGTCTTATTACTTCCTGTAATCGTTTGGGCATATTTGTTATAATTTTATTTAAATATTCCTGTGTTATACATTTCCATTCTTGTAATAAACGTTCTTTTAATTCTTTTATTGTTTTTATGGGTGTTGTTCGAATTTTACGATCCAATTGATTCCATAAATTCTCAATAGGATTTAAATCTGGCGATTGAGGCGGAGGGCTTAACACTTTAGGACAGTTATATAGTAAGTATTCCTGAACGATTAGGATCGTTGTCCTGATAGAACTTAAAACTATTGCGTATGTTCATATTAACAGCACTTTTGATTAAATTTTGTTTCAATAAGTCTAAATATTTCATCTTATCTAAAATGCCGTCGATAAAAACTAGTTCACCAACACCTGCAGTTAAGATGCAACCCCACACCATTACACTGCCATCGCCGTGTTTCACTGTTGCTCTCAAATTTTTTAATTTCAATTCTTCGTTGACTTTACGCCATATCGTTCTTCGTCCATCTGACCCAAAAAGATTAAATTTGCTTTCATCCGCAAATATTACATTGTTCCAGCATGTTTGGTCTTTAGAAACGTAGTCTTTAGCAAAATTTAATCGTTTCTTACGATTCACTTCGTTTATGTATGGTTTTCTTCGTGGAACCCTGCCGTTGTATCCATGGTTTTTTAATACCCGACGCACTGTGTCGGGATGCACTTTCTTTCCAGATTCTTGGAATAATTCGGCAGCTAGTTTTATAGCACTTTTTTTACGATCATTCTTTATTTTTCTAACAATCTTGCGTTCTTCGCGAGAATCTAATAATTTTGGACGTCCCTTTTGCCGAATTGAATCGATTCGATCTTCATGAATATACCTGTGTACAATATCTGCTACAGTACTCTTGCTTACATTTAGCAATTTGGCTATTTCTCGATATGATTTTCCCTTTTCTTTGTGGTAAATAACCAGTTGTCGAATTTCAAAGGATGTATTTTTGCCTTTTCGTCCCATATTCACTAATAATACGTCTACTATTAACGAAGTCAATAACAGTACTGACTCTTGGATGCACGCTAGACGTTATGTTTACAAACAATGTACACTAGCAAAATAACCGACTGGATCCAACGACTTACTACAGCCAATAAACTGTTGTGTCCGAATATTTTTGCGATGTTAAATTTCGACATTCTTGACTTTATCACGTATTTTGCAAAAAACTATGTGTGTGAAATAAATAAAGTTTATGTTTCTACTAACTACAATAAGTGTTTTAATATATTACGAAAAAAACAATTCAATAACACTAGTGTAAACAAATATATAGAGCAATAATCTCGCACACAGCATGGTGTCCGAATATTAATGCGAGTCACTGTATTTGATTCCCGAAATTCTGGCATGAGGACTCGGCTCAATCGATCGGCAACACCGATCGATTATTTCCAGCTATTCTTCTCAGAATTTGGTTTCATTTATTGTGGAAAAAACTAATGAATAGGAAGGAATAGGAATAGAAAATATAGGAAGTTCAAGAGAAACACTTCCAGGCGCTCTTTTATGAAAGCTCACGAAGGAGAAGTCACATTAAGCGAAATGTATAATTTGTTTGTAATTCGTTTGTTAATGTCACGGGTAAAGAAACTGTATTTTTCAGAGTATTGGACAAAAGATAAATTTCTTCGAACTGATGTTTTCAGCAAAATAATGAGTAGAGATAGATACGCGTTTCTGTTACGCAACCTTCATTTTAGTGAAGTTCAGTCAGAAAAATTCAATAGAGTGATAAAAATTAGAGAACTGCGATAAGCTTTGCAGTTCGTTTGCAAATTGTTTTACTCCATTTCGCAATTTATGCATCGACGAAAGCTTATTGTTATACAAAGGACGTCTCTCATTCAAACAATATATCCCATCCAAACGCAATAGGTTTGGTATAAAATCCTTTGTATTATGTGACTGCAAGACGGGATTTGTGTTAAATTTTGTCGTATATGCCGGAAGTGATTCCGATATCACAAAAATGGACGATAAATATTTAGGAAAATCGGCTGAGGTGGTACTGACATTACTTAAGTCTTATTTAGGAAAGGGGCATACATTATTTGTCGATAACTGGTATACCAGCCCAACTTTATTTAGTTACTTGTACTACTGCGTCCAAAAAGTAAGGTGACTTTTCAATTTAAACTTCGCAGCTTTATCCAAACTGATAAATTGTTTTTCTATAGCTTGGTAGCTCTATTACTGTTATCTATTTCAAATTTCACGTCATTATCTTCAGTTGTTTTTGAGATACGCTTGTTTATCCACAACAGTAAAAGTGCATTCGGCGATTTTCATAATGAATATTTTTGTTGAGCAAAGAGTTTGCATTAAATTTTGTTTGCGGAATGAATAGTCTGCCGCGGATACTTTCGAAATGTTGCGAAAAGCCTTCGGCGACCAGGCTATGTCGAAAAAAAATGTTTATAAGGGGTACAAAGAGTTCCAAGATGGCCGAGAAAGCGTTGAAGACAAAGAGCGCCACGGACAGCCATCAACGTTTACTGATCAAAGCCACGTCGATGAAATCAAAAAACTAGTGCTACAAAATCGTCGACTAACAATAAGAGACCTTTCAGACACCGTTGGCATTTCAAAAAGGTCAGTGAATACCATTTTGAAAGATGTTTTGGGCTTGAAACGTGTCAAGTTTCAATTGGTACCGAAAGCACTGAATTTGTTCGAAAAAGAGCGTCGTATTAACATCTGTAAAGAGATGATTTCCGACTATGAACCAGTCATGAAACGCATCATTACGGGAGATGAGACTTGGATCTATGCCTACGACCCGGAAACAGTTGACCAATCGAGCGAATATCGTGTTAAAGGTGAAGAAAGACCGAACAAATCGCGCCAAAGTCGTTCAAAAATCAAAGTCATGTTAACAGTTTTTTTCGATTATCGTGATGTGGTGCCCTATGAATTCCTCCCGCCGCGCCGGGTCAAACTGTTTGTAGGCTCCCACTAAGTTCGTGAAGCAGTTTTATTTAGTAAATAGAAAGTTCGGTACTATTTACGCACTTGAATTTATTTACAATATTTACATTGGTGCTAACAGTTTAATTTTAATGGTACAGTTCGTATGGTGTTCCTTTATGGTGATCTTTCTTATTCTAGCTTCTAAAAATTCATGTCCCGCGTTTTTAAACCTATTCCAAAATAGGTGGAGATTTGGAATCGCCAATCAAACGCCTGCCCATCCCTCGTGGGCGAGTCCTCAAATATTCAAAATCCCACCCACTGAGGGTGGTGCAGGGGTAGGTGTCCGCGGTCCCAAGGACATGTTAGCAGCAATGCATTTTCCAAGGGAGTCAAAGGTAAGGACCACCGAAGGACGCTCAGTCTACGATTGATTTATGACAGGGTTTTGGGGTGCATGTGGCTTAAAGAGCGAATGAGACTAAACAGGCCTGGCGGCGGGCGACGCGATAGCGGACGACCGCGTTGGGTCTCCAGCTAGCGCGTGTCGAGGCATTGATTGTTTATGGATGGAGAGAGAGTAGTTAAAAGAGGCAGACGACCTGACGTCGTACTGCTGGAAAAAATAAAGACTGTGTCCTGAAGGATCTGGCCACGGAGTGGGGAAGGCGTGGGACCTTCCGGTAAGAGCATTGGGAGAAACGGCACAGGACTTACCCCAGAACCGTCGAGGGCAAAACTTCTAACAGACAGGTATGGTCCCGAAGGATGGTTACCTTACGGCGTTATGGTACGGCAATTTGTATTGTACCAAAAGTTGCCAAAGTGCTTATTAAGTGATTTAACGAATGAGGTGTACGTTAAATTGATATATTATTCACTAACTGTGGTCCGTTAATAAATGTTGGGAATTCCCAACATTCCGCCCACCTTGAACTGCTCGCATGTTCAACCAGAATATATGATATGTAATAGAACATTACAATTGAGTTCGCTAACAGTCAATTCATATGAATCTATCCAGATACGTCATTACTTAAAATTAAAGGTTACATAATTCTAATTGTTTCTAAATAGAGTTCTATGGTTACATCAATGTATGCACGTGCGTACACAGGATTAAATATTAAAATGCAATGATACACTATTCTTGCCCTAGTACAGTGTCCTTATCAGTGTCTATGGGTAAGATACAAAGTTTTGTTACTGGGCGCTTTACAATCCCATCGGAAACCTTAACTGATACGACTCTCGTAATCGCATCTTTCCCTGGATGAAGTTCGGTGATTCGTCCCATTCTCCATTTCAGTGGTGGACAATTATCCTCCTTCACAATCACCAATGTCCCTGGTGCGAGTGGAGAGGGAGATGCGGTCTGCCACTTGGTCCGTTGTTGTAATTGATGGAGATATTCCGTGTTCCATCGCTGCCAAAAATGTTGTAACATTCTTTGAATGTGCTGGTAGCGATTAAGTCGATTTTCTGGGATGTGCCGAACATCAGGATCAGGAAGTGCATTCAACGTGTCACCAATAAGGAAATGTCCAGGTGTCAATGGAGATAGATCAGTAGGATCATCGGATAATGGATATAGGGGTCGGGAGTTCAAACATGTCTCTACTTGTGTTAACAGCGTATATAATTCTTCGTACGTAAGTTTCGTATCCCCTATGACTCGCTTTAAATGGAATTTCGTGGCCTTTACTGCTCCTTCCCATAGTCCACCAAAATGAGGAGCGCGAGGCGGAATTAAGTGCCATTCAATTTGATTATCACTTAAAAATTTTGTTACCTGTTCATGGTGTTTACTGTCCCTTAAAAGTGTGCCTAAGTCGAGAAGTTCGTTGCGTGCGCCGATGAAATTGGTTCCATTGTCAGAGTATATACTATGGCATAGTCCTCGGCGCGAAATACATCGTCGCAAAACATTTAAGAATGCATCGGTACTTAAATCTATAGCTAGTTCTAAATGAATTGCGTTTGTCACGAAACAGACAAAAATACACAAATAGGCCTTTGATGTGACCCTTGTACGAATTTTTTCTTTTATGAATACTGGACCTGCATAATCCACGCCGCATATAGAAAATGGGCGCGTTGGAGTAATTCGTTCGGCAGGTAAATTCCCCATCAAGTATTCTTGCGTCACGGGTTTAGTCTTGAAGCATCGAACGCAATTTCGTATTGTGTTCTTTGTAAGAATTTTACCTGAAAGCGGCCAATATCGTCTGCGTAACGACGATAGAGTTGCTTGACAGCTTGCGTGCAATAACCTTAAATGTTCATGTACGACTAGAAGTTTTGTGAGATGATGTTTCGATGGCAGTATGACGGGATGTCGTTGATTAAACGAAAGCTGGGCTTCTTTCAATCTGCCGCCCACCCTGATCAATCCAGTTTCATCTATAAATGGATTCAAAGAACGAAGTGCACTGGATTTTGAGAGACCTTGTCCAGTCCTTAATTTTTTGAGTTCCTCCGGAAAACAATCTGATTGTGTAATTTGCAGAAGACGGATTTCGGTATGTTTCAATTCCTTTGCTGAAAGGTAACCTGTGTGTACACTAGTAGTACCTTCTGACATAGTCGCTAATGCGATGCGAGTATGAATACGGCTTTTTACGTTTTTTACAAACCATAGACAATATGTGATCGTTCGAAGGAGTCGCGTAAAGGATGAAAATCGTTCGATTAAAGGTTCCTCTTTTACTGCAATGAGTGCACACTGCACTTCATTAATATTCGGTATTTAAGTTGTATGTAGTTCTATTGATGGCCAGGTAGCTGAGTCCCTTTCTAGCCATGAAGGTCCGTTCCACCAAAGGGTTGCCGAAAGAAGTGACGAAGGCGTGACTCCACGTGATATGATGTCCGCAGGATTTTCTTTTGATTGTACATACATCCAGTTTCCTCGAGAGAGTTCCTGGATTTCGGCCGTCCTATTGGCCACGAATGTCTTCCATTTGCTGGATGATGATTTGAGCCAAGCCAGCGTGATTGTAGAATCACACCAGTAGTACTCGTTGCAGGTTAACCGTAATGCTTGCCGCACCTTTCTAGCAAGTCGTGCCAGCAGTAATGCTCCACATAGTTCTAATCTTGGGAGAGTGATTACTTTTAGTGGAGCTACGCGTGATTTTGCACATATCAACTTGGTGGTCCATTGTCTGTTATTGAAAGTCCGCAGATAAATACAGGCTCCGTAGGCCCTTTGAGAAGCGTCACAAAACCCATGCAATTCAAGTTTCTCAGTTTTTGTAGCTGATACATGATGAGGAATAACAATGTTATTTATTGATCCAAGTTCCTCGCGAAATGTTGTCCATCGTGAATGCAGATGTTGGGGTAGTGATTCATCCCAGAAAACTTGTAACTGCCATAGTTCTTGTAATAACATTTTGGCTTGAATAGTAGCTGGCCCAATTAGTCCAAGCGGGTCGAAAATCTGGGAAATGTCCGATAGTATTGTTCGTTTCGTGACCCGATGTTCACATGGTTTTTGCACTAAAAACCGCAAGATATCCGTCTGCGATTTCCAGAGAAGTCCAAGCGTTTTTACATCCTTGTCGGATGTAATATGTACGTGGGTTTGTACGCCATCCGATGGATTTAGAATACGCGGCTCGTTTGTTGCCCATTTTCTGAGTTCAAAACCCGATGTTGTCAGGATGGATGATACCTTATTTTTTAATGTGATCGCTTCTTCTAAACAGTCCGTGCCAGTCAACATATCGTCTACGTAGAAGTCTTCCAAAATTATACGACTGGCGGCAGGAGAATCTTTTGCATGGATTTCTCCAATGCGTTGCAGGGTTCTAGTCACCAGAAAGGGTGCGGATATTGTCCCATACGTTACAGTATTTAATTCGTATGTTCTAATTGGCAAGGTACTATTTTCTCGCCATAATATTTTTTGGAAGCGCCGATCTTCCTTGCGTACACGTATTTGGCGGTACATTTTCTCGATATCTGCTGACAGAACATAACGATGTTTGCGGAAACGTAGTAAAATTGAAAATAGATCCTCTTGTACTATTGGTCCAGCCACCTGTACATCGTTCAGAGATAGTCCAGATGTAGTTTTTGCGGATCCATCAAAAACTACGCGTAATTTTGTGGTGCTGCTGCTCTCCTTTATGACGGCGTGATGCGGCAAATAGAATCCATCGTCACGTTGTTCCTTGGTCAATTCAGTCATGTGTCCCAGTCTTTCATATTCCTTCATGAATGCAATATATTCTTGTTGTATCTGTGATTGTTTTGTCAACCTTCGTTCCAAGGCAAGTAGTCGGCGTTCTGCTTGATGTCTTGAATGTCCTAATTCGTTAATCCTTTCCTCAAAGGGAATCGCAACCACGTGTCGTCCCTCGTTGTCCAGAGTTACCGTTGATGCGAAGTGTTCCTCGCAGTAATCATTTTTATCGATGCGACGTCCTTCATCAACACCGTGTTCAATTTCCCAGAAATCAGCTAGTTGATTGTGTAATTGTTGATTTGTTACAACATGGCACGTGGTTCGTGTTTGTTTCGCAAGAGGTGCGTAATTCATGTTGCCAATGATAATCCATCCGAGTTGTGTTTTTTGTAACGATGGGTAATTCGGTCCTAATGCGTGTCGTCCTATACACAATAGGTCCCAAAACATACCTGCTCCGATAATCATGTCGATTTCCCCGGGTTGATGGAAATGGGGGTCCGCAAGCATGATATGTGCAGGAATCGGTAATGCAGATAAGTCGATGTGTGTGCTTGGAATATTTCCGGTTATTTTCGGTAATACTAAACATGACATTGATTTGGTGAATCCGTTGAATCTTGATGTTATTTTTACGCATGATTAGTATTGTAAGTTACGTGCTAAATTTCCTATTCCCGAAACTCTAATGTTTGTTGTGTTACACGGAAGTCCTAATTTTTTAATCAGCGTGTCAGTGATGAAGTGAGACTGAAATCCTGAATCTAATAATACTCTACATTTCTGTCTATGTCCCTTACAATCATTTATATGTATATACTACCGCAGTGGATAGCATTGTGCAATTGTCTCTTGAATGTGAAATGTAGGTGTGTAAGGTGACTTGTTCCTTAGCAATGTTCGTGTCCGTGTCCGTATTTAAAATTTGTGTTTGTTCGTGCGAGAGTGAAACATTGGTCGATACTGATGGTTTATGTACACCGCTGTCTAAATGTAAGAGGGTGTGATGCCTTTTTGAGCATTTTCTACATCCTCCACGTGTACATTCCATATTTCTATGTCCTTGTTGGAGACAATTAAAGCATGCACGCAATTCTTGAGTCTTCGAAACACGGTCGCTCGGAGATAATCTTAAAAACTGAGTGCAAGTATACAACGGGTGCTCAGCCTTACGAAGAATACAGTCCGCGTGTTCGCAACGTGCGCTGCTACATTCTTAAACCGAGTATTTCGTGTTTCATTAACTATTGTAATCTTATTCGATAGTACTACCTTGGCCTTTGCAGTTTTTTCAAGGTATTTACAATGCTTCTCCAAAAAATCTGTCATATCCCGCAATGTAATATCACTCGCAATGTTTGATTGTTTTCGTTCCCACTCACGTATCGTTACAGTGTCTAATTTCGTCGTTAATAAATATATGATTAGACTATCCCAATGTTCTGTTGGTTCTCCTAATGCATTAAGTGCGAGTAAACTATTTTTTGTATCATCGAGTAATCGCCGAAGTCCCGAGAAAGATTCTTTCGTTAATACTGGCAAGTCCCATAACGTACGGATGTGATCGTGTTTGATGGTATTGCGATCCTCGAATCTGTCCTTTAACGCCTTCCATGCAAGACCGTAATTTAATTCAGAAACACCTAACGATTGAATAACGCGAGCTGCGTCGCCCTTTAATGAGGAATTTAAGTAATGGAATTTTTCAATATTGCCTAGAGCCTCATTGTTATGGATTAATGATTCGAATGTGTCCTTGAATTTTAACCATAAACTATACGTCCCATCAAACGTAGGTAATTCTATTGTAGGTAATTTTAAGCGAAATTGAGGTTCAGTTCCCGAAGACGACGTACTTTGTTTTGATACGTTCGTGTGCGCAGAATTTTGTAATCGCATTTGCGCAATATAATCTTTTGCAGCGGCAACTATATTACAATACGATGTTTCAAATGCTTCTCGTTCATTCGCGTTCTTTTCTTCGAGATCGGTTCCTTCTACGATATCTTCTATTAACGATTGTATCCCATCAAATTTTTCATACAATTGCGAAATTTTTTCCAAATGAATTTCAAGTGCCGTTACCGAAGTTGAGCTGTCGAATGATTCGAAAAATTTCTTAAAACGAGTCAAGGCGGTCTTCACCTTCGTACGATCCGAAAGGTGCGTTTTCAAGATTGGGTTCATAATTAATACTGTTAACACAATTCGAGAAATGCAAGAATGACTTACGGATTAGATGAGTAAATAAGGAGGTGATCAGTGAATGCTTCCCAGATCAGCTTCCTCGATGTCCGTTGTGGATTCTGAAACGACGTTCCAAATCCTGTAGTCCGTCAGGTCCGAACGTCTCTCAGATGGATCAGCGTCGGCTACGTGGAAGTCGAATGCGTAGAATTTCTTGATGTCCGTCAGTGGTGTTTTGATGCAAACACAATGTCCTTATTGTGCAATTTATCGTCCACAATTGTTCACAAATACTGTATACATTAAACAATGTATCCGGCTCGAAGGACCATATGTAGGCTCCCACTAAGTTCGTGAAGCCGTTTTATTTAGTAAATAGAAAGTTCGGTACTATTTACACACTTGAATTTATTTACAATATTTACATTGGTGCTAACAGTTTAATTTTAATGGTACAGTTTGTATGGTGTTCCTTTATGGTGTTCTTTCTTATTCTAGCTTCTAAAAATTCATGTCCCGCGTTTTTAAACCTATTCCAAAATAGGTGGAGATTTGGAATCGCCAATCAAACGCCTGCCCATCCCTCGTGGGCGAGTCCTCAAATATTCAAAATCCCACCCACTGAGGGTGGTGCATGGGTAGGTGTCCGTGGTCCCAAGGACAGGTATGGTCCCGAAGGATGGTTATCTTACGGCGTTATGGTACGGCAATTTGTATTGTACCAAAAGTTGCCAAAGTGCTTATTAAGTGATTTAACGAATGAGGTGTACGTTAAATTGATATATTATTCACTAACTGTGGTCCGTTAATAAATGTTGGGAATTCCCAACACTGTTAATAAGGAATATTATTTAAGTGTTATGCGTCGTTTGCGTGAAGCTATTCGCAAAAAGAGGCCGGAATTGTGGCGAAGCAACAACTTGTTTCTACCTGTGAACCTGTCAAAAAATGTATTTAACCTTACTTTTTACTGTAACTTTACGACAAGTTTATAAAAAAATAACGAATTTCCGCAGACAATGAAATGCATATCAATAATGTACTGAATTAGACGAATCGAATGACGTATAACTCACCCCGATCGGTGAACGGGCCGTTTGCTAGGAATGTTCCTTAATATATAAATATTAATATTATTTGGGTTCCCTCACATCAAGGCATAACGGGAAACGAAGAAGTAGACGTGGCAGCAAAAGAAGCAACAACCCTATCACCAACCGAAACAACCGTTCCGATACCGTATCAAGACCTCATAAACCATATAAAAAAAACTGCAAAAGAAGAATGGAACAGAATTTGGACCACAACAAAAAGAACAAAAATACACGATATAATACAAAATTTCTACCAACCAATTCCTACCTGCAATTTATGTAAATAGGAAAGAAAAGTCCATAATGTCTCGACTAAGGTCAGGTCACACAAAGATAACGCATGGATATCTAATAAAAAAAGTCGATCAACCTTACTGCAGCTACTGCCCCACTGAAACTTTCACAATAGACCACATCCTATACCAGTGCAGAAGAACCGAACTCCAAAGACAGAAATATAGTATAAAACCGGACACAGCCCTTACAGCTCAGGACAGCATAAGTGACACTATAAAATTTCTCAGAGAAACAAACATGTATAACCAAATATAGCGCGCAAGCACACATCCGCCGCCAATGACCTCGCAGTCGACGCGGCGTAAAAACACCCATGAAAAAGAAGAAGATATATGCGGATGATTTGATCCTGGCATCAACCAACGTGCATAAAATCAACATAACGAAGAAGATTCTGTGCAGTAAATTTAACCCTTTGCACTCGAGGGCTCCGGAGCGGAGCCATTTAAAATTTGTCTTCAAACTCGAGGGCTCCGCTACGGAGACAATGCAAATAATTTTCAGTTTTTAACATAAGAACAAAAACAAATCGTAAAAACTAGTTGTAGGATGTTTCGCTGTTGGTGACAAATGACGGTCGCAGCTCGCGGATTATTATGCTCTCGATAACAGCAAATAATCGCGGTTTGAGCAACATTCTGTTGTCCGCACTTGGATGCAAGTGAGTTAAGTCCTATTATTTAGTAGTAGAGTGTATCAGATTCGAGTTTATCTGTTGTTTTTATATTTTGAATTCATATTTATATCCCCGATATGGCAAATAAAAGAAAAATTTTTGAAAATTATAGTGATATTGAAAGTAGTAGCGATGAATTAGAATTTGAAGTTTCTAGTGAACATAACATAAATCATATAGACGCTCTTACCCATGATAACGCAGACAATATTGAACTAAACCATGAATCCGATTCTAATGATAGTGATATATTTCCTGTTGTACGACGATACATACCGAGAATTGAAAGTGATACCGGAGAAAATGTAGAAGACACAGCAGATTCAACTGGAAATGACGAATGGATAGATGTTTCGGAAGTGGATAATATTCCATCTCCTATGGATTTCGATATTTCACCTCGAATTGCCGGACCACAAATTTCCAACGATATAAAAAAACCATTAGATTTTTTTCGATTATACTTTACGGATACATTGATTGATTCCATAATAAAAGAGACAAATGATTACGCAAATTCAAAACTGCGAGGAAAGCAATTGTCAAAGAGATCAATATGGAATACATGGAGTGATGTTAATCGGAAAGAATTTCTGGCCTTCATTGGAGTGATCTTGAATATGGGAACCATGCCGGTTGCAAATTTCCAGAAATATTCCATTCTTTTTAGACGTATTTACCCGAGATAGATTCCAACAAATATTTTGGATGCTTCATTTACACAAAAATGCACCAGTAGGCAGAAATACATGCTTAAGGACCCGCATTCAAAAGGCTAATAACTTTTTACAATACATCAACTAAAAATTTTCCGAACATTTTGTACCTTATCAGTCGATTTGCGTTGATGGATCCATTATAAAATTTAAGGGGAAAATATGTTTTATGACATATAATCCAGCTAAACCCACTAAATGGGGAATTAGAATTTACGTTCTGGCCGACTCAAATACCGGTTATGTTTATTCGGTTCTGCCTTATTACGGCAGTATTACTTCTGAAAATCTCATAAGACCTGATCTGCCTGTCAGTTCCAGAATTCCCTTAGACCTGTATAGAAAACTATTGGACAATGTTCCTAATGCTAAAGGTTATCACATGTATACCGACAGGTATTATACAAGCATACCCCTTGCTGAAGAACTGCTAAAAATGAATTGTTTCCTTACCGGCACAATAAAAATAAATAGGAAATATTTACCAATGGTAATAAAAAAAGCGCAATTTGTAAGAGACAGAAAAACAGTGGCTTACAGAAAAGGCAAAACCCTAGTTCTTGCATGGAAGGACAAAAGGATTGTAACTTTGTTAAGTACTCGTAATGAAGCGGGTTTGATATCGGTTGATAGAAGAGTACGTGGTGGTGAATTAGTCAGAATACAAAAACCTAAAATTGTTATTGATTACACAAAAAATATGCGTGGAGTAGATCGGGCCGACCAATATGCTGCAACATATTGTTTTTTGAGAAAATCCCTGAAATGGTGGAGGAAATTATTCTTCTGGGGGATGGAAATGTGTACAGTAAATTTATACATATTGTACACTTCTGTTAAAAAAATAAATAATGAAAAACCAATGTCACATTTGAAGTTTGTAAAATTGTTGGTGGACCAATTGATTGGGAATTTTCGACAAAACAGCACATCTCGAAAATACACTTACACACCAAATACGGAGGGCAGGCTCAACAACCACACATTATACGTTCTGGAACCAAGAAAGATTGTGTAGTGTGTTCCAATAGAAAAATTCCGGATGAAAGACGGCAGACCCATTATTTTTGTGATACCTGTCTAGAAAAGCCAAGATTACATATTGGCAATTGCTTCGAGAAGTATCACACTTTGGACGATTACAAAATGTAATAATTTTATAATTTTTTGTTTTTTTATATATCATAACATTTGTATTCATAAACAATTAAAAAAATAATAACATACAACGATGACTTTTCTTTTAATGCGAATATCATTAACTTACATGTGAATATGATCTTTTCACTAAAATCGCTTCGAGTTGCTGGTAATATGAATGAAAAAAAACTTCAAGTGCAAAGGGTTAAGTTGCCGTGTGACATTGTGCTACTGCAGAAAACAAGCGGGTTTATGATACGGACGTGACTTCTCCGCTATTTTTGAGGATTAGGCTTTCAAGACATTTTTACTTGAACAAATTAGGATACGGTTATTAAGGAACCTCCAAACTCCACACAGGACTTGAAATCATTGGAGCTCTTCCTTGTCTCAATAGCGATTGACGTATCGTAAACCCGCGTTGGCGCACAGCTGCGGACCACCGGGGTCTCGCGGTCGTTGGGCATTTCCCAAATAAGTTAATAACAACGCAACGTTCTCGCTCACTCCTGCATGGTCTACCTGGACACGACAGCAGCGTGGGCGGGAATGTTACAAATTGTTAGGAACCGCCCTGCCAAGGTGACAACGATAAGGATTGGCTTGACCAATCCTCCCTCCAGTAGGCAATGTTCGCCGTTGTCACCCTGACAGGGGAGACCAAGGTTTCCTTATGGGAAAAATCAAGACGGAGAGTTAGATGAATTTTGACAGAGTTACGCCTTCGCATTTTTAGTCTCCGCAAAAATTCATTCCTTTAGTGTACGTTCGGTAACGACAATCGTGAAAAATTTTTAATCTGTGATTGTGAATTAGAAGAACTTAAAAATGTTTTCACATTTATCCGTGAAAGATTTATACTGCGTAGCGTTACTATTAGATGAAGAGGAAGAAAGGAAAGTGAGGAAACGACGTTTTTCGGTACATAACATGCTAAAAAGAAGAAAAATTGATGGAGAGTATTGGACACTATATAAACATTTAATGGATGATGAAGAAAAATTCTTCCAGTACTTCCGAATGCCCATTAATAGTTTTAATTTACTTTTGGAAAAAATTGAAAATTTTATTACTAAGCAAGACACAGTATTCAAAGAGGCTATATGCCCAAGAGAAAAACTGGCAGTATGTTTGAGGTATGTTTAATAATACAAACAATATAAAAATACAAAAACATTATTTATTCGTAATTAATTAACATAAAAATATATAATAAAAATACAATAATATAAAAGTACAAAAATTTATTTATTTCTACCCGTCGGGTTTATTTGAAAAATTGCTATACGTATTTGGAGGAAGTACTTGGGTTTTGTAAATGTGGTGATGAAGATGGCAGAGGTGTTGTAATTAAAGTGCATGTGGTATGGTCATTTTTATTAGATAATTCCTGTAATTCTAGTTCTGAAATTATTGCGAAGGTCCGGGCCTTGGCTATTGCTTGATTATACGGAGTTAATTTATTTACTGTTGCTGCTAAACTTTTAAAAAATATTGTGTTACTGTCATCGATATTTCTATTTTGTAAAATATAATTCATTACTGTTTCGGATGCCGTCTCTGATTTTCTTTTTTTATTATTTTTGGATTTATTGACTATTGCGTGTATATTATCTGGGTTGGGGGATGAAATTTCGTTGGGGGTAAAATCAGTAATTTCCTGCGCAATATCATTTACTTCTACATTTAAATTATCGGCTGTATCTAGTGATGTAATACATTCCCTCTCTTTGAAATATGGAATTAAAAAAGACATTTCGTCCTCGAATTTCCATTTTCTTATTTTTGTCGAGGCCTGCCCGCTGCTGGTATCTCTCCTTTTTTTTAGGACTCTACGAAAGCAGTCTCGTAACAATATCCATTGCTTTTTGCAATCTTCAGCTGGAAAGATGAAATAAAATTAATAATTACCACGCATATAAGTATTGTAAACTTAATATATATATGTCGGAATCCATTAAAAAGTTTTTGTTTTATTGTTCTTAAATTGTATATTACTTCACGTTGTGCAAATAAAGTAATATTGGCTCTAATCGATATTTAAATGTAATCGATGCAAAGAATGTCACCGGAAACGCAAACGTGCGTATGGTTGGCGTCGACGTTTGGATGTGGCCTTTGAAGGTAGTCGAGTTGGTTGTCTGATTACCGGAACGTTTGAAAAAAGAAGGATTCGAAAAAGAAACGAACAGATTTGAAAAGGTTTCCAGACTGTAAAGACGTGCGGGAAAAGAAAAATTAGTTAAAGAATCCCTGCAAAGGACTGATCAGTTATCGTTGCACATTCTTTCGTATTGTTTAAGTGTTTGTGTTTGTGTTATAGTTATCAATTATAAAAATTTATTTAGCTAAAAAAGAGTTTTTAAAAAAAATAAGATATGCATAGAGCGACGAGACAAAGGCTTGGTCGCCCGAGAGGACCTAATGCTAGTCGCACTAGGGAGATTGTGAACGATAATGTTTCTCCGACATATATATATATATACTGTTTTCCAGATTTTTAGCAACTGGTGATTCATATAAGACAATTGCATTCAGTTATCGACTAGGGCACACAACAGTATCACGTATTGTGATTGAAGTTTGCAATGCAATTATCAAACAACTAATGCCAGAATACATGAGTATACCCAGTCGGGAAAAATGGCTTGAAATAGCGGAGGAATTTTGGAGAGTATGGATCCCCAATTGCATTGGTGCATTGGATGGAAAGCACATACAAATTTTCGCACCACCTAACAGCGGCTCTTTGTACTATAATTACAAAAAAACATTTTCCATTGTGCTGTTGGCTTTGGTAGATGCCAATTGTAAATTCGTAGCCGTCGATATTGGATCGTACGGAAAGAATAGCGATGGAGGAATATTCAGCCATTTAAAATTGGGAAAGTGCCTTGCACAAAATAAATTGAATATACCAGAAGATGCGGAATTACCGGGTACTAATACTGTGATGCCTCATGTCATTGTTGGCGATGAAGCTTTTCCTTTGAAAAAATGCTTATTAAGACCGTATCCGAAACCACAAATCCATGATCCCGCCAAACGACAATATAATCATCGACACTCACGAGCAAGACGAATGTCGGAAAATGCATTCGGAATTTTAGCACAAAAATTCAGAATTTATTTACGAAGAATGCAATTACACCCGCAAAATGTCGATAAAATTATTTTAACGACGTGTATTTTGCATAATTATATTTTGTCATCTCGTGATTTTCGACCATTGGATATGGGTATGGAACCTGCGGAAACAACCATGCAAAGTCTCCCCTTGCAAGGTGGTAGCAATACTGCAACCGCGTTTCACATAAGGGAGACATTTAAAGATTTTTTTAATACTGAACGAAACTAAAAATATGTATCCTCACGAAAAATAATGAAATACATGTAATTATATGTTACCGGTTAAATTTATAATTTTCCCAATGTCTCTCCAAGCAGCTTCCTTTTTCTCATTGTCACTGTATCCTCTTTCTTCCTGATTATATAAAAAACTATGTTGTCGCACCAACTCTATTAATTTCTCATCTTTCATACTTTGCGATTCCGTTGCACTCGTGTTTGACGTATTCATTTTTAACTGAGAAATTGTGTTTTTCGAGGGTATTCGCGGTTTATATAAGTTCTGTTGTGTTGTTATTGGTTAAAAATGTTGGGGATGTGGGTGTACAATGTTTTAGCTTATTGGTTCGTGACAGTGGTAGTAGGTGTGGTTATTTTCTAAAATGGAAGGGGAAGTGCGCGAAGTACGAATTTTCTGTTTGGAAAGAAGGCTGGTAGTTCTTGGCATCGAAGACGTGGAGTCAAAGTAAATATACAATTTTAGCTAAATGGACAGAAATACGAGCGGATAAGGACCTTAGACCTTTTTTTTTGTCGGGGCCCTTGACTTCGAGCTTGCCCGAACCCAAACATTCTGTCAAAGAATACTGATCTTTGCCTGCCCGTACACGCAACGTGCCTGAACGTGCTGTGACGCTAGATATAAACACTCCTATTCCAATACCCGCAATAATGTCTGCCTAAACTGGAAATGCTGTAAACGTTACGTGCTTGAATGGATGATGTGCACGTTCGAAACGTAACGTGCCGAAACGGATCCGCGACGTTACGTATAAATACTCGTGTCTTAGCAGCTTGAAAGAATGTTTGCCCGAACCGTGCCGGCTGTGCCGTGCCGTGCTGTAAACGGATAGTATAAATCGACCTTAACCCTTTGCACTCCGTTGTCGCCGTATTTGCGACATTAAAAAGCTAACAGTAAATCCGCTGTCGCCGTAGCGGCGACATGGTTGTTTTGCTGCCTCGGCGCCCTTAAAACAGTTAGGTAAGCAAAATAGTCTGTGCTTATCTTATAGTGTTTATGATACGTTTATTATGCTTACATTGTAATAAGAGTAAAAAGTGCTCTATTTAAGTTTATTTCGTTACATTCATAACGTTATAACCCTTCGTGTAGTGAAGATGGAAGGCGAAAATTTTGACGATAGTTGTGAAATAAGTGATGTGGAAGATGAACTCGATTTTGCGTTGCTTGCCGACGATTTAAGTCAAATAGAATTAGAAGATCATTTAGAGACAGATAGTGACGATAGTGACGTAATAGTAGTTAGAAAAAAAAGAAGAATTGCAATTATTGAATCAGATTTAGAGGACGAAGATACACCATCTGTAGACGTCGATGTATGGAGTAATATTACGGGAAGCGACATTCCTTTGGAAAAAATCAATTTTTCAACAGGAAATAAAATACCAGGGCCACAAGTTTTCAACATCGAGGAACCATTACAATTTTTTAAACTGTATTTCACGGAAGAGTTAGTGGACGAAATAGTGTCAGAAACAAATAGTTACGCCAAGAACAAATTGAAAAATAAAACTCTTTCCAAAGATTCTATATGGCATACATGGCGCGACACAAATAAGGAGGAATTTTGGGCCTTTATCGGTGTAATTTTGAATATGGGAACTGTGGTTTTGCCAAATGTTCAAGATTATTGGACTATTAGTGCAAATACCAAAATACCATTTTTTTCTGATGTGTTCACTAGAAGCAGATTTAACCAATTATTTTGGATGTTACATTTAAAAACAGTTAATCAGCAACAAACAGACATCAGAACACGGATTCAACGGGTCAGTAATTTTATGGAATATATCAATTCAAAATTTGCGGAATATTTTGTACCAGGACAAGATATATGTGTCGACGAATCGGTAATAAAATTCAAAGATAAAATTAATTTTATAACCTACAATCCAAATAAGCCTACAAAATGGGGCATACGCATATACGTTTTGGCTGACTCAGAAACTGGGTATATGTACAATATTCTCCCATATTATGGTAGTATTACCTCCGATAATCTTATAAAACCTCAATTGCCTGTCAGTACTAGAATTCCATTGCACCTGTATAACAATTTATTGTCGAACGTACCAGATGCACAAGGTTACCATATGTATACAGATAGGTATTACACTAGCATTGTTCTGGCGGAAGAATTATTACAAATGAAATGCCATCTAACAGGTACAATAAAAATCAATCGCAAGGGCATACCTGATCCAATAAAGAAACCCAAATTCGGTGAAAATAAATCGATCGCTTACAAAAAGGGAAGAACGATGATATTGTCTTGGAAAGATAAAAGGGTGGTTACGCTGATAAGCACCAGTGATAGCGCTGAATTCATTACAAAAACCAGATTTGTAAGAGGAGGTGAACAACAAAATGTGGAAAAGCCAAAAATTGTTGTTAACTACACGGCTTCAATGGGCGGTGTTGATCGCGCTGATCAATACGCATCATCATATTGTTTTCTAAGAAAATCTCTTAAGTGGTGGAGGAAGATGTTCTTTTGGGGAATGGAGATGTCTGCAATAAATGCATGCATTTTATATAAGTGTGTAAAAAAAAGCAAGAACGAAAAACCACTGTCCCATTTGAAGTTCGTCAAGAGATTAGTCGATCAACTTGTAGGTGAATTCCGCGAAGATCGATCAAGACCTTCCACTTCAGCAACTGAAACAAGACTGGACAAAAAACTGCACATATTGCGAAAAGGCAAGAAAAGAGATTGTATTGTTTGTTCTAATAGACAGGAAAAAGGACAAAGACGCGAAACTTCGGAATACTGTGATACTTGTCCCGGTAAACCGCGAATGCATATGGGCAATTGTTTCGAAAGATATCACACTTTAAGAAATTTTAAGTCCTAAAATTTATGTTTTTCTTTTATAATATAAGTTAGAATATGTTTTGTTTATAAAATAGCTAAGAAATAAAAATTTTGTTTTATTGAAACGACTCTATTTTTCTTCTACATCATAGGTATGTACTTGGAACTAATATAGTGCTGGAGTTGCTGGTAGCCTCTATGCATTACTAGGCTGGAGTGCAAAGGGTTAAGCTTGTGCACATGCACATGCGGTTAGATTATGAGACGTCTGAGAGGTGATGCCACCAGTGGGGGAAGATGAGCAGAGAGCAGAGTGATAGAGAAATAAGGAGGATAACGGATAGTATATTAACAGGAAAATAATACAGTGAAGAAAATAAGCATATTATAAAATTGAGAATTGTTAACCCTTTTAGTGTCAGGCATTTTACGGAGTACATGCGAAGAATGCCACGGACCGATTTGACACGCGCGCTTATATGAATAGCTTTATAAGGAACAAAATTCCGATTTCCTGGAGGAAAATTTTACTATGTATTCTTGTGAAACTTAAAGAATATGGAATATAATGTTGTGCAGCAAAATTCTTAGTTATAAAATATGTTTAATTATAAAATTGTTATGTACTTATGTGTATATAGATTATATAAACTTTGAACTTACCAAACAACATAATATTTTATTTTAATATTTGTGGAAAGCATGCACCATGCAGACCCTTCTTGCAAATTGAACATATCGTTCGGGTTCTTCTTCGCTTTCCGCCGTTATGTTTACTTCTCGTACTGCATACGCAACAGTCTTTCTCCTTTTTTCCTGGTAATTTTACCAGTTTATTGGATTCCGCACCGCTGTTTTTCTTCGCACTTTCCCATTCTTTTGCTAGAGTTTCCACAATACTAATCATAAAACGGAAACGGGTAACAGGCTTTTCCTCAGAGGGGAGACTTTCTTTGTAAATGATGTAACTGTTGAGCATCATTCTCGAAAACACATTGAAGCATACTTTTTTCCAGTATTTTATTGTCCACCTTTCATCCAAATAAGTATATAACATCATATTGGATGTGTCGATTCCGCCCATGTAATTATTATAACATTCTATAGCGAATGGTTTGACTGTTTCCTCGGTTTGGCCTCTACGTGTGCGGAAATGTGTGGTACTTTTCGCTTTAGATTTAGAAGATAATAAAATAACTGGAAAACGTTGGGACTTCTTTTCCCTGTAACCAATAGTGAGGATAGGGCCCTGTCGAAAATATTTCGTTACGCCTACAGCAAATTTTTCAGTAAGCAGTTTTGGTATAAATTTTCGGTTTCTGCGAATCGTTCCAGTAATGTAAGTGCCCAGATCGTACAAAGTCTTCGCCAGAGGTACTGATGTGAAGAAGTTATCGACAAAAATGTGATAACCTTTTGAGAAATAATTTCCCATTGTCAATAATTTTATGACTACTGTATGCGCCAAGCCATTCTCTTGGATCTCGAATCTGTCTGCAGCACTTTGAGCTCCTCGGTATGTGTAAAAAACCAAACAATAGTTTGAAACAGAGTCGCATAACATCCACTGTTTTATTCCCCACCGGTGATGGTGTTTATTAGGAAGGTACTGCAACAGTTGTGTGTGGTTTTTGGTTCCTACTAAGCTCTCGTCAATGCTCATCTGCTCGTGGGGAGTGTAGATCTGTCTGAATACTGTGTTGGCATGGTCAATGAGGGGCTGGATTTTAGCACATGGGTCGTATCCAGGTTGTCCGGGTTGAGGAAGATCCTTTGTATCGACCAGATGAAAAAATTTCAGAATCAACTGGAAGCGGTTTCTTGAAAACATTCGGTGGAACCACGGATTATACTGCGAGTTACTAGTAGACCAATACGACGAAATGGTTGGCCGTTTTTGTAGACCCATATTTATTGTGCAGGCGATGAATCCTTTGAGTTCAGATATCGTAATATCCTTCCACTTTCGTGCACGGGAATTTGGATGCAGATTTCTCTGTGACAAAAAATTATCTGCATAGGCGTTTGTTGCATTTACTATTGTCTCCAGCAGAATATCGGTAAAAAATAAATAAAAATAGGCAATGGGCGCTGCAGCACGAGGAAGTGTGTGGTTTGGACCCGGTATTTCATTAAATTTGTAATGGGCTTCTGGTGGATTATCAGTATCCTGGAACACTTCTTCCTAACCTTCTATTGCCGTACCCGAATTTTCTCCAAATTCACTTTCGGATGACAATATTCTTCGTCTTCTTGATGAAGTAAGTCCAACAGGGTGGATGAGCGTGTCATCACTATTCGACGATGCATTGCCGTTGTCAAAATGTGGTGGCACCAAACTTTCTGCACTATCTTTTAGAACTTGCTCTGCCATTATTGACCGAGGTATTTCAAAATAATATATGAACTGACTAAACCCAAATATTAGAATAAAAGAAATCAGGAAAACGCTTCGACTTTTATTAACAGATATTAGAGAAAGACTAAAGAAAAACCAAATAAACTGAAGCATGGTGTGGTCTATATTATTAGCATTGCAGATAAGGACTAAATATAAAGCCGCGTCCCTATTGGGTCGGCTTTTGCCGTTCGGCATGGCAAAGCCAAACAATCTAAAGATCTGCATCGTCTCGGATAGCATGGCTTGAAAAGCCGAATGGCATGCCGATTAGCAAATGCCGAGCTGTGCCGACGCAACTTAAGCGAATGCCACTTGACACTCAGAGAAATAATGATCTGAACGTAAACAAGCGGGCCCCTTCAAACAAAGCTGAGAAAAAGTCCCTCAGTACGTGTCCGCCAGCCCGCCACAACGCATCGGCCCGTGGCAGTTTTCGCATAAGGACCGTGGGCCGATAGATCGGCCCGCTGGCACTAAAAGGGTTAAACGAGTTCGGCGTGTTAAAATTAGAAGAATAAACATTTAACCCTTTGGGGACGAGTGTCGGCATATAGCCGCCCATGCCGTTTTACTGTTCAGGACGCTTGTCGGCATATAGCCGCCCAAATTAGTTCGTAGCTGCAAGACTCACGACGTCTCAATATTGTTCTAAGCGATAAGATACGCATAGGTATAGTAACAGAGTCACGTTTTCATTCAAAGACATTAGGGGCCTTTAGCGATGAAGTCTTATCTTCCTTATAACGTAAACTTACGATGTGAGACGACGGTAGAGTCAGAACGAATTTCAGTTCTTCGATTCAGTCTCTCAGTGTCACTGCCAGAGGAAGCGAAATCCGTGCAATAAGGAATCCACTCAGGCAGTTCAATATTAGTAGTGATAGTACTAGTAGTGGAGAAGCAAACATTCACGAAAGTACTCAATGGAGGAATGTGACAAATCAGAATGTCATTCCAGAAAAAATACAATTTAGATCTGGATCACGGCACCCCGGATCACAACTCAATCCAAATTACAAAGAACCGATAGAGTTTTTCAACACATTTTTCACCGATGAGTTGATCGATATGATAGTTACCGAGACTAATCGGTACGCAAATGACAAAATACAAGGACAACCTTTGGCAAAACGGTCCAGGTGGAATCAATGGAATGACATAATAACGAAGGAATTGCGAGCATTTCTTGGCATCACATTGCTTATGGGGACAATACCGCTACCGAATCTAAAGGATTATTGGTCAAAGGACAACAAATGCAGGATCCCATACTTTGCCGAAATATTCAGGAGAGATCGATTTTTACAAATATTTCGGATGCTGCATACAAGTGAGAATGTCGAAGGTACGCAAACGATGACAACACGGACGCAAAAAATTAGTAATTATTTAGATTACATTGATACAAGATGTCGCGAAAATTTTGTACCCGGGGAGCAGTTATCCGTAGATGAATCTATTGTCAAATTCAAAGGGAGAGTGAGTTTCATTACTTACAACCCGCAAAAACCAACAAAGTGGGGTATCCGTATTTATGTCCTTGCGGACACTAATGTTGGATACATACAAACTATTTTGCCATATTATGGCAGTTTTAGCACTGAAAGATTAGTTAGACCTGATCTCCCGGTGAGCACTAGAATAGTTTTACAACTATATAATAATTTATTACAATCGAACCCTGACGCTGTGAGGCACCACATTTTCAACGACCGATATTTTACAAGCATTCCCTTGGCCGATGCATTGCTCGAAATGAACTGTTATGTAACGGGAACAATCCAGACGAACAGGAAATTTATTCCATTCGAAATAAAAAGCCCAAAAATTTCAAAAAATGAAATGATTGCGTATAGACGAAAAAATACATTATTATTGGCTTGGAGGGACAAACGAATTGTGACAATGCTCAGTACCTGTGCCACCACATCGTCAAGAATAGTAACTAAAAGGACACGCAATGAAGGAAGAGCGAATATTGTGAAGCCCGATGTGGTTATCAATTATAATAAATATATGGGTGGGGTAGATAAAGCCGACCAGTATACTGGCACGTACTGCTTCATGCGGAAATCCTATAAATGGTGGCGGAAATTATTTTTCTGGAGCTTAGAAGTGTCCGTAATAAATTCATATCTCTTATATCGAGAACACCAGAAAAAATACAATATAAAAAAATTGACACATTTGCAATTTGTACGTCGTTTGGTGGGCCAATTGGTTGGAGATTTTCGGGATGCTGAACCCAAGAATCCTTTGACTTATGGAAGACCAGAAAGACTGAACGGTCGTTTGCATATTGTTCGGCGAGATGATGCAGGAAGGAGTAGAGACTGCCAAGTATGTTCTAATAGAAAAGTAAAACATGGAAGGAGAGAGTCGCGGTATTACTGTGCAACTTGTACGGCTAAACCGGCATTGCACATAGGTGACTGTTTTGAACGGTACCACACAATTCAGGAATATAAAACGTACACATGAATACAACTAAACTTCTTTTTGTTGTTGTTTTTCAATTTATTAGTTTATAATTATTTTTTGATTTTATGAAAAAATTTTCTTGTGTTAAATAGAGCTTTAGTTTTTATAACGTTCAACGTATTTATTTTCTTTACTGCGCACTCCAATACCTCTCGTCCTCAGCGACGCTCGCCCGTCGAGCGGCTCCGTCCCCAAAGGGTTAATTGTTGATTCCCTTATTTTTAGGTTAGTCAACCAAGTGCAATAGTACAATCTTAGTCTAAGTCATTTTATTAAATAAATTTAACCCTTATTTTTAGACGAATCACAGTGTGTTTATTGCTTCGGTAACCCTCCACATATTATATAAATATGTACGAACGAAGTCATTTTTTCATGTGAATGTGTGTATGAATATGGGAATATGCGCATGAGTGTCGTATGTCTAAACACGTGAGTTGAGTGTGTTCGTATGAATGTTCGGGCACATCGATAGAGGGAGTGTTGAAAATCGGCCTTAAGGTGTGGGGTCGAGACCTGCAGTCTCGTCCACGCGAGAGTTCATGGGAACATTTTCATGATGCCGTGCGAATCTGCCGTAAGGCTACGCGCGTAGCGCAGCAGGGCGACAGCGAGTCCTTCACAAAAAGCTTTGTCACTTTTGTGTAAAAACTCAACGAGTAAGCACGGAGAATCGACCGTGCCTAGAGAAAGAGACAGACGCCTTGCGTTGTAATCACCAGACTTGTACGCCTTGCGTTACGAATAAAGTTCTTGTTATTGTTGTTAGTGCTATATAGAACGTGCACATTTATTTATATTACCTATACACGTGATAGTAGGGATGAGCCTATTAAGACACGCGACGTAATTCATGGAAACGAACCACGTGTTCGAGCTAAGAAGAAACCCACAATTGGTGACCCCGACGAGTCGTTACCGTCGCATTATCGAGCGATTGAACGAGTCGGATCAAGGATCTAGAGGATCCACAGCAGGAGGGTGCAACGGACGCCATTAAACACACGTGTTGCTGGATCAGCGTTCCACATCGTGGGAGACACCTCGGCGTGCAGCGCAGAGGATAACGCGGACCAGGACACGAGGAACGAGTTCCGGCCGAAAGTGTAAAGAAGCAGAGGGCTGCGTAGAGCGTCCAAAAGGGCAAAGTGAGACAAAGGCGACAAGATGGCGGGGACCAACGCCACAAGCGACGGCCATCTTGGAAGCGTCGATTCATACCGCGTGCCCAAGATCCCGAAATTTTTTCGCGATGATCCAATGTTATGGTTTTTGCAAGTAGAAGCTACTTTTAATACCGCGCGAATAATCGATCCGAGAACGCGCGTAGACTATTTATTCGCGGCATTGGATCCGGAGGTCGTATCCTCTATTAGGGATTTGTTAACGGGACCGCGATCGGACAATAATACAGGGTGTTCGGCCACCCCTGGGAAAAATTTTAATGGCGGATTCTCGAGGCCAAAATAAGACGAAAATCAAGAATACCAATTTGTTGAAGAAGGCTTTGTTAAACAGTTATTAACGTTTAAAGTTCCGACCGTACTGAATTTTTTTCTTGAAAATGCGCAAGATTTCAGGGGTATGTCTATTGACCAAAAATGCTTATAATTGACCCCCGCAACCGAAAATAATTTTTTCAGAATTAATTAAACATTTTTTTTTTTTGCGTCGGAAAATTTAGGCACCTACCCCCTGTCGATTTTTCTTAAAAGTTCCTATTTCATTTTTAGTAATTTTGTTTAACGTCCTACAGAAAAGTTGTCTAATACTTTTTTGTAGGTATCCATGAGCTTTACTTCAGAAAAAAGTTTCATTTAAATATATTCACAATTGTAGGAGTTATGACTGTTTGAAAATTGGACCATTTTTATGGGGTTTTTCTCATTTTGCGGGGTCAAGGATCAACTTTTCTAATATTTTTATGACTGCTACATATTCTACACTAAAATACGAAGCGTTTGGCTTTTTGAACATTAAAATCGTTAAATCCGTTCAGAAGTTATGATGTTTTAAAGATTCGCATGAAAATTCAGTGAAACATATCGATGGTATGGTCAGACATTTTATTTTCGGAAAAGAATTTTTTTCTCGAAAGTGCGTAGGATTTCGAGGGTATGTGTAATGACCAAAAATGATTGTAATTGACCCCCGCAACCGAAAATAATTTTTTTAGAACGATTTGAAAAATTTTTTTTTTTTCGAAAAATTTCAGCACCTACTCGATTTTTTTTCTCGAAAATGGTCGGGATTTCGGGGGTATGTCTTTTGACCAAAAATGATTATAATTGACCCCCGCAGTCGAAAATAATTATTCCAGAACGATTTGAAATTTTTGAATTTAATTGTTAATAACTTTTTAACGAAGCCTTCATCAACAAATTGGTATTCTTGATTTTCGTCTTATTTTGGCCTCTAGAATCCCACATTAAAATTTTTCCCAGGGGTGGCCGAACACCCTGTATACGAATTAGTAAAAGCGCGTATTATGTCCGCGTACGCGGCATCAGCGGAAAGCCGGCTCCGTCAATTGTTAAAGGAGCAGGTTACGATGCAAGGGAAGCCGTCGCAAATGCTATACAGATTGTGTGCCCTGGACGACGGGCGAAGCGACGACGAAGTGATGCGGTCAATTCTTTTGGATCAGATGCCAAAAATGGTGAAAACCATTCTTGTAGCCGCGAAAGTGGCAAAATTGCAAGACTTGGCGGAGCTGGCAGATCAAATATACGAGTCCACCGCGTAAAGCAGCCATGTCGTCGCATCGATCGAAATTAAGGATCGGGCGAATCGCGACGGAGTGGAGGCGAAGTTAAATAGATTGACCGACGCGGTATTAACCCTTTGCGGTCGGAAGGCGCCACGGCTATTCGGGCCGCAGGTCGGATGGCGCTTGAGCGGCGACAACGGTGTTTATGTTAGATTGCGTTAGCTCCAAGTGATAGGAATGCTGTACTGGTACTTGAGAAGGTTCCTAAACTGTTGATGTCCTTTCGTATGAAGTGTCAAATGACACATCTTAACGGAGATAAGATTAGAATTATTAACGGTTCTTCTGAGTCTGTGCCTCTGAAAATGTCTCCGACGTCAGTTGAGACTCGACGCTCGTGCCGAAAATATCTAGAAAACCTGTATAGAGTGGTTTTATTCGAACCCTGAGAAAAATGGATAGCAGTGAAATATTTTCAAGCGACGATGAATTCTGTTTCGAAATGGTCCGGGACGAAGTCGATCGCATTTGCGGAGAAGTTAGGGATGAAGAAAGCAGTGATGAAGATGATGATGTGGAATTGGGTGTAAGGAATCGAGGGATTAGAATAATAGACAGCGAATCCGAAAGTGACAGTGATGCCCCGTAACCCTCTAATCAATCGGAATGGACACCTTATGACGAATGCATGGAAACACCACCGAGGATAAATTTCATTCCTGGCGAGAGACCTGCAGGGTCACGGGTATCCTCAAATGTTGCAGAGCCTCTGGAGTTTTTCAAGTTATTTTTTACCGAGGAACTGGTAGATGAGGTAGTAGCAGATACAAACCGCTATGCTTCAAGGAAGTTAGAGGGAATGGTGCTATCCCTGCGATCAATTTGGCGCACGTGGCATAATGTCACAAATGCAGAATTTTGGACGTTTATCGCTGTCATAGTAAATATGGGGGCAATAACAGCGGCAAACATGAAAGAATATTGGTCAACAGACACTACAAGCTACATTCCATTTTTCCCAAATACATTTTCAAGAGAACGGTTTACGCAAATTTTCTGGATGCTACATGTAGAAATAGTTTCCGCGCAAGGCAGCAACACGAGGACACGATTACAACTGATAACTGGTTACCTTGATTACATCAATTCAAGACTTTTGGACTATTTTATACCAGGCAAAGAAATTTGTGTCGATGAATCTGTCATAAAATTCAAAGGGCGGGTTTCATTCATCACATATAACCGGAAGAAACCGACCAAATGGGGCATCCGCATTTATACACTGGCAGATTCTGTTACGGGATATATTTGCGGAATTCTTCCGTATTATGGCAGCCTGACGACACAAACATTGATCAGACCGGACCTTCCAGTATCAACAAGAATTCCGTTACATTAATATACAATGCTCGTGAATAAAGTTCCTGGTACGCAGGGACATCGCATGTTTACGGATCGGTATTATACGAGCTACATTTTGGCAAATGAATTACTTAAACTGAAGTGTCATTTGACTGGGACAATCTTGCCCAATAGAAAAGAGTTGCCAGACGCAACTAAGAAAAAACAACTTCCAAAAGGCAAATCGATGGTAGCCTACCGCAGAAAGGACAATGTGATTCTAGCGTGGAAGGATAAACGAATTGTTACGCTATTGACCAATTTTTACAATGCGGCAATGAGTGACGTGCAACGAACACTCCGGCATGTGGTTCAAACAATCGTTAGAAAGCCCGATGTCGTAATCAATTACATAAAATTCATGGGCGGCGTTGACCTGGCAGATCAGTATGCCTCGATATACTGTTTTATGCGAAAAACACTGAAATGGTGGCGCAAGCTATTTTTTGGGGGATTAGAAGTTTGCATAATTAATTCTTATATTTCATACAAACTGGTTAAAAGGCAGAGAAACGAGCAGCCACTTAATCACTTGCAATTCCGAAAAATATTAGTGAAGCAGATGAAAGGAGATTTTCGGCAGTCGCGAACACCAACATCGACCTCCAGCTCGGATGAGATTCGGCTCAATGGAAAGCTCCACGTAATGCTGAGTGGCACAAAAAGAGATTGTAAAGTTTGTTCCAGCCGAAACATACCAGGTGGAAGACGCGAAACAACATCATACTGCGATACATGTCCAGACAAACCAAGAATGCATCTTGGACAATGTTTTGTAAATTATCATACCAAACTAAAATACAGAGATTAGAATTACAAAATTATATTCTTAATGGTATAAATATAGGTAAACTATCAAAATATAACATTTTTATAAGATAATTTATGTAGAAGATTATTTTATTGTACCTATAACGTGCCCGACACATTCGCGAAAATCGCATCGACCTGCCACCTCACACGGCCGACAATGTCGTCGACCGCAAAGGGTTAAAGATGTCGGTCAGCTTCGAGCGCTTCGAAAAAGCGATGTCGCGGTCGTGGTCAAAGTCACGGCAACGCGCGTTTACCGGTCGTTCGAGCGAGTGAAGTCGAGTGGCGCCGAAACCAACCCCCACAGTGTGCTGGGCACACAGTAAGTTCGGGGCGAATGCGTACGCATGTAAAGACCCGGAGAATTGTGCGTGGCCGAAACCATCACCGCGGACGGAAAACTAGTAATACCTTCCCTCGCGGGGACAGGGTGTGAGGATAGAAAACCGGTAATTTCAAAACGTCTCCATGTCCAGAACAAAATTTCGGGACAGATATTTTTAATCGACACGGGTTCAGACATTTCCCTTGTGCCTGTAGCCAGGAACTGCAAGCCAGTGGCTAGCAGTCTGCGGCTCTATGTCGCGAACAACACGCGTGTCAACACATATGGCGAGTCGACGCGCACCATTGAAATCGGTCTACGACGACCGATCACGTGGAATTTTTGTGTAGCAAACGTGCCATACCCGATCGTAGGTGCTGATTTATTGACGCACTACGGTATTACCGTGGACTTGAGAGACCGTAAAATAATAGATTCATTGACACAATTGCAAATTCGGTGCACGACTAAGAACGTGAACCACGTCTCGACGCACACCGTCGATCGCTCATCGGGAATCGCGGGTATTTTACTTGAATTTCCGGAAGTGACGGGAACATCCCAAGCAATTCCGTTACAGGAACGTGGGGTATTTCATCATATCTGCACCGAAGGGCATTCGGTTGCTTCGCGTGCTAGGCACCTCGCACCAGACAAGCTCAAAGCAGCCAAGCTGGAGTTCCGACGTCTGGTGGAGGCTGGAGTATGCAGACCATCGAGCAGCCCGTGGGCCAGTCTCATTCACTTGGTCTCTAAAAAAGATGGGGGATGGAGAGTGTGCGGTGATTATCGCGCGTTGAATAATATTAGGTTGGGGAAAAAGAAATCCATTATTTTCTTGGTAGATGACTGTAGTGATCGATATCTTGTGGTGCCTGTTGAAATAATGATTCTGGAGGCATCTATACAAACTTGCGGAAATTAAATTTTTACGAGTTACTGTTGGTGAAGAAGATTTATATATTTATTTCACTTGTTTGATATTTATTCTTTTTTATTAATTAAAATAAAAGTTTGAAGTCAGTCTGTCACAAGCTCTCGATGTACAAGCTCATATACATTTGTTGTTAATAAATTGTTCAATGTTTAATGTTTAATTAATGTCCCTTTTTAATTTGGCACAAAGTCTGCCATAATCTCGTAAAGTATCGATCAAACAATTTCAAGTTTATGCTCGTTGTCAAGGTGACATTTCACACCAAAAAAATTCTTTTGCTGTTTTTTGTTTGTTCCATTCAGTTGTGAGTTACAGGGTGTTAACAATGGAAGTCAACAAAGAGAAAATTCGGTACATTTTACAATTTTTCTTTGATAAAGGCGAAAATGCAAGCCAGGCCGCTGAAAATGTGAATGGTGTTTATGGTGCCGATACTGTAACAGCTAATTACGTGCAATTTTGGTTTCGTCGATTCCGTTCAGGCATTTTTGATGTTAAAGATGCACCTCGCACAGGCAGGCCCGTCGTCGAAAATGTCGATAAAATCACAGAAATAATCGAAGTTGACCGGCATGTTAGTAGTCGTAGCATCGTTCAGGAGCTAAAGATCGACCATAAAACAGTTTTAAACCATTTGCGCAAAGCTGGATTCGAAAAGAAGCTCGATGTTTGGGTGCCACACCAATTAACACCAAGAAACATGATGAATCGAATTTCCATCTGCGAAGCCGTGACCAAACGGAATGAACTCGACCCATTTCTTAAACGGATGGTGACTGGGGATGAGAAATGGGTCACATACGACAATATCGTGCGAAAACGATCGTGGTCAAAGCGTGGTGAAGCAGCTCAAACGCTGGCCAAACCAGGACTAACGGCCAGGGAGGTTCTACTGTGTATTTGGTGGGACTTGAAAAGAATCATTTATTATGAGTTGCTTCTGTATGGCCAAACACTAAATTCAGATCTCTACTGCCAACAACTGGACCGTTTGAAGCTAGCGATTGACCAGAAACGGCCAAAATTGGCCAACAGGAGAGGTATTATGGAGCTTGGTTGGGAGGTTTTAATGCATCCACCATATAGTCCGGACCTGGCACCAAGCGATTACCACCTTTTTCTCGCATTGCAAAACTTCCTGAGTGATAAGAAATTGCGATCAAGAGAAGATTGTGAAAATAGATTACTAGAGTTTTTCGCCAATAAGGACCAAGACTTCTATGAGAGAGGCATTATGAAGCTACCTTTAACCCTTTCGCGGTGAACAGCGCCAGATGGCGCTCAGCCATAGACGCTCATTCTGTGGCCACCGTTCGTAACCTTGGCGCCACGCACGCCGACGCACCCCTAGCGACAAAAGGGCTAACTGTTTTCCACCCCTAGCGACAAGGCAGCCCTCTTGGTTCGAGAAGAAAGCTCTTCCGCTTCACGACGCGAACCAGGACAGTCGCAAGCATTAACTCACGCTCAGTTTCGTAACCTAAAAAAACCACGTGCATTAGAGAAGAAGTTCTTTTTGTTAAACATTGTTGTTGTTAATAAATATAGTAAAAACCGAATCCGCTGTTCTTTGAATTTAAATATTACTATAGTATAATTACTATAATTCTCAGCGAACAGCGCCGTTCGGCGCTCAGGCAAATAAACCCGCGGCGAACGAACAGCGCCAGATGGCGCCCATCTGGAGCCGCTCTCTTTGTACGAAGGCGCTGATCGTTTGTTATCAACAACTGTCATTAATGTCCATTAAGTTGTTTTTGACGTGCTAGCAGCATACGCTTCTTGTGCAAAGGTTTTTTTACATAGTCAAATATAATTATCCACAAATTTTGCCCTAATCATGGACAAATGGACGACCAATATGAGCTACGATGATATGGAATTTTCATCGGATTCTGACCTGTCTGAAATGTTTGGAGAAATTGGATACAAAGGTAGAATTCTAAATGGATATAATAAAAAGCGCCGCCTACTATCAAGTAGTTCGGAAACTGATTTTGAAAACATTGAGGAATTACCCGACATCAATCCGCGGCAATTTCTTTGGAGCGCACAAAATTTGGCTCCAAAAGTTTTCGATTTTGATGAAAACCTACCAGGAATTAAAGCAAATATCGATGATAAATCGTCAATATTAGAAATCTTTCAGCTCTTCATTTCGGAAAATATGGTTGAACATATTATAAGAGAAAGCAATGCTTATTATACCACGAAAACTATAAGCAGTAGGCACTCACGATTGTTGGCATGGAAAAATACAATAGTTACCGAAATGTATCGATTTTTTGCTCTGTCGATGTTAATGTCAAGAGTAAAAAAAGTATCGATAGAAGAATATTGGTCAACCGACGAGTTATTACGAATGGAAAGTTTTCCAAGAATAATGACAAAAGACAGGTATAAATCTCTATTACAAATGCTGCATTTTCATGATAACAATGAAACAACAAATCAAGACGTGCTAATAAAAATTCGGAGCATCATCGACAGACTGCGAAATTCTTTTTCACGGGCATTTTACCCATACAAGTATTTATGCATCGACGAAAGCTTGTTGCTTTTCAAAGGACGATGTTTCTTCAAGCAGTATATACCTTCGAAACGAAGCAGATTTGCCATCAAGTCGTATGTTATTTGTGACTGTTATACTGGATATATCCAAGATTTTATTGTCTATTGTGGAGCGCGCACTGATATAACTAACAATAATTTAGCAGAAATTGGAAAATCAGGAAATATTGTCATGACGTTGATGGAACCGTATCTAAATAAGGGTCATGTTTTGGTCACCGATAACTGGTATTCATTATTTTCTCTCTTACATCACAATAGGACACATGCATTTGGAACCGTGAAGAAAACCAGACGTGGAATGCCTAATATATCCAATAAATTATGCAAAGGCGAAGTTGCATTTCAATCTACGGATAAAATATTAGCACTAAAATGGATGGACAAAAGAGAAGTGCTAATGTTATCAAGTTATCATTCTGCTGAATATACAGAAACAAAAAGAAATGATGTTAAAACGGGAAGACCAATTCTAAAACCAACTGTCGTAGTAGACTATAATCGCGTTATGGGAGCAGTCGATAAAACCGATATGATTTTGAATTCCATTAATACTATTCGTAAAACTCTAAAATGGTATAAGAAATTATTTTTCCATATGATGGATCTTTCGATTTACAATACTTTCATACTTAACAAAATTACGTCCAAAAAGAATATAACAATTGCTAAATTTCATTTACTTCTCATTCGAGAAATTCTACTTAAATTTTCAAATAAAAATATATGTAACAATAAGTCTGGAGGTAAAACTGCGTCCAAAGATAATCTGTTACGTTTGGTTCCAACACATTTTCCATCCAAATATATCAATCCCACAGGAAAGCGGCAGAACGGTCGGCGGAAATGTGTGGTTTGCAGAAAACACAAAAAGCGAACCGAAACACAATTTGAATGTAAAGACTGTAAAGTTGGTTTATGTATTGAACCCTGCTTTAGATTGTACCACACAAAGGAAAATTATTAAAAATTGTTAAAAATTATATAAGATTATTAAAGATTGTGAAACATTACTAAAATTGTTATTATTATTGATATCATTGTTTTATCTGCGTGCCGGTCAGCCGCATTAGAGAAATGTCCAGCAAAATCAGCTCCATACACTGCGTTCGGAACGACTCGCGTATTTTGTCCGCGAGGTCGATCTGGCATTGGCTGCTTAGAGCGCAACTTTTTCCAGAGCACTCCGCCGCGAAAGGGTTAACTCTTTGCACTCCGTTGTCGCCGTATTTGCGACATTAAAAAGCTAACAGTAAATCCGCTGTCGCCGTAGCGGCGACATGGTTGTTTTGCTGCCTCGGCGCCCTTAAAACAGTTAGGTAAGCAAAATAGTCTGTGCTTATCTTATAGTGTTTATGATACGTTTATTATGCTTACATTGTAATAAGAGTAAAAAGTGCTCTATTTAAGTTTATTTCGTTACATTCATAACGTTATAACCCTTCGTGTAGTGAAGATGGAAGGCGAAAATTTTGACGATAGTTGTGAAATAAGTGATGTGGAAGATGAACTCGATTTTGCGTTGCCTGCCGACGATTTAAGTCAAATAGAATTAGAAGATCATTTAGAGACAGATAGTGACGATAGTGACGTAATAGTAGTTAGAAAAAAAAGAAGAATTGCAATTATTGAATCAGATTTAGAGGACGAAGATACACCATCTGTAGACGTCGATGTATGGAGTAATATTACGGGAAGCGACATTCCTTTGGAAAAAATCAATTTTTCAACAGGAAATAAAATACCAGGGCCACAAGTTTTCAACATCGAGGAACCATTACAATTTTTTAAACTGTATTTCACGGAAGAGTTAGTGGACGAAATAGTGTCAGAAACAAATAGTTACGCCAAGAACAAATTGAAAAATAAAACTCTTTCCAAAGATTCTATATGGCATACATGGCGCGACACAAATAAGGAGGAATTTTGGGCCTTTATCGGTGTAATTTTGAATATGGGAACTGTGGTTTTGCCAAATGTTCAAAATTATTGGTCTATTAGTGCAAATACCAAAATACCATTTTTTTCTGATGTGTTCACTAGAAGCAGATTTAACCAATTATTTTGGATGTTACATTTAAAAACAGTTAATCAGCAACAAACAGACATCAGAACACGGATTCAACGGGTCAGTAATTTTATGGAATATATCAATTAAAAATTTGCGGAATATTTTGTACCAGGACAAGATATATGTGTCGACGAATCGGTAATAAAATTCAAAGGTAAAATTAGTTTTATAACCTACAATCCAAATAAGCCTACAAAATGGGGCATACGCATGTACGTTTTGGCTGACTCAGAAACTGGGTATATGTACAATATTCTCCCATATTATGGTAGTATTACCTCCGATAATCTTAGAAAACCTCAATTGCCTGTCAGTACTAGAATTCCATTGCACCTGTATAACAATTTATTGTCGAACGTACCAGATGCACAAGGTTACCATATGTATACAGATAGGTATTACACTAGCATTGTTCTGGCGGAAGAATTATTACAAATGAAATGCCATCTAACAGGTACAATAAAAATCAATCGCAAGGGCATACCTGATCCAATAAAGAAACCCAAATTCGGTGAAAATAAATCGATCGCTTACAAAAAGGGAAGAACGATGATATTGGAAAGATAAAAGGGTGGTTACGCTGATAAGCACCAATGATAGCGCTGAATTCATTACAAAAACCAGATTTGTAAGAGGAGGTGAACAACAAAATGTGGAAAAGCCAAAAATTGTTGTTAACTACACGGCTTCAATGGGCGGTGTTGATCGCGCTGATCAATACGCATCATCATATTGTTTTCTAAGAAAATCTCTTAAGTGGTGGAGGAAGATGTTCTTTTGGGGAATGGAGATGTCTGCAATAAATGCATACATTTTATATAAGCGTGTAAAAAAAAAGCAAGAACGAAAAACCACTGTCCCATTTGAAGTTCGTCAAGAGATTAGTCGATCAACTTGTAGGTGAATTCCGCGAAGATCGATCAAGACCTTCCACTTCAGCAACTGAAACAAGACTGGACAAAAAACTGCACATATTGCGAAAAGGCAAGAAAAGAGATTGTATTGTTTGTTCTAATAGACAGGAAAAAGGACAAAGACGCGAAACTTCGGAATACTGTGATACTTGTCCCGGTAAACCGCGAATGCATATGGGCAATTGTTTCGAAAGATATCACACTTTAAGAAATTTTAAGTCCTAAAATTTATGTTTTTCTTTTATAATGTAAGTTAGAATATGTTTTGTTTATAAAATAGCTAAGAAATAAAAATTTTGTTTTATTGAAACGACTCTATTTTTCTTCTACATCATAGGTATGTACTTGGAACTAATATAGTGCTGGAGTTGCTGGTAGCCTCTATGCATTACTAGGCTGGAGTGCAAAGGGTTAATATCCGTGCGGCGCATAATTAATTGCGGGAAGGCACGGACGCCTAGCGGCCGCACGGTGAACCACCGGTCGCGACGGTATTCGGTTCCCGGCCCGGGTAGGGATATACACGTTACAGTGCAAAACATATACCACGCACCCGTTTGTTTGTCCAGGCGGCAGGGGAGGAGAACCCCTACGTGGCGGATAGGGGTAGCCGCTGGGATGGGATGCGAAGATGAGGTCACCAACCTGAGGAGGCTGGTGACCGCATCCTCCTATGGCATCCTGGAGGTCGGAGCGAAAGCTCCCGCGGACCAAACACCGGTATGAATGCTTTGCGTGGGTGAATGTGTGTGTGAGTGGCCCGGGGCATGGGATATTTGCCGCGGGTGTTACCTAAGGCTGCAAGTTGGCCCGTTGTCGCGTGGTCAACATGGTCACCCAGCCGGCGGCTTAGTCCCATGTCACGGGGCCTATGCCGTGGGTGCTGGTAACCAGGCGCCTGCGGTGGGAGGAGTGCCTCCTACCGGGAGGGGCCTGACAAGGCACGACGCGGCGGGGAACTCTGTGATGTCTCACTAGAGTTCCCGGTCCCCCGCCGCAGCGCCCGAGGACGGTCACCGTGGGGTTTTAGGCGGTAAGAGTCCGGCACTACCCGCCGGCCCGCCCTTCGGGTGGGTACGTTTGAAACTTATCTGTCAAACTCATCTGTCTGAATGTTTTCGGATGAGGAAACTAGAGAAGGTCAAATACTTCCTAGGAATGGAATTTTGCAAAGACCAGGATGGGATAAGCATCAGTCAAAAGGGATACATCATCGATTTGCTATCCAGATTCGGCATGATTGATTGCAATCCCGTGAAAACTCCCATCGACCTGGGGATCAAACTGAAGAATATCGAGGAGGAACTCACCTGGATCATCGAAACACCCGTATCGAGAGCGAGTGGGCTCATTGATGGGCGGTTGAATGGAAATGCGGTGGGAGGAGTGCCTGCCACCGGGAGGGGCCTGAAAAGACACAACGTGTCGGGGGACTTTGTGATGTCTTACTAGAGTTCCCGGTCCCTCGCCAGGCGTCTGAGGATGGTCACCGTGGGCTTTTAGTCGGTAAGAGTCCGGCACAATGTCGATGAGGATTTCCCCACGTACAAAAAAAAAAGTGCAAAACATATAAATTAACGTCTTCGCGTGCTCAAACCTATTCAACAATCGCAGAACCAGGTACTTTAACGTCACAATCGGGTGCTATCTGTGGTTCTAATATTACCGTAAGTCAAGGCAATTCATTATTGCCAAAAATTGAAATACGTCCATTTAACGGTAATCCCATACAGTGGTATAGCTTTCATAACACATTTCAGTCGTTAGTATATAATGATAATAACATCCCGGCATTATAGAAATTTTATTTGCTAAACAATTCCTTGGTCGGTAGTGTAGCTACAATTATTGCATCGCTAATGGCATCCGAAGAAAATTACCACATAGCTTGAGATGTATTAAAACAACGTTGTGACAGGCCGCGTCAAATCATTCAAACCCATATAAGGGCGATTCTTGAGTTGCCAGAAATCACGAAGGAGTCTCCGAGTAATATACGATCGTTAAAGGAGTCTGCGCTAATGCATGTCAATGCTCTAAAGGCTTTGAAAGAACCCATAGAAGCGTGGAACTCAATCTTAATAAACTGGACAAAAGACACGACGAACGTGGGAACGCACATTAGATAATACTCAAATGCCAAAATTCACGGAATTAATAGAATTCTTAAATAAACAAGAGCGAGGAGATGAATCGGAAACAAGCAATAGTATGATAGGGAATCAAAATCACGTAAGGGTTGAAGGAAATGCAAGTAAATTCCGTAAACTATCGAGTCACCGCGTTCAATCATTTATAGGCACAGAAAAGCGAAATGAATGCTAATTTTGTAGTGATAATCATAATATTTACTCATGCAAGAACTTCTGAAAATTAAATCCGTGTGAACAATCAGATGCAGCTAAAAACAAACGATTATGCCTTAACTGTTTGCGTAATAATCACCCTACAAATAAATGCATTGCATCCAGTTCGAAAACTTGCCATCAGAAACACAATATCTTATTACACTTCGTCGAAGCTCACAATTCAATTAGGGTAGATACAGGTAGTAAAGAGAATTCGAACTCGTCTACCTCTACTGATCAGGTAAAACAGGGATATACCGTAACATATAATTCTAAAGTGTTATTAAGGACAGCGCGGATCAAGATCTTAGATAAATATAATAAAGAACATGAATGCAGGGTATTATTAGATGGATGTTCTCAATGCCATTTTATTTCAGATAAATTAGTACAAAAATTTCGATTAGATAAAGAAAAGATTGACCTACCATTTGCAGGTTTAGGCCAACTTACAACGCGTGCAGAATATCGAGTTAGAGCAAATAAAATCAAAGAACAATAACGTTTAATCAAAAGTAGAATTCGTAGCGCTTCCAAAAATCACGAGTCTGTTACCATCGCGTCGTGTCCATCGCAAGGAGCTTTCGATTCCGCATAATATCAAACTTACCGATCCAGAATACGATAAACCAGCGGAAATCGAAGTTTTGATCGGGACCACGTTACGAGGTGTGGCTATTAACCCTTTGCACTCGAGGGCTCCGGAGCGGAGCCATTTAAAATTTGTCTTCAAACTCGAGGGCTCCGCTACGGAGACAATGCAAATAATTTTCAGTTTTTAACATAAGAACAAAAACAAATCGTAAAAACTAGTTGTAGGATGTTTCGCTGTTGGTGACAAATGACGGTCGCAGCTCGCGGATTGTTATGCTCTCGATAACAGCAAATAATCGCGGTTTGAGCAACATTCTGTTGTCCGCACTTGGATGCAAGTGAGTTAAGTCCTATTATTTAGTACTAGAGTGTATCAGATTCGAGTTTATCTGTTGTTTTTATATTTTGAATTCATATTTATATCCCCGATATGGCAAATAAAAGAAAAATTTGTGAAAATTATAGTGATATTGAAAGTAGTAGCGATGAATTAGAATTTGAAGTTTCTAGTGAACATAACATAAATAATATAGACGCTCTTACCCATGATAACGCAGACAATATTGAACTAAACCATGAATCCGATTCTAATGATAGTGACATATTTCCTGTTGTACGACGATACATACCGAGAATTGAAAGTGATACCGGAGAAAATGTAGAAGACACAGCAGATTCAACTGGAAATAACGAATGGATAGATGTTTCGGAAGTGGATAATATTCCATCTCCTATGGATTTCGATATTTCACCTCGAATTGCCGGACCACAAATTTCCAACGATATAAAAGAACCATTAGATTTTTTTCGATTATACTTTACGGATACATCGATTGATTCCATAATAAAAGAGACAAATGATTAGGCAAATTCAAAACTGCGAGGAAAGCAATTGTCAAAGAGATCAATATGGAATACATGGAGTGATGTTAATCGGAAAGAATTGCTGGCCTTCATTGGAGTGATCTTGAATATGGGAACCATGCCGGTTGCAAATCTCCAGGAATATTGGTGTACCAAATTCACCAGTAAAATTCCATTCTTTTCAGAATTCAAAAGGCTAATAACTTTTTACAATACATCAACTAAAAATTTTCCGAACATTTTGTACCTTATCAGTCGATTTGCGTTGATGAATCCATTATAAAATTTAAGGGGAAAATATGTTTTATGACATATAATCCAGCTAAACCCACTAAATGGGGAATTAGAATTTACGTTTTGGCCGACTCAAATACCGGTTATGTTTATTCGGTTTTGCCTTATTACGGCAGTATTACTTCTGAAAATCTCATAAGACCTGATCTGCCTGTCAGTTCCAGAATTCCCTTAGACCTGTATAGAAAACTATTGGACAATGTTCCTAATGCTAAAGGTTATCACATGTATACCGACAGGTATTATACAAGCATACCCCTTGCTGAAGAACTGCTAAAAATAAATTGTTTCCTCACCGGCACAATAAAAACAAATAGGAAATATTTACCAATGGTAATAAAAAAAGCGCAATTTGTAAGAGACAGAAAAACAGTGGCTTACAGAAAAGGCAAAACCCTAGTTCTCGCATGGAAGGACAAAAGGATTGTAACTTTGTTAAGTACTCGTAATGAAGCGGGTTTGATATCGGTTGATAGAAGAGTACGTGGTGGTGAATTAGTCAGAATACAAAAACCTAAAATTGTTATTGATTACACAAAAAATATGCGTGGAGTAGATCGGGCCGACCAATATGCTGCAACATATTGTTTTTTGAGAAAATCCCTGAAATGGTGGAGGAAATTATTCTTCTGGGGGATGGAAATATGTACAGTAAATTCATACATATTGTACACTTCTGTTAAAAAAATAAATAATGAAAAACCAATGTCACATTTGAAGTTTGTAAAATTGTTGGTGGAGCAATTGATTGGGAATTTTCGACAAAACAGCACATCTCGAAAATACACTTACACACCAAATACGGAGGGCAGGCTCAACAACCACCTACACATTATACGTTCTGGAACCAAGAAAGATTGTGTAGTGTGTTTCAATAGAAAAATTCCGGGTGAAAGACGGCAGACCCATTATTTTTGTGATACCTGTCTAGAAACGCCAAGATTACATATTGGCAATTGCTTCGAGAGGTATCACACTTTCGACGATTACAAAATGTAATAATTTTATAATTTTTTGTTTTTTTATATATCATAACATTTGTATTCATAAACAATTAAAAAAATAATAACATACAACGATGACTTTTCTTTTAATGCGAATATCATTAACTTACATGTGAATATGATCTTTTCACTAAAATCGCTTCGAGTTGCTGGTAATATGAATGAAAAAAAACTTCGAGTGCAAAGGGTTAATAGCTGTTGAATTGCGAAAACTCGAGGTGAAATTCAACAAACCGATATATGTGGGTATGTGCATTCTGGACATATCAAAAATTTGTTTGTATGAATTTCACTACGAGTACATGTCTCCTAAACACGGACAAAATTGTAAAATTCTATACACCGACACTGACAGTCTTATTTATCACATTCGATGTGACGATATCTACGAGTCTATGAAGCACAATATCGATAGATTGTGGGATCTGTACGAGTATCCTCTCTTACAGAGCACGACCAAGCATTCGTGGGCCGTCAAGGCAGCTGCACAGCTGGAGAAGCCGCGATATGCTATCTTTGCTCTACAGACTGCTCGAAAGAATGTGATGACCGAAGATGCTACTCGGTTTGACCACTGCAAATTGACCAATGTAAAACGTTTTCTCAACTCGGAATTTTATCCGTACGATGACACGAACTTGGACTTTGACAAGAATAGGCACGTCATCTTGTTTAACATGTATACGCATTTCCGTAAATCGTATTACGGTCATAGTTGCAACGAGGCATTATTCATCATTGCCCAATTTTTACAATTTGGTCCCTTCGTGGTGATTGACTGCTCGCGACAAAATGAGTCGATCAAGAATAGCACTGTGGACGTGTGCATAGAATTCGATTGTAAAGAGAATGTGTCGGCAAATACTACGACCTACTATCTCATTTTGCATGATCGGGTGGTTGAATACAATCCGTTGACAAACGTGGTGCGCAAAATCAATTAAATCCCAACGCTACTTACCTGCCCTCTCATGTGCCAAATTCGTAGAAATTTTCATCATGAAAATTGAGATACTTTACGAGAAAGACCACATTCTCCCGCCTGTCTTGGAAGTGAGCGGATCTCTAAATTGTTCCGATAATGACCGTACCAACATTTGTTGACCTGCAAGGGTTCATCGTTGATGGAAAATTTGTTGTGAAGGAAGTGGTTGTCCTACGAAAAGGAACAATTCTCTCGCATTATATATTTGGGAGTTCGATGCCGCAATATCTTCTTACGAAATCTGACAAATCATGCATCCGGTGGTTGACGGCAACACATCACAGGCTACGGTGGAAAGATGGAGACGTTCCGTACAGTATGGCTAAACAGCTAATTACGAAAGCTGTTGTCGATGCGGTCGATGAAAGAGATGATGCACCTCATATCGCATATGTTAAAGGGCTGCAGAAACGAGACTGGCTTGCGGATTTCCTCGATGAAAATACGAGAGCAGGTGTGATCATTGAGACACTGGACATGGACTACGAGGATATCATATCTCTAAAAAAGCTAAATGCTCTTAATACCTTATGATGTGGCAGACACGCAAAGCATTGTGCCTTGCAAAATGTATTTAAAATATTCAACTGGTGGTCTAAACGCCAGAGAGAAATGCATAAAGAAAGTAAAATATAATCAATCTTTAATGCATATAAAAATGTTTTTTATTCATCCCTCCCATCCAACCTCCTGCACGTGATGTACGCTAGATTAAGACGATAGTTATAATTATTATGTAAAAGTGGTACCATGTATGTTCAAACGGGTACCATGGAGCACTTTGCCTGGAGAAACCAATTGGTTTTACGGCATTCCAGGGAGCTTCAGAAGGCTGGGAGGCCGCCAGAGGAGAGGATGCAAGCGGTCGAAGCAACGAAGCGCCATGCCTAACGAACCGTTTTGTTTGTGTGGTTCCACCAACTCATTCAGGCTGGTGGAGCCACACAACGGTTCGTTGGTGCAGTCCTGCCACAACATTGGCAAGAGTGGCAGGACAAACCGCGTAGGCTGTCCTATAGAATGACACAGGTGCTCACCGGGCATGGCTGCTTTGGTGATTATCTGTGTCGAATCGGGAAGGAGGCGACGACGGTGTGCCACCATTGTGGAGACCCTCGGGATACGGCGCAGCACACGCTAGCAGCCTGCCCAGCATGGGCAAATGAGCGCCGTGTCCTGGAGCGGGAAGTTGTGAGGAACTTCTCGCTGGCCATCATCTTGCCAACTACTGTGGCCATCGAGAGGATATGACAAGTGGTGGCCTCCTTCTGTGAGGTAGTTATGTCACAGAAGGAGGCCGCCGAGCGGGCGCGCGAGCAGGCCGCGCATCCCGCTCGGAGAGGGGCCAGGGCGAGGCGACCTTCACCCCCTGGCCCCCTCCAATAGCCCTGAGGACCTGAGAGACCTCTAAGAGGTGGAGCGGCCCGTCAGCTTTCACCTCCGGTCACCACGTCGATGGCCGGGGGATGGACGGGCCGCGGGCGTCGGGTGACCTGGCGTCCGTGGCGGAGAAATCACGGGGGGGGAGGGGGCACGTTGTCGTTCCCTCCGGGATGAGCCTCGACAAGCAAGGCGCGGCGGGGGACTCTGTGATGTCTCACTAGAGTTCCCGGTCCCTCGCCGCAGCGCCCGAGGACGGTCACCGTGGGGTTTTAGCCGGTAGGAGTCCGGCATTAAAAAGTCCCCACGTCCCCACTAAAAAGTCCCCACGTCCCCACTAAAAAGTCCCACGCACCCGTTTGTTTGTCCAGGCGGCAGGGGAGGTGAACCCCTACGTGGCGAATAGGGGTAGCCGCTGGGATGGGATGCGAGGATGGGGTCACCAACCTGAGGAGGCTGGTGACCGCATCCTCCTATGGCATCCTGGAGGTCGGAGCGAAAGCTCCCGCGGACCAAACACCGGTATGAATGCTTTGCGTGGGTGAATGTGTGTGTGAGTGGTCCGGGGCATGGGATATTTACCGCGGGTGTTACCTAAGGCTGCAGGTTGGCCCGTTGTCGCGTGGTCAACGTGGTCAGCCAGCCGACAGCTTAGTCCCATGTCACGGGGCCTATGCCGTGGGTGCTGGTAACCAGGCGCCTGCGGTGGGAGGAGTGCCTCCCACCGGGAGGGGCCTGACAAGGCACGACGCGGCGGGGGACTCTGTGATGTCTCACTAGAGTTCCCGGTCCCCCGCCACAGCGCCCGAGGACGGTCACCGTGGGGTTTTAGGCGGTAAGAGTCCGGCACTACCCACCGGCCCGCCCTTCGGGTGGGTACGTTTGAATATTATCTGTCAAACTCATCTGTCTGAATGTTTTCGGATGAGGAAACTAGAGAAGGTCAAATACTTCCTAGGAATAGAATTTTGCAAAGACCAGAATGGGATAAGCATCAGTCAAAAGGGATACATCATCGATTTGCTATCCAGATTCGGCATGATTGATTGCAATCCCGTGAAAACTCCCAACGATCTGGGGATCAAACTGAAGAAGATCGAGGAGGACCTCTCACCTGGATCATCGAAACACCCGTATCGAGAGCTAGTGGGCTCATTGATGTATCTGGCCGTTTGTTCAAGGCCCAACATCGCTTATGCTGCGAATTATCTCAGCCAGTTTAACTCTGGACACGACGATAATCACTGGAACGTCGTAAAACGCGTGCTGCGATATCTGAAGAGTACGTTCGATGTGGGGCTTCGATAATCCAAGAAGCTCGAACCTTTGGCTGGCTTCGTCGATACAGACTGGGCCAACGACTCACAAAATAGGAGACCTTACTCCGGATTTGCTTTCGTACTAGGCGGATCACCAATATCCTGGGAATCGAAGAAACAGAGAACGGTGGCTCTTTCTACAACCGAGGACGAGAACATGGCTTTCACGGAGGCAACCAAGGAAGCTGTCCACCTTCGACATTTCCTGTTCGAATTGGGATTCGGCGGACTTGCATCCGTACGAATGTTTGATGACAACTGTGGGATCATCAAACTGGCGGAAAATCCTGTTTTCCACAACAAGAGCAAGCACATACAACCTGCGCGTCTGTCATCATACGATTATGCACATATGCCTAGTGCACGTCGAGGGTAAGTGTAAGATTCCACATTGGGGCGACTCGCATTGGGTCTTATGCCCCTGCCGTTGAGACATCGGGACCATCTGTTTGCGACTGCGCGCTAGCAGTTCTTCTGCGTTACGACGCACAGTGGGGCCAATGCGCGCCAAACGCGGTAAAAAGTGGTATTATACAAATATAACCACAATGAAATAATGATTCACTAATAGTTAATGGGACACATGGGTCGTGATTTAGTGTGATTTTTTTATCATTTGTCGATTTTTGATACGACTACATGATTTTCAAATGTTCAATCTTAAAATCATCCAAAATTATAATCATCGTTTATTGTTGTGTTGGTTCTTCAAAATAAATGATGAGTAATTGAATTAAATTTACTGGGTACGTATTTAAATTACACCAGAGTACATTTTTATATCTCTAACATTTTTTGAGTTATAACTAATTGAACATGTTCAGTTTTCATTTCATTTTTTAATTATGAATGCAGTGTGATGCAGTGTTCATTTTAGTTGCTTTTTGTAGAATGAAGTCATACCTTTTTTTTAAAAAAAAAATTAGCTGCTACTAGCTGCTACTGCGAAAAATACAGAAATGATCAACTGTTTCGGTACGTGCGAGCGTCGGCGATTGCGAGCATTGTTACGATTTTCAAAAATACGTTAGAACAAGGAAACAATGCATATGTTCCATTGTTTTCGCCTCGAATGCTATAAAAGCATAAAACGATCACGAATTTGGAGCATTTGTCGTTTGACGTTCCTAACTTGTAAGTTGTGAGTGAAATATTTAGTGTTAAAGTAATGGAATTTCAAAGTGAAGCAGGTAGGTACAGATATAATATATACAGTACATAATATAATATAATACAGTTTTCGTAGCAAAAGTTTCATTTTAATAGGATGACATTTTCTTTTAAATCCTAAGGTTCATCAGGAGTACGTGTGTTTTCAATGATGCAGTTGTATAGTATCATGACACAGCATCAAAATTATGATTTTGAAAAAAAACTGGAATTTCTAGAGTCGTTCTTGATGAGCCAGAATAATTATTCTGTGGAGAACCAGAAAATTTTGAAAACAAAAATTATAACTTTGAAGTCCCGTTTCAGGAGAAGATGGCAATTAGCGAATAGACGACACGACCTTTTCTTAAAACAAAATCAAAATTGGTTTCGGCAAACTGTCACTGTTCCAAAACCTATACATAAACAGGGACGACCTCGAAAATTGTTTGAAGAGCTATCCGAACGTACCAAGAGAAAAAGGACAGAGGATATTAGAGCAAATTCAGAGTTAGAGGAATTGCAATTTGCGACTGAATCAAAGCTCCGAATGTCTGGCCAATTAGAGGCTTCAAAAATATTGAAAGACATCAGAGCATCTCCGGGCAGAGCTAAAAAGTTAAGAAAAGCATATGTAAATGCAGAAAATAATAAGAGAGAGCAACTGTCAACATTAGATGCTCTACAAAAATACATTGACGCAGATTTGTCGCGAAGGCAATATGAAATTATAAGGACCTGTGACAGGACATTATTTCCGTCGTATAAAAAATTACGCCACGAAATGAGTCACTGTTATCCAAAGCCAGAAGCTTTTTATGTGACAGATAGATGTGTCGAAGTAAATCTACAAAATTTACTAGATCATACAGCGACACGTTTAGTGAAATATTTAGAAGACATATTAACAAGATTAGAAGAAAATCAGCGTGAACTAGAATTAATTAGTAAGTGGGGGTGTGACGGTTCACAACAAGTAGAATATAAACAAACATTTGAAAACGAAAATGATAGGGATGCTCAAATATTTCAAACTTCGATGTTGCCATTGCGATTAATTTGTGGTAAATGCAACAATTCAAACCTAAAACTGTATTAGTTTACAGATACAATTTTTTTTTATTAAAAAAATGTTTTTATTTATTGTTAGGAAAAAAAATTATATGGCAAAATCCGTTTCCGTCATCACCTCACTACTGCCGCCCAATCCGAATAATATTTCAAAAAGAAACTCCGCATATTATTAAAGATCAAATAGATTATATACAAAAACAGATCGACAAATTAACCAATACTCTAATAGATGGTAATGAAAGAACGATTTCAAATATCTGTTAAGAGATTGATATTCTAATTAGTTACTATAATTATTTCCGATTACAGGAAGTGCAGTGTCTATTAAACACACACTGATACTTGCAATGGTCGATGGTAAGGTATGCAATGCTGCCACTAACACGGTGTCAACCATGAAATGTTACATTTGCGGAGCAACCTCAAAAGATTTTAATAATTTATCAATAAAAAAACCAGTTAATCCAAATGCATTAAAATTCGGCTTGTCAATTTTGCATGCAAGAATCAGATTTTTTGAAAGTTTATTGCATTTATCCTACAAACTACCGATACAGAAATGGCAAGTAAGAACTGAAGCCGATAAAAATATAGTAAAAGAAACAAAGAGGGAAATCCAGGACAAATTTAGAAAAGAAATGGGTTTATTAGTGGATATGCCAAAACAAGGATACGGTAATACTTTAAGTTAATATTATCAATTTTAAAATAAAAATATCTCTGTAAAAATGAATTTGCAGAAAATTAATTTTTGTTTAATGGTTCAGGCAATTCCAATGATGGAAACACAAGTCGAAGATTTTTTAAGAAACCGGAAATATCAGCTAGGATTACTGGCATAGATATACATCTAATAAGAAGGTATAGACTAAAACCTGTCTTTCTTTCAATTCTGCAATAGTTTAACTTAAAAAGACTTCATCTTCCTTTTACATTTTTGAAAAAAGATTGGTTTTGTTATAAAAATAGATTCAAAGTTATTTTGGAAGTTATATCAAGTGGGCACCAAGTCAATGTGAAAAAATTCGGAATTTATACCATGGATACAGCTAAATTGTATGTACAACTGTATTCCTGGTATCCAATGACGCCAACGGTACATAAAGTTCTCATTCATGGACCTTTAGTAATTCAAGATGCATTGGTACCAATCGGACAATTGTCCGAAGAAGCGATAGAAGCCAGAAATAAGTACGTTCGGAATTATCGTTTACACCATGCTAGAAAATTTAGTAGAGAAGGGTGCAATATGGATGTTTTGAAGAGGTAGGATTAAATATTGACTATAAGTTACTGCAATACGTTACAATTAACTAAAAATCGAATATTATTTAACTATTTTTATTATGAATAGGCTTCTAGTCACGTCGGACCCTTTATTATCTAGCTTAAGAAAAAAAATTATAAAAAAATCAGAACCGTATACAAAAGATGCTACAGACATGTTTCTCCCAATTTCGAAAACACAGGAAGAAGAGGAAGAAGAAGATACGAATGAAGAAACGGATGAAGAATCATTCATCAATTCATGAATTTTTCTATTTCCAAATATATACGTAATTCTAATTAAAACGTGTATTATTTGTCCCTACCACAAAATCCTTGGATAATTTTGAGATTGAACATTTGAAAATTATGTAGTTGTATCAAAAATCGACAAATGATAAAAAAAATCACTTCATTGTGGGTATATTTGTATAAAACCACTTTTTACCGCGTTTGACGTGCAATGGCCCCACTGTGCGACGTATGTGTTTTTCTCTCCGCGCCTACATCTTTTTGCTTTGTATCATTAATAAATACTCTTTATTAATTAACTTCTTTTCAATATGACTGCGAGTGTTCCTGGCTCATGTCACACTACAGGACTTGGAGATGGTATCTTTCGACGTGCGCGCAGCATTTCTGTACGGCGAACTGGCAGAAACAATTCACATGGAGATGCCTGAAGGAGTCAACCTCAGAGACAGTGCAGACCGGGAGGATGAGTGCTGTGACCGTAAGAAGTGTGACATGGTATGTCTGCTGAGAAAATCACTGTACGGCTTAAAGCAAGCGCTGCGTAGTTGGAATCAAAAATTCAATACGTTCTTAAATAAATACAAATATAGAGAAACAAACGCAGATAAATGCATATATGTAGGCTACTACGATATACACAACGTGTATCTCGCGCTTTTTGTGGATGACGGGCTAGTTACGAGCAAATCCAAAAGTGCACTCGATGCAATAATAGGCCACCTAAGCGACGAATTTGATATTACGGTGGGGGGCGCTAGTTCGTTCGTGAGGTTGCAAATCTGTAGAAATAGGAGAGTAAAGAGTATGTTCATTTAACAAATACCGTATCTGAGAAATACAGGGTGCGTTTCAAAAGTAGTAGGACTGATTTTTTATAGTCCGAGCGAGGCGTAGAAACAAAGTCTCTATTGGTGGGAATTGTGGCGGGGGGTGCCGCGAAGAGAATGCATGCTTACATAGTCGCCTCTGAACGTTTGGATAGTAAATATCGCCAAAACATTGAGACTCTGTTTACACATCTCGTCACAAGCCAAGATGAACCGTACACTCGAGCAGCGCTACGCGGTAAAATTTTGCGTGAAGCTTGGGAAAACTGCAACCGAGACTTACACAATGATAAAGGATGCTTTTGGAAATAATTCAATGGGCCGATCAAGTATTTTTGAATGGCACAAATTGTTTAAGGAAGGAAGGGAGCAAGTTGAAGATGACCATCGCTCAGGACGACCATCAACATCTCGAAGTGATCAAAATGTACGGAAAGTGAAAGAGATTTTGGACACTGATCGTCGTCTGACTATTCGACTGATTGCCGAAGAGTTGGATATGTCATTAGCATCCGTATTTCGAATTGTGAGTGAGGATTTGAACATGCGGAAAGTGTGTGCGAAATTGGTTCCGAAACTTTTGACAGACGAACAGAAGGCAAACCGGGTGCAGATTTCCCAAGAAATTGTGGATCGTTTGAGGGATGAACCGAACTTTTTGGAGAGTGTGATCACTGGCGACGAAACGTGGTGTTTCGAATACGACCCGGAAACCAAACGTCAGAGCGCAGAGTGGCACACGAGTGGGTCTCCAAAACCCAAAAAAGCACGAATGACCAAGTCAAAAGTGAAAACAATGCTCATCGTTTTTTTTTACCACCAAGGCGTCGTTCACAAAGAATTTGTTCCACCTGGCAAAACTGTGAACGCACAATTTTGCTCGAACGACTACGGAAAAGAGTGCTCCGCGTGAGACCAGCGATGGCCAGCACTTGGAAATTGCATCACGACAACGCACCGTGCCACACCGCACTGTTGGTACAGGAGTGGCAGGCCAAACACAACTTGTTAACGCTACCTCATCCACCTTACAGCCTGGACCTGGCTCCACCTGACTTTTTCCTTTTTCCCCGATTAAAAAGGCAGATGAAAGGACGTCGTTTTGACACAATTGAGGCAGTGCAAGAGGCCGTAACGCGTGGATTGAGGAACATCCCGGTTGAAAATTTCCAGCAGGCGTATGCGGACTGGCAGACTCGCTATACTAAATGTATTAATTCAGGAGGGTGTTATTTCGAAGAATATTTACGACTTATACGAATATCTGCAATAAATTTGTTTTGATCAAGTCAGTCCTACTACCTTTGAAACGCACTCTGTATTATGAACCGGTTCGGAATGAATGATGTAAATCCTAAGTTTTTATTCCAGTTCATTACGAAATATAGACAGTTTTCTTATTTTCAACTAGCCGTAAATTTACTTTCCAATAAAAGATAATCATCCAACCACAAACACGAGTCAGCTTCAACACGAGTAAAAGGGCTAATCGCGACATCTATGTTATCATACAACAGACATTGTATTGCTGTCATCTAGGCTTTGTACAAGTGATGTGCACGTTATCGACCTCTCTGTATTGTCTTGTATCGGCAGTTAAAGTAATAATATATAAATTCTTGTGAGTATACAACTGTGATTTCTTCAATTACTATTTCACCAACCAATAGGTTATGAGCCTAGGGCTTCTTGAAGAAAGATAAATTTGATCTGTATTAAAACTTTTAAAAACAGTCCTTTCGCAATTTCAAGAATCGACCGTAATTTATTAACAAAAATTGTCGTCAAGATATCCGTGTGTATATTAGACTCTCAAGTTTTGAGTCGAGAGGATGTAGCTGTGTTCTTTATTCACAGTTGCTGTTTAGTCTACGTGAGATATGTTAGCGACAGCTTATTTTAAGGGACGTCGAGGGCAATTAGCTCGACGATATTTCGTTTTCGAACGATTTATGATAGGGACTCGGCCTGCGTGCGGCCCAAGAGGGATGGTCGTAAGGATACAAACCAGATGCCTGTCGATGGCTAGTGACTCGGAGTCACGTAGCTATCGGGCGTCATAGGATTGATTGTTTGAAAGAAACCATGGGTATGTTAGGAAAAGGCAAGCGACCCGACGTTGTCTTGCTTTAAAGAATAGGAACGCTGTTCCTTGAGGATCTGGCCACGGAGTGGGGAAGGCGAGGGTGCCTTCTGGTAAGAGGACTAAGTTTGACCTCTTGGCACTTACCCCAGAACCTTGGCGGCGAGAACGTTCCGAAATTTTCAAAGTTATATTCAAATTTATAACAGATAGGACTCAAAAGGTCTACGTGTATTAACTTCAATATTCGAGTGGATCCGATAATCGGTGTAAAGAACACTAGAGGAAATCTGTCAACCATCCGGTTCGAGGTTTGACGTTGGGAGTTCAACTGGAAGCAAAGCTACCACGACCTTAGGATTGGCATTACAATCATCGTCAACGACAACACACGGTTCAGATACGACTACTGCAATCGAAATCCACTTGTGGCGCTGCTTCGCTGCGGCGTGGGGCTGCTCGTGGGAATTTTTATAGGAGGACGAAAAGGAAAGGAGGGGGCGCGTTTCGTCCGGGCCTGCTAGTGGACTCATCAGTAATAAGGCTTTCTAGCAGGCCCTGCCTTAGACGACTGGTATATTGGGAAGTCGTTCGAGGAGTGTATATATAGCAACTGAGAGGTCGGTCGAGCGCTTGTGAGAGCGCGACCCCTCTGGTGGCGAGCATGGGAGGCGACGCCACACAGTCAAGGTAGGCTCGTTATTGATCTGCCAATCAGATTGTCTATAGTCCCTATTTCCTCGCTCGAAATCCTTTTTTTCTTTCCCCTAAAAAATGACGACTAGAAATGCGCAAGTCGGCAACGGAACAGAGCTACAGATCCAAGTGTTAAAATTAAAACGGCGCGCGTTCAAAACGCAAACGACAATGTTGATAAACTTCGTGAACTCGTATCAAAATTCCGCGATTGAAAAAGTAAAACTGCGTAATCGGATTAATCGTTTGCAAAAACATTTCGAATCGTTTGAAAATATTCAAGACGAATAGGTCCTCCTCGAAAACGTCGAAGACGCGGCATGCGAGCGTGAAGCAGTCACTGAACCTTTCGACGAAGCGATAGCCGTCGCGACCGTATTACTGGAAACAGTGAATCAATCCACGCATCAATCAAACGTACGAACTACAACGTTGGACGGTGCAGCCTCGCCCATGCCAACTGCGTCATTCTTCGCGTTACCGGTTCATCTTCCGAAAATCGACCTACCGAAATTTGACGGATGCATCGAAAAGTGGATTACGTTTAAAGACGCCTTTCAAACAATGATCCACTCGCAACCGAGTTTGAACAACGTGCAGAAATTGCAATATCTTCGTTTATCGCTAACCGGACGAGCGGAATCTGTTATCGATGCATTCACCATAAGCGAAGAGAATTACGAAGCCGCTTCGAACCAATTAAACGACATTTATGACAATAAACGTACAGTGAGTGTAAAAAGTATTCGTACACTAGTCAATTTGAACAAAAACTTTGCAGAACTTTGTTTATTACAAAAGTATGTTAACAAAAACATACATACATATTCTTAGAAATCTCTGAAACAAATGTCATTAACAACAAATTATTTATTTATATTTATTATGAAAATATTAACAAACTTCTAGAAATTGACCTAAAATATACGCGTAAAAAATATTCGTACAGTCTTTGATTCGTAACATTCCACATAGAACGATTACAAGATAATCCATGATATGTAAACATACTTAGCATCAGTATGTCTGGAGACGCTGTCGGTATAGGTAGTATCCTAAATTCAAACATTATCAACGAAATTATCAGTAAAATGGGACGAAAACGCAAGGAAACCTCTGAAGAAGAAAGGAAAATTGTTATAAATTTACATAATAAGTGTAAAACACTGAGTGAAATTTCTAAAGTTTTAAATAGACCGAGGTCCACGATTCAAGGAATCATTGACAGATATGGCGATCGAAAAACTGTAAAAAATAATCCAAGAAACGGACGTAAACAAATAATAAATGAGTATACCGGCCGATGGATAATTCGAAAAATAAAGCAAAATCCAAAGATAAGTGCGGTGAAAATCACAGCTGAACTTAAAAATGATCTGGACATTAATGTATGCAGTAGCACAGTGCGTAATTTTTTACGGGATAGAGGATATCGCGGCAGAGTAGCTCATAAGAAATATTTCGTAAATGAAATTAATAGAAAGAAACGATTGCAATTCGCAAAAGAGTACGTTAATGTTCCTATGGAGTACTGGAACCGTATTATATTTGTAAGGAAAGCATCCTTAGTTATATTAAATTTAGCGCGTAAATAGGTCAATAAGTTAGATCTCCAATTGTATGAAGATAATTTAATGAATAGACAGGTGGCGTCAGTACGACAAGGTAAGCCAAAGTGCGAAGATATAGGAACTACAAAAGAATTATAACAAATTACATATAGGAAAATTAATCAAGAAACAACGGTGTGAATAATAGCATTGAATGTTATTTCTTTGTTATTACAGGTAGGATAAATAATTAGTCTAAGTTATTATATTAATATTTTGTTCAAAATAATAAAATCTTTGTTATTACAGAGAAACAATTCTACTCATTATTCACCAATAACCTGCATATTAAATAAAGCATTATATATTTACTGATGAGAGTAAATTTAACATATTTGGGTCAGATGGACGATGTACAGTATGGCGAAAAAAAAAAATACCGAGTATGAAAAAAGAAATTTGAAGCCGACCGTAAAGCATGGAGGAGGATCAGTCACAGTTTGGGGCTGCATGAGTGCGAGCGGGGTTGGATCCCTCCATTTTATCGATGGTATCATGGATCACAAAATGTACATCGATATTCTAAAAGAGCATCTTCAGGTTAGTGCAAATAAAATGCAGTTACAGGGCAATTATATATTTTTGCAAGATAATAATCCGAAGCATAATGCTTATAATACACGTCAGTGGATCCTATATAACGTGTCGCAGCAATTAAAAATCCCTCCACAGTCTCCAGACGTAAATGTGATAGAGCACTTATGGAGTCATTTTGAAGAAAAAATTCAAGACCATCACATTTCTTCGAAACAAGATTTAAAAAATGTATTTTTAGAGGAATGGAACAAAATTTCTAGTACTATAACCAAAAATTTAGTAAATTCAAGGCCGCAAAGGCTTCAAGCGATTATACAATCTAAAGGAAATCCCACTAGATACTAAAATAGCAAATAGACTGATTTTTGTTACGTTTATGTACTAAAATCTATAGTCTTTGTTGTAAAATTAGAAGTGTACGAATACTTATTACACGTATATTTCACGTCAATTTCTGGAAATTTGTTAATATTTTCATAATAATTATAAATAAATAATTTATAGTTAATGACATTTGTTCCAGAGATTTCTAAGAATATGTATGTATGTTTTTGTTAACATATTTTTGTAATAAACAAAGTTCTGCAAAGTTTTTGTTCAAATTGACTAGTGTACGAATACTTTTTACACTCACTGTATACCCGTTATTCGTCACGCATCCGGAAGCCATTCGCGATTTCGTCAATCATGTTCAACTCCACATCCGATCTCTCCAAGCACTCGGCCGGACTTGGGAAGACATGGCAAACGACTTCATAACGAGCATGATGATTTCAAAAATGTCTTCTGAAACGCGAAAGGCGTGGGAACGCACACTCACGGAACCGAAGTTCCCAAAGCTCTCGATATTCTGTAACATTTACGTATCACCTCGCAGCAATCGAAGGAACCGGAAACGGTCGCGAGTCATCAACGCACGGATTACGCGCGCGAACCCGCAAAATGTACCACGCAACGGTCTCTGCGTCCATTTCAAAGGTCACCATCGGTTTCGAAATCCCAGCTGTCACCATCTCGATGGTCGCCTCCATCCACGCGAAAATTCAAACAGACACACAGTGGCTCACGAAAGTATTCGAACGCTTACATATGCAAACTTGAATGACCGAAATAATGTACATTAAAGTAATTTGCTGAAACAAGTAGATGTCAATAGGAAGATGGAAGTCTTAAGATTATGTCAGTAAAATTTGAAAAGGATTTAACAACGTAAAGAGGAGTTATAAGACATTTATTAGAAAGATGCGCATGGTAAGCGACTCACAAAAGTATTCGAACGCTACATGTATTATTAAATTATTTAATATTAATATTTTGTTGGACCACCTTTAGCAGCTATAATGTCTCTTAGCCGACGTTCCATACTATAAACCAATGATTTTGTAAAACTATACTCAATGGAGTTCCATATTTCTATAATTTTATTTTTCAGTGTTTGCTTTGATATTATTTGAAATTTATTTAATCTTTCTCCGATTTCAGCCCCTAAATTTTAAATCGGATTTACGTCTGGACTTTGCGGTGGAGTAATTAACATGTGTGGTGTGTTATAGACGATCCATTCTTTTATAATTCTAGCAGTATGCTTCGGATCATTATCTTGTTGGAAGTGGAAATCTTCCAATAATCCTAGTTTACTGGCACTTTCTTTAAGATTATTCTTTAAAATATTTAAATACTTATATTTATCAAGTATTCCGTCAATAAATATTAAGTTTCATGCAAATGTCGAATTTCCAATTCTGTATTTGGTTTTCTCCACACATAATTTTGACCATCTGAGCCAAAAATATTAAACTATGACTCGTTCGAAAAGATGACTTTATCCCGAAAAGAATTATCTTTATTAATGTAGGTTTTCGCAAAAGTCTAAAAAAGTCTAACTCAGACCTAACCCAAACCTAACTATTCTACCTAGTAATTAACCCGTTGCACTCAAGGGCTCCGGAGCGGAGCCATTTAAAATTTGTCTTCAAACTCGAGGGCTCCGCTACGGAGACAATGCAAATAATTTTCAGTTTTTAACATAAGAACAAAAACAAATCGTAAAAACTAGTTGTAGGATGTTTCGCTGTTGGTGACAAATGACGGTCGCAGCTCGCGGATTGTTATGCTCTCGATAACAGCAAATAATCGCGGTTTGAGCAACATTCTGTTGTCCGCACTTGGATGCAAGTGAGTTAAGTCCTATTATTTAGTAGTAGAGTGTATCAGATTCGAGTTTATCTGTTGTTTTTATATTTTGAATTCATATTTATATCCCCGATATGGCAAATAAAAGAAAAATTTGTGAAAATTATAGTGATATTGAAAGTAGTAGCGATGAATTAGAATTTGAAGTTTCTAGTGAACATAACATAAATAATATAGACGCTCTTACCCATGATAACGCAGACAATATTGAACTAAACCATGAATCCGATTCTAATGATAGTGACATATTTCCTGTTGTACGACGATACATACCGAGAATTGAAAGTGATACCGGAGAAAATGTAGAAGACACAGCAGATTCAACTGGAAATGACGAATGGATAGATGTTTCGGAAGTGGATAATATTCCATCTCCTATGGATTTCGATATTTCACCTCGAATTGCCGGACCACAAATTTCCAACGATATAAAAGAACCATTATTTTTTTTTCGATTATACTTTACGGATACATTGATTGATTCCATAATAAAAGAGACAAATGATTACGCAAATTCAAAACTGCGAGGAAAGCAATTGTCAAAGAGATCAATATGGAATACATGGAGTGATGTTAATCGGAAAGAATTTCTGGCCTTCATTGGAGTGATCTTGAATATGGGAACCATGCCGGTTGCAAATTTCCAGAAATATTCCATTCTTTTCAGACGTATTTACCCGAGATAGATTCCAACAAATATTTTGGATGCTTCATTTACACAAAAATGCACCAGTAGGCAGAAATACATGCTTAAGGACCCGCATTCAAAAGGCTAATAACTTTTTACAATACATCAACTAAAAATTTTCCGAACATTTTGTACCTTATCAGTCGATTTGCGTTGATGAATCCATTAGAAAATTTAAGGGGAAAATATGTTTTATGACATATAATCCAGCTAAACCCACTAAATGGGGAATTAGAATTTACGTTCTGGCCGACTCAAATACCGGTTATGTTTATTCGGTTTTGCCTTATTACGGCAGTATTACTTCTGAAAATCTCATAAGACCTGATCTGCCTGTCAGTTCCAGAATTCCCTTAGACCTGTATAGAAAACTATTGGACAATGTTCCTAATGCTAAAGGTTATCACATGTATACCGACAGGTATTATACAAGCATACCCCTTGCTGAAGAACTGCTAAAAATGAATTGTTTCCTCACCGGCACAATAAAAACAAATAGGAAATATTTACCAATGGTAATAAAAAAAGCGCAATTTGTAAGAGACAGAAAAACAGTGGCTTACAGAAAAGGCAAAACCCTAGTTCTCGCATGGAAGGACAAAAGGATTGTAACTTTGTTAAGTACTCGTAATGAAGCGGGTTTGATATCGGTTGATAGAAGAGTACGTGGTGGTGAATTAGTCAGAATACAAAAACCTAAAATTGTTATTGATTACACAAAAAATATGCGTGGAGTAGATCGGGCCGACCAATATGCTGCAACATATTGTTTTTTGAGAAAATCCCTGAAATGGTGGAGGAAATTATTCTTCTGGGAGATGGAAATGTGTACTGTAAATTCATACATATTGTACACTTCTGTTAAAAAAATAAATAATGAAAAACCAATGTCACATTTGAAGTTTGTAAAATTGTTGGTGGACGAATTGATTGGGAATTTTCGACAAAACAGCACATCTCGAAAATACACTTACACACCAAATACGGAGGGCAGGCTCAACAACCACCTACACATTATACGTTCTGGAACCAAGGAAGATTGTGTAGTGAGTTCCAATAGAAAAATTCCGGGTGAAAGACGGCAGACCCATTATTTTTGTGATACCTGTCTAGAAAAGCCAAGATTACATATTGGCAATTGCTTCGAGAGGTATCACACTTTCGACGATTACAAAATGTAATAATTTTATAATTTTTTGTTTTTTTATATATCATAACATTTGTATTCATAAACAATTAAAAAAATACTAATATACAACGATGACTTTTCTTTTAATGCGAATATCATTAACTTACATGTGAATATGATCTTTTCACTAAAATCGCTTCGAGTTGCTGGTAATATGAATGAAAAAAAACTTCGAGTGCAAAGGGTTAATAAATGTATATCAATATTTAAATGAGTTGCATTTTAATTGTCCTAAAATATCGGCACGAACAACCCAATAAATATATTGAAAGACTGATAGTAAAGTACAATATGAGTGTTGCGAAACCGACATGTATTCCGTTAGATCCTGGTGTTCAGGCGTACAGCCGGGCCCACGACATTGTCTACGGGCTTTATGGCCACGGCTAGCGTGCTGTCTTGCGTTAATAAAGACAACGGTCGAAACACTCTCGAAGTCCTCGACCGATCCATTGTTCCATAAGTCCGTACCCTAAAAGTGCAACATTTGCAACGCACGTGAGCTGCCCTCGGCCACTCTAGCATTTTTTCTCTATACTCCATTGTTTTCGACACCAAGGACCTCCGGAACTTTCTCCGAACGGAAAATTCCTACGCCGTGCATCTTCTCTGACAGTTAGAAATAGTCACACCCACTACCATCGTCAACTACTATTAGCCAAAATTTGTACATCCCCATCCACAACAGTTTCCACCAATAGCAATAGAACCGAAACTATGTAAACCGCGAGGATCGCCAAAAATGTTACTTGTTCTTCCAAAAGTCAATCAGAACAACCGAATAAAGAACAAACACAAACCGTTTTCAGTGCATTATTTATCATAACCTGCTCCGACGATATTAATTTGCCGAACGAACAAGCCGGATTCGTGACTTGAGAACTTACAATTCTCAAAGGAAAGTCCGCGATACATATCCGGTACACCTGGTCTGAAATTAAGTAAATGTAATTGTTGGAAATATACATATTATATTATACGTTAAGGATGTTGTGGTATGGAGCGCGCGACACATGTATACACACATCTACGACTCCCCTCTTGGGAGCAATACATGATGGGTGTGAGCCTTCTGCGCCGTTGCATGCCGCGTCGGCACTCCGAATCTGACTCCAATCAGTGTTAGTCAAGTTAACTGTTACGTTCCAAGTTCGATATTGAACTTTCTCTCTTTTGTTTCCACATAAAGAAGTATTAATTATCCCCATTTTTCTCAACAGTAATGTATCGAGAGGGTGTGAAACGTTGCCTTATAGAGAATTGTTAGGATGTCTAATGTATTTAGCAGTGACGACTCGGCCGGATATAACATTTGCAATAAGTTATTTGAGTCAATTTAATAATAGTTACAATCGAACACATTGGAATGCGGCAAGAGGAGTGTTGCGCTACCTCAAGGGAATCGCCCAATATCGGTTAGTGTTTAAGAAGGATATGGAACATATAAAGGGATATGCAGATGCGGATTGGGGCAATTGTGTGAATGATAGGCATTCCTACACAGGATTTGTTTTTGTACTGTCTGCAGCACCGATTACTTGGGAATCGCGCAAGCAAAGAACAGTGGCTTTATCCTCGACTGAAGCGGAATATATGGGGTTAGCGAATGCTACAAAGGAAGGGATTTACTTAAAGAATTTCTTGTCGAAAATTGGGTTAAAGGGAAAGGAACAAATAACCATATATAATGACAACTTAGGTGCACAGAACCTATCCGAAAATCCCATGTATCACCAACGAACGAAGCATATTGATTTAAGACATCACTTTGTTCGCGAGGCCATTCAAAACGGCGAAACTGTTATTGAGTATTTGAAGTCGGAGGATATGACAGTCGACATATTGACAAAAACGTTGCCGCGAGCGAAACACGATAGATGTGTAAGAGGGTTGGGAATTGAAACCTTTTCCGATTTCTCTGAGGCATCGAACACTGCGTGACACCTCCCAGCGAGTTACACTAGACCGTTCTGGTACACGCGTCAGTGAATTTTTTGCCAGCGCAAGCGGTTAAAAGAAATTTCACGCGGCTACCTGGCCAGTACCCAACGCAACGGTACGTTTCGAAGACATTAATAATTATGGGGGAGATTGTCGGGTTTGTTATTTGACCCCCCAGCCCCCTCAGACCTATATGCGTCGATGTGCACTATGGGCAATATACTCGGGAAGGAAGAACGATTGTGGAATAACCGACAGATCGTATTTCGTCTACCACCCGCAACGAAGACGAGCGACGAAGGCCAAAATAGCGATCACCTGTTTCAATTGTGGGAAAATGGGACATTGTGCACGAGAATGCCGAAAGCCGAAGGCAGAATGCAGCATCTGCAAGAAATTAGGACACCGACAAGAGAGTTGTCCGGAAAAAGAGGTAAATATTGTACAAAATATTAAGAACCGTACTTGTTGGAATATGCGACATCTTCTATCACTTAAGGAAGACACCAATTAGTCAGTGTCAGTGTCGATAAAGTAGATTATGACAATATACAGTGACTCGCATTAATATTCGGACACCATGCTGTGTGCGAGATTATTGCTCTATATATTTGTTTACACTAGTGTTATTGAGTTGTTTTTTTCGTAATATATTAAAACACTTATTGTAGTTAGTAGAAACATAAACTTTATTTATTTCACACACATAATTTTTTGCAAAATAAGTGATAAAGTCAAGAATGTCGAAATTTAACATCGCAAAAATATTCGGACAGTGAATAACTTACATAAATTTTATATAAAATATACATATTTTTTGAACAGTATTAATATCTTGTAGGTTGACCCTTTTGTCTTATTACTTCCTGTAATCGTTTGGGCATATTTGTTAGAATTTTATTTAAATATTCCTGTGTTATACATTTCCATTCTTGTAATAAACGTTCTTTTAATTCTTTTATTGTTTTTATGGGTGTTGTTCGAATTTTACGATCCAATTGATTCCATAAATTCTCAATAGGATTTAAATCTGGCGATTGAGGCGGAGGGTGTAACACTTTAGGACAGTTATATAGTAAGTATTCCTGAACGATTCTCGATTTGTGCTTAGGATCGTTGTCCTGATAAAACTTAAAACTATTGCGTACGTTCATATTAACAGCACTTTTGATTAAATTTTGTTTCAATAAGTCTAAATATTTCATCTTATCTAAAATGCCGTGGATAAAAACTAGTTCACCAACACCTGCAGTTGAGATGCAACCCCACACCATTACACTGCCATCGCCGTGTTTCACTGTTGCTCTCAAATTTTTTAATTTCAATTCTTCGTTGACTTTACGCCATATCGTTCTTCGTCCATCTGACCCAAAAAGATTAAATTTGCTTTCATCCGCAAATATTACATTGTTCCAGCATGTTTGGTCTTTAGAAACGTAGTCTTTAGCAAAATTTAATCGTTTCTTACGATTCACTTCGTTTATGTATGGTTTTCTTCGTGGAACCCTGCCGTTGTATCCATGGTTTTTTAATACCCGACGCACTGTGTCGGGATGCACTTTCTTTCCAGATTCTTGGAATAATTCGGCAGCTAGTTTTATAGCACTTTTTTTACGATCATTCTTTATTTTTCTAACAATCTTGCGTTCTTCGCGAGAATCTAATAATTTTGGACGTCCCTTTTGCCGAATTGAATCGATTCGATCTTCATGAATATACCTGTGTACAATATCTGCTACAGTACTCTTGCTTACATTTAGCAATTTGGCTATTTCTCGATATGATTTTCCCTTTTCTTTGTGGTAAATAACCAGTTGTCGAATTTCAAAGGATGTATTTTTGCCTTTTCGTCCCATATTCACTAATAATACGTCTACTATTAACGAAGTCAATAACAGTACTGACTCTTGGATGCACGCTAGACGTTATGTTTACAAACAATGTACACTAGCAAAATAACCGACTGGATCCAACGACTTACTACAGCCAATAAACTGTTGTGTCCGAATATTTTTGCGATGTTAAATTTCGACATTCTTGACTTTATCACTTATTTTGCAAAAAATTATGTGTGTGAAATAAATAAAGTTTATGTTTCTACTAACTACAATAAGTGTTTTAATATATTACGAGAAAAACAATTCAATAATACTAGTGTAAACAAATATATAGAGCAATAATCTCGCACACAGCATGGTGTCCGAATATTAATGCGAGTCACTGTACATATAAAGTGATGTACCAACGCCCTCCTTCTTCTTCTTGTAAAAGTGTTCCATCAGCAAACACGTGTTTAGTTGCGTAGCAGAGTTTCTATATTGTTGCGACGGTATGAAGATGCCGCGCAATACCGCGAAATTGCATCGTCGCAATGGTGTAAAGAGGCTTCGCGATGAGGTGAAGCTGCCACACAAAAACGAGCGGGTGCGAGCAGCCGCCTTCCGTTGCCAAATGAAAGGGCCGTCGTTTGAAAGGAGAATAACGCGAAACCTCGAACTGAACGGACGTTTCATTTGTGAAATTAATAAAGTTAAATAGTTGTGTTTTGATCGTTCTGTGTTTGTGTTGTTGTGTTAATTTTTCCGTATCGTAAATATGCGTCGTTCGACGAGCAATACTCCCCGGCGTAACAATATGTTTACATTGTTTAACTTCTCCTAATATTTTACATTATCAATAAAGTGAAAGTTCTGATGCATAGTCTGTTTCTGCCTATATAATTATTGCCTATCTGCTGGGATCACGGCACAGTTTTTGGATTTAATTTGCAACAGTACTAATGTGTATAAAATTCACGTTCGAGTTAACGGTCACAAGGTAGAAAGCTTAATAGATACCGGAAGCGCATGTACTATCGTTCATTCGTCGATAACGAAGAAATTCTGTATCAACACGAAAACCGTGGAGGATACAATATTTAAAGGATTTGCCAATTAATCCGTAGTTATTAAGAGAATCGCGCCGATTACGACAAAAATCCAGAATGTAACAGCGCGCGTAGATTCCCACATTATTCCGGACGAATATACGGCTCATGACGTAATCCTTGGAAGAGATTTCCTACAGCAAGAGCATATCGTAATGTTGAAACGGGGAAATCAACTCATCTTTAACGATTTGAGAGATTCAAGAGAACCGCGAATAATTTCGGCGATAGATATTTATATTATCGAAGCAAACCCTAAATTGGATTTGGGAAACATCGAGAAGAAGGAACGAGAATTATGCATCGCGTTAATTGAAGAATTCCGTGATTGCGTATCGTCGTCAATGCGAGATCTTGGAAGAACAAACACGGCACACAGTGGTTCAGATTGGAAACCCGTGTGCCATTTCCTTAAAAAATTGATACTCACATATCGATATTTGATAAGTGTATACTATTTCTTAAATGTCCAGCAATCTCGAAAATGAAGATATTTATACAATTTGATATAGTTTTTTAGTAGCAATGGCGACTTGAAGTCGGATTTTTTGTGGATAGTGTCTTTCATTAGAAAAATTGCATTTCTTCTTTCATGCTCTCTGATGTTCCTATTCAATATTTTCCTGTTCTCTTTTTTTTAAAGTAAAGAGCATTCTTCCATGATAGGAAACCGCTCCTTACATTAATGATTACCGTATAAAATGTACTGGAAAAGTAATGCTGAATGAAATATAACAAATTTTTCAAGTTTCTTGCAGTTGACAAAGATTATCTTTTAAGTCCCAAAGAATCCCGCGTTTTAACAAATTGGAATATTCTCGGCACACCTTCCTCTAAATAATCATGAAAGAGTTGATTCCCCCCTCGTCCCACTGCTCAAATTATTATTGTTTAAAGCTATTAACGTTGGACGCGGTATCGCATCAATTAATAAAATTCGACGTGGAGAGAAAACAAGAAAACAATATACGTTAGGTGCTTTGAACACGTTGACAAAACAGAAGAATGTGCTAACAATACCTATTGACAAAATCCACAATCACTTAGTTACCAACCCAATAAATGTATTAGAACCGTCTGGGCATTCATAGCGAGCATTTGAAGTTTTTTCTGCGTATTCAAAAGTTACTGCGTTCAGTTTTGTTTTAAGTTTTGTTTATTGTAATTTGGTTTCTTGTTATTTATGTATTTATTTATATCTCTTTCTACATAGTTAAAGTTTAAGTTATATTTAAGTTTTGTTTTGTTTTGCATCGATATAACATCTCATTAAACTTCTATTTGGTAAGTATGGAAACGCTTCAACATTCATTCCGTGGATTATTTTCTATATGTAGCATTTCTTTCTTCGCTATTCAGGTATTATTCATTTAATACAAATGGAAGGTTTTCGTACAAACCAAGATTTATTCTTTGCATTACGAAATGCGAATAAAGATATGAATGATTATTCATTTCTATATGATGAAATACGTGAAAAAATTCATATCGCACCTGAAAATTTGAATGAACTTCAAAGTAATTTAAAAAAATTTAGTTTCAAATTAAAGAAAAGGTGGGTTGATGCTAGTTACACGAAGAGCAGGTTCCTTAAGAGGAATAATAATTGGTTGGAAAACAATTTTATGTATCCCGGCATATTCTCGCAAAAAATGCCTTCAGGAAGTACCGCAATTAAACCAACGTCCACCATATGTATTTATAAGGGAAGAAAACAATTCTCTGACTGTAGCAGAAGGGAAAAAGTAAGAAGGGCTAGGTCCCTAGTCGACAAATTTTCAGTAAAGGAATTGTTATATGCTGCAAGAATGAGTCTTAGGAAACATGGCATGCATCAAAAAGCAGAGGCTCTTCGTCGGTTAGAAGGTAATGAAGACAACAGAAAAGTATATGTATACTGCGAAACAAAAACAGTTTACAACACAACAGGCGTTGAGCATGTTTACAATGGCAAACTTGTCTAAGTTTCAGTATATCACTATGCGAAACGAAGGTATAAAATATAGCATTAACCCCTGGCCATCATATTATAAACTACTTGCAGAAAACAATAATTGTTATCCCCCCAAAAATAAAATAAAAATATCAGAAACACACGTCGAAGTAGATTTACAAAGTTTATTAAATCACACAGTTTCAAGAATAATAAAAAGTTTAGACACAGTAATAGAAAATACAGAATTGACACATGCAAATGGGGATGTGATGGTGCAGCAGGTTTACCACGATACAAACAGAGTCAAAGTGAATGCCGTGATATAGACGACGAAGCAATTTTTATTTCTAGTTTAGTACCATTACGAATACAAGACAAATTGAACTCCGGAATAATATGGCAAAATTCAACACCTTCTTCACCGTGGTTCTGCCGACCAATTCGATTCCGTTATATAAAAGAAAATAAAGATGTTATTAAAGAAGAAATTAACAGTATTAATATAGAAATTGATAATTTGGTACCATACTATATAAACAATATTAAAATAGAATATATTATGATGCTCACCATGGTCGATAATAAAGTTTGCAATGCTATGACAAATACATCTTCTGCAATGAGATGTTATATTTGTCAAGAAAAACCAACAGAAATGAACGATTTGAACCGAGTTACATCTAATGTTTGCAATAGTCAAAATTACACGTTTGGAATTTCGTCCCTGCATGCGTGGATTCGCTATTTCGAATGCTTGATACACATATCATACAATTTGCCTTTTAAAAAGTGGGCTGCAAATACTGCAGATTTAAAAAAGCAACGAGAAGAAAGACAAATAGAAATACAAGAAAAATTGAAAAGAAAAATGGGGTTATATATTGATTATGTCAAGCAAGGTTGGGGGTCATCGAATGATGGCAATACAGCCCGAAAGTTTTTTTCCAACGCTGAAATATCAGCCAAAATCACGGGAATTGATATAAAGTTAATTAAAAGGTTCCACATTATTCTTCAGGTAATTCCTTTTCAACATATTTGGAAATTTTTAATAGTATGTACAAAATATGGTAAAACATTTTCCCAAATCTCTGAGGTCGATGTTCTATATATGCATTTTTTTATTATAGCTCATTTCATCGCCTTACAAAATAGACACCATAAAATTTAAAAAATATGCACAAGATACGGCAGAATATTATATACAAAATTATGGGTGGTATTACATGCCACCGTCAGTACATAAATTACTGATACATGGGGCGGAAATCATAAAAAATGCGTTGTTGCCAATAGGGCAACTTTCAGAGGAGGCCCAGGAAACGCGTCACAAAGACTTCAAACGCATCAAACATAGTAACACGCGGAAAAATTCAAGACCATGCACAAATCAGGATATATTAAATCGACTACTTCTGACATCTGATCCATACATATCCACTATCAGAATAAAATCATACTGCAAAAAAGTTAGGCCCTTAGAAGCAGAAGCTTTAGAAATAATAAACATTTAACACAAAAAATGATAAAGTAACAATAATAGTAGCACAAATAACAACAACAACAATTGTGATACAATTTTTCGTTAACCTATCCATAGTTTAGCATTTCAACTATATCTGGTTCAAGTTGCATGTTAATATCACATACGGTTTAAAAGTTATACAAACATGGCACACGATTCTCTAATCTGAACCACTGTGCGGCGTCGAGAGAAATCCGATTGCTCAGCGATGAACCGATTGCGTATCACCCTTACCGTCTCGCGGAACCGGAGAAAAGGGTCGTTCGCGAAATAATTGCGGATTTATTGGACAATAGAATAATTAGAGAATCTGATCACCGTATGCAAGCCTGATTACGCTCGTGAAGAAGAAAACAGGGGGCACGAGAATGTGCATAGATTATCGCAAGTTAAACGCTATAACCGTAAAGGACAAATACCCTCTGCCTCTGATCGACGATCAAATCGATAAGCTGGGCGGCAATCGGTATTTTACGCGTCTCGATTTAGCGTCAGGATATTACCAAGTACTCGTCGCTGAAAATTCGATTGCGAAGACAATATTTATTACACCGAAAGGACATTACGAATTCCTGCAAATGTCTTTTGGGTTAACCAACGCGCCTACTGTTTTCCAACGGTTAATAAATAAGGTTCTTGGAAATTTGAAGGACACCGTTACATTTCCGTATTTGGACAATGTTATTATACCGTCGAAAACTGTAGAAGAGGGTATCGTAAAACTACGGAAAATTTCGAGACCTTCCAAACACATGGGCTGACCCTTAAATTCGAGAAATGTTCGTTCTTTAACCCGTTGCCGCAAATGACGACTATAGCCGTCCGATCTTTGTTGATATGTAGGCAAACGACGGCTATAGCCGTCGTGCACATTTTAATTAATAAAAAAAAGTACAGCGTTAGTACGAAGTGTACTAACGCATACACTTGTTAATTATTGAATAATACATTTAAAAAAAAAGGTACAGCATGCCATACAGCATATCAATTGTTTTTTTATGCGTTTTCGCATGCCTTATCGCTCCGAAATATTTGTGCATCTATAGACAAATGACGGGTATAACAGTCGTTTACGACGGCGACGGTGCTTGATCGTCGTACCAAATGTTTAGTTCATTTCAGTTTATGCAGTTGAAGTGTGTGCTTCTGTGAAGACGAACCATTTATTCGGTAAGTATTTTTTCATGAATTAAGTAAATACAGATCAATGACTCTTCTAAAAATTAAATAAATAAAAAAGTAAATTATACTATTATCACACAGTGACAATTTACACATAATGACACTTGTGTACTTCCTCCGTCGGCCAATTGTACATTTTATTTTTTCATAAATTAGTAAAAATATTTGTTTCAATGTCACTGTGGGCGTATGTGTATAACTGTATATATTTTTTGCTTTGTGTAGAAAAAAATTTAACCACTAAAATGAACTTTTGCGGAAAATACACGAAAAAGAATCAAAAAATATTGCGTGACTGCGATCTCATTGATGACGATCAGAGCGTTGTTTCCGAAGAGTCCGATGCTGAAGCAGACTCTTCCAGCGACGATAGTGAGGCAGACTTTTTCGCAACTCTACGTCAGAAGCAGAAGCGTTTGATAGTATCGTCTGAGGATGAAGATACTGAAGATACCGATGATTTTGCCAGTGGCGATGATGCGAGTGGTTTGCCATTGACGAAAGATAATGTGCGGATTATCGACGATGACGATATGTGGTATGATACGAAAGAGAAATTGATTAAATTTGCATTTGACGATAGTGAATGCGGCATTAAAATGAATGCTGATAGGAATTCTAGTGCGAAAGACATTTTTGATCAGCTGTTCTCAAGAAGTATAGTTCAGACACTTGTTAGTTGCACAATTTGCTATGGAAAGCATTTGTTTGATACCAGGCGCGCTGTTACAAGAAATACCCCAAAGATTAATTTCACTGAAACGAATGAAGAAGAACTATTGAAATTTTTGGGTCTCTGCTTACTTCAAGGTGAAAAAAGGCTCCTTCCATTCGACATTTATTTACTGAAAATCCACTTTACTTTTCACCAATATTTCCGTACACTATGACGGGTCGCCGTTTTGAACAACTACTACGATGCATCAATGGACATTATACTAGACATGTTGACAGCAGTACTCAAAAATGAAACAAAATTTATCCCATACTCCAGCCAGTTCTTGATAATTTTCAAACAGCATATTCACCGTCAAAAGCACTTTCATTGGATGAATCCCTTTTGTTGTTTCGAGGTCGGCTAAGTTTCCGACAATATACAAAAGGGAAAAAAGCAAAATATGGCATAAAACTATTTGAACTTAATACGCCGGACGGATATGTGCTAAATATTGAAATTTATGAAGGAAAATCACATAACATAGAGAAAACATCCAAAACAAGTAGTCTTGTTTTACGGTTAATGCAGCCATATTTGAATAAAGGACATCATCTCTTTATGGACAATTTTTACAACAGTGTCGAGCTGTCAAAAGAGCTGCTAAAACATAAAACACACACAACCGGAACGCTTCGTCCTAACAGAAAAGGTAATCCTCAAGAAGTAACATCAAAGAAGTTAAAAAAGGGCGAATATATATGGCGTAGACGAGGTCAAATTTATGTATCGAAATGGCGAGATAAACGGGACGTTCTGTCCATAACAACAAATCATCATCCGGAAATAGTGGAAGTTACTAACAAATTTGGACAAAATAAGAATAAACCAAATGATTTAGCCGAATAGAATTTGAATATGTCAGGAGTTGACAGATGTGATGAAATGATTTCGTATTATTCGTCACCTCCAAAATCCATTAGATGGTATAAAAAACTCCTTTTCCATCTTTTAGACCTATGCGTTTGGAATTCCTATGTAGCGACTTGGTCGCCACCATGTATTATTTCGGAGCGATAGGCGTTTTGGCGTCTAGACGGTCGCCGGGGTCGGCCGCGTGGTCGAAGCCGATTGTTACCGTCGCGTTTGGCGGATGTTTAAGCGAAAATCGGAGACGGACTGTCGTTTGTCCGAGACAGATATAAAAACCCCGTGAGGAACAGGTGGAGGCCACTTGGTATCGATCGATCGCCGACGGGAGTCGCTGACCTGTATTTGGTATAGCCGTGTAGAAATTATAATAAAAAACGTTTTGTGTTACTCCCGCAGTATCGTGGTAAGGATCGAGTTATAATTCTTTGCCTATCCCGATCCCCCCACAAATTGGTGACCCCGACGTGATCGTCGACGCGGGAGTGAATTTTTTGTACGAAGTGCGAGTTTTTACGGAGCATTTTTAGTAACGTTTTATCGTGACTCTATTAGTGTAAGTGTAGTTTATTTAGTGGTAGTGACTCGTGTAGACTATAAGACTAACTTTCGAAATGTCGGTGAGCAATGAAGGTGCCGGTTCGTCGGTGGCGAGTGCGTCCACGACCGCGCTCGAACGGGTTAACTTCCGTGTGCCGGATTTTACCGCGGACGATCCGGAGCTGTGGTTCTGCGTTTTGGAGCGCAATTTCGCGGCAGGCGGAGTCACGTCCGACGGCGTCAAGACGAGTTACGTGACGGGCGCGCTCGGGCCGCGATATATCGCCGAAGTGCGCGATGTACTTTTAAATCCGCCGCTCACCGGTCTATACGACACCCTGAAGAGGGAGTTAATCCGCCGGTTAAGTGTGTCCCAGGAACAGAAGACGAGAAGACTTCTGGAGCACGAGGAAATTGGAGATCGCAAGCCGTCGCAGTTCCTGCGACATTTGCGTGGCTTAGCGGGTACGTCGGTTTCCGAAGCCCTCCTACGAACCCTTTGGATGGGTCGGTTACCAGGAAATGTGCGGGCGATATTGGCGACGCAGAAAGACGCGGCGTTGGACAAGGTCGCGGAGTTGGCGGACGCGATTTTGGATACCATGCCGGGGCGTCCTTTAGTGGCCGAGGCTGCCCTCGCGGGGGTACCACCACAGCTGGCTCCGGTGGATTCTGTGACTGAGCGGATGATGCAGTTGCTTATCACTCTGCAAAGCCAAACGGAGGTTATGCAGGGCCAAATTGCGGAATTGCGCGCCTCGCGAAGAGATCCTCGACCGTTCCACCGTTACGATCGGAGACGCAGTGCATCGAGGCGCCGTTTCAATTCGCGAGAGAGATCGCCGTCGGCTAGCGGGATGTGCTGGTATCATGCAAGATTCGGTGCTAGGGCGCATCGATGTGTCGCGCCCTGTTCTTTTACATCGACGGCGGGAAACGACTAGGGCAATCGCTGATGGCGGCTAGCGACTCCAGCCCGATGTTTCGCCGTCTTTTTGTTCTTGATCGGAGTTCGGGGACGCAGTTTTTGGTCGACACGGGAGCCGACCTCTGTGTTTTCCCGAGGAAGTCGATCCGCGGACCATGTGCACGCTCGGAGTACGAGCTTTCCGCGGCGAATGGCACCCCGATTGCAACGTACGGCACGAAGACCATGACCTTAAACTTGGGTCTCCGTCGGGATTTTACATGGAGGTTTGTCATCGCCGAGGTTTCCCGCGCCATCATCGGAGCGGATTTCCTGGCGCATTTTGGGCTCCTGATCGATGTGCGGAATCAGCGGCTGATCGATCAGATCACCACGCTGGCAACGAGAGGCGCACCGGTTCGGGAGGACACTCCCAGCATTAAGCAGGTACAAGGGGAGTCTGTTTTTCACGGATTATTACGGCGCTTTCCGGAAATCACCAAGCCGAGCGGAACGCCCACGGAAATCAACCACGGGACATGTCATTTTGTTAGAACTACCCCAGGACCGTCCGTAGCATGCAAACCGCGGCGGCTTGCACCGGATCGTTTGAAGATAGCAAAGAAAGAATTCGAAGACATGGTACGTTTGGGTATTGCGCGACCGACCGAGAGTAGTTGGTCTTCACCCTTGCACTTAGTGCCGAAAAAGGGGAGCAGCTCGTGGAGACCGTGCGGGGATTATCGAGCTCTTAATGCGCGTACGATTCCGGACCGGTATCCGGTTAGACATGTCGAAGATTTTGCTCAATCCTTACGCGGAAAAATAATTTTTTCGACGATAGATTTAGTGAGAGCGTACAATCAGATTCCGGTAGCGGCCGAGGATATACCGAAAACTGCCATTACGACCCCTTTCGGGTTATTCGAATTTCCATTCATGACGTTTGGCCTCCGTAATGCTGCTCAAACGTTCCAACGTTTTATCGACGAGGTATTACGGGGGCTAGATTTTTGCTATGCGTACATTGACGACATATTAGTAGCGTCCAGTTCGGAATCAGAGCATTTGGAGCATTTAGAGATTTTGTTTAATCGCCTGAAACAGTATAGCGTAGTAATAAATCCGAGGAAATGCGTTTTTGGTAGTAGCGAAGTCAAGTTCCTCGGGTACATTGTGTCCAAGGAAGGATCCAGCCCGGGGACAGATAAAATCAAAATTATTAAAGACTTTCCTGAGCCGGTAACGGCGAAAGAGTTACGCCGTTTCCTGGGTATGATAAACTTCTACCGATGTTTCATACCCAGGGCGGCCCAAGCCCAGGCGCCGTTAAATGACCTCCTCGTAAACAATATTAAAGGGAAACAGCCTGTTGCGTGGACACCGGAGGCTCGCGAGGCGTTCATACAATGTAAGGAAGACCTGGCACAGGCGGCTCTCTTAGCGCACCCCAAAGAGAACGCACACGTGGCGCTTACCTGCGACGCCTCAAATTTTATGGTCGGAGCCGCCCTGCATCAACGTGTCGGTAGCAACTGGGAACCACTTTCTTTCTTTTCGGCAAAACTTTCACCTGTAGAGAAAAATTATTCAGCGTTCGACAGGGAACTGTTAGCCATATACCGAGCGATAAAGCATTTCCGCCACCTTCTCGAAGGCAGACATTTTACAATTTTTACGGATCATAAACCTTTAATTTTCGCGTTTTCCGGCAATTCAGATAAGCATACTCCAAAACAGATTCGATATTTAACTTTTATCAGCGAATTCAGTACCGATATACAACACATTTCAGGCCGCGAGAACGTCGTCGCAGATGCTTTGTCGCGAATAGAGGAAATAGAGAAGAAACTAGATTTTGAAGCGCTGGCAACAGCGCAGGCAGCAGATCCTGAATTGCGAGCGTTGATGCAGGGTGAATCAGGCATTAAATTTAAGCAATTGTCTGTCCCCGGTTCGAATGCGAGAGTTTGGTGCGACATTTCGACAAACCGTGTGCGGCCTTTTCTTACAGCCACTTTTAGATGGGCTGCGTTCGACGCACTGCACGGTCTCGCACACCCAGGTGTTAACGCAACGGTCAAATGCGTGACGCAGCGTTACGTCTAGCCGTCGATTAAAACAGATTGTCGCGAATGGACCCGCTCGTGCATACCTTGTCAGCGAAATAAAATTAGTAAGCATGTGTCGGCGCCGCTCGGATCTTTTCCTCGCCCTTCAGGACGTTTCGAGCACGTACACATCGATGTTGTTGTTTTACCGGTGTCTGAAGGGTATCGGTATTGTCTTACATGCGTAGACCGTTTTACGCGGCGGCCGGAGGCAATACCCTTGCGCGACCAAGAAGCCGTGACCATCGCAAGGGCTTTTTACGAAGGCTGGATTTGTCGTTTTGGAACCCCGTTACGCGTGACCACGGATCAAGGGAGGCAGTTCGAGTCGTTCCTATTCAAAGAACTGAATTCTTTGGTAGGTTCGACACACTTCCATACCACAGCGTACCATCCGGCAGCTAATGGCATGGTGGAAAGATTCCACCGCCAGCTTAAGGCAGCGATTCGATGTCAACAAAACAATCGATGGACGGAAGTACTTCCGACCATCCTGCTGGGCATACGCGCAGCATGGAAGGAAGATTTGAAATCTACGTCCGGAAAATTAGTTTACGGCGAGTCTCTACGCTTGCCGGGCGAATTTTTATCGCCTTCGATGGATAGTCGCGACACCGCTGTTTTTGTTAAAGACTTGCGACGCTATTTCCGAAATGTTGGACCGACGGAGGGATCACGACACGGCAATTCGCGAATTTTCGTATTTAAAAATTTGAGTAGTTGTAAATACGTCTTTCTTAGGCGAGACTCCGCGAAAGCCATATTGCAGGCTCCGTATGATGGTCCATTCGAAGTCATAAGTAGAACGGATAAGGTAGTAACTGTTAAGATAGGTGATAAGCATAGTGTGGTGTCGATCAATAGAGTTAAGCCAGCGTACACGCACGGATGTACCGTAGAAATGGGGGAAACCACAAGAAAACGCTTTTCGGCAGGTACAGGAGGAATTAACGTTACGACCGATATTATGCATTTTCAATCCAGCTTGACCCACTGAACTACACACAGATGCAAGTTCTTTAGGCGTTGGAGCCATACTGTTACAACAACAGGAAGACGGAAATATGGCAGTGGTTGCCTATTTCAGCAAACAAACGACAGCGGATCAACGATACTACCATTCGTATGAATTGGAGACAATGCTATTTCCAAGTTTACTTACTGGGAATAGAATTCAAGGTAGTAACAGACTGCAACGCATTAAGGACGACCTTTTCGAAAAAGGATTTATTGCCACGCATAGGTCGATGGTGGTTGGAAGTGCAGGAGTACACTTTCGAAATCCTGTATCGACCGGGGACGAAGATGGCTCATGTGGATGCACTTAGCCGAAATCCTCAACCGGTTGCTCTCGAGGTCGCCTACGTCGACATTACCGATGCTGAATGGATAATGTCGGCACAAATACAGGACGAGCAATTGTCACGAGTTCGAACGATTCTCGCTAACAATGTGTTGGAAAACATAGTTTTACGATTATTCAAAGTGACCGCCATGATTGGGAACAACATAGAATATATATGCGAGGGCGTTATATCTACGATTCTCATTACGCTATAAGTTTTACTTCACTTCATCGAGTGCATTGGTATGGTGTAACACGTGTTTAGTAATCCGCGCCAAGAACATCATTATATGTAAGTGTTGCTTATAACTGTTATCATAATAACTTAATATTATATTATATTTGTAGAAACTGTTCCAATCCACAAGTGTATACATGTACCCAAATAAAACCTTAACACAACGAAAAGTTACCCGAGACGAAGCACTATTTCCAGGAGTACGTGTTGAAGAAGGCCAATCTATACCGGCGGCTAGCAGGTAACAAAACAGCTTGGGTCGTTCCGAAAAACGCAAGGCTACAAATATGCCGATTATGCCACGACGACGCTGGACACCTGAGTTCGGAAAAAACAATTGAACGGATTTAAAGAAACTATTGGTTTGCGAATATGCGACATTTCGTAACGAAGTACGTAAACGAATGTTTGAGTTGTGCATATTACAAACACACTTCGGGCAAGAGGCAGTGCAAGTTGAACACCATCGAGAAGGTGCCGATATCGTTCCATACTTTGCACATCGATCACGTGGGACTATTTGAAACGAGCAGAAAGGGGAATAAATATCTACTCGTGATGGTAGACGCGTTTACAAAATTTATGATCGTGGAACCTGTAAAATGCCAGAAGACTCGTCACACTGAGAAGGTATTATTGAATTTGATGTACTTATTCGATGTGCCGACAAGGATAATAAGCGATCGTGGGACAAGTTTCACGTCACAACGGTTCGCTATTCTATGTCGAACATACGGCATCAAACACGTACTTAACGCGGTAGCCACACCAAGAGCGAACGGACAATACAAACGATACAATAAAACTACAATGTGTTAGGAAATGATAGGTTCAGTCATACTTATGATAATAATTTAGAAAGAAGTGCATGAATCAGTTTCAAATTTTAAAAATTTTTAGCTTTTATATTAACAAACTGTTCTGCTAAACATTATATGGAAATAACGGTTCAAAAAGAAACTAGAAATCTTTTACTGAATGTAACCAGTTTTTAACCGTTAATAAATGGTAGGTTCACTTGGTAAAAGGACGATTAAACGATTTGTTAATGTACCAAAATTTAATACATCACAATATTCTTTCGTTATAATGCATTCATTGTGAATTTGGCTGCTTGACACCGTCATTTTGTTTGCGTGTCATTTGTTACGTATCCTGGTTACAAAGGAAACAAACAGTAAACAATTTCTCATGAATTTTCCCATGCATTTACAGTGTAAAAGATATGTATTAAAGTATCGAAGTATCGAGTTATTAAGGTGTTGTGGCGCGACAAACTGGCGCCGAGTCCCGCCATCTGTTTAGGTTAAATTTCGAGAGCGTCCGAGCGAATGGGTCCGATTGCATGCGGAGTGTTTGGGTTCGAAAGAATGTTTAGAGCGTCTGGTCGAATGTCGCGAGGGGTGCGTATGTTTAGCGTTAGTTTAGAGTGAGAGAATTGGGAATGAATGAGATAAAGAATGTCGGTGTGGCATGAGCGAACGAATGGTTAGTTCGTAAGTTAGTTGGGTAAGACAACTCGTCGAATAGAGACACGCCGGGATACGGCGTGCGCGCTGCAGAATAAAAAGTATATTTCGACAAGTTGCAATTTTATTCGGCACCGCATCCCACTACCTTCTCCACAGTGTTAAAGCATTTTTTTAAAAATGGGCAGGAGTAAAGTTTTGAATGAAAAAGAGAAAGGACAGATATTGCCGTATAAAGACTCTGGAATGTTTGATCGAGAAATTGGTCGTCGCATAGGCAAATCTTGCAATGTGGTGAATCAGTTTATAAAAAATGGGGATGAATATGGTGTGAAAAAATCACCTGGAAGACCAGCAAAATTGACACCACGCAATAAAAGAGCAATTATCGCGAGTGCATCAAATTCAACAATAGGAAGTCGACGATTACGCAACGAATTCGCGCCAAATGTTTCACATGTGACAGTATGGAATGTTTTAAAAGAATCTTCTAATCTTATATACAAGAAAATGAAATCTGCCCCAGTGCTTAAAAAGGAGCATTGCAAAACACGTGTAACATTTGCAGATTTGCATCAAACGTGGACCCATCAGTGGCATTCGGTATGTGTACATTTTTTAGCGAGGACGTTGCAATTTACATATTTTTAAATTTTTAGATTATTTAGTCTGATGAAAAGAAATTCAACTTAGATGGACCAAATGGGTTGACGAACTATTGGCACAATCTATGTACAGAACCGCGTTATTTTTCAAAGCGTAACTTTGGTGGAGGTTCTGTGATGATTTGGGCGGCGTTCTCTGGATTTGGCAAGACGACATTAGCCTTTCTTGATACACGACTCGATTCAAAAAAATATCAAGCTGTTTTAGAAGAACACCTTTTGCCCTATATTCGCCGTTTTTCGTCTGCAAGATTAACATTCATGCATGATAACGCAACAGTGCACGCTTCATCAAGCACTAAACAATGGTTAAAAATTAAAAATATAGACACATTAATATGACCATCAAGGTCTCCTGATCTTAACCCGATTGAGAATTTATGGGGACAACTAGTACGCGATGTTTACGATGATTGTCGCCAATACAATAGTGTAAAAGAGCTCAAAACGGCAACTACGAACGCTTGGGATCGCATTACTACTCGGCAACTCACAAATCTTGTCGAATCTATGCCGAAGCGAATCAATTTATTAATTAAAAGTGGTGGAAAACCTATTAAATATTAATTTTAATTTTTACTTTGTTAAGAATTATTTAATGACTATGTATAAATATGTTTTTTAAAGTGAACCTATCATTTATCTGTTACATATCATCCATGTATGGGACTGAAACGTTTGGTGGCTTGGGCGTTGGCCCGATTATTTAGCGCACAACCCCTCGAACGGGGTTGACTCACGACGTATGTGCACACCCGGCCCAGTTTCATTGCCTTATATGGTAATGCCCCGCCACTGTACTGAGTAATTTTCCAGTATATAAGGGCCGCATTTTCCTACTCGTGGAGCTCAGTTTTTTTCAAAACCTCTCGAGACGACGTCACTTTGACACTCGAAGCAAGATCGGGCTATAATCCCCTTGGAGCAACTATTCACCCTAGCGGTTTTAATTGTGAGTGTTCAATCGACTAATCGAGTGAGTAGCTCCCGCGAACGCGCCGCGTAAACGCCGATTTAAAACTCTCGCCGTCGTGGCAACCCAGCGATAGTACTGGTTTTGTTAATACACCTTTTGTACTTGAGCACCTAACAAAATATATACTAGTAGTTACACTGATCTGCATTATTTAATTAATAAAACCCTGAACCATATTAACGGAAAGACGGGGGAGTATCTCACGGACCCGGTACACCTTTACCGCTCGAGGTGTACCATTACGATAGAGCAAAGATCCTAAAATTTCCTAAAAACCTACGTGGCTCCCAGGGTATAAAGCCCCTGGTTCGTCCACTCCTTTCTAGCGGCTCCCAGGGTATAGAGCCCCTGGTTCGTCCGTGAAACCATACATTTCTCCTTATAAATTTAACCCCGTGGCTCCCAGGGTATAGAGCCCCTGGTTCGTCCACGTAACCTACTCCTACGGCTCCCAGGGTATAGAGCCCCTGGTTCGTCCGGAACTCCTGTCTCTTTCCTAACCATACCTAAATGGTTCGCCTCGCGCTCGTAACATATCAACGGTTGAAATATGTTAAAATTATGATATTCTTATGTTACATCATTTTGAAATATTACTCCAAAACGAAATTTAGCAATCAGATTTATTAATACAAGGACATTATATCTTGAAAGTTTGAGAGCAGTTGATACATTTCTCTATAAGTTACGATAATAAATGTGAGTGAACCTACCATTTCCTAACACACTGTATCTTGACGCGCTAGCGACAAATTCGGCAGGCCTGGATCCACGAGACTGGGACACCCAGGTAAAAAGGGTGTGTGGAGACCCGTGCCTGGTGGGAATGGCATCTCAACGACCTAACGCCGAAGTAAGCAGAGGGGAGAGGCAGTTGGTTACGGACCGGCGACGAGAGCAGATGCAGGCGAAGTCGGTATCGCTAGTGAGGAATTGCGCTATTAGTATAGTTAGTATTGATTGTATAATTCTGGTTGTTAAATTACGAAATAAATGTATTAATCACTTTTACTCTAACATTGTGTTGTTTATTGTTCTTTGTAGGTCAGCACAGGGTGCAAAACGCAATAAACACCACGCGCAACAAGAGTATCGATACGACGCCGACAAAAGCATTGATCGGATGCGACACGAGAACAGTAACTGAAGGGACACTACTGAGTGTCGTACAAGAAGAAACGGATTGGTTGGATTTGGCTGCCCTGCGAGGAAGCATTAGCCAGCACATTTCCGAAGATCAACGAAAACAAAAGGAGCGGTATGACCGTACGCGGAAGGAAGCACGCACGTATACCGTTGACGAGCTGGTATTGATACGAGTAACCAGTGAACCTGCAACGTGGAGCAGCCGAAAGTTGCTGCCGAAATACAAAGGACCATTCAAGGTTCGAGCAGTGCTACCGAATGACCGCTATGACGTAGAAGATCTACGGGAAGGTGCGAAACGATTACGAACAGTCGTTGCAGCCGATAAGATGAAACCGTGGATTACGATCCAAGGGGACGACCAGGATGTCGAATAATAACCATCGCTCAATCCCGATTCTTCAATAAATTACATAGAATTTAAAAGTTTTATGGAAAAAGCTCATAGATCGCCCGTTGCGAGAGAAATTGCTGATAAGTACACTAATAACATTGATGAACTGATATCTCTTATGGAGAAATTATATTCTCTTCTTAAAAAGAGGTGCATCAAATATAGATTCTCCTGTATCATGAATAGATTAACACTTTCACGTCCGGTCATACCAACGTGCCGATTGGCAAGGCGGTCGTTATTTGCCGGTGACATTAACGTGGTGTTATTGGAAAGCCATTTGCAAAGCCCTTCAGAGCGTCAGTTGCTTGTTTTTAGAGCGTGACGTTGTAGTTCGGTGTACAACTTTAGTAACGTTGTGAAAATATTCCCTGATAATGGATTACGAAGAAGAGAACACTTTGGAAGATAATTATGTTGATGTACTCTCTGATGTTCCTGACGATTTCGGCGATTGTTATTTAGAAGAGACAAGTAAAAGTGATACAGAATCTGAAGATTCAGATATTATTATTGGAGTGCGAAGAAGACGACGGATCAGGCCTTTATCGAGTGATTCTGAAGAAAGCGACGAAGAAATGAATTTAGATTGGACAGAATTTGATGAACCTGTGAATAATGAAGCTTTTAAAGGCACTTCGGGTTCTACTGTATTTCCAATAAATAAAAGTAAAGTAGATGAGTTTGTAGATATGTTTATTGGAAACGATTTGTTTGAATTTATTGCCACGGAAACAAACAGATACCACACACAGAATTGTGGTAAGTACAAAGAACAAAAAAAAAAGTGCCAAATGGTTCGATGTAACGGTGGCAGGGCTTAAAAAGTGGTTTGTACTAATAATTATAATGGGACTTAAACCAAGAATGGACGATTACTGGTCCACAAATCCACTGGTAGAGACTCCAATATTTTCCAAAACAATAATAGATTCAGACAAATATTGACTTTCATTCATTTTGCAAATAATGCTAACATGCCTCACAATGGTAACCGACTCTTCAAAGTTCAATACCTAATAGACTATTTCTCCAAAAAATTTGAAGAAAATTTCAATCTTTCGCAAAACATTTCTATTGACGAAGGATTTCTATTCCGTGGCGCGGAAGGATTAGCTTTAAAACTTATAATCCATCAAAAATAATAAAATATGGTATCCTGGCGTTGAACAAACTTTAAAAAGCACAGTAATGGAATTATGGAGACGTTCGTTTGGAAAATGGCATCATCTCTACATGGATAATCTGTACAATAGTGTTGAACTCGCAAAAGAACTACTTTTGAAACAAATCCGATTGTGTGGAACAATAAGGCTTCACCAAGGACTACCAGCTTCTTTAAAAAATGCAAAATTGAAAAGATCGGAATCTTTGTTTAAACGACAAGGATAAATACTTTTACAGTTGTGGCAAACCATAAAAAACAGAGTTGTACGAATGATTTCTACAATAATTCACAATGCCGAAATTGTTGATACTGAAAAGATTTTTAGAAAAACTGGCCGATCGATTCAAAAGCCCCGATGTATTCTTGATTATAATCAGCATATGAAAGGAGTAAATCGGGGAGGAGTTGAGAAGTTGGAAATAGATAAGCAGATAGATAGACAGAGTGACGGATTAACGGAGAATTTACACGGATGGTTCGTAAATGGACAAATAAACGGAGATCTCCAAGTACAAAAATATATAAGTACAAATTTCTATAATATAGAGAAGATAGGGAAGCACAAACATTTAATTGTTGATTCTCTGAAGTACAAATTTCTATAATATAGAGAAGATAGGGAAGCACAAACATTTAATTGTTGATTCTCTATACTTTAGGTTAGTATTTTAGGTTAGGTAATAAAACACGTACAATAATTATGTAATATGTAATTAATAATAAACTCCATACTTACGAATCAACCTTGTGTTTCACAGAGAAGCTCGGAAAGAATGCAATCCTCTAATGGCTTAATCCTTTGACTACTATTGGCGCCTATTGGCGTCCGAAACATGTTGGCTTCCCGGTACTGTTGGCGCCAATAGGTGTCCAAATTAAATTTCGCTTGTTTCGCCCATTTTAAAATTTTATAATTGGTCATATGGCAATGTAGATTACCTATTTCGATTAACTTATTTTGATTCACAGCCACGAGAGGCGCCTATAGCAGCTAGCGAAATTTTATCGATCATAATTGTAATAAATCTCATTTGAAACAAACGTAAGTTAATGTTAATTCAACAATTACATATTCCGTTGGTCATATATTAATTAAATAACAGCTTTTGATTATTAAAAAAGAGGAACAAAATTTAAAAAGACATTTTCGATTAATTAAATATTACTATCAAGTTAAGTAAATCTGTTTATTTTCAGTTGTTTTCTTCGTTAACCCCTAAAATGAACAAGAGGGGTGATAAAAGAAAAAAAAGTGAAGAAATCGCCAATAAAAGTACATCTCAGCTTGTTTTAACAAGTGATTCATGTACTGATTCTGAGGAAACTAGTGATTTTAAAATTCCTTTGTACAAACGTATGACTAAAAAATGTCGTGTCATAATCTCTTCATTAGAGTCAATAGTGAGTACAGTAGACGTACCAGAACCAAAACAATCGAAACGTAAAAATGAATTTTCCTGGACTCAGGAAGTTTTCAATCCTTTAATTTATAAATTTAACAACAATAACAGTGGAGTTAAAGCAAATATAAACAGTAAAACATCAATTCTCGATATTTTTGAAATTTTCATTTCGGAAGAGCTTGTAGGATTCATTATTGAACGCAGTAATAAATATAATGAAAATGGCACAAGCAGCAATGTACATAATTTTGCGGCAACTACAGTTCCTGAAATATATAATTTTTTGGCCGTTACTATGCTAATGTCGCGAGTACGAAAAGTATCTTTATCAGAATATTGGAGTAAGGACAAGCTGATAAGAACAGAATCATTTGGTGAAATAATGTCAAGGGATCGATATATATTTTTATTGAAGATCCTGAATTTTTGTGATAATAACATTGAAAATGATGATCCAATCAGGAAAATACGTCCAATTCTTGAAAAATTAAGAATATCCTTCAAAGCAGCATTTTATCCGTTTGAAAAGTTATGCATAGACGAAAGTTTATTATTATTCAAAGGAAGATGTTATTTTAAACAATATATACCGTCAAAAAGAAGCAGGTTTGGGATTAAATCCTTTGTTTTATGTGATTGCAAAACAGGCTTTGTTCAAGATTTGATGGTATATTGCGGGGCCAACATGGTAATATCTGAAGATGTACCGTCAACATCGATAGGAAAGTCTGGCCAGATTGTAATGACGCTTTTAAAACCGTATCTTGGAAAGGGTCATACACTCGTGACAGATAATTGGTACAGCAGTCCGAGTTTGTTTTTACTGTTACATAAAAACATAACTAACGCATATGGAACAGTAAGAAAAAACAGATTGGGAAGAAATAGGTCGGAATTGAATAAAAAGATAAAGAAAGGAGAATGCTTATTTCGTTCAGCAAAGAATGTATTAGTGTTGAAATGGATGGACAGAAGGGAAGTGTGGATGATTTCCACCTATCATCGTCCCATTATGATTGAGACCGACAAGATAAATTACGTAACGAAAGAAAAAATAGTAAAACCGCAATGCATAGTTGATTACAATAAAACAATGGGAACGTTTGACAAAGTTGATCAAGTTTTATACACTCTAAATTCTACCAGAAAAAGCTCAAAATGGTATAAGAAATATTTTTTTCATTTATTCGACATAGCTGTATATAACGCATTTATATTATATAACTATGTAACTGGAAGAAATTTAACGTTTCATAAATTTCATTTAAATTTGATAAAACAAATATTAAGAAAATACTTAGATGAAACTAATGGATATAAATTAAGAGATAGAGATACTAACAATGAGCCCTTTCGTTTGACGCAAAAGCATTTTCCGTCTCCATACGAAAGCAATACAGCAATTCGGAAAAGTGCGAGGCGTAAATGTGTAGTGTGTGCAAAAAATGATAAGAGAAAGGATACACATTACCAATGTAAAAAATGTAATGTAGGATTATGTATTCATCCATGTTTTGAAAAATATACGTTATTATATTATTAAATTTTATTATTAAACATTGTTATTTAAAAAAATAAAATACTGTTATTTAAAAAAAGCTTAAAATTAATGTTCACTTTAAGTAATATTCGTTTAATGTAATAAATTTCAGTATTTTGAATATTTTAATATACTTCCTCAGAAATGCATGTCTAACGAAAAATTTCACCGCACCCAGTCGACGTCTCGAGTGAATTCGTACCGTACCGTACGGCCAGTGCGTACCAAAGTCTGCCGTAGTCAAAGGGTTAAGAGGTACTCCTACAATGGCCAGAGTACTAAATTCGATCAAAAAAAGGCATCAAAAAAGAAGAGTGTGGATCACCCTAACGCCAGAGCTGGCAAAGGAATATTTGGATGAAGGTATGAACCTAATATATGAAGATTATCTTTTAGAAGAAATCCAAGAAGAGAAGGAAATAAGCTTTTCAAAAGAAAAACAACAAGGCAGTGACCATCAGAATCTGGAGAAAATAGCAGAGAAATTTTTGGTAGAGAAATTTTCAAATAAAAATCCAAACGCCCACCAGTGGATGGATGAATTTGAGAGAGAATGTAAACGCTTCAGCATAGACCAAGATGAAAGAAAGATAGAAATCTTAAAATTTCTTCTTGACAGGTCAACCCTAGATTGGTACAGGTGTATGTTAATGAAATATACAATGCAATCAGAATGGGGAAATTGAAAGGAAATGTTCATAAAAGCATATGTAAACAAAGGGTGGTCAACAAGTAGATACGCTTTGGCATACAAATATCAGACAGGTTCCCTGCGGGATTATGCTATTAAAAAGGAGAAACCTCTTCTGGAAATGAGAAAAACGATAGATACAGGAACATTGATTGATCTAATTGCAGCGGGCCTTCCACACATGATAGTAGAACGAATCGACAGAGAAACTTTGAAAGGAACTGAAGAATTATACAGCGAGATAGGTAAATTAGAATATCTAGCCAATAAAAAGGGTTTTGATAACAGGGGAAGTGATATTAATGAAGTACTGAGGAGATTTGAAATGAATGACGCAAATACAATAAAGACTCCTCTTGGACCAGGTCTTGTATTAACCAAAGATAATTGGAACGATGATGTGATTGAGAAGAAATATCCATATAGGGAGTTGATTGGAAGTCTAATGTATCTCGCCGTATGTACTAGACCTGACATAGCTCACGCCGTAAGTCACTTAAGCCAATTTAATAATTGTTACAGCAAAGCACATTGGGAAGCAGCCAAAAGAGTATTGCGATATTTAAAAGGAACAACTAATTATAGCATATGTTATAAAAGAGATAAAATTTGTCTGGAAGGTTTCACAGATGCCAACTGGGGTAGTTGCACAAACGATAGACACTCATATACCGGTTATGTATTTTATTTTAATGGTGGTCCAATAACGTGGGAGTCAAGAAAACAACGCACGGTGACATTGTCAACTACAGAGGCTGAGTATATCGCAATCACGGATGCCTGTAAGGAGGCCACTTACTTATTCCATATGTTTTTGGAGTTGGGTGTGAGATTTGAGTGTGATCTCACAATATACAATGATAATGCAAGTGCACTAAAACTTGCAAAGAATCCTGTGTATCACGCCAGGACTAAGCACATAGCCATAAGACACCATTTCATTCGAGATATAATAAATGAGGGAAAAATAAAGTTAAAGCATTTGTGCACGGATGAAATGATTGCTGATATTCTTACTAAAGGATTGAACGGTATAAAGCATTTAAAGTTTACAAAAATGCTGTTAACAACAAATTAAGGATATCTATTAATTTAAAGGGAAGTGTAAGAATGTATGTATGTGAATATGCATATGTGTGAAATAGTAAATTAATAGATTTGAATAATGTAAGATGGCATTGTAATAGCCCCTCCCCTCCAGAGCGTGTTCACTGAGACGGGGAAAAAGGGAAGGAAAGTTCTGGAAGCGTCACTAAAAATTCGACCATCGTGGCATACAGTACGTTGATTGCAGAAAGTGAATTCAAGTTCATCATAAAGTCATATCCATTTTAGTTACCATAGTTATACAGTTCGATTGGTTCGCTTACGTCTTCATAGGAAAAGTTAAACATATTAAGGTAAGCATGAAATTGCAATGTTTCTTATTCCTTATTTTTCATTCAATCTTATGGTCTAATAAACATGAACCGATTTATGTCGTGTTTAGTCTCATTTTAATCAGAAAAATCTCCCCCACATGATAGCAAAATTTTTATTAACAAAAAGTAAAAAATAAAAAACTTTCTTCAGTACAGTAGTGTGGTCACACTGACAGAGGCATTTAAACGAAGGTGATGAAGGAAATACAGCTTTTCAAAGAAAGCCGTTACGTCTCCGGTTACACTTCGTCTCACTGGTTCAAGGGGGATCCCCCTAGTAGTGGGGATAAAAATGTAACATTTACGAAACAGCTCTTGAGGACATTTAACGAGTTTTCACTGTATAGCGTGTGTAGGCGAGAATAGTAACTTGAGCCGCGTTAATTGATGTGACAACTAGAGGTGTAGTACAGAGAGCGGAGTTCTGTGCTGTAGAAGATGGATTCCAGTTTGAACATAGATTGTAACATAATTTTGTCACAAGTTATTATGAACTGGATTATCTAAACTTTCAAGATTCATCCTCATAGCCGACCTCGTAACCTTGTTTTCGTTGAATTTATTTAATGATATAACTTTTTGAAATAAACTTATCAATTTGGCGATTGATGTATCTTAAAATAAAACAATTTTCATCTTTGATCGTTTTTGCTGATTGAACTCAATTTTCTCAGTTTAAGATCATCCGAAGGTCATGCTATAGCAGGTCCTTGAATTTGTCTTAACACAAACTATAATAATATGAAATAAAAAGTATGCAATGCTATTTAAAAAAATCAAGGTGATCTCGATTTCTTACTGAAAAAATAATCATTTTTTTAAATTCAGTATTTCATCTTGTATAACATAAGACATTGATAAACTTTTGTTGGAAACATTTTTTTGTCAGATTAACAGAAATGCTCGAAAAAAGGTGGGCAAAAGTTAAGGAAACACCCTGTATATAAATAAAACTATTTTTATATGTAGACGAGAATAGTAACTTGAGCCGCATGGTTATGGAAGGCAGCTACGACGGGTTCGAGCGCGCAACCGAGATAAAGATACGGTTTCGACGAAGTATCGACAATATTTATTTTAAAAAGGAAATTGAATAAGCCTGCACGTGTCCTGCGAGCGACTGGAAACGCTTCAGTCAGGCAGTCTTCTCGCAGTTGCGAAGGAGGACGGATACACCATCTTAAGAATAAACTTGTATTCAGTTTTTAAATCCGTTTACCTCCCTTTTAAAGTTCTCCTCCTCATTTCGATTCCTAAACGTAGAATCAGAAAATGCGATGAAGAAGCAAGCAAAGGGCAATATCAGCATGGTGTGTAGCAATCTAATGCGCGTGTTGCGGACTATACCGGTGTTTTGAGGCGAACAACCTCACGAAAATTGAAATAAAGACCATTATGGCAAAATGGGGAGTCATGGAGTGAATCGTCTACGACCTCATATTAGAAAATGAGAGACTGAAAACTACCAACGAGCACAAGAACCCCCCGCTTTCGTACTCGCAGGTGGTAAACTTAAAGAGGAAACTGAATAACTGCACGTGTCCGGCGAGCGACTGAAAACGCTTTAGTCAGGCAGTCTTGTCGCAGTTGCGAAGGAGGACGGATATACCACCTTCAGAATATGTTGGATGACCAACACGACCCAACAAACACCACTCCGTCACATTGCCAACATTACTCATCCAAACATCCTAGTCACCATTCCCAAACCTTACTCATCCTGAACCTCGTACCCTCCCTGAGTCACACTCTCCCTTGACCTGTGTCCCTACCTCTGCCTATTTCCAGCAATAGCATATAAACGCCTGCAAAACCGAAAAACCTCTCAGAAAGAGTTCAGTATTCAGCCGACCCAACATTTGTACGAGTTTTCTTATTAAATAAAGTGTTGTTAAATTCATTGGAATCCAACAAATAAACTTGTATTCAGTTTTTAAATCCGTTTACCTCCCTTTTAAAGTTCTCCTCCTCATTTCGATTCCTAAACGTAGAATCAGAAAATGCGATGAAGAAGCAAGCAAAGGGCAATATCAGCATAGTGTGTAGCAATCTAATGCGCGTGTTGCGGACTATACCGGTGTTTTGAGGCGAACAACCTCACGAAAATTGAAATAAAGACCATTATGGCAAAATGGGGAGTCATGGAGTGAATCGTCTACGACCTCATATTAGAAAATGAGAGACTGAAAACTACCAACGAGCAAAAGAACCCCCCGCTTTCGTACTCGCAGGTGGTAAACTTAAAGAGGAAACTGAATAACTGCACGTGTCCGGCGAGCGACTGAAAACGCTTCAGTCAGGCAGTCTTGTCGCAGTTACGAAGGAGGACGGATATACCACCTTAAGAATAAACTTGTATTCAGTTTTTAAATCCGATTACCTCCCTTTTAAAGTTCTCCTCCTCATTTCGATTCCTAAACGTGGAATCAGAAAATGCGATGAAGAAGCAAGCAAAGGGCAATATCAGCATGGTGTGTAGCAATCTAATGCGCGTGTTGCGGACTATACCGGTGTTTTGAGGCGAACAACCTCACGAAAATTGAAATAAAGACCATTATGGCAAAATGGGGAGTCATGGGGGGAATCTTCTACGACCTCATATTAGAAAATGAGAGACTGAAAACCACCAACGAGCAAAAGAACCCCCCACTTTCGTACTCGCAGGTGGTAAACTTAAAGGGGAAACTGAATAACTGCACGTGTCCGGCGAGCGACTGGAAACGCTTCAGTCAGGCAGTCTTGTCGCAGTTATGAAGGAGGACGGATATACCACCTTAAGAATAAACTTGTATTCAGTTTTTAAATCCGTTTACCTCCCTTTTAAAGTTCTCCTCCTCATTTCGATTCCTAAACGTAGAATCAGAAAATGCGATGAAGAAGCAAGCAAAGGGCAATATCAGCATGGTGTGTATCAATCTAATGCGCGTGTTGCGGACTATACCGGTGTTTTGAGGCGAACAACCTCACGAAAATTGAAATAATGGCCATTATGTTGGAAATTCCGACACTACCCGGTACATATGAGGCATAACAACGGGCAAGACGTCGCGCAGGCAAGCGGACCCCAGCGACGAACGCCAGGCCCCGCCATAAACCACCCCCGAAGGCCCTTGAAAGGCCTTCGTCAAGAGGACTGCATGGCGACTTGGGCGAGACACTTCTTTCCGAGCGATTAACTGCGACGCATCGTGCAGAGCACAGCAACAGAATAAAACCAACATTGTATTTTCGAAAACGTTTCTTACAATTATGGCAAAATGGGGGGTCATGGAGGGAATCTTCTACGACCTCATATTAGAAAATGAGAGACTGAAAACTACCAACGAGCAAATGAGCCCCCCGCTTTCGTATTCGCAGGTGGTAAACTTAAACCCTAGCAAGGGCCCTGACCACCCCGGCTGGCGGTAAGAGTAGTCCTGCGCAAGCAGCGAAACCTAACCTCATTAGGTAATCGGGCGAGATCATACTGATTACACCCATTAAAGAGAACGACAAGAAAACTAATGAGGAATTAAAACAAAGAATAACCAAGGAACTGACAAGTATGCGTTCTAAACTACACGTGAAAGGTATCAAGCAAATGCGAAACAAGGGCATAATAATTGAAGTAGAAGGCAAGCAAGACGTGGATCTAATAAAAGGCACCTCGCTCCAAAAAGCGGGGCTAAAAATAGAAGATCCAAAGAAACAAAGCCCGTCAATTATAATATATGATGTTGAAAAGGAAAACAGTGCGGAAGAATTCAGAGCAGAGCTCGTACAAAAGAACTTCCAAAACAGATCCGAGGCACAACTAGAAGCACTCGAAAAGTCAGTAATATTTAGACACTCGTTTAAGGCAAAAGACGAGAACAAGGTTAACTGGATTGTGGAAACACCCAGTCAAGAGTTCAAAGAACTTACACAAAAAGGCAAGATTTTCATGATGTGGTGAACGTACCGCGTCAAGGAGTATTTAAACATCACAAGATGTTTTAAATGCAAAAATTGCAACGCGCCGGAACAACTATGTGAACTATGTGGCTCCAAGGACCACCTCAAAGACAAATGTAAAAAGTCACCCAAGTGCATAAACTGCACAAGGGCAAGACGAAGTGACGCAAATCACACTGTGAAAGACAGAAACTGTCCCATATTTGTACGGCATGTGGACTTAGTTAAATCGAAAATTAACTGGCAATGATCCTCGTCCAAATAAATGCTCAAAGGTCGGCTGCGCAGCAGCATGCATACAAGAAAGACTCCATAAGGACAAAATAGACTTAATTTGCCTCCAGGAACCCTACACATACAATAACAGTGTAAAAGGGTACTCAACAAGAGTAAAAACCATTCAGCCGGATACCGATACACGCTGGGTAGCGGCAGTAGTTGCTAATAAAAATATAGAGGTATTCCAAGTAGACCTGGAAAAGTCACCACATGTGATGACACTGCACATCAGACTTGTTCATTTCAATTTTTACATTATCAACGTTTACTGTCAATATTCACTGGCAATAGACCCCTTTGTAACAAAAATGCAAAATATCCTGGGCAAGTTAAGAAATGAAAAAATAATCATTATGATGGACGCAAATGCTCGCTCTATACTCTGGCATTCTGGTCGAACAGACGTACGAGGAAAGCAAGTGGAGGACTTCATCGTCCAAAACGACCTTCACGTGCTAAATAAACCAGATCAACCTCCCACATACTTTACACACAGAGCGCAGTCGAACATTGACTTAACACTTACGACTCGAAACTTTACAAGCAGCACAATAGACTGGTTAGTGACACCTGACAGCAACGTCAGCGATCACAGCATGATTATAACTGCAATAGGTGATCCCGACACAGCCTTTAACCTACCCTCCCTACGCAGCGGATATAACATCCGGAGAGCGGACTGGGAGAGGTTCGACAACGAAACAAATAGTCGCATCAACGAAGCCGTCCTGCAAAGGATAGTCACGATGACTGCGAAACGAGCGGCTAAGAATGTCACCAGAGTGCTGAGTGACATTTGCGATCTATCAATACCTAGAGTCAGATACCGTACAAACAGAGTCCCTTGGGGGATTCAAGAACTTATAAATCTGAGAAAAGCAGCAAACAGAGCCAAGAAACGACTCTCCAAGGCTAGACGCTTGAATAACCTCAATGATATGGAAGCACTGAGTACCCAATATAGAAAAGTAAGAAACGCCTTCACAAAGAGAATTAACCCTTTGACTGCTAAAGACGTATATATACGTTTTTAGAAGTCTATCAATATATACGAAAGACGTGAATATACGCCCTCACGTATCCATCAACATATACGAAAAGCGTAAATTTACGCCCTCTGCATTTTTTTTACTATAACACCTTTTACTGTTTTAACAATTGATTCGACATGGCATCTAACACTCTAAGTAACATAGCAACCAGGTAGCGGCGATTGTTTCTATATTTTTCAGTCAATTGTCTTCATATTGTTCAGTTACGTTACTCTCATACGTACGCTCTCGCATCGTGCACTGATTCGTGCAAACCTATTTCTTTACTGCATATGTAAGTGTTTATTTATTTAATTTTGTGTTTAATTATTGATTTTATCCATTCGTTATTTTTTAAAATAATATAGTACACCCTTAAAATGTTTGGCCAGAAGAAAAGAAAACGTTTATACAGAAATGCTAGTATAGAGAAAGAAATGGAGTTTCTTGATAAATCATTCTCCTCGTCTGAAGAAGAGAATTTAATTCGACGAAAAAGAAAACGCGTTTTACGCTTATTAGGTTCTAACTCAAAATCAGAAACTAAGGAACAGGATGTTCCACAATCGCAAGAAATAAGTGGGAACGAATTTACATCGGCAGTGCCATTTGAGGATATTAGTTGGTCGCACCAAAATTTAAATCCAAAAATACACAATTTCGATGAAAAAAATTCTGGATGCAAAGCAGCCCTGGACAAGACGTCAAAACCACTAGATTTTACCTTTTCGTGCGATTGTACGGAACTCTTATATATATTCTACCATTATGGAGAAGATGGAGATTGGTAATCTGGAGGAGGTCTCTAAACCTGTGGCCTCATCCGTCAAAGGGAAGAAACGACCCGGAAAAGCGTCGAAGCAGAAATCTAACGACGCATTTCGTTTGCGTATTGGATCAAAGATCCACGCTCAAAATCGCAAGGTTCGCCTCAAGCGTTTGGGTGTGTTTGATGAATCATGCGCAGAGTTAGAGAAGTCACTAGCACAGCTGGCTCCGACTCTCCAGTTTGTTGCTACTGCTGAGTATGGAAGAATGGCTACCACATGGAATCTGCGCGCTATATATGAAGTCTGTACCATCCACCAATACTATCGTGTTACGTTATATTTAGTTTATTTTAAACTATTTCAAACACGTTATAGTCAGAACGAGATGTTGACTTATCCTGTCGGCGTCCCGTTTACCCTGTCTGAAGATCTAAGACAGGTACTCGTCACTGTAACGCAAGTTCCGGTAACCACAGCGAATCTTTTGGCTTCTGTTGGTCGTATCGAAGGATCAGTAGTTTATCATTCGTTGCCCGCTGTCGTGGATTTTACTGTAGCAGAACAGGCTGCTACATACTTGTACCCCACCAACGTCCGAAACGTTCTTAATATGCTTTCGGATCCGACTACTCCATCTGATTGGTTTAAATAATATAACTTTAGTAAATTTTATTGTAAAAGAAACAAATAACTACCATAATTATTTGAAAACAACGCGTAACTGGAAGATTAATTCGCGAATAAATTCATGGCATAATACTAACAGAGATGAAATGTACTGTTTCTTAGGTACCGTAATGTTAATGTCACGCGTAAAAAAACTTTCTTACACGGAATATTGGTCGAACGACAAATTTATAAAAACTGACATTTTTCATCACATTATGTCTCGAGACAGATTTTTAAACTTAATGCAGTGCCTACATTTTAGCAATTCCGAAATATCAAACTGTGAAGACAAATTATTTAAAATTCGTGAACTAAATGATAAATTTCGATTGTGTTTGAAACAAAATTTTTACCCTTTTCAAAATATTTGTATTGACGAAAGCTTACTATTGTTCAAAGGTCGCTTATCGTTCAAGCAATTTATTCCGTCTAAACGTAATCGATTTGGCATAAAGTCTTTCATTGCTTGTGACTGTAAGACGGGGTATATTTTCGACATGCTAGTATATTCAGGTTCGGGAACACAAATTTTTGAATTTCACGAAAATTTAGGTAAATCTGGCAATATAGTCATGACACTAATGAAAGATTATCTCGGGAAAGGTCACAGCTTATATGTTGATAACTGGTATACGAGTCCACTTTTATTTAACACTTTGCACTTGAACCAGACAAACAGTTGTGGTACTGTAAAAAAAACCGCAAATACATTCCAACTATACCACATAAATTGCAAACAGGGGAAATATCATTTCGATCAACCGAAATTCTATTATGCTTGAAATGGCAAGATAAAAGAGAGGTTTGGATGTTGACCAGCTTACATTACGCTGATATCACGGAGACAGGAAAACATCATTACCGCACAAAATTACCAATAAAAAAACCAACATGCATTCAAGATTATAACCGTTACATGGGTGCTGTCGATAAAACGGATATGGTTATCAGTACTATTGAGTGCATAAGAAAAACTTATAAATGGTACAAAAAATTTTTTTTTCATTTATTAGATGTAAGTATTTGGAATTCGTATGTTTTGTATAAATGTGTATCGGATAAAGAGTTACATTTTGCGACATTTCATTCACTACTAACAAAACAAATTTTTGAAAAATATCTGCGAACTTCAAATATATACCACGGGAAAAGAAATACTGACGATCCATTACGTCTTATCGAGAGGCATTTTCCAAGCATATATTTTAATCCATCTTCGAAAAAAAAAAATCAAGCGCGAAAGTGTGTAGTATGTAGTAAACATAAAATCCGACGAGAAAGTAGATATGAATGCAAAGAATGCGATGTGGGTTTATGCGTTGATCCATGTTTTAGAATATATCACACACGAACTGATTATTAAATTCTTTCTTTTATCTTGTTATTATCTTTATTTGTTCATTATTGTTTAATTATTTTTATGTTAAAATTGCCAAAATAAATTTGTTTCTTACCATCAATTTTCGATTTTTTCCCTTATATTTAATTACCACTTACCATCATTGAAGGAATAATTTACAATTTAAGTTAAGTAAATTAAAATAGCTTAAAAAGTTACTTAAAATGAATAAAAAATTAGATATTTTAATTTATTTACATTTATTATTTTTTCAAACCGTAAGAATGGTCTCTTAAACCTCCGGGTACTTTTTGGTCACCAGTCAGTGGACGACCAGTCGCAGCGACTGGCATGTGACGATCGCGCCGTCTATATTGATGAATTTTTCCGAGATCGCGCCGCAGTCAAAAGGTTAAAGAGATGAAAACACTATCCTGGAGGAATTTTGTCTACACTGAAGGCAACAGAGACCCTTGGAGCTTAGTCTACAAAATTATCCGTGATAAAATAAGTAGCAATGAAACGTTCGAATCCCTGACACTTCCTGATGGCAGCAAAACAACATCGTGGAAAGACACGATGGAGACAATTCTTGCGAAAGTGGTGCCGCAGGGGGGATGACGTCCCCGAAATGCGAGCACACACAGACCTAAGGGAGGAAATCTCCAGGTACAAGAACTCCAACATGGAAAATATAATCACTGCAAAGGAAGTGAAGGATGCAGCTGAAAAATGCAAAAATAAAAAGGCCCTTGGACTCGACGAGATCAAGCCTGAGATAATAAAAAGACTAATCGACCTAAATGAGCAAATCATTGTCAGAATTTTCAACAAGTGACAGTCTTTTCTAAGACTTGGAAGTCGGCACTTCTTAGGGTAATACCTAAGAACAAAAACAGGGACCGAGCAAGTGTCAGTTCTTACCGGCCCATTGCAATCCTCTCATCTATTGGCAAGATTTTCGAGAGGAATATTGTAAATCGAATAGATCAAACCTACAAAGGCAGGGGGCTGGAACACACCAGCCAATTCGACTTTAAAAGTCGCAAATCGACCGAGGTTGCACTACTCGGTCTAAAGAAAGAAGTGAAAGGGTCCAATAAAAAGTACGTTGTCACACTTTTCGTGGACATAGAGGGAGCATTCGACAACTTATGGTGACCCGCTATCAGAAAGAGACTAGTCGACGCAAATTGTAGCACCACAATGGTCAGCCTTGTGAAGAGCTACTTCAAGAGAAGAAACGTACTAGTACGATCGAAGTACGAGAGGGTAACCACGCGTATGCGAAAAGGGTGTCCACAAGGATCAATTATTGGCCCCAAAGACTGGTGCTGGTGTATGGACACTCTTCTCGAAACTTACACCAATACCTTCGATGCCAGCGAGCTCGAAGTTATAGCATACGCGGATGATCTGGCTATCCTCATTAAAGCGAATACGCGTAGAGAACTGGAAATCTTAGGTAGCAGGGCCACAGAGATTCTGCACCAATGGTGCAGTCTCCACAAGCTACGAGTGTCACCTTCAACAACGCAAGCTATGCTTTGCAAAGGAAAATTGGACAGGGAAAGAAGCCCAATTATAAGAATAAATCACGAAACCGTTAAGTTTGTTGAGCAAACGAAATATCTCGGTGTGATAATGGATCAAAAGATGTTCTTCCTACACCACATTAAAAATATCAGAGACAAAGTCGCCAAGTTCATAGTCACCCTAAGAAGAGTGGCACACCAGGAATGGGGGATTAAATCCCACATCCTGAACGTAATGTACAAAGCTGTCTTCCTGCCCATAGTCACGTACGGCTGTGTGGTATGGTACGACAGAGTGACGCATCACCATATTAAGAGACATCTTGACGCAATGCAGCGAATGATGCCGGTATTGATAACAAAGACGTGCAGGACCACGTCTACTGAAGCGATGCAGGTCATCGGCGGAATTCTACCTCTAGATTTAGAGGTCGTCAAGACAGGAATTATGTCTCAGGTTCGAAGGAGCCAACGCGTTACGTGGAAAGACTACACCTTTCGCCCAGTTGAGAATCCGATGGCACTAAACTTAAAAGCAGAACTGAGGAGAATCGAAGAAGCTTTGGTCGAAGAATGGCAAGAACGGTGGACAGCGTCCACCAAAGGAAGGGCCACTTTCTCTTTCAAAGGGGAAAACCGATGGTTTCCTCCGGGTAGAGAGTGCTTGTTCTTGATGACAGGGTACGATCCTATCAACGGCACACTCTTTGACAGAGGGGTCGTTGACGACTCCACATGCCCTGCATGTAATACCCAAAGAGAAACTGCAAAACATATGATATATGAATGCCCAATCTACCAACAATACCGGTACGCCGGACTTCTAGACAACCAACCAAACCCTCGGAGGCATATAGCCTCTAGGGAAGATTTTCTCAATTTTAACCAACTGGTGAAAAGGATAATCACTGCTAGAAACGAGCTAGCATAAAAGAAAGTAGAAAAAGGTCCGCCTCCCCGCGGTTAGGGACGGAAACGTCGACTGTAACAGGCCGACGGCTAAGAGACCTTAAGAAGATTAGGCACTATAAAGACGAAAAGCTTTAGAAGAAGCGTAATATGTGTGTCATATGCGGGTATGTGCCAAATATACGCGTGTATAATACACACATATATATATACAAAATGCATAGAAAGCATAGTGTGTTCACAAGCCAAAGGCGTGACTCGAGGCAGGTATGAGCGAAAGCTCGCATACTGCACACACGAAGTGTCTAAATATATATATGTAAAGAGAATATACTATCTTTAAATTAAGTTTATCGCGCACCTATGACACCCGTTAGTCATTTTATCGAATGGTCGATTAATCGAAATCGAAGAGGTAGAGAAAAGACAGAGAGAAAATAGAGACACACCAGTATTACATAGCATAACAGCAAATCTCCACAGTATTGTAAAAGAGAAACGGATAATTGACTTTAATTATTAAAAAATATGGGCTATAAATGGAAATAAAGCAGCAATATTAGAAAATTCTTAACGGAACGACCACAAATTGTTGCTTGAAGTGGAAAATATTTAAAAGCCTTTCAATACTGTCGTACCTAGAATAAAAACATAATTTACATCGATGAAACTTGGGTGGGCAATACCCTATCCTTTGGAAAGTGTTAGCAAAGTGAGCACATGATTGGCATTGTGAAAAACACCAGTGCATCTCATCGATTTATAATTGTATTAGGTTGTTCGGAAAGTAATTTCATTTTTCCCCAACAGAGGACCTAATTGTATTTGTTCACAGCCAACTTTACACTTAAGCCGCATAATCATTATATACAGGGTGTTCGGCCACTCCTGGGAAAAATTTTAATGGGGGATTCTAGAGGCCAAAATAAGACGAAAATCAAGAATACCAATTTGTTGATCGAGGCTTTGTTAAAAAATTATTAACGTTTAAAGTTCCGCCCATAATGAATTTTTTTCTAGAAAATACGCAAGATTTCGAGGGTATGCGTAATGACCAAAAATTATTGTAATTGACCCCTGCAACTAAAAATATTTTTTCCAGAACGTTTTAAAATTTTTTTTTTTCGTCGAAAAATTTAGGCGCCAAATTAGATTTTCGGTAAGGAATTTTTTTCTCGATAGTGCGTAGGATTTCGAGGGTACGTGTAATGACCAAAAATGATTGTAATTGACCCCCGCAACCGAAAATAATTTTTCCAAAACGATTTGATAAATTTTTTTTTCGTCGAAAAACTTCAACACCTTCTCGAATTTTTTTCTCGAAAGTGGATAGGATTTCGGAGGTATGTGTAATGACCAAAAATGATTGTAATTGACCCCCGCAGCTGAAAATAATTTTTTCAGAACGATTTGAAATTGTTGAATTTAATTGTTAATAACTTTTTAACGAAGCCTCCATCAACAAATTTTTATTCTTGATTTTCGTCTTATTTTGGCCTCTAGAATCCCTCATTAAAATTTTTCCCAGGGGTGGCCGAACACCCTGTATTTTGACAGCTGATATAGTGAGGCTTGTTGTTAAAAATTTTGTTTGATTCTTTGCAATAGTTGCTGTTTGGTGCCCTATCAAAGATGGAAAATCGAAAGCAGCATTTTCGGCTTATTTTACTCTTTTACTATCGAAAAAGTAAAAATGCAGTTTAAGCAAGGCGAAAATTATGTAATGTGTATGGAGAAGATGTATTGACCGAACGACAATGCCAAAATTGGTTTGCAAAATTTGCAATTTCGATGTTGAAGATGCACCACGTTCTGGAAGGCCCGTTGAAGCCGATGAAGACAAAATAAAGGCATTGATAGATGCAAACCGCCGAATAACAACTCGTGAGATTGCTGAGAGGTTAAATTTGTCGAATTCGACCGTTCATGATCACGTAAAACGTCTTGGCTTAATTTCAAAACTTGACATACGCGCTGTGACACAGGCTATTGTCTTTTTATTCAAATTGCGTACTGGAAATTCGAATAGTATGATAGCTTCAATTTTTGGGTTAGAGTGAGAACAACAGGTATCCGATTTTTGTAGGGATGTGCAGCCCGTCTAATATTACATTCAACGATTTTTGTAACACAATAAATCTTTTGAACATGGCATATGTCGAATTCCACCGTGTATCTACTTCCTGAATTAATTCTAATGGTGTTTGTTTATCGTCTAAGGTTTTCTGTACATTCAGAAATTTTTCTCTAGCAGTGGTCGATTTTGCAAAAAAGGTAACTATGGATCGGCGTTTTTTTCGGAGGTCTTCGTATTCTTTACAATTTTTCATGGCAGATTTTATTACTAATTGTAAACAATGGCCGAAACAGGGAATCCTCGTCCACTTTTCGTATGTATTTATTGCTTTTGCCATGTTGCGACCATTATCGGTAGTAAAAAATGCAGGTTTTTCTATGTCAATATTCCATGTTTGCAGTGAATTTAATATGGTGCTTTGTATGTATTTGTGAGTATGCTTTTCTGGTACATGTTCTAAATCTAGTATATAGTGTTTTAACTCAAATTCCGGTGTTATGTAGTGTACTGTTAACGACATGTAACTTTGCACAGCTCGCGGCGTCCAGCCGTCCGTCGTAAATGCAAATATAGTGTTGTTTGTTATTGCTAATATGAATTAAATAACATGTCATATAAAAAAACAAAGAATAATTACAAAACAAAGTATTACTAAAATATTAAGTCGAATTGATACCTATGGATATTTCCTTCTTGACATGTACTTTCAGATCCTCGTACATTTTTGGGATAATTTTTCGGGAAAACGTGGTCCGTGAAGGAATTTTATATCTCGGTTCTGCAATACTTATTAATGCACGAAATCCATCATCATCAACAATACTATACGGTTGCAGATCTCGTGCCATCATGCGTGCAATGCCATGCGTTAACTGTTGCGCTCTAGTTGAATTTTCGTCCAAATACGACGTAGTCATTTCTTTGTTGGGACCGGCTTCGGTTGATGTTGACGTCGATTTCAAATGAATTATTGTACCATGCATTGTTTTTAAATGCCGCAGAAGAGAACTTGTGTTGCAGTGTTTGATTTTGTATTCTTTATTACAAATATTGTACTGGGCTGTGGCAGAATTTAATTTCTGAAAATGGTTCCAAACTTCGCTTCTAAAACGATTAGATTGCACAGAACTTTCACTGATACGAGATTTAGAAGACGCAGTAATCATATTTTCCTCATCACCGCTCATAATTGTAATTTTAAAATAGAATAATATAGTAATAAATAATATAATATAAGTATAAGAGATTAATATAACAGAATATATAAATAAGAAAAAATTAAAAAAATAAAATATATAAAGGAAAAAAATATAAACAAGATAAAATAATAAAATAAAATAATGGAATAAAACAATAATCAATAAAAATAAAATACTACAATAGAGCTGAGGAAATATAAAAAAATTTGATGTTGCTTGGACCACGATTGACTGAAGACTGAAGATTGAGCTTAATCTAATCCTAAACATTTTCCGACTGTTTATAGTAGAGAAAGCGAGAAAACTCAGAATGTGATTCACTTCTGTTAGGAAATCGAACGAAGCGAGTGGCTAAGACGGGCCACGTGCGTTTTGTCAACGCATGACCCCTCTCAAGGAAAAGTTCCTTGAGAGCAGGGGTGTCATAAAGAAACAAACGGTCACCCTGGCGAAGGCATTCGCCTCAGACTAGAACGAACGTATTCTTGTAGCGACCATCGCCTGGAACGGACGCAATAAAGGACCAAGTTTTATTTTGAAAACGCCCACGTTACTTTTCCTGACTCTTACACTTCGCTGCAAGATTTGTTTACTTTAAACTTCCTTGCACCGCGGAGCACAGTCCCTTCTGTAAGTGTCGTAACGTTCGTTAACGTACGTTCGTAAAGTTACACATATATATTCTTATTCTTTTTATTTTTTAATTTCATCAATTTCAAAATTCATCATTGTATTATAATTTATTGATTAGGTGTAAGAAACTCAAAATTATTTCACTTTTTTGATAAGACGCTGGGCAACACAGAAGAAGGAACAGAAACGTTTACAATGCGTAAAAATAGAGAAATACAGACATACTTCGCTGAAAATGTAGTACCGCGGAAAACAAATATTATAGACTGGTGGAAATCAAATCAAACACGATTTCCAATACTATTACGAGCAGCTAAAGATTGTCTTGCTGTACCAGCAACACAAGTAAAAAGCGAACGCTTATTTTCTACTGCCGGAAACGTAGTAATGCAAATACGAGCGCGATTGCGACCAGTAAATGTACGAGGACTATGCTTCTTACATAAAAACTTAAAATAAAATATTAATACATATATGTTAAAAAACATATTCATATGCTTTTATGTTCTTATTACTATCAAATACCCAACAAACAGTCGAACCATAGCGTAGAAACGATCGGTCGAGCCGCCCGAAATGGTCGAACCGCCCGAAACATTCGAGCCGCCCGAGAGTTCGAATGTCTCGGGCGCCCGCTCGAGCTCGCTCGACTTTCTTCAACTCGGCTCGAACTCGAAATGTCGGGCGCTCGCACATCCCTCGATTTTTGTAAATCAGTCAGGAACTCGTTTGAAAAAGATATCCTACCATTCCATTTCGGAGTTACGGCTTTTTCTCGTAAACATTTAATAGAAAATGAAACGTCCATTATTGCTAAACAGTTATATAATATAACAGACCAGCACTTATTTTTGACGGAACATATATTCGCCACCAAAAAAGTTCAAACAACGAATACCAACGGAAATCATATTCTGGCCAAAAAAAAGTACCACTCTGCAACCCTTTTACTGTTTGCACGACAAACGGTTACATTATTGATATGCTCGGACCTTTCTATGCAAATCAAAATGATGCAGAAATAATGAAAATTGTACTTCAAGATCCGAATGTCTTACAAACTCTAATAAAACGAGGAGATATTTGTATAGTGTTGCGACGGTATGAAGATGCCGCGCAATACCGCGAAATTGCATCGTCGCAATGGTGTGAAGAGGCTTCGCGATGAGGTGAAGCTGCCACACGAAAACGAGCGGATGCGAGATCCCGAGCCTTCCGGTTGCTGAGAGACCGGAAACGATTTGAAGATTAGAATTACGGCAGATCGCAAGGCGAACAAACGTATTGAAAAGCACTGTTGTTAATAAAGTTCCTAGTTTACATTAGTGTGTTACGTTGTGCTGTTTTAATTGTGTTGTGACAATATGAGGTGAGCGACGAGCAATACTCCCCCGCGCAACAATAGTTAATCGAGGTTTTCGTGATGTACGAACATATTTAGAAGAATCTGAGTATAAATTGCTCATGCCTGCATTAAAAGGAAAACGCAATCAATTAACAACTGCAGAATCCAATGCTTCACGCCAAGTAACGAAAGTTTGCTGAATAGTGGAAGCGATTCACGGCATCATTAGACAGAAATATAAATTACTGCACCACCAAATGGGCAATAGGTTACTCCCCACAGTCGGTTTATATTGCAGAATAGCATCGTTTTTGAACAATACATTTGGAAAACAATTAAATTCAGACGTTGGACTCCGTGAAGAAATAGTAAATAGAATGTCAAGTCAACATATAGAAAATACATTGACAATAGAAGTTGAGGCAAAACACTGAAACAGAAGAAAAAAAACCAATTAACGTGATATCCGCGACGGATCTCCTTGATTCCCCAGAGATGACAGAGAGAAGCTTAAAAATTCTATTTACCGGATCGTATCAATTATCGCAAGCAGTTTCACATTTAAAATTAACAATAATTTTTCTTGGTGGAACTTGTCCTGGAGGAAATACTTCTTATCAACCTGGAGCTTTTCATCAGGCTAGATGGATGGTTAAAGCTATTTACGTGTTAAAAATATATTTATCCCGAGAACAATATATTTTAAGTAATGAACAAATGTTAGGAATCAAAAATATATGTGTCGAGTCCTCAGACCGGTCATAAGTATAGTAATTTTTAACGCCTGAGGTTGCAACGGAGCGCAAGCGCGATCGAGCAGCGCTATACAGAGTTCAGGAGTGCGGATCCGAGTTGGGACTGCCTACGTCGAGGTGACATATGAAATATCTGGGCCTGATCCTCGACAGTCGGTGGCGCTTCGTTGAGCATTTCGACCGCTTGACCCGCCGAGTGGAGAAGGCCGCTGCCCAATTGACCGATATATTTATGTGGTATAGTCGGGGCCAAGATATAGCAAAGTCGTAAACTAAACTCTTGAGAGTCGGCACCGACCCCTGCTGCGGCTCTTAGGGCCGTACATCACATTCTGCTTGAGGGTGCCAATAATAAATTTACATATGATTTTGTATTTCAATTAATAAATGGTATTTTATTTACAAATGGAAAACATGTAAATACTAGTCACTACCCGAAATATTTGGAATGTATTTCTGTGTTCGTATCTGCACTACTTTTTTCTTTTTCTACCTAAGATATTAAATACCTGAGTAAGACCTTCACCTGTTCCGATACCTTTAAAAATGGTTTTCCCCAGAAGGAAAAACCTTAATTTGTCATAGCTGTAGTTTTCAATAAAGATATTAAAACGAGCCTGACCTTCATATTGTGAAGAGAATTTTTTCCCAGTGAAATATTTTGAGTGTGAAATATTTTTTCAGTGAAGTATTTTGTGCGTGAAATATTTTTTAAACAAAACATCTGTGAGTAAAATATTTTTAAAAATGTTTCGACCATGGGAAGCCTCATCCTCATCTCAGGATCATCAACAAATAGAAAATAATGCAGAACGGAGTGGAGAAACAACTACCGATAAAAGAAGACATTTATCGCAAGACGCACAGGACATTTGTTTGAAAGTGTGCAAGAACTTAATGACGATTTATGGCCTACAAAAGGAAGATGCTGTTAAAAAAACTGCAACACTAACGGAGGTTTCAATAACGAAAATTCGAACACTATTTACATGTGGCGTTAAAAGAAGGAAGGAACGCAGTGATCATGGACAAAACAGAAAATTAACTTCGTTCTTGGAGCACCGCATTCGAAAACAAATTTATTTGTCATATAAAGAGAACCAAATACCTACAATTGAAACTATTTATAGAACACTGCCACAAATGCAAGGAAAATTTTCGAAAACGTCTTTGAAAAGGTGGTTAAAACAAATGGGATTCCAATTCAAAAAAGTTTGTAAAAGAACAGCAATTTTAGACCACGAAAGAATTTCAAATTGGAAATGTATGTATTTAACGATAATTGCTTTTCGGGAAGAAAAAAGAACAATATACTATCTGAATGAGACATGGTTTGATACCCATGAAACCGCAGCGAAAGGATGGACGGATTTATCTTCGCAATGTATTGCGAAGACACCGACAAACAAAGGAAAAAGGCTAATTATTCTACATTGCGGTAGTGAAGAAGGATGGGTGCCCAATTGCTTGAAATTATGTGGAGTGAATTTAAACAATTGCAACGTAGATTATCACAAAAATATGAAGACTGTGATATTCGTAGAGTGGTTTCAACAAAAGTTAATAACAAATATAAAACCCAATAGTGTAATAGTTATGGACAATGCATCGTACCATTCAAGATTAGTTAAAAAAATTCCGTGTAAAGCAAGTTTCAAAGTGAAAATACAAAACTTTTTATTAAAAAATAATCTTTATTTTGAGGACACATACACAAAAGAGCAATTATTAGAAGTTTTGAAAGTTGGGAAATTTAAAAAAAAATATGTTATTGATGAAATAGTAAAAAACAATGGTCATAGTGTTCTGAGATTACCACCATATTTTTGTATATTTAATCCCATCGAAATGATTTGGGCTCAATTAAAATTAAATTTGCGACGTAAAAATATACACCCGAAATTCCATCATCGAGTCATTGGATTAATCAAGGAAGAAATGGATAATATCAAACCAAACAATTGGAGAAATGCAGTAAATAAAATTATAAAAGTTGAAGAAGAATACCGGCAATAAAAAAGGAAAGAAAATTTGAAAAACAAGAAAGAAGAATTGTAACGTGAGTATGAACTTTGTCCATATTATAGAATACTTCGACACTGGATGAAACATCTCTTCATACGGCCCTGACCATGGTCTAGGGTCCTTAGCAGTTCGTATTTCTGTCAATTCACTTGTTTCGGTAGCTGAAACGTGTAAACTTTGACACTCTCGAGTTTACGACCTCGCTATATTTTGGCCCCGACTATACCTGCAGATGATTCGAGCTGAAGCCTCGCAACGGTCCGTTGGTGCAGTCCTGCCACATTGGCAAGAGTGAACGGACAAACCAGATAGGCTGTCCTACAGGATGACATAGATGAGATGAATGATGTGATGACATGGTGTGTCGAATCGGGAAGGAGGCGACGACAGTATGCCACCATTGTCGAGACCCTCAAGACACGGTGCAGCACACGCTGGAAGCCTGCCCAGCGTAAGCAGATGAGTGCCGTGTCCTGGAGCAGGAAGTGGGGATACACCTCTCGCTGGCCACCATCTTTCCCACTATGGCTAGCGAGAGAATCTGGCAAGTTGTGAAGGAGTTTGCTCTTCCCTATAAATTTTAGGCGTATAGTTTATGCCCGTGATGCGCGCACAGATCTCCACTCGCAGCTTCCAGGTATCTCTCGATGTGTGCGCGTCTTTACGATCCGCGTGTTCTGACGAACATGCAATATTATATTTTTAGTTACTCAATTACATTTATACTACAATTGTTTTGTAGTGCAATAAACCCAAGTGTAATCCCATCCTCGTACGCCTAATTTCCTTTTCAAGTTGTGGCTTCCTTCTGTGACGTGGTAATGTCACAAAAGGAGGGTGCTGACCAAGAGTGTGAGCAGGTCGCGCATCCCGTTTGGAGAGGGAGGGCTCGGAGGGGGGCCAGGATGAGGCGTCCTTTGCCTCCTGGTCCCCTTCAACGGCCTTGAGGTCCGGATGAGCCACTGGAAGTGGGGCGATCCGTCAGCACCCTCCTCGGGACACCACGTTGGCGGCGGATAGGGGCAGCCGCTGGGATGGGATGCGGGGATGAGGTCACCAATCTGAGAAGACTGGTGGCCGAATCCCCACATGGCATCCCGGAGATCGGAGCGAAAGCTTCCGCGGACCAAACACCGGTATGAATGCGTGTGTGAGTGGGCTGAGGCATGGGATATTTGCCGCGGGTTTTACCTAGGGCCGCAGGTTAGCCAGTTGACCGCGGGTGAGTCCTGCGGCCAATGTGGCCCCGCGGCCCCGTGGCCGGTGCACAGTGGTCCCAAATGCCGAAAAGATGGCCAAAATATGAAGAAGTTCTTCGATTTAGCTAAAAATTTGTAGATAGCTGTTATCGAGGTCGCTGATTAAGAATCAAAAGTCATAATTAGAAAGAACAAGACGGCGTCTCCAATAGAGCTCACGCGTATGCGAAGGAAATGTAGGAATCACGTGAAAATTACATAATTATACATAAGTTATAATATATTTAAAACACACTGTTCAAGAATTAAAGCAAAGGTCTTAAGATTATTGATTGTACGATATTTTTTGCTCGCTCTCTATTGGTTTGCTATACAGGGTGTTCGGCCACCTCTGGGAAAAATTTTAATGGGAGATTCCAGAGGCTAAAATAAAACGAAAATCAAGAATACAAATTTGTTGATGGAGACTTCGTTCAAAAGTTATTAGCGTTTAAAGTACCGCCCGTACTGAATTTTTTTCTAGAAAATAGGTAGGATTTCAAGGGCATGTGTATTGACCAAAAATTATTGTAATTGACGCCCGCAACCAAAAATAATTTTTATAGAATGATTTGAAATTTTTTAAATTAATTTGTTAATAACTTTTTAATGAAACCTAAGTCAAGAAATTGATACTCTTCATTTTCGTCTTGTTTTGGCCTCTAGAATCTCCCATTAAAATTTTTACCAGGGGTTGCCGAACACCTTGTATAAGTAAAAAATCTACATGAAAACGAAAGAAAGAGAAAACGAAAGGTAATACCGCACAGATATTTCGTGACCGTCATAAAGTAAGGCAGGTATAAGGTACAATTTACAGCTTGCAGCAAGGCCTTCGTATTTTTTGATTCTTAGTGCTTTTACATGACAAATGCGAAAAAATGTTTTAGTTAGGAATTCTCAAATTTTATTAATTGTTTGCGAAATAAATAATTTTTCATCTAATTAGTTTAATACAGATTTATAGTCAATAATGAAATAAATCAACTGGTTCATTAAAAAATATACAATTTTTAATAATAAAAAGTTGTTTATGCATTAGTTTCAAGATTTATTAAACCTAATAATAAGTCCACCCAAAATTATACATTATTTATTTGAAAAAATTTGTTGCATCTGCCACAGTTTCCAAGAAAAAACCACTTGATTTAGTAACGCGGCTACCCTGCATTATAAAATAGGGCTGTACGATCAAAAGGGGCAAAAAGTGGCAGCTAATTTTTGCAAATTCTATAAGATCAAAGTATCAAATACAAGTCTGAAGAGGAATTGTACCGTGATATTGTGGGATATGCAACTTTTTGCTTACATGTTTGCGATGCATGCATGAAATTTCACGTTCTATTTTCAGTAATAAATGTACCGGTTTACAAACTTACTGGATAACAATTTTCAATATATCACTACTCAGAAATGTTGTACCTACTTCCAGGAACAGCATCCATTTTGCAGAATTGATATTGATGTTTTCTAAAAAAACTTATTCACTTTTCACTTGGTCGCACGTATTCACGCTTACGCTCTCGCCAAACGACTGACTAAAGAAGCCGAAGTTTGGATCGCAATTGCCATCCAGCTATAAAAATATGACACATTTCATTTTGCCTACCCTAAAGGGACATCATTAAACTAACGATTCCGACAGGTTAAACCTCCGTAGCGAAAAATTATTTTTTGGGGTTTTGGCCACGATTTCACGATTTGGGACCACTGTGCGGCGGCTTACTCCCATATCACGGGACCTGGTAATGAAGTGCCTGCGGTTGAATGGGAATGCGGTGGGAGGAGCCTGAAAAGGCACGGTGCGGCGGAGGACTCTGTGATGGCTCTCTAGAGTTTCCGGTTCCCCACCAGGCGTCTGAGGATGGTCACCGTGGAGTTTTAGCCGGTAAGAGTCCGGCACTACCCGTCAGTCCTCCCTTCGGATGGGTCAGATTATTACGGATACAATGGACAAAATAATGCATTTAAACATTTTAAAAGAAAATTGAAAGCGAAGTGCACAAAAGATGGGAATCTTAGACGTCTTCCACTTTTACCAAGATAACGACCCCAAACATAAAGCCAGATTAGTGCAAGAATAGTTATTACACAATTGTACGAAAATAATAAAAACTCTACCTCAGTCCCCGGATTTAAATCTTATCGAGATGTTATGGAATATATTAGATGTAAAAATACGTAAACACTTAATTACAAATAAAACTGAACTACAAAACAGATTACAAGAGAAATGGCAAAAAATTGACATTAATTATTGAAAAACAATACTGAGATCAATGTCAAAAAGACTTGTGGAAGTTATAAAACGGGAGGGGTATCCCTCTAAATATTAATTTCGTTAAAATAGTATTTAATATAAAATGAGCGAATAATTTTGTGACGTGGAAAAGCGTAAAGATTTGTTATAACTTGTATTTTTGCAATTATAAATCAAAACTTTTTTTACATTTTGTTACATTGAACTCTAAGTTGTGTATACCCAAATAAGAAAGCTTTAAAAAATCCTTCGCTGTCATCACGGATTGCCGGGCATTCGCGCTGACCATGAGAAAGAAAGACCTCTGCGTTCGGGTAGCGCGATGGGCGCTGTTGCTGGAGGAATTCGAGTAAGCGATCGAGCACCGGTCAGGGAACTCGATGAAACACGTTGACGCGCTTAGCCATAACCTGACGTCGATCTGTCTCGCGATCGAGAGTGAGGACATTATATGGCAAAACGGGGTCTCCTTTTGCGTGAGATAGACGGTGTTACAGCGCGCAATAATCATTTCAATTTCGCCTGTATTGCAGCGTAACAGTAAATTCATAAAGCCATCGGATGTAGAATCAGACCTTTCATACAATCAAGTTTTGCTTATACCTAAGTGCCATTAAGGCGGCTAGTTAAATATTAAATTCATTCAAACCTGCATGGCCTTCCAAATCCAGGCGTTCTATGATTTTACTATATACTGTTGCGACGGATTGAAGATGCATCGTTGCGGCAACGTGAAGGCTGTTCCGCAACGATGTGAAGCTGCCCCTACGAACGAGCGGAAGCGAGATCCCGTGGCCTTCCGGTTGCTGAGAAACCGGCAACGATTTGAAGAATAGAACTACGATAGATCTCAAGACGAACGAACGTATCGAAAAGCATCCTTGTTAATAAAGTTCTTAGTTTGCATTATAGTTGTGTTACGTTGTGCTATTTTTGTTGTGTTATAATATATGCGGCGATCGACGAGTAATACTCCCCGGCGTAACAATACAATAACATCGAAAACCGATGCCAAATGTTTTATGGCGAGTCAGGTATCGCAGGAAACATCTGGGCACCAAGCGTTGACCTGGGCCCGTAGCCGCTACGCGGAAATACCCAGACGAGGGAAAATTATTAAAAATACCCGTTACATGCCGCCTCCCACCGACCAACGTCGCCTCCAAACTGATTGGTCTGTATTATTAACAATTTTGACCAATCGAAGACCGATGCTGCCTCCCATGGCCTTGGATACGCCCATGGCGAAGTTAGCTTCTTGGACAACCTTCGCCGAGACAGCAGACAAAAATTGACACTCAAACATCACTGATCAATAGTAGATTCAAGACTTTGTACATTTCAGCTAACCGACTTATAATAAACAGTTATTGGTTGTTATAATATTCCACTGATTGTGATTCGAACGTTTACTTTCCGTATCCTACAAACATTCACTCGTCATTATCGTTAACGTGTGAAGTTGAGCATAGTAGAAAGTTTCTTTCACCAAATTAAAATCATTTTGCTCAACCCCGCAACAGACGGCGAATGGCGTATCGTGGTGTCTAAGGACATGCAGGCGCAGATCACGCGGAGGGCGCACGAAAACGGGCACTTTTCCGTTGCCAAAACCGAGGCCTTATTGCGCCGCGATTACTGGTTCCCTGCGATGCGGGAGAAAGCGGGAAAAATTGTAAATAATTGCGTGGACTGTATTCTCGCTGAACGTAAGAGGGAGCGGCAAGAGGGGCTGTTGCACGCGATTGAGAATGGGGATCGGCCCCTCGACACCTATCACGTTGACCACTTTGGCCCTCTTGCGTCCACCAAGAAGCGGTACGGTCACATTCTCGTTGTGGTAGACGCGTTTTCTAAATTTGTATGGTTGTACGCCACTAAGTCGACGAGTTCCCTAGAGGTCGCGGATCGTTTGCAGAAACAGGCAGAGATTTTCGGGAATTCGCGACAAATCATCTCAGACTGAGGCACAGCGTTTACGACCCAGATCTTCAAGGATTACTGCGCCGACCAGGGAATCGAGCATGTTCTGATCGTCGCGGGGGTGCCACGAGGAAACGGGCAGGTTGAGCCGGTGAACCGCACGTTGATACCGTTGCTCACGAAATTGGCCGCACCGCACCCCGCGGAATGGTACAAGCACCTTTCTAAAGTACAGGAGTTCCTCAACGCCATTCCCCATCGGAGCACAGGGGTATCCCCCTTTACTCTGCTTGTGGGAACGCGAATGCACTTAAAGGACGATCCGCAGGTAAGGGAGATGCTCGAGGCCGAATGGGAGGAAATGTTTCAGACCGAGCGGGATGAGATGCGACAGCGGGCGAGAGAACGTGTAGCGGCCATTGTATAGCCACTACGCTCTTGCCAGAGTATGAATGGAAATGGAATGTGAGGCTAGTTTTAAACTTTCTATTTTTCCATTTTCCCAGGGTCTCGTGCGAGCCTGGTCGTCCTGTAAACACTTGGCGACCAGAGCCGTACGAGGCGCCTGTTTTCCTTCAAGGTTTCGCCTGGGCCTCGGACCACCCCGATCCGGGCCCGGCGAGCCTCTTCACTTTTATTACCCTCTTTCGCTCTAACTAAACTTTTCCTACACTCGATATTTTTCAGTTTCGTTTTTCCATCTTTCTGTCCTATCTCTTTTTCTCTCCCTTTGTCTATTAGGGTAAGGAGTGTATATAGGGAGTAGATTCTAAGAAAGAATACACAGTCCGTTAGAGACGTTGTCAATGTGCAGTCCGTGGAGGACGTCGTAATATAACAGTCTGGTAAAGACGTCGTTGCGATTCATATTCGGAATCTTTAGTAGCTTAACCTACGTATGGTAGCGTATGCCCCACACCACCATCACTCGCGCGTTGATAATAAATAATAATAATTGTGGGGTAGTCTGGTTGAGTGATCATTTTACCTCCTAGCCCCCTCAAATAAATGTACCGGTTTACAAACTTACTGGATAACAATTTTCAATATATCACTACTCAGAAATGTTGTACTAACTTCCACGAACAGCATCCATTTTGCAGAATTGAAATTGATGTCTTCTAAAAAAACTTATACACTTTTCACTTTACGGTATGTATTGACGCTTACGCTCTCGCCAAACGACTGACTAAAGAAGCCGAAGTTTGGATCGCAATTGCCATCCAGGTATAAAAATATGACTCAATTTATTTTCCCTACTGTGGCGCCTCTTCGCTGAGGCGTGGGGGCTGCTCGTGAGAATTCTATAGGAGGACGGAAAAGGAAAGGAGGGGGCGCGTTTCGTCCGGACCTGCTAGTGGACTCATCAGTAAGGCTTTCTAGCAGGCCCTGCCTTAGACGACCGGGATATTGGGAAGTCGTTTGAGGAGTGTATATACATATAGCAACTGAGGGGTCGGTCGAGCGCTTGTGAGAGCGCGACCCCTCTGGTGGCGAGCATGGGAGGCGACGCCACACTACCCTAAAGTGACATCGTTAAACTAACGATTCCGACAGGTCAAACCTCCGTAGCAAAAAATTATTTTTTGGGGTTTTGGCCACGATTTTGCGATTTGGAACCACTGTGCGCCGTTTCGAAAACAAGCACGCCAAGGGCGGAAGAAATAGGCGGTGATTTGGGGAAAATAAACGGCCCTGATTGGAAAGGCCAAGTGGAGTTAACCAATCAGGGTTGTTTAACAATTTTGCCAGTGCGAACGGAGGGGTGACAACGAGTAGAGAGTCAAAAAGCCTGACTAGTTGTGGAACAGTGGCCGCGAGAAGACGTCCTATAAAGAACTCGATCTGAAGAATAAAAACAGTTTGTCACCCAACAGTGTCATCCGACGAACGCTGTCCGACCGAGTGCGTCGCGAATTATATTAGATATTTGTAAATTCTAATCCTACATAATTATCCTTTGAACGCGACATACTATACACGAAACCCTTGTATTTTACTTGTTGGTTTAAGAATATATCTAATTTCATTATTAAATCAAAGTTATCCAACTTCTTTAACCCATCATTATATAAAGCGATTATTATTAGTTAAACGTTCCCACGATAATATAACCTTACCGCTCGGGTTATATTATATTTAATAATTGAAAGTTACGAGGTCAATTAACATATCCTGAATCAAAATACAAATTCTTACAGCCTAGTGGCTCCCCAATTTCGCATTGGGTTCGTCTGCGTCGTTATCAATAATCCTAGTGACTCTCCAATTTCGCATCGGGTTCGTTCACGACGTTTCACCCTCCTACGGCTCCCTAGTTTCGCACCAGGTTCGTCCGTACGTGACTCCATCCCAGAGGCTCCCTGATTTCGCATCAGGTCCGTCCTCATTATCAACTATCCTAACGGCTCCCCGATTTCGCATAGAGTTCGTCCGTGCACCTAACTAACAAATTTGTTATGTATGACGTGAGATGAGGATGCGCCTTGGGGCGCGACATGTAAACGGGGCCTCCCGCTTATTGCGCGTGCGCTCAAGCGACAAAGGAACGGGATAGAGAAATGTTGAGTGAGTGAGGGAAAATGCGGAGTTGTTACGTAAGTATAGTCCATAGTGTTTTATACTAGAATAAATACAAATATATGTAAGCTTGTGCACATGCACATGCGTTTAGATCATGAGACGTCTGGGAGGTGGTGCCACCAGAGGGGGAAGATAAGCATAGAGCAGAGTGATAGAGAAATAAAGAGAATAACGTATAGTATATTATATAGAGTTACAGTCACAGTAAAATAATTCAGTGAAGAAGATAAGAATATTATAAGAGTGATATTTGTGTTCAAAATTAAATTGAGAATTGTTAAACAAGTCCGGCTTGTTAGAATTAGAAGCATAAACATTTAATTGTTGATTCTCTTATTTTTAGACGAATCACGGTGTGCTTATTGCTTCGGTAACCCTCCACATATTATATATATATTTATCCTATTAAGCTTTTTGTATTTTTTACATATTTATCCTTTTTACTTTTTGTATTTATACATATTTATCCTTTTATACTTATTGCATTTTTTACATTTTTATTTATTCAATATTAGTTTATTAGTTTTACTTTTTATTAAATTAAACATTTAACAAACGAAATGGAATCTAGAAAGAGGGGCCAAACCGTCCATAGTGAGGCCCGAAACATTATTCAGTAATCAGTAATCAGAAAATGCGATGAAGAAGCAAGCAAAGGGCAATATCTGCATGCCGCGAAGCAATCTAATGCACGTATTGCGGACTATACCGGTGTTTCAGTATCAACGGTGACGAGGATCCGGAAGGAAGATTCGGAGTCCACGGAAGATGAGCTTCTTTCATCTCCTGGGAAAAAACGTCCGAGAAGCATTGAAAAGAAGTTCCATTATTCGGAAGAAGATAGGACTATGATACGAAATATAATTTATGATTTTTACACCAATAAGAAAATTGTGCCCAGTGGACTGAAAGTATTAGCCGCAATAAGAGAAAAAATTGAGTTCTCCTGGAAACTCGATACACTTTGGAAATTATTAAAAAGTATGGGCTATAAATGGAAATAAAGCAGCAATATTAGAAAATTCTTAACGGAACGACCACAAATTGTTGCTTGAAGAGGAAAATATTTAAAAGTCTTTCAATACTGTCGTACCCAGAATAAAAACATAATTTACATCGATGAAACTTGGATGGACAATACCCCATCTTTTGGAAAATATTGGCAGAGTGAGCACATAATTGGCATTGTGAAAAACACCAGTGCATCTCATCGATTTATAATTGTATTGGGTTGTTCGGAAAGTAATTTCGTTTTTTCCCAACAGAGGGCCTAATTATATTTTTCACACTTAAGCCGCATAATCATTATATATTGCCCATACTCACGTACGTGTTGGAAAATTCCGACACCCCCTTTCCTGCTCTGAATACGGCCCAGCGGCCGAGCCCCGAAGGGCTGTTTGGCGACGACAGGCCCTGGCCTACACGGCGCCAGGCCCATCGTAAATTACGAGCGGACACTTGAGGACCTTTTCGCCAGGGCAGACGAGCATTTTCCCAGGCCGGGAATATGCCTTCACTTCGTTCGGAACGTCTAACTGCGTTACATCGAGCGGAGCTCAGCGATAGCATAAGAAATATCTTTGTACTTTCAAGCTGTTGCTTACATACGGCTGTGTGGTATGGTACGACAGAGTGACGCATCACCATACTAAGATCTTGACGCAATGCAGCGAATGATGCTGATATTGATAACAAAGACGTGCAGGACCACGTCTACTGAAGCGATGCAAGTCATCGGCGGAATTCTACCTCTAGATTTAGATGTCGTCAAAACGGGAATTATGTCTCAGGTTCGAACCAAAGCGTTACGTGGAAAGACTACACCTTTCGCCCAGTTGAGAATCCGATGGCACTAAACTTAAAAGCAGAACTGAGGAGAATCGAAGAAGCTTTGGTCGAAGAACGGTGGACAGCGTCCACCAAAGGAAGTGTTGGAAATTCCGACACTACCCGGTACACATGAGGCATAACAACGGGCAAGACGTCGCGCAGGCAAGCGGACCCCAGCGACGAACGCCAGGCCCCGCCATAAACCACCCCCGAAGGCCCTTGAAAGGCCTTCGTCAAGAGGGCTGCATGGCGACTTGGGCGAGACACTTCTTTTCGAGCGATTAGCTGCGACGCATCGTGCAGAGCGCAGCAACTGAATAAAGCAATTATTATATTTTTGAAAACGTTTCTTACAGAAGGGACACTTTCTCTTTCAAAGGGGAAAACCGATGGTTTCCTCCGGGTAAAGAGTGCGTGTTCCTGATGACAGGGTACGGTCTTGTTACATATCATTCATGTATGGGACTGAAACGTTTGGTGGCTTGGGCGTTGGCCCGATTCTCTAGCGCACAACCCCTCGAACGGGGTTGACTCATGCCGTATGTGCACACCCGGCCCAGTTTCATTGCCTTATATGGTAATGCCCCGCCACTGTACTGAGTAATTTTCCAGTATATAAGGGCCGCATTTTCCTACTCGGAGAGCTCAGTTTTTCTCAAAACCTCTCGAGACGACGTTACTTTGACACTCGAAGCAAGATCGGGCTATAATCCCCTTTGAGCAACTATTCACCCTAGCGGTTTTAATTGTGAGTGTTCAATCGACTAATCGAGTGAGTAGCTCCCGCGAACGCGCCGCGTAAACGCCGATTTAAAACTCTCGCCGTCGTGGCAACCCAGCGATAGTACTGGTTTTGTTAATACACCTTTTGTACTTGAGCACTTAACAGAATATATACTAGTAGTTACCCTGATCTGCATTATTTAATTAATAAAACCCTGAACCATATTAACGGAAAGACGGGGGAGTATCTCACGGACCCGGTACACCTTTACCGCTCGAGGTGTACCATTACGATAGAGCAAAGATCCTAAAATTTCCTAAAAAACCTACGTGGCTCCCAGGGTATAAAGCCCCTGGTTCGTCCACTCCTTTCTAGCGGCTCCCAGGGTATAGAGCCCCTGGTTCGTCCGTGAAACCATACATTTCTCCTTATAAATTTAACCCCGTGGCTCCCAGGGTATAGAGCCCCTGGTTCGTCCACGTAACCTACTCCTACGGCTCCCAGGGTATAGAGCCCCTGGTTCGTCCGGAACTCCTGTCTCTTTCCTAACCATACCTAAAAACCACCGATCGAGTACTGCCCTCGACCGAATCCAGGATCTCGCGCTCGCGCTCGTAACAGTCCTATCAACGGCACACTCTTTGACAGAGGGGTCGTTGACGACTCCACATGCCCTGCATGTAATACCCGAAGAGAAACTGCAAAACATATGATATATGAATGCCCAATCTACCAATAATACCGGTACGCCGGATTTTTAGGCAACCGACCAAACCCTCGGAGGCATATAGCCTTGTGGTGGCCGGTGCAACGGACACGGCGCCACATAATGTAAACATTAGGCCGACTCTCCGTCGCCAGCGATACGCGACGTCTAAACAACGGCCGTCTTAGGAAAGGAATCTCAAGTGTGACTCCTGGGACGGTCGAACGGCGCACAGAGACCCACGACGGGGCCTGACTTGAGCAGTCTCACGCCAACGCCCGAACGACTTGGTCGAATAAAACAGTAAAACGAAAATACGACTACGTTATTCTCCTTCGCCCACAAGATGACTAAATTTTTCGACGAAAAAAAAAAAATTTCAAATCGTTCTGGAAAAATTATTTTCGATTGCGGGAGTCAATTAAAATCATTTTTGGTGAATAGGCATACCCTCGAAATCCTACCCACTTTCTAGAAAATAATTCGAGAAGGTGTGAAATTTTTCGACGGAAAAAAAAATTTCAAATCGTTCTAAAAAAATTATTTTCGGTTGCGGGGGTCAATTACAATAATTATTGGTCATTACACATACTCTCGAAATCTTGCGCATTTTCGAGAAAAAAATTTAGTACAGGCGGAACTTTAAACGTTAATAACTTTTTAACGAAGCCTCCATCAACAAATTGGTATTCTTGATTTCCGTCTTATTTTGGCCTCTAGAATCCCCCATTAAAATTTTTCCCAGGGGTGGCCGAACACCCAGTAGTACAGGGTGTTCGGCCACCCCTGGGAAAAATTTTAGTAGAGGATTCTAGAGGCCAAAATAAGACGAAAATCAAGAACACCAATTTGTTGTTGGAGGCTTCGTTAAAAAGTTATTAACAATTAAATTCAAAAATTTCAAATCGTTCTGGAAAAATTATTTTCGGTTGCAGGGGTCAATTACCATCATTTTTGGTCATTACACATACCCCCGAAAACCTACGCATTTTCGAGAAAAAAATTCCTTACCGAAAATGTAATGTCTGACCATACCATTGATATGTTTCCCTGAATTTTATCGGCGAAAAAAAATTTTTTCAAATCATTTTAAAAAAATTATTTTTAGATGCAGGGGTCAATTACAATCACTTTTGGTGAATAGACATACCCGCGAAATCCTATGCACTTTCGAGAAAAAAATTCAGGGAGGTGGACAAATTTTTCGAAAAAATTAAAACATTTCAAATCGTTCTGGAAAAATTATTTTCAATTGCAGGGGTCAATTACAGTCATTTTTGGTCAATAGACATACCCTCGAAATCCTAACTATTTTTGAGAAAAAAATTCCTTACCGAAAATATAATTTCTGGCCAGAAATGCTTCCCGTAAAGTTCATGCGAATCTTTGAAACGTCATAATTTCTGAACGGATTGGACGATTTTCATTTTTAAAAAAGCAAACTACGCGTATTTTAGTGTAGAATATGTAGAAATACTAAAAATATTCAAAAAGTAGGTCCTTGACCCCGCAAAATGAGAAAAACCCCATAAAAATGGTCCAATTTTCAAACAGCCATAACTCCTACAATTGTGAATATATTTCAATGAAACTTTTTTCTGACGTAGAGCTCATGGGTACCTACAAAAAAGTATTAGACAACTTTTCTGTAGGGCGTCAAACAAAAATACTAAAAATGAAAAAGGAATTTTTAAGAAAAATCGACAAGGGGGTAGGTGCCTAAATTTTTCGACGAAAACGAAAAGTTTCAAATCGTTCTGAAAAAATTATTTTTGGCTGTGGGGGTCAATTACAATCATTTTTGGTCATTAGACATACCGTCGAAATCCTACCCACTTTCGAGAAAAAAATTCGAGGTGTGAAATTTTTCGACGAAAAAAAAAAATTTCAAATCCTTTTGGAAAAATTATTTTCGGTTGCGGGGGTCAATTACAATCATTTTTGGTGAACAGACATAACCCCGAAATCTTGCGCATTTTCGAGAAAAAAATTCAGTACAGTCGGAACTTTAAACGTTAATAACTGATTAACGAAGACTTCATCAACAAATTGGTATTCTTGATTTCCGTCTTATTTTGGTCTCTAGAATCCCCCATTAAAATTTTTCCCAGGGGTGGCCGAACACCCAGTATACAGGTATATGTAATATAATACACGTACACTATTTCATACGACGACTACTGGCTTTGTGATTCTTCAACCGATTCCAGAAAATAATCCCAACAGTTATAAATGTTTATTTTCACATATATTTACAGACATATTCTCACACGTATTTACATCTCACGTATAAATATATACAAAAATTTGATAATTATTTCAGACGAGTTTCGCAACGGATTGTATGATTTTTATCATAAAAACAAGGAAAACAGAATGATTTCATACACCAAGCGCATGTTATAAATGCTTGTTCTGTACAGCATTTTTTATTTTTTGGGTCGTGTGGAAAACATACTCGATTCACATTACAAAATATTTCTTTTCTATGATCTGGAGGGGTGAGTTTAGACGCATACCATGCATATTTAATTATGTCTGTAAAAATTGGAGCAGATAACTGATAATGGATTATGGAATGTAATTTTATTATATCCTGTCTATAAGTTAGTTCGCTGTTTTCGCGGATCAATGTCGGGGCGTTTTGGAGTCTTGAAAGGAAGTTCTTAACCTGTCTAAAGAAGTACACGTCGCATGGTTGGCAAATGGGTTGTACATTTTGGTGGTATAACTTTCAACGTGCAGATAGTCATATTTGCGTCTTCCGGATCATGAAAGATGCTGTCGTATAATACGGGATTTGTTTGTCCACCCCACGAATCGATGACTAATAGGAATTTATTCGTGTTTACGTAAGATTTTAATACATTTTTCAAAAATAAATGATAAGTATCAGATTGCAATTTCCCTGACTTTGTGCAAGTAATGTGTACATTGCTTAATTCCTCTTCTTGTTTTTGAACATCTGCTGCCACCCGTGGTCCAAAAGCTCCTCCAACTTCTTGCAGGCACAAAGATAGTTTTGGTAAAAGTGTTCCGGAATAAGTTAACGCATATTGCGCTGTATAGGAGTGCGATATTTTATTCAAACTCCCCACTGCAACTTCAGTGGTCTTCTCTCCTTGAATACTTAACGTCCTCTTGGGTTGGATTTTATATTCACACCCAGTTTGATCGGTATTAATAACATAATCTTCATGAAATGTGGAAATTATCTTCTGAATTTGATTTTGGAATAATTGTGCTGATTTTGTAATTTCTCCCACCGTTAGTGTATCTTTCTTCGATACAAACCGTGTTATTTTTCGTTGTCTTATTCTTTGTTCCCGTTTAAATTTTTTTACCCATGATGTTGAAGTCGCGAACTTAAAATCACCTGCCCTGAATTGATTTAAAGCTTGTAAAGCCCATAATTGTAACATTCGTGTAGTTACTTGCTTCTTCGATTGGCGAGCCTCTAGAAATCTGTCCATTTTCCACTGTGTAATTATATGATATTTCTCTTGAGTAGAATTATTTTTTTCAAGTGTCTGTTTCCAATGTGACAATTGGCTAGCAGAGCACAGCTGCCTTGTCACACTCCTCTGAATGGTCTTCCAAGTCCACGCAGGATGGAGTTTTGCAGCGGTTACTGCTTTTATTTTGGTATCCAACGAAATAATTCCTGTTTTCTCTTTCTTTGCAGGTGGGCTGTATGTAGATTCATTGTCAGTATTGCTTCCCTCGCTGGATATTTCTTCTTCGTGGGGATCAGTTTCCTCCACGAATTAGTCGTCTGCGTTTTCATCCTCTTCACAGTGAACTACTGCCTCTTCCTCATACAGTACCATGCCTTCTATAGCATCTTCGATGCGTTTGAGAAACTCATTTCCAATCACAATTACAGCACTTGTCATGGTGCCCGATGCTTTTTCGGCAATCAAACCTTTTGACCGCAATGAACGCACTGCGAAATCCACAGCGTCTGCACAAATAATTTTGTACTCTTCGTTCACTGCTGCGACCGAGGTAGACGGTTGAGATTCCATTTTATTACTAGATAAAGTCTACAGTAAATTGGTAGTCAAAAAGCGTGTTTTTTCTATGTTGCAAGAGGTATGTTGTCGAAACGAACTAACTTCGATGACAATTTTGTGCTACCTTCACGAATATAATAAAAGTGAAATTCTACTATTAAATATTGTTGTATAATTTAAACCATACGTCCCACAGCCCTACAATTCCAATAGTATACAATATTGATGAGACGTGGGTGGACAATACACTGCCCTTTGAAAAGTGCTGGCAAAGCAAGGAAGAAATGGGAATACTGAAAAGTTCCAGTTCTCCCCACCGGCTAATAATTGTCCACGTTGGTGGAAGAAATGGATTTATAAAATGTGCCGATTTAATTTTTAAAGCCCGCAGCACCATAGGTAATTACCATGGGCAAATGAATGCCGAAAATTTTGAGAAATGGGCGCAAGAAAAATTACTGCCCAACATTGCACCGAACTAGGCCATAATAATGGACAACGCATCGTATCATTCGGTAAAAATAAATAAGCTATCATCAAAATATTCCACAAAGGAGATGGTAGATTAGCTTTTGAATAAAGGAATTAACTGCTCCCAAAGTGTGCAAAAATTTGAATTGGTGCAATTAATTAATCAAAATAAATCACATGAAAAAACACATAAAATAGATCAAATAATAAAATGGCATGGACACGCGTCTTAAGACTATCACTTTAACATTTTTTGCCCATTTCTATACGAAGCAACATGGAGAATAAAAAAATATTATGATGAGAATTTAGAGCTGAGTGAAACTGATGATGTATTTGATTTTGAAGTGTTAAAAGATATTGTGGAAGACAATATTGGTAATGATTCTGACACTTCAAGCAGCGGTAGCGAAATTATTCTTCCAAAGAGACGAAGAATGAGAATTATTGAAAGTGAAAACAAAGATTCGTTACAAGACTTGAATGAATGGCGTGATGTTACGAAGGAATTAGATATTCCAGATAGAATACCTTTTAGTGTACTCCCATTCGTTCGCCTACCTCCGAAGGGGTCGGACGTGTTAGCTGAGCGCTGGAGCAGTGAAGTGCCGCTAACGGTGACTTAGAAAGTGAACTCAGTGCTACATCAGCGAACCTATTCCAATTATTATAAATCCACAGCGATTTTATAATATAAAACTATTCATAGACAATAGAGCCAGTGCTTAAGCAAATAGGGGATGCATCCCCTAAGAGTGTAGCCCAACAGGGCATCGTGAAACCTGTGAACGAAGTGAACATCGCTCACCCGTCGCACATCATCACGACAGATAAAACCGTTATCCATAATGACGATATAATTCTCTCGACTCTCACGAGAGAATATATCAAGTCTAAAACTAATGTGAAAAGACTTAACCCAGCTCCAAGGTTGTCTACACGCAAGGTCCCAGCGTTGCCGGAAATTGCCAAGATGAAGGCGAAAACGAAGGAAAAAACTACAAACGAGGACAAGCCATCATACATTTGACTACTGTGGGCGCCTATAGACGCTCACAAATTTTGCGTTTCTGATACTCGACGCAGTTTGGCTTTCTGACACGGAGGGCGCCTTTAGGCGGCTCGAAAATTATATCGGTATTTATTCCCATAACTCATCTCAGTTAAACAAGAGTTAACGCTAATTTCATTAGTACACACTCTGGTAGTCACCAGCTACGTAAATATTTAAATAATAACGAAAAATGAAAAAAGGGAAGTTAGAGGGTGTGGAGGCACGCGCTCTGCTATTCGTATCCTCAGAAAAAGACTAAGCGAATTTTGAAGGCATCATTTCGTACTGTGGTAACTATGTTCTGCTCAGTGAATCATTCCATACCGCCTCATCCCACAATTTAAATTAAAATTTTACAATTGTTTTCTTGTTTTATCCTTAGAATGCAAAATTCGAATACGAAAATGAACAAAAAAACGTACAAACATGGTACACCTGATAATTCTGATTCAGAGGCGAGTGATATTTAAATGCCTGTTCCTTTTTACAAGCGGAAATTAAAGGAACGTCGCCTTATATTATCAGAATCAGAATCAAAAGATAGCAGTATAAGAGCGGCATCAAAGCAAACAAAATATAAAACCAAATTTTCCTGGACGCGTGGACACTTTCAACCAACAATTTACGAATTTGATATCCAGAATAGTGGAATTAAAACCAATATAATTGTAGATAATTTAAACGCAGTTATGCGAACAGTAAAAAAACGTTATCAGAAATGTTTAGAATGTAATGGAGAAGCGTTTGAGTATCTTCTTCAACAAAGACATTTTTTGAAAATATCTCGAGATCTAATAATTTTGTTGCCATGGTACCCTAATCATTTTTTACGTAGAATGAACAGAAGAATCGATCTGTGTAAAAAAATATGCATTTCTATTTAAAGAAATTTTAAGGCCTACAGATGTAGTGCTCTTCGAACCATTTATCTTTCTCCTTTGGCATTTTTTCGTAAATGCAATAATAACGGAGTTATGACTTGAAACAATTGCGTGGACCACCCTGTACATTATGGTTCCTTTATCTTTTCCCCCTCTCAAAAATACCTAACTGCAAAATTAGAAAGCATTCAAAATACCGCGATTAGGCTTGCCTCAGGCTACCGTAAAACTACTCCACTTAATATCTTGATAGGAGAATCAAAACTGTCTCTGATTAAAGAGCGCGCTCCCCTGTTATGCTACTATTTCATGGCCAAGATCTTAACAAACCGAAACTCTCTCACCCTCAGGGCCATCAAGACTTATTATAATTTGTACAGAAGCTAAAGGACCTCAAGACAACGCAGATTGCTCTGTAAATGCCTCGCGTCTGCTCTAGAGCACAATGCATCCAACATTCGTGAAACTAATATCTATTGTCACTATTATAAAACTTTCACAACTTCAATCCCAATTGATACCGAACTGGGTACTGATATAAAAATCACAAATAGCGTTCAAAACATTCTTCAGGATGCATTTGGGATCAGTGACTGCTCCACTATTTACACGGATGGTAGTAAAATTTCTGGGGCCAACTGTGTTGGTTCGGCTTGCATCTGTTCTGAACTTAGCCTTGAAATAACTGACTCCATTAATCCATCTGCATCTGTGTACACCGCAGAATGTATTGCCCTAAATGATGCTTTTGATATTGCTCTGGAACATCAACATTTCAGTTTTCTCATATTCTCGGATCCTCTCAGCGCGCTCCAGGCCTTGGAAAGCACCAAAGTAGATATTAAAACTAACCCATACATTCTTGAAATCAAGAGAAAATACAACTTGTTGATCAATGATGATCATAACAGCTTTGTTAAATTGTTTTAGATTCTGTCGCATATTGGAATTCAAGGCAATGAAAATGCGGACAGAGCAGCTAAGTTGACAACGTCAATGAACACTATAAATATTCCTGCGGTTCCCTACACTGATTTATTTGAGAAGTTTCAAAAACAAGCTAAGGATCGTACAGTGTGTTAGGAAATGATAGGTTCAGTCATACTTATGATAATAATTTAGAAAGAAGTGCATGAATCAGTTTCAAATTTTCAGAATGTTTAACTTTTATATTAACAAACTGTTCTGCTAAACATTATATGGAAATAACGGTTCAAAAAGAAACTAGAAATCTTTTACTGAATGTAACCAGCTTTTAACCGTTAATAAATGATAGGTTCACTTGCTAAAAGGACGATTAAACGATTTGTTAATGTACCAAAATTTAATACATCACAATATTCTTTCGTTATAATGCATTCATTGTAAATTTGGCTGCTTGACACCGTCATTTTGTTTGCGTGTCGTTTGTTACGTATCCTGGTTACAAAGGAAACAAACAGTAAACAATTTCTCATGAATCTTCTCATGCATTTACAGTGTAAAAGATATGTATTAAAGTATCGAAGTATCGAGTTATTAAGGTGTTAAAGCATTTTTTTTTAAATGGGCAGGGGCAAAGTTTTGAATGAAAAAGAGAAAGGACAGATATTGGCGTATAAAGACTCTGGAATGTCTCATCGAGAAATTGGTCGTCGCATAGGCAGATCTTGCAATGTGGTGAATCAGTTTATAAAAAATGGGGGGGATGAATATGGTGTGAAAAAATCACCTGGAAGACCAGCAAAATTGACACCACGCAATAAAAGAGCAATTATCGCGAGTGCATCAAATTCAACAATCGACGATTACGCAACGAATTCGCGCCAAATGTTTCACATGTGACAGTATGAAATGTTTTAAAAGAATCTTCTAATCTTGTATACAAGAAAATGAAATCTGCCCCAACGCTTAAAAAGGAGCATTGCAAAACACGTGTAACATTTGCAGATTTGCATCAAACGTGGACCCATCAGTGGCATTCGGTATGTGCACATTTTTTAGCGAGGACGTTGCAATTTACATATTTTTAAATTTTTAGATTATTTGGTCTGATGAAAAGAAAGTCAACTTAGATGGACCAGATGGGTTGGCGAACTATTGGCACAATCTATGTACAGAACCGCGTTATTTTTCAAAGCGTAACTTTGGTGGAGGTTCTGTGATGATTTGGGCGGCGTTCTCTGGATTTGGCAAAACGACATTAGCCTTCCTTGATACACGACTCGATTCAAAAAAATATCAAGCTGTTTTAGAAGAATACCTTTTGCCCTATATTCGCCGTTGTTCGTCTACAAAATTAACATTCATGCATGATAACGCAACAGTGCACGCTTCATCAAGCACTAAACAATGGTTAAAAACTAAAAATATAGACACATTAATATGGCTATCAAGGTCTCCTGATCTTAACCCGATTGAGAATTTATGGGGACAACTAGTACGCGATGTTTACGATGATTGTCGCCAATTCAATAGTGTAAAAGAGTTCAAAACGGCAATTACGAACGCTTGGGATCGCATTACTACTCGGCAACTCATAAATCTTGTCGAATCTATGCCGAAGCGAATCAATTTATTAATTAAAAGTGGTGGAAAACCTATTAAATATTAATTTTAATTTTTACTTTGTTAAGAATTATTTAATGACTATGTATGAATATGTTTTTTAAAGTGAACCTATCATTTATTAACGGTTAAAATATGTTAAAATTATGATATTCTTATGTTACATCATTTTGAAATATTACTCCAAAACGAAATTTAGCAATCAGATTTGTTAATACAAGGACATTGTATCTTAAAAGTTTGAGAGCAGTTGATACATTTCTCTATAAGTTACGATAATAAATGTGAGTGAACCTATCATTTCCTAACACACTGTATGAAATGGAGCAAACTTCATGTTATTTATTTCAATCGCACACAACCTCATTTAGACGCATATTTCGGCATAATTTGTTTTTCGTGTGAAAGGTACATCTTTTCCTCTTTCTAACTCATATTTCAGTTTGAAAAAATTTGTAATAGTTTTTTTGTATAGGCGATTAAGTGAGACCATGGAAATCAGCGAAATTCGTGTGTTGATGAAGTATGAGTTCTACCGTGGAGCTACAACACGGCAGGCAGTCGCCAATATTAATAGTGTGTTCGGTATTCAAGTGGCTAGAAACGCGACTGTAGCTCGTTGGTTTAAAAAATTTCGTTCGGGAGATTTCGACCTGTCTAATGAACCACGTGGTCGACCCAAGACTCAAATGTCGTCCTGAAAGCCACTGTGGAAGCGAATCTCAGCCAAAGTGCACGTGAATTATCATTAATGTAGAATGTATCAAAGCAAACAATCTTGACTCGTTTGGCACAAATCGGTAAAGTGAAAAAACTGGACAAGTGGATACCGCATGAATTGACCGATGCACAGAAGGAACGAAGACTCGACGCATGTCTTTCTCTTCTTTCTCGCAACAAAGCCGAACCATTCAATTTAATAGAGTTCAAGCGGGCAAGGGCCAAAGCAAGGTGTTTGGGCTTCGGTGGGTCGGCCAGGGTTATGACACAGACCGTGTTTTTCGTCAATGCCAGCATGGGCAAAATATCGTGGAGTCTCGTAAGCAAAGGAACAAAGTGTCATAAACTTGGTCGGCGCAGGCAGTCTCGAATGGTTGCAACTCCAGCGGACTGTCGGATGACCCGCACGTGCTCGGATTCGTATACCTGGGCCTCCCTTGTTTTCCTCGATAGTTTTGCACACGGGCCCAGGGACTGACGCACGCGGTGGAAAATCCCCGGAGTTGCCAAACGTAGCACTCTCCGCCTTGGACGCCAACGCTACGCTGGCATCGCTGCACCCCCACCACGAGTGGCGACTTTTGGGCGAAAGGGGGGTGCAAGAAATCAGCCCTTAAAAACGGCTGAACGCCGTGATTTTGCTCTCTTAGTTCTTCAACTATCATCGCGGTTAGTATTCTAGTCAACTAGAGTCAGCGATCACGTGTAACAGGAGTTGTTAATTTTGAATAAACCAGTTTCAAATCAGCATTTTGGTTAGTCCTCTGATCAACAGGGGTGGTCCTTCGCAGTCATAGTTATTAGTCGGCACTCCACGTGCAATTTTCAAAATCCGAACGAAATAGACAACCACGGATAAGACACAAGGAAAATCCTTAAACAAGCAAAAAAGAATTCGTGGATAAATTACATCGCATCCTTAACAAAGACCACTCCATGTGAACAAATATGGAATAAACTGAAGAAAATTAATGGCCAGAAAGTAAGTTCCCAAATTACTGCAATCAAAAGTTCTGATAATTCAACTACCACAGACGCTACAGAAATTGCCAACCTTCTAGCTACTATCTTTGCGAATAATTCAAGTAATGAAAATTTCGACCCAAACTTTCTAAAAATTAAAGCTAGTATTGAATAAAATTCAAGACACGAACATATCATCTTTCAGACAAACAACCACCCCCTCAACATGAAAATTCTGCCTACCGAATTACAATCGGCACTAAAATCTGTTAAGAATTCCAGCCCAGGACCCGACAACATTCCAAATATTTTTATCCAACAACTACCAAAAGCAGGAATAAATTATTTATTAGATATCTATAACAGCATATGGCTGAATGGTGTCTTCCCTACCAAGTGGCAAGAAGCAATAGTAGTTCCCATTCTAAAACCTGGAAAAACCAAGCTTCAAATCGACAGCTACAGACCTATCGCCCTGACATGCTGCCTATGCAAATTGCTAGAGAAAATAATCTGCAAAAGACTGCGATGATATCTGGAAATCAATAACCTGCTAGAAAAAAATCAAAATGGGTTTAGACGGTATCGTTTGACGATTGACAATCTTGCAATGTTAAATATAAACATTTGCGAAGCCTTCCTTAAAAAACAACATCTAATAGCAATATGTCTGAACATTGAGACACCGAATAATACAACAACTTATAAAGTGGAACATAAGTGGAAACATGATAAAATTTATATAGAATTTCCTAAAAAGCAGATCTATATACAGTGGCGGACATATACTTACGTACAAGTCGTACGTTAATTTGCAAATGGCATATAGCTTTTTAGAAAGCTTGCAAAAATATCTAATCTATATTTTCATTTAATTTGAACATGCTGTTTTGAAGTCTCAGCAAAGTTTTTCTTCTTTCCGAGAATAAAAGGATATTTATGTTTACATTTTCCTGAGTTACCGCTTTCAGGGCGGACAATTACTTACGTACATTGTACTGGTAGCGCTGTAAGTCGAAATATCAACATTGTAAACAACTTTTGTCAGTATCTGTCGAACTGTTGAGTTAGTCAGAAGTGTACTGTAAGTGATTACGATGAGTAAAGGAAAGAAAGTAACACCAGGTCAACAACGTCAAATTGAATTTCTTCGTAAAGCTGGGAAGACATTCCGAGAGATAGCAAAACAGTTAGGGATATCAGTAATGGCTTGTTGTCAAGCAATGCATCATATTAAGCATCATGGAACCGTACATGATATTCCTCGGAAAATTAGAACCCGAAAGACGGACGTTAGAACCGATCGCATTATTCATCGCATATCTGAAGCAAACAGATTTAAGACAGCCGTTGACATTCATAGAGAAATAATGCCAAATCTTAACACAAATATTTCTGTTAGAACAGTTCGACGTCGATTAAACGAATTTGGTTTAAAGGGAAGGGTTGCAAGAAAGAAACCCTTCATTTCGGAGAAGAACCGTCGAGCTAGAATTACTTTCGCGAAAGAGCACCTCAATTGAGCACGAGAGCACTGGTCCAAGGTAATTTTCACAGACGAATCGAAGTTTAATAGACTCGGATCCAATGGCAAAACTTATGTTAGGCGTCGCATCGAAGAGGAGTTCCGAAAAAATTGTACAAAATCGACGATTAAAGGAGGTGGTGGATCGGTACTTGTTTGGGGTGCAATGTCCATGAATGGTGTAGGGCCCATTCATCGAATACAAGGAATCATGGACCGTTATGTTTATTTAAATATAGTAAAAGATGTATTACTACCGTATGCAGAAAGATGCATGACAAATGATTGGATTTATCAAGCTGATAACGACCCGAAGCATACCGCACGCGTCGTTAAAACGTTTTTATCTGATCAAAATATTAATTGTTTGAAATGGCCGGCACAATCCCCTGACCTAAACCCCATCGAGATGTTGTGGATCGATGTGGAAAAATATCTACAACAACGGAAACCAAGAAATTTGAAAGAATTGTATACTTTAACAGAAGAAGCGTGGAAGTCAATACCCGTGGATAGATGCAGCTGTGATACGGCAAAAAGGATTAGCTACTAAATATTAAGTATTTAAAATTCTAAGTTAACATTTGATACAAAAATATATTAATTTTTCATTTGTACGTAAGTAATTGTCTGCTTCAAAATCTACTGTTCAACATAAAATATTTACAAATGTTGGAAAATTCCGACACCCCCTTTCCTGCTCTGAATACGGCCCAGCGGCCGAGCCCCGAAGGGCTGTTTGGTGACGACAGGCCCTGGCCTACACAGCGCCAGACCCATCGTAAATTACGGGCGGACACTTGAGGACCTTTTCGCCAGCGTAGACGAGCATTTTCCCAGGCCGGGAAAATGCCTTCACTTCGTTCGGAACGTCTAACTGCGTTACATCGTGCGGAGCTCAGCGATAGCATAAGAAATATCTTTATACTTTCTAAGCTTTTCTTACACAAATTTGTTAAATTTTTGAAATAAATAAAAACTTTTCTCGTATTTGTTAGAATTAAATTTTTAACGATCTATCTTTCGCTAAGGTTCTGGGGTAAATGCCGTGGGGTTCATCACAGTCCTCTTACCAAAAGGCAAAGCCTTCCCCACTCCGTGGCCAGATCCTTCTAGAAAACCCTTATCGTTTTCCACGTGCCGTGCAACACCATAACTTCGGTTCATCGGCCACGCGCACGGTACCTTTGATGGTCGGCGATCGGGCTCTCTATCGCCGACCAATAAACAAAACATCCGCGACTCTTAGAATTCGTCGCGCCTCGAGTATCAACAACGTCGGGCCTAAGTCTGATGACAAACTTATGGTTCCGGTATCGATACCTACGATACTCTTGGGAATCCAGTCAAAGCCCCAAATGCATTGACCCTGACACGTGTCACCACTTGAAAAAGGAATTGACGCTAACATATTTAATAAAATAAGGTTCAAATTTTATAAAAATATGACTTCTATGCCTATGTGAACTTCTCAAAAGAATACAGGTAGTTTTAGAATTAAAGTATTGCTTGTACGTAAGTATATGTCCGCCACTGTATATGCCTGGAGTTTCCTTTTAGTTTTGGCCATGGGTTCTACGAACTCATGGTGTTTATTATACGAAGATAAGAGTTCGTCGCTAGGGCGAACTGCGCTTCACTCTCGCCTTTCTTCTGCGGGTGAAGACACAGTCCAGTAACAGATCTCTTAGTGAACGGTACAGAACTCTAAGATATATTGTTGGAAATTCCGACACTACCCGGTACATATGAGGCATAACTACGGGCAAGACGTCGCGCAGGCAAGCGGACCCCAGCGACGAACGCCAGGCCCCGCCATAAACCACCCCCGAAGGCCCTTGAAAGGCCTTCGTCAAGAGGACTGCATGGCGACTTGTCGAGACACTTCTTTCCGAGCGATTAGCTGCGACGCATCGTGCAGAGCACAGCAACTGAATAAAACAATCATTGTATTTTCGAAAACGTTTCTTACAATTATGGCAAAATGGGGGGTCATGGAGGAAATCGTCTACGACCTCATATTAGAAAATGAGAGACTGAAAAGTACCAACGAGCACAAGAACCCCCCGCTTTCGTACTCGCAGGTGGTAAATTTAAAGAGGAAACTGAATAACTGCACGTGTCCGGCGAGCGACTGAAAACGCTTCAGTCAGGCAGTCTTGTCGCAATTGCGAAGGAGGACGGATATACCACCTTAAGAATAAACTTGTATTCAGTTTTTAAATCAGTTTACCTCCCTTTTAAAGTTCTCCTCCTCATTTCGATTCCCAAACGTGGAATCAGAAAATGCGACGAAGAAGCAAGCAAAGGGCAATATCTACATGGTGTGTAGCAATCTAATGCGCGTGTTGCGGACTATACCGGTGTTTTGAGGCGAACAACCTCACGAAAATTGAAATAAAGACCATTATGGCAAAATGGGGGGTCATGGGGGGAATCTTCTACGACCTCATATTAGAAAATGAGAGACTGAAAACCACCAACGAGCACAAGAACCCCCCGCTTTCGTACTCGCAGGTGGTAAACTTAAAGAGGAAACTGAATAACTGCACGTGTCCGGCGAGCGACTGGAAACGCTTCAGTCAAGCAATCTTGTCGCAATTGCGAAGGAGGACGGATATACCACCTTAAGAATATGTTGAATGACCAACACGACCCAACAAACACCACTCCGTCACATTGCAAACATTACTCATCCAAACATCCTAGTCACGATTCCCAAACCTTACTCATCCTGAACCTCGTACCCTTCTGAGTCACACTCTCCCTTGACCTGTGTCCCTACTTCTGCCTATTTCCAGCAATAGCATATAAACGCCTGCAAAACCGAAAAACCTCTCAGAAAGAGTTCAGTATTCAGCCGACCCAACATTTGTACGAATTTTCTTATTAAATAAAGTGTTGTTAAATTCATTGGAATCCAACAAATAAACTTGTAGTCAGTTTTTAAATCCGTTTACCTCCCTTTTAAAGTTCTCCTCATTTCGATTCCTAAACGTAGAATCAGAAAATGCGATGAAGAAGCAAGCAAAGGGCAATATCAGCATGGTGTGTAGCAATCTAATGCGCGTGTTGCGGACTATACCGGTGTTTTGAGGCGAACAACCTCACAAAAATTGAAATAAAGACCATTATGGCAAAATGGGGGGTCATGGGGGGAATCCTCTACGACCACGATATTAGAAAATGAGAGACTGAAAACTACCAACGAGCATTTCGTACTCGCAGGTGGTAAACTTAAAGAGAAAACTGAATAACTGCACGTGTCCGGCGAGCGACTGGAAACGCTTCAGTCAGGCAGTCTTGTCGCAGTTGCGAAGGAGGACGGATATACCACCTTAAGAATAAACTTGTATTCAGTTTTTAAATCCGTTTACCTCCCTTTTAAAGTTCTCCTACTCATTTCGATTCCCAAACGTGGAATCAGAAAATGCGACGAAGAAGCAAGCAAAGGGCAATATCTACATGGTGTGTAGCAATCTAATGCGCGTGTTGCGGACTATACCGGTGTTTTGAGGCGGACAACCTCATAAAAATTGAAATAAAGACCATTATGTTGGAAATTTCGACACTACCCGGTACATATGAGGCATAACAACGGGCAAGACGTCGCGCAGGCAAGCGGACCCCAGCGACGAACGCCAGGCCCCGCCATAAACCACCCCCGAAGGCCCTTGAAAGGCCTTCGTCAAGAAGGCTGCATGGCGACTTGGGCGAGACACTTCTTTCCGAGCGATTAGCTGCGACGCATCGTACCGAGCACAGCAACAGAATAAAACCAACATTGTATTTTCGAAAACGTTTCTTACAATATATACCTTAACGTATTAAATAAAGAGCATTAAAAATTCTACCATTAATTATTGTTGTTTCAATTAAATCATACGTCCCATAACCCTACCTATTCCAATAGGTTATGGGCCCAGGCTACGCCGCGTATTAAACGTGTGAAAAAAAAAGACGGACAATATAAAAATAACTGTAAGTGCTAAGAGTGTATGGCAGTAAAAAAACTTGTGCGTCGAAAAAAAAAACGTGAAAAAGAAACAGATACTGAAAATATACAATTGTTTTGTGAATTGTGAACAATGCGTGATTCAAGAGCAATGGAAGTCGCAAGTGTTAAACGAAACATTAAAGTGTTCGACGGAGAACGGTATGGAATTTGGAAGTTTAGAATTCGTGCCGTTTTAACCGAACTGAACGTTATAAAGGTGGTGGACGAAGATAGTCCGTTAACCCCTTAACCTATAATTACGGGCATAGCCCGTAGTACGATGATTGGGCCAAACATAAATATTACGGGCATAGCCCGTAGTAGATAAATGTATGAATTAAAAAGACCAATATCGAACAGATAAAAAAAAATTCTTTTATATCCTTTCATGTATTTCCTCATTACTGGAAAGCATGCTAATATTTGGTCTTGGAGAACAATTCCATTCATTCCCTTATTGTACTCTGTAATACAATTTGGTTTTGGAGTACGATTGAATCCTTGTGTAGTCATTTCGACTGTTTCATGTTTTGTCGTCATAATGTAAACATCTCGCTTGTTTTTCCATTTTATAGCGAGTATTCGGTTGCAACTTCTTATTGCGTATTCCCCCCTTTTTAATTTTACATTACACAAATCTTTTGGCATATGCTTTCTATTTCCACGTACTGTGCCAATTACATTTGTTTTATAATTAAACGATAATGTCATAAACAATTTTGGGGAAGAATACCAGTTATCTATGTATAAAGTATGACCCCTGTGCAACAATGACTCAGAAAGCTCTTTAACAACATTTTCCGAAGCGCTATCATCACGGTTTATTTTATCGCGAACTTTGTTACGTTTTCGGCCCAAAATTTTCGAACGTAAATCGTAGGTTAAGGGGTTAAACATTACAGCAGAGTGGAAAAAAGCTGAGCGTACTACAAAGAGGATGATAGTAGACTATTTAGCGGATTCTCTCTTGAGCTTTGTAACGCCAGAGAAAACTGTAAAAGAAATATTTAAAAATTTAGACAGTATATACGAAAGAGAAAGTTTGGCTACGCAGTTAGCTTTAAGAAAAAGACTATTAAGTTTAAAGTTACAAGGAGACATGCCGCTAATGAAGCATTTTACAGTTTTCGACGGTTTAATAGCCGAGCTCGTGGGGGCAGGGGCAAAATTAGAAGAAATAGATGTAATTTCTCATTTGTTATTAACAATGCCATCCTCATACGATGGGGTCATAACGGCCATCGAAACGTTATCGGAAGATAATTTGAGTTTGGCATTCGTGAAAACAAGACTATTGGACTAGTAAGTGAAGTTAACAAACAAAAATAAAGACACAAGTGCGAAAGTGCTTCATGCAGTGAGGAAACGTGCTCGTGACTTTCCGAGGATAAATAAAGATCGTCATTTTAGTAATAAGAATAGCAAATATAAATCTACAAAACTGTTCGCGATAAATTGCCATCAGTGCGGGAGAAAAGGCCACATAAAAAAAGACTGCTACCATTACAAACGATCTCTACAGTACAAGCAGAACGAGAACGGAAGGACACTGCAGACCGTGCAACTCGCACAACCACTAACCGAAGGTGCGAATATGTCTGACTTCGCTTTCATGGCAGGAGATTATGAAATAAATGATCAAGACAAGAAGACAATACGTTTTCTACTGAACTCCGGAGCTTCGGATCATCTCATCAACCGAAGAGATTTGGCGGTGGAATTCGTGTTGTAAATCATACTAATCGTGACATCTCTTAGTTATGTATGCAAACTTTATATAATGTGTCACGTGACCTCTGAGTCATGTCCGAGTTTCCGAGTTCCGGCTCTGTACGGTCCTTTAGCACTTTCGTCTCGACAACCGAATTGTAAACACAACAGCGACTCTTTGTGTATAGTCTAAACCACGTGTTAAATAAATTCATCATATTAAATCAAAAGCTACAACAATTCGAAAATCTGAAGACACCGATAAAGATTTCCGTTGCCAAAAATGGAACATATATTTTAGCAACGAAGAGGGGCACGCTGAATGTTGTCAGCGACACGGGAATCAGAGGTCATTTGAAGGATGTACTCTATTCCCCAGACATTCCCTACAATTTGTTGTCTGTGACAAAGATGCAAAACGCGGGAACAACAATAATCTTTAATAAGGAAGGAGTACAAATCCTAAATGGTAAGGAGATTATAATGAGGGGTAAGTCTTTGAATAATCTAATAGCTATAGACCTAGTAATTAAAAATAATAAAATAGAAGTAACTAAACAAGTATATAGTGTAACAAATAATAACTATAAACTATGGCATGAACGACTAGGTCATGTAAGTAAAAGTAAATTTTTAGAATTGAAAAATAAAGAAATGGTAAGCGATGTAGAGCTAGTAAATGCAATTCACATTAATGAAAATTTGTGTGAAGCTTGCATTAAAGGCAAACAAACACGTTTACCATTTAACACAGCTAAATAAAAAGACTACATAACAAGGCCATTAGTAATAGTACATTCTGATATCTGTGGTCCGATTGCTCCTTCTACGGTAAATAACAAAAATTATTTTGTTACATTTATTGATGAATGTACACACTATTGTGTGGTATATCTAATGACAAATAGGTCAGAATTCTTTGCAATGTTTAAAGATTACGTAGCAAAAAGTGAAGCACACTTTAATTTAAAATTAGTTAATCTGTTTTGTGTATTGTGATAATGGTAAAGAGTATCTGTCTAATGAGATGAAAGATTACTGCGTTCAAAAAGGTATCAGCTATCATTTAACTGTTCCGCGAACTCCACAGTTAAATGGTATGGCGGAGACGATGAACCGAACTATAACAGAAAAGGCTCGGGCAATGATAGCTGGTGCGTGTTTAGATAGTTTTTTGGGGTGAAGCAGTTCTTACCGCTACATATTTAATAAATAGAACCCCAATTAGAACGATGAAATTAAATAAGACACCGTTTGAATTGTGGCACGGTAAGAAACCACAAATAAAATATTTGAAAGTTTTCGGTTTCACAGCACATGTACATAACAAAACCAGTAAATCAAGACTTGATGACAGATCAAGGAATACTGGTAGGGTACGAAACAAACGGATATAAAGTTTGGAATACGGAAAAAGAAAAATATGTCGTTGTTAGAGACATAATTGCAGATGAAACAAATTTTTTAAAATCTAGGCCCGGAATAAGAACCGAAAGGGTTAATTCTGAAGAACCTAGAAACGAAATTGATGTTTCTGACACAATGTCAAAATCAATAATAGAGGTTAAGAAATCTGATAATAGGAAATCAGATGTAAAGCTGCGTCTCCACTGCGTCGGCACAGCGCGGCACAAGTCGGCACAGCCGGGCCGTACCACCACAGACGAGGTATATGAGTAGACCAATCACCTTATGGACTTTCGCGGCCGAATCTGACTGCCATACTGACCTGAAAATTCGGAGGTGATTTTAGCGGCCTCTTCTCATGGATGGCGGTCAGTTGAGAAACTATTCACTGAATTAGTATTGATGGGCAGAAAGCTGTAGTGTGTGCGTAAATACATGTGAGTTGGCAGTGCAGTATTATCAGACGGCAAACCTGGGGCCAAAGGAAACTGCCCCTCCACTTACACACACAATGCACAACTACCTTGTATATGAGTTCTGGCGATTCGTATAGCTTCGAGGATTCGAGAAAGCCGGCGAATGTGAGTCTATCCTTCTTGCTCTCAACACAACTGAAATTCGACCTAGCATCACGGCATGCGATATCGAATCTCGACTGCCCAGGAATTTTTTACTTTCCGACCTATGTATGCGCATATAAGCAAAATACCATAATGTAAAAAAAATTTCAAAATTTTTTTTTACGGAAATACACGTTTCAAGACTCCCTAATCATATTTTAACTATGAAAAAAAAAGACATTTTTTTACTATGCTTACGGACGTGCGTTCATATATTTATACTATTTATGCGATTGAGTCTAAACAACCGAATGAATTTCAATGTAATTTTAAATTTTTAAATCTGAAAAAATTTGGAAATACTGTCCTATTTGTCCTCTTTGTTTAGCAATTTAAAAAAAACGCTGATTCGTTGAAATCAATCATATTAAAATAAAAGACTGGAAAATTTTTCTTCTTTCAATGAAGGAAACTCTTTTACTTAATCTTTTTCGAAGGCGAAGGTGAAAAAGTCGATTTCGCCACGGTAACAATGATTGAACACGATGCATGGACGTTCCCCCGAAATAGGGGATTGGTTTTTGTTTTCCAGGAACGCGAGCGAGGCGATCGAAAACGCGAAACGCGTTAGTTGGATAACTGAGAGAGTCGCGAGGTTCCGTATGAAATAAAAAGACACGACCCCTAGCAACAGCATGCGTATTTTGTTTGCCCCACATAGTCATCCAAAGGCTAAAGCATGAAATTAAAATCAAAATAAAAATTAAATATACAATATAAAATTTTTCTATATTGCAGAAGATAGGGATAAATTATAGTTAATTGTATTATGTAAAATTTATTTCAAGCACTTGAAAAATCATCTTCAGTCTTCTCCATTCATCATCAAGCCTTTCTTCTTTGAATGTAGATTAACTTGTTTTATTTCCAATTAATTTATATTTACAGGCATGTTTCTATAAATTTCAAATCCATTAATCAATTTGAATTTGTGATATTATGTCAGCCAGTTTCAAAAAAATGGTTTCAAGAAAAACGCATTTAAAATTTCTGATATGATTATTAACCGCTGGGTACTCTTCCCTTTAAATGACTATAACTTTGTTACTTCTACGAATTTTAATGAGTCTACGTTTATAATAATTGCTAAATAAAGAGGACGAGTTGCAAGCCAAAGACCAGTTGCAGGGTTTTTAAAAAAGACAGATTGGCATTTTTCTTCTCATTGTTTGCAGCGTGTTTGCGAGGGATGTGTCCGATATACATATGGATATAATCAATTCATTTTCCTTCAATAATTCTCCATTGCAAAAATTCTACAGTATTCTTACATTTTTTTATATTTTAAAATTTTCCCATATGATTAGAAAGTAGGTATACGGCGAAAGCTATACAACTTTATATGTATACAGGGTGTTCCGCCACCCCTGGGAAAAATTTTAATGGTGGATTCTAGAGGCCAAAATAAGACGAAAATCAAGAATATCAATTTATTGATGAAGGCTTCGTTAAACAGTTATTAACGTTTAAAGTTCCGACAGTACTGAACTTTTTTCTCAAAAATGCGCAAGATTTCGGGGGTATGTGTATTCACCAAAAATGATTGCAATTGACCCCCGGAACCGACAATAATTTTTTCAGAACGATTTGAAATTTTTTTTTTTCGTCGAAAAATTCAGGCACCTATCCGATTTTTTTTCTCGAAAGTGGATAGGATATCGAAGACATGTGTATTCACCAAAAATTATTGTAATTGACCCCCGCAGCCGAAAATAATTTTTCCAGAATGATTTGAAATTTTTGAATTTAACTGTTAATAACTTTTTAACGAAGCCTCCCTTAACAAATTGGTATTCTTGATTTTCGTCTTATTTTGGCCTCTAGAATCCTCTATTAAAATTTTTCCCTGGGGTGGTCAAACACCCTGTATATAGTGCATGATCGCTTCGCATGGAAAGTCAATAAATCTTCAAAAAGCGTCCAGGTCCGATTTCGAGAAATGTAAGGTCTGTCAGTCACGATGGCTTTTGCCGTTTACTGACGATCCGAACGTGTGGCGATTGGCGATGCCAGGCCTGCTTTCGAGAAATGTAAGCGACGTCAGCGATGCAAGAGCGAGAAGAAAAGCGAGTATCAGCCTGTTCTTCTCGCTTCTTCCGAAACTCTACGAGCTCACGTATACGCAATTGGGCATAGTGTGCGAAAGTGGAATGAGGAGTTCCTGGGGCCCCCGATGCGCGGTTTGATAATACTGATTTCGAGTCGCAAATACGTTTTTGCCGAGTTATTTTTTAAATAAATGATGTATTACAATTTAAAATAAAAAATAGAAGATTTGCGGTTTACGTATCAATGAGATACATTCTTTGGTATTTTAATAATCTTGAAATTTTTAAATAACCTTAATCGATTGATTATTCCAATGAAATTAATCGATTAATGTCCAATTATGGACCAAACAGCTTTCATTTCGTTAAAAAATAATACAATTTCTGAAATTTCATTTTCTGTCTCACTTCCTCTTTTGTTCATTTCTAAATCTGTTGGTAACGTTGCGAGTGACACGGAAATGGTAATGGGGCTCTAGAGCCCCAGAGAATTGGGCCGAAAAAATACATTAGGTGATAGGTCTACTCGTATACCTCGTCGGTGGTACCACTGCTATGCACGTCTACGTGACAAAACTATTTCTTTCTCATTCGATTAATAATGAAACGCAAAATCTCTTCCGTAAACGATGTTGATTTTTCTCATTATAACAATTTTTTTATTCAATAAAAAATTAAGATCACCTTGATTTTTTTAAATTGATGCAACTTTGTATCCTTTTGAAAAAAATATTAGAGGCTTTAGGTGGAAGATTGAATAGTTTAAGAGTTATTAGTTCAGTCCCGAACTCCCATATACAGGATGTTCGGCCACCCCTGAATGAAATTTTAATGGGAGATTCTAGAGGTCAAAATGAGACGAAAATCAAGAATACCAATTTGTTGATGGAGGCTTTGTTAAAAAGTTATTAACGTTTAAAGTTTCGCCCGTACTGAATTTTTTTCTCGAAAATGCGCAAGATTTCGAGGGTACGTCTATTCACCAAAAATGATTGTAATTAACCCCTGCAACCGAAAATAATTTTTCCAGAACGATTTGAAACTTTCCAATTTTACCGAAAAATTTAGTTACCTACCTTTGTTGTTTTTTCTTAAAAATTCATTTTGATTTTTAGTACTTTTGTTTGATTCCCTACAGAAAAGTTGTCTAATACTTTTTTTGTAGATATCCATGGGCTCTATTTCAGAAAAAAATTTCAACGAAATATATTCACTATTGTAGGAGTTATGAACATTTGAAAATTGGACCATTTTTATGGGGTTTTTCTCATTTTGCGAAGTTAAGAAATAATTTTTCGAATATTTTTGGAATTTTCACATATTCTTCACTAAAATACGCGTATTTTGAAATTTGAGAAATTAAAATCGACCAATTTGTTCAGAAGTTATGACGCAAAAGACACGCATGAAATTACAGGGAAGCATTTCTGGCTTCACATTAGATTTTCAGTAAGGAATTTTTTTTCTTGAATATGTGTAGGATTTCGGGGGTATGTGTAATGACCAAAAATGATTGTAATCGACTCCTGCAAACGAAAATAATTTTCTTAGAACAATTTGAAATTTTTTAATTTAATTTTGTAATAACTTTTTACCGAAGCTTCAGTCAAAAAATTGATATTCTTGATTTTCGTCTTATTTTGGCCTCTAGAATCTCCCTTTAAAATTTTTCCCAAGGTTAGCCGAACACCCTGTACATATAGTCCGGGCTACGATATAGCGAGGTCGAAAACTCGAGTAGGTGTCAATGTTTACATGTTTCAGTTTCCGAAACAAGGGAATTGACAGAAATACGAGTAGCTAAGGTCCTTAGACTATGATCAGGGCCTAATTTGGTCAGGTCAGAAATTAATTTGTTTCTAAATTTAAGCAACTACAATTTCTTGTCGGTTACATACTGATTAACTTCAATAGGAAACATTTTTTTGTCAGATCATCAACAGGGTCTAGAAAATCATGTGGATTAGTTCATATGCCTTACCTTGTATAATAATAGATGAATCGTGTCTTCAATCAGATACGAATACTGACTCTGATTCAGATGTAGGCATAATATAATATATAATTGATTTAAAAAATGTATTTAATGAAAAAATTCAAATAAGTGTTAATTTTTTATTCTTTAACCCTATATTCTATGTACTCCAGTGATTAATTCGATTTTTTCAAGTATTCTCGATAAACTGACAAAAAATTTTCCAATAAAAGTTACTCAGTAATTATGTGACAATAAATGGTAAACGAAAAAATTGGCAAAAATCTTTTTATTCAATAAAGAATTAAGATCACCTTAATTTTTGTAATAAAATTGTATCTTTGTATCTCGATGATGGTTTTGGAACGAAATTGACATGAATCTCTGTACGTTGAGGACTCAACAAACTACTTGACTGATGCACTCTGCATTTTTTTTGTTTGTTTTTTGGAAATACAGAAGCAACAAAAGTTAATTGCCGGTCTTAGCACGATCTCTTTTGATGGTTACCGACATCGTGCCGTTCGGCTTTTCAAGCCATGCTATCCGAGACGATGCAGGTCTTTAGAGTGTCTGGCTTTGCCGAGAAGTACTTAGGGTGCCGATCGGCCGTGCTAGATGACAAATGCCGACGCAGTGGAGACGCAGCTGTAGGTCAGGACGACCGAATCTGTAACGATATTTGGATTCACACATGCATATCGCGGTCGAACCTTTGGGCGGCGAATTGCTTTTGAGCCATTAGTCGGCAAATTCGCTTTTGAGCCGTTAGTCGGCAAATTCGCTTTCGGGCCTTCAGTCGGCGAATTCGCTTGCAAGTTCTTTGATGGCGAATTGGCCTTTGGGTCGCCGCCGCGATTCCGCGAAGCTTACGCGGGTCACACGTGGCCTTACAAAGCGACCGAGTCGTCATACGAAAGACGAAGAAAAGAATCAGGGTATTGAACACCTATGCTTTGGACGAACCACAGAGTTCTGTCTCGACCACCATGTTCAACGCATCACTGTTAAAATATATTGTTAGTAATATATTTATCCATTAATTGAGTGGTAAGTCATAAAAACGGTCCTATTGTTGCGCTGTTTTACTATGCCTGTTGAAACCGATAGCAAGGATCTAGCTCGAAATGGCAGGCCCGAAAAGTAAAAAACATGGAAAGTATTGTAGGATACAGAACTTTATTACACCAAAAAATTAAAAATACACAAGCTCGCTTTGCACACTCCAATCGCTTCAATCGTTCTCCTTGCTCTGCCCTCCTGGTCGCGCGCGCGCCTTGAGACAAAAACCGCACGCATTCTGTATTCGTCTTCGCGATCCCGAAATCGATCGATTTGTTTCCGAGGTTCGCACAGCTGACCCTAGAGTCACTCGCCTCACGGACTCACACAACAACGCGCTCATACATTCACACCCCACAGTATTGTATATTACAGTATTGTAAATTTAGAGAAAAGTGTTTTCTTTACTGATAAATTGAATATTGCGGTTACATCATTGATCGGGATGGCATCCATAAAGATAAAAAAAAGATTGAAGCGATTGATGGTATGCCGACACCTAAAAATGCTTCCAAAGTCCGAGCATTTATAGGATTCAATTACTACGGTAGATTTATTAAAAATCTTAGTTCAATTCTATACCCCTTAAATAACTTACTACATAAAAATACAGAATCCAATTGGACTCGTGAATGTGAATTAGTTTTCCAAAAAGCAAAGAAACCCTTTCAAAGCAATGAAGTACTAGCTCATTACGATCCCACACTGCCCCTAATACTCGCCACCGATGCAACCTCACACGGAGTAGGTCCTGTACTTTCGCATACCTATACTGATGGAACTGAGCGGGCTATACAGTATGCATCGTTTACACTGACTGATACACAACAAAAATATGCTCAAATCAACAAAAAAGCATATAGTACAATCTTTGGTATTAAGAAATTTTATAAATATTTGTACGGAAACAAATTTATATTATATACAGATCATAAACCTCTAGTACATACAAGGTGTTCGGCCACTTCTGGGAAAAATTTTAATGGGGGATTCTAGAGGCCAAAATAAGGCGAAAATCAAGAATATCAATTTCTTGACTGAGACCTTGTTAAAAAGTTATTAACAATTAAATTTAAAAATTTCAAATCGTTTTGGAAAAATTATTTTCGGTTGCGGGGCTCAATTATAATCATTTTTGGTGAATACACATACCTCCGAAATCCTACCCACTTTCGAGAAAAAAAATCGGGTAGGTGTTGAAATTTTTCGGTGAAAAAAAAATTTTCCAAATAGTTCTAAAAAAATTATTTTCGGTTACGGGGGTCAATTACAATCATTTTTGGTCATTACGCATACCCTCGAAATCTTACGCACTTTCGAAAAAAAAATTCCTTACTGAAAATCTAATTAGGTGCGTAAATTTTTCGACGGAAAAAAAAAATTTGAAAATGTTGGAAAACATAGTTTTACGATTATTCAAAGTGACCGCTTAGAGTGGGAATAACATAGAATATGCAAGAGCGTTGTATTTACGATTCTCATTACGCTATAAGTTTTACTTCACTTCATCGAGTTCATTGGTATGGTGTAACACGTGTTTAGTAATCCGCGCCAAGAATATCATTATATGTAAGTGTCGCTTATAACTGTTATCATAATAACTCAATATTATATTATATTTGTAGAAACTGTTCCAATCCATAAGTGTATACATGTACCCAAATAAAACCTTGTTGAGAGTACAATATCTCCTGCACCACCGTAGGTGCATACGGCACTGGGGACAATCGAGCGCTCGGAGAGTCATTCGAATAACTAACGACCACGTGTATGCCCTAACGGGTCCTTTACACTTGATTGTTCCTATTTCTTAATAAATGTAGTTTTGTGTTATTCGCTGTGTGATCCATTATTATATCCATAACTCTAACAAACCTTAATAGAAAACGTTCTGAAAAAATTATTTTCGGTTGCGGGGGTCAATTACAATAATTTTTGGTGAATAGACATACCCCCGAAATCCTGCGCATTTTCGAGAAAAAAAATCCAGTATGGGCGGAACTTTAAACGTTAATAACTTTTTAACGAAGCCTCAATCAACAAATTGGTATTCTTGATTTTCGTCTTATTTTGGCCTCTAGAGTCCCCCATTAAAATTTTTCCCAGGGGTGGCCGAACACCCTGTATATTATCGCCATCTAAAAATCTACCAATGCACAGCGGAATGCACATGCAGCAGTATGCATTATTGTTACGTGGATTTAATTACACAATCAAATACAAACATTCCAAACTGCATAGTAATGCTGATTGCTTATCTAGATTACCAATCCAGAAAAAAAGCGAATACTTTTGCGACATAGTTGATACATACCAAATTGATACTGTAGAATTATTACCAGTTAATTTTGAGAAATTAACGACCGAAACCCAAGAAGATACGAATTTGCAAAATATATTGAATGCGTTACAAACTGATAGACCTCTAGATAAAAATAAGAAACTTCAGAGTAATGAAGTAGAGTATACTATACAAAAAGGAGTCATTTTTCGTGGGCATCGGGTGGTAATACCTAAAAACACTTCAAGCACAAATTCTGTCTGAAACACACGCCGAATATTTTGGTGTGGTTAAAATGAAAATGTTAGCACGCGGTTACGTCTGGTGGGTAGGAATAGATAAAGACATCGAAAGAATCGCACAAAATTGTGCAGAATGCAATGCTAATCGGAATAATCCACCAAAAATTAAACACATGTGGGAACCTACGACATTCCCATTTCAACGGATCCATATAGATTTTGCTGGCCCCTTCAAAGAACACAATTTCTTAATACTTGTTGATGCATATACTAAATGGCCTGAAGTTTATATCGTAAGCAAAATTTCAGCGCAAATTATGATACAAAAATTTCGCGACATTTTTGCAAGATTTGGTTTACCTGCACAATTAGTAACGGATAATGGTAGAACTTTTATATCGAATGAATTTCAAGAATTCTTATAAAAACTCAATATTAAACATAAATTAACAGCGCCCTATAACCCAGCTACTAATGGATTAGCGGAACGTTTCGTACAGACTTTAAAAAAACCTTTGCGTACCGTAAGTACACATAAAACTCAATTAGAGATAGCACTACAGGTATCTCTCCCACAGAATTAATGTTTAATAGAAAAATTCGATGTATTTTCGACGTTAATGCGATCTACAAAAGAAAAGGAAGTGCCGATACACCAAAAAAAGAAACATATTTTAGGAGGGGAGAGAGAGTAAGCGGTAGGAACTATCAACGGGGAGACAAATGGATGTTCGGTAGAATTTTAAAGCGAATAGGAAAATTGCATTATGCCATTAAATTAAATAATGGACGAATTTGGAAACGCCATATTAATCAATTACGACGAATTGGAGGAACCACCCAGTCATGTAACGATAAAAGTGTCGTGAAACCATATGTAGATTACAATTTGGAACATACAGTTAATCAGGAATCAACAAGCAACAAACACCGCCGTACAACACACTGCGAACACGTCATCTTACCGTAGATCGGAAAGGGTTAGATCCATCCCAATAAGATACGGAAATTATAGAACTCATTAAGAGTAACATTATTTTTTTACATATGCTATACTTTGTCATTACGTCTTCGCCTTGTCCTTTTTCTTTCTTTCCTTCTTTAAGAAAGGGGGGTGTGTTCAGTTCCGAATGTTTACGCATTCGGAAAACCCCCATTCATCTTCGTCCAAATTAAACTTCCAAAAAAAATCTCCTCCGAGGTTCCAGTAATTCCCCGGGGTTTTGGCCGTGTGCACCGATACAAGAATCGGGCCGGGTGCAAAATCGATCGATGACACGTGTCGCAGAACCTTGTTCTCGAAGGACCGAGAATATTTCGCGGCACGCGTCGAGAACTTTTGCACCCGGCGCGAAGGAAACCCAAGGACGATCGGGACCAGGGCTATACAGGGTGTTCGGCCACCCCTGGGAAAAATTTTAATGGGAGATTCTAGAGGCCAAAATAAGACGAAAATCAAGAATACCAATTTGCTGATGGAGGCTTCGTTAAAAAGTTATTAACAATTAAATTCAAAAATTTCAAATCGTTCTGGAAAAATTACTTTCGGTTGTGGGAGTCAATTACAACCATTTTTGGTGAATACACATACCTCCGTTATCCTATTCAGTTTCGAGAAAAAAAATCGGGTAGGTACTGCAATTTTTCAGCGAAAAAAAAATTTTCAAATCATTCTAAAAAAATTATTTTCGGTTACGGGGGCCAATTAGAATCATTTTTAGTCATTAGACATACCGTCGAAATCCTATCTACTTTCGAGAAAAAAATTCGAGATGAGAAATTTTTCGTCGGGAAAAAAAATTTCAAATCGTTTTGGAAAAATTATTTTCGGTTGCGGGAGTCAATTACAATCATTTTTGGTGAATAGACATAGCTCCGAAATCTTGCGCATTTTCAAGAAAAAAATTCAGTACAGGCGGAACTTTAAACGTTAATAACTTTTTAATGAAGGCTCCATCGACAAATTGGTATTCTCGATTTTTGTCTTATTTTGGCCTCTAGAATCGTCCATTAAAATTTTTCGCAGGGGTGGCCGAACACCCTGTATAAGCCAGGGTCCCGATCGCGGGACACAGTCTATCCGATTTCAATACAAAGAACATATCTCGTACGCGTTATCCAAAAATCTCCATTTGTTGTAATTTATTGTAAAATATTTGTGTTGTTGGAAATAAACTAATTAGATCGTATCCATCAGTGTTGGATACCATCCCCGCCCGGTTATTGCGTCGCGAAGTTCGCGAAATGATATTACACCCACTCGATTAAAAAAATTGCGTGTAACTACAGTCAACCCTCCTATAACGCGGTACTCTCAGAGCGCGGTTTCCATATAACGCGGAGCTGAAATTGCGACAGCCCTCCTATAACGCGGTTCTCTTACAACGCGGTTTTCCGTTCAACAGCATCCCATAAGTTCCTTCCGCGCAGCCTTTGAATGACTCTAGTAACTAGATATGTTTATATAAACATGCCGGCTTATCTCATAGCCATCTACGACATCGGTTTCAGTCGTCTAAGAGTTCGTTCACAGTACACACGTTTTGTTGGCGACCAAGTCTTTCTAAAAAATTTTCTGCACCGTTCGTTCGTTCAGCTTTTTGCTGCTTAATTTGTTTACAATTGGACAACATTACACAATACTGTAAGTAATGTTCTTCATTTGTTCTAATATAATAATAATAGAGTAATTATTAACCCTAGATTTGCATCATGTCAAACACAAAAGAAACAAGGAAAGGATTAAAAAGAAAGTTTATATCGCTTGAAGATAAAATACAAATTTTAAATCGTTTAGAAGGCGGGGAAAAAATATCGTCTGTTGCAAAATCAACAAATTTGAATGAATCTACAATTCGAACCTTAAAGAAAAATGCAGCTAATATAAGGAAAACTGTGGCAGATGGCTGTCCGTTAGGTGCGAAACGTGTTACTCGCACTCGAACTTCTAATATGGTTAAAATGGAACGGGCGTTAATGATCTGGTTGGAAGACTGTATAGCCAAAAAGATTCCTATCAGTGGAAATCTTATCAAGCAGAAAGCACTTAAAATCTACGAACATTTAAAGAACATTAGGCATTATAATGCAGAACCAGAAAATCATTCGTTTGTTGCGAGTAAGGGTTGGTTTGAGAAACTAAAAAAAAGGTACACATTGCACAATATTAAATTTCAAGGAGAACAGGGAAATGCGGAAAATTCTAAGCCTGAATTGGCTAGAATTATTAATGAAGGAGGTTATTCACCTGATCAGATTTTTAACGCCGATGAGACGGCATTATATTGGAAAAAACTACCATCTAGGACCTTCACTTCGAAAAATCAAAGGCGTGCTCATGGATTTAAATCTTCGAAAGAACGTGTCACCCTTCACGTGTGCAGCAATCTATCAGGGAGCCTGATGATAAAACCAATGATAATAAATCGCTCTTCAACTCCCCGTGCAATGAAAAACATTGATAAAACCCGATTGCCTGTATTCTGGCGATCTAATAAGAAAGCTTGGGTGACTCAAGATTTATTTAAGGATTGGTTTTATAATTGTTTTATCCCGGCAGTGGAAACCCATACGATAGAAAAAAATTTGTATTTCAAAGTTTTATTGATTCTTGATAACGCTGGTTGTCACAACATAGAACTGGATCATCCAAATGTGAAAATTGTCTTTCTTCCTCCTAACTGCACGTCATTAATACAACCTTTGGACCAAGGAGTCATTCAAACTTTAAAAATGTACTACACACGCCAAGTTTTCCAAACCATTTTCGACAGATTAGAAAGTAGTGAAAATAAAACTCTTACTCAAGTGTGGATGGAATTTTCAATTTTAGATTGTATTAGAACCGTGTCATCGTCTTGCGCGGAAATTAAACCATCAACGCTTAATGCGTGTTGGAAACCTCTTTTACCTCAAATGGTTGAAGCAATACAAGATGATTCTACAATTTCACTCCCAGTTACAGAAATAGTAAACATTGCTTCTCGTTTAAGCGATGAAGAATTTGCAGTAAACAATCAGGATGTAAGAGAACTTGTACTCGGTGAAGAAACTTTAGATGAAGAAGAACTGATGGAATTAATTGATGCACCCACCTCAAATGCATTGGTAAATGAAACTAAGGAAAACGAATGGGTGCCAAATCTCGATTTACAAGATGTGAAAAAAGGGCTAAATTTGGCTAAAGAATTAGAACTACATTTTATTCAAACTGATCATTCAACGGTGCGCAGCGCAAAGTTTAAAAGAGAATTAAGAAATTGCTTAGCTCCCTATAGAGAGGTTTTAGTGGAGTTAGAAAAAAAGCTACAATCGAAAACCAATGTGAAGATGAACCAAGTGAAGAAGACATTTTGCCCATTAAAAGAAGACGAGTTAGGTGACTCATATCTGACAGCGAGGATGAGTGTTGAAAGATTACATAATTTTACAAAAGTCTTTCTTGTTTTACTTGGAAAACAGTTTTTTAGTTTAGTTTTTGTTTCGTTTTTTGTATCATTTCCTTATAAAACATCTCAATTCAATTAAAATAATTTATAATTTATCTTGTTTTTGGAATTATTGGTTTCCATATAACGCGGTACGAATGATGTGATTTGTACTAATTATGAGTTTCTTATAGCGCGGTTTCCATACAACGCGGTAGACGGTTTCCATAGAACGCGCTACGAATTAGCCTGGTTTGTACGGTTAAATCCGAGTTTCTTATAGCGCGGTTTCCATATAACGCGGTACGCACTCACCGCGTTATAGAAGGGTTGACTGTAGTCGGTACAGTGTGTTATAATGAGTTCTGTTGGCATAAATGATACATTTATATTGTGTGTGGTACGCATGGTGTGAAGTATGCGAGAGAGGATGCGTTTGTGAACGCATATATGGTGCAATGTTGCGCAGGAGACTATGCGCAGTAGCGACGAATGTCAGTCGGTACAAATAAGAAAGAAAGCGAACACGTGCGAAGAGAGTAGCCAGTATAATTATCGTTATTGTTAATAATAAAATTGTTATTATATTAAACACAACTCCAGAAATATCCACAATCCTTTCAAGTTCAAATAGCGCGCCGAGTCTACGCGCGAATTATCATAGATGCCGAGCATCGCGATAGCATCGCTCGCGCGTGCACGGTCTGCCCGGGCTGTCTGTTGGGATTGGTATGTCGGAGAGATCGAAGCGAGTGGATAGGACCTTAATACTCTGTATAGTCGAAGTGAAACTAAACTCCATAAAACGAAAATCACGTACAACTGTGAGTTATCATTTACAATACACAACATGCAACTAATAGTTTTATACCCAAATATTCAAAATATTGGGCAAATGTTAATCGAACACGATCAATCTTTGCAAAAAAGTACACGCAGTTTATGGAAACCGAAATTGAAATATCATTTGAAATGATGCACCCCAAACCTGTTATTACTAATCCCAATGATAGTTCATCGTGTGGCAACGTAGGGAACCGTGGTCATGGTCGTCTGCGTAAATGGTACGAAGATTGTAACAGTAAGACCCAAAAAAGACGGTCACATGAGCTTCGCAGCAAGTATAGCCAAGAAGAGTTGCGGACAGCTGTTGCACCCAACAATAAAAAACACTGTAAATATTTGCTACCGGATAAAGAACAAGAAGAATCATTTATAAATAAAGTTCTGGCAATTTATATAAACTTAGGTCTATGAAAGAGAAAATATAAATTGCTTTGAACTTATAATGAATGCTTATTCGGAGATAAACTTTATCCATCTTATGCGAAGATTCAGGCTGCTAAAAAAAAAATGTTACTCTCAAAATATAACTGTAACTGAAAATGGTAACACAAGAACAGAGCCAGAAGAGCGGTAACATTTACCAGATCTACTTCATATGTTTATAAAGAGTATCGCGTTACTCGACTCGCGTCCCATACTCGAGCAGTATTCCTTTGTCCGCCCGAACCTCCCCCGTGGCTGCTACCTTGTCATGGTGGAGGAGCTTGAGTTCCCTTGTGATCTCTGGAGTTATACCGGCGGGGGTCTTTGACCCCTGGCAGGTTCTACCATGCCGGAAAGGTTCAGGGTGAAGGGACAGGGAACCCGAGGTGCCTGGCGCAATCATACCGTAACTCCCTGTTTGTCGTCGTAACGACTCATTCGCAATTCCTCTTTGGGTTTTGTGAATGGTACGCGGCGGCAGGTCGGGCCGGGGGCCTTGACTTAACCACCTGGGCCGTGAGGATGGTAACTCTATAAATTACCCACGAATCCCAAGCTATGATGCGTGGTGATGGGATGCATGATTGAAAGGGTAGCTTCAATCCCTAGTGGTCACCTCAGGACACCTGGCGATCTCCTGAGTATCGAGCCTTCTTCTCGGAAAGGGCGTGACCCGGGAAGTGACCTTTAGTTCGTTCCTGCTCGTGGGAACTATATGGATTATTGTTCTTCTGGGGATAAGGGGGTTAATGACGAGAAGGAGAGTCGGAGGGAGGAGATGTGGAGGACTGCACAGTGGGAGGATGTGGAGATAGGGGCACCTGTATCTGGTTGTGCTAGGTCTAGGGCCTTTTTAGAGAGTGTGCAGCCGAAGATAAGATCGTATACGGTGGTTGTTAAGCCTAAGGATGCAACGATGGAAGTTACGATCGAGTAAGTGAAGAAGAAAGTGATGCGTGAGGTGAGTAGTGTGTTGAATATACGTGTGAAAGCGATGAGGAAGATTCGGGCGGGTGGTATTGCGATTGAGACGACGAGTGAAACCGATTTGAAATCGATGCGTGAGTGTAAGAAGTTTGAGGAGATTGGTTTGAAAATAGAGTTGCCTAGGAAGATTGGTCCTAAGGTAATTGTGTACGATGTGCCAAATGAGATGGCGAGTCAGGAGCTTGTGAATGAGATGTATCAGAAGAATGTTAAAGGGAGTGTTAATGAGAGTGAATTTAGGGAGCGTGTGAGAATTTTGAGTAAAATGAATAAGAAGAATGCGAGCGTTGGCAATGTGATCATGGTGGTGAGTGGAAAGGTGAGAGATACGTTCTGTAAGGAAGGACGTATGTATGTGAAATGGCATGCGTTTAAGGTGAAAGAGGTTTTGAATGTGTTGAGGTGCCATAAGTGTTATGCTTTTGGGCACATGATGCGCGAGTGTAGTATGACTGACAGATTGTATCAGCGATATGGTGAGACTGGGCATTTAAGAGGGAGTTATAAGAAGGTTGTGGTGTGTCGGAATTGTAAGGTTAGGGGTAAGAGGTGTGACCACGCGGTTGTATCTGAAGAATGTCCGGAGTATTTGAGAATGCTGAGTAGGGAAAAACAAAGAATTAGCAATGACTAATACGGGGTTGAATATAGTTCAGTGTAATTGTCAGATTCCCAGCGGACCGTTTTGTTTATGTGGCTCCACCAACTCATTCAAGTTGGCGGAGTCACACAACGGTCCGTTGGTGCAGTCCTGCCACACTGGCAAGAGTGGTAGGACAAACCGGGTAGGTTGTCCTACAGGATGACACAGATGCTGACCAGGCATGGTTGCTTTGGTGAGTACCTGTGTCGAATGTGGAAGGAGGCGACGACGGTATGCCACCATTGTGGAGATCCTCAGTGGACATCCCAGCGTGGGCAAATGAGCGCCGTGTCCTGGAGCAGGAAGTTGTGAGGAACTTCTCGCTGGCCACAGTAGTGGCAAGATGGTGGCCAGCGAGAGGACATGGCAAGTGATGGTCTCCTTCTGTGAAGTAGTCATGTCACAGAAGGAAGCCGCCGAGCGGGCGCGCGAGCAGGCCGCGCATCCCACTCGGAGAGGGAGGGCTCGGAGGGGGGCCAGAGTGAGGCGACTTTCGCCTCCTGGCCTCCTCCAACATCCTTGAGGTCCGGGTGGATCTCCAGAAGTGGGGCGACCTATCAGCCCACTCCTATGGCCACCACGTCGGTGGCCGAGGAATTGATGGGCTGCAGGTGCTCGGTACGAGGGGCCCGAACACCGAAGGCAGCCTCGGGGCCGCGGGCGTCGGGTGACCTGGCGTCCGCGGCGGAGAAATCAGGATGAGCCTCGACGGGCAAGGCGCGGCGGGGAACTGTGATGCTTCACTAGAGTTCCGCCGCAGCGCCGGCGGACGGTCACCGTGGGGTTTTAGCCGGTAAGAGTCCGGCACTACCCCGAGGCCCCCCCCCCCCACCTATTTAGGGGCCTCAGGGTGTCCATGAGGATTTCCCCATGTACAAAAAAAAAAAAAAAAAAAAAGTGTAATTGTCAAAGAGCATATGCGGTAATGTGTGATTTGGGTAAAGTTGTAAGTGAGCGTGGTGTGAGTGTTGCATTGTTGCAGGAGCCGTATTTTCTGGATGGAAGAGTGAGAGATTTGCCGCTTGATATGGATGTGTATGTATGTGAGGATGGATTGATTAAAGCTGCTGTGGTTATGAATGATGCGCGACTGGAGGTTATGTGTGTGAGAGAGTGTACGAATTAGTGGGGTGTCTGTGTCTGGTTGAAAGGAGATTTTGGGGAAATGTATGTTGTGTCGATGTACTGCCGATATGGGCAGGATATCGAGCCATATTTGGCATATATGGATGGGGTGCGGAATTTTACGAGAGGCAGGTGTCTGTTGTTTGAGATGGATGCAAATGTCGTTTCGCCCTTGTGGTTTAGCAAGGGCGGTGGTCGTTCGCAGGTGAATAAGATGCATGGAAGGGTGCTAGAGGAATGGATCTTGGCGAATGGGGTGTCTCTTTTGAACGAGCCGAGTGAGTATTATACGTTTTCAGGTATGAGGAGTGAGAGTGATATAGATTTGAATGGAGTGTTAAGCATGATTAGGGAGTGAATGATTACAATGTGATTTTGATTGTGATGGGGAGTAATCAAGTGGGTAGGGATGATGTTCCGTTCGGTCAACTTGGGTTTTCCGCTTCTTATGGTGCCAGATGCGGAACGGTGACTTAGTCGAAAAAGGTTTTCGAACATTCCGCATCTGGCAAATATCATCATAAAACAATCAAAGTGCTTCGTCGAACGAAGGCACTAGACCCGAGTTGGCCAGCGAAGGGCTATATTGTTCCGCGGGTGGTCCGGTCTTCGAGGTCAACGTCGGGCGACCGGCAACGACCATTGTCACCCCGAGGAACAATATAGCCATAACACAACTGCAGAACACGTGCGGCAATTCGGCGCATCCTAATCCGGAGTCCCGTTTTTCTTTTTTCTCTCCTCGGCAAAATTAACGCGGCCCTCGACTTTGGGAAGGCACCGCGGTCACCCTCGTCCAGGTGACCTGGGACTCCTCCTTCACCACGTACGGATGTGAGGGAGGAGTTTTCCGCCCAAACGGGGCGAGAAAATGGATCCTCCTTCCCCAAGTCGATGACCAATCAATCGAAGTCCAAGATCAACGAAAAGTTCAGTCAACACCCTCAAAATCGCGTGTCGGTTGGGGTTTAAGCCGAGGAGGAAACGGGCTCCGGAAACCAAAGACATTTTTGAAACATTCGTGCAGTAACACACAACTCATAGATTTCAACTTACCATCTCTAATCAGTAACACGGTTAGAGACGTACGGTTTCACGAATTTTAAACTTTAAAGTCGAAGATTTACAACCTTCGACGACTCAGAGATATTGGTCGTTCGCGAAACGTGCGAAAACAGATGAGATGAATGTGAGGACTAGATGGTCCACTAGGAATGCTGATTGGGAAGGTTATATGCATGATTTGAGGGAGAGTTTGCGATCATATAGAGTGGACATGGCTGGGATGGCTGTGGATAGGATGCTGGAACTCATGATGTTGTGGATACGTGAGGCGAACAGGACAAGGTTTAGGGAGGTTAAACGCGTGAATGTGAGGAAGATTGTGTGGTGGACGGAGGCGTTGGAGAGGTTGAAGAGGGAAGTGAAGAAGAGTAGGCGTAGGCTTCAGAAGGCTAGGAGACGGGGTGTGAATGTTGATGCAAGAAGGATGGAGTATAGAAAGTTGTTGGCTGAGTATAAGGGTGAGATATGGAGAGCGAAAGAAGGGAATTGGAGAGAATTTGTGAGCGAGTCTTCTAACATCGATCCTTGGGGTCCAGTGTATAAGATTTGTCGTAAGAAGTATGCGAGAGATAGGTTGAGTGCAATGAAGGTGGATGATGTGGTTTCGAGTACATGGAGGGAGAGTGTGGGTACGTTGATGCACAGGTTTTTCCCTACAGCCAACGTAACTATGGATGAAGGACGGAGAGTGTATGGGAACCTCGGTTGGATGGGTTCTGAATGGAATGAGGTGAATGAAACTGTGAGAGCTTTAAAGTTGCGTAAGGCGTCGGGACTGGATGGGATTAGTGCGGAAATGTTACGTGTTGTGTGGAGAGCGATTCCGGAGTGGTTGAAGAGATTGTACGATTCCTGCTTGACTGAGGGGTATTTTCCGGTTGAGTGGAAGAAAGCGAGAATGATTGTGTTGGTGAAATCGCCGGAGGAAGTGCGGTCGGATCCTGGTTCCTACAGGCCGATATGCCTGTTGTCGGTGTTTGCGAAGGTGTTGGAGAAGATAATGGTGAGGAGGCTGGAGCGGAAGGTAGATGATAGGTTGAACCCGGCGCAGCATGGGTTTTTGCCACGCACCCGTTTGGATGTCCAGGCGGTAAGGGAGGTGAACCCCTACGTGGCGCGTCCCCAGGTGGCGGATAGGGGTAACCGCTGGAATGGGATGCGGGGATGGGGTCACCAACCTGAGGAGGCTGGTGACCGCATCCTCGCATGGCATCCCGGAGGTCGGAGCGGAAGCTCCCGCGGACCAAACACCGGTATGAATGTGTTGTGTGTGTGAATGTGTGTATGAGTGAACTGGGGCATGGGATATTTACCGCGGGTTTTACCTAAGGCCGCAAGTTGGCCAGTTGGCTGCGGGCGAGTCCTGCGGCCAACGTGGCCACGCGGCCGGCGGCTTGGTACCATCTTATGGGGCCGTGGGTGCTGGTGACCAGGCGCCTGCGGTTGAGTGGGAATGCGGTGGGAGGAGTGCCTGAAAAGGCACGACGCGGCGGGGGACTTTGTGATATCTCATTAGAGTTCCCGGTCCCTCGCCAGGCGTCTGAGAATGGTCACCGTGGGGTTTTAGCCGGTAAGAGTCCGGCACTACCCGCCGGCCCGCCCTTCGGGTGGACCCGCGGGTGTCCATGAGGATTTCCCCATGTACAAAAAAAAAAAATTAAAAAAAAGCATGGGTTTGTGAGAGGCAGGTCGACTACGCGCGCTTGGTTGCGTGTAAAAGAGTGCGTTGTGAATAGTGGGAGGAAGTATGTGCTTGGAGTGTTTGTTGATTTTAAAGGTGCGTTTAATAATCTTGAATGGGAGAGAGTGATTGCGAAGCTAAGGGGCATTGGATGCGAGGAGATCAGGTTGTGGGAGAGTTATTTTACCGAGTGAATGGTTTGTATCGTGGGTGCGAATGATGTAGCATGGAGGGAGGTGCGGCGAGGCTATCCGCAGGGTTCCATTTGTAGTCCACTTATATGGAACCCCATGATAGATGAACTCCTGTGGCAGTTAACCGAGGGTGGATGCAAGTGTGTGGCATATGCGGATGATTTGGTTTTGTTGGTGAAAGGACGGAATCGAGCGGAACTGGTGCGAAAGGGAACGGAGTGGATGAGGATTGTGAGCGAATGGGGACAACGTATTGGTGTAGGTGTGTCTGAGAGTAAGACTGTTTTGATGTTTTTGAAAGGAAGTGTGGCTGCTACGAGACGTCCGGATGTGCGGTTGAGTAGTAGATTGATAGCGTGTGTGGAGAATGTTAAGTACTTGGGTGTGTGGATGAATGAAAGAATGCACTTTAAAGTACATTTAAAGTATTTGAGGGTGAAAGTTACGAATGTGGTAGGGTAAATGAGGCGCCTGCTTAGGCGTGAATGGGGTATGAAGAAGCGTGCTATGCGGATGTGTTGGCATAAATGATACATTTATATTGTGTGTGGTACGCATGGTGTGAAGTATGCGAGAGAGGATGCGTTTGTGAACGCATATATGGTGCGATGTTGCGCAGGAGACTATGCGCAGTAGCGACGAACGTCAGTCGGTACAAATAAGAAAGAAAGCGAACACGTGCAAAGAGAGTAGCCAGTATAATTATCGTTATTGTTAATAATAAAATTGTTATTATATCAAACACAACTCCAGAAATATCCACAATCCTTTCAGGATAATTTATAAGGGTTTCTTTATGTCGTGTGTTATGGTGCCAGAGTATGGGATGATGTGATGGAGTTTCAGTATGCAAGGGACTTGATAAATAGATGTCAGCGGTTGGTTATGTATGCGTGTTTGAATGTGTGTAGGACAGTGTCGACGGAGGCCATGCAAGTGCTGATGGGGGCATTGCCATGGGACCTCGAGTGTAGGATAAGGAATGCGGTGTTTAAGATAGATAAGGGTGTGGGATTGAGTATAAAACATATTGTGGATAATGCTGAAGTGGATGGTATATCGCTGGATGAGTATAAAAAGTTTGTGAATGTCAGAGCGTATGAGCATTGGCAGAGAAGATGGGATGAAAGTCGGAATGGAAGGGTGACGTATGAATTTATACAGAGCGTTAGTTTTTCGGAAATGAATGTGAATTTTGAGCCGGGACTGTATGCGTGTTATTTGTTGACTGGGCACGGTAGTATGAATGCATTTTTGTATGACCGTGGTTTGAGTGAGAGTAAGGAATGTTTGTGTGGTGCTGAGTGTGAGGATTGGAAGCACGTGTAGGGCCTAGCCCGACTAGCTCAGTCGGTAGAGCATGGGACTCTTAATCTCAGGGTCGTGGGTTCGAGCCCCACGTTGGGCGAATTTTCTTTCCCGGGGGATGGGCGCGAAAGCGCGGGCACGGGGAGGATACCGGAAGAATGCTTCGAGCGATTCCCGGTATCCTCCCAAAGCGTGCCGAAGGGTCACCGTGGGGTTTTTAGTGGGTAGGTCCCGCGCCTGTCGTTGTACGGGCGCGGGGAATCCCACACACCCCTCCCACCTCTCCCCAAGGAGGTGGGAGGGAGTCTTTCGAAGATTTTCCCCACGACAAAAAAAAAAAAAAAAAAAAAAAAAAAAAAAAAAAAAAAAAAAAAGCACGTGTAGGGCTTTGTGGCAGGAAACACACGGGAAACCTACGGCTATTCTGTCCGCCCAAGCGACCGAATGCTTGAAAATGAGTGTGGCGTACGCTAGGCGATACGAAGCTGTATTTTTCTGTACGCATCCGAAAGGGCCAAAATTAAGCTTTTCTGCGACGGCTCGTTATATGAGGAAATCCACAGAGTTTGTTAGAAAGTGGGTGAATCGACATAAGACAGTGAAAAACGTTGATGACTTTGAAGGAAGGGGGAAGAAACTTGGAACAGAGCGACAGGATAAAGTCATTCTAAAGCTGCGTCTCCAATGTATCGGCACGGCTCGCTATTTGTCATTCGGCATAGCACAGCGTCTCGACACAAGTCGGCACGCTGGGGCATGCCGGGCCGTGCCACTTCTATACACGGCTACATGGCCAGGCCATTTCTTTCTCATTCCATCAATAGTGAAACACAAAATATCTTTCGTTAACGGAGTTGATTTTTCTCATTATAAAAATCTTTTTATTCAATAAAAAATTAAGATCACCTTAATTTTTTTTAGTAAAATTGTATTCTTTTTTTTCATAAATCGATGCATCTTTGTATCCCCTTGAAAAAAAAATTAGAGGCTTTAGGTCGTAAATTTAATAATTTAGGAGTTATTTGTTTTGTCCTGAACTTCCATATACAGGGTGTTTGGCTACCCCTGGATGAAATTTTAATGGGAGATTCTAGAGATCAAAATAAGACGAAAATCAAGAATACTGATTTGTTGATGGAGGCTTCGTTAAAAAGTTATTAACGTTTAAAGTTCCGCCCATACTGAATTTTTTTTCTCGAAAATGCGCAGGATTTCGGGGGTATGTCTATTCACCAAAAATGATTGTAATTGACCCCCGCAACCAAAAATAATTTTTTCAGAATGATTTAAAATTTTTTATTTAATTTTTTAATAACTTTTTAACGAAGCCTCAGCCAACAAATTGATACTCTTGATTGTCGTTTTATTTTGGCCTCTAGAATCTCTCTGAAATTTTTCCCAGGGGTGGTCGAATACCCTGTACATACAAGGTGTTTGGACACCCCAGGGAAAAATTTTAATAGAGAATTCTAGAGGCCAAAATAAGACGAAAATCAAGAATACCAATTTGTTGATGGAGGCTTCGTTAAACAGTTATTAACGTTTAAAGTTCCGCCCATACTGAATTTTTTTTCTCGAAAATGCGCAGGATTTCGGGGGTATGTCTATTCACCAAAAATGATTGTAATTGACCCCCGCAACCAAAAATAATTTTTTCAGAATGATTTGAAATTTTTTATTTAATTTTTTAATAACTTTTTAACGAAGCCTCAGCCAACAAATTGATACTCTTGATTGTCGTTTTATTTTGGCCTCTAGAATCTCTCTGAAATTTTTCCCAGGGGTGGTCGAATACCCTGTACATTGTATAGTCCGGGTTACGATATAGCGAGGTCGAAAACTCGAATGGGTGTCAATGTTTACATGTTTCAGCTCCCAAAACAAGTGAATTGACAGAAATACGAGTAGCTAAGGCCCTTAGTATATGATCAAGGCTTAATTTGGTCAGGTCAGAAATTAATTTGTTTCTAAATTTAAGCAACTACAATTTCTTGTCGGTTAGATACTGATTAACTTCAATAGGAAACATTTTTTTGTCAGATCATCAACAGGGTCTAGAAAATCGTGGGGACTAGTTCATATGCCTCACCCAGTATAACAATAGATGTATCGCGTCTTGAATCAGATACGAATACTAACTCTGATTCAGATGTAGGCATAATATAATATATAATTGATTTAAAAAATATATTTAATGAAAAAATTCAAATAAGTGTTAATTTTGTATACTTTAACCCTATATTCTATGTACTCCAGTGATTAATTCGATTTTTTCAAGCATTCTCGATAAACTGACAAAAAATTTTCCAATAAAAGTTACTCAGTAATTATGTAACAACAAATGGTAAACGAAAAAATTGGCAAAAATCTTTTTATTCAATAAAGAATTAAGATCACCTTAACTTTTGTAATAAAATTGTATCTTTGTATCTCGATGATAGTTTTGGAACGAAATTGGTATGAATCTCTGAACATTGAGGACTCAACAGACTACTTGACTGATGTACTCTGCATTTTTTTTGTTTGTTTTTTGGGAATACAGAAGCAATAAAAGTTAACTGCCGGTCTTGGCACGATCTCTTTTGATGTTCACCGACATCGTGCCGATCGACTTGTCGGCATGTCATTCGGCTTTTCAAGCCATACTATCCGAGACGGTGTAGGTCTTTAGATTATTTGGCTTTGCTGATAAGTGCTTAGGTGCCGATTGGCCGTGCTAGATGACAAGCGCCGACACAGTGGAGACGCAGTTTTTGGCATTGCCGATCGGCCGTACCGAATGGCAAAAGCCGACGCAGTGGGAACGCGGCTTAAGACTGTTCGAAAAAAATCCGTCATTATCATTACGGCAAGCTCAAAAACAACTTGAAAAAAAGGAATCAAGCTTGCTGTTTCAACAATAAAAAGGCGATTAGAAGATTCCAACGTAAAAGATAGAAACACGATGCAAAAGCCTTTGCTCTCCGAGAAACACGTCAGTATGCGATATGCTTGGGCCCAGAAAAATATTGGTCGCAACTGGGACAATGTAATCTTTTCTAACAAGTCCTCGTTTTGGGCGTGGGTATCTAAAAAGAAAGCCAGGACCAACAAAGGCAATCCGATGCTACAACGAACTGTTAAGCATCCAGTTAAGGTCTATGTTTGGGGATACTATTGTTCTCTTGGTTTTAGAAATTTGTTCCTATTCACTGAAAATTTCAATGCTCAAAGGATGCAAAAAATTTATGAAAAATGCTTATTGAAATTCGCTAGAGTGTGGTTTGGTGAAGATAATGCTTCGTGGGTCTTACAAGAGGATAATGATTCGAAACACCGCAGCCGACTTTGCACCGAGTGGAAAAGAGAAACGGTATTAACCCTTAGAGTATGGAGTGACAAGATTAGTTTTTCTTTAATAACTTCGTAAATAATTTCTTTCTCTCTTTTTCCCTTCAGGTAGTCGAGTTTTATTTTAAATCCTGTGTTGAATTATTAACAAAAATTATCGTCAAGATATCCTTGTATATACAGTGACTCGCATTAATATTCGGACACCATGCTGTGTGCGAGATTATTGCTCTATATATTTGTTTACACTAGTGTTATTGAATTGTTTTTTTCGTAATATATTAAAACACTTATTGTAGTTAGTAGAAACATAAACTTTATTTATTTCACACACATAGTTTTTTGCAAAATACGTGATAAAGTCAAGAATGTCGAAATTTAACATCGCAAAAATATTCGGACATAACAGTTTATTGGCTGTAGTAAGTCGTTGGATCCAGTCGGTTATTTTGCTAGTGTACATTGTTTGTAAACATAACGTCTAGCGTGCATCCAAGAGTCAGTACTGTTATTGACTTCGTTAATAGTAGACGTATTATTAGTGAATATGGGACGAAAAGGCAAAAATACATCCTTTGAAATTCGACAACTGGTTATTTACCACAAAGAAAAGGGAAAATCATATCGAGAAATAGCCAAATTGCTAAATGTAAGCAAGAGTACTGTAGCAGATATTGTACACAGGTATATTCATGAAGATCGAATCGATTCAATTCGGCAAAAGGGACGTCCAAAATTATTAGATTCTCGCGAAGAACGCAAGATTGTTAGAAAAATAAAGAATGATCGTAAAAAAGTGCTATAAAACTAGCTGCCGAATTATTCCAAGAATCTGGAAAGAAAGTGCATCCCGACACAGTGCGTCGGGTATTAAAAAACCATGGATACAACGACAGGGTTCCACGAAGAAAACCATACATAAACGAAGTGAATCGTAAGAAACGATTAAATTTTGCTAAAGACTACGTTTCTAAAGACCAAACATGCTGGAACAATGTAATATTTGCGGATGAAAGCAAATTTAATCTTTTTGGGTCAGATGGACGAAGAACGATATGGCGTAAAGTCAACGAAGAATTGAAATTAAAAAATTTGAGAGCAACAGTGAAACACGGCGATGGCAGTGTAATGGTGTGGGGTTGCATCTCAACTGCAGGTGTTGGTGAACTAGTTTTTATCGACGGCATTTTAGATAAGATGAAATATTTAGACTTATTGAAACAAAATTTAATCAAAAGTGCTGTTAATATGAACATACGCAATAGTTTTAAGTTTTATCAGGACAACGATCCTAAGCACAAATCGAGAATCGTTCAGGAATACTTACTATATAACTGTCCTAAAGTGTTACACCCTCCGCCTCAATCGCCAGATTTAAATCCTATTGAGAATTTATGGAATCAATTGGATCGTAAAATTCGAACAACACCCATAAAAACAATAAAAGAATTAAAAGAACGTTTATTACAAGAATGGAAATGTATAACACAGGAATATTTAAATAAAATTATAACAAATATGCCCAAACGATTACAGGAAGTAATAAGACAAAAGGGTCAACCTACAAAATATTAATACTGTTCAAAAAATATATATATTTTATATAAAATTTATGTAAGTTATTCACTGTCCGAATATTTTTGCGATGTTAAATTTCGACATTCTTGACTTTATCACTTATTTTGCAAAAAATTATGTGTGTGAAATAAATAAAGTTTATGTTTCTACTAACTACAATAAGTGTTTTAATATATTACGAAAAAAACAATTCAATAACACTAGTGTAAACAAATATATAGAGCAATAATCTCGCACACAGCATGGTGTCCGAATATTAATGCGAGTCACTGTATTCGACTCTCAAGTTTCGAGTCGAGAGCATGCAGCTGTGTTCTTTGTTCACAGTTGCTGTTTAGCCTAAGCGAGATAGGACCCAAGAGGGTCTACGAATGCGTGACGAATTTTCATTCACAACGTTCATTCTCATAGTTTCTCTCGTTGAGTAAAGACACACTCTTTCTGTCTGCTTTGAATAAATTCAAATATTAAAGTTTAATATAATATTGTTTTACTTTATTTCTCCCACCATAACCAATAGGTTATGGGCTCAGTTGAGTTGTGTGCTCTTTGTGTATAGTGTGGGATAAAATAAAAGAACAAGAAGACTATATGTATAATAAAACTATATCTATTCTATAATAATAATAATAGTGTGTAAGCTTGTGTAGTTCTAGTCTTATCTAAGTGTAATTAAAGTGTGTAGGTTTTATTAGTGTAAAAGACAATGGAAGGTTTAAATATAAAGAGAAACATTAAACCATTTGATGGTGAAAAATATAGTGTATGAAAATTTAGAGTCCGTGCGTTATTAACTGAACTTAATGTAATTGAAGTTATTGACGATGAAGTTCCGGATAAATTAACTAATGCTAAATTAGAAGAAACAGACAAAGTGTCCCATTTATTGTTAACTTTTGTTGGAAATTCCGACACTACCCGGTACATATGAGGCATAACAACGGGCAAGACGTCGCGCAGGCAAGCGGACCCCAGCGACGAACGCCAGGCCCCGCCATAAACCACCCCCGAAGGCCCTTGAAAGGCCTTCGTCAAGAGGGCTGAATGGCGACTTGGGCGAGATACTTCTTTCCGAGCGATTAGCTGCGACGCATCGTGCAGAGCATAGCAACTGAATAAAACAATCATTGTATTTTCGAAAACGTTTCTTACATTTTGCCGGCTTCCTATGATGGCATAATAACCGTGATTGAGACATTAACAGAGGGTAATTTGACATTGGCGTTTGAAAAAACGAGACTCATGATCACGAAGTAAAATTAAACAATGAGTGCCGTGACACCAGTGTAAAAGTGCTGCAAGTAACCAGAGGTAATGTTTCAAGAAAACAAAGATTTCAAATTTCAAAGCCATTCAAAAGGTATGGTCAAGGACAATATAAAACCCGGTCTCTCAAAATTGATCAACCATTACCTGTGGTAAAATGCCACCACTGTGGAAGGAAAAGTCACATCAGGAAGAACTGTTTTTATTATAAAAGAGAACTTCAGCGTCAGAATGCTGAAAACGGAAAAACTGCTCAGACAGTGCAAATGACAATTCAGCCATCAACATCAAAAGAAACAGTGTCCAGTTTTGCATTTATGACCGGAGATTGTCAAGAAATCGACGATCAAAGCAAAATTATCTTTCTTCTTGATTCTGAGGCAGTGAATCACATGACCAATAGAGAAAATTTGGCAGCAAATTTCAAAACATTGGAAATACCACTAAAAATTTCCATCGCAATACGTTCGTATTGGTCCGAAAATTCACGTAACATACCGTGGTTTCGAAGAATGTTCTCTCGAAATAGATTTCAACAAATTTTGAAATATTTTCACTTAATTGGTAACTCTTTATGTTTTCCACCTGGTCACGATAAATACGATCCCTGTGCAAAATTTAAGCCACTCGTTGAACACGCTAATAAAGTATTCAAATTACATTATAAACCACACAAAGAATTATCAATTGATGAGTCGCTAGTTGGGACGCTGTGTCATTCTAGCAAAACGCAATACTTGCCAAATAAAAAGCATCATCGTTGGGGAATAAAATTCTGGATGCTGTCTGATTCCGTTTCAAAATATTGTTTGGCGTTTTCTTGCTATAAAGGTGCAAAAAAAACAATTACTACTGATAGGAAAAAGTTCGGACTTGGATATGATGTGGTGGTAAATTTATTAAAAGATAGTAATTGTTTGAATGAGGGACATCACATTTTTGTCGACAACTTCTTTACTAGCGTAGAATTAGCTAGATATTTATATTTTATGGATACTTATTTAACTGGAACTATTAGACGGAACAAGAAATGTATTCCCGATAATTTGAAATAAACTAATGTAAACGAGGTAAAATATTTTCGAAATAATGAAGTATTATTCTGTGCGTATCGCGAAAAGAAAAGTGTAAAAAATCCTGTATTATTAATTTCAACGAAAGCAGAAGAGCAAAATGTGACTATAACAAAAAATCGACATGGCAAAGAAATACGTTCCACAAAACCCGCTATTATTCAATTTTACAATTCCTTCATGGGTGGTGTCGATGAATCGGATGAAATGCTGTATACCTATCTCGACGAACGAAGATCAGTTAAATATTGGAAAAAGGTAGCCTTTAACATAATCAACCGCATGGTTTTAAATGCATATTGTATAATCTACAAGGAAAGAGTTGAGAGTAAAGCAATATCTCGGTTAGATTTTATGCCCAGTATTATTTTTGAAATTGAATGTCAGTGGATGAACGAAAAGCAAGCACATTGTTATGTAAAGGAAAAAGAATTTGGTTTAGTGAAGTTGCCTCAACGTAACTTACGCCAATGTGTAGTTTGCCGCACGAAAAATGCAATAAAAAGATCATATTTAATTTGCGTGCTATGTAAAAAAGGAATCCATCCAACATGTTTTGATAAACACCGATGTTACAAATTATAATTGTTACTTTCCATTTAAATTGTTTGTTTATAAAACAAAAATATTGTTAATTTGTAATTCGTTATTTTATAAAATACATCTGAATTATTACATATGCGTACTGTAAATTTATAAATATTTCAAGTTTTGTTCGATAAAAATTATTGAGAAGATAAAAATGAAATACAAAATATTTTATTTTGTAATGTATTATTACACTATTATTATAGTATTGTATCTATTGTGAAATGTATTATTTACTTTTAAAAGTAGGAGCTGTGCGATCTACTTGCGTGAATAAATCTGAGCGCGCGACTTCGACAATCAGTGACGCACCGTCAGTTGTTCACAACGTTCGAAATGTGTTGGGTCTTTTCGACATAAAATCTGAACAGCGCAATCGCGCTGCTTGGGACTCAAACGGTTAAGGGACCACGTCTGGCCTTCGTCCGTCAGCACCCCCACCCCTGCCGATGGGGAATGTTAACAACAAAGCGAGGGGCCCGGGCTGGAAAAACACAGTCGGTTTTATGCAATAGAAACTGCTCCATAATTGTTTTTGTGTATATTTTAGATGAAAATATTTTTTAAATATTTTAAATAGATTTTCATTGTCATGCAGTTGGAAATTGAAAAAATATATAATTAATATATCGGCGCGTACAAAACTAAAGTTGGCAACAACCTGGGCCGCCCCACCGAGCACGCCTAACTGTCCAACTACCCTCACTCGGCACGCGTACGAGAGCTTAAAAGGACCCGTATAGCTCGCACGGCTCTCTTTCGTATAAAGGCCGTTGAGTCGAGCGTCCCACGAGATTGTTTACAATTTGTTGATTAGTCAAAGTGCTTGTCTGTGTGATTACTATTTTCGTTGTTACAATAAACTGGAATATTAAAGGGTGACAATGGAGGATGATTCCTACCCTCACACCCCTCCTCCTCCTCAAATATAATAAAAAAAGATGTCCTAAGAAGTGCTTTAAGCGGGACGTGAACCCGCGTCAAAAAGTTTGCAGCATATACACAGTCATCATCTTACTCACTGCACCATCGCAGCTCTTGGAAACACTGTTGATAGTTCTGAATGTAACACGCATAGCACCTTTTATTTGGCGACTTATTTATGCTTTTCTTTTCTATACACTGTTCTGCTCAACATAGAAATCTTTAAAACCATAGAATATAGTTATTTATTAAAGGGAATACAAAAATTCAAAGTATAAGTTGCTTTTTCACGCGAAAAACGTCGAAAAATCAAAAAATCTCAAACAATTCAGGGACATTGTTTCAGATTTGCCGTTACGAGGGCAAAACGGACGCGATGCGCGTGACGGTTAGACCGTGTAAACTGCCGTCTCGACGGTTACCGGTGTTTACCGTGTTCCCGATTTTTTTGTTCCCGGTTTCGAATTAAACCGTGCCGAAACGTTTCGATTCCCAGTCAGTCGTCGTATTGTCGCTAAACAGATCACACCGAATAAAAGTGAATCCTATTTCGTTAGTTACATCGGTCTAACACTTTCGCCCTCCATCTTTTATCCTCGTACGCCAGTGATCTACTGCCCTGATTCCAGATCCATAATCCACACGCGTGTAGAGAAATTCGACTCGGAAATCATTCCATCGATTCTCGCACAAACATAAACAATGACAATACGCATTTACAGTAATTATACTATAAATCTAGTGTCTCGAAAGCTTCAATACGAAATCCGTATTTTTCTGCGTTTTTTTGCGTTTTTAATTTTTCACACCTAGAACTTGGAGTCGAAAAATCGGAAAAAATTTTATCCATCGCAAATGGATAGGAAAACAATTTACTGTTACGTTCAGTATAAGGCGGCGGTGTGCGAGATGCATCGTACACATTATTGTAAGAATTGTGCAATTTAGACATTCATTTTATTATTTCGAGCTAATTTTTTTTTAGTTTCTCCAATTTCTGTCTAAAATATCGTTTTATGTTATTTCATATCAATAAATAATCACATGCATTGTAAATTTTGTTTTTAGTATATTTTTATGCGCGCATGAACCATTCCAAAAATCTTACATCTTTAGACCTGTAAATAATTATACTTTTTTAACAAGTGACAAATGTCTCTATATAATTTTGAAAGGACATAGTCTGAGATTTCTAAAACCCTACAAACCTTCTTCCGATCTTTGTTTATTATAAAACTGTAAAACTTTAAACTATTTCTTAATTCTTCAGGACTATTTTTAAATTTTTATTTTTAATGCAAAAGATATTAAATATGTCACTTAAGTATGACTTATGCTTCAAAATAGAAATTCTAATATGTGTCTTAGAATTTTTGCAGATTTTTTTAATAACTAAAACAATAAAAAACCAGCCTAGAATTAAAAGACCCGTTATGTCGTCCGTGTTAGTAAAAATAGGTTATCCCTAATGCTTATACATTATGGAATGCTACAAGAAAAAAAACGATCTATGGGAGAGATGTGAAATTTGATTCAAATATAACAGAATTTAATAAAAACGCACTTGGAAACAAAGGATAATGCTAAGATTAAATGCATATAATGATTCAAACTCAGAAGATGAAACAAACAATCAGATTGAAACAGAAGAAAATATTGAAGATGTAGAAGAAAATGAAGATTCCTCGTTTGTGGATGCTGTAGAAGATCAAGCAATAGAAGAAAGTCAAACAAGTCAAGAGATACCAAATGTAAGAAAAAACCAGTAGAAAAAAAAGATTTCCAAAAACATATGATGAGTACGTCTTTCTAACATATGAAGAAGCAGTAAAAGGTGTAGACAAAGAATTGTGGAAGAAAGCAATTGATGAAGAGAAACAATCGATTGAATGTTAGATTCAAAGAGTGCACATACTCTAAATGACACATACGATTTCAATGAAGAAAAAGAGGCAAGTCAGACTAATTTCCCATATAGACAATCTGTGGGAAATTTATTCTACTTGAGCAACAGAATCACATCAGATTTGGCATATGCTGTAAATCAAGTCAGCGGATATGTAGTAAGATATGTAGTATAAAATAATTGTAATTTAGGAATAAGATATCAAGTAAACGATTCTCTTAGTGATGAAATAAAGTTAGACCATTATTGTAATTCAGATTTTGCCAGAGACTTGCAAATTCAAAAATGTACCATAGGTTACATTATTTTTCTTACTGATAGACCCATAAGTTGGTGCAATAAGTAACCAATTGTTACTTTATCAAGCATCGAGACTGAATTTGTTGCTGTCGTGGAATGTATGAAAGAGATTTTATATGCAAAAACGTTGATAGAGGAACTAATGAATGTAAAAGTAACAGTTAAATTAAAGATAGATAGTCAAAGCACATTGCAGATTACAAAAATGGTTCTATCAATAAAAGAACTAAATATATAGACGATAGATATCATTTTCTGACAGAGAAAGAGCATAGCCGAATAAAGGGGTCAAATGTGCATTTGAACCTTTGGCATATGATGGATTCATCGATAGAGAATCAAAATCAAACATTCTATGCCAAGTTTCAGCTCTCTATCTTGTTCGGAAGGGTAGTTATAGGGAAAGTCCGGATTATCGAATTTGTGCCAATTTTCCGTTTTACAAAAAAAGCAATAGTTCAATTAACATACATTATAAATGGAATATTCAAATACATGTACTTTCCAAAGCATTGAAAAGAAACTAATATTATACTTATCTTTAAACCTGGAAAAAACAAAGCAAACCCACGAAGTTACAGACCAATAAACTGGCTAATAACATTAAGCAAAATTACAGAGAAAATTATATTAGATAAACTTAAAGATCATGGAGAATAAAACAGGTTAATTAAAGATATACAATTTGATTTTAGGAAAAAGCACCACATTGTACAAGTAGTTAGAATTATTAACAATATAAGCCTAAGTTTTAATAAAAATAAAATAACAATATTATTATTATCAGACATACAGAATGTTTTTGATGAGGTTTACATACATGGTCTTACATAAAAGATGATAATGCAAAAATACCCATCCAACTAAGTAAAACTAATTCATTCCTATATGGTTGTAAGGAAATTCAAAATAATATATAACAATGCTAGCTCCAACAAAAAGGAGATTAAAGCATGCGTTACTCAGGGATTTGAATAAGAACCACAGCTAATTAAAATATATCTTAATGATATACCAAAACTTATAAAAACTAAAATTTTCTAATGATACCGCCATATATGCATAATCTTTTAATGCAATAATTGCAATTATTTTTGCAATACAACATTAATGCAATAATGTAGCAAAGCAAATACAAATACATATAAATAACCTAGAAAAATGCTATGATAAATGGAAAATTTCTTTAACGTTAATCCATGTAGAGAATAGATCAATAATTATTAAATACATTACCCCTTTTATTGGATCTGAAAAAATCTGCGTGAAGCCGATGATTTGGCCCGTTTGGTCAATTCCACGTGTGCGATGATGATTTCGGTGGACTATTTGCATTTTCTAGATACCTCACATGTTTTGCACCACACATTCTCAATCACTCTGTCAATTTCGAGCTACTATTTCCTATATGCGAACTATGCAATTCGTGTAATAATTCTTTGCACAGCGAGTCCGAAATTACGATTCTGTTTCCCCACGTAACAAACCGAACTTGCCACATGGGGTGCCGCGTGCATACTAACCAAATCAGGCGTACATACGGGAGCTCGTAGAGTTTCGAAGGATCGACAAAGACAAACTAACACTCGCCTTCTTTCTCGATTCTTCGAAGCTACCCGAAGTGAGCACAGATGTACTTCGAAATGTAGTCGTGATTCGTGATTTCAACTACGGGTTTGTGCATATATCGCCACCTATATTATAATCTCGGCTTGATTTCAAGGAAAAGCGAGGCAAATACAAAATTCGCCTACAGTAAATATTACTTTTGGGGAGAATAGGAATTAAAAAATCATTAACACGTTGTTTAACTGTTTTCATCTATAGAGATTTTTTGAAGAACTTTTGCTCAGACTATATATTGTGAATAATAGAAATATTTATAACTTCAATAATTTTCTTGGTATTTCATAGCAATCCCAATTATAGTAACATTGTTCGAAATTTGATACATATTAGGATTCATTTGTTGGAAGCATGTTAGAGAAGCATATGTAGGTTCAAAGTGCTAGTCGCCAGTGATTTCAAGTATTTTTATTCCTTTTAGGTAACTTACAAATTTTAATATACATTTCTTATCATTATCATATATACATTTTCTTCGTGTATATTTTTACATGTTGAAACATATTCTGTTACGTGTAATATTAGTATTTTATTGTAATTGGTTCAGTAAAGTACTTCATCTTCTGTTATTAGGTAAAGGAAGGTGTATCTATGTAATGCGTGTTGTATCCATAATATATTTCCTGAATAATATGAATTTGTTATGTTATTTGAAACTATGTTTCCTCTTTGATCATAATAAAACTTAAATTTAACATATCTTTAAACGTTGTACTTATTCGACTAAGATACAAGTAAAGTAGGTGACATGTTAAATTTCAAAAACGGTACCCAGTACTTCCGTATTCCACTGCTAGTAAATGAATTGTAGCTTTGTTTCGAAAATTTATCTGAGAAGAGGTTGTTGTATTCCTCTTGATCAATCTTTATTACTGTCGAAATACTAGGTTGTGTGGTCTAACGGCGTACAAAAACAAGTGGTTATTCGTAGTCTTAGACTAAAGCTTTACGTGTTCGTGCAATTACCAAAAATCAAAATCTCTACTAGGGAAAAGCGCAGAATATATGTATATTGTTGCGCCGGGAAGGGGTATTCCTCACAGAACTCATTTTAACACGAACAAATTAACAAGAACTAATTAATAGAGAACTTTATTGGTACAGGGTTTAACAACCGGAAGTCCTGGGTCCTCGCTTCCGCTCGTTCGAAGAAGCAGCTTGTGGCGGCTCGCATTCCACTCGGAATGTTGGCGCCTAGGAACGTCAGGCGGCTCTGCGAGCGCCAGGAAAAAGGTTTCCACTCTTGATGGCGAAAAGCATAGAGGGGAACATAGACAAACGACTGCAGTCCCAGTTCAGTTCATCACTGTTATTCACTGTTATACATTGTTGTTCATTGTTACGCATTGTTATTCATTGTTATCCATTGTTGTTGAATAAAGTTGATTGTTAAAAATATATACGTGTGCTCGTGGATTAATTCCGCCAACGGAGAGAGCCACAAGCTTCACATCGTTGCGGAACAGCCTTCACGTTACCGCAACGATGCATCTTCAAACCGTCGCGACGGTCGCGTCGCGTCGCAACACTGCTACACTACTCCTTTTCTTCAAAACGCGGACGTCTCGACCGCGGCAAATTCAGCTCGGGCAAGTGTAAACACTTCTGTCTGTAAAGAAAATAAACCAATAGACCGAAACATTTACCTGAGCGGCCTTTAACAGATAGTTAAGGTGAATGTCCCTATTCCGAATCACGTCCCGATTTCTGCTCAGTGTGCATATCTTTATTTAATATAAAGAGTTAATTAAGAAATTAGTTTTATAAAAAATTGTTTTAAATAAGTTCAGTATTCCCGTACAAAATGATACAATCTGCTGTTCAATAGATGGCAGCATTTTAATAGAAATTTTAATAAGTGCCTTCACCACAACGAAACCTGACTTGAACGATTTGGTTACAATCGTGACTAACACGTGGACATCCTATTTTTGCTAAAAAAACTTGTTTAATTCTTCTTTTTTATTGCCAAAATTTGGCAGAAACGTGCAGTATAAAACTTAAAGTGCAGAATGTTATTTTTTTTTTATGTTTTACTTTGTATTTGCAAAAAAAAGTAGGTTAGTAGTAGTACAGTCACTCACATAACCAATAAGTCCCTATTTCTAATCGGATAATTTCAATGACATGACCCTCGAATATAAATATATAACTGTCATTATTAAAAAATTAATACATATTTACTTTTCACGAATTTAATTATTATATTTAAGATTAAATTTATTTATTTTATCGTTTATTAGTTGATAAATATGCCCCGAATAATTAAAAAAACTACATTTACAAAGAAAAAAGAAGAAAAAACGGGGACAGTGAAGAGGGGAAAATGTAAAAATAAATATTTACGATTTACCGAAGACGATTTAATAAATGCATTATAAGCTGTAAAGAATGGAATGCCTTGAGAGTTGCGCATGAACAGTTGAAAGTGCTTTACTCTACAGTTAGAGCTAAACACAAAGGCATACATGTTATTGGAAAGAAAAGTGGCCCTCCAACAATTTTAACTAAAGAGGACGAAACTATGTTAGTGGATTGAATCCTTGCAAAAGCTAAAATAAAAGAACTGAAAGAAGTTGCACCAAGAAAAAAATAATTGAAAAAGATACATTACTGTAAATATTAGGTATTATAATATATTTTGTATTTTGTATTATAAATAAAAGGTATTTTTATATTTTAAGTGATTTTACTTATTTGTGTTATTCAAGATGTTATAATTATAAACATTTCAATTGCAATATAAATCGCATATTTGACCACAAACTGGGACACGCTCGTGGGCAGAAATGAAAGCATTTCCATTTTCGCTGAGCAGAAATAAGGACATTCTGTATTTCATATTAAATTAACTATTATTAAGTTAAATTAATATGAAAAATACTTTTCTTTAAATTTAATGCTAAAAGGAGATATAAACTTAATATCTAATAAGTTTTTTGTCAATTATTGCGTAAGTAAATAATAAGAAATCTATTTTCGCGACAGCAGAACTCTTACATGATTAGAAATAGGGACATTCACCTTACCGCCTTGACATTCGTCCACCATTTCATGGAAAACCACCCAAAAACCTTGAGCAAGACGCCGGTGTATCTTTCGAAAATTTCGTTTGATTGAAAAATCCCTCCAGATGAACCTGATCTTAGACTTCGTCGAGAATGAGGAAATTCCGACTGTTCCTCGCCCCTCCATCGGTGCATCGTTGCGGCAACTTGATGGCTGTTCCGCAACGATGTGAAGCTGCTTCTTCGAACGAGCGGAAGCGAGGACCCGGGCATTCCGGTTGCTAGAGGAACGGACAACGATTTGAAAAACAGAATTACGAGAGACCTCGTAGCGAACGAATGCATCATTAAACTGTATCAATAAAGTTCTCTGTTAATTAGTTCTTGTTAATTTGTTCGTGTTAAAATGAGTTCTGTGAGGAATACCCCTTCCCGATGCAACATTGGTGTCAGAAGTGGGATGTGGATCTGCAATTTATCCGGCAGTCGAAAATTGAGAAAAATAAATATTTGGCAAGAGGTTTCTGCACTTTTCCCTGAAGCGAAGTACTTTTAGAAGACTTGGAATTCATTGGAAGTGCATTGTGGATTTGTAAGCAGCCTTTAGGTTTGTAATGAATGAGTACAGTTACATTATGTGAGAGCATCAATTAAAGGCATTGCCGACTATGTGTGTGCGTGTGTTTCGCGTGAAGTGTGCATTTAAGAGTTATTGTTTAAAGATTGCATAATGCCGAGCGATTATTCTCGGCCGCAATTACCGTTAATCCTGTTAACGTACAATTCGAAGGAGATTATCTCTAATAGGATTTGTATAGGAAGCAGTGATAGAAAAACGCGTGTATTACCAGTTTTTCTGGCATCGGTAACGGCTCATTACCTTCGATTTGAGTGTGCCAACGGTGTTGATGACGTCAGTATCGTGAGAGAGTAGCGCGCAAATAATTAGATAAAGATAGACTGCCGAAATTTAGACAGCGCCGCGGAACTATTAATTAGAGTACCACGGCGACGTCTTCGGCTGTCAATCCACACAGTCTCACAACGACTTCTGAAGAAGACACATCGGCTCCCGATCGTGTCCGAACAGATTTCGAGCGAATCTTGAGAGTGAAATTCTCGAGATAAAGCTAGCAGACGATTATTGAATAAAGGGTGCAACGAGTCGATGTTCAGTCTGGTGCGGGTCCTCTGATTGACCTCGCACAGCTGAGAATTCATTAAAACTCAAATTAGCATTCATTAATTTTAGACTTTGCTTATCAAACGAGTCGACTTTCGATTCGAATAAAAGCATTCAGGAGTTTCGTTCGGGAAAGTCCCAAACAAGCTCAATTTCTATTTTCTGTCTAGTTTGGAGGGTTCGAGAATACACCAATAAGGTGCTCGACCCCCCTCGTGCAGTATTATTTTGTCGTTTCAAGCGTATAAACGTTTGAAACACAGAGAAGTGGGCGGATACCGTTCAAACTTCTCTGTGATTGTCGTTCGGCTTAGGAGACACCGAAGGGAGGCACCTACGTGGTGAACCTCCAGGTGGGCTCACTGGAGTCAGGTCAGCGTCCACTTCGGACGCTTGACTTTCGGTCTTCGATTTCTTCCCTCTACAGACCCCGCCGGTGTAACGCTTAGAGGAGCACCTGTGCGGAGAGGTTAAGGAGTCGCGGGTCAGGCCCCCACGTAGTTCAAATACTGTCACGAATCACATCGAGTGGTGCATTCGTGCAGTGAACCACGTGCAGTCGGGCTTCGCAGTGCAATTCTCGACCAACAAGTCATCTGTTGGAACGTTAAAGAGAAGCCGCAGATCGACGGTCGTGCCGTTGTACTGCAGTGCGACTCGACGCACAGACTCCGTGGGCATACTCACGGGATCAGTGCATTTGGAGCCTTACAACCTCCACTTGCATCCCCGTCCACTAGACAATCGACTCAGTTCGGCGTCGAAAGGAAATTTAATTCTTTTCACGCCAAATATTAAATACAGTCCACTTGCGAGCTCGTAGATTACGAGTGAGCGAAATTCTCCGCTCCTATACATTCGAATATCGAAGCCAGGAGCGTGAGGACACACACGCGGCGAATATACGTGTAACGTGTTTACGTGTCTAACACATTGCCGTGTTTTTCTGTTCACAGAACCTTGGCCTACCTCAACGTGTCGGGTCCGACCAGGAAATCGTTGGGAACAATTAAATAAGAATTTTCATTATTTCTGATTGTTTATTTTATTTTTATTTTTATAATAAACAGTTTTTTTTGGAAAAAGAAAATCTTACATTCTCAATCACTTCCCACAATAAAGATCCGATCCCTCTATCCGGACTTCGTAGTTAAAAGCATCAGCTTTTTAACAGTTATTCATTTAGTTAGTTAATCGCTTGTTAATAATAATTTCGTTAGTTACGTCCGAGTTAGCTTTCCGTACGGACCATTGTACTGAAATATTAAAGAAAACTATCTTACAGATTATTGTTCCAAAGATGGGAATTCGTTGACGGAGATGAGTTCAGTCGGTTATTGGTAGTGCCAAAGAGCAAGATCACCGAGGCCCTTCAGGAATGTCATGATGCACCTTCTGGAGGACTCTTCGGAGTGAGAAAAACATTGGTGTCTGTTGACCCACCAACATTACCTTTACGACTTGCAGTGAACAGAATGATTATATTGATATTGAGTCCCATAAATAAAGGGTCGAATACGGTAGGAATGAATGATCGGGAGGTTGAATGTAGACAATGAAAATTCGCTGGTTGAACGTAAAATGAAAAGGCGTTATTATTCAAGTAATTGGTATACGAAACACTTACAATTGAAGAGTACCGGCATAAAAAATCTCAGTCTCAAGTGGAGAAAAATCCAGTGACTCTTTCACATTAAAGCTCACACACTTACATTCTACAATCGTTGGATATCCATCCGCGTTACGCTGGGAGAGCTCTCTTACCAGTCCCATGATCATTTCGCCGATGCACAGTGATCCATACGCCAGGATTCCATAATCCCTCCTGGGCAACAAGTGCCCACGGTTAACCAAGGAGCAAGCCAAGACCTCGGAACCGTGCAGCAAAAGACAGCACCCTGGTACCTCCTTATCACCCATCCGGATCACAAGCACAGCTTAGGGCCCATACCGTTAAACCATTTAATAGCATCAAGTGCCCACGGTTAGCCGAGGAGCAAGCCAAGATCGCGGAACCGTGTAGCAAAGGACAGCACCCTCGCCCCTATTCTTTCACCGCGGCGCGTATATCGCTCAGTCACTCTCCGTTCGATTGCTGAGTCCCTCATGGTCGGCCCCAGCGGCCCTTCGCCTGTCCCCATCGTTCACGCATGCGTTATACTCGACGCTCCTGCGAGCGTTACAACACGAACAGTGTCAGAAGCGGGATTGTGACGTGTTCTATCGCCGGGAAGGAAGCTTCGTCGTTGGAAGTGTTGTTTGGGGATTTGCAGAGAAGGATCTCCGCGCAATTTCTGGAGCAGCAGCGGATGTTCGAACAGGAACGGGCGCGGGCCGAGGAAAGGCAGGCTGCGGAGAGGGCTGCTGCTTCGGCAAGGGTTGCTGCTGTTGAAGGGAGGATTGGAGCTGTCGAGAGTCAATATCAGGTCCTATCCTCTAATGTTGCGCAAATTCTCGAACGGTTATCGGGAACCTCGGTCCGTGAAAGGGAGGGCGATTCTTCTGTCAGGCTCGCGGACCTTTCGGCTTCGCAACAATATGTAAGGTTGGAAAAGGGGAAAAAGTGGGAAGAGAAAAGAGCGAAACAGAGAGAGCTTCCAAAAATGAGTCAGTGGTCAAGGTTCGGGTGTGAGTCAGGATAAACAATGAAATCACTAAGGAAAGGAATTTTAGATGTTTTGTAATTTTGTATGATGAGGATATGCGCGTAAACATGATGAGACATACTGGCATACAACGAGGTACTTCTCCATTGTATCTTAACGTTACATAACCTACTTATATTTTTACGTTTTCTATGCCCTATATTTTAATAAAGCTGGATGTTCATTCAGTGCGTAAGTTTGTAGTGAACAATCTTTTTCACGATAACGGTACTTTTGACTTTACAAATTAAATAAGGCGTTAAACAAATGTGAAATTATGGCTCGCATTTACGTTTTCACATCCGGAAACTTAATCTGAAAAATTGTGCAATAATTCAACGAGTAATTAGTTATTAAGGAAACAAAAATATCTGTGTACCGATACATACATAAAATACATACGTAGTCGTATATATTTTAAAATAAAAAACAATTCCAATAATAAAATGTACTTTCTAAGTTTGTGGATTATGGTTAAGATTTCATAATTCATTCCCTCATAAAAAAACCTAATGTTATAATAATTACATATCTTCTTAACACATTCTTAGCTAAATCGTAAGAAATCAATGGAAACTCACTGTACATATATGTAGGATTAGGATTTGTTAAATCTATCCCTTTATTAGAGAATACAATGAACACAAAGAGAATACAGGATTTACACAAGATGAACACAAAAAGAATACAGGATTTACACGCGATGAACACAAAAAGAATACAGGATTAACACAAAATAATTCCGTAAGCGAGAGAGAGAGAACGTAATCGTAGCCGTGATCGTAATCGTCGTCGTAATCGTAACCGTGTCATCAGACGTCACATTCGCCTCGAGCCCTGGTTGGCCACGCGCTTTCCGTTTACACGATAATCTCAAGTACTCTGTCCCAAACACTCTTCTTTCACACCTTAGCCAATCTTTCCAAAACACGCTGCGTTTGCTCTGTAATAGATTCACTCTAAACATTCCTCAGCCATACCAATCAATAAACATTCACACGGCACATCCATTCCCACAGTATAAATAACTAAATAATTTTCAATGAAACTTTACATATAAGTTTTATGTTCTCATTTTAAGATTTTGAGCATAATCAGCACGTGGATAATAATGACTATACCTCTTATTGTTTTTTAGTTATTCCGATACATAGGCGTTATACATTTTTAAATGTTTTAAATGTAATTTAAAATTTAAAAAATTAAAAAAAAAATTTATTAACTTAATTTTTCATTTTATTGAAATTATCATAATGACAAAAAATTACGAGTATTTGATTTCAAATCCATTGGTATGTAATATTTTAAAATTACCTCTTACAGTTTTACAGATTTTTATGATTTACATCTTGCGCGCACATCCACTATGGTAGTAGCCGTTCTCACTTTGATTTTAATGAAGCATTGTAGGCTTGCACTAAATTATACAGTAACTAGTAACAAGTAACAATAACAGTAACAAGTTTCTTGACAGCAATGAAAAGATCAATTGCTTTTATTGTCCACCTATGACATCGTGGCTGTTGGATGACCAACCTGATGACTCAATGCTGACAAGCGTATCGGAACCACTGCGTCCAAAATAACTGAGTCAGTCTTGTTTTTCACATTTCTATCTTAAGTACAGAATCCTGGACGAAGTACACAAGTGTCTCATCCAGGACGAGTCATTGATAGCCAGTCATCAGGTACTAAGGGTCACCGACATCCCCTCCTCAGCGAAAAGCCTAATATACAGGGTGTTCGGCCACCCTTGGGAAAAATTTTAATGGGGGATTCTAGAGGTCAAAATAAGACAAAAATCCATCGATCACAAATGAATTGGTATATTCTTTACAGCGAGGTTGGAGATGTATAATTGTACTCTTTTCGAGAATAACATCCTCCATAAGGTTCTGACTTTCTTCGCATATGACAGTAAGCGTAATTGGTTCATGAAAAACATAGATCCATTGATTTGTTGCTATATAGTTCCAAGTTTCTGTCGATGCTTTAATAGCTTTTGTTGTACACGAGGATGGAATTTTATTGATGTGTAGAGATAGTAGATCGCTCTCACAAATCGGTTGATTAGTCGAGGCTGTGGCGTGTAGATGGTAACAGATGAACTCCTCTTCTCGATACTCGTTGCAGTTAGACAGTTCAGTAAGGAAAGTGAATTGAGATTTACTTTTGGATAGGAGAAGAAAACAACTTTGAGGTGTAGCGACTTCGTCGCCACCACGCTTTCGCTAAAATCAGCATTTTATTGTAGGAGCTTGTACGAGCCCGGTCAGGGTCGATGGGCGCGGAAGGTTAAAGTGGGATGGACCTCTGCAAAGGAGGAGGTCCTTGCGCCGCGCCCGCTGCAGTGCTACCGCTGCCTCGAGACAGGGCATGTCCGGCAGTGGTGCACAGCGACGGTGGATTGGAGTGGCCGCTGCTACAAATGCGGCTCCTCCGACCACCGCGCCAGGCAATGCGGTACGACGTCCCCAGTATGTCCTCTTTGTATAGACATACCGAGGAGATCCACGGGGCATCCTTTGGGGAGGTCAAGTTGTGCCTCCCCGCCCAGGCAGGGCCGCCGAGGGCGGGCCACAGAGAGTGTCAAAGGGCATAAGGCCGCCGTCAATAAGGTGGGGGGAGAACGCTAAGCCCTCTCCCACCACTACGAGCAAGGAGGCACAGATGGGGGCTATGGCCCCCGTAGTCAATCAAAGAGAGGCCACTAAGGCCTCTCCTGCAATGGAGGTTGACAAAGCCGTCGGGGGGGATGAGCCCCTCCCGGTGGCAGAATCGAAGGGGGAGACGGAGCGCCCCTCCCCAAACGAGAGTAAAGGCCTGAAGGAGGCTGTGAAAGCTTAAAATTCATTCTTCTCCAGGCCAATTTGGCGAGGACTCGCAGGGCACACGACATGTTCGTCCACACCCTGCGGGCCCGAAGGGTAGGTTTGGCCATCGCCACTGAACCGTACACGGTTCTTGATCAGCCCAACTGGATCGGGAGCCTGTGCGGTTTAGTGGCGATGGCCTGGGCGTGGCCGCCAGATTCTCCTCCCCTATCCATTATGTTCAGGAGGGGGTTCTGGCGGTCCAATGGGGGATCATCGCAGTTGTGGGCTGCTACGTGTCGCCCAACTGTGACCTCGCCGCATATGCGGCATATCTGGACGGGGTGGGCGATTGTATCAGGAGGTGCCTACCCCGTCCGGTACTGGTCCTGGGGGACTTCCCCAGGACCAACCGCCGTGGCGAGGCACTATTGGGATGGGCGGCCGAGCACGACCTCCGGCTGGTGAATCGGGGCTCCGAAGCTACGTTTCTGGGGCCGCAGGGAACGTCCGTCATTGATTTGACGTGGGCTACCCCTGCGGCCCTACGCCTCGTGTCGGGGTAGCGAGTGGCAGTAGAGGTGGCCACACTCAGTGACCACCTCTACATCACCATGACGGTGAGGGCCACCCCAGCACGAAGGGAGCCCCAGGCCCGGAGGCCTGTTACGAACGCTGCAGCCGCCCCGCGATGGTCCCTCAAAAGAGTGGACTGGGAGATGGCGGAGGCAGCCGCGACGGCGGCTGCCTGGTCCATGCCAGGGGGCGGACCTGTCGACGACGTTGAGCGGGAGGCCAAATGGTTCCGGGGCAAACAGTCAGAGGTATATGATGCTTCCATACCCCGGACCAGGCCTCCCAGGAGCCAGGGCGCAGCGTATTGGTGGTCGCCGCACATCGAGAAGTGTAATGCTTGACGTGCGCGCGCCCGCCGAAGATACACCGGCGCCTGAAGATCACGTCGTCGACGCCCGACCGCGGAGCAGATGGCACGCATTTACGAGAAGTTTGCCATAGAACGGCGGACGCTCTAGCGCGCCATCCGGGACGCCAAGGCACGGGCATGGAAGGACCTTCTCGGGGAACTGAACAGAGATCCGTGGGGGCGCCCGTATAAGCTTGTAATGGACAAGCTTCGTCCATGGTCGCCCCCTCTGGAGACTCTCGACCTCCAGTTTTTAGAGGAGGTAATATCAACCCTGTTCTCGGGGTCTAACCGGGTCGGGGTACCACCGCCTCGAGAACCCTGGGACCCTAACATCTGGTCCCAGGAACTGGAGGTCATCCCCGAGGAGATTCGCCGGGCTGTTCGTCGCATGAGGGCTAGATGTTGGCCTGTGCCCTTGACGTCTTGAGCCCGCGGTTTGGGAGGCTGCTCAGCGGTTGCCTCCGCCGAGGGGTATTTCCCTCGCCTTGGAAGTCGGCGCGTCTGGTCCTTCTCCAGAAGGCGGGAAGGCCCGCAGGTACGCGCTTCGCGTACCGGCCGGTGTGTCTGCTAGATGAGGCGGGCAAGTTCTTTGACCGCATAGTGGCTGCCCGTCTCTAGGAGACGGGGTGTGGATGTTGATGAAAGGAGGATGGAGTATAGGAGGTTGTTGGCGGAGTACAAGGGTGAGATGTGGAGAGCGAAAGAACGGAATTGGAGAGAGTTTGTGAGTGAATCTTCCAACCTTGATCCGTGGGGTCCTGTGTACAAGATTTGTCGTGGGAAGTATGCGAGGGATAGATTGAGTGCGATGAAAGTGGATGGTGTGGTGTCGAGTACGTGGAGGGAGAGTGTGGATATGTTGATGGACAGGTTTTTCCCTGCTGCCAACATAGGTATGGATGAAGGACGGAGGCTGTATGGGGACTTCGGTGGGATGGGTTTTGAATGGAATGAAGTGGATGAATCTGTGAGAGCTTTGAAGTTGCGTAAGGCGCCGGGGTTGGATGGGATCAGTGTGGAAATGTTGCGTGTTGTGTGGAGGGTGATTCCGGAGTGGTTGAAGAGAGTGTATGATTTGTGCTTGGCCGAGGGGTATTTTCCGGTTGAGTGGAAGAAAGCGAGAATGATTGTGTTGTTGAAATCGCCGGAGAAAGTGCGGTCGGATCCTGGGTCCTACAGGCCGATATGTCTGCTGTCGGTGTTTGGGAAAGTGCTAGAGAGGATGATGGTGAGGAGGCTTGAGCGGAAGGTGGGTGACAGGATGAGCCCGGCGCAGCATGGGTTTGTGAGGGGCAGGTCGACGGAAAGTGCTTGGTTGTGTGTGAAGGAGTATGTGAGAAATAGTGAGAGGAAGTATCTGCTTGGAGTGTTTGTCGATTTCAAGGGTGCGTTTGATAATCTTGAATGGGGGAGGGTGATTGGGAAGTTAAGGGATGTGGGATGCGAGGAGATCGGGTTATGGGAGAGTTATTTTAGGGAGAGGATGGTGTGTATGGTGGGTGCGAATGATGTAGTGTAGAAGGAGGTGCGGCGGGGCTGTCCGCAGGGTTCCATCTGTGGTCCATTTATATGGAACCTGATGATGGATGAACTCCTGTGGCGGCTGACTGAGGCTGGATGTAAGTGTGTGGCGTATGCGGATGATTTGGTTTTGTTGGTGGAAGGGCGGAATCGGGTAGAGCTAGAGCGAAAGGGAACGGAGTGGATGAGGATTGTGAGTGATTGGGGACAGCGTGTTGGTGTGGGTGTGTCTGAGAGTAAGACCGTTTTGATGTTGTTGAAAGGGAGTCTGGCTGCTACCAGACGTCCGGATGTCCGTGTGGGTGGTAGATTGATTGCGTATGTGGAGAGTGTTAAGTATTTGGGTGTGTGGATGAGTGAGAGAATGCATTTTAAAGTGCATTTAGAGTATTTGAGAGTGAAAGTTACGAATGTGGTAGGGCAGATGAGGCGTGTGCTTAGGTGTGAATGTGGTATGAGAAAGCGTGCTATGCGAGTGATATATAAGGGTTTGTTTGCGTCGTGTGTTATGTATGGTGCCAGTGTATGGGGTGATGTGATGGAGTGTCAGTATGCAAGGGATTTGATGAATAGGTGTCAGCGGTTGGTTATGTATGCGTGTTTGAATGTGTGTAGAACAGTGTTGACGGAGGCCATGCAAATGCTGATGGGGGCATTGCCATGGGACCTCGAGTGTAGGGTAAGGAGTGTATTGTTTAAGATAGCCAAGGGTGTGAGGTTGAGTGTGAGAGATTTTGTGGATGGTGCCGAAGTGGAGGGTATGTCGCTGGAGGAGTGTAAGAAGTTTGTGAATGTGAGAGCATATGAGCACTGGCAGAGAAGATGGGATGAGAGTCGGAAGGGAAGAGTGACGTATGAATTTGTGCAGAGTGTTAGGTTCTCGGGGATGAATGTGAGTTTTGAGCCGGGACTGTATGTGTGTTACTTGTTGACTGGGCATGGCAGTATGAATGCATTTTTGTATGACCGTGGGTTGAGTGTAAGTAAGGAGTGTTTGTGTGGTGCTGAGTGTGAGGATTGGAAGCATGTGTTGGTTGAATGTCCGTTGTATGATGATGTGAGGTGCCTGGTTGAGTGTGGTGTGTCGGTTAGGAGAGAGGATGGGTATGTGGATGTGAGTGGTGTGTTGGAATGTAAGGAAACGTACGAAAGATTCTGTAAGTTTGCGATGGATGTGTTTGCTAGAAGAGTGCGAATGAGAAGGAATGTGTGATTGTGTGTGGAGTGTCCTGTGGTCGCAGGGGGGGTCCTGCAGATCAAAGACCCTAGTGGTTGATTCCTGTAGGACCCTTTGGAGGGTAGCGTCTCCACGTACCCGAGGCGCGGGCTGACCGATGCCGGTGATTGTAGGGTCACCAATCGGTAGTGGCATGCCACGCAGATCCGACCAGTGATCTAGACTGGTACCGCGGGGACCGGGGGCCCACCGAGGAGTGCCTCGGGCCCGGTCGTGGGAAGGACCATCGCGGGGGCAGTGGTTGATAGCTACATGCTGGCTAGAGGGCCCATTCTTGGTCTTCGACGGGGGAGCTGCGAATACAGCTCGGGCACCGACCTGCTATGTCGGTAGAGCGAGGAAAGGCGCTCGGCCCCACCAGTGACTTGTCGTCGGGACCTACATCCCGCCGGCATACTGGTAGTCCTCGTCCAGACGGGGACGCGCTGATTGGGCGTATCCCAATCCCGCGCCCGTGGGGGCCGTGTGTGTAGGGCCTTTTGGCAGGAAACGTACGGGAAACCCACGGCTATTCTGTCTCAGGGCAGTCGTCGGGGATTATCTCCGCGGCAGGTGGATCGAGTATCCGGGCCGGGATGGTGATATGCGGAGGGAAGTGTACTGCGGGGTTCCGCAGGGGTCGGTCCTCGGGCCACTCCTGTGGAACATCGCGTACGACGCGGTGTTGCGGGCCGACCTCCCCGACGGCGTCAGTGCCGTGTGTTACGCAGATGACACACTAGTGCTGGCCGTCGGGGCTCAGTGGGGGAGGGCCAAGCGCCTCGCCGAGGAGGGGGTGCAACGCGTCGTCGACCGGATCAGGGGGATGGGGATAACGGTGGCGGTCCATAAGACCGAGGTGATAGCGTTCCATTCACCTCGGCAGGATCCGCTACCCCCTCTGATCCGGGTGGGTGAGGCTGAAATCGAGGTGAAGCCCCGGATGAGGTATCTGGGGCTGATCCTCGATAGCCACTGGCGCATCGAGGAGCATTTCCGCTGCCTGGTTCCCCGGTTGGAGAGGATGGTCTCGGCTTTAGGCCGGATCCTCCCCAACCTGGGGGGCCCGGCGGGACGAGTTCGCCGCCTCTATGTGGCAATGGTTCAGTCGGTGGCCCTATACGGGGCCCCCGTCTGGGCGGACGACCTGGCGACCTCCCGGCGCAGTATGACGATGCTGCGTCGGGTGCAGATGCGGATGACGCTGAGGGTCGTCCGCGGCTACCGGACCGTGTTGCATGAGGCGGCGACGGTTCTTGCGGGAATGTCGCCCATGGATCTCCTCGCGCGGTCGCACGCGATGATGTATCGTCATCGTGTCGACCGTCGCGCGGGAGTGGGGGCGGTCCCGGAAGAGCAGGAACCTGCTTGGGGCGATTTGAAGCGCCAGGCCCGGCAGTTCGTGGTGCTCGTGGGGCGGAGCGGTTGGCCCTGCCAACTGCAGGGCACCGGACAGTCGGGGCTGTTCAGCCACTCCTGAGTGAGTGGCTGGACAGAGGCCATGGAAGCCTCACTTACCGGCTGGCATAGATATTTTCCGGGCATGGCAGCTTCGGAAGATACCTGTGCCGGATAGGGAAGGAGCCGACGGCGCGTTACTGCCATTGTGACGCCGAGCAAGACACGGCTGATCATACCCTCCAGGTATGCCCAGCGTGGGAGGGGAAACGCCGTGTCCTGGTCGGCGTCATAGGGCGGGAAGTCTCGCTGCCGGATGTGGTGCGCGCCATGCTCGGCAGCGAGAGGAAGTGGAGGGCCGTAGCCTCCTTCTGCGAGACCGTAATGCTGCAGAAGGAGGCCGCGGAAAGGGTGGTATGGTGGCGCGAGGGCGTCGCGGGCGGCCGCCTTTGCGCGGCGGATGACCCTGTCTGGGAGGGGGGCCCTGAGGGGAGCCTCCTCCCGCCAGGCGGCGAAGGGTCGGACCGGGTGGGTCCGGCCCACGGGGAGGCACCCTAGGTGGCCTGGAGCGGCCATGAGCTCCCGGCCGCCGAGGGGTAGAAACGGGGTTGCAGACGGTTGCGAGTTGGGGCTCGCAGCCGCCACTAAACGCGGCCCCGGGACGGATGGCGGCGGGATGCAGTGGCCCCGTCCTGCCGCTATGAGACAGAGTGTCTACCGGGTGGACCGTTTGTCCCCCCCGGGGATGGGTGCAAAACGCGGGCACGGGGAGGATACCGGAAGAATGCTTGAAGCGATTCCCGGTATACTCCCAAATCGTGCGGAAGGGTCACCGTGGGGTTTTTAGTGAGTAGGTCCCGCGCCCGTCATTCTACGGGCGCGGGGAATCCCACACGCCCCTCCCACCTCTCCCCAAAGAGGTGGGAGGGAGTCTTTCAAAGATTTTCCCCACGACAAAAAAAAAAAAAAAAAAAAGTACCTGGCCCGAGTTGCTGAATGCGTGATGTATTGCGCGTTGGCCTCCTTCTGTGAGGTAGTTATGGCACAGAAGGAGGGAGGGCTCGGAGAGGGGCGAGGGCGAAGCGACCTTCGCCTCCTGGCCCCCTTCAATAGCGCCTGAAGAGGTGGGGCGGCCCGTCAGCTTTCACCTCCGGTCACCACGTCGATGGCCGGGGGATGGACGGGCCGCCCGTAGGCGCTGCAGGTACTCGGCGTTAGGGTCCCGAGCACCGAAGTCAGCTCCGGGGCCGCGGGCGTCGGGTGACCTGGCGTCCGCGACGGAGAAATTAGGGGGGGAATGACACGTTGTCGTTTCGAGTGGATCCCTCGCAGAACGAACGTAGCGTGTTTTGGTAAGATTGGCCAAGGTGTGAAAGAAAAGTGTTTGGGACAGAGTACTTGAGATTATCGTGTGAACGGAGAGCGAGTGGCCACCCAGGGATCAAGGCGAACGTGACTGAATGTGTCTTTCGAATGGTTGATGACTACATCTAGGGTGAACGAAATGAAGTGAAAGAAAGAATGAAAGAAAAAGTGAAAGAAAATGAATGAGCGAATGAATATAAGCCGCAGGAAAAGCGCGCAGCGGGCCAAGGGTTTTTTCCGAGACTGCGAGAGAGTTCGAGCGTGAATTGTGTGTCATCCTACGTTAGTTGTATTTTTTCTGCAATAAACGTTATTGTTTTTGAAAAAACCTTTGCAACGATTAATTTAATACCTCGACGCTCATCCATGGGGAATTTAATACAAATAATTCCTACAGTTAATAATAGCTAGAAGTTCCGGTAATTATTTAGAAGTTTGCCCTCCTCACCGATTTTCGTGACCTGGAAATATGTTGTCAAAGTCATCATTCTCAACAACTTTTCCCTATACATGTTACCGCCGCTTGGCCTTCGTTTTCCAAATATTCGCAAAAATAATTTTATTGCCGCCATTCACCGATTGTCAGTTCAAATCCACAATTGCAGACATTTTTTTTCCTGCAACGAAAAACAAGAATATGGAACTTCGTTCCATGAGCCCTGCGGAACAATAAATAAAACATCCCCCACGACTTGAACAGTAATATATTAAATGCGTTTTGCTAACTGGGGGGCTGCTCCCCCCCCCCCCCCCCCAACAACTATACTAACTAGTACCAATACCCATTTTTAATATAATATATCTCGAAAACTAAGGCCGAACGGCGGTAACATGTATAGGGAAAAGTTGTTCAGAATAGTGACCTTGACAACATATTTCAAGGTCATCGAAATCGGTGAGGAAGGCAAACTGCTAAATAATTACCGATAGTTCCTTTTCGGTAGTAGAGTAATTTTGTTCAGAATTATTTAAAGTTCTCGAATAATAAGCTATAGGTAAGTCTTTAGAATCTTTCATCTGCGAAAGAACTCCGCCAATACCTCCATTAAATGCGTCACAAGTGACGACAAACGGTTGAGAAAAATCAGGATATTGTAATAAAGGTTCGTCGATCAAAATTGATTTTATGGGGTATATAAGAAGAGTTCTAAGCTATGGGGCTCCGAGGGATCCGTGGGGCGGGGGGCCGACGGTCGGTAATTAGTATCAACGGTTGGTAATTATCAGAGGTCGGTAAAAAGAGCGGAGGAAAGAAATTAGATATCTTTGATGATTTAAAAGATGATATATTTAATTTTTATCATAATGCTGGCGTGAGAGTATAAATGATGCAGAGATCGGTAAAAAGTGAAAGGGGAAAGAAAGTACATGTCTTTGGTAAAAAAAAAGAAGTAATTATCAGAGGTAATTATCAGAGGTCGGTAAAGAGGAGGTGGAGAAAGAAATTAGATGTCTTTTGACTATTTTAAAAAAGTGATATATGTAATTTTTTATCGCAGTTCAGTGACAGTATAAATGATACAATCTTATTTCACAAAATTAAATACATTTCTATTTAGTTATTGACAGCATCGTATAAAATATTATTCCGCGCAAATGCTAACAGCTCAAAATCCGCAGGCGAATTTCTATCGTAATACTCATGAAGGATTTTGTCAGCCTCGCGTTTATGCATAATACCATCCCGTTTTAAAATAGTTGTAAATTCTTTGTATTTCTTGCTAACAGTGCGTATTTTGACATAGCCACGAATATGCATGCTCGACGCACTGTTCCAGTTCGAATAAAAATAATATAGTTGACGGTTTCATATACATGCAATCATCATGTAATTTCACTTGTACAATGCTCATGTCACGCATTGTAACAACCGTAAGCACCAAATCACAAATTGATAATGATGTTGGAGGAGCTGATTCTGCATGTTGTTCGATATCCTCGCGTTTCTGAATCAACGCCATCCATGTCGAATGAGGCAGCAACAATGCATTTCCTCGAGAATCGCCAAGAATAAGTTTCACAGCGGATAAAGGTCCTACGTCGATTCTAATATCCAGGTACATACTTGTATGCTGTGGATGTGAGGTCAAACCTCCTTCCTAGTATATGAGGCGTAGAACGTTGTTTCTTGCTACTGTAACGTATGTAACGAATGAAAGGTAAGTAATGACGATAACAAAATGATGATAATAATACTTACTCATGACTTATGCACGCCGTATCGCGAGAAATGTAGTAATTCATTTTTCAGAAATTGGAACATAGAACCCGCGAATACTGTAGTAATGTGCTAAAACATGTTTAAATGCGAAGCAGATGTCGTATAGTGGGAGGGAATTTCTATCACGTGTTCTTCTGCGAAAAACGCAACCTATGCAAAGCGTATAAGATTTGCAAAACGTCGTGGAAGTGTGTCTGCTGCAATATTATATGACATAACAAAGATAGATAACGTTTCACGACGATACTATCGAACGTGATATACCCTGGGAAAAATTTTAATAGTGGATTCTGGAGGTCAAAATAAGACGAAAATCAAGAATACCAATTTGTTGATGGAGGCTTCGTTAAAAAGTTATTAACGTTTAAAGTTCCACCCTTCCTGAATTTTTTTCTCGAAACTGCGTAGAAATTCGAGAAAAAATAATTGTAATTGACCCCGCAATCGAAAATAATTTTTCCAAAACGATTTCAAATTATTTTTTCCGTCGAAAAATTTCACACATTCTCGAATTTTTTTCTAGAAAGTGAGTAGGATTTCGGGGGTATATGTATTCATCAAAAATGATTATAATTGACCCACGCAACCGAAAATAATTTTTCCTGAACGATTTGAAATTTTTGAATTTAATTGTTAATAACTTTTTAACGAAGCCTCCTTCAACAAATTGATACACTTAATTTTCGTCTTATTTCAGCCTCTAAAATCTCCTATTAAAATTTTTCCCAGGGGTGGTCGAATACCCTGTAATGTGAATATGGAGCAGCACTTAAAAACGCAACGTTGCATCACGTGTAGCAAGCGAAGCGGATATCGTAGTGGGGGGGGGGGGGGAATTTTTATGTCACGTGTTCTTCTGCGAAAAACGCAATCTATGCAAAGCATATAAGATTACCTTGAATACGTGCAAAAACGCAACTTTTGCAAAACGTATAAGATTACAATCGCGTACACAGAAATGTAGTAATTCATTTTTTCAGAAATCAGAAAGTAGAATCCGATAGATAATTTCACGACGACGACGATACTATCAACGACGAATACCACGAGTGTGAATATTGTGCAGCACTTAAAAATGCAACGTTGCATCACAAGTACCAGGGGGAAGCGGGTGGTGCATAGTGGGGGAGAGGAATTTTTTATGTCACGTGTTCTTCTTCTGCGAAAAGCGCAACTTTTGCAAAACGTTTTAGATTACCTTAAACACGTGCAAAAATGCAACTTCTGCAAAACGTATAACATTACATTCGCGGACACAAATTTTTGTAATATATCGAGTGCACCACCGTAGGAAAGAAGAAGGATTTTGTTAGCCTCACGTTTTATGCACAATACTATTCCGTTTTAAAATAGATGTCAAAATTGTTTGTATTTCTCGCCTGAATATTGTGCAGCACTTAAAAACGCAACGTTGCATCACGTGTACTAAGGGAAGCGGGCGGTGCATAGTGGGGGAGAGGAATTTTTATGTCACATGTTCTTCTTCTTCTGCGCAAAGCGCAACTTTTGCAAAACGTTTTAAATTACCTTGAACACATGCAAAAAAATGCAACTTCTGCAAAACGTATAACATTGCATTCGCGGACACAGATTTTTTGTAATATATCGAGAGCCTTACCGTGGGAAAGAAATTAGATGCCTTTTTTGATGATTTAAAATATAATATATTTATTAAAGCAACGAAAGATTATATTACAAAACATTACTTTTATGGATCCACGAATTGTGCGAGTTATTGAGTCCTACCCATTTTACGTACACACTGTTCCCCTTCTTACGCAATACTTTTTCAACCAGATACACGTCGAAATTAGCAACGCGTTACAACTCGTGTTCGTAGAATCCTCCGGCAATTGGTTTTTCATAAACATCTTTCAGCAGATACGTTGCAGGATTAGTTGTCTGTATCTCGGCGATTGTAAATATTTCAGTGGTCCAATTCAGTGTGTAACCTTTTCCAAAATTGTCGTAAATTTGCTCACACGTACCGCATCTCCCACTTTGAATCTTTACGTGATTATACACCGTTATTAGGAGCTTAGTGGCGTTTGTTGGTGTAACGTCAATTAGTCGCATACCGATAGTTCGATGCTTTCGTGCATTGTAATTTCATACGAGATGCTGCAGCGAGTCGATCCATTTATAATTTCCATTAAGCGTAACAGTTTACGTAAACAGTTTAAGTAAACAGTTTCCACATGTCGTTTTTGAGCGCACGATTGAACTGCTCGACGACTAACGTTTTCATCACTTGTTGGATGACTAACTTCCTGATCCTTTAGTTACTGATAATCTCAACCCAGCGACTTTGACGACTGAGTCACTCTTGTTTTCGTTAAACTTCTAGAGATAGCTACGTTAGTCATCCTAGGACTAAGGGTTAAATGTCCAATCCCCACCAAATAGAAACATTATATAAGGACTCTTCAGAATATGAAGAGGGCTTTTTTTTCTCTTTGACTGTCACTCGTTACGACACTCAGAATTACTGTTCAAGACGAATTGCCGAGTTCCGAACTATTAAGATTTAAGACTTCGTGTATTAAGTGTTAGTATTTCGTGTATTAAGTTTTAGTATTAATAAAATCATTATTTGCTAAAACATCGGAATCCAACACACTGAATACGTTGAATAATGATTTATGTTGTGGTTTGACAAAAGTTTTTGTACATTTGTATTGTAAAATTCCTTTCCTTTGTCGGTCTGCAAACTTTTCGGATATCTTCCACTGTCTCGGATTATCTTCCCGATCGACGTAGAAACTTCCTTTCTATTCTTGGTTTTTAGGGGTATAGTCCATGCATGCTTACTTAACATATCGATAACAGTGAGTATGTAAAGGAAGCCTCTGTTATACCACGTGTAAGGTCACATCTCAACCACGTTCGTTTGCCATAGGTCGTCGTACCCATGTACTATGACGCGTCTTCGGCGAAAATGCGTTCTCGACGGAGCATGCAATTCTTCCACAAGACATCGTTTCTCGATACTGGGGGTTTTTCTTCTTAGCCATGTATGACTCGCTATTGACGCGAAGACCTGACGTATAGTCCGGGCCACGATATAGCGAGGTCGTAAACTCGAGTGGGTGTCAAAGTTTACACGTTTCAGCCCCCGAAACAAGTGAATTAATAGAAATACAAGTAGCTAAGGGCCTTAGACCATAGTCAGAGCCGTACGAAAAAATATTTTATCTAGTGTCGCCATTTTTAAAAAGCCATTTTCAGAGGTATCGTAACAGGTAAAGGTCTTACTCAAGTCTTTAATATCTTAATTTACCTGCTTATAATATATGCATCTAGAAAACGTAAAAAGGTAGTGCAGTTACGGACACAGAAAAACATTCAGAAAGGCACCCTCAAGCAAGATGTCATGTACGGCCCTAAGTGCCGCAGCAGGAGTCGGTCCCAGCCGTCAAGAGTTTAGTTTACGACCTCGCTATATTTTGGCCCGGACTATACACGCCTTATCAAACATCAAATCGACGTTCAACGTCCCAACGTCCCAACGTCCAGCTATTGATGCATTTGATTTCGGAATTCGGTAATATCCCTCTCCAATTGATTCAGCTGATCTTTCAAGCTGTGAACGTAGTCTTGAAACATGATCATCTTCTTGTCGATTTTTTATAATTGTCATGTTTTCTTGCAAGTACAGCTTGTTGATAACATCGCCATCCTCTACAGGCTGTGCTACCCGTCGAATCTTGCACGACTTTGCATCGTAATTGGCACCTACAATACAAAGAGCGTTGTCGCGTACATAATTTCTGTCTACTCCATTCAAGTGATAGTATGATTCCATTGTTCCAAACGATGACCCAAACTTGTTGATTAGCATTTTGATAATGATTGACTGTATCGCCAAAAGTGCAGCTTAATTTATAATGAATTCTGCCCCGCGAAGTTCTTCGATAATCGGTAACATCTCATTGTCATGAGTGTTGTGACCGGCTTGACGCGAAGCCTCGAGCAATCGAAGCCGATCTACGAGTTCGTTGGGATCGTTCCAGTTAACGTAATCAATCTTGTTGCTGGTTAATCTCATGGAGCTTGGTATGCCCTTTCCAACTTTTTTATCTTTCAATAAAGGTTTGATTACATAGTTATACTTGTATGCTTTGTTGCCTAATGTTTTACCATACGAATCATGCTTGTACTTATGCGCACTCGTTGTCAGCAGTATGCCCCTATATTTGCATTCATCAGCCTCAGTATAAATGTCGTTATCTGGAATTTTCTTAAATATCAATTCATAAAGGCCGGGTGTACCAGAATATCGTATGCCATTGATAATTATGTTATCGGTATTGTCCACATCAACACTGTGAGTAAAATGGACAAAAATGTATTTATTTACACAACGACGACACTATACAAAAGATATGAACAATTAAAACCCACTGATATATAGGAGTACGATTTTTTCTTTTTCTTTTCTCACTCAGGCACGTCTTCCAACTCACATTTATTTCAATACTCTCTCTTTCTCTTGGTCCTTGATTCGTACTACCAGTTAGACACAATGTTCGGTCGCTCACTGTCTCAACCATGAAACACGTATTCTCTAGACATTTCGCCACGCTCACTTACAGAGATAAACACTAGGCCACGACATACAAATAAAGTTCACTTTCTAATCTATGATAACCATATTACCACAAACACGTTTATTACCGACCATCGGTCCATCATTGCTGAGATAAATACCGTACACATGATCCATATCAACCTCTACGTCACCGCGTAATACAAGCGCGATGTATTTTTGACTTAGCGGACCTAGGTGATTCCGCAACGTTTTTTTCACTTTCCGGCGTTTACAACCGACTTCGAACAGACGCACAGTGGTCCCAAATCCCAAAAAGTTGACCAAAATATGAAGGAGTTCCTCAATTTAGCTAAAAATTTGTAGGTAGGGGTTTTCGAGGTCGCTGATTACGAATCAAAAGTCATAATTAGAAAAAATAAAATGGCACCTTCAATATAGCTCACATACAGGGTGTTCGGCCACCCCTGGGAAAAATTTTAATGGGGAATTCTAGAGGCCAAAATAAGACGAAAATCAAGAATACCAATTTGTTGATGAAGGCTTCGTTAAACAGTTATTAACGTTTAAAGTTCCGACCATACTGAATTTTTTTCTCGAAAATGCGCAAGATTTCGAGGGTATGTCTATTGACCAAAAATGATTGAAATTGACCCCCGCAACCGAAAATAATTTTTCCAAAACAATTTGAAATTTTTTTTTTTCGCCGAAAAACTTCACACCTTCTTGAATTTTTTTCTAGAAAATGGGTAGGATTTCGGGGGTATGGATAATGACCAAAAATTATTGTAATTGACCCCGCAACTGAAAATAATTTTTCCAGAACGATTTGAAATTTATTTTTTCGTCGAAAAATTTAGGCACCTAATTAGATTTTCGGTAAGGAATTTTTTTCTCGAAAATGCGTAGGATTTCGGGGGTATGTGTAATGACCAAAAATGATTGTAATTGACCTCCGCAACCGAAAATAATTTTTTTAGTATGATTTGAAATTTTTTAATTTCGTCTAAAAATTTCAGTATTTTCTCGATTTTTTTCTCGGAAGTGGATAGGATTTCGGAGGTATATGTATTCACCAAAAATGATTGTAATTGACCCCCGCAACCGAAAATAATTTTTCCAAAACGATTTGCAATTTTTGAATTTAATTGTTAATAATTTTTTAACGAAGCCTCCATCAACAAATTGGTATTCTTGATTTTCGTTTTATTTTGGCTTCTAGAATCCCCCATTAAAATTTTTCCCAGGGGTGGCTGAACACCCTGTATAAGAGATGGACAGATCGCATTGCGGCATAGTTTTAAAGATATTGCACGATGGTACCAACGTTTGTTGACATACAAGGGTTCATCAGCAATGCCCAGTTTGTTGTAAAGGAAGTGGCAGTGCTGAGAAAAGGAAGCATTCTAGCACATTACATCTTCCAAAGCCCACATCCTTCAAATGTACTGTCTGCAGCCGATAAATCATGGGCTATTTGGCTAACGGCAAATTATCATGGATTGTCATGGGAAGGTGGTTTCGTTCCGTACAACATGGCGAAACAATTGATTACAGCGGCAATAATGGATGAAGATGTAAGGACTCTTGTGTATATCGAGGGAAGCAATAAACGAGACAGGTTAACAAATTTGATAGAGGAGGAACATGTAAATATTGAATCCATTTATGCTGATTACGATGATATCCAGCGTTTTCAAAATCTTGATGGTGCTAATACATTGCGATGCGGCAACCATGAAAAAACTTATGCTTTACAAAATGTATTTAAATTATACAACTGGTGGTTGAAATACCGGAAATAAATGTATCTTTGTTTTAAATACAATTTACATCAATTTTTCATAATGTAAAATTAGTAACAAATTGGGGTGAGGGAGATGTGGTATGGAGACACTGATCACAATACCATGTATATAAATTGTTTTTATTACATACTATAATTATTTATAAAGAAGCATTAATAACAAAATATATAATTAAAATACATACATAAAAATATAATTAAAAAATATATAGAATGATTAAGAAATATCATATTATAATTATTTATAAAAAGGATTAATAAAAAAATAGTGAAGAATATATAAGGATTAAAAAATATATAAAATGATTAAAAAAATATAAAATGATTAAAAAATATATAAAATGATTAAAAAAATATAAAATGATTAAAAAATATATAAAATGATTAAAAAAATATAAAAAATATATATATATATATGTTAATGCAAGTTTTCGCACACGATTATTGCTTGCCGCGATATTCGATGTATTGGGAAGTCTGCGATTGTTTGAACAGACAATACAATATGTTATTTGGAAAAGAAAACATCGCCACTGTCACAAGAATGTGCGTTGGCTCGCGCTCAAACTTCACTGCTTCGTGCAGCGGCAGCGCTTTCAAGAATCTTCTACAAATTCGTCTCTGTTCGTTCCTTAGACGGTAACACCTGCCTCTCCATAGAAAGTATCTCAAGCTAATGACGCGGTACCGGGACACCGGTAATACCGCCTCCGCGTAGAAGCCATTGCTGCTTAAGCTGACTCTAGCTGTGGGACGAGAATGTTCATATTAGAATATTATGTTTGTAATTGTGGTTGTTAAATATGGTACAAACTGTCAGATTGTCCGCGGATCGGGATATAAATCACCACCGAACACGTCGAATAATAAACTCCATTTATTAATATAAACCACAATAACTGAACGCCGCGGCGTCGCCGCATGGACGCGGTTTCTCTAAGACACACACGACTCGACTCTCACATTCGACATCATGCCCGAACAACCGACAATCTACCCGCCACGCTATGCCGTTGTCTCAACCATGCCGTTATCGATCCATACTTACTAACACAAACTAATGTGATAAAAAAATTACTCCTGTTTTACATACCTTCGTCCCACTTATATGCAACCATTGTTAAATTTTTATTTTTTTTATGCAAACTTAAAATCACTTCTGCTATAAATGGCATGGGCTGGTCGTACAACTCTTTATATAGTACATTACTCAGGTGGGGGAGGACTTGGTCCTCTTAGGAATGGAAGTGGTACTCGCCTGTATCTGCTGACGTTAGTAGAATTGTATGCCCCCAGCTTCTCCCACAGCGGTTCTGCACACTTCGCATTCTTGGACCTTCTGATCGAGGATATCATCGTGAGACAATGTTACCGAGGTCTGTATTTGAGTTACAAAAATATGTATACTGGTACGTTTAAAGCGGTATTTTATAATGTCCCCATGGCAGCGTCTCGGTTGAATATGGTACAATATATCGTTTGTCATCGTGAGGACTCAGAGCAATTTTTGTTTCTGATATCGTGTACACTTCATGTAACGTGGATCTTATACATGATTGGTGGCAAATCTTTTCAACCTCGCCCATCAAACATTGCACATAATCATCAAATGTTATAGTGCGTGCTACAACATTACTCTTGACACCTTTCACCTTTTTCGTATCTTTTTTGCCATCGACTTGCAAGGCATACATCTTTGCCCTCAATCCGACAAATTCAGTCATAATCGCCCCATTATTTTCGTTTTTCATTAAACCTGGTATCTTCTTATTAGCAAGCGGAATACCATATCGATTATCTGTGGGATAATCGCTCGTGTCAAAGCGGGTAATATCGCGTATTATAAGTTCATAAATAATGTCACACTCGATGTGGTAGATTAGACTGTCTGTATCGGTGTACATAATTTTACATTTATTGCTATCTGTGGGTAACATGTAAACGTGATGGAATTCATATAAACAAACCTTAGATATATCTAGTATACACATATCCACATAGATCAGTTTGTTAAATTTTACTGACAGTTTACCCAGTTCGATTGCAACTACGTTTCCCGAAAATACGCTGCGACTATGGAAATTTGGTTTAGCGATCAGTGCCTCCGCACCATATCTTCCTTCCCATTTTGTTACTACTTTTACATCTACATGATTGCACACATTCTCCATAGTTTTGCCAAACACTGCATTGTTCATTAATTTATATAAATTTTTCTCAAAATCATTTGTAGCAAAAGTTTGTTAGAAAATCGAACTAAGCGAGTGTCTAAGACGGGTCACATGCGTTTTGTCAATGCACGACACCTCTCAAGGAAAAGTTCCTTGAGAGCAGGGGTGTTGTTGGGAACCGGGTAAGAAACGCGTAGACCGTTGGTATACTATAGATATAATATATTTTGCGATGGTTTCTGATTTTACTCGGTTACAACAACTAAGTTCTATGATAAGGCTAAACGAGGAGTGACGTGACGTGAAGTATTCAAATTCGTACTGAGAATGAGAGGTGTTCTGTGTTTTGGCTCCTATATATATATTCTATATTCTGGTAAATCGATGGGGAAGGGCGAGCCCTTAGCGACGGAGGTGATGGAGGATGATCTTTGCACGAAATTGAACTTTGAGCGACTTAGTCAGCGTGCTGCGCTGACTAAGATGTTTTTGTTATTCGGCTATTTAACGGCAGGGTATTGTGACTCAGATAGTAAACAGGGGACTAGTCCTCCAACAGTGTCATAAAGAAACAAACGGTTACCCTGGCGAAGGCATTCGCCTCAGGCTAGAAAGAATTCATTCTTGTAGCGACCATCGCCTGGAACGGACAAAATAAAGGAACAAGTTTTATTTTGAAACCGCCCACTTTGTTTTTCGTCATTCTTACAAATTCTAAAGTTTGTATTTAGTTCGATGTAATCGCGAAGCCATGGAGATTGTGAAAACTATAATACACGGTGAACTTCAGTTACGCGAAGACCGTGACGAATACATTGCTGCAGATTGCGGTAATGTATTACGTAACGCTTCTTATCGTATACAGGGTGTCCCGTAAATAGTGTAAGAGCCGGAAATGTAGGGTAGCTGAGACGATTCTGAACAACAATTTCCTTTGCAAAAATGTCGGATGGAGCTTCGTTTTTGAATTATTAACGAAAAACACTGACGAATCACGGCGCGTGCCTGCCGCGCGCTCAGGGCCGTCCGAACTAAGAGAGCCACCGTGTCGGGTAGGTAGCAAGATGTGCATCGAAGATACGTCGAGGAACGAATACAAATAATTAAAAATACTACCACTGCAACTGTTACCTCTGCGGATTGGATAAATCAGTCAGCTAAATCGAATTTATTAATTATTTGTATTCGCTGTTTCCAAGGAAGAAGGAATAAAATGTGGGAAGATGCTCTCGGAATTTTTAGGAAATTAATTCTTCGCACCTGAATGACGCTTCTCGCCAGAGTGTGTTAAAATTAAAATAAGAATTATTTTCAGAAAATTAAAATAAATACGGTAAGAACCATTTGTAATCGTTTGTTATTAAAAACTGTACTGGAAAAGCAGACTAGATTTGTGCATACCGAAACATTCTTCGCATGCAAGGGGTTAATAGAGAAATAATTGAAATTCGACTTACCCATTTACTAGCAAGTTGCTCTGCTGCGCTGACAATAAGGCCCGGTTAGTACACTCCTGTCGATCACGGAAAGGTCGAAGACCCCAATAAAAATCAGCTGATGGGACGGCCCGGTCACTGCACCCGCTTCTTACCCCGAAAATGTAAAAGTGAAAAGTGTTAGTGACCGTGCTGTGAAGTGTTTTCGGGGTAAGAAGCGAGTGCAGTGACCGGGCCGTCCCATCAGCTGATTTTTATTGGGGTCTTCGACCTTTCCATGATTGACAGGGGTGCACTAACCGGCCCTATTGCAACTTGCAAGTAAATGGGTAAGGCGAATTTCAATTAATTCTCTATTAACCCCTTGCATGCGAAGAATGTTTCGGTACGCAAAAATCCAGCCTGCTTTTCCAGTACAGTTTTTAATAACAAACGATTACAAATGGTTCTTACCGTATTTATTTTAATTTTCTGAAAATAATTCTTATTTTAATTTTAACACACACTGGCGAGAAGCGTCATTCAGGTGCGAAGAATTAATTTCCTAAAAATTCCGAGAGCATCTTCCCACATTTTATTCCTTCTTCCTTGGAAACAGCGAATACAAATAATTAATAAATTCGATTTAGCTGGCTGATTTATCCAATCCGCAGAGGTAACAGTTGCAGTGGTAGTATTTTTAATTATTTGTATTCGTTCCTCGACGTATCTCCGATGCACATCTTGCTACCTACCCGACACGGTGGCTCTCTTAGTTCGGACGGCCCTGAGCGCGCGGCAGGCAAGCGCCGTGATTCGTCAGTGTTTTTCGTTAATAATTCAAAAACGAAGCTCCATCCGACATTTTTGCAAAGGAAATTGTTGTTCAGAATCGTCTCAGCTACCCCACATTTCCGGCTCTTACACTATTTACGGGACACCCTGTAGAGTCGCGAGAAGCTTTTCCTGGCGCTTGCCTGGCGGTTTATCATGCGTTTGACAGAACGGTAAATCTGTGTGCGCATCATGCAGATGTTGTGGATACTCCAGGTCGACTTCCAAAATATACCCTGTCGATGAGTCTAACGCTACGGCCATTACATCTATATATTTGTTGTTGGCCCACTGAAAATTGGCGTATGGTAATGGTTAACTCATTGCCCAGTCGTACAAATTATTTACATCGAAATACATTAAATATGACGACGATTGCGATGGATCGTACGACTGCATGTACTTGTTAAGAACTATTTTCTTTTTTATTGTAAGAGTCCTCTTACCAAAATGCAAAGACCTCCCCACTACGTGGCCAGATCCTTCTAAGAACCCTTATCGTTTTCCACGTGCCATGCCGCACCATGACTTCGGGTCATCGGCCACGCGCGCAATACCTTTAGCTGCGTCTCCACTGCGTCGGCACGGCACGGCACGGCAAAATAAGACGAAAATCAAAAATACCAATTTGTTGATGGAGGCTTTGTTAAAAAGTTATTAACGTTTAAAGTTTCGCCCGTACTGAATTTTTTTCTCGAAAATGCGCAAGATTTCGAGGGTATGTCTACTCACCAAAAATGATTGTAATTAACCCCTGCAACCGAAAATAATTTTCTTAGAACGATTTGAAATGTTTTAATTTAATTTTTTAATAACTTTTTAACGAAGCTTCAGTCAAGAAATTGATATTCTTGATTTTCGTCTTATTTTGGCCTCTAGAATCTCCCTTTAAAATTTTTACCAAGGTCAGCCGAACACCCTGTACATATAGTCCGGGCTACGATATAGCGAGGTCGAAAACTCGAATAGGTGTCAATGTTTACATGTTTCAGCTTCCGAAACAAGGGAATTGACAGAAATACGAGTGACTAAGGTCCTTAGACTATGATCAGGGCTTAATTTGGTCAAGTCAGAAATTAATTTGTTTTTAAATTTAAGCAACTGCAATTTCTTGTTGGTTAAATATTGATTAACTTCAATAGGGAACATTTTTTTGTCAGTTTATCGAAGGGGGCTGGAAAATCATGGGGACTAGTTCATATGCCTCACCCTGTATAATAATAGATGAATCGCGTTTTCAATCAGATACGAATACTGACTCTGATTGAGATGTAGGCATAATATAATATATAATTGATTTAAAAAATATATTCGATGAAAAAATTCAAATAAGTGTTAATTTTTTTTTCTTTAACCCTATATTCTATGTACTCCAGTGATTAATTCGATTTTTTCAAGTATTCTCGATAAACTGACAAAAAATTGTCCAATAAAAGTTACTCAGTAATTATGTGACAATAAATGGTAAACGAAAAAGTTGGCAAAAATCTTTTTATTCAATAAAGAATTAAGATCACCTTAATTTTTGTAATAAAATTGTATCTTTGTATCTCGATGATGGTTTTGGAACGAAATTGACATGAATCTCTGTACGTTGAGGACTCAACAGACTACTTGACTGATGCACTCTGCATTTTTTTTGTTTGTTTTTTGGGAATACATAGCAACAAAAGTTAATTGCCGGTCTTGGCACGATCTCTTTTGATGGTTACCGACATCGTGCCGATCGACTCGTCGGCATGTCGTTCGGCTTTTCAAGCCATGCTATCCGAGACGATGCAGGTCTTTAGAGTGTTTGGCTTTGCCGAGAAGTACTTAGGGTGCCGATCGGGCGTGCTAGATGACAAATGCCGACACAGTGGTGACGCAATTTTCGGCAATGCCGATTGGCCGTGCCGAACGGCAAAAGCCGACTCAGTGGAGACGCAGCTTTACATGTTGTTGGCTTGTGCGCGTCTGTTGGAACATTGACTTAAACCACCGCGTATACCACGTTCGATGAATAGAACCATGTCGATATCGGTAAGAAGTTCGAAATTGATACATGTATGCTTCAGCATGGCATCCCACGTAAAACCTGGAAGAACATAATAGTGCACGGTATCGAGTCTGTAACTTGTGATGCATCTATTGCGAAAATTTTTAAAAATATCGGCCAACAACAAGACATCCGTCTTTAGATACAAATCGCTATACTCGCTGAGCGTTTGAATGGAGGACCGCGTCCACACGTTGACGGCGTGCGTGTAGTCGTTTTCGGATACTGTATCACCAGTCAAGGAACTGTAAAATGAATTGCGCGATGATAAACATGATTGGTCCAACTTTTCGACACAGTCAATGTACTCGTACGGAAACACCCCTTTTCGCGTCAATAAATCAAAATCTTCCGCAGATAATTTTTGAAACTCGGACCGTGTAATTTGAAGTTTATCTTTACTAAGAAAAGGTAGCAATTTCTCGAGACTTGTATTTAAAAATTTAAACGAATCAATGAATTGCAATTTTATGCGCCTGCGCGAGTTCGATTCTTCATCCATGTTTTCAATGTATTTTGTAAATGAAATGTACTTTTCTTTTGTTATCAGCAATACAGTGACACCACCCTCGAATGCTGTGGCTATCTTCTTAATAATAAAATGTGAATCATAACCAGATAAATTGTGAAAGATCACGGGGATCGCAAACGCGTCTTTATAATTTACATTGTGATTTAAATGCGCGGGACCTCTGTACCGACCGACCAAATCACAAGGATCGTGTACCCGCTTGTCATCTCGCGCAAACAGTGTTCTGCATATATGAAAGTGTGTTGCAGTATTAAAATTTTGCAATTGTTCAGTTGATAAAGTTTACATGGATACATTGGTCGATTAAATGGGCTTTACACGATGTGGCAAATCTTGGAGTTTTCTCACAAACCATGACACGCAATCAGGATCGCGACGACATTGAAACGTAGATAACGAGTCGACGTACGAGCACCGCACATAGTATCCCACACTAAATACTCGATGATACTGGTATGTGTATCTTGGCGCTTGTTAATCAGTATACCTTTTCTCCAGGATGCATTCCAGATCGGCATACACGATAAACGGAACACGCTCTTTCCTGCTGTAGTTGCTGAAGCTGAGCCACTAGCTGTCATCATCATTTGGTAATATGATTGCGCAATCATTCATCTTCTCGCAATCTACGGTGTGAGCTTCCAGCTTTTCATTCGAACTAAAGTAGTGCAAGCATCTGCAGTAAGAGACATAAGTTTTATCTAACATAAATATTATATAAATATAAAATATTATATACATACCTACCGTAAAAGTATTTTCTGTCAATATGTTTACTCAATTGTGAGCACACGAGGCGAGATAAGTTCTTGATCCAAGCGAAATGTCCCACATCGTTTGCTCCTTCTAAATACAACAAATTGACATGGGTCTCCATCTTCTTATCGGCGACTCATATCGGCAGCACCTTCTTATTCTCAATGGTATAGACATTGATGGAGATGTTGTTGACATGTTCAAACTTTTTAATTTGGTTCATTGTCATTGGAAATTCAATATCCTGGATATTTAGCACTGTTATACAGGGTGGGGCAGTAACTATTAGCACCTCAGATATCTTCGAAACTATAAGTTTCACAGAAATATTTGCTAAAGTAAATTGCACAGTACGAAGGGCGCTATTGGGTGGCGATAATAGTTTTTTTGCAGGTGGAGGTACTTCGGACATTTGAAGGTCACATCCATTTTTTTAAATGGATCGGTATGTTTTTGCTTCCGTATCACGATAGAGGATCTTAAAACGAGTTCAACGACCTATTACACAAGGTCATTGAAGGTCATAGAAAGTAGAGAAAGGCGATAATACTTACGGTTTTGGTAGTAAATGAAACATGTTTATAGTAGGTGTTCGAAATGATGACCATCACTGTCAATGCACCGTTGGATTCTTTTTACGATTGATTGACTTGCAAGTCTTACAGCGTCAGAACTTATTGATGCACAGGCTGCAATAATTCGCTGTTGCATATCGTGAAATGTAGTTGGTACTTCTTTGTACACTTTCTCTTTCAGTGTTCCCCACAGAAAGAAATCTAAAGGTGTTATGTCTGGTGAACGAGCTGGCCACGATATTGGACCGCCGCGTCCAATCCAACGATTTCGAAATTTTTCATCGAGTTCCCTTGGCGCAATCGATGAATAATGTGCTGGGCATCCATCATGTTGATACCACATGGTTTGTCATGTAAATAAAGGTAACTCTTCTAGCAAAAGACCCAATGTATCCTTAATAAAATTAGCATAGACGTTGCCATTCAAATTTCCATTGATAAAATAAGGTCCAATAATTTGATCACCTATGATACCGCACCATACATTCACAGACCATTGTTTTTGATGTTCAACCTGTCGCAGCCAATGTGGATTTTCCGCTGCCCATAAATGCATGTTATGCAAATTAACATTCCCGTGATTTGTGAATGTTGCTTCATCAGTAAATAAGACGGTATTAAAAAGAAGCTCATTGTTTTGAATCTGACGTATAGCCCATCGACAAAACTCAACGCGATTCATGAAGTCGTTCCCATGCAATTCTTGGTGAAGACTAACGTGATACGGATGAAATTTGTGACGGTGCAAAATGCGAAGTACGCTCCTCCTACTAATGCCAGATTCGCGTTCAATTTGTCGCGAACTAATATGAGAATTTCTAGACACACTAGCGAGCACACCGATTTCCATTTCTTCGTTAATTACTCGTTTCTGGCGTTCACTTTTACGAACACTTAAACTACCGGTTTGCCTAAGTTTATCATACACATTTTTAAATGTTTGACGCGAAGGCTGAGACCGATGTGGATATCGTTCAGCATACAAGTTTTTCGCCTTTACAGAATTTTGTTGGCATTCGCCATAAATAAGAAGCATATCAACCTGCTCTTCAAACAGATACATCGTGCCGGATTGACCGATTTATCGATACTAATCTTATGATGTTTATCTTACTCTGCAAACTATTAAAGTGTCCTTCAAGCAGTGTTTATTCTCAGTGAAGTAAACGGTAAGCATTACGCATTCCTCTACTGTTGACAATACGTATGTTTCATTTACTACCAAAACCGTAAGTATTATCGCCTTTCTCTACTTTCTATGACCTTCAATGACCTTGTGTAATAGGTCGTTGAACTCGTTTTAAGATCCTCTATCGTGATACGGAAGCAAAAACATACCGATCCATTTAAAAAAATGGATGTGACCTTCAAATGTCCGAAATACCTCCACCTGCAAAAAAACTATTATCGCCACCCAATAGCGCCCTTCGTACTGTGCAATTTACTTTAGCAAATATTTCTGTGAAACTTATAGTTTCCAAGATATCTGAGGTGCTAATAGTTACTGCCCCACCCTGTATAATGAGGATATGTCGATACCCGATATACGTGACTTTCGGCTGGATGCGGAGCAGCAGCGACCGACCATGCGAAACATGCATTGTCCGTCAAGCGTACGTTGATTACAGCTCTGTTTAGTTGTATCTCTCGCGGTAATTGTATGGTACATCCCGCATACATCGGCATATATTTATTTACATTAACAATTAAATTAAGTATACGCGACAGCGCCCACCCACTGTCGCTTTTCTGAAATTCGTCTAAGAATGCTAGATTGGGTTCGATGACGCGCAAATCATACCATTCGCGTAGGTCAGACAAGTGAAAAAGTTCACAGTTTTTTGTGTTAACACTTTTGTTTGCACATTTGTTACTAGCCACAAATTCACCGTTAAGTACAGTACTTATTTTTACACTGTCATGTTTCGGCACAATGTTCCGCACATAATCGAGTACAATGTCCCTCGCATCTTCGAGAAAATTGCGAGGCTCTATGTGGTTAAAATTTATCACCACACCGGTCAATATACGGTTAACGAAAGCCGTATCAATTTCACGCCATCTGAGTCTTGCACTGTGTCCAGCACCTACATATACAAATCGATTGCGTGTCGAATCTTTCAGACTTTCCAATCTAGCGATACGAGCAATCAATGATTGTTTTTCACCGATTGAGAGTCGCGGTCTCTTGATTCGGCTTCGTTCCTCCAACGAATTGAGATAGTCGTCAAATCGATGTTTCCATAAATTGTACTCTTCCTTCGACCTTAATTGAGCGGCCTGCTCGTACAGCTCTTGCTCTTGATGATCCATACTGTTGTCTTTTGTGTTGACGTGTACAGTGATTCTCACGATATATTACAAAAAATCACTGTCCCGATGATACTCTTGGTGATGCTCGTGATATATTACAAAAATCTGTCCGCGATTGCAATGTTATATGCTTTTTGCAGAAGTTGCGTTTTTGCACGTGTTCAAGGTAATCTAAAACGTCCTTGCAAAAAAGTTGTACTTTTCGCAGAAGAAGAATGCGTGACATAAAATAGAAAGGTGGACAGCGTGTACGTAAAATGGCTAGGACTCAATAAGTCGCACAATTCGTGGATCCATAAAAGTATTGCGTATAGTGTGTACGTAAAAAATGATCGCATCTTCCGCGAATGTAATGTTATACGTTTTGTAGAAGTTGCATTTTTGCACGTGTTCAAAGTAATCTAAAACGCTTTGCAAAAATTGCGCTTTTAAAATAGTCAAAGACAGTTAATTTCTTTCCCCACCTCCTCTTTACCGGCCTCTGATAATTACCTCTTCCTTTTTACCAAAGACATGTCATTTCTTTCCCCCCTTCTCTTTTACCGACCTTTGACAATTACCTCTTTCTTTTTACTAACCTCTGATAATTTACAACCGGCGATACTAATTACCGACTGTTGATACTTATTACCGACTGTCGGTAATACTTGCCGACCCCCACCCTAACTTTCGGGCTCATTCCCCACTTCTCCTTCCTGACGGATCCCCCACCCCGACACGTGGCCCCGCACCCCCACCCGGCGGCCCCCTTATCCCTCGCCCTCGGTTCCCCCCTCCTCCGCATCCCCCTCGGAGACCATTTTGTAGAACACTCCTTACTCACCTACTAGCTTTATTTTTCACCATAGTATCTTTTTAAGTCAATACACTTTCCCCAGCGATGCTCTAACTTTTCTAACCCTTCGAAATAGTAGTTGGTATCTTGCCCTGCAAAATAGGCGTTTACGTATGAGATGACCTCCTCGGTCGATGGAAAATCTCTGTCTTCCAAGCGATATTTTAAGCTTAGAAAAAAGGAAAAAGTCGCTGGGAGCGAAATCTGGTAAATACGGTGGATGGTCAACTAATTCGGAACGTCATTCGTAAATTTTGACCATGGCGACCGCCTAAGTGCGAGCTGATGCGCTGTCTTAATGGAACAAAACTTTCTTCTTCTTCAAATGCGGCCGTTTTTTTTGCAATTTCTGCCTTCAGCTTATCAAGTAATGACGCGTAATACGCTCCCGTTATTGTTTTACCTTTTTCAAGATAGTCAATGAACACAATCCCTCGTGTCTTGCAAAAAACCGTTACCATCACCTTCCCGACCGATGGAACCGTCTTCGCCTTTTTCGGAGCACGTTCACCCGTTGCAGCCCACTGTTTTGACTGTTTTTTCGTCTCAGGAGTATAGTGGTGGATCCAAGTTTCATCGATAGTGTTGAATTATTAACAAAAATTATCGTCCAGATATCCTTGTATATATTCGACTCTCAAGTTTCGAGTCGAGAGGATGCAGCTGTGTTCTTTGTTCACAGTTGCTGTTTAGTCTAACAAGCGAGATAGGACCCAAGAGGGTCTACGAATGCGTGACGAATTTTCGTTCACGACGTTCATTCTCATAGTTTCACTCGTTGAGTAAAGACACACTCTCTGCCTTGAATAAAATCATATATTAAAGTTCAATATAACATTGTTTTAATTTATTTCTCCCACCATAAGCAATAGATAGTTACGAATCAGTTAAAAAAATCTGCTTCATTTCGCTTAAACTGCTCTAACAGAGCCTTGCAAATGTTCATTCGATTGTGCTTTTGGTGAAAAGTGAGCAAGCGCGGCACCCAACACACGGATAGTTTATACATGTCCAACTCTTTAGCCAATATATGATAAACGCGTTCTTTTGATATGCCTATAGCCTCTGCTATCTCTCTAACCTTGATTCGACGGTCATCCAATACCATTTTGCGAATATTTTCGATGTTATCGGTAGTGGACACAGGTTTTGGCCGCTCCAGACGCTCATCATCAGCCAAGCTGGTACGACTACGTTTAAATTCAGCTGCCCATCTTTTCACGGTGGCATATGAAGGGGAAGAGTCCTCGTAAACAGCGTCGATCTCAGTTTTAATTTGCGCAGATGTATTGCCTTTTAAATCCAAGTATTTTATCACGGAATGATACTTTAATGATACTTTACAAAAATACTGACATCGACTGATACAAAAGACTGCCAAACAACAATCGAGCGTCCAAAATTGCTGAAATTTTCACAAACATTTGTTAAAGAACATACCATTGTACTACCAGAATGGTTTTAACGAGAAACACCACCTTCATGTCGAGGCTCAAAACTTTTCAGACGACCCTCGTAGTATCCAAAGTCTTGAAAGTACTACTACATTTTTCTCCGGCTAGCTGCTATACAGGGTGTTCGGCCACCCCTGGGAAAACTTTTAATGGTAGATTCGAGAGGCCAAAATAAGACGAAAATCAAGAATACCAATTTGTTGAAGGCTTCGTTAAAAAGTTATTAATAATTAAATTCAAAAATTTCAAATCGTTTTGGAAAAATTATTTTCGGTTGGGGGGGATCAATTACAATCATTTTTTATGAATACACATATCCCTGAAATCCTACCCTCCTTCGGGAAAAAAATTGCGGCAGGTGGTGAAATTTCTTGAGGAAAAAAAAAATTTTTCAAATCATTCTAAAAAAATTATTTCCGATTGCAAGGGTCGATTATAATCATTTTTAATGAATAGATATACCCCGGAAATCCTACCCAGTTTGGAGAAAAAAATTCGAGAAGGTGTGAAATTTTTCAACAAAATTAAAAAATTTTAAATCGTTCTAAAAAAATTATTTTTGATTGCAGGGACCAATTATAATAATTTTTGGCCAATAGACATACCCTCGAAATCCTAACCATTTTCGAGAAAAAAGTTCCTTACCGAAAATATAATTTCAGGCCAAATGCTTTCCGTTTTCATGCGAATCTTTAAAACACCATAACTTCTGAATGGATTGGACGATTTTAATGTTCAAAAAGCCAAACGCCGCATATTTTAGTGTAGAATATGTAACAATTATAAAAATATTGGAAAGGTTGTTCCTTGGCCCCGTAATGTTAGAAAACCCCCATAAAAATGGTCCAATTTTCAACTTATATAGCCATAACTCCTATAATAGTGAATATATTTCAATGAAACTTTTTTCTGAAGTAGAGCCTATAGGTACCTATAAAAAAGTATTAAACAACTTTTCTGTAGGACGTCAAGCGAAATTATTAAAAAACAAAAACGAATTTTTAAGGAAAATCGACAAGGGGTGCCTAAATTTTTCGGCGAAAATGAAAAGTTTCAAATCGTTCTGGAAAAATTATTTTCGGTTGCGGGGGTCAATTACAATTATTTCTCGTGAATAGACATATCCCCGAAATCCTACCCACTTTCTAGAAAAAAATTCGAAAAGGTGTGAAACTTTTCGACGGAAAAAAAAAATTTCAAATCATTTTGAAAAAATTATTTACGGTTAAGGGGGTCAGTTATAATCATTTTTGATGAATAGACATACCCCCGAAATCTTGCGCATTTTCGAAAAAAAAATTCAGTTCGAACGGAACTTTAAACGTTAATAACTTTTTAACGAACCCTCTATCAACAAATTGGTATTCTTGATTTTCATCCTATTTTGGCCTCTAGAATCCCCCATTAAAATTTTTCCCAGGGGTGGTCGAACACCCTGTATAGCGAGTATCCGATACAAACAGTCCCAGCCACAATTAGAAGTAAAATTAGAAAAGATATTAATTTTTAATGATTTACAGTCATTCAACATTCCTTGTGTTAATGTAAGGGAAAAATTGTATTAATTTTATTTAAAAAATATCCATCTATATTTATATTTATAAAAAAAATATATTAAATTTACAAAGTAAATTTACAAAAAAATTATTATTTATATAACACAATATTTTTCAAATTTGAAGTTTCCAGGTTTCTAAACAATTGAAAGTGTTGGCGAGTTTTTTTAGAGATTGAAAAGATACGAAGTGGCGATGTTGGCGACTCCGCAGCCTATAGGTGGCGACACCAATTGTAGTCGACCTGATCACTCTACTGGCCACACTAGGTAAAATGCAATATGTCTACCTCGCGGGAGAAAAGTATTAATTAACGTTTTTAATTGTTTTATGTAGACGGTTAATTGTACGAAAGTTCCTTATTAAGTTAGTGATTCGTAAATCATTTGACATGTAAAATGAGCTTTTCCGTGAAAAAAACAGGTGGTAGAATGTGGCATGAAGCGCGGAAACAAGAAAAGAAAATTCGTGGAATGCTAGTAGATTATCGCCGTCGAGCTGAACGTCGACGAGATTATTATGAAAAAATTGTAAGCAATAAAATAAAACAATACGAGTACATCGATTATATTTCAGTTATATAAATTAGTGTTAAGTTTTTTAATATGTTGTAAAAATTGTAACTACGTTCCTTTTGCTTGTTAACCTCAAAATCTACAAGTTAATAAGCTTTAAAATTTATTAATTTAAGAATTACACGTACACGCGCGCGCACATACACACACACAAAATATATACATATATATATATATATATATACATATACTCAGATAATACCAAAATAGGTGGTTCCACTTTGATAGTATATTCTATTCTTCTTAAGGATAAAAAAAGATCATATAAATATAGGTCTGGAAACCTTTCCTTGCTGAGATATAAATACGTTTTATTTATGGTAGAATATTTTAGGACTGCTTAAAACTTAAAGAAATTGTTGGGATCTATTACCCTCTACAACAATACATGATTTACATAGATATTTCTAAGATTATCAAACATTTAGAAATTCTCTGCATATTCTGAATTTTGTCATGTCCAGTAATAATGCAGATTTTGAGTATTTCCAGATTGTCAATAATATTACTATCATAAACTAAACTTCTTAGATATCTCTATAAGTCAAAAGTCAAAAAAATTAAAATATAGAAAAATGCAAGTAATAGGATTAATTATTATTAAAATATTCACAAATAGTTTGACTAAAGTAAATAGAAACTCCATTGTTCATAAACTACATTTGAGTGCATATGACCGGTGTACCTCTTATAATATTGTTTAAAGTTTATAGCAATTACTATGCACATTGCTTTGTCTATATTATTGTCTCTTTTATCTATTATCTCATATTAAGCTTTTCGAACAATAGAAATCCCAAAATAGATAGAATGACCTTGATAGATTAATTTGCATGATGATTATTAATACACTGTATTGTTTCTACCACATTGTATTGCAAGTTCTACTCCATTATATATTTCTAACAAAAAAAGAAATGTTTGTAATACTACATGTAACAGTTATTCGTGAAAAATTTTCATTTAAATAAGCACATTTATCTCTTGTTAAGGAAGAGTTTCAATTTAAAAAGAACATATGCTACTACAGCTGAACTGCCTATATTGATGTCAAGTTTAAATTGTAGCCGACAATTTGTCAGTAGATACTAGTAATAAATAATGGTTAGTAGACGTTTGAAAAAAATATAAAAATTATGTGTATATTTTTTTTAGAAATCAGATCCTACGCAATTTCTACAACTTCATGGGAGACCATGTAAAATACATTTGGATCCAGCGATAGCTACAGCTGGTAATAGTCCTGCAAATATGTAAGTTAAAATGTATTTAATTTAATGTTGATGTTATTATTGTTATTTATACATTAAAATTTGTGTCATCTACTTAAATTTATTAAAGGGATAAATAAATTTACTTTATACATAAAAATGTACTAAATTATATTTTACTCTATTTTATTAAAAGAGATTAAGAATGTTGATTTGAATCAAAGTTATATAAAAGTAATATAGTTATATTTATTTTTGGTTTTATATACTTCATTTATAGTGCGAAAATTGGAAATATGAATGACAGTAGTTATTAGAAATAAACTACTTTCCACAAATTAGTAGAGATTCAAAAAATTGGGACAAGCTGTAGCTCTTTTTGTAAAACATTCATAGTAGAAAAAGTTGAATCCTACTTAGACTTGTTTTTTAAATTGAACTATTCATTTTTTGTACATAAATCCATTCTTATTATCATTTCCCATATAAAAATCTTAAGGTATGAATATTTTGTATCTTTTGCGTAAAAAATAGTTAGAACTTATCTCACTTTCTAGAATCACCCTGTATATTGTAAAAATTAAAAAATTACTAAAAACTATTACCCATGGATAGATATTACTGAAAATCGAATCAGATTTTGATACGAGAATATGGAAGTTAAATATAAAATTCTGTTGAAATGTTTTCAACCATTTAGATCTAATCGTATTAATAGCATATATTTTAATGTACAAAAATTATATTTCAGTTATGCTGTTTTCAAATGTGTTTTTTCGTATAAAAAAAATAGTATTTTTTAATTGTTGTGCATAATAATGAAGTGTAATTAAATATACTTGTATTCTTTTAATTGTATATTTTTGTACAAGTAAAATGTATGAAAAAAAAATAATTGTAGTATTCTATTAATAGGATGCCATGGCAAGGAAACGAAGACAATCTTATTGACCGTTTTGATGTACGTGCACATCTTGATTGGATACCAGAAGCGCCAGATTCTATTGATGTAGATATTGCTCTTACTAGTGAAGATAGACATATCAATTATGAACGCTATCGTATAATTGTTCAAAATGAATTTTTAGGAGGTGAAAAATTGTTCTGATTTTAATACTTAATTTTATTTTTGAAACTGCTTGATAAATAATAATTGTTGATACAGTAACAGAAGAAAAATTTCTACACCAAATACATTTGGAAGAACAGTTTGGTTCGTCTACAAAATTAGATTCTGCGAGAGATAAAAAGAAATCTTGTAATAATGTAGCTATTGGGTACAATTATGAGACGGAAGAACCAATACCAGAAACAATAAAATCATTAGATAATATTGTATCAGAAGAAAAAGCAGATGATGAAGATAGTGATATTGATTTAGGTATAAAATTATTTTTTTTAAATAAATGCTACAACTTTGTACATTACATATCACAGATAATATATTTCAATTTTTCCAGATATTTGTGTAGATGTATCTCAGATAGAGCCATCACAAGCACACGAAATGAATTTAGTAGCTCAAAAATATGGACTTTTAGGAGCTGATTATTTTAGTTTCTTAACGCAGGATTTTGAAGAAGCCGAGACATTAAGACAAGCACGTAAACAGGAAGAAGAAAAAGCTATGTACTCGGTAAATTATTATAACATATATAATAATATTTAATTCTAAATTTTTTTTTCTTATATTTTCGTAATAACTTTGTATAATTATATTATTGCATGATAGATAGATTTTATTTTAATTTCAGCCTTACGGTCAAGTAATGGACTTAGTTTACTCTTTATTCCTCAATTATACAAACACTCATTCCCTAACGTTTTTATTATTTTCGTACACTAAATTACTTTTAAATAACGTTTAATACATATTTTTAGTTTTCACATGATCTTAGGTATTACATTTGGTTTTATTGCTTTCTTAACATCTCTTTCATTATGACTTCATTTATCTTCATCGACATTTTCCTCATTTTTTCATTGTTATAAACCATAACCATTCTCCATAACTTGTTCCTAATTTTCATTTTTCTCTCTACTATACCTTCCACTTCTTCAACCTCAATCTCAGTATCTTCACGCTTCCTCGTTCTGGTTATGATTCTTCCTCTCAATCTCTCTTTTTTATTTTCTTTCTTTGTGACTTGACTATCTTTTACTCTCTGCCATCCTGCTTCATCTATCGATCTCTCTGTTACATCCACCATATTAAATTTTTCTACATATTATCAAAAGTTCTTTTATTTATTAATCCTGCAAAATTCCACAATCACATCTTCCCCTCCCTCTTCTTTACCGATTCCTCTTATTTTTTCTTGCTTCTTTTCTGAACTTTCGGCTGGAAGTTTATCGAAAATTCCACTCTTTATTAAGTTTTTCTTGTCTTTTTTGCCAATTTATCCGTTTTCCAACAATCCTTAGTTTCTGAAAACCTATTTTTACTTCTTTGCCTTTTTTTCATCATCTTTAGCAACTACCCTAACTGTTCTCTATATTTTCTTTTTTAAAATGTCATGCCATAATCGATGAATATGTTACTATCTCGTAATCTGCTTTTGTTTTCCGTGATCTTTTGCTTATCTACCCATCTGTTCAATTTTACAGTACCATCTTATTTCTGTAACTTCCTATTTTCCTACCTTCCTTGCTCAAATTATCTCACTTCTTACATTCAGTTGATTTTCAAAAAATTGCTTTACCTGTTCTTGTAAATTCTCTCTATCGCGCTTTAACCATCTAACCACCATATTATTTTTCCTCTCGTTTCTCTCTTTTTCTCACAAATTTTCTTATTTATCTAAATATCCTCGCTTCTTCAATTTTGTTTTTTGTGTACACCTCCTGTTTTTATTTTATATTCCAGTTCAACAATTTTCTATTTTCTACTCATTCTCTGACAATCCTTTTTTTCTTCTTAGCCTTCCAACCATTTTACTTTCTCCTCTAACTCTCCTATTCTCTTCTTAACTTCTTTATTGTCTTCCTCCCACACTTTCTCTTTTTCTAGTACTATTCTCCTCAGTTCCAGTATTTCTTCTCTGTTGCCCGTATTTATCGTATTTATCTTTTTTATTTATTATTTTCATGTTTTTTTACTTCTTCTACTAGACTTTTCAGCAGTTTGACTATCTCTGTCTTACCTGTTCCCTCTACAACTTTTGTCATCTTACTTAGGTATGTTTGTTTTTCGCTTTTTCAGACTTAGCTTCTATCTCTTCATCAGTGATTTCTTTTCCTTTTTTTTCATCTAACTGTTTGTAGGAATCTACTTCTCTTTCTATTCATTTTACAATGTTTTCCAATTTTCCTCTCACTTTCTTCTGTTTTTCTGCCTGGATTGCTTTCGTTGGCCTTCCTCTCCTTTCTCTCTTATTTTCTTCTTTCCTTCAAGCAAGGCTTTTTCCTATCTCTTATTCTACTAATTCCGTTTCCCCTTTCTCTTTGACACAATCTCCTATTGCTCATCCTGCGCCTTCTGTTTTTACCGTCTTGAACTCTTTTTTCTCCCCTCCAACTCTTTCTAAGTCCCAGAACCACGCTATCTTTAGAGAACCCTTTTTGATACTTTATTTTATCACGCAACTTATTCTCTTTCTATTCGTATTTTTTACTTCTTCTTATTTTATCTTTTTATCCGTTTCTAATGTTACCGCTTTTCTCTTTTTCTCTTTCTTATTTTTCTACAAATTTCCTTTCCTCACACCGTTCATTTTCCAACAATACATTCTATCCCACGCCCTCTAACCAAGTCTTTTATTAAATGATGATATGTTTATGTTACACAGGGCAGAAGGTCACGTAGAGAAAGACGTGCATTTAGAGAAAAAAAAATGATTGGCAGAGTTATGAGTCCACCCAGGTAAATATTTATATTTTGGAAATAAATTTGTTTTTAAAATCCATATTATTTAAATTGACTGACAATTCAGTAAATATACTTGTAACATTTTCTGCCCAATCTACTAATTAGTTACGCAGCAAGAGAGAGTCCCGAATACAATCCTTATAGAAAATCTTCGTCTAAGTCTCGTTCAAGATCTGTATCACCTATAAATGCTGGACAAATTACTTACATTACAAGTTTTGGCGATGAAGAAGAGACTCATGGAAGTTCATCCCATGTTACTTCCTCCAGTTCAAGAAAAGTCAATTACGCTCATCTCAGACGAAGAAGATCAGACAGTCCAACGTTAAGCGAAAGAACAATTAACAGAAAACTTTCAAAATCAAGATCAAGAAGTTGCTCTCGATCTGTTAATAAATCTAAATCCTACAGAAATCGTGAAAGAAAACGTAGCATGTCAAGAATGAGGCAAGTTTATTCATATTTTATAATTATACTTACAAGGGGAAACCACAATAATCGGGTGGAGTAGCTCAATGAAACTCTTTAAACCTGTTGCTTAGCCATAAAAAAAATGATATATGTGTTTCGGCATTTGTGCCATTGAGCCTTATTTATATAAGATAAAAATATTTAAAATTGACACTATGCGCGCCATATAAATTTTAAGCGTAAAAAGTTTTCCTATGGATATAATTGGCACAATAGGAAAGTACTCTCAGACGCGGGTGCAATTCCTTCGACTCTTTCAAATCTTTTTTTTTTTTTAGTTTTTTTACGATTATTATACAGTATATACAAATGAAATAACTTTCAAATTAGAATAAAAAGTGTATCTTGAAACAACAAGTATTTATAAATAATGAATATAAAACTTCGATTGTAATGTATTTTATATTTGTTTTAATTTATAATTTGTTTTAAGTTTTATCACAAATAACTAGTAATTTCTTGTAATGAACGAAAGTAAATTGAATTAATAATGAGATATATTTATTTCGTTTATAAATAGTAATTTCTTTTATACAAATAAATATTGTATAAATATTAAACGTAAAAAACTAAAAAAAAAAACAAAAAAAAAGACAGAAAAGAAATTTATAAAAGTCGAAAGAAGCGAACCGGCGTCCTAACATGTCTGAAGTTTTTTTTTCTAACAATGTTTATTCTTTTATAAGGATTGTTCCGTCTGCGAGGGTTAGTTCACATGCTACGAGTTAAATACTAATAGAACTGTTACTAAATTTTCAAATGGGCTTAAATTTTAAAATGTAAGAAGGAATCTGACAATGAACAAAATTTGTGCTGGGTGGTAGTTTGAGTCTAATAATTGTATATTCGAGTATTTTATTGAGTTTTAAGGATGTGAAGTGTATTGTGTCACGTTGTATGTTGTTTTTTATTTACCTTGAGTTGCGATGTGGCGGTCTGTTCTTGCTAGGCTATAGTTCTTGAAGTTGAGTCTGTTTGATTGTTTAGCTTGGTTTTAGATAATAGTATTACACCAAAGTTGTTACGGTTTATAAGTTCTTTTAAATCATAGCGGCGTTATGTGGAGATGATAGAATTAACATTAGTGGCTGCAAACTTTATATTGTTGAGCTAGCGTGCACCATTTTTGCACTTGGAAAGTTTATGTGAGGGGTGGCTGAACGGTTTATATTTATTAATGGCTCTCTGGAAAGAGTGAAGATAGTATGACATTAATCTTTTCAGTATTTATATTCACCTGTTGTGTTATGTTGTTCAGCTGCGTGATCAATCTGGTCATTCTTAGGGTTGGCTGGGTGACTTTTCTGGTTGCTGGTAGGTTGCGTACTCTTGGTGGCAATGGCAATTTGTCTAGTTGACGATAGTGCTCCTCAGCTGAGGAAAAGCTAGAGGTTTGGATAAAGGTAGTGCTTTTTGTTGCTTTTCTTTTATGCGTGAGAAAATGACATAGACATCCTCGAGCCTTTTCAAAGGAGTCCAAGGATAGTGTCAGACTGTTATCGGTTAAAACCCCACGGTGACCATCCTCAGACGCGTGGCAGGGGACCTGGAACTCTAGTGAGACATCACAGAGCTCCCTGTCGCGCCATGCTTTTTCAGGCCCCTCTCAGTGAGAGGCACTCCTTCCATTTCCTTACATTTCTACTCAATCGCAAGCGCCTTGTTACCAGCACCCGCGGCTCCGTGATATGGTACTAAGCCGCCGGCCGCAGAACTCACTTGCGACCAACTGGTCAACCTGTGACCTTAGGTAGAACCCTCGGCAAATATCACATGCCCCAGCTCACTTACACAGACACATTCATACCGGTGTTTGGTCCGCGAAAGCTTTCGCTCCAACCTCCGGGGTGCCATCTCAGCTTCTTCCCTTATCCGCCATCTGGGGACACGCCACGTTAGAGATTCACCTCCCGTACCGTATGAACAACCAAACGGGTACATGGATTTTTTGTTGCCTGGCCGTAGGTTATGCTGCCACTGACAAGTTTGTTTTGTCGGAAAGTCACTGCCCGACTTTGGGTGCTTAACTGCTGCTTTCTTAAGTTGATTGTAAACTTTTGGAACGGGCAGCCTTTGTGAGATGTTTGGTGCCCGTGTTGATTACTATTCGGGAAACAAGTCACGCATGTTCCTCTGGCCAACTCGGGTTTCTTCCGCTCCTTTATGTTGCCAGATGCGGGATCGGTACGATGTTGCAAAGGTCTTCGAGTCTCCCACATCTGGCAAATTTCATAGTCAAAAAGAAAAGAATTTCATCAAAATGAAAATGCTACACCTAAGTTGACTATTATAGTCCGTACTTCAGAAATGTAAACAATGAGAACAAAAAGAGGTTTCACGTATGTTACTATGCAGTGTGTAGTTTACAAAAATATAAGAAATATTTGTTTACGATACGTGATTACATAAATAATAAAAGAAAAACGGAAAGTACGCTCATTTTCATGTCACAGAAATATTCGGACACTATCAAAACTAAGTTTATATCAGGATATATAAATCTTGTTTTTATTAATTAGTATTTTGTTGGATATCCCATATGTTTTATGATGTGCCGTAAACGCGTTGGTATGTTACAAATTATTTTTTTTAAATAATTTTGCCCAATACGTAGCCATTCTTCTTGCAGACCGTCTTTTTAGCTCTTCTTTTGTGTTCATGGGAGTTGTCCGAATTCGGCGATCTAATTCGTCCCATAATTTTTCAATGGGATTCAAGTCTGGCGATTGCGGTGGTGGATGGAGGATATTCTCGCACGTGTACAATAAGAATTCTTGCACAATTTGCGATTTGTGCTTTGGGTCGTTATCTTGATAAAATTTTATCCCATTTTGAAGTCCCATATTATCAGCACTTTTCTTTAAATTTTTCTGCAAAATCTGTAGATATCTATTTTTGTCAAGGATATCGTCGATGAAAATTAATTCGCCTACTCCATGGGCCGAAATACAGCCCCGCATCATAACCGATCCACCACCGTGTTTCACAATCGGCTGCAAATGTCTCGGATTCAGTTCTTCTTTCGACTTCCGCCATACCCTAATTCTTCCGTTACTTCCATAAATATTATATTTGGACTCGTCCGCGAAAATTACGTCCTCCCACCACTCACTGTCCTTTGCAATGTAGTCCTTTGCACATTTCAATCTCTTCATCCTGTTCGCCGCGTTAATATACGGCTTCTTTCGAGCTATTCTTCCATTATAGCCCTCTGATCTTAACACTCTTCTTATGTTATCCGGATGCACTAATATTCCACGGTGTTCATTTAATTTAGCTGCTAACTTTGGAGCACTTATCCGAGGATCACATTTGATTCTCCTAATTATGGAACGTCTACCGCGAATATCTAGAATCGGTTTGCGTCCACTTTGAGGAATAGATTTGATTCTATCTTCGTTCTTGTACCGTCGAACAATATCCCATACCGTGCTCTTACTAATATTTAATAAATCAGCAATTTTGCGAATCGATTTCCCCTTTTCATGATGAAAAATTACTAATTGTCGCATATCAAACGATGTATTCTTACTTTTCCGACCCATTTCGCACAAATTTTGAACAAGACTGACAAATATTCGATCTAAAATATACTTTGTACATAGTATGAATGATATGTTTACAAACAGTGTTTCAGTCAGTTCCTGGAACCTGAAAACTTGGGAAGTATAGCCAGTGTCCGAATATTTCTGTGACATGAAAATGAGCGTACTTTCCATTTTTCTTTTATTATTTATGTAATCACGTATCGTAAACAAATATTTCTTATATTTTTGTAAACTACACACTGCATAGTAACATACGTGAAACCTCTTTTTGTTCTCATTGTTTACATTTCTGAAGTACGGACTATAATAGTCAAAACTATAGTGGTGTCCGAATATTTCCGTGACCGACTGTATATTGTTCCGCGGGTGGTACGGTCGTCGAGGCCAAATGCAGGCACCGACGACAACGGCCATCGCCGATTCGTGGAACAATATAGCCATAAAACAGCTGCAAACCAGACACAGCCTTCGACTTGGGGAGGAAACCTCGGGCACCCTCGCCAGGGTGGCTTGGGACTTTTCTCCACCACCGATTGTGAGGGAGGAGTTTCCTGTCCCTGTCTCCTCTCCCAAGTCGATGAGGCAAATCTGCAAACACCCCCAAGTGTATCTCTGTTGGAGAAGATACAACCTGAGGAGGAAACGGATTCTAGACACAAGACGCATTTTTACCTTGTTCTTTGGTAGAGTAACCATCTCTAAAAAGACATGCGACAAATTGTAGGCCGTGAAGAGTGTCATTTTGAACGTATTTTGTAACATTGAACGGAAGAAACAGTTCTTCCTATATTTCACCGCGCTTATAGTAACACAGTACATACAGTCCATTTGTTATTATTATCAAATATATGTTTCCAAAAAATGATATATTCATTTCAATCCCGGCCACGCACATTCGAGCACGAACAATTGCAGTTTGCGCATTTTAGAGTTGTGCTTTCTGTGTTTTTGTCCAGTTAAGCAGTTATTTGCGTGTTTGTTGCTCACGCTAGACTCTTGGAGCAAACACTTTGCTGTTGTGTTAATTATATTCTTAGGAAAAATTTTCATGCTTAAAGCATATATGTTGCGCTACGCATAGTGGCAAATGTAAATATTTTTTTCCTCACTAAGTAAGGCCCAGTGATACAAACACTGAGATCTGTATATATTTTTTTTTGGCTAAGAAACAGGTTCAAAAGGTTTCATCGAGTTGCTCCAACCGGTCATTGTGGTTTCCCCTTGTTAGTATATTCTCAACTAATAGGTGATTTTCAGATCAAGAAGGACACGATCGCGACACAGAAAAGTTACAAGATCTCGAACTCGAAGTCGTTCGAGACGATCGCGAACTCGAAGTAAATCTAGATCTCGTTGCCGAAGTTTTAGTAGATCTCGTTCACGTACTGTTTCAAGATCCAAAACAAGATCTAGATCTCGTTCACGTCCAAACAGGTCTAGAAGTTTATCTTCGAGTAGTATATCTAGATCAAAATCAAAATCAAGATCGAGATCAAGATTACGATCAAATTCAAGATCTAAGTCGCACAATAGAAGTCATTCAAGAGATAGTTATCGACGAAGACATTATTCTCCATCAAAGTCAGAATCTAAATCTCGATCCAGGACTAAATCTCAATCTAGATCTAGATCAAGAAGTCAATCTAGATGTAAACGATCTCGAAGCGTTGAAAATAAAGCTCCAACACTGCCAAGGTATGAGACATATTTTTGTTAATCTACAGTTATGTCAGAAAGTAAATTAATGATCAGTGTCGTATGTAAACATAGAAGAAACAATTGAGATAATATGTTTGATAAGGTGATTCTTGCATTTGTATATTTAGTTGATGTACAATGAACAAATGATTGTACAGAAATAACATAATATTTTACAATTAAAGAGAGAGAAAGTAAACTATGCAATGCGACTACAATGATAATGTAGAAAAGTAAGTTAATGCTTCTTACTTTTTCTAATATTTTGCAATAAATTATATCTTAATATTTTAGATGATAACTTTTTGCGGCTATAACGGCTTGTAGACGGTTTAGTATAATCTAATTAAATTTTTTTATTTCATTTGGGCTAATACTGTTCAACTCCTTAAACAAAGTATTAATTAAAATTATTTTATTAGTTGTCTCGTTTTCGGACACATTCCCCTTTAAATGATCCCATTAGTACTTGACGCGATACAAATTCGGACTTTGTGAGGGCCAGTTCACTACAGTTATATTGTTATTGTTCAAAAATTTCATTGTTATATTTGCTTTGTGTTTAGAATCATTGTCTTGTTGAAAGATGTATTCCCTTTCCAATTTTATTTTATGTGTCAAATCAAACAAATTGTTTTGCAGAAATGCAGAATTTGACAACCGTCAGTCATAATTAAGTTTTCCACACCATGTCTAATAAAACACCCTTAAGTCATAACAAAGCCACCTCTATGTTTAATAACTGTTTTCACGTATTCCCTTCTAAAATTATTGCTGCTTTTCTTCCAAACACATCACTGCCTATTATTATTACAAATTTCAAATTTCACCTCGTCAATCCAAATAACAGATTCCCAGAATCCAATTGGATTCTTTAAATATTCAGTAGCAAATTTTAAGCGTTTTTGTAGATTCTTAAGAATTAGTGGTTTTTCTTACAACACATCATTGAAAGCTCCCTTCTCATAGACGTTTCTTGATTTGTGTTAGCCCTATTGGTAGTTCTAAATTTTCTTTTATTTCCTTAGTTGTAAATAAAGGTCTATGTTTTATTTTATGAACAATATTATTGTCTTGACGTGGTGTCGTTTTACGTTTATTTCCAGTTCTTGGCTTGGATTCAGCAAAATCCATCTCTTCAATACTGTCACATATTTCTTAAATTCCAACTTTAAATAGTTTGAAGTCTTTTGCAAGAATTTTCAATCCTTCTTCAGCAAATTATTCTCCTCTTTGTACCATGTTTAACAAAATATTAAAGGTCTCGTTTTATATTCAGTTTCTGATACTAATAGAAGTACTATAAGTATTTTAGTGATATTCAAAAAGAATGTAAGAATAAATATTGCAATAGACATCTACTAGAAACGTAGAATTATATGATTGTTAACTTACTTTTTGATAATGAAATGTGCTCTTTTAAGATTGTTTACCCTATAACTTAGTGAATTTTTTTATTGAAACGAAAGCCAATAATATTGAGGGATCACTATCAATTGTTTTAGTCAAGACTATTATTATTGATACACTCAATAGATGACATATTATTTATCAATACATCAATAACTTCGCGCAAGGCGTTAATTTACTTACCAACGCAACTGTATATTTTTCTTTTTCTTGGTGGTCTCAGGTATTACGGCCGACGTGGAAAATCGTCAAGCCTAGAGCTAGAATTGTCGGATAGCGAAGACAAAGTCCCCATGGCAGCACCAAAACCAACGGTTATTAACATCACGAGCATGTAAGTTTACTAATAATACTACCCAATGAGAACTTCATTTTACAGTATCTACTTAGTGAGTCTTGTAGGCCTCCTCGTCTCAAACATAAAGGATAATAGCTGAATAAGGGGGTCAAATGTGCCTTGAACCAAATTTAGAATTCAACCCTCTATCTTGTTCGGAAGGGTAGTTATAGGGAAAATTCAGATTATCGAATTTATGCCTATTTTCCGTATTTAATCGAATACGAAAATTACGTAAAAAATCTGGTGCATTCTGGTTATCGAGATACGTGTTCAAGAATTGTTTTCGATTTTTCGATTTTTCGATTCCAAATTCTAGGCGAGAAAAATTAAAAACGCAGAAAATTACGGATTTCGTATTGACGCTTTCGAGATACTAAATTTATGTAATTACTGTAAATGCGTATTATTATTGGCTATGTCCCTGAATTGTTTGAGATTTTTTGGTAAGATGCACCATAGTAGCAAAAATCAAAAATTGATTTTTTCGACGGTTTTCGCGTGAAAAAGCAACTTACACTTTGAATTTTTGTACTCCCTTTAATAGATAACTATATTCTATGGTTTTAAACATATCTATGTTGAGCAGAACGATGTATAGAATAGAAAAACAAAAATAAGTCATCAAATTAAAGGTGCTATGCACGTTATATTCAAAGGCATCAACAGTATTTTTAAAAGGTACTATGATACAGTGAGTAAAAAGCATATCTTTTTTTTTTATTTTATTAATTATATATTTTCTCAATTTTCAACTATATGACAATGAAAATCTATTTAAAATATTTCAAAAATATTTTCAACCAAAATATACACAAAAACAATTATGGAGCAGTTTCTATTCCATCGTTTCTCTAGCTGCGTAACATTAATACATAATTGTATGCTTTTTTAACAATTCATTTGGAAAACGCTTAAATTCAAACGTTGGATTCCGTGATGAAATAGTAAACAAAATGTCAAGTCAATAAACGGAAAATACATTGGCAATAGAAGTTGTGACAAACATTGTAACAGACGAAAGATACCATTTAACATGGGTATCTTGCGACGGATCTTCTCGATTTCCCAGAGATGACAGAGAGAGACTTAAAAATTCTATTTATCGTATCGAATCAGTTATCGCAAGCAGTTTCGTATTTAGCAGAAATAATGGTCGAAGATAACAATATTCGCATACATTCCTTAAAAGAAAATAATACCATTGTTAAATTCCAAGTAAAATCACACCATAGTAATAGTAAAGTGTATCAATGTTACATAGATTATACCGGGTGTTCGGCCACCCCTGGGAAAAATTTTAATGGGAGATTCTAGAGGCCAAATTAAGACGAAAATCAAAAATACCAATTTGTTGATCGAGACTGTGTTAAAAAGTTATTAACGTTTAAAGTTCTGCCTGTAGAACGGCAATCTGCGATCAGCTGCGTGCATACAATAGTGGTTCTCACTCAGCATGAGAAATCTACTTACTGACATATCAACAGCCTTACAGTTTTGTGAGTGAGAACCACTATCACGCGTACACAGCTATTCGCAGATTGCCGTTCTACAAGCGGAACTTTAAATGTTAATAACTTTTAAACGAAGCCTCAATCAACAAATTGATATTCTTGATTTTCATCTTATTTTGACCTCTAGAATCTCCTATTAAAATTTTTCCTAGAGGTAACCGAACACCTTGTATACCAAACTTAATTGACCATTCCGGAATGAAACCATTCATAATCGTACCATTGGGTGTTGTTCCCATATTGCAACTATTATCTATTATTTGTCGCATGCTCGATACTTCTCGACAATTATAAGGCCTGCAGAAATATTAAGTCAAATATTTAACGAAGAGCAAATGTCATCTGTTATTAATAAATTTACCCAACAATCATGTAGATAAGTATTAATACAAAAAAGTTCATATATGTATTAAGTATCGAAAAATATAAAGAATTGTATTAATAACAGGAATCAATATGGACATATACAGGGTGTTCGACCACCCCTGGGAAAAATTTTAACGAGAGATTCTAGAAGCCAAAATAAGACGAAAATCAAGAATACCAATTTGTTGATGGAAGCTTCGTTAAAAAATTATTAACAATTAAATTCAAAAATTGCAAATCGTTTTGGAAAAATTATTTTCGGTTGCGGGGGTCAATCACAATCCTTTTTGGTCATTACACATACCCCCGAAATCCTGCGCATTTTCGAGAAAAAAATTCAGTACGGGTGAAACTTTAAACGTTAATAACTTTTTAACGAAGCCTCAATCAACAAATTAGTATTCTTGATTTTCGTCTTATTTTGGTCTCTAGAATCCCCCATTAAAATTTTTCCCAGGGGTGGTCGAACACCCTGTATGTATAACGGAAATGGGTAACAATAGAACACTTTCTCGTCTCAAATATGTAATTTAATCTGTAAATAGATGTAATATTGTACACGGAGAATTTTGAACTCCAATCGTGCACATCATAAACCTTGTCATCATGATATCCGTAACTACATATATGCAAAGACTGCTTATGTTCTTTTTATTGAAGAAATCTGCTTCCTCTATTCAGAGTTATTAAAGGTATGAGATTTTAAAACTAAGCTTGTATATTCATTTAATATAGAAAAAATAAAGCAGTTGGGTATTTGAGCGAATACACAGCTAGAGAAACGATGGAATAGAAACTGCTCCATAATTGTTTTTGTGTGTATTTTAGGTGAAAATATTTTTGAAATATTTTACATAGATTTTCAGTCATATAGTTGAAAATTGAGAAAATATATAATTAATAAAATAAAAAAGAGATATGGTTTAAACGGGGCGCGAACCAGCGTCAAAAAGTTTGCTGCATATCTACAATCAAGCACCTTACTCACTGTACCATCGTACCTTTTGAAAACGCTGCTGATACTCCTGAATATAATGCGCATAGCATCTTTTATTTGGTGACTTGTTTTTGTTTTGCTATCCTATACATCGTTCTACTGAACATAGATATGTTTAAAACCATAGAATATAGTTATCTATTAAAAAAAATACAAAAATTCAAAGTATAGGTTGCTTTTTCACTCCAAAAACATTGAAAAAATCGGTTTTTGATTTTTGCTACTACGGCTCACTCTACCAAAAAATCTGAAAAAATTCAGGGACATAATCAATGACAATACGCATTTACAGTAATTATATAAATCTAATGTCTCGAAAGCGTCAATACGAAATTCGTAATTTTCTGCGTTTTTAATTTTTCACGCCTAGAATTTGGAATCGAAAAATCGAAAAAAATTCTTAAACACGTATCTTGATAACTACAATGCACCAGATTTTTTACGTAATTTTCGTACTTGATTAAATACGAAAAATAGTCTTAAATTCGATAATCCGAATTTTCTCTATAACTACCCTTCCGAACATGATAGAGGGTTGAAACTTGGCACAGAATGTTTGATTCTGATGCTCTATCGATGAATCCATCGTATGTCAAATTTGGTTTAAGGGCACATTTAACCCCCTTATTCAGCTATACCCTTTAAAAGTGTCTTGCCAGACACAGATTCAAACATTTTTAACTACATGTATAACCATTATTTGTATATAAGATATAGAAAAGATGCATAATGTCGGGAATACGCTGCGAAAAACAGATCGCGAGCAGCTCATGAACTGCTTGCAGATAGTTTGCGGGTTATTCGTCAACGGAAACAGCCGCGTTTTCACATTGGAGCTCACAAACAGCTTGCGAATAGTTATAACCTACGCAAACTTTGAGTTTGCGAGTCTCCACACTACTGGCGAGCACAGCTGCGAGTTGTTCATGAATAGCAGTGTATTTTCAGCATAATGCTACTTGTATGATTATTTTGGTTCTTTGTAACTGTTCTACTCACCTTTATGTAACAAATTGAAACAGTTATTTCTGGTAGAGTTTTAGACTCTGTTTTTAATATTGCAGGAACAAACCAAAAGCTGGGTTAAGTACAAATTCTGGTGGCGGACACAAAGTCAGTAAGAACCATAACGCTTACTTAGTCACTTAAAGCACAGAGAATAAAAGACAGTATATACTCTCTATATAAACTACCCTCTCAACGAAGAACCTCAGCAAGTGCTACTTGTTTTCATTTTGTTGGGCAATATAAGGCGCTTAGATTATATTCTTTGCATTTTGATGTTTCATTTTAATTTCTTTTCATGTATATGTCAATAGAAATTCACAAAGGATTTAAATTTGTATTATAATCTCAATTTTCATTGTTATAACAATATGAAATTATTAATTTTATAAATTAAATTTTATAAAATTAAATAAGTACATTTATATTTTTATAACTATATCGAATTTTTTGTCAAATTTCTTTGTTTTTATTATCAGTATTATGAGAATGAAAACATCAAATTTTTTGTGATACGATTTATTTATTTTGTAGAAATAGTAATATAAGAGGGTACTTCATTATAGAATATATCTTATAATGAAGTACTTTTTTATACAGGGTGTTTTATAACATAGTTCTTCAGTAGTGGTTAAGGAGTATAAAAACAATGAAAACAGTTCATAGAAACATGTACCTAATTTGGTCTTTGCTTTGATCGATAGCTATTTATTCAATAATATATATTTACTTACTTTTTCGATTGTGAGACACTAGTTAAGTACGAACGATATTTTCGATGCATCGTTGTATCTTTTGAATTGCGGAACAATACAATCATTAAATGACACATGGTCGAGTGAGTACGACGCAGTCGATTATTGAAATAGACTTTTTTAATTAGAAACAGCGTTTTGCATATGCTTTGTTTTGGAAGAATACTTCCTCTCTTTGCTCTAAAAATTGTGCCAATAAAAAAATGATGCCAATCGGATCGACGAAATTCAGAAACTAATTACCGAAACTTGCGATACGAAAAGTCTATCGTTGCAAGGAGAAGAAAATGATAATATACATAGTGCAATCGAACCACGTTTCATTTGATCGCAAAGCTAGTGCAACAATAATGTCACATAATTGCATACATGCGTCATCGATACTTGAAACAATCACCCAATATTAATTTGGCAGGTAATAGTCGCGACCAAACACGTCCACGACGACCAATCTTGGGCCTTACAACCCTATAAGGGTTCTATTAAAATCGATATAACATCAAATGCATGTCTGTTATTTCCTGGTTCGAATACTTCATATCGATATTCATTATTTTTTCTAATGCGCAACAAATTAATTAATTATTAAGTGATCTTCTCAATAAAATGTACTAGCCTAACTCATAGAATAGAATAATCAACGAAGTCGGAAAATAGCAGACTTATCGAGTATTGTATGCAAATAATTTGATAAAATCAGTTGTATTATAAATGGGTTTATGATTAAGAATTACTGAAGCACAAAAATGGCAATAACTTAAGACCAAGGTTAAATAAGGCATATGTTTATATGAATTTTTTTCATTGTTCTTTTTTTCCTCGCTAATACTGAAGTAGTTACTATACGTTACGAAGCACTCTGTATATTAGGTCATATTAGGATATATTAATAGGAGATATGTGACAGCATAATAAATTGTCTGAAATTTTAACATAAATTTTATTGTACGATATATTTGAGAAACGCAGAACTATATTATGTTAAACATAAAACAATGCATTAAAATACAAAAAATAAAAACGAGTTGCAAAAACGAGATATTTCATAACCCGTACATAACGTTATAATAAATTATATATACATATATATAGTTTAATTGAACATGTATAATTTATTGTTAGAGTAAAAAATTTATTTACATCACCTTTTGTTTCGTCAGTTTTGTTGAATTTGTTGCTATTAAGAGTTTTGTAATAAATGAAGGGAATGAGTATCTGTTGATGCAATGTCTAGAATATTGTTATAATGAAAGATTACGCGTTTGCAATTATCTATATAATACATTTTTATAACGCACACATTTTCATTTTCTTTTACAATACAATTTGAACAAGGTCTAGACTTTTATCGTGCAAGGGGTAAAAACATATATGAAAACTGTATAATGATTTGTAAAAATCTATATTTATCGAATTATGATATCATTTCGAGATTATAAATCGTTTGCAATGCTATAGATCGATTGATACCAAGTTTTTGACCAGTTTCTCCTGTTGTTTGATATGGACCATATTTAATGATTAGTTATAGCATAGACTAGAATTGTAATTCTCTATTCATTTTAGATGGTCGCCTGAAATAGAATTGATCTTTAATCGATATATTATCATTGCAAAATTTTATATACTAAAAACGTTTTTCAATATTCAACAAACTTTTTTTATTTATAGCAGTTTTCTCATAAAAAACTAAAATATTTATTACGGCTTATGCTGCAGTATTATCTTTGATAAACTCATACAAAATGCATGTCTATACATCTTGCCAAATGATACCATAAAAATGAAATGCGATTATTTTTCTATTTCTAATTTGTAACTAGATAATAATAGAATCTTTAAGTATTTTTTTAAACAGATTAATGGCCGCTTTGATAGATGTCGCTTTAACAAAGCGTTTATTCAGTATGTCCTAAAAATAAATTAAAATACAAATTTAACAAATTATGTTATCAAGTACAGTGAAATTTATATTAAAATCTCGGATAAATTTTATGTTCGTTTACATATATTATAAAAAAATTATGATAATTGATAACAGATTTTTAAGAGTTACATTTTTCAGTCATTGAAAATCACACCCCAAGAGCGGCTTAAGAAGAAAATGCAAGCTTTACTGAATAAACAATGTAAGTACAATATGCCCAAATTTAATTGTTGGTATGTTCTTATAATACTATGACTATATTTATCAGATAAAGCTGACAAAAAGGCGGAACAACTCAGGATTGAAAAAATGGAGCAGCAAAGACAAGACCGAGAAGATGAAATTCGGGAAATGTCCTTGAAATTACGTAGAAAGTACGCTGTATCACTCTTATTTCATATATTGCAATATATTAACATAATTTCAACATTTTATCAGCGTATATCTCTCTATAATTATATTACCGTGTGTTAATAATGTTTAGGCAAAGAGAACGGAGACACCGTTATGAAGGTCATAGTTCTGATTCACATTCCTCTGTATCGCGCACACCAAGTCCTGGGCGTAGTCCACGAATCGTGCGTCGAGAAAGAAAAGGAAGAGATACGAGAGATTTCGAAAATGATCGTGAACGAGAAAGAGATAGAGAGAGAGATAGGCGTGATGATAGAGAAAAGTTTAGAACCGAATCTCGTAGAAGATACAGAGATTCGCCACTTCGTTCTTTAAGTCCAAGAAGTAGCCGGTAAAAAACAAATGATTGTTACAGTATATTATATTCAAATTTAAGCTGGTTTATTGTTATCTTTAAATTGTGTACTCTTTTAGCGGCCTAGTCGATTATTGACACGAGAATAGATGGTTAATCTTCCATTTGATGGATTTAAAACTTTATTAGACTCTTCCTGTATTGCATTCCTTCCGTAAAATGTTACGAATGTTTTAAGAAAGTGCGATAAAAAATAATACACGATACAAATTGTATTCTTAAGTATTCTTTATTATTAATTAATATTGTTCAATCTTACAATATAAAATAAAAATACAGATGTTTATTTACGTGTATCGTTATTGTTAAATGAAAACTTTATATTTTGTAATATAAGATGTGACGAGCGTCTCAACTTAAATAAATTATAAAGTAACTTAACCTTTAAATGATAGACGATTCTGGCGCAAATATACAATAGTGACCAGTCTGAGAAACACGTAATACTTTTTATTTGAACACATTTAAAAAAAAATTGATTAATTATTAATTAATAGTAGTAATATTTAGATTTATCTTGTCTAATGTCATGTTGAATACTGTTATTGTCTCAATAAAAAGTGCGTGAGACAACATTAATTCCTTAATTCTTAGATTCAACAAAATTTTATTGATATAAGAATGCTGCCCCAGGCAAGTTTATACAGTAGATATACATATACGAAAAATTGGCAAAATTTTATTCGCATCATACACAATGAAAAAACCAATCTATAATTTATACGAAACGTTTATTCGATTCAACAGTAAAATTTATGGCTATTTCATTCTGTAATTTAAATTTAAATTTTGATACAATGAGTAACAAATAAACAATTGTTTGTCTTTTATTTATTATTTGAAATTTTTATCTAAATAAGAATTTTAATAGATTAAAGCGAAGTTTACGAATAAATTATTTTAAGAACATTAGCTTTTTGTTATTACATAATGTTGTTTAAGCTTGTACTGAGAAATTAAATATTAATCGTATCATAAGTATTATAGCAACAAATTATTGCAAACATTGGAATATCAATATATTTATTTAACTAATTCATAAATAATAAATACTTTATTTGTATAAAACATTTTATACGATAACATTTATACAGGTTATTTGGCCACCCCTGGGAAAAATTTTAATGGGAAATTTTGGAGGCCAAAATAAGACAAAAATTAATAATACCAATTTGTTAATTGAGACTTTGTTAAAAAGTTATTAACGTTTAAAGTTCCGCCTGTACAACGACAATCTGTCGATCGCGTCAGGTCAGTCCTAGTGGTTCTCATTCAGCATGAGAAACTCTACTTATTGTTAGTGACATATCGACAGCCTTACAGTTTTATGAATGAAAACCACTATCACGCGTACGCAGCTGTTCTCTGATTGCCGTTCTACAGGCGGAAATTTAAACGTTAATAACTTCTTAACGAAGCCGTAATCAACAAATTGGTATTCTTGATTTTCGTTTTATTTTGGTCTCTAGAATTTCTCATTAAAATTTTTTCCAGAGGTAACCAAACACCCTGTATGTATTAATTTCTTGTTTCAACTCTTACTAAAAATTATAATTTTCGCAGTATATAATACCATTGATTTTTATTTACAATTATAGTAAATTAATTTTTCATATTTGTACGATACATATTACTAATGTTAACGTGGGTTTTATTATGATTATTAACATTTTTTTAAGTGTTTGGAAAATTAATTATACACCAAATATTAGTGCTATTAATTTAAAAAGTAATAGAATTTAAAGATTTATATATTCCATTACAAATTTTGGAAATAATAGTTCAAAATGAAATATTTAAACAATTTATTAAATATATATTATCTTAAAAACTTATTCGATACGGTATAAATTATCTACGCATTTATTGCGAAACATAAAGTATAAGGGCGTGTATTCACTAACTGAGCAAGAGAACGTATCGCTGTAATTGCTAATTGTGTTTCACTTTTTCTCACAGTTTCGTATTCGGTTCGACTGTATTCGTAGCGAATGTCATGACTCCTCGGTTAGTGGATACTCGCCCTAGCAGTGTAGTCAAATTTGGCATAATTAAGTGCATCGACAGTGATACTAGTAACGACGAACTCCCTTTAGTGCCTAACGGAGTAGTGGGGAAAGCAAACACACCCTATTGCACGGGCCGCGTATACGTGAGCTCGACGTTTCGCGCAACTTCGGGAAATCGAAAAAAAAGACAAGTGTGAGCATTTCCTTCTTTCGCCATATCCATTCTCACGACAATTAGTATACGGTTAGTCTTGGTAAGTATTCGTACCCTCGTTGATTGTAGGAGAAATTTGTTGAAATCAAAGGATGGATTTAAAGTTTTGCAATAAATTGTTTATTATAAATGAAAATATATAAAGTTTATTTATACCAAATTATAACAAAACTGATTAACTATTAATAAAAATATATTGATTTTATTCTGCATAGTACATAATAGTAGTCCAGAAAAGTATTCGTACCAGTATAGAGTTTGTCAAAAAATCGCATATTATGGTAATTTTTTTACTTTGTATTAATTTTCTAGTATTTCGTGATATTTTAAAGTGATATTTGATTCAATACTATTCCAAACTTCCACAATTTTTTCTTTCAGCATTTGTTTATTGGAAATTTCATGCCGCGTAGTCTTTTATTTATTTCCGCATATAAGTTTTCTATAGGATTTGTATCTGAACTCTGAGGAGGTGTACGTTAGAAATGGCGCGAACTGCTACTTTTGAATTCGTGATTCGATTACGTTCATTCCCAATCATGGTGATTTTTCACAGTGATTCGTGATTCTTTGTAATCGCTTTTGATTTGTGGGGAGCATTATTTTCATTTTTCACGAATTACGTCCTTAGACTGTATATGTATTATATTATAATATGGAGTAAAAGCAATGTTAACATAATTTTCTTATTAGGAGAAAGAAAAGGAAAAATTAAAAGTGTTAAATAAATGTAAATATAAATTTTATTTCTCATTATTTCAACATTCGTTTCATAAATGTTCGTGAAATTTTTCAACAAAGTAATGTATACGCAAAACTAACATGTTTATAATTTTAAATTCTAACTTATTTCTTTATGATATAAATACAGGGTATTTGGCCACCCCTGGGAAAAATTTTGATGGGGGATTCTAGAGGCCAAAATAAGACGAAAATAAAGAATACCAATTTGTTGATGAAGGCTTCGTTAAAAAGTTATTGACAATTAAATTAAAAAATTTCAAATCGTTCTGGAAAAATTATTTTCGGTTGCGGGGGTCAATCACAATCATTTTTGGTCATTACACATATGTACCTCCGAAATCCTACGCACTTTCAAGAAAAAAATTCCTTACCGAAAATCTAATAAAAAATTATTTTCGGTTGCGGTGGTCAATTACAATCACAAGTGTGAAATTTTTCGACGGAAAGAAAAAATTTCATATCGTTTTGGAAAAATTATTTTCGGTTGCAGGGGTCAATTACAATCATTTTTGGTGAATAGACATACCCCCAAAATCTTGCACATTTTCGAGAACAAAATTCAGTACGGGCGGAACTTTAAACATTAATAACTTTTTAACGAAGGTTCCATCAACAAATTCGTATTCTTGATTTTCGTCTTATTTTGGCTTCTAGAATCCTCCATTAAAATTTTTCCCAGAGGTGGTCGAACACCCTGTATACCCCATGTCCCGATCGTCTTTTGGTTTTTCTTTCGCGCCGGGTGCAAAAGTTCTCGGCGCGTGCTGCGGACATTCTCGATCCTTCGAACGATGTTCAGCGACACGTGCAGTCAATCGATTTTTGCACCCGGCCCGAATCGGTTGCAAACGGCACCGTTTGCCCGGGCCTCAAACCCATGCGACATATAATATACATAAAATAACTGTAACGGCCTACAATAGCGAAAATTTTATTGTAAAATTTTATCGTTCGATTTCAACAAATTTCTCCCATAAGTAATGGAGGTACGAATACTTATGGGATTCACTATATGTTTTCGAGTCTCGACTGGCCAAGTATTTTTACTTTCTGATCTGCATACATATGTAGATATAAGTATCATAATGTAAAAGAATTAAAAAACATTTTTTTTAACAAAAATACACGTTTTAATACCCCCTGATCACATTGTGACTATTGAAGAAAAGGAAATTTTTTTTATTATGCCGACGTAGCTACCCATATACATACCTATGCTATTAATATAATTGCGTCTAAATAATTGAATGAATTTCAATGAAACTTTATATTTAAGTTTTATGTTCTCATTTCAAGGTCTAATTAAACTGTGAGCATAATCAGCCTATGGATAATGATTATTATACCTATTGTAGTTTTTTAATTATTCCGATACGTTATTTGTAAAAAATTTTCAAGACGTTTCATATAAATCTTAGAGAGGATTAAGAACACCTCTATCTTCTCTAGAAAAGACAAAATTAAACGAAATCTTATACATTACATACTTACCTAAACCATATTAAAATCGTATACCACAAATATTTTAGAATAATGTTGTTCAAAGCAGTCCCTCTCACAAGAGGTTAATTAAGAAATAAATGTTTAGAAATTGAAAACAAATAAAGTTTATTAAAATGAAAAACCATTCTGATGCATTACCATGCACGCTGTAGCAACCTTCAATAGCAAGTACATATTTTTTAAAGATATGATATAAATAGAAGATTTAATTATTACAAAAATAGGCTAATATTGACGTGTCCTGCTATGTTTTTCAATAATCATATGTGTTAGAAGTTTTATCTTCAACGGTTCTGGGATAAGTGCCGTGGGGTTCATCACAGTCGTTTTACCAAAAGGCAGAGCCTTCTCCACTATGTGGCCAGATCCTTCTAGAAAACCCTTATCGCTTTCCACGTGCCGTGTAACACCATGCTTCGGTTCATCGGCTACGCACACAGCACCTTTGATGATCGGCGATCGAGCTCTCTATCGCCGACCCATAAACAAAACATCCGCGACTCCTAGAATTCGTCGCGCCTCGAGTATCAACAACATCGGGCCCAAGTCTGATGACAGACTTATGATTCCGGTATCGATACCTACGATACTCTTGAGAGTCAGGCCAAAGCCCCAAATGCATTGACCCTGACACGTGTTACCGATCTTAACTGCATCAGCCATCCTCTCGTACGATCCCGACACGTGTCTTAGCTTCAAAAGCATTTTGACGCTAACATATGAATTTGTTATGCAGAATCAAATGTATACAATTTAACTTAATGGAATAAAAAAATATTCTGTGTCGAACCGCAGATACGATTTTTGGAGATTTCAACGACCTTGGGCAAGATCCTAATGTCTTGAAACACATGTCGTTCAATCGAACGATATTATAGCAGTTTCGTACTCTCATGAAACACAACGTATTTCTAGTGTTCTACAGAACATCAAGTTTTCCATTTTCATTGACGAAACATCAGACTAAACTAATGAGAAATGGATGTCGTTTCTTGGTCGACAATTATTCAATAATAATTGTTGTATTTGCAACTTTTAAAATAGCCACACTAGAGAAACAAATTCCTTTCAAAAATATTATCATCTTGTCATGTGACAACGTTGTTGTCATGAAAGAACAACATTCGTCCTTTATGACAAAGTTTGCCAAAAATATCATTTATCTACAATGATAGTGTGGGAAGTGTACAATATTATTCCAGACATACGTAAGGACATTTTATATAGGGTGTTCAGCCACCCCTGGGAAAAATTTTAATGGGAAATTCTAGAGGCCAAAATAAGACGAAAATCAAGAATACCAATTTGTTGATGGAGGCTTCGTTAAAAAGTTATTAACGTTTAAAGTTCCGCCCGTACTGAATTTTTTTCTAGGAACTGGGTAAGATTTCGAGGGTAGGTCTATTCACTCAAAATTATTATAATTGACCTCCGCAACCGAAAATAATTTTTCCAGAACGATTTGAAATTTTTTTTTTCCGTCTAAAAATTTCACACCTTCTTGAATTTTTTTCTCGAAAATGGATAGGAATTCGGGGGTATGTCTATTCACCAAAAATGATTATAATTGACCCCCGCAACCGAAAATAATTTTTCCAGAACGATTTGAAATTTTTGAATTTAATTGTTAATAACTTTTTAACGATGCCTCCATCAACAAATTGGTATTCTTGATTTTCGTCTTATTTTGGCCTCTAGAATCCCCTATTAAAATTTTTCCCAGGAGTGGCCGAACACCCTGTATGTAGATCGGAAAGTAAAAATGGTTTACAGTCGAGATTTGAAATCGTATGCCAATAGTCAGAAGGTCGGATTTTAGCTGTTGTAAGAGCGAGAAGGAAAGATTCACACTCGCCTTCTTTCTTAACTTCCCGAAGTTGCACGAAGTGTCGAGCTCATGTACATGCGGCCCGTGCAGTAGTGTGTATCTACTTTCCCCACCACTCCGTTAAACACCAAAGGAAGTTCGTCGTTACTAGTGTCTCCGTCAAAGCACCCAATTATGCCAAATCTGGCGACACTGCGCCTTAGTACAAGCAACGAGCGTGATGGAACTATCTAAACTTGCCTTGGTTATTAATGTAAAATTAATTTGATTAAACATTAAATCAATGACAATATTAATTTAAACAATCCTGCCTAAACGATGTAATTTTGAATTGTTTTGTATCTGTTTATTTTTGTACGAAAGTACATAGGAGCATGTCCTTGTTTTATACTATATCTGAAATCTGTTAGTAACTAATATGGCGGAGTAGGTACATGTTGACTTTTCGAGTTCCGGACTTCACGGATTCAAATATTTCTACATAATAGAATTTAAAAAGAATCAAGTTAGTTGTTATTTACTAATATTAGTGTCGATATACATTGCAACTATCATTGATGTCATATGTTGTGTACTTAATTATATTAAGTATTATTAACAATAAACGCGTACGTTATTCATTAGATCAATCTACTTGACAAACTACTAATTTCAGTTTTTAAAGAGAAAGTTATTGTAAGCGTCATTTACAAAATGAAGAAGTACAGAATTTTTTAAATTATTTCGATTCTAAATAAAGATAGTACGAGTTACGTAATGAAAGTGTTTATATCAATTTTGTGTATTCCATCGAAAGGTTAAGAGGTGTGTTTATTATTTAGGATCTAAAGTTATTAAAAATACTTATGATTTTATTAAGTATATAACCTACAATAAGAAATTATGTGTACTCGATAATGTGAATCATTTATCAGAATAGTATATTCGATTAAAACTCATTTTTTAAATCATTTTTATGAATTTCAAAGTTCAAACTTTATTTCATTTTACGAATAAAAAAATTAGTTTTTTTAAATACTTAATATGAAATTATTTTCTCATAAAAAAGAATAAAATACAGAACTAAATGTCGGTTCTTTAATTAATTCAGCAGTTTAGTTAATCTTTCAGAAAAATGAGTGATATGTCCAAAAAAATGAAAGATTCAAGTGTCAAGAATAATGTGCAAAATGAATCGACAGATCAGGTCTGTCAAAAACAGAGTGTCGATAAAAAAGAATCCACATTGAAAAGTACAAACGAAGACGTACAGCGTGCGATTGAAGGTTTAAAGGACATACCGGACGAAGAGCTGCAAGAATTTCTTGACGATGAAGATTTCATGGAAGGTCTGGACGTTGTTGATGCATGGGAAGGTGACGAAGAAAAAAGCCGGGAGGTCGATTTAAAAACTTCTCATGGCAAGGAACAAGAACAGAAGCGTCCTTCTAGGTAGCATCAATAATGTAGAATAATTTTCATGTTATTATTATTTATTATACAGTTGAAACAAACTTGTTATATAATGTTATTATAATATTAGAATTTTGTAAATTAGAATCAGTTTATACATTACTTACATATTGAAACTCTGGTCAATATTATGTCTTTGTTGAATACATTTAAAAGTTTTTACATCCTTTGCCTTAAATAATTAGTGATAGGAAAGAATGATCGCAAGCCTACTTATAGGGATAGACACCGTCGTGACCGCAAAGGATCTTACAATCGTGAAAGACCAAAAAAAGAAGAGAAGAAACACGAAGAAGTACGTCGAGATCCTTCTAAAAGTACAAAAGATATAGAGAGGGATAAAATACGTACAAAAAGAGATAATGAAAGTAAACTTTTAGCAGAAAAGGAAAAAGCTATTAAGCATTTGTTAGATTCTGACAATGTTGTACCACCGGGTACAGAGGCTGAAGCTATTCAAAGTATTGCAGAGAAACAGAATTTAGAACAAGCGCAGATGCATATCCGTAGAAGTCGAGAACGACGTAGAAGTTTAGAACGTCAAGGAGGAAATTCGTTACGCCGTAGAACTCCAGATAGAGTTAGATTAAATTCTCTGAACTCTCGACGAAAATCTCCATTAATATTAAGTCCAGAACGGTGCAGAAGTCCTTTCAAGATGAGTATCGAAAGACATCGAAGTCCATTAAGATTTAGTCCAGAAAAAAGAAGAAGCCCAAGATTTAATTGTGTCCGCAGAAGTCCTTTTGCATTCAGTCCAGAAAGACGAAGAAGTCCGATTAGAAGTTGGGAACGAAGAACAAGTACAGATAGAAGATGGAGCGCTGAACGACATAGAAGACGTACAAATATACACGAACGGTGAGAGAACAATATTTTTATATGTATATTATGTTCCTTTTTACTTTTGTTGTAGACATAAAAAAAATAATGTTTTTACGAGTTTTTTGTTGTAACATCTAAATCTTCGTAAAATCCAAGTATGATGCGAATTTTATATTTTGATTAAATTGTAACAATAGATGTAACAAATTGTTAGTTTTATATAGTGGAGTATTTTAACTCGAATTTTAAATTGTTAAGCCGAAGAAGTCGATCACGAGATCGGCAACGAAGTCGGAGTATGGAACGCATTAGAAGAAAAGCCAGCCGTTCACCGATTAATAGACGCTACAGTCCTCGACGTCGGAGTCGAACTCGGAGTAGGTCGATAGAACGTCGGACAAGGAAAAGGTCACCTTTCATTAATGAACTTACAAGACAATTAAGAAACGAAGCTATAGTAACATCGCATATAAACACTGGATATGCACCTCCTCCACCGATGGAGGGGATACCACCATTGATGAATACTGTTGTGTATCAACAAGAAGCAGAATCTAGACCACCAATACCAATGCCACCTTATATACACCAGTCTGGATTACCACCACCGATGCCATCAAACGTAACGACTCCTGGCGGGCCACCGCCATTTATGAATTTTGAAAATTCATCTCAGTCGATGAATTTTGATTCTGTACCGTTGCATCCGTTACCTCAAACTGAATATGTTTCTGGCCCAGTAATGTACAATCAATCGAATACTAGTTCAATTCAACCTGCACATCGACCACCGCTTCTTCCTGCGCCAATTTCTTCGCCACAACCTGAACCTGCCACAGGGTCCATGGAACATGCACAAACAACGTACAGTTCATCGCATGGTATTCCTTCTACTCAACAATCGCCGATTCAAAATTTCGAGTTTACAAATAAATCTAAGGACAAAGCATCTCAAAACTACAGGGAACGTTTCAGAGATTCCTATAACGGATATCATGCTTCCCAAGAAGAACGACTAAAGACACCTGAACCGCCAGTCATCTCTGATACAAAAGTAATTGTATTATACATTGTAACAAAGTGTTTTTTTTCTTTTTGTACATATACTTACATATTTTACTCTACATTATGGAAACAGAAAATATCTACTACAATTAATGAATAATAATTTTATGCGCGTTATTTGCAAAATTTGCAGATAAGTGTTTGTTCTTATGTAAAAAAAATTAATATTTTTTTTTTATGAATTGATCTTACAGCAGTTTGAAAAGACGAGTTTATCCAGTCTGTTGGAAGCATCTGTTTCCACAAAAGGTGCGAAGAAAGCATTTTCTTACTTAGTTACTTGTAAAATTCGTGTTTACGTATTACGGTCTTTCTTTAATTTTATTATATATATGTATATATATATATTTTTTTAGATTCAGCTAATTTACCAGTCTTATATCCAGGTAAGAACATTTTAATTATTTCGAGTTCAAAAGTTATTTTTATTACGTTACATCGTAAGGAAATAACGTTGAAATGTACATTCTCGACAATGTTTTCATTTCAAATTAATAGAAATATGATATTTAAAAAATGATGTATGTTAACATTATATCAACTCTACGTAAACTTATATTTTGTCTTCGTAATAGGATTCAAACCTGAAATATTACGCCACTGTGAACATGCTCTGCGCGAACTTCCTACCGAAGATCCCCGTTTAAAGATGAAAGGACGATTTTTTTACAATCCAAAAAAGGAAAAAGTACAAAATGAACAGGATCTATACTCGTCAAATTCCATACTTTTACAAAGAAGCAAATGCAAGATATATTGGGAAGAAGAAGAAGGACAGCATCTTTCGCCGATAAAACATAATGTACAAACGCATCAAAAAATCTGTCAAACCGACGAAGTAGAAACAAATACAAAATTTGTTCAAGCGAGCGTTACTATGGTAGATTTTGAAGTACAAGTTTATCCTCAAGATTTACAACACGTTACTAAGGAAGAGAAAAGACCCATTATGGATCGTTTAGATTGGAATATGCGTGAAACTTTTGATTATACGCCTAAATTTCGAGAAGCCGATGATTTAAGGTGGAGTTTAAGCAATTCTTCTCAAAAAAGAACTTGGAATAGAACGGTATCGCCTCCTAGGCGAACCGATGATCGCGAACATCGCGTAGATTCCGTATCTTCTTTAGATCATAATTCGAGGAATTTAAAATTAGGATCTCCTATAAGAAATAGAGATAACTTTTCTAGCCACAAAGGATCTATACGGGATCATTATGTTCATGAGAGATACTCGCCCAATTACAGGCATTCTCTCAACGAACGTGATGATTTCCATGAAAGTAGAAGCGATGTTAGTCGTGGTGAAAGTCCAATGATGTTAGACGATTCTGCAGAAGAAATTGAATTGGAGCAAACATTCCAAAGAGGAACAGATTGGCATGGAAGAGGAAAGTTATCAAGAGGTAGATCAAGCCCTTTGATAAAACCACACGTGTACAGAGGAAAACATTCGGGAGGAAGATCCTACCGTGGCCGTGGAAGTTTCCGTGGAAAATTCTAAAATTACTTGTGTAAAGCACAATTTACAATACTGTAGAATTATATAATCAAATATATCAATATATCGACAAATGTTATCTATTCTTACAACAGAACTGAAAAAAGTATGCAAATGCATTGCTTTATTTTATTTTTAGATTAAACTTCTGTCACATTTATTACAATATGCGTTTTAAATACAGTTTTAACGAGCATTATATAATAAACAACAAAATGTAGATACATGCAATAATTACGTTATTTACGTAACGTTTGCAAAATAAATACTTTATTCGACAATACATGGTAGTGCAAAGAGAACTACTATTTATGGTATCGCGCCGTACTACTAATTGTGTACAATTGTGCGATAACTGAACAAATTTCAAACATATGGTCTTTACGCGTGACATCTTGTTCTGTGTAATAATCATTTTCATATAAAAATATCAATGCGATTGCATGATTAAAAACTGTAACACGTTTATTTCTTTATTATAATATTAAAACTTCGTTATTCTTTCATTAATGAATTGAAGAGTAAACAAACACTTAAATTATTATCTAGAAAATATTTTGAGTCACAAAAAAGAAATCATTTCTATTAATTAAAACTATTGTATGTAAAAAAAATGTCATGTAACTGGTACTTTTCCTAATTTTAATACTTAAATTTATAAAATAAGTGCGAAACATATTTACAATACAATATTAATTGTTGAATTATTGGAAGAATTATGATCTGGTAAATGAAAGAATCGACTAGCTAAGAAAAGAGGTTTCAGGAACGAGAATTTCTACTCTCTCGGTCTTGTCGCTGCTTTTATCGAGTACTTGGGAGAGTTCTTCTCAACAAAGCATTTGGTGAATAGTCTCCCAAGTCGATACTTTCACCTATCGAAATTTAGTATTCTCGAAACATATATTAATTGCTGATAAATTTACGATTTAGTTACAGATTGAACTATTTAAAAGTGGCTTTACTGTGTTTGACAATACGAAGGAATGTTAAGAACGAGGAAAAAATGTTCAATATAAATTTTTCTTAAGGTTACAGTTTTTGAGACTCAAAAATGGATTGTGCATAATGAGACTAATTGAACCATATGCACGTTGCATAGTTTTATTGACAAATTTTGGAAGCAAAACGTGTTTAATTCTTTTGCTACAAAGGATGACTAGCACAGTCGACTTTAGTACGAGTCATGCAGAACGAGAGGTAATGAAGCTGCAAGAATCCGATTTTACACTGGATAGACAGACTCAAAAATGTTGCGTACTCTTTTTATCAAGTGCAAAATTAGACTCTTGTGGTTTTACTGTTTTTCGTTCAGTATGACTAGTACTGGAGTCGGCTGTGACTATAGTTGTCTTCTACGAAATTATCTGTGAATCTAAAGAACAACTTGAGTCATTTTCGATGAAACGATTTATGATTATAAAAATACAATTTTAGTCAATGTTTGCTATATATTATATGTTATAAGTTAATACAACTTGAATAATTGAAATACTGTTTTATTTAATACGTTTACAAAGGGACATTGATTGTATTAAACCTTCGTTGCGCGTTAAGATATCCTCGTAATTTTTTTTATCGTTTCCAACGAAGTTTATAATACAGAATGTAATTAATTCGTACAGTTATACAGGGTGTTCGGCCACCCCTAAGAAAAATTTCAATGGGAGACTCTAGAGGCCAAAATAAGACGAAAATCAAGAATATCAATTTCTTGACTGAAGCTTTATTAAAAAGTTATTAAAAAAATAATTTAAAACATTTGAAATCATTCTGAAAAAATCATTTTTGGTTGCGGGGCTCAATTACAATCATTTTTGGTAAATACACACACCCTTGAAATCCTATCCACTTTCGAGAAAAAAATTCGAGTAGGTACTGAAATTTTTAGACAAAAGTAAAAAATTTCAAATCATACTAAAAAAATTATATTTAGTTACAGGGATCAATTACAAGCATTTTTGGTGAATAGACATATCCCTGAATTCCTACGCGTTTTCGAGAAAGAAATTCCTTACTGAAAATCTAATGTGAGGCCAGAAATGCATCCCAGAAATTTCATGTGAATCTTTAAAATGTCATAACTCTTGAACGGATTGGAGGATTTTAATTTCTCAAAATACAAACAACGTGCATTTTAGTGGAGAATATGTGGAATTCTAACAATATTGAAAAAGTTGTTCCTTGACACCGAAATGTGGGCAAACCCCCCTAAAACTGATCCAATTTTCAAACGGCCATGAGTCCTACAATAGTAAAGGTATGTCATTGAAAATTTTTTCTGAAGCAGAGCCCATGGGTACCTACAAAAAAGTATTAGACAACTTTTCTGTAGAGCGTCAAACAAATTTATTAAAAATGAAAAATAAATTTTTAAGAAAAATTGACAAGATGTAGGTGCTTTTCGGCGAAAAAAAAAATTTCAAATCGTTCTGGAAAAATTATTGTCGGTTGCAGGGGTCAACTACAATTATTTTTAGTCATTAGACATGCACTCGAAATCCTACCCACTTTCGTGAAAAAAATTCAAGAATGTGAAATTTTTCGACAAAATTAACAAATTTCAAATCGTCCTGGAAAAATTATTTTCGGTTGCGGGGGTTAATTACAATCATTTTTGGTGAATAGACCTACCCCCGAAATCCTACCCACTTTCTAGAAAAAAATCCAGTACGGGCGGAACTTTAAACGTTAATAACTTTTTAACGAAGCCACCATCAGCAAATTGGTATTCCTGATTTTTGTCTTATTTTGGCCTCTTAGAATCTCCCATTAAAATTTTCTCCATTAGAATTTTTTTGGAGTCATAAAAAATGTACTGCACTAAATGCGTTCTGAAATAATTTAAAAAATAATAATTGTGTATTCAAAGTAATGAAATATTCAATAATTTGAATACTCTCAAGCTGTGCTTTTTCATTCAAACACAATTTTAAACACATTTGTTCCTAAATTCCCCAATAAAATTGTATAATATATAATACGGTTGAATTGTTTCATTATGTTTTTTCTAACTGCATTGAAAATATAAGTTCCTTTGAAGAGGAACTTCAGAAATGGTGAAATTCGTGATTTGAAGAAGAAAATCATTTACTTCTTATCGTGTTTTCTATTCCAAATACGGAATTTCAATTATATGATATTTTATTGTACCACCAAGTTCAACCATATTTTAATTTCTAGTCTTATATAATTTACCTCGTGTTACATTTATGAAATAAAGAGAAACCGATTGAAAATATTTAATTAGATATACTGTCATCGATAATGTAGGAATATATTTTTGGATCACGACACGATAACAAAATTAACTAGCATTTCAAAAGACACTGTAAGAAACATATTTGGTATCTGTATTTTTACTTAAATCAAAATAATACAGTAAAAATTTTACTAATTTTTTGCTCTTAAAATGTCTATAATAAATGAATAAAATTACTCCTATCTTCGTATAACATTATGTGTTATATCGAGAATATTTGAATTTTTAATATCATTTTTTTTGCAAACTACAATTGATAGTAGACACTAAAAAAATTTTTGCATTATTTCTTAACACAAAAAATGGACAAATTATATCTTTAAATATATAGAACCTTGAATTTACATATTTTCATGTAGCTTATGAATGATTTGAGTGTCGAGCAGCGTGTTCGCGCTTCTTTTTTGTTGAAAAGTATCAACAAGTATTACGATAAATCATTTTTGAACATAAAACCAGAAATGCAACCTGGTTGCTACTCGATTTTTTTTGCGTAGATTGTTGCAATCATCTGGACGTTTTTTATAATCAATTGATTATATACTCGTACACTAAGCATTAACACAATGATAGTTTAACTCTTAGTTAAAGATTGCGTTAAATAACCATTACTTATGCACATTGATCTGTTCTGGTAAACCAGTCACAAATCTATTAGTAACATTTTCCCATAATTTCTGTAGTTGCAGTATATTTTATTAATTCTAATGCATTTTGTGTTTACAAAACTATTAAAAATATTTTTATTTTTATATCGGTAACTAAGTAATTTTCTTTTCCTTTTAACTTTTAATACTTAATTTTATGTACAAAGGGTTTTTAAAAACTTTTCTATTTGGATATATATAATTTACAATTCAATGTAACAAAATTGTAAAAAAAAACTCAAAACTTTTGATTTATAATTGCCGAAAAACGAGTTATAACAAACCTTTACTCGTTTTCATGTTACAAAATTATTCGCACATTTTATATTAATTACTATTTTAAGGAAGTTGATATTTAGTGGGATACTCTGTTTTATAACTTTCGTAAATCTTTATGGCATAAATCTCACAATTGTTTCTAAATAATTACTGTCTATTTTTTGCTATTTCTTTTGCAATCTGTTTTGTAGTTCAGTTTTGTTTATTTGAGTGTTTATGTATTTCAACATCTAACAGATTCCATACCACCTTGATGGGATTTAAGTCAGGGGACTGAAGTGAAGTTTTCATTATTTTAGAACAATTGTATAACAGCCATTCCTGTGTCACACTCGATTTATGCTTGGAGTTGTTATCTTGGGAAAAGTGGATGACGTATAAGATTCCCATCTCTTCAGCACTTTGCATCAAATTACTTTTTAAAATATCTAAATTTATTTTATTAGTTTGTCCATTGTATCCGTAATAATCTATAGTTTACCTACTCTTTAATAATTAATACTGTCGTGCTTAATAGTATCACTCAGCTTCTTGAGATCTAACTCCGCGTATGTTTTTTTTCACTCATCCTTCTTCTGTGTATCATTTTATAATGTATTACATTGTGGAATAATTTTTTTAACATTCACATTTGTTCCTTTACTCTTTTCATCCATGATAATGAATTGTTGAAACGAGAATGAAAATTATACAGGATGTTCGGCCACCCCTGTGAAAAATTTTAATGGGAAATTCTAGAGGCCAAAATAAGACGAAAATCAAAAATACTAATTTGTTGATGGAGGCTTCATTAAAAAGTTATTAACGTTTAAAGTTCCGCTTGTACTGAATTTTTTTACGAAAATGGGTAGGATTTCGAGTGCATGCCTAATGACCAAAAATGATTGTAATTGACCCCTGCAACCGACAATAATTTTTCCAGAATGATTTGAAATTTTTTTTTTCGCCGAAAGGCACCTATGCCTTGTGGATTTTTCTTAAAAATTTATTTTTCATTTTTAATAAATTTGTTTAACGCTCTACAGAAAAGTTGTCTAATACTTTTTTGTAGGTACCCATGGGCTCTGCTTCAGAAAAAATTTTCAATGACATACCTTTACTATTGTAGGACTCATGGCCGTTTGAAGATTGGATCAGTTTTAGGGGGGTTTGCCCACAGTACGGTGACAAGCAACAACTTTTTCAATATTGTTAGAATTTTTACTTATTCTCCACTAAAATACACGTTGTTTGCGTTTTGAAATATTAAAATCCGCTAATCCGTTCAGAAGTTATGATGTTTCAAAGATTCACATGAAATTTTGGGGGAACCATTTCAGGCCTGAAATTATATTTCCGGTAATGAATTTTTTTCTTGAAAGTGGGTAGGATTTCAGGGGTGTGTGTATTCACCAAAAATGGTTGTAATTGAACCCCGCAACCAAAAATAATTTTTTCAGAATGATTTAAAATGTTTGAAATTATTTTTTTAATAACTTTTTAATGAAGCCTCAGTCAAAAAATTGATATTCGTGATTTTCGTCTTATTTTGATCTCTAGAATCTCCCATTGAAATTTTTCCCAGAGGTGGAACACCCTGTATAATAAATGGAAATTAACTTTTACTAAGTGTTTGTCTACGTTATACTGCCTATTTTTGGCATCAATCAGTAATAAATGTTCAACGAAGTTTGTAGATTGCGTTTTGTTTTTAGCATGAGCGAATAATTTTGTGACGTGAAAAAGCATAAAGATTTGTTATAACTCATTTTCTTGCGATTATAAATCTAATCTTTTCAGTTTTTTTACAATTGTGTTACATTGAACTGTAAATTGTGCATATCCAAATAAAATGGTTTTAAAAAACTCTTTGTTGTCTCATTATTTCATTCATTTTTGCCACATTATCCATTGAGCGAATAATTTTGTGACCCACTGTATGTATATGTACATATATTCGATTTGCGATGGATCATTTGTTATCTCGATTTTTGGGGGTAGTAATGTACAAAAAGTGAAAAACATTTTTGGAAAAAATCAGATATTTCAATCAAAGAGGCAATTATTACGGAATTTTTCCGGTTTTTTTGATTGAAAATCTAAGTTATAAAAAGCAAGGATGCCAAAAATGCTGACAATTGTGGCTTTGAACCGAAGCAGTCGTGGAACTATAATTATATTTTTATAGTAAGTACATGTTATTGTTATAATTATTTAAAATTTTTCCAAATTACTTTATTTATTGCGATGTACCTAATTAAAGTTGTTTTTTTTTATAAGTATTAGAATTAAAAGAATTAGATAAACTTAACTGATTAAAACTATACACTACGAGTTAGATTTTAATGCAGGCATGTGATGAGCAAGAGCGTTCTTCTGGGGGCCACGTATGCAGAGCCATAAAAAGAAATGCTAAAAACATTATTCCCATCCTGCAAACACTAAATACTGTAGTATGTGTATATAAAATCTACACCAGCTATTATACGAGGATTTCGAAATATTAAATTAAATAAGCGAATATCGAGGAAACCAGGGAACTGGTATGGGGTAATAAGGACAAGTTCTCTTCAAGCCTGTTTTGCAAATGCTCGAACTGTGGAAAAATGCATTTCATTTGTATTTAGAGAAAAATTAGAAAGTACAAGTCAGTTGGAGCCACAAGATATTCTTTGACAAGAATCACAAATATAAAAACATTATGTTTATAAAAATATTAACTCTGTTCTTCTTTTGTATTTCTGGTAACGGATTATAGGCATAAGTTTTAATGCGTTCGCTATCACCGATCGGTTGTATTAATTTACCTACGATTAACCTTTAGTTATCTACATTTATATTAATTGTATTCAATGCATGCTTGCAACTATGTACAAATAAAATTTGTTAAATAAACCACATGAATAATTTTCATACTTAATTTCTTTATAATGACGTATCTGACGTTGATCTCTGACGAGAGTCGACGTGTTACAGATATCTGACGCGTGGTAGCGAACAAGTTAAAAGTTATAATTGTAAAGGATCAAAATGTCCAGTAAAAATGTCAATTTGTCGAAATTAGAAACCTATTTGGGTCTATTGATCGTCGTTAGTGTAAATAAATAGCGCGACGAAGAAACAGAGTGTCCTTGTGGGATGAAAATAGAAGTACATCTGCTACTATATCCATATTGAATTTGTAAAGATGTTACTAATTTTTTAGAGCGATCATTACGTTCGATAATAAAATATCACGATCTGCTAAAAGATAAAGATGTATTATCACTTATTCGTATAACCTATTTCATTTTGAAAATAGTAACGTATTTTATCGCTGCCTTTTTTTCTAATTTTACGAGTAAATTTTTATATTTAAATCAAATTACTTTGTTCTTATAGAATACAAAATTATTGTGCAGTTTAATTTCAAGAAAGGTATATATTTACACACATGTATTTTTTCACAGTGTCTATATAACTCGAACACAAATACCGTAAGTTTTTATCGAAAGGATTAAGCAGTGCACTTTGGATGATGCTGAATCCTTAAATTTCCACTGCTTCGATCCGCTTAAAAGCGAAACTACAAGTTTGTATAATGCCAGAAGATTTTTGTTTATTCCGTTTGATACGTGAAATTTAAATATTTCGATTTGCCTCATTACTTTTGGACACTCTGTACAATGGGTTTCGACTTATCAATTGCCAAATAAATATTAAACGTCGAATAAGAATATTATCTTGCAATTAAATATAAATAATATCATTTACGCATTGCTGTGCAATAGTTACAGAATTCCTAACATAATTATTATTTGGGTGCAGTCTATAAAGATTTACTCTCGATTTTAATAGCAACGAAATATATACATATATACGTACGTACATACATACATACATACATACACACGCGCGCGCACACACATACACACACAGGCACGTATATATACATATATATATATGAATTGAATCTGATTTCATATATATATATATATACATACACATACACACACACATCTGTATGTATCAGTTTATTGAATCTTTATAATATCATTGTAACGCGCCGCAGATTTTGTTATAGAGGTAGGTATTGATAATGCGATGATAACTTATACAACCGGTGTATTAACATGAGAAAGTGGAAGTTGGACGGAGTTATGCGAAGCGGGCAGCGATAGCAAATGTCCGCGTTCCATTTCATTTACTTCTTGTTGTTCTGCTCCTCTCATAGAACCAGTTGAGCGTGCAAGACTATTGCGTTGCCTGCACATGTATGGTGTTTCTCCTGGCGAAGGAGTTTCACGACCCTGCAAAAAGAAAAATATATATAAAATAATTACGTACAAATTGAATCTAGTAAAAGTACGCAAACATATGAATTTAAAATTGAACGCTATAAAATACTACGCGTCAATGCTTATCTGTACACACACACACACACACAAAAGATTTTGCTATCTGTCGAATTACAGTTCCATCGAGGAATGTAAATCGTCTGGTTGAACGGTAAAATATAAACAGTTACCTATAACTGTATTTGAATCTGATTTCATAACTTCTAAACATCGTCCAAGACACTTTGACTTAGGACAGGCAGAACGGGAATTTGTATCTCTCTTGATGTTATACTGCGCAAGCCAAGGGATAGGAGTTATCAAAGGGGAATAACATGCATAGAAATTTAAAGCGCGTACCTGTTTAGAGGGACCGCAACATGTTGCATGGTTGCAAGGTTTATCGGTCTTTGGACAATCCAAAACACAATCTTCTGTTGGTGTTTCCTTAATCTCACTATTAGACTGATACTGAAATGTCATTAAAAACGTTCTATTAGTCATCGTAATAAGATAAATTTTACGATGCAATGCAATTTTTTTATTATTATCAACTAAATAAGTACTATTTATTTACAAGTTCTTAATCATTAATATGGAGTATTTTTTAATTTAAATTGTTGCTCGATCATGAAAATCGTATTAAGTTATAGTTTCTATTGCGAGGTCGCGCCGGGAAGTTCCGTTGATGTTGTCGGAAAGGAATTTTCTGTTAAGTAAACCCGGTTTTTACATACAGTAAGGGGCATAAGTGAACCAATGATCACAAGGTTTGCATAAATCATTATTTATTACTAGGAATATAAAAGAATAACAAAAAATAAACATTATAATTATCACAGTTAGAAGTAACATAAGAAAGTTTTTCAGTAATTAACATCTTGTTGTTTATGAATAATACGAACAATAGATTGACTCAGTTTTGCACCACGTCCAATATTTAATATATTATTTATTTTTAATATTTCGTCCACAACCCTTTTGCTTGCAAAACTGCACTGATTCTCTTTGGCATACTTTCTATTAACTTTTTACAATAATCTGGAGATATTTGTTCCCATTGTTCTTGAATTCTGTTATGCAAATTTGTGATTGAAGTTGGTTGGGAGTCATATGAATCCCGAAGTCGTCTTTTCAGTAACCCCCATAGATTCTCTATAGGGTTGAGATCGGGGCTCTGTGCAGGTCAATCCAAAACAGAAAGTTTTTTAGTTTTGAGCCAATTTTTCACACTTTTAGCAGTGTGCTTAGGGTCTCGATCATACATGAAAATTACATTTTCTTCTTCGAATGGCATATTTTCAACAGCATCTGTGAGATGATCTTATAAAATATCTTTGTACATATACTGACTTATGATGTCATTAATATGGTGTAGTGATCCAACACCAAATGCTGTTAGGCATCTCCAAAACATTAGGGATCCGCTGCCATGCTTTACCTTTCATTTTTACGAATCCAGCACCAAGACATGCCATCTGAACAAATTTTGTTAATTTTGGTCTCGTCTGACCAAATAACCCGTTCCCATTCAGTAATTGTCCAGTTTTGATACTTTTTGGCAAATTCCAAACGAAGTTTAATATTTTTCTTTGATAACATTGGCTTCTTTTTCTTCTTAATGCTTCTAAAGTCAGCTTGTTTGAGGGTCCTTCGTGCTGTCCACTTACTTATTTGTATATTCGTACAATTCTTCGTTCATCCTGCGGCGATAACTTTTTTGGTCTTCCTCCAACATTAAGTAATATACCTTTACAGTATTTTTTTCTTATTCTCTGCACTGTCGATTGACTAACACTACAATTTTTCGCCGTCTGACGCGTTGACAGACCGCCATTCAAAAAAGAAATGACTTTTTTTAAACAATTTGGAGCAATTGACTTCGTACTTATTCTTACTTCATTTCCGTGCCCTTCCGTTCGACTGATTGCGGCAAACTGAGTGCTAAGACGTACAATAACATTTTGTAAACATTCCAAGCTGCTAGCTGTAAACATACTGCTAGAACATTCCACGTAAACATTCCTTTTACTGACCGGTGCAAAACCGAGTCAATCCATTTTCTTTGCCATTGCTAAACCAGAAGACATTAATTATTGAAAAACTTTCTTATGTTACTTCTAAATATGTTAAAAATTGCTGTAATATTTATTTATTAATATTCTTCCACATTCTTAACGATAAATAAAAATGTATACAAAACTTGTGGTCATTGGTTCATTTATGCTCCTTACTGTATAAGTGATCACGGATTATTGACATAAATATTATAGTAGTGTACGAATCACATTCCAGGCCAACTTAAAAAATTATAAAAAATAAGTAAAACAATTTTTTTTAAGCTGAAGTCATTTTTATTTGGTACTTCAATGTCTTCAGTATACGATTCTAAAATCATATTTCTTTCCGTTTGCCAGTTTAGCAGCTATAATTTTTTAAAATAAAATGTAGTACTATTATTCAAGTAGCTGTAAAATGCACAATTTTTTGAAATTTTGAAAAAAAATATTCATATTTGACCAAAATTCGAAATGGCGCTTCATTTAGTGTCCGAATTCCTGTGGAACGACCCAATTGTTAAAGCCAACGCTGACCGATCGGTTGACTTTTTCATTTCATTACTGCTACCATTGAGATTGTTGAGTTCTGGCTGTTATTAATTCTTATGGAAACATTTGTGAGTCAAATGACAAAGATGAATAAAAAAATACATAATATTTTTCTATCCATCCTATCGAATACATCTATTTTAAGTCTGCCACAATTAATAATTCTTAAGAATTTGGAATCAGACTGTTATTATTAGGCTAAATATTATTTTGCGTCTTTTTACTATTTGTTGATGCAAAGTCGAGACATTGAGAATTACGGTACTCGAGGGAGGACACTTCACACAGTAAACATTTGCTCGATTATCGACACCATCGCTAATTGCACCAATGTACATCATTAGATTAATTCCAGTGAGATCCAAACGATTTGACACGTAGGCTACTATAAAGCTGCGTCTCCACTGCGTCGGCATTTGTCATCTAGCATGGCCGATCGGCACCCTAAGTACTTCTCGGCAAAGCCAAACACTCTAAAGACCTGCATCGTCTCGATAGCATGGCTTGAAAAGCCGAACGGTATGCCGACGAGTCGTTCGGCACGATGTCGGTAACCATCAATAGAGATCGTGCCAAGATCGGCAATTAACTTTTGTTGCTTCTGTATTCCCAAAAAACAAACAAAAAAACTGCAGAGTGCATCAGTCAAGTAGTCTGTTGAGTTCTCAACGTACAGAGATTCATGTCAATTTCGTTCCAAAACCATCATCGAGATACAAAGATACAATTTTATTATAAAAATTAAGGTGATCTTAATTCTTTATTGAATAAAAAGATTTTTGCCAATTTTTTCGTTTACCATTTGTTGTTACATAATTACCGAGTAACTTTTATTGGAAAATTTTTTGTCAGTTTATCGAGAATACTTGAAAAAATGGAATTAATCACTGAAGTACATAGAATATAGGGTTAAAGAATTAAAAATTAACACTTATTTGAATTTTGTCATTAAGTATATTTTTTAAATCAATTATATATTATATTATGCCTACATCTGAATCAGAGTCAGTATTCGTATCTGGTTGAAGACGCGATTCATCTATTATTATACAGGGTAAGGCATATGAACTAATCCGCATGATTTTTCAGCACCTTTCGATAAACTGACAAAAAAAATGTTCCCTATTGAAGTTAATCAATATCTAACCAACAAGAAATTGCAGTTGCTTAAATTCAAAAACAAATTAATTTCTGACTTGACCAAATTAAGCCCTGATCATAGTCTAAGGACCTTAGTTACTCGTATTTCTGTCAATTTCCTTGTTTCGGAAGCTAAAACATGTAAACATTGACACCCATTCGAGTTTTCGACCTCGCTATATCGTAGCCCGGACTATATGTACAGGGTGTTCGGCTAACCTTGGGAAAAATTTTGAAGGGAGATTCTAGAGGCCAAAATAAGACGAAAATCAAGAATATCAATTTCTTGATTGAAGCTTCGTTAAAAAGTTATTAAAAAATTAAATTAAAAAATTTCAAATCGTTCTAAGAAAATTATTTTCGGTTGCAGGAGTCGATTACAATCATTTTTGGTCATTACACATACCCCCGAAATCCTACGCATATTCAAGAAAAAAAATTCCTTACCGAAAATCTAATGTGAAGCCAGAAATGCTTCCCTGTAATTTCATGCGTGTCTTTAAAACGTCATAACTCCTGAACGGATTGGACGATTTTAATTTTTCAAATTGCATATTACGCGTATTTTAGCGAAGAATATGTGCAAATTCCAAAAATATTCGAAAAGTTATTCCTTAACTCCGCAAAATGAGAAAACCCCTATAAAAATGGTTCAATTTTCAAATGTTCATAACTCCTACAATAGTGAATATGTTTCATTGAAATTTTTTTCTGAAGTAGAGCCCATGGATATCTACAAAAAAAGTATTAGACAACTTTTCTGTAGGCAGTCAAACAAAATTATTAAAAATTGAAACAAAGGGTATAGCCGAATAAGGGGGTCAAATGTGCCCCCAAACCGAATTGAACGAATGATAGGTCATTCGATAGCTTATCCAAAAAAAACCATGTGTGCAAATTTTTAACTTGAAATCTCGACCGTGGGGGTAGTAATGGGGTGAAAACGAAAATCATGTTTTTGAACAATTTCTCTTAACCTATTGAGTAAAAAAATGTAAAAAAATTCAGAGACACTTCGGGTACTGGGACACATATTTTGGGAGATTTTCAGATTTTTTGATTGAAGAACCAGGTAGTAAAAAATAAAAAACCGCAAAAAATGGCGAAAAATGCCAATTACGTATTGAAGGAGGCCTGGAACTACTTTTATACTTTTACAGTAAACACGTATTGCTATTACTATTATTCTCAATTTTTTTCAGATTTTTCATTTTGGTGCGCCGCAGTGAAAAAAAATAAAAACCGATTTTTTCCTCATTTTCTGCGTATTAGAGTAACTTACACGTTCAATTTTTATGCATTCTTCAATATACGAGTGTTTTGTACACTGTTTAATGTTTCTACACTAAGCAGAATTACATAACAATTGAAAGAAATAAAATAAACCAACCGTTGAGCGCAACATATCCTAAAAAATCAACGATGTTTTCAACGACGTCGTTGGCGCAGCGTTAGAGTGTCCGACTGTGGAACCGCTGGAAGTTTTTTTACCGTAGGTTCGAGTCTCTCTTTGGGACTTAGAATTTTTTTTTATTCGTTATTTTTTTTTCAAATTCTAACTATATAACAATGGTTTATATTTATTTATAAATATTCTAAAGGCATTTTACAAATATTTTAACCTGAAATATGTATAAATATAATTTTGGAGCGATTTTTGCATAGGATGATTTTCTTATCTCCACATCATTTAAAAATAACTTCAAAAAAATTAAGGATACATATTGTTAAACTATAGCAATATTTAATATACTGTTAAAATCCAAAGTGATTTGAAAATTCGGTTTATGACACAGTTTTCTGGTACATTGTAGTTATTAGGAATCGTTTTTTTCGTAAGATTATTTTTCGTTATTAGTCACTCTTTAGCAAGTTACTCTGTAGCAAACATTCATATTTATCAAAGAAAGAGAAAAAAAAGGAAAGATCTGCTTGATCGAAGGGGGAGAAGAAGTAATAGTAAGCCAGTATAGAATCTTCTGTTCTAATCCATTCACAATAGTCAAAGGTAAGAGATTTGAAAACTAACATTTCACATTAATTTCAGTTTAAGAGATGTTAAACAATAATCGTGGTTGACAAAAAAAATAAGGACGCAAAGACGCTCCAAAATTATATTTACTTATATGTACTTTCTAAGCTTTTCTTACATGCGTTTCACTATTAATCGAATGAGAAAGAAATAGTTTTGTCACGTAGACGTGCATAGCAGTGGCACGGCCCGGCCGTGCCGATTTGTGCCGCGCTGTGCCGATCTGCAAATGCTGAGTCATGCCGATGCAGTGGAGACGCAGCTGAAGGTTCATATCAGTGAGTTCGCTCACGATCTCCATCTTCGGTTTCCGTTGACATTTCATAATAGAAACCGGATCTACCCTATATCAAATCACTCGTTCTGTTCGACCATTCCGTTTCGGTGACATCAACGGAACTTTTTCATTCCACGCCAAACCAATCACCTTTTCCCCTTGATGTCTGGAATTTTGTTAAAATTGCGTATGATGTAGTTCATACGACATTAAAGATAGTTTAATGTCATCATTTTGCTGGTTTCAAAGTTTAAAAAATACAGGCTTCTGAAATTTACGACTTCGGTGAAAATGAGTCATACTTAGGAATTTTTATCTTAGAAATTATTTATCGTATTGAGATGTCTTTTTCAGTTTTATTTGTACAGGATTGACCTTTTTAAATAAAATTTGTCCTGAGTGAAAAAACAATTTTACATCATCGGAAATTATAAATCAATTTATATCTTTTAAATACAGTTTTGAAGATGCGTTTTTAAAAATTTGGAGAAAATGCTGTCATATTCTTTGGAATTTTCTCTATAAGATGTGCTTCTCCGATGGCGTGGCGCTTATTAAAGTCATAATAAAGTGCCAAAGGTAGTGCCGCGTGCTTTACTGGGACGCACAGTGGATCGGAAACCCCAAAAAAGTGATAAAAATTCAAAATATTATCGGATTTATATGAAACTTAATAATTAAGAATTTTTGAGGACGTTGATAACAAATGTGATGTTAAAAATTAAAAATTTTGTAAAATATTTTTTATTAAAATGTGAATGCAAATTCAACGAAAATTTTAAGCACCAAATGTATCCATGAGTCTACAAAATGTATCTCTCAAAGTCATTGTTCGATTTAATTTTCTGCTATGACATCCTCTACAAATTCTTCAAATGCTTATTGAGGGCTTCACTGGCTTCTTCGCCAACTATTCCTACTGATAAAAGTCTTGAGCTTATTAAGTGTGCATAAAAAAGAATTTTTTGTAGTATTGCTGGCATGGGAAGCCATGAATAATTTTCTATGTATAATTTAGTTGTCTGTGAACACAGATTATCAATGTTCTGTGGGTCAATAGACAGATGAATTGATAAAGCGATTAAAATGTTTCAATAGTTGGCAATTTAGATTTGAACATTTCAATTTATCAAAATTTTGTTTAATTCTACATGTATCTTAGAATTTTTTATTTCATTTCATCTTAAAACTAACAAAGCAGCTTTTACACATTGCAAATCAGTTGGTCAAACATCCTTCAAGAAAATATTTAATTTTTGTAAAATATAGTTCAATACTTGAAACAGGAGAGTATTTAGGGGGAATATTTTCCAGAATCTGACGCTTTGTAAATTAAACCATTATTTATCAATTCTTTGTAAAGATATATTAAATATCAAGTATGATCGCTTGAAAAAGAGATTAAAATTTGTCTACTTCGTATGATGATAGAAGAAAGTAAAATGTAACAAAAACTGGCACTTGTTATTACACATTTTTACGCACTTATTATTAATATGTACTTATTATTACACACTTTATTATCGTACACTTATTGTTATTTGCAATAATTACTAAGATTATTATTACACATATAAATATCATTCAATTTAAATATATGTATAACTTCGTCTCTCAACTAGATTTAATATTCAAATGCACTAAATTCATCTCATTTTTCTCTTTTGATTTATAAGTTTCGTCTTTATAACTCCTTAAAGACTGCGATTGCAATTTTAACTGAACGAAAATTTTAACGTACGCTGTACCATCCTACCATTCTTATAAATATCATTACGGTTAGGGGTGATATACAGGGTGTTCGGCCACCCCTGGGAAAAATTTTAATGGGAGATTCTAGAGGCCAAAATAAGACGAAAATCAAGGATATCAATTTGTTAATTGAGGCTTCCTTAAAAAGTTATTATCGTTTAAAGTTCTGCCTGTAGAACGGCAATCTGCAAACAGCGCGTGCGCGCGGAAGGTTGCGGCAGGCTGGTGTTAGTGGTTCTCACGCAACATAAAACATTCTACTTATATACAAACGTTATCGACAGCCATAGATTTTTGTGTCCACTTATGGGAACGCGACACCTTACGTTGAATGAGATTCAACCAGTCTTATGAAAATTCAGAAAGGCATATCAAATCTCAAAGTGTGTAAGCTCCCACTGTGTTCGTGGAGCCGTTTTATTTAGTAAACAGAAGGTCGACACAATTTACAACACTTGAATTTATGGTAATTATTTAGAATACGGACGGTACTTCCGATTTCAATGATTTTTGAATATGTTATAGAAATCAACATTTTGAACAACTTTTTCCTATACATATAACCGCCGCTCGGCCTTAGTTTTCGAGATATTTTCAAAAAACTGTCGGAACTAATACATTGAATTCTGCCTGTCGTGTGCATCCGTGTTATCTCTTAACGCGTTAGTATGCGATCGCTGTTTTTCTACTGTTTTGCAGGCAGCAGCACACCGACGGACACCAAACATATACACATATACAGGGTGTTCAGCCACACCTGGGAAAAATTTTAATGGGGGATTCTAGAGGCCAAAATAAGACGAAAATCAAGAATAGCAATTTATTGATGAAGGCCTCGTTAAAAAGTTATTAACGTTTAAAGTTTCGCCTGTATTGAATTTTTTTCTCGAAAATGCGTAGGATTTCGGGGGTATGTCTATTCACCAAAAATGATTGTAATTGACCTCCGCAACCGAAAATAATTTTTTCAAAACGATTTGAATTCTTTTTTTTTCGACGAAAAATTTCACATCTTTTCGAATTTTTTTCTCGAAAGTGGGTAGGAATTTGAGGGTATGTCTAATGACGAAAAATGATTGTAATTGACCCCCGTAACCGAAAATAATTTTTCCAAAACGATTTGAAATTTCTTTTTCCGTCGAAAATTTGTCAACCTACTCGAATTTTCTCGAAAATGGGTAGGATTTCGGGGGTATGTGTATTCACCAAAAATCATTGCAATTGACCCCCTCAACCGAAAATAATTTTTCCAAAACGATTCCAAACTTTTCAATTTTGACGAAAAATTTGTCCACCTATTCGAATTTTTTTCTCGAAAGTGAGCAGGATTTCCGGAGTATGTCTATTGACCAAAAATGATTGTAAATGATCCTTGCAAACGAAAATAATTTTTTTAATACGATTCTAAATTTTTTAATTTTGTCGAAAAATTTGTCAACCCATTCGAATTTTTTTCTCTAATATGCGTAGGATTTTGGGGGTATGTCTATTCACCAGAAATGATTGCAACTGACCCACGTAACAGAAAATAATTTTTTTAATACGATATGAAATTTTTTTTCTCCGTCGAAAAATTTCACACCTTTTCGAATTTTTTTCTCGAAAGTGGGTAGGAATTTGAGGGTATGTCTAATTACGAAAAATGATTGTAATTGACCCCCGTAATTGAAAATAATTTTTCCAGAACGATTTGAAATCTTTAAATTTAATTGTTAATAACTTTTTAACGGAGCCTCCATCAACAAATTGGTATTCTTGATTCTCGTCTTAATTTGGCCTCTAGAATCCCCCATTAAAATTTTTCCCAGGGGTGGCTGAACACCCTGTATAACGGGTGGGCTTAAAAATCAAATTTAACTAATTTTAGTGATTTTGAATCGAAGCCTATGTCTGGTCGCCGTCAGGCGACCAGAATATTACCTTAGACTCTAACCTAACCTAATTTATTGATTAGGAATATTAGATTAGTTTAGGTTAGGCTATTTTCTATTCCCGGCTGCCGTGAGAAAAATCGTAAAATTTGGTTATTTATATTTAATTGTCACTATTTACAGTTGGAAATATTTCAACCATAATATCAAACAATTTTATTATTCGATTATCAAAATCGTGTTGCCGCCGGAACAAAAATTCAGCTAAATATCCAACATAATATTTTTGGCATGTACCATATCTTGGAATATTTGCCCTTGTTTCTCGTCACAAGCGTTCGATATTTTGTGGGTGCGCGTTCGTTTGCGGATCTACAAAGTTTATTCTATGATTCACTCTTAAATGGATATATCCTTTTTGAAGGCAATCATAAGATTTCCAGCAATCGGATATAATGGTGGTCCCAGGTTTGATTTTATTTGAACCTGCGTGTGCCGGCTGCCTCACGGCAAAACTAGTCTAACCTAACATAATCTAATATTCTTAATCAATAAATTAGGTTAGGTTAGAGTCTAAGGTAATATTTTGGTTGCGTAACGGCGACCAGACAAACTTCGATTCAAAATCACTAAAATTAGTTAAATTTGATTTTTAAGCCCACCCGTTATATATGTGTATATGTATTGGTGTGCGTCGGTGTGCTGCTGCCTGCAAAACAGTAGAAAAACGGCGATCGCATACTAACGCGTTAAGAGATAACACGGATGCACACGACAGGCAGAATTCAATGTATTAGTTCCGACAGTTTTTTGAAAATATCTCGAAAACTAAAGCCGAGCGGCGGTTATATGTATAGGAAAAAGTTGTTCAAAATGTTGATTTCTATAACATAATCAAAAATCATTGAAATCGGAAGTACCGTCCGTAATCTAAATAATTACCGAATTTATTTACAATATTTACATAGGTGTTAACAGTTTAATTTTCAATGTCCTTGATTCGATTGTAATTTGTAACGGTTCTTGTGGTGTTCTTATGGTGTTCTTGTAGTGTTTTTACTTGTTCTAACTCTAAAAACTCATGCCCCGTGATTTTATACATATTCCAAAATAGGTGGAGATTTAGAATCACCAATCAAATCCCTGCTCATCCCTCGTGGGCTAGTCCTCAGACATTCGAAATACCACCCACTGAGGGTGGTGCAGGGGTAGGTGTCCGCGGTCCCAAGGGGCAGGTATGGTACCGAAGTATGGTTCCTTTACGGTGTTATGGTACGGCAATTTGCATTGTACCAAAAGGTTGCCAAAGGTGCTGATTAAGTAATTTAACTAATAAGGTGTACGCTAAATTGATATAATATTCACTAATTGAGGTTCGTTAATAAGTGTTGGGAATTCCCAACAAAGTGAATACCACTTCCAATACACAATGTTGTACACAATAATCACCCACGCGCGAGCATACACGCCCCATAATTATCCACAGTGTCCGCAAGTGTCCACAAATAATCCTTTCAGGCACGAATTACAATGCAATTAAATACGCTCGCATTGCGATTATGTTATTCGTGAATGATCATGTGTACGCGCACTGCGATTATAAATTTTCAAATATGTTTTAATTTAAAAATGAGAAAAGGAATCTGATAACGAACGAAATTTTCGCATCTACAGTTACCGAAGAAAGTGTCCATACACCGAAACACGTTCAGTTTAAACAATAAAAACTTTGATTATAGAAGGCTAGTTAACTATGGAAGGCGCATATGCAGTTAGGAATTTAACTCAGCTTTCAGATAGTATGAATTTTATTGTAACTTAAATAAAAATACAACAGACAAATCTCAAATGCCGAATGAAGTAAGAAAATCAGCGAGAAAAAAGTATTCATACAGAATTTTGTTTGTATGTGAATCAGTCATATTTATAGTAATTAATATTTTGTAGGATATCCGTTATTATCAATAATCGCTTGTAATCGCCTGGGCATAGATTCAATTAAATTTGTTAAATTATTTTTATTTGAAATTTTATATTTTTGCAAACGATGTTTCAATTCTTGCCATATATACTCAATTGGATTTATGTCCGGTGATTGCGGAGGAGTTTCCAGAACGTGACTCTAATTAAATGAGTCTTGTGGATGGGAGCGTTATCCTGCTGAAAATAGTAATTATCAGAAAGACCTAATTTCCGTGCGCTGTCTTTCAAATTTGATTTTAAAATATCTAAATATTTATATTGGTCTATTATTCCATCAATGAGGTGCAAGTTTCTCAGGCCATTTGCGGCCATACAGCCCCATACTATAAGGCTACTTCCACTATGTTTGACTGTAGGTCTAATATTTTTGGGCCTAAAAGATTTTCCCTTTTTTCTGTACACTAATTTTCGTCCATCTGAACCCCAAGTATTAAACTTACTCTCGTCTGAGAAAATAACTTGCTTCCAAAAATCTAACGATCTATTTATGTAAATTTTTGCGAAATTAAGTCTTTTTTCTTTATTCACCTTATTGACGTAGGGGTTTTTCCTCGCTACTCATGCGAAATACCCTGATTCTTTAAGTTTCTTTGATATCGTTTTTGGACAAATTTTGTTACCAGTTCTTGCTTCTAATTCCGCTGCGATTTTAGGTGCACTTTCAAATGGATTTTCTTTTATTTTCTTTGTAATAAATCTTTTATCCTTTTCAGTTAACTTACTCGGTCTCCCGGAACGACACATATTTTCAATTAATCCTGTACTTTTGTACTTATTAACTATATATTGTACACTAGCATGATTCCTTTTTACCATTTCACCAATCTCGCGAAGTGATTTCCCACTTTTCCATAATTCAATTACAATTTTTCTTTCCTCTATTGTAGTTTCCTTATTTTTAGCACTCATTATGATACAAACTATGATTCCTTAACAAACCACGCTAACAATTGACGAAATGCTATGAAACAAAAGAAAGACGAGATTCTCCCAAGATTTTGAGTTTTATTGGTATATTTCGCCAATAGATATCACGTATGAATACTTTTTTCTCGCCGGTTTTGCTTACTTCATTCGGTATTTGAGACTTGTCTGTTGTATTTTTATTTAAATCATAATCAAATTCATACTATCTGAAAGCTGAATTAATTTCCCAACTGCATATGTGCCTTTCATAGCTAAGTAGCCTTCTACATATAATCAGAGTTATTATTGTTTAAACTGAATGTATTGCGGTGTATGGATACTTTTTTCGGTAACTGTATTTGCGTTGAGTCAAACAAGGTAACACGAGTAGCAGCTGATTCTGCTATCGATCGACGTGGTTCAGAGAAACAAATGCTGATCAGGCCCAATATCCTAACGCTAGAGGTGCTCATTATGCAGCGCGTAACGTGATTTAACCAAACACAAAACTCTATTGATTTGCTATTTTTAATTAAATAAATGAATTAAATAATGAAATAAAATTGAATTAAATTATTATTCTTATAAGAAATTCCAGTTTTAAATCAAATTGTTTGCTGATGTAGAATCAGATGGCACATTTTAATGTACACATACGTATATATTTTATGTATAATCAGTGGCCACATTTTATGCATCCATGCGTAGTTAACGACCGCCAGTTTTTTAACGGTACGCCGGCAATGCTTTCTCTTGATTCGAAATTTTGATTCGGCACTTGATGTATTCACAGTGACTCAAAGTAAAACTCGGACACTTGTATATTTTCACTTTCTGAGGTTATTATTAGTATAAGAAAACAAATTAAATGAAAAACAGAGTTATTTTCAATAATTTACACTTAAGGTCATATAAAATTTGTTAAGCAAAGACAAATTATTCACGATAATTCAAAACAAAATGGAAATGTCAAAAATCATGAAAACTAGCCTCAAACTGAAATTCGGACAGTTGGTAATCCTGTGGGAAAAACGAATGAAACGCGGGGAATCACCCTTCATTTTTTCATACTTTCATTTTATGTAGGTTTTAATTAACGTAAGTTGTTAGTTTCTGTGAAATTTTATTTTACTTTCACAAAATGGCTAGACAATGTGGACAAACGTCATTACAACTCCGGGAACTTGTTATAAGTCATTTTAGAGACGGTTTGTCTGTACGAAATATTGCATCAATAGTGAAACGCAGTTACTCTACAGTTGATGATATTATAAAACACTTTAGATCCAGAAATAATGTGGAAAATAAACCAAAACTAAATGTTATACAGGGTATTCGGCCACCCCTGGGAAAAATTTTAATGGGAGATTCTAGAGGCCAAAATAAGACGAAAATCAAGAATACTAATTTGTTAATGGATTGATAACTTCGTTAAAAAGTTATTAACGTTTAAAGTTACGCCAGTACTGAATTTTTTTTAGAACGTGGGTAGGATTTCGCGAGTAGGTCTATTCGCCAAAAATTATCGTAATTGACCCGCGCAACCGAAAATAATTTGTCCAGAACGATTTGAAATTTTTTAATTTTGTCGAAAAATTTCACATTTTCTCGAATTTTTTTCTCCAAAGTGGGTAGGAATTTGAGGGTATGTCTATTCACCAAAAATGATTGTAATTGACCCCCGCAACCGAAAATAATTTTTCCAGAACGATTTGAAATCTTTTTTTTTCGTTGAAAAATTTAGGCACCTATGCCTCGTCGATTTTTCTTAAAAATTCGTTTTTAATTTTTAATAATTTTGTTTGACACCTTACAGAAAAATTGTATAATACTTTTTTGTAGGTATTCATGAACTGTACTTCAGAAAAAAATTTCATTGAAATATATTCACTATTGTAGGAGTTATGGCTATTTGAAAATTGGACCATTTTTATGGGGTTTTTCACATTTTACGGGATCAACGAGCAACTTTTCCATTATTTTTAGAATTTCTACATATTCTCTACTAAAATACGCGTTGATTGTTTTTTTAATCATTAAAATCCTTCAATCCGTTCAGAAGTTACGACGTTTTAAAGATATGCATGAAATTTCAGGGAAGCATTTCTGGCCTCACATTAGATTTTCGGTAAACAATTTTTTTCTCGAAAATGAGTATGATTTCGGGGGTATGTCTAATGACCAAAAATCATTACAATTGACCCCTGTAACTAAATATAATTTTTTTTAGTATGATTTGAAATTTTTTAATTTCGTCTAAACATTTCAGTACCTACTCGAATTTTTATCTCGAAAGTGGGTAGCATTTCAGGGGTATGTGTATCCACCAAAAATGATTGTAATTGAGCCCCGCAACCGAAAATAATTTTTCCAGAACGATTTGAAATTTTTGAATTTAATTGTTAATAACTTTTTAACGAAGCCTTCATTAACAAATTAGTATTCTTGATTTCCGTCTTATTTTTGCCTCTAGAATCTCCCATTAAAATTTTTCCCAGGAATGGCCGAATACCCTGTATAGATGAAAAACCAAATGCATTCCAGAATCCTATTGAGTACTGCTATTCTGTTAAAAATGAATCAAGATGCCATATTTGTGGTGACGTGGCAATAATTAAATTCGCATGGTGTAAGAAATCTTTATGTTTCAAACATTTTTTCAACGAGTACCACTATTATCGAAACTACATAGAGTAAGTGATATACACACTGTATGTATTTATAATTTATAAATCGCTCCACCTTTGCCACGATGTCATAGGTGGGTAATAAAAACAATTAATCTTTTCATTGCTGTTAAGAACTTGTTACTTGTTACTTGTTACTGTATAATTTAGTACAAGCCTACAGTGCTTCATTAAAATCAAAATTAGAACGGCTACTACCATAGTGGATGTACGCGCAAGATGTAAATCATGAAAATCTGCAAAACTATAAGAGGCAATTTTAAAATGTTACATACCAATGGATTTGGAATAAAATGCTCGTAATTTTTTGTCATTATGAAAATTTCAATAAAATAAAAAATTAAGTAAATAAATTTATTTTTGTTAAATTTTTTAACACCATGTTATTGTACATAAGAAACCATTAACCTCGCCCATTAACAATGTTTTCGTATGTCTTTCCGTTTTCGAGATAGCCGTTTCGAGCCAAAACTTCAAGGGGTGGTTTCACCCCTTAAACTCGAATAACCGCAGCTAAAAAAAAATACGTGTCGATTATTTTTGGCTGCTTCATAAGTGTACGAAGTTTCATCAAAATCGAAGCCGGACCGTTCGCGAAGGTTCCTTGTAAGTAGAATTTCTCATGCTGAATGAGAACCACTATTCTATGCATGCAGTTGTTCGCAGATTGCCGTTCTACAGGAGGAACTTTAAACGATAATAACTTTTTAACGAAGTCTCAATCAACAAATTGGTATTCTTGATTTTCGTCTTATTTTGGCTTCTCGAATCTCCTAACAAATTTTTTCCAGGGGTGACCGAACACCCTGTGTAAAGTATCGTGTTTCGTTGCGGTTTATTAATATCAATATGCTCTCGCAAAGTTCTTCTATTAATTGTAAAACACACGCCTAATATTTTTTTAAGAGTAACTATGCGAAATAGATTGAAAATGCGAGTATAGTCTCTCTATATGTAAAAAAGATCTCTGCAAGTAATATTTGTATCCCCACCACTAGAAGGATACCTCCGGAGTTCAGTCGTCAAGCGTAGCTCGAATAGTGTAATCTAATCTGCAATCGAATATCTGTTTCAAGATATAAACTACAATACTGACGTGTGAAAGTGACGGTGAATAATAAACTAGTACCCAAATCTACCTTCAATCAAAGATAAACTTTATTTTCGTTAGTGTCACGCGTAGAATGGGTACCGACATCTTTGATGGGTCCGGACGAACTTTCTCTCCGGCCTCGTCACCGAGGAAATACAAAATCCTTAAAAGTTAGTATGAAAGGAAAATGGAGAGAGACAGAAAAGAGAGAGAGGGACAAATCGAAGATGAAAAACGTGAAGAAAGTTAGAGCGGCCGGAAATAGATAATAAAAGTGAAGTGCCTCGCTGAGCCCGGCTAGAAATGGTCCGATGTCCAAGCAGGGGCTTGAAAGAAAACAGAGAAATGTCATACGGGTCTGGTCGGCAAGTGTTTACTAGGATTATCAGGTTCGCGCGAGATCCTAGGAAAGAGAAACTAAAGTTACCCTTGCACGCATTTCATTCACACAATGGCAAGGGCATAGTAATGGTACAATAGTCATCACACTAATAGTAACTGTAATTTCAAACACATTTTCATACCCTGACTGCAATTCGCATATTGAGTTTCGTGTTTTTGTCTGATGCTTATTCCTTTCTGCATACCATATGCATGCATATTTGAGATGTCAGGCTCGAAGTATTACCATTGTTTATGTGTGTGATTGACGTTTACTTGAAGAACTAACTCTTTTATTACATTTACGTTTATAACTGCAATAATGTTTTCACGAATAAAGCCACGGATAACAGCGAAGTAACAGTTGAAGCCAATTTACTAACATTTATACTTATAATGGGGTTTCCAATAAGGGCGGGTCGATGTTGAAATGGAATAAAACAAACTGTGTGTGAGATATTAACGAAATTTTTTTTTTATTTGAAAGGCCCATGTATGCCATTATCTATGGAATGTGACATCGTTCAAATGTCCGCCGCGGCTTCTTACGATGGTACAGATTAGAGAGGTCCAATTTTCAATGACTCTGCCGCATAGATCCGACTGACTGGGTTATGTTGACTTTGAGAGCATCGGTCGATTGTGGTTTATTGGCATAGATCTGTGACTTCAGAAAACTCCACAAGAAAAAATCTAGCGGGGTCAAATCGCACGATCTTGGTGGCCAATTTACGTCACCTCCGTGAGAGATAACCATACCCTCAAATCGTTCATGCAGAATGTCCATCGCGTCGTTCGTTGTGTGGCTCGTAGCGCCGTCCTGCTGGAACCGTCGTCCACGTCCATATCGTTCAATTCGGGCCAAAAGAAACTGATTGTCATCGATCGATAGCGTTCATCATTGACGGTGACAGAATTACCAAAGTCGTGTTAGAAAAAGTACGGACCAATGACGCCGCCGCCCCAAAATCTGCACCAAATAGTAACTTCCTGTGGATGCATTGCCACCTGATGAATCTCGTTTGGGTTGGCGTCGTCCCATATACGGCAATTTTGCTTGTTAACATAACCATTTATCCAAAAATACGCCTCGTCGCTAAAGATGATTTTTCGACCAAAATTTGGCCAAACGCTCCGAAGCTCAGTCAGCAAATAAACGCGTTTTCTATGGTCATTAACTTTGAGCTCCTGGGTCAGTTGGATCTTGTACGGGTACAGGCCCAAATCCCGGCGCAAAATTCGCCAAGTTGAAGTCTGCGATAGGCCAACTTCTTGTGCACGGCGAGGAATTATCTGCCTCGGGTTCTCCTGCACACTTTCACGGACAGCGGCGATGTTCTCGGCCGACTTGGCGTTCCTTTGACGTACGGATGTCGGCTGATTGTTTACCGAACCGGTCATCTCAAATTTGGCCACCAAACGTTGGAAAGTCGACTTTGAAGGGCCACCGCATCTGCCGTAAAATGGACGCAATGTGTGCAACGGTTGCGCTAACGAACAATCATTTTGATAATAAAGTTTTATCATTTAGACGTGCTGCTCAATCGTGTAACTTGCCATGGTGATTTGGCATTACTGGCTGAGTCACAAACAAAAAATTTGACAGACGCCGCCAAAACAACATGAACACCATAGACTACCAACATCGATCCGTCCCTATTGGAAAACCCTATATTACGATCGCATCAAATTGGCTCGTATTCGTAGAGATAGGTATACAGTATTGTCTCTATAGAAGCGACGCTCTCGGGACTCAACGCTCGGCTATATCGTGGACGAGAAACGATTCTTGATACTTTGTTGACGCCTACTGGAGGCGGCGAATGTAGAAAAGAACAGCGAGCATATGACAAAGAGGGACTGAGCGCCCGAGCATCGCCGAATTTGCTATCGCTTCCTTTGCTTCAGGTCGGCTGTAGCGAAACACAGGCGATGTTTATGCGAGCCTATACCGAATCGGTGTTCTAATTCTGACCTCTACCTCTCTTGGTAGAGGTCGCAGAATGAAATACTGATTCTGTATAGGCTCCCGTAAACATCGCCTGTGTTTCGATACAGCCGACGTGGAGTCACCTGAGCGATGCATGCCTTTGATCGCTTATTGCGTTAGTAAATGGGATCTAAATTGTATATCGTATTTGATGTCATGGTAATTATTTAGATTAGGGTACACCTCATTGATTTCGATGATTTTGAAATATGTTGTAGAAATATACATTTTGAACAACTTTTTCCTATACATATTACCCCCGCTCGCGCTTAGTTGGTGAGATATTTGCAAAAAAACTAGTGCTATTACATATTGAATTCTGCCCAGACGTGAAAACTCGTGGCCACGTATACGCTCAACGTATACACTGCCGATACGTAGACTTTCTTCTGTTTTGATTCTTTGTTTTCGATCAAACTAAGATATGTTATAAAGAACGATAAAAATTCAAAATTGACACCTGCACCCCCTCCTTGACGAATCAGGCCTTGACCTAACTTAATCTATGTTTCTAAATGTACTTCGAGATAGATTAGGTTAGGTCTGGATTAGATTATTATATTGGGGAGGGGGCGGAGGGGGTGCTCCGCCCCTCCCCCGCTTACGCGTGTCAATTTTGAGGTTTTCTAAAGGCAGCATTTTCGCAAAACAAGTTCGACAGATCAGAAATTGGTTAATTTGAACGTTTCAGTTTAACCGGTATGTACGTCGTTTGCTGGGCACACCGACCGTTTACGAAAACAGTAGATGAGCGACGATTCCGTGCTAATGCGTCGCTTTGGGCGCGTGGTTAACACTCGGTAATATGTAGTGGGAAAATTGAATATTGCATTAATTAGATTAAGTTTCGAATTTTATTAAATATTTCATAGATATTATTGCATTAGGGGTGTACATGTTAAGCACCGGTTGATTCATTAATGGGAAACACGTCCGCCATTATATTAAAAAACGCAACAAGATGATCGTTAAAATTGAATTTTCGTCGAAAGAGAAACTCTGCTATGTACCCAATATAATGGTAGGTGCGTATTCCATAGCGGGGAATATCCGCCCGTGTTTCCCGCCATGTTCGCTCTATATTTTGGGTATGAGCACCGCTATTTGGATCCACAAAGTTCATTTTGTGGTTCACCGTTAAATGCTTATAGCCTTTGTGATTCAAACAGTCATATGCCTTCCAATAGTCCGAAATGATTGTTGTCCCCGGCTTAATTTTTCGTTGTATAACGGAAAGTAACGTTTCGCTACTTCGGTCTGGAACCGGCTCAATAAAAAATTGTTTACTGGTACGATCGAAGCCTCCAAATATCCACTGTCCACTCATAAGACGACCTTTATTATATTTCCGTTTGCCAATTTTTGCTTCATCGACTTCGACAATTTGATTTTCGCCTCCTATTTGAACTGAATATTTTTCAGTCCATAAAACACAATTCTCTGCAAAAGCTCGCCCAATCAACAACTGTCGTTGTAGATACACCCAGTTCTTTCATTAAAAATGTTTGCCGGGGTGGCCGTAGCATTATGTGGTAAGCTATAAATCTGCAGATGGCCTGAATTGGTATGCGTGCATGTTGGAACCACGTATTATGTAACGCACTAATTTGTACTACGCATTCTTTTTTCACGCGTTTTTTACTACTATTCTTCGTAAAAAATGTATTCCGACATTTAAACATTAATCTCTTACGATTAAATGCCATTTCCTTCTGACATTTTGTGCAAACCATGCTTCCATGAATTACCTTTTATTCAATTAAATATCTATTAATATTCCGTAGTCGCAACAAATATTTAGAAATTCATAGTTACCTTCCGCTCAATTAAAAAATCTATTAATTTCTCATAGTCATCACAAATATGTAAAAGCTCGTATAATTTCATTATAGTTATACGTACTGTAACACTATACGCGAAAATAATGTTATAAAAGTGATTCTTTGGACGAGTTAATTGTGCGTGCTTCTTTACCTCGTGACGCGTACTGCACTAATTGTAAGGAGAAAAAAAAAGAATCAAAACAGAAGAAAGTCTACGCATCGGCAGTGTATACGTTGAGCGTATACGTGGCCACGAGTTTTCACGTTTGGGCAGAATTCAATATGTAATAGCACTAGTTTTTTACAAATATCTCAGAAACTAAGCGCGAGCGGGAGTAACATGTATAGGAAAAAGTTGTTCAAAATGTATATTTCTACAACATATTTCAAAATCATCGAAATCGATGAGGTGTACCCTAATCTAAATAATTACCGATGTCATTTTAATCAGAAAAGTGTCACGAATATGTTGATGAAGTTTGAAAAAAGGAAGAACAAAAATAAAGATAAATTTCGTTGTTGATTTATTATTGTATCTGTACTAGTTAAATCGTATCATAACTTCAGTACATATATGTATGTATCGCTCGTTTACTGCAACAGTGTTATGACTCAAAAAGATACAACTTGTGAATTTAAACTGTTTAACCAACTTATTTTACTCTGAGTTGTCTCATGGTTTCAGCAAATAAATGATAGGTCAATTAAATTACAATTCCTTTTTTTAGATGAAGATACACTTTAAAGAAAGGACAAATGTATATTATAATTTATGAAAAACAATAATAAAAATTATGTTGTATTTGATCTTAGTTAAATCAGAAAACTGCCACAGACATGTCAAAAGTTTCAAAATAAGAAAAGGAAACATAAAAAATTTGTATTATTGCACTAGTGTTGCCTTAACCCTTTGCGCTCGAGGCCGTTTCCGTGCGGACCAACCAGCAACTCGAGACGTTTCGTAGCGCTTTTGGTGACTTTACTACCTCTAACATAAAATGATTACACACGCAAAGTAACTTACAAAACTTTTATTTTTTAATATTTAATGTATCTTTACATCTTTACGAGGATAATTTGTTTAACATTATTCTTTGTAATTTTGCTTTGTATGATATTTCATGTAACAATTGCCGAGATGTAGGCCCGGCTTATCGGGACAAGTATCACAATAGTACGTCGTTTGATGTCTTTTGCCATGTCTACTTCTTTGAGAGCAGACTTTACAATCCTTCCTAACTCCCGTTAGAATGTTATGCAGTTTTCCATTTAAGCGGTCGTTTTCAGAACTGGAGGTTGAGGTTGAAGATCGAGCACGTGTCTGATGAAAATCTCCAGTCAATTGCTGAACTAAGGTTTTCACATACCTCAAGTGACTAAGCGGCTGTTCTCCTCTCTGCTGTTTAGTCATTTTATAAAGTAAATACGAATTTATTGAGCAAATTTCAAGCCCCCAAAAAAACAGTTTACGCCACCATTTCAAGGATTTTCGTAAGAAACAGTACGTTGCAGCTAATTGATCTGCACGATCGACACCACCCATATGTTTTATATAATTTATTACTACATTAGGCTTCTTGACGGTAACTTCAAACCACCTCGTAACATTCTTCTCACAAAAGTCATTCCTGCATTGTTCCAATTCGTCAAGCACGTGACAACCCTCTTGTCCTTCCATGATAAAACTAATGTATTTCCCTTGCGGAATGCTACTGTCGATTTCCTGCCGAATTTTGGTTTTTTGATTTGGTTTGGCAAATGCTTCCTATTTGTTAGTATTGTTCCTGACAAGTGGCACTTCAATTTCAGTAACTCTTCAGCTAGGATAAAGCTGGTGTAGTACCGATCGGTGAACATGTGGTGTCCTTGACTACCAGGCACTTTCTCCAGAAGCACCGTATAAAGGTGCAGCGGTATTCTTGCAGATATCGGAAGGTCAGGCCTTATCAATTTCTCCGTGGTAAGACTTCCATAATAAGGAAGAATGCCACAGATATAACCAGTATTTGAGTCTGCCATTGTGTAAACCCTAATACCCCATTTCGTTGGTTTCTTCGGGTTGTACGTGATAAAAGAAACCCGACCTTTGAATTTGATAGTGGACTCATCCACACAAATTTCTTCTCCCGGTGTAAAATACTTCAAAAGCTTGGAATTTATATATTCTAAAAAGCAGCTTACTAGCTGCAAACGGGTTCTTGGACCTGCATCTATTGTTGGGATTGTTTTTAGATGAAGCATCCAAAAAATCTGGCTGAATGTATCTCTGGTAAATTTGTTTGAATAAAAAGGTATGTAACTGACATCATTCCGTGACCAGTACTCTTGCAAATTCGCGAGCGGCATTGTCCCCATATTTATTATAACGCCAATAAATGCCCACATTTCTTCGGTAGTCACACTGCCAAGTTCGCCATATCGAGTATGGTGATAGCGTCTTGTTCTCTAACTTTCTTCTAGCGTAATTATTTGTTTCTGTAACTACTTCATTTACGAGTTCATCAGTAAAAAATAATTTAAAAAAATCTAACGGTTCTTTCGTGTCTGCGAATATGTGCGGTCCTGCAGGATTATTGCCGGCTATAAACGGTATTCTCTGGGGTATTTCTTCGGATTCTGGACAGCTAATCCATTCGGAACTGTCGGATTGTGGGTCTTCTCCAGCATCACTGTTACTGTCACCTTCACTGTCTATTATTCTAATTTTTCGCCTTCTTACACCTCTTACTTCATCATTATCATCATTACTGCTCGCGTTTTCTCTATCGTCAAGTTCTCTGTGTATAGATGTAATTTTCTCGTTTAGCAACTCTAAATCAAACTCATCTTCACTAGAGCTTATTTCATTATTACGTTCCATGGTAATGGGGATCAAAAACTTCAACTTTTCTAGACTCTTTGCCACGGCTGTCAGGTTCGAACTGAGACCGAAAATGCAATCCGGTTCGTGGTTGCGTACTAATTTCAGATAAGAAAGTCTTATCTCCATTTGAAGGGATATCATTTCACACTTCATAAGAATATACAAACAGAGCGTAGGAACTCACGTCGAAGAAACTAAACGTAAACAACTACCGCCGCGCATCAAGTTACCGCAGCGTACGAAGTGGTGAGCGACAGTCACCTCTCGAGTTGCGGCATCAAATCGCGTGGTGAGTGAGACTCACTTCTCGAGTGCAAAGGGTTAATAATTTGAACCCGTATCGTATGACAATGTTCGACGACCGATCGTCAAGCGTGCCGCTATCTTGGGGAACCGCCCGTAGGAAGGCACACTCGTCGGTACAGCGAGTGCTGGGTTCTAACAGTACGCAGTGGGGATAAGTAGAGGGGATACGATATTTGCCTATATTGTCGACGAGTTCCGAGCTTATATAGAGAAAATACTGTATCACACAGAAAACTTTGTGACGAAAGTCACTCATCGGCGCCACGACCCCGGTAACCCGCCATCCACTGGCTCCGCGACCGGCCGCACGCGGGCAACTTCGACTGTGACCGCGATGTGGCGCCGCGCTGCTAACCTTTCTCGCAGCAGGTTTCGCGTGCGGCCGGGGATATAAGAGGAGCCCTGAGGCTCGTTTGGCCAGCATTCATTCATCATACAACCGTCAGAGAACGAAGACTGCTCGACACTCCTCCGCATCTGCACCTAGCAAGTGCCCTAACAAACGACTACCCAAAAGGAACACGACACACGCACCCGACCAGGACCTGCAAAAAGGACACGGAATTAATTCGGACAATCCAGATACCACACACATCACACAGCGCTGGCCACCGGGCCAGAGAAACTGGCATTTCGCCATCGCCAGTCAGCTCGACAAAATGGCGAACCATACATTCAAACTGTAAGACGCCAGACAGCGTCACTATCAGACTCAAGGAGATTCTTCACCGCGTCACCCTGCCAAGACGTCCCGGCTAAACCACCGCCATCACCATCAATGGACACAGTGAACAAAGAAGAAACAGACCAGGGAGGCTTCCTGTTCCCTAGGAAAAGGAAAACCTCCAGGGAAGCACCAACAACCCTAACACCCGAGGCATCGACCAGCAAAGCCACAACAGCAGCCACAACCATCACCCCAGTGTCCAACAGGTACACCATACTGTCGGACATCTTCGACGTAGGACACGATAGCATAATCACCCCACCACAGGTAACTCCGACCGTACCAGTCAAGCCACCTCAAGGTAAGCCTCCACCAATTTTCATTCACTCAATGATCAAGGATCATAAGGCATTCTGCCACCTGATAGAAAACACGGTTAAAGACACCTTTGAGGTCAAATACTTATCTAACCAGGTTAAAATCACGCTCAATTCAATCAATGACCACCTCGCGGTAAGAGAACTAATAATCAGTAATAACCTACAAATGCACACCTACACACTAAACGCAGACAAAACCATAGCAGTTGTCCTTAAAGGACTCTCTAAACTTCCCACTGACCAGATCCTAAAAGAAATTCAGGCCAAAGGGTTAAACGCCCTAGCCTGCACAGAATTAAAACGAAAAGAGGCAAGCTACCTAGCCACATACAAAGTAATATTCTCAAGGGGCACCACCCTCCAACAAGTGAACCACATAAGAACCCTAGGGCACAGCAGAGCCTATTGGGAAAAATATAATAACTCAAGACCATACATACAGTACTTTCGCTGTCAGGCTTTTGGCCACTCTTCGGCCAACTGCACAAAAACTCCTACCTGTGTCAAATGCGTAGGCAAACTTCCCACCAAAGAATGCACCAAACCTCCAACCACCCCAGCTACTTGCTGTAATTGCCATGGCCTACACCCGGCAAACTACAGCCAGTGCCCCTCACTCCTAACCTTCATTCAAAAAAAGAACTCACTCCATATCACCCACATCCCCCCCATCCAAACACATTCCAGCACCTACCCCGCCTCAACCTACTCCTGTCAGCATGAAACCAACCTACTCCCACTCAGTGCCCCTGCAACCACACACAAGACATATGCAGCTGCTGCAGCTGCAAGACAAAACCCTAAACCCATCCCTAGCGAAAACACTCCTGAACTGTCGGATCTCTTCGCCAAAGCTCAGACCATCAACGAGCTGATTGACATATCCAGCATAGGCGCCGCCTTAGATCACCTTTACAATAAACTATTAACGCGTTGAGCGCCACGCGGTTTTATAGCGACTTCCCCGTCAGGCCGCACACGCAGCTGTCGTAGCACAGCAATGCGAAGCGCAATACTGGCAAATTAGAATTTACTCAATGGAAACTTTAAAACGTATTAGGGCCATTGTTTTTTTAGCGTAGTGGAAGGTATTTCTGTTCGAAAGGGAATGCTTATATAAGCATTCATTCTACACGTTAGGCCTCTCGCCTGTTTTGTTTACAGTTTGGCCCGCTAGAGATAAGATTACATTGAACTCCACTTCGGGCCGCGGCTCTGCTTAGGCTACGGCAAAGAAGGATAAACACCGTAGAAATGGCCTACGTTATTCATTTTAGAAATATATTACTATTTCATTCAGTCCTCTATAGTTCTTGGTCCAGTGCACACGAAAGTTTTTTCTTAGCCTTCAAAATGTCAGTTCATGATTCTGAAAGTGACAATAGCGAAGTTATTTTTGCTAGAAGGCGGTATAGAGTCCCGATTTTTCCTTCATCATCAGAGGAAGAAGAAGAACGTGTTGAAGAGTGGAGTGATCCGAGTGGAAATCGACCAAATATTCAACCTTTTGTCTCTCCTTCTGGATTTGTGATGGATGACATAAGTCTAGGGTCGGATGCAGGAGTGGAACATTGTTACGAGCTATTTGTGCCGGATACTTTAGTCGAAGAAATTGTGGTGCAAACGAACTTGTATGCGTCACAACAAGTGGAAGCTGGCTGCTCGAAGCGCTTGCAGAAGTGGACACCAACGAATAAGTATGAAATGAAGCGATTCTTGGGGCTAATTTTATGGATGGGATTGGTGAGATTACCGGCCATACATTTATATTGGTCGCATGATCCAGTTTACATGCAAACATTCCCAAAAGGTGTCATGTCGAGAAACAGGTTCGAACTGTTACTAAGATTGTTGCACTTTGCCGACAATACAAAGGATAATGGATCCAACCGTTTGTTCAAAATCCAACCACTTTTAGACGCACTGCAAACAAATTTCAAAAAATATTACAACCCGTCGGAGGAGATATGCATCGATGAATCGTTGATTCCGTTCCGTGGCCGTATTATATTTAGGCAATATTTAAAACAGAAGCGCCATAAATACGGAGTGAAAGTATATAAATTATGCTGCGAATCCGGCTACACATATGCCTTTCGTCTGTACGCGGGAAAATCTTTTGAAGAACAAAATACGCCCACTAAAATAGTGATGTTCCTTTGCAGGGACTTATTCCATAAGGGACACACGTTATATACCGATAACTGGTATACCAGTTTAGAATTGGCAGAAAAGCTAATTGAAAAAAACGTACATTTAGTGGGAACGTTACGTTCGAATCGGCGAGGAAATCCGGCGCAGGTGATTTCCAAAAAGTTAAAATGGGGAGAGGCAATTGCAAAGCAAAACAGAAAAGGAATAACCATTTTAAAATGGAAGGACAAGCGGGATATACTAGTTCTGCCAACGAAACATTCGTCGGAAATGGTGAATGTTCAGAGCCGATTAGGGAACAAGTTGAAACCCAGAATTATAGTGGACTATAATAGAGGAAAGGCGGCTGTGGACTTATCTGACCAGATGAATGGTTATAATAGTCCACTAAGAAGATCTCTAAAGTGGTATAAGAAACTGGCTATTGACCTTTTGTTAAATACTGCAGTCTTAAATAGTTTGATTTTATTCAAACATATAACGATGAAGAAAATCAGCATTACGGAATTCCGGAAGAAATTGGCGGTTTATTTGACAAACTGCAAGGAAGCCGACGTTCCATCCAGCAGCATTGCAACCAGCAAAAAACATCACAAACTGCAGACAAAACCTGGCCGAGTTTCAGCAGTGAGAAAATATTGCAAATCGTGCTATGAAGAAAATGCGGCACAGAGTGGCAGAAAAATAGCACGAAATTTAACCAAACAGGTTATAACATTTTGTGACACTTGTGAGGGACAACCATTTTTATGTTTACCTTGTTTTAATAAAATCCATTAAAGTTTTCTGAAAAAATGTTTAATTTTCACCTTTGTTATCATATTTTATAGTGTCAGTTACCGGTGACTGACGTGGCCTGAACGGAAAGGTCGGTATCAGTCACCGGTGACTGACGTGGCATTCAACGTGTTAATTTGCAAAACCAAGGCCCAAAAACTTCAAGCATTCTTAGAAGCTGCCAAATTAATCAATGGCTAATCTACCAACAAAAATCTTACTCTGGAATGCCACCAGTATTCTCAATAAAATTCATGAACTCCAAATATTCCTCGAACACCATCAAATCCATATTGCTCTTGTATCAGAAACTTGGCTTAAGGATACTGACATTGTAAAAATAACTAGATACAGAGTCATAAGAAACGACCGGATAACACCTCGCGGAAGCGTCGCCATCATCATCCATCAATCCATAGCATACAACAACATCCCACAACCTTTCTTAGACAATTGTCAAAGGAATTTTCATTGAAATCCCATCCACTCCAAAAATCATAATAGGGTCCGTATACCTCCCACCAAACAAAAGATTCACGCAGCATGATTTAAACGCACTAACCACACACACTGCCAGATACATCATTGGAGGCGATTTTAACGCAAAACACCTCAGTTGGAACAACACCTCAACCAACTCCAATGGCAAAACAATCTACACACACATGACAAAAAATAGCTACCATATTCTGCACAGTGACACATACACACATCAGCAACCCAGAGCCAGATCATCCAACATAGACATTTTCCTCACCAACTCACCTCACTATTCTGAATGCCACACCATATACGATCTCCCTTCAAACCACCTCCTGGTAATCCTACAACACACAAACAAAACCACTCACTTTACGAACTGTACGGTCTCAAACACTAATTGGCAGCAATTCCGTAACCAGTGCAACAGATACTCAATAAACCCACACATCAATAACACCAATGATATAGACAGAGAAATTAACAGACTTCAAAACACCATCACTACAAACTAAAACGCAGCTACAACCAAAAACTGCTTTTGCTCCAAAATAATCAAGCCCGACCTAAAACTTATAAACTTAATCAAACTCCGCAACAGGTACAGACGTAGATTCCTACGTTCACTTAACCCACTCCACAAGCACCTTAGAAACTTGCTTACTAATCAGATACAAATTAAAACCAAAGATATCAAAACACACGCATGGCAGCAAAAACTGAGGCAAGCAGAGACAAACCCCAACTCTCTATGGTCACTATACAAATCCCTCAAAACCAATCACGCTACAATTCTACCACTGAACAACAACGGCACTACAGCTTACACTAATCCAGAGAAAGCCGAAATGCTGGCTAGTACCTTCCAGCTTCAACCTCCGACCACCTCCAACTCCCCTATAGACATAGAAGCAAACCACTTTACAAGAACCATAACCTTCGCTTCAACAGCTCCCCAAGACAACTTCCGTATCACACCAGCGCTCATCCACAAGCACATAAAGAATCTAAATAATAAGAAATCCCCTGGACCAGACAACATAACATCCATACAACTCAAAAACCTTCCACAAAAAATCATAACACAACTATATTACATCTACAGACAATCCTTCCAGCTTGCCTACTTCCCCACCAAGTGGAAGATGGCAAAAATCATCCCATTACCAAAACCTGGCAAATCCAAACTAAATCCTAACAATTACAAACCAACTAGCCTTCTCAGCCTACTGGGCAAGATATACGAGAGGATCATATTAATGCAGCTAACCAGTCACCTTCATGCTCACAGCATCCTGATACAAGAATAATTTGGCTTCCGAGCAAACCACTCCACCATCCACCAGGTGCTCCGACTCCAAGAAGACATTGCCTTCGAAGTCAACAAGAATAGATCGGTGGTACTAATACTCCTAGACCTCCAGAAAGCTTTTGACTCCGTATGGCACAATGGCCTTCTCCTGAAACTCCATAGATACAACATACCCTTGCATACCATTAAAATAATACAAAGTTTCCTTACAGACAGAAGAATCACAGTTTCCCTCAACGGCTCCCAATCCTCACAAAAACCTATTTACACTGGGATCCCCCAAGGCTCAGTCCTAGGCCCAGTATTGTTCAACATCTTCATCAACGACATCCCCAAAAATCCAAACACCAAAATTGTCCTCTACGCAGACGACACAGCCATATATGCTTCTTCATGGGTTCCAAACCAGGCAGTTAAATACATTCAAACTCACTTGGACCAAATTTCTCAATTCATCGACGCTTGGAAACTAACCCTTAATCCCATAAAAACCGAGGCCATACTATTTACAAGGAAAAAATCCCCCACCGCAACAAACATTCAGGTCAATAACCACTTCACACAATGGTCTACCAAAGTCAAATATCTAGGCATATGGTTTGACAAAAGACTCAGCTACCCAACATACAAGATAGAGAGCTTTATACTGTATAAAAACAAATGTGGTCACTTGATAACTTCGACAAAAAATCGATGGTTAAAATATTTTCGAATTTTTTAAAAATCGAATTTGCATCCAAAAATTCTGAAAAAATTCTCAAACATGTACATCAATCGATAGAATAACCATGATTTTTTTCATAATCTTTAATTGAGTAGAACGGGAGATATTAAGGATAAACCAAAAAATGATTTTCATCCCGTAATTACCCCTGTAGTAGAGATACCGGATTGAAACTTTGGGAAAAGGGGTTTCTTTGAACCACCTATCGAGTGGTATTAACCCCGTTCAATTTGGTTTGGGGGCACTTTTACCATGCTTATTCGGCTAGATCCTTTGAGCTCAATCAGCCAATTGGTTTCTGAGATATCGTGGTTGCCAATTTGTAGAACATGGTTTTGAGAAAATCACGTTTAAAGTTTTTGTACTGTTTGATGAGGTTTGAATGAAATTATTGATTCTTACTAATTAATCAGCCAATCCGGGTCCATAAATGGCTCCTTCCTCTGTCTCGTGAAATTGATTTTTGTCAGTCAGTGCTTCTCTTCTAGCAGTCCTAGCTTTTTTTGAAGCGGCTGACGCTCGTCTTTCGGAACGGTCAATTCTATTTTGGTCGCGCAACATTGCATATGGCTTTACTTGCTGTCCGATTTTGACACCCATCGGTGATTTCAACCGTAGCGGTTCCAGCATGAATATGTTTTGGAGCAAAAGTCCAAATCAATGAATTTAGAGATTCATTATTATTTTGCGTTTCTGCTCCTAAGCACCGCTCTAACAAATCCTGTGATGAAAGATTTTCATATACAGGTTTTATAGCTTTTAAAACTTCATCACAAAGAGGTGGTTTATCATGACTAAATTCCTCGAGCGATCCAGCAGTCTCTGCGTTACGCTACTTACACCAGCTTGAAGGTCTCGGAGGGCAATATGTGTGCTGAGGATTTTCGTCACTCGAAGCGTAATGATAAAATGTTGACCATACAGCCTTCTTCGTTTCTTCGATCGAGTGACAATGTCTTCTAATAGCCAAACCATAGTAAATTGTCAAATCACCGATAATCTTGTCAGTCAATTTTCCTTTGCCTTTCCCACCTATGCCTTTACTCTGCTTTTTCATGCTGCGTAATCTTGTCCGCATTCTTTTTGCAACATGCCCAATACTCTCTTTTTTTTGTATACAGTGGCGTGCAAAGTTCCCGGCCAGATGGTTTTTGCAATTTTTCTTCCAAAAGAAAAGCGTTAAGAAATTTTTATTACTATCATATATAAGAGCATATTATGTGAAAGGATACTACAAAACAAATCGGCGCTATTTATTTTTCTTAGGTGTTTATTTGCAGAATAAGTAAATTAACGTGTTCAAAAGTTCCCGGCCAGTTTCGATTTATGTACAGACTCAGGTCTGTAAAGGTCAGTAAGTGTTTACATTCAAATAATATTGTGTAGTATTATTACTTGAGTTGACAATCAGTCGCTGAAACGTAAACATGGTTCGAAACACATCTGTCGAAGTACGTAAAATTGTGATAGAGTTGTCGTTAAAAGGAAAGTCGTCTCGCGAAATTGCTTCAACATTGTCTATCGGGAAAAGTACAGTGAACGATATAATCAACAGATATCGCGCAGGGAATGGCGTAAAAGATCGAGCGCGAAGTGGAAGGCCTCGAAAGACCACCAAAAGAATTGATAGGATCATAAAACGTAAATCAGTTGCGGACTCAAAGAAGACAGCTAGCGATATTGCAGCAGAACTACAAGAGGAAAATGTTGCTAATATTAGTCGATGTACGGTATCAAGACGACTACATGATGTAGGACTATTTGGTAGAGTTAGTGTTTAAAAACCACTAATCAATAAGAAAAATAAAGTAGCCCGATTAAAGTTTGCTGAAAAGTATTGTAACTGGACTGTTGAAAATTGGAAAGCTGTTCTTTTTTCGGATGAATCTAAATTTAATTTATTCGGCAGCGATGGGAGACAATATGTACGACGTCCAGTTGGCACAAGAAATGATTCCAGGTACCAAACACCAACTGTTAAACATGGCGGAGGAAACATTATAGTATGGGGAGCTTTCTCTGCTCAAGGACTTGGTCCTCTTATAAAAATTGAGGGTATTATGAACGGTGTCATGTATAGACAGATTTTAGAAACTCATATGCTACCAGATGTTGAAAGAAAAATGCCTGAAAATTGGATCTTTCAGCATGATAACGACCCCAAACATGCATCTAAAATCGTAAAAGAGTGGTTGTCTACAAATAAAGTACAAGTTTTAGACTGGCCTTCTCAATCTGCCGACTTAAATCCAATTGAGCATCTTTGGGGAGAGATGAAACGTCGAATGAAAAATCATAGAAGTTCTAATAAGAAACAATTTTTTCAAAATTTAATAGAAGAGTGGAACAAAATACCACACGACTACATTACTCGGTTAATTGAATCCATGTCTCGTCGCTCTGTTGCTGTTATTGCTGCAAAAGGCATGGCTACGAAATATTAGTCATATGTTAAATAATGTATCGCTAAACTATTTTTTTTATTAAACACACTGGCCGGGAACTTTTGAACACGTTAATTTACTTATTCTGCAAATAAACACCTAAGAAAAATAAATAGCGCCGATTTGTTTTGTAGTATCCTTTCACGTAATATGCTCTTATATATGATAGTAATAAAAATTTCTTAACGCTTTTCTTTTGAAAGAAAAATCGCAAAAACCATCTGGCCGGGAACTTTTGCACGCCACTGTATATACGCATTTATGCAGCGGACTGATAAGGCCGATCCGCGTCAGGTGCACATGCTGACGTATATCAGTCAGTTTACGATCTAGATCGAATACCTTACAGGAGTCTGTTGAAAATATGATATACAGGGTGGGGCAATTTTACACGTTGAGCGCCACGCTGATTTTTAAGGAAGTCCCCGTCAGGCCACGCGCGCTGCTTAGAAGCGCTGGTATTGTAGGGCCAATGTTTCTTATCGCAGTAGAAGATAGTTTGCGTTTAGAACGTGATCCTTATAGGCATTCATCCAACACGTTACGCGCCAAGTCTGTTTTGTTTCCTTTACCGTTTGGTCCGCTAGGTAACCCCAACCGTCTCAGTCAAGCCGCCTCAAGGTAAGCCTCCACCAATTTTTATACACTCCATGATCAAGGATCACAAGGCATTCTGTCACTTAATAGAAAATACGGTAAAAAGACACCTTCAAAGTCAAATACTTATCTAACCAGGTTAAAATCACGCTTAACTCAATTAATGACCACCTCGCGGTAAGAGAATTAATAATCAAAAATAACCTACAAATGCACACCTACACACTAAACGCGGACAAAACAATAGCAGTTGTCCTCAAAGGACTCCCCGAACTCCCCACTGACCAGATCTTAACCGTTTTAGTGACAGGGTTTTTTAAAGATCCATGTAGAATTGTGTCATGAAGCGCGGTAGCGCTTCCTTCATTTATTTGCGAATAATGCCGATCGACGCGATCGCGCTGGTCTTTTTTTTCGTCGAAATATGCCACCCGGCGAGCTCGCGCTTCAAATTGATAGGCAATTTTTAATCATAATAATTTCATCAGTTGCATCAGAATCGTTATACTGACCACTCAAAAGTTTGCGAAATATTCGTGTTTGACGTTTTTCTTCGATAACATTTTATAATACAGATTTTGGTCTTTCAATTGAAGAGGTAATATATACATTAGTTTGTTTTAATTAACATGTTCTTCAGCACGTCACATGAACATGGGTGAAGGGTATACTTCCGTGGAGCGGTAGCCAAAATATAGGCAACAAATGTGTTAATTTTTTATTTATTATTTGTGTATCCCTTGTAGGGCAATGAATACGAAAAAGAAAATAACGATGTCACGTTCGAGATCTAATTCAACTTGTGATTCTGACGATAGTAGTAGGATCGTTCCAGTCTCAAAAAGAAAGATAATATACACTTTTGATACATCTAGTAGCGAAGTTAGTATTCCGTGCAATTTTACCAGTTCTGCGACATGTGAAAGTGTTTCTACGGATGGTATAGATGAACAAGAGAATTCAGTTCGCTTTACTGAAGATATTGGGCCACAATCACCGCTAACTAACGAATCTAAACCTATCGATTATATTAATCTGTTTTTCGATTCGTCTTTGTTAACAATAATGGTTTGCGAAACAAATAAGTACGCCGAAGAACTAATAAAATCACTTGACATCACCCGTGGATTTCGAATGAAGCAGTGGAAACCAGTTACTTTACTCGAAATGTAGGCGTTTTTGTCAGTTTTGTTGGAAATGGGAATAACGAAGCAACCAACAATGTTTTCTTATTGGGCCGAAAATTCAAGGAGCATACCCTGGTTTTCAAAGATGTTTTCGCGAAATAGATTTTAGCTTATTCTTCAATGTTTTCACTTAGTTGATAATAAAGAATGTTTCCCACCAGGTCATGAAAAGTACGACCCATGTATAAAATTTATGCCAATAGTTGAATATGCGAATATGGTATTTAAATTGTACTACAAACCGCATAAAGAATTATCTATCGACGAATCTTTAGTAGAAACTTTATGTCATTCGAACATCATGCAATATATACCGAATAAAAAACACCACTGGTGGGGTATCAAATTTTGGATGCTTTGCGACGCAGTATCCAAATATTGTTTAAGTTTTTACTGTTACAAGGGGGCTAAAGGAAAAACTGATACTACTAAGTCACGAGAACATGGACTTGGATATGAAGTCGTTATAAATTTATTGGAGCAAAGCCAGTATTTAAATAAAGGGCATCATGTATTTGTCGATAATTATTTTAGTAGCATCGCTTTGGCCAAATATTTGTATTGCAAAAATACATATTTAACGGGAACAATTAGAACTAATGGAAAAGGCGTACTTAGTGATATAAAAACAACTAAGCCTAATGAAGCAAAATATGCTCGAGATGGTGAAGTACTTTTGTGTGGCTATCGCGAAAATAAGTCTGTAAAAAAACCGGTATTGTTAACCCTTTGCACTCGAGGGCTCCGGAGCGGAGCCATTTAAAATTTGTCTTCAAACTCGAGGGCTCCGCTACGGAGACAATGCAAATAATTTTCAGTTTTTAACATAAGAACAAAAACAAATCGTAAAAACTAGTTGTAGGATGTTTCGCTGTTGGTGACAAATGACGGTCGCAGCTCGCAGATTGTTATGCTCTCGATAACAGCAAATAATCGCGGTTTGAGCAACATTCTGTTGTCCGCACTTGGATGCAAGTGAGTTAAGTCCTATTATTTAGTAGTACAGTGTATCAGATTCGAGTTTATCTGTTGTTTTTATATTTTGAATTCATATTTATATCCCCGATATGGCAAATAAAAGAAAAATTTGTGAAAATTATAGTGATATTGAAAGTAGTAGCGATGAATTAGAATTTGAAGTTTCTAGTGAACATAACATAAATAATATAGACGCTCTTACCCATGATAACGCAGACAATATTGAACTAAACCATGAATCCGATTCTAATGATAGTGATATATTTCCTGTTGTACGACGATACATACCGAGAATTGAAAGTGATACCGGAGAAAATGTAGAAGACACAGCAGATTCAACTGGAAATGACGAATGGATAGATGTTTCGGAAGTGGATAATATTCCATCTCCTATGGATTTCGATATTTCACCTCGAATTGCCGGACCACAAATTTCCAACGATATAAAAGAACCATTAGATTTTTTTCGATTATACTTTACGGATACATTGATTGATTCCATAATAAAAGAGACAAATGATTAGGCAAATTCAAAACTGCGAGGAAAGCAATTGTCAAAGAGATCAATATGGAATACAGGAGTGATGTTAATCGGAAAGAATTTCTGGCCTTCATTGGAGTGATCTTGTATATGGGAACCATGTCGGTTGCAAATCTCCAGTAATATTGGTGTACCAAATTCACCAGTAAAATTCCATTCTTTTCAGACGTATTTACCCGAGATAGATTCCAACAAATATTTTGGATGCTTCATTTACACAAAAATGCACCAGTAGGCAGAAATACATGCTTAAGGACCCGCATTCAAAAGGCTAATATCTTTTTACAATACATCAACTAAAAATTTTCCGAACATTTTGTACCTTATCAGTCGATTTGCGTTGATGAATCCATTATAAAATTTAAGGGGAAAATATGTTTTATGACATATAATCCAGCTAAACCCACTAAATGGGGAATTAGAATTTACGTTCTGGCCGACTCAAATACCGGTTATGTTTATTCGGTTTTGCCTTATTACGGCAGTATTACTTCTGAAAATCTCATAAGACCTGATCTGCCTGTCAGTTCCAGAATTCCCTTAGACCTGTATAGAAAACTATTGGACAATGTTCCTAATGCTAAAGGTTATCACATGTATACCGACAGGTATTATACAAGCATACCCCTTGCTGAAGAACTGCTAAAAATGAATTGTTTCCTCACCGGCACAATAAAAACAAATAGGAAATATTTACCAATGGTAATAAAAAAAGCGCAATTTGTAAGAGACAGAAAAACAGTGGCTTACAGAAAAGGCAAAACCCTAGTTCTCGCATGGAAGGACAAAAGGATTGTAACTTTGTTAAGTACTCGTAATGAAGCGGGTTTGATATCGGTTGATAGAAGAGTACGTGGTGGTGAATTAGTCAGAATACAAAAACCTAAAATTGTTATTGATTACACAAAAAATATGCGTGGAGTAGATCGGGCCGACCAATATGCTGCAACATATTGTTTTTTGAGAAAATCCCTGAAATGGTGGAGGAAATTATTCTTCTGGTGGATGGAAATGTGTACAGTAAATTCATACATATTGTACACTTCTGTTAAAAAAATAAATAATGAAAAACCAATGTCACATTTGAAGTTTGTAAAATTGTTGGTGGACCAATTGATTGGGAATTTTCGACAAAACAGCACATCTCGAAAATACACTTACACACCAAATACGGAGGGCAGGCTCAACAACCACCTACACATTATACGTTCTGGAACCAAGAAAGATTGTGTAGTGTGTTCCAATAGAAAAATTCCGGGTGAAAGACGGCAGACCCATTATTTTTGTGATACCTGTCTAGAAAAGCCAAGATTACATATTGGCAATTGCTTCGAGAGGTATCACACTTTGGACGATTACAAAATGTAATAATTTTATAATTTTTTGTTTTTTTATATATCATAACATTTGTATTCATAAACAATTAAAACAATAATAACATACAACGATGACTTTTCTTTTAATGCGAATATCATTAACTTACATGTGAATATGATCTTTTCACTAAAATCGCTTCGAGTTGCTGGTAATATGAATGAAAAAAAACTTCGAGTGCAAAGGGTTAATTTCGACGCATGCTTCTGATGGCAATACTATTGTAATCAAAAAACGAAATGGAAATGAACGAAGTAAAGTAAAATCATGCATCGTTGATTGTTATAATTGTTATATGGGGGGAGTCGACGAATCAGACAAAATGTAAAAATGGCAACGTGAAGGCTGTTCCGCAACGATGTGAAGCTGCCCCTACGAACGAGCGGATGCGAGATCCCGTGCCTTCCGGTTGCTGAGAAACCGGTAACGATTTGAAGAGGAGAACTACGATAGATCTCGTGACGAACGAACGTATTCAAAGCATCATTGTCAATAAAGTTCATAGTTTGCGTTAACAGTTGTGTGATGTTGAATATTTGTTGTGTTAACATGAGTTTCTGGAAAAACGCCCCGGCGCAACAATATCAACAAAATTAAAACGAGGAGAAATCGTAGCAAAAGAAAATAACCAAGGAATAACCATTTTGAAATGGAGAGATAAGGACATCCTAGTTCTATCGACAAAGCATCGTCAGAAATTTTGAATGCCGATCAGGAAACAAGTTCAAGCCACAAATTATAGTAGACTACAACAGACAAAAGGCAGCTGTCGACTTATCCGACCAAATGAATGCCTACAACAATCTATTACGCAGGACCATAAAATGGTATAGAAAACTAGCCTTCGAATTGTTATTAAATACTACGGTTGTAAATAGTTACATTCTATACAAAGATATTACGAAACAGAAAATTAACATTACTGAATTCCGGAAAAAATTAGCAGCATACCTTACAAGTTGTGAAAAAGAAGACATTCCATCGAACAGAATTGCAAGAAGATCTAAAAAACAACACAAACTCCAAAGAAAACCGGAAAAAGTCTGCTAAGTACGAAAATATTGTAAATTATGTTATGATAAAAATGTAACAAAAGATGGTAAATGGCCAGGAAAAAGACTAAGCGAGTTGTCAAATTTTGTAATACCTGTAAAGGAGAACAGTTTTTATGTTTACCGTGTTTTAATGAAATCCATTAATCCTGTAATGAGTCAAAATTAAGTAAATTTTAAATAAATTTTCTGCAATTCCATAAAACAGTGTAAATTTTATAGTTCTATATCATGTTACACGCTGTCAGACGCGGCCTAAACGGAAAGTCTAGTATCAGCCAGCGATGGCTGACGTGGCGCTCAACGTGTTAAACAGGTCACCTGAATAACTCGCTTGTTTTTGAAGACAGGAGAAAATGCATTAGACCAAACTTACTTGGTATCGGGGGGCTTATAATCTGGTATTACCAATTTTCCTGTAGGTGGAGGCGTCAAAGAGATATGAAGGTCAACTCTGTTTTTTTACTTACATTCCGATAGAGTGTTTCAAGGCGAATACAATGACCTATTATTAAGGTTATCCAAGGTCACCCAAAGTCAACTGCAATAAAAAATAAATTGTCTCAAAGCACTCTTCTAACACTTAGATATTTTGATACTGCTACTACAAGTGTTCAAAATGGCGACCTTGAACATGGATACATAATCTAAATCGTTGCAATACTGATGATACTGCTTGGCAAATTTCATTTGTATCTATTACAGAGCAAGCTCTTCTTATACGTTCTTGCATGTCAAGTTTGGTAGTTGGTTTTTCACGGTACACTTCTGCCTTTAATTTTCTCCACAAATAAAAATCGAGAGGTGTCAGGTCTGGGGATCGTGCCGGCCATTTGTTACTTCCTGATCGACCTATCCAACAATCTCCAAATTTTCTATTTAGAAATTCTGTAACATTGCGTGCTGAATGAGTTGGACATCCGTCTTGCTGGATTGTCGTATATCCAGTGAAGTGTCTTCTAACAATTCTGGCAAAACGTCTTCTAAGATTCTTAGGTACTTACTACTATTTAGCGTGTCATCAATAAAATATGGACCAATTGTTTTATTATGAAAAAGGCCGCACCAGACGTTTACAGACCAAGGTCTCTGTTTGTCGACTTCTCTCAACCATCGTGAATTATCTACTGACCAGTAAGGTAGTTAATTGCTCCATGGTTTGTAAATGTGGCCTCATCGGTAAATAACAGTTTACTCAAGAACATTTCATCGTCTTGTAGTTTTCGTAAGCCCCATTCACAAAATTGTAAACGTTTTGTATAACCATTTTCAGTTAATTGTTGATGAAGTAATATGTGAAATGGATGAAATTTGTTAATGTGTAATATTCGTAAAATACTTCGTCGACAGTTGTCTTGTACTAACATATGGATCTCGTATTACAGCTGCTACAATATTTATCGAGTTTCCATTATTAGTTGCTCGTTTGGCAAGATTACGTGTTTTGTTATCCACAGTTCCAGTTTCTTGAAACTTTTTTATAATGTTTGTAAAGACAGAAAGTGAAGGTCTATTATTACGATCGAGAAATCTTTCACCATACAAACATACCGCTTCCCTTATAATTCTATGACATTCACCATAAATAAGAACCATTTCTACTTTCTCTGCTATCGTGTAACGCATTTTAGAAAACTGAACACTTAGACTGAATAAAGCTGTACTCTAGTCGGTAGTCAAATTACCAATAATGTTTGAGGATACAGATAAGCGTACAATGTGATTGAATGTTTGTTTATCTTTTGTGACCCGTGTCACGTAATATACACACGTGATACACAAGTATTCGAAAAGTACTCTGAGACAATTTATTTTCTATTGCAGTTGACTTTGGGTGACCTTGAATGACCTTAATAATAGGTCATTGTATTCGCCTTGAAACACTGTATCAGAATGTAAGTGAAAAAATATACTGTTCCATTTAAAAAAACAGAGTTGTCCTTCATATCTTCTTGACGTCTCCACCTACAGAAAAATTAGTAATACCAGATTATGAGCCCCCCGATATCAAGTAAATTTGGTCTAATGCATTTTCTCCTATCTTCAAAAACAAGCGAGTTATTCAGGTGACCTGTTGAAAATGCTCCACCCTGTATATTACTAATCGCGACATCTGTGGTATTCTTATTGTGAATAATTCAGTTGTTTATTTCGTTTCTATAGACGATCTGCTCGTCGCTTGTATAACAGACTCTTCTTTTTGTTCTGACCGTCGCAGTGTAACCATGATTTTATTGTCCTGTATCGTTCCTCTGTGTTAAAATATATCAGTTACGTGTTTCAAGACTCTGCCCACACATATTTCAACAGGGTCGACAACGTCGTGGCCGATTCAATGTCGCGCATAGAGTCTATAAGACTGCCTACGGACATTGAGCTGTCCGAGTTGACGCAGGCACAGGAGAACGACGACGACCATGCACCCGTTTGGTTGTCCAGGCGGCAGGGGAGGTGAACCCCTACGTGGCGGATAGAGGCAGATGCTAGGATGGGATGCGGGGATGAGGTCATCAACCTGAGAAGGCTGGTGGCCGAATCCTCGCATGGTATCCCGGAGATTGGAGCAAAAGCTCCCGCGGTTCAAACACCGATATGAATGTGTTGTGTGTGTGAATGTGTGTATGAGTAGACTGGGGCATGGGATATTTGCCGCGGGTTTTACCTAAGGCCGCAAGTTGGCCAGTTGGCTGCGGGCGAGTCCTGCGGCCAACGTGGCCACGCGGCCGGCGCACAGTGGGCGATTTTGGCAATCTAGCTTTACATTATTGAAATATAAATTCTTTCTGAAGATAAAAACTTTTATGTCATAATATAATATACAAGTTCCATTAATAGTACCGTTACTCTTTTTATGAATTTCTTTTACAGGTATTTATAAAATGAGGTTTTATGTTTGTACTGTGATTTCATACTTCATTTTTAAAAGTAAATAACTTTAGTGTTCATCTATATTCTCCAATTTCGTTTTTTCTAATGTATTTCGGACAATATAGCAATTATTACTAAGTTTTGTAAAAACGTTTTTTTAAAGTATTAACATTGTACAGTACACTAAAAGCTTTTTTAAGTTTCAGGAGACTTTAAAATTGTTCTGCAGCTCTCTTCAATCAAATTCATGGCACATATCAATTAATGACTAAAAGGGATTATGTTGTAAAAAAATTTGCTGCGCATATTTGCACGTTTTGAAGAAAATCAATTTGACAAGTAACACGTTTGAGGCAAAACGCGCTCTTCATTCTCGCGCCCGAGAAAGCGATATGCGTCGCATGAGTTCTGGCTAATCTAAACAAACTCTTCAGTCTCGCGTTCGGAAAAGGTAAAAGGCGATAAGCACTTTTCATAAACAGTTTCCCACTTCCAGCTCTACATTAGCTTTTCATTAGTTCTCATGCAATCTTTCTCTGCAACACATCGTGATCGGTCTCCTTGCTCTACGTCTTGTGATATTTCTTACAAAGTCAAGTTCAGTTTAGTTAGTTCATTTTTAGTGTAGTGATTTTGTTCTTTGTGTGGTTACATTATTCTTAGTGTAGTTACTTTAGTGTATGCAATAATTTTAATTTAGTTACTTCGAACATGAGTGAAAACATAACGAAAAGACATCTGTTCAATTTCTGGATGAATTCATCCAAAAAGAGTAGTGATGAAGTGACATCGTTTATTTTAAATAAATGCAATATATGTGAACCTGATGCGGAAGCAATGTCTGATCTACAAAAGTCAGTTTCGTGCTTTTTAACAAGACTTAAAGCAAAGTGGGAGAAATGCAACAGGCATTTGGACAGATTTGTTTCCAACAATGAAAACTGGCTAAATTTGGAATTTTTGTTACCGAATAAAATTCTATCCTTCGCACAGTCTTCTTCAACATCAAGATCAAAAGCTGGAAGTCCCAAAATACCATTTGGTCAATGTTCCAGTCCGGTAAAGAAGCGAAAGGTTCAACACCTGTTAGAGATGAAAAGTAAGCAAGATGTTTTGTTAGCAGCAGAATTGAGCCTGAGATCATCACGAAAAAGAGATGCAGCAGTACTTCTTAGGGAATTATCTCAAGGTTCTCCTCAAGCAGCGACACATATAAAGAAATTAAGAACCGTTTGTAATCGAACGAATGCGAACGCAACATTAAACGGTGAACAAGCGCTTGCGCTTATGGTCAACGCAAAGTTGAGTACCAATCAATATAAAATGATTCGAAAACAGTGGAAAAGAATAGGAAATAACAGTTACCCTAGCTATGAAATTATTAAGCGTGAAAAGCAAAAGTGTTATCCTATTGAGTCATCTATAAAAGTGTTGGATTCCAATGAATTTAACAACACTTTATTTAATAAGAAAACTCGTACAAATGTTGGGTCGGCTGAATACTGAACTCTTTCTGAAGGGTTTTTCGGTTTTGCAGGCGTTTTTATGCTATTGCTGGAAATAGGCAGAGGTAGGGACGATGGTCAAGGGAGAGTGTGACTCAGGAAGGGTACGAGGTTCAGGATGAGTAAGGTTTGGGAATCGTGACTAGGATGTTTGGATGAGTAATGTCTGCAATGTGACGGAATGGTGTTTGTTTGGTCGTGTTGGTCATCCAACAAAAGTTACAGAAGATTCAGCAGAAGTAAAGGTGCAAAATTTAATGGATCACACTATTCAACGTATTTGCTCTCTAAAAGAAGATTTCTTGAAGAACATATCAAGTGATTTAAGTACTTGTTCATTTTTTCTAATCGCTAAATGGGGTTGTGACGGTAGCTCTAACCAAAGCCGTTATAAACAAAAATTTACAAATCCGGAATCTGACGATGAATACTTATTTGCTATTTCGATGGTTCCTCTTCAGCTGTATTATTTAGATTCAGATAAAAATAAAACTATTATTTGGTTCAACTCGAGTCCTTCTTCCGTAAGGTACTGTCGACCGATTAAACTACTATATAAAAAGGAATCTGCAGACTTAATAAAATTTGAGATAGACCAAATTAAATCACAAATAGATGAACTTCGACCTGTGAGCGTAATGTTTTAAAGTATTAAAATACTGGTAACATGTCAATTACTTTTCACAATGGTAGATGGTAAAATATGCACTTCACTTTCACAATATACTTCTAGTCAAACCTGCTATATATGTGGCGCGAAACCATCGGAAATGAATCAAACTATAATTAACAAACCAGTAAACAATGAAATGTTTAATTTTGGCATATCTCCATTACATTCATGGATGGCTTTGAATGCTTGCTGCACATAGCTTATCGACTGGAAATTAAAAAATGGCAACTACGTTTAGCAGTTGACAAGGAAAAGGTTGCCAATAGGAAGAAGGAAATACAAATTAAATTCAAAACCGAAATGGGCCTTTTAGTGGATGTTGTTAAGCAAGGGCATGGAACTACGAATGACGGAAACACTGCTAGAAGATTTTTTAAAAATACCGACGACACTTCGGCAGCAATTACCGGAATTGACAAAACTTTAATCCATCGATTTCGAGTAATTTTAGAAACCATATCCACCACTTCACAAATAGATTCCAATAAATTTGCTGCGTATATTGAAGAAACAAGAAAATTATATTTAAAATTATATCCTTGTTATTATATGCCGTCAACTGTTCACAAGATTCTTGTCCATGGAAGAGATATATTAGACAACTGTATTTTACCATTAGGACAATTATCAGAAGAAGCCCAGGAGAGTAGACATAAAGACTATAGACGTTATCGAGAAATATTTACACGAAAGAACTCGCGAATATGTACCAACAGAGACATATTAAATAGATGTCTGTTTTCATCTGATCCGAAAATATCGAGCAACAACGCCTTTTCATTCAAATCATCCAAACAACACAATAGAAGCCCTGATGTCAGCCTATTATTAAAAAATGAAGATCAGAATCCATCATCAGATTCCAGCGATTCATATGATTCGTCTGACGAAAGTGACATTTGACCATTTTTTCTTCATTAAAAATGTGAGTATGACTAAAATTTTATATTCGTAACATGCTCTGAAGACATTAAAAAGATATTAAAAAAACTTTAGGCAAATAACTTCAGTCAGTAAAAAGTTATTAATTTAGTAAAGCTAGATTGCCAAAATCGCCCACTGTGCGGCGGCTTGGTCCCATGTTACGGGGCCGTGGGCGCTGGTGACCAGGCGTCTGCTGTTGAGTGGGAATGCGGTGGGAGGTGTCCTTCCCTTCAGACGGGGCCTGAAAGGGCACGGCGCGGCGAGGGACGCCTGAGGATGGTCACCGTGGGGTTTTAGCCGGTAAGAGTCCGGTACTACCCGCCGGCCCTGCCTTCAGGCGGGCCCGCGGGTGTCCATGAGGATTTCCCCACGTACAAAAGAAAAAAAAAGGAGACCGACGACGAGTTAGAGAGGATTCGGGACGACGCCAGTCATCCTCTCAAACTCATTAGGCTCATGTGAGGTCATGTGAGGTGGGAAACAAGGACATCGATCAACTGAATGCAGATCAAAGAAAGAAAATTTCGCCGGAAACAGCATGGAAGACGCCATGCCAGCGATAGTGTTGAACGCCGAACCGGAAAGATCGGCGAACTGATGTTTAGATAGTGGCGCCACGAAGCATACATATGTAACTTTCATGTTTATGCTGCTGATGGAAACAAATTAGAAGATACGGTTATAACAGTTATTGAACCATATAAAAACATATGGCACGAGATTTATCAAGACAATTATTACAATAATGTCAAAATGACTCAAATTCTCCTAAGAAATAAAATGCGAGTGTGTGGAACTATTCGCAAAAATAGAGGTCTTCCTCAATCACTACAAACATTACGACTTTTGCAGGAATCGTCAAAATTTGTTAGAAGTGTGGAATAATGGCAGAAGAAATGTGAATATGATCTCCACCATACATTTTGCACAATTGATGGAATCCACAAGCAGAAGCAAAAAATCAACAGCCCCAATACAAAAGCCTAATTTCATCATAAATTATAATAAATATATGAAGGGCGTAGATCGCGCGGACCAACATCTCGCGTATTATTCCATTTTCCGAAAAACAAAAAAATGGACAAAACGGGTTGTAATGTTTTTCATCAACTGTGCACTGTTTAATTCATTCAAAGCATACACAGTTTTAAATGGGAAAAATATTACGTATAAGAATTTCCTGCACAAAATGGTAATTTCGTGGACGGAAGATAGTGAAACTAATTGTACGGAACACGATGACAACCAACCTAGTCCTGAACCTACAAGGAGAGCACCCAGATTAGACCATCCCGGAAGACTATCGAATTTCGGGAAACACAAACTTATAAATATAGTGACCAGTGGTCGAAGTTTAAAACCACAAAGACAATGTAGAGTTTGTGCAGTGCATAAAAAAAGAAGTAGAACATGTTTTGTTTGTAAATTTTGCGAAGTTCCACTACAAAAAGGCGACTGTTTTGAACGATATCATGTTTTAAAAAAATATTAACTATTTCTTATTTGTAAACCTTAATTGTCGTTTCTTTATTTACAGAGAAACATATTTCGTTTACTTCATTGTCCTTTAATAATAATAGTCTTATATACATATTTATCCTTTTTTACTTTTTGCATTTTTTACATTTTTATTTATTCAATATTAGTTTAGGAGTTTTACTTTTTATTAAAATTAAATATTTAACGAACGAAATGGAATCTCGAAAGAGGGGCCAAACCGTCCATAGTGAGGCCCGAAACATTATATAGCGTGTAATCAGAAAATGCGACGAAGAAGCAAGCAAAGAGCAATATCTGCATGCTGTATAGCAATCTAATGCGTGTGTTGCGGACTATACCGGTGTTTTGAGGCGAACAACCTCACGAAAATTGAAATAAAGACCATTATGGCAAAATGGGGGGTCATGGAGGGTGTTTCGTCGCGAACCCGTCGCGAAAGCTCAGCAACCGTTGCATTCGGCCACGACACATTCACTTGTCACGGCTACGCCGATTTGCATTTGTTATTGTTGGAAATCGGCCTTAACACTTGATCGCTGCGCCCTCCGACGGACCCACGAGAGTGTGTCTGGCGTGTGATGGCTTTTGTTCTCTCGAGACTCTCGTACTGTCCACACATGTCAAGTAATAAAAGTATATGTTAAATCTCTTGTGCGGGCATCTATTGCAATTTTCTTTATCCTACGATCCACTCATAATCTCACAGTTATACTCTAGAAACAAAACGCATCCAATGATTCAGAAACAACTCAAACAAGAGTCACTCTCGAGCAGTGTATTCAGTAGTCAGTACATCTTTCATAGGCTTACGCTTTTGGTTCAACAGTATAATAAGCCTTATTATTCTGTACCTTTTTACCCATATAATATGAGTGAAGTTAATGAGTATATTGCTGACCCTCTATCGGATTATTCGATCCATTCAGAAAATTTTGATATACAAGTCGAGGACAGTGATAGTGATGTGGGTCCAAGGAGAAGATCAAGAGCTGTTCCCTTACAATATTCGAGTGATTCTAATGATTCTAGTGATATAGAAATGTTCACAGAATCGCATAGTTACAGTGAATCATGGTCAAATGTCGACAAAGTTTCTAATATATAGGATTTTACTACTGAACCTGGTTCAAAGATTTTTCTTGCCGATAAGAAAAGCATAAAACAAGTCGTCGAATTGTTTATTGGCAATGATTTATTTCAATTGATGGTAAATGAATCCAACATCTATTATCAGCAAAATAAGGACAACATGAGTAAGGGGAAGAAAATGTCTAAGTGGAATGATATGAAGAAATTTCTTGACATGATTATATTGATGGACCAAGTAAAAACAGATCTAAAAGATGATTATTGATCTTCAGAGTTTTATACTAAAACACCATCGTTCTCCACTATAATGTCACGTAACAGATTTCGCCAGATTTGGAACACGTGGCATTTTTCAAATAATCAAACAATAAGTGGCTCTAATAAGCTCGAGAAGTTTCAGCCAGTACTCGACTATTTATTAAATAAATTTAAATCGGTATACACGCCTAGAAAAGAACTTTCGCTAGATGAAAGCATTATTCCATGGCGTGGAAAATTGTCTATAAAAACATACAATCTAGCAAAAATAATAAAGTATGATCTACTTTGCCGTATGTTATGCGAAGTTAAAGGTGGATATATTTGTAACATGGAAATATACTGTGCGGAAGGCAAAAAATTGGATCAGATTATGTCATTACTGGATAAAAATATATGTTTGGGATATCACTTATATACAGTGGCGTGCAAAAGTTCCCGGCCAGATGGTCTTTGCGATTTTTCTTTCAAAAGAAAAGCGTTAAGAAATTTTTATTACTATCATATATAAGGGCATATTACGTGAAAGGATACTACAAAACAAATCGGCGCTATTTATTTTTCTTAGGTGTTTATTTGCAGAATAAGTAAATTAACGTGTTCAAAAGTTCCCGGCCAGTGTGTTTAATAAAAAAAATAGTTTAGCGATACATTATTTAACATATTATGACTAATATTTCGTAGCCATGCCTTTTGCAGCAATAACAGCAACACATGGACGAGGCATGGATTCAATTAACCGAGTAATGTAGTCGTGTGGTATTTTGTTCCACTCTTCTATTAAATTTTGAAAAAATTGTTTCTTATTAGAACTTCTATGATTTTTCATTCGACGTTTCATCTCTCCCCAAAGATGCTCAATTGGATTTAAGTCGGCAGATTGAGAAGGCCAGTCTAAAACTTGTACTTTATTTGTAGACAACCACCCTTTTACGATTTTAGATGCATGTTTGGGGTCGTTATCATGCTGAAAGATCCAATTTTCAGGCATTTTTCTTTCAGCATATGGTAGCATATGAGTTTCTAAAATCTGTCTATATATGACACCGTTCATAATACCCTCAATTTTTATAAGAGGACCAAGTCCTTGAGCAGAGAAAGCTCCCCATACTATAATGTTTCCTCCGCCATGTTTAACAGTTGGTGTTTGGTACCTGGAATCATTTCTTGTGCCAACTGGACGTCGTACATATTGTCTTTCATCGCTGCCGAATAAATTAAATTTAGATTCATCCGAAAAAAGAACAGCTTTCCAATTTTCAACAGTCCAGTTACAATACTTTTCAGCAAACTTTAATCGGGCTACTTTATTTTTCTTATTGATTAGTGGTTTTTTAACACTAACTCTGCCAAATAGTCCTACATCATGTAGTCGTCTTGATACCGTACATCGACTAATATTAGCAACATTTTCCTCTTGTAGTTCTGCTGCAATATCACTAGCTGTCTTCTTTGAGTCCGCAACTGATTTACGTTTTATGATCCTATCAATTCTTTTGGTGGTCTTTCGAGGCCTTCCACTTCGCGCTCGATCTTTTACGCCATTCCCTGCACGATATCTGTTGATTATATCGTTCACTGTACTTTTCCCGATAGACAATGTTGAAGCAATTTCGCGAGACGACTTTCCTTTTAACGACAACTCTATCACAATTTTACGTACTTCGACAGATGTGTTTCGAACCATATTTACGTTTCAGCGACTGATTGTCAACTCAAGTAATAATACTACACAATATTATTTGAATGTAAACACTTACTGACCTTTACAGACCTGAGTCTGTACATAAATCGAAACTGGCCGGGAACTTTTGAACACCTTAATTTACTTATTCTGCAAATAAACACCTAAGAAAAATAAATAGCGCCGATTTGTTTTGTAGTATCCTTTCATCACGTAATATGCTCTTATATATGATAGTAATAAAAATTTCTTAACGCTTTTCTTTTGGAAGAAAAATTGCAAAAACCATCTGGCCGGGAACTTTTGCACGCCACTGTATGGATAATTATTATAACAGCATTCGTACCGTAGAATTGCTTATGAAAAATAATACACGAGTTTGCGGTACAATTAGAGCGAATAGAGGTGTTCCCGAGTCTTTAAAGCATTTCAGATTGAAAATTGGAGATTGTGCATTTAAAAGAAAAGGTGAAATTTTAGTACAGGCGTGGAAGCCTGTTGAGCCCCAACACAGGTAGCTGCAAAAGGGTCGTAGCAGCCGAGCATTTTTAGGCTCGGCAATTACAACTCTTCGCGACCAGAACCGTCCCATAAAACTTGACCTTACCAACAGCTGCACATCACGTACAAATCACCGGAATAAACCATTACCTGCTAGCCTTAACTGAACAACATTTCCCAAAAATGTTTAAACATCTAAGCTCCACCTCAAGACCATTTTCAGATCCACCCTGACAACACAACCGACCAATCCAAAGTCATAGAGTTCACTTTTTCCCAAAATAACAGCAGCCAATCAGGACCTTAACCTCCTCGACAACCGAGCAAACACAACTCGATCAGACAGAACTCAAACAGAAGTCAAACAGAACACATTAAAATTTCACTCACTACATCATCGAACCACTTTTGTACAGATATTGTTTTGTATTAAAGTTTAAATAGTGTTATTAAAAACTCGTGTCAAAATTCATTGCAAAATTACCTACTACACCACAACTCTTCGCATATTAATTTGCACGAAGAAGAGCGAACGCAAACGATCCGTTGAACCGGATCGATCGTCACCCTGCGTCGCAACAAGGCCAAAATAGAAAACCGTATATATAGTTTCTACAATACATTTGGGAGAATTAACAAAAACGAATAAAATACATTAGAAAACAAAAAAAGAAATTATAAAACTGCATTCCGTCATAGATTACAATAAATATATGATGGACGTAGATTTGGCTGACCAGTATTTATCATATTATTCTATCATGAGAAAAACGGTGAAGTGGACAAAGAAGACAGTATTGTTTCTTTTAAATTGCGCAATGTTTAATGCATTTAAATTATATATTGAGTTCACTGGTACCATTATAAAATATGACAAATTTTTACATGCTGTTAGACGTTTATGGATCGAGGAATAATCAAATACTCAAAATATATCAAATGATCGTGTGGAACAAGTACTATCCAGTGATGACTTGTTGGCTAGGCACCTACAAACTAAACGGGGCAAGGACAAGGAGAGATCTTCGCGCCGCCTTATTCCCACTACAGAGGCCCGCTCTGGCGTCACGCTGCATAGTAGGGTCTCCATAACTACGAGGGATACATTTTTGTTCTATTCATGGCTAGTATTTTGAGCGTACGGTTACGCCAATGCCTCTCAGTCTTGTCTTATCCTACTCTGTCTTTATACGTTTCGTTCGCGTCTTTTGTCACGCGATGGAATTGTAGTTGTGAGCGGCCCAGCCAACAATGACAATGCGTGCGAGAGCAGGCGTCGCTATTACGTTACGACCAATCAGCGTGCCTAGCCAACAAGTCATCTGTGTATAGTACCTACTTCTGTATTTGTTCCTATACCTCGCACATTAAAATTTGATCGTCCCCAGAGATTTTCAGGTGATATGAAGAAACACAAAACTACTGGAATTGTTGTATCAGGGGAAAAACCGATATGTACAACGTCCGTGTAAAGTTTGCTCTGCTAGTAAAAAAAGATGCAAGAGTAGCTTTATGTGTTCTCAATGCCTAATACTCTTACATCTTGGACAATGTTTCGAAAAATACCATATATCCCTTAAATATTAATATTTCTTTTTTCTGTTTATATTATATATGTAATAATCCACTATGAAATAAAAAATTGTATTTTTTTCTATAATTATAAATTAAAAATTTCGATTTTATTTCTATTTTTCGTTTCCGTTAAATCTTTCTGAAATTTCATAAATATGGTATAAAGCTTTTCAAATTGTGTTCCACCGAAGGGTATACATGGTCTGCGAAAATATTATTATATATAAGTTTTTCTTTGTTCTATATTATATTATATACATATATTAAAATATATATTCATGCAATTTCATACACCTAAAAATGCTGCGTTATTTAGAAAAAGCCCAACACCTTGTTACATTCTACGGCATTAGAGTTTCAAAATTATCATTCTTTTTCTTAAAAAATATTTATAAGCAATAAATTATGGATTCTTCTGAAGCAGGTAAGTGTGCATAAATATCAAACATTTTAATTAAAACTTCGTTTATTTTCTTATACTTAAAGAGCGTTGAAAAAAGGAATTTTTTACTCAATTTTAGAGACACTATTATCATAACTCGAAGGGTTTTGTCATACTTCAGGATGCGTCCCGACTTTCATTTTTCTTTAACATTCAAGGGAAAGGCTTTAATATTATATTCGTAAAAGAAATTTCCGCGGAATCGCGTGAATCTTCTTACAATTATTAGAAATATAATAAACAGTCATACGTGATATTTTTTCACTATGGATTACTTTTACTTTAAAAATTATAATTTTGTGTTTAGGTTCATCTGGAGTTAGAGTAATAACTCGGAGAGATATTTTTAATATAATGCAAAAACAAAAGGACTGCAATATCAATGAAAAATTGAAACTCATTGAATATTACATTCTGAGCCACGAAGAATATTCAGAAAATGAAAGAAAGGAAATTAAACAGAAATTTTGGTACGTGAAATCGGAAATAAAACATAGATGGGCAGCGGCACATAAAAAAGAAGAAATTTTTATTGAAAAGAATCAAGAATGGCTTGAAGGAATATTTGAAGTGAGTAAAATAAAAACGCGATTAAGATGGCCACTAAAAACTTTCGAAGAATCAAGCGAGCGAAGCAAAAGAAGGAAGACAAAAGAATTACGGAACATAGTGGGAAAGGACCAACTAATTTTTGCTGTTCGCATGAAATTACAAACTAGTGGAATGAGAGATGCTTCTCAACTACTGAAAGAGTTAACCATTTCCCCAAGGCGTGCAAATAAGTATAAGAAAGCATATTCTAAAAGTACACAACAACAAAATTTGCAATTGTTACCATTGCAGGCATTGGCAATGTATGTAGAAGCCGATCTTTCTAGATGACAATACGAAATTATTAGGCAAACTAACAAAAAATTCTATCCATGTTACTCAATATTAAAAACAGTGAAAATGGATTGCTATCCAAATAAAAATTCATTTACAGTGACTGCTACGTCTGCGGAAATAAGTGTACAGGAATTAATGAATCACACCACTAACAGATTATTAATATATTTATAAGATGTTATAGGAACTTTAAACCAAGAAGATGCCAATACTATAAATCTAATTTCCAAGTGGGATTGTGACGGATCGCAACAGTCCCAATACAAACAAAAATTTAATAACGATGCAGATTCGGACGCAAACATATTTCAAAGTTCGTTTGTGCCACTACGATTAACTTGTGGCGTAAATAATACAAGAATTATTTGACAGAATCCAATACCATCTTCACCACGTTATTGTAGGCCTATAAGGATTATATTCATTAAAGAATCTGTTGATATAATTAACAAAGAAATTCGTTATATACAAACACAAATAGATGCTCTGCAAGAGTCAAAAGTAACAGTGGTAGATCGAAATTTATCTGTTAGGCATACAATGCTATTAACTATGATTGATGCCAAATCCTATTTGCCATTCCATAAATTCTAAAGAATTTAATAATTTAGCGGAGCAAAAAGAAATTAATGAAGATACGTTAAAATTTGGCTTATCAATCTTGCACGCAAGAGTAAGATTATTAGAAAGCCTATTACATTTATCTTATAAGCTACCCATAAAAAAATGGCAAGTACGATCGGAAAGTGAGAAAAGCATCGTACACGACAGAAAATTATTAATTCAAGAAGAATTTAGGAAGAAGATGGGTTTAATTGTTGATGTACCGAAATCAGGTTTCAGCAACACTAATGACAGCAATAGTAGCCCAAGATTTTTTATGAACCCTGAGGTAACAGCAGAAATAACGAGCTTAAATCAACAACTTCTAACTCGTTTTAAAGTTATTTTAGAAATAATATCTAGTGGTTACGAAATAAATATTCAAGAATTCGCTATATATACTATTGACACGGCAAAGCTATACGTTAAATTATACCCATGGTACCCGATGACACCTACCGTACATAAAATTTTAATTCATGGTCCTATTATAATAAAAAATGTCCTGCTGCCTATTGGACAATTATCGGAAGAGGCAGCTGAGGCAAGAAATAAACATTTCCGTTTGTATCGTCAAAATTATGCAAGAAAATTTTCAAGGGAGGCATGCAATATGGACGTCCTCAATAAATTACTTATTAATTCTAATCCACTTTTAACTGGTATGAGACCCAAAATTAAGAAAAAGGCAAAACAATTTTCAAAAGAAACTATGCAAATGCTCCTACCACCTGATGAATCTACGAACGATAGTGAACCTGAAGAAAATGTTCCTTCGGAGGAATATGAAATGTCTTCAGACGAAGAATTATAATGTTATACAGGGTGGGGCAGTAACTATTAGCACCTCAGATATCTTCGAAACTATAAGTTTCACAGAAATATTTGCTAAAGTAAATTGCACAGTACGAAGGGCGCTATTGGGTGGCGATAATAGTTTTTTTGCAGGTGGAGGTACTTCGGACGTTTGAAGGTCACATCCATTTTTTTAAATGGATCGGTATGTTTTTGCTTCCGTATCACGATAGAGGATCTTAAAACGAGTTCAACGACCTATTACACAAAGTCATTGAAGGTCATAGAAAGTAGAGAAAGGCGATAATATTTACGGTTTTGGTAGTAAATGAAACATGTTTACAGTAGGTGTTCGAAATGATGACCATCACTGTTAATGCACCGTTGGATTCTTTTTACGATTGATTGACGTGCAAGTCTTATAGCGTCAGAACTTATTGATGCACAGGCTGCAATAATTCGCTGTTGCATATCGTGAGATGTAGTTGGTACTTCTTTGTACACTTTCTCTTTCAGTGTTCCCCACAGAAAGAAATCTAAAGGTGTTATGTTTGGTGAACGAGCTGGCCACGATATTGGACCGCCGCGTCCAATCCAACGATTTCGAAATTTTTCATCGAGTTCCCTTCGCGCAATCGATGAATAATGTGCTGGGCATCCATCACGTTGATACCACATGGTTTGTCGTGTAAATAAAGGTAACTCTTCTAGCAAAAGACCCAATGTATCCTTCATAAAATTAGCATAGACGTTGCCATTCAAATTTCCATTGATAAAATAAGGTCCAATAATTTTATCACCTATGATACTGCACCATACATTCACAGACCATTGTTTTTGATGTTCAACCTGTCGCAGCCATGTGGATTTTCCGCTGCCCATAAATGCATGTTATGCAAATTAATATTCCCGTGATTTGTGAATGTTGCTTCATCAGTAAATAAGACGGTATTAAAAAAAGCTCATTATTTTGAATCTGACGTATAGCCCATCGACAAAACTCAACGCGATTCATGAAGTCGTTCCCATGCAATTCTTGGTGAAGACTAACGTGATACGGATGAAATTTGTGACGGTGCAAAATGCGAAGTACGCTCCTCCTACTAATGCCAGATTCGCGTTCAATTTGTCGCGAACTAATATGAGAATTTCTAGACACACTAGCGAGCACACCGATTTCCATTTCTTCGTTAATTACTCGTTTCTGGCGTTCACTTTTATGAACACTTAAACTACCGGTTTGCCTAAGTTTATCATACACATTTTTAAATGTTTGACGCGAAGGCTGAGACCGATGTGTTTTTCGCCCTTACAGAATTTTGTTGGCATTCGCCATAAATAAGAAGCATATCAACCTGCTCTTCAAACGGATACATCGTGCCGGATTGACCGATTTATCGATACTAATCTTATGATGTTTATCTTACTCTGCAAACTATTAAAGTGTCCTTCAAGCAGTGTTTATTCTCAGTGAAGTAAACGGTAAGCATTACGCATTCCTCTACTGTTGACAATACGTATGTTTCATTTACTACCAAAACCGTAAGTATTATCGCCTTTCTCTACTTTCTATGACCTTCAATGACCTTGTGTAACAGGTCGTTGAACTCGTTTTAAGATCCTCTATCGTGATACGGAAGCAAAAACATACCGATCCATTTAAAAAAATGGATGTGACCTTGAAATGTCCGAAGTACCTCCACCTGCAAAAAAACTATTATCGCCACCCAATAGCGCCCTTCGTACTGTGCAATTTACTTTAGCAAACATTTCTGTGAAACTTATAGTTTCGAAGATATCTGAGGTGCTAATAGTTACTGCCCCACCCTGTATATATTTTTAGTTATATAAGTAGTATGTATTTTTAGTTACATTAATTGTATGTTTTCTTAGTTATATTTAGTTACATATTTTACATACTTCACATATATATTTTCATTCATTTTTAATTTTACATGTTATTATTTGAATAAAAACATTTAAATCGTTAAAAAACGCACAATAATGGTTTTTCATCTTTAAATTCTTTAAATTTTACCATAAAGAAGTAGCTAATTACGTTCTGAACCAATTAAATAAAAGAAATAATTTTGGCCAGCTAGATCGTGCAAATACCCCACTGTGGATCGTCGAGGGACTACAGGAGAACAGGATAATTCAAGAATCGACATCACCATACGCGAGCCCTATTACGCTTGTGAGAAAAAAGACGGGCGTATACCGGCACTGCGTGGATTATCGGAGATTGCATGCGGTCACTGTCAGGAATCAATACCCTTTTCCATTGATCGAGGATCAGATAGATCGATTGGGGGCTATTGTTATTTCACTCTATTGACCTGGACTCGGGGTACTACCAGGTAGCCATGAGCAAAGACGCGATATCGAAGACGGCCTTCGTTATCCCCGACGGTCATTACGAGTTTCCGCGAATGCCTTTTGGGCTTATGAACGCACCAGCTGTTTTCCAACGGCTTATAAATACGGTGCTGGGACCGTTACGGAATGCGATTGCCTTTCCGTACATCGACGACATAATAAATTCGTCGAAAACTATCGCCAAGGGATTAGAACGTCTTCACCTTGTTTTGAGCAAACTGCGTGAGGCGAACTTAACCATCAAGTTAAGTAAGTGTTCGCTGTTGAAAGCAAAGATAAACTTTCTGGGAAGGGAGATAAGCGCTACAAGGGTCAGGCCCGGGGAACATAAAATCGTTGCTGTCTTCAAAATGCCAGAGCCTAAGAATGTTAGGGAAGTACGACAGTTCCTGGATCTTGCAAGCTATTTCAGGAAATTTGTCAAGGAGTACGCAAGCCTGGTTTAACGGCATTGACAAAGAAACACGAAGAGGGTTGTGCGTACCGTAAAGCAAACGTTGACGACGAGATCGATTCTGGCTATTTTCGACAGTGCGAAGCGAGCGGAATTGCACACAGATGCCAAATCCTTGGGTTTAGAGGCGAATTATTCCAGTACTCGACCGATGGGACGCGGCAGGTAGTTGTGTACTTCAGGAAGCAAACGACGGTTGACCAACGGAAATATCATTCGTACGAACTGGAAACTATGACGGTTGTGCTTGTGTTACAGTATTTTCGAGTCTACCTGCTCGGAATACGCTTTACGGTTGTTACGGATTGTAATGCGTAAAAGAAGGACTTTCTTTATGAAGAAGAATTTGATTACCAGGATAGGGCGGTGGTGGTTGGAAGTGCAAGACTTCGAATTCGACATAAGAAATAAGAAATTAGTTTTACAAATAATTGTTTTAAATTAGTTCAGTATTCCCGTACATAATAGTACAATCCGCTGTTCAATAGATGGCAGCATTTTAATAGAAATTGTGGCGGATGACGTCACAAGCGTAGCAAGCGCCATTTAGTTAAGTCCCTAGGTTAGTTAGTTTCTAGTTAGTTTAGTTAGGTTAAGTGATATCTAAGTCATTAGTTGGTAGGTTTTTTTTTGTAAAGGTTAATTTTGTGTTGTGGGTGTACAAGGAAAAAATAAGAAAATGCCCAACGACGCACATGGCGACGCCATGTCGACCGACACGCGACAAGAAATCCAAGCTCATGAATTTAGAAACGTGAAGCTTCCGCCCTTTTGGAAAGAGGAACCACGATTGTGATTCACAATGTTGGAAAAAGAATTTGTGGCATATAACAAAAAGCCGTAAAAAGTTCTGCCGTAATCAGAAACCTCGATATGGCGACTATGAAAATAGTCCTGGATGTTATCGAGACCACGCCGGAAAAATCGACATGCGAAAATATCAAGCAAGTGTTAATTGACCGACTCGCAAAATCGGACGAAGCAAATCTAAGGAGGTTGTTAACAGGTATGGAACTCGGTGGTAAAAAGCCGTCTGAGTTATTGCGAGAAATGACGCAGCTCGCGGGGAAAAGCATCGGCGAAGATGCACTGCGTACTTTGTGGATCCAGCGTCTTCCAGCAAGGGTGCAAGATATTCTTGCAGTGACTGACGATGCGCCATTAGATCGTCAGTCGAAATTGGCCGACAAGGTGTCGGAACGTTCAGAATTGGCGGGGGTGGCCGTCATTTCTGACGACTCTTATGCCCTATCGGAAACAAGGAACGCCAAGCTCAGGGTTCGAGATGGCGAAGTGGCCGCCATTGCCAAAAGATTATCACGACTCGAGACCCGAATGAGAGGACAGTGGCGTAGCAGCAGCCGAAGGCGTTTTCAGCGGAACAGGAGCACGAGCGGTTCTCGAGGCAGAAATAATTCCAACGCAGATAATAGATTCTGCTACTATCATGGCAGGTTCGGTGCAGAATCCAGGAGATGCAGGAAGCCATGCGCCTGGACGGAGCCGGACAAGCAGCAGGGAAACTAGGAAGGCCGTCACAAGTCGAGGCATTGGGAGACGACCTTAGGAAACATCGCCTCATCATTACGGATCCAAATACCAAAATCCAGTGTCTCATAGACATTTCTGTGATTCCCAAGGCTTTTGGAGGTAAGAGTTTGAAGGCAGACATCTTTAAGTTATACGGCACGAACGGGACGACCATAGATACCTATGGCGAAAAGTTACTACCTCTAAATTTAGGCTTGCGTCGAAATTATTCGTGGCGTTTTATATTAGCCGAGGTAGAAAAGCCCATCATCGGAGCCGATTTTCTACATTTCTATAATTTGCTAGTTGATTTAAGAAACAGAAAACTGTTAGACGGAAATACAAAATTGTATAAGACGTTAACCCTCCGTATCCGAAGCCTGAGTCAATTTTGACCCACCGTTTTAGAGTGCTCACGCACACAGTGACAGAGCTGTTAATATTATTCGCAGCCAAGCGGTCATTTAGCTGTGCTCAAGGAGGGCCTCGCGCTTGGGGGTGTCATAAACCGGGGTTTTCCGGGGCCTAAAGAGTCGAAAGCTCGAAGCGACTGCGTTGCCTTGGGGCATTCGCGAATGTATAGCCGACAACGACGCTTCGCTGCTTTCTCGTGTTTTTTCCTAGGATTTTTGTTAGTTTTGTTGTTATTATTATTCTCATTATTATTATCGTTATCGTTGTTATCATTGTTATTAGTGTTGTCATAGTGGTGTCGTTTTGTTTGAATTGTTATAATGTCTCTACTACCAAACGACGAGCAATCTCTTTTTGCGGAAGACGACGAAGACGTTCACAACTGCGAACAGTCATCGGATGGTGGAAGTGCTTCGAATAGCGATTCTGAGCCAGAAGTGCAGGATTAGGAATCCGACGAATCTGATACGTCAGAATCTGAAGAAGATACTGTTCCAGAAGACGAAATTGTATTTGGACGTAACTGGCAGTACATTGCACCAAATAACGGAGCAGTCGAAGACCTTTCGCGTAAGTGTTCACTTACAGAAAAAAGTGAACACGTAGAAACGGTGGATGAATGTTTCCATTTATTTATGAATGATGAAATCATCAATACGATCGTTCTATACACAAACATCAAGGCAAGGAAGAATATGCCGCCAAATAAACACTGGAAGCCAGTGGACCGCATAGAACTCGATGCATTTTTTGGGCTTCTCCTACTTATTGGGCGGTTCAGAGAATCACGTGAACGCAAGCAGGACCTGTGGAAGACAAGCGATGCATTTTCGCGACAATTTTATACTGCAACAATGTCGCGTGATCGCTTCATAGATATACTAAGGTATGTTATTATTATTATTATTATATTTATTTATTATCCTGGTCGTTCGGTTCTGGATGGCTTTTGCTTACATGTTCACATACATCCACACTTACATTTACATTTTATTCAGGTATATTCGTTTTGACGATTCTGCCACACGAGAAGAAAGAAAATCAAAGGATAAATTGGCACCTCTGAGGGATATTACAAATATGTTTGTACAAAACTGCCAGGACTCGTACGATGCAACAGCCGTTGGATGCGTCGATGAACAACTAGTTACATTTCGTGGTCGTTGCTCGTTCAAAGTCTATATGCCAAGCAAACCAGGAAAATATGGCATCAAAATATGGACCCTTTGCGATTCAAATATTTCTTATTGCTGCAACATGCAAGTATATCTGGAGAAACAAGGACAGGCCCCAGAAAAGCATCAAGGGCAACGGGTCGTCAAAGAAATGACAGATTTTTGGAGAAATTCTGGCCGCTGTGTAACAACAGATAATTTTTTCACGGATATAAGTTTGGCGGAGTATCTGCTAGAAAACAAACTTTTTTTTGGTTGGAACAATTCGTAAAAATAGGCGGGACCTACCAAAAATATTAACACAAATACAAGATCGACATATACAGGGTCTGTCCGGAAAGTAATGCAATTTGTTTTTTTCCGCCATTTTTCCTGGTCCTAACGTATTTGTATTTGTTGGATTGGGTGGGGGGGATTCTTAGCTTCACAACGCCTGCAACTTCGGCCTCCACCACGCTCTAGGAGCGTCAGAATCGTTATTTCCGTGAACCTCTTGTTAGTGTCCGTGTCACGACGCACAATGGAGAAAACAATCGAACAACGTTATGCGATTAAATTCTGTGCTAAACTGAATAAAAAGCTTGCCGACACCAACCAAATGATTAAGGAAGCATACGGGGACTCTGCTCTTTCCTATTCTCAAGTTTCCAGGTGGTTGAATTTGTTTAAAAATGGTCGGGAAGAGGTGGAGGATAACCTCCGCTCTGGACGGCCGTCAAGCAGTAAAAGTGACGAAAATGTTTCCCGTGTTCGAGAACTTTTGAATAACGATCGTCGAATGAGTGTTCGAATGATTGCACAGACTCTCAGTCTTTCGAAAACCACTGTGCACGACATCGTTAGAATCAATTTGCAAATGCGGAAAGTGTGTGCCAAGTTGGTACCCAAATTGTTGACTGACGACCACAAGATCAACCGAATGACGATTGCGAGTGAACTTTTGGAACGCGTGCAAAACGATCCAGATTTTTTGGACAATGTCATTACTGGCGACGAAACATGGGCATTCGAGTACGATCCGGAGACGAAGCACCAAAGTTCCGAATGGCACACATCGACGTCCCCTCGTCCCAAGAAGGCAAGAATGAGCAAATCCAAAGTGAAAACCATGCTCATTGTCTTTTTTGACGCCAAGGGTGTGGTGCACAAAGAATTCGTACCCCAAGGGCAGACAGTTAACTCTACCTACTACGTGGAAGTGCTCGACAGATTAAGAAAAAGGGTGGTTCGCACCCGAAAGGAGATCGCCACTACGTGGCACACCGCTCTGCGCGTCCGGGAGTTTCTGGCCAAGCACAGCTTCGCAACGTTACCCCAGCCCCCGTACAGTCCTGACATGACTCCTGCAGACTTCTTCTTCTTCCCGAGGATCAAGACTGTCCTCAAAGGAATCCATTTTGGAACCGTAGAAACGATTCAAACCGCCGTGATGAAAGCTATAAACGAGGTTTCCGTCGACGCCTTCCAGGATGCGTACCGTGCATGGAAAAGTCGCTGGCAAAAGTGTGTCGATGCCCAAGGGGAGTACTTTGAAGAATTTTAAACGTTTGTAACAATAGCATAAATAAATTTCTTTTTACCAACTTAATTGCATTACTTTCCGGACAGACCCTGTATATTCTTCTCATTTCCTATTTACACAAACAATAAGTTTAGTATCCTACATCCCGAAACCGCGAAAGTGCGTTGTTCTACTTTCAACACTACACCACGAACACAGTATATCTACAGCAGCAGAAAAGTTCAAACCGAAAATTATAAAATATTACAATTCCACAAAAAGTGGAGTAGATGTATTAGATAAATTAGTAAGGGAGTACTCTTGTAGGCGTTGCACCCGCCGTTGGCTACTATCATTATTTATGCATTATATCGATATCGCCGCATACAATGCTTTTGTTGTATGGCATACGAAGTATCCAACATGGGAATTTAGACACTCCTCAACAATGAGGAGAAAGTTATTTTTGCAAGAGTTAGCAAAAAAATTAACTGCTAACAATATTGATAGACGGGCGACTAAATTTGAAAATGAAGAAGGAGGGCTACAAGCCAATATTGTAATCGCGATAGAAGCGACGGGAAGAAAAATTGTAAAGAAAAACAAACAATTAGCAGGTCACAAACGTGGCAGATGTTGTTTCTGTATAGGGAACAACAACAAATATCATACTGTATGCGATTCATGTAAAAAACATGTTTGTAAAAACCACTTTACCGAAAACCGCACACTTTTATGTAATACATGTAGTAGGTAATATAGATTTTGAATAAACATAATTTTTTTATAATTCACAAATCGCAACCCTATTATTGTTTCGTATAAGTACACCAAATATCCAAACGTAATCCGAAACCTCTTCCACCACTCTGCATAGTATTTCGGCGAGGATCTCGAGCTCGAGCGACCGTCTCTACCTGAGTACCGTATCGGTGAGGGTCTCGAGCCACCTTGAATATGCATTAGTGAACTATCGGTGTGGGGTCTGCAAGGACCCAGGCTCAGGACTCGAAGTCCCGTACTCGGAGGGTTAAATATAGTTGAAAGTGAAATTCCGTCCGTTTCGACAATAGATAGTAATAATTCAATGAATCGCTTATTGAAAGAATTTGTAGAGATAACCAGATCTGACGCGAGAAAAGTTGCTAAACACGATGTGTACCATTATATAGAAACAAGGGGCGCTCCGATAGCTGAGCGTGCCAGACGTCTGCCTCCAGATAGATTGAAAATTGCCAAGGCGGAGATTGAGCAAATGCTCAAAGATGATATTTGCCGCCCGTCCAAAAGTCAATGGGCTAGTCCACTACACCTTGTGCCTAAGAAGACCATGCGGAGATTACCGCAGGTTGAACGGTGTGACAATTCCAGACAAATATCCGCTGCCGCACATCCATGATGCGGCACATCAGTTCGATAGATGCAAAGTATTTTCGGTGATAGATTTGGCCAAGGCGTACAACCAAATACCGGTTGCGCCTGAAGATGTGCCGAAAACAGCTGTGGTCACACCGTTCGGCCTGTTTGAATTTGTGATGATGCCATTCGGTCTCTGCAACGCTGCGCAAACCTTTCAAAGATTGATGGATACTGTGTTGAGCGGTTTAGATTTTTGCAAATGTTACGTAGACGACATCATAGTAGCATCTCCGGATAGAGAAAGTCACGAGAAACATTTACGTGAAATTTTTAGTAGACTAAGAGATTATGGTTTAAGTATTAATTTAGTTAAATGTACTTTTGCACAGGATTCAGTGCAATATCTAGGATATAAGGTTAGCGATAAGGGAATTGCTCCGTTGGACGAACGAGTTAGAGCAATTAAAGAGTACCCGAAACCAAAAACGGTCAAAGAACTTAGACGTTTTCTAGGAGTTTTAGGTTTTTATAGAAATTTCCTTCCAAGGGCAGCAAATTGGTTAGCCCCGCTTCATAGGCACCTCAAGGGAGCAAAGAAAAAGGACAGGACGCTGGTCGATTGAGACGATGAGTCTGAAAACGCGTTTGAAGCAGCAAAGAAGCAGATAGCCGCAGCAACGTTATTATACCATCCAAAGGAGAATGCACCTTTAGCGTTGCGCACCGACGCATCGGATGTCGCGATCGGTGCGGTGCTTGAGCAGTTCAGCAATAATAAATGGGAACCACTCGGATTTTTCTCTAGAAAATTAGAAAAGGCTCAGACAAATTACAGCGTATATGATAGAGAGCTTTTAGCCATCTACAAGAGTCTTAGATTTTTCAGACATCTTGTAGAGGGCAGGGAATTGCATATACAGACGGACCATAAGCCATTGATATACTCATTCCAGCAAAAAGCCGACAAAGCCAGTCCGCGACAGGTCAGACAGCTAGACTACATCAGCCAAATCACCACTAAAATGGTGCATGTAGATGGCGAGGAAAATATAGTGGCTGATGCCTTCTGTAGACTGCAGACTATAGAAATGTCCGTCATTGTCTCCACAGAGGAGTTAATGCTAACACAAGCGGAAGATCAATTAGCAAAATTGCTAACAGAAAATTCTAGCAAGTGGAGCTTCCAGAAGATATATTTGGATAGCTCAGAGAAATACTTATACGGAGATATTATTAAAAGCAATATTAGACCTTATATTCCGCAAAGTTTAAGAGTGCGAATTTTCAATTGCGTACATAATTTATCGCATCCTAGCGGAAGGACAACAAAAAAATTAATCGCAAGAAATTTTGTTTGGCCTTTGATGAATGGAGATATAGCCGAGTGGTCACGCGTATGCATCCCATGTCAAAGGAGTAAGATTAGTCGTCACAATAGGCCAGCGCCTGAAAAGATCGAAGTTCCGGAGGGACGTTTCGAACATATTCACGTCGATCTGGTAGGTCCGTTGCCTGTTATTAACAATTATAAATATTGTTTGACAATTATAGACAGGTTCACCAGGTGGCCGGAAGCTATCCCGCTCGCGGATTGTTCAGCGGATACTGTGGCAACAGCGTTGTATGCCGATTGGGTAGCGAGATTCGGAGCACCAGCAACCGTTACGACAGATCAAGGCACTCAATTTGAGTCTCCATTATTTCAGGCTTTGACAAGTTTAGTAGGGTGTAATAAAACCAGAACTACGGTATATCACCCGCAAGCGAATGGGATAATCGAAAGATGGCACAGATCTCTCAAGGCAGTCATAATGTGTCACGAAAATACAAACTGGATGGAAATTCTTCCCACCGTGTTACTGGGGCTCCGAGCTGGCTACAAGGAAGATATTAAAGCGTCCGCAACCGAAATGCTGTACGGTTCGACAATTCGGTTACCTGGCGAATTTTGTGTGACTTTCGAGGAAACAACGGATCCGCAGATATTTTTAGAGAAATTTAGACAGCATATAAGAAAAATTAAGCCAGTACCAACTGCACATCATTCCGTTGCAAAAACGTTTTATCACAAAACTTTGTATACATGTTCGCACGTGTTCGTCTGGGTTGATGTAGTTAGGAAGCCTCTTGAAGCGCCATATGAAGGACCGTTTGAGATAATCGAACGGATTACAGATCATATTTTTAAGATTAATTATAAAGATAAACCCGTTAATATTTCCGTAGAGCGTTTAAAGCCAGCTTTTTGCGAAAGTACAGAAAGTACAAGCCAAAGTGTTCCAAAGACTTATGCAAGGAAAGGAATAAGATTCACGAGTCAAACAAAGTTGTATTAACTCACTCGGGGGGGAGTACTGTGGCGGATGACGTCACAGGCGTAGCAAGCGCCATTTAGTTAAGTCCCTAGGTTAATTAGTTTCTAGTTAGTTTAGTTAGGTTAAGTGATATCTAAGTCATTAGTTGATAGTACTAGATTTAACTTGGCGCACCCCTTTCTTCTTCGTGGCCCGGATAGTTTGTAAGGGTCCAGTTTGTTCGACACCTGCGAGAACATAAGAAGCACGAAAACACGTGTAAAAATAAAAATCCTGTTAATTCAACCGCAGAGCTGAGTTTATATTAGAAGCCTCTCCCAGCACGAACCAAGCCACCACAAAATAAAAATAAGTGCCTCCGCCATAACGAAACCTGACTTGAACGATTTGGTTACGATTGCGAGTAACACGTGGACATCCTATTTTTGCTAAAACAACTTGTTTAATTCTTCATATTTTTTGCCAAAATTTTGTAGAAACGTGTAATATAAAACTTGAATGGCAGAGTGTTATTTTTTTTAAAGTTTTATTTTGTATTTGCAGAAAAAAAATAGGTGAGTAGTAATACAGTCACTCACATAACCAATAAGTCCCTACTTCTAATCGGATAATTTCTGTTAGTGAGTAGGTATCGATGACGGCATGGTTAAGGCAACGACATAACGCAGCGTGTCGATTGTCGCTTGTCTTGCATCGTGTCCGGTGTGCGAGTCGAGTCGTGTCCATGCGAAATCGCGTCGAAGCGGTGATCTTATGTTCTTATGTGATTATACGTTTATAAATATAACTATTATTATTCTGTGCGTGTGTTAGTGGTATTATTCATATCCCGATCCAATAGCAATCTGACAATTTCAATGAGATGACCCTCGAATATAAATATATAACTGTCATTATTAAAAAATTAATACTTACTTTTAACAAATTTAATTATTATATTTACGGTTAAATTTATTTATTTTATCGTTTCTTAGTTGATAAATATGCCCCGAACAATTAAAAAAGCTACATTTACAAAGAAAAAGAAAGAATAAACGGGGACAGCGAAGAGGGAAAAATGTAAAAATAAATATTTACGATTTACCGAAGACGATTTAATAAATGCATTACAAGCCGTAAAGAATGGAATGCCCATGATAGCTGCGAGCGAGCAGTTCAAAGTGCCTTACTCTACAATTAGAGCTAAACACAAGGGCATATATGTATGTTATTGGAAAGAAAAGTGGCCCTCCAATAATTTTAACTAAAGAGGAAGAAACTATGTTAGTGGATTAGATCCTTTCAATCGCTAACAAAGGTTTTCCTTTCACTGAAGATATCTTGTTGGATAGTGTACAACTTTTAATGAAAAAAATGAATAGACAGAATCCATTCACTAATGGAAGGCCAGTGTTGTGGATTGGTACGAATATTGTGGGGTCGAGACCTGCAGTCTCGTCCACACGAGAACCAGGGAAGCATTCCCTCGATGCCGTGCGAATCCGCCGTAAGGCTACGCGCGCAGCGCAGCAAGGTGAAAACGCGTCATCCCCAAAAAGCTTTTCACTCTTGTATAAAAACCGAACGAGTAAGCACGTAGAACCGACCGTGCCTAAAAAAATAGACTTAAACGCCTTGCGTTGGAATAAAGTTATTGTTATCGTTATCGTTAGTCGTGTTACATATAACGTGCATATTTATTTCTGTACCTATTCACGTGATAGTAGGATTGGGCCTACTAAAAGACACGCAACGTAATCCGTGGAAACAAACCACGTGTTCAAGACAAGAACCAAAAGTCCACAACTGGTGACCCCGACAAGTCGTTACCGTCGCATATAGAGCGATTGAACGAGCCGGATCAAGGATCCAGAGGATCCAGAGCAAGAGGGTGCAACGGACGCCACTAGACGCACGTGTTGCTGGATCAGCGTTCCACATCGTGGGAGACACCTCGGCGTGCAGCGCAGAGGATAACGCGGACCAGGGCACGAGGAACGAGTTCTGGCCGAAGGCGTAAGAAGCAGAGGGCTGCGTAAGGCGTCCAAAAAGGAGCAAGGTGAGAAAAGGCGACAAGATGGCGGTGAACAACGCCACAAGCGACGGCCATCTTGGAAGCGTCGATTCATACCGCGTGCCCAAGATCCCGAAATTTTTTCGCGATGATCCAATTATGGTTTTTGCAAGTAGAAGCTACTTTTAATACCGCGCGAATAATCGATCCGAGAACGCGCGTAGACTATTTATTCGCGGCATTGGATCCGGAGGTCGTATCCTCTATTAGGGATTTGTTAACGGGACCGCGATCGGACGATATATACGAATTAGTAAAAGCGCGTATTATGTCCGCGTACGTGGCATCGGCGGAAAGCCGGCTCCGGCAACTATTGAAGGGGCAGGTTACGACGGAAGGGAAGCCGTCGCAAACATTATATAGCCTGCGTGCCCTGTACGACGGACGATGCGACGATGAGGTAATACGATCAATTTTTTTGGACCAGATGCCAGAAATGGTGAAAACCATTCTGGTAGCCGCGAAAGTAACAAAACTGCAAGATTTGGCGGAGCTTGCAGATCAGATATACGAATCCACCACGCAAAGCAGCAGCCATGTCGTCGCATCGGTCGGAGTTAGGGATCGGACGAATTGCGACTCGGTAGAGGCGAAAATAGACAGGTTAACCGACGCTATATTAACCTTTTGCACTCGAGGGCTCCGGAGCGGAGCCATTTAAAATTTGTCTTCAAACTCGAGGGCTCCGCTACGGAGACAATACAAATAATTTTCAGTTTTTAACATAAGAACAAAAACAAATCGTAAAAACTAGTTGTAGGATGTTTCGCTGTTGGTGACAAATGACGGTCGCAGCTCGCGGATTGTAATGCTCTCGATAACAGCAAATAATCGCGGTTTGAGCAACATTCTGTTGTCCGCACTTGGATGCAAGTGAGTTAAGTCCTATTATTTAGTAGTAGAGTGTATCAGATTCGAGTTTATCTGTTGTTTTTATATTTTGAATTCATATTTATATCCCCGATATGGCAAATAAAAGAAAAATTTGTGAAAATTATAGTGATATTGAAAGTAGTAGCGATGAATTAGAATTTGAAGTTTCTAGTGAACATAACATAAATAATATAGACGCTCTTACCCATGATAACGCAGACAATATTGAACTAAACCATGAATCCGATTCTAATGATAGTGATATATTTCCTGTTGTACGACGATACATACCGAGAATTGAAAGTGATACCGGAGAAAATGTAGAAGACACAGCAGATTCAACTGGAAATGACGAATGGATAGATGTTTCGGAAGTGGATAATATTCCATCTCCTATGGATTTCGATATTTCACCTCGAATTGCCAGACCACAAATTTCCAACGATATAAAAGAATCATTAGATTTTTTTCGATTATACTTTACGGATACATTGATTGATTCCATAATAAAAGAGACAAATGATTAGGCAAATTCAAAACTGCGAGGAAAGCAATTGTCAAAGAGATTAATATGGAATACATGGAGTGATGTTAATCGGAAAGAATTTCTGGCCTTCATTGGAGTGATCTTGAATATGGGAACCATGCCGGTTGCAAATCTCCAGGAATATTGGTGTACCAAATTCACCAGTAAAATTCCATTCTTTTCAGACGTATTTACCCGAGATAGATTCCAGCAAATATTTTGGATGCTTCATTTACACAAAAATGCACCAGTAGGCAGAAATACATGCTTAAGGACCCGCATTCAAAAGGCTAATAACTTTTTACAATACATCAACTAAAAATTTTCCGAACATTTTGTACCTTATCAGTCGATTTGCGTTGATGAATCCATTAGAAAATTTAAGGGGAAAATATGTTTTATGACATATAATCCAGCTAAACCCACTAAATGGGGAATTAGAATTTACGTTCTGGCCGACTCAAATACCGGTTATGTTTATTCGGTTTTGCCTTATTACGGCAGTATTACTTCTGAAAATCTCATAAGACCTGATCTGCCTGTCAGTTCCAGAATTCCCTTAGACCTGTATAGAAAACTATTGGACAATGTTCCTAATGCTAAAGGTTATCACATGTATACCGACAGGTATTATACAAGCATACCCCTTGCTGAAGAACTGCTAAAAATGAATTGTTTCCTCACCGGCACAATAAAAACAAATAGGAAATATTTACCAATGGTAATAAAAAAAGCGCAATTTGTAAGAGACAGAAAAACAGTGGCTTACAGAAAAGGCAAAACCCTAGTTCTCGCATGGAAGGACAAAAGGATTGTAACTTTGTTAAGTACTCGTAATGAAGCGGGTTTGATATCGGTTGATAGAAGAGTACGTGGTGGTGAATTAGTCAGAATACAAAAACCTAAAATTGTTATTGATTACACAAAAAATATGCGTGGAGTAGATCGGGCCGACCAATATGCTGCAACATATTGTTTTTTGAGAAAATCCCTGAAATGGTGGAGGAAATTATTCTTCTGGGGGATGGAAATGTGTACAGTAAATTCATACATATTGTACACTTCTGTTAAAAAAATAAATAATGAAAAACCAATGTCACATTTGGAGTTTGTAAAATTGTTGGTGGACCAATTGATTGGGAATTTTCAACAAAACAGCACATCTCGAAAATACACTTACACACCAAATACGGAGGGCAGGCTCAACAACCACCTACACATTATACGTTCTGGAACCAAGAAAGATTGTGTAGTGTGTTCCAATAGAAAAATTCCGGGTGAAAGACGGCAGACCCATTATTTTTGTGATACCTGTCTAGAAAAGCCAAGATTACATATTGGCAATTGCTTCGAGAGGTATCACACTTTGGACGATTACAAAATGTAATAATTTTATAATTTTTTGTTTTTTTATATATCATAACATTTGTATTCATAAACAATTAAAAAAATAATAACATACAACGATGACTTTTCTTTTAATGCGAATATCATTAACTTACATGTGAATATGATCTTTTCACTAAAATCGCTTCGAGTTGCTGGTGATATGAATGAAAAAAAACTTCGAGGGCAAAGGGTTAAAGATGTCGGCCAACTTCGAGCGCCTCGAAAGAGCGATGTCACGGTCGCGGTTGAAATCACGGCAACGCGCGTTTGCCGGTAGGTCGAGCGAACGAAGCCGAGCGGCGCCGAAACCAACCCCCGCAGTGTGCTGGGCACATGGTAAGTTCGGGGCGAAGGCGTACGCGTGCAAAGACCCGGAAAATTGTACGTGGCCGAAACCGTCACCGCGGACGGAAAACTAACAATACCTTCCCCCGCGGGGACAGGGTGTGAGGGTACGAAACAAGTAAATTCAAAACGTCTCCACGTTCAGGACAAAATTTCGGGACAGGTATTTTTAATTGATACGGGTTCGGACATTTCTCTTGTGTCTATAGCCAGGAACTGCAAGCCAGTGGCCAGCAGTCTGCGGCTCTATGCCGCGAACAACACGCGTGTCGACACGTATGGCGAGTCGACGCGCACCATTGAAATCGGTCTACGACGACCGATCACGTGGAATTTTTGGGTAGCATACGTGCCATACCCGATCGTAGATGCTGATTTATTGACGCACTACGCCATTACCGTGGACTTGAGAGGCCGTAAAATAATAGATTCATTGACCCAATTGCAAATTCGGAGCATGACCAAGAACGTGAACCACGTCTCGACGCACACCATCGATCCCTTATCGGGAACAGCGGGGATATTACTCGAATTTCCGGAAGTGACAGGAATATCCCAAGCAATTCCGCTACAAGAACGTAGGGTATTCCATTATATTTGCACCGAAGGGAATCCGGTTGCCTCGCGCGCTAGGCGCCTCGCACCAGACAAGCTCAAAGCAGCCAAGCTGGAGTTCCGACGTCTGGTGGAGGCTGGGGTTTGCAGACCATCGAGCAGCCCGTGGGCCAGTCCCATTCATATGGTCCCGAAAAAAGACGGAGGATGGAGAGTGTGCGGCGATTATCGTGCATTAAATAATATTACAGTTCCGGACAGGCATTCCTTACCGCATATCCATGATTTTTCAGTAAATCTACCTGGAAAAACGGTATTTTCCTGTTTGGACATACATCAAGCGTACCAACAAATCCCGGTAGCGCCGGAGGACGTTCCTAAGACCGCCGTGATTACACCGTTCGGCTTGTTCGAATATTTGGCAATGCCGTTCGGGTTACGTAACGCCGGTCAAACGTTCCAACGGTACATGAATCGCGCCCTCGGCGACTTGGAATTTGCTTTCGTCTATGTAGACGATATACTTATAGCTTCCGCGTCGAGGGAAGAACATATCGCGCACACGCGGACAGTCCTCGAGAGACTTAAGAAGTTCCATTTAAAAATAAACGTAGAAAAATGTCAATTCGGTGTACCAGAATTGACATTTTTAGGTCACTTGATAAATAGCGAAGGTTACAAACCGACCCCTGAAAAAATTAACGCGATACAAAATTTTGAGAAACCCAAGACCATCGTCGAATTGCGACGATTTCTGGGAATCATCAATTTTTACCGCCGAAGTATTCCCCACGCTGCCACTCTCCAAGCTCCATTAAACGCTTACCTAACACAGTCGCGGCGAAAAGACAAAAGTGTAATAAACTGGACAGAAGAAGCCGAGGAGTCCTTTCGGAAAGTCAAGGATAGCCTTGTAAACGCGACCTTGATAGCGCATCCCTCGGGAGACGCCGAGACGCGGTTAGTCACAGACGCATCCGAATTTGCAATGGGGGCAGTATTAGAACAAAAACTAGAAGATGCGTGGAAACCTCTGGCATTCTTTTCAAAGAAATTCAACTCCGCACAACAAAAATACAGTACTTACGATCGAGAGTTGACAGCTGCGTATTCCGCCGTGAGGCAATTCAAATATTTCCTGGAAGGGCGCGAATTTAAAATCGTGACGGATCATAAACCGCTTATATACGCATTTATGCAGCGCGCTGATAAGGCCGATCCGCGCCAGGTGCGCATGCTGTCGTATATAAGTCAGTTTACGACCCAGATCGAGTATCTTCCAGGGGTCGACAACGTCGTGGCTGACTCAATGTCGCGCATAGAGTCGATAAGATTGCCCACGGACATTGAGCTGTGCGAACTGGCGCAAGCACAAGAGACCGACGACGAGTTGGAGAGGATCCGAGACGATACCAGTCATCCTCTCAAGCTCGTGCGACTTATGTGGGGGCCGGCTCACACACGGTTATATTGCGAACAGTCGGGCGAAACGGTACGCCCTTACATCCCTGGCGCCCTTAGGGAAAAAGTGTTCCATCTGTTTCACGCGCTGGCATATCCGAGCGCTAAGGTAACCGACAGAATTATACGGCAAAGATACGTATGGCCAAATATGTGTCGCGACGTGTCGAAATGGTGCAAAAACTGCATTCCGTGCCAAACATCGAAGGTCACGCGCCATGTAAGAAATAATCCGGCACCATTCGTGGCACCCGATGGGCGAAACGACCAGGTCCACGTGGACATAGTAGGGCCATTGCGGGAGTCGGACGAATATCGGTACATATTAACGATGATCGACCGGTTCTCCCGATGGCCTGAAGCCGTGCCGTTACGAGAAATAGGGACGCAAACGGTGGCGAAGACGTTCTTCGACACCTGGGTGTCTCGCTACGGAGCCCCCAAAATAGTAACAACAGACCAAGGAACCCAGTTCGAGTCTCAATTTTTCGAATCCGTATTAGCACTCATCGGGTGCCAACGAACTAGAACTACCGTATATCACCCAGCATCCAACGGAATGATCGAGCGATGGCACCGAGACCTTAAGGCAGCGTTCATGTGCCACGCGTGTGAAACAAATTGGTCGCGAAAACTTCCGACGGTGTTGTTAGGGTTGCGTGCGTGGGTACGGTTAGATACTAACGCGTCGCCCGCGGAATTTATGTTCGGTACGACAATGCACATTCCTGGAGAATTCGTCCTAGAGGGCGATTTCACGCCAGATTCCAAGATATTCCTCGGAGAATTTCGAGAATATATGCGAGCAGTAAGGCCAGTACCAGTGGTACATAAACAAAAAAAGCGAGCATTCAGATTCAAAGAACTCCAGGAATGTACGCATGTATTCGTACGCGTGGACGCGGTAAAACGGCCGCTACAGCGACCATATACCGGGCCACATAAGATTCTGGAAAGAATTTCCGAACAAGTGTACCAAGTAGAGGTAAACGGGGTGGCGCAGAACTTATCCGTCGAGCGGCTAAAACCTGCATTCTTTACGCCCGAAAACATCGAAGGGCAGTTGCCCACCGTACACGACCAATTGCAAATCGAGACCGCGCCTTCCGCGAGTACGCCAAATAAGTTAAGGACGTACAGCAATAAAAAACGTGTACAATTTAGTGATAAGTAGATATAAGTAGATGTAAGCAAAAATATGTAAACCGAACAAATAAATAAAGAGCGCTGTTACTCGGGGGGGGGGGGGGGGGGGGGGGGGGGGGTCGAGACCTGCAGCCTCGTCCTCACGAGAGCTAGGGGAGCATTTCCTTGATGCGTGCGAATCCGCCGTAAGGCTGCGCGCGCAGCGCAGCAGAGGGTGAAAGCGCATCATCCCCAACGAAGCCTCCCACACTCGTACGAAAAGACTAGAAGAGTAAAGACCTCGTTAAAACGTATTAAGAATAATAGAGACGCTTCACGTCGCATTAGAACAATTATACGCCTTGCGTGAAATAAACTTTGTTATTGTTGTAACCGATCTGATCCAAGGAGTCTATTGATTTTGCACCCATCCACGTGATAGTAGCAGTGGGCCTACTAAGCACGTAACACAACATCGTGGAAGCAACCACGTGTTAAGGAATCGAGAGCGGAGCGCCCACAACGTAAAGACGTCAGCGCCATCTAGGAGCACGGTGGCGAAGCGAGAAGGAGATCGCGCAGACGAAGTAAGCGGAGAGTGAGTAGGGAACGAATAGTCTGTGAGAATAGCGCAGAATAAAAGGAGTCTAACCTCAAAAATCGTGGCAATATAAAAAGGCATCACCGTCTCGCTTTATTTTACCAATTCATTACTTCCGTTCCTAACAGCCAGGCAGGTATTGGTCTGAAGCCTTTGTGAAACGCCACCCCCAACTTTCATCAAGAACATCGCAGTATTTATGTCAAAGACGTGGTCAGGTGTCTGAGGCAAAAATACGAAAGTGGTTTAAAAAAATTAAAGATTATCTGAAATCAAAAAATCTGCTTGATGTTGACTCATCTAGGATTTTTAATTGCGATGACCAAGAGGCAATAAAGTTATCACGAATAAAAAATCTAAAGGGATTTATAATTTAGTTGGTGCAAATGATAAGGAGTGTATAACAACATTGATTACAGGTGACAAATAAAATAGTATCTTTAGTTTAAAAATATATAACTCTTTTTAGTAAAGAGCCTAGTCGGATAAGCATGGGGAAGCGGCCCCCTCGACCAATACTACTATTTATGTATTCCAAATATTACTTTTTACCTAGAAGGCAACAGTGTAAAGTTTTAGATCCCTAACCCTCCTCCTAAGGGAGATATGGGGACACCAACCCTCAGCATTAACATTTTTTTTCTCGGAAACGGGTTATGATATTTGGACACGTTCAAAAGAAAATAGTAGCTATTTATTAGCTTTGCTACATATATTTTTTTCAGAATTGTAAGTTAATTACAAGGGGTGAAAAAAAATTAATTTAATTTTTGAAGGTGGTGTTTGCGAACAATTCCTTGTGTGACAATCATCAAAAAAATTAAGAATAATGCTCCATTATCGAATTATTTTATATTAATCCTTACCGGTCGTAAGTTACTTCTCACGTGACAACAGTACTTTGTCGCTGCGGTCGTACGTCACGTGGGAGGTGATAACGAGTGTACCTATCAAAATTCTCGCTCTGTGAAATATGAGCACGACTGACTTGTGAGTTAAGCATCAGCAACGGTGTAATTGACATCTCCACTGATATACCACTGCCTTTTGTACTCAATTTTTAATATATTGAGCCCAAAAATGAATAAAGAAAATTGTAAAAATTTCGTTAATGATGATAGCAGTGAAAGTTTCGAAAACAGTTTTGAAAATGATGTTCATTCTAGTGATGAGACTAGCAGTCAGATTTTATTGCATCATAAGAAAAGAAAAGTTACGCCCATAAAATATTCAAGTGACGAAGAAAATGATGTAGAAATAGAAAATATGGATAACTTAGACGATGATTGGATTGAAATCGAGAGTGATGATGATGATCTTTCTAGTAGGATTTATTTTACAAATATCAATCGCCATATTTTTGGAAATGTATAGCAGCCTATAGATCATTTTAAAAAATTTATTACTAACGAAATCATAATGGAAATTATAACGCAAACAAACTCATATGCGCACTTCTGTGGAACGTACAACAGAAAACCATTCTTTCATGTAGGAGGTTGTTTAAAAAAATATCATACGTTAAAAACTTATAAATAATTATTTACATATACACCTTCAAAAAATAAATAATTTCTAACAAAAATGTTATTCTCATAATATTGAAGATTTTTCGCTTATTTACCGAAACCATCTACAACCTAGTGAGAATCACGTGTGAAAAGCTAGCGACCGATAAGGGTTAAATCTTGTTCAAGAATTAGCTTATTTCTTGGCCGCCACGAGTCTCATTAGCAGCACCGAGAGAATCGCTAGCCACGCCCATTGCGCAATGCGTCAAAACTGATTTTGGGCCTGTGCACATGATTGACATGCGCACGCATCGATCTTCTGCGTGCCGGTCGAAACCACGTGGCGGCCAATGACAGTCTTGTTCTGATCGCCTTTGTGCAGTGCTGTGTGGTAGTTCAACTGTTCAAAAGTCTTTGTGTTGCTCATATCTCTCCTTTGTGTGTTCATGTAATTCACTCACGTTAATTAATACAAGTCTCAAGCTCATAAACCCCTTGCAATTAATAAAATTGCAAGGGTATTATGTGTCTTGAAATAGCACATAATTTAGGTAGTTTCTCAAATCTCGATCTCTGCTGGAAATGGCGATCAATAACATCGTCATTTTCTTTAGAAGCTCAACTCACGATTCTCATTAATATTGACTCTCTTGTAGCCGCTGCCTTGTTTTAAAAATAAAAACGTTAAGACCTTGTTTAAAATGTTTGCAACAAGTTATTTTTCGCGAACCTTCTATCTAACTGGCAATCTCATGTATACAGTCCGCGAATTCAAACAAATCTTCAAATGAGTGGAACATGGTTAAATAATTTAAAAAGCATTTTAATGTCATGAGAGAGAAGTCTTTATTCAATCTTCGTCGCTATTTTCCTCAATAACTGGTATTATTTGTATCGAATTGAACATGTTTGTTAATATTTCTGATGATTTAACAATTTTTTACTTAAGCCGTTCGTGCGACAAGTAATAAATAATTGCAGCTACGAGGGAACAACAACCTACTGTCCTGTTGCCATTCGCATAATCGAATGTATACCGTGTTACTGCCGTGTAGCTAATAGAATTTGGCACGTATTCTATATAACATTTACATATATGTTTTTCGATTAATGTGCTGTGAGCGCTTCTCCATTCTAATAATTGTTTCATTTTCCATTAAGTATTTAACATTTAAAGAGTTTTCATTATTTAGCAGTACTGCAAGATAACACACTGCCTGCGATAACTGTTATGAACATGTAAATAGTATTCAACAATTTGCAACATTGCTTGTATCGCTTGTCGATTGTTTTTTTTTTGTTTTCATTTTCCATCAATGACGATACATCTATTCTAGCGTAGTGTATAATACAACAATTAGTTTAGAGTTCTTTAGAGTTATTAGTTAAGAAAAATGTCCGAAAGCAGTATTAGTGGTAAATGCATTAAATGTGACGCATTGATAAAAAAATTTCGTGGGATAGTGAAACAGATTGTCAAGGAAGATGAAGTTGTTAAATATCAGAAGCACTGTGTTAATACGATGACAATTGGATCTGTATTTTGCGGTAAATGCAGATTAGCTGTTTAGAGAAATCAACAACCGAATGAAACTGACAGTCTGATACTGATGACAATGCAACGGATCCGGATTTTCATACTGGAAGAAGTAACTCCGGAAACCGTAGTGGAATTACACTTTAAAAGAGTCGTGCATACACATAAATATTGTATTGGGTTGTTCGGAAAGTAATTTCGTTTTTCTCCTTCGTGAAAAGGAACAATTTTCTTATAATACGTCTGTTTTGTCTCGGTCTATATTTAGCAAACCGATTCGATGAGTAGAAAGGATAAACTGGCCCACGGAACTGTGGATAGTCCGGATAATTAACCCCTTAGCTTACAATGACGCCTCAGAGGCATCGTAAATCTATCGGGCCAAACATGAATAAGACGCTGTCGAAGGGTTGAGCAAACTGATTTGAATGTGGTGAAAGAAACTTTTTAGCTATGCTCAACTTCACACGTTAACTTTAATAACGAGTGAATGTTTGGAGGATACGGAAGGTAAACGTTGAATCACAATCAGTGGAAATTATAACAACAACAACTATTTATTGTAAGTCGGATAGCCGAAAGGCAAAAGGTCTTGAATATACTATTAATCTGTTATATTTGCGTGTCAATTTTTGTCTCTCGTCCTGGTCAAGGTTCTCCAAGCAGCTAACCTCGCCATGGGCGTAGCTAAGGCCATGGGAGGCCACATCGGTCTTCGATTGATTAAAATTGGTATTAATGCAGACCAATCAGTTTGGAGGCGACGTTGGTCGGTGGGAGGCGGCATGTAACTTGTATTTTTAATAATTTTCCCTCGTCCGGGTTTTTCCGCGGAGCGGCTACGGGCCCAGGTCAACGTTTGGTGCCAAATGTTTTATGGCGAGTCAGGTATCGCAGGAAACATTTGGCACCGGTTTTCGATGTTATTGCATATAGTAAAATCATAGAACGCCTGGATTTGGAAGGCCATGCAGATTTGAATGAATTTAATATTTAACTAGCCGCCTTAATGGCACTTGAGTATAGGCAAAACTTGATTGTATGAAAAGTTTGACTCTACATTCAATGGCTTTATGATTTTACTGCTACGCTGCAATACAGACGAAATCGCCATGGTTATTGCGCGCCGTAACAGACGCCTCGGAGTCGTCGTAAGGCTATCGGACCAAACATGAATAATGGTCACAGAGACATTCCAGAGGCGCGACATTCAGTTACTTCTCATTCGCATTCGACTTTACATCGTATGTAAGAAGTATTATAAAATCACCCATTATAATGTGTTCAAAAAGAAAAATTAGAATTGAGAACAGTGATGACATTGCTACCAGTAGTAGTGACAGTGGTAGTGACATTGTACGTGTCGTACGAAAAGCTACTAAGCAACTGGTGATTAACGAAGAATCCGATGATGAAGATTATTATCAACCACCTGAGTTGTGGGTCTGGAAAAAAAACGAGAACCAACCAAAAATATGGCAATATATGGAAATTCCAGGAATAAAAGAGGCAACGTTAGATCATTTGAGTACAAGCAAAAATGAAATGGGCGTTTTTAATCTAATGTTTAATAGTATATTTTGGGAAAATATTGTGACGGAGACAAATCTATACGCGGAACAAGTAATAAACAATGAAAATAAAAAACGAAAAATTGATGAAACTTGGTCTCCTGTTGATTGTGATGAAAAAAAAATATATATTGCGCTATGTATAATTGCGGCTGAAGTAAAGAAACCTGCAATTCAAATGTATTGGTCTAAGAGGGCCGTTATTGAAACTCCAATATTTAGAGAAACGATGCCGTACAGAAGATTTTTACAAATAAGTAGATTTTTGCATTTTGCAAATAATAATGTGGCCAATAAAAGTGATAAATTAAACAAAATAAAACTCGTGATAAATTATTTCAATCAACAATTTCAAGAAATATATACAATGCAAGAGGACATTGCAATTGACGAATCATTAATGAAATTTAAAGGACGCTTATCCTATAAACAATACAATCCGTCAAAAAGAGCGAGATTTGATATAAAAGTTTATAAATTATGTGATTCCAGGTCAGGTTACTGCTATAGTTTCGAAATATACACTGGCCGTGACAAAATACATACTACAGATAATGCATCTGAAATTGTGGTCAAAGAACTATCAAAACCAATTTTACACAAAGGACACATATTATATTTGGACAATTGGTATTCTTCACCAAATCTTTTTGTAACTCTACTCAACAGTAAAACTAATGTCATTGGAACAGTGCGCGCAAACAGAAAAAATATGCCAAAAGGTTTCTTGAAAACAAAATTAAAAAAAGGAGAATAGGAAATAAGAAGCTGCAATGGATTACTGGCAATAAAATGGAAAGATAAGCGAGACGTTTTTATTCTATCTACAAAACACACAACAGTAGCAATGACTGAGCAAATCAAAAATCAACACAATCCTACTTGGAAACCAAAGTGTATCGTCGAATACAACAAAGGGATGATAGAAGTTGATCGACAAGATCAAATGTTAGCGTGCTTCCCTCTGATGAGAAAGTGTATGAGGGGGTATCGCAAAATTTTCTTCTACCTGTTTGACATGGCTTTATTTAACTCTTACATTTTGCATAACAAGATAAATATTGAAAAAAGACAGGGATATGCAGAATATAAGGTTGAAATAGCCAAATTATTATTGAAAAATACACCATTACCAAACTACAACCGTAAAGGACGGTTGTCAAATGGAGATTTACCACTAAGATTACAGGCTCATCAGTGGAGTCATTTTCCCAAACATATACACTCATACACGAAAGTATTCGAACGCTTACAATTCTAATATTCAACTAATGAAATATGTATGTTAAATTGAAGCATTTGATGTAATATGACACATATAGCAAGGGATTGGTCTTAAGACTACATAAGTAAGATTAGACAATAATTCAACGATTTGTACCGTGTTTACACTACATTTATTGTAAACACGTACCAGAAGCGGCTCACAAAAGTATTCGAACTTTGAACAACTAAGCATTTCCAACGATAATAGAATGTAAAGAAATATTTCTCAGTTCACTAGCAGAGGGTCCCAGCGAAACAGCATTCAAAATTTTTGCCACAGTCTTCATTACTAATAATATAACAAAATGAATCGCAAGAAATCGGAAACAAGCAAGTCTGTCAGAGAATTAATAGTAAATTGGCATAAGGAAGGCAAATCATATGGTGACATTGCACACCTTGTGAGCAGAAGCAAGTCTACAATTCATTATATTGTGAAGAAATTTAATACGCAAGGTAACATTGCTAATAAGCCCCGTTGTGGGCGTCCGAAAAAGTTAACTGAAAAAGAAGAAAGGACAATTATTCGAAAAATCAAACAAGATCCTTTCACTTCTGAATCACAATTGGCATCAGTGGTGGCTACGCAGTTTCAGAAAGAAGTGCATCCAGAATTGTGTCGCCGATTATTAAGAAATAACGGTTTACATGCACGAGTTCCAAGGAGAAAACCATTTATTAGCAAGAAAAATAAAGTTATACGTTTACAATTCGCCGAAAAATTTATTTATAAAAATAATTCGTTCTGGGACACTGTGTTATTCTCTGATGAGAGTAAATTTAACGTTTTTGGTAGTGATGGACGTAAAAATGTCTGGAGAAAACAGAATACAGAATTAGAACCACGAAATCTACGGCCGACTATTAAACATAACGGTGGATCTGTATTAGTTTGGGGCTGCATGGCACGCAGTGGAGTGGGAAATCTTGTGTTTATCGATGGAATAATGGACAAAACGAAGTACTTAAAAATTTTGCAGGAAAATTTAAAAGATAGTGTATCGAAATTAAATTTACCATGTAATTACTGGTTTCAATCGGACAATGATCCGAAGCACACCGCCAAAATAGTTAAAGAATGGATATTGTATAACGTTCCACACGTTTTACCACATCCACCGCAAAGTCCAGATTTAAACCCCATTGAGCATTTATGGGATGAAGTAGAAAGAAGACTGAGAAATACAGTTATTACTTCGAAAGAAGCGTTAAAATGAAATATTACTGAAATATGGCAATCAATTGATTCAAATGTTACTTCTAAGTTAGTCCACTCAATGGAAAACCGACTTAGGGCCGTTATAAAAGCCAAAGGTGGGCCAACTTCCTATTAAAACTTTCAATTATTCAATTTAAATAATTATTAAATGTTCCGTTCGAATACTTTTGTGAGCCGCTTCTGGTACGTGTTTACAATAAATGTAGTGTAAACGCGGTACAAATCGTTGAATTATTGTCTAATCTTACTTATGTAGTCTTAAGACCAATCCCTTGCTATATGTGTCATATTACATCAAATGCTTCAATTTAACATACATATTTCATTAGTTGAATATTAGAATTGTAAGCGTTCGAATACTTTCGTGTATGAGTGTAGATCCAACGCCGTCGAACCAATACTCAAAACGAAGATGTGTAGTTTGCACAAAGCATAAAAAACGCAGTGAGACAGCGTGAGAATGCAAAAAGTGTAAAATTGCATTACATGTACCAACATGTTTTGAGAGATACCATACTATCGAAGATTACTAAATTTTTGTATTAAAATAAAAATGTTATTATTAATGTATTATTCAATTTGCAACAATAAATCTTTTTTTTGTTTAATAATCAACTAATCGTAATTATTTATCAAACATCTTGCAAAGTTAATTATACCGCGCACGTGTATATACAAATCATAGGAAGTTTGCGATTTGTACAGTTTCGAACGCTGAGCCAAGCTGTGTATGTCCCTGTGCGCGACCGACCTTGGTATCGCTTTTGGCCCGCACAGTTGGAAATTAAATCGTAAGGCAAAGGGTTAATTTTTTCGGTCTCATGGGAAACTTTATTCTCTCCCTTCGCTTCTTCTTCGTGAAAAGCCTGACGAGCTCACGGTTTACAAGATTGTTTCTGTACGAATCGACTCTCACTTACAGACTGACCGTGAGCGAAGCGAGCGGTTAAATTTTGTATTCGCCGGCCGGGTATGAAAAACAATCCGCCGAGACTCGGGCGTAGTCGCGTAACGACAATAATATCAAACCTTGTTGACGAGCTGCCAGCGGTTACACCAAGGCGCTTTGAATATATGATATTGAACAACGTCAATATTTTATTGAATTGTGTACTGGTTATTTTGGTTCAACATCTTTTGCTATCTTCCTGGTAGTAATATGATTCCACGCTCATAAAATTTTTGACCTTTATTTATAAAAAACTGATGCAAGTGATTTTTGACATAGTCGCTTAAATGTTTTATCGTTTAAGAAATTCTTTAAAGACCGGAACAAGTAATAATCCGATGGTGCCGAATCTAGGGAGTATGGTGGGTGTGGTAACACATCCCATCCAAACTGCAATAACTTCTGACGAGTTACTAAACTTGCGTGAGGTCTGGCATTATCATGGTGGAACTCAAATGTCGAGCTTTGAAACGAAACCAAGTCGTTTCTATTAGTCTGGGGACACGCACACCAGGGCGATACACCCGTTAACGCACTTCCAACGCCACCTAGCGAGTGGGTTGATACTTTCTCGTATCGCTTGTGTTAAGTGCGCTCAACCACGTTTTTATTATATCATTCGCGTATTGTATTCTTTGGTATTTTTTCATTAAACTACAGTATATGCAAACAACTAGTACTTTCGATCACGGATCCTCTCCCACAGGTTATGGGCCCAGAAGATCTCGGAAAGTGCACCGGAAGCGAGTGATCTGAGTGTTTTTGCATTGACAAACTTTTAGAGGTTAGGTTTCCTTTCTTCTCTGTCGCGACACGTATCATGAGTTCCGGAATTGTGCGGATCGAATCCTTGAACAAGAAGAAGTATGATACGTGGAAGATGCAGATGCAAGCCTTACTAATAAAAAATGACGCGTGGACATACGTAAACGGCGAAACGAAGAAACCTCATGTCATTGCCGGTGATGCCGCGTCGGAGAATGCCGCAAAAGAATGGGCAAGAGAAGATAGTAAAGCGAAATCGGACATTATTTTATCCATAAGCCGGTCCGAACTAAAGCAAACAAAAAATTGTGAAACGTCTCGCGAAGTGTGGCTGAAACTTCAAGAAATTTATCAATCAAAAGGGCCCGCACGGAAGACCACGTTGTTAAAGCAACTCATGTTGCAACGAATGGAAGAAAGTGGGGATATCCGCGAACACATTCCTGACTTCTTCGACCTGATCGATAAATTGAACGAGATGGAAGTAGTGATAAATGAAGATTTGCTAGCAATCATACTTTTGTACAGTTTACAGTTTAGTTTGAAGATGAAGAAACCTTTTTTGCTAATGCAAGAGAAATAATTCGAGAGTTGGAGGACGAGGATGCAGAGGACCATGAAGATCCTACCTATAGTTATCCACCACTGGTTCAAGATCTGCCTGGCCCATCAAGTGAAATTATTATTTCATTACCCATGCAAGAAGGTCATGAACATTATGTAGAGTTTGATAAAAGGAAACTCATTTGGAAAAAAGACAGTTTGTTGTATGACGAATCGAAAATAATTCACCAACCAAGCACAACAGACTCTGCTATAACTGAACTTGATACACCATATACAGTGACTCGCATTAATATTCGGACACCATGCTGTGTGCGACATTATTGCTCTATATATTTGTGTACACTAGTGTTATTGAATTGTTTTCTTCGTAATATATTAAAACACTTATTGTAGTTAGTAGAAACATAAACTTTATTTATTTCACACACATAGTTTTTTGCAAAATACGTGATAAAGTCAAGAATGTCGAAATTTAACATCGCAAAAATATTCGGACACAACAGTTTATTGGCTGTAGTAAGTCGTTGGATCCAGTCGGTTATTTTGCTAGTGTACATTGTTTGTAAACATAACGTCTAGCGTGCATCCAAGAGTCAGTACTGTTATTGACTTCGTTAATAGTAGACGTATTATTAGTGAATATGGGACGAAAAGGCAAAAATACATCCTTTGAAATTCGACAACTGGTTATTTACCACAAAGAAAAGGGAAAATCATATCGAGAAATAGCCAAATTGCTAAATGTAAGCAAGAGTACTGTAGCAGATATTGTACACAGGTATATTCATGAAGATCGAATCGATTCAATTCGGCAAAAGGGACGTCCAAAATTATTAGATTCTCGCGAAGAACGCAAGATTGTTAGAAAAATAAAGAATGATCCTAAAAAAAGTGCTATAAAACTAGCTGCCGAATTATTCCAAGAATCTGGAAAGAAAGTGCATCCCGACACAGTGCGTCGGGTATTAAAAAACCATGGATACAACGGCAGGGTTCCACGAAGAAAACCATACATAAACGAAGTGAATCGTAAGAAACGATTAAATTTTGCTAAAGACTACGTTTCTAAAGACCAAACATGCTGGAACAATGTAATATTTGCGGATGAAAGCAAATTTAATCTTTTTGGGTCAGATGGACGAAGAACGATATGGCGTAAAGTCAACGAAGAATTGAAATTAAAAAATTTGAGAGCAACAGTGAAACACGGCGATGGCAGTGTAATGGTGTGGGGTTGCATCTCAACTGCAGGTGTTGGTGAACTAGTTTTTATCCACGGCATTTTAGATAAGATGAAATATTTAGACTTATTAAAACAAAATTTAATCAAAAGTGCTGTTAATATGAACATACGCAATAGTTTTAAGTTTTATCAGGACAACGATCCTAAGCACAAATCGAGAATCGTTCATGAATACTTACTATATAACTGTTCTAAAGTGTTACACCCTCCGCCTCAATCGCCAGATTTAAATCCTATTGAGAATTTATGGAATCAATTGGATCGTAAAATTCGAACAACACCCATAAAAACAATAAAAGAATTAAAAGAACGTTTATTACAAGAATGGAAATGTATAACACAGGAATATTTAAATAAAATTATAACAAATATGCCCAAACGATTACAGGAAGTAATAAGACAAAAGGGTCAACCTACAAAATATTAATACTTTTCAAAAAATATGTATATTTTATATAAAATTTATGTAAGTTATTCACTGTCCGAATATTTTTGCGATGTTAAATTTCGACATTCTTGACTTTATCACTTATTTTGCAAAAAACTATGTGTGTGAAATAAATAAAGTTTATGTTTCTACTAACTACAATAAGTGTTTTAATATATTACGAAGAAAACAATTCAATAACACTAGTGTAAACAAATATATAGAGCAATAATCTCGCACACAGCATGGTGTCCGAATATTAATGCGAGTCACTGTACCAATGAGGCTACAGGCGCAACATTGGGGTCACCTTCCGAAACATATATGTAGATCCCACGCCATTGAAAAAAAATCCAACAAGAGCTTATCTTGACGAACGAAGATCAGTTAAATATTGGAAAAAGGTAGCCGTTAACATAATCAACCGCATGGTTTTAAATGCATATATAATCTCCAAGGAAAGAGTTGAGAGTAAAGCAATATCTCGGTTAGATTTTATGTCCAGTATTATTTTTGAAATTGAATGTCAGTGGATGAATGAAAACACACGCAAGCACATAGTTAAGTAAAGGAAAAAGAATTTGGTTTAGTAAAGTTGCCTCAATGTAACTTGCGACAATGTGTAGTTTGCAGCACGAAAAATGCAATAAAAAGATCACATTTAATTTGCGTGCTATGTAAAAAAGGAATTCATCCAACATGTTTTGATAAACACCGATGTTACAAATTATAATTGTTACTCTCCATTTAAATTGTTTGTTCATAACACAAAAATATTGTTAATTTGTAATTCGTTATTTTATAAAATACATCTGTATTATTACATATGCGTACTGTATATTTATAAATATTTCAAGTTTTGTTCGATAAAAATTATTGAGAAGATAAAAATGAAATACAAAATATTTTATTTTGTAATGTATTATTACACTATTATTATAGTATCGTATCTATTGTGAAATGTATTATTTACTTTAAAAGAAGGAGCTGTGTGATGTACTTGCGTGAATAAATCTGAGCGTGCGACTTCGACAGTCAGTGACGCACCGTCAGTTGTCCACAACGCTCGAAATGTGCTGGGTTATTTGACATAAAATCTGAACAGCGCAATCGCGCTACTTGGAACTCAAACGGTTAAACAATACATTAAACAATAGACAACAGTCTTTCATTCTTGCATTTGTTTGCCCAAACGAAAGTGAAAGCTATTTGATACGTAGTAGATGCTATTGAGCTGTACGCTTATTTTTCATATCTTATTAGAAACATGTCAAATGCTGACAAATGTGCTTCCTGCAATAAATATGTTATCAAAATATCGCCGCACAAAACGATCGTGACATCCCAAAAAATGGCGGAATTCTTAACGCAAAATCTAAAATTTCAAATTGTGTTAGATGATGTTTTGTGCAACAATTGTCGAATAAAAGCATATAAAAATAATAAAACCGACAGTGTTTGTGATACTAATAATAAAAATGATGTGATTGTGGAAAGTTCAGCCTCATCTTCATTTGATGATCCAAATTTTAATATTTCACTCATGAAATCAGCTAAAGATGACGTAATAAAGATTGAAGTCCCCATAAAAAGAACTGTTGCAACACATAAATATTGTTTTACTTGTAATGATACAAAAAATATTCATGTTGTTCCGTTTGAAGCAAGATTACAAATATACAGGGTGTGGCCGGACGGGTAGTACAACCGAACAGGGGGTAATACTACATGTAAAAATAAGTCGAAAAAAAGGAGTAACATTTTTTCGTTGACGCTCCGTTTTCGAGAAAATCGAGTTTGAAAATTCTATCCAGTACGCGTGCACTGTACAGCCTCTAGGCTTAGATATGTATTATAAATAAGAAATGTTAATGTTTATTAATTTTACTGACATTACTAACGTTAATTACACAACATTATTGAATAAACTATTCAAAGTGCTGTCCTTGTTGACGCGTACATATCATTGCTCGCCTTATTAGTGAGTCATGAACTGACGCCAATGAACTTCGATATTTTATTTGATTAAAAGCATTTATTATTTTTTCCTTCAGCTGAAGAGAATTCTCACTTGTTTCTGCATACGCGATCTCTTTAACGTGACTCCACAAGTAGAAATCGAGTGGATTAAGGTCTAGTGACCTTGCCGGCCAATTTATTGTTCCGTCCTGGCCTATCCAACATTGATGTCGTTCATGTAATAGTTGCCGTACATTTCGTGAAATGTGAGGTGGTGCTCCATCATGTTAAAAGATTAATTTCTGTACAATAGACAGAGGTATGTCTGTCAGTAATGACGGCAGTTCTTTACGTAAAAACTGCAAGTAAACTGCCCCATTCAGCTTATTCGGAAGGAAGTATAGTCCTATGATGTACGAATCAATTATTCCTGCCCATACATTAATACTTCATTTCCTTTGAAAGTGGTTTTCTTGAATTATGCGCGGATTTATAGATGACCACCAGTGTGTATTGCGTCGATTAATTGCAAAATCTCGTGTAAAAGTTGACTCATCTGTTCATAAAATGTACGATGTAAATTGATTATCGTTATTATACTGTTGAAGTAGCCAGTTGCAGAAGTTTAATCGTGCGAAACGATCAGATTCTTCGAGTGCTTGGACTCCGCGTATTGAATACGGATGAATTTTGTTATCGCGTAATATGCGACGAACAGTTCTGGTATTGGTATTATTACGAATACTAAGTTTTCGTATACTTATCTTAGGATTATTAGCAACGGTATTAAGAACTTCTGTTTCTAAATTTAAAAATCTTCTACTGCCATCAGACTTATGGTAATTATAAAAAGAACCACGCTCAATTAATCTTTGCTCTGCTCTCTGTATCACTCTTCTGTCCGGAAGACGACGATTTGGAAATTATTGTCTATAATATTCAGCTGCTGCTGTTGCATTTCCATGACAAACCCCTAAAGCTTTTATCATTTCGACATACACTCATACACGAAAGTATTCGAACGCTTACAATTCTAATATTCAACTAATGAAATATGTATGTTAAATTGAAGCATTTGATGTAATATGACACATATAGCAAGGGATTGCTCATAAGTAAGATTAGACAATAATTCAACGATTTGTACCGTGTTTACACTACATTTATTGTAAACACGTACCAGAAGTGGCTCACAAAAGTATTCGAACTTTGAACAACTAAGCATTTCCAACGATAATAGAATGTAAAGAAATATTTCTCAGTTCACTAGCAGAGGGTCCCAGCGAAACAGTATTCAAAATTTTTGCCACAGTCTTCATTACTAATAATATAACAAAATGAATCGCAAGAAATCGGAAACAAGCAAGTCTGTCAGAGAATTAATAGTAAATTGGCATAAGGAAGGCAAATCATATGGTGACATTGCACAACTTGTGAACAGAAGCAAGTCTACAATTCATTATATTGTGAAGAAATTTAATACGCAAGGTAACATTGCTAATAAGCCCCGTTGTGGGCGTCCGAAAAAGTTAACTGAAAAAGAAGAAAGGACAATTATTCGAAAAATCAAACAAGATCCTTTCACTTCTGGATCACAATTGGCATCAGTGGTGGCTACGCAGTTTCAGAAAGAAGTGCATCCAGAATTGTGTCGCCGATTATTAAGAAATAACGGTTTACATGCACGAGTTCCAAGGAGAAAACCATTTATTAGCAAGAAAAATAAAGTTATACGTTTACAATTCGCCGAAAAATTTATTTATAAAAATAATTCGTTCTGGGACACTGTGTTATTCTCTGATGAGAGTAAATTTAACGTTTTTGGTAGTGATGGATGTAAAAATGTCTGGAGAAAACAGAATACAGAATTAGAACCACAAAATCTACGGCCGACTATTAAACATAACGGTGGATCTGTATTAGTTTGGGGCTGCATGGCACGCAGTGGAGTGGGAAATCTTGTGTTTATCGATGGAATAATGGACAAAACGAAGTACTTAAAAATTTTGCAGGAAAATTTAAAAGATAGTGTATCAAAATTAAATTTACCATGTAATTACTGGTTTCAATCGGACAATGATCCGAAGCACACCGCCAAAATAGTTAAAGAATGGATATTGTATAACGTTCCACACGTTTTACCACATCCATCGCAAAGTCCAGATTTAAACCCTATTGAGCATTTATGGGATGAAGTAGAAAGAAGACTGAGAAATACAGTTATTATTTCAAAAGAAGCGTTAAAACGAAATATTACTGAAATATGGCAATCAATTGATTCAAATGTTACTTCTAAGTTAGTCCACTCAATGGAAAACCGTCTTAGGGCCGTTATAAAAGCCAAAGGTGGGCCAACTTCCTATTAAAACTTTCAATTATTCAATTTAAATAATTATTAAATGTTCCGTTCGAATACTTTTGTGAGCCGCTTCTGGTACGTGTTTACAATAAATGTAGTGCAAACACGGTACAAATCGTTGAATTATTGTCTAATCTTACTTATGTAGTCTTAAGACCAATCCCTTGCTATATGTGTCATATTACATCAAATGCTTCAATTTAACATACATATTTCATTAGTTGAATATTAGAATTGTAAGCGTTCGAATACTTTCGTGTATGAGTGTATTTGCGGTTGCTGTAAGTAGACATTGTCACAGCTTAACTGATCAAAACAGACTAAAAGTAGAAGAAAGTCTTATGGTTGAAGAAAAAATGTAAACATTAGAAAGGTCAACATTACAACATGTAAGCAATAGGAAACTTGTAGCGAACAATGACTTGGGGAGACAGTCCAGTGCACGCGTACTGGATAGAATTTTCAAACTCGATTTTCTCGAAAACGAAGTGTCAAACGAAAAAATGTTATTCCTTTTTTCCAACTTATTTTTACATGTAGTATTACCCCCTGCTCGATTGTATCACCTGCCCGGCCACACCCTGTATATTAAGACAAAAATTTATGTTCCTAAAGGAAATCGATGTTGCCGAAAGAATTCAATTAAAAATAAATTGTATAATGACGAATTAAAACATACACTCCCGTCTATAAGTCACCAGACACTTACTCGTTTTCAGCAAAAGAATGATTAAAACACGGATACAACTCTCTAGCTTGATTTTATTGTTAATCTTGTAATATTTAGGTATTTTACGATCATTTCGGTATGTAAAAATAGAAATAAATATTAGTTATTTAAATAAACGTTTAAAAAAGGAACTGCATGCGTAAGCACTTATTTCGTTAGGTTTCCATTCGGTACATGTTGGGATATATTGTTTGCTTTGGACGTTCAAAACCATCAGAGGACTATGTATGTACATATATTTGGAACATTATAAAGAGTTTATAAACACTGTAAGAAGAGTTCTAGACTAAATAGAGATAAGCATGGAGCTGCGAAGGCGAAGTCGCTGTTTCTTCTTCATTTCAAGTTTGACAGTGCATGTGATCAGTATGAGCAGTTCTAGAAAAGAATTATCCGTTGAAAAGCGTTCGTCTATTATTACTTTTGTTAAAGAAGGCTATTCTGTGCGGGAAATTGCGATAAAAACTAAAATTCCGAAATCAACAGTGCATGATACAGTGAAAAAGTTAATAGATACTAATACTTTTGAATATAAAAAACGAACTGGACAGCCCAAAAAAACAACAGAAAATGAAGACCGCTATACAGGGTGGGGCAGTAACTATTAGCACCTCAGATATCTTCGAAACTATAAGTTTCACAGAAATATTTGCTAAAGTAAATTGCACAGTACGAAGGGCGCTATTGGGTGGCGATAATAGTTTTTTTGCAGGTGGAGGTACTTCGGACATTTGAAGGTCACATCCATTTTTTTAAATGGATCGGTATGTTTTTGCTTCCGTATCACGATAGAGGATCTTAAAACGAGTTCAACGACCTATTACACAAGGTCATTGAAGGTCATAGAAAGTAGAGAAAGGCGATAATACTTACGGTTTTGGTAGTAAATGAAACATGTTTACAGTAGGTGTTCGAAATGATGACCATCACTGTCAATGCACCGTTGGATTCTTTTTACGATTGATTGACTTGCAAGTCTTACAGCGTCAGAACTTATTGATGCACAGGCTGCAATAATTCGCTGTTGCATATCGTGCGATGTAGTTGGTACTTCTTTGTACACTTTCTCTTTCAGTGTTCCCCACAGAAAGAAATCTAAAGGTGTTATGTCTGGTGAACGAGCTGGCCACGATATTGGACCGCCGCGTCCAATCCAACGATTTCGAAATTTTTCATCGAGTTCCCTTCGCGCAATCGATGAATAATGTGCTGGGCATCCATCATGTTGATACCACATGGTTTGTCGTGTAAATAAAGGTAACTCTTCTAGCAAAATACCCAATGTATCCTTAATAAAATTAGCATAGACGTTGCCATTCAAATTTCCATTGATAAAATAAGGTCCAATAATTTGATCACCTATGATACCGCACCATACATTCACAGACCATTGTTTTTGATGTTCAACCTGTCGCAGCCAATGTGGATTTTCCGCTGCCCATAAATGCATGTTATGCAAATTAACATTCCCGTGATTTGTGAATGTTGCTTCATCAGTAAATAAGACGGTATTAAAAAAAAGCTCATTGTTTTGAATCTGACGTATAGCCCATCGACAAAACTCAACGCGATTCATGAAGTCGTTCCCATGCAATTCTTGGTGAAGACTAACGTGATACGGATGAAATTTGTGACGGTGCAAAATGCGAAGTACGCTCCTCCTACTAATGCCAGATTCACGTTCAATTTGTCGCGAACTAATATGAGAATTTCTAGACACACTAGTGAGCACACCGATTTCCATTTCTTCGTTAATTACTCGTTTCTGGCGTTCACTTTTACGAACACTTAAACTACCGGTTTGCCTAAGTTTATCATACACATTTTTAAATATTTGACGCGAAGGCTGAGACCGATGTGGATATCGTTCAGCATACAAGTTTTTCGCCCTTGCAGAATTTTGTTGGCATTTGCCATAAATAAGAAGCATATCAACCTGCTCTTCAAACGGATACATCGTGCCGGATTGACCGATTTATCGATACTAATCTTATGATGTTTATCTTACTCTGCAAACTATTAAAGTGTCCTTCAAGCAGTGTTTATTCTCAGTGAAGTAAACGGTAAGCATTACGCATTCCTCTACTGTTGACAATGCGTATGTTTCATTTACTACCAAAACCGTAAGTATTATCGCCTTTCTCTACTTTCTATGACCTTCAATGACCTTGTGTAATAGGTCGTTGAACTTGTTTTAAGATCCTCTATCGTGATACGGAAGCAAAAACATACCGATCCATTTAAAAAAATGGATGTGACCTTCAAATGTCCGAAGTACCTCCACCTGCAAAAAAACTATTATCGCCACCCAATAGCGCCCTTCGTACTGTGTAATTTACTTTAGCAAACATTTCTGTGAAACTTATAGTTTCCAAGATATCTGAGGTGCTAATAGTTACTGCCCCACCCTGTATACAAACGTTAAGTAAACGAAACAGGAGTATGACATCAACAGAAATTGCAGCAGAAGTTAATAAAGATCGAGAGGATCCAATTGATACGACAACAGTTAAGCGACGTCTTTTGCAAGCAGGGTTTCGCGGGTATGTTGCAGTTAAAAAACCGTTATTAAGGACTCAAAATAAGAAAAAAAGACTGCAGTGGGCAAAATTATATAAAGATTACACTGCTGAAGATTGGGAAAAGGTGTTGTGGACCGATGAGTCGAAATTTAAAGCGTTTAGTACAAAACGACGAATCCATGTGCGTAGGAAACAAACTGAAAAATTAATTCCCGATTGTATTGAACCAACCGTTAAGCATAGGGGTCAGTCTGTGATGGTATGGGGTTGTTTTGGGGCAAATCAAACTGGTGATTTAGTGCATATCGAGGGAATTTAAAAAAAAGAACAGTATTTGCAAATTTTACATGACCATGCAGTGCCGTCTGGTAAACGCTTAATAGGACGAAACTTTGTATTTATGCAGGACAATGATCCCAAACACACCACAAAAATTTGTACTGTAAGAGAAGGTGAGTTGCGAGGATTGATTGGGAGGAAGAGGAGAGTGTTACTGGGAGAGGGTGTAGGTGAGGGTGTAGGAAACCAAAGGGGCACCAAGCCTTCGCTGTAAAGCACAGTCAAACCCGAGGGCGGACTCGTAATTTTATTCGTCGTTGCTCGTTGTTACAAAACTCCGGCGGCAGGTCCGTTGCCGGTGTTGCGAGCGCGAGCGCGAGATCCTGGATTCGGTCGAGGGCAGTACTCGACCGGTGGTTTTAGGTATTGTTGGGAGAGAGAAAGGAGTTCCGTACGAACCAGGGGCTCTACACCCTGAGAGTCGTAGGCTTGCTCTGTTGTAATGGTACACCTCGAGTGGTAAAGGTGTACCGGGGCTCGTGAATACTCCTCGTCTTACTGTTAATAAGGTTCAGGATTGTATTAACTGAATAATGCAAGTGAGGATAACTACTTGAATATATTTTAATCGATGCTCAAGTACAATTGTCGATTATTTGAACTAGTACTATTGCTAGGTTGCCACGACGGCGAGAGTTTAAATCGGCTTTTATGCGGCGCGTTCGCGGGAGCTACTACTCGATTAGACGATTGAAACTCACAATTAACCCTTTCGCTACGAGCGGTGACTATAGTCACCCAACACTTGACGCTCGCTACGTACGAGCGGTGACTTAGGTCACCCGTGAACTTTCGTGAGCAGAGTATATTTGTTATCTCCATGGTTATCCATCGCAAGTATTTTGCACTTGTTTTACGCTGCGGAATTTCAAGCTGACCCAATGAACAGCATTATAAAAATAACATTTCGGCAGTGCAGTTGTTTCAGCCCGCTCACACTTTCCAAGTATTTGCACGGTATGTGGTTTAATTTTTTTTTTTTTTTTGTATTTTTCACATCATTAAATTTTATTTTATTTTTTCGTTTATTTTTTTACGCCTCAAAGATAGTGAATACGAATTACAAAAGGCGGAGAGGAAACTGCTATTCCGTCGAAAACGAGAGCAATGAGATGTACGATAAATCATCGGACACCGATAGCGATACTGCAATAAATAATATTTGTGCTAGAAAGAAGGCAATCAGCATTCGTCGGAAAAATGTACTTAGCACGTCAGAATCAGAAGGTGATTACATCCAAGATGCTTTGCCATCAACTACTTTTAATAATAAAGAATGGGCTATGAAGAATGTTGAATTAACATTTCACAACTTTAATACTTCCAATTCTGGACTTCAGACAGAAGACATAAATTTCTCATCTGAAATATTAGACTATTTTCTATTATTTTTTTCACCTGATCTTGTGGACTTTATTGTGGATAAGACAAATAACTATTGGGCACGTACAGTAAATGATGACTTGCGTAACATCAAACTTGGTACAACTGTCGATGAGCTGTACTGTTTTTTCGTATGTACGCTGCTAATGTCGAGAAACAAAAAATTACGGCTTAGTGAGTATTGGTCTAGAGACAAACTTTTAAAAACTGATATTTTTAGAGAAATTATGTGTAGAGATAGATATTTAGTTTTATTGGAAATATTGCATTTTGAAGATAATAATCGAAACTTTCCTGATCGTATGCAAAAAATTAGCAGGGTTTCAAGCAGACTTCAAAAATCGTTTAGAAACTTATTTTATCCTTTTCAAAATTTATGTATAGATGAAAGTCTTTTACTATACAAGAGCAGACTATCTTTTAAACAATATATACCGGCTAAAAGAAGCCGATTTGGCATTAAAACGTACGTATTATGCGACTGTAACACTGACTACGTACTAGATACTATCGTACATACAGATAGTGATTCACACGTGACAGAGAACACGAAAGAAATTGGCAAAACAGGAAATATCGTTTTAATGCTTTTGAAACCGTACTTGGGCAAAGGTCATTCATTGTATGTCGATAATTATTATAGCAGTCCTGTTCTTTTTAATTTATTACATACAAATCTAACAAATGCTTGTGGGACTGTAAAGCAAAGGCGAAAAGGAATGCCTATAATGGGCAGAAAATTAAAAAAAGGCGAGGTTGATTTTCGGACATCAAGTAATTTGCTGGCCCTTAAATGGCGTGATAAAAGGGACGTATTTATGTTATCCACTTTCCATACTAGCGAATTAATATGTACAGGAAAGAGAAATTATAACACTCAAGAACTTATACGTAAACCCAAATGTATAGTCGATTATAATTCATCAACGGGTGCTGTCGACAAATGTGATATGGTTATCAGTTCCATTAAATCCATCAGAAAATCTATAAAATGGTACAAGAAGTACTTTTTTCATTTGCTAGATATTGCCGTTTGGAATTCTTATTGTTTATATAAATACAAAACAGGAAAAGATATTTCTGTAGCCGCTTTTCATCTTGAATTAATAAGACAAATTTTACGAAAATACCATAAAGACGACTTTAGACAAAGCGCTTCTAGATCTGCGGATAAATATCCTTTGAGGCTTACTGGTAGACACTTCCCAGCGATTTACACTAGCGAGAAAACAAAACGAAAAAGTGGATTAAGAAAGTGTATTGTTTGTACTAAGAATGGTGTCCAACGACAAACACATTACCAATGTAAAATATGTGAGGTAGGACTTTGTGTATACCCGTGCTTTGAAACCTTCCATACGAAATTATATTTTCTAATTGCATTATGTGATCAATTTTTTACCATTTCCTTTCTACGAGTGACTACACCCGCTCTGCGTAAGATACCGCGGTATTGAGCGTATCATGGGCGATTACAGTTGTTTCGCAAATGCACACTTTTGGCGCGGCGGCTCATTCAGCGAGAGTAGCGCGTCGCAGAATGCGTCCGTAGCGAAAGAGTTAAAACCGCTAAGGTGAATAGTTGCTCGAAGGGGATTATAGTTCGATCTTGCTTCGAGTGTCAAAGTAACGTCGTCTCAAGAGGTTTTGAGAACAACTGAGCTCCCCGAGTAAGAAAACGCGGCCTTTATATACTGGAAATTGAGCCTTTACAGTGGCGGGCATTACCGTATAAGGCAATGAAATTGGGCCGTGTGTTCACATACAGCATGAGTCAACCCCGTTCGAGGGGTTGTGCGCTAGATGATCGGGCCAACGTCCAAACCACCAAACGTTTCTATCCCATACATGAATGATATGTAACACCGGCGAGGATTAGTCGTCCAATGAACGAGGGCGCGGGGCCTAAGAGACCGGTGGCGACGCTCCGCGTAGGTGTCGCGTACCGTGTCTCGTAGGGGCGCGTAGCCTCGGCGAACACGAGGTTCTTGCTAACGTTACCCGTAAGGGTTTGTGAGCACTCTCTTGCAGTTTGGCACATCCGCGTAGGAGCCGGCACTGAGGAGCTTTCCCTGGCGAGGGCACCCGACTGTATGACAAATAGTTTTCCCGCAGCTTGGCACATTCGCGTAGGAGCCGGCACTGAGGATCTTCTCTGTACTAAGTCGGGTAGCGACTGCCGAACATGGGCCGGAAGGCCCTTATTTATACTCAGGGAAGCGCGCTAGGCCCAGGCCGAGCGCTGACCTGGCCGTTGCTGGTTGGTTATCCTAAGTTATTTTTAGCCGTTACCTGCTTTTTCGGCAAAAGTCACATCGTTCTAACTATCTTATGTATGTACTATGAGCGCGGTATAGCCGTGCTGGCTTCGTTTCAGCGAAAGTCGCGTCGTTATTCTTATTTTACATCCTTAAGAAATATGTCGCGTTACATTAGAAATTATTTAAAAGACCTAGAAAATAATCATGAATTGAAAATTATGGTATGACCTCCGCAATCACCCGATCTTAATCCAATAGAGAAATTATGGGAAGAAATAGACAGAAATATACGCAAAGTGTGTCCAAAATCAAAAAAACATTTATAGGAACTATTACAAAAAAGTTAGACAACAATAAATTCAGAACAATTAAAAAAATTACTCGACAGGATGCCGCGACTAGTCCAAGCAGTGATAGCCGCACGCGGGCGGATATATTGACGAAAAGAAAATATAAGATATTTCGGTAAGATTGTTGACATTTCTCCACTACTTCTTTATCGTAAAATAGCTTAATATTACAAAACCAACAATAAAATTAAGCCAGAGAATTGTATCCATGTGTTAATAATTATTTTGCTGAAAACGAGTAAGTGTCCGGTGACTTATGGATGGGAGTGTATATCCATTTATTCACATTTTAGTTTCATTGAGCCTGTAGAATTACAATAATTATTAAATAGTCTAGCAATTACTTGTGATTTAACATTGTTTAACAAAATTGGTGATTTTAATGTGCCAGAAGAACAACTATTCATATTTACTGGCTTAACGTGGGAGAATATTATAGAATTGAAGACAATGTTAAAATCAATGAAGAATTCAGCATCTCAAAATGTTACACAGGCTATTATTATTTTTTTATTTAAATTACGAAGTGGTAACGCAAATGAAACAATTATTTCTATTTTTCAGTTAGAACGTAAACAATTAGTTTCAGATTATTCAAATGCAGTCATGAATGCGTTTGATAAAGATGTTCTTCCCTAAAGTTAGGTTTAAAATCTGCCACTAGGGAATATCTAATTAATAATCACACTAGTAATGTAGCTAAATCGTTGTACAACATTGACAACAAATTATTATTAATTTGTGATGGCACTCACATACGACACCAAAAAAATTCTAACAACGAGTATCAACGAAAGTCATTTTCTGGACAAAAAAAAGTGCCTCTGTGCAAACCATTTACCATATATGTATAACGGGAACAATCAGTAGAAATAGGAAAGATATTCCCCCAAAAGAAGCTAAAGAATTAACCCCTTGCACTCGAGGGCTCCGGAGCGGAGCCATTTAAAATTTGTCTTCAAACTCGAGGGCTCCGCTACGGAGACAATGCAAATAATTTTCAGTTTTTAACATAAGAACAAAAACAAATCGTAAAAACTAGTTGTAGGATGTTTCGCTGTTGGTGACAAATGACGGTCGCAGCTCGCGGATTGTTATGCTCTCGATAACAGCAAATAATCGCGGTTTGAGCAACATTCTGTTGTCCGCACTTGGATGCAAGTGAGTTAAGTCCTATTATTTAGTAGTAGAGTGTATCAGATTCGAGTTTATCTGTTGTTTTTATATATTTTGAATTCATATTTCTATCCCCGATATGGCAAATAAAAGAAAAATTTGTGAAAATTATAGTGATATTGAAAGTAGTAGCGATGAATTAGAATTTGAAGTTTCTAGTGAACATAACATAAATAATATAGACGCTCTTACCCATGATAACGCAGACAATATTGAACTAAACCATGAATCCGATTCTAATGATAGTGATATATTTCCTGTTGTACGACGATACATACCGAGAATTGAAAGTGATACCGGAGAAAATGTAGAAGACACAGCAGATTCAACTGGAAATGACGAATGGATAGATGTATCGGAAGTGGATAATATTCCATCTCCTATGGATTTCGATATTTCACCTGGAATTGCCGGACCACAAATTTCCAACGATATAAAAGAATCATTAGATTTTTTTCGATTATACTTTACGGATACATTGATTGATTCCATAATAAAAGAGACAAATGATTAGGCAAATTCAAAACTGCGAGGAAAGCAATTGTCAAAGAGATTAATATGGAATACATGGAGTGATGTTAATCGGAAAGAATTTCTGGCCTTCATTGGAGTGATCTTGAATATGGGAACCATGCCGGTTGCAAATCTTCAGGAATATTGGTGTACCAAATTCACCAGTAAAATTCCATTCTTTTCAGACGTATTTACCCGAGATAGATTCCAACAAATATTTTGGATGCTTCATTTACACAAAAATGCACCAGTAGGCAGAAATACATGCTTAAGGACCCGCATTCAAAAGGCTAATATCTTTTTACAATACATCAACTAAAAATTTTCCGAACATTTTGTACCTTATCAGTCGATTTGCGTTGATGAATCCATTATAAAATTTAAGGGGAAAATATGTTTTATGACATATAATCCAGCTAAACCCACTAAATGGGGAATTAGAATTTACGTTCTGGCCGACTCAAATACCGGTTATGTTTATTCGGTTTTGCCTTATTACGGCAGTATTACTTCTGAAAATCTCATAAGACCTGATCTGCCTGTCAGTTCCAGAATTCCCTTAGACCTGTATAGAAAACTATTGGACAATGTTCCTAATGCTAAAGGTTATCACATGTATACCGACAGGTATTATACAAGCATACCCCTTGCTGAAGAACTGCTAAAAATGAATTGTTTCCTCACCGGCACAATAAAAACAAATAGGAAATATTTACCAATGGTAATAAAAAAAGCGCAATTTGTAAGAGACAGAAAAACAGTGGCTTACAGAAAAGGCAAAACCCTAGTTGTCGCATGGAAGGACAAAAGGATTGTAACTTTGTTAAGTACTCGTAATGAAGCGGGTTTGATATCGGTTGATAGAAGAGTACGTGGTGGTGAATTAGTCAGAATACAAAAACCTAAAATTGTTATTGATTACACAAAAAATATGCGTGGAGTAGATCGGGCCGACCAATATGCTGCAACATATTGTTTTTTGAGAAAATCCCTGAAATGGTGGAGGAAATTATTCTTCTGGGGGATGGAAATGTGTACAGTAAATTCATACATATTGTACACTTCTGTTAAAAAAATAAATAATGAAAAACCAATGTCACATTTGAAGTTTGTAAAATTGTTGGTGGAGCAATTGATTGGGAATTTTCGACAAAACAGCACATCTCGAAAATACACTTACACACCAAATACGGAGGGCAGGCTCAACAACCACCTACACATTATACGTTCTGGAACCAAGAAAGATTGTGTAGTGAGTTCCAATAGAAAAATTCCGGGTGAAAGACGGCAGACCCATTATTTTTGTGATACCTGTCTAGAAAAGCCAAGATTACATATTGGCAATTGCTTCGAGAGGTATCACACTTTGGACGATTACAAAATGTAATAATTTTATAATTTTTTGTTTTTTTATATATCATAACATTTGTATTCATAAACAATTAAAACAATAATAACATACAACGATGACTTTTCTTTTAATGCGAATATCATTAACTTACATGTGAATATGATCTTTTCACTAAAATCGCTTCGAGTTGCTGGTGATATGAATGAAAAAAAACTTCGAGTGCAAAGGGTTAAAAGTTGGAGAAACGAAATATTTTCGCAATGGCGAGGTACTTCTATGTGCACATCGTGAAAAAAAGAGTTCGAAGAACCCCGTTTTGTTAATTTCTACAGAGGCATTGGCAGCGAATGTAACAGTAACTCAAAATCGCTATGGAAGAGAAAGACAAAAAACAAAACCACATATTATCAATTCATATAATAATCATATGGGTGGTGTAGACGAGACGGACAAAATGTTATATACATATCTGGTCGAACGTCGAACCTTCAACATATTTTCACGAATGGTATTAAATTCGTATTTGTTGTATAAGGAAACTATGAGAAGAGAAGCAATGTCACGACTCCAATATACATCGAATATAATTTCTGAAATAGAACATGAATGGTTACGAACAAGGTGTAAGGGTCCCTATGCGCTAGGCTGCGGAACGCGGGTGGCCCATGCAGCGGGATGACGTAGGAGAGGTAGGCGCTGGGCCTTTCCCAAGTGCTTGCTCCTTAGCAGACAAAGAAACCCAAAATTGTGGGGCTGAAGCAAGGAAAGCTCGCTTGCAGAGTCAGTCGTTGCGAGAGGGTCTCCCAGAGTTGTCGAGCTACGAAATACACTTTTAAAACCATACCTAATCGTGCTTCATTTGTATCGACCTTCCCATTACAAAGGGAAGATGAATTCAACATAAGGGGGAAAAAGGTATACGGATTAGAAAAACAACCAGGACGCAATTTGAGGCGCTGCGTAGGCTGCAGTACCAAAAACAGTGTTATTAGAAGGTCTAGATTAATTTGTGTAGCATGTAAAACTTTTGTACATTTTAATGATATTTGCATCCAAATGTTCGACTGAAATTAAAATTCGTTCTTTTACCAACTGTCTCATTCTTTTACTTTTACCTAAAATGGAATGGTAACCGTAAAATCGCGCATCGACGGAAACCGAGCGTGTCGCGGTTATCGGCTTTGCAGCCTAGAGCGCTGGCACTGTTCGAGCGACACAAAAGTAGCGCAAAATCTTAATTGATAGAGTTGATCAATACCTAACTAACTACCCTGTCATCAAAAAGCGAGGGAAGAAATATTATCATAAAATTTAACGACTATTAAGTGGTTAACAATCGGTTAATTCAACTGTTTGAACATTTGGCTTCAATGCTTTGAGGTTAAATCAGTAGTGTGGGCTCTAATCTGCGTTGAAGGTGACAAAAATAACAATGAGTGCAGCGTACGTTAGTCGCTTCGAAGCGGTGTTTCTCTGAAATCATCCAAAAGGACCCAAACTGTCGTTCGCAGCGGCCAGTCGCTACATGGGCAAATCAGTGTCCTTTATTAAGAAGTGGGTGAAAAGGTATGAGGAAGTTAAAAATATTGACGACCTGTCCGAACGTGGCAAGCGTCTCTCAACGTCAGAAAAGGACGACAAAGCAATTTTAAGAATCTTTAAAACGAATCCTGGGTATTCCCTACGAAAAGCCAAGTCAGTTTTAGCGAAAAAGGGTGTAGAAGTGAGCCTGAAATACAATTCGACGTCGATTACATGATGCTAACTATGGGTGACGGTGCACAAAGTTGAAACCATTTTTGACCGAAAAGCATGTTGAAAAGCGTCTGTTGTGGCCTCTGTTTAGGCCTGGGGTACAATAAGGAATGTGTGGTCACCTCGTGCAGTTCCCGTTATCCAGCGCACAGTGAATCACCCGGTAAAGGTGCATGTCTGGGGTTGCTTCTGTAGACAAGGATTTGGAGTTTTGTACCTGTTTACGGACAATCTTAACCCTTTGCACTCCGTTGTCGCCGTATTTGCGACATTAAAAAGCTAACAGTAAATCCGCTGTCGCCGTAGCGGCGACATGGTTGTTTTGCTGCCTCGGCGCCCTTAAAACAGTTAGGTAAGCAAAATAGTCTGTGCTTATCTTATAGTGTTTATGATACGTTTATTATGCTTACATTGTAATAAGAGTAAAAAGTGCTCTATTTAAGTTTATTTCGTTACATTCATAACGTTATAACCCTTCGTGTAGTGAAGATGGAAGGCGAAAATTTTGACGATAGTTGTGAAATAAGTGATGTGGAAGATGAACTCGATTTTGCGTTGCTTGCCGACGATTTAAGTCAAATAGAATTAGAAGATCATTTAGAGACAGATAGTGACGATAGTGACGTAATAGTAGTTAGAAAAAAAAGAAGAATTGCAATTATTGAATCAGATTTAGAGGACGAAGATACACCATCTGTAGACGTCGATGTATGGAGTAATATTACGGGAAGCGACATTCCTTTGGAAAAAATCAATTTTTCAACAGGAAATAAAATACCAGGGCCACAAGTTTTCAACATCGAGGAACCATTACAATTTTTTAAACTGTATTTCACGGAAGAGTTAGTGGACGAAATAGTGTCAGAAACAAATAATTACGCCAAGAACAAATTGAAAAATAAAACTCTTTCCAAAGATTCTATATGGCATACATGGCGCGACACAAATAAGGAGGAATTTTGGGCCTTTATCGGTGTAATTTTGAATATGGGAACTGTGGTTTTGCCAAATGTTCAAGATTATTGGTCTATTAGTGCAAATACCAAAATACCATTTTTTTCTGATGTGTTCACTAGAAGCAGATTTAACCAATTATTTTGGATGTTACATTTAAAAACAGTTAATCAGCAACAAACAGACATCAGAACACGGATTCAACGGGTCAGTAATTTTATGGAATATATCAATTAAAAATTTACGGAATATTTTGTACCAGGACAAGATATATGTGTCGACGAATCGGTAATAAAATTCAAAGGTAAAATTAGTTTTATAACCTACAATCCAAATAAGCCTACAAAATGGGGCATACGCATATACGTTTTGGCTGACTCAGAAACTGGGTATATGTACAATATTCTCCCATATTATGGTAGTATTACCTCCGATAATCTTATAAAACCTCAATTGCCTGTCAGTACTAGAATTCCATTGCACCTGTATAACAATTTATTGTCGAACGTACCAGATGCACAAGGTTACCATATGTATACAGATAGGTATTACACTAGCATTGTTCTGGCGGAAGAATTATTACAAATGAAATGCCATCTAACAGGTACAATAAAAATCAATCGCAAGGGCATACCTGATCCAATAAAGAAACCCAAATTCGGTGAAAATAAATCGATCGCTTACAAAAAGGGAAGAACGATGATATTGTCTTGGAAAGATAAAAGGGTGGTTACGCTGATAAGCACCAGTGATAGCGCTGAATTCATTACAAAAACCATATTTGTAAGAGGAGGTGAACAACAAAATGTGGAAAAGCCAAAAATTGTTGTTAACTACACGGCTTCAATGGGCGGTGTTGATCGCGCTGATCAATACGCATCATCATATTGTTTTCTAAGAAAATCTCTTAAGTGGTGGAGGAAGATGTTCTTTTGGGGAATGGAGATGTCTGCAATAAATGCATACATTTTATATAAGTGTGTAAAAAAAAGCAAGAACGAAAAATCACTGTCCCATTTGAAGTTCGTCAAGAGATTAGTCGATCAACTTGTAGGTGAATTCCGCGTAGATCGATCAAGACCTTCCACTTCAGCAACTGAAACAAGCCTGGACAAAAAACTGCACATATTGCGAAAAGGCAAGAAAAGAGATTGTATTGTTTGTTCTAATAGACAGGAAAAAGGACAAAGACGCGAAACTTCGGAATACTGTGATACTTGTCCCGGTAAACCGCGAATGCATATGGGCAATTGTTTCGAAAGATATCACACTTTAAGAAATTTTAAGTCCTAAAATTTATGTTTTTCTTTTATAATATAAGTTAGAATATGTTTTGTTTATAAAATAGCTAAGAAATAAAAATTGTGTTTTATTGAAACGACTCTATTTTTCTTCTACATCATAGGTATGTACTTGGAACTAATATAGTGCTGGAGTTGCTGGTAGCCTCTATGCATTACTAGGCTGGAGTGCAAAGAGTTAATGCCCAAAAGATGATTAAAATATATCAACATTGTTTATTAAAGTCTGCTGGAAGATGGTTTGGCTCAGATAACAGCTTGTGGGTGAAGTCGTGCATGCACGGAGTAGAAACGCGAAAATGGCAACAGGACACTGGATTGGCCTTCTCAGTCGCCTGACGCTAATCCCATCGAAAACGTGTGGGTAGCAATGAAGGGCAAGCTCAAAGGAAAGCGAGTATTTAATGTGAAACAATTGACACGTCACATCCGCCAAATATGGAAGTCTCTACCCGAAACAATGGCGGAAAATCTCGCCGAAAGTATGCCTAAACGGTGCCGGGCTATAATCGACAATGATGGCGACTGGACAACATACTAAGTAAATGCATTGTAGTACAATGCTTATATTTCGAGGTCATACGTTCAATTATAAACAATTCCTTTTTTCGCAGAAAATATGACCGACACGCTCTTGTGAAACAGAGTGTAAGTCAAGTTACCTCGCCGGAAGAAGGTAATTTTGCAGGTACTTCTTATGAAGTAGTACTTGCAAGCACATCTGCTATGAATTGTGTTCCTACCAACACGATATCTGAAGAAGACGTAGGAAATTTGAAGAGGTTATTGAAGAAGAAAGGAATGAAGATATTGAAGATTGTACAGATAACAACTGTAATTGGGTGGTAGAAAAAAATGCACCACAACAGTCGAAGGAAACAATTTCAGAGGTGACAGAGTTTGCAGACTTCTCATACATTTTCCAGCAAATAAAACATTTACAACAACATTCCACGATTGGCTGCGGCATTGAACATTTTGAAATAATCGAATGCCAACAGTACGGTTTAGAGAAAACGTACAGTGTCCAGTGCCAAATGTGCAATCATGTAGAGCGCATATTCTGCCTTTGGCAGAGTAATGATGATTAATCGACTTTTGATCTTTCTGTTAGATTTGGTTAGGCTAGACTGACAAGTAGCAAGCAGCAAGCATTTCGCATTCTTTATTCAGATAATCGGTGCTTTTCTCTAAGCTTTAGCCCTTAAAAATGAATGAAAAGGATAGTGTCGGTGAGTTTTATCTCGACGACCTGTCAGATTGTCTTGATTGCCGTTCAGCAAGTAGTACTGATGACGAAAGTGATAGCAGTAGTATAGCGATTCGAAAGCGACGTCCTGTACCGCTAATATACAGTGATTCAGAAGACGAGGGCATAAATGATAACGTTGAAGACAACAATGGTACATGGTCAACGAACGACAAGAATATAATTTTGGAACCTTTCGAAAGCAGCTCTGGCGTAAAAATTATGCCAAGTTCCTCTGAAAGCGTAATAGATATTGTGAATTTATTCATTGGAAGTGACCTGATTGAGCACTTCGTGAGGGAGTCTAATAGGTATCATTATCAAATTGTGGAAAAATATAGAATTACATCAAAAACGAAAAAATGGAAAGACGTCACGGTGACTGAAATGAAGAAATTTTTGGGCCTGATCGTTCTCATGGGACAAGTAAAGAAGGACGTTCTCTACGATTATTGGTCTACAGACCCATCTATAGAAACGCCGTTCTTCTCGAAGGTTATGAGCAGAAACAGATTTTTACAAATAATGCAAAGCTGGCATTTTTGTAACAATAATGATATTTCTTCCAATTCGCATAGGCTGGTGAAGGTCTAGCCTGTCATCGATTATTTCAAGGAAAAATTTAACAACGTATATAAACCAGATCAACAATTGTCTCTAGATGAATGTTTAACCTTTTGCACTCGAGGGCTCCGGAGCGGAGCCATTTAAAATTTGTCTTCAAACTCGAGGGCTCCGCTACGGAGGCAATGCAAATAATTTTCAGTTTTTAACATAAGAACAAAAACAAATCGTAAAAACTAGTTGTAGGATGTTTCGCTGTTGGTGACAAATGACGGTCGCAGCTCGCGGATTGTTATGCTCTCGATAACAGCAAATAATCGCGGTTTGAGCAACATTCTGTTGTCCGCACTTGGATGCAAGTCAGTTAAGTCCTATTATTTAGTAGTAGAGTGTATCAGATTCGAGTTTATCTGTTGTTTTTATATTTTGAATTCATATTTATATCCCCGATATGGCAAATAAAAGAAAAATTTGTGAAAATTATAGTGATATTGAAAGTAGTAGCGATGAATTAGAATTTGAAGTTTCTAGTGAACATAACATAAATAATATAGACGCTCTTACCCATGATAACGCAGACAATATTGAACTAAACCATGAATCCGATTCTAATGATAGTGATATATTTCCTGTTGTACGACGATACATACCGAGAATTGAAAGTGATACCGGAGAAAATGTAGAAGACACAGCAGATTCAACTGGAAATGACGAATGGATAGATGTTTCGGAAGTGGATAATATTCCATCTCCTATGGATTTCGATATTTCACCTCGAATTGCTGGACCACAAATTTCCAACGATATAAAAGAACCATTAGATTTTTTTCGATTATACTTTACGGATACATTGATTGATTCCATAATAAAAGAGACAAATGATTAGGCAAATTCAAAACTGCGAGGAAAGCAATTGTCAAAGAGATCAATATGGAATACATGGAGTGATGTTAATCGGAAAGAATTTCTGGCCTTCATTGGAGTGATCTTGAATATGGGAACCATGCCGGTTGCAAATCTCCAGGAATATTGGTGTACCAAATTCACCAGTAAAATTCCATTCTTTTCAGACGTATTTACCCGAGATAGATTCCAACAAATATTTTGGATGCTTCATTTACACAAAAATGCACCAGTAGGCAGAAATACATGCTTAAGGACCCGCATTCAAAAGGCTAATATCTTTTTACAATACATCAACTAAAAATTTTCCGAACATTTTGTACCTTATCAGTCGATTTGCGTTGATGAATCCATTAGAAAATTTAAGGGGAAAATATGTTTTATGACATATAATCCAGCTAAACCCACTAAATGGGGAATTAGAATTTACGTTCTGGCCGACTCAAATACCGGTTATGTTTATTCGGTTTTGCCTTATTACGGCAGTATTACTTCTGAAAATCTCATAAGACCTGATCTGCCTGTCAGTTCCAGAATTCCCTTAGACCTGTATAGAAAACTATTGGACAATGTTCCTAATGCTAAAGGTTATCACATGTATACCGACAGGTATTATACAAGCATACCCCTTGCTGAAGAACTGCTAAAAATGAATTGTTTCCTCACCGGCACAATAAAAACAAATAGGAAATATCTACCAATGGTAATAAAAAAAGCGCAATTTGTAAGAGACAGAAAAACAGTGGCTTACAGAAAAGGCAAAACCCTAGTTCTCGCATGGAAGGACAAAAGGATTGTAACTTTGTTAAGTACTCGTAATGAAGCGGGTTTGATATCGGTTGATAGAAGAGTACGTGGTGGTGAATTAGTCAGAATACAAAAACCTAAAATTGTTATTGATTACACAAAAAATATGCGTGGAGTAGATCGGGCCGACGAATATGCTGCAACATGTTGTTTTTTGAGAAAATCCCTGAAATGGTGGAGGAAATTATTCTTCTGGGGGATGGAAATGTGTACAGTAAATTCATACATATTGTACACTTCTGTTAAAAAAATAAATAATGAAAAACCAATGTCACATTTGAAGTTTGTAAAATTGTTGGTGGAGCAATTGATTGGGAATTTTCGACAAAACAGCACATCTCGAAAATACACTTACACACCAAATACGGAGGGCAGGCTCAACAACCACCTACACATTATACGTTCTGGAACCAAGAAAGATTGTGTAGTGTGTTCCAATAGAAAAATTCCGGGTGAAAGACGGCAGATCCATTATTTTTGTGATACCTGTCTAGAAAAGCCAAGATTACATATTGGCAATTGCTTCGAGAGGTATCACACTTTGGACGATTACAAAATGTAATAATTTTATAATTTTTTGTTTTTTTATATATCATAACATTTGTATTCATAAACAATTAAAAAAATAATAACATACAACGATGACTTTTCTTTTAATGCGAATATCATTAACTTACATGTGAATATGATCTTTTCACTAAAATCGCTTCGAGTTGCTGGTAATATGAATGAAAAAAAACTTCGAGTGCAAAGGGTTAATTCCGTGGAGAGGTAGACTGTCAATCAAAACATATAATCCCGCAAAAATCACAAAATACGGAATACTGGTCAGAGTGCTCTCTGAAGCTCGTACAGGATACGTATCCAACTTTTGTGTGTATGCCGCTGATGGAAAAAAATTAGAAGAGACTGTATTATCGGTCATTGGACCGTATAAGAACATATAACACCATATATATCAAGATAATTACTATAATACTATCAACATGGCTAAAATTTTTTTAAAAAATAAATTGCGAGTGTGCGGGACGATTCGAAAGAACAGAGGTCTTCCTCAAATACTTCAAACTGCCAAACTTTCAAGAGGCCAACATCAATTTCTTAGAAATGGCCATATTTTATTACAAGTATGGAATAATGGCAAAAGGAACGCACACATGATCTCGACAATACATTCTGCACAAATGACGGAATCTAGAAACAGAAGCAGGACATCAGATTGCCCCATACAGAAGCCTATTTCAATAATAAATTATAATAAATATATAAAGAGCGTAGATCGCGCAGATCAATATCTGTCCTATTACTCCATTTTTAGGAAAACAAAAAAATGGACGAAACGTGTCGTAATGTTCTTCATCAACTGTGCACTTTTTAATTCCTTTAAAGTATATACAACTTTGAACGGACAGAAGATTACATATAAAAATTTTCTGCACAAAGCGGCACTTTCATTGATAGAAGACTGCGAAACTGAAGAACAAAATAAGGATCTACCTAATTCCGAACCTACAAGAACCACATCCCGATTTGATCATCCCGGAAGACTGGAAAATTTCGGAAAGCATAAACTGGTAAATATAGTGACCAGCGGTCGATGTAAAAAACCCCTACGACAATGCAGAGTTTGTACAAGTAAAAAAAAACTAAGCAGAACAGGTTTCGCTTGTAAATACTGCAACGTCCCACTACACAAAGGTGACTGTTTCGAGCGGTATCATAGTTTAAAAAAATATTAAACAACTTCTTTTTTCGACAAGTATTGTTATATGGATTATGGTATATTTTATGTAAATAATAAACTGAAAACGATTGTAATAGATAAAATAAATATTGTTTAACACTAATATGATTAAAGTAAAAGATTTTATCAAATTTGGTTACTCTACAATAATACGAAGCGTACAATTTTACCAGAGCTTAAGAAAAGCGCATATATTCCCGCGCGTCAGTCTAGGCCGAAACCGAGCCGGTGCACAGTGGTCCCAAATCGTGAAATCGTGGCCAAAACCCCAAAAATTAATTTTTCGCTACGGAGGTTTGACCTATCGGAATCGTTAGTTTAATGATGTCCCTTTAGGGTAGGGAAAATGAAATGTGTCATATTTTTATAGCTAGATGGCAATTGCGATCCAAACTTCGGCTTCTTTAGTCAGTCGTTTGGCGAGAGCGTAAGCGTGAATACGTGCGACCAAGTGAAAAGTGAATAAGTTTTTTTAGAAGACATCAATATCAATTCTGCAAAATGGATGCTGTTCCTGGAAGTAGGTACAACATTTCTGAGTAGTGATATATTGAAAATTGTTATCCAGTAAGTTTGTAAACCGGTATATTTATTACTGAAAATAGAACGTGAAATTTCATGCATGCATCGCAAACATGTAAGCAAAAAGTTGCATATCCCACAATATCACGGTACAATTCCTCTTCAGACTTGTATTTGATACTTTGATCTTATAGAATTTGCAAAAATTAGCTGCCACTTTTTGCCCCTTTTGATCGTACAGCCCTATTTTATAATGCAGGGTGGCCGCGTTACTAAATCAAGCGGTTTTTTCTTGGAACCTGTGGCAGATGCAACAAATTTTTTCAAATAAATAATTTATAATTTTGGATGGACTTATTATTAGGTTTAATAAATCTTGAAACTAATGCATAAATAACTTTTTATTATTAAAAATTGTATATTTTTTAATGAACCAGTTGATTTAGCTCATTATTGACTATAAATCTGTATTAAACTAATTAGATGAAAAATTATTTATTTCGAAAACAATTAATAAAATTTGAGAATTCCTAGCTAAAACATTTTTTCGCATTTGTCATGTAAAAGCACTAAGAATCAAAAAATACGAAGGCCTTGCTGCAAATTGTAAATTGTACCTTATACCTGCCTTGCTTTAGGACGGTCACGAAATATCTGTGCGGTATTATCTTTCGTTTTCTCTTTCTTTCGTTTTCATGTAGATTTTTTACTTACACAGAGTGTTCGGCAACCCCTGGTAAAAATTTTAATGGGAGATTCTAGAGGCCAAAACAAGACGAAAATGAAGAGTATTAATTTCTTGACTTAGGTTTCATTAAAAAGTTATTAACAAATTAATTTAAAAAATTTCAAATCATTGTGAAAAAATTATTTTTGGTTGCGGGTGTCATTTACAATAATTTTTGGTCAATACACATACCTTTGAAATTCTACCGATATTCTAGAAAAAAATTCAGTACGGGCGGTACTTCAAACGCTAATAACTTTTTAACGAAGTTTCCATCAACAAATTGGTATTCTTGATTTTCGTTTTATTTTGGTTTTTGGAATCTCCCATTATGATTTTTCCCAGAGGTGGCCGAACACCCTGTATAGCAAACCAATAGAGAGCGAGCAAAAAATAGCGTACAATCAATAATCTTAAGACCTTTACTTTAATTCTTGAACAGTGTGCTTTAAATATATTATAACTTATGTATAATTATATATTGTAATTTTCACGTGATTTCTACATTTCCTTCGCATACGCGTGAGCTCTATTGGAGACGCCATTTTGTTTTTTCTAATTATGACTTTTGATTCGTAATCAGCGACTTCGATAACACCTACGTATCAAATTTCACGTGATTCCTACATTTCCTTCGCATATGCGTGAGCTCTATTGGAGACGCCATTTTGTTTTTTCCAATTATGACTTTTGATTCGTAATCAGCGACCTCGATAACACCTATGTACCAAATTTCACGTGATTTCTACATTTCTTTCGCATATGCGTGAGCTCTATTGGAGACGCCATTTTGTTTTTTCCAATTATGACTTTTGATTCGTAATCAGCGACCTCGATAACAGCTATCTACAAATTTTTAGCTAAATCGAAGAACTCCTTCATATTTTGGCCATCTTTTCGGCATTTGGGACCACTGTGCGGTGTCTCGGACGATCTGCGGCTGAGTGGGCGGTGAAAAGGGCATAGTATGTTCGAACCGCTACCGGTCGGTAAAGTGTTAACCACGCCGCTGTGTCCGCAACAATGGTAACAGGCGGCGGATACAATCAGCTGGAGGAATTGTTGTCCAGTGTAAATGTATCCTGCATGTCGAAAAGAATTTATGAGAAATGTCAGAATGACATAATCGATGCATTCGAAGTGGCCGCACAACGTGAAATGGAAGATACTGCGAAAGAGGAAAGAGAACTGGCTATAGCGATATACTCCCAGGGTGTAATATACCGTGGATCGCAGTTGTCGCAGATGGAAGTTGGATGAAACGGTCATACCGAGGAGGAGATTATAATTCTCTTTCTGGCGTAAGAGTCATCGTGGGTTATAACACCAAGAAAGTACTATACGTAAACGTCAAGAACAAATTTTGCATGATTGCCAAATGGAAGCGAAAAAAAGAAAGAAGCGCACAAGCATCGATGCTTTAAAAACTGGGGTCGTAATCAGAGTTCGACTGGCATGAAAAGTGCTGCTATAATCGAAGGTTTCAAATGCAGTATAGAAATGCACGGCCTTGTATATTCCATATTAGTTGCCGATGGCGATAGCAGTGTATACAAAAAGATATTGGACAATGATCCATATAAAGAGTATATGGTGCACGTACGAAAAATAGAATGCACCAATCACCTGCTACGCATTTTCAGTGGACAAATTAATGATATTTGAACAAAAGACAGATACAAAGAGCTAAGAGCTGTCGTAAAAGTTAATGCTCTCCGCCTGCGTACTGGTGTAAAGAAAGCAGCAGAATATCGGTTCAAAGAAAAATTATGACTCGTAGATCAAATAAAAAATTTGAAAGAAGACATGAAAGATGTACCGAGTCACGTTTTCGGAGAATACAAGGAGTGTCAGAGATTAGCATACTTCTGCAAGAAATACTCTGACTCAAACATTGTGAACTACGTTCCACAATTGATGCAAGCTGGTATTTTTCAAAGCATACAGGAAGCGATGCAGCCACTTTTCGCCCAAGTCGAAAGTTTGCTGTACTCTCTAAATAATAATGCTATTGAGAGTTTTAATAATATCACCGCCAGATTTATCGGAGGCAAAAGGATAAATTTTAGTCGAGGAGGCTCCTATCAAGATAAAGTCTCCGCTGCTGTCGTATAATTGCTGTCGACAACCATCGTAAAAAGGATGGAAGAACGTCGTAAGCATGCAGCGGAAATGGCAATAAAATATAAACAAGAAGCGAAAATCCTTCTTCCGAAATGAAAAACAATCGTGCAACTAGGATTACGGCCCCAGTGCAGAGAAACCAGATATGGATAAAGCAGTATACTTTTCGGAGTGCCAAAGGCACTTGGCTATACTGCATGAGTGGCAAACGATGCGATGCTAGATTGAAGCAGAAACTCGCGATCAAGCAAACAGCGAGAAATGGATAGCTTATAGGAAGAAATTATTAACCGCATCCAATTTCGGCAAGGTATACCGATTACGGAAAGAAACATTACGTACAAATACTTTGAAAAGTATAATGTACCCACAACTTCAACACTTGCATTCAGTGCAATACGGAAGAGGGAATGAGGCAAAGGCGTTGAGACAATTGAAGGAAGAATTAGGAAAACATATTGTCCCGTGTGGCCTGTTTATCGATGCCGCTCTTATTTAGGTGCAACTCCTGACGGTGTTGTGGACGACGATACCATCGTCAAAGTGAAATGTCTCGAATTGGCGAAAGATTTATCGCCTGCGAAGCAATACAGCAAATTCCTGCAATACGACGTATTTTCCGGGGTGGTGACATGAATAAAAATCATCATTATTATCAAGTGCAAGGACAATTGCACATAACGAATAGACAAACAGCTTTATTCTGTTTGTGGATACCAAAAGGAATGACAATTACAATAGTACCGAGAAACGATGCATTCTGGGCAACAGAAATGGAGGAAAAACTGAGGAAGTTTTATGAAGTAGATTTAATCGACACCAGCCAATTAGAGAACCTCCGTACATAAACACAGGAGGAGCATGTATCACTAAACAATAAAGTACGTATTATAACGATGGATGACAACATCGAAGCAGTACCGGCGACTGCATTCAGCGGATATGAAAAGCTGTTACATAAGCAATTGCAACTACAATGTACCATTACACCGGCGAGTGCATTCAATGGATAGAAGAAGCTGTTGAAAAAGTAATGTAAGTATGATGTATGTGAAAGACACAGAGTAAAGAAGACCGTTTATGACGGGGGTGGTGGTGGGTCTCTTTACATTTTTCTAATAATATATAGTTACACCTATTTTTTCAGCTAAAAAATTGTAAATATAGCACTGATACTTTTCTTATGCAAATAATTGGATCAATTGAAAATCATTATGAATTTCTCTTTCAACTATGAATTTCTGACATTTACTTCTGGTGAGCAGTATTACTGGCAAAAATCACCATATATGAATCGAGGAAAGAAACCAAGGCTTCGCAATGCATGCATACAGATAAGTAAGTAACACACACATTTAAATTTATATTGTATATTTATATTGTAAATTATTACAATTTGTTCTAACTTTTTACCACAGGTTCTATTAATAGTAATTGCAACTGAAAGGGGCCAGTACCGTTGCAAGAAAATATATATGAGAAATAGTCAACATTAATAATACATTCTTCAGAAGATGTAACTATTGCTTTTCACATTCAAGTGATATAAACCACAACAGTAATTTTTATTACATTTCTTTCTTTTTATAGATGAAAACAAAACGTACAGCACGTTATTTCAACAGATGTGGTATTATATAATATGTTAAACATTTCATAGATCATCTTTTCATAACATAATCTTGATATAATCTTATATATTATAATGTGTGTTCGATAACTACTTTCTGTATCAGACGTTGATTTATGTTAGGACAAGTGCATAACTTTCATGTTCTGCTTGTGTTTTCCTAATAAAAAACTGTCTAATGTAACAAATTTCATTTTGCTGCAACATCCTCTCATCTGTCCTTTATTCCCACTTATAATTTGTTACTGTAACGTAATATATTCCAGTATAACCATATTTCAACTAATTGAAAATGTACAATCCGCTTTTTACATTCCCACTACCAGCATTGTTTCATATACAATAGCTGAGCATTTCTTTACACGTTCAGAATGGTATATGGCAATAGCAAGCAGCTCCCTCGCATTTCTTCAGGCAACCGTGTATTTGCCGGTATTACCATTTCTGTGTAGAGAATAGCTGCTGTAATATCGACCTGCCGAATCGGCGAGATCACGTGCCGTGTCTACTCTCTTAAAAACAAAAATTGTTTACTTTGAAGTCCCGTTTCAATAGAAGATGGCAATTAGCGAATAGATGACACAACCTTTTTCTAAAACAAAACCAAAATTGGTTTCGGCAAATTGTCACTGTTTCAAAACCTATAAATAAACAGGGACGACCCCGAAAATTGTTTGAAGAGCTATCCGAACGTACCAAAAGAAAAAGGACAGAGAATATTAGAGCAATTTCAGAGTTAGAAGAATTGCAGTTTGCGACTGAATCGAAGTTCCGAATGTCTGGCCAATTAGAGGCTTCAAAAATATTGAGAGACATCAGAGCATCTCCGGGCAGAGCTAAAAAGTTAAGAACAACATATGTAAATGCAAAAAATAACAAGAGAGAGCAACTGTCAACATTAGATGCACTACAAATATACATTGACGCAGATTTGTCGCGAAGGCAGTATGAAATTATAAGGACATGTGACAGGACATTATTTCCGTCGTATAAAAAATTACGTCATCAAATGGGTCACTGTTATCCAAAGCCAGAAGCCTTTTATGTGACAGATAGATGCGCCGAAGTAAATGTACAAGATTTACTAGATCATACAGCGACACGATTAGTGAAATATTTAGAAGACGTATTACCAAGATTAAAAGAAAATCAGCGTGAACTAGAATTAATTAGTAAGTGGGGGGTATGACGGTTCACAACAAGTGGAATATAAACAAAAATTTGAAAACGAAAATGATAGAGATGCTCAAATATTTTAAACTTCGATGTTGCCATTGCGATTAATTTGTGGTAAATGCAACAATTCAAACCTAAAATATTAAATCTCGGATACTAAAATATTCCAGACTTCGATATTACTATTGCGATTAATTTGTGGTAAACGCTTTTTACCGCGTTTAGAGTGCAATGGTTCCACTGTACGTCGCTCACTGATGCGATCGTCGGAGGACGAGACGTCCGAGCGGGTACGACACTGATCGCGGGACCATTCGCGACGTCGACCGAGGAGACGGCTCTAGCGACCACTACAAGCCGCGATTGCGGGAGCATTGGAAGGTTCGATCGCGGAACCACTCGCGAGATTGATCATGGGAACGGTCGAAGGAAAGTAGCCGTAGCCGGGAATGAAGCGATTTCTATGATCGCTCGTATCGTCAGAAGCGTCCCCCAGAATCGTCCGCGTCGGAAGATTTGCGCGCAGTGGTAAAACGGTTAACCCTTTGAACGCTATGGACGCATATATGCGTCTAGCGAAAGCTATCAGTGTGGACTAAGGACACATATATGCGTTTTATCTTAGTTGCCGACATGGACTGAAGGCGCATATATGCGTTTGTCAATTTTTTCGATCACCTACATAGAAGTGTGGCGGCGACAAACTGACGCCACGTCTCCGCCATGTGTTTAGTTTAAGTCTAAGGTATGTTTGAATGAATGATTCGGGTTGCGTGCTGTGCGATAGCGTCAAGAGAATATTTGGACGATTGAGTCGAGTGTCGCGTAGGGTGAGTGTGTTTGGTTTGATTTCGAGGGTAGGCGAACTGTGAGAGTGAGAAAGAATGATTTTCGTGAGAATGTGTCAGCGTGCGAACGGTTAGTTTGTAAGTCAGTTCTAGTAGAGAATACGTTAAGAGCGGTCACGCGAGCTACGCGAGTTGTACGACCGTCTCTGTCGAAATAAAGTAAAAAGTGGGAAATAGAGCCAGTGGTTCTATTTACCTTTTAGGTACCTCCATTCTAAATTCATATAATTAATATGAGTTCAAGCGTGAGTGAGGATTCATCTTAAACTGAGGAAACTATACCTCAACCTGGACCTTCTAAATTTCCTAAGAGAATTTGGGTAAAGAAGGATGGCTCAGTGGTGCCCGCACGCCGCAGCCTAGCTAGTAAACGTAAGAAACAAGAGGAGTTTACAGCTAAAAAGAATCGTGAGGGTGATTTTAGTTTAAAGAATGATCGTTTTCGCAAAAGTTTTTCTGTATTTTCAATTGGTGAAGAAACAACATACGACTCCGATTCTTTGAATACCCTACTAGAACAGTGGGATGAACATCTCTTGAATGGTGAACCTTTAACGTTCGCAGATAGAAGAGATGAACCGATTATTACGTTTGTAGCTCCTGATGAGTTTGTTGAAGCGAACCCCAAGGTCACTTTCTTTAATGAGAAAGACCTGCTGGATTATAATGATGGTGATCCATCTGAGTATTCCGGAGATGAATCCGTCCCTGTTGAGAGTGAGATGGAGATTAGTCAACCCGATGAGACTCCTATTGATATCTGGAGTTCCGGGGATATTGATACTACATCACGTGATGCCTGGGCTCCCGGAAAAATTTCCGACACCAAAGTTGATGTTTGGAATACGACGGTTGTTCCACACGAATTAATATCACATCCTCCTCCACTTCGTTGTTATGAATTAAAGACTGACAACATATGGGATCGGTTTTATTATGGACTTACTTCTAACTATAGTCCTGACCAGATAAAAGCCTCGACATGTATAGACCCTTATCAATGGGTGAAACTATGCCTATATACTGGGCGAAGATATCTTGCCTATGTCATTCGATGTAAATGGATTGGTTTGCTAAGACCTCGATCTATAAAGATCTTAAACATTGATGACGATGTTGATAGAATTGTCAGTGGCATGTCTCGTCATCCTCCGGTTATGATCCCACCCATGCTAAAGTGGGTAAAGTGCAGCGGTAGGCGACATAAGCTGTATCGCGGTAGCTTAAGACATAAGATCTTTGTCCCCTCTGCTGATTTCTGCTTGGGTCACGATGAGGGAGATGGCTGTAACTACTCCCAGACTGAGCAAGTGGGATAGCGATAGCTAAATACATCGGCATCAGACTAGCGGTTAGAGGAGACCCCGCCTTAGGCGGCTGATGCCCAGTCGTGATGAGGGAGATGACTTTAACTATTCCCATAGCAACAACAGGAAATAGTGGTTTCGACGGCTAGTCCTAGTTGGCTCTAATAGTTGCTCAGTGGCATGGCAGTTCAGCTACGAACCGTCGTTAGTTCACTGACTCCTTACTTTCCCGTCACAATCACCTCAGAAGTAACACAATTACTTTTGTGTGAGATGAATACAAATGCGTGCCTTAGTAATGGCAGTAAACAAATGCAAACAATGCCTCATTATAACAGTTGTCTACCTGTTTCGAGGACATTTGCACCTGTTTCGCGTAGAGCCGCAAATTTGGTTACTCGTAAGAGGTGTGATCGTAATAGCAGTAGAACATATTGGATAGTGCCGTATATATTTTACTTGATTATCTTTTACTTGTGACACCCTACAAAATGTCAAGCAATATTGAAGAATATTTTGTATAGATGTATACCAGTTTGATCCACCATTATCAGATAGGGAAGAATCAATCGATCAAAGAAGAATAGAAAACGGCCCAGAAGATTAAGTACATCTTCAGAAGAGGAAAGTTCAGAAGTAGCTGAAAATATCGAGACCTGACCTCTCACTAAACGGAAATATTATTGTGGTCAAAAAAGAATTTAACGCCTATACTACACATCTTTGACGAACAAAATTCAGGAGTAAAAGGAAGTCTGAATCCAAAATCAATACCTTTAGACGCCTTTCAAATGATCTTTTCGGAAGAATTAGTCTCTCAAATTACCAAGCAGACAAACAATTATTTCAAATGCGTACAACAGTGTACAGCATATAAAAAGAATTCCCGTTTGAAGAATTGGAAGGATGCATCAGTCCCTGAAATGTAGGTATTTTTATGCATTTCAATGCTAATGCCGCGTTCGAAGAAACTGTCGTTGAGAGAGTATTGGTCTACGGATGAACTGTTGAAAAGCAATATTTTCCGCAAAACAATGGCAAGAGATCGATACATGGTATTATTGTAAATGTTACACTTTAACGATAATAATATAGCAAGTGACGATTCTTTAGCAAAAATACGACAAGTAATCGATAAAATAAGGATTTCCTTTTCGCAGTCATTTACACCGTACGAAAATCTATCTATCGACGAAAGTCTTCTATTGTACAAGGGCAGATGTTATTTCAAACAATTTATTCCATCCAAAAGTAGATTCGGCATTAAATCATTTCTCCTTTGTGATTGTAAAACTAATTATGTATTGGATTTTATAATTTATACCGGACAAAAAACAAACATTAATATAAATAACACAGTCATTGGGATCTCTGGAGATGGTGTAATGACGCTGCTTCAGCCATATCTCGGAAAAGGCCATACACTCATTACGGATAATTGGTACACGAGTCCACGATTATATACCTTATTACACGAAAACAAAACTAACGCATTTGGAACAGTTCGTAAAAATAGAAGAGAAATGCCCCGCATGGAAGAAAAGTTGAAGAGAGGAGAAATTTGCTACCGATCGACTGACATTTTATTGGTAATGAAATGGCATGATAAAAAAGAAGTTTGGATGTTATCTTCTGCACATGCAGCTACATTGATTGAAACTAGGAAAAGAGATTATCGTATAGAGTTATATAAGAAGAAACCATCATGTATTGCAGATTATAATTCTAACATGGGTGCTGTAGACAGAGTTGATATGATTTTGAGTACACTTAATTCTGTAAGGAAAACTATAAAATGATATAAAAAATTATTTTTCCACTTGTTAGATTTAGCCATATATAATGCATATATTTTATATCAAAATTCTACTGGTTCGAAGCAAAAATTTAGTGAATTTCATTTAGCGCTGATAAGAGACATTTTATGAAAATATTCCCACCCTAGAAGCATGGCCGGAGGAGGAAAAAGAAAGTCTGAGGACTTACCATTTCGTTTAATTGACAGGCATTTTGCATCAAAATGTCATAATCGTGCGGGCACAACACAATTATCAAGAAGAAAATGTGTTGTTTGTGCGAAAAATAAGAGAAGAAGCGACACACGATACGAATGCAGGAAATGCGATGTCGGTTTATGTATCGATAATTGTTTTGAAATTTTTCACACACAACTGGATTATTAACTTTTGTTATATTTAGTTTTCTAGTTTATTGTCTATTGTTTTCAGTTTGTTTGTTCTAGTTTGTCTAGTTTATTGTTTTCTAGTCAAATTCTAGTTTATTCTAAATTTTAATGTTTATAATAAATAATTAATACTAAAAAATAACGCTCCCTAATCATTTAATCTCGTTGAAAAGGATTACTATAACTTATTACTATTTGCCCCTTAACCCTTTGCACTCCGTTGTCGCCGTATTTGCGACATTAAAAAGCTAACAGTAAATCCGCTGTCACCGTAGCGGCGACATGGTTGTTTTGCTGCCTCGGCGCCCTTAAAACAGTTAGGTAAGCAAAATAGTCTGTGCTTATCTTATAGTGTTTATGATACGTTTATTATGCTTACATTGTAATAAGAGTAAAAAGTGCTCTATTTAAGTTTATTTCGTTACATTCATAACGTTATAACCCTTCGTGTAGTGAAGATGGAAGGCGAAAATTTTGACGATAGTTGTGAAATAAGTGATGTGGAAGATGAACTCGATTTTGCGTTGCTTGCCGACGATTTAAGTCAAATAGAATTAGAAGATCATTTAGAGACAGATAGTGACGATAGTGACGTAATAGTAGTTAGAAAAAAAAGAAGAATTGCAACTATTGAATCAGATTTAGAGGACGAAGATACACCATCTGTAGACGTCGATGTATGGAGTAATATTACGGGAAGCGACATTCCTTTGGAAAAAATCAATTTTTCAACAGGAAATAAAATACCAGGGCCACAAGTTTTCAACATCGAGGAACCATTACAATTTTTTAAACTGTATTTCACGGAAGAGTTAGTGGACGAAATAGTGTCAGAAACAAATAGTTACGGCAAGAACAAATTGAAAAATAAAACTCTTTCCAAAGATTCTATATGGCATACATGGCGCGACACAAATAAGGAGGAATTTTGGGCCTTTATCGGTGTAATTTTGAATATGGGAACTGTGGTTTTGCCAAATGTTCAAGATTATTGGTCTATTAGTGCAAATACCAAAATACCATTTTTTTCTGATGTGTTCACTAGAAGCAGATTTAACCAATTATTTTGGATGTTACATTTAAAAACAGTTAATCAGCAACAAACAGACATCAGAACACGGATTCAACGGGTCAGTAACTTTATGGAATATATCAATTCAAAATTTGCGGAATATTTTGTACCAGGACAAGATATATGTGTCGACGAATCGGTAATAAAATTCAAAGGTAAAATTAGTTTTATAACCTACAATCCAAATAAGCCTACAAAATGGGGCATACGCATATACGTTTTGGCTGACTCAGAAACTGGGTATATGTACAATATTCTCCCATATTATGGTAGTATTACCTCCGATAATCTTATAAAACCTCAATTGCCTGTCAGTACTAGAATTCCATTGCACCTGTATAACAATTTATTGTCGAACGTACCAGATGCACAAGGTTACCATATGTATACAGATAGGTATTACACTAGCATTGTTCTGGCGGAAGAATTATTACAAATGAAATGCCATCTAACAGGTACAATAAAAATCAATCGCAAGGGCATACCTGATCCAATAAAGAAACCCAAATTCGGTGAATATAAATCGATCGCTTACAAAAAGGGAAGAACGATGATATTGTCTTGGAAAGATAAAAGGGTGGTTACGCTGATAAGCACCAGTGATAGCGCTGAATTCATTACAAAAACCAGATTTGTAAGAGGAGGTGAACAACAAAATGTGGAAAAGCCAAAAATTGTTGTTAACTACACGGCTTCAATGGGCGGTGTTGATCGCGCTGATCAATACGCATCATCATATTGTTTTCTAAGAAAATCTCTTAAGTGGTGGAGAAAGATGTTCTTTTGGGGAATGAAGATGTCTGCAATAAATGCATACATTTTATATAAGTGTGTAAAAAAAAGCAAGAACGAAAAACCACTGTCCCATTTGAAGTTCGTCAAGAGATTAGTCGATCAACTTGTAGGTGAATTCCGCGAAGATCGATCAAGACCTTCCACTTCAGCAACTGAAACAAGACTGGACAAAAAACTGCACATATTGCGAAAAGGCAAGAAAAGAGATTGTATTGTTTGTTCTAATAGACAGGAAAAAGGACAAAGACGCGAAACCTCGGAATACTGTGATACTTGTCCCGGTAAACCGCGATTGCATATGGGCAATTGTTTCGAAAGATATCACACTTTAAGAAATTTGAAGTCCTAAAATTTATGTTTTTCTTTTATAATATAAGTTAGAATATGTTTTGTTTATAAAATAGCTAAGAAATAAAAATTTTGTTTTATTGAAACGACTCTATTTTTCTTCTACATCATAGGTATGTACTTGGAACTAATATAGTGCTGGAGTTGCTGGTAGCCTCTATGCATTACTAGGCTGGAGTGCAAAGGGTTAAATAGTTAATCAACAGAGTTCAGTCTAGCGAGAAAGTATTCCGTCCACAGCGATCATCAGCGCTGGCCGCGCGCCGTCCGTACGGACCGCATAGGCCGCGAGTATTTAGCACTCAAAGGGTTAAAAAGGGAACTGCGTGGCGTATGCTACAAGCCCGTGCAGGACGACTACACGGTGCCGATATTTGATCCGGAAAATGACAACGCCAATGTAGAGCAGTGGGGTGGCGCATGTGGACCGCCTCGCGCGTCGCTACCACTGGACGGACGATGATGTGATTCGAGCAATTGAGGGGTCATGCCAGAAAATTTTGTAGGGTGTGAACAATTGGTGGTGCGTATGGTCGGTATCATCCCGCGACGGGATGGCGCCAGTATGTTTGTGGATTCGAGTGTTAGAAACTTTCGTGAGGTATGAATGAATCATTGTTGCGCGCGTGCGGTCGGTGTCGTCTTGCGTCTGGACGGCGCCGGGATGTTTGGGAAATAGGGTAGCTACGTTTGGAAAATGTCGAGTGGCTGAAAGAATGCGAGGAAGAGTGTTTGGAACTGAGCGACTGGACCGTGAGAATGGAGCGATTAGTAAGGCGTGTACGTGACTGCGTGAATCTGGACTATGGATGCGAGGATTTTGGGTGTGAGTGAAAAGGGATGATTGCGTGAGGAAGATAGAGCGACTGAGGGTGAATCTGTATAAGTGCGTGAAATTACAGCGAATTAGCGACTTGTGTCTTTGTTATCAATCGTGTTGTTATTATTGTTATCTTTCCTATTATTTTTGTTAATAAACTGTTATTGTTCGTTAATCGAGTCCTCGTCTCATTTTTGTTGTGAACGATCTCCCACACACTCAATTCCTACAATTTTATGACAAGGAGCAGAAACATAACTGGCCGTGGAGGTCGCTGAAGGAGCTATTCCTGAGGCAATTTAAGAAACTACTGCCTTTCGAACGACTGTTAAAAGAGGCCGCGATACAAGCAGCGCGCCCAGGCCAGAAGCTCGGAGATTATTGCTTCGAAAAAATGGGCAGCTGCGAGCTTTGAAGCTCGATATTCCAGATGCATACATAGAGGACGCTATTATATTAGGTCATCCCATGAATTCGTGCCGACTTTCGTGTATACCTTTCATGCGTCGATTTATAAATATCCGGCGATAAGGGACCAATGCACTTAAGCTTAGCTGATCGAGATCAGTCTAGAGAAGGTTTTCATGGATATGAGATCGTGAAATAGTGAACACAATGACTTCTAGCAGTGACAAATTATGGGCGAAATGTATATCCATTTAAGACATCTCATGTTATATGCATTTCGGAAAAAAGGTTCGGTAACAATTGCCACGAGAAACATATGTGTTGTTTACGGAGAAAATACACTTTCATCTCGTACCTGTAGGAAGTGGTTTCAACGTGTTAGATCTGGGAATTTTTATTTAGAAGACGAGGAACGGTCCGGTCATCCCCCTCAAACAGACAAAGATAAAATTCGAGACCTTGTGGAAAAATCACGAAGTTTATCAGTTCAGGAGATATCAGATGTTCTAAAAATACCTAAGACAACAATTCACAGGTATTTAACACGTTGAGCGCGGCGCCGGTCCCTAGGGACCGGCAGTGAACTTTCCGTTTGGTCGGCATCGGTCCCTGGCGACTGACAGTATTAAAGTTAAAAAATAAATGAAGTTATTTCAATGAAATTTATTAAAACACTCTAAACAAAAATATGGTTTGGATTTACACATATTACAAAAATTTTGGTCAAATTTTTGGCTATCTTGCGTCCATGTAGTTTTGAATTGTTATCATAACATTCCAAACAATATCTTCGGACTTTATGTACATCTCCTTCCTTTTTGTGTAATTTATGAACAATTCTTTCAACTTGGATTGGAATTTCCTCATCTAGCTGCCGTGTGAGTGCATCCGCCAATTGTCTGCGAAATGTCGTGACTGATATTTTTTTTCTTGTTACTTCTTGGAACATGAACAAGGCATTTATAACAGCAGTATTTAGAAATAGTTCGAAGACTAACTTTTTATACCACTTGAGAATTCTCCTCAAGGGACTACTATACGCACTCATTTAGTCTGACAAGTCAATACAGGTCTTTGCTTTATTATATTCGGCCACAATTTTTGGTTTGCAACAAAATCCTCTTTTTGTTCTCACATTTATCATTTCGCTCGAATGTTTTGTAGACAGGACCAATACGTCTCTCCTGTCTTTCCACTTCAACACTGTAATACCCCGATTATTTTCTTTGACGATAATTTCTTCGTGTTTCAATTTAGTATTTATTACTTCACTTGGGTTTCCTTTACGATTTATACGAAGTGTACCAATCAAATGTGTGTTTTTGTCTAGAAGGTTATTCGCCAAATCATCACTGATGTACCAGTTATCAGTATACAACGTATGGCCTCTATGAAATAAATTTTAGAGCAAAGACATTACAACATTTGACGGGGTTGTATTTTCCTTGTCAAGAGCTTTTTCGGTGTACACGTGAAAATTGTATGTGTATCCGTGATCACAACATAATTTAAATATTTTTGTGCCGTATTTGTGTCTTTTTTGTTTTAAATACTGCCTGAATATGATTCGCCCGCGGAATGGGATTAGCGATTCATCACTACATAGTACCTCAGGTGGATCATAATATTTTTGAAAATTTTTATTTAGTTCGTCTATGATAAATTGAATTTTTGATAGACGGTTAGATGCGTCAGCTGCTCTATTATCTGCGAAATGCAGCATTCTCATGAGGATTTCAGATCTATCCCTGCTCATTACTTTTCGCGGGAATGTTTGTGAAAACAATGGGTCTTTAGTCCAATACAGTAAGGATGGAAGGTTCACCATTCCCATCCATATTATTAGCCCGAATAAACACTTTATCTCACTTTTATTAGTTGGTGCCCATTTATCTGTACGTTTAGAAGCGATTCTTGATTGAGCAGCATAAAGGTTTGTTTGCTCACTGACATATTCAAACATTTCGTCAGTAACAAAAAATGCATAAAAATCTTCTACTTTTTTACAATTCCGCACTTTATCATCAGTCTTTTTGGCGCCGGAAGCACTCGTAAAGGGCACAATATTTGGCTGATTGCCTTTTGGATCAAACCATTCATTTCGATCGTAGGTTTCATTAGCACTACTGTCATTCTCAAGTTCCACTTCCTGGTCTAACGAATTATCATCTTCTAATAATGACAACCGTAATACACGTTGATGTCGACGTTTGGATGATATGAATAATTCACTTGATGTATCACTATCTTCTTCTCTCTCCGACGTTTTCGGTAATATGGGTAATAAATATTTTCAAAAACAAACCAAATTTTTTATTATCAAATAATCTGCACGCCTCCGTGACTTTCTTCCAACTGATCGCCTCTTGGAGGTACGTATGCATTGGCTGCTCCATTGTCCCGCTCCAAGTAAAAAGTTGAAACTTCCTCATTCCGAACGCGATTTCAAAAGTCAAATTCTGCGACCACGAGCTTCGCCACGCACAGGCAGGGCTTGTGTGTCGGTAGCCAACAAAGTCACCAACAAATAAGCCTTACAAATCACCCTGTATCATCATCACTTGAGTGGTCGCTCGCTGCCGGCTGAACGGAAAAAACAGCAATTTCGACGCCGCGTTTAACGTGTTAAAAAGAATGGGAATGGTATCAAAGCTGAACATTGGATGCCCCATGAACTTACGGAACGGAACCGTCCTCAACGAACGAAAAGTGAGCTATTCCTTAAACGCCTCATAACTGGAGATGAAAAATGGATATTATACGAAAACCCTGAACGGAAACGCAGTTGGTCCCAACGAAATCAGCTACCTCAACGTTGTGCAAAACCAGGCTTACATCCACGTAAAATTCTCATGTGTGTATGCTGGTATTACAGTGTGTTATGAAATGATAGGTTCAGTCATACTTATGATAATAATTTAGAAAGAAGTGCATGAATCAGTTTCAAATTTTCAGAATTTTTAGCTTTTATATTAACAAACTGTTCTGCTAAACATTATATGGAAATAACGGTTCAAAAAGAAACTAGAAATCTTTTACTGAATGTAAGCAGCTTTTAACCGTTAATAAATGATAGGTTCACTTGCTAAAAGGACGATTAAACGATTTGTTAATGTACCAAAATTTAATACATCACAATATTCTTTCGTTATAATGCATTCATTGTGAATTTGGCTGCTTGACACCGTCATTTTGTTTGCGTGTCGTTTGTTACGTATCCTGGTTACAAAGGAAACAAACAGTAAACAATTTCTCATGAATCTTCCCATGCATTTACAGTGTAAAAGATATGTATTAAAGTATCGAAGTATCGAGTTATTAAGGTGTTAAAGCATTTTTTTAAAAATAGGCAGGGGTAAAGTTTTGAATGAAAAAGAGAAAGGACAGGTATTGGCGTATAAAGACTCTGGAATGTCTCATCGAGAAATTGGTCGTCGCATAGGCAGATCTTGCAATATGGTGAATCAGTTTATAAAAAATGGGGATGAATATGGTGTGAAAAAATCATCTGGAAGACCAGCAAAATTGACACCACGCAATAAAAGAGCAATTATCGCGAGTGCATCAAATTCAACAATAGGAAGTCGACGATTACGCAACGAATTCGCGCCAAATGTTTCACATGTGACAGTATGGAATGTTTTAAAAGAATCTTCTAATCTTGTATACAAGAAAATGAAATCTGCCCCAACGCTTAAAAAGGAGCATTGCAAAACACTTGTAACATTTGCAGATTTGCATCAAACGTGGACCCATCAGTGGCATTCGGTATGTGCACATTTTTTAGCGAGGACGTTGCAATTTGCATATTTTTAAATTTTTAGATTATTTGGTCTGATGAAAAGAAATTCAACTTAGATGGACCAGATGGGTTGGCGAACTATTGGCACAATCTATGTACAGAACCGCGTTATTTTTCAAAGCGTAACTTTGGTGGAGGTTCTCTGATTTGGGCGGCGTTCTCTGGATTTGGCAAAAAATATCAAGCTGTTTTAGAAGAACACCTTTTGCCTTAAATTCGCCGTTTTTCGTCTGCAAAATTAACATTCATGCATGATAACGCAACAGTGCACGCTTCATCAAGCACTAAACAATGGTTAAAAACTAAAAATATAGACACATTAATAAGGCCATCAAGGTCTCCTGATCTTAACCCGATTGAGAATTTATGGGGACAACTAGTACGCGATGTTTACGATGATTGTCGCCAATTCAATAGTGTAAAAGAGCTCAAAACGGCAATTACGAACGGTTGGGATCGCATTACTACTCGGAAACTCACAAATCTTGTCGAATCTATGCCGAAGCGAATCAATTTATTAATTAAAAGTGGTGGAAAACCTATTAAATATTAATTTTAATTTTTACTTTGTTAAGAATTATTTAATGACTATGTATAAATATGTTTTTTAAAGTGAACCTATCATTTATTAACGATTGAAATATGTTAAAATTATGATATTCTTATGTTACATCATTTTGAAATATTACTCCAAAACGAAATTTAGCAATCAGATTTGTTAATACAAGGACATTATATCTTGAAAGTTTGAGAGCAGTTGATACATTTCTCTATAAGTTACGATAATAAATGTGAGTGAACCTATCATTTCCTAACACACTGTATAAGGGAATTCTTTATTTTGAACTTTTACCTAGCAGTAATACCATTAACTCAGACAAATATTGCACTCAATTAGATATACTAAAGGAAGCACTTGCTAAAAAACATCCAGGTTTAGTGAATAGGAACAACGTTATCTTTCATTATGACAACGCTAGACCGCATGTCGCGAAAAGCGCCACAAAGAAATTATCTGAATTTAATTGGGAAATTTGACCATATCCTCTATATTCCCCAGACATTGCCCCGTCTGATTACCATCTGTTCAGAGCATTACAACACTTTTTGGATGGTAAAAAGTTTAAAAATATTGACACCCTCAGAAATAGCTTGCAAAACTATTTTGAAGGGAAAGAAGAGAATTTTTATCGGGATGGAATAATGGCTCTACTAAAAAAATGGAAAGAAGTCATACAACGAGAGGGCGATTACGTCTTGTCATAAAACTGAAAGGTATGTTTACAAAATTAACATATGTAATCCCTTGAAAAACGGCACGAACTTATGGGATGACCTAATAGTAGGAATCGGTGACGAAAACATTGAGCGTACGATTCACTTCAACTGGTATGACGGTGTCCACGAGTTGTATGCGGCAATGCGTGAGATGAGAGCAATGTCGCAAGCCACCTCGTTGACCAGCAAAGTGTTGCCGCAATCGGTGGCGCGGCGACAGGCCACGACAATGGGCAAGACCTTTCATCCTGCTACGATCACGGCCGGAAAATCCAGCGGGGCCACCACATCAGGGGACCTGTCGCGAGTTACAGTTTGCCTGCTACAATTGTGCGGAGAACGGTTACTCTTGAAGGCATTGCCCTAGGCCGCCGACTACCCAGCAAGGCCTGCGGGAGAAAAGGACACGTTGGAAAGTTTTGTCGTCAAACGGAGCGCATGGATGCCACACAGGTGAGCTTGACCGCCAATAATATGTACTACCTTGATCAAAAAGTTCTAGGACTGTCCACCGTGTGTCGCTGTCAATCACCCGAATGCTTCTTTTTTTTTTTTGTTTGGTTACCATATCTGTCATTAACACTTCCTTCCAATTTCAGCGTCATAGCTTGATATTTGTAAAAGTTACGCTGTGCTGAGTACATCTCCTTTGTTCGTGTTTTCGATTTTGAAAATGGCATCATTTGAGCATCAACGAGTTTGCATTAAATTTTGTGTAAAAAACGGATTTAACGGTCCGCAGACCTTGGGTATGTTGGAGAAGTGTTTCGGCAACGATACTCTTTCGAGATGAAACGTTTTTCGATGGCATGAACGCTTCAGAAGTGGTCGTGAGTCGGTCGAGGATGACAAACGCAGTGGCAGGCCGTCGACATCGAAAACCGATGAAAACATCGATAAAATTAAAGAAATGTTGTCTGAAAACCGCAAATTGACCATCAAAGAGCTGGCAGAGGACTTGAACATCGCTTATGGATCCGTTCAAGACGTTTTGGTTAGTGATTTGGGCCTCAGACGTGTCACTGCAAAACTGGTGCCGAAAGACCTCAATTTCATGCAAAGAAAGGACCGCATTGAAATCGCGAAAGACATGATTTCCAAAGTCGAATCCGACCTAACATTTATTAAACGTATCATCACTGGAGACGAGACGTGGATTTATGAGTATGACACACAATCCAGACATCAAGCGAGTGAATGGCGTGCACTGAAAGAGCCGAGACCGGAAAAACCACGTCGTTTTCAGTTAAGAAAGAAGGCGATGCTCACGGTTTTCATGGATTACAATGGTGTTGTACATCAAGAATTCGTGCCAGAAAAACAGGGAGTCAATAAGGAGTATTATTTGGGATTATGAGACGTTTGCGCGAAGCAATTCGTCAAAAAAGACCGGCTTTGTGGGCAAACAACTCGTCGATTTTACACCACGATAACGCAGCGACGCACAATGCGATCCTTATCCGTGAGTTTTTGGCCAAAAACAACACGAACACTATCCAGCAGCCTTCAAATTCACCAGATTTGGCTCCCTGCGACTTTTTCCTGTTCAGCCGACTTAAAAAACCGCTTCGCGGAACGCGTTACAGTGCCCGAGAGGAGGTCATGACAAAATCGAAGACGGCTCTGATGGACATACCGAAAATTGAGTACCAGCGGTGTTTCGAGGATTGGATCAAGTGCTGGCGCAAGTGCATTGCAGTCCATGGGGAGTACTTTGAAGGGGACCATATCGATTTGGACGAATAAACTTGTATTTTCGATTTTATGAATAAAGTCCTACAACTTTTTGATCAAGGTAGTATGTATTACCAGCATTTGTGAACGGTGCACAGGTTACCTGTCTTGTTGATACGGGATATCTTGACGGTGAATCGCATAGTTTGCAAATATAGACAAGAGAATGAAAAGCTTTAAAGATGAAGATGAAGAGGAAGTCAAACCATTTAGATTTCCAGACTCAAAGTGAAAACCTATTATCAAAAAGGATCCGTCGCGAGAGAAAAATACCGGTCTAGCACCTGTCGTTTCATCTCCACTTCCTCCGTCGCCGTCGAGAAGGAAAGCTTCAAACTCCATTCGACCCAGCACTGTATCAACACCGCTGAAAAACGACCCTATGTATGATGATATCGATTGTAATGACTTTGTTGGATTAAGTGAGCTGCGAAATAAGAGAACTTTCGCTATAACTAACGAATCATACATCCCACTTATAGATCGGGAATATGATTTAAGAGCCGCGACAGACAAAAGATTCGCAGTAATCGTATCAAAAGCATGCTACAGGTACGTTATGATGGTATACTTATACGCACGTTACGTACAACTTCGCGACCTTCATGGTGAAAGTAAGCATGACGAAGTTAATTTGCTGACCTATCTTAAAGGCAAAGCATATGTGTTACCTCCCGCCATCGATGCTTACTTCCGGAGTATTGGCGATTTCGCCAACTCAAGTGGTAAACATCACAAGGTGGAAATCCGAGTATGATCCAACGAGACAGGAGACTTTGGTAAAGTGTCAGAGATTACCCATTGGATGTATATGTCTTACCCAGCACCACGTGTTTTCGCTCAAGCTATTGTAGCCGATTTGAGTTACACGACTGGAGCTGATTAACCTGTTAACCGAGCGGGACGTATAAATACGTCAAACGTAAACTATATCGGGTACGGGTAGGATGTATGAATGCGTCCTTCAAATATATGTTGCGCCCTGGAACGGGCGGGACGTATATTTTCGAAGAACAAAGGTATTCGTCATCCATACATTGTCTCGACGTGAATTTAAGACACGGAGGGAATTAGTATCATTTCGCTTTTGAGAGTGGTGGACGTGTTCTGGGTGAGCAGTGAGGGTTACCTACTTACACTTACCTACCTATTTTCGTATTACATATTATTTACTTATATTTTTTATATTTCCAACCCTTTATTTTAGAATACATTTATATAAGTATTCATCAAAATGAATGAAAGCGATATCAGCGATGACGAAATCAATGTACCGGCAGGTAGAAAAAGGAGACGTATTATGAGTTCGCCATCGGAGTCATCTGATAGTAATTTTGACTACGACACGTCCTAGCAACAGCATTGTTTCTAAAGAATGACTACCTCAAAATGCAGAAAGACCACCACCATTTTCCTTCACTGCACATCCAGGAAAAACTTTCGATACTCCTCCCAAAAAAGTTCCTTTGCTTTATCTTGAGAAGTTTTTAGATGAGGAACTTATCAAATTAATTACAGAGCAAACAAATTTGTACGCCGCCCAATTCTTTGATAATGATCCGAAGTTGAAACCACGTTCGAGAATTCGAAAATGGAAGAATACAAATAAAGCTGAAATGAAGATTTTTTTGGAGCTCCTAATTTTACAAGGAATAATTGGAAAACCGGCTTTTGAATTTTATTTTTCAAAAAGAAGAATAATTGAAACACCATTTTTTTATGAAACTATGAGCGAAAGCAGGTTTCGATTATTATGTAAGTTTTTGCATTTTGCAGACAATCTAAGTTTTGATCCTAACACATCTATTAGGAAAACATATAAAATTGATCCAATCATCAATAATTTGTCAGAAAAGTTTAAAAGGTTTTATGTATGTGAACGAAAAATATGCGTAGATGAATCTCTCTTGTTATGGAAAGGGAATTTATCTTGGAAACAATATATATCTACAAAAAGAGCTAAATTTAGAATGAAGTTGTTTATTTTCAGTGAAAGTCAATCTGGATACGTACAAAATATAATTTTATACACAGACAAAGACACAAATTATGGTTCGAACTACCCACAAGAAAAAGAATCAACAAGAATTGTTTTGGAGTTAACACATGACTTACTGAATAAAGGATATAGGATTTACTTAGATAATTTCTATACGTCAATTCATTTGGTTGAACTCTTGTGTCAAAACAATACAGACATTGTTGGAATAATGAGGATAAACAGAGTCGGAATCCCCAGTGAAATAAAAACAAAAAAATTAGAGAAAAATGAACATACAGTAAGATTCAAAGAGAAACTTATGGTTTTAAAATGGAAGGATAAAAAAGACGTATTGCTCAGATGCTCAGTTCTATTCATAATGACGAAAAGACAATGATTGAAAAGAGAGGAAGAAGGAAAGAAAAATCGAATGTTGTCCTGGATTACAACAAGAATATGGGCGGCGTAGATTTGGGAGATGGAGTTATGGTGGCCTACACGGCTGCCCGTAATAGGCTCAAAAAATTTTATAAAAAAATTTTTCTACGATTACTTGATATGTGCTGCTTCAATGCATATATTATATACAAAAAAGATAAAGGTCATTTGGATCGATTACACTTTTTGATAGAGTGTGTAGAGAAATTGGTAGATAACATAGTGAAAACCCACCCAAAGACATCAACAAGCAGCTCTACACCTAAACCATCACGCTTAGTTGAAAGGCATTTTCCAGAGCAAATGAAAAGCGATATAGGAAAAACTAAATCCAGAAAATGCCGAGTTTGCTACAAAAAAGGTGTTAGGAAAGAATCTACATACTGGTGTCCGGATTGCAAGGCAGCACTATGTATCAACAATTGTTTTAAAATCTCTCACACGGAAATTGAGTTTTGAATTTTTACATATATATTTTAATTTTTTAAACTCAATATTTCTATTTTATTTGTATGCTTTTGTTTATTGTTCTGTAATTGTTAACTTTTTTATATTTTTTGTAATCTTTATAATTGTTTGGAAAATTTATAATTTTTTAGCTCGATGTTTCCATTTTTTTGTTGGTATTCTTTTTTATTTGTTTGTAATTTTGTATTTTCCTTTGTGCTTTATATACAAACAAACGAAAAAATATATATTTCATAGCCTTTTCATTTATTTTAAGCATAAATAAACAAAAATAATATGAAATTACATCCTCCGGGCGTGACGTATTTACACGTCGTAATGAAAGAGTTCGCGCACGTTGTATGCTGCGTAATTAAAGAGGGAACTCCCCGGTTAACAGGTTAAAGACGAGATTGGAATCTCCTCGAGGCACTAAACTAGATGCCGGTGATAAACAACCAGGCTTACCAACTGTGGATTTGTTAGGCTGGAACAGAAAAACGACGTTAACCTCGGACCAAAGAACACGCATCGAAGATACAGGTGTATCTATCGATGGTTTTGGAGGTAGGGACAGGTTTTGTCTCAATTGTACACCACTTGAGAAAGTACACGACGCCTTAAATAACTCGTCAACCAAAATACAATAAAATTGGAAAACGGATTGTATGAACGACCAAGCGGATCTGGACAGCTCCTCTATTATGAGAGAGACCTGAGCGAAACTGAGAGAAATCCGCAGTGTATGCGTGCAACAGCTTGACAGACGCGTTGCAATGTACGGGCAGGTATACAGTTTTCGTGTTGAGAAAGAAAACTATGATTACGGCAATATCAGCCGCCGAGTCTAGTCGATTTAGGCCTGAAATGGCTATGCTAATGTACCTGATTCATGGAGTACGACCGCTAACACTGTCTTCACTTATGGCAGTGGTGATCGATTGAACATCAAAGACTTTACCACCCCATTTACCGGACGAGACAATATTCAGACCGCACTTCTAAGGAAGTTAGAACTCTTTCCCCTTCCTTAATACTTCCTCTCCCTCTTCTCTATTTTTGGATGGATCGCCAAGACGTGGGGCGGTCCGTCAGCACTCTTTTCCGGACACCATATCGGTGGCTGGAGAGATAACGGGTCGCCCCTGGGGGCTGTAGTCGGGCCTCTTGCACCGAGCACCGAAGGCAGCTCCGGGGCCGCGGGCGTTGGGTGACCTGGCGTCCGCGGCGGAGAAATTAACCCTTTCGCGGCGAACAGCGCCAGATGGCGCTCAGCCATAGATGCTCATTCTCAGCGAACAGCGCCGTTCGGCGCTCAGGCAAATAAACCCGCGGCGAACGAACAGCACCAGATGGCGCTCATCTGGAGCCGCTCTCTTTGTACGAAAGCGCTGATCGTTTGTTATCAACAACTGTCATTAATGTCCGTTAAGTTGTTTTTGACGTGCTAGCAGCATACGCTTCTTGTGCAAAGGTTTTTTTACATAGTCAAATATAATTATCCACAAATTTTGCCCTAATCATGGACAAATGGACGACCAATATGAGCTACGATGATATGGAATTTTCATCGGATTCTGACCTGTCTGAAATGTTTGGAGAAATTGGATACAAAGGTAGAATTCTAAATGGATATAATAAAAAGCGCCGCCTACTATCAAGTAGTTCGGAAACTGATTCTGAAAGCATTGAGGAATTACCCGACATCAATCCGCGGCAATTTCTTTGGAGCGCACAAAATTTGGCTCCAAAAGTTTTCGATTTTGATGAAAACCTACCAGGAATTAAAGCAAATATCGATGATAAATCGTCAATATTAGAAATCTTTCAGCTCTTCATTTCGGAAAATATGGTTGAACATATTGTAAGAGAAAGCAATGCTTATTATACCACGAAAACTATAAGCAGTAGGTACTCGCGATTGTTGGCATGGAAAAATACAACAGTTACCGAAATGTATCGATTTTTTGCTCTGTCGATGTTAATGTCAAGAGTAAAAAAAGTATCAATAGAAGAATATTGGTCAACCGACGAGTTATTACGAACGGAAAGTTTTCCAAGAATAATGACAAAAGACAGGTATAAATCTCTATTACAAATGCTGCATTTTCATGATAACAATGAAACAACAAATCAAGACGTGCTAATAAAAATTCGGAGCATCATCGACAGACTGCGAAATTCTTTTTCACGGGCATTTTACTCGTACAAGTATTTATGCATCGACGAAAGCTTGTTGCTTTTCAAAGGACGATGTTTCTTCAAGCAGTATATACCTTCGAAACGAAGCAGATTTGCCATCAAGTCGTATGTTATTTGTGACTATTATACTGGATATATCCAAGATTTTATTGTCTATTGTGGAGCGCGCACTGATATAACTAACAATAATTTAGCAGAAATTGGAAAATCAGGAAATATTGTCATGACGTTGATGGAACCGTATCTAAATAAGGGTCATGTTTTGGTCACCAATAACTGGTATTCATTATTTTCTCTCTTACATCACAATAGGACACATGCATTTGGAACCGTGAAGAAAACCAGACGTGGAATGCCTAATATATCCAATAAATTATGCAAAGGCGAAGTTGCATTTCAATCTACGGATAAATTATTAGCACTAAAATGGATGGACAAAAGAGAAGTGCTAATGTTATCAAGTTATCATTCTGCTGAATATACAGAAACAAAAAGAAATGATGTTAAAACGGGAAGACCAATTCTAAAACCAACTGTCGTAGTAGACTATAATCGCGTTATGGGAGCATTCGATAAAACCGATATGATTTTGAATTCCATTAATACTATTCGTAAAACTCTAAAATGGTATAAGAAATTATTTTTCCATATGATGGATCTTTCGATTTACGATACTTTCATACTTAACAAAATTACGTCCAAAAAGAATATAACATTTGCTAAATTTCATTTACGTCTCATTCGAGAAATTCTACTTAAATTTTCAAATAAAAATATATGTAACAATAAGTCTGGAGGTAAAACTGCGTCCAAAGATAATCTGTTACGTTTGGTTCCAACACATTTTCCATCCAAATATATCAATCCCACAGGAAAGCGGCAGAACGGTCGGCGGAAATGTGTGGTTTGCAGAAAACACAAAAAGCGAACCGAAACACAATTTGAATGTAAAGACTGTAAAGTTGGTTTATGTATTGAACCCTGCTTTAGATTGTATCACACAAAGGAAAATTATTAAAAATTGTTAAAAATTATATAAGATTATTAAAGATTGTGAAACATTACTAAAATTGTTATTATTATTGATATCATTGTTTTATCTGCGTGCCGGCCAGCCGCATTAGAGAAATGTCCAGCAAAATCAGCTCCATACACTGCGTTCGGAACGACTCGCGTATTTTGTCCGCGAGGTCGATCTGGCATTGGCTGCTTAGAGCGCAACTTTTTCCAGAGCACTCCGCCGCGAAAGGGTTAAGGGGAAAAGGACACGTTCGTCCTTCCTCCCGGGATGAGCCTCGATAGGCATGGTGCGGCGGAGGACTCTGTGATGTCTCATCAGAGTTTACTACTCCCCCTCCCCCTCCCCCCTATTTAGGAGCCTCGGGGTGTTCATGAGGATTTCCCCACGTAAAAAAAATAAAAAAAAAAAAAAAAATATGATACGGGTAGCTCAAGTAAACTGATGCAACGAGCGGTAGCAATTAGATTGGTGTTCTAAATGACACCGGACGCTGGTTTCCAGCTGCGTCGGTTTGCCGGTTTCGAAACGTGAAACGATTCGATTTTTTACGTGACCGTAAAGATCATGATTATCGTCAACAACAACGAAATGATTTACGAGGTAATCGTCGAGCGAGACTTTTTAGACCAAGCGTACGTTTTGTTGGTCAAACGGGATAATCACATCTCGATTGAAGAACTACTTTCCAGTGAGCATGCGGACGAACATGTTCGTCCGGTGGACGAAACACGGGAAACGAATCAACTCACCTTTGGCACTATAGACGAAACGAACCGCGAGCGTTGCACGGGATTGATTTGGGAATATTTCGACTGCATTTCAACCTCGACGAGCACCCTTAGGAAGACCGAAACCGTGAGGTTGGAAATCCATTGTACGCGACATTGCGACGAATGGTGCAGGATTTGCAGGATAGTAATATTATCAAGAAATCGGTATCGTCATACTCCCCAGCCCCATCACTCTAGTGAAGAAGAAGACGGGCGACTTTCAGCTATGCGTGGTCTACCGCCGGCTTATCGCGATCACGGTTAGGGACCGATACCCATTGCCGCTAATTGAGGACCAAATCAACTATTTGGGCGGAAATAGGTATCTTACGGTGTTAGACCTGGCTTCGGGTTATTACCAAGTGCCCATGCATGAACGGTCGGCGGAGAAAACGGCGTTCGTCACCTTGAGCGGCCATTACGAATTTCTACGGATGCCGTTCGGATTGACAAACGCATCTACCATCTTTCAAAGGCTCATCAACACGGTACTGGGACCTTTGAAATATTCGGTGGCTTTCCCGTATACAGGGTGTTCGGCCACCCCTAGGGAAAATTTTAGAGATTTCGTTAAAAAGTTATTAACATTTAAAGTTCCGCCCGTACTGAATTTTTTTCTAGAAAGTGGGTAGGATTTCGGGGGTAGGTCTATTCACCAAAAATTATTGTAACTAACCTCCGCAACTGAAAATAATTTTTTTAGAATGATTTGAAAAATTTTTTTTTCGTCGAAAAATTTAGGCACCTACCCCCTGTCAATTTTCCTTATAAATTCGTTTTTCATTTTTAGTAATTTCATTTGACGCCCTACAGAAAAGTTGTGTAATACTTTTTTATAGATACGCATGTGCTCTACTTCAAAAAAAAGTTTCATTGAAATATATTCACTATTGTAGGAGTATTGGCTGTTTGAAAATTGGACCATTTTTATGTGGCATTTCTCATTTTACGGGGTCAAAGAAAAACTTTTTCATTATTGTTAGAATTTCTACATATTCTACACTAAAATACGCGTTGTTTGCTTTTTTAAACATTCAAATCCTTCAATCCGTTCAGAAGTTATGATGTTTTAAAGATATGAATGAAATTTCAGTGAAACACATCAATGATATGGTCAGACATATTTTCGGTAATGAATTTTTTTCTCGAAACTGAGTAGGATTTCGGGGGTATGTGTAATGACCAAAAATGATTGTAATTCACCCCTGCAACTAAAAATAATTTTTCCAGAACTATTTGATATTTTTTAATTTAATTTGTTAATAACTTTTTAATGAAGCATCAGTCAAGAAATTGATATTCTTGATTTTCGCTTTATTTTGGCCTGTAGAATCTCCCATTAAAATTTTTCCCAGGGGTGGCCGAACACCCTGTATAGACGATATTATAATACGGCACCACTGTGCGACGAGCGAATAACGCGCCGTCCCTGTTGATGGATTACTCCGAGGTCACGCCGCAGTGAAAGGGTTAAAGAGGTTATTGTAGGAATGGATGTGTCGTGTGAATGTTTATTGATTGGTGTGGTTGTGGAATGTTTCGAGTGAATCTATTGCAGAGCGAACGCAGCGTATTTTGAAAAGATTGGCCGAGGTATGAAAGAAAAGTGTTTGGGACAGAGTACTTGAGATTATCGTGTGAACGCAAAGCGCGTGGCCACCCAGGGCTCGGGACGAACGTAACCTAATGTGTTTTTCGAATGGCTGATGACTGTGTCTAGGGAGAATGATATAAAATGAAAGAAAGTGTTTCGAGTTATAACATTCTCCGACTTCGGTCGATGGTAATATATTTTATTATTTCCGGTCACATAATTTATTCTCCAAGTGCATACACCTTGGAAAAGCTAAAATCGTGCCTACGCACAAATATCCTCCATATTATGGATCACTCACAACCAAGCTATTGGCCAGACCAGATTTACCTGTTTCCTCACGAATTTCGATACACCTCTATAAAATGTTGGAGAAAATTCCTGGTGCTCAGGGGCACCATATGTACGCGGACCGCTACTACACCAGTTATGTCTTGGCTCAAGAACTAGCGAAACTGAAATGCCACATAATCGGAACGATCCTAACGAATAGAAAACAATTGCCGAGTGAAATAAAAAAGCCAAAATTTAAAAAAAAATCCACGGTAGCTTATCGACGAAGCAACACATTACTTTTAGCGTGGAAAGACAAAAGGACAGTCACTTGTTTGACTACTAGAAATGACACAGAAGGATTGCACGAGGTGGTGTGGAAATAATGATCAAGAAACCGAACATTATATTGAATTACACAAAATATATGGGTGGTGTTGATCGTCGACATATTGTTTTCTGCGAAAATCGTTAAAGTGGTGGTGTAAGCTTTTTCTTGGGGCATGGAAATTTGCCTCATCAATTCCTATATATTGTATAAATTAGAAAAAAAGAAAAGAGGGGACACAGTCATTTGAGCTTTCTAAAAACGCTTGTGGAGCAACTGAGAGGACCCTATCGCCAGCGTCGTGAGCAAGCGTCGACGTCGGTCACCGATGAACCCCGATTAAACGGAAAGCTCCATATTATGCTAAAAGGGGCAAAAAGGGGCTGCAAGGTTTGCTCTGACCGTAACAAGCCTGGTGGTAGACGAGAAATCTCGTATTATTGTGATACGTGTCCTGACAAACCGAGGATGCATCTTGGGGATTGTTTCACTAAATATCATACAAAAACTAATTACAGGGTGTAATATTTAACAGATTTTGTTGTATTCAATATAAAAATAAATAAATTGGTGAAATTTTATTATTTGTATATTATTTATATGTCTCGAGTTGCTGGTTCGCCCAAGCGAAAAAGGCCTCGAGTGCAAAGGGTTAATAAGGGGCTCACAGTTTGGATGGATAACTATTATAATTCTCCATTCTTGACTAAGTTATTCAAAAGTCAGGGTACCGACTGTGTTGGTACATTGCAGGCTACAAAAAAAGATGTTCCACAGTGTATGAAAGTTAAAAAATTATGTAAAGGTGAAATTATATCGAAACACAGTTGGGACATTGTTGTCTTGAAATGGCAGAACAAAAAACCTGTTGCCATGACATTTACATATCATAATAACGATACCGTGGCAATAGTAAAAAGGGGAAAACAAATTACCAAACCCAGAATCATAGTAAATTATAACAAAATGATGGAAGGTGTGGATTTTAAAAATCAAATGTTTCATAGCTATATGGTCGAAAGAGAACGTATGCAAAAATGGTACCATATTTCAACGTTTATTAAATATAGTTGTCTTAAATTCTTTAGTTATTTTTAATAAAAATATAAAAAGCCGTGCCATGGATCATTTATAGTTCTGCCTTAGATTAATTGAAAATTTATTAAGAATGCAGGTAGATGAGGAAAGACCAATTCTAAGACCTATATCAGATAATTCAATAGCACGACTGGTTGACAGACATTTTATATCAAAATTATCATCTGCAATCTCAAAATCAAGACGGCAAAGAAGATGTGTCGTATGCACAAAGCAGAGAAGAAAGAAGGAAACTGTATATTGGTGCAAAAATTGCGATGTAGGCTTGTGTCTTGAAAAATGTTTCGAAATTTACTATACGAAATTAAATTATTAAGGTAAACAACTACATAATTTTTCCGAATTTTTTAACTATAATTTATAAATGACTAAAAACTAATTAAGTTTTGTTTCATTTTTTTTGTCAAGTTAAATTACAGCTACAAAAGCTTTTATTATTGGTGATGAACCGCATGTATCCAGTATATATTCTATATAACTTTTTATATCTATTGTAATTTTATAACTAGTATTATTATTGTCGGAAATGTATCCGCAGGATGGCATGGCGAGCTGTGTGTGTGTTGCGTTTGTTTTCGCTTACAGTTATAGCAGAGTTTGTTTCTTTTGTCTCCTCGTTTTTGTATTTTAATAAAACTAAGATAATTTCATGTGGTGTTGTGCTTTCTACCAAGAGAACATATAAGGGAAAGTTATTAAACAAATTCTCCATATCATACAATCCTAGAGTAGAATTCACAACAGTGTGTTCAACCAAGCAAAAATCTAATAGGTTATATGCCCAGGTGCACGTGGCGTTGCATAATGGCCGACATACGTTTTTCGATTGCAAAGTTGAACATGCAAATTGCGAGATATACAGTGGCGGACATATACTTACGTACAAGTCGTACGTTAATTTGCAAATGGCATATAGCTTTTTAGAAAGCTTGCAAAAATATCTAATCTATATTTTCATTTAATTTGAACATGCTGTTTTGAAGTCTCAGCAAAGTTTTTCTTCTTTCCGAAAATTAAAGGATATTTATGTTTACATTTTCCTGAGCTACCGCTTTCAGGGCGGACAATTACTTACGTACATTGTACTGGTAGCGCTGTAAGTCGAAATATCAACATTGTAAACAACTTTTGTCAGTATCTGTCGAACTGTTGAGTTAGTCAGAAGTGTACTGTAAGTGATTACGATGAGTAAAGGAAAGAAAGTAACACCAGGTCAACGACGTCAAATTGAATTTCTTCGTAAAGCTGGGAAGACATTCCGAGAGATAGCTAAACAGTTAGGGATATCAGTAATGGCTTGTTGTCAAGCAATGCATCATATTAAGCATCATGGAACCGTACATGATATTCCTCGGAAAATTAGAACCCGAAAGACGGACGTTAGAACCGATCGCATTATTCATCGCATATCTGAAGCAAACAGATTTAAGACAGCCGTTGACATTCATAGAGAAATAATGCCAAATCTTAATACAAATATTTCTGTTAGAACAGTTCGACGTCGATTAAACGAATCTGGTTTAAAGGGAAGAGTTGCAAGAAAGAAACCCTTCATTTCGGAGAAGAACCGTCGAGCTAGAATTACTTTCGCGAAAGAGCACCTCAATTGGACACGAGAGCACTGGTCCAAGGTAATTTTCACAGACGAATCGAAGTTTAATAGACTCGGATCCGATGGCAAAACTTATGTTAGGCGTCGCATCGGAGAGGAGTTCCGAAAAAATTGTACAAAATCGACGATTAAAGGAGGTGGTGGATCGGTACTTGTTTGGGGTGCAATGTCCATGAATGGTGTAGGGCCCATTCATCGAATACAAGGAATCATGGACCGTTATGTTTATTTAAATATAGTAAAAGATGTATTACTACCGTATGCAGAAAGATGCATGACAAATGATTGGATTTATCAAGCTGGTAACGACCCGAAGCATACCGCACGCGTCGTTAAAACGTTTTTGTCTGACCAAAATATTACTTGTTTGAAATGGCTGGCACAATCCCCTGACCTAAACCCCATCGAGATGTTGTGGATCGATATGGAAAAATATATACAACAACGAAAACCAAGAAATTTGGAAGAATTGTATACTTTAACAGAAGAAGCGTGGAAGCCAATACCCGTGGATAGATGCATCAGATTGATTGATTCCATGCCACGGAGATGTGCAGCTGTGATACGGCAAAAAGGATTAGCTACTAAATATTAAGTATTTAAAATTCTAAGTTAACATTTGATACAAAAATATATTAATTTTTCATTTGTACGTAAGTAATTGTCCGCTTCAAAATCTACTGTTCAACATAAAATATTTACAAATTTGTTAAATTTTTGAAATAAATAAAAACTTTTCTTGTATTTAATAAAATAAGGTTCAAATTTTATAAAAATATGATTTCTATGCCTACGTGAACTTCTCAAAAGAATACAGGTAGTTTTAAAATTAAAATATTGCTTGTACGTAAATATATGTCCGCCACTGTAGAGAAGTAAAGTTGAATTGCTATTAATTACAGAGGACCTGTGACATACCATAATTAAAGAAAAGCTTGCAGATGCAAACGAAAAATGACTTAAAGCTGATGGTCAGGCCAGGGCAATCATCGGACTTCTATTGGAAGACGACCAGTTTATTCATTTTAAAGGAGCTGTTGACGCTAAAGGAGCATGAGAAGCACTAAGAAAATATCACCAGAAAGCCTCCTTGACGAATCAGGTACATTTACTCAAAAGAATAATTAACCTAAAGTTAGACGAGAACGACAATATAGAAAGGTACGTCGTGAAATGTTGAGCTTCGTGGATCGGTCTCTAGACAAAAATTCCTTGTAGTGCAGTAATGGCTCGGAGTCAAAATGGGTCGACGAGTACCCTACCTCAAGGATATGGCAAAATTGAGGGGTCTAGTAGATCTCTGTTTTCGTACTTGGTAGGTGTTTATCGTACCATAACACCTGTTGGTATACGTGAAAGCCTGGGTACGACACATTATAATAATTATTATAAGTATTATTGATTTTATAATAAAGATTGTTACATTTTTCATGTGTTACATACTAAAGATATAGAGGGTGTTCGGCTACCCCTGGGAAAAATTTTAATGGGAGATTCTAGAGGCCAAAATAAGACGAAAATCAAAAATACCAATTTGATGATGGAGGCTTCATTAAAAAGTTATTAACGTTTAAAGTTCCGCTCGTACTGAATTTTTTTCTCGAAAATGCGCAAGATTTCGGGGGTATGTCTATTCACCAAAAATGATTGTAATTGAACCTCGCAACCGAAAATAATTTTTCCAGAACGATTTGAAATTCTTTTTTTTCGTCGAAAAAAGGGTCTAGCCGAATAAGCATGGTAAAAGTGCCCCCAAACCAAATTGAACGGGGTTAATACCACTCGATAGGTGGTTCGAGGAAACCCCTTTCCCCAAAGTTTCAATCCGGTATCTCTACTACAGGGGTAATTACGGGGTGAAAATCATTTTTTGGTTTATCCTTAATATCTCCCGTTCTACTCAATTAAAAATTATGAAAAATATCATGGTTATTCTATCGATTGATGTACATGTTTGAGAATTTTGTCAGAATTGTTGGATGCAAATTCGAAAATATTTTAACCGTCGTTTTTTTGTCGAAGTTATCAAGTGACCACATTTGTTTTTATACAATATAAAGCTCTCAAAAGAATTAGTAATCCCTAATTTTTTCAGATTTTTCGAAGGGGTGGAACGTAGTCAAAAGAATAAAAAATGATTAAAAAATAGTGAAAAAGCTTTATATTGTCTTAATTACTTACGTGACCATGCTCATAGTTTTACAGCTATAGCGTAACATTATGACTATTAATGCGTAATTTTTTCAGATTTTTTGGAAAAGTGCATTATTGTTAAATAAATATGAATTCATATTTCCTACTTCTTCATACTAAAAAATGACGCACATGCTTTTAAAATAGATATAATTAAAATATATTTGTTTACATACTTTGTTAACTGGTCGCTAGATGTAGTTTCAAATATGTACGTGTGATACTGGACTCCTGTTGATTAGAACCACTACGGCGTCGCGCGGCGCAATGCGCTGATCATTTCGATAAACCATGCGCCACATTGCCAACATTTTGTCTGAATCTGAATAATACTATGTACTGATAAATATAAAGATGAGGATGAGACTAACGTAAACAATATTATAAATATAATATTTTATTATATTAAAAAGCACATAGACGCACACAGCGTGGTTACAACACATAGCTATATATATGTTAGAAGTTTTGCTTTTGACGGTTCTGGGGTAAGTTCTGTGTTCTTCCTCACAGTGCTCTTACCGGAAGGTCCCACGCCTTCCCCATTCCGTGGCCAGATCTTTCAGGACAAAGTCTTTATTTTTTTCAGCAGTACGACGTTAGGTCGTCTGCCTCTTTTAACTACTCTCTCTCCACCCATAAACAATCAATGCCTCGACACACGCTAGCTGGAGACCCAACACGGTCGTCCGCTATTGTGTCGCCTGCCGCCTGGCCTGTTTAGTCTCATTCGCTCTTTAGGCCACCTGTACCCCAAAACTCGGTCATAAATCTATCATAGACTGTGCATCCTTTGGTGGTTGTTACCTCCGACTCTCTTGGAAAATACATTGCCACTAATATATATGTATCAGAGGAACAATCGAGAAAAACGAAAGAGACTTGTCATGTATGCGCGCATTGATTACATGTTTAAATCATATCCTTACATCTACATGAAGTTTTTTAAAATATTTCTTATATATTTTTGCTTTAATTAAAATAAATGATTTAAAAAAGTTTACCTACTATTATCTTTAGTGGCAGCATTAATAACCCGGTTTGTTCTTCAATCTTCATCGCTATCATCATTTATTACAGAATTTACTTATTCAATGTCAAATAGTTTGTTGGGTATTTCTGCAGGTCTTGTAACTGTAGTTCCGTTTATTACCGTTTTTATTACCGAAGGAATAAATTTTCAACAAATTGTCAATGTAGTTTGTCTTTTTCCTACTGTGAGTAATAATTGCCGTTTAATCACACGAAGATTCGGGTGCAAGAAAGTACGAGCGGCTCATACCCTTGCTTATCTTTAGTTTTCCCTGATGCAGGTAAATGGTACGATATTTTTGATATGTTTTCTCTGCTGCTTTTAGAATTAAGTTTTCAATACGTTTTATGTCTTTCCGTTTATTCTCATTTACAACCAGAAGAACTCTTAATCCGCAAAAGTTAAAGATAATGATGTTTGTGTAGATAGTAATTACCATATCATAAACTCGTGGAGGTTTAAATCTTGCAATAGAGTTGAGCGCAGCTTGTCCTTCTTGGATTTTTTCTAGTGAATGTAAAACGTATATCCTTCCACAGTTAAAACGGTCAATTATTACGGGCGTTTACAAAGTCTTAGAATTTTACTAGTTTTTATCGGTCAATATTTAGCAGCCAATTAAGAAGAAGGGTTTCCTTCCTTTTTGTTCTGTCATGGAAGGGAAATGCGAGTCACGAAGATAAATAAGGAAAAAAAATAATGATTAGATTTCGAGAAAGCATCAGAAGCAACGTATTAGGACGATTCCTAGTTGGTGGTGTAACGACAGTGTATACATAAATACGACCTTGTCCGCGGGCTTTTATGGTAGGGCTAGCGTACTTTCCTCCGTTAACAAAGCCGATGGTTGGGCTGACTGTCGAGTCCCCGACCAATTCATGGTTCTAAATGTTCTTACGATCGACGAAGACCAGACCTAGAACTTAGACATTTGCAGCGCACATGAGCTGCCATCAGCCACTTTACCATTTTTTTCTACCCATCATTGTCTTCGACACCAGGAACCACAGGTCGTTTCCTCAAACGGAAAACTCCTACATCGTACACTGCCCCTTACATTCAGAACATAGTCACACCCACTACCACCGTCAACCACCAATCAGTCAAAATTATACAGCCCCATCCACAACATTTTTCACCAATAACAACTTAGCCGAGATTATGTAAACCGCGAGCGCCGTCAAAAACCACACATTTTCATTCTGAGTCAAATCCGAACGAAACAACTCCAAACGCAAAATAACATTATTTCAAAAAACAGAAAGAAATCTGCTCAGCCGACATTAGTTTGTCGAACGAGCAAACCGGGTTCGCGAATTAAGAGGTTTACAATCTCTTACAAACGAGTTCGCGATCACATCCGGTACACTTATAGAAACATTTTTTTTATGTATCATAGATTTATATTTATATATTATTATATGTGAAAGTGTATTAGTGGCAGTGTATTAAATTAACTTTATAGTATATTATATACATTATTATATGTGAAAGTGTGTTAGTGACAGTGTATTATATTAACGTTTAAATATATAAAAAAACAGCAAAATGAATACGAAGCATATACGATGCATTAAATGCAATGCTGCATTGTTTAAATTATGCAGCCGAAAGAAGAACATTAATACAACAACCGAAGCTAATCAATGGTCACAAATATTAGGAAAAGTAGTCGTTGTTGGTGACGTACTGTGCAATAAGTGTCGAATGATCATATATCGAAGATATAGGAATTCCTAGTACTTCACATTATCAACCGTCTTCTGAAGTTCCATCATTTCAAGAATCTCCTCAACATCCATCTTTACACGAGGAAACGAATACCTCGAATAATACTCCGAAGAATACTTGATCCCCATCTGATCTATCAGTTTCATCAAGAGAAGATCCGACATATGTTACTCATCCAGGCAGTACAACAGAAGAAACTGAATGCATTGAAATGCCATTTCCGAGGGTTATTGCAACACATAAATATTGCTTCATATGTGGTGCTGCGACAAACATCATCAATGTACCACATGAAACGAGGAAACAGCTGTTTATCTCAAGGCGAATATACAGGGTGTTCGACCACTCGTGGGAAAAATTTTAATGGGGGATTTTAGAGGCCAAAATAAGACGAAAATCAAGAATATCAATTTGTTAATGGAGGCTTCGTTAAAAAGTTATTAACGTTTAAAGTTCCAACCGTTCTGAATTTTTTTCTCGAAAATGCGCAGGATTTTGGGGATATGTCAATTCATAAGAAATAATTGTAATTGACCCCCACAGCTAACAATATTTTTTTCAGAACGATTTGAAATATTTTAATCTTGTCGAAAAATTTCACACCTTCTCGAATTTTTTTCTAGAAAGTGGGTAAGATTTCGAGGGTATGTGTAATGACCAAAATTGATTGTAATTGACCCCCACAGCTAACAATATTTTTTTCAGAACGATTTGAAATTACTTTTTTTCGTCGAAAAATTTAGGCATCTAATTAGATTTTCGGTAAGGAATTTTTATCTCGAAAATGCGTACGATTTCGGGGGTATGTGTAATGATCAAACATGATTGTAATTGACCCCCGCATCCAAATATAATTTTTTTAAAACGATTTGAACAAATTTTTTTTCGTCAAAAAATTTCAGCACCTACCCGAATTTTTTTCTCAAAAATGCGTAGGAATTCGATGGTGCGTCTATTCACCAAAAATAATCGTAATTGCCCCTCGCAACCGAAAATAATTTTTCCAGAATGATTTGAAGTTCTTGAATTTAATTGTTAATAACTTTCTAACAAAGCCTCAGTCAAGAAATGTATATTCTTGATTTTCGTCTTATTTTGGCCTCTAGAATCCCCCATTAAAATTTTTCCCAGAGGTGGCCGAACACCCTGTATATACCAAAAGGTAATCGGTGTTGTTCTACCCATTTAATAAAAAAGCGTTTGTATCGAGAAGATATAATAAATTTACGAGTCCATTCGAATTCCGCACTAATTGACGTTGATGAAATACAAAATTATTTCGATTATCTTTCGGCAAATTGTGATTCAACCCTTCAGGATAAAATAGGTGATTTTACGTTGTCAAATGAACGCCTTCAGGTTTTAACAGGATTAACTTGGGAAAATCTCATACAATTAAAAGACATAATGTTTTTGCGATGAGAAAAAGCAAATGTAGAAACGTAACTCAAGCTATCGTTATTTTTCTATTTAAACTCCGCACGGGAATCGAACGAGAACAGCAAGTTTCTGATTTCTGCACGTCAGTCATACATTCCTTTGAGAAAGACATATTACCCACTCATTTTGGATTCACCGTACTTTCTCGGCAACAATTAATTGATGAAGAGACCTCAGAATTTGCAAGAAGACTATATAATATAACAGACGAATTAACCCTAATTTTTGACGGTACATACATACGCCATGGAAAAAGCGCAAATAATGAATACCAACGAAAAGCATATTCGGGACAAAAAAAGATGCCATTGTGCAAACTGTTCACAATTTGCACAACAAGTGGATATATTGTTGAGATATTAGGACCATTCTACGCCACGCAAAATGATGCCGAGATCATGAAGATTGTCATGGAAGATAGGAATGGTCTACGATCATTAATGAAGAAAGGAGATATATGCATTGTCGATCGAGGTTTCCGAGACGTGAAGACACGGCTAGAAGAGGAAGGCTTGAGAGTACTAATGCCAGCTCTGAAAGGGAAGCGGCATCAACTAACCACTGCAGAAGCAAATTATTCAAGATTAGTGACAAAAGTGCGTTAGGTCGTTGAAGCTATCCATGGCATAATAGGGCAGAAATATCGCCTGCTGCATCACCAACTGGATAATAAATTACTTCCAGCAGTCAAATCATACTGCCACATTGCCTGTTTTCTGCAAAACATGTTTGGCAAAAGATTACATTCCGATGTAAGGTGCACAGAAAAAATAGTAAGAAGATTTTCAGAAAGAAAGGACGAAGAAAATTTACTAGGAATGGAAATACAATCACAAAACTTAAACAGACGAAAAGCTGCATTCAAGAAAATAACAGTAACCGATTTACTCGACTTCCCAGAAATGACCGAACAAGATCTAAAAATATTTTTTACGGGATCGTATCAATTTTCCCAAGCAATATCCTATCTTGCCGAAATAATGAATGAACAAAATGAAATAAACCTCAGTTATCTAAAACAAAACGAAAATACAGTTCAGTTCAAAGTGCAATTACGACATATTAATAAAAAACTGTACAAGTGCTACATAGACTATACATCAAATTCAACGAGCTACTCGGGAATTAGACGATATTTCTGTGAATGTGCAAGTGGTAACAGGACAATTGGATGCTGCTCCCATATAGCTGCGATAATTTATTATCTATCGCATGCCAGATACACTTCACAAATAATAAAACCTACAGAAATACTGAGTAAATTATTTGAAAGTGAAAAAGTAAATCCTGTAATAAATGATGACAGCGATGAAGATTGAAGAACAAACCGAGTTATTCATGCTGGCAATAAAAATAATAGCAGGTAAACCTTGCTTAGATCATTTATTTTAATTAAAGCAAAAATATTTAAGCAATATTTAAAAAACTTCATGTACATAATATATATTATATATATTATAATATTAAATTTATATATTATATACACAAGGATGCTGTACCAAAATGATCAGCGCATCGCGTCGCGCGACGCCATAGTGGTTCTAATCAACAGGAGTCCAGTTCACACGTACATATTTGAAATTACATCTAGCGACCAGTTAACAAAGTATGTAAACAAATACATTTTAATTATATCTATTTTAAAAGCATGTGCGTCCTTTTTTAGTATGAAGAAGTAGGAAATATGAATTCATATTTATTTAACAATAATGCACTTTTCCAAAAAATCTGAAAAAATTACGCATTAATAGTCATAATGTTACGCTATAGCTGTAAAAATATGAGCATGATCACGTAAGTAATTAAGACAATATAAAGCTTTTTCACTATTTTTTAATCATTTTTTATTTTTTTGACTACGTTCCACCCCTTCGAAAAATCTGAAAAAATTAGGGATTACTAATTCTTTTGAGAGCTTTATACTGTATAAAAACAAATGTGGTCACTTGATAACTTCGACAAAAAATCGACGGTTAAAATATTTTCGAATTTGCATCCAACAATTCTGAAAAAATTCTCAAACATGTACATCAATCGATAGAATAACCATGATATTTTTCATAATCTTTAATTGAGTAGAATAGGAGATATTAAGGATAAACCAAAAAATGATTTTCACCCCGTAATTACCTCTGTAGTAGAGATATCGGATTGAAACTTTGGGGAAAGGGGTTTCTTCGAACCACCTATCGAGTGGTATTAACCCCCTTCAATTTGGTTTGGGGGCACTTTTACCATGCTTATTCGGCTAGACCCTTCACTTTTAACCCTTTGAGCGCTATGGGCGCATATATGCGTCTGGCGAAAGCTATCAGTGTGGACTAAGGACACATATATGCGTTTTATCTTAGTTGCCGGCATGGACTGAAGGCGCGTATATGCGTTTGTCAATTTTGTCGATCACCTACATAGAAGTGTGGCGGCGACAAACTGACGCCACGTCTCCGCCATGTGTTTAGTTTAAGTCTAAGGTATGTTGGAATGAATGATTCGGGTTGCGTGCTATGCGATAGCGTCAAGAGAATATTTGTACGATTGAGTCGAGTGTCGCGTAGGGTGAGTGTGTTTGGTTTGATTTCGAGGGTAGGCGAACTGTGAGAGTGAGAAAGAACTATTTTCGTGAGATTGCGTCAGCGTGCGAACGGTTAGTTTGTAAGTCAGTTCTAGTAGAGAATACGTTAAGAGCGGTCACGCGAGCTACGCGAGTTGTACGACCGTCTCTGTCGAAATAAAGTAAAAAGTGGGAAATAGAGCCAGTGGTTCTATTTACCTTTTAGGTACCTCCATTCTAAATTCATATAATTAATATGAGTTCAAGCGTGAGTGAGGATTCGTCTTAAACTGAGGAAACTATACCTCAACCTGGACCTTCTAAATCTCCTAAGAGAATTTGGGTAAAGAAGGATGGCTCAGTGGTGCCCGCACGCCGCAGCCTAGCTAGTAAACGTAAGAAACAAGAGGAGTTTACAGCTAAAAAGAATCGTGAGGGTGATTTTAGTTTAAAGAATGATCGTTTTCGCAAAAGTTTTTCTGTATTTTCAATTGGTGAAGAAACGACATACGACTCCGATTCTATGAACATCTCTTGAATGGTGAACCTTTAACGTTCACAGATAGAAGAGATGAACCTGTTATTACGTTTGTAGCTCCTGATGAGTTTGTTGAAGCGAACCCCAAGGTCACTTTCCTTAATGAGAAAGACCTGTTGGATTATAATGATGGTGATCCATCTGAGTATTCCGGAGATGAATCCGTCCCTGTTGAGAGTGAGATGGAGATTAGTCAACCCAATGAGACTCCTATTGACATCTGGAGTTCCGGGGATATTGATACTACATCACGTGATGCCTGGGCTCTCGGAAAAATTTCCGACACCAAAGTTGATGTTTGGAACACGACCGTTGTTCCACACGAATTAATATTACGTCCTCCTCCACTTCGTTGTTATGAATTAAAGACTGATATGGGATCGGTTTTATTATGGACTTACTTCTAACTATAGTCCTGACCAGATAAAAGCCTCGACATGTATAGACCCTTATCAATGGGTGAAACTATACCTATATACTGGGCGGAGATATCTTGCCTATGTCATTCGATGTAAATGGATTGGTTTGCTAAGACCTCGATCTATAAAGATCTTAAACATTGATGACGATGTTGATAGAATTGTCAGTGGCATGTCTCGTCATCCTCCGGTTATGATCCCACCCATGCTAAAGTGGGTAAAGTGCAGCGGTAGGCGACATAAGCTGTATCGCGGTGGCTTAAGACATAAGATCTTTGTCCCCTCTGCTGACTTCTGCTTGGGCCACGATGAGGGAGATGGCTGTAACTACTCCCAGAATGAGCAAGTGGGATAGCGATAGCTAAACACATCGGCATCAGACTAGCGGTTAGAGGAGACCCCGCCTTAGGCGGCTGGTGCCCAGTCGTGATGAGGGAGATGACTTTAACTATTCACATAGCCACAACAGGAAATAGTGGTTTCGACGGCTAGTCCTTAGTTGGCTCTAATAGTTGCTCGGTGGCATGGCAGTTCAGCTACGAACCGTCGTTAGTTCACTGACTCCTTACTTTCCCGTCACAACCACCTCAGAAGTAATACAATTACTTTTGTGTGAGATGAATACAAATGCGTTCCTTAGTAACGGCAGTAAACAAATGCAAACAATGCCTCGTTATAACAGTTGCCTACCTGTTTCGCGTAGAGTCGCAAATTTTGTTACTTGTAAGAGTTGTGATCATAATATTAGTACAACACATTGGATAGTGCCGTATATATTTTACTTGATTATCTTTTACTTGTGACACCCTAGAAAATACCAAGTAATATTGAAGAATATTTTACAAGAGACGACAATGAAATAGAAGATTATGATTCAAGCGATTCAATGAATGATGTGTACCAGTTTGATCCACCATCATCAGACAGTGAAAAATCAATCGATCAAAGAAGAATAAATAGAAAACGGTCCAGAAGATTAAGTACATCTTCAGAAGAGGAAAGTTCAGAAGTAGCTGAAAATATCGAGACCTGACCTCTCACCAAACGGGAATATTATTGTGGTCAAAAAAGAATTTAACGCCTATACTACATATCTTTGACGAACAAAATTCAGGAGTAAAAGGAAATTTGAATCCAGAATCAACACCTTTAGACGCCTTTCAAATGATCTTTTCGGAAGAATTAGTCTCTCAAATTACCGAGCAGACAAACAATTATTTCAAATGCGTACAACAGTGTACAGCATATAAAAAGAATTCCCGTTTGAGGAATTGGACGGATGCGTCAGTCCCTGAAATGTACGTATTTTTATGCATTTCAATGCTAATGCCGCGTTCGAAGAAACTGTCTTTGAGAGAATATTGGTCTATGGACGAACTGTTGAAAAGCAATATTTTCCGCAAAACAATGGCAAGAGATCGATACATGGTATTATTGCAAATGTTACACTTTGACGATAATAATATAGCAAGTAACGATCCTTTAGCAAAAATACAATACGATCAGTAATCGATAAAATAAGGATTTCCTTTTCGCAGTCATTTGCACCGTACGAAAATCTATGTATCGACGAAAGTGTTTTACTGTACAAGGGCAGATGTTATTTTAAATAGTTTATACCATCCAAGAGAAGTAGGTTCGGCATTAAATCATTTCTTCTTTGTGACTGTAAAACTAATTATGTATTAAACTTCATAATGTAGGAGTGGGAATGTATGAGAGAAAGAGGACGTTAGTTGGTAAGATAGACATAAGGACATTGGAGCGTAGTTTTAGCCTAGCTCAGGTCAGTTTAGTTATTTATGACCGAGCCACTTGAGCCAACGTTTTCCAGACACACCCTGGCAAGGCAGCGTGAGATAGCGTTCCCCTACCAGGGAAACTTTGGTTAGGGTTTAGTTTTAAGGACAAGGGCAGTCGAAAGTAAAGAATCGAGAAGTAAAGACAGTGCGGACAGAGAACATTGTGCGGATTGAGCGGACTATTGTGCAAATTAGTATATATATAATATTCCATATAATAATAAATTAGAGTATATACATATATATCGTCGTCATACATTCAATCTTCTACAACAATTTAATCCATCCAAACGAGCCAGCTTTGGATTGAAAATATATAAAGTAGTACAGATACTACTTTACGAACCCATTTGAAGTTTGACTTGTTAGTAATAGAGGGCACAAAGATAAGTGAGAATACGAGAGAAAAAAGTCATTAATCAGTATAAGAAGGAAAGATAGGGAAGAATAAGCTGTTAATGCCGTTTCTCTATTTATAGGTAAGGGATCTGTAAATAATGTAAATAATGTAAACAAACTTTAATTATAGTTTAATAAATATCATCTCTATTTATAGTGAAACCCAGTTTAGTTTATTCACCCACAACGTATTGTATTAAAGGAAAAGCTCTTATAAATATATAAACTATGTGAAGCAAATACTGGACTCTGCAGCAAGTTTAAAATATATACTAGCCAAGATAAAATTGGCCTAAATGATAGTGCATCAGAAAATATTGTCATGGAATTGGCAGAATCGGTAGTAAATGAAGAATACACATTGTGCATTGACAATTAGTATTCCTCACCCACTCTTTTTCTAAGATTGCACAAACAAAAAAGAAATGTTATCGGTGTTGCGTATACCTGGTATCTTTGCTCGGCAATGCTCGCCGGATATATAAATTCGTCCCCTTCCTGTCAACCTTTGATCCCTATTACGTCCTTTTTGTATCCTTTCCTATCACTACTTTTACATCAACCGCATGCACCCAAGATCTCCCAAAAAGATACAAAACCCTTTTTAACCCGTTGCCGCAAATGACGGCTATAGCCGTCCGATCTTTGTTGATATGTAGGCAAACGACGGCTATAGCCGTCGTGCACATTTTACTTAATAAAAAAAAGTACAGCGTTAGTACGAAGTGTACTAACGCATACACTTGTTAATTATTGAATAATACATTTAAAAAAAAAGGTACAGCATGCCAGACAGCATATCAATTGTTTTTTTTATGCGTTTTCGCATGCCTTATCGCTCCGAAATATTTGTGCATCTATAGACAAATGACGGGTATAACAGTCGTTTACGACGGCGACGGTGCTTGATCGTCGTACCAAATGTTTAGTTCATTTCAGTTTATGCAGTTGAAGTGTGTGCTTCTGTGAAGACGAACCATTTATTCGGTAAGTATTTTTTCATGAATTAAGTAAATACAGATCAATGACTCTTCTAAAAATTAAATAAATAAAAAAGTAAATTATACTATTATCACACAGTGACAATTTACACATAATGACACTTATGTACTTCCTCCGTCGGCCAATTGTACATTTTATTTTTTCATAAATTAGTAAAAATATTTGTTTCGATGTCACTGTGAGCGTATGTGTATAAGTGTATATATTTTTTGCTTTGTGTAGAAAAAAATTTAATCGCTAAAATGAACTTTTGCGAAAAATACACGAAAAAGAATCAAAAAATATTGTGTGACTGCGATCTCATTGATGACGATCAGAGCGTTGTTTCCGAAGAGTTCGATGCTGAAGCAGACTTTTAGCGACGATAGTGAGGCAGACTTTTTCGCAACTCTACGTCGGAAGCAGAAGCGTTTGATAGTGTCGTCTGAGGATGAAGATACTGAAGATACCAATGATTTTGCCAGTGACGATGATGCGAGTGGTTTGCCATTGAGGACAGATAATGAGCGGATTATCGACGATGATGATATGTGGTATGATACGAAAGAGAAATTGATTGAATTTGCATTTGACGATGATGAATGCGGCATTAAAATGAATGCTGATAGGAATTCTAGTGCGAAAGACATTTTTGATCAGTTGTTTTCAAGAAGTATAGTTCAGACACTTGTTAGTTGCACAAATTGCTATGGAAAGCATTTGTTTAATACCAGGCGCGCTGTTACAAGAAATACCCCAAAGATTAATTTCACTGAAACGAATGAAGAACTATTGAAATTTTTGGGTCTCTGCTTACTTCAAGGTCAAAAAAAGGCTCCTTCCATTCGACATTTATTTACTGAAAATCCACTTTACTTTTCACCAATATTTCCGTACACTATGACGGGTCGCCGTTTTGAACAACTACTACGATGCATCAATGGACATTATACTGGACATGTTGACAGCAATACCCAAAAATTAAACAAAATTTATCCCATACTCCAGCCAATTCTTGATAATTTTCAAACAGCATATTCATCGTCAAAAGCACTTTCATTGGATGAATCCCTTTTGTTGTTTCGAGGTCGGCTAAGTTTCTGACAATATAGAAAAGGGAAAAAAGCAAAATATGGCATAAAACTATTTAAACTTAATACGCCGGACGGATATGTGCTAAATATTGAAATTTATGAAGGAAAATCACATAACATAGAGAAAAGATCCAAAACAAGTAGTCTTGTTTTACGGTTAATGCAGCCATATTTGAATAAAGGACATCATCTCTTTATGGACAATTTTTACAACAGTGTCGAACTGTCAAAAGAGCTGCTAAAACATAAAACACACACAAGCGGAACGCTTCGTCCTAACAGAAAAGGTAATCCTCAAGAAGTAACATCAAAGAAGTTAAAAAAGGGCGAATATATATGGCGTAGACGAGGTCAAATTTATGTATCGAAATGGCGAGATAAACGGGACGTTCTGTCCATAACAACAAATCATCATCCGGAAATAGTGAAAGTTACTAACAAATTTGGACAAAAGAAGAATAAACCAAATGATTTAGCCGAATACAATTTGAATATGTCAGGAGTTGACAGATGTGATCAAATGATTTCGTATTATTCGTCACCTCGAAAATCCGTTAGATGGTATAAAAAACTTCTTTTCCATCTTTTAGACCTATGCGTTTGGAATTCCTACTTTATCTATCGACAATTTCATAAATCAACGACATTCCTACAGTTTAGAGATTTGCTAATACAATCACTGATCGGACTATCTCATACTGAGATTTCTGGAAAGAATTTAGTGGCATTAACACCTACGCGTGGTCGACCGAAACAAATAAATGCATTACCACTGACATCAACAAATTGTCCACAACAACATTTCTTGGAAAAGATACCTCCGCCTGTTGATTTTCAGCGTAAAACTTATTTTTTACGTTGCAGACAATGTACGACCCGCCGAATTAGAAAAGAAACGTCATAAAAATGTAAAACTTGTCCAAGTAAACCACCATTGTGTCCAGAATGCTTCGAATCCTATCATTTATAATGCTTTTTTGTATGTATGTAATTTGTTTCCTAAATTAATTTTTATTTTATTTTTACTATTTTATGAACAAAATAAATTACAAATGATAATTTTGTTTTAAATTGATTTTCTTGTGTTAAGATTACACCTATTTACTCTCTTTTATTTATAGGAATCATTTTGAATTAGTAAAGCAAATGCTGTATAGTCGTCACGACGGTCACAGCCGTCATTTGCTCTGGAAAGAGAAAAAATGACATGATGAGCAAATGACGGTTATAGCCGTCGAGATTTTTTGGAAAAACTGTGGCCAAATGTGATAATTTTTACTTCCAAACATACAACTTACACTTGATTCCATCTGGCAGTCATAAACAATTGAAAAAAAAAGTGTGTTTCTGAGTGTGGTTCTGAGGCAGTCATAAACAATTGAAAAAAAAAAGTGTGATCATCAAATTAAAAGTGTGCGGCAACGGGTTAAACGAGACATGTCCTTTCCATCTAAAACACTTTCCCTTTTCCAGAATACGCAACCCTACAGACCCTCCAGGTCTGTGTCTAATGGTATCTGTCTTCCTGTGTTTTAGAAATCCGCGTAGGTTACCTGCTCAGGGACAAGCAGAGATGCAGGAGGGCCGAGTGTAAGGCGTCGAGAAAAGACGAGGCCCCAGGCCGAGAGGTTCCGTAAGGGATCGCGTCTAGCCTTCGTCCGTCAACACTCCCACCCCTACCGATGGGGGAAGATTGGCGACAAAGGCGAGGAACTAGGCCCAGGACGAGGCCACATTCGGTTTCCCGACGTTAGAGAAACAAGCGAATAAAAGACATAACCGTACACCCTGTGTAGTTTATTCCAATTCCTCTCTTTACCGAATTATTCTAACACCTATTTGCTGACAACTAAATTATTATGAATCTTATCAACACCCTTTTAATCTTTGCCGGTTACATCGAACGCTCGTCCTCTTTCTATCTTATCGCTCACTGCGTTCGATACTGCTAGCAAAGAAGAAAAACGTTGTCTTCTTTTACGGATAGAGAATCTTTTACGCATAAAGAGACTTTACTGTAATAAGCACTATAGTAAATGTAATAGTAATTAATATGCATTACAGCAATACTGTAATAGAATTTTTGCTATACATATATAAAACTTTATCGAAAGATAATGTATGAGACAAACATTTTCCTTTGTTCGTAATAATTTAAACAAAATTGACTTACGCAATTTACAATATACAGTCAGTCTTATAAGAGTGTGTACGATAAATTTTTTATTTGGATGCTGTCACAGAAAAAAAATTACTAAAAATCAAATAGTCTGGACCTTCCTTTATGACGCGTTCCACGAAAAGTTTTAGTAATGAATGCTGTATGCATGAAACGTTTCGAATCTGCGTTCTTGTAATGCAACCGAGCGGATCGAAAATGTTGATAGAAACAGCTGCAAAGTATATAAAAAAGTTCAAAACATTCATAAGTAAGTGTGTGAAACGATTCGTAGAGATAAAAACCGTCGTTTGATTTTCTAGAAAGGGGAACTAATAAACTGATTCCAAGTTATCATTGTGTCAAAATTAAGAAAAATTAAAAAAGAAGTATAAATGTGTCCTGTAAAAGCACACGTACCATGGAGAGATGACTCGATGGCTAGGCATGCTGATTAGCCATAGCGTGGTAGAGTCGTAGAGTAACAGTTACGGACAAAATTAAGTAGACAGATAGGGAAAATAGGTACGAATTAAATTTAATCAAAGTAGTATAATTATTATGCACTTAAGTTTTATATATTATATATCTTTATGGTTCATAGATTATTTAGCGAATAATTGAAATTAATGTTTACATTTGTGTTGAAATGAAATATACCACTTAACGAAAACGTTGGTTGATTGTCGAGGGACAAAGTAAGTGGACACTCGTTTAAGATGTAATTACAACGCGAAAAATGTAAAGAAGGGTGAAGTATCCTTTTCGCTTTCACGCAGTAGTCTCAAGTGAACTATTTGGTTGATGTGTAAACTTTGCATAAAATAGATTATTCGTAAGGAAACAGCAGAATGTCAGTAAGAAAAGAATTTCCAAATCAAATTCATAAATTTGATTATAGTGAACTGTCGAAATAAATTAAGTTACTGTATAGTATCAAAAAAGTACAATTTTTCTAAAAGTGCAGTCAAAAAAGTTTATAAAAAATATTTACTACATAGTATTGTTGAACATTTAAGAAGACGCGGACGTAAGCGCTGTACCACCACGCGAGAAGATCGTCAAATTACTCGTAAATGTCGACAAAATCCAAGAATCTCAGGGCGAAATATTGTTAAAATGCTAAAATTAAGTGCGTCAATGAAAATAAAACGACGAAGTTGCAGAAGGCGGGATTAAGATACTATAAATCCAAACGTAAGCCGTACATTAACAATATTAAGACGAGGAAATATTTAGTTTTTATTAAAAAATATATAAATATACCAATATCATTCTAGAGAAAAATAATATACAGCGATGAAAACAAATTTAAACTGCAGCAATTAAAAAGGAAGTATCATATACGAAGAAAAAGAAATGAAGCATACAAAAAGCTGTTTTGTATTATTATGTCAACTGTTAAATTTGATCAGGATCATCAGACGATCATTAATGTTATGGGGGTGTTTTTCGTGGAATGAAGTTGGCAGTTTGGTACAGATTGTCAAAATAATGAATGCAAACAAATGTATTGAAACAGTAAACGGAAATTTAGAAGAGCAGTTACGAAAATGGGACTCGAAGAAGAATTTATTTTGCAATAGGACAACGAACCGAAGCACACTGCTAAACGAGAAACGAAAAAATTTTTAATGATTCCAATATTAAATTATTGAAATGGCTGGCACAAAGTCCGGATTTGAATCTAATCGAAAACTTATGGAGCTTACTGAATTCAAACGTGCTATTGGAAAAACGATAAAACAAAAACAATTGCTTTAAATATTTACGACTGGCACTTGAAAATATTGACAAAAACTACATTGAAAATCTGATAAATAGCATTCCACGATGTTTAAAACTAATTATTGTAGCAAAGGGTGGTCATACTACATATTGATTTTATATTTTCGTATATTTTATTATCTGTCTACTTATTTTTGTCTCTCAACAATTAACCAACCTTTTTGTTAAATATACCTTATTTCAACACAAATGTAAATATTAACTTCTGTTAAAATATGTTTCTGTAATCTTTTGATATTTGGTTTGACGTTTGTTTGGTAACAGTTACTTTTGTATTTACGTAGTTGGCTGCATTGGTTTATGCACCCCTTTTTTGTTTTTTTGAGTGTGCTCGCAAGCCCGAGCTTCGGACTGGGTATATGTGTGTGTGCTCACGAGGATGGCAACATGTGCGTCAAATTGCTGCAGTTTTTAAGCTTTTTCTTTCTCATTCTTACCATATTTTTCTTTCATTTCCAATTAATAAATAAATATTATAAAAGTTAAGCTTATTTTCTTTAATTCTAACAACTTCAATTATACGTTAAATAATCTATGTATCATAAAGGTATATAATATATAAAACTTAAGTGCATAATAGTTATACTACTTTGGTTACATTTAATTTATATTTATTTCCTTTACCTGCCCACTTAATTCAGTCCGCAACTGTAGGTACCTAGCCAACAAGTCATCTCTATGGTACACGGCTGTGTACCCACAATGTTGTAAACAACAAAATTAATACAAAAAGTTGAACAATTATGTTTTCATCATAGTAATTTAAAATAAAATAGTTTCTGTACAATATATTATGAATTGTTTTCTTTGTCTGTGGATATTTTAATTTGACTTCATTTATACAGAATACAAAAACACTTACAAATTCGAAAGAATGACTGTAAAATGAATGCTATAAAATTATAGGGTTCCCGACTGGATCTAAACGCTACCTCCGTATTCGGTCAGGTACCCGCGCATCTTTACCCATACTTGCCATAAAAATCCTCTCAAGGATATTAACACCCTGCAAAAGTGCACGTTTGGAGGTGCTTTACAAGACACAACTTTTGAAGCTTATCAATATTTATTAATAATCAAACGCAATTAGAATGAATTGAATTTATCAGAAAAGTTTACTAAGTCTGACACCCAAATGGTTTGATCGAGAAAACCAAAAGTGGGTATTAGAAGAAGACAATGACTCGAAACATCAAAGTCGTCTATGTACATAGTGGAAGGCAGCTAACGGTGTTCAGATAATTAACTGACCTTCTCAATTGCTGGATGCAAATCCAGTTATAAATTTGTTTGATTATATGAAATTAAAGCTTTCGAAAAAGACTATAGGGTCATTCCATGCGAAGTCGGACACCTTTTGGAGTACCATGTCGGATTTTGCTTTAATTTGAATATGTTGTAGTCTTTAGTGATATATAAATGTATCTTGAAGGATTTTTAAAAATTTAAAAAATTGTTGGTTTTACATCTGTTTGAAATATAGAGGTTACTTTTTCTCAATAAATAATAGCTGCTAAAGTAAGAAAGTGATAAAATTGTACCATTAGGTACTTGTAGTAGATCCATGGGAGTACCAAATAAAAATTATTCCAATTAAAAAAAAAATTTTGTTGACTATTTATTTTGCAATTGTTTACAACAAACGTCATTTTTTTATAGTGGGGAAATATTTAAAAATGTGAAAAAAATGAGCATATAGTCCTGTTTGTCCCCTTTATGGGCCAAGTTTTAGAAATACGGACACTTTAAAATTGGCCTTATGAAAATTAATTGAATGTAATACTGCGTAGCGTCGTGGCACGCTGCGCTGGCTCGACCGGCCAAGTCACGCGGTGTCTACAACAGCCAAGCAGCTATACCTTCTATTGTTATATAGGGTGTTGGACTGCTAGAAGGTGTAACAGTTATTGGGCACTCACTCTGTCAATGACACTTAGCGTTATACACATTTAAGTTGTCAATGTTCAATGGAAACCACGAGAAGGTGGTGAGTATTTTTCCATTCAAAATGTATATTTTTAATATTGACAGTTGCCCAATCATATAATTTTGATATACATTTTGAATTCGGGTCAACAGAAGAATATAAGGAACATTCGGAATTCTTGCTGGAAAGGCGTGGACTGAATACAACAATCTGTGGAACACGTAATTTTCATTCATTTATTCCAACCGAAGAAATAACACATTTGACTGCCCGAATTTATTCAGACAGTGAAAAATCAAAAGTTGTAGCTGTTATAAAGTAAATAATTGTATAACAAACAATTTATTCCGGTAGGCGATCATTCATACTATCCAACCATTATTCCTTAACTAGAACCTAATCCCATCATATCCTATCCTACCTCCCGATGGAAAAATACTCACCACCTTCTCGTGGTTTCCATTGAACATTAACAACTTAAATGTGTATAACGCTAAGTGTCATTGACAAAGAGTGAATGTCCAATAACTGTTACACCTTCCAGCAGTCCAACACCCTATATAACAATAGAAGGTATAGCCGCTTGGCTGTTGTAGACACCGCGCGACTTGACCGGTTGAGCCAGCGCAGCGTGCCACGACGCCATGTAGTGTTACATTCAATTAATTTTCATAAGGCCAATTTTAAAATGTCCGTATTTCTAAAACTTGGTCCGTAAAGGGGACAAACGGGACTATATGCTCATTTTTTTCAGATTTTTAAATATTTCTCCACTTAAAAAAAATGACGTTTATTGTAAACAATTGCAAAATAAATAGTCAACAAAATTTTTTTTTTAATTGGAATAATTTTTATTCGGTACTCCCATGGATCTACTACAAGTACCTAAAGGCACAATTTTATCACTTTCTTACTTTAGCAGCTATTATTTATTGAAAAAAAGTAACCTCTATATTTCAAATAGATGTAAAACCAACAATTTTTTAAATTTTTAAAAATCCTTCGAGATACGTTTATATATCACTAAAGACTACAACATATTCAAATTAGAGCAAAATCCGACATGGTACTCCAAAAGGTGTCCGACTTCGCATGGAATGACCCTATACGGAGTTTAAAACAATTAATCTGTCAAATTCAGAGAATATTGCGAACGTTACCCCGACAATACACGGGGAAATTAGTGGATACCCACAAGATAACAGGCTATAATAGATAACAACAGAAACTGAACAACAGACTAAAAAAAATGCATTTGTGTACGATGGTAAATAAAATAATTGCAAGTTATTTTATCTAATTATCTTCAAACTGTTTGAAAATTATGGCGTACACATTGTTGTTAAACAAATTGTATAATATACATTTTGCAGTGTCTTACATAATTTGTAAAATAATTTACTTACGTCGATAAATTCTGGTTGTATCGTAGTAGAATGTATGCCCTCATTGTGAAAAAACTCTTTCACTTGTTCTGCAATCTTCATGTATTCTGACAAGTTTCTACATCTTATATGCGCTGAAGCAATAATGCGATCACCAGCTAACTGCCATACATGAAATTCGTGTACAGCCAAGACACCATCAACATTTTCTAATAAGCGTTGTTGAATAGCATCGACCTAAAATAAAAGTTTTATGTTGTTTAGATGAATATACATTAGAAAATAATGATAAAACTAAGATATAATTATTTATGAGTTGCGATAAAAACAGGAATATTTGCAATATAAATTGCATTATTGCTTGTGACTTCACACATTAATAATGTGTTAAGAGTAATGATTTGTATTTGATGGGAACATCTCTGTGATATTGTTATATGTTTGATCTACCATAGTATAGCCCTCTGTATGCCCAAAGACTCACTCATTTTTTAAATTTCTACTCATAAGAAGGCAACTAGTATCCAAATCTCTACTTTCAGATTAAATATCCAATATGTGTTGTGTTACAATCAGAATGGAAAGTTAATTAATTAATTACAATGTAATTATAAATTTGAACATCAGAATTAATCGCGATCAATATTGGTCTACTTCTGGAATCGATGGCTCGTATTAATTGACTATGAATTTAATCATTGATAGATCATCATGATTGACGGTTACAGAAATGTAAATTGTTTCCAATGATTGACACTCAAATTATACTTATTTCTGTTACAAATATAATATTTCTTTGTTTACAAATGTTTACTTTCACCTACATTTGTTACACAGATATTGTAACGTCTTCAGAAATATCTGAACATTTTCAGTACGTTGTTACTTTTGTTTTGGTTGTTGTTTCCTCTTTTGCTCACTGTGTTGTTGCACAGTAGACAATGAATGCAAATGAATTTAAAGAAAAGAAGAAAACAAAAACATGTATAAAATATACATATATTTCCTAGGTTACCAACCACAATTTAACAGCTGACAATCAAACTTAACAGGTTATGAAACAATATAATCGATAAATTATCCATATAAAAATGTTAATGAAAAATTTCATATTGTTATCCATGTATTTAGTACTAAATATTAAACTTTAGTTAGTTTTTTTGTTTTGAAGCATTTATCACTGTAAGTATAGATGATTACCTTTACAATTATTCGTTTATTTTATTATATTTATAATTACTTTATAAAAAAAGATTATAATATTATTATAAAATTACCTGAATGTGTGTTGGTACAGTTTGTAAAAGAATTAATGCAGATTCTTGTAGTAATGGCCACACTGACCGCAGAATGAGAATAACTAATAAAAGTGAAAGAGCTGGATCAATGTAAAATCTGTAAAAAAAAAAAAACAAATATTTCATACAGACGATAAATAAATTACCAGCGATAATCCGAGATATAGAATACAAATAAAATCATTGTTCCAAACAAATTGTGTCGTATACATTTTTGACTCTGATAAGTACTAAACGCGTATGCAAGAAATGCAAGAAAAGTGAGGACTCTGTCGTTAACATCAAGCACTTTACCGATCTAATTGGGAATTAATCTGCAGCCTGAGTTTTATACATTTCGAGACAAAAAGATAAATATATCTTATATTTATTCATATGTGGTATTATAAACCGAAGAAAATAAATATTTAAATTTAATGCCTTTGGATGTACTTGCGTATACAGGGTGTTCAGCTAACTCTCGAAAAAAATTGAATAAGAGATTCTAGAGGCCAAACTAAGACTAAAATCAAGAATATTAATTTGTTAATTGAGGTTTCGTTAAAAAGTTATTAACGTTTAAAGTTCCGCCTGTAGAACGGCAATCTGCGAACAGCTGCGTGCGCGCGATAGGTTCAGGCAGGTTGGTTCTACTGGTTCTCACTCACAATATACTATAAGACTGTCGATTCATCAGTAAGTACAGTTTCTCATACTGAGTGAGAGCCATTAGAACCGACTTGCGATCGACAGATTGCCGTCCTACAGGCGAAACTTTAAATGTTAATAACTTTTTAACGAAGCCTCCATTAACAAATTAGTATTCTCGATTTTCGTTTTACTTTGGCCTCTAGAATCTCCCATTAAAATTTTTCCCAGGGATGGCAGAACACCCTGTATAAGTAAGTGATATATTCCAATTAAGGAATGCTATCCGAGTGTATGTAAACTTTTTTAATTCAGTGTATATTGTGAATATTCGTCATAGTTCGTACTATACAGGGTGTTCGGCCACCCCTGGGAAAAATTTTAATGGGGGATTCTAGAGGTCAAAATAAGACGAAAATCAAGAATACCAATTTGTTGATGGAGGCTTTGTTAAAAAGTTATTAACGTTTAAAATTCCGCCCGTACTGAATTTTTTTCTCAAAAATGCGCAAGATTTCGAGGGTATATCTATTCACCAAAAATGATTATAATTGACCCCCGCAACCGAAAATAATTTTTCCAGAACGATTTGAAATTTTTTTTTTTTTGTCGAAAAATTCCACACCTCCTCGAATTTTTTTCTAGAAAGTGGGTAGGATTTCGGAGGTATGTCTATTCACCAAAAATGATTGTAATTGACCCCCGCAACCGAAAATAATTTTTCCAGAACGATTTGAAATTTTTTTTTTTTTTTTGTCGAAAAATTCCACACCTTCTCGAATTTTTTTCTAGAAAGTGGGTAGGATTTCGGGAGTATGTCTATTCACCAAAAATGATTGTAATTGACCCCTGCAACCGAAAATAATTTTTCCAAAACAATTTGAAATTTTTGAATTTAATTGTTAATAACTTTTTAATGAAGCCTCCATCAACAAATTGGTATTCTTGATCTTCGTCTTATTTTGGCCTATGGAATCCCCCATTAAAATTTTTCCCAGGGGTGGCCAAACACCCTGTATAATGTATCAATTCCTTCTTGAAATTTTGTAATCGATGTTTCAACTAAAAATGATTGTATTGTTACTTATTATCATTCTTGTAGCTTAGAAGAACACTTTCTTACAGCTTACTATGCAACAAAACAAGCATTAAAAAGGGAGTCCAAGTTTTCATCTCAATGCCAATAATATAAATAATCTATGAATTGTTCAATAAGAAAGACAGACTATGAGTTAGAATTGATTCACCTATACTGGTAGACTGTTAATATCTCAGAATCGTCTAATTGTAGAACATTCAGACAACTGTGTTAAGATGAAAATTATTAATATATGTATAGCCAAATATTATAAAACTAAGTCATGAGATACAATTAAGAAATTATATTTCAAGGCAAAGGTAATCGAAACTGTTTCTCCTAAAGTCAATATTTACCAAATTAATTATGGTGTACGTTTGTTCCATTTATTTACAATACCTTATTTTATAATTTGATATTTTTATTACAATTTTATGAAGTAACGTCGAAAGAATTTCAACCTTAGCAAAACCTTAAGTTTCAGTTACTTCGAATTCATTTGCCACTTCTTGCATTTATTTAGGAGAATGTAAATAAAATTTAATATTTCACGAGCATAAAAGAAACAAATTAATTACCTGTATTTCCATTTCGTCAACCACACAATTAAAGCAGACACTATTACGATAACAGATCCTAATGCATCTGAGAGTACATGAAGAAACACACCACGCATATTCATTTGACTTGCGTCATGAGAATGACCATGGTGTGTCCTTTTCACTTGCGGCGTTGATGGCCTATAAGCTTCATCATTTTCATTGTCGTCTGTCCCAACTAAAGAGCTAAGCCTGTTATGGCTTAGAGAAATACCATGTGAATGTGCATGGGTGTTTCCATGTTCTGCAATCAAAATTTCAATATCATTTATGTACATATTTAACAAGAAATATACAAATTAAACAATTATTTTCCGTTTTTTTCTTATACATGTATTTTTTGTAATTCAGCATCGTAATGACTGTAGGTCAGGTTGTAACACTATAATTTTCTTGACTATGAATAATCTTGAGTAAAAAAAATCATGCTAGCTACAAGATAATTGGAAAATTCAACATTTGTTATTTTTTGTAAAAAAAAAGCTTATTCATTTTACAGTAAATGTTCAATAGAGTACCTATTGACTTTAACTCATTTCCAGACACGCAGTAACAAATATTTTGTTATCCTTTCGATCATTACTGAAAGACTTGTATCAGAAACAGAAAATTTTTTTTTACATATTATTTAATGCTATGGGCATCGACAGACAGACAAGTTAATGGTTAGTTTCCACTGATTAAGTTTGCTCTCAAAAGGAATGGCTTGTTCGTGTGTCTGTACAAAAGAATTATTGGCTCTTAAGAGCAAAATTCTCGTTTTACTCTCGCACATACAGTGGGTGTAAAAAGTATTCATACAGCAAACAATTCCAATAAAAACTTTATAGGACTGTGTTTGTTACAAAAAAATGTATACGTACTATTAGAAATCTCAAAAACAAATTTCATTAAAAATGCATTGTTTATTTATATTTTCTATGAAAATATTAACAAAAGTCTGGATGTGGTCAAAAATATATACGTAATAAGTATTTGTACAATTCCTGTTTCATAACATTGAATGTGTAATAATTACAAGGTAATCCATGAAATATCAACATAATTAACATCAGTATATCTGGAGACTTTGTCAATATAGGTAATGTTTTCAATTGTAATAGTATTAATTCATCAAACTGTAATAGTACTAAAATGAGACACAAAGGTAAAGAAACGACTGAAAGTGAAAGAAAAATTATTATAAATCTTTTCAGAGATTAATATAATATTTTTGTTCTTTATAACATTTTAGTTGACTGTCCCTATGCAAATTTCGCTGTATAGTAATCCATTTAATTATTTATTAATATTATATATATTGATTATATGTATTAATATTATTTACATTATCTATTGTTTATAAAATAAAAACAAAGGAGTTTTTTTGTTTGTTAAGATGTCATTCTATTTCGTATCATTCCCTCATATATCTTCCTGACTTTGAATTTTATTAACACAATACTTAATTTATTTCATTAAAAAATATTAATGTCCCTACACAAATTTCGACCACTGTATCATTAATTTCCCTTAAACTTTTTCCCTTTTTATAACTACTAATAATTACGTTTCGTAATTCAATTGAGGTTTCCATACCTTTCTTTCCTATTTTGTGTGCTAAGTGATAGAATGTTTACTTTTAAACAAAAGAATAACTACTGATTGTCTTTTGTTCTTTGTAGCATGTAAGGGAAATCCCTGATATAATGAGAGAACATCCCTAGAATATATTTCATGATCTATGTATACGTATATTAACTGTACGGATATGACTTTGAAATACTTTTTATGGCTAGTTACATTCTTTTTGTATTTTCTGTATTTTCAATAAATGAAAAATAAAATACTTTGTAGATAGAAATAACCTACTGTAATAACGAACGTTTGATAAGAATAAATGAAAAGTATTAATAAGTATGCCGTATCGACATCGTTGTGCTGATGTATGATGATTGTGTGATGCGAGCGTGTGCATTAGGTTGGTCCTTAGCTACAGAAGTCAAATTTTTTTTTTAGTTTTTTTTTACGCACCCCCATAGATTGTAACACTTGATAAAGAAATCATTCATGCTAAATTTTAGCGTGATTTAAATATGATTTTAAAAGTGATTTAAATAAATATGATTAAATATAACGTTTCTTCAAAAATCTATTGATTTATTAACAAATTGTTTAGCAAATACTAACCTCTTCTGAGTATTAAGTTTACTAACAAATAGTCTTCTTTTTAAAACTCAACCAGTGAACTCTACTCTTTTACTTCGCATTTGTATTTGTGTTTCTTGAATAAAAATTGTTTAGTATAATTGATTATTAGAAATTGAACGGTTTAGAGTTTCTCATGCTGAGTGAGAACCACTATCACGCGTACGCAGCAGCTGTTCGCGAATTGCCATTCTACAGGCGGAACTTTAAACGTCAATAACTTTTTAATGAAGTCTCAATCAACAAATTGGTATTCTTGATTTTCGTATTATTTTGGTCTCCAAAATCTCTCATTAAAATTTTTCCCAGGGGTGGCCGAATACCCTGTACATAACAACGAAGTTGCGAGTGCGGGAGGTGACGCCACAGTTTAATCAACTCATTCACTTCACAGGTATGCGCCAGTGCATGCATCATTCAGATACTGTTCGATGACTTTTACACAGGCAAGCACTCGTAACGCAGAAATAATCCATCGGTGGTTGAATACGCTTTAATTGATGATCACGGTATCGCTACCCAATTACGCGCATGGTACTCTCTCGTCGAGTGAACGAGTTGCTTGAGAAACGGCTTACAAGGAACCTTCGCGAACGGTCCGGTTTCGATTTTGATGAAAGTTCGTACACTTATGAAGCAGCCAAAAATAATCGACACGTATTTTTTTTAGCTGCGGTAACTCGAGTTTAAGGGGTGAAATTACCCCTTGAAGTTTTTGCTCGAAACGGCTATCTCGGAAACGGAAAGACATACGAAAAAATTGTTAATGGGCGAGGTTAATGATTTCCTATGTACAATAACATGGTATTAAAAAATTTAACAAAATACAATTTGTTTATAACAAAAAAAATTTATTAACTTAACTTTTCATTTTATTGAAATTTTCATAATGACAAAAAATGACGAGCATTTTATTCCAAATCCATTGGTATGTAACATTTTAAAACTGCCTCTTACAGTTTTGCAGATTTTTATGATTTACATCTTGCGCACACATCCACTATGCTAGTAGCCGTTCTAACTTTGATTTTAATGATGCACTGTAGGCTTGCACTAAATTATACAGTAACAAGTAACAAGTAACAATAACAGTAACCAGTTTCTTAACAGCAATGAAAAGATTAATTATTTTTATTACCCACCTATGACATCGTGGCAAAGGTGGAGCGATTTATAAATTATAAATGCATACAGTGTGTATAGCAATTACTCTATGTAGTTTCGATAATAGTGATACTCGTCGAAAAAATGTTTGAAACATAAAGATTTCTTACACCATGCGCACTTAATTATTGCCACGCCATCACAAATATGGCATCTTGGTTCGTTTTCAACAGAATAGCAGTACTCAATAGGATTCTGGAATGCATTTGGTTTTTCATCTATACAGGGTATTCGGCCACCCCTGGGAAAACTTTTAATGAGAGATTCTAGAGGCGAAAATAAGACGGAAATCAAGAATACTAATTTGTTGATGGAGGCTTCGTTAAAAAGTTAACAAAATTAAATTAAAAAATTTCAAATCATTCTACAAAAATTATATGTAGTTACAGGGGTCAATTACAAGCATTTTTGGTGAAGAGACATACCCCGAAATCCTATGCACTTTCAAGAAAAAAATTCTTTACCGAAAATCTAATGTAATGCTTCCCTGAAATTTCATGCATATCTTTAAAACGTCATAACTTCTTAACGGATTGAAGGATTTGAATGTTTAAAAAAGCAATCAATTAAAACGCTTATTTTAGTACGGAATATGTAGAAATTCTAAAAATATTGGAAAAGTTGCTCCTTGATCCCGCAAAGCTATAAAAACTCCATAAAAGTGGTCCAATTTTTAAACGGCCATAACTCCTACAATAGTAAAGGTATCTCATTGAAATTTTTTTCTGAAGCAGAGCTCATGGGCACCTACAAAAAAAGTATTAGACAATTTTTCTATAGGGTGTCAAACAAAATTATTAAAAATTAAAAACGAATTTTTAAGAAAAATTTTCAGCGAAAAAAAAAATTTCAAAACGTTCTGGAAAAATTATTTTCGGTTGCGGGGGTCAATTACAATCATTTTTGGTGAATAGACATACTCTCAAATTCCTACCCACTTTGGAGAAAAAAATTCAAGAAAGTGAGAAATTTTTCGACAAAATTAAAAAATTTCAAATCGTTCTGGAAAAATTATTTTCGGTTGCGGGAGTCAATTACGATAATATTTGGTGAATAGACCTACTCGCGAAATCCTACCCACTTTCTAAAAAAAAATTCAGTACGGGCGAAGCTTTAAACATTAATAACTTTTTAACGAAGCCTCCATCAACAAATTAGTATTCTTGATTTCCGTCTTATTTTCGCCTCTAAAATTTCCCATCAAAAGTTTTCCCAGGGGTGGCCGAATACCCTGTATAGATGAAAAACCAAATGCATTCCAAAATCCTATTGAGTACTGCTATTCTGTTAAAAATGAACTAAAATGCCATATTTGTGATGACGTGGCAATAATTAAATGCGCATGGTGTAAGAAATCTTTATGATTCAAACATTTTTTCGACGAGTATCACTATTATCGAAATTACATAGAGTAATTGCTATACACACTGTATGTATTTATAATTTATAAATCGCTTCACCTTTGCCACGATGTCATAGGTGGGTAATAAAAATAATTAATCTTTTCATTGTTGTTAAGAAATTTGTTACTGTTATTGTTACTTGTTACTTGTTACTGTATAATTTAGTGCAAGCCTACAGTGCTTCATTAAAATCAAAGTTAGAACGACTACTAGCATATTGGATGTGCGCGCAAGATGTAAATCATCAAAACCTGCAAAACTGTAAGAGGCAGTTTTAAAATGTTACATACCAATGGATTTGGAATAAAATGCTCGTTATTTTTTGTCATTATGAAAATTTCAATAAAATAAAAAATTAAGTTAATAAATTTTTTTTTGTTATAAACAAATTGTATTTTGTTAAATTTTTTAATAGCATGTTATTGTACATAAGAAATCATTAACTTCGCCCATTAACAATTTTTTCGTATGTCTTTCCGTTTCCGAGATAGCCGTTTCGAGCCAAAACTTCAACGGGTGATTTCACCCCTTAAACTCGAGTTACAGCAGCTAAACAAAAATACGTGTTGATTATTTTTGGCTGCTTTATAAGTGTACGAAGTTTCAACAAAATCGAAGCCGGACCGTTCGCGAAGGTTCCTTGTTAGTTATACGCGTTGCACTAGAACCTTTAGCAATGTTTTTACACACTATATCACTCAACAGATTGAACGGGGTGTATACTTACGCCAAAACGTATTTATAGTGAGTCTCTATGTCGATGAATACGCAGCAAAACCAACAAAAGTTATGAAACCATGGTAAAATTTGAAAAAACTGAGTAAGAGTATTCCGATGCTACTAAGCAACTATTCCTAAATACTGCAACCAGTGCAGATTCCTGCAATGAAGATACCTACATGAGGCATAATGCGACAAGCACAACCTTTTTGCACGAGATGTAGTGCTTTTCTTTCTATTTTTCTTATTCATAACATTTTAGCTTCCCTCTGGAATAAAGGACATTTACGTATCATAATAGGAAATGGTTTCATGCTGTGATTAAAAACCACTGATAAAAGTCATATTATTACTCGAGTTCCTGTTTCATAGAGTCTGAAAATGTATTTATGTAAAAGTTTGTCAAGGTAGTGGCTAGATGTCAACAAATTAAGAGCAAAATTATGATTAGGAAAACCTGAATATGATAATGATAGGTAAGTGTACGAGGTCTGTTCAAAAAGTATCCAAACTTTTTTAATTATTTGTTTGTGTATCGTCATAACAACGAACAGTTGACAGTACTGTAATTGTCATAATCTTCCACGTAACTGACCTTTTTACAAATTGTTTACATCTTGTTTAGTTTCCGAATTATTGCTATTTGAGTGTGTAGCGGCCATTGTATAGCCACTACGTCCTTGCCAGAGTATAAATGGGAATGTAATTTGAGGCTAGTTTTAAGCTTTCTATTTTTCCATTTTCCCAGTGTCTCGTGCGAGCCTGGTCTTCCTGTTAAACACTTGGCGACCAGAGCCGTACGAGGCGTCTGTTTTCCTTCAAGGTTTCGCCTGGGCCTCGAACCACCCCGATCCGGGCCCGGCGAGTCTCTTGACTTTTATTACTCTCTTTCACTAGCTAAACTTTCCCTACGCTAGATATTTTCCAGTTTCGTTTTTCCGTCTTTCTATACTACCTCTTTTTCTCTCTCTTTGCTATTAGAGTAAGGCAGTGTATATAGGGAGTAGAGGTTTAAGAAAGAAACACAGTCTGGTAAAGACGTTGTCATAGAATGGTCCGTAAGAGACCGTGTAAACGCGCAGTCTGGTGAAGACTTAGCCGCGTGTTCAGATCATTGTTGTAACAGTTCAGCTTATTGTAATTATTTATATTTTAACCTACGTGTGGCTGCATGTGACCCACACCCACGAATAAACAATTAATAATTGTGGGGTAGCTTGTTGGGTTGTCATTTTACCCCCTAGCCTCCTCAAGTGCAACGTGCTTCACTGTTCGTGGCGATTTTCGCAATGTCCGAGTTACGAAAGCAACGATCTAACGTGAAATTTTGCGTAAAACTGGGGAAAACATTCACGAAATCGTTTGAACTTTTGAAGCAAGCTTACGGAAGTGATGCTTTTTCTCGTACACAGTGTTACGAATGGTTTATCAGATTTAAAAATGGTCGTTAATCAATTGAAGATGATCCTCGATCAAGAAGGCCTTCGACTTCAACTGATGATATTCACATTCAGAAAATCAAAGACCTTCTGTGTATTAACCGTCGTCTGACTATCAGAGAACTTGCAGGAGAGGTTGGAGTATCAATTGAGTCATGTCATGAGATTTTGACCGAAAAATTAAGCATGCATGACAATGCGTCTGCCCACTCAGCCTTGTTAATTCGCCAGTTTTCTGCCAAAAATCAGATGACTGTCCTCCCCTAACCTCCCTATTCTTCAAACCTTGCTCCCTGCAACTTTTTCTTGTTCCCAAAATTAAAATCAGTGCTGAAAGGACGCCGTTTAACTTAATTGAAGACATTAAGAAAAATTCGTCACAGACATTGAAGGATGTTCCAAAAGAAGCTTTCCAGGAATGCACCGTAAAATAAGTATGTGAATAGAGGAGGGGGATACTTTGAAGGAGACAACGAGCAATAAGTTGTACATTAAATAAAAAAAATTGTTTAAAAATAGTTCGGTTATTTTTTGAACAGACCTCGTACAGTCACAGTTTTAAAATGCATATTATTGAAACCTTGGTCTTGACATTGATAAAAGATAATTGTGCGAGAGAGAAAGAAGAGATGAAGAGATACTTCCAGCTTTCTCTTGTCTTATCTACACCGGAAGTTTGCGGTTTCACTTCCGGTCTCGCACTTCCTGTTCCAGAATCGGCTTTGCATTGAAGCACAACGATACCCAAATAAATGAATGTTTTGTGTGTGTGTGATACAGGCACGCGAAGTGACGTGACGTAATTATCGATCTGCGACACTGTGTTGCACAGTTTTTTGTTTTACTTCATTTTTTCTTTTCTTCCAGTTCGTTCCGCTCGAGCCGTAAAGCAACAACGTATCGATATACAGGGTGTTCGGCCACCCCTGGGAAAAATTTTAATGGGGATTCTAGAGGCCAAAATAAGACGAAAATCAAGAATACCAATTAGTTGATGGAGGCTTCGTTAAAAAGTTATTAACGTTTAAAGTTCCGCCCGTTCTGAATTTTTTTCTCAAAAATGAGCAGGATTTCGGGAGTATGTCTATTCACCAAAAATGATTGTAATTGAGTCCCACAACCGAAAATAAATTTTCCAGAACGATTTGAAATTTTTTTTTTTCTTCGAAAAATTTAGGTACCTAATTAGATTTTTGGTAAAGAATTTTTTTCTCGAAAGTGCGTAGGATTTCGAGGGTATATGTAATGACAAAAAATCATTGTAATTAACACCCGTAATCGAAAATAATTTTTCCAAAACGATTTGAAATTTTTTTTTTCCGTCGAAAAATTTCACACATTCTCGAATTTTTTTCTAGAAAGTGGATAGGATTTCGAAGGTATGTATATTCACCAAAAATGATTGTAATTGACTCCCACAACCGAAAATAATTTTTCCAGAACGATTTGAAATTTTTGAATTTAATTGTTAATAACTTTTTAACGAAGCCTCCATCAACTAATTGGTATTTTTGATTTTCGTCTTATTTTGGCCTCTAGAATCCCCCATTAAAATTTTTCCCAGGAGTGGCCGAACACCCTGTATATTGCTGTATACGCGAGAACCCACTGTATATTTTATTACTTATAAAGAAAGTTCAACACTTTGCCCTACTACTTCCGAAAATTAGTTGATGTCGTGATGGCCAATCTTCTTAATCTACTGTCCCATTCACAAAGGAAACAATATTTTGAGAAAAAAGGATCAATACTTTTTAAAACTTTGATACCCATTTATAGCTATTTATGGTCACAAAATGTATTAAAATATACATACATTGATATATTCAGAAAACTCTCTTCTACCTTTTAAGACTAAATTGAAGTTTCTAGTATTCGCATTTGGGATAAGAATCTCTACAAGGATCGCCTAGCGGACATTGCAGATCAGAAAAAAAGTTTTAATTTGTTGGACAGTGTTATTATAGTTAATATTAACAAATAGAAAAAAACTTATTCTGCTGCTTGAAAAGTTGAATGCTAATTACAGCACGTATGTTTATCCGTACTAATTGATTTTAAAACTATTTTTGTGTTGATGTTTTAATGTGTTACAACTGTTTTCTTTTGGCGTTTGCTCCTTGGCGTATGTGCGTTGGAGATAGGAAGAAAATGTGATATGATAATGAACACCCCCCCCCCCCCCCCCACACATTACTTTGGAGCCAGTGACTTACTATACAGGACGTTCGAACACCATTCTTTGAGGGAGTGATTATTCAGACTAAAATAAAACAAATATTAAGAATGACAATATTCCGGTAGAGGCTTCGTTTTAAAGTTACTGACAATTAAAACTACATTTAAGAAAGAAAAATTCATTCAAGATCTTTCAGAGTGGCATCCAGGTCGAAATTATCTATATTTCATTTTGGCCTTTAGAATCTCCCATTAAATTATTTTCGAAAGGTAGCCGAACACTCTGAATATTTAAGTTTAATCGTATAATTATTTAATTCAGTGAAAGTTTATTAATCTTTTGAAAAAAATAAAGTTGTAGATTTTTATTTAATTTCATATCTTCTATTCTATGGTACATGGAAATATTTAAATATGAATAGACTTACCATGAAATAGACACAACCCAATTAGATTCACTAGTAATCCAAGTGCACCAACTGCTACAAGTAATTTAGCTTCATGTATTTCTTCTACTTCAATAAATCTTTTACATGCTTCCACGGTAATACTAAAACACAATGCTACTAAAAAAACAGCATTTACCAAAGCACCTAAAACTTCTGCTCTGGCCCAACCAAATGTATTCTTAGACCATTTCTTTGGCGACATCTGAAAAATAGCAAAAACAAATAATTTAAAAAGGAAAACTTTATTAACAACCAATATTCGTTAATAGTATAATATTAATCGAAATACTACGTTTAAGGAAGTATTCTATTCTAGACAGTAATTTTTCATGTATACTATAGAATTAGAAACAAAATTTGTATCAGATTTCATTTTATGTTTTTGGCCCATACATAAGAAGTATAGACAATTTTTTTCGTGTAAAAATATTTAAAATTGTTGAAGATACAGGATTCATTCCACGCCAAATTAATCCACTTCTTTTTGTACTCGTTGTCAGGGATTTCGTTCAAATTATTTTCAAAATTATTTCATAGTCACTAATGACTGGACCGACAGTATACATATGTATATGACATATATATGTATAGGTATTTCTTGAATGTAAAAATTTAGCTAACGCAGTGCTTGTAAAAAAATTGTCAACATATACATGATATCCTTTGTCTAAACAATCAGCATCTTGCAGTAATTTTCTTACAATGTCATAACCAAGCCCATTTTGCGAATTCTTTGACTTTGCACCTTGATAACAGTAAAACGCTACACAATATTTTGATATTGCATCACAAAGCATCCAGAACTTGATGCCCCATTTATGATGTTTCTTGTTTGGTAAATATTGCGTAATACTTGAGTGACACAGTGTTCCCACTAAAGATTCATCGATAGACAACATTTTGTGTGGAGTGTAATATGTTTGAAACATCCGATTGGCGTGCTCAACAATCAGATTGAATTTAGCACATGCGTCATATTTTTCATGTCCCGGTGGGAAACACTTTTTATTATCAACGATATGAAAACATCTTAAAATATTTTGAAATCTGTTCCTTGGGAACATCTTTTTAAACCAAGGTATTGCTCTAAAACTTTCAATCCAATATGAATATATTGTTGGCTTATTTGTTATCCCAATTTCCAATAGTACGGCTACAAATGCCTTCAGTTCCAGGATAGTGACTGGATACCAATTTACCATTCTAGACTTATCAGTTCTTGTGGATTTTGATAACAATTCTTCTGCATATCTGTTTGTTTCCTCAACCATTATTGCTCAAAGAGAATTAGTGAAAAAGAGATTAAAATATTCAATCGGTTTGGCTCTATTAGATAAACGGTATTGCGGTCCCGACATTTCAATGAATTGGAATGAATTGTCTTGGTCAATATATTTGTGGCGTCGCCTCCCATGCTCGCCACCAGAGGGGTCGCGCTCTCACAAGCGCTCGACCAACCCCTCCGTTGCTATATATACACTTCTTGAACGACTTCCCAATATCCCGTCGTCTAAGGCAGGGCCTGCTAGAAAGCCTTACTGATCAGTCCACTAGCAGGCCCGAACGAGAAACGCGCCCCCGCCTTTCCTTTTCCGCCCTCCTACAGAATTCTCACGAGCAGACCCACGCTGCAGCGAAGCAATGCCACATATTCATTTTCCGTAATCGTAATATATTTCGAAATATCACCAGTATTAGGGATATTAATATCAGTAACAGAATCGTCGATGACATTAATCCTTCTTCTTTTAAAAATAACAACTTCCGCACATTGTATCTTTGTATCGTTCGCGATATTCCATAATAAAGTGATAGATTTTATAATTGTACTCCAGCAATTGAAGGTTGTTTTTTTGTCAGGCACTCGCGTGAAATATGACCGTACTGATTACATTGGAGGCACTTACGACCTCTGCTTTGTGTTGGACAATTCCGACGTTGAATGTTCCCAATCACCGCAGTTGGTGAATCTCCTAGTTACCGCTGTTGCGTTTGCATCCAGCAAATCGACATTCGTCCTAAACCGCTGCAGGCGCGCCTGGTCCCGGAGAATGGGATCAGATATCTCATCGATGCTGCAGTCGATGAGCTCTTCTTCGTCAATGGAGATGCGGTTCGCCAGAATTACCTTCTGGTGGAGGTAACCGGCAAACGTTACTCCGCATCGCCACGTCCTCTCCTCGAACCGTCGTCTCACCATCAGCCGGTTGGGTCGTTGCTGGAACATAGCCTCCATGCGCTCCAGTAGAGTCTCGACTGGCATCGCCATGAACTCGGGTCGCGAATGAAACCAGTCTAAAGTCTTTCCGCGGAGCTTGGGCACGACGAGTACACGGCATGAGTCGTCTTGTAACCTGTAAACACCGCTTAGAAGTCGGAGCTGCCTTGACCATGTTTCGAACGTCTTTTCTGAGCCATCATAATGGCTTAGCAGCTCCGCGATAGCCGTGATGTCCATGCGTAGAAGTTCGGTTGTCGTGGTCGTTGCCTTTGTTCTCGTCGGCTGTGGCACAATACTCGGTTGCGTTGCACGGAAAAGTTGTAACTTACTCCTCGCCAGGTCTATTTCCCGGATGGTCATCTCTTTTTTCTTCTCCGCGAGCTCCAGTCGGCGCCTCAGCAGCTCTATCTCGGTGACCTGGCCTGGAGCACGAGGAGTCGGCAGGATCCTCGAGTCGTCTTTGTCCGTCACCATACCCCCAATGATGATCTCGGCTGCGCCGATGCCGTGATCGAGTAATCTCGCGATTAGCTCGTTCTTCGTACTGCTGGTAGGAACAAATCTTTTCCTCAGGATCTCTTTCAAACGTGTTGTGGCAAGATCCTACAGATTGTTTTCCTTCATTACATGGTAAATCGTGTATTTAATTACCGCACTGTTCACCGATTTGTACCGTCGCGAATTCTGGTCGTTGTCTTATCCCGGATGAGCCCTCAATTGTAGGAGTAGAATTATAAAATCTATCACTTTATTATAGAATATCGCGAACGACACAAACAAAAATACAACGTGCAGGTAATTTCCGTAATCCGTAGTCGTAAATCGTAATCGTAACACAATCGTTTGCCGTGAAGATTCGGTCGAAAATCCCCTTTCGTGTCGCCAACGCGTCCTTTTATTCCCTGCTCCTCGAACGTTCTAGATGTTTCGCGTTAAACAATCGCCGATTGTACGTCCGGTAAAGTTTTTAGCAATTTCCCTGCCGCTTGTACACAACATTTCGTCACCATGACCGCACGCATGCATACATTCAACTCAACAGTGAACAGTTCAAATCATTGTACTCACAATCAGCGAGTACAAAGATGCATTTCTATTAGAATTGAATAACGTGCAACTAGATAACTCTTATGTTACGGCACGAAATAACAATTAGGATTTATTATGTGTTGCAGCGTAACAGTAAACTAATAAAGCCACCGGATGTAGAGTCACACCTTTCATAAACAGTCAAGTTTTTGCTTATAACTAAGTGTCAATAAGGTGGCTATTTAATTAGTAAATTCATTTAAATCTGCATGGCCCTCCAAATCCAGTCGCTGTACGATTTTACTACCTGCAATAACATCGAAAACCGATGCCAGATGTTTTATGGCGAATCAGGTATCGCATGAAACATCTGGGCACGAGTAAAAATGATTAAAAATCACAGTTACGTGCTGTCGTCTCCCACCGACTTACTTCGCCTCCAAAATGATTGGCCGACATATTAGAAATCTTTAACCAATCTGCAACCGATTCTTCCTCCCATGGCCTTGGGTACGCCCATGGCGAGGTTACCTTCTTGGGCAACCTTGGCCAGAGACCAGATTCAAATTGATACTTACAGTGGGGGACAAAAATATTCATACACTTGGAATATAGAAATAAAAGCAACAATACTTTCTATACTATTAATTATATTCAAACATATGTTGCTGTATATCATACATAATACTTATAACAACAAATGAGTAAAAAAATAAAGACAATAACATCATTTAGTAACTTAATATGAATTGAAATTCACACGACGCGACGGTCAGAAATCGCTGGGACAGAAGTATTCATACATTTAATTTTCTAAATTAATATTTTGTAGGATAGCCCTTCTGGCGAATTACTTCTTGTTATCTATTAGGCATTGACATTACTAAACTTTTTACGAAGTCTGGTTCTATATTATACCATTCTTTTCTTAACATTTTTTTTAAGTGTTCTTTACTTGTTATATCGTGTCTTCGTACATTTTTTTCAAGTTTCGCCCATACGTACTCGATGGGATTTAAATCAGGCGATTGTGGAAGAGTTATTAACATGTGGGGAGTATTATACAGGGTGTACGGCCACCCCTGGGAAAAACTTTAATGGGGGATTCTAGAGGCCAAAATAAGACGAAAATCAAGAATACCAATTTCTTGATGGAGGTTTCGTTAAAAAGTTATTAACAATTAAATTAAAAAATTTGAAATCGTTCTGGAAAAATTATATTCGGTTGCGGAGGTCAATTACAATCATTTTTGATGAATACACATATCCCCGAAATCCTGTCCTCCTTCGAGAAAAAATTTCGGATAGGTGGTTTTCTCGGCAAAAAAAAAAAAATTGTTCAAATCGTTCTAAAAAAATTATTTCCGATTGCAAGGGTCGATTATAATCATTTTTGATGAATAGATATACTCCCAAAATCTTACCCAGTTTCGAGAAAAAAATTCGAGAAGGTGTTAAATTTTTCGATAGAATTAAAAAATTTTAAATCGTTCAAAAAAAAGTATTTTTGATTGCAGGGACCAATTATAATCATTTTTGGTCAATAGACATTTCCTCGAAATCCTAACCATTTTCGAAAAAAAAATTCCTTACCGAAAATATAATTTCGAGCCAAAATGCTTCCCATAAATTTCATGCGAATCTTTAAAACACCATAACTTCTGAACGGATTGGACGATTTTAATGTTCAAAAAGCCAAACGCCGCGTATTTTAGTGTAGAATATGTAGCAATTATAAAAATATTCGAAAGGATGTTCCTCGGCCCCGTAATGTTAGAAAAACCCCATAAAAATGGTCCACGTTTTAAACAGCCATAACTCCTATAATAGTGAATATATTTCAATGAAACTTTTTTTTAAAGTAGAGCTCATAGGTACCTACAAAAAAGTATTAAACAACTTTTCTGTAGGACGTCAAACGAAATTATTAAAAATCAAAAACGAATTTTTAAGAAAAATCGACAGGTATGTTACGAGCCAGGGCCGTGCAGCGCGCGTGGCCTGCGAGTGCGAGAAAGAGTATGGAATATAGTATCAATTTGTTAGTTAGGTGCACGGACGAACCCAATGCGAAATTGGGGAGCCGCTAGGATAGTTGCTAACGAGGACGAACCTGATGCGAAATCAGGGAGCCTCCTGGGATGGAGTCACGTACGGACGAACCTGGTGCGAAACCAGGGAGCCGTAGGAGGGTGAAACGTCGTGAACGAACCCGGTGCGAAATCGGGGAGTCACTAAGATTGTTGATAACGACGCAGACGAACCCAATGCGAAATTGGGGAGCTGCTAGGAGGTTGGAAGGCGCGCAGACGAACTCGATGCGTAATCGAGGAGCTGCTGGGAAGTTGAGTAAATCACAGACGAACCTGATGCGAAATCAGGGAGCTGTAGGATGCGGACGAACCTGATGCGTAATCAGGGAGCCGCTAGGATGGTAATAGATTGCGTGGGCGAACTCGATGCGAAATCGAGGAGTCACTAGGTTATAAGAATTTGTATTTGGATTCAGGATATGTTAATTGACCTCGTAACCTTGAATTATTAAATATAATATAATCCGAGCGGTAAGGTTATATTATTGTGGGAACGTTTAACTAATAATAATCGCTTTATATAATTATGGATTAAAGAAGTTGGATAATTCTGATTTAATAATGAAAGTGGATATATTCTTAAGCCAACAAGTAAAATACAATTGTTTCGTGTATCTTATGTCGCGTTCAAGGAATAATTATAAATACCTAAAAAGTTTCTGCTCGATGTTGACGCACTGGCAATGCGGGGGTATGTCAGTTGAAAATAAAGGCCGCAATAGAAGTTACACCGATTCACGGATTCTATATGGTTTAATATTAATACGACAGGGTACTGTGGCCCGATCTCCCGAAATACAACTGACTATCAAAAACCGTATACACGTAACGAGAGACGTGGAGTTGACACTAAACGTGACGGTACGATTATGATCACCCGAGTAATGAAGTTACGGGGTTTATATACCAAAAAATCTGTGTAGGGCGGATTCAAAAGTACGTTAGAAATTATCGTGTGCAGTATTCTCCGTATTGTATTAATTAACGAGCTGCTCTATTCTCTGAATTGTATTAATTAACGGGCTGCTGCATCGCGACGGAAGTGACCCCCATTTCAAAGGTTAGATAAGTAGCAGGGCGATTTCCTAATACACGCAAGTGGCAAGGAAATTTTTGGGGAACGAAACGTTCGACATACGTAACAGGTAGGTGCCTAAATTTTTCGGCGAAATTGAAAAGTTTCAAATCGTTCTGGAAAAATTATTTTCGGTTGCGGGGGTCAATTATAATCATTTTTTGTGAATAGACATACTCCCGAAATCTTAACCACTTTCGAGAAAAAAATTCAATATTGGCGGAACTTTAAACATTAATAACTTCTTAACGACGTCACCATCAACAAATTGGTATTCTTGATTTTCGTCTTATTTTGGCCTCTAGAATCCCCCATTAAAATTTTTCCCAGGGTTGGCCGAACATCCTGTATAAGTGCCAAGGTTTCTGACTCGGCGAGCTCAGTTTTTCTAAAACTCTCGACACAACGTTACGCTGACATTCTGAGCAAGATCGGGCTATAATCCCCATCAAGCAACGTACCTATCTTAGCAGTTTTATTAGTGAGTGCACACTAGACTGATCGAGAAGTAGCTCCCGCGTCAAGACAACCTAGCAATAGTACTAGTTCAAATAATCGACAATTGTACTTGAGCATCGATCAGAATATATTCAAGTAGTTATCTTCACTTGCATTACTCACTTACTACAACCCTGAACCCTATTGACAGTAAGACTAGGGGTATCTGACCTACGTGGTTCCCAGCGCATAAAGCCCCTGATTGGTCCACTCCTTCTAGCGGTTCCCAGGGTATAGAGCCTCTGGTTCGTCCGTGAAACCATACATTTTCCTTATAAATCTAACCCCGTGGCTTCCAGGGTATACAGGGTGTCCCGTAAATAGTGTAGGAGCCGGAAATGTGGGGTAGCTGAGACGATTCTGAACAACAATTTCCTTTGCAAAAATGTCGGATGGAGCTTCGTTTTTGAATTATTAACGAAAAACACTGACGAATCACGGCGCGTGCCTGCCGCGCGCTCAGGGCCGTCCGAACTAAGAGAGCCACCGTGTCGGGTAGGTAGCAAGATGTGCATCGGAGATACGTCGAGGAACGAATACAAATAATTAAAAATACTACCACTGCAACTGTTACCTCTGCAGATTGGATAAATCAGTCAGATAAATCGAATTTATTAATTATTTGTATTCGCTGTTTCCAAGAAAGAAGAAATAAAATGTGGGAAGATGCTCTCGGAATTTTTAGGAAATTAATTCTTCGCACCTGAGTGACACTTCTCGCCAGAGTGTGTTAAAATTAAAATAAGAATTATTTTCAGAAAATTAAAATAAATACGGTAAGAACCATTTGTAATCGTTTGTTATTAAAAACTGTACTGGAAAAGCAGACTGGATTTGTGCGAACCGAAACATTTTTCGCATGCAAGGGGTTAATAGAGAATTAATTGAAATTCGCCTTACCCATTTACTTGCAAGTTGCAATAGGGCCAGTTAGTGCACCCCTGTCGATCACGGAAAGGTCGAAGACCCCAATAAAAATCAGCTGATGGGACGACCCGGTCACTGCACTCGCTTCTTACCCCGAAAACACTTTACAGTACGGTCACTAGCACTTTTCACTTTTACATTTTCGGGGTAAGAAGCGGGTGCAGTGACCGGGCCGTCCCATCAGCTGATTTTTATTGGGGTCTTCGACCTTTCCATGATCGACAGGGGTGCACTAACTGGCCCTATTGCAACTTGCAAGTAAATGGGTAAGGCGAATTTCAATTAATTCTCTATTAACCCCTTGCATGCGAAAAATGTTTCGGTTCGCACAAATCCAGTCTGCTTTTCCAGTACAGTTTTTAATAACAAACGATTACAAATGGTTCTTACCGTATTTATTTTAATTTTCTGAAAATAATTCTTATTTTAATTTTAACACACTCTGGCGAGAAGCGTCACTCAAGTGCGAAGAATTAATTTCCTAAAAATTCCGAGAGCATCTTCCCACATTTTATTTCTTCTTTCTTGGAAACAGCGAATACAAATAATTAATAAATTCGATTTATCTGACTGATTTATCCAATCTGCAGAGGTAACAGTTGCAGTGGTAGTATTTTTAATTATTTGTATTCGTTCCTCGACGTATCTCCGATGCACATCTTGCTACCTATCCGACACGGTGGCTCTCTTAGTTCGGACGGCCCTGAGCGCGCGGCAGGCACGCGCCGTGATTCGTCAGTGTTTTTCGTTAATAATTCAAAAACGAAGCTCCATCCGACATTTTTGCAAAGGAAATTGTTGTTCAGAATCGTCTCAGCTACCCCACATTTCCGGCTCCTACACTATTTACGGGACACCCTGTAGAACCCCTGATTCGGCCGAAACTCCTTTCTCTTTCCTAAACATACCTAAAATCACCGGTCGAGCACTGTCCTCGACCGAAACCCGGATCTCGTGTTCACGCTCGTAACATAGGTGTGATAACAAATCTAAACATACAGAGTGTTCGGCCACCCCTGGGAAAAATTTGAATGAGGGATTCTAGAGGCCAAAATAAGACGAAAATCAAGACTACTAATTTGTTGATGGAGGCTTCATTAGAAAGTTATTAACAATTAAATTCAAAAATTTCAAATCGTTCTGGAAAAATTATTTTCGGTTGCGGGAGTCAATTACAATCATTTTTGGTGAATACACATATCTCCGAAATCCTATCCACTTTCGAGAAAAAAAATTGGGTAGGTACTGAAATTTTTCGGCGAAAAAAAAAATTTTTCAAATCGTTCTGGAAAAATTATTTTCAATTGCCGGGGTCAATTACAATAATTTTTGGTCATCACACAATTCCAAAAATATTCGAAAAGTTGTTCCTAGACCCCGCAAAGTGAGAAAAACCACATAAAAATTGTCCAATTTTCAAATGGCCATAACTCCTACAATAGTGAATATATTTCAATGAAATTTTTTTCTTATGTAGAGCTCATGGGTATCTACAAAACATTGTTAAACAATTTTTCTGTAGGACATCAAACAAATTTATTAAAAATGAAAAAGGAATTATTATGAAAAATCGACAGAGGGTACCTTAAATTTTTCGACGTAAAAAAAAAATTTCAAATCGTTCTAAAAAAATTATTTTCGGTTGTGGAGGTCAATTACAATCATTTTGGTCATTATACATACCCCCGAAATCCTACGCACTTTCGAGAAAAAAATTCCTTACCGAAAATCTAGGTACCTAAGTTTTTCGACGAAAAAAAAATAATTTCAAATCGTTCTGGAAAAATTATTTTTGGTTGCGGAGGTCAATTACAATCATTTTTGGTGAATAGACATACTCCCGAAATCTTGCGCATTTTCGAGAAAAAAATTCAGTACGGGCGGAACTTTAAACGTTAATAACTTTTTAACGAAACCTCCATTAACAAATTGGTATTCTTAATTTTCGTTTTATTTTGGCCTCTAGAATCCCCCATTAAAATTTTTCCCAGGGGTGGCCAAACACTCTGTATGTTCCATTATACGGTGATTAATGATCAAAGAAAATGTAGTCTTTACTTTTTCTTTCGTGATATGTCGTTTAGCATATCCTGTCGGCCCGGGCACTTCCCTAAAAATATTGTGGACTGGTGTCTTTCCAGGTTTGAAACATTCGTTTATTTCTTTCCAAATTGTTCTATCAGAAGCAGTTTTGATAGTTTGATCATCTTCATCATTCTCACATTTTCAATTCAATAGTAATCTTCTTCTCTTTTGCCATCGACGCTTATTTATAATATTCTTTTCTTTGTTATCGCTGTCTGAGGACTGTAATTTATCTCTTTGCATGTTGTCTTTAGTTTACGAAAGTTCTCTTTCATCAAAATCCGAACACTCTTGTTGTTTATTTTTTCTAATAATGTCATATTTTTGGAGCGTCTTGGCATTTTTAGGGTACATATTCACCACAGAATAATACACTATGTACGAAATACAAAATTTTCATCAAAGTATTGCTGCTTTACTTTCAAGAATATAATGAAACTCGCGTTTTTGTATATGTTGATGATCACAGTATACGTTATTCAGGTGGTTACAAGTTCTTAGAAAATCCAGGCAAAAAAAAAACAGTTTTCGTTGCCGCGTGAATCATAAACCGCGCTGACCATTTTTTCGCCAAAACGGGTCAAATAACCCAGCTACGGTAGATAGAATAGAGTACACATATTTCTCAAGGAAAACAAATAAAACGAGAAGTAAATATTGAAAAATACACTGTATGCATGTTTTAAGAAAAGCTGTAAAGTTTGATAGCGATGTGATAACGTTTAAATATGTAAAACTTGTACAGAAGTTTGAAAATGATCAAATTGACCGATAGTGGTAGGTTTAGTGTTAAGGAGACAAGTATTTACAGCTATTTAATATAAAACAATCATTAATTATTAGCAATTAAGATTCTGAAATTTATTTATATTACTGTCCCCCTCATATTAAGCAGATTCTATCTGACAAATGGTCGTTCTTGTTGGTGAGTCCACCTCTAAGAACAAAAGTTAATAAAAATAACTTACCTTTACAGAAAGAAATGCAACGACCAGTGCTGCTACATCAGACAACATATGAAAACTGTCAGCTATCAAAGCCATCGAGTTAGTTACATAACCCACTACTATTTCTACCAAGAAAAATAGAGCTGTGAGCCATAACATTGTCATTAGGCGACACTTCTTTCCTGTGTACCGACCCATCGTGTTTGTATGTCCCTAGAAGTAATTTTACAATCACATATATAATCTAGAAACAAAACATATTCATAAAATTTTATATTTTTAACGCTTTGATGACTTCTATATCTCATACATACACTGTTTTTCATGTATCGACATCAGTAATAGATACAAAAGCAACTGTTTTTTAGTGTTCCCTCTATATTCACAATTCGACTATCACTAAGCATACTGTATACAGGGTGTTCGACCACCCATGGGAAAAATTTTAATGGGGGATTCCAGAGGCCAAAATAAGACGAAAATCAAGAATACCAATTTGTTAATGAAGGCTTCGTTAAAAAGTTATTAACGTTTAAAGTTCCGACCGTACTGAATTTTTTTTTCGAAAATGCGCAAGATTTCGGGAGTATGTCTATTCACCAAAAATGATTCTAATTGACCCCCGCAACCGAAAATAATTTTTCCAAAACGATTTGAAATTTTTTTTTTCCGTTGAAAAATTTCACACCTCGAATTTTTTTCTAGAAAGTGGGTAGGATTTCGGGGGTATGCCTATTCACAAAAAATGATTGTAATTGATCCTCGCAAACGAAAATAATTTTTTCAGAATGATTTGAAATTTTTTTTTTCGTCGAAAAATTTAGGCACTTAATTAGATTTTCGATAAGGAATTTTTTTCTCGAAAGTGCGTAAGATTTCGGGGGTATGTGTAATGACCAAAAATGACTGTAATTGACCCCTGCAACCGAAAATAATTTTTTTAGAATGATTTGAAATTTTTGAATTTAATTGTTAATAACTTTTTAACGAAGCCTCCATCAACAAATTGGTATTCTTGATTTTCATCTCATTTTGGCCTCTAGAATCCCCCATTAAAATTTTTCCCATGGGTGGCCGAACACCCTGTATAACAGTAAGAAGAATGATTTTAGAATACCATGGAAATGTAAACAAACTGAAAATAGGGGAGACTGATCACGATTCTAACACTTTGAATTACAATAGGATTACGTACAAATTATTCCGCTTATAACAATTCTTGTACAAATACACTTACTGACAACAATTAAGAAACAGTAGTTTAAGAATTATTGTATAATTTTCATCTATTTCAAGTATTAAATACAATAGTTTTTTTTCAAATACAATTGTATTTATAAAGATTACTATTAATACTGTAATTTTTTATTTAGTATTAAGTTTTTTAATACTAAAAAACAAAAAATAGCTGGCACATATTCCGAGATTTTTAGTTTTCTTTCTGGCATTTTTATAACATAGTTTGCGTTAAATATGAACAGGAAAGCAATATTTAACAGAAGCTGAAAATCTAAATGTTTAAGAAAGGCCAATAAAAAATTGACATGGCAAAAGTATTTAGTGTGAATTTTCGTATTATCACGAAAATTATTAAACGATTTGATGAATATGAAATTGTTAAAATGACATCACGAACTGGCAGACTGCGAAAAACAACTCAAAAGCTAGATCGTCGATTACAAGTCTGATCCGTTTTACATAGTTTCCGAAATTAAAAATCACTTGGGTCTGACAAACATTAGTGGCAGGACAGTTAGCCGTCGTTTAAATGAAAATAAACATTTTTCACGCAAAGCATGCAAAAAACCACTTGTGTCGAAAAAGAATAGAGAAGTTCGGTTGAAGTTTGCTAAAAGACACTTTAATTGGATTACTACTGAGTAGTCAAAAATTCTATAGACCAATGAGAGTAAGTTCAACTTGTTTGGAAACGACTCTAGAAATAATGTACGACACCTTACTGTACACGGTGTGAAAGTGTTCCTCGCGTAACGGCCTGATTCATTAATACAAATAAAAGAAACAATGAATAGATTTGTGTATCGCGACATTTTACAAAATCATATGCTGCCATTTGCCAACGAAAAAATGTCATTAAAGTGATCATTTTAGCGCGATAATGATCCCAAACATTCTTCTAAATCAGATAAGTCAAGTCAATCTCCGAACTTAAACCCAACTTATCATTTATGGGATTATGTTGGAACACAATTGAGAAGTAATTCTTTTACAAATAAAGTAGAATTAATAGAAACAATCACGAAGGTATAACCAGAAATACCGGCTGAGTTTTGTATTCGGTTAACCCTGCGGAGGTCGTGATCTTGAAAGTTTCATACGAGGTCGCGATATATTTGATAGAGATACAGTTACTTAACATTGTAAAAAAAATCAGCAAAAATTAAAAAGAGTATATTTTCATAAAAATACATGTAGTTACAAATCTGTTTAACATAAATTAGGGAGAATTTTCAGTCGATGGATTTTTAATATTGCCATAACAGTTGTCACAAATAATATTATTATGCTCAGGACATTGTGGCGTCGCCTCCCATGCTCGCCACCAGAGGGGTCGCGCTCTCACAAGCGCTCGACCAACCCCTCCGTTGCTATATATACACTTCTTGAACGACTTCCCAATATCCCGTCGTCTAAGGCCGGGCCTGCTAGAAAGCCTTACTGATGAGTCCACTAGCAGGCCCGGACGAGAAACGGCCCCCCGCCCCCCGCCTTTCCTTTTCCGCCCTCCTACAGAATTCTCACGAGCAGACCCACGCTGCAGCGAAGCAATGCCACAACATAAATACTTTTCACAGCATTTGCAAAAATATTTTGATAGTCGAGTCTCCTTAGATGAAAAACAGGTGGAACATCTTTTTCTTTTGGTGCTTGCGGTCGGCATATCACTACCTGAGTTGTCAGCATTCTCCTCATGGTGTTTTTGAAACTTTTGAAGTTTTAGGTGTAAAAGCTTATGCAAACCTGTAGTAACCTCTGATAATCTTGCTATTTGATCCAACAGTAACTGCGTTACAAGGTTCCTAATAAATAATCTACGTCGTATTTTCACATTTTGATTTAGCATGAGAACAATATGTGCATTCCTCCAATATTCAGAATTGTATAAAATATAACCATAGGCCATCGTCTGCTGTTTCTGGCTACGTTATATGCACCAACCATTTAGTCCACAGTGTCAACCCCTGACTTGGTTTCATTATAATATTCTATTATATTTGGCTTTCGCGAATCTGAATTTACTAAATCATCAAAGTGCATACTCGAAGCTAAAATAACGTTTTTCCCTTTCTTGGGTACACGAAACACAAGGATACAATCTGCACCAAAAGCAAATAAGTTGGACTTCTCAGGTCTGTCTTTCGTACAGACTAAGTCTGGTGGTAGTTATCTTTTATTTTTTCAAACTGTGCCAATGTATGAAAGTCTGTTCTTTTTCAAGTCAGCGATGAGATTCATGTCAGTAAATCAATTGTCAGCAGTAATGTTACGACCTGAATTATGAATAGGTTCTGCGAGTCTCTTGACTACGTCCACTGGTTTATTACTAACAAAATAGGGGCATTTGGGTTGCTTTCCTGCGTATATTTCAAGATTTCCTGTGTATAGAATTTTGGAATCGACCATACAAAAGGTTTTGATACCATATTTATTGGGTTTAGAGGGAATGTATTGTCTAAATCCGCATCTCCCACTAAAACCAGCCAACATTTCATCTATAGTTACATTTGGTCCCATGGAGTAACATGCTTTACAATTTTCTACAAATAAAGAAAATACTTCTTTTACTGCTTTTAGTCGTTCGGAGCGTGTACTTTTGTCATCGAATCTGATACTATTATGGAGAAATCTAAATCTGCGTAAAGGCATTGAAAGTTTAAAAAGTTCAATTCTACTCCCATTTGTAACCCATAAATCCTGTAAATTCAGCCTATTACTGCGATATAAGCCAGCAAGATACAAAAGTCCCAAAAATGCTTTTAGTTCCATTTTGTCTGTTTGTATTGCATCTCTGTCTCTTGAGTAATTATCAGAAATGGAATCTATACATTTACATGTGTATAATAAAATTACACCCAGAATATCTTCTGAAATAAAACAACTCCAACATTCATATTCTGTCTTTGCATTTTTTGCTTTTTGTCGAACTATAGGTAATTGGCACAATATATTCTGCAGCTGTCTCCTAACTTGTCTTCGTGCTTTCTTTTTCCACTTTGTTATTTTATTTTTTTCCAAAAAATACTCTCTATTCGTGACTATTTTATTTTCATTCTCACTTACGCTGCTTTCGTTACTAGAAACATCCTGTACACTGTCAGAACTGCTCGATCGCATTTCCACACAATCATTTTCATCCACGTCACTTTCATTCTCAAATTCTGTTCCCACATTTTCATCGTTGGAGTCAAATGACATTCGCCGTAGTTCTTTAAGATGTCTTAGATCATTGAAATTATCTACTTTGTTAGCCATTTTCAAAAAGAAAACTTAAAATAACACCGAAGATCTCGGTATCTCATACCGCGTCGAACTAGCAATTGTTTTTAATAGGTATACTCAACGTGGTAAAGTTGTACGGGGCCTCGCTTCAGTAATAACTAAAAAAATGTTTTTAATTTATATGTCAGATTAGCCACAACCTCTGCAGGGTAAATCGAATCAATGCCACGCAGATGTCATGCACTTATCAAATCCAACGCGTTATTATATTACTATGATAAATACAGATATCTACATATTGTTGTGTATATTAAAAGTGGTTACATAACTTAACCAATGTACAGTGGCCCACAAAAGTCTTTGTAGATGAAAGCAAAATTCATGGAACTTAAATTTGTGGCATCACCTCCCATGCTCGCCACTAAAGGGGTCGCGCTCTCACAAGCGCTCGACCACTCCTTGGATGCTATAATACAATCCTCGACTGACTTCCCAATATCCCAGTCGTCTAATGCAGGACCTGCTAGAAAGCCTTACTGATGAGTCCGCTAGCAGGCCCAGATGAAACGCGTCCTCTCTTTTCTTTTTCTGTCCTACGATTCTCACGAGTTCCTATCCGCAGCAAAGTAGCGCCACAAATTTATTGGTATTTTAATAATATTTTAAAAAAATATAATTATACGTAAATAAAATACAATTCTCAATTTTTAAACTGTAATATGTGTTCAGGCGTACAGCTGAGCCCACGAGGTTGTCTGCGCACTTTATGGCTACAGCTAGCGTGTCTTCTTTCGTTAACAAAGACAACAGTCGAACCAATCTCGAGTCCCCGACCGACCCATTGTTCCATAATTCCTTACCCTAAAAGCGCAACATTTGCAACGCACGTGAGCTGCCGTCAGCCACTCTAACATGTTTTTTTTTTTTTTACACTACATTGTTTTCGACACCAGGGACCTCTGGAACTCTCCCCGAACGGAAAATTCCTACACCATGCATCTCCCCTTACAGTTAGAAATAGTCACACCCATTACCATCGTCAACCACTAATCAGTTAAAATTTGTACATCCCCATCCACAACAATTCCCACCAATAGCAATAGAACCGAGATTATGTAAACCGCGAGCATCGCCAAAAATGTCACTTGTTCTTCCAAATCGTCAATCGGAACAAACCGAATAAAGAACATACAAAAAACCGCTCTCAGTGCATTATTTATACATAACCTGCTCCGACGATATTAATTTGCCGAACGAGCAAGCCGGGTTCGCGACTTGAGAATGTACAATTCTTAAAAGAAAGTCCGCGATACATATCCGGTACAATATGTACAAATCAAATAAAATTATATTTCTTTGAGTAAATGGGAAATATTTATTACATAGTATAAGCGACGGTACACAAAAGTCTTCGTACAGTTAGTAGCATGGTCTATTGATACTGTAATTAGAGTTTTCTAATATTTAGTAGGGTAATCTTTTAATCGGATTACAGCTTGCAATCGTCTAGGCATGGATTTAATCAAGTTGAAAGTAATCTCATTACTACCATTGTTCTATTCTGACTGTAACATCTGTTTTAACTCCTCACGATTTGAAACTGACCTCTGATTCTTGTGTTTAATTCCTTCCACAGATGCTCGATCGGATTGAGATCTGGGGACTGGGGAGGTGTAGCTGTTATGCGAAGAATATTAAAAATGACATTGCTGTACTAAATGAGATTTGTGTTTCGGGTCATTGTCTTTGTTGAGGATAGACTTTAATAATTTCGTTGTTATCAATGACACCTGTTTACAGCCAAATGCGAGAGAAGCAAGTGTGCGTGATAGGACTCTGGAAGGTTCTTCACAGTCAGTCTAGTTTAAACAGGCAAAGTAAACAGACATAAAAGTAAAATAACCGTTACAGGAAAACTAATAATTCAATTATTCGTTACATATGTATACGTATATGTATACATTAATGTTCTTTTTGTTCGTGTATACAGGGTGTTCGGCCACCCCTGGGAAAAATTTTAATGGGAGATTCTAGAGGCCAAAATAAGACGAAAATCAAGAATACCAATTTGTTGATGGAGGCTTCGTTAAAAAGTTATTAACAATTAAATTCAAAAATTTCAAATCGTTCTGGAAAAATATTTTCGGTTACGAAGGTCAATTACAAGCATTTTTAGTAAATAGACATACCCCCGAAATCCTACCCACTTTCTAGAAAAAAATTCGAAAAGGTTTGAAATTTTGCGACGGAAAAAAAAAATTTCAAATTGTTTTGGAAAAATTATTTTCAGTTGCGAGGATCAGTTACAATCATTTTTTATGAATAGATATACCCCCGAAATCTTGCGCATTTTCGAGAAAAAAATTCAGTACGAGCGGAACTTTAAACGTTAATAACTTTTTAACAGAGCCTCCATCAACAAATTGGTATTCTTGATTTTCGTCTTATTTTGGCCTCTAGAATCCCCCATTAAAATTTTTCCCAGGTGTGGCCGAACACCCTGTATTTATCGCGTTCATTTTGTATTATTTGTGTAAATATATGTGTATAAACACTCATTATCATAAGAGGTGTGTCTCCACTATTTTCAAGCATCTTCCGACTAAAAAATTAACAGTTTTGATAAAAATGGAAGTCCTCCAAAATCCCAAACTTTTTAAATGAATAAACTTATCCATAATTCCGTTGATAATGTGTAAATTGCCTGTTCCTTTAGCAGTTATACAGCCCCATACTATTATGAAATCACCACCACTTTTAACGCTCGGTTGTGAATTTTGTCTGTCGAGTTCTGTTCTTGCTTTTCCCCACACTTTTTTCTTTCTATCGGATCCAAAAATATTATATTTGCTTTCGTCAGCATATATTGTCTTCTCTGATGAGAATCGTCTAACGTGCACGTCAGTTCCAGTATATTCTTTCAATTCTTTAAGAGGATTCATTTTTATTTTTCGCGAAATAAAATTTTCGTCCATTATTCTAAGTTTCTTGGGTCGTCCCATACGAAGTTTAGTAGCTACACATTCTTCATCTTTGTACTTTTTTACAATATACTGTACCGTAGAATGGGGCTTTCTAATAATATTTCCAATTTCTCGAAACGATTCTTTTTGCTTAAATAAATTAATGACAATTTGTCGCTCTTCGATGGATGTTTCTTTTTACGATCCATATTTCTAAGCTTATTTTAACAGTGATGCGATCCTACTGCTGCTGAAACTTTATCGAGACATTTAACTGTTGATTTTCAGCATCAAAATGTCTCCGATCGTCATTTGTTTTAAGCATTTGAGCATCTATGTATGTATAACATTCTTCGATTGTACGAAGACTTTTGTAGAACGATGTTTTCACCATGTAATAAATATTCCTGGTTTCCACAAAGAAAAATTATTTAATTCGTTACGAATCTGTCCTATTTTGAAAAATAAGAAATCGCTATTAAAATATCAAAAAAATTAAATTAAACGAATTTCACTTTCGTGTACAAAGACTTGTGAGTCACTGCATGTTTCTTAATTTCTGTCACGCAACTTTTCTCTTATTTCTTCGATTCAATTTAATTGTGATCTTTGTAAATATATGTTAGAAAAAAACTCATTGTTCATTGGTGTATGAAATGTTATCTCATCATGTTATTATTAGTTTCAACCTATGTATCTTAGAAGATGAGAATATATCGAAATTACTAAATGATTACGTTATTTTTTAATTTTTGTCAGTGAGTGTATATTACCTACTTATTTAAAATTATTGAGTTACAGCTATTCTGTTATGTGTCACGGAATATTTGAGTTATTAAGTAAAAATGGCATGCGGAAAAAATGTTACAACCATCTCAAATTCAGTTCATCCTCAGGTCGATTGTAACAGCATTGGAACGATAGTGACACAAATCTAATTATAGAAAAGCAAACTATTTATTTAAATAGAACTTATTATTTAGAATATTTAATTAAATTCTATTTAAAAAAGACAAAATTGATGTTTTGGTATCTAGAAAGCTGAACAAATTAAAAATAATGCTGCTTCCTTTATTACATATTTTACAATAGAATTTACTTGCTCCTCGGTAAAAACTTTGTTCCAAGCCATGTATCCCATTGTTACTGGGGTACTAGTATCTTCTTTTTCAATATTCAGTCTTTCTTTTACATATCTTGAAAAGGATACACGACATGTATCATATTTTTGTGACAGTGATTCGAATAGATAATCCATTTTTTTCTATATTAATACAGGGTGTTTCCTTTTTTGCCCACCTTTTTTCGAGCACTAAAAAAATTATTATTTTTTCAGTAAGAAATCGAGGTCACCTTGATTTTTTTTAAATAGCATTGCATATTTTTTATTTCATATTATTATAGTTTGTGTTAAGACAAATTCAACGACCTGCTATAGCATGACCTTCGGATGATCTTAAACTGAGAAAATTGAGTTCAATCAGCAAAAACGATCAAAGATGAAAATTGTTTTATTTTAAGATACATCAATCGCCAAATTGATAAGTTTATTTCAAAAAATTATATCATTAAATAAATTCAACGAAAACAAGGGTACCAGGTCAGCTATGAGGATGAATCTTGAAAGTTTAAATAATCCAGTTCATAATAACTTGTGACAAAATTATGTTGCAACCTATGTTCAAACTGGAATCCATCTTCTACAGCACAGAACTCCGCTCTCTGTACTACACCTCTAGTTGTCACATCAATTAACACATTTCTATCTATGTTACTACATGAATGTATTATGCGTTCTCGAAGATCTTGAACGTTGTCAATTGGTTTTTCGTAAACAATGGACTGCAGATGTCCCCAGAGATAAAAATCTAAAGGGGATATATCTGGAGAACGCGGTGACCAACGAATTGGACCATGTGTTCCTATCCAACGATTTTCGAACTTAAAATCGAGATACTGACGAAATATGCGGGCATTGTGGGCAGGGCATCCATCTTGTTGTAAATACATACTGTTTCTGATATTGAGAGGAATATTATCTAATAAACCTGGGAGTTCTTCTCGCAGAAAGTTAAGATATCGCTGCCCTACTAAGTTTCCTTCGATGAAATATGGTCCGATTAAATAGCCATGTAAAATTCCGCACCAGACATTGACACTAATTCGAACTTGAAAATTACGTTCTCGTATCCAGTGTGGATTTTCCACAGCTCAATAATGTTGATTACGACGATTAATGATGCCGTTATTTGTAAAACATGATTTGTCGGTCCACAGAATTTTCATTAATATTTCAGGATCGTCTTCCAAAATAGTAGATAGCCACGCACAGAATGTCAATCGTCGAGGTCCATCAGTATCACGTAGTTGCTGGACTAACGTCATTTTGAATGGATGATACTTATACTTCTTCAAAATAACATGAGCACTTTTTACGGACATGTTCAATTCGTTTGCTACTTGTCGAATAGACGCATGCGGATGAACTTCAAAATAACTCAATACTAGTATAACGTTCTCCTCGTTAGTAACAGTTTTCTTACGTGCGGTAGTATTCTTTTCGCCAGGAAATTTACCATAGCGAAGTAGTGATTTTTCAAGATAACGAAAAGTATTCGCAGAAGGACAAACTCTATTCAAGAACCGTTCTCTGTATAAAACTACTGCTTTGCATGCATTTCTTCCACATTCGTTGAAGACAGCTAACATGTCATATCGTTCTCTTTTTGAAAACTTATTCATTTTTATACGATAAGTTATAAGAAGGCACACGATACTACGACTGGGTTACGACTGGATTAATAATACCTTCCTCTCGTTCGACCTTTGTTTCATCCGCTCATCATTTTGTTTCTCTCCTCGGCTATTGTTGCCCGCCTTCAGACGTTCACGCTCGCCCCACATACACACATGCATACACTCTTTCTTACAGTACTAAACTGCCAGCAAGTTAGTAAATGGTTGAAAATCTAATAGCAGCCTTATGATGAAAGTAAACACTAGATTATCGTAAAGCTGCAACGGAATTCTGTGATAAACATTATTTCGAATACGCATATCGTTTCTGCTGATTGAAGTCAATTTTCTCAGTTCAAGGTCATCCGAAGGTCATGCTATAGTAGGTCGTTGAATTCGTCTTAATACAAGCTATAATAATATGAAGTAAAAAATATGCAATGCTATTTAAAAAAATCAAGGTGACCTCGATTTCTTACTGAAAAAATAATAATTTTTTAAAATTCAGATTCATTTTTTTGTCAGATTAACAGAAGTGCTCGAAAAAAGGTGAGCAAAAGTTAAGGAAACACCCTGTATATGCATTTTCATATGATTTTATATCGTTCATTTCTTTATCAAATTTTCTAACTTTTGTACAAGGCATTCTAAAAGATTTTTAATTATGATTTTAAGTTATATAAATTCTAAATTTATTAATTAACTTAATTTGAATGGTTCTTACTTAAATTATAAGACTAAGAAAATATGGAGAATAACTGAACCAATAACCACTAGTTTTGTATGAATCATTATTACTAAGAATATAAGAGAATATTACAAAATAAACATTAGAGTTATTTTTATCACAGTTAGAAGTAATATAAGAAAGAAAGAATAGATTGACTCGATTTTGCACCACGTCCAATACTTGGCAGTATTTAATATATCATTTATTTTTAATATTTTGTCCACAACCCTTTTACTTTTGAAACTGCACTAATTCGCTTCAGCATACTTTCTATTACTTTTCTACAATAATCCGGAGAATCATATCATATGAATTATGCATTTGTTTTTTTAGTAAACCCCATAGATTCTCTATGAGATTAAGATCGGGGTTCTGTGCAGGCTAATCCAAAAGAGAAAATTTGTTAGCACTGAGCCAATTTTTCATACGTTCAGCAATATGCTTAGGGCCTTGGTCATGCATGAAAATTACGTTTTCTTCTTCGAAAGGCATATTTTCAACGACATTTAAGACATCTTGTAAAACATCCTTGTACATATACTGATTCATGATGCCATTAATTCGGTGCAGTGAACCAACGCCAAATGGTGTTGGACACCTCCAAAGCATTATGAATCCGCCTCTATGTTTTACAGTTTGTTTTACATGTTGTGGTTTAGGGGTTTCATTTTTACTAATTCATCTCCAAGACATACCAACTGAACAAATTCTGTTAATTTTGGTCTCGTTTGACCACATGACCATCATTCAACAATGATATATTTTGGCAAATTCCAAACGAAGTTTAATATTTTCCTTCGATAATAATGACTTCTTTTTTTTCTTAATGCATCTAAATTTGTCTCTTTTAACACTAAATTGCCTAAGGAAGTCATTTTGACTGCTTTTCAATTTCAATTAGAAAAACAATTATGTATATAATGACACAGTTTCTTAGAATTTTGTGACTTCTTATACAACGTATAAATGCGTTTATTAATAATTGTAGTTGCCTCCCCCCTCCTTCATTTTCGATATATACATATATATGTGTTATACCTATATTGCCCAAAAGCAGTCATTTTGACTACTTGGGAAATTTTAAATAATCAAATGACTTTTATTATTGAATTGAGTAAATTTCTTATATGACCCGATGGGCTCTGGATTGGAATAACAGTTTATATTTTTTTTTGATTACCGTCACATGATAACATACAAGTTCATGATAAATTGTCGTCCCCCTTCAACGCGCTATAACGTAGTTCAGGGGGAAAGAAGGATCACTGACTGCTTGATGTCACAGCCCAGCATACTGTAACTATTATATATATCAATTGTGAAAATTGATAAAAGATTGAGACTTTGTTAAAAAGTTATTAACGTTTGAAGTTCCGCTCGTGCTGAATTTTTTTCTCGAATATGCGTAGGATTTCGGGGGGATGTCTATTCACCAAAAATGATTGTAATTGACCTCCACAACCGAAAATAATTTTTTCAGAACGATTTGAATTTTTTTTTTTTCGTCGAAAAATTTAAGGCAACCCTCTGTCGATTTTTCATAATAATTCCTTTTTCATTTTTAATACATTTGTTTGATGTCCTACAGAAAAATTGTTTAACAATGTTTTGTAGGTACCCATGAGCTCTACCTAAGAAAAAAGTTTCATTGAACTCTATTCACTACTGTAGGAGTTATGGCCATTTGAAAATTGGACAATTTTTATGTGGTTTTTCTCACTTTGCGGGGTCTAGGAACAACTTTTCGAATATTTTGAAATTTCTATATATTCTTTACCAAAATACGCGTTGTTTGCATTTTTAAACATTAAAATCCTTCAATCCATTCAGAAGTTATGACGTTTTAAAGATACGCAAGAAATTTTGGAGTGATATTTTTGGTCTAAAATTATATTTTCGATAAGGAATTTTTTTCTCGAAAGTGCGTAGGATTTCGAGGGTATGTGTATTCACCAAAAATGCTTATAATCGATCCCCGCAACCAAAAATAATTTTTCCAGAACGATTTGAGATTTTTTACTTTAATTTTTTAATAACTTTTTAACGAAGCTACCAGGAAATTGATATTCTTGATCTTCGTCTTATTTTGGCCTGTAGAATCTCCCATTAAAATTTTTTCCAGGGGTGACCGTTGTACCATTACACTTATGAAAACAAAAAATGTTTTCACCCCTGGGAAAAATTTCAATGGGGGATTCTAGAGGCTAAAATAAGACGAAAATCAAGAATATCAATTTCTTGATTGTGGCCTTGTTAAAAAGTTATTAACGTTTAATGTTCCGCCCGTAGAACGAAAATCTGCGAACAGCTGCGTACGTGTGATAATGGTTCTCACTCACAAAACTGTGAGGCTGTCGATACGTCAGTAACTAGAGTTTCTCATGCTGAGTGAGAACTACTATCGCATTCACCAGCTGTTCGCAGACTGCCGTTCTACAGGCGGAACTTTAAATATTAATAATTTTTTAATGAAGCTTCAGTCAACAAATTGGTATTTTTGATTTTCGTCTCATTTTGGCCTCTAGAATCTCTCATTAAAACTTTTCCCAGAGGTGGCCAAACACCCTGTATAAGAAAAAGATAATATGTTGATTTTTTTATTAAAACTTATTTTATGGATCTTATACGCGATAATCTGTTAAAAGAAAAAGTTTAGAAATAGTTTTCATTATACTGACAAATAAAATAAGAACTTCTAATCGAGTGTATGTAGTTATGATTATAAAAAAACTGTATTGATAATGAAAATATACAGTCTCCGAACCTTAATATCATAGAAAATATATGGAGGTAATTTTGCAGGGAGCTATACGAAGCTGGCAAATAATATTAATGCGTTAAAAAAGAGTGATATTACATGCATCGTCAGACTTAGAGTTACACAAAAGTTTGCCCAATTAAATGCTCGATGTGATAGAAAATAAAGACAAGCCTACCCATTATCAACATTAGAAAAAATGTAACAATCTTGTTTAATTATATACATTTTTTTTCCATTTTGAAAGATAGTATCATAATTTTGTCCAAGTGAAATTATATTATTCTGGTTTAAATAGAAAATTTATTGTAATATTCGTTTAGTTTAAACCGTTATGCCAGCAATTTTTAGAGTAGTTTATAATTTAATCCACCAATGTATATGAACAACAATAACATAATTTCACTTACGTAAACCGGGAGATACTCATTTCTGCCATTTGAGGAGAATACGGCACGCCAAATGCAACCCCTTCTCTATCTTGGCAAACTTTTAGTTGTCGCCTAGTCGAAACATTAGATGGCATTTATAGAATCACTCTGTCGACGATCGCATGATAGATCGGGGCGAATCTTCCGAAACATGTAACCTCGGCGTAGCTAACCTAGAGCGACCAATAGCATAAATTGCTATGAAATAACAATGCTCTGAATATAGCTCAGCGATATGTAAATGTTCTAATAGATCATAAAACTTCGTATCATTGTGTTTTAAAGTTGAATACCGATATATGTAACCAATATTTTGCAAATGTTATTTAAATAACATCAATATATTACACATATTTAACATGTCGTAATATGTAGCATAAAATGTTTGAAATATAATGTGTAAGATATAAAAATACGTCATTAGTATAAGTAACTTGAATGGTACCTGATGGTGCATGATCCGGTGTATGTGTTTACTCTGAAAGTAGTCAAACCTATTTTTTTCAACCAAACTATTAATTTTTTTATACGTCAATTGATACGCATTTTAATATTACAAACAAGTATTAAGGTACTTTTATCGAAAAATATTTATTTCAAAAAATACATTAACAATAAAGAAACAATAAACAAAAAAAAATGTAAAGTTAGGGTTCTGCACAGTTGAATAATAACAAATTAAAGTAAAAAATAACTTCTAAAGTAATTAATTTTGAATCTAAATGTCCTTGTACTGTACCTTTTTAGAGAGAATAAAGAGATGCATTCAATAACACATAAAAAAAAACTTCAGTTAGGTTAACCCTTTATAACCTAAATTATGTTTGGCGTTAAACAAAAATTATACAATATGACTATTGATAAATACTAATAACAAGATATAAATTGAAAGATAAAGAAGGAATTTTAAAAATGACCATTTTTGTCATTATCTAAAAATGAAAAATTCATGCAGCATTTTTCAGAGTATTTCCCAGAGAATAAAAAATGTCGTTGACACTTACCAAAAAAACAATGCAAAATTGATTAAAACTGAGTTCAAAACGTAAATATGATAGTGATTGGATCAAACTTATCGTTATGTTGCACCATCTCATTAAACCATCTACAAAATAGTTGATGAATAAATCAACAGGGGAGGTAAACTGAAGATTAAAATCGACCAAATCCAAAGTACCATATAATCCTTGCTATAATATACATGGGAATAACACTAACTTTTCTTTCTTTCAAAATTTAAATTACTATTCTTTCCGAAAATGGTTAAAATTAGATAAAATACATATACAGGGTGTTCGGCCACCCCTAAAAAAAATTTTAATGGGCGATTCTAGAGGCCAAAATAAGACGAAAATCAAGAATACCAATTTGTTGATGGAGGCTTCATTAAAAAGTTATTAACGTTTAAAGTTCCGGTCGTACTGAATTTTTTTCTCGAAACTGGATAGGATTTCAGAGGCATGTCTATTCACCAAAAATGATTGTAATTGACCCCCGCAACCGAAAATAATTTTTTCAAAACGATTTGAAATTTTTTTTTTTCGTCGAAAAATGTAGACACTTAATTAATTAGATTATCGGTAAGGAATTTTTGTCCCGAAAGTGCGTAGGATTTCGGGGGTATGAGCAATGACCAAAAATGATTGTAATTGACCCTTGCAACCGAAAATAACTTTTTTAGGATGATTTGAAAAAATTTTTTTTCGCCGAAAAATTTCAGCACCTACCCGATTTTTTTTCTCGAGAATGGATAGGAATTCGAAGGTATGTGTATTCACCAAAAATGGTTATAATTGATCCCCGCAACCGAAAATAATTTTTTCAGAATGATTTGAAATTTTTGAATTTAATTGTTAATAACTTTTTAACGAAGCCTCCAACAACAAATTGGTATTCTTGATTTTCGTCTTATTTTGGCCTCTAGAATCCCCCATTAAAATTTTTCCCAGGGGTGGCCGAACACCCTGTATTTATATATTTTTAAAGCAATGACAACTTGTAAAAAATCAAAGAAAAGAAATATTATTGTAGTTTTACAATAACTAGACAATCACAATTTTTATTACACGCGAAACTACATTCATGACATCCAGACAGTTTTAAATACTTTATATATGTATTAATTAAGAAAAGTGAAACCGAATTGGAAGTCATACTTGCTCGATCATATGAACGCGTCGGTAAACGCGTTGTTACGTATTGTTCTCATGTAGCAATAACATTGGTACTTTAGGTTTGTTCGATTTCATCCTCACGTCGTCTGAAAAAAAGATGATGAAACAAAATATACTAGAATTCGATCATCATCACGTTTATATTTTCGACTCATTTTTAACAACTTTCCTGTCATTTTTTGGAAAAGTGTTAGGAACATTTTTTGTTTATTGACAGACTCTCTGAAAGGTTTCATATGAATTTGTCATTTCCAGGCGATACAAAAAATGGGCATTTTTTAACATTCTCTTTTCAGTAAACACAAATTTTCAAGTGTATTCATCCTAGTATGAATATTTAGTATGAGATATTGTAAAATAGTTGTTTTATATTAATTGTAAATATTATAGTTACACACACTAGATCATGCAACGTCGAAAATTATTTAACACTTTGACTGCCACGTCACCCATATATGGGTGACAGGACTTTTAACAGTGGAACTAAAACAATTAATTCTCAAGTTGAAATGTTAAAGAAAATAAATTTTAATAAGCTTCGTAAATTTTAATGTGGTTACAAAAGTAACTACTACGACAACTTTTAAGTTACGTAGTTTACAATTGCCTAAAATCAAAGTTTTGGTCCTGTAAACAATTTTAGGATTTAAAGCCGCGTCTCCACTGCGTCGGCACGGCCGGGCCGTGCCACTGCTATGCACGGCTACGTGACAAAATTATTTCTTTTTCATTCGATTAATAGTGAAACGCAAAATTTCTTTCATAAACGATGTTGATTTTTCTCATTATAACAATTTTTTTATTCAATAAAAAATTAAGATCACCTTGATTTTTTTAGTAAAATTGAATTGTTTGTTTTTTTTCATAAATCGATGCATCTTTGTATCCTTTTGAAAAAAGTATTAGGGGCTTTAGGTCAAAAATTGAATAGGAAAAATTTAGGAAAAATTTTAATGGGCGATTCTAGAGGCCAAACTAAGACGAAAATTAAAAATACCAATTTGTTGATGGAGGCTTCGTTAAAAAGTTATTAACGTTTAAAGTTCCACTTGTACTCAATTTTTTTCTCGAAAATGCGCAAGATTTCGGGGGTATGTCTATTTACCAAAAATTATTGTAATTGACCCCCCAACCGAAAATAATTTTCCCAGAACAATTTGAAATTTTTTAATTTTGTCGAAAAATCTGTCCAACTTCCTAAATTTTTTTCTCGAAAGTGGGTAGGATTTCGAAGGGCATGTCCAATGGCCAAAAATGATTGTGATTGACCTCTCTAGCTAAAAATAATTTTTTTAGAACGATTTGAAATTTTTTTTTCACCGAAACATTTAGGCACCTACCTACCCCCTGTCGATTTTTCTTAAAAATTCGTTTTAATTTTTAGTAATTTTGTTTGACGCTCTACAGACAAGTTGTGCAATACTTTTTTGTAGGTATCCATGAACTCTACTTCCCTCCAAAATTTCAATGAAATATATTCACTATTGTAGGAGTTATGACTGTTTAAAAATTGTATCATTTTTATGGGGTTTTTCTCATTTTGCGGGGTCAAGGAATAACTTCTTGAACATTTTTGGAATTTTCACATATTCTTCACCAAAAACATTAAAATCGCCCAATCCGTTCTGGAGTTATGACATTTTAAAGATTCGCATGATTTCTGGGAAGCATTTCTGGCCTCACATTAGATTTTTGGTAAGGAATTTTTTTTCTCGAAAATGCGTTGGATTTCGGGGGTATGTGTAATGACTAAAAATTATTGTAATCGACTCTTGCAACCGAAAATAATTTTTGTAGAACGATTTCAAATTTTTTAATTAAATTTTTTAATAACTTTTTGATAGGTTTTCGTCAAATTAAATAACGTGCGACAGAAACCGCGAGAACATTCTAGTAAACACGTAACTTCCTTTAATTACCTTTCGTTTGGCGACAATACGTCCTATCTGCTCTCTTACCTCGTAGCCACCTTACGAGACGGACGCATCGCACGTGTACAGTTATTTATCATAGAATGTTAACCAATTATCTATATATGTGTATATGTATATATGTACATTAAATTAAGTTTTCACTCACAATGGTTATGGGCCCAGGCACAAAATAACGAGTGAAGTAAAGAATAGTAAAAATTATAAGAGCACGTGTTGGTAAAAGTGTGAATATCGCTAGTGCATGTGGAAAATAAGAACCAGTTGCATTTAAAATGTCCGGTGAAACAAAAGATGAACTCAATATCACGAAACTCTCCGATGCTAATTACCAGCATGGAAAACAAAAATATCCTGGTACTTCAGAAGAAAACGGTTGCTGGACCACGTGCTGACTGAGAAAAAAACTACCATAAAATTCCACGAATGAAGAGGTAAGAGCACGCCAGATTAATGAAAATAAGGCGTTTGCTGCGATCGGATTAAATATAGAGACCGATCAGCAAATACGTATCGAAAAATATGCGACTGCACACGAAGCGTGGGAAGCACTGAAACAAGTGCATCAACCAAAATCGTACATCCGAATTTTGCATTTGAAAAAGGGGTTTTATCACATAAAAATGCGAGATAATGAAAATATGTCGAGTTATATGTCTAGAGTGAAAGTTGCAATTAGAGATTTGAAAGAAGCCGGTGCGGAAGTAAAGGACAATTACGTTGCATACATGATGTTAGCCGGTCTGCCAGATAGCTACGAGAATCTCAATATGTCCTTAGCCAGCCTACCTGATGACAAAATTACGTCAACCGAAGTCAAGAGAGTCCTACTAGAGGAATATGAAAGAAGGATATCCAGATCGAATCCCACAACTTAACCCTGTAACGAGGCGCTGCACGTAAGTAAAAAAGTTCAAGACAAGAGAGAAACTAATGCAACGAGCTATGGCTTTAGACAGGCACCCACATGTTTCAACTGTAACAGAACTGGACACATTGCTAGCAACTGCCGGGCCACAATGAACAAAAGTAGGTATAGAGGAAACTCCAGGACTCAATATAAACTAGAAGGAAAGGACAGAGATGAAGTATTCCTAGTAAGTCTGAACACAATAAGTTTAGAAGATTCTTGGTTGCTAGACAGCGGTTGCACGCACCACGTTTGCAGAAGAAACGACTGGCTTATAAGCTTTAAACCAATAAATCACGAAGTTGTAAATACCATAGGTGACCCTCGCAAGCAAGGGGGGACGACATTGAAAGCCCAGGGAATAGGAAATATAAAACTAAAAATGACTATTGGGAGTCCTACGAAAACTGTAGAATTGCAGGATGTCTACTATGTGCCAAACATCAGAAGGAATTTAATGTCCGTATCCAGAATTGAACAGAAAGGAAAGGAACTTTTGATAAAGAATGGAATGGCGAAGGTCAGGAGCATCAGAACGAAAGAGATCATGTGCATTGCCCATAGAAGGAACGATCTACACGTAGTGGATACAGAAGTGTGCATGGAAATTGCCCCAACGAACCCAACGACCAGATCTGGCATCGACGGTTCTGTCACGTAAGTAGCGACACGATAAAACGCCTAATTAGAAATAAGAGCGTCATAGGTCTAGACACTAAGGCAAGCAAATACACTTGTGATGCGTGCGATATTGGAAAAGCTACTAAAGCCCCCTGTAAAAGGATAAACGGCAGGCAATCGAAGAATATCTGTGAGTTAATTCACTCAGACGTGTGTGGACCCATGCCAGAGAGCTCTATGGATGGAAACAGATATTTTATAACCTTTACAGACTATTTTTCTAGATATATTAACATTACATGTACAAAATCCAAAGATGAAGTTAAGAGATGCATACAAGAATACATTGCCCGAGTGACAATGGGTTAGAGTACTGTAATAAAGAATTAGACAAATTTTTCAGAGGTCTAGGCATCAAGCACGAGAGATCAAACGTGGAAACTCCCCAAATGAATGGTGTCGCAGAACGAATTAACAAGACATTACTAGACCTGACTAGACCTATGTTGAAATCCGCGCGTCTACAACAAAAATTTTGGACAGAAACAGTATCAACAGCAGCGTATATCAAAAATCGAGTATGTCACTCGACCATGAACGATGAAGTCTCGCTAGCAGTATGGAATAACCGAGGGCCGAGTGTCCATCACTTGAAGGTCTACGGATGTTTGGCTTTCGCCCATTTACCGCAGCAAGGAAGGAAGAAATTAGATGATCGAGCTATGGCATGCGTTTTAATCGGTTACTCTGAACAGACGCGTGGGTATAGACTATGGTGGCTGCAAGGAAATGAAATGATAATCACCAAACACGTTAGATTTGCAGAGAACAAGATTGGATACGAATGGATACAAAACAAGGATACAAACACTTGGAACACCGGAGGATGGTTAGATAGTAGCGAATCCGAAGCAGAGAGCACCACGCACGAACACACACCCGAAGAGATCCCAAGCCAGACTGAACGAGAAGAAGAACCAGAGCAGTCAAATAAAAGGTCAGTGGAGGCGCGAGCCAGGCGCCCAGGGTCCAAGAAGATCATAAGAAATCCGTACGGACGGAAAGGTAAGCCAAAGACAGTACTCAGTAATGATGAAAAAGAAAGTTCTGCAGTAGAAAGTGACGTGGAAGCTAATTTTCTGCAAATAATTGAGCCACGAAATGTTGAGGAAGCCCTAAGGTCCCCGCAAGCCATATAGTGAAAGAACGCAATCAAGGAAAAGCTAGACAGTTTATCCAGCAGAAAAACTTGAGAAGTCGTCAAACTTCCAGGAGGAAAGAAATGCATAGGTTGCAAATGGGTGTTCAAATTGAAAAAAGACGTGAACAGACGAATTCAAAGATACAAGGCGAAACTTGTAGCCCAAGGTTTTTCCAAACAAAAGGGATTAGAGTACAACGAAACGTATTCACCAGTGGCCAGTTTCTCCGTGATCAGAATAATGCTAGCGATAACAGTGAACTTCCAATGGCACACAAGGCATATACTAGATATTAAATGTGTGTACCTATACGGAGAGTTAGAAGAGGAAATATTCATGAAGTTACCGCCGTTGTGCAACAGTAAAGAAGAAGGATCTGTAGCAAAATTGTTAAGACCGATATATGGATTAAAACAATCCGGAAGGAGTTGGAACAAGGAATTGGATCGCTTCTTGATCAAACAGGAATTCAAGAGACTAAAATCCTCAGGATGTACATACGTAAATGGGCATTGGACGGTTGTAGTTATATATGTTGATGATATCTTTGTTTTCAAGGACTTAGGCGAAATAAGTCACGCTTTAGATGTGAGGATAGATAGCAACAACGATGGAAGTATTTCATTGTCACACAAAAATTACGTTGAAACAATCCTAAAGGAATATAATATGGCTGACTGTCGCGGAGCAGCCACACCATTGGAACCAGGAACGAGACTTTCAAAAGAAGATGCCCCACAAACGCCAGAAGAGAAAGAGAGAATGTCAAAGGTACCATACAGAAAACTTATTGGGAAACTAATGCATTTAGTTTGGCACACTAGGTCAGACATATTACATGCAATAACAAAACTGTCTCAGTACAATGTTGATCCTGAAATAATACACTGGTGTCAAACCAAGCATGTATTGCGCTACCTAAACAAGACCAAAGACTTAGGATTAAGGTATTACGCAAGTAAGAAGCCAAAAGTAAAAATATACTCGGACGCAGATTGGGCAGGTGACGTCGACGACAGGCACTCCTATTCTAGCATGATAGTGAAAATAGGAGAAAACGCGGTGCAATAGTATTCGTCAAAACAAAGATGCGTATTGACATCCACGATGGAAGCGGAATACATAGCTTTGTCCCGAGGCGCCCGAGAAGCAACATGGATGCAAATGATGTTGAAAGAATTAGACTTATTTGGATTTTTGATTTCAGACAGTATCGAAATTTAAAACAAGGTAGAAAAGAACAAAACCAAACACATCGATGTCGCCTATCATGTGGTACGAGAAAAGGTCGAGGAAGGTGTAATAAACGTTCTCTACATCGCCACAGACGAAAATCTACCAGACATAATGACAAAGGGATAGATGGTTTGCGTCAAATTGAATAGCGCGCGACAGAAACCTCGAGAACATTCTAGTAAACACGTAACTTCCATTAATTACCTTCCGTTTGGCGACAATACGTCCTACTTGCTCTCTTACCTCGTGGCCGCCTTACGAGACGGACGCATTGCACGAATACAGTTATTTATCATAGAATGTTAACCAATTATCTATATACAGGGTGTTCGGCCACCCTTGGGAAAAATGTTAATGGGGGATTCTAGATGCCAAAATAAGACGAAAATCAAGAATAACAATTTGTTGATGGAGGCTTCGTCAAAAAGTTATTAACGTTTAAAATTCCGGTCGTACTGAATTTTTTTCTCGAAACTGGATAGGATTTCAGAGGCATGTCTATTCACCAAAAATGATTGTAATTGACCCCCTGCAATCGAAAATAATTTTTTCAAAGCGATTTGAAATTTTTGAATTTAATTGTTAATAACTTTTTAACAAAGTCTCAATTAACAAATTAGTATTCTTGATCTTCGTCTTGCTTTGGCCTCTAGAATCTCCCAATAAATTTTTTCTGAACAGATGTTGAACACACTGTATAATGCAGGAAATTACTACAATATCAGAAGTACCAATACTTTTTGACATGATATTTTTGAATTAAATTAGCGTATTATTGAGAATATTTACTTTTCATCTAATATAGGAACATTTTTGTACAATTGAACGCACTTTATTGTTGATGTTTCCTTTGTTCAAAAGAACTTCGTTATTTTCAACCACAGGGTGCCAATAAATTATCACGGTACTGTATATATTATTTTTCTTAATCCAGACCTAAACCATCGCGATGTATCGGTCGAGCCACTGCCCTTGTCCGAATCCATGATCTCGCTCGCCGCTCGTAACAAACCAAAGAAAATATATTTAACGTTAAAAAATAGTGTAAAAGTTTTAAAGTTTTCTAAAACAACAACGAGACTGTTATCAACATTAATTTTTATTTTATTACCCCTTATTTGATAATAAAAAATATTTTTCATGAAAATTTTTGTGATTGATTCAATTTCGCTACTTACTGTATATCGGTGTTTTAAACATAAATTGTGATATGGTAATATCAATTTTCAATTAATTTTACTATCTTCAGATAATACCGTAACAATATCAATACTTACAAAAATCAACACATAAAAATAGCCACTAATGACCAGACAAATCATATTAGATCGTACGCGTACTCGATGAATTATCAATGTAGGTTGTCCCGATAACAAAGACGTGCATGATAAAATTTTATCTCACAACTACGTTTCATTTTCTTATCTAGAATGATCATACTGCCGCTTGTACCACCAGTTATCGGGCATAAGTAATCATTTAAATCAACTGTGCAAAATAAATGTTAGACGAATCAGAATTAATTTCTAAACAGGTTAACATATGTTTAATACAAAATAATTCAAATATTCCTTCAACTAATAATCTGTTCTAAACTTAAAACATCGTGTGAATATAAACAGAACATTCTTACAGCTACTCACACGATCAATCATATATTAATTACTATATTAATCGGTACTAATTTTCAAAACACAATAATACACTTGTAATACGAAATAATAATATTCATTGGATCAACAATCTATTATAGTTTAAATAACGCGCTTCTATTAACAGAGTATTGCTCATATTTCAAACACTTGTCGTATCTTGGTGACATGTAACGGAATTCATTTTAAAAAATTTGACGGTGCCACTTATCTCATAAAAAAAGTATTGTGTGTATTGCATCAACAAATTATTTTAATATATAGGCGGCTTAACCAGTCAAAATGAGTAGAATGTAAACAAAAATCGAGGTTCTATCGAATCGAACACCACGGTTTATTGATAAATATTTATTTATTCTATAATCTTATATTAGTAATTCGGACCTTACGACAAACAGAATTATATTGTGGAACAATGCAAGTAAATAAACTCATGAGTTTTTAGTTTATAATCAAAAATACTGGAATACTGTCTGAGTTATATGTATACGAACCGTAGTCTATATTTGTTTCTGTTTCATCATAAGCACTAGAAACATTGTCAACAACTTAAAGAGGTTGGATATTTAAACTAATTCGTCTTCAACAAAAACGCTGGAGGAACTTTCAAGCGTAGAAAAAATAACAAAAACAAGAACATATTGATGCAGTTTTTCCTATTCGAGAGATTAAATTACAACAAAATTAATAGATGTATCCATGTACAATAACCGAAATAATGATAGATTCACTATTCATATTTGTATGTAGTACTTTTTTCCGTATCGCAACGGTATGTTCCAACATTCTTTGTAACAAATACTTCAGTTTAAACAGCATTCATTTTGAATTCAAATTGTTGACTATAAATAAAAAATATAGAGGGTTTGGAGCGAAATAATTTTAGGTTCAAGGTGAATTTTCTTCTTTTAAATATTTTTCAAATATTTATGATTTCTGAATTAATTTGAGGTTAGATTTGCGCTATAAATGCTTCCGTATCATAATGAAGTGTGGAAATCGTTAAAATAACATTTTTAGTTATTCATTAAAATAACATTTTTAGAGGTAAATGCAAATATTTATAATTTTTGAGTTAATTTGAGGTTAAGTTTGCACTATAAACGCTTCCGTACCATAATGGAGTGTGGAAAATCGTTAAACGAAACGATACAGAAAAGAGGAATGTTACATATAGTGGGTATAAGTGTGTGTGTGTGTTACTGTCGTGACGAATGTACTGGAGTGTTGCATCATTCGGCGTGTTACAGTTACAAAATTAAGCATACACCTATGTTGGTAATGAAAATTGATAAAATAAATACTAACACATACACTGACTACGAACACAATATATATTTTATTTATATACTTTAACAAATAACTCGTAAAAGATATTTAAATAAAATGAAGTATTTGTTTATTTATTTTAAGTATACGAGAGGTCGCTCCTTTCTACCAAATGACTGTGATTTTGGGTTGATAGAAATGAAAATAAAAAAAGCAAATTACTTATACAACCCTGAGCATTATTATAAATTGTTAGAAAAGTGTAGAAGAAGAAATACATTTTCGGTAAAACGAATGTCACAGCCAGATTTTGTTTCAACGAAACCACTAGAAGAGTCAACGACAAGAAAAGTAAAAAATACCGCGGGCAAATCTGTCTCTTGGCTGCAAATTCAATGGATGAGATTCTTGAAACATGAACCTTATAAGATGTTCTATAAAACTTTTTTAGATGATTCTAAATACCAAATTTTGGATCTTTCATTTAAAAGAGGAAGACCAAAAATATACGGAAGTATTAAATTACTTCCATTATACACCACCGTTAAACCAGTAACGGAAGAAAAACATAAAGATATTATGTGTTTACTACCATACATCCCTCCAGTCTTTCAGGAACATTTTAAGAATCTTAAAAACTCATAATGATAAAAGCCTAAAATGATAAAAATGGATTACTTTTTAAAAATAATTAATAAATGTTCATGAATTATTTCATTAAAATTATTGTTTCTAATAAAACTCATAGTTTTTTATTGTTTTAAGTCATTTATAGGACATTCAGTTAATTTTGAAAATGGTCTAAGTTGTTACATATCACTCATGTATGGGACCGAAACGTTTGGTAGCTTGGGCGTTGGCCCGATGATCTAGCGTACAACCCCCAGACAGGGTTGACTCATGCCGCATGTGAGCACCAGACCCAATTTTTATTGCCTTATGTAGTAATACCCTATCACTGTACAGAGCAATTTCGAGTATGTAAGGGCCGAGGTTTCTGACTTGAAGAGCTCAGTTTTTCTAAAACTCTCGACACAATGTTACTTTAACACTCGAGGCAAGAATGGGCTACAATCCCCATCAAGCAACGTACCTACCTTAGTGGTTTTATCAGTGAGTGCACACTAGACTAATCGAGAAGTAGCTCCCACGAACACGCCGCGTAAAAGCCGACATAGAACTTTCGCCGTAAGTCAACCTAGCAATAGTACTAGTTCAAATAATCGACAATATATTCAAGTAGTTATCCTCATTTGCATTATTCACTTACTACAACCCTGAATCCTATTGGCAGTAAGACTAGGGGTATCTCACGAACCCGGTTGTTGACTAGCATTTTATTCCAAATCCATCGGTACGTAACATTTTATAATTGCCTCTTACATGTTACATATCGCTCATGTATGGGACTGAAACGTTTGGTGGCTTGGGCGTTGGCCCGATCATCTAGCGTACAACCCCTCGAACGGGGTTTGACTCATACCGTATGTGAACACCCGGCCCAATTTTCATTGCCTTATATGGTAATGCTCCGCCACTGTAAGGGCTCAATTCATAGTATATAAGGACCGCGTTTTCTCACTCGGGGAGCTCAGTTTTTCTCAAAACCTCTCGAGACGACGTCACTTTGACACTCGAAGTAAGATGGGGCTATAATCCCCTTCGAGTAACTATTCACCCTAGCGGTTTTAATTGTGTGTTCAATCGACTAATCGAGTAATAGCTCCCGCGAACGCGCCGCGTAAAAGCCGATTTATAACTCTCGCCGTCGTGGCAATCTAGCAATAGTACCAGTTCTGTTAATATACCACTGTACTTGAGCATCGTATAGAATATATTTAAGCTGTTATCCTGACTTGCATTATTCAATTAATACAACCCTGAACCTTATTAACAGTAAGACGAAGGGTATCTCACGAACCCGGTACACCTTTACCGCTTGAGGTGTACCATTACGACAGAGCAAGATCCTAAAACTTCCTAAAAAACCTACGTGACTCCCAGGGTATAAAGCCCCTGGTTCGTCCACTCCTTCTATCGGCTCTCAGGGTATAGAGCCTCTGGTTCATCCGTGAAACCATACATTTTCCTTATGAATCTAACCCCATGGCTCCCAGGGTATAGAGCCCCTGGTTCGTCCGGAACTCCTTTCTCTTTCCTAACCCAGACCTAAAACCACCGGTCGAGCACTGCCCTCGTGAAACAAACTTTAAAAACAATATTTTCGTATGAAATTCACACAAAAATTCATATTCATAATAAGTTTCCATTAATCAAGACTAATAAAAGTCTAAATTAAAATGTTGTATAATATAAAAATATTTTTTAATTTATTCAAATGCAATTCATTAAATATCTCGAAACAAGAAATATATGACTTAGACCACTTTCTTAATTATGGGCACATATGTAAGCTCAAACGAATTAGAAAAATGGAGTTTGGTTACTTTTTGAACAGACCTCGTAATAGTGAAGTTCAGTGGCATGGAAAACTTTTCTTCAAAATGAAGGTTAGACAAGCCCGCAAGATCACCAATGGAGAAAAGCGATATATTGAAAAAATAATCAATCGTAATAGAGGATTTGTCTGCACCAAAAATTTCAGCGGAAATTAATGAAAACAGAGTAGACCCTACTAACGTTACAACAGTAAAGGAACGATTGCTAAAAAGCAGGTTTATGACGAGGTATACCAAAAATATCACTATTAAAACTAAAAAATAAAAAGAAAGAACTCGAATAGACTAAGGAATTCTGCAACATACGACGTACTTTTTTTCGTCGAAAATCTAATAAAAAATATATTGTAGACTGTATACTGCCTATAAATAACTATAAAGATGGGTCAATGATGATTTGTGGTTGTTTTGATAGTGACAGTGTAGGAAATATAATTAAAGTGGAAGAAATAATGCGAAGAGAACAATATTTGGATATTTAACAAAAACACGCATGATACCATCAGGAAAAGGACTTTATCTAAAATTGTTAGATGTCTGGAAACTTATGGCTGAAAGTGTACATGAGTCAGAGTAATTAAAAATATATACAGGGTGTTCGGCCACCCCTGGGAAAAATTTTAATAAGGGATTCTAGAGGCAAAAATAAGACGAAAATCAAGAATAACAATTTGTTGATGGAGGCTTCGTTAAAAAGTTATTAACGTTTAAAATTCCGACCGTACTGAATTTTTTTCTCGAAAATGCGCAAGATTTCGGGGGTATGTCTATTCACCAAAAATGATTGTAATTGACCCCTACAACCGAAAATAATTTTTCCAAAACGATTTGAAATTTTTTTTTTTTGTCAATCACCTAATTAGATTTTCGGTAAGAAATTTTTTTCTCGAAAGTGCGTAGGATTTCGGGGGTATGTGTAATGACCAAAAATGATTATAATTGACCTCCTCAACCGAAAATAATTTTTTTAGAACGATTTGAAAAATTTTTTTTCGTCGAAAAATTTCAGCATCTATCCGATTTTTTTTCTCGAAAGTAGATAGGATTTCGGAGGTATGTGTATTCACCAAAAATGATTGTAATTGACCCCCGCAACCGAAAATAATTTTTCCAGAACGATTTGAAATTTTTGAATTTAATTGTTAATAATTTTTTAACGAAGCCTCCATCAACAAATTGGTATTCTTGATTTTCGCTTTATTTTGGCCTCTAGAATCTCCCATTAAAATTTTTCCCAGGAGTGGCCGAACACCCTGTATAGTAAAGAATGAAAGAGAAATCTCTGTAATAAATTTCATTGCAGTTTTTAATATCGAAAGATGGCGTGACAAAAGTATGTGGGCAAGTATGGAAACCTGGCGAACAAGGAAATGCGGCAAGAATGGATGGCAGAGAGAAATAACCTCCGGTAAGACCGTATGGTCATAAAATTAGTTAAAAAAGTCCCGCGTATTAGTACACAAAAAATTATAAAACAATTTTTATTACCAAACTAATGTCTATATCTAGACAAAATCTGAAATAAATGAAGTTGATTTTCACAGTCGCATATTGTGGAAGAAACCGTAAAACTATGTATTTTGGAAGTACATACACCAAAGCGTTTTTCAAGGATTATTCAGTTCACGAGTAATGTCATTAAGCAATCATAGGGATCAGGCATTAAACTTGCGTTTTTTTTTCTGCGACCATGATGTCCATTCGTCACGCACAATCATACCATTCATTCTGAGTATAGACATTCAAGGGCCATATGATGTACCAATTTGCTATCTACATTAATTATATATTCTGTATTAAATATATTTTTCGATTCATTCAAATAAACATGAGTTTTGTACTGAATAACCCTAACAGTTTTTACCAAAGAATATTACAATAAATTCATGTGTCATTTTAGAAGTCTACCATTTAAAACGATGAGTCGAAAGTTGAACTGCGTTCAAATAGAAGAAAAAAATACGCAAGAAGACTGAAGAATGAAACTATACATGAAAATTAATAATATCCACTATCAAATACAGAGGTGGTTCTAATTTGATACAGGGTTGCTTTAATGACGTACATGTGTGAAATTGATCAATTATTGAAGTCAAATTGATTGCAGTAAAACACATAAAGTTGTTGAAAGAGTATTTATTTTCTTCTATAGAAAAATTCAGAAATAATAGAGCGTATGTATTTCAACATAACAACGACCCCAAACATACCACGAAAATTGGCCACATCAATGTCCTGATTTGAACCTAATAGAATACTTATGGGATGAGTTGAAAAAAAACATAGAAATAATAAGATTGATAGACAAAACTACAATTTATAAAAGTATTAAACAAATACGTGGACGGAAAATACTCCAGACCATTTAGAAAAGCTAATAAATAGTATGTCGAAACGGCTGTTAGAAGTAACAAAAACAAAGGGATACTTCTTATCAAAGAATACTTCTTATTAACCATGACATTATTTCAAATTCTATTGTAGTTTATAGTAATATTATTTAATTCTAAGTAGCGTTAACATAATTTCCAAAATCAATAAATCAGGAAATTTTTGTTAATTTTATTATTGTTTCGTTATGGAAGGGAAATATTTATGATATCAGCACTATAAACTTGATAAATATAGTTCTGTTATCAAAATTTATTGTATTTATTTCTACTATGAATTTATTTCATTAACTTGTTAAACATATTAACGTCAACGTAAATATTGATGCGAATGTATCATTTTACTCTATGGAATCATGTCGTACGATAAGATTTCGTATTTCTCTCAACAAACGCTACTATATTGTGAATTAAAAAATACAAAGTATTGTTTAAAAAAAATTAATTTGACTTAGATATCTCTCACAGTACAATACGTATAAGAAAATTATTTGAACAACTTTTGTAAGAACATTTTTTTAATAATTTTAAATCCTCACGAGATATTCCACCGTTTTCAGTTCAACGGATCATTTTGTAAATTATATGTATGTATTTTCATAATACAACAATCTGTACTTAATAAAGAAAACTTTTAAATGTTGCGAAATTGTCGACCGAATACTATTATTTTTTTATTCACGCGATCCGACGCGCGTAACTTAATTGTTTCGTTTAAAGCATTTATCGTATGATCGGTGACATAATAATTCTGCGCTGCAAATCATTATAATAACGTCATCCAGTATTTTAGACACACGACAACAAGAAACGTGCCGTGAAAAAGGAGTAGTACAAAGCAAGCAACGAGTACCGAGTATCTTCATTAAGCACAAATCATTATCACCAAATGTACAATTACAGATTACTCGCTTCAAGTACACAATTGATCGAAACTATAACTACAATTCACTTTTCGCTCGTTTATACTCATGGTTACAATTACTGCTTTTTTTCTTTTACAGAATTACATAACAATACATGAAAAATGAAGTTCTAAAAACAAGTTTTGCAATATCTACATAAACAGAAAAACAATTACGAACCTTTTTAAGAAACATGCTGTCCCAAGGTTGGGCAGAAGTACAAGTTCGATCACAAAAAATTCATATATTTATAAAATAATTATAACGTAAATTATCCTTAAAAATTAGTTGATGTAAAACGGTGAATTAGTTGACAAATTCTCGTTTTCGTACTTCTTATAAGTTCTTTTATCAAGGTCGATTTCTATCCACGAGTTAATAATTGATATTTTTAGTGCCCTGAGTGTAAAATATTTTGTATCATTTCAATATTTTCAATAGGTTTTTTATCCGGTGAACATTCTGGCTACATTAAACTTGAAATCTTTGACTGGGAACGAAAAATTCTTTTATAATATGTTCCTACACAATCTTGCGAACAAAAAATATAATATCCATTTTGTCCGGAAATGATGGGAAAATTATATAAATGCATTCAAACCACCGATTAGAATGTGGTTGCAATTTATTGAGTATTTTTCTTCTTTTTTTTTTAAGAATTTTTCTTAAGGTTTTTTCTTTTCAGATGGTGGTATCGAATCTATACAGACCCCAATCAGTGTACACTCATATACGTTCATAACAGAAACAATAACACTCACATAACAATAGGAATCAAAAATAAAATAAATGCATATAAAAAATCATTTACACCAATCTGACAAAAAATGTTTGGAATAAAAGCTAATGAATATTTCGAGGAGAACAAAGTGCAATAATAAAAATTTCGAAAATTTTGTTATTTGATAAAAAGCTTTAGCAATGATCTTAAATTTTTGAATGAATTTTACCTTAGAAATTCACGGTAATTGAAAAAATAATTTTCTTACGCGTTAATGAAATGTCCCCGTTAAATTTTTATCTCTAAATTTTTAACTCTAGAATCGGATAATACGTGCATGCAATGCCATAGATTCACAAAGTTTATTGTTTGCTACATGTAACAATTCAATGAGAAGAACAGAACATTATGTCGCAGAAGGCGGAATGCAATTAAAACATTTATTGAAATAAGGTTAACCATTATCTAATTTAATGATTAATTTAATTATTTAACCACTATGTATTTGTTAAAAAATTGTAAAATTGTTATTTTAATTACAACTTTCATTTTTGTTTTCGCTTTGCAAGAGATATTATTGTCATATCATCGACAAGGTAAATACAAATATATGTTCTGTTTATACCAAATAAAACCTTATCTTGCTTTGGCTTTAAAGTATTAATACTTATTCATCTCCTACAAAATTTTTCGAAATTTTTATTATTGCACTTTGTTCTTCTCGAAGTACTCATTAAATTTTGTTTCAAATATTTTATTGCCCGATTAGTATAAATGCGAGGGTATTTAGCTGATAAATAACTCTTCAGTAAAAATAATGGTTAATTGGTGCAATCTTTAGAGCTTCTTAGATAATTTCTTTAAGAATGTATTACCGAAGGAAATGTGGATATAATAACAAAATAAGTGTGCAATAATCGCAGATGTTGTATTATACATTTATATAAATTTATTAATTTAATTAATTTATTAATTTAATTAATTTATTGATTATACATAATACAATTTTTTTAATATTTTCAGGTTTTCCTATTTTATTTTTTTCCTGTTTAATGAGAATGAATGAGCTGACTGGACTTCTAATAATAAACATGAGCAATGCGTGACTGCGATACTATGAGAATGCATACGTTTAAAATTACATGTAATATAATTCTTTCTTCTTCACGTTTTGCGAATCATAATATAGAAAAAAAACTTTTCTTTATTTTCATTATAATAGTAATAATTGGTGGTTGGAAATCGGTTACATTGTGGACGAGCGTGTGCCAGTTTTGAGACAATTACACAACTTGTTTTATCCAAATATCACTAAAGTGCATGAGTAATTTTTTGAATTACTATAACAATATGTTAATATTTATTATTTATCTTAGTTATTATTAATTTTTTAAGAGAAATCGACATAAATATGTTATTTGCAAAAAATAATAATGGTGAAAACGAAAAAAAAAAGAAATAAAATTCAATGTCAGAAAAAAAGTCACTTAATGTAAATAGTTTAATAACGACATACAGGGTGTTCGGGAACAATTTTAATGAGAGATTCTAGAGGCCAAAATAAGACGAAAATCAACAATATCAATTTCTTGACTGAGGCTCCGTTAAAAAGTTATTAAAAAATTTCAAATCATTCTGAAAAAATTATTTTTGGTTGCAGGGGTCAATTACAATCATTTTGGTGAATACACATACCTCCGAAATCCTACCCACTTTCGAGAAAAAAATTCGGGTAGGTGCCTAAATTTTTCGGGGGGAAAAAGCGTAGGAATTTCATATATTTTATTTCTTTTTAATAAATTGTATTACTACATTACCCATGTTGTATTTATTAAAAATGAAAAATAAATTTTAAAGAAAAATCGACATGGAGTAGGTGCAGAAATTTTTCAGCGGAATTGAAAAATTAACGAAAATCTAATATGGGGCCAGAAATGCTACCCTGAAGTTTCATGCTTGTCTTTAAAATGTCATAACTTGTGAACAGATTGGATGGTTCTAATGTTTCAAGCGGCAAACAATGCGTATTTTAATGAAGAATATGTAGAAATTCTAAGAATATTGAAAAAGTTATTCCTTGATCCCATCAAGTTGGAAAACCCCTATAAAAATGGTTCAATTTTCAAACAGCTATAACTCCTGCAATACTGAATATATTACAATGAAACTTTTTTGGGGAGTAGAGCTCATGGATACCTACAAAAAAAGTATTAGACAACTTTTCTGTAGAGCGTTAAACGAAATTACTAAAAATCAAAAACGAATTGTTAAGAAAAATTGACAGGGAGTAGGTGCCTAAATTTTTCGACGAAAAAAAAAATTTCAAATCATTTTGAAAAAATTATTTTTAATTTCAGATGTCAATTACAATCATTTTTGGTGAATAGACATACCCCCAATATCCTGCGCATTTTCAAGAAAAAAATTAAGTACGGGCAAAACTTTAAACGTTAATAACTTTTTAACGAAGTATCCATCAACAAATTGGTATTCTTGATTTACGTCTTATTTTGGCCTCTAGAATCCACCATTATAATTTTTCCCAGGGGTGGCCGAACACCCTGTATATTACTTAAAAACGTAAAAGTGTATAATTGTACATAATCTTTAAAAAAGATTTTTTTTATTGTTGCATCGTAATCTACTCATCGAGAAAGTAAAATGTTTTATATGTTATAGATAATGTTACATGTATAATAATTTTTAAATTTGAGAAGAACGTTAAAATGAACTTCTCCGCGGTGATGTTAGTCTTATAACCCATTTAATATATTACATCGTTTATAAATATACATAAGTAGTTGAAAAAAACGAAATATAGATCGGAGGGCAATAAACTAATTAATTTAAAACCTAGACACAAAAGACGGAGAAGAAAAGAGAGAAAAAGACAATAGAGGTTAGAAAACGAACACAAACATAGAGAACTCCGTCAAAATATTAGAATAACGAGAAGCAGGCCGTAATAAGGTACATTAATAAATAAGATATCAAAAAAAGACGTTAAACAAACAACTTTAAATATATTCAAAGACAACACAACCACCAACAGATGAAACGAACAATTAGAAACTTTTAATACAGATGTATTAGATATGCTACTACAGAAAATGAATACAATAGGAAATGAATTAGAAAGTATAAAAGAAGAAATGAAAAAAACAAGGGAGGAAAGCTTAGAAATATTAAAGGAAACTGAAGAAAACAAGAAAAGAGAAGAGAGGAAAAATAACATTGTCATTAAAGGAATACAAAGAAAAGACAAAGTGGAAGAGGCAACAAAGAACTTCTTAAAAAAGAAAATGAAGTGGAAGTAAATAAAAAAATACTAAAAGGGGAGAAAATATACATATACATGTCATATACATGTATAGACGATGACCTTACGTATGAATAAAAAAATATCTATGTACACAATGGAACAAAGGAAACAAAGTAAACGAGAAGGAATAGAATACCAAAGAATACATATAAATAATGAACTACTGATATGGGGAAAAAATAAAGGTTTTGTCAAAAAATAATTATTTCAGGCACATACATACGGAAGAAACAAACAACAGGATATTGTTGTTCGTATTTTGGAATGTATACGGAATTGCAAACGTATATAACATTAGTATAAAAGATTATAACGAATACCTTAAAAAAATATACAATTATAGGTTTCTGTGAAGTGTTTAAAAGGGAAAAACAAATACAACTGCCAGTGTACCTACTTGAATTTAAATATATAACAAGGAAAGCAACTAGAGAGAAATTATTAGAAAGAGCAAGTGGTGGTTTGAGTATTCTATACATATAAACTAGATAGGTATAGTCGAAGTAACCCAAATACTAGGTATAACGGAAACATGGATATGCATAAAAATTAAAATATACCAAAGAGAATATATAGCCTGTAATTAAATAACAGGAAAGGACGCAGAACGTCGTAGATTGAAACATTGAGAGAAATTCTAGGGGAAATCAAGGAAAAGTCTGAAACACCTAGAATAATAGGTGGCGACTTCAAAATAAATAAAAAAAGTAAGCTGTTTTATGTGCCATAATGAAAGAACTAGGCCTTATGATTCTAAACGGGAAAAGCAACTCAGACAAAAGTGGTAACTATGCATTCATAGACACAAAGAGCTCGACCATAATAGATATGATCTGGATAAGCATAAATATAATGTCGCATATAGTAGATTTTGATATAATAGAAATAGGTACCTCAGATCGTCTACGACTCAAGTTAAAAACAAGAAAAGAAGTAAACCTAGAAAAAACAGAAAGGCAATCAACCGAAGAAAAATTAGTATGAAAAGACAACAAAATAGGACAATAGCAAAAACTACTGACAAACCAGGAAGTCGAAACTGAAACACTTGTTGAAACTCTGAACAGCAACATAATTACCAAAATATTAGAGTCAGTATATTAACTAGGAATGACAAAACACCAAACGATAAACCGAGTACAAAACAAAATTCTTAAACCATGGTGCTACTGGGAGTACTAGAAAACAAGAAAAGATTTAAAGTGCAAATTAAAAATGTTCAAAAAAAGTGAAAATGATTACACAAGAACGATAAGAATAAAAGAGTATCACATGCAGATAGAACAAATCATAATGAACACAATAAAAGAGTAATAAAGAGAATAAATTACAGGAAAGTTCCGAAAAATAAAATACAAAAGGAAGAGTGGGAAATATTCTACACAGAACTATATGATCAAATTACAAACCTAAACTATTAGCTAATTAACGTGAGACACCTCTTCCTGGGCAAAGATAGATTTTACAGAGCTACAAGGAGCCCTAAAGAAATTTAAAATGAATAAAACTAAAGGACCAGGCAAAAGCATTAACGAATCTTATTAAATATTTTGGTGGGATTTACACGATCGTTTGATCAGCAAGCCTTAGTTTGTATTTGCCGTGGTATGCCGATTAATATGTTCAGGTAAGAAACCAGAGTTGTATGTTTGATGAGTTGTATATTTGAGAATTTCCACTTGAAAGTTCGATTTATGAATCTATACATTGTTTACAAAGTTGGTACCTTAAATGCTAAAAGGAACTAGTAGGATGCGACCAATCAGATTCGTCAATGTCTGTGATTGGCATGCTGCTACCTTCGATTTTCATAGCAAAAGCGATGGTCAGGTGATCAGTCCCGAACGGAAAAAACCTCTGCTACAAATACCGGGCTAGGGAAGCGCAGAACCGCGGGTTTATGGCAGGGTGATGGATTGAGTAGCAACCCTCATTCGAATTGCCGGTAATGGCTTTATTATTTTAATTGCTTAACTGCCTAACTGTCTGCAATTGGATTGCCTGGTACGAAATGAGGCGCAAAGGAATTGATTTTTACAGAGGCAGGTATTGAAAACCTAACACATTTACCACAAAAAACTAGAAGTACACTTATGGTACTTCTAAACAGAGATTTACACAAAGGCGAAAGTTTAGTTTTGAAAGTTTCTTCGAGCTGGGCAAATGCCAATACAGAGATGCTATGTAAGATGGCAACAAATAGGTTCCTAATAATTACAGAAACATTACCCTAGCTAAAAGCATACAAACATCTTTACGCCAATACTGGATAAAAGAATTAATATGTGGTGTGAGAATAACGACATATAGTCTGTTTGTTAAGAGCGTGGACGCGATAAATCAGAAAAAAATAATTTTCTTCATAAAAAATTGTGTACAAATCGCAAATATATTTAAAAATTTAATACGAATTTATTTAATAATGGGTCCAATCTCCCCCATTACCGATTATCTCTTCACAACGTTTAATATGATGTAGCCAAAAATCTCCATATCTTGCGAATTTTTTTACTTAATGATTTGACTGTCAAACAGCGTTCTCCTCGAAGTTTATATATGTATATTTCATTACAGACCAAACATTTTCAGAAAGACTCATCGTTAAATACGACATCGCTCCAATCGTGGTCAAGATTCTCGTGTACCCACGCCAGTCGTTCTTCACATTGCTGTGTTGAAAGCAACGATTTAACACAAATTGTACTTCGCTATGAAACATTATTTGCTTGTAAACAGATACTTGGAAAAAAGATGGACGATCGCTTTGTTTTGCTTTTTTGTAATTACCCTCTCTGATCCTCGATCATCGACATTCTTATTGCCTTTATATCGTTGTACTAAGTTATTGCCAAATTCGCAAGATTTGTGCGTATATTTTGCTGCACTTCTAACACTCATTTTTAGCCCTTTTGGACGACAGCACAATAAGACCGCTCCAAATTGTTTAGCATGTATGTCACTCGTATTCGAAAACAACTGTATATCGCATTGACACGATTGAAACTGAAGGACTCGAGTGAACGTGTATCGAAAGAAACTGCAAGTGTTTAAACTAACACAATGTTCCTCTCATTAGGTATCAAGTTTCGGAAATATCGCGACCACGCTCTTACTGAACAGACTGTAATGCCCACAATACGCGGTATTTAGGGCAAAATCCTTAGAGACAAAAACTGGAGAAAACTACTTATAATTAGGATAGGACAAGAACACGAAATATGGGAATTAGTGAGATATACTAGTGAGATAAAAGAATGTATAAAACTAAGGGCATTCGCTCTGGGAGAATAATAGGGAATCTATAAGTATATTAATATAAATAATAACACATAGTGGAGTAAGGACAAAATAGATGTAAAATATAAAATGTAAAAATGTAACTATACACGTGTCGTTTATACATTATAAAAAAGATTATACTAGGTGTAATGCCTTAACATAATAATAAACAATACAATACAATAATTACTAAATTCGTCATATCATAGTGCGTCACCTAAGGCTGGAATGAAAAATATTTTTGAAACTGCCGGTTATATTAAAGAAAGCTTCAGCTTATTTGGTGTAATGAAAGGGTAGATGACATTTTTAATTTAAGCCTGTTTTGTTAAATGAAACCATATATATTTTAATACACTAATTGATTCAGCTTATCATTATTTATAAAAAATAAAGCTATCTAGCTGTACCAAAAAATCTTTATTTTGGAAGATATATTAATTTAAACAATGCGGAGTACTAGTACAACCGCATCTATGTTATACAATTGATTATTATTGAATCGTATAAGAATATCACTCCTGAGACCTTAAGTTATGTACAAAATTCGTTTAAGGGGGGAAACCACTGTGACGGATTGAAAAAATTGAAATTTCTTTTCTATCTCATTTCAATGCTTGGGGTTTTAAGAATGACCCCCTAAAATATTAAAGTAAAATTCGCAAAAATAACAAAGTTATAGAAGACTTAGTAGATGTAGAACATGTAATATGCGTAACGCTTGAAACTAACTGCTCTTTATTTCGGGACATTCATTTGTATTAGGTGTACAACTTTGCTTCCGCCGTTTTCCAATAGCTAGCTTTAGCGGTAAGTGGTGATCGAAATAAAGAGATTATAAGTGTCATTAGTCGATTTGTGTCTGCATCATAAAATTATTCTCAATTGAAAATGTCAGTTTACGAGCCAAATTCTCGTCATTTGCGGGAGGTTTCAATTTTCTGCTTCAGTATGAAGAAATCTGCGACTGAGGCTCATCGACTGCTCTCAAATACTTACGGTGAGGCCGTTATTAGCGAAAGAATATGTCGTGAGTGATTTCAACGCTTCAAGAACAGTGATTTTGATGTTGAGGACCGGTACAGCGGTGGAAAAGAGAAGGTTTTCGAAGATGCAGAATTTGAGGCATTACTTGATCACGACACGTGTCAAACTTAAAAAGAATTGGCAGAATCATTGGGAATGACTCAACAAGTCATTTCAAGGCGCCTTAAAGCCATGGGAATGATTCAGAAGCAAGAAAATTGGGTGCCGTACGAATTGAAGCCGAGAGATTTCGGGGAAAAACGGCGAAAGCAAAGTTGTACACCTAATAACTCTTTATTATTTCTGTTGTGGTAAAGGTTTCATATAAGTGGGAAGTGTTTTGGTCGAGATAACTATGTGAATCAAGAATACTTCGACGTGCTTTACGAAAAGTAACACGTTTCATTTTTCTTACGAAGACTAGCACGTTTCAGTTCATTACGAAAAAAAGCACGTTTCATGGTTTCCATTGAAAACTAGCATGTTTCATACTTATCTACGTTACACCGTTCGCCACGAACAATAACACATCACTCAATAAGTCTCTGGTCTGACAGATATATGGCAACATTGTTGACAGACCCACTTGATTTCCGGGTAGTACTAACCTTCAAACAGTACGTGTCAAAATTTCATGGCATTCTGACCGTTAGTTTAGAGGTTACAGTCGTTTTAGTGGCCCCAGTTTTGTAATTTTCAAGACAATGGATAGAAAGGAATTTTGTGTGTTGATTAAACACTGCTTTTTGATGGGGAAAAATACTGTTGGAGCCAAACAGTGGCTTGATAAGCATTATGGGGGCTCTGCACCAGGGAAATCAACTATTATTGACTGGTATGCTGAATTTAAACGCGGTCGCACAAGTACCGATGATGCTGAACGCTCTGGTCGCCCAAAATCGGCAGTTGTTCCGGAAAATATAAAAAATGTTCACAAAATAGTTTTAAAAGACCGTAAAATGAAGTTGCGCGAGATAGCTGACATCTTAAAGATATCAGAAGGTAGTGTCTTTACAATTTTACATGAAAATTTATGGCATGCGCAAGTTGCTTTCGAAGTGGGTGCTGCGTTTGCTTACACCGAACCAGAAACAACAACGCGTCGACGATTCAGAGCGCTGTTTGGAGCTGTTCAAGCGAAATAAAAAGGATTTCTTGCGTCGGTATGTGACAATGGATGATACATGGATCCACCACTACACGCCTGAATCAAAAAGATCGTTAGCTGAGTGGACAGCAGCCGGTGAAAGTCGTCCAAAGCGACTAAAAACTCAAAAGTCGGCTGGCAAGATTATGGCATCCGTATTTTGGGACGCGCATGGAATTTTGTTCATCGACTATCTTGAAAAAGACAAAACTATCAATAGTGAATATTACATGACATTACTGGATCGATTGAGTGCAGAAATCAAGAAAAAACGGCCCTACATGCAAAAGAAAAAAGTGCTGTTTCACCAGGATAATGTCCCGCGTCACAAGTCGATGAAAACAATGGTTAAATTGGATGAATTACGCTTTGAATTGCTTCCCCACCCACCGTACTCTCCAAATTTGGCCCCCAACGACTACTGGCTTTTTGCAGACATAAAAAAGATGCTCCAGGGAGAGAAATTTGACTCAAATAATGAGAGCAAAGACAAATCGTTTTACATAAAGGGCATCGAAAAGTTAGAGGAGCATTGGAATGAATGTATCACTCTTGAAGGAGAGTATGTTGATGAATAAAGTGGAATTTCTAAAAAAAAAATTTGTTTTTCTTAGTTAGACCGGAGACTTATTGAGTGATGTGTTAGCATATTCCGAAAACTAACACGTTTCATTTGTCTTGCGAAGAACTGCTGAAATGTGCTAGTCTTCGCAGCAGACTACTGAAACGTGCTAGTCTTCGCAGTGGACTGCTGAAACATGCTAATTTTTGCCGCGAAGAAGCACAACGTGTTACTTTTCGTGGTCATAAAGTCTAATGTGTTAGTCGTCGTCAGAAAAAATGAAACGTTTTACTTTTCTTAACGCACGTTGATTTTGTCTAGAGCGATAAATGGTATGAATGAAATGTACTGACATACGACTAAAGTGGTCCAACTGACAACTTATTTAGCCATAAAATTGGAAAACAGGAAGACGCATATCGACACAAACAGGCCACGCTTCGCCTTTCCACTGCTGAGCGAAAGCACAAAACAGTGACACACAATGTTCGGTTGAAGGAAAAGGGAGATATAAATGAAGGAGATGACGATGCTCTTTCTACAGAGGATACATTCTAGGGTCCTGAGGTGGATGCCCTTTAGGAAGTTTAAAAATTCTAACGTTATTTCATAGATAATTTGGTACAAAACTTTAAACACGTTTTTCTCAAAACCTCGTGTATGCTCGCGCGTGTGTGATTTTTGTACACAATATTGTGTATTGGAAGTAGCATTCATCCTCCCTCTGCGAAAATCTCGCCGGATGGGTTTTGATATGCCTTTCTGGATTTTCATAAAACAGACTGAATCTCATTCAACGTAACATGTTCGCGTTCCCATAACTTGACACAAAACTGTAAGGCTGTCGATACCTCAATAAGTACGGTTTCTTATACTGACAAGGAGAGGTCACGATTTGACAACCCCTTTATGTTTATGTTTATATTATCTCAGTTCAGATCTGCTTACAGTGGGTAAAATAAGTATTTGCACACGGTTTTTGTTAAATAACTCTACACAAAGAAGGGGAATACTGTTACAAAATACTTTATTCGATAGCTTATTACAAATGAAGAAAACGTAGGTTAATAAGAATCTCAAAAACTTATCAACGAAAAAATAAATTAACGAAAACAGAAATTTCGTAGTCAAATAAGTATTTGCACATCAGCGTTACTATTATCAATGTGCTTATAAAACGACATTGGTAAGTTCTTAGCTAAACGTAAACATTCTTGATTTAGTTGACGATTACAATCCATAGAGAAATCATGTCGCCGAAAATATTTGAACTTTCAACTTTCACACGGGAAGGTCAAAGTTATCGCCAAATTGATGTAAATGTAAATGTAAACTTTTCGACCGTTCGATACGTAATTAAAAAACAAGAGGAAACCGGTAGTATCGAAAATAAACGCCGATCAGGCCGGCCAAAAATACTATCTTGTTATGATCGGCGGCAGATTATAAAACAAGTGAGCAAAGAACCGTTCACAAGTTCTCGATCCATAACTAATCAAATAGCTGCAACTTCAGGTAAAGTTTTTTGTCCCCAAACTGTAAGAAATGTTCTCCATAATGTTGGTCTGTGTGGAAGAACGTCAAGGAAAAAGCCTTTCATAAATGAACACGGTTTTGGGAACACGTCATTTTTTCGGACGAAAGTAAATTTAATCTTTTTGTGGCGGATGGAAAAAAATTCGTATGGCGACGACCTAATACGGAATGACAACAGAAGAATTTGCAGACCACACTAAAACACGGTGGCGACCATGTCATGGTTTGATGCTGTATGGCATCAAACGGAGTTGGAAATATCGCTTTTATTGAAAACACAATGAATGCTCTGGCATACATTGATATATTACGTGATAATTTATCACGAAGTGCATCAAAATTAAACATCAGGGGCACTTATCACTTCCAGTAACATAACGTCTCGAAACATACTGCCAAAAAGATGAAGGAATTGTTACTGTACAATGTTACTACTAAATATACTTTAGAACATTACAGAGATTAAAAATTTTGTATTCTTACGTATTATAAGTAGTATTAAACACAGCAAATCAGTTTCAACAAATTCTGTGTGTTTTAATATCCATATATTGACTTTAAATTTTGTAGGGAAAAGTAACTGCGAGACGCTAGATTTGCTCCTTACTGGTACTCTCAAGAGCGAAATCTGGCGACCGCAAAGGGTCAACGCGCAGAGACCAAGTGTAGAGAACACGATGAAATTAACGGTTACAAGCGACAAACCCTTTTTATTTTCGCCACGCAGATTATCGTATGACGAGAAAAACAAATTACGTTGTATCCTTGATGAGTTATTAGAAAAAGGGGTAATCAGGGAGAACACGTCCGAATACGTGTCTCCTATCGTTTTGACAAAGAAGAAGAACGGGGAAGTTCAAATGTGCGTAGATTTCCGCACGTTGAATAAAATTACGGTCCGCGATAACTTCCCGCTACCGTTGATCGAAGACCAATTAGATCTACTGGAGAGAAAAAGGTATTTTACAGCACTTAATTTAAAAGATGGGTTTTTCCATGTTAAAATAGATGAAGAATCGATTAAATTGACGTCTTTCGTTACGCCTTTCGGGCAATGCGAATATACAAAGCGCGCCTCTTAAATTCCAACGTTACGTCACCGAGATCTTTAGAGAGCAAATCAACGAGGGCGAAATATCGGTTTATCTGGACGATTTCCTCGACGCGACAGAAACTATAGAACACCACCTTGAATTACTCGGGAAGGTATTTAAATTACTTGCGACGAATCTTTTAGAATTACGGTTAGATAAGTGTAGGTTTCTCCAAACAAAGCTCGATTATTTAGGATACACAGTGACAAGCAAGGGGATCAGACCAACGGAGCAAGGCCTCGAGGCGATAAAGAAGTTCCCTTTTCCGCGAAACGTTCGAGAGGTACAGGGATTTTTGGACCTGTGCTCAAATTTTCGGAAATATGTCGAGAGCTTTTCCATCATCGCGAAGCCACTGTACGATCCGACAAGAAATGCGAAGTTTCAGTTAGGCGAAAAAGAAAAACAAGCATTCGAAACGCTTAAAGCTGCGTCTCCACTGCGTCGGCACGGCACGGCCGGGCCGTGCGTTTGCTATGCACGTCTACGTGACAAAACTATTTCTTTCTCATTCGATTAATAGTGAAACGCAAAATCTCTTTCATAAACGATGTTGATTTTTCTCATTATAACAATTTTTTTATTCAATAAAAAATTAAGAACACCATGATTTTTTTAGTAAAATTGAATTGTTTGTTTTTTTCATAAATCGATGCATCTTTGTATCCTTTTGAAAAAAGTATTACAGGCTTTAGGTCGAAAATTGAATAGTTTAAGAATTATTAGTTTAGTCCCGAACTCCCATATACAGGATGTTCGGCCACCCATAGGGAAAAATTTTAATGGGCTTTCTAGAGGCCAAAATAAGACGAAAATCAAGAATACCAATTTGTTGATGGAGGCTTTGTTAAAAAGTTATTAACGTTTAAAGTTTCGCCCGTACTGAATTTTTTTCTCGAAAATGCGCAAGATTTCGAGGGTATGTCTATTCACCAAAAATGATTGTAATTAACCCCTACAACCGAAAATAATTTTCTTAAAACGATTTGAAATTTTTTACTTTAATTTTTTAATAACTTTTTAACGAAGCTTCATTCAAGAAATTGATATTCTTGATTTTCGTCTTATTTTGGCCTCTAGAATCTCCCTTTAAAATTTTTCCCAAGGTCAGCCGAACACCCTGTACATATGTATAGTCCGGGCTACGATATAGCGAGGTCGAAAACTCGAATAGGTGTCAATGTTTACATGTTTCAGCTTCCGAAACAAGGGAATTGACAGAAATACGAGTAGCTAAGGTCCTTAGACTATGATCAGGGCTTAATTTGGTCAGGTCAGAAATTAATTCGTTTTTGAATTTAAGATACTGCAATTTCTTGTTGGTTAGATACTGATTAACTTCAATAGGAAACATTTTTTTGTCAGTTCATCGAAAGGTGCTGAAAAATCATGCGGATTAGTTCATATGCCTTATCCTGTATAATAATAGATGAATCGCGTCTTCAACCAGATACGAATACTAACTCTGATTCAGATGTAGGCATAATATAATATATAATTGATTTAAAAAATATATTTAATGAAAAAATTCAAATAAGTGTTAATTTTTTATTCTTTAACCCTATATTCTATGTACTCCAGTGATTAATTCGATTTTTTCAAGTATTCTCGATAAACTGACAAAAAATTTTCTAATAAAAGTTACTCAGTAATTATGTGACAATAAATGGTAAACGAAAAAATTGGCAAAAATCTTTTTATTCAATAAAGAATTAAGATCACCTTAATTCTTGTAATAAAATTGTGTCTTTGTATCTCGATGATGGTTTTGGAACGAAATTGACATGAATCTCTGTACGTTGAGGACTCAACAGCTACTTGACTGATGCACTCTGCATTTTTTTTGTTTGTTTTTTGGGAATACAGAAGCAACAAAAGTTAATTGCCGGTCTTGGCACGATCTCTTTTGATGGTTACCGACATCGTGCCGATCGACTCGTCGGCATGTCGTTCGGCTTTTCAAGCCATGCTATCCGAGACGATGCAGGTCTTTAGAGTGTTTGGCTTTGCCGAGAAGTACTTAGGATGCTGATCGGCCGTGCTAGATGACAAATGCCGACGCAGTGGAGACGCAGCTTAAGACTCGATTGTTAAGTGCGCTGATATTAAGTATTTATTCTCCGCGAGACGAGACGAAGATGCACTGTGACGCGAGCGCGTAGGGTTCGGCGCTATCCTATTACAAAGGAAAGCCGACAAGAAGCTGCATACAGTGTTTTATTTTTCTAAACGGACGACCGAGCCTGACAAGGAATGTTCGCGAACGGTCCGGCTTCGATTTTGATGAAACTTTGTACATACACTTATAAAGCAGCCAAAAAAAATGACACATATTTTTTTTTAGCTGCTGTGGCGTCGCCTCCCATGCTCGCCACCAGAGGGGTCACGCTCTCACAAGCGCTCGACCGACCTCTCAGTTGCTATATATACACTCCTCGAACGACTTCCCAATATCCCAGTCGTCTAAGGCAGGGCCTGCTAGAAAGCCTTACTGATCAGTCCACTAGCAGGCCCCGGACGAAATGCGCCCCCTCCTTTCCATTTCCGTCGTCCTACTAATTCTCACGAGCAGCCCCCACGCCACAGCGAAGCAGCGCCACACTGCGATAACTCGAATTTAAAGGGTGATACCATCCCATAAAGTTATGGCTCGAAATGGCTAATTCGAAAACGCAAAGATATGCGAAAAAATTGTTAATGGGCGAGGTTAATGGTTTCTTATGTACAATAACATGGTGCTACAAAATTTAACAAAATACAATTTGTTTGTAACAAAAAAAAATTTATTAACTTAATTTTTCATTTTATTGAAATTTTCATAATGACAAAAAATAACGGGCATTTTATTCCAAATCCATTGCTATGTAACATTTTAAAATTACCTCTTACAGTTTTGCAGATTTTAATGATTTACATCTTGCACGCACATCCACTATGGTAGTAGCCGTTCTAACTTCGATTTTAATGAAGCACTGTAGGCTTGCACTAAATTATACAGTAACAAGTAACAAGTAATAATAACAGTAACAAGTTTCTTAACAGCAATGAAAAGATTAATTGTTTTTATTGCCCACCTATGACATCGTGGCAAACGTGAAGCAATTTATAAATTATAAATACATACAGTGTGTATATCACTTACTTTATGTAGTTTCGACAATAATGATACTCGTCGAAAAAATGTTTGAAACATAAACATTTCTTACACCATGCGCACTTAATTATTGCCACGTCATCACAAATATGGCATTTTAGTTCATTTTTAACAGAATAGCAGTACTCAACAGAATTCTGGAATGCATTTGGTTTTTCATCTATACATATAGGATGGTCCACGCAACTTGTGCAGCTCTGTAATTTCCAAAATATGCGTTACACGAAAAAATTTGATGTACAAAAGTTGCATAGTTTAAAGGGATACATTACGTAGTGTATTTATTTTTTTTATGGGTGAAAATGTTTCGGTGATTTGAAAGTCAACTTTGTTATTTAAAATAGAATACTAAATTTTTTATACCAAAATATGGAAGAATATCGAATTCTGAGTAAACAAGTATTGACTCTTATTAGCCCTAAACCTAATAGCTAACGAGTAATTTCACTTTATTTCTTGTTAATTTGCACTATTCTGCAGAAATCTGTGATAAGGTTGAGTCTCTAATTTGATATTACGTGAAGAAAATTGTCAAGAAATGAAGTGAAATTATTCATTAACTATTAGATTTAGGGCTAATAAAGGTCAATACCTTTTTACTCAGAATTCGATATTTTTCCATATTTCCATACAAAAAATATAGTATTCTATTTAGAAAAACAAAGTTGACCTTGAAATCTCAGTAAATGCACTACGTAATGTACCCCTTGAAACCATGCAATTTTTGTATACGAAATCGTTTCGTGCAACGCAAATTTTGGAAGTTACAGAATTGCACATGTTGCGTGGACCACCCTGTATATGCGGATTTATACCAGAAGTATTTAATAAAATTTTGGAGCCTTGGCGATGAAAATTGATTGTGAACCAGAGATTGAAGTTTAATTATATTATTTCTAGCGTGGAGATTAATGTCGTAATTTAAAACAAGAACTATATCTGAAAATCGGCGGACGAAATTGTTTCAAGTGCGGAAACCGTAAACATCCAGTAATTGAACATAGTTTGTTCCACCTTTTGGTATCATACAAAGTTTTACGTTTTTGATAAATACACAAAGCTCCTAATAAATATAGAACTGGAGATAAGATGTTGATAAAATTATCAACGAAAATAATTCCACGGTTTGAAGGACCGTACGAGATCGTAAATTGCGGAACGATCGATAACTGATTAAAGACATTGTAGGATTCCAGTCGTCACAAACGCCCTACCATGGGACATGGGAAGCCGCCAATATGCGACCGTGACGACCGGCGCCCTAGATTTGTAGAAACACAGTATATGTATGCAGTTATGCACGTTATGTATTTACTTTTATGTATTTATTTATTTATATGTTTAGTTGCTTTTATGTATTAAGTTGCGTTTTTATGTATTTATTATACTTTTATGGATTTATTTTTAGTTGCGTTGTACAAAGCGATTCCGGCAAATTAGAATGATTTGTCGTCAGATCGGCTGAGCTGTAAGCCGTTGGTCGATCAGCCGCCATACATCGTAAATATTATACAATCAAACCTATTTTTGTGTGGTTCTTTTTTATGCGGTATATGAATTCCAACGGTGTTGGCATTATTACATCGTTGTAATCTTTTCTACCAGTGTACATACAGTCGGTCACGAAAATATTCGGACACCACTATAGTTTTGACTGCTATAATCCGTACTTCAGAAATGTGAACAATGAGAACAAAAAGAGGTTTCACGTATGTTACTATGCAGTGTGTAATTTATAAAAACATAAAAAATATTTGTTTACGATACGTGATTATTTAACTAATAAAAGAAAAACGAAAAGTACGCTCATTTTTGTGTCACAGAAATATTCGGACACTTGCTATACTTTTCAAGTTTTCAGGTTCCAGGAACTGACTGAAACAATGTTTATAAACATATCATTCATACTATATACAAAGTATGTTATACATCGAATATTTGTTAATCTTGTTCAAAATTTGTGCGAAATGGGTCGGAAATTTGCAAATTGCAATTGATTCGCAAAATTGCTGACTTATTAAATATTAGTAAGAGCACGGTATGGGATATTGTTCGACGGTACAAGAACGAAGATAGAATTGAATCTATCCCTCAAAGTGAACGCAAACCGATCCTAGATATTCGCGATAAACGTTCCATAATTAGGAGAATCAAATGTGATCCTCCGATAAGTGCTCCAAAGTTAGCAGCTGAATTAAATGAACACCGTGAAATATCAGTACATCCGAAAAACATAAGAAGAGTGTTAAGATCAGAGGGCTATAATGGAAGAATAGCTCGAAAGAAGCCGTATATTAACGCGACGAACAGAATAAAGCGACTGAAAGGGTATAGCCGAATAAGGGGGTCAAATGTGCCCTTGAACCAAATTTGACATACGATGGATCCATCGATAGAGCATCAGAAAAAAACATTCTGTGCCAAATTTCAACCCCCTATCTTGTTCGGAAGGCTAGTTATGGGGAAAATTCGGATTAGTAAATTTGTGCCTATTTCCCCTATTTAATCGAGTACGAAAATTATGAAAAAAATCTGGTGCGTTGTGGTTATTGAAATACGTGTTTGAGAATTTTTTCCGAATTTTCGATTTCAAATCCTGGGTGTGCAAAATTAAAAACGCAGAAAAATACCGATTTCGTATCGAAGCTTTCGAGACACTAGATTTATATAATTACTGTAAATGCATATTGTCATTGGTTATACCCCTGAATTTTTTCAGATTTTTTGGCAGGGTGCGCCATAGTAGCAAAAATCAAAAACCGATTTTTTCGGCGTTTTTCGCGTGAACAAGCGACTTATACTTTGAATTTTTGTATTCCCTTTAATGGATAACTATATTCTATGGTTTTAAACAATTCTATGTTGAGTGAAATGATGTATAGAATAGAAAAACAAAAATAAGTCACCAAATTAAAGATGCTATGCGCGTTATATTCAGAAGTATCAGCAGTAATTTCAAGACTTGCGATGGTGCAGTGAGTAAGTTGTTTGACTATGATGGATACGCTGTAAACTTTTTGACGCTGATTCGCGCCCCGTTTAAAGCACATCTTCTTTTTATTTTATTAATTATATATTTTTTCAATCTTCAACTATATAACAATGAAAATCTATTTAATTTATGTAAAAAATATTTTCATCTAAAATATGCACAAAAATAATTATGGAGCAGTTTCTATTCCATCGTTTCTCTGGCTGTGTATTCGCTTAAATACCCTACTGTTTTATTTATGTACTGTATTATATATTATACATTAATATATAATTACTACAGCAACTATTCAAAAATGGCACGTTATAAAAATAGTCGGATTATATTATAGAATAGTATATTCTTTAATCAGTCCATTCGGAAAACGCTGAAATTCAAACGTTGGACTCCGTGATAAAATAGGAAACAGAATATCAAGACAACAAACGGAAAATACATTGGCAATAAAAGTTGTGACAAAACACTGTAACAGACGAAAAGTACCATTTATCATACGTATCTGCGACGGATCTTCTCGATTTTCCAGAGATGACAGAGAGACCAAAAAATTCTATTTATCGGATCTTATCAGTTATAACAAGCAGTTTCGCATTTAGCAGAAATAATAGTCCAAGACAACAATATTTACATACATTCCTCAAAAGAAAATAATATCATCATTAAATTCCAAGTAAAATCGCGCCATAGTAATAGTAAAATGTATGGATGTTACATAGATAACATATCAAACTCAATTGGCTATTTCGGAGTGAAGCGGTATTGCTGTGAATGTGTTAATGGTAATCACACCATCGGGTGTTGTTTACGTATTGCAACTATTATTTATTATTTATCACATGCTCGATACTTGTCGACAATTATAAGGCCTGCAGAAATATTAAGTAAAATACTTAACGAAGAGCAAGTGGCATCTGTTATTAATGAAGACAGGGATGAAATCTAAAGACATCAAATATGACTTTATTCAATTTACCTAACGATCATATAGAGGAGTATTAGTACAAAAAAGTTCATATATGTATCAAGTATCGAAAAATATAAAGAATTGTATTAATAACAGGAATCAATATGGACATGCATAATGGAAATGGGTAACAATAGAACACTTTCTCGTGTAAGGTATGTAATTCAATCGGTCAACAGAAGTAAATATTCGTGCATATCGTGCACATTATAAACCTTGTCATCATAATATCCGTGACAATATGCAAAGACTGCTTATGTTCTTTTTATTGAAAAATCTGCTTCCATTGTTCAGAGTTATTAAAGGTATGAGATTTTAAAACTAAGCACGTATATTCATTTAACGCAGAAAAAATAAAACAGTAGGGTATTTAAGCGAATACACAGCCAGAGAAACGATGGAATAGAAACTGCTCCATAATTATTTTTGTGCATATTTTAGATGAAAATATTTTTTACATAAATTAAATAGATTTTCATTGTTATATAGTTGAAGATTGAAAAAATATATAATTAATAAAATAAAAAGAAGATGTGCTTTAAACGGGGCGCGAATCAGCGTCAAAAAGTTTGCAGCGTATTCATAGTCAAGCAACTTACTCACTGCACCATAGCAAATCTTGAAAATGCTACTGATACTTCTGAATATAACGCGCATAGCACCTTTAATTTGGTAATTTATTTTTGTTTTTTTAGTCTATACACCGTTCCACTCAACATAGAATTGTTTAAAACCATAGAATATAGTTATCCATTAAAGGGAATACAAAAATTCAAAGTATAAGTTGCTTTTTCACGCGAAAAACGTTTCTGATTTTTGCTACTACGGCGTACGCTGCCAAAAAATCTGAAAAACTTCAGGGACATAACCAATTACAATATGCATTTACAGTAATTATATAAATCTAGTGTCTTGAAAACTTCGATACGAAATCGGTATTTTTCTGCGTCTTTTTGCGTTTCTAATTTTTCACGCCTAGGATTTGGAATCGAAAAATCGGAAAAAATTCTCAAACACGAATCTCGATAACCACAATGCACCAGATTTTTTTCATAATTTTCATACTCTATTAAATAGAGGAAATAGGCACAAATTCGCTAATTCGAATTTTCCCTATAACTACCCTTCCGAACAAGATAGAGGTTTAAAATTTGGCACAGAATGTTTTTTTCGGTAATTATTGAGATTAGGTTCCTCCTCACCGATTTTGATGAAATTTAAATATATTGTAGAACTCAACATTTTGAACAACTTTCTCCTATACATATAACCGCCGCTCGGCCTTAGTTTTCGAGATATTTTCGAAAAACGGTCGGAACTAATACATTGAATTCTGTCTGTCGTGTCCATCCGTGTTACCTCTTACGCATTGGTATGCGATCGCCGTTTTTCTACTGTTTTGCAGGCAGCAGCTCGTCGACGGACACCGATGCATATACACATATATAACAGGTGGGCTTAAAAATCAAATTCAACTAATTTTAGTGATTTTGAATCTAAGTTTATGTCTTGTCGCCGTTAGGCGACCAGAATATTATCTTAGACCCTAATCTAACCTAATTCATTGATTAGGAATATTATATCAGATTAGGTTAAGTTAGGCTATATTTCATTTCCAGTTGCCTCACGGCAGCCGGCGCACGTGAGTTAAAATAAAAAATCGTAAAATTAAAATTCAAAAATCGTAAAATTTACACAGTTATGCATCCTCCATAGTAGTAGCAGCAGTTTTTCAAAAATATCTCGAGAACTAAGGCCGAGCGGCGGTTATATGTATAGGAGAAAGTTGTTCAAAATGTTGAGTTCTACAACATATTTAAATTTCATCAAAATCGATGAGGAGGAACCTAATCTCAATAATTACCTTTTTTTCTGATGCTCTATCGATGGATCCATCGTATGTCAAATTTGGTTGAAGGGCACATTTGACCTCCTTATTCAGCTATACCTTTTGGTTCAAATCCCAGGTTGACAGGTCATGACATCCACTTGTAAGCGTTCGCAAATGCTTCCTTCGAGACATATTTACTACTAAAATTAATAACAGTTAGGAATGGAATGAAGATTACTAATTTGTTGCTGTCTGCACTGTAAGCAAAGCTCCTTTCATTCGTTCTGAGTAACTGTTAGTTCACTAAATTCTTTGGTAGAATAAACTAGTGGACAAATCATACCTCGTACATATACTACTAGTGATTATGCCAATATAATGTATGTGTATGGATATGGCGATGGAAATGCTAACGCTGCAAGTCGAGAATATGCTGTGCGATTTCCAAGGAGAAGATTAACCAGATAAAGAAGTATTATCTTTAACATTTCAAGGATTCAAGAAAACTGGGTCAGAATACCGAGCTGAAGGAGTTTCTGTACCATTGCGAATATATTTATAATATTTATTACCATCTGACACACCATGTAGGAGAATATTTTGCGATTGGTTTTTGAGCCAAGGAAGCAACGACCTACAATTTCCGAACAAAATTATGTGAACAGATGAAGCTATATTTACTAGACAAGGTATATTTAACCAAAAAAACAGTCATATTTGGTCACACGAGAATTCTTAAGTAATTCGTGAGCAACGTTTTCAACGCAGTTTTCAATGTAACGTATGGTTAGGCATACTCAACAATACGTTAATCGGGCCTCATTTTTTACCAAATCGATTGAATGCGAATGGATTTTTCGAATTTTTGAACAATGATTATTATGATCTTGTGGAAAACATTTCTTTAAACATGAAAGAAAGCTTGTGGTTTCAATTGAATGGCTGTCCCGTTCACTATGGTAGAAGACCCCATGAGAGCCTCATTATTCATTTTCCCGGAAGATGGATCGGTCATAATGGAGCTGTCAATTGGCCTGCGCGTTCTCCGAACATAATTTCAAGGGATTTTTTCGTGTGGGGGCAGTGAAGCAAAAAATGTACGAACAACCTATTAATAACATTAAAACATTAAAATTGAGAATAGTGTAAGCGTGTAACGAAATGACAATATCAATCGGCCACTTCTTCTGTCATTGATAGGTTTAATGCTTGTCTCCAAGCTGGAGGCAATGATATCTTTAATAATAAATACAACAATTTTCTGCAGTAATAGCAATTCATTACTAAATCCTAGAAAAATATCTTGAAGGAATCATTTGGGAATACCGTGGACGAAATTTCTATAAGAACACTATGATTGTCTGCAAAATATTCCTTTATTTTAAAAATATCTGATACTGGTATGTGGAAATCTTTTGCCAACCACCGCATCGTTACTGAGGTACATTAAATGTGAATATACTCGCGTGCTCAAAATTTGTATAAGAACAGTAAGTATTCCTCAGTTTTACTTAATCATACATGGAAGTAACATCGATCTCATCTCACTAAGAGGAAGTATTGATACTGAAATACAGTATTCGTATGATAACATTAAATAATTCTACATATGGTGTATTAAAGTGCTGTTAGGAATAGTTTTGTCTTCGCAGGAGAAAGTAAAAATAGATGCACATTACAATGCATACTATTCTATTCGAAAAATTGCAAAAGAAATTAATACATCTAGTATTTGGGTATACAGGGTGTTCGGCCACCCCTGGGGGAAATTTTAATGGGAGATTCTAGAGGTCAAAATAGAACGAAAATCAAGAATACTAATTTGTTGATGGAGGCTTCGTTAAAAAGTTATTAACGTTCAAAGTTGCAACCAAAAATAATTTTTCCAGAATAATTTGAAACTTTTCAATTTCGCCGAAAAATTTCTCCACGTACTCGAATTTTTTTCTCGAAAGTGCGTAGGATTTCGGGTATATGTCTATTCACCAAAAATGATTGTAATTGACCCCCGCAACCGAAAATAATTTTTCCAGAATAATTTGAAATTTTTTAATAACTTTTTAACAAAGCTTAAATCGAGAAATTGATATTCTTGATTTTCGTCTTGTTTTGACCTCTAGAATTTCTCATTAAAATTTTCCCCAGGGGTAACGGACACCCTGTATAATTATTTAAAGTTAGGTGTTAAATATGACAAAACCCACTATATTGGAGGCAATAGAAAATTAACTAGGCGTGACCATTCTCGTATTTTTAAAGAAATAATAAATAATAATACAACTGCCGCTCAAGTAAACAGAAATCTAAATCTACCTGTAACTACGTGACGTGTACAGCAAATATTGCATAAAATGGTAACTAAGCCACCGCTTACCCAAGAGTACAAAGCTACAAGATTAAAATTTGTAAAGAAACATATGACCTGGGTCCAAGAATGGAAAAATGTAATATTTTCAGACGAAAAAAAGTTGAATCTTGATTACCCGAACGAATACAAATATTATTAGCACGACTTAAGAAAAGATAAAACCCTAAGCATAATTATTAAAAATCATAGTGTTCTTACAGAAATTTCGTCCACTGTATATTACCAGAAAGAAAGTTTTTCGGTTTAACCTAGGAACACCCTGTATAATTGCCTGCAATCGTGGTATAAATCGAACTAACTTTTCTAGGAAACCTAGATTAATATTTTCCTATGTTGTTCGTAATTTTTGCTTTTAATTGATCTTTTAACTCAGATGACTAAACTGGTGTGTGAATAACTTTGGGACATTTGTAGAGTAACCCTTCTTGAGCGATCCTTGATGCATGTTTCGAGTCATTGCCGACGTAAAAGATGAAGGAATCTAACAATCCTAATTTTTGTGCACTATCTTTTAAATGAATTTTAAAAATATTTAAATAATATGATTTGTTCATATTTCCATCAACAAATTCTAAATTTCCAACTCTTACAGATGAAACGCAACCCCACATAATAACGTTTTCTTTTCCGTGTTTAATGGTCGGATTCAAATTTTGTATTTTCCTGCGTTGATTTGATTTTCGCCAAATTCTTATTTTACCATCATTTTCAAACAAGTTAATTTTGCTTTCAACTGTAGAGATGACATTTTTCCAAAAACTGTAATCTTCATTCATATGACGTACAGCGAACTCTTATCTTTATCATCTATTCTTGACACTTACAAGCGGCTTTGATCGGGCTATACAACCATGATATTCATTTATTTCTTTAACTTCGTTTAATAGTTTCTGCATTTACAGATTCTCCTAGATATTCTTCAACGTCAATCACAATAGCCGGAGCACTTAATTTTGGATCTTTCTTATTTTTCGAAGTATCCACCTTTCGTCAGCTTCAGTTAGTTTCGTCTTGAGGCTAATTTTTATTTTATTTCTTAAACGGTTTTTTTTCTTGATAACGTTTTATTATAAAATATGTATTGTATAGTAGAGATACTTCTATTTAACATTTTCGCAATATTTCTGTGTATATGATTCGTTATCATTAAAATGGTGAATTATACAGGGTGTTCGGCCAACCCTGGGAAAAATTTTAATGGGGGATTCTAGAGGCGAAAATAAGACGAAAATCAAGAATATCAATTACTTGACTGAAGCTTCGTTAAAAAGTTATTAACGTTTAAAGTTTCACCAGTAGTGAATTTTTTTCTCGAAAATGCGCAGGATTTCGGGAATATGTCTATTCACCAAAAATGATTGTAATTGACCCCCGCAAACGAAAATAATTTTTCCAAAACGAATTGAAATTTTTCGAAACTTCTCGAATTTTATACTACAAAGTGGATAGGATTTCGGAGGTATGTGTACTCACCAAAAATGATTGCAATCGACTGAAAATAATTTTTCCAGAACGATTTAAAATTTTTTTTTTTCGTCGAAAAATTTAGGCGCCTAATTAGATTTTCGGTAAGGAATTTTTTTCTCGAAAGTGCGTAGGATTTCGGGGGTATGTGTAATGACAAAAAATGATTGTAATTAACCCCTGTAACTAAATATAATTTTTTTAGTATGATTTGAAATTTTTTAATTTCGTCTAAAAGTTTCAGTATCTACTTGAATTTTTTTCTCGAAAGTAGGTAGGATTTCGTAGGTATGTCTATTCACCAAAAATAATTGTAATTGACCCCCGCAACCGAAAATAATTTTTCCAGAACGATTTGAAATTTTTTAATTTAATTGTTAATAACTTTTTAACAATGCCTCCATCAACAAATTGGTATTCTTCATTTTCGTCTTATTTTGGCCTCTAGAATCCCTCATTAACATTTTTCCCAAGGGTGGCCGAACACCCTGTATGTATGTTCACGTTGCACTAATGACGTTTGTTTCATATTTTAATTATTATTTAATCAGAAATATTAGTATTTAGTCAAATGTCATTTTACGCCGAAGACTACAGAAGCAAATGAAGAGCAAAACTTTGTGTAGCATATGTTTAAAAAAATGCGATATCACTATACTGTACAATTACGAATATAAGAACGATGTAACGTACAATATGATAATCATTATTTTTCATCAATAAAAAATAGTGCTTAATTTTTTATTTCTTGTGTGAACAATTACTAAGTATTAGTCTGTAGAATAATAATTGTTTTTCAAATTTCTTATCTTGTTATTGTATCGAGGCAGCACGTTTCACGATACGACCTATACGAATTTCACTGTGAGTGACTGTATTTTCTTCTGGATAAATAATACATATGTATGTATTTACTTTAGTGGTTCTGCCCTAAATTTGTTTATTTTTTTCAAATTTTTCATAGGAAGCTGTATCTGATCTTTATACAGAAATATAGTTAGGGGATAGTGAAAAAGTAATGCTCTTTTGCATTTTTTTGCAAAAAAAAAAAACAGAAATTGTATTGGTTGATGAAATAAATGTAACCTCAAAAAAAGTTTTTTCAAGGTTAATCTTTGAAATTTCAAACTCATAATTTTTTTTTGATGGAATCATATAAATTTTGTCCGTATATGAAGTTGTTCGGAAAGTTTGTTTCATATTTCCCGAAGTTCATTTTCAAATTCGCACGCTTCGCGTTACTATTGTAACCGATTACTATGGTAATAAACAAACATTCCTGGATGTCTTACATAACTAACATAACTTCACAGGCTTTACTAAGTACGTTTGTTTTAATAAAAATTCACTATCGTCACGTAATGTTCGTACGGAAGAAGTTATTGGACTTCGACTGGGACGTTCTACCTCGCCCATTGCATTCTCCTGATTTTGCCCCATCTGATTTCAACTTGTTTTTTTTGTTCATTAAAAAATTTTCTTCGTAACAAAAAATTCGAATCCTTAAAAAAGCTTAAAAATCACCTGGATTTATTTTTCAAAAGTAAAGAAGTTCTTTTTAGAGCAAAGGTATTATGCAGCTACCTGAAAGATGGGCCAAAGTCATAAAAAAAAACGGTGCATATTTAGTTCAATAAAATTGTACGGTAAACAAAATATTGTATTTTGAATTCAAGACTTGAAACGAACTTTCCGAACAACCTAATACTTATAGAGTGTAAAAGACAAATTCTGTGATATACAAAACTGTATAAAGGCTCTGCATTGAAACAGGGAGAAACGAATTACAGAAATAAACAATTTTCAAATTCGATATGTCACCATTTTCCATTGTCCGATTTCGCTGCATATTTCTTTCTTAGTTTTACGGCTATTCATTTTATGCGATATACACCTTGCATTGATTCTATATTTTATAATGATTGAAATAGAAACATCTAAATATCTTCGTTATTTATAAACATATAAAAAAATGTTATAGGTAAAAGTTGTACTATTTAACGCCGTGGCGATGTCTCCTGAGCAAGTAGTGCCTGCATGTAAATACTATGCGAGCCAAACTTGTGTGATGGCCGATTTTGAGCTGGCTCACACTGGTACGCTTCGAGTTGTTAAGAGTAAAATTAACGCAGCCACAGATTGGATGCGAAGCATCGGAGTGCCGAGAGAGAAATGTGATGCTATGGGAATTATAGAAGTGGTTTCAATTGAGTTAAACAGATGGTTGGCGATGGTCCCGTCAACTTGGCATATTGGCTTGGTCCCGACTTTATCTAGGATATTTAGAGCTAGCATCGTTGGAGGATGATTCGTATCTATCGTGGAGATACTGGGATCTACCTTGGCCACACCTGTCTTGTTGTCGATTAAGGGGGGATACTTAAGTAACGGATCAAAAAAATCGATTTTTTTTTTTAGATGAAACAATGCTTTTACATCTCAAGAATGTTGTTTAAAAATTTCAAAGTGAAATTCTTTGTCGTTCTTGAAAAAAACCAAGTAGGAACTAATAGGTGGTGAGAGCAACGTGTTGCTGAGGCTGTGGGAAATGAAAAAAGATATCGACACCCTCTTCCTTTCCGTCCAAAGTACACGAATTGTCTATTTATTGAGATCTATTCAGAAGAAATCTCCTCGAAAGATGCTTAGATGGCCACACGCAAAACGCAAACGGAAGTTTTAATGGTACGTTGTAGCGATTAGCTCCGAAACATCTTCATGCCGAAATAAAAATAATCGAAATTGCTGCATACATAGCTGCTGAGATTTTTAACGAAGGTTATTATGCAGTCTTCAAAATAATGAACACATTAGATATAATAATTTGTCCACAGTGCAAAATTCTCGCTGATATACAGTGAGTAACGAACAAGACAATAATCGATTCTACAAAAGTTGTACAATAAATTGCAATTTATTGAAATAAATTGCTTTTATACTATTGTACATAATTTCCTAAATATATGCAAACTTAGAGAAAAATTAAGCAATAAGAGAACAAATTACGTAACATTTTTCACAGATAAGTACATTTAATATGTAACGAAAGTATTTGAACGCTGAATTATAAGCACTATAATTTGTAAACACAAGACTGCTACGAGGTCTAAATGTAAACAAATGTTCTTCAGTATGCTTCGAATAGTATTTGAGAGCAAATGGAACCGAAAGTTAACTGTTAATCTGTAATTCAGAATAATAAGTGGTAAAACATTAGAGACAAGTAAACCCAAACGAAAAATTATTGTTAAATTGCACAAAGAAGGTAAATCATATAAGGAAATTGCATCTCTTGTAAGCAAAAGCAAATCAACAATTCATTACATAACAAAAAAAGTATAATACGAACGGAAATATAGCAAATGAACAGAGATCAGGACTTCCAAAGAAATTAACACCACGAGAAGAAATACTGCTTCTGCGTGAAATAAAAGAAGATCCATTTACATCTGCTCCAAAATTAGCAACGGTGGTTGCTACAAACTTTAATAAACAAGTACACGCCTAATTATGTCGAAGAATGCTATGGAAAAATAATTTCCATGGTAGCGTCCCACGAGAGAAACCATACATTAGCAAGAAGAATAAATTACTTCGATTAAAATTTGGCAGAGTATATAAATAAGGACATCAATTTTTAAAACACTGTCATTTTTTCCGATGAGAGTAAATTCAATTTATTTGGGTCCGATGGTAGGAGAATAGTGTGAAAAAAACCAAATAATGAGGCTGCATATCTGCTAATGAACCTGGCAATCTCGTATTCATCGATGGAATCATGGACAAAATTAAATGTTTAAATATTTTAAAAGAAAATTTAATTGATAGTACCGAAAAGTTAAACGTATTAAGAAATTTTTGCTTCTAGAAAGACCGAGACCCCAAACATATGGCCAAAATAGTACGAGAATGGATCTTATACAATGTTCCCTATACATTATCGGGCCCACCACAGAGCCCGGACTTAAATCCCATCGAGCATCTATGGGAAGAGCTCGATAGGAGACTTAAAAGGACTACACACCCTGGCAGAAAGTTTCCGATCATACATATTGATACAAATTTTACGAAAAACTCACGTGTTTTATGATTATAAAATGTTATTATTGTGGGATTTACAATTAAACGGATGCGGTGATACAAAAATTTTATTCCGTCGGAAAACGATATAATCAAAACTCTTTATTACGCTCGGTGTTTCACTCTTGAAAAGACTCTCTGTCTTGTCAGCTGTTTTAGCTTCTTATATATCCTATTGTCGCACCTTCCGCTATCTCACTCACTCATTCACTCACTCTCTCTCTCTCTCACTCTTATCCTCGCGGTTGTTCACTCGTCATATGACCAGTATTTTTGAAAACGCGACGCTCGCCTTTATTATTATTACCGGGTCATCGCGCAACCGTCTCGCACAAACGTGTAAGCGTGCAAAAACGTTTGTCGACCTTAGGAGAGTTCAAGCGCCGATCAGCCGCGGTGATTATTTAACGATTATTTTACTCCTACATTATATATAATTAAAACTGATGGGAAATGTAAGGGGGTTTGTAGTAACTAATCAACTACAAAATAACACAAACTTTCATTTATTTTCAAAGATAACGTAGAAGGAAAACAAAATGTTACATGGAAAAAAGTTTTCGATCACTGAAAGTCTTGGAAATAAGTTTCCGATCATAACTGAAATAATTAGTTCTACGAATGTTTGAACCGTAAAGGGTAAATTTAAACACAAAACGAGTTCGCAAAAATTGAAGCAAACGCTCGTATGTCCGAGGTATCAACTAGTTAGTAATCTTTCATTCAATAAACAAGTAAGACAGAAGTGTGCAATATGCCATCGAGTAAACTGTATTCAAAAGATATAAAAATAAGAATAATTGAATTTCTCAAGAAGGGAAACACACAGAAAAAAGTCGCAAAATTAATTGGGTGTAGTCAAAGTACTGTGGCGTCGCCTCCCATGCTCGCCACCAGAGGGGTCGCGCTCTCACAAGCGCTCGACTGACCCCTCCGTTGCTATATATCCACTCCTCTAACGACTTCCCAATATCCCAGTCGTCTAAGGCAGGGCCTGCTAGGAAGCCTTACTGATGAGTCCACTAGCAGGCCCGGACGAAACCGCGCCCCCTCCTTTCCTTTTCTGTTCTCCTACGATTCTCACGAGTTCCACACCGCAGCAAAGGCAGCGCCACAGTACCATTAATGATTTAAAAAGAAAATACGATGAAACAGGGCCGTGTTTTCTAATCGTAAGAGTTGTGGTCATCCTCGTGGAACTACTAAAAGGGATGACAAAAGACTATGTAAAATTGTGAAAAATATGAGAAGAGCTACCCCTCAAAACAATTAAATGAACAATGGGCTTCCAAACCTCTGATCGTACAATTAGAAACAGGTTAAACGAAATGGGTTTCACATTTCAGAAAGCTAAGACAGAAGAACCCTTGCTCGCAAAGGCACATAGAAAAAATCGCTTACGATGGTGCAAGGAACGTGCAAATTGGACAGTGGACGACGCGACTGGTGTAAAGTAACATTCAATGATAAGTCACGTGTATGCCTTGGAACAGGAGTGGCACAAGAACATTTGTTTGAAGAAGAACAAATGAAAAGTTTAATGAAAATTGTTTAAATCATAAAGCAAAGTATCCACAATCATATGTGATATGGAACTGTATGTCTGCGAAAGGCGTGGGAAAATTGTGCATTCTCCATCAGAATGTTAATGAAGAAAGTTACATTCACATTTTGGAACATTTTTTAATTCCAAGTATACAAAACATGTTTGGAAATTCTACAGATTTCATCTTTCAAGACGATAACGCCAACTGCCACCGCAGTAAAATAGTAAAAAGCTATTTACTACAAAACAACATTACAACAATGCAATGGCCCGCGAATAGTCCCAATATCAAACCTATAGAAAATTTATGAGCAAAATTAAAGAAACTGATTCGGGAAAAGAAGCCACAAAGTAAAGATGAACTTCGACAGGACATAAGGTTATCGTAGGGAGAAATTTCATTCATGAATTGTAAAAATTTAATAATATCAATGCCACGCGTATTAAAGCTGTCATTTAAGTACGAGATAATGTAACAAAATATTAATGGTACCTTTAATCGGAAACTTATTTCCAAGACATTCAGTGATGGGAAACTTTTTTCCATCTAACGTTTTGTTTTCCTTCTACGTTGTCTTTGAAAATAAATGAAAGTTTGTGTTATTTTGTAGTTAATTACTTCCTACATAACTCCCTTCCATTTCCCATTGGTCTTAATTATATACAATAACGCATTATAATCATAAAACACGTATGTATCAATGTGTATGATCGGAAACTTTCTGCTAGGGATTGTAATATGACATGTAAAAATTCTTTAAAACAAAATATCCTAGCAGCCAGGCACTCTATAGATTCAAGTGTTACCATAAAGTTAGTTAATATGGAAAATCGTCTTCGAGAGGTTATTAAAGCCAAAGGTGGCCGAACTATACAGGGTGTTCGGCCACCCCTGGGAAAAATTTTAATGGGGGATTCTAGAGGCCAAAATAAAACGAAAATCAAGAATACCAATTTGTTGATGGATGCTTTGTTAAAAAGTTATTAACAATTAAATTCAAAAATTTCAAATCGTTCTGGAAAAATTATTTTCGGTTGCGGGGGTCAATTACAATCATTTTTGGTGAATAGACATACCCCCCAAATCTTGCGCATTTTCGAGAAAAAAATTCATTACTTTAATGTTAACTTTAAATGTTAATAACTTTTTAACGAAGCCTCCATCAACAAATTGGTATTCTTGATTTTCGTCTTATTTTGGCCTCTAGAACCCCTCATTAAAATTTTTCCCAGGGGTAGCCGAACACCTTGTATATTAGACTGCAATATAACCATATCTATTGCGTTTTATCATGGCTATTAAAACTGTATTCGAATACTTTTGTTATGTCTTATATGTACTCATCTGTTATAAATGCTATGTAATTAGTTTACTTATTGTTTACTTTTTCTCTAAGTTTGAATATAGTATTTAGGAAATGTATGTAGAATAGTATAAAAACAATTTACTATACAATTTTTGTATAATCAATTACTTCCTACGATGTCATTCGAATACTTTCTTTACTCACTGTATGCAACAACAAGCATTTGAACAGGCAGTGGCGTCGCGGTTTAAGTGAGACAAAAGAAACTTGTATAGCTCGCAAATTGCAACAGATCCAGCAAAACGAGTTTTACAAGGAAACTGAAGGTGAATTCTGAGCCTAGAATCGCAGATTAGCCTCAAACAAAAGTAAGTTTCCAGAAATATTGACTTCTCTAAGATGAAAACCTTAAACCCATTTTTCTCGAAACTGCATTTCTCGAATTGGCGTGCATCATAGCTCGAAAAATAATTGACCGATTGAGCTGGGTCAATACATGTATATACGTAACTAAATTCTTCATCGTATGAACTAACATCCTTCATAATAATAATTATTTAAACTATGTTTATTGCATAATTAAATTAGAAATTTATTGCAAAAATCATTTTTTTGTGTTTAGAACCGTATATCTTCGACAATTTTGCATTTTTTAAGGAGGATTTTAGTTCATACGACGCGTAATACTATTATGAACAAAATTTCGTTCGATTGTTTATTTTAGATCAAAGGAAAAAAATGTTAGACTTCACGCCGATCAACGCCGTCGACATAAGGAATAACACTTATTATTTCATCTCAAGGCAATAAAACGTAACGAAAAAAAAATATTTGTATCTTGAAATGTTAAAGAATATATGTTGAAAGTGATGAAAAGTTTCATCAAACTCTTATGCTATAAAAAAATTGTCAAATATCACTTCTCGTTTTACCATTTTACATGAGTCTCCACCCCTTAATGGAGAAAAACGGGTTACGAAGATAAACAATTTTCATTCTCCGATCAATTTCAGATTTTGCACAGATTATTTGTTTATCTAGTGTCACAATTTCAGGGGGTGTTTCGAAAAAAATCACAAAAAAAATTTTCATCAAGCGTAACTAAGGTCCACCCTACTGAACATACAGTGGCCGAAATAATTATAGATTCACTATTCATAGTTGTGTGTTCTTTGCTCCTATATCTATGAACATTCTTGAAGACATACGATGATACTTGACATCGTTCCGCAAACATACAGGGTGTGTGGCCACCCCTGAGAAAAATTATAATGGGAGATTCTAGAGGACAAAATAAGACAAAAATGAAGAATTCCAATTTGCTGATGGAGGCTTCATCAAAAAGTTATTAACGTTTAAAGTTCCACTTGTACTGAATTTTTTTCTCGAAAATGTGCAGGATTTCGGGGGTTTGTCTATTCACTAAAAATGACTGTAATTGACTCCCCTAGCTAAAATTAATTTTAAAAACGATTTGAAAAAATTTTTTTTCACAAAAAAATTTAGGTACCTACTACTCCCTGCCGATTTTTCTTAAAAATTCGTTTTTAATTTTTAGTCATTTTGTTCGATACCCTATAGAAAAGTTGTCTAATACTTTCTTGTAGGAACCCATGAGCGCTGCTCCAGAAAAAAGTTTCATCGAAATACATTCGCTATTGTAGGAGTTACGACTGTTTGAAAATTGGACCATTTTTATGAGGTTGTTCTCACTTTACGGAGTCCAGGAACAATTTTTCGAATATTTTTAGAATTTCTACATATTCTCCACAAAAATACGCGTTGTTTGCCGTTTGAAACATTAAAATCGTCCAATCCGTTCAGGAGTTATGACAGTTTAAAGATTCGCATGAAATTTCGAGGAATCATTTCAGACCTCAGGTTAGATTTTCGGGAAGGAATTTTTTTCTCAAAAGTGCGTAGGATTTCGGGGGAGTGTCTATTAACCAAAAATGATTATAATCGACCCCCGCAACTCAAAATATTTTTTTCGAAATGATTTGAAACTTTTTAATTTAATTTTTTAAGAACTTTTTAACGAAGCCTCAATCAAGAAATTGATATTCTTGATTTTCGTCTTATTTTGGCCTCTAGAATCTCCCACTAAAATTTTTCCCAGGGGTGGCCGAACACCCTGTATATCCTATGAATGGTGCACCACTTACCACTGTTAGTTGGGTTAGAACAGCCTAAACGTTAAAATGCAACTTCTTCAAAAACTTGTAAAAAGTCATAATATTAATAAAGCGAAATCATTTTACGCTCAAGGTATTATTTTCAAAGAATGCTGTAAATCCTGGAGTTTTTTTCTTGAAGTTAATGTAGAACTATAATTCCCAAATACTCTATATTGAATTTTAAGTTAGGTTAAACCTTTATAGCAAAATGAGCCACAAGAAACTTTTAATTGATTTTGAAAAGGGTCAGGTTAAATGTTTTAACAGATATGGGCCTTTCGAACCGAAAAATTGCGATAAAACTTCAAAGATCTTTGAGTACTATCAATAATTTCGTGAAATTAGGTGACAAATATGGCAGTAAATAGTCTACAGATCCTTCAGGAAAGCTTTCTAGAAGAGATGGAGGAAAAATCTTTCAAGATGCTCGAAAAAATAAACTCAATCCAAGCCAAATAAAAATTAAATTTGACTTGAGGGTAATTACTCGACGTGTTCAACAAGTTTCAAATTCAAGTGAAACTATTTCTTATATAAAATGGACAAAAAAGCCACCTTTAACAAAACTTCATAAAGCGAAACATGTTAGGAAACGAATTTATAATCCGTGTCGCCTAATTGTGTCGAATGAAGTCATTTCGTTAGTAACCGAAATGATCTCTGGTCTCCTGTAACGATGATAGGAGATTGTCAGATTTTATTGTATTCTTCCTAGTTAACACGGTTTGCATTACATGTAATTTGTTCACTCATAAACTATTCTGCTATTAATATATCTTATCGCTTTAACTCTAAAAGATTATGGGCCCAGGAATCGATATATTTTCCTGGCAGTTTGTGTGGAATAAGTGAAAATAATAAGTGACAGAGTTTGTACTAGCTATAGCTTTCGTAAAGGGAAACGTAGGTAGAATTGAAGTCCTAAATAAGGATAATTACGGCACATGGTGCATGCAAGCAGAAACACTATTAGTAAAAAACGATGGATGTGAATATGCAGCCGAGACGATGAAACGACCCGTAGTTGTCGAAGCAGACCCGACGACAGCAGCAGCGGCAGCGGCATGGGATAAAGGTGACCGAAAGGCCAAAGCCGATATAATATTATTCGTAAGTCCATCAGAGTTAAATCAATTAAAAAGGTGTCGGACGGCACATGAAGTCTGGCAAAAATTGCGAACAACGTATGCATCGCAAGGGCCAACGAAGAGAGCCACGTTGTTGAGACGGCTCACGACTCATCGTATGGCGAGTGGCGATGATGTCCGACATCATATAAATTCTTTTATTGAGATTGTAGGCAAACTCGCTGAGATGAATATAAATATTCATAAACATTTGCAGAGCGCTCTGTTATTGAATAATTTACCAGAAAGTTTCGGGAATTTCAGATGTGCCATGGAATCTCGAGATGAACTTCCTGATTTAGATGCTCTAAAGATAAAGATTTTGGAAGAGTATGAAACAAGATTCCAGAAACGATCGGAGGAACATAGAGTGATGGTAGTTAAACATAATCATTGGAAGAGTGATAAACAAGTAAAGCGAGACAAAGGGGAAAATAAGTTACATGGTCCTGGGAAACTGCCGATTACGTGTTATGAGTGTGGAAAATTGGGTCATCGTGCAGCTGACTTGGAATAAAAGAAGTAAACATAAATGTACAGCAGGTATGGCCAATGAATCGTTTTATGTAAATGTAAATGATGTGTATAATATCAGCGAAAACCCGGAGCACAGATATTGATGTCTCGATAGTGGGTGCATAACTCATCTTTGTAAAGATAAATATAAGTTTGATGAAATGTGTCATTCTAGATATAACAAATTAAATCTGGCTAATGATACCTCAGCCGTAGTAGAAGCCCAAGGAAATGTCTCTATTAGAACAGTTTTAGATAGCAACGCTAAGAATATTGAATTGAAAGACACATTATACGTGCCTGATCTGAGGACGAATTTGCTCTCTGTAACAAAAATAACAGACAAGAATTATAAAGTTATTTTTAGGAAAAATGATGCTATCGTGGTCGATCCAGAAGGAAGGGTTAGATTAAAAGCAAACCGTATAGGAAATTTATACTACCTGCGTGAAGAAGCCGTAGATGGAAGAATTACAGCTTCTAAAGAAAATTCTAACCGACAAGGAAAATCAAAAATTCAATTATGGCACAACAGATTGGGACACCTGAATGCGAAAGATTTATTGTATTTGGCCAAAAAGGAAAATGCCATAGGAATAAATTTGAATGGAGAAAAAACGCTGCCCACATGTGAAACGTGCTTTCGAGGAAAGTTAACTTCGACACCTTTTCCAGAGAAGAGCCAAAGGAATTCGAAATTCTTAGAAAATATTCATGGAAATGCCTGACCAATTGGAAAACTGCTTACAAGAAATTGCAAGAGATAAAAAGGAAACCAAGTGGATAAGAGAGACTACCAAAAATTTATTAAAAGAAGTTGATCGCAGCAATGATGGAGTGTGTCTGTTGACGAAGTCAATCTACGGATTACGTCAAGCAGGAAGACAATGGAACGAGAAACTTAGTCAAAATCTAAGAAAGTTGGGATTGCAAGTGACAGTGGCAGATCCCTGTTTATACCATGGAAAGTACGAGAATGATAGGTTGTATGTTATCATATACGTGGATGATATGCTGATTATATCTAATAACAAAGAGTGGATGAAAAGTATTAAAGAAGGGATGGCAAAAAAATTTGATATCAAGGATCTTGGTCGAGTAAATTATTGTTTAGGTATTGAGATTCGGCAGGAGGTACAAGAGATAAGTATGTCTCAAATAAAATATGTAATGGATCTCCTCGAAAAATACGGTTTAGCTGACTGTAATCCTGTGGCCACACCAATGGACAAAAACGCAGTTTTGAATAAAACAAAGGGTAATGGAACTCAGAGGAGACCATATCGCGAATTAGTTGAGGCCCTAATGTATTTGGCGGTCGCTACAAGACCGGATATAGCGTACGTTGTCAGCGCCCTTGCTCAGTTTAACGAATGTTACGGAGACGAGCAGCAGCAAAGAGGGTCCTCAGGTACTTAAAAGGTACTATTAATCATGGTATTATTCTTAGGAATTCAAATGAGGGTGCGTCTATACATATATGTTGATGCTGGTTGGGGAAGGTGCCAGGTGGACAGAAAATCGTACACTGGGTACATAATAAAGATTTCACAAGGTCTTGTAACCTGGAAATCACAAAAACAACGCACGGTGGCGTTGTCTTCCACAGAAACTGAATACATGGCGTTGACTGAAGCTGTGAAAGGGGGACTTTATCGACAGGAGATTCTGAAAAAATCGGGTTGGAGGAATTTGCAAAAATGTACATTTATGGTGACAACATTGGAACACAGTTGCTGGCGAAAAATCCGATAGTTCATCCGCGAACCAAGCATATCGATGTAAAGTTTCACTTTTTGCGAGATGTGTTAAAGAAAGAAACTTTCTCTATGGAATATTTACCGTCCAACCGTATGCCAACTGATGTATTAACTAAGTCAATGACCAAAGAAAAACATTATTTTTGTATAGATGTAATAGGTTTAAGAAACATAAACAATGTATAAATGTTTGTACAATAATGAAAAATGCAATTAATTTAAGGCACGTATTAAGAGGAGGTGTTAGGAAACGAATTTATAATCCGTGCCGCCTAATTGTGTCGAATGAAGTCATTTTGTTAGTAACCGAAATGTTCTCTTGTCTCCTGTAACGATGATAGGAGATTATCAGATTTTATTGTATTCTTCCTAGTTAACACGGTTTGCATTACATATAATTTGTTCACTCATAAACTATTCTGCCATTAATATATCTTATCGCTTTAACTCTAAAAAAACAGTTCAAATTTGCCGAAGATCACATCGTGGGTTAAAAAATTCAGAACAGTTATTTTCTCCGATAAAAAAAAGTTTAGTTTCGATGGCCTGGATGGCTTTCAATGTTACTAACACGATCCACATGACGAAAAGGAAACAAAAATGAGTCACAACTATGAAGGAGGTTGTATCATGATATGGACTGCATTTGGTTATAACGTTAAAACTCCAATAATTTGGTTTCCGCCAAAGGTAAATGTCGAAAAGTATTAAGAAGTATTAGACTTTGTGTTTAATGAATATGGCGACGATATTGGGGCAATTCATCGTGTGAAGTTTGTTAAGAAATGGTTTGAAAAAATAAATGTTGAAGTTTTATCTTGACCTTCAAGGAGCCCTGACCTGAACTCAATTGAAAATCTTTGGGGAATTTTAGCTAGAAAGATTTATATCAATGGAAAACAGTATTCGAACGTGAATGAATCGAAAAATGACATCTGACAAGTGTGATTTCAAATCGAATTAGAAACTTTAGAAATAAAGTCGATGTCTAAAAAAATACTTCAGGTGATACAAAATAATGGAAGATCTACTAATTATCTTCTCAAATATTTGTTCACTATTTATTGAAAATATATAGAGCGAAATATCAGTTATTTATATCACAAAGTTTGTCATTTATATTAATAGGAGTTTATATGTTAAAAAAAACTATACAGGGTGTTCGGCCACTCCTGGGAAAAATTGTAATGGAGGATTCTAGAGGCTCAAATAAGATGAAAATCAAGAATACAAATTTGTTGATGGAGGCTTCGTTAAAAAGTTATTAACGTTTAAAGTTCCGCCCGTACTGAATTTTTTTCTCGAAAATGCGCAGGATTTCGGGGGTATGTCTATTCACCAAAAATGATTGTAATTGACCCCTGCAACCGAAAATAATTTTTCCAAAACAATTTGAAATTTTTTTGTTTCGTCGAAAAATTTAGGCACCTAATTAGATTTTCGGAAAGGAATTTTTTTTTCGAAAGTGTGTAGGATTTTGGGGATATGTGTAATGACAAAAAATGATTGTAATTTACCCCCGCAACCGAAAATAATTTTTTTAGAATGATGTGAAAATTTTTTTTTTTCGCCGAAAAATTTCAACACCTACCTGATTTTTTTTCTCGAAAGTAAATAAGATTTCGGTGATATGTGTATTCACCAAAAATGATTGTAATTGACCCCCGCAACCGAAAATAATTTTTCCAGAACGATTTGAAGTTTTTGAATTTAATTGTTAATAACTTTTTAACGAAGCCTCCATCAACAAATTGGTATTCCTGATTTTCGTCTTATTTTGGTCTCTAGAATCTCCCATTAAAATTTTTCCCAGGGGTGGCCGAACACCCTGTATGTTATCGACCCCCCTCCCCCCGCCCCACAAATCCAGACATAACGTCAAAACAAGAGCTAAAAAAGCACTTTTGGAAAAATGGGAATATATAAATCCAAATATTACAAAAAAGTTAGTACAATCGATGCCGAATCGTTTGAAAACTGATAGAGACAAAAGGAATATATACAAAATATTAAAATCAAAAAATTCTAATTGCACTAATATTTTTGTTTCGATGAAAACTGTTCACTGTGTACACTTTCTGTTATTACTAACCATGAAATTGTTTGAGTTTCCTCGTTTTTTTTACGCTTCTCTCAGAGACTCGAGGCAGTATTTTAAAACAAGATTTAATCAAATATTATTCTTCGTTACAGATTGATACGCGATTGTATTATAAAACATTGCCTGTACCAATACTTTTATTCGGCATTGCATATCCAAATTCTTGTTTAAGAAGAAATTTCCTAATCATGTCAATAGTATGCACGTGATATTTGATGCCATACAAAATATGAAATCTTCAAACAATGTGGAAACCTCGATATAGAACTCCTCGTAACAAAAATAATGAAAACTAATTGGTACTTTTCAATGCCCCCAATTTTTTAAACAATGGAACAATAATAGATCGATTAGGAAATTAAAAATTTTTAGTCTTTTCAAGCTACATATTTTGGGTGCATGCTGTCAAATTCGCTCAGGACTGCAGCAGATCTTCTCTCAGTGATAAAATAGAAAATAACCTAACCCAGACTTAATCGTTAAAACTAATTGTCGGAATATTGATTAAATTAACTAATTAATTTTAGTGATTAGGTTAAATTTGGCTTTATTTTATATCGAGTACGACACTATATATATGTGCATAAATTAGATTAGATTAGTATGTCGTAATTAATTTTGAAAATGCCGCCGTCAGATAGGTGTCACAAGATCCCGGTCGCGGATTTGCTTTTCCAGCCATGCGTGGTGGCAGATTCGAGGCTCTCCCGCGAAGTTGTGAAACAGGAGCCTTGTTGAGCCCCAACACAGGTAGCGGCAGAAGGGTCGGAGCAGCCGAATATTTTTGACAGGACCGAAGGTACATTAATTTTTTGCAATTATCTATGCGTACGTTATCATGCACCGTCGAGCGAAATTGGTCGGCAAACCCTGGCCAATCTTCGTACGCGCCCGAAAAGGTTGGCAGATTGATTTTAGGTAATGTAATTTCACTTTCCGTTGATTCTACCTGCGAGTGGGGCGTATGTTGCGCGTCTCGTGAATTATTCCCTGACCGTAATGTCGTTGCTGTTGCAATTATATCTAACGCTTGTGCTTTACATTGTATAAACGCTGCTTTTATACTGACGCGTTCACGCATTAGCTGACCCTCCTCTAAACTATCTAATTCGGATTGCGATTTGTTGAAAGCTGCGAATTCTGACTCTATATCATCTAATTGAACACGGATAGTCGTTACTGAGGTTCCTTCAATAAAGTTATCAATTGATACTTTAAACGTTTCGAGTTCTATTTTAAACGCCTCGCGTCTCAATTTTAAATTTTTTAATCGCTCTTCATGACTGGGAGCCATTTTGTGTGAATTTGATTGGATTCGGAATAGGATTAAGAAATATGTTCTAACGATGACTCAAAAACAAGGGTGTGGACTTACGTTTCGATGCGACGTCTGCAACCTGGTGTTTGATGGACTCACTCAAGATGCTGCTTAGATTGGATGCTGGATGTCACTCTGTCTGAGTGACCGACTCCGTTAGCGTGGCTGACCGTGCTGGACCCAAGATGCGCGGCTGTCTTTCCCCGAAGGTGACACTCCTGATGCCACAGACTTCGACGACGAAGACTGGACGCGCTGGATGACGGCTCGTGGTTTTTGATCCAAAGGTGACACTCCTGATGCCACTGACTTTGGTGCTGTTGCTTCTCGTGATGAGTTCTCCGGACTCAATTCCTTCCAAAGCACTGGATCCGGCTCGAAGGACCAATTTTATGTTGCGACGCAGGATGACGATCTGTCCGGTTTAACGGATCGTTTGCGATCGCTCTTCTTCGTGCAACTTAATGCGCAAAGATTTGTGTGTATAATGGTTGATTTTGCAATGAGTTTTTACAAGAGGTTTTTTGGTAACACTATTTAAACTTTAATACACAATAATATCTGTACAAGTGGTTTGATGAAGTAGTAAGTGAACCTTTGATGTGTTTTCTTTGACCTCTGGTTGAGTTCTGATATGCTCGACCGTGTTTGCTCGGTTGTCGAGGAGGTTAAAGTTCTGATTGGCTGATGTCATTTTGGGGAAAGGTAAACTCTATGATTTTGAATTGGTCGGTTATATTGTGAGGGTGGATCTAAAATGGTCTTGAGGTGGAGCTTGGATGTTTAAACATTTTTGGGAAATGTTGTTCAGTTAGGGCTAGCAGGTAATGGTTTTATTGCGGTGATTTGCACGTGATGTGCAGCTGTAGGTAAGGTCAAGTTTTATGAAACGTTCTGGTCGCGAAGAGTGGTAATTGTCGAGCCTAAAAATATTCGGCTGCTCCGACCCTTCTGCCGCTACCTGTGTTGGGGCTCAACAAGCCTAGCGCGACGGATGTATGAGATTCGCGAGCAGTACATGAATAAAGTGTTATTTATACCACAAGTATATTATTGAAATTGGTTAAATTACATCTTTTTGTCCACCCTTTATATACACTCGCCTGTCGGTCGCCCCGATGTGATTATAGAAGCAAGGCAATCGACGATACTTTACAGATGCAACGCACCTACGACACTGTATACATATAGACACAGAATGAATGCGGTAGCATCAGCAATTTTTATAAACATCTCGGAAACTGGAATCGAACGGCAATTATTGTTTAGATAAAAGTTATTTTTTTGTAAAAAAAAAAAAATACAAAAGCACATTCCTTTTTCACCCACCCACATCTATACCTCTATTCAATGCTGAAATATAGCCTTTTTTTAAAACACCATTAGAAATAAACAGATTTACGACAATTAAAGTTGGATGGAATAGAAACTGCTCCATAATTGTTTTTGTGTATATTTTAGATGAAAATATTTTTTAAATATTTTAAATAGATTTTCATTGTTATGTCGTTGAAAATTGAAAACATATATAATTAATAAAATAAAAAGAAGATGTGCTTTAAACGAGGCGCGAACCAGCGTCAAAAAGTTTGCAGCGTATCCATCATAGACAAACAACTTACTCACTGCACCATCACAAGTCTTAAAATTACTGCTGATACTTCTGAATATAACGCGCATAGCATCTTTAATTTGATGGCTTATTTTTGTTTTTCTATTCTATACACCGTTCCACTCAATAGAGAATTGTTTAAAACCATAGAATATAGTTATCCATTAAAGGGAGTACAAAAATTCAAAGTATAAGTTACTTTTTCACGCGAAAAACACCGAAAAAATCAGTTTTTGATTTTTGTTACTACGGCGTACGCTGCCAAAAAATCTGGAAAAATTCAGGGACATGACCAATGACAATATTCATTTACAGTAATTATATAAATCTAGTGTCTCGAAAGCTTCGATACGAAATCGGTATTTTTCTGCGTCTTTTCGCATTTTTAATTTTTCACGCCTAGGATTTGAAATCAAAAAATCGGAAAAAATTCTCAAACACGTATCTCGATAACTACAATGCACCAGATTTTTTTCATAATTTTCGTACTCGATTAAATAGGGGAAATAGGCACAAATTCGCTAATCCGAATTTTCCCTATAACTACCCTTCCGAACAAGATACAGGGTTGAAATTTGGCACATTTCTGATGCTCTATCGATGGATCCATTGTATGTCAAATTTAGTTCAAGGGCACATTTGACCCCCTTATTTGGCTATACCCTTTATATTAAATAAATCAAATTATTTTTTATTATTTGATTATTTCTATAAAAAATAGTTACAACAAATATTTAGTATGTAGATTATCTATATCATTACTACCTAATATTTTTTTCACAATTAATAAATGTACTACAAAAATATAAAAAAATATTTCACTGTTTTCTGCACAAAATGCTATAATTTGAAGCATTTTTAAGATTTCAAATAGATTTTATAAACATGAAAATAATATCAGTTTTGTTATATAAAAAGCTATAAATTTTTGTGTCATATGAAAGTAACTGTTTGGATCATATAGAAAATATGTATATGTAACACAAAAATGATAAAGAACACACACAATAATCAATGAAATAGTCATTTTAACTTTCATAATGTTGTATTTAGTACTATTAATACTAATGGGGTTATACAAGGTGGCCTGTAGCCTGTGAAAACCACTTCGGCAATTACTTTCGCCATTACAACACTAGGTATTAGGTTATTGTAATATGTCATGTGTGAAAATGGGATTCTAATAACTTAAAATCAGAAAGATTCTGTATTTAAAAAATGGCAAATATGCACCTAATATATGGGCTTGCTCAATATCATTTGCAGGGTTGGGTTTAAATGTAAGGAGGTGATTTTGAACACCAATTGCAAAGGTAAACAGATATAGCATATCAAAGAAGAAACTTGCTACAATTCGAAAATAAAGTTAAATAGGATATATATTTAAACTGATTTCATCTGCAAAATCCATTGCTGAAGTAGTATATTTAATACAATTGTAACTTTAGATGAAACATAAAAATCATACATTTTTAGTCATTTGTGTTACATTTTTATTACTTTTATCAATGTAATATGAAGTACAGATACATATTATTACATACTAAAATAAAAGAAAATTATAAACATTCTGTGTAACAATATTATTATAAAAGTACTTCAACTTTGTATAATTTTCAACATTTTTTTAACATATTATTCAACTTAACTTGACAGTTACTTTCATAAGATAGAAAATACTTAGAATGGTGTATATAAAAATCTTAAATTTATTTTTACATGCACATGCATAATTTATTTCATAAATGATGAAACATCATTATTTTATATTTTTATATAGACTAACATAAAACATATACATCTATTTCCAAACGCTTGTGTATAATATCGTTTAGAATGTAAAGTCCTTAAATTTAACTCAGCCCCTAACTTTCTTTAAAGAACTTTTTATCCGAAAGTATAAATTTTCGTTTTGTTTACCAAAGTAATGTCTATAAAATAATTTATATTTTCTTTTTATCAGAATAATTTAATAAATATCTCCTGACAATCTTGTTACTTCAATATAAATATTCAATGAAGTTGTCTTGAATTAGTTATCATTTTTGGAATTGATTAAAAATATTTCAAATTTTTTTTTAAACCTTTCACCCAGTTTATTTATTTTAATTTGTAGTTGCAAATGTTTTATTTTACAACTTCGATTCTCAACAAATTCACAATTTTTAATACTATATTACTGTATCTTATCTTTGACATTATGTTTATTCAATGTAATATATGTACAGGATGTGACACATAACTGTTACCACAATTTTTTGTATACTTTCAATGGTATAACGAAAAATTGTTTCAGACACAAGTTGATCAGTTTTGGATTACTTATAAACTACAATATAAAAAATCAAAGCTACCTTCATTTCTTTAAATGATATTATTACATATTTTTTTCTTCGTATTATTGTAACTCGTGTCAAGACGAATTCAATGATTTGATATACCATAACATTTAGATGACAGTGACATCAAATATATAAATTTAATCAACAAAACATTTGCTTCAATATTTGTAATGACAACAGTGTAAATGAAAGTGTGTGAACAAATTATGTTGATATTTTTCCTATGACTTATCTTATGTGTTCAGAGGACATTTGCTGCACCAAGTTAATTTTACTAAGATGGCCCTAATATTCAGTTTTTTGTTCTTATTAAAATGTTAAACATGTATTCTTATAATAAAACAGTTGATATGTTGCCCATATTCTAAATATGACAAGAATGCATGCAGAGGTGCAACTATATGTATACTATAGTACAAAATATCTGAAGAGACATCATCCATGCCCAAATCTGTTTTATAAAATTGGAATGTGTTTAAGAGAACATAGAATATTTGAAACAAAAAAAAAAAGAAATAATTCAAAACCAATTACGTATGATGACAATGTTATAGCATTAGCACATTCAAGCACTTATTGTAAATTAACTTAAGTAAGATAATTTTCGATGTTAATGTTTTTGTTGATTAAACTTAAAATCTGAAGCCAAGATCAAGGTATATGAACAAAAATATGCAATGCCATTTAAAGAAGGTGACCTTGAATTTTTATAATGAAAAGAATTTTTTTTTAATTTTTTATATTGTTACAGTTTGTAGCTGATCCAAAACTGATTAACTTTTGTTTGAAACGTTTAAAATGGTTCCAAAAATAATTGTTTCAAACTGTTATACATCAGTTCTGAATTTAAACAGTTATGAGAATTGAAAAAGTGTCATAACTGTTATAAATATATTAGTTTTAGTCTATACCAATTTTAACTGTAGTTCTTCAGAACCAATATTATAGTTATTTTTTGGTTCTGTGTATGTATGACACATTGTATATGGGGCAAGTACTAATACATCTTTTGCATTTCGTAATTTATGTCCATTGTCGAAAGTCTAACAGCAACAACAAAAATCTTAAATTTTATTACAATATACCTATTATAGAAAACTGAACTATAATTGAAATAAAACCAAAAAATAACAGTTATAAAACTAACATAATATTAGTTTTGGAAAACCATAACTGATAAGCCAAAACCAATATATCCATAACAATTATAACATTTTTTCAGTTGTCATAATTGTTTCAAGAACTAAAACTAATATTATAACTGTTTTCAACCCTTGATCGAAAATGTCTGAAAAATCATACCAACAGTTACATGCCACACCCTGTATATTTTGAAGAGTTTGTTTATTAATCCATTTTGTTAATAAGTATAAATATGATTTTTAAAAAGAATGTTTATAAAACCCAAACAATATATAATTGAACGAATCAACATGACAAATTTGATTTAGTCACTACATAAACATTAACAAGAAACGTTATATTTGTTTAACACATAGTTAATGTTTAATATACTTTGCATTTTACATAATAAAAAAATGTATACTATAAAAAATAAAATAAAGAACAAAATATAATGTTAACAAATATTCTTTCTTGCAATATATAGAACTTAACTTCATTGAAAAACACTAATTTATTAATTTCTTTTAAAAATAATAACTAATTTGTAAACCTGTAATACATGTTTTTGATACAAAAAGTTTCCAAATTCATTTGTATTTTTGCACATAAAATTGTTTATAGAAAGCAAGTTTATATAAATTTAAAAAGTAAAATTATAGAAATGACGTTTAACAAGTTAAACAAAGAAAAAGTCTAAAATTAATTTATGATACCTACGTTTTTGTCATACTGTATCAAATTTACTAAATTACTAGAAACATAATCACATGTACTTACGTTTATAACCAAATATTATAATTCTTCGTACAATATATCAAAATTGTATCAAGTGGCACCAATATAAATTGTTTATGGACATGTTACACAGTGCTAATGTGTATCCACAAGTAGGAATAATAATAAAAGATGACATTAGACTCTTTCCCAATACTTCGAAACATAAATGTTTTAATTCATCGCTGAAGAACCACGTGGGAAAATAAAATGCACTCCAATCGCACAGTTAATTCACACAACTTGATAGAAACCTTACACGCAGTGATGCCAGGCGAGAAGAACTTCTGGGAATTTCTCCTCCGATTGGAAGTAGGAGTGAGGGAATGGTATATAGTAGTTAGTACCGTTTGGCAACGCGACTTCAGGCGGCGTGGTGTAGCGTGCAGTAGGGAACTTAGACAGCTGACTGAGCTGATAGCGACATACTACAACAGCGCATGCGTTAAACACGAGGTACTAGGAAAAAATAATTTTCTCACTATTATTTCTACTCTGGAAATGGTCATCAAAATTCTTTTCATCTAACATCACTGCTTGGACGATATTGTAGTAAAGCTATTTTACACTGAATAGAAAGGGTACGCAGCATTTGTGCGTCTCTGTCTATCTAATGCGAAGTCATAGCTTTACTGTCTCTCGCTTAGCATGGCTCGTTCTGGAGTCAGCTGTAAATGTATTATGTTTCGATATTGACTAGTAAAGGCGAAATCAGTTTTTTTATATCTAATTTAATACTTTACCGATCAGTAACATATTAATTGGGTTTTCGCCGCTAACGGTAGCCTATTAATTGCTTGTCATAGAAAGAAAAAATGTTATTAGATTTAATTACCCTATAATAACAAAAAGCGAACAATATAGTAAACACTTTCACAAATTTTGATTTAACATTTCTATAAATATAAGAAAAAGCGCATATACATTCCCGCGCAATAGCCTAGGGTTAACCGCTACCAGTCGGTAACGTGTTAAATCTACATATAAACTATAGAAAGGTAAACTCTTGCATAATTTTTACGCGCGATAAATATAAACGAAAGTAACTTTAACTAAATGGTTTATAGTCATTTTTATTTATACAATACGTCTTTGCTCACTCGCTTTTAATTGCGTCCAAACAAAATTCCGTCTCACAATTTTTTCTTTTGTGTCTCTCTCCAACAATTTTAACTTAACCATGATCTGATCGATTTTTCACATGAAGTTGGCTTCGCTACACATGCATACTTCAAAATATACAAAATATTTTTTATTTCAGTAACACTTGTTACAGGTAACATGCATTTCTTTAATTTGTTATATTATCTTTAAAACTGACCATTTTTAAACCTTATAAAGTAAATATATATTTTCGATAATGTGTATCAGTTTTATCAAAGGCGTTCAAATCTCAATTATTTTGCAAAGTTATTATTAACAACGTTAATTATATAACGATTATTAATATTTAAAATTAATTGTTATCAACAATTTATGCATTATAATCTTTTGTATGAATTAAAATGAGAAAGGACAAATTATTAATTTTGGTTTTATATATTACGTATTGCAAATAATCATGCGAAATATTTTCATTATCTAATGTACAAATTATATTTTTATAACAGTTTTAACATATTTTACATTTCAAACATTGTAAAATTGTATAGTTTTGTTTGCTTTATTATTTGATATATCGCGTTAAGATATATTATTTAAAAATTTGTTAATTTGTCTCTAAATCTGATACATTTATTTTCACCTACAAACGAGTTACAACGATTACATATTTACTGTAACGACCTTTGTTTCAACAGTTTAGTATCTTTTAGCATCTAAACTTAGCATTTAAGTAACATAATGAATAAATAATAAAATTTACTTCTTATTTTTCTTGTAAATCAAGTACATATTTTTATTCTTCGTAAGTCTTCAAATTTTTCGTCTTATTCTTGTAACATTTAATCTTTTATATTTACTTTTAAATAATTTAAAAAAAACGTTTGTATTTTGCTATACTTCTAAATAATTTAGTAAAATTTTTGGATCATTATTTATGTTAAAAATTTTTTACGTGAAAAACTAAGAAGTTGCCGCTTTTGTGACATAAGTTAAATATAAAGACTATATTCCTTGGTAGTGTTCTTTGCGAAGCAAAGTTAGACAATCTATGGTACTTAAATTAGAGAAAGTAAGGTGGAAGTCCCTTCCTCCACCATTAACATTAATCAAATATTATTATATTTAGATACCAAAGCTATATAGCAATCATAATAGATTTTTTTAATAACAATTATATTAAGCTGTAAAGAAGTACAAAATATTTTCTAAGTATAAATTTATAGTTCCATATTTGAAAAGTAACTTATTAAGTAATTATTAATTATTAAGAGCTTAAAATAGTCTAAAAGTTTCAATGAACAAACAAAAAAAATCAGGATCAAAGTGATTACGTTCTTTAAAATACATTTTCAGAAATTACATTGCCAAAAATATCCGTATATTTCTAAACAATTACTTTCCCTATGAAATACTTATAAATAAGTTTATGCAAATTATTATTGAATATTAAATCGTAGTAAAGTTTTCTATTGAATATTTATGAAACTGTGCAAACATGTTAACAAAAAGCATAATGTTACATCATACAATAACGAGTAGACTTTATTAATAAAATAAACCAGATATTAAATATATTTAATTATTTATTTACTACATATAATTTGGCACTACATCTTATAAATTATTTAACGATATAAATGATCAGCATGAATGTTACTAGCAATTTCAGTTTCCCACTTGTCTCCATTGTTTAAAAGTTTTTCTTTATTGTATAACAATTCTTCGTGTGTTTCTGTAGAAAATTCAAAATTTGGACCCTAAAATAGTTTAAATAATTAATGTAAATACATTAAAACATTTTTAAGACCACATTTATATTATAGTCACACAGAACAAATGAATATTTATTTCATTTAACGAAACTATGTTTTTTTCTACTATGAATCAAAGGCAAACACATAATCTATCCTTGTTTATTATCACATCAGTCATGAGTACCTCTACAATTGCATCAACTGGACAAGCTTCTTGACAAAAACCGCAATAAATACATTTGGTCATATCTATATCATATCTTGTTGTTCGTCTAGAACCATCAGCTCTTTCTTCTGCTTCAATAGTAATAGCTTGTGCCGGACAAATTGCTTCACATAATTTACATGCAATACATCTTTCCTCTCCTGAAGGGTATCTAGTAAAATATATTAATCATATTTCACTTATTTTATTTTAAATATTTGACCAGAATGATCAAAAAATCTCTCAAATGCATTAGTAAAGATTGTCAGTATAGATTTAGGATTCCCTGTATATCGTTTTTAGTCTTTTTCCAAATGATGGAAAAAATATAATTTAATTTGCGTTTCTATGTTGAAAGCACTTTTATAAAAAGAAATGAAAATTTATGATTCTATAGATATAATATAAACATTTTTATATTGATACCTTCTCAATGCATGTTCTCCTCTAAATCGTGGACTTAAAGGACCTTTTTCAAATGGATAGTTTATCGTTGCTGGTTCTCTAAATAAGTGTGACAATGTAATCCCCATTCCACGCATAATTTCTAAGAAAAATGCCTTCTGTACTGTGGAATCAGCAATATCTTTCCAAGTTTTTTCACCATCCTCATCTTTGTTAACATAATAATATTTGGTTCGAAATGAAGGTACATTTAAAATCTTTGTAGTCGATTGTAATAGTTTTAAACCTGAAAATCATTATAATAAAGGTGAAATGTATATATAAAATGAAATAATTATACAAATTATATAATTATACTGACATTAGTATTTGAATTTGTAATAGTATGCTTTAGAGGTTATAATATGTTCATTAATAAAAATGATCATTGAATACATATTAATAATTTCTGATAATTAATATTAAATTTACCTGGTTGCATAACTTTAAGAGATGTCATATTGAAATTTTAGAAACAATTTCTCTTGGTACGTCGATAATCAATTTTTAAACTTCACAAATCTGAATAATAGCAACCATATATAATCCAATCTATATACAATACCTTTTCCTACTACAAAATTAACAATTTCTGACGTATTCTATAATCATAAAGCTGAATCCCCACTGCACCGGCATTTGTTATTCGGCAAAGTTGCTCAGTAGAGCTAAATAAGCTGCAGCTAGAATCTACCTGTGTATTGGCTTGTGCCCAGGGACTGAAAACAGTTATGATATCGATTCCGATTACGACACAGTTGTAACTCTGAAGTGATAGTATAATAGTTATGAACAAAATGGATTCTAGTATATATCGGTTGCGGTGACAGTTCTACAGAATCGTTGTTATATCAGCTATGAAATGATTCTATATAGGTTGTGAATTGATTCTATAGCGGTTCTAAAATGGTTCTATTCTATGCCGATTCTATTTCAGTTCTGAAACGATTCTACATCGGTTCTAGAACAATTTTACGTCAGTTCTAAAACGATTCTGAATTATTTTTATACCAACTATATATTGTTTTCACATTGTGTACGCTCTTAAAAATATATCAATTTTTTAAAAACTTTGCATAGGTCGAGTATTACTGTTGTTACGTTATCGCGTGACCGTAGGTTTAATGTACATAGCGCCACAACGGGAATTAATTGAAACCCGATTACTCACCGTCGAGTGCAAAGTCATGTAACTGCATTCTAATTAAGAGCGAAATTCAAACGGATCAGCGTATTGTAATGAACAATGCAATTGTGTGTTTTTTAACGTGGGCGATCAAGCTAGGGAAGGTAGAGAGAAAGGAAGGCATTTCTTAGAGATACTTAGTTTATTTTCTAAAGGCCGTGTCAAATCGGAGTTTCCGTCGTTCCTTCGTTTAGTTTATTACGGCCCGTGCTGAATTAGCTATTTCCGTCAAGAGTTGCGATAACTTGAAACACAGAATGGCTCTCGTGACACTTCACTTCGCGTTCCGTTCAGTTCTTTTTAGGAGGGTTCATAAATTTTCTTAAGGGTTGCTTTAGCTAGCTTCGTTTTCTCTCTCGACTCCCACGCTTTCTCTCACTCGCGGCCGCTCCACTCGTCTCGGGGGTGGATCACGGATCGAAGACAATCCGGATGGATGGGGCAGGGCACAAACCCCGATTGGACCAGGACAACTCAGAGGGAGGATCGAGAATTTTCCAGAGAAGGGACGAATACCTAGGACGACGGAAGGATTTTTGCGGAACGACAGATCGATTTTCAATGTCAACCGAGTTGTATCAAAAAGTCGTACGCTGAGTTAACTCCAACGAATAAATTTTGCTAAAGTACTTTGAAACGTATCGAGTAGTTTTGATTTTTGTGCGCCTCGCCGAGTAGAGCGGTTCAACGCTCCACGGGCACCAACCCAGAGCTGCCCATAGATACCAGATTCAGCACCCGGTGCCCTACTCACCCATGCCAGATCACGCGTACGTGAGCTCGTGGAGTTTCGGAAAGTCGACAAAGGCAAACTGACACATGCCCTCTTTCTCGATTATTCCGAAGCTGCCCGAAGTAATTTCGGACCGCCTCGTGGGAGTCGAGAGAGAAAGACTCAAATTTGCTTTCTCGCTCTTAACATCTGAAATCCGACCTCCCGTCAACGGTATACGATTTGGAATCTCGAGCCGAAATTCTCGACTGCCCAGGCATTTTTACTTTCCGACCTACGTATAGACGCACATAAGCAAAGTACCCATAATGGAAAAAAAATTTTGTAAAATTTATTTTACGGAAATACACGTTTTAAGACCCCCTGATCATATTTTAATTATTGAAAAAAAAGAAATTTTTTTTTATTATTTCTATGTATGAGCGTACATATGTATATTATTAATACGATTGAGTATAAATGGCTGAATGAATTTAAATGGAACTTTACATTTAAGTTTTATGTTCTCATTTCAAAGTCCGATTAGTCTTTGACTATAATCAGCCCATGGATAATAATGATTATATCTCTTGTTTCATAGTTGTTCCGATACATAGGCGTAATTTATAAAAGATCTTTTAAGTGTTTCATATAAATCTTGGGAAGAATTCAATTTCATGTAAAAAAAATTAAATAAACTTTTTCTTTATCTTCTCTAGAGAAGAAAAACTTAAATGAAATCTTATACATTATATGCTTACTTAAATCGCATTGAAAACAAATATCACAAATGTTTTAAAAACAGCAGTAAGCAGCTTAACCGGCTGGGATTTTCGCTAAAACAAATTGAAAACTTGGTTCTAACAAGGAAAGATTGGAAATATTCGAATGGTACCCAGTTTTGGGCTAGGTTATTACAGGTACTTATCTCCAAAAATAGAACTATATTTACAACTAATTGGCGTGACAATCATATTTTAATCGTACACAAAATGTGACATTATATTTTTGTATGACCTTCGAATATTTTTTTTTTAAAGTTAAATTTAACCAATTACATTTAATATATGTTATTTTCAATGTACGAAGTACATGAATCTGGATGGTACTTTTCGTAAAAACAGTCAAAACATAAAAATTTCAAGCACCACGTACATCTAATGAAAGTTCTGTTTTTACAGAAATTACAAAATTTTGTATTTAACTCTGATGGAAAGGCCGCTTCATTTACATTGATAAAATGTGAACGATTTTCGGATAGTCGTACCTTGTACCTCGTGCTTTTTACCTTATACTTCAAGTAAAAAGGGATATAACTGGGTAAAATAGTTTTATGACATTACCTGCTAATTCATGTTATTGTTCTAAAATGAAACGCTATGTTTTGTACCTTTAAAAATATTCGACTATGTCCTTTTAAAATTTTAAGTCCAACCCATACTTTGTATTAAACTGGCAAACGGGAACACTTTTCTTTTGTTTCTAAACGGTTTGGTGGTGCACGTTATTAATTTTGATGGATCGATACAATTATTTTCTTATACAAAGTTAAGCCCAATCAAACATAATATTTAGTTCGTCATATCAAATTGATACGGTTATCTCCAAACATATCGAGGAAAATCATTATTAATTAATTTCTGCAACTATAAATTCTACTATTTTGTTTATGTTATAAAAATAAGAACTCTTCTTAGTGAAAAATATCACAGTCTGCACAATACTGGCAAAGAGTGGACTCTCATTTTAATTTATTAATTTTCAATCTAAAAGTATTTTGATTTTGAAAAATCGTATTAATAATATACATATGTACGCTCACACATAAGAATAATAAAAAAAATTTCTTTTTTTTTAATAATTAAAATATGATCAGAGGATCTTAAACGTGTATTTCCGTAAAATAAATTTTACAAAATTGGAAAGTAAAAATGCCTGGGCAGTCTAGAATCTCAACTCGAGATTCCAAATCGTATGCCGTTGACGGGAGGTCGGATTTCAGTTGTTAAGAGCGAGGAAGCAAATGTGAGCCTTTCTCTCTCGACTCCCACGAGGCGGACCGAAATTACTTCGGGCAGCTTCGGAATAATCAAGAAAGAGGGCATGTGTCAGTTTGCCTTTGTCGACTTTCCGAAACTCCACGAGCTCACGTACGCGTGATCTGGCATAGTGTGAGAGAGTACCTTCGGTGCACTTCTGGCACCTCTGCACCAATCCATCTCCTTTTTCCCTAAACCGCGAACTCGAGACGCAACACGCAACAGTGTTAACCTTTTGCAGACAGTCATTTTGTTGTTACTTTGTTAATGCATTTAATATGTTAGTGAGGGGGCTAGGAGGTAAAATAATAATCCACCAAACTACCCCACAATTATTACTGTTTATTAATTAATTACGCGAGTGAGTGATGTGGGGCACACGCAGCCACACGTAGGTTAAGATAATGTCTTTGAACTATGAACAGTGATTACACGTCTTCACCAAACTGTTTACGGCGACGTCTTTACCAGACCGTCTCACGACGACGTCTCTAACGGACTGTGTCTAACGAACTGTATATCGACGACGTCTCTAACGGACTGTCTATGAACACGGTTAGGTTTTTAAAGGGCAATAATTAAAAATACAATTCTATTGCATGAATAGCAGTCAATTTAATGTATTTCATTTTACAGTAATGAATTCAGTGGAGAATAAAAAAAAAGGCAAGACGAATATGGACGTTTTAATATACGGCGTGTGGTAATGTTACAAATAAATAAGGATTTTATACATCCTAATGGAAGGAGGGAAATTGAAATCCATCAGATTTCCATTGAACGGCAACATGCATGTTATTGTTTTTCCAATATTTAAATTATTTTGTTATGTAAAGTTAAGTCAAATATATAACATTTGATTCTGTGTAACGAATTGATACGGTTATTGGAAAACATAGCGGGAAAAATCAGTACCTAGTAATCTATTTCTTGTTACGAGGGCAGTACTCGACCGGTGGGTTTAGGTATGGTTGGGAGAGAGAAAGGAGTTCCGGACGAACCAGGGGCTCTATACCCTGGGAGCCCTAGAGGTAGGTTACGTGAACGAACCAGCGGCTCTATACCCTGGGAGCCACGGGATTAGATTTATAAGGAAAATGTATGGTTTCACGGACGAACCAGGGGCTCTATACTCTGGGAGCCGCTGGAAGGAGTGGACGAACCAGGGGCTTTATACTGAGGGGGCTAGGAGGTAAAATAACTCACCACCAGGCTACCCCACAATTATTATCGTTTATTATAAACGTTAGCGAGTAATATGGGGCACACTTAGTCACACGTAGGTTAAGGTAAATTGTGACTTTGAATATGAATCGCGTCGACGTCTTTACCAGATTGTTATATTACGACGTCCTCAACGGACTGGGCATCGACAACGTCTCTAACGGATTGTCCCTTTTTTCTTAAAACCCTACTCCCTATATACACTCCTTACTCTAATAGACAAAGGGAGAGAAAAAGAGATAGGCCAGAAAGACGGAAAAACGAAACTGGAAAATATCTAGCGTAGGAAAAGTGTAGCTAGTGAAAGAGAGTAATAAAAGTCAAGAGGCTCGCCGGTCCCGGATCGGGGTGGTCCGAGGCCCAGGCGAAACTTTGAAGGAAAACAGGCGCCTCGTACGGCTCTGGTCGCCAAGTGTTTAACAGGACAACCAGGCTCGCACGAGACCCTGGGAAAATGGAAAAATAGAAAACTTAAAACTAGCCTTGCATTCCATTCCCATTCATACTCTGGCAAGGGCGTAGTGGCTATACAATGGCCGCTACAGTCAGTAAATAAATAAGTTATATCTAACTGTATAATTATCCAAATAGTACAAATTAACAAATTTATTTGTTGCGTCCCGATCTGCGGTCTAGAGGGATAAGGAAGTGGTTTGGTGACTGTGGAGCGTTAAACCGGTCTGCTCGACGAGGTGCGCAAAATAAAACTTAGAAAATTTTCAGTGTAACTTGAACGATTTTATTTATTCGAAATCGACTCAGTAAATTCACAGACTTTTCGATTATATTGATGTTCGCTTTACTCTCTCGAGAACTGATGTTTCTTCCGCGAAAGTCTCGTGGTCTTCGGCGTTTGTCCCTTCACCAGGAAAATTTTAGATCCTCCCTCCGGGTTGTCCTGATCCAATCGGGGTTTGGGCCCTACCAATGTGGCCAGATTGGGCATAATTAAGTGCATCGAAATCGACAGTAGTGACGACGAACTTCTTTAGCGTCTAACAGAGTGGTGGGGATAGCAGGCATATACTACCGCACGAGTCACCTGTACGTGAGCTCGGCATTTCGCACAATTTCGGGAAAACGATAAAGAACGCTAGTGTGAGCCTTTCCTTCTTGCTCTTGTGAAAGAGAAACAGCTGAAATACGACCTCACGATAATCGGCATACGATTCCAAGTCTCGACTGCCCCAGCATTTTTACTTCCCGACCTATGTAAGGTATAAGGAAGGTACCATAATGAAAAAAACATTTTGAAAAATTTTTTTTAGCGGCAATACATATTTTAAGACCCCCTGATCATATTGTGTCTATTAAAAAAAAAAGAAATTTTTGTTTGTTCCTATGCTATTAACACGATTGCGTCTAAACAGCTGAATGAATTTGAATGAAACTTTACATTAAAATTTTATGTTCTCATTTCAACGTCTGATTAGATTTTGGACGTGATCAGCTCCCGTAAGGCGTAGGGAAAAGGCGAGGCCCCAGGCCGAGGCGTCCATAAGGGACCGCGTCTGGCCTTCGTCCGTCGACACTCCCACCCCTACCAATGGGGGAAGGTTGACGACAAAGGCGAGGGACTAGAGAACGAGGACGAGAGAACATTCGCTTTTCCAACGCCGGAGGGAAAACAGGAATAAAGCGTATAACCGAACACTAACAAGTCAGAAGTGGGATAACCGCGTGTGTTGGCCACTGATCCTTTTTTTTTTTTTTTTTTTTTTTCGTGGGGAAAATTTTCGTAAGACTCCCTTCCACCTCTTCGGGGAGAGGCGGGAGGGATGTGTGGGATTCCCCGCGACCATGGAATGACGGGCGCGGGACCTACCCACTAAAAACCCCACAGTGACCCTTCCGCAAGATTTGGGAGGATACCGGGAATCGCTCGAAGCATACTTCCGGTATCTTCCCTGTGCCCGCGCTGTGCGCCCATCCAGGGGGGACAAAAGGGTCCCCCCGGCTGTCACGCTATCTCATGGCGGCAGGACGAGGTCACTCCGTCCCGCCGCCATCCGTCTCGGAGCCGCGTTCAGTGCAGAGATGCCAGAAAAGCACCGAAGGTGCTTTCTCACACTATGTTAGATCACGCGTACGTGAGCTCGTGGAGTTTCGGAAAGTCGACAAAGGCAAACTGACACATGCCCTCTTTCTCGATTATTCCGAAGCTGCCCGAAGTAATTTCGGTCCGCCTCGTGGGAGTCGAGAGAGAAAGGCTCACATTTGCCTTCTCGCTCTTAACAACTGAAATCCGACCTCCCGTCAACGGCATACGATTTGGAATCTCGAGCCGCGATTTTCGACTGCCCAGGCATTTTTATTTTCCGACCTATGTAGGCGCACATAAGCAAAGTACCCATAATGGAAAAAAAATTTTGTAAAATTTATTTTACGGAAATACACGTTTTAAGACCCCCTGATCATATTTTAATTATTGAAAAAAAAGAAATTTTTTTTTATTATACCCATGTATGAGCGTACATATGCATATTAATAATAAGATTTTTCAAAATCAAAATTCTTTAAGATGGAAAATTAATAAATTAAAATGAGAGTCCACTCTTTGCCAGTATAGTGCACGTTGTGGCATTTTTCAATAAGAAGAGTTCTTATTTTTATAACATAAACAAAAAAGTAGAATTAATAGTTGCGGAAATTAATTAATAATGATTTTCCTCGATATATTTTGAGTTAACCGTATCAATTTGTTATGACGAACTAAATATTATATGTTTGATTTGGCTTAATTTTGCATAAAAAAATGATTGTATCGATCCATAAAAATTAATAACGTGCACGATACCGTTCAATGGAAACCACGGGAAAGTGGTGGTCTCTTCCATCAGGAGGGAAATGTAAAAAATTGTTATTTAATTATGCAATGTGCAATATTGAAATGTTTAAACTAATGTAATGAAAAAAGAGCTCGTAGATACATTAATTTTTGATTAATATACATACGAGCAATAGTCACGAGATCCCCACCATCAAACCGTTTAAAAACAAAGGAATAGTGATCCCGTTTGCCAGTATGATACAAAGTATGGGTTGGATTTTAAATTTGAAAAGGACATAGTCGAATATTTTTAAAGGTACAAAACATAGCGTTTCATTTTAGAACAGTAACATGAGTTAGCAGGTACTATCATAAAACTGTTTTAGCCAGTTATATCCCTTTTTACCTGAAGTACAAGGTAAAAAGTACGAGGTACAAGTAAATCGAAATCCGAAAATCATTCACATTATATCAATGTAAATGAAGCGGTCTTTCCATCAGAGTTAAATACAAAATTTTGTAATTTCTGTGAAAACAGAATTTTCATTAGATGTACATGGTGTTTAAAATTTTTATGTTTTGACTGTTTTTACGAAAAATACCATCCAGATTCATGTACTTCATATATTGAAAATAACACATGTTAAATGTAATTGGTAAATTCAACTTTAAAAAAAAATATTCGAAGATCAGACAAAAATATAATGTCACATTTAGTGTACGATTAAAATATAATTAAAAAAAAAAAGATATCTTTTAGCAGGGTTCGAACCTGCAGAGCAAAAGAAGCTCGAACTTACAGCCAAACACCACATCATTCACACCATACTACTTATTGGTGAATTTGGTTCTATTTTTGAAGATAAGAAGCTGTAATAACTTTAATAATATCTTGCAGTAAAACTTAACCCAAAATCGGGTACCATTCCAACTTTCCCTTATTAGAATCGAGTTTTCAATTTGTTTTAGCGAAAATCCCAGCCGGTTAAGCTGCTTACTGCTGTTTTTAATTACCAAGCATTTATTTCTCAATTAACCCTTTGCGAGTAAAACCATTTTGCACATTATTCTAAAACATTTGTGGTATTCGTTTTCAATGCGATTTAAGTAAGCATATAATGTATAAAATTTCATTTAAGTTTTTCTTCTCTAGAGAAGATAAAGAAAAAGTTTATTTAATTTTTTTTACATAAAATTGAATTCGTCCCAAGATTTATATGAAACACTTAAAAGATCTTTTATAAATTACGCTTATGTATCGGAACAACTATGAAACAAGAGATATAATCATTATTATCCATGGGCTGATTATAGTCAAAAACTAATCGGACTTTGAAATGAGAACATAAAACTTAAATGTAAAGTTCCATTTAAATTCATTCAGCCATTTATACTCAATCGTATTAATAATATACATATGTACACTCATCCATAGGAATAATAAAAAAAAATTTCTTTCTTTTCAATAATTAAAATATGATCAGGGGGTCTTAAAACGTGTATTTCCGTAAAATAAATTTTACAAAATTTTTTTTCCATTATGGGTACTTTGCTTATGTGCGCCTACATAGGTCGGAAAATAAAAATGCCTGGGCAGTCGAAAATCACGGCTCGAGATTCCAAATCGTATGCCGTTGACGGGAGGTCGGATTTCAGTTGTTAAGAGCGAGAAGGCAAATGTGAGCCTTTCTCTCTCGACTCCCACGAGGCGGACCGAAATTACTTCGGGCAGCTTCGGAATAATCGAGAAAGAGGGCATGTGTCAGTTTGCCTTTGTCGACTTTCCGAAACTCCACGAGCTCACGTACGCGTGATCTGGCATGGGTGAGTATCGCACCGGGTGCTGAATCTGGCATCTATGGTTCAGTGGTAGCTGCGAGCCCCAACTCGCAACCGCTCGCGACCCCATTTCTGCCCCTCGGCGGCTGGTGGCTCATGGCCGCACCATGCCACCGAGAGTGTCTCCTGATGCGCTGGACCGGTGTTAGGGTGGCACTCCCACCCCCATCCGGTCCGGCCCTGCGCCACGTGACTGAAAGAGGCTCCTTTCAGGAATCCCCTCCCAACCAGGGTCATCTGTCACGTCGTGGGGGCCGCCCACGATGCCCGGCGCCGGGGCGACGCCCTCCCGCCACCACACGAGCGCACGCCGCTGAAGCTCGCGTTCTCTGCCCGCGGCCTCCTTCTGCAAAATTACGCTCTCGCAGAAGGAGGCCAGGGCCCTCCACTTACGCTCGCTGCCGAGCATGACGAGCACCATGCCCGGCAGCGAGACATCCCGCCCGATGATGCTGACCAGGACACGGCGCACCCCCTCCCACGCAGGGCACACCTCGAGGGTGTGTTCAGCCGTGTCCTGCTCAGCGTCACAATTGCAGCAACGTGCCGTCGGCTCCTTCCCTATCCGGCACCGGTATCTCCCGAAGCTGCCATGCCCGGAGAACACCTGTGCCATCCGGTAAGTGAGGCTTCCATGGCCTCTGTCCAGCCACTCACTCAGGAGTGGCCGAACAGCCCCGACTGTCCGGTGCCCCTCGGTTGGCGGAACCAACCGCTCCTGCCACGCGAGCATCACGAACTGCCGGGCCTGGCGCTTCAAATCGCCCCAAGCAGGTTCCGGCACTCCCGGGACCGCCCCAGATACCTTATTTGGGGCTTCACCTCGATATCAGCCTCACCTACCCGGATCAGAGGGGGTGGCGGATCCTGCCGAGGTGAATGGAACGCTATCAATTTGGTCTTATGGACCGCCACCGTCATGTCCATCCCCCTGATCCGACCGACAACGCGTTGCGCCCCCTCCTCTGCGAGACGCTTGGCCCTCCCCCAGTGTGCCCCGACGGCCAGCACCAGTGTGTCATCTGCATAATACACGGCGCTGACCTCATCAGGCAGATCGGCCCGCAACGCCGTATCGTACGCGATGTTCCACAGGAGTGGTCCAAGGACCGACCCCTGCGGAATGCCGCAGTACACCTCCGCCCGCATACCTCCATTCCGGCCCGAATACTCGATCCACCTGCCGCGGAGATAATCCCCGACGACTACCCTGAGATAAAGGGGGACCCGATGATCTTCGAGCCCCCTCCTTATCTCTTTCCAGGGAAGAGTGTTAAAGGCGTTGGCAATATCCAAGGATACTGTCAAAGCCACCCCTCCCCGGGAGACGGCTGACCCCGAGAGGGCCCTGACGCGACCTATCACGCCGCCCCCTGCGGCCAAGTTGCAGCGAGGGCAGCTGCCATCAGATTCCACGCACCCATTTGGTTGTCCAGGTGGCATGTGAGGTGAACCCCGACGTGGTGCTTCCCCAGGTGGCGGATAGGGGCAGCCGCTGGGATGAAATCCCGGAGGTCGGAGCGAAAGCTCCCGCAGACCAAACACCGGTTTGAATGCTTTGTGTGTGTAAATGTGTGTGTAAGAGGACTGGGGCATGAGATATTTGCCGCGGGTTTTATCTATGGCTGCAGGTTGGTCAGTTGGCTCCGGATGAGTTCTGCAGCCAACATGGCCACCCGCCGGCGGCTTAGTACCATGTCACGGGGCCGCGGGCGCTGGTGACCAGGCGCCTGCGATTGAGTGGGAATGCGGTGGGCGGAGTGCCTCCCACCGAGAGGGGCCTGAAGAGGCACGACGCGGCAGGGGACTCTGTGATTTCTCATTAGAGTTCCCGGTCCCTCGCCAGGCGTCTGAGGATGGTCACCGTGGGGGTTTAGCCGGTAAAAGTCCGGTACTACCCGCCGGCCCGCTCTTCGGGTATGTTAAGGGCATTTAGCCTCTTGGACTGAATTTCGGAAAGGATTTCGTCCATTGGGAGTTTGGGGAGTCCTTTTAGTATCACTGCAATTGTTTTTTCTGACGTTAGAGAGTATGTATGGTATTGTATTTTGTTGTTGGTTAGGAGATGTTTGGTAACGAGGAAATCAGGAGTTGTAGCCAGGGTAATTTTAGCTTGGTTAGTGAGGTATTTTACCTCGAATTTGTTGTCAGTGTTTGATTTGATGAGTTTGCAGAGCCCGCTGTGGTCTTTGATGTGGGTGTGTATGAAGATAGGTGACGGCTTACCTTGTGTTGTTGTGGATGGTTGGTTGGTAGGGGGTGTTACCTTCTCCGTGGGACTGGATTGTGTGTTGGCGTCGTTGTTAATGTCGAATATGTCCGCCAAAATCTATTGGTGGTGGGCGTTGGTTCTATGGCGGGGCGCGTCGGTTTTGCGGTGTCGACAGTGATGGATTCCTTGGATAACCTCCTTTTTCAAGGTTGGATGAATCCCTCCGTGGTGTTATTGGGGTGCGTTGATGTGGATGCTACAGATGCGTTCATACCTGAATTTGAAGTACTAGTTGTCATTATTGTATTTGATCTTCTCAAGTCTGAGTGCGAGATACCTCTCCTTCTGAACGTCGTTGGTACATACGGTTCACCTTCCAATCGCGCTGCCTGGCGATGGAGGTGCTCTGTTTTATTTAACGACCAGCGTTGTCCTGTAGGCGACCTCCTTGTGTAGCCCTTTGTGACCTCTAGTCAATATGGCTCACACGCGTCGCGTGTACTCGTACTTTCACTTGTGCTTTCGCTGTTACTTTTCACTGCTCAGTCGTTTTCCGCTCAAGGGTGATCCATTCACGACGGGGTCCCATGGTCGAATCATTGAGAAGCGAATGTCAATGTGGCGGCTTAAATGTAACTTGAAGTGTCAGCCACCAGCCAATCAGAAAATGTCCTTTTTCTGATTGGTGCGCTGTTACTTCTGATTTTTGCACCTGTGGGTGAAAGAGAGTAACGTAATCGTATTCCGTGTCAATATCTTTATTCGACCGAGTCGTTCAGGCGTTGGCTTCAGACTGCCAAAGTCAGGCCTCATCGTGGGTCTCGTTGTGCGCCGTTCGACCGTCCTAGGAATCACACTTGAGATTCCTTTCCTAGGACGGCCATTGTTTAAGGGCGTCGCGTATCGCTGGCGACAGAGAGTCAGCCTAACGTTTACATCTCTGCACCAGTGTTTACATTATGTGGCGCCGTGCCCGTTGCACCGGCCGCCACAGCAACCAAGACGATGGCACGTCTCAGGTACCGGCGGAAAAACCCGGACCCAACGGTGATGTCAGGCCGCGCGGTCACTTACTTGATTAGTGTCATTAATGGCTTTAGGGCCTCATTAGGGCACTAACGAAACGGCTTTACGGCCCCATTGCCTTAAAGGCACTAACGAAATGGCTTTACAATCAAAATTTGTATTGTACGCTAAACATTCCGCCCGCCTTGAATACATCAGCATTCAATCGTTTGGATCATTTGACAATGGATGAAGTGGTCGCGAATTTAGGCTTGCTTCTATTTGCGCGAGAGTTGTCTATAATTCCTCGTATGTCAATTGTTTCGTTCCTATTACGACCTTCAAATGAGTTTTGACCGATTTAATTGCGCGTTCATAGAGGCCACCGAAATGCGGTGAGTGAAGCGGAATAAGATGCCACTATATTTACTCCTAGGACAAGACAGTACGGACTCGATCGTTATGTTCCTTGCTATTAAGTAATATGCCAAGTTCGTTGAGCTCATTTCGAGCTCCAATAAAATTTGTCTCATTGTTGGAGTGAATGCATTGACTTCTTTCTCTTCGCGAAATAAATCTATAAAGACAATTTAGGAAGGCATCGGTGATGATCTGTTGCCAATTCAATATGAATAGCCTTCGTCGCGAAGCAAACAAATAAACAAATATAAGTTTTGTGAAAGATACGACCACGACCCCTTTCCTTAATTATTACCGGACCTGCATAATCGATGCCGCAGGTAGTGAACGCGCGAGCCGGCGTTACTCGAGCGGCAGGTAGGTTGCCCATAATGTACCTGGTACCGATGGTGTTTACTTTGAAGCATGGTACGCAATCGTGAATAACCTTCTTTACTAGTTGTTTCTCAGAAATTGGCCAAAATCGAGACCGTAATGAAGCTAGTGTATGCTGACACCCGTCATGCAAAAGTCTTTGATGTTCATAAACTACAATAAGAGTGGGCAATGGATGTTTGTACGGCAAAATCATTGGATCTTTCTGATTGTAAGGCACAGATGCATTGATTAATTTACCTCCAATTCTAAGAACTCCGAAGCTGTCCAAAAATGGGTTTAATGAGATTAGGCGATTCGTTGAACTTAGTTTTTTGTTAGACGTTAAAGTCTTAATTTCATCAGATAATTCCCGTAGTTGCGCTAATCTCACAAGTGAGCGTTCTGATTCTACAAGCTCCTTAGTGGATAAAAATAGATTACTACATGGAGAATCATCTCCATTTTTGCCAGATTGGTGGTTCTTAGTAACACGTTTTTGTCGATTGATGAACCGTAGGCAATATGCAAAGATTCGACGTAAATGGCAATAGTTGGAGTATTTCAAAAAAATGCCAGCAATGTTCGAATGGAATTCATTCAGCATGTTGTAACATGCAACTGAAGGCTGCCGTTCCTCGGGTGGATGCTACACAAAAATGTCTGAAGCAGGCCCTCGATCAATCTCTTCAGTTAACCATTTTGGGCCAAACCACCAAAGATGATTTGTACTTAGATCGCTAGGGCTAGAACCACATGAAAGTATATCGGCGGGATTCTGCTCTGAATTTACATTGTTGTATTTCTTTCTTAAAACATACAGATTTATTTATAATAACATACAAAAAAAACTTAACTAGAACCTTAACAACTATGCAACTCCCCTCCTTCCTTCCTAGTCTCTCTTGTTCTGCCGTGGTTCCTTTGTCTCTTCGATACACCCGGTATTCCTCTCTCACTCCTTACTACCAACCTCACTCATCATCACTGCCAACTTCCACAACCAAATCACCACCGATGTCATTCACAGGAGATTATCCCCTAACCTACATGATTCCAGTTTTTTACTTATTTGCAACAAAGGTTTTCCATCTTGATGATGGACCTTTAATTCAAGCAAGGGTTATAGTGCAGTCGGACCAATATTGTTTACAATTAAAATCTAACTCGAGCGCACGTTTGACCTTATCTGCTAACCGCGGTAGTAAAAGTGCCGCGCAAAGTTCTAAACGCGGCAAAGAAATCGTTTTTAACGGTGCTACCCGAGATTTCGCACATAGCAGCCGTACAAACCACGTATTATCTTTCATTAGCGTACAAATGTAGACGCATGCCCCATATGCCCTTTCGGATGCGTCTGCGAAGCCATGCAGTTCAAAACGTTTGGCGTTACTGCACAAAACTCTACGTTGTACCTTACATGACATAACTTGATGTAGAGTATTTTCTCTATACAGGGTGGGGCAGTAACTATTAGCACCTCAGAGATCTTCGAAACTATAAGTTTTACAGAAATATTTGCTAAAGTAAATTGCACAGTACGAAGGGCGCTATTGGGTGGCGATAATAGTTTTTTTGCAGGTGGAGGTACTTCGGACATTTGAAGGTCACATCCATTTTTTTAAATGGATCGGTATGTTTTTGCTTCCGTATCACGATAGAGGATCTTAAAACGAGTTCAACGACCTATTACACAAGGTCATTGAAGGTCATAGAAAGTAGAGAAAGGCGATAATACTTACGATTTTGGTAGTAAATGAAACATACGTATTGTCAACAGTAGAGGAATGCGTAATGCTTACCGTTTACTTCACTGAGAATAAACACTGCTTGAAGGACACTTTAATAGTTTGTAGAGTAAGATAAACATCATAAGATTAGTATCGATAAATCGGTCAATCCGGCACGATGTATCCGTTTGAAGAGCAGGTTGATATGCTTCTTATTTATGGCGAATGCCAACAAAATTCTGTAAGGGCGAAAAACTTGTATGCTGAACGATATCCACATCGGTCTCAGTCTACGCGTCAAACATTTAAAAATGTGTATGACAAACTTAGGCAAACCGGTAGTTTAAGTGTTCGTAAAAGTGAACGCCAGAAACGAGTAATTAACGAAGAAATGGAAATCGGTGTGCTCGCTAGTGTGTCTAGAAATTCTCATATTAGTTCGCGACAAATTGAACGCGAATCTGGCATTAGTAGGAGGAGCGTACTTCGCATTTTGCACCGTCATAAATTTCATCCGTATCACGTTAGTCTTCACCAAGAATTGCATGGGAACGACTTCATAAATCGCGTTGAGTTTTGTCGATGGGCTATACGTCAGATTCAAAACAATGAGCTTTTTTTTAATACCGTCTTATTTACTGATGAAGCAACATTCACAAATCACGGGAATGTTAATTTGCATAACATGCATTTATGGGCAGCGGAAAATCCACATTGGCTGCGACAGGTTGAACATCAAAAACAATGGTCTGTGAATGTATGGTGCGGTATCATAGGTGATCAAATTATTGGACCTTATTTTATCAATGGAAATTTGAATGGCAACGTCTATGCTAATTTTATTAAGGATACATTGGGTCTTTTGCTAGAAGAGTTACCTTTATTTACACGACAAACCATGTGGTATCAACATGATGGATGCCCAGCACATTATTCATCGATTGCGCGAAGGGAACTCGATGAAAAATTTCGAAATCGTTGGATTGGACGCGGCGGTCCAATATTGTGGCCAGCTCGTTCACCAGACATAACACCTTTAGATTTCTTTCTGTGGGGAACACTGAAAGAGAAAGTGTACAAAGAAGTACCAACTACATCTCACGATATGCAACAGCGAATTATTGCAGCCTGAGCATCAATAAGTTCTGACGCTGTAAGACTTGCAAGTCAATCAATCGTAAAAAGAATCCAACGGTGCATTGACAGTGATGGTCATCATTTCGAACACCTACTATAAACATGTTTCATTTACTACCAAAACCGTAAGTATTATCGCCTTTCTCTACTTTCTATGATCTTCAATGACCTTGTGTAATAGCTCTATCGTGATACGGAAGCAAAAACATACCGATCCATTTAAAAAAATGGATGTGACCTTCAAATGTCCGAAGTACCTCCACCTGCAAAAAAAACTATTATCGCCACCCAATAGCGCCCTTCGTACTGTGCAATTTACTTTAGCAAACATTTCTGTGAAACTTATAGTTTCCAAGATATCTGAGGTGCTAATAGTTACTGCCCCACCCTGTATAAGCTCGGAACTCGTTCACGATATAGGCAAATATCGTATCCCCTCTACTTATCCCCATTGCGTACTGTTAGAACATACTTATATGTTCTGAAGTTATGATACGATTTAACTACTACATATACAATAATAAATCAGCAACGAAATTTATCTTTATTTTTGTTCTTCCTTTTTTTAAACTTCATCAATATATTCATGACACTTTTCTAATTAAAATGACACCAAATACGATATACAATTTAGATCCCATTTACTAACGCAATAAGCGATCAAAGGCATGCATCGCTCAGATGACTCCACGTCGGCTGTATCGAAACACAGGCGATGTTTACGGGAGCCTATACAGAATCAGTATTTCATTCTGCGACCTCTACCAAAAGAGGTAGAAGTCAGAATTAGAACACCGATTCGGTATAGGCTTGCATAAACATCGCCTGTGTTTCGCTACAGCCGACCCGAAGCAAAAGAAACGATAGCAAATTGGGCGAACTCAGTCCTTCTTTATCATATGCTCGCTGTTGTTTTCTACACTCGCCGCCTCCAGTAGACGTCAACAAAGTATCAAGAATCGTTTCTCGTCCACGATATAGCCGAGCGTTGAGCCCCGAGAGCGTCGCTTCTATAGAGACAATACTGTAATTCCGAATGAAAGGTGGACCATTGGGTATGCAAACCTTGTAGTAAGGTTTCATCCCACCCTAATTGCAGCTGCCATAATTGCTGCATGATGAGTTTTGCTCTTACAATGATAGGCCCTATCAAACCCAGAGGATCGAAGATTTGTGTGATCCGGGATAAAATAGCACGCTTAGTCACGGGAGTCTGCGAATGTGATTCGAAAATGTATCGAAGCTCGTCGGTAATTGTGGACCATAACAGACCTAATGTCTTCTGATCATGGTCGCTCAGATGAAACTTTATCTCTTGTGTTTTGTCAGTCAGTCCTGTTAACACGTCACCGTGGTTGCAAGCCCATTTTCTTAATGGAAAACCTGCCCGTCCTAAAATATCTGTCAATTCGCGGTGTAATTGTCGAGCGTCCGTCACCGTCTCGCAACCAGTTAATAAATCGTCCACGTAGAAGTCATTGATGATTGTATGAGCAGTGGTCGGAAATATGTCAAGATGTTCCTGACCTACCAGATTCAATGTTCGCGTGGCCAAAAATGGGGCAGATGCCGTACCATAAGTGATGGTATTTAATTCAAACGTGCTGATGGGATCTTCCGGACCAAAGCGCCAAAGGATACGCTGAAACCTTCGATCCTCCTTTTTTACAAGTACCTGCCGATACATCTTTTCAATATCGGCCGACAAAATAATGCTATGTTTTCGAAATCTCAGTAGGATCGAAAATAGGTCGCTTTGGACGGTTGGACCTACAAGTTTCATTTAGAGATACTCCAGATGAAGTTTTGGCGGAACCATCGAAAACTACACGTAATTTAGTGGTAGTGCTTGTTTCCTTAAAAACAGCGTGGTGTGGTAAGAAATAACCGGAATCTAATGTATTACTGGAATCAATTAAACGTGACATATGTCCTAATTGTTCGTGTTCTGATATGAACTGTGTGTATTGAGAACGAAGAGTAGGATTTTTTGCAAATTTCCGTTCCATGGCAAGCAGGCGCCTTTCTGCCTGTTCCCTTGAAGTTCCTAATTTTCCAATTTTTTCATTGAATGGAATGCTAACTATATATTTTCCATTTGTATCACGAATTGTATTCTTCTGAAAATGTGTCTCACTATCATCCATCGCTGTTTGATTGGTTTGAATATATACGTTATCTTCAATTTCCCAAAATCTAGTGATAGCATTATCTAATCGATCCTGCTTAAGCGTATGAAATGTGCAAACATTAATTGTTGGGTTGCCTCGAGGCCAATGTAAATGCCCACCTAGTACCCAACCGAGTCTTGTTTTTTGCCACACTAATCCAGCGTTTGCCATATGTTGCCCAACGCACAATAACTGTCAGAAAAGTGCGGCACTAATCAATAAATCTATTTCCTTAGATTCATTAAATCGCGGATCGGCTATTGGAATTCCCATTGGAATGGAAATAGCGCGCCTATCAAATGGAACACTCGGCATCTTGTCAGTGATTTTCTGTATGACTAGACATTCTAAATTTGAATTAAAGTTACCAGTTCTGGAGTGCATAACAATTTTTGCCTTTGATTTTACGGGATTCGTAATCATTCCCAAACCACTCGTCGTTGCATTTATTTTAGTTTGCGAAAGCCTTAATTTATTGCAAAGGCGCCGGGCGTCGTGGGCGGCCCCCTCAGCGTGGCGGATGACCCTGACTGGGAGGGGGATCCCGAAGGGAGCCTCCTCCCGCCAGGCGGCGCAATGGCGGACCGGATGGGGGTGGCAGTGCCTCCCCCATTCGGGTCCGACGCAAGGGAAGGCATCCTCGGTGGCCTGAAGCGGCCATGAACTCCCGGCCGCCGAGGGGTAGAAATGGAGTCACGGGCGGCTGCAAGTTGGGGCTCGCAGCCACCACTAAATGCGGCCCCGTGACGGATGGCGGCGGGACGGAATAGCCTCGTCCCGCGGCCATGAGACAGCGAGACTGCCGGGGGAACCGTTTGTCCCCCCGTGGATGGGCGCACAGCGCGGGCACAGGGAAGATACCGGAAATATGCTTCGAGCGATTCCCGGTATCCTCCCAAATCGTACGTAAGGGTCACCGTGGGGTTTTTAGTGGGCAGGTCCCGTGCCCATCATTCCATGGGCGCGGGGAATCCCACACACCCCTCCCACCTCTTCGGGGAGAGGTGGGAGGGAGTCTTTCGAAGATTTTCCCCGCGAAAAAAAAAAAAAAAGAAAAGCTCCGCGAGTGCATGTCCTTGCACTGTGTCCTGATTGTAAGCAGTTGAAACAACACTGCAAACGTTTGATTATTTCGTGCATTTTCGCTTGAGGCATGGATCTAAATTCCTTACATTGGAATAATGTATGTTCCCCCTTGCATAATGCGCACTGAATTAGCGAACTTGCAACATGGGAGGAAACAGTGAATTGATTTCTAGGTTTGATTTTGTTTAATTCTGAAACACCCGAGGAGGACAAGCTAGGTATCGGTTTGGTTCGTTCCAGCAACCGTGATCGCTGTTCCAATATGTTGATAAATTCATGAAGTGTAGGCGTACTTTGTGACTTTACGGCCCTCTTTCCCCATTCGACTCGCGACGCGGGGTCTAACTTTTTTGTCAAGATGAGAACTATAAGGAGATCCCACGTTTTCACTGGAAGCCCGAGCGCCTCCAGTGCAGGGATGATTGTTCACTGAATCTATGAACTCACGAATTACGATACCCGACGATTTTTTAATTGGATCTTTAAACTGTTCCATGCAAACTTGTAATCTGCCTCATAAACACCCAATGAGCTTATCATGCGTGCTGCCGGGCCCTTTAACGCGGAGGTTAAATAATGGAATTTTTCTATGTCTGTTAAACCTTCATTACTGTGAATCAACGATTTGAAGGTATCACGAAACCGTAACCAATTATCAAAATCCCCACTGAAAGTTGGTAATGTGATCGTAGACAGTCGTGGTGTAACCGTTTCCGATATGACGGGTGATTGTGTATGCAACGCATTTGGTCGTATGGGACCGCGAAAATTTTGAATAGATCACTCAAATTCGCCACTGTATTGACATAGGTAGACTCGAATGTTTCCCGTTCGCTTAGATGTAATTCTTTTAAATTTGTGCCGATAACAATTGTTTCTATCCGCGTTTGTACATCGTCTTTTTCGTGCAATTTTTCGTTAACTGATAATCGTCTCACTAGCGCAAGAACGTCTGTCTCGTTAGTCGCGGTTTGAACAAAGTTTTTAAACATGATTAATTTCGCTTTGACCGTTCGGCGTTCGGCGATGAGAGGTTTCATTTAACTCTCCATCGTGTAACATTCCGTAATTTAAAAGACTTACAGTAACGCTTTGTAACCGTCCCCCGTAAGCCTGGGGCAGAAACAGTTTGAAGTTAAGAATAATCGAAAGAAAGTAGTGTAGATTAATCAGTGATTCCACGATCGATCAACAAAGTTTCTTTTATTTCTCTTTTAAGAGGAAAATTTGTACATGTACGGTTCAACTCGACGATTGGATTTGGTATTACAACACGCCCGGGTATCTAACACGCGATCATAACAAGACATACACGGACATCGACTACAACAACATTCTCGGGCCGCTGCTCGAGAATACGCTACGAAAATATAAATTATATTGCTTAACCCGAAGATCTCTCGAATTCTGCTAGAATTAACGCTTAGACCTGTCGTCGAGCCCTCTTTTATTAATAGAAAGTTCTATTCCGTGTTTGTACAGATTCGCATGCCCTGCTCTCTGTGGCTCGCTTCGGTACACTTATCTTTGTCTCGCGGTTCCTCAAGGAAACCGATGGATGTTAGAAATTTGTGACCGCCAGGTTGTCGTTGGAGAGATAGAGCTGCCTCGAGAAGCTATTCCGGAATACGGCCATTCGTAATTTCAGGTTTGCTTGCTTATACCACCTCGATTTTCTCTACGTGTGCTTTCAACTAGGCATCGACGGCAAGTGACCGACACTCGCACCGGCACGCACCTCGCTCGAAATCCTCGCCTGTAGCATGGCGGGAGAAAACATTGGCGCTTGCACCGTTGATATCATAAAATTGAGTGGGGCGATAACGCTTGGGCCCCTGAATGTATGTAACCGTATCGGCAACCGTGTCGATCGGTTACAGCTTATTGACGATCAAGTGGGTGATGATGCCTCTGTGGATGCTGCGTGAACCAGTTGTTCCTTGTCGGTTGATGAGGTACCTCAAGCGTAGGTACTCTCGTCTGTGGATGCTGGATCAGTTGTCTCAGGGCGTCCACCGACGATCAGCAGTCGGAGTTGCACAAGATGATGCAATTGTAATCCTATGTGGCCACGCAATGATCGTGATTCTGCTTCTTCAAAGGGAATCTGTCCTCAGGAAATGCCAAGCCGCAACCTTCCGCGCGAACGCACTTGTACGTGGATTGCCATTCTACAGGCGGAAGTTTAAACGTTAATAACTTTTTAACGAAGCCTCCATCAACTAATTGGTATTCTTGATTTTCGTCTTATTTTGGCCTCTAGATACGCTCATGTAAATTTTTCCCCGGGGGTGGACGAACAAAGTATGTAAGAAGCAGCATTACATTCTTGACTGTCTCGCTATCAAACTCGTTTTAACGTCCGCCGATTGTTCGCTTTAAATATATACATATGTATATATAATATTCATATTTCAACCCACGAGTACTAATTTCTTCAACCCGGATTTCAACATAATTATAAAACTATAAGACGTATAATCATCATTATCCGGGAGCTGATCACGCTCAAAATATAATCAGACCTTGAAACGAGAACATAAAACTTAAATGTAGTTTCATTGAAATTCATTCAGTCGTTTAGACGCAACCACGTTAATAGCACAGGACCAAAAAAAAATTTCTTTTTTTTTAATAGGCACAATATGATCAGGGGGTCTTAAAATGTGTATTTCCGATAAAAAAAATTTTCGAAATTTTTTTTCATTATGGTACCTTTCTTATACCTTACATAGGTCGGAAAGTAAAAATGCGGAGGCAGTCGAGACTTGGAATCGTATGTCGATTATCGCGCGATCGTATTTCAGCTGTTTTAAGAGCAAAAAAGAAAGGCTCACACTAGTATTCTTTATCGATTTCCTGAAGTTGTGCAAAGTGCCGAGCTCACGTTCACGTGGCTCATGCGGTAGCAATGCCTGCTATCCCCACCACTCCGTTAGACCATAAGGAAGTTCGTCGTCACTATTGTCGATTTCGATGCACTCAATTATGCCCGATCTGACCACACTGATGTTTCTTCTCACTGCTTTTTCATTTTCAATAAGTTAAAATGGTTTAATTAGAATTTTTACAATAACAGTTGTTGGAATAAAAATTCCCTGTTAAAAAATGTTTATTGTAAGACAACCTAGTAACACTCGTACTTGATTAAGAAAAGTGAATTCAAATAAGAGAACAGAGTGAAAATAATAATGTGATTTCGTAAATTTTATCAATTCATCGGTAGTTATACAATAATTGATCTTCTAATCAATTTGAACTCCATAAACCTGATCACATCTATACTGTAAAACTAATTCATAGAATACCACAAATTTAAAAAATCATGTATATACTTCAGTAATTAGCATATATGACACCGATCTTTCACCTACAGCAAAGAGTGTAATAAATTAATAAGGATGATTTTTTTTATAAAGATTAATATATTTATTTGTTGTTGGTAAATTCAAGTCAATTAGAAGTAGTATCAAATGTCTCATCTTTTATTTAATATTCCTATAAAGTTCTGTAAATCCATTTAATTGGACATCTCCTTCCTCTTCTTTTTCTTTTCGCAATGTTTTATTTTATTTTCTAAGCTTTCTGTAAAAAATTTTTCATTAAATACAATTACTTATATTGTATGTCACAATTAATTTCAAAATATTAATAAAGTAAATACTAACCACAAGTTACCCGTGTCATTAACGATTGGTATACTTTAGATTGTACACCAAGAAGTAAAGCATTATTTGGAAGTAACATATCTTTACGATCAATTGAATTTTCCAAATCTGATAGCATATTTTCAATCATAACTGACCTATACATATATATATATATATATATATATAATTTTGATATATACATAATTTTTCTATTGGCTGCTTTTAAACAATTCAAACTAATTATTAATTAGTGTCAATAAAACTGAGTACTTCATATAAATATGAAATATATAGAGTGTTCGTCCACTGCTGGGAAAAATTTTAATGGAAGATTCTAGAGGCCAAAATAAGACGAAAATTAAGAATGCCAATTTGTTGATTGAGAGTTCGTTAAAAAGTTATTAACGTTTAAAGTTCCGCCTGTAGAATGGCAATCTGCATACAGCTGCGTGTGCGTGATAGTGGTTCTCACTCAGCATGAGAAACTCTACTTCCTGACTCATCGACAGCCTTACAGTTTTTTAAGTGAGCATCATTATCGCGTGTACGCAGCTGTTTGCAGATAGCCGCTCTACAGGCAGAACTTTAAACATTAATAACTTTTTAACAAAATCTCAATCAACAAATTGGCATTCTTGATTTTCCTTTTATTTTGGCCTCTAGAATCTTCCATTAAAAAGTTTCCCAAGAGTAGCCGAACACCCTGTATAAATAAATTCTCTGTATTGCAATTGTTTCAAGACATAACTCCATTATTAATGCATCTAATAAAATTCAATAAAATGTATGCAATTTATCAATGTTTTAAACAAAAACAAACAAAATTTATTCAAATCTTATAAATTCTGTGGAGGATCTGAAAGAGAGACAGAATATTTTTCAATGTTTCTCACAAGAAAAAATTTAGGGACGTTAAATCTGAATTTTGTGCTGATCAGCAAATAATGCCTTTGTGTCCTATCCATCAATTTAGTAATATTTTATTGAGTGTTGAACATCCATCATATTGCTAACACCATATTGCCTAATGAATGCTTAATGGTACATTTTCTAATAAATTTGGTAATATATTTCTTAAGAACGTTAAGAATGTTAATTTCTTATCATGTTTTTGAACAGTAAAAGTGCCGTCAATGAAACAAGGCACAATTATTTGTTACCCTATGATTCCACACCATACATTAATTGACCAGTGTCTTTGATGATCAATTTTTCATAGCCAGTGAGGATTTTGCACTGACCAATAATGTGTATTATGTAAATTAACGCGTCCACTGCTGGTAAAAGTAGCCTCATCGATAAATAGTATTAAAGAGGAAAAATTTTGATTGATTTGTAATTACTCTTGAGCCTTTACACAAAATCTAACACAATTTACATGATCCATGTTATGTAATTTCTGGTAAAGGTTAATATGGCTAGGATAATATTTGTGACAAAGGAGAATTCATAATGCACTACTTTGACTGACTGCAGATTCACGTCTAATTTAAGGGGGGCAGTCTTATGTGAGACCTCAAAAAAATCAATTTTTTTTTTTATTTCATTTTTTGAAAATGTATATATTTAATGTAATGTTAAATTTTGAAAGATAGTTGTCAAGTATTGTGAATTGTAGAATATTTTTTGTATAGCCCTCGCGGTAATTATCTGAGCTTGTATAGCTCAGACATTACTGTTTCGAAAGGTGTACAACAGGGTCAAGAAACATCTGCTGTTTTTAAAAGTCAAAATTCTAGGGTTTGTGCCATCTGAATGCCAACACTCTGAAAGGAATTTCGTATGGAGCTAGGATTGACTAGTATGATCTTACAGACTTTAAATGCGTTTTTCTCGCAATATTAGTTTCTGGCATAGATAAAATCTCAAAAACTATACGTTCGATTGCTCTGAAATTTTTACACGATGTTCCACATACTAATAGCTCTCGCCTGTACCAAAATTATATTTTTATAATGAGTATATCATATACTTTCATTAAAAAGTTGCGGAAAAAAATGACAAAATTTTGCAATTTTTAATTTAAGCTTTCGCCATTTTGCCAATTTTCAACATAAATTAATTATTTTGCTACGGGCGATAATGGAAAACCTACCGAATAAAAATCTTTTAGATTTTTTTGATTTGGTCAACCTTGAGAGCTGCAATCACCTACGCCAGTGTTTAAACACATGTTTACTGTGACCGTAATAAAAACATGAAAAATCAATAAAAATGATTGAAAAATTTATTTTGTATTCCCAAAAGATAGTTAAGTAAATTGCAAAAATAAATTATAGCGTTAGATGTAACATTTAGTTTAAAAAAATTAATGAAAACGGTTAAATTTTGTAACGTATACATGAGACTGCCCCCTTAACATAAACTAATATGTGGATTATGACATGTCAGAGTGAAAGTAACAGAATGAAAACAGTCAAATATCTCAGAAATGGTAAGTTGTAGGACAAAAATACTTCAATACTTTTATACTCAGAATATGCCAATTTGTCGAAATTAAGCATACAAAATTGGACATTTCATTTAAAAAAACAAAGTTAACCTCTGTGTCTCCTCTATGTCTCTACTTACAAGAATATCATTTATACCACATTATATACTTTCTTAAACCTTACTACGTCTGTAAGTAACATTTTCTTGCATTGCTTGAAATAATTAAGATATAGATAATTAGTACAAATTATTTAAAAACATGTCAATATAAAAATTATGCCCACTTATTCTGTTTAGTAAAATAATTTGCATGTTTTTATACATAAAACTGTACATACTTTATTGTATTGAAGGTCCAATCGTTTTGTAGAATTCTTATTGTGTTTATTAATTCATTCTTATCAACGTACCACTCATCAGATTGATACTCACAATACCAAAGGTTTAGTGGTACACCATGAGCCAAATTGTATTGTGGTTTTCGAGAATACTTTTCAATATCTAGAAGTTCTAAAATAACTTGCGGTTTTTCTTTTCCTTCACCAATAAGAAACAAAATACCCATTAAACAACGGATCTGGTGCCACAAAAATGCTTGACTTGTTATAATCAATTCACATATGTCATACCCTGTAAATGTTATGTGCATTAATGAAAATAAGATTTATGCATAATATAATATTATCTACATATATTAATCAAGTGTTGCAAAATAATAAATGTTTAATATATGTAAAACGTAAATCATACAACATTATTGTTTAGAACCATTTTTTTTGATAATTAAAAAAAAAAAGAAAAGGAATGTATACATGATGTTAATTTAGAACGAGAAAAATATGGAGAATGTTATACTTCAATGACAAAACTTAGAAAAGACACAAAACACTTTTATATACAGGTTGTTATATGACTGGTGGCATAAGCAGAAAGGCGGTGATTCTACATGAATTACTGAATCAAAATTTAGAATAAAATTTTTTCGAACGAGGTTTTGTTTCCGAGAAAAATAATTTTGAAAATTGTTTATCGAGTATGCATACACTTGATTAAATTTCTACAAACATTTATCTAACTTATTACTTTGCAACTGCAATGATTTGAATGCTATAAAAATTATTTCTTTTAATTGTCCAACACTCGGTAGATGTTACTGTGTATACACCATAGATTTAAAATAATGCCATAAATAGTAATCCAGCGGTGATAAATCCGATGATAGTGCCGGCCAAGGTATTCTTCCATCGCGGTTGATCCAATTTTGATAGTTTTGGAGTAAAAAATATCTCATTTCATGACTGAAGTACGATAGTACAAGATTTATTTGTAACGAATTTAAGCATTTCAATACCGTAAATTCTGCTAATTGTTTATAAAGGCAATAATGTTTTTATCAAAAAGCAAGCATAATATACAGTATGTCCATGTCATACGAGGTGTGGCTATTAAATAACGGGACTGACGCTGTAAAACATTTTATTTCGATTTCATACATATTTACGTATTATCATCTTCAATATACACCTCTCTTTTATCCCTACAGTACTCCATGCGAATTTTCCATTGTTCGAAACAGTGCTGGAAGTCTTCTTCTGTCAGCTCCTTCAGGACGCGTGGCGCTTTTTCTTTCGCAGCTTCAACGGACTCAAATCTTGTTCTTTTTAATGCAGATTTTACCTTAGGAAACAGATAGAAGTCGCACGGCGCAAGATCCCTCGAATAAGGCGGATGGTTTAACAAATTCACCGAGAGCCAAAAAAGCTCGCATGAACAAATTAAAATTCAAAGCAATGATGATTGTTTTTTTCAATATTCATGGAATTGTATACCCTCACTGGGTTCCTGAAGGTCAAACTATCAATCAACATTACTAACTTCACGTTCTTGCTGAACTCTGTGAAAGAATAAGGAAAAAACGACCCGAATTGTGGAAAGACAAGTCATGGGTTCTCCATCAGGACAATGCGCCGGTTCATTCCACTTGGTCTGTCAAGAGGTTTCTAGCCAAGTACAGCATCTCAGTGAGACCATCCGCTTTATTCGCCAGATCTTGCGCCGTGCGACTTCTGTCTGTTTCCTAAGATAAAATCTGCATTAAACGGAATAAGATGTGAGTCCGTTGAAGCGGTGAAAGAAAAAGCAGCACGCATCCTGAAGAAGCTGACAGAAGAAGACTTCTAGCACTGTTTTGAACAATGGAAGATTCGCATGGAGCATTGTAGGGATAAAAGAGAGGTGTATATTGAATGTGATAAGTAAATATACAGGGTGTTCGGCCACCCCTGGGAAAAATTTTAATGGGGGATTCTAGAGTCTAAAATAAGACGAAAATCAAGAATACCAATTTGTTGATGGAGGCTTCGTTAAAAAATTATTAACAATTAAATTCAAAAATTTCAAATCGTTCTGGAAAAATTATTTTCGGTTGCGGGGGTCAATTACAATCATTTTTGGTGAATACACATACCTCCGAAATCCTACGCATTTTCGAGAAAAAAATTCATTACTGAAAATCTAATTAGGTGCCTAAATTTTTCGACGAAAAAAAAATATTTCAAATTGTTCTGGAAAAATTATTTTCGGTTGCGGAGGTCAATTACAATCATTTTTGGTCATTAGACATACCCTCGAAATCCTACCCACTTTCTATAAAAAAATTCGAGAAGGTGTGAAATTTTTCAACGGAAAAACAAATTTCGAATCGTTTTGAAAAAATTATTTTCGGTTGCGGGGATCAATTACAATCATTTTTGATGAATAGACATAACCCCGAAATTTTAAGCATTTTCGAGAAAAAAATTCAGTACGGGCGGAACTTTAAACGTTAATAACTTTTTAACGAAGCCTCTATTAACAAATTGTTATTCTTGATTTTCGTCTTATTTTAGCCTCTAGAATCCCTTATTAAAATTTTTCCTAAGGGTGGCTGAACACCCTGTACATGAAATCAAAATAAAATGTTTTACAGCGTCAGTTCCGTTATTTAATAGCTATACTTCGAATACTCATTAAAAAAGTAAAAAATTGAACGAGAATACGAGAAAAAAGTCTTGGTTTCTATTGCCGAGATCGGAACGAAATAGAGCTGGAAAATTCCGGCGATGAATTCATTGACACCCTATGTATGGTAGTGAGCGTCAGGGTATCGTATTTCAGTTCGTGACGCCGAAATGAACTTCAAAATCAAACACTAAATGGAGCACCATTTCGGATTTTGATCGACTTTGAATATGATGTAATCTTTAGCAGTATCTAAACAAATCTCGAAGAATTTTTCAAAATTTCGAAAATTATGGATTCTACAGCTGTTTGAAAAATAGTACTGCATTTTGTTTAAAAAATTTTAGGAGCTTATACTGAAGCCATTGTAATACCTAATAAAAATTACTTCAGCATAAAAAAAAAATTGTTTTAACTTTTTTTTTACAATTCTTTTAAAAATGTTGTCATTTTAAAATTGATTGTGTGAAAATTATTTGAAGTTAACATTGCATCGAAGCATATCGCTTCGCGCCAATGTCATATTTATCAGCTAGTTTATCCCTACAATTAAGTCGAAAATTATAGAAATTACGAATTAATTGAATATTATAATCGGTTATTTTATTAATTAGATACTCATGAATGTTGTAAAATACTGTTTATCCATTAACCATATCTTATTATATTCCACCTTATCCTGATTTAAATGTTTTCAACAAAAAGTGCCATTGACAAATAGTGAGTTCCAATACATACTCGAAAGGGTTCCTGTTAATGTTTGTATAAAACATTGTATTAAGAATTTTCTCAGATTTTTGAATTTGTCCCAACTATTAAAACATGTTATGCATCTTGTCTCAAGAACAGGTACACTATATGATAAGAGCGTCTTGCGTGATAAGGCACGCTTCAATGAAGTGTTAACATCAAATAACTTTCATACAGTTAATTTTAATGCGACACCATTACATGTACATAATTATAAGGTTCATATCACTGAGTTCGTTCATGATCTCCATCTTTGATTTCTATCTACATTTCTTATAGAAACTGAGTTTACTGTCTCAAATCACTCATTCCGTTGATTATTCCATTCCAGCGCAATATCGCAATAGAAACCATAACTTAAATTAAAATCACTAGGACTTTTTACTGCATTTATAAGAATAATTTAATATTGACACCAACCTGAAATGTGTTCATTGTTTTGTCGAAGTACAGATACCTTTGCATCGATAACTGTTCTCTTGTAATTAGTGACACCATTTGTAACATCCATTTTACAAATATTTCTAAAGTCGTGCTCTCCTATAGTGTATTTAACTGCTTTATGCATCAAATCTATATTTAAATTTCCTCTTGGAAAAAAATACTTGTAAGTTCGAAATTTGCAATTAAATCTTGCAGAGAAATCACTTGACACTGGACACCAAGCGATACATCTTATGTTAGAAGGTAGTAATCTATTTAGTATTTTGCAATACAAAAGTTCATCTTCCACTTTATGTTGGTCTTTAAGTTCCAAATTGCTTCTTATATCCAATGAGATCACTTGTGAAAATGAACTAACCCCTTTATCTGTTCTGCCGCAACGGTGATAATTTGAAGTTTCACGTGATTCTATACAACAACTTTTTATCAATGCCGCAAATAAATGCTGTTCTATCGTATCATTAATATTCTCTTGAACGACAAAACCATTGTAATCCCATCCGAGATAATAGAATTTTAGAAGAATATGTCTTTTATTATATCTAATATCAAAACAGTTCATATTGATATTAATGGGCAATTATTAATATCATTTTATTTTTTTTATAAACAATTATTTTGGTAATACAATTAAATATTTTACGTACCTTAAAAAATTAAATGGTCTTTTTGGTTTATGAACAATATTGATATTTGTTTGTTTTTTATTTATTTTATTTATTACAGCTTCCAATTGTTTGTTATTTTCTTCCAACAATAGAATTTTTTTAATCAATTCCTACAATAAACATACATCTTATTTAAAATCTTATATACAAATATTGTATTATAATGTATTCTGATAAAAAAGATAAATATATATAAATTGCAGCTTCCGTTTGCTAGTTAGAAATAAATGTTTTGAAGGATTTAGATTCTGTAAAAATAAGGTTATATTTCTTTGTTCTCATTTTTCTCACGTTTATTTCATTTTTTACAATTACACTATATAATAATTGAACTATACAACAATAAAAAATAATTAATATAATTACGGATTTATCAAGTAATTCAAGTTCTTCTTGCTGCAATATTACTTTTTCTTTTTTTTTCTCACAAGTAGTTGACATTTTTTTATTAAACTTTACGATATGTTATTTTTACTTAATTAATAGAAAAATTTGAGTTGACCACATGTGGTTGTTATTGTTACACGAGTAGCACACGAACATTAAGCCGTACAATTTATCAATTGTCATTTGTCCATGTCCAATGCACAGATCGGGCATAATTGAGTGCATCGAAATCGACAATAGTGATGACGAACTTCCTTAGCGTCTAAAGGAGTAGTGGGGATAGCAGGCATACACTACCGCATGAGCCACGTGTACGTGAGCTCGGCACTTCGCACAACTTCGGGAAATCTATAAAGAACGCTAGTGTGAGTCTTTCCTTCTTGCTCTTGTAAAAGAGAAACAGCTGAAATTTGACCTCGCGATAATCGGCATACGATTTCAAATCTCGACTGCCCTAACATTTTTACTTTCCGACCTATATAAGGTATAAGATACCATAATGAAAAAAAAATTTCGAAAATTTTTTTCAACGGAAATATACGTTTTAAGACTCCCTGATCTGTTAGAAAATCGAAGTAAGCGAGCGGTTAAGATGAGCCACATGCGTTTTGTCAACGCGCGACCCCTTTCAAGGAAAAGTTCCTTGAGAGCAGGGGTATCATAAAAAAACAAACGCTCACCTTGGTGAAGGCATCCGCCTCAAGCTAGAAGGAAGACATTCTTGTAGCGACCATCGCCTTGAACAGTTCAAATAAAGCAACAAGTTTTATTTTGAAAGCGTTCACAATAATTTACCTGATTCTTACAGATCATATTGTGATTAATAAAAAAAAAGAAATTTTTTTTTGTTCTTATGCTATTAACACGATTGCATCTAAGCAACTGAATGAATTTCAATGAAACTTTACATTTAAGTTTTATATTCTCGTTTCAAGGTCTGATTAGATTTTGAGCGTGATCAGCTCCCGGATAATGATGTGTAAGATACGACTCGAAAATACAATGATATTTTGTGTGAACGCTGAGCTCCGCTCGATGTAACGCAGTCAGACGTTCCGAACGAAGTGCCGGCATTTTCCCGGCCTGGGAAAATGCTCGTCTGCCCTGGCGAAAAGGTCCTCAAGTGTCCGCCCGTAATTTACGATGGGCCTGGCGCCGTGTAGGCCAGGGCCTGTCGTCGCCAAACAGCCCTTCGGGGCTCGGCCGCTGGGCCGTATTCAGAGCAGGAAAGGGGGTGTCGGAATTTTCCAACACTCGGCCAGCCTGCTATTCTGCTTGTCCTCAAGCGGATGCCTACGTTGATTTCTGTAACAAAAGATCCAGCACATGCCTGAGTACTCGGTTCATCGTTGTGGGAGGTCAATTCGAACCCCTAACGAAGATCTTTCTTTCCGTTACAAAGAAAAATGTTTGTCAGTCGACAATACTCCCCTTCTTCACCACCGTCATATCCTCCTAGGATTAATGAGTTTAGGTTACGAGCGTGCACATCGCTCGATCCTTGAATTGTGATACCCCGTTGTACGATGTTTGCTGGACCATTGTCGAGCTGCAACGCACGGGTCTCCGATGCGATGTACAGGTATCGTTGATGCCTTCGGCTGTCAGTCCGTGTCCTAACGCTCCAGTTTCTTCGCCATGGTGATCGCAAAATCTGCTCTCCGTCATGGCATTTTCGGTACAATCACGCGACAGTGGCTATACCATCACTATCGCCGTGATATCGAGTTCATCGTCATCTGATGGCGGCTAGACATCGCCATCAACCTGACGGCCTCGTCGTCCGGTAGTGACCAGCTGTCACCACCGACCCGACGGCATCATCGTCCAGTAGCGACCAGCTGTCACTACTGACCCGACGGCATCATCGTCCAGTAGCAACCAGCTGTCACTACCGACCCGACGGCATCATCGTCCAGTAGCAACCAGCTGTCACCACTGACCCGACGGCATCATCGTCCAGTAGCGACCAGCTGTCACTACCGACCCAATGGCATCGTCGTCCGGTAGCAACCAGCTGTCACTACCGACCCGACGGCATCATCGTCCAGTAGCGACCAGCTGTCACTACCGACCCGATGGCATCGTCGTCCAGTAGCGACCAGCTGCCACTACCGACCCGACGGCATCATCGTCCAGTAGCGACCAGCTGTCACTACCGACCCGACGGCATCATCGTCCAGTAGCGACCAGCTGTCACTACCGGCCCGACGGCATCATCGTCCAGTAGCGACCAGCTGTCACTACCGGCCCGATGGCAATGAAGTCGTCATCGTCCAACAGCGGCTAGACATCACTGTTGACGGCCAGACCAATATCGTCCCAGGAGGAAGGCGACACCTTTGCCATTGTCGTGACGTCGGTCTTCGTTTCAGCGGCGGTCCCTCTCTCGAACCTCGATTCGTGCGGCGCACGCCGCCACAGGCGATCACAGCCATTGCGGCTGCCCCAGATATGCTACCTGTAGATTAAACATTTAAATTAAAAGTTATCACCTGTTTTTGCATGTACAGGTTTCACCCTTTAACCAAGGCGAGGTCACTCATTCCACCGTCGCCACCCAAGGTTTCAGTCGCTCCGCAGCGACAACGAGCTTGGCGCGTCTGCCCCCTTCTCGTAGATTCCCGACCTCGTACCGGTCGTTAAATGAGGACTCGATAGATCCTGAACGGTCCCTTGAATTTGGTACAAAGCTTCTTGCTTTCCCCCGTTGCCCGTTCGCTGGTGATCTCGACCATGACCAAATTCCCTTCCTGGTGCTGCATTTCTGTTTGCACTTCTTGCAAAATTCGCGATTCTGCTGTGGTTCTAACGTTGAACCCCAATAACGCTTCCGCGGTGTATTCCAATAGGATGGCACCCAATCCTAACGAGCTCGCATCAGTGTATACCTCGGTTCGAAGCGTGCTATTAAACATTGCCAGGATCGGTCGCGTTGATCCGTTTGGACTTTGAACAGAAATTGTCCTTGTGACCTCTTTTTCTGCACAAGCCGCAGGTATTCGGACCCTCGGGGCACCTGATCGCATAATGGCCCGCGTCTCCGCAGTTGTAGCAGGTAACCGCCGGTCTCTGCATGTGTTCCTCGGCTGCCGACGGCCAGGGTTTTTCCGCCGAGATAGGGGCTGCGCTTTCGGGCCTTCTGTTCATTACCCCTCGATGAAGCGGGCGCGGGGCTGCATGTTCAACCGCCACTACCTGGGGCATCGCACCCATCTCGTTCATGGCCGCATACAGCTCGTCGGTGTCTCCGTACGTTTTCGAGCGGATGATGCGAGCGATGTTGTCATCCTCGATCCCTCCGATGACGGCATCTTCTAAATAGGCGTCCGGGATGTCCACCTTCAACGCCCGAAGTTTTGACAACTTCTCGAAGCAGTAGTCGCCTAGTCGCTGTCCAGGCTTCGCCGTATATGTTGCTGCTTCGAGGAGTAACCGCGCGAACGGCAGCGGTTTTTTGAATCGCCGAACGAGCAGGGACTTGAACGACTTCCACGTGTGGTCATTTGCCACCTCCTCGTCGTATACGCGTCGTGCATGACCCTTTAGATTCCGGGCAACGGCATGCAAGGTGTTGTCGCCGCTCCACCCGTAGCGGTTCGCGAGTCGGTCCACCTGGCGTACCCACAGTTCGACGTCCGCATTGTCCCGCGATGGATCGAATTTCGGAATCACGAACTCATCACTCACAGGTCTGCGCTGCACTAGTTCTAGTTCCTGACGCAGTCTTTTGACGGTAGCTCGCACGTCCTCCGAATTGGAGCTATCCGTCGATTGTCGTCGACGGCGCGTACGATCACGCGAATCCCTTCGCACGTCACTCCGCACTCGGTCACGATTACCCTCGCGATCCCCTAATGGTTCGTACGAGGATCGCCTTCGCGAACCGTCTCGTGATCCCCTTCGCGAATCACCTCGCGATCTCCTTTGCAACGCATCTCGCGATCTCCTTCGCGACTTGTTTCGCGAATCGTCTCGCGATCTCCTTCGCGACTTGTCCCGCGAATCGTCTCGCGATCTCCTTCGCGACCTGTCCCGCGAATCGTCTCGCGATCTCCTTCGCGACTTGTCCCGCGAATCGTCTCGTGATTGATCGCGCACCACTTCGCAGGATGTTTCGCGCGATTGCTCTTCCGTTTGTTCACGTTCGCGCAAGCGTCCCCGTGAGCAATTCCTCGAGCGTTTCTGCAATTTTCCACTCCGACGGCCCATTGTTTGATGTTTAATCGGACACAGAATAACCACTCACTTCACTCGGATATACACTGTCACAATCGCGTAAAAACGTCTAAAAAAATTGTGCAGTAGCGTAAATCCACGATACCACAAACGAATTCCGAGGAAAAGAAAAGAGAAGCTCGTGGTTTATCCCACTTCTGATATGTAAGATACGACTCGAAAATACAATGATATTTTGTGTGAACGCTGAGCTCCGCTCGATGTAACGCAGTCAGACGTTCCGAACGAAGTGCCGGCATTTTCCCGGCCTGGGAAAATGCTCGTCTGCCCTGGCGAAAAGGTCCTCAAGTGTCCGCCCGTAATTTACGATGGGCCTGGCGCCGTGTAGGCCAGGGCCTGTCGTCGCCAAACAGCCCTTCGGGGCTCGGCCGCTGGGCCGTATTCAGAGCAGGAAAGGGGGTGTCGGAATTTTCCAACAGATGAATATACGTTTTATAGTTTTATAATTATTTCGAAACATATTGTTGTATACCAGTATGTATCATTATGTTTACACGCATATCCTCTTCACACAAAACTCCAAAACATCTCAAATTCCTTTCCTTAGTTTATCTTGACTCACACCAGAACCTTGACCACTGACTCATTTTTGGAAGCTCTCTCTGTCTCGCCCTTTTCTCTCCCCACCTTCCCCTCTTTTCTAATCCTGCATATTGTATATCCTGCGCTTTTCCCAAAAGCCCCTCTGATTCTCTGACTCTCTGACTCTCTGATTCTGATTCTCGACAGTTGAACGAACGCGCAAAGCTTTTAGTCTAAGATTACGAATAGTCAAATTGTTTTTGTACGCCGTTAACCTAGTATTCCGACGATTAATAAAGTATTATTCAGAGAAATACAACAATATACATTATTTGTAAAAAATTTTTTACATGATTTATATAAATCTTAAGAACGATTAAGATCAAATAAACTTTTCACCTATTTTTTCTAGAAAATCTTATACATTGCATACCTACCTAAACCACATTAAAAACGTATTCCATAAATATTTTAGAATAATGTTGTTCAAAACAGTCTCACTCATAAAGGGTTAATTAAGGGTTAATTAAAATGAAAAACCACTCTTAGTCAGTACCGTGCACGCTATAACAATCTTCAGTAACAAATATTTTGTTAGATGACCAACACGACCAAACAAACACCACTCCATCACATCGCAAACATTACTCATCCAAACATCCTAGTCACGATTCCTAATCCTTACTCATCCTGAACCTCTACCTCTACCTATTTCCAGCAATAGCATATAAACGCCTGCAATACCGAAAAACAGACCAGAAAGAGTTTAGTATTCAGTCGATCTAACATCTGTACGAGTTCTCTTCTTAAATAAAGTGTTGTCAATTTTATTGGAATCCAACAATTTTGTAAAAATATGATCTAAATAGGAGAATTAATTGCTATAGAATGTTACATATCACTCATGTATAGGACCGAAACGTTTAGTGGCTTGGGCGTGGGCCCTATCATCTAGCGCACAACCCCCCGGACGGGATTGACTCATGTCGTATACGAACACCCGGCCCAATTTCATTGCCTTATACGCTAATGCCCGCCACTGTAAGGGCTCAATTTCCAGTATATAAGGGCCGCGTTTTCTCACTCATAGAGCTCAGTTTTTCTCAAAACCTCTCGAGATGACGTCACTTTAACACGCGGAGCAAGATGGGGCTATAATCCCCTTCGAGCAACTATTCATCCTAGAGGTTTTAATTGTGAGTGTTCAATCGACTAATCGAGTAGTAGCTCCCGCGAACGCGCCGCGTAAAAGCCAATTTAAACTCTCGCTGTCGTGGCAACCTAGCAATAGTACTAGTTCAAATAATCGACAATTGTACTTGAGCATCGATCAAAATATATTCAAATAGTTATCCTCACTTGCATTATTCACTTAATACAACCCTGAACCTTATTAACAGTAAGACGAAGGGTATCTCACGAACCCGGTACATCTTTACCGCTCGAGGTGTACCATTACGACAGAGCAAGATCCTAAAACCACAGACAAGGTATACGAGTAGACCTTTCACCTAATGTATTTTTTCGGCCCGTTTCTCTGGGGCTCTAGAGCCCCATTACCATTTCCGTGACACTCGCAACGTTACCAACAGATTTAGAAATGAACACAAGAGGAAGTGAGACAGAAAATGAAATTACAGAAATTTTATTAAGCGATTAATTTTATTGGAGTAATGTACATAAAGACATGTATTGACAAAAATTAACGACTAGAAAATGAGTAATACTACAGATACGGAAGTTATACATGTGTGTCTTGATAAATCTAAAAATATAGCCCTCGAAAAATGGCGAATGTGTCTTTCTTTCTTGCTTTCGAAACAGCTGAAATCCGATTTGTGTCAACCTGCATACGATTTTGAGTCTCAACTGCCCAGACATTTTTATTTTCCAAACCATGTATACCTATTACACATAAACGAGGTAAAGAATAGACCTATCGTTAGTGGAATGAATGCTGTCGCTGTACCACGAGTGCCTTATAACATGAGATATACTCTTCCAAAGTGGAACAAAATGTTAAAAAGATCATGCATCAAATTGTAAGGGGATCCTCGTAAGAATGCTTTAATCTTCGTAATAGTTTTAATGGGTTGATGATCATCAATGACTAGCTTATGGTCACTGATGGTCAACAGTGAGGTTGACATTAAGGTCAGCGGTCCAGTGAAGATCCAGAAATGGTCAAGAGGTGGGACCAATCGAAATAGTCTTGTTCTCTAGACCAAGCGGTTCTTAACTCTTCACGTTGACACTGTCTCCCCACTCTTCGACTTCCCCACTCGAAGACTACTGCTGGACAAATTCTTCAGTACCCCTGGAGCATCCAGGGGAATCGGGTCTCGCGGACCTAAGCTAGGCCATTCGTGGAGGGCTGACCACTGGGGGGGACCAGGAGTGACCAGGAGTGACCAGGAGTGACCAGGAGTGACCAGGACTGACCAGAACTGACCAGAACTGACCAGTGCAGATCCGACTACTGACCACTACTGACCAGTGCCGGACCGTGATGACCAACGGTAAGAACTGTTCAAAAATTCTCTCCCCTCTTCTATTCTATCGTTTGATACCAATTTCGCTTCATTGAACTGATTTTGCTCTACTTGCCTAACTGATGTTGCTATAATTTGAATATTTTCTTATTTTACAGCTGGCCCAGTGGTAACCATCCTATGTGGTAACTCTCCTATGTGGTAACTATCCTATCCTACTGACAACAAGTAGTAAGTCTACTCCACCTATTTATATTTCATTATTTTCATTTGTTTATTTATCTATCTGATTTTATTTAATTATTATGAATGTTCCTTTTCTCTGTTTCTACTTTTACCTTGTTTTTCGAATTTATGTGATTGCTTTGACATGTATAATATTGCAGGATATAATAATGTAATTTCAGGTATTTTTATTCCACTGATTAGAACAAGATTTTTGTGGTTACGTTCTTGCTTAAATTCTCGTAATAATCTGCGGAGGCACTTTGATTCTTCCATTTCGTTTGATTGTTTGGGGTTGATTCAACTTGGTGTCTCAATCTAAGTTTCTTTCATTGTTATATTTATTACTTTGATTCTTTCATTTCGTTTGATTGTTTGGGGTTGATTCAACTTGGTGTCTCGATCCATGTTTCTTTCATTATTACGAATGTTCGTTTTGATATGTATAACATGGTGTCGATGCATATACCATATTTGTTTCGATGATATTGATTAATATAAGATTTTTATTTTTATGTTTCAGCTTAAATTTCCTTCCATATCACACTAATATAAATGTTAGTTTTGATTTCAGTTTAGATTATTTAATTTAGATTAATTGCAAGGACATCGAGGGAAGACGCCATAACCACCGAGGGACATTTAATTCTAAGTCGATTGGATTTAAGCTTCGTCGCGAATCTTAAAATTAACGTCGAAGATTTCTTTATTGTACATATTTCCGCGTCCTACCAAGCAATTATTAAACAAGTAGCTTCTTCTCTCGTTCCCTCGTTCCTAGCTTCGGTCACCACTGTTTCATCGATTGAAACATGTGATCGGCCGTGTATCTGATCCGAAAGATCTAATCGCCTTCCCTTGGTAAGCTTGATTGAGGGAAAATGGCACTTCGCTGGAAGGTGTGGAGTTTCCGTATTCTGCGGAAACGCATACCTTCCAGCGGAAGTCGACACCATTTCAGGTACTCTCTCTTTGTCAGACAGCCTAAGTCGGGTCCTTCGGGCTCCCGGCGGGTTGCGTTGGAGAAATGGAGACCTCGACTCGGAGTTGCAGTTATCTATTTTCTTGTTGAGATCGAGTTAGCAAGGGCAGTAGGTTCGATCCTCGGATCCGCTGCACGGTACAGCATCGTGTCGCGTCGCGTCGCGTATCCCACGATTTAGCTTCATCCCTCTTTTTAACCATATAATTGCTTGGTACAACTAACATCCAAGGAACTTTGTTCCCTTCTATCGTCCGAATTTTAGATTCAACTTGACTAGACTTGAGCTTCGACGTTAATTTTAAGTCTCTAGTGTATCTGCGTATGCCAAGTAATTATTTAACAAGTAGCTTCTCTCGACTCGTTCTCTCGTTTCTTGCTTCGGTCACCACTGTTTCGTCGAACGAAACATGTGATCGGCCGTCCAGTTTGTCCGAAAGATCTAGTCGCCTGCCAATGATAGATCGATTTCTAGAAATAGAAATCAGTCTACCAAGGGCAGTGTCGATTCGATCCGAAGATCTGCTGCACGGTTCAGCATCGCGTCGCGTCGCGTCTCCAACAATTTAGCTTCATCCCTTTTTAAACAAAATAATTACTTGGCATGACTAATCTAGTTTCTAAGGATGTAAAAGGGAGATCGATGGAACTTGGATTCCATCTATCTCCCTTCGGGTCTCCACTCGCAGCAACCTCCACGTGGTGAGATCTGGTAATCGGTGTCACCCACGATAGAAAAGTTATTCTTCGTGGGTGACACCGAGCTAATGGCTGCGAATTTAGAATTGTTTCTTGATATAATAAACAAATTTAGATTTATAGTTAGGCAGGTGTTTGGTTAACCATTATGTTAGGCAGGTTATTTTTATTTGAAGACAAATTCTTTTGAAAATTCTTTCAACTCTCTTCGTTGGTTGTGCATCTTTCATTGGTTATACTTTTGTTTGTTTCGTCTTCGACCAATGATCGCTGGTCACAGAAGATCTTTATTAATGGAGGGTGGTTGGGAATCGGTTAGGGTGGGTCTCCATTCGCAGCAACCTCCTCGTGGTGAGACCTGGGTAATATTATTTAACGTTTAATTAATAATCGTATCACTCTTAGTTGGGTAATGCAATTATTAATTAAAATCTAAATAGTATTAGCAAATTGGCTGCGATCCGCTTTGCATAGGTCATCATAAACATAGAGCTTCTTCGCTAGGTTAGTTTTGATTCTCATTGATTCATTAAAGATTCTAGAGTATTGTCAGAGACGAGGTATACGAGTAGACCTATCACCTAATGTATTTTTTCGGCCCGTTTCTCTGGGGCTCTAGAGACCCATTACCATTTCCGAGTCACTCGCAACGTTACTAACAGATTTAGAAATGAACACAAGTGGAAGTGAGACAGAAAATGAAATTTCAGAAATTTTATTATTTTTTAACGAAATGAAAGTTATTAAATTACGTTTAAAGTTCCGACCGTACAGAATTTTTTTCTCGAAAATGTGCAAGATTTCGAGGGTATGTCTATTCACCAAAAATGATTGTAACCGACTCCTGCAACCGAAAATAATTTTTCCAGAACGATTTGAAAAAATTTATTTTCACCGAAAAATTTAGGCACCTACCCCCTGTCGATTTTTCTTAAAAATTCATTTTTCATTTTTGATAATTTTATTTGACGCCCTACAGAAAAGTTGTCTAATAATTTTTTGTAGGTACCCATGAGCTCTACTTCAGAAAAAAGTTTCATTGAAATATATTCACAATTGTAGAAGTTATGGCTGTTTGAAAATTGGACCATTTTTATGGAGTTTTTCTCATTTTGCGAGGTCAAGGACCAACTTTTCGAATATTTTTACGATTTGTACATATTCTACACTAAAATACGCGTAGTTTGCTTTTTTAAACATTAAAATCGTCCAATTCGTTCAGGAGTTATGACGTTTTAAAGATCTGCATGAAAATTCGGGCAAACATTTCTGGCCAGAAATTAGATTTTCGTTGAGGAATTTTTTTCTCGAAAATGGTTAGGATTTCGAGGGTATGTCTATTGACCAAAAACGATTGTAATGGACCCCCGTAACTAAAAATAATTTTTTTAGAACGATTTGAAATTTTTTAATTTTGTCGAAAAATTTCACACCTACACGAATTTTTTTCTCGCTAAAACCACAGACGAGGTATATGAGTAGACTTTTCACCTTATGGACTTTCGCGGCCGAATCTGACTGCCATACCGACCTGAAAATTCGGAGGTGATTTTAGCGGCCTCTTCTCATGGATGGCGGTCAGTTGAGAAACTATTCACTGAATTAGTATTCATAGGTAAACAGCTGTAGTGTGTGCGTAAATATATGCAAATTGACTATGGGTGGATTGCAAAGAATAATCGAATATTAATTATCAGACGGCAGACCAGGTGCAGAAATTTTTCACAAACGAGAAAGGTCCAAAAATTATTTTTGGTTGCAGGAGTCAATTACAATCATTTTTGGTCAAGAGACATACCCCCGAAATCCTACCCCCCTTCGAGAAAAAAATTCGTGTAAGTGTGAAATTTTTCGACAAAATTAAAAAATTTCAAATCGTTCTAAAAAAATTATTTTTAGTTACAGGGGTCCATTACAATCGTTTTTGGTCAATAGACATGCCTTCGAAATCCTAACCATTTTCGAGAAAAAAATTCCTCAACGAAAATCTAATTTCTGGCCAGAAATGTTTGCCCGAATTTTCATGCAGATCTTTAAAACGTCATAACTCCTGAACGAATTGGACGATTTTAATGTTTAAAAAAGCAAACTACGCGCATTTTGATGGAGAATATGTACAAATCACAAAAATATTCGAAAAGTTGGTCCCTGATCTCGCAAAATGAGAAAACCCCCATAAAATTGGTCCAATTTTCAAACAGTCATAACTTCTACAATTGAGGATATATGTCAATGAAACTTTTTTCTGAAGTAGAGCCCATGAGTACCCACAAAAAAGTATTAGACAATTTTTCTGTAGGGCGTCAAATAAAATTATCAAAAATGAAAAACGAATTTTTAAGAAAAATCGACAGAGCTCAGGTGCTTAAATTCTTCGACGAAAAAAAAAATTTTTAATTAATTCTGAAAAAATTATTTTTAGTTGGAGGGGTCAATTGCAATCATTTTTGGTGAATACACATACCCCTGAAATCCTACCTACTTTCTAGAAAAAAATTCGAGGAGGTGTGAAATTTTCTGACGGAAAAAAAAATTTCAAATCGTTCTAGAAAAATTATTTTCGGTTGCGGGGGTCAATTACAATCATTTTTGGTGAATAAACATACCCTCGAAATTTTGCGCATTTTCGAGAAAAAAATTCAGTACGGTCGAAACTTTAAACGTTAATAACTTTCATTTTGTTAAAAAATAATAAAATTTCTGAAATTTCATCTTCTGTCTCACTTCCTCTTGTGTTCATTTCTAAATCTGTTGGTAACGTTGCGAGTGACACGGAAATGGTAATGGGGCTCTAGAGCCCCAGAAAATCGGGCCGAAAAAATACATTAGGTGATAGGTCTACTCGTATACCTCGTCGATGCTAAAACCTCCTAAAAACCTACGTGGCTCCCAGGGTATAAAGCCCCTGGTTCGTCCACTCCTAGCGGCTCCCAGGGTATAGAGCCCCTGGTTCGTCCGTGAAACCATACATTTTCCTTATAAATCTAATCCCGTGGCTCCCAGGGTATAGAGCCGCTGGTTCGTTCACGTAACCTACTCCTAGGGCTCCCAGGATATAGAGCCCCTGGTTCGTCCGGAACTCCTTTCTCTCTCCCAACCATACTTAAAACCACCGGTAGAGTACTGCCCTCGTAACAAGAAATAGATTACTAGGTACTGATTTTTCCCGCTATGTTTTCCAATAACCGTATCAATTCGTTACACAGAATCAAATGTTATATATTTGACTTAACTTTACATAACAAAATAATTTAAATATTGGAAAAACAATAACGTGCACGTTGCCGTTCAATGAAAATGATGGATTTCAATTTCCCTCCTTCCATTAGGATGTAAAAAATCCTTATTTATTTGTAACATTACCACACGCCGTATATTAAAACGTCCATATTCGTCTTGCCTTTTTTTTTATTCTCCACTGAATTCATTACTGTAAAATGGAATACATTAAATTGACTGCTATTCATGCAATAGAATTGTATTTTTAATTATTGCCCTTTAAAAACCTACAGAGACTAGACTATGTAAGTCTATATGTATGTATGTCTACGCTCCCTCTTTTTCCATCTTCGTCGTTCTTACGACCCAGCGACCTGCGAGGAGTATAAACAAAACATTGTCGTTAACATGCATGAGTCACTGCTGTGACAGCAGATAGAAAAAATAGAGATAAAGTTTATTTGATCTTAGTCCTTCTTAAGATTTATATAAGACGTTTTAAAAAATTATTACAAATAATGTATAGGCATCGGAATAATTATAAAACTATAAGACGTATAATCATCATTATCCGGGAGCTGATCACGCTCAAAATATAATCAGACCTTAAAACGAGAACATAAAATTTAAATGTAAAGTTTCATTCAAATTCATTCAGCCGTTTAGATGCAACCATGTTAATAGCATAGGAACAAGAAGAAATTTCTTTTTTTTTAATAGACACAATATGATCAGGGGGTCTGAAAATATGTATTTCTGCTAAAAAAATTTTTCAAAATGTTTTTTTCATTATGGTACTTTCCTTATACCTTACATAGGTTGGAAAATAAAAATGCGGGGGCAGTCAAGACTTGAAATTGTATGCCGATTATCGCGAGGTCGTATTTCAGCTGTTACAAGAGCAAAAAGGAAAGGCTCACACTAGCGTTCTTTATACATAGATTTCCCGAAGTTATGCGAAATGCCGAGCTCACGTACACGTGGCTCATGCGATAGTATGCCTGCTATCCCCACCATTCCGTTAGACGCTAAGGAAGTTCGTCGTCACTATTGCCGATTTCGATGTACTCAATTATGCCCGATCTGGTCACACTGCTCGGGATGCAACTGTTGCAGAACACGTGGTCGGTGGGTTAGGGAAATAAGGTCGTGGGACGGTGCCCGTGGAGCGCTGAACCGCTCTGCTCGGCGAGACGCGCGGAAATCAAACAACTCGATACGTTAAAAATACTTTAACAACTTTATTCAGTACTGTTCTTTAGATATCTCTAAATAGCGATTGAAAACGTTCTCTAGCGCAACACGATAGCTCATATAGACTGAGAGAGCGCCCGGCCACGCGGGCTCGGTCTTATATATCCAGCGTCCCGATCGGCGTTTGTTTCTTCCTTTCCCCGGTTGCCAAGTTCTCGGCGCGTGCCATGGAATATTCTCGATCCTTCGAGCGAGAACCGGCGACATGGCCAACCGATCGATTCTTACACACACACATATGCGCGCCACAAGCATACAGCCTATCTCTAACGGTCAAAACTACATTGTATACACAAAGTATCGGTAACGGTCTACAAATGCTCGGTTTGCGCTTAGATTTCCTCGCGTTGAATTTCCTACAATAATAATACGCATTACAATACGCGAGTTCGTTTGAACCTCCCTCGCTCAAATCGCAGCCTCGATGGTGATAAAACCAGTTCCAGCAATTTCCCATCGCGTCGCTGTATGTACATAGACCCTACGTCATGCAAATGCGTAACACAACAAAACCTACGTTCACGTGATAGCGTAACAAGGGATATTAGCGACATTAGGGACATTTCCCTAGTGTCCTAGTGAAAACCCCTAGATAGGGTTGGGGTGACAGCAATGTAGAACGCCACGCCACAGGAGGTGGTATAAAGCTTTGGTGCAAGGAATTCGTGTCATTACTAGTGATCCCGTATATTCCTACGTATTCCTATAATAATATTTAGTAATGTTGCGAGCGGTTTCTACGATCTGGTTACTTACTATATAGTAACTAATTATATGTGTTACGCATTCACGTGACGTAGGGTTGATGTACATACAGCGGTGCGACGGGAATTTACTGGAACTGGTTTTATTACCATCGAGGCTGCGATTCGAGCGAGCGAGATTCAAACGAACTCGCATATTGTAATGCGTATTATTATTGTAGGAAATTCAACGCGAGGAAATCTAGGCGAAAACCGAGCATTTGTAGATCGTTACCGGTACTTTGTGTATACAATGTAGTTTTGACCGTTGGAGGTGGGCTGTATGTATGTGTCGCGCATATGTGTGTGTGTAAGAATCGATCGGCTGGCCATGTCGCCGGTTCTCGCTCGAAGGATCGGGAATATTCCATGGCACGTGCCGAGAACTTTGGTGTTGCGGAACGCGTGGTTGGTGAGTTAGGGAAATAACGTCGTGGGACGGTGCCCGTGGAGCGCTGAACCGCTCTGCTCGGCGAGGCGCGCGGAAATCAAACAACTCAATACGTTAAAAATACTTTAACAACTTTATTCAGTATTGTTCTTTAGATTCTCTAAGTAGCGATTGACAAACGTTCTCTAGCGCAACACGTTAGCTCGTATAGACTGAGAGAGCCCCGGCCACGCGGGCTCGGTCTTATATATCCAGTCGTCCCGATCGGCGTTTGTTTCTTCCTTTCCCCGGTTGCCAAGTTTTCGGCGCGTGCCATGGAATATTCCCGATCCTCCGAGCGAGAACCGGCGACATGGCCAACCGAGCGATTCTCACACACACACATAACCGCGCCACAAGCATACAGCCTATCTCTAACGGTCAAAACTACATTGTATGCACAAAGTATCGCCAACGGTCTACAAATGCTCGGTTTGTGCCTGGATTTCCTCGCGTTGAATTTCCTACCATAATAATACGCATTACAATACGCGATTTCATTTGAATCTCCCTCGCTCAAATCGCAGCTTCGATGGTGAGAAAACCAGTTCCAGCAATTTCCCGTCGCGCCGCTGTATGTACATAAACCCTACGTCATGCAAATGCGTAACATTGGCAACCGGCAAAAGGAAGGAACAAAAGGACGATCGGGACGCTGGATATATAAGACCGAGCCCCGCTTGGCCGAGCTCTCTCAGTCTATACGAGCTATCGTCCTGCACTAGAGAACGCTTTCCAATCACTATTTAGAAATATCTGAGAAACGGTACTGATTAAAGTTGTTGAAGTATTTTTAACGTATCGAGCAGTTTGATTTTTGCGCGTCTCGCCGAGCAGAGCGGTTCAGCGCTCCACGGGCACCGACCAACCACCTTATTTCCCTAACCCACCGACCAGGGGTCGCAACATATGCAATATAAGAACAACGTGCCAGAGTGGGGGAAACGTACGCTATGCGAGGTTCATAGTGCAAGGGGCCAGAGTGGGGGGAACGTATGTACACGGACGTTACAAAGTATTGGTAACACGAATTAGAATCCTTATTGGGTGTGCACATTCTTGCGTTTAGTTACCTATCTAGAGTAACTTTCGTATTTTATGTTCGTGAAATTTCTAGAAGAGTTCTACGTCTCTTACTGTAATAGTTATTTCGTTAATAATTTTGAATCTCGCACAAAGATTTAAGTTATTTATTTAAATAAATATAAGAATTTTGAAGTTAAACGTGTTCCTAATATTTTAGTGAAAAGTTAGTTTTATAGTAGAACGAATTAATATTTAGTAGGTTCTAACTACAAAATTGAATGTAAATTACCTCAGTACGTAGATAGTGATTGGCAAACCTTTATTAAAAGAACTTTCGTAACTTTTGGTAAGTAAAGAATAATTACTATTACGTGAAACTCCTTTATACATATATTTCTTTTTATTAAAGTTATTTATTTAACGAACATTGTTTTTAGGTTATGATTCTTACGTTTTTCTTGATTAATACCTGACTTTAATTGAAAGTAAGATTACTTTTGGATTTTGAATAATTTGTTAAGTAATTTACGAGACCATATTAAATGTGTAAAAATTGAATAACTTTATTTACAGAATACTTAATTGAGTATGTTAATATTGTATATCAAATATTCGTTTATTTATTTATTTGAAATTTAATCTCACATATAAGAATATGATTATAGCATTGAATGGATGTTCTTGTTAGACAATGCCGGGTATAGTTAAAACAAGTTGTAGAGCTATGGAATATTGGCATTTACTGATTTTTTTTAATGGTGTTGATTTCTCTGCTAGCAAGATCATTTCTCTCTTAACCTTTGACTATTACTATCGATCTGTAAGAATATTACTTATTAATTACTTATTTATCTCTATTTTTCTTCTTGCATGACTTAAGAGCCTGGCACTGTAGGCACTTTTTAGTTATAGTATAATGTTCAGTTACTAAAATTATTAGCTGATAATGTGTTTCCAGTTGCTAGTGAGAACAATTTATTTTTCCTTAGTAGACTATGAAACTGTTAATAGTAGTTACATTACTCATTTTCTGTTATTTCTATAAACAGTAGGTCAAAGTACAAAAACAAAGCTAAACAATTTATAATAAAAATAGGAATCAATGAAAATAAGTATGACTAAATTATGAACAAAAATCAAACTTTATTAAAAAATCAGATTATATGCCTTCATAGCACAGTGTACATATTCTTTTAGCACACTGTAAGCAGATTAGAAAGTTACATTTTTTGCAAGGATATTTTATGCCTCTAGGAAAAGAATTACAAAAAGGTTTTTAATACACTTACTACTATTCAATTGAACATGAACGCCTTCATTATTGATGTGTAAAGTAAGATTTTGATTTTTTGCAAGATATCTATATTTTTACCATAAAATGTACAAAATTTCACAAAATTATTCTATATAATCCCTCAATTAACTGAGTTCTGAATCATCTGACCTCTAATTTTTTAAGTATTAATAAGTATCATTGTCTTCCTTTTATTTACGTTTTGCTTAAAAATTCATCAAATATTAGCTGGACATGTTATCTAAATGTACATTATACAGGGTGTTCGGCCACTCCTGTGAAAAATTTTAATGGGAGATTCTAGAGGTCAAAATAAGACGAAAATAAAGAATATCAATTTCTTGACTGAGGCTTCATTAAAAAGTTATTAAAAAATCAAATTAAAAAATTTCAAATCTTTAAAAAAATTATTTTTGGTTGCAGGGCTCAATTACAATCATTTTTGGTGAATAGACCTATCCCCAAAATTCTACCCACTTTCTAGAAAAAAATTCAGTACGGGCGGAACTTTAAACGTTAGTAACTTTTTAACGAAGCCTCTACCAACAAATTAGTATTCTTGATTTTCGTTTTATTTTGACCTCTAGAATCTTCTATTAAAATTTTTCCCCATTTTTTGTATCATCTACAGGTTGTCTATTTTAATTGGATTGAAATGATATTTTCAGCAAAAGTTGTTAGGTACGAAGGGGACATAATGTTGCATAATTATTTTTGTAATGTGTGCAGTAGTAGGGGGGATTTTAAGATCAAGTGTGTTTTTTTAAACGGGACACTATATTTTTATATTTTGTATCATCTACAGGTTGTCTATTTTAATTGGATTGAAATGATATTTTCAGCAAAAGTTGTTAGGTACGAAGGGGACATAATGTTGCATAATTATTTTTGTAACGTGTGCAGTAGTAGGGGGGATTTTAAGATCAAGTGTGTTTTTTTAAACGGGACACTATATTTTTTTGTTTATAATATTACAGCTGTTTTTGAGACGAATTCAACGAGGTAATACATGATGATACTTCGTTTTATGGAAAGTTGTAAAAACATACAAAATCGGGGGTTTGGTCACTTGATGCAGCTCGCCTTCGGCTAGCTAAATCCTGTTTGACCGTGCCATTAATGCAAACCAGACAATTCAGTTGTTAGAAATCTTCTTTCCAATCATGGAAAAATTCGTACCGACGCGACTTTCGGAAACGTGGGAAGTAATAAATATGCAGGTAGTTTACGAATGTTTCACAATAATCGAAGAGTTAGTTTAGCTCTCGTCTTCGGAAGGTCAAGAGCAAGCTTTGCGAAATCAATGAATACGTTAGTGTGGCACTTCGGTGACATTCTAATATTTTTACAGTGAAACGTTACTTTTATGACATTATAATACTTTAATAGTGGAACATTGTTTTTGTAACATTATAATATTTTGATAGTGGAACATTACTTTGGTGTCACTGCAATATTTTCGTAATTGAACATTGCTTTGGTGGCACTCAAATATTTTCGGTAGTGGAACAATAGTTTAGCATTGGTTGTTATTAAATTGTTACATGAAGGATGCTGTTAACTATTCAAGAAAGAATAGAAATAGTCCTACGTGGGGATGGTTATTTAACATATCTCGAAGTTTCTGAAAAATTTTATGAGCGACATCTAAATAGATCGAAATCGACACCGTCAGCAATTAGAAAAATTGTTACGCTGTTTAACACTAGGTTTACGGACACTCGTTACGCATATTTTTATTGTAATTCGCTGTGTTAACAGTTACATTAAAATGCAATTTTTCTTTTAATTAGAGTGTAAATTCATATCACTACATCAATTAAATCCAACATAAATTGCTAACAAATAATATTTATAAGTTCTGTAACGTTAGGTTTAGAATCTTAATGCGTCAAATTGACGTATTCCGTAAACCTAGTGTTAAAGACACTGGAAGCATCATAAGCATCAACTGACGATAATAAAATAAATGTATTCGCTGCAGTTTAAAGCAATCCAACATTATCTCTTCGAACAGTGGCTGCTAATTGTGCACTGTTCGGAAAATATTAAAAATAAATCACTTTAAGGTCTTTAAATTAACTATCGTACACAAACTTCTTCCGTGGGATTTTAGACCTCGTATTGAATTTGCTTTGTGGGTATCCGAGAAAATTGGTGACGATACAAATTTCGTTCAGTAAATAATGGTAACCCGACGAGTGTATTGTGACGCTGCTTTTTGCTGCGGGTAGGAACTCGGGAAATCGTAGGACAGAAGAGGAAAAGGAGGGGATGCGTTTCGTCCGGGCCTGTTAGCGGACTCGTCAGTAAGACTTTTTAATAGGCCCTGCCTTAGACGACCGGGATATTGGGAAGTCGGTCAAGGATGGTATATACAGGGTGTTCGGCCACCCCTAGGAAAAATTTTAATGGGAGATTGTAGAGGCCAAAATAAGACGAAAATCAAGAATATCAATTTGTTGATGGAGGCTTCGTTAAAAAGTTATTAACGTTTAAAGTTCCGCCCGTTCTGAATTTTTTTCTCGAAAATGCGCAGGATTTCGGGGGTATGTCTATTCACCAAAAATGATTGTAATTGAGCCTCGTAACCGAAAATAATTTTTTCAGAACGATTTTGAAATTATTTTTTTTCGTCGAAAAATTTAGGCACCTAATTAGATTTTCGGTAAGGAATTTTTGTCTCGAAAATGCGTAGGATTTCGGGGGTATGTGTAATGACCAAACATGATTGTAATTGACCTCCGCATCCAAATATAATTTTTCCAGAACGATTTGAAATTTTTTAATTTTGTCGAAGAATTTGTCCATCTACTCGAATTTTTTTCTCGAAAGTGCGTAGGAATTCGAGGGTATGTCTATTCACCAAAAATGATTGTAATTGACCCCCGCAACCGAAAATAATTTTTCCAGAACGATTTGAAATTTTTGAATTTAATTGTTAATAACTTTTTAACAAAGCCTCAGTCAAGAAATTGATATTCTTGATTTTCGTCTTATTTTGGCCTCTAGAATCTCCCATTAAAATTTTTCCCAGGGATGGCCGAACACCCTGTATAGCAACCGAAGGATTGATCGAGCGTTTGTGAGAGCGCGACCCCTCTAGTGGCGAGCATGAGAGGCGACGCCACAGTATCTTTCGCACAAATGGATTAATTTGCCACCAGAATTCAAAAATCTAGGCTAAAAACAATCCAGAATGGATTCGGGAAAATAATATGCAATACCGCCAATCTCTGATGGTATGGTGCGGTATTCATGATAGAAAAATAATTGGATCATACTTTTTTGACGAATCTGTTAACGCGCATGTTTATCTGGAATTTCTGTATTCATATTTATTGAATGTTTTGCACGACGTGTCTCTTGCTTCAAGAAACAATTTATGGTTTCAACATGATGGTGCTCCTCTGCACAATGCAGCGTCAGTACGAGCTTGGCTAGATCAAGAATTCAGAAATAAATGGATTGGATGAGGCGATCATGTAACGTGTGGCTCCTAAGATCACTCGATTTCTCACCGTGTGATTTTTTTCTCTGGGGATATTTAAAAAAACCATATTTACCAAACACCTATTGAAAATGTCGATCACTTACGAAGAAGAATTATAAGAACATGCGCGACTGTCAGGCGGGAAATACTCAAAAATGTTGAAACAGAATTTGTGAGATGGTTGTAAAACTGCATTCATCAAAAGGACACGTTAAAGGAATAATCAGAACAAATCAATAAATGATTCCAAATTAAGTGGTAAGTCTAACTGCAAATAATTAATTCATAGTCTTCCAGAAATTACTTAATTAGGTGAAAATTTTTCTAGCGATTGAGTGGTCTGATCTGCATTAGTGGCACAGGGTTTGAAACAGGGTTTAGCTAGTCGAGAGCGAGCACCACGAATTGACCTGATCCCCGATTTTTTATGTTTTTACAACCTTCCATAAAACGAAATGTCATCGTATACTACCTCGTTAAATTCGTCTCAAAAAGAACTACACTGGCGTGCAAAATTTAGGAAACACTAAATTTTCATCGAAAAATTGCTGATATTTAAAGTGTGATAACTTCTTAGCAAAACATCATACAACAATCATGATTGTAGCGCTTAAAAAAATTTTCGATGTCTGTACAGTCATTTGAAATCGAACAATTTTTGAAAAAGAAAACATCCTCGCTTCTCCACCCTCCCACGTGACGCAGAAATGACCCTGGAGAAAACTGTTGGAGGATTCTGAAAATAGGGGTTCCAAGCTTTAAAACGACTTCAGAATGATTGTTGTATGATGTTTTGTTACGAAATTACCACACTTTAAATATCAGCAATTTGTCGATGAAAGTTTAGTGTTCCCTAAATTTTGCATGCCAGTGGATAACATCACGAAAAAAAATGTAGTATTCCGTTGAAAAAATACACTTGACCTTGAAATCTCCCCCATTACCCTCCTGAGATATTCCAAAGAGTCCAGTTAAAAAAGACACCCTGTATGTATTATACTGTAGAAATAATATTTTAAATGGTATTGTATACATTTAGATAATAATTTAGTAAAGTATTATGATAAATTTATAACATACCTGTTGTTCTAAGGTAAAAAATTCTCCTCACTTTTCAAGACTCTTAATTATGCGATCAATCGTTGTCCCTGCTAGGTTGAATAATCAAGGAATTACTATACATATATTATGTAGAGTGTATGCTGAAACTTGGGATATGAATGTGGAATCATAAAACATATAAATTTTTTCTGTGAAAGTAGACTTGTGAGTGCTTCCTTCGAGAGATGTTTTATCTCGTTTGTTGATGAAAAGAAATTATGTTTGCAAGCATACTTGCAGAGGTAAAATGTGTTTGTTTTATGATTCTGTATTCATATCTCAAGTTTGAGCATTTTACCCAGGAACACTCTGTATAATGAGATTGTATGTGTAATAATAAGTATAGTACTACTATTAACATTATCAACATTACATGTACTACTAATTATTTGCTCGAAATGGAAGTAAGTGGAATGTTTCTTACAGTTCTTTTATTAAAAGACATCTTTTGCTTTTGTAATATTCATTTTTCGTCATATTTTAGTAAAAACATACCAATGGATATATAATGTAAATAGTTTGTGAATTTCATAAAAAGTAGTATCAAACATAACCAAAATCTAATATAGATTACTAAACTTTTTGTTTTATGTCTGGGTTTGTGTCAAACGATACATATCATAATCGTCAATTCGAATTGTCAGACGATTATCTACTGCTACAAATTTTAATTTTTACTAAAATGCTTTTAACGAATGTAAACAGTAACATACACATTTCCTAATAAAAATATTAATGCGTACAATTGTAGAAAAAGTAACAAATGTATAATTCGATTAAGTTTATAGTTTTATTATGATATATATGTATAATGTATTTGCTGTAATATTGGTAAATGGATATGATATTCTATGTTTCAGGAATAAGTATTTATTTTAGTTGATATATTGAGACATTATAACGTACAGAGAGCTTTTGACTCTTCAGAGATGGCCAAGTGGGGTCAAGGAGATCCAAGATGGATAGTCGAAGAAAGGCCTGATGCTATTAATGTTAATAACTGGCACTGGTATGAAATAAAATGCATGCAATAATTTTAGTATGTTTAATTTTTAAGTTAAATGTGTGTGTATCTTTTGGATTACATAAATTCAGTATAAATATGCAATGTATGTACTATTGTGCAAGCTTGTTTGCAATTATGCCAATGCGATTCTTATCAGAGAATTTCATTGGAGATCTGTTATGCACATGTTCAATAATTTTTGCCATTGTGCTGTAAAATCGTTCTTCGTTTCTGTATATCTTTTCACGAAGGACGACTATAATTGTTCTTACAAAGGGATTACAGAATATGTTATGTCTCTATTTTAATAAGATTTCATAGGTATATAGAGAACCGAAAAATAGTTGAACCCCGTTTGACTGTTTGCTCCAGTACTTGATAATTTACGAGATATTAAGCAATAAAGATCGTAATTTGACCCCTGGTTCAACAAGTATTTAAAATGTAACTGTTTTTAAAAATAAACGGTGGCCAAGCGGTTATGGTCGGACCTTTTCGAATTATTGAGTTGTACAGGGTGTCATTGAATTACATGATTTCCTTAAAAAGGAAATGTAGTGTACTTAAAATGGAGTAAAAACTATTGTGTCGAAAATGCATAATTAATCAGACAAATAGTACCAAAGATATAGGAAAAGATATCAATACTTCGCATTATTAACATAAATAAGCTGAAATAAATGTTTGGAATGGCTATTATTTTCACATATACATATAAAAGTTAACTCACCGCAAAAGTGACTGACATGTCTTTTGTAAGATATAGTGCGTATCATAAATATACCAATCTTTGAAAATTTAAGAAATTTGATTATTCAGAAATGAATTATGTCTTAATAGTATTTTAAAATGCTAAGTAGTATCATAAAAATCAATTCAAAATTCAAAAACAGATTTTTTAGTTTGTTGTAATTAATAATTTAGGTAATGAAATTACTGTTTTATCAGTGTTTCATAAATATATCAACTATATAGAAAATTTATTTTAGTTAAAATCTTAATAATTATAAAGATTAAATAAAAATTTAATAATTATTGCATTTCTTCAATCACGAATTACAGTTACTCACAAAAGTATCCACTCATCATATGAGTATAACGTAACATATATAACAATATAATAATATAACATATTTTGCTTAGTTAATTAATGTTACTGGTTCGGCCACGAATTTGATGCACCAATTTGCGGGTTTTTTAAAACATTTTTAGTGATACATATTCCGTTCTTCTCTGCGACTTAAAATTTTTGGACAGCCATTGCAGGGATTGTTAACCACACTATTAGTGCATTGACATTTTTTCATTATATCTTTCACTGTACTATGTGGTATTTTAACAATATTTAATAGGATTAGTTGCTCTAACATGGAATACTTTTTTTATACACATGTTTCACTTGCTTGCAGAACTTTTATAAAAACTTAAATATCATGAATTTATAGAAAATGTTATGCTCTTTTGACTGTTAACAGTCAAATTTTAAATATAAGAACGGTTTAGGAAATGTTTACTTTTTTTACTGACATTGGGAGGTCACAACCTGTCAACCTCGGATTTGGACCAAAGGGTATAGCCCAATAAGGGAGTCAAATGTGCCCCCAAACCAAATTGTACGTGGGATGAGTTATTCGATAGTTTATCGAAAGAAAACCCTATGTGCTAATTTTTAACTTGAAATCTCAACGGTGGAGGTACTAATAGCATGATAAAGAAAATCATGTTTTTGCACAATTTGTCTCTTCCTCTTGAGTAAAACAATTTTTTTAAATTCAGAGACATTTTGGGTACCGGGGCACATATTTTGGAAGCTTTTACAGATAGTAAAATGTCAAAAATCACAAAAAATGCTGATTAAGCATTGAAGGAGTTGCAGAACTACTTTTATATTTTTACAGTAAACAGGTTTTGTTATTGCTATTATTCTCAATTTTTTTCAGATTTTTCATTTTGGAGCGCCGTAGTGAAAAAAAATAAAAACCGATTTTTCCTCATTTTCTGCATGGTAGAGTAACTTACAAGTTGAATTTTGTTGTATTCTTTAAGATATGAGTGTTTCGTGTACTGTTCAATATTTCTACACTAAGCAGAATTACATAAGAATTGAAAAAAATAAAATAAAGCCAACGTTGAGCGCAATATATCCTAAAGAATCGACGATATTTCCAACCGCGCCGTTAGCGCAGCAGTGAAGTGTCCGACTGTGGAATCGCTGGAAATTTTTTGTCCAGTCTCTCTTTTGGACTTTATACTGTATATTAAGGAAGTATTGCTGTCTAAGCTGTCAATTTCACGGCCCTTTTTGTGATTGTTTTTTTAATGATAGATAGGCTGTTTTGTACTGAGACTTTGTAGACATATTTATTCATCTTATAAGCATGTACAATATTTTTTTCATGGAAAAATATTAAAAATCGTGGGAAGTATAACTTTTTATTTAATGGCTCTTTTGGAAAAGGTACTCCAATGGCTTCCACGATTCCAGATAATTTGAAACAGGGGGGGGTTAAAGTATCTTCATAAGGAAAGTTGTAGTTATAGCAGGAACTACAAGTTTCGAATTTCTATTTGTCAATCGTTCTTTTGTCTTTAGCGTATCAAAAAAAAATAGTACAACTCGATATTTTTTAAATCTCTAGTTCCAGCTATAAAGGCGTGTCTGCTGAATATTCTCGCTAAATTTGAAGTCAATCGGATTGCTAGGTCTTGAAATATCATATAAGCCAGTTTAAATGCCAAATAAATATATCTGCAAAATGTCACTACAAAACAACCTACCTGTCATTAAAAAAAAATCACAAAAAAAGGCCGAAGAAATGACAGCCTAGACAGCAATACTCCCTTAACACTGTAACACATATACAGGATTGTATATTGCAATAGTTTAACAATATGTATCGTTAATTATTTTGAAGTTATTTTCAAATGATGTGGAGATAAGAAAATACTCCTACGCAAAAATCGCTCCAAAATTATTTCTATACATATTCAAGATTAAAATATTTTTTAAATACTTTTAAAACATTTATAAGTACGTATAGATCATTGTTATATAGTTAGCACTTGAACAAAAAATAATGAATAAAAAAAAAATAGGTAAGTCCAAAAGAGAGACTGGACAAAAAATTTCCAGCGATTCCACAGTCGGACACTTCACTGCTGCGCTAACGGCGCGGTTGGAAATATCGTCGATTCTTTAGGATATATTGCGCTCAACGTTGGCTTTATTTTATTTTTTTCAATTCTTATGTAATTCTGCTTAGTGTAGAAATATTGAACAGTACACGAAACACTCATATCTTAAAGAATACAACAAAATTCAACTTGTAAGTTACTCTACCATGCAGAAAATGAGGAAAAACCGGTTTTTATTTTTTTTCACTACGGCGCTCCAAAATGAAAAATCTGAAAAAAATTGAGAATAATAGCAATAACAAAACCTGTTTACTGTAAAAATATAAAAGTAGTTCTGCAACTCCTTCAATGCTTAATCAGCATTTTTTGTGATTTTTGACATTTTACTAACTGTAAAAGCTTCCAAAATATGTGCCCCGGTACCCAAAATGTCTCTGAATTTAAAAAAATTGTTTTACTCAAGAGGAAGAGACAAATTGTGCAAAAACATGATTTTCTTTATCATGCTATTAGTACCTCCACCGTTGAGATTTCAAGTTAAAAATTGGCACATAGGGTTTTTTTCGATAAACTATCGAATAACTCATCGCACGTACAATTTGGTTTGGGGGCACATTTGACTCCCTTATTCGGCTATACTCTTTGATAGAGTTGTAGGGGCGGGCTGATGTCCAAACGTAATCTGTAAAATATTAGACTTTTATGGCCAACCATTTTTTAAAAAAATAAAGTATAGTTTAAAATTTCGAAGTCGTCGGATCGAATTTGTTTCTTTTTTCTTTTTAAATTGTAGGTTTTGACGAGAGGAGCACAAAAGCCTAATGCATTTTTATTGTATCATCAATTTTTTGTAACGGGACAAATGCACACGTACTTTACAGTTTGGACATGTTTTTAACAGCCGTCGTAGCCGTGGAGTTAGCTTTGGCAATTCGACCCGAAAGTGGAGGTTTTGTGTCCTCGGAATTAGTGCATTTTTTTTTTCGCTTAATTTTTATTTATTTTTAATTTTAATTTTTAATATTAGAAAGAAGTAGACTGTTACAATTAAATAAAATACTATTCTGGTTATAAATGTTTATTTCCACACATATTTGACTTTATATTTACATATAAATAAATACAAAAAATAGATAATTATTTTATACGAGTTTGACAATTTATTGTATGGTTTTTACCGTAAAAATAAGGAAAGCAAAACGGTGTTTCATACATGTATGAATGCTGTCGTAACTCTAAAAAGTCCTAAGTGATCTATGTGTACGATATGGAAGGGTCAATCTCCTTTCGACAGTGGGTGTAGCAACCCTTCCTTTTTCCCTGTTGGTGTTTTATAATATACAGGGTGTCCCGTAAATAGTGTAAGAGCCGGAAATGTGGGGTAGCTGAGACGATTCTGAACAACAATTTCCTTTGCAAAAATGTCGGATGGAGCTTCGTTTTTGAATTATTAACGAAAAACACTGACGAATCACGGCGCTTGCCTGCCGCGCGCTCAGGGCCGTCCGAACTAAGAGAGCCACCGTGTCGGGTAGGTAGCAAGATGTGCATCGGAGATACGTCGAGGAACGAATACAAATAATTAAAAATACTACCACCGCAACTGTTACCTCTGCGGATTGGATAAATCAGCCAGCTAAATCGAATTTATTAATTATTTGTATTCGCTGTTTCCAAGGAAGAAGGAATAAAATGTGGGAAGATGCTCTCGGAATTTTTACGAAATTAATTCTTCGCACCTGAATGACGCTTCTCGCCAGAGTGTGTTAAAATTAAAATAAGAATTATTTTCAGAAAATTAAAATAAATACGGTAAGAACCATTTGTAATCGTTTGTTATTAAAAACTGTACTGGAAAAGCAGACTGGATTTGTGCGTACCGAAACATTCTTCGCATGCAAGGGATTAATAGAGAATTAATTGAAATTCGCCTTACCCATTTACTTGCAAGTTGCAATAGGGCCGGTTAGTGCACCCCTGTCAATCATGGAAAGGTCGAAGACCCCAATAAAAATCAGCTGATGGGACGGCCCGGTCACTGCACTCGCTTCTTACCCCGAAAACACTTCACAGCACGGTCACTAGCACTTTTCACTTTTACATTTTCGGGGTAAGAAGCGGGTGCAGTGACCGGGCCGTCCCATCAGCTGATTTTTATTGGGGTCTTCGACCTTTCCGTGATCGACAGGAGTGCACTAACCGGGCCTTATTGTCAGCGCAGCAGAGCAACTTGCTAGTAAATGGGTAAGTCGAATTTCAATTATTTCTCTATTAAAGCCTTTGCATTCGAGGAATGTTTCGGTATGCACAAATCCAGTCTGCTTTTCCAGTACAGTTTTTAATAACAAACGATTACAAATGGTTCTTACCGTATTTATTTTAATTTTCTGAAAATAATTCTTATTTTAATTTTAACACACTGGCGAGAAGCGTTACTCAGGTGCGAAGAATTAATTTCCTAAAAATTCCGAGAGTATCTTCCCACATTTTATTCCTTCTTCCTTGGAAACAGCGAATACAAATAATTAATAAATTTGATTTAGCTGGCTGATTTATCCAATCCGCAGAGGTAACAGTTGCGGTGGTAGTATTTTTAATTATTTGTATTCGTTCCTCGACGTATCTCCGATGCACATCTTGCTACCTACCCGACACGGTGGCTCTCTTAGTTCGGACGGCCCTGAGCGCGCGGCAGGCAAGCGCCGTGATTCGTCAGTGTTTTTCGTTAATAATTCAAAAACGAAGCTCCATCCGACATTTTTGCAAAGGAAATTGTTGTTCAGAATCGTCTCAGCTACCCCACATTTCCGGCTCTTACACTATTTACGGGACACCCTGTAGATATAGAACGTATCTACAGGGTGTCCCAGCTAAAGTGTGACAGTCGCGATATTTCAATAACTATTGATGATACGAAAAAATTGTTTATGTGAAAATTACAGGATAAAGTAGGATCTTTATTTTGGCGTAAACGAAAATTTTGTTTATGTTATTAATTAAAAAGATACGATGGTGAAGTTTAATTTTTTAAATGGAACTGTATATTTTTTTTTGGATCATGCAATAGTGTTTTTCAAAACGAATTCATTAACCTGCAATTTATTTACCCGATTTTTATTAGTTTTCAAGATATAGGCGGAGACGTCTCGGCTTGAGTGGCAAGTCATAAAAACAGTCCTACTGTGCCTGTTAAAACCGATAGCAAGGGCCTACGCTTGGAACGGTAGGCCCGAAGAGTAAGAAACATGAAAAGTATTAACCATTCAAATTATTAATGACACCATCCTCGATGCGCCAAACTTGGACCGTAATGGACAATACTTTCCATGTTTCTTTTCTTTTCGGACCTGCCGTTCCGAGCTAGACCCTTGCTATCGGTTTCAACAGGCAAAGTCAAACTGCGCAACAATAGGCCCACTTTTATGACTTGCCACTCAAGCCGAGACGTCTCCGCCGAAAATCAGTAAACTTCCAAACGTTATATCTTGAAAACTAATAAAAATCGGGTAAATAAATTGCAGGGTAATGAATTCGTCTTGAAAAACACTATTGCATGATCCAAAAAAAAAAATATATAATTTCATTTAAAAAACGAAATTTCACCATCGTATCTCTTAAATTAATAACATAAACAAAATTTTCGTTTACGCCAAAATAAAGACCCTATGTTATCCTGCAATTTTCATATAAACAATTTTTTCGTATCATCAATAGTTATTGAAATATCGCGACTGTCACACTTTAACTGGGACACCCTGTATTTACATAACGGGTTACAAAATCTCGCATGTGAGGAAAATAATATATTTCTTCCAATTTCACCAGTGTTTTATTCACGCCGAGGCGTGCGATTGTGCGGTGCGCATCGGATACTACATCAAATCTTAAATCAGTTGGAACGTATAATCTCCAGATTCCTCGGGTTGTCTCGTACACACACGCATTATACATAGTAAATTGCTTATGCGTTTTTTGATCCCCTGCTTCTAATTGATCGCGAATTTTTAGAATAAGCGGATCCGTCCGTTACATTGCCGCAACTCAGTCGGTGGTGATATCAACCCCTAAAACGGGTAGTCCTGCTAGAAGTACGTCCTCGCCTGGTTCGATAGGGTTTCTACTTAACGCGTTCGCGATAGAATTTTGTTCCCCCTTATGATACTCGATTCGGTAATTGAATTCGGATAGCCTGAGAAACTATCTTGCGATTCGTGGACTCATCTCGCGCTTACCTTCTAATAATTTTAGACTATTACAATCGGTACGTATCACAAATTCAACACCAATTAAATATACCCGAAACCTGTCTAATGCGCAAACAATTGCTAGGGCTTCAAGCTTATACGAATGGTATTTTAATTCTTCTGGCGTAGTTTACCGGCTGTAATAACTTATTGGGTGCCATTTCCCGTTGGATTGTTTCTGCAGTAATACCGCCCCGAGTCCTACACTACTCGCGTCCGTTTGAACTTCGGTCTCCGCAGTAGGGTTATACATAGCTAAAACAGGCCTCGACAGAAGCCTTCGTTTTATTTCCCGGAACGCGGCGTCTTGGTCTGTTCCCCAGTTAAACACCTACCCTTTTTCAACAAATCTGTGATTGGATTCATAACAACGGCGAAATTTCTAATGAAACGTCTGAAATAATTCGCTAATCCTACGAAGCTTCTCCCGGAGTAGGGAATGACTCAACGCTTCGGAGTTTTCGGCTACCTGGTCGTATCACGCCTGTCTGTATCTCGAATCCGAGGTATTTGAACTTAGTTTTCAAAAAGTGACATTTCTCTAGCTTTATTGTCAAATTCGCGCTCCTTAACGCCTCGAAAACCTACCGTAGTCTCTCAAGCCCCTGTTCTATGTCTTTGGAAGGTATCACGATATCGTGGAGATAGGCTATGGCTACGCGGTATAATAATTTAGCTAAAACTATATAGATCAGTCTCTGGAAAACAGCCGGAGCATTGTAAAGCCCGAAAGGCATACTTAAACTGATAGTGCCCATCCGGCGTAATGAAGGCTGTTTTTTCGCATGATCCTCTGCTCCTTGGCACCTGAAAGTAACCGCTAAATAAATCTAAACTAGTATAGTAGATGTTTCCCTGAAGTTGATCCAATTGATCGTCAATTCTCGGCGACGGATGTTTGTCTCGCACGGTATTTTTATTTAAAGTGCGGTAATCTATGCACATTCTAACTTCTCCGCTCGCCTTTCGTACCAAGAGTACCGGACTCGTGAATGGCGACGCGCTATCTTCGATAATGTTTGCGCCCGTGAGTTTGGAGATGGTGTCCTTCAGCTGCTTTCGTTCATGGTAGGATAGTTGATATGATCGGAAGTACACCGGTTTGTCGGTTTGAGTTCGATGTGCATTTCGGCCTTGTCGATGCATTCAATTTGACGCACGTTTCTGGCCACCAGATCCCGATACTCGTTGATCAGTTCCAGTAACTGTTGTGCCTCCTCCCCGGATGCGTCGGTGTCTATTTCGTCCAACGTCACTGGCTCTTCGTTGATCTCACGTCTGATTTCTCGTCTCTCGTAATGCTCGCCTCGCGCCACCGTTTCTCCTGCTTTAATGGTTAGATCATTCCCTGTGACATTTAAAACGGGAATAAACGTACGACCTTCGCTATCGGTTTCTACGATACATCTCGGAATCAGTGTGCCCGTGGGCCGCGGCCCTCCCTCGACGCACAGCTCCTGATTCGATAGGGTACCACTCACCGTGATGTGTCCCAAATAATTGGAAGGTATCACCTGTTCTTTCTACGTCTGCAATCTCGTCTTCCCTGATGGTCCTGCTGCGTCTCATACTAGCAAGGAACGTTCGCGAACGGTCCGGCTCCGATTTTGATGAAACTTCGTACACTTATAAAACAACCAAAAATAATCGATACGTATTTTTTTTTAGCTGCGGTAACTCGAGTTTAAGGGGTGAAACTACCCCTTGAAGTTTTAGCTCGAAACGGCTATCTCGAAAACGGAAATACATACGAAAAAATTGTTAATGAGCGAGGTTAATGGTTTCTTATGTACAATAACATGGTATTAAAAAATTTAACAAAATACAATTTGTTTATAACAAAAAAAAATTTAGTAACTTAATTTTTCATTTTATTGAAATTTTCATAATAACAAAAAATGACGAGCATTTTATTCCAAATTCATTGGTATGTAACATTTTAAAATTGTTTCTTATAGTTTTGCAGATTTTGATGATTTACATCTTGGGCGTACATCCACTATGCTAGTAGCCGTTCTAACTTTGATTTTAATGAAGCACTGCAGGCCTGCACTAAATTATACAATACAATTTTAAATTTAAATTTTAAATTTTACACCGAAAATAATTTTTCCAGAACGATTTGAAATTTTTTAATTTTGTCGAAAAATTTCACACTCTCGAATTTTTTTCTCCAAAGTGGGTAGGAATTTGAGGGTATGTCTATTCACCAAATATTATCGTAATTGAGCCCCGCAACCGAAAATAATTTTTCCAGAACGATTTGAAATTTTTTAATTTTGTTGAAAAATTTCACACTTTCTTGAATTTTTTTCTCCAAAGTGGGTAGGAATTTGAGGGTATGTCTATTCACCAAATATTATCGTAATTGAGCCCCGCAACCGAAAATAATTTTTCCAGAACGATTTGAAATCTTTCGTTTTCGCAGAAAAATTTAGGCACCTACGCCCTGTCGATTTTTCTTAAATATTCGTTTTTAGTTTTTAATAATTTTGTTTGATACCCTACAGAAAAATTGTCTAATATTTTTTTGTAGGTGCCCATGGGCTTTGCTTTAGAAAAAAATTTCAATGATGTACCTTTACTATTGTAGGAATTATGGCCGTTTAAAAATTGGACCACTTTTACGGGGTTCTTCACATTTTACGGGATCAACGAGCAACTTTTCCAATATTTTTAGAATTCTTACATATTCTCTACTAAAATACGCGTTGATTGCTTTTTTAAACATTAAAATCCTTCAATCCGTTCAGAAGTTACGACGTTTTAAAGATATGCATGAAATTTCAGGGAAGCATTTTTGGCCTCACATTAGATTTTCGGGTAAACAATTTTTGTCTCGAAAATGCGTAGGATTTCGGGGGTATGTCTAATGACCAAAAATGATTAGAATTGACCCCTGTAACTAAATATAATTTTTTTAGTATGATTTGAAATTTTTTAATTTCGTCTAAAAATTTCAGTACCTACTCGAATTTTTATCTCGAAAGTGAGTAGGATTTCAGGAGTATGTCTATTCACCAAAAATGATTGTAATTGATCCTCACAACCGAAAATAATTTTTTTAGAACGATTTGAAATTTTTTAATTTAATTTTTTAATAACTTTTTAACGAAGCCTCAGTCAAGAAATTGATATTCTTGATTTTCGTCTTATTTTGGCCTCTAGAATCTCCCATTAAAATTTTTCCCAGAGGTGGCCGAATACCCTGTATAGATGAAAAACCAAATGCTTTCCAGAATCCTGTTGAGTACTGCTATTCTGTTAAAAATGAACCAAGATGCCATATTTGTGGTAACGTGGCAATAATTAAATTCACATGGTGTAAGAAATCTTTATGTTTCAAACATTTTTTCGATGAGTACCACTATTATCGAAACTACATAGAGTAATTACTATACACACTGTATGTATTTATAATTCATAAATCGCTCCACCTTTGGCACGATGTCATAGGTGGGCAATAAAAACAATTAATTTTTTCATTGCTGTTAAGAAACTTGTTACTGTTATTATTACTTGTTACTTGTTACTGTATAATTGAGTGCAAGCCTACAGTGCTTCATTAAAATCAAAGTTAGAACGGCTACTAGCATAGTGGATGTACGCGCAAGATGTAAATCATCAAAATCTGCAAAACTGTAAGAGGCAATTTTAAAATGTTACATACCAATGGATGTGGAATAAAATGCTCGTAATTTTTTGTCATTATGAAAATTTCAATAAAATAAAAAATTAAGTTAATACATTTTTAATACAAATTGTATTTTGTTAAATTTTTTAACACCATGTTACTGTACATAAGAAACCATTAACCTCGCCCATTAACAATTTTTTCGTATGTATTTCCGTTTTCGAGATAGCCGTTTCGAGCCAAAACTTCAAGGGGTGGTTTCACCCCTTAAACTCGAGTTACCGCAGCTAAAAAAAAATACGTGTGGATTATTTTTGGCTGCTTTATAAGTGTACGAAGTTTTATCAAAGTCGAAGCCGGACCGTTCGCGAACGTTCGTTGTAGGTCGTTCACGCTTGGTGCGATGCGTAGTTTTGTGCTCGTGCTTAAAATGTTGACGCCCGGGTGCTCCGTGCACGGATACCCCACGAGCAATGGCATGTTTTGGGACTCGTTCAGAACGATGTGCGCCTCCATCAGAACTTCCACACCGTCGATGGACAAGGGACAAGATGAACACGCCGGTCGGGCGTTTCACAGCTGCGATCGTCGATGCTGCACCCCCAGCTCGTCCGCTGCGTCTTGTTGGACCGCCACTGCACTGCTTCCCAGGTCGACATAGGCATCTCATCGGTTTCCCAGCGAAAACTGCATTTTTGAAATATTTGTCATGCGTTCTTTTATTTACATGTAGCATATTCGTTCTACCGGTTGTCGGTAACGCTCCCGATGTTGTGTTTCCACGTTTGACTTCGACGACAGCCGTTGTAAACCCCCTTGAGTAATGTCTCGGTTGCTCGCATTTGAAACAAGTTACCGGTTTATATATCTTTGCTTACAAGTTCTCATGGTATGCCCGATCTGTTTACATCTATAACATTTAACATTGACCTTCATACCTCTTTCCGTTTCTAACGGTCCGCGAGCTTCGTTATTTCGAATTGATTCTCGAGTATGCATATTTCCGCTTTGTAAATCGGGTAGCAACTTGCTGGGTTTGGCATATCTGGATAAAGGCCCCAAATAATCTTGGAACCTACTACTGTTTAGGCCGTTGACTATCCACTCGATTGCCTCTCGATCGTCCATGTTTGCCTTGTTGCACCTCGCCAGCTTTTCGTAGTAGTACTCGACAATTCCTTGGTTGGGACGCCGTGTATAATTCTGCGCCTCCATCCTCAACGAGACGGCGGTCTTCTAGCATTGGAAATTCTCCCTCAAGAGCTCGGTCCACCCCCTCCCGCTTCGTTCTCCTCGGGATAAAATATCACGCCAAAGTCTAGCCACACCCGTTAATTTCGAAAGTCTATAGTGTTTAGTCGCGACTTCGTCCCACGAGTACAGTTCACCGTACTCCTCGACCTTGTCTATCCACTAGTCTGTGTTAATGTCATTTTTAACTGGCTCGTATTCCGGTAATATTCCGTCGACGTTTTGGAAATATCTCATTCCGAACCCGTACGAAGGGTTGACCATACTTCCGCCTTCTCGATCGCTCGGAAGTCTTCCATGTTCATCACGTGGCTGCGTATTATCTCGCGATATTCGCGTCCTAAATTTTCCTCTGCCGATTTTCCCGTTCGCAACAATATCCGCGACACACGCCTGTTCGAACCCTCGGTTATTAAATTTGCGAGAACTATCCTGTCGCCTCTTTATTCTGCGCCACTACGCTAAACACTCCGCACTCAACGGTAATTTCGCCATGCGGTTCACGACTTCACGAGCCACCGTATTTCGCAATTTACTTTGCACGCTTGCAATATTATAGTACTTAATGTTCCGGATATTTAATCCTACTTCTGAGATTGTTCTAAAATTTATAGCGGATATAGGCTCGAGCGACCACACCCAAACTCTTTAAATTCGCTTTAATACTTCGACACACTTTATTTCTATTCGCTGTACACTTATTCTGCCTACCACTCGGCACTTCACCTGTTTATATACACATTCTCTCTTTCGTTCACACTCGTCTCATTCGCTCAACTTCGCATTTGTACAATTTCGCGGCTATTTCAAACGGTCTACACATGTATAAAATGAACCTCACAATGAAAATCGTCCATCTAGTTATAAATCAAAATCTTAAACACTAATTATAAAAAGTTTTATTTCTAATATTTGGTCGGGTTTCCTTTACTGTTCTCTACTTGTCTAAGCCTATTAATCGATTTAACTAATTTTTCGGTATATTCAGAAGAAATATTTCATTCGATTTTCAACGCTTCTTTTAATTGTTCTTTGTTTGTTATAAAATGTTGCCGAATTTTGGTCTCTAATTCGTACCGTATGTGCTCAATAACATTTAAATACGGCAACTGGGATGGTGTTTCAATTACCTTTGGGCAATTATAGAGTAACCATTCCCGAACGATTGCAGACTTATGCTTAGGGTCGTTGTCCTGATAAAAATGGAATGTATTCAAAATCCCTAATTTTTCGGCATTTTCTTTCAAATTCTTCCTTAAAATATCTAAGTACATCCATCTGTCCATATTTCTCTCAATAAAATGTAATGCGTCGACACCGTGGCTGCCATGCAGTTCCAAACCATAGCAGAACCGCCACCTTTTTTTAACTGTGGGGGTGATATTCTTTACATTTAATTCTGTGTTCGGTTTCCTCCAGACTGTGACCCTCCCACCTGAACCGAAAATGTGAAATTGACTGTCGTCTGCAAAAAGAACGTTTTTCCAAAACGAAAAGCCTTGATTAATGTACTTCCGAGCGAATTCGATTTTTTTAAGCTTGTTCTTTGCACTGATGAACAGCTTTCTTCTTGCTACTCGATCATGATAATTATTTTTCCGTAGTATTCTACGAATATTTTCTGGGTGCCCCTTTTTATTTATATGTATTTCAACATCTGCAACTATTTCTGGGGCACTTTTTTGGGACTTTTCTTAATTTGTCGCAAAACATATCACTCATCATGATCACTTAAAATCTTTTTCTTATTTTTTTTTAATTTGTTTGATATGCGGTTTTCACTTTTATATCATTTAAGATTGTATTCTACTGTAGTACCATTTCTATTTATAATTTGTGCAATTTCACGTTGAGATTTACCTTCATTATAATGGAAAATTACTAATTTTCGTATCTCCATTGTTTGTTTTCTTTGAGATTCCATTTTACTCAATCGATAAATTAATGAAATAGCGTGATAAAGCTATGCTCATCTAATGCTTACTAAGCGAAAAAATTTGAAAAACAATTGAACACACATATGTTAGTTAGGGGAATCCCCGAATATTATAGATGAACGATTTTTATTGAGTCAAAGGGTATAGCCGAAGAAAGGGGTCAAATGCGCCTTTGAACCAAATTTGACATACGATGGATCCATTGATAGAGCATCAGAAAAAAACATTTTGTGCCAACTTTCAACTCTCTATCTTGTTCGGAAGGGTAGTTATTGTGAAAATTCGGATTATCGAAATTGTGCCTATTTCCCCTTTTTAATCGAGTACGAAAATTATGAAAAAAATCTGGTGCATTGTGGTTATCGAGATACGTATTTGAGAATTTTTTCCGATTTTTCGATTCCAAATTCTAGGTGTGAAAAATTAAAAACGCAGAAAAATACAGATTTCCTGTTGAAGCTTTCGAGACACTAGATTTATATAATTACTATAAATGCGTATTGTTATTGATTATGTCCCTGAATTTTTTCAGATTTTGTAGTAGGATGCGCCGTAGTAGCAAAAATCAAAAATAGACTTTTTCGGCGTTTTTCGCGTGAAAAAGCAACTTATACTTTGAATTTTTGTATTCCCTTTAATGGATAACTATATTCTATGGTTTTAAACAATTCTATGTTGAGTGGAACGGTGTATAAAATAGAAAAACAAAAATAAGTCATTAAATTAAAGGTGCTATGCGCGTTATATTCAGAAGTATCAGCAGTAATTTTAAGATTTGTGATGGTGCAGTGAGTAAATTGTTTGGCTATGATGGATACGCTGTAAACTTTTTGACGCTGGTTCGCGCCCCGTTTAAACCATATCTTTTTTTTATTTTATTAATTATATATTTATTTCATTTTCAACTATAATATATAACAATGAAAATGTATTTAAAATATTTAAAACATATTTTCACTTAAAATATACACAAAAACAATTATGGAGCAGTTTCTATTCCATCGTTTCTCTAGCTGCGTAATATTAATACATTGAGGATGCTGAGGGGTCAAATAACAAACCCACAATCTACCCCACAATTATTAAATCTCTTTATTCGCCAGAGTGTGGGTAACATGTAGCCACACGTAGGTTAATGTTTAACAGTCTGAACTTTATGCACGCAACTGCGTCTTTACCAAACTGTACGTAACGTGTCTCTAACAGGACTGAGCTATGTAACACGGCGTCTTTCAAGGACCGAACGTAATGCGTTTATACAGGGTGTTCGGCCACCCCTGGGAAAAATTTTAATGGGGGATTCTAGAGGCCAAAATAAGACTAAAATCAAGAATACCAATTTGTTGATGGAGGCTTCGTTAAAAAGTTATTAACAATTAAATTCAGCAATTTCAAATCGTTCTGGAAAAATTATTTTCGGTTACGGGGGTCAATTACAATCATTTTTGGTGAATAGACATACCCTCGAATTCTACCCACTTTCTAGAAAATAATTCGAGAAGGTGTGAAATTTTTCGACAGAAAAAAAAAATTTCAATTCGTTTTGGAAAAAATATTGTTAGCTGTGGGGGTCAATTACAATCATTTTTGGTGAATAGACATATTCCCAAAATCTTGCGCATTTTCGAGAAAAAAATTCAGTACGGGCGGAACTTTAAACGTTAATAACTTTTTAACGAAGCTTCAATTAACAAATTGGTATTCTTGATTTTCGTCTTATTTTGGCCTCTAAAATCCTCCTTTAAAATTTTTCTCAGGGGTGGCCGAACACCCTGTATATGAACTATATTGGAGGCGCCATTTTGTTTGTTCTAATTATGACTTTTGATTCGTAATCAGCGACCTCGGAAACCCCTACCTTAAAATTTTTAGCTAAATTGAAGAACTCCTTCATATTTTGGCCATCTTTTCAGAATTTGGGACCACTGTGCATCGGTTTGGAAACCTAGAATCCAATGTTTCTCTTGTTACTCGTGCATAATGGGTCGGACAGCCATGAAATTGGCAGATCATCTTGTAAAAATTGAAAATATTTTCATCAACTTCTCGAAGCCAGCGCGGATTATCAACAGACCAATAATGGGCATTCCGTAGATTAATTGAGCCATTATTATTGAATGTTGCTTTGCCCGTAAACAAAACATTAGACGAAAATGAACGATTCTGATGTAATCCCCATTGAGAAAAATTAATTCGACATTGAAGGACCTTAGTATGTTTACTACAAGTCTCACTTGCAATAAACGTATTCTGCTTTCATATTTTAAATTTTATACATTTCCTCCAACCATGACCTTGAATGACCTTGAATAATTTATAGTCACTGAATTCCTAATGAAAGGGATTATCATTGTAGGTGTTTCAAAAAGGGTGATCTCATTTAAAAAAATGAAGGTGACCTTGATTTCTTTAAAAAAAATAACATTGAAATAAAAATATTTTTGACATTGTGTGAGGCCCATTGTACCATTCAATTTTGTCTTCAAGACATTTGACGTGTCTTTAAAAATAACAAAGATATTTCAGGTGCAAATGTTAGGTGACTCACTCTGTATACAAGTTATTCTCGACACGCTCGATGTTCAAAGCCGCTTGATTTTTAAGAATTGGTGGGGATAGCTGCAGACACTTAAGTGAGCACTACTGTAGTTTCAAGGCAGGAATGACTTTATCTTTGCCACAAGGTCATCTTTCCAAGGAATAATTTTTTGAATCTTGCAGGTTATTGTTCATCATTGCCTCGCGTATTTTGTTTTCATACTGTTCGTTGACAGTCAAATTTGAGTACAGAAACTGGACACGGAACCACGAATCCGGTTCGTAATCAGGAATAAAGTACTCCTTTAGTGGAGCTCTTGACATAGCGTCTGGTATTTACATTTGCTTTCCCGCGATGTGCATGACATTCAGATCGTATGCCTGTAAGGCAAGCATTATCCTCTGTAAGCGAGTCGGTACGTCATGCGAGAATTTCTGGAATAGGTACATTAAATGTTTATGGCCTGTGTCTATCATCACTCGATTGCTATAGACATATTGGTGGAATTTTTCGTACTCGAATTAAAATGCAAATAATTTTTTTTCTTATTGGGTGTATTTTTCCTGTGCTGAAGTTAGAATTGGAGCTGGAGAACTATAGGCCACTGGTTTATTATATGATGGCTGACTTAAATGATTCCACCGACAGTACGCTAAGGGAGGAAATACTTGGATTGCAATGTGCTCAGATTGGCAACTTTACAATTGCCTGTTTCAAAAGTATAAAACTTTGTTTGCAATTGCCATCCCACGTTCTTTTTTCAAAGATTTCTAAGCATCATTGTTTTTTGCGACAAGTTCTCTATAAAAGGTCCTAAATAATTGACTATATCTAGTATCCATTGCAACTCCTTAACATTTGTAGGTAACGGTATGTCCATTATGGCTTTGACTTTTTCCGTGTCGATTTTTAGACCTTCCACATTGAAGTCGTAGATCGAGAAACGTATTTCGTGTATCGAGAAGCGTTTCGGCCGCAGTTCTCGTTGTCGTCGACTTGTGTTAGAGTGCTTTTGCAACTTTCACAACTATGATTAATTAATTGCACTTATTTATACTTCTGTTGCTACTTCTGACACCATGTTTAGTAGATTCTAATTACGATGGTATAAATAACCGTTGATTCTGTTTTACTATGTAAAACTTCATTTCTAAGCATCTGTCGACTGACTCTTTGTTCTCCGTCTGTTCCGCGTCCCGTGCCTCGATCCATTCAGTCCGTTTCGCCCCTCTCGTCGTGCAGCGCGCACGATACAATGTAATAACAACCTGATTCCGTGGTCATGACTGTTACAAACTTAAATAAACTGAAAATTAAGTAACAAGAAATTATCAAGTTATGGATTTTTGTTAGCTAGATTTGAGTTTGGCCCCACCGTGCGATGCAATTTCCCTTAATGATTTTTGTTTTTTAAAATGATAATTTCCCGCTCTTCGATGGTTGTTTCCCTCCGTTTCTAATTGTAATCCATATTATCAAGCTAATTTTATAACTGAACTCATTGCACTTTTTGTTATCAAATTACTAAGGCATACGAGGGTAGTCCCAGAAGTACCCGGCCTGAGATATAGATGGCGGTTATTGTTTAAAAAAAAATGACTGTGATCGGAAGTACCAACCTTACAGAGTTTAAGTTTGAAGACGCTACATTATTTAGTATTTGTTTGACAGCCATTAATAGTGAACACTCTCAGTGAATTTGTAAACATGGAAAAAATTGGTCATCGTTATGTGACACAATATTTTTATTTGAAAGGTCTCAGTCCAACTAATATCAAAATTGAGCTAGATTCTACTCTAGAGGAATCTGCTCCTTCATTTACAACAATAAAATATTGGGTGGCAGAATTTAAACGAGGCCGTACGAATGAAGTGACCACGCCGGAAATGGTGAAGAAAATCCACAAAACGGTATTGGACGATCGTCGACTGAAAGTGTACGAGCTTACAGATATGTAGGCATTTCAAAAAGTGCTGTGCGCAAGATGGGTGCCGCGCTTGCTCACAATGGAACAAAAATAGCGTCGTGAGGATGTTTCAATCGAGTGTTTGGCGATGTTTTACAGGACTAAAGCCGAGTTTTTGCGTCGATTCATAACCATAGATGAAACCTGTGTCCAAAGAAAGCGAAGACAGTTCCATCTGTTGGCAAGGTCATGGCGTTAGTTTTTTGGGATGCGCGTGGAATAATTTTCATTGATTATCTTGAAAAAGGAAAAACAATCAATGGCGAGTATTATGCGAATTTATTGCAGCGTTTGAGTGACAAAATCAAGGAAAAACGGCTACATTTGGCGAAAAAGAAAGTGTTGTTTCACCAATACAGTGCACCAGTTCATACATCCGTTATCGCGATGACCAAAATCCAGGTATTAAAGTTCGAATTGTTCCCTCACGCACCCTATTTACCAGATTTAGCCGCCTCGGATTATTTTCTCTTTCCAAACTTGAAAAAATGGCTCGGTGGTAAAAGATTTTCCAATAATGAAGAGGTGGAGTCTGCGGTTAATGGTTATTTTGAGGAACTCGATGGTTCTCACTATAAATAGGGTATCGAAGCTGTTGAACACCGCTGGGAAAAGTGTACCCAGCTAAAAGGAGATTATGTTGAAAAATAAAGATATTTGTGTTTTTTTTTTTTTTTTTTTTTGTTGAGTCGGGTATTTCTGGGACCATCTTTGTACTACGTCTGATTCTTACTATTCAGATAGTTCATTGTATCATTTGTTTCAATAGTAGAGCATCTACGCATTTCATCCTGTGATTGTACAAAGACTTTTGTAGCCCGATATTTGTACCACGTAATACAATAAATATGCTTCACTTACTTAATGGAAAAAGATTCTTACTTAATGGAAGAAGTTTTGAAAATTAAGAAATGTAATTTAATTAGGTGTAAACTTTCTCAAAACAAACATTATACAAATAGTAATAAAATTAAATTGAACAAATTTCATTCTTGTGTATGAACGCTTTTGTGGGCAACTGTATATCTTCTGCCTTTCATAAGTAAAGCTTCAATAATAGCGTTTTCTCTATCTGGCAAATGTTTGCCACGAAGTATTTTCTTTTTTAAACTTTATAACACTTATGTATTACAAATTTTATTAACCCAAATCACATAATGGACTTTGAAGAATGCTAAGTAAAATAAACGATAGGGAAGCAAAAGATTAAAAATCTCAGTGGTAACAAAATAATACAAATGTTAAAGATTGATATATCAATGAAACGTTTGAAGTTTAATATTTTTATGTTTTTATATAATTATCTTTGTTGTATACACTAAAGTGTCAATTCTATTATTAGACTGCAGATGTGTATGCCAATAAAATATGTAAAAATATGTAAGTGACATATGTCAAATATGTATCAATAATATACCAAAATATACAGGAATATGTAAAATATATTTAAAATATGTTCAAATAATTTTATTACTTACACATAATAATTTTAAATTACAATATATTAGGAGTATTTCTTCAATATTGTCAGGAGTTAGTTGATGACATTTATCGCTTAAAGTCAATTTATAAGTTGAGAACGAGCACTCAATATTACAAGATGTAATTGGAGCATATTTGAACTTGCTAATCTAGCATACTTTAATTGTTTCAGGTTCTTTAACAATCTGATCTCATAAAATTCGTTTCCATAAAACCTATCTACCAAGAATACTTCAAAATGATTGATTAATACTATTCGTAGCATCTATGAACTGTTATCATTAATGATGTACTATAGGTAGACACGAGATGTATGAATAGTTATGTTGTCATTTCTGCCGCGACTATCATATACAAACGTTGAATTAGTAGACTGAAATAGATGTTCGGAAATTCATATAAGCATTAATTTTATGAAAAGAAATGCAATAAACATATATGGCATATGCAGTATGTTTCGACATATGTTTTTATACAAAATATACAAAACATATGCCATATGCAAAATATGCAAAATAAAAAATATATTTGGAAGGATTTATAGTGATGAAACTTCTATTTAGGTTTCACTGTTTTATCTATTTCCTAGAAACATATCCATTTGCATAAACATCCGTAGTCTATCTATTATACACAACTAATAATAATATTATAATCTTCTCTTAAACTGTCAAAATACTTAAACATAGATTGGTTATTATATGTATATATATATATGTATATAGTATACGTATACATATACTATATTTGTGATACGCATTGTATGGAGAGTGATATTGTTACTTGCAGGATTAATTAAATATTAAATATTAATATTGTTAATTTCACATTTCGTTGTAATTTTTGAAAATATTATAATATCAAACGAAGTTTTAATTCTTCGTCGATAACATTGGCTTCAAAAGAAAATTTTTTTTTAGTCTTATTTTACTTGCGTACTTTTCCGTTCGACCGATTGTGAGCAACTGAGTACACATTAAGAGGCAGAATAGCATAATGTAAACATTTGAAACTGCTAAATATAAACATATTGCTAAGACATTCCATGTAAATACAGTTTTTATTAATTGGTGCAAAACCGAGCCAATCTATTTTTTTTTTTTTTTATTATGTTATCTTTAACTGTGATAAAGATGTAATGTTTGTTTTTTAATATTTAATATTTTTTAATATTCTTCTATATTCTTAGCAATAAATAATGATTTATATAAAACTTCTGATTATTGGTTCAGTTATGCTCCTTATTGTACGTTTTTCGTTAATCTATCAGCTAAAACTACGTTGAACATACCTTTCGCGATATCTTTAATACCATTTATTTTATTAATTGTGCATCACCGACACAATGTTTATAGGACTTTTTTTACTAGAAAAGGAGCTCTTATTTTTGATAGTGGTACCAAACAGTGAAATTCTCAAGTAAACTCGCAGTTAAAGGGGATATTCTAATATAAAGTGCGTTTTTTAAACTTTCTTGGGGAATTTTTTGCATATAAACTATAACATCTTGTGCAGTAAAATTTACAAAGTTTATTTATACGTATTTCAGTAACATTTTATAATTTTTTTGGGTTTATTTTTGGGTGAAAGAAAGTTGAAATTGGTGGTACTACATATTTTCAGACATAGTCGCTTTTAAAAATGGTCGTCTCACGGTGTTCATGATATCGACTATTCTGTTTGTTTAAAAAGAAAAAACGTATAAGATTCTTAATTAGTATGAGTTTGGCTTTAGTCGGTAGCAAAATTAAAAGAAAAAGTCGATAATTAAAAAATCGACAACACTTTGAAATTTGATTACCGATTTTTTAATGTTTTTTTTTAACTTCGAAGACCTAATAAAAGAAAAAAAATAATAATTTTGAGTTGATTCTAGTGCGAGCTATAACTATCGATGAATATGCACTTAATATTTTAAGCCAATTGGTCAGATAGATTTTAAGATATCATGGATAACATTCTGATAAACATAGCTTCAAAAAAATGCTTTTAAGATTTTGTATCCCTATAACAATAACGTTAACCATCACGCCCTTTAAACAGTCATAGCTTTGTTAATTTTGGAATTGTGGTAAAAGGTTGTGCAGATATAATTTTCAATGTATTCTTTAAGAAAAACCAAAAAAAAAAAAGAAATCGATTTTTTCAAAGATTCACACTAGAATACCTCTTTAAGTTGTATCTGTGCGGTACTTTTTTTCTAATGTTTTCAATATGTTTTAATATTTTTCAAAGGGTATAGCCGAATAAGGGGGTCAAATGTGCCCCCAAACCGAATTGAACGAATGATAGGTCATTCGATAGCTTATCCAAAAAAAACCATGTGTGCAAATTTTTAACTTGAAATCTCGACCGTGGGGGTAGTAATGGGGTGAAAACGAAAATCATGTTTATGAACAATTTCTCTTAACCTATTGAGTAAAAAAATGTAAAAAAATTCAGAGACACTTCGGGTACTGGGACACATATTTTGGGAGATTTTCAGATTTTTTGATCGAAGAACCAGGTAGTAAAAAATAAAAAACCGCAAAAAATGCCGAAAAATGCCAATTACGTATCGAAGGAGGCCCGGAACTACTTTTATACTTTTACAGTAAACACGTATTGCTATTACTATTATTCTCAATTTTTTTCAGATTTTTCATTTTGGTGCGCCGCAGTGAAAAAAAATAAAAACCGATTTTTTCCTCATTTTCTGCGTATTAGAGTAACTTACACGTTGAATTTTTATGCATTCTTCGATATGCGAGTGTTTTGTACACTGTTTAATGTTTCTACACTAAGCAAAATTACATAACAATTGAAAGAAATAAAATAAACCAACCGTTGAGCGCAACATATCCTAAAAAATCAACGATATTTTCAACGGCGTCGTTGGCGCAGCGTTAGAGTGTTCGACTGTGGAACCGCTGGAAGTTTTTTTACCGTAGGTTCGAGTCTCTCTTTGGGACTTAGTATTTTTTTTCAAATTCTGACTATATAACAATGATTTATATTTATTTATAAATATTCTAAAGGCATTTTACAAATATTTTAACCTGAAATATATATAAATATAATTTTGGAGCGTCTTTGCGTCCTTATTTTTTTTGTCAACCACGATTATTGTTTAACATCTCTTAAACTGAACTTAATGTGAAATGTTAGTTATCAAATCTCTTACCTTTGACTATTGTGAATGGATTAGAACAGAAGATTCTATACTGGCTTACTATTACTTCTTCAACCCCTTCGATCAAGCAGATCTTTCCTTTTTTTTCTCTTTCTTTGATAAATATGAATGTTTGCTACAGAGTAACTTGCTACAGAGTGACTAATAACGAAAAATAATCTTACGAAAAAAACGATTCCTAATAACTACAATGTACCAGAAAACTGTGTCATAAACCGAATTTTCAAATCACTTTGGATTTTAACAGTATATTAAATATTGCTATAGTTTAACAATATGTATCCTTAATTTTTTTGAAGTTATTTTTAAATGATGTGGAGATAAGAAAATCATCCTATGCAAAAATCGCACCAAAATTATATTTATACATATTTCAGGTTAAAATATTTGTAAAATGCCTTTAGAATATTTATAAATAAATATAAACCATTGTTATATAGTTAGAATTTGAAAAAAAAAATAACGAATAAAAAAAAATTCTAAGTCCCAAAGAGAGACCCGAACCTACGGTAAAAAAACTTCCAGCGGTTCCAGAGTCGGACACTCTAACGCTGCGCCAACGACGTCGTTGAAAACATCGTTGATTTTTTAGGATATGTTGCGCTCAACGGTTGGTTTATTTTATTTCTTTCAATTGTTATGTAATTTTGCTTAGTGTAGAAACATTAAACAATGTACAAAACACTCGCATATTGAAGAATGCATAAAAATTCAACGTGTAAGTTACTCTAATACGCAGAAAATGAGGAAAAAATCGGTTTTTATTTTTTTTCACTGCGGCCCACCAAAATGAAAAATCTGAAAAAAATTGAGAATAATAGTAATAGCAATACGTGTTTACTGTAAAAGTATAAAAGTAGTTCCGGGCCTCCTTCGATACGTAATTGGCATTTTTCGGCATTTTTTGCGGTTTTTTATTTTTTACTACCTGGTTCTTCGATCAAAAAATCTGAAAATCTCCCAAAATATGTGTCCCAGTACCCGAAGTGTCTCTGAATTTTTTTACATTTTTTTACTCAATAGGTTAAGAGAAATTGTTCATAAACATGATTTTCGTTTTCACCCCATTACTACCCCCACGGTCGAGATTTCAAGTTAAAAATTTGCACACATGGTTTTTTTTGGATAAGCTATCGAATGACCTATCATTCGTTCAATTCGGTTTGGGGGCACATTTGACCCCCTTATTCGGCTATACCCTTTAGTAGGAACATTGTGTACACAATTTTGCAAATACTCGTATATTTTCTTGTCTTTGTAAAAATAAAATCATTTAATGATTTTAAAAATTATTAAAGTTGTAATGTAATAACCTTCAAATGACTGAACTGACAATATTTTTAAAGGACGGAAAAGAATGCCTGTGCCTGGTCCCAGGAGAAGTTGAAAGAATTATTTACCAATATGAAGATAGATGGAGATGAAGGTTTGCACTTTATCTTTTATTTTTAATCTTTTTTATATTTAAATGATTTCAGTAATGAAGCTACAATAGATTATCTATGTTTTAGAGAATAAGAACATACTAGAATAAATAATTAACTTTGGAATGGCATACTGTTTTTTAAGACTATCGCACGTCACACTGAGGTCATTCATGTTTTGCGCGATTGTCGTACATTTTAAATATGTAAAACATTTTATAAAAATTCATTGAAATACTTTTAAATACCTAGTTTACAAGTATAAAATTTAAATGATCAGTAAAAGTAGAAGAATCTATATATTTCCAATTGTTTTGCACTATGTTAGCTAAAATAAGTATTAATTTAATGATTTGTAGAAAATAATAAAAAACGATTTTAAGAATTTATATTTATGACTTAAAGTTTTCAGAAGAAATATTTCTTAAACAAATTTTTAAAAATCTATATACATTTAAGGAAGTGAATATCGTACATTTTTATAAACATATAGCAAAAATGACTTGTAGTGAATAAACATGTTTTTTTTTTTGGTTCACTGTAAAAGTATGATTTTTTGTTTAAACAGTGAGTAAAAAACATGTATAATTGTTAAGTTCATAAGCAAATTTTATGCACAACAAGAATTTTCATAAACGTGTAGTTGCTGTAATTTTTACCAATTGGTTTATTGCAAAGTATACAATGGTATAATAGTTTTATATCCTTATTAAGTGGCCAAACTGTGCATGTTTTCTTTTGTAATTTATGAAAATAATTGTATGTTCTTCTTGTGACAATCATTTTTTTGCTCCTTTTATTGTATTGCTATAAAAACTTCTTATTCCTGTACATTGGAATGTTTTGTGTCTTACATTAATTGAAACTTTCTATTGTTCAGAATCTAATTTATAATTTGTTATTACATTTATTAAAATTATATATACCTGTATCGGTAACCATGTTTTTTTTTACAAAATGATGATTATCTTATAAAATAAATCATCTTTTATTTATTTACGTAGACAATTTTGTTGTGGTCATTAAAGACTGCGGTATGCCATTCCAGAGATAACAATGACTACTTATATCCATCCAAATAAAAATATTATTTTAACACATTCATCATGGTAACTTTTTTCATGAAATTTTGTATTAAATTATGATATTTGAAGGTATACGGATAATAGGGGCGTAAACGCTAGAATTACTCTGTAAATTTATGTAAAAGTAGTAAACGAATTAAAAAGGTACTCTCTGAACATGTAACGAAGTTTTAATTGAATATGGCTTACACGGAACGAAATACAATACGAATCGTATATGTATGTATATTCCGTACTACAGTGAATGTGTTAATTAAGAGTTTATGATGTTATACATATAATTTTGTTCAACCTTTTACAAAGTATTTAAAAAAAATTTAGTTCTCAGAAGCGAAGAAATTTTTAGTTTTAAATCGTTAAGATTTAGTAGTTTTATATATTTAACTTGTTGTTAATGTTAATAGTATAGTGGAAACACTTTAATATCATTAATTTTATAATATAAAACTTTGTATACCAAAATATAATCAATGAAGTTGTGTTCCTTTCAGTTTCGTGTACAGTAACAGAGGTAGAAAAATGCGAGGGTGAGGCAATGGCAAACAATAGGAAAGGTAAATTAATTTTCTTCTATGAATGGAATATTGTTTTAAAATGGATATGCAACGAAAAATCTGATAAGAAGATAGAAGGTAAAATAAACATTCCAAATCTATCCGAGGAGAATGATATTTCTGAAATAGACGTAAGTAAAACGTCTCTGCAAAACAAAATTCTAGTTACATATAAGTTCTTAAACATTTACTTCATAAATAAGTGTATTAAGGTATCTAAGATATAAAATTATATTACGATGCAGATCAATTTTAAATATAATTATGACGCCAAATATATTAATCTGTCGACGACACTTTCCAACTATAAGTGACGTCTTTTTACTTCTCTTCTGCGATGAAAACAGGCGGGTCAAACCTATTTTTGTCTAGGAATCGGAGTATTAGTGACATAGACGTCAATTTAATAGAAATATAAAAAATAGCAAAACAATGAAAAATTTAAATATTTTTTTCGTATGTTATTTTGTATAAGAAACAGTTCTCTAGAATAAAATTTTTCCCAGGGTTGGTCGGAGCGATGGAGGTCACTTTAGCTTGGCTGATTATAAGTGAGCAAATACAGATTTTATTAAACAAAGCTTAGTTTTTTCTGCTCGACCTCCCTACAATTGTCACTTACTAATACGTAAATATGATCCAAATCACATCGTGTTTTGCCTTATTTTAATTAGTAAAACTTCACAAATACGCTGGTAAAAGATTAATTTAAAAAAAAAATAGAAATAAGAAAGTTCTATTTTTGCATTAGCGTTGTTTCACCGATATGTTTTCACTTGCCGTATTCGTCTACGTTATGCGAAAGATAAAAGTAAATTTCAAGCTCGGCTCGAAGTCCTATCAAAAATAAGAATCAACACCTTCATTGGATAAGTTTGAGATGTGGGGCCCAAATTTTTTGCAGTTATCCAATACACATGATGTCCGGCTACCTTTCGGAAAAAATTTAATGGGAGATTCTAAAGGCCAGAATAAGATGAAAATCAAAAATAATAATTTGTTAATTGTCGCTTTGTGCGCGCGATAGGTTGCGACAAGTCGGTCCTAGTGGCTTTCACTCAGCATGAAAAACTCTACTTACTGACGTATTGGCAGCCTTACAGTTTTGTGATTGAGAACCACTAAGAGCGACCTGCCACAACCTACCACGCGCTCGTAGCTGTTCGCAAATTGCCTTCCTACAGGCAGATCTTTAAACGTTAATAACTTTTTAATGAAACCTCAATTAACAAATTGGTATACTTGATTTTGCTCTTATTTTGGCCTCTAGAATCTCGCATTAAATTTTTTCCGAAAGGTAGTCAAACCCCCTGTATACTGCATATCCTGAAGAAGTTGCTTGCCCGGTGAACGTAAGCTAGTGTACCTCCATATTTAAAACAAAGATCGAGTGTCTGTCATTATAAAAAATAATCGTATGGAACAAAGAAACGAAGAAATACATTTAGTAGCAGAAGAGTAGCATCAACGACTCAATCAATTCGATCGACTAATAAGTTTGGTGTCAGATATAATGAAACACTTTTGCATGCAATGTTTATGTATGAACATTCTTAAATTTAATATAACTTCAAAAAATGATTCATGAGAGTAAAGCTGACTTTTTAATGGAACTTTTCAGGGTAATAGGGTATGTGATACTAAAATTATTATGCATTCCTTGCTAAATCGATTACCGTCTATACTCTAGAACATGGATTTCGATGAAATTAAAATACGTTGTAGTTCATATGAAATTCGAAAGAAGAAGAGTTAAGTTACCATGTTGCTGGTTTCTATTGTATTTGCCAAATACAAGGCATCAAAATTTACGTTTTTAATATGCAGGGTGGGGCAGTAACTATTAGCACCTCAGATATCTTCGAAACTATAAGTTTCACAGAAATATTTGCTAAAGTAAATTGCACAGTACGAAGGGCGCTATTGGGTGGCGATAATAGTTTTTTTGCAGGTGGAGGTACTTCGGACATTTGAAGGTCACATCCAGTTTTTTAAATAGATCGGTATGTTTTTGCTTCCGTATCACGATAGAGGATCTTAAAACGAGTTCAACGACCTATTACACAAGGTCATTGAAGGTCATAGAATTTGCACCGTCACAAATTTTATCCGTATCACGTTAGTCTTCACCAAGAATTGCATGGGAACGACTTCATGAATCGCGTTGAGTTTTGTCGATGGGCTATACGTCAGATTTAAAACAATGAGCTTTTTTTTAATACCGTCTTATTTACTGATGAAGCAACATTCACAAATCACGGGAATGTTAATTTGCATAACATGCATTTATGGGCAGCGGAAAATCCACATTGGCTGCGACAGGTTGAACATCAAAAACAATGGTCTGTGAATGTATGGTGCAGTATCATAGGTGATAAAATTATTGGACCTTATTTAATGGCAACGTCTATGCTAATTTTATTAAGGATACATTGGGTCTTTTGTTAGAAGAGTTACCTTTATTTACACGACAAACCATGTGGTATCAACATGATGGATGCCCAGCACATTATTCATCGATTGCGCGAAGGGAACTCGATGAAAAATTTCGAAATCGTTGGATTGGACGCGGCGGTCCAATATCGTGGCCAGCTCGTTCACCAGACATAACACCTTTAGATTTCTTTCTGTGGGGAACACTGAAAGAGAAAGTGTACAAAGAAGTACCAACTACATCTCACGATATGCAACAGCGAATTATTGCAGCCTGTGCATCAATAAGTTCTGACGCTGTAAGACTTGCAAGTCAATCAATCGTAAAAAAAATCCAACGGTGCATTGACAGTGATGGTCATCATTTCGAACACCTACTATAAACATGTTTCATTTACTACCAAAATCGTAAGTATTATCGCCTTTCTCTACTTTCTATGACCTTCAATGACCTTGTGTAATAGGTCGTTGAACTCGTTTTAAGATCCTCTATCGTGATACGGAAGCAAAAACATACCGATCTATTTAAAAAACTGGATGTGACCTTCAAATGTCCGAAGTACCTCCACCTGCAAAAAAACTATTATCGCCACCCAATAGCGCCCTTCGTACTGTGCAATTTACTTTAGCAAATATTTCTGTGAAACTTATAGTTTCGAAGATATCTGAGGTGCTAATAGTTACTGCCCCACCCTGTATAGAGGGTGTTCGGCCACCCCTGAGAAAAATTTGAATGGAAGATTCTAGAAGTCAAAATAAGACGAAAATCAAGAATATCAATTTCTTGACTGAGGCTTCGTTAAAAAGTTAAAAAATTAAATTAAAAAATTTTTTGGAATCGTTCTAAAAAAATTATTTTCAGTTGCAAGGATCGATTACAATCATTTTTGGTCATTACACATACTCCTAAAATCCTACGCATTTTCGAGAAAAAAATTCCTTAACGAAAATCTAATGTGAGGCCAGAACTGCTACTCTGAAGTTTCATGCGTATCTTTAAAATGTTCACATAACTTGTGAACAGGTTGGATGGTTTTAATGTTTCAAGCGACAAACAACGCGTATTTTGATGAAGAATATGTAGAAATTCTAACAATATTGAAAAAGTTGTTCCTTGACCCCATCAAGTTGGAAAAACCCTATAAAAATGGTTCAATTTTCAAACAGTCATAACTCCTGCAATAGTGAATATATTACAATGAAACTGTTTTCTGGAGTAGAGCTCGTGGGTACCTATAAAAAAATATTAGACAACTTTTCTGTAGAGTGTTAAACAAAATCACTAAAAATCAAAACCGAATTTTTAAGAAAAATTGACAGGGGGTAGGTGCCTAAATTTTTCGACGAAAAAAAAAAATTTCAAATCGTTCTGGAAAAATTATTTTCGTGTGTGGGGATCAATTACAATCATTTTTGGTCAATAGACATACCCCTGAAATCCTACTCACTATCTAAAAAAAAATTCAGTACGGGCGGAACTTTAAACGTTAATAACTTTTTAACGAAGTCTCAATCAACAAATTAGTATTCTTGATTTTCGTCTTATTTTGGCTTCTAGAATCTCTCATTAAATTTTTCTCGAGAGATAGCCGAACAACCTGTATACAGTATGTATATCAGTACTGCACATGGTTCAAAACCTTATTGTTTCATATTTCTACTCTATCTCATAGTCCTACCTTTTCCTCTACTACGTTCTCTGCGGTCAATTAGAAAAAATCGTACGTCTAGAACTGTAGGTCGTTAAAACTATAACATTGAGTATCTCGTAAACTATTACATTTGCTTTCCAAATTATGTTATTAATTTTAGTATCTAAAGTCTTATCGCCGTGCAATACACCATTATAAAGTCAGTTTCGTATTTTGGGAACTCTAGTTAGTATTACTTTATATTACTGAGAGGAATTTAACCAAAATTGACGAAATTCTGCCTCTCCTCTCTCTTTCTATTGGTTTACTTCAAATTTTATATATTCGTACATCTATGTGGTTGTCATCGATTCCCCAGTCAATTTTTCTGTACGTTTATAGGAAATGGGCAAAAGTAGAGCAGAAGTGTCGCCTAGGAAAAATGAAAATAAATTAATAACTTTTGAATAATTAAAAATATTTCAATGAAACTTATAGTAAAATTAGCAGAAAGTTATTGTTTTAGAACGATGTAGTACCTACGAGTTGCCATACATTTATACAGTGTGTCTCACGAATTTTGTCCACTTAAATATCTTGATTATTTCTAATACGAGAAAATGTTACTTGCAGAAGTTGTAGGGTTTAAGAAAGTACATAATATGGTATAAATGGCATTCGTGCAAGTAGAAGCATAGAGGATATTATAGAGGTTTAAGGATTTTAAAATGAAATGTCTAATTTCGTATGCTGAATTTCAACAGAATGGCATACTGAGTATAAAAGTATTGAAGAAGTACGTTTGTCCTAAAAGGGTCTAGCCGAATAAGCATGGTAAAAGTGCCCCCAAACCAAATGGAACGGGATTAATACCACTCGATAGGTGGTTCGAAGAAACCCCTTTTCCCAAAGTTTCAATCCGGTATCTCTACTACAGGGGTAGTTACGGGGTGAAAATCATTTTCTGGTTTATCCTTAATATCTCCCGTTCTACTCAATTAAAGATTATGAAAAAAATCATGGTTATTCTATCGATTGATGTACATGTTTGAGAATTTTTTCAGAATTTTTGGATGCAAATTCGATTTTTAAAAAATTCGAAAATATTTTAACCATCGATTTTTTGTCGAAGTTATCAAGTGACCACATTTGTTTTTATACAGTATAAAGCTCTCAAAAGAATTAGTAATCCCTAATTTTTTCAGATTTTTCGAAGGGGTGGAACGTAGTCAAAAAAATAAAAAATGATTAAAAAATAGTGAAAAAGCTTTATATTGTCTTAATTACTTACGTGACCATGCTCATATTTTTACAGCTATAGCGTAACATTATGACTATTAATGCGTAATTTTTTCAGATTTTTTGGAAAAGTGCATTATTGTTAAATAAATATGAATTCATATTTCCTACTTCTTCATACCAAAAAAGGCCGCACATGCTTTTAAAATAGATACAATTAAAATATATTTGTTTACATACTTTGTTAACTGGTCGCTAGATGTAATTTCAAATATGTACGTGTGATACTGGACTCCTGTTGATCAGAACCACTACGACGCGGCACGGCAGGACGCAGCGCCGCGCGGCGCGATGCGCTGATCATTTTGGTCCAGCATCCTTGTGTATATAATATATAAAATTAATATTATAATATATATTATATACATGAAGTTTTTTAAATATTCCTTAAATATTTTTGCTTTAATTAAAATAAATGATCTAAACAAGGTTTACCTGCTATTATTATTAACCGATTTACTCGAGTTCCCAGAAATGATCGAACAAGATCTAAAAATATTTTTTACGGGATCGTATCAATTTTCCCAAGCAATATCCTATCTTGCCGAAATAATGAATGAACAAAATGAAATAAACCTCAGTTATCTAAAACAAAATGAAAATATAGTTCAGTTCAAAGTGCAATCACGACATATTAATAAAAAACTGTACAAGTGCTACATAGACTATACATCAAATTCAACGGGCTACTCGGGAATTAGACGATATTTCTGTGAATAGTGGTAACAGGACAATTGGATGCTGCTTCCATATAGCTGCGATAATTTATTATCTATCGCATGCCAGATACACTTCAAAAATAATAAAACCTGCAGAAATACTGAGTAAATTACTTGAAAGTGAAATAGTAAATCCTGTAATAAATGATGACAGCGATGAAGATTGAAGAACAAACCAAGTTATTAATGCTGGCAATAAAAATAATAGCAGGTAAACCTTGTTTAGATCATTTATTTTAATTAAAGCAAAAATATTTAAGGAATATTTAAAAAACTTCATGTATATAATATATATTATAATATTAATTTTATATATTATATACACAAGGATGCTGGACCAAAATGATCAGCGCATCGCGCCGCGCGGCGCTGCGTCCTGCCGTGCCGCGTCGTAGTGGTTCTGATCAACAGGAGTCCAGTATCACACGTACATATTTGAAATTACATCTAGCGACCAGTTAACAAAGTATGTAAACAAATATATTTTAATTGTATCTATTTTAAAAGCATGTGCGGCCTTTTTTGGTATGAAGAAGTAGGAAATATGAATTCATATTTATTTAACAATAATGCACTTTTCCAAAAAATCTGAAAAAATTACGCATTAATAGTCATAATGTTACGCTATAGCTGTAAAAATATGAGCATGGTCACGTAAGTAATTAAGACAATATAAAGCTTTTTCACTATTTTTTAATCATTTTTTATTTTTTTGACTACGTTCCACCCCTTCGAAAAATCTGAAAAAATTAGGGATTACTAATTCTTTTGAGAGCTTTATACTGTATAAAAACAAATGTGGTCACTTGATAACTTCGACAAAAAATCGATGGTTAAAATATTTTCGAATTTTTTAAAAATCGAATTTGCATCCAAAAATTCTGAAAAAATTCTCAAACATGTACATCAATCGATAGAATAACCATGATTTTTTTCATAATCTTTAATTGAGTAGAACGGGAGATATTAAGGATAAACCAGAAAATGATTTTCACCCCGTAACTACCCCTGTAGTAGAGATACCGGATTGAAACTTTGGGAAAAGGGGTTTCTTCGAACCACCTATCGAGTGGTATTAATCCCGTTCCATTTGGTTTGGGGGCACTTTTACCATGCTTATTCGGCTAGACCCTTTATTGTTTCTGAGATATTTGACTGTTTTCATGAAGCATGTTAGAAATGTTGGCCATCTGCAGTGATGCAACGTTGTAGTCTTTGAACTGTTGCGTTCTTTACACCTCTTATTGTTGGAGCATCTATTGTAGTACACGCTGCAATAATTCGTTACTTCATATCTTCCCAAGTTGTTGTAAATCTGAACTTCGTGCTGACCAATAAATAGTGCCTCCACGTCTTATCCATCAATTTGGGAACATGTCATCAGGTGTATTTCTCATCCTAACATAATGTGTTAAACATCCATTGTACTGACACCATATTGTCTAATGAATGCTTAATGGTACACTTTCTAATTTTAGTAACATATTTCTTAAGAACACATATTTTCGACCAGTAAATGTGACGTTAATGAAATAAGGCCAATTATTTATTGTCCTACGATTATTACATCACATATTAATTGATCATTGTCTTTGATGCGTGTTATATAAATTAACACGTCCACTGCTGGTAGCCTCATCGGTAAATAGTATTAAAGAGAAGAAATTTTGATTGATTTGTAACTGCTCTTGAGCTTATACATATACATATAAAATCTAACACAATTTATATAATCTATGTCATGTAATTTCTGGTGAAGGTTAATATGGTAAGAATAATATTTGTGACAAAGGAGAATTCGTAATGCACTACTTTTACTGACTGTAGATTCATGCTCAATCTAACGTAAACTAATATGAAGATTATGACATGCCAGAGTGAAGGTAATAAAATGAAAACAATCAAATATCTCAGAAACGGTAAGTTTTAGAACAAACTTACTTCAGTACTTTTATATTCAGAATACATCAATCTGTTGAAATTGAGCATATAAAATTGGGCATTCCGATCAAAAAAACAAAGTTGCATACGACTTCTATAAGTAACATTTTCTCACATTGAAAATAACCAAGATATTTAAGTTGAGTATCAAAAAGAAACTGGACTCTCTTTACAGAATCTTTATTAGTCAATCATTTGAAATTTGGTTTCCATCACCTTCAAAGAAATCCCTTTCTTGTTGATTATGTTTAGTAATTAAAGGCTTCTTTCTGGCAAATCTCGATGTATAACCTATATTTTTAAAACATTTCCGAATGGTTGAAGAATCAATTTCTATTTTATCACACTCTTTCAACTGTACAGATATGTCAGTCAGATGATGTTAATTTTGAGTTATTTTCTTATCAAACGAAGGATTTTTCTTTTGTATTTTTTAGACAACTTCCGCGGACGACCAGTTCGGCACATATTTACAAAATTTTCTTTACCTTTATAATTTTTAATTATACTTCGTAAAGTTTTGCTTCTATTCATTACTTTTGCTATTTATGAATAAGATTTTTTTTCATTATGAAGATTCAATATTATTTTTCTTTCTTCGATCGTTGTTTCGCATTCTTTACGTCCCATTTTGCTATTACACGAATACGCTTCACTAAATACTAAGTAAATGTGTAACCTATAACAAATCGGGTATTCCTCTATGTACGTATAAAAAACGTATGGGATTCCCACATGCGTATATAATGCAGGAAATTACTAAAATATCAGGGGTGCCAATACTTTCCCACATATGATATTTTTGAATTAATGTTAGTTTTTAATTAATTTAAATAAGTTTTGTTACTGTAAGCGTATTACTGAGAACATACTTTTCACCTAATATAGAAGCATTATTGAATAATTAAACGTACTTTTTTGTTAATGTTTTTTGTGTTTAAAAGGACTTTGTTGTTTTCAACCACAGAGTGCCAATACTTTGTCACGGCACTATATATGTTCTTTAACTCAACATTTTCTTCATCTGAATCTAATCTAATTAACTTTGTGTACGAAAAATAATGATCTAAAAATTCTGTAGAAGATCAATTATATGAATAACATTCGAATCTGAAATATCATATAAATGTTAAAATACTGTTTATATTATTTATTATAATGAATCTTGTTACAAAACAAACACACTTATTTTCCATTGTAAAAAGAAAACTTAAAACTAAAAAAACATTCCTCGACATGTGCTTCTTTCACACACACACCACACTACCCCTCTTATCTGAAACGGTAAACTCCTAAACACTAAAGAAACTAACGAATTTTAAGTCATTTTTTTTAACACGCCTTCTTGACTTAAAATTTATCAAAACAACAACAAAAAATTAGACATGAGAAACAAAACAAAAAGGTTTTACAATATCATTCAAGACCTAACAATGCTCGATAATTTTTAAATTTTGTCTTTCCTAACGATTTAGTCAGTATATCTGCAATTTGATCGTCCGTAGATACCTTTTCGACACTTATTAGTCCTTTTTTTTCATAATCATAAACTAAATGATAACTTATATCTATATGCTTGGAATTTTTTGAAAATTTTCCATTTTTTGATAAGGCTATCGCTCCACTATTGTCTTCATATATTTTTACTGGATTGTCATTCTTCACGTCAAAAACAGATAAAATGCCCTTAATTGGAATGATTTCTTCTACACAATCAGCAAGAGCGTAGTATTCAGCATGCGTTGAGGCTCTGGAGACAATTTTTTGTTTTTGCGATTTCCATAGTACTACATTTCCAAAAACTCGTATGATTATCCCTGTAGTCGATTTTCTGTCTGTAGTGTCTGCAGCCCAATCAGCGTCAACAAATGCATCCATTATTTCCTGAGTAGTTGAGTTATAAACAAGATTTATGGAACGAGTGTGATATAAGTATTTTAGAACACGTAATGCGTATTTGAAATGTGTGCTGTCATAGCTATTTTGGAATCGACTTAGGTAATTGACCGCAAATGAAATGTCTGGGCGAGTACCATTTGCAATATACAATAATGCTCCAATTAAATTCCTATATTTCAGTTCTTCATCCACTATATCAGCAGATTCAATTTTTAGATTCATTTCCATAGGTGTATCGAACCTTTTACTATTTATTATTCCGTACTTATGACTAAGATTTTCAATATATTTTTCTTGATTCAAGTATATTTCCTTTTTACTTTGGTTACGTTGTACTTCAATTTCCAAGTATTGCTTTATTTGTCCCAAGTCTTTCATGCGGAATCGTTTATTAAGCATAGTCTTAACTTCATCTATAGCCATTTCATTTATACCACTGATTAATATATCATCCACATATAAAATAATATATATTTTTGTGTCGTTTATCTCTCCAGTATACAGACAGTAATCATAATCAGATCTTTTAAAATGCAAGCTTATCATGTAATTATGAAAACAATCATACCAGTCACGTGGACTTTCTCTCAATCCATAAAGCGCCTTCTTAAGTAAACAAACCTTATCTGACTGTATATTACTACCATCAGGAGGGTAGATGTAAACTTCAGACTTGATATTTACGTTTAAAAAAGCTGTTTGAACATCCATTTGTTCTATTTTTAAATTTTTAACACATGCAATTGACAGCAACACCTTTAGCGTGCTCATTCTTGCAACCGGTGAATAAACTTCTTCATCGCTTTGGTACAACTGTTGGAAACCTTTGGCGACAATGCGCACTTTGTATACTCCATCTGTCTTGATTCTATATATCCATTTTACTTCAATTATTTTCTTATTTATTGGAACGTTGACCAAATCCCATGTGTCGTTTTCTTTTAAACCATCAAGTTCTTGTTTCATAGCCGCTTTCCATTTTCTTGACTCTTCGCAGTTCAGTGCTTTTTGGTAGTTTTCAGGTATCAAAGCATTGCAATAGTTTGTATATACGACATGATCATCAAATTTCTTTGGTAACATTATATTACGCTTGAGGCGTGTATCTTTTTTAACTTCCTCAGTCTTGCTGCATTGATCATTGTCAGTTTTATTTTCTTTTATTTTCAAAACTCTTTCTTCTTCTTCTTTTGGCGTTTCCCCTTCGTAGTTTTCTTCGTTATCAGTATTTCTATAAATGGTATATCTTGTACCTTTTTTTATAAATTGCACGTGACGACTTACAACTATTTTGTCATTAACTAATATCTTATATCCGGTATCTGTATACCCTATTAAAATTCCTTTTTTGGTCTTTGGATTTAGCTTTGAATATCTGCATGCTTCGGGAATTCGTACAAAAGCAGTGCTTCCATATAAGTGTAAGTTTGAAACATCAGGCCTTTTATTAAAAAATATTTCATATGGTGTTTTTCTTATTCTTGTGTTTGCTAATAGGCGATTTCCAATGTAGGCAGCCGTATAAATACATTCTGGCCAATAAAACTTGTCGACATTTGCCTCTGACAGCAAGCAGCGTGCATGATCCATTATCGTTCTGTTGTACCTTTCGGCGACTCCGTTCAATTCGTGTGTATATGCTGGTCCTGGTTTCAAATAAATACCTTCTCGTTTCGCTAATTCATAAAAGTTTTTGTTAAGATATTCTCTTCCATTGTCACATCAAATTTCTTTAATACTTTTTCCAGTTTGATTTTTTACTAATTTCATATACTTAATGAAGCAATCAAAAAACATCACTTTTTTGTTTCATGCAATACACAACAGCAATTTTACTGAAATCATCTATAAAAGACACAAAGTATTTCTCACCATTATGACCTGTCTGAGTTATTGGACCATGGACATCTGTATGGACTATTTGTAACAAATCATTTGCTCTTGTACGTTTGTTTTTAAATTTCAAATTTGTCATTTTATTCTCCAGACAAATTTCGCATTTTATAAATTCGTTTTCGAGTTTTACCGGTGTTCCATTTAGCAGCCGAGCTTCACACAAATATTTTAAATCTCTAAAATTTGTGTGACAAAGTATTCTATGCCATTTTTCTATATTTGAAATTCCCATTGAACTAGTGTACGTACTTGTTTTCTTATTCTCAAGATTGGCAACTTCTCCATTTAATTCAAAGAGTTTATTTCTTTTAACAGCAATAGCAATGAGTTTTTCTTTCGAATTATAAATGTTAGCATTGTCTTTCTCAAACATTATGGTATTGTTTTGATTTACAATACAAGAGACACTTAGTAAGTTTTGTTTGATTTCTGGTACATAGTATACATTTTTAATCTTTATTTCCTCTGACTTATCATTAATGTTAATCATTACATTACCAATTTTTCCAGATATTAGTTTAAAACCATCACCAACTTTAATATCAACCGGGTTTTGTAGATTTTTGGATTCATAAAAGTACTCATCTGTGTTTATTATGTGATCTGAGCAACCACTATCTAGTAGCCATTTAATATTTGTACTTCTTGTTATTTTAGTCGCTTCTTCTATTTTGCTACTTTTCATTACTTCAACCTTGAATGAATTGTAATTTCTACTGTCATCTAGACTCGAATTTCCAGCCACTTGTGTATTGTGTCTATTTGTATATCTTTGAAAAAGTTGCCTTTTGTAATAATTATTAAAGTTTTCTGGGCAGTAACGTTGGATGTGCCCTGACTTATTACACTTGTAACATACCGCTTCAGTAGTTGTTGCACTGCTATGCTGATTACCTTTTGAATTGAGATACTTGTTCTGATTGCGTTGTACGTGTTGAAACCTATGACCTCTAGGATTTTTAGTTAAATTTGAACTAAACGTGTGAATGTAATTTCTGCTGTACTCACTACTACTTTTACCGTTTCTCTTTTGATACTCTAACAGTAATTTAGATTTTACATACTCAACTGTTTTTTCCTTCGTTGGCAGTGCATCAATAATATCAACAATACGTGAGAAGTTAACATTAATAACAGATAATTCAATTTATCCTCTTCATTCACAGTCTCACCAGTATTTTTGAGCCTATTTATATGCGTTTCAAATTCGTTAAGGAAGTCACTTGGATTTTCACCTTTCATTTTTAATTCTAACAATCTTCTTTTACACAATAGCTTTACTGCACTGTTTTTAACTAGATAAATTTCGTCAAGTTTTGCAATCATATTTTTCGCAGTCGTTTCTGATATTATTAATTCTAACTGAGTGTTTGAAATACTGTTTACGATGTAATTTTTTGCTTTAATTTCTTTTTTATTCCAATCTTCGACTCTTATTCCAGCCGGTCTATCATCATGTAGAATAACCTCGTTACAGTCTTTCATTTCTAAAAATAAATTTAGCCTGAATTTCCACTTATCGTATCCAGTTCCATCAAATATTTGTAACATGAAATCGTCCTTTTTTTCACTTGCCATGCTTCTATCTTAGGTTATCTTCCTTTCACAACTAAATTTCTTTTCTTTACTGTTACAAACAAACCACGGACCTCTGCTACCATGTTAAAATACTGTTTATATTATTTATTATAATGAATCTTGTTACAAAACAAACACACTTATTTTCCATTGTGAAAAGAAAACTTAAAACTAAAAAAACATTCCTCGACATGTGCTTCTTTCACACACACACCACACTACCCCTCTTATCTGAAACGGTAAACTCCTAAACACTAAAGAAACTAACGAATTTTAAGTCATATTTCTAACAATAAAAGTTAATATACGAGCAAAAATAACCTATAGTTCTTACACTGTTACAGTGGATATTCTGACAATACTATGTCGTAAGAAAAGCAGCACTTCATGTGATACCTGTCTCGATAAAAATATATGTTTTATGGAAACTGTGCCGAGTTATAATTTTGCATTTAAAGACTCGTATTCTATACACAATTCATAATACAGAAATGAGAACTACTTGTCATAATAATAAAAAGTTTATACCTGCCTAAGTATAAGTAATTAACAGTGTATAATTTCACCAATAATAGTTGTTAACTATAAATACATCTAAATCTTTCATAATTCACAATGGCAAAATTAGTACAGTGAAAACTCGATAAATGTCACTACTCCAGGTCCGGTCAGGAACACTTATGGAATAGGAGAATCGTTTTTCGAATTTGATTGTAGTTTGCCGACACCTCGAACAAAGAGTCAGTAGCTAAAGAAGAAAGAGGGACTGAAAACCTGATTTATCACTCCAGTTTAAATATCCGTTACACGTTACATTTCTGAAAATATTTCAATTTACACAAAATCTGAAATTGTGTGCCAAAACGTGTTCAATTTCGAGTGAAATGTCTCAGTGAAGTTAAGGAAGGGTATTTAATGGCACCTCCAAACATGTACCTACGTACTCGTATCTTCGCAAGGTCAATGAATCGTACATTTATAGAACAGAGGTAGCTAACGAAACCTCTTATCTCAAAAGTGTTGCAGTTTCTGATCACTTACGGAACAATGGAAGCGTTCCGTTTGAAAATAGCTACCTCCTATTCGATAAATGTATTCAGCACCTCGATCCGTCGTTCTTTGATGTTTCCGAAGGTAGAAAAGCACAGCACAAGAAGGATAAACAAAGAGAGAAAAACTTGCAAGTACAATATTCAATTCAATATTATGCTACCAAATATTGACCGATTTATATCGTGTTTAGTCTCATTTTAATCAAAAAAATTTCCTCCACATGATAGTAAAATTTGTATTAACAAAAAGTAAAAAATAAGAAATTTTTATCTGTACAGTAATGTGGTCACATTGCCAGGGGCATTTAAACGAAGGTGACGCGAAGGCAATAAAGATTTTTAAACAAAGCAGCTACGTCTCCAGTTACACTTCGCCTCACTGCTTCAAGGGGGATCCCCCTAGTGGCGGGGATAAAAATGTATCATTTACGGAACAGCTCTTGAGGATATTTATCGAGTTCTCACTATACAAACAAACAATACTTGTTTTCATAATTTCGAAGTTCTTTATCATTTTAATTAAATTATGTTCCTGAAGTATCTTAACATAATATTTGAGACATTCAATTGTTTTAAGAGCAAAATTGTCACTACATGACTTTTTTTCTTTGTACCGTTTTTTGCCCGAAGGGAGGGCCGGTGAGTAGTGCCGGATTCTTACCGGCTAAAACCACCCGGTGATCATCCTCAAGCGCCTAGCGGGGGACCGGGAACTCTAGTGAGCCATCACAGAGTGAGTAACCCGTCGCGCCTATTCAGGCTTCTCCCGGTGGGAGGCATTTCTCCCACCGCATTCCCACTCAATCGCAGTCACCTGGTCACCAGCGCTTGCCGACCCGTGACATGGGACTAAGCCACCGACCGTGGGGCCACGTTGGCCGCAAGACTCACCCACGGCCAACTGGCCAACCTGCGGCCTTAGGTAAAACCCACGGCAAATATCCCATGCCCCAGCCCACTCACACACACATTCATACCGGTGTTTGGTACGCGGAAGCTTTCGCTCCGACCTTCGGGATGCCATGCGAGGGTGCGGCCACTAGCCCTCTCAGGTTGATGATCTCATCCCCGCATCCCATCCCAGCAGCTGCCCCTATTCGCCAACTGGGGACGCGCCACGTAGGGGTTCACAAGTGGCTGTCATTATCACTACGTAAACGTTGGAAGTATGCATTATGTATATAGGGTGTTCGCCATCCTTGGGAAAAATTTTAATGGGGTATTCCAGAGGCCAAAATAAGACGAAAATCAAGAATACCAATTAGTTGATGGAGGATTCATTACAAAGTTATTAACGTTTAAAGTTCCGCCTGTAGAACGGCAATCTGCGAACAGCTGCGTACGCGCGTAAGGTTTAGGCAGGCCAGTGCTTGTGGTTCTCACGCAGCATGAAAAATTCTACTTTCCGACGTTATCGACAGCCTTAAATTTTTATGCCCACTCATGAGAACGCGAACACCTTACATTGAATGAGATTCAATCAAAACTCGCAATGTGGTTCACAAAAATCACCCACACGCGATCATACACTCCCAATGATTGTCCACAGTGTCCGCAAGTGTCTACAAATAATCCTTTCAGGCACTAAACTCTATGCAATTAAATAAACACGCACCGTGATTATGGTATTCATAAGTGTCTCTGTGTACGTGTACCACGATTGATCCGAGTTATTTACGAATATAATTGTTATTAATTTTTCAAATATACGTAAATTTAAAAATGTGAAAAGGAATCTGAGGATAAATGAAATATTCGCATCGATTTGCGTTCACGTCGAACAATGTAACAATACTAGCAGCTGACTGTGTCATCGATGATCGATGGTTCAGAGAAACAAATGCCGAACAGGCCCCCGATTCTTATTTCACTCACCTTGCTTATCACTTTCACACACACACACACACACACACACACACACTAAATGGAGACAAAGAACAGAATCAGCAACGATTCATCCAGCAGTCAGTCGTAAAAAAGAATCAGTTAAGACAATTAACGCGATGCATTTTAGACATATTTCATTCAGTTATGTATTAAATAATATATAAGAAATACAGTGATATAGATAATTAGTGAATATTTATTAGATTCCTTTTCACATTTTTAAATTGAAGTATATCTAAAACATTAATAACGGTTCTATTCGTAACTTGTAACAATCATGGTACACGTATGTAGAGACACTGGCGAATAACATAATCACAGTGCATGTTTATTTAATTGAATAGTGGTTAGTACCTAGAAGGATTATTTCTGGACACTTGCGAACACTGTGGACAATCGTGGGGCGTGTATGATCGCGTGTGAATGATTTTTGTGCACAACATTGTGTATTGGAAGTGGCATTCACCCTCTCTCAGTGAAAATTTCGACGGGTGAGTTTTAATATGTCCTTCTGGATTTTTATAAGACATTCAACGTAAGGTGGACAAAAATCTAAAGCTGTTGATGACATCGGTAAGTAGGATTTGTCATGCTGTGTAAGAACAACTAACACTGGCCGGCCGCAACCTTTCGCGCGTACGTAGCCGTTCGCAGATTGCCGTTCTACAAGCGGAACTTTAAACGTTAATAACTTTGTAATGAATCCTCTATCAACTAATTGGTATTCTTGATTTTCGTCTTATTTTGGCCTCTGGAATACCCCATTAAAATTTTTCCCAGGGGTGGCCGAACACCTTGTATAGACTTAAGGAACAATTGGTAGCAGGAATCGATAACAACGACGTATATTTACAAATATACAACATTTGAAACAAATTCATAAAGGGAAGGAAAAATTCTGTCTATTTTGAATAAGGTTCCATAATAGATTATTAACCGTTTGAGTGCCACGTGTCTTTGCTGTTTTCCCGTCTTGTCTTATTCCCTCTCCAAGAATGCCAAGGAGCGCTATTGCGCTGTTTTCAGATTTATACAGTAGCTGTAATTGTTTCAATTCATTGTTGTTCTGCCATCTTTCTGAGCGTAAGTACAGATTTATCAGCGTCTGGGTTGCGTCATATAATATAAGAATATAATTTAAATATTTTATTGCATATATAAAAGGTATGTACAGTAAAATTTTCACTATTTTTTTGTATTCTACAGTATAATTTTTTTATATTTTTATTTGATGCCCTTCAGCAATTAAATGCCTTCTAAACGTAAGACGAGCAATATAATAGAGGATTCGAATTACGATAGCGATGATAGTGAAGTTATTATTTTTAAAAGAAGAAGGATTAATGTTATCGACGATTCTGTTTCTGACAATAATATTCCTAATACTGGAGACATTTCAAAATATATCATGGTTACGGAAAATGAATACATTGACCAAGGCAATTTATTTCAATTCATTGAAATGTCGGGACCGCGATGCCGTTTATCTAATAGAGCCAAACCGATTGAATATTTTAATCTTTTTTTCACAAATTCTCTTTGGGCAATGATGGTTGAGGAAACAAACAAATATGCAGAAGAAATATTATCAAAATCCACAAGAACTGATAACTCTAGAATGGTAAATTGGTATCCTGTCACTATCCTGGAACTGAAGGCATTTGTAGCCGTACTATTGGAAATGGGGATAACAAATAGACCAACAATATATTCATATTGGACTGAAAGTTCTAGAGCAATTCCTTGGTTTAAGAAGATGTTCTCAAGGAACAGATTTCAAAATATTTTAAGATGGTTTCATATCGTTGATAATAAAAAATGTTTTCCACCGGGGCACGAAAAATATGATCCATGTGCTAAATTCAATCCGATTGTTGAGCACGCCAATCGGATCTTTCAAACATATTACACTCTACACAAAATGTTATCTATCGATGAGTCTTTAGTGGGAACACTGTATCACTCCAGTATTACACAATATTTACCCAACAAGAAGCATCATAAATGGGGTATTAAGTTTTGGATGTTATGTGATGCAATATCAAAATATTGTGTAGCATTTTATTGTTATAAAGGTGCACAATCAAAGAATTCGCAAAATGGGCTTGGTTATGACGTTGTAACAAAATTATTGCAAGATGCTGATTGTTTAGATAAAGGATATCACGTATATGTTGACAATTATTTTACAAGCACTGCGTTAGCCAAATTTTTACATTCAAAAAATACTTACATAACGGGAACAATCAGGAGAAATAGGAAAGATATCCCCAAGGAAGCTAAGGAATTAAAAGTTGGAGAAACGAAATATTTTCGCAATGTCGAGGTACTTCTATGTGCACATCGTGAAAAAAAGAGTTCAAAGAACCCCGTTTTGTTAATTTCTACAGAGGCATTGGCAGCGAATGTAACATTAATTCAAAATCGCTATGGAAGAGAAAGACAAAAAACAAAACCATATAATAATTATATGGGTGGTGTAGACGAATCGGACAAAATGTTATATACCTATCTGGACGAACGTCGTACAGTGAAGTATTGGAAAAAAGTGACCTTCAATATATTTACAAGAATGGTATTAAATTCGTATTTGTTGTACAAGGAAACTGTGGGAAGAGAAGCAATGTCACGACTTCAATATATATCGAATATTATTTCGGAAATAGAACATGAATGGTTAGGAACAAGGGAAAATGAATTAAACATAAAGGGGAAAAAGGTATACGGACTAGAAAAACTACCAGGACGCAACTTGAGGCGTTGCGTAGTTTGCAGTACAAAAAACAGTACTATAAAAAGGTCTAGACTAATTTGTGTAGAATGTAAAAAAGGTTTGCATGCATTATGCTTTGACAAGCATATTTGTGCATTTTAATTATATATTATATATAATATATTATAACTGAAATTAAAATTCGTTCTTTTACTAGTATCATTCACTACTTTTACCTAAAATGGAGTGGTAACCGTAAAGTCGCGCATCGACAAAAACCGAGCGTGTCGCGGTTATCAGTTTCGCAGCCTAGAGCGCTGGCACTGTTCGAGAGACAGAGGAGAAGCGCAAAATCGCTCCGTGGCACTCAAACGGTTAAAATGCATTAAAACACACTCTAAATAAAAATCTTATACATATAAGTTTGAGGTTTCGTAAGATTTACTTACAAAGTAATGAATAAATGTATCTTCATTTGTAGATTGAAATTACTTTGAATGATAGCACAGATGAGGGTGAATTAGTAAAACATTTTTTACATACAAAGGGAAAAGAAGCTATCAGAAAAAAATTAGAAAAATATGTCTCATCTTTAAAAGAAGGTAAATTGACACCAAAAACCAATAATTTGTATTTTTCTCTATGCTGATATTGAAAATAGTTTTATACGTTAATTAATTTTACATTTTTTTTATTAGAATTTACAGTTGGAATGATTCTACCCAAAAAAGATAGTGCAAAAGAAAATATTTCAAATATCAGTTCTGAATTCAACGCAAAAGTGAGTACAGGGAAAAATAATTAAAAATGCATATTTTTAAACAGATGTATAATTTTATTTGTTTTACAAATTATTTACAAATTATTTGTTTTTTAAACATTTTTATATTAATTTTTACAGGTGCAAATGAATTCTAGTGTGGTGTCATCAAATAATAAAACAGAAATAGGCTGTAATATTTCGACAACAACAATTAAACAACAGCAGACATTTCAATGCCGAGCAGAAGAATTTTACAATATTTTCTCAACAATTGAGGTAATGTAATATTAGTATTAATTAATTGATTAAATAATACAACTAAACAATGTAGCATTAATAGAAAGAGTACTGAAAAGTTATAGTTAAATTTTAATACGCTAATTGGTTGAATTTTTAGAATGTCGTTTAAAGACCTTATTATTTAATATTATAGAATTTTCAATATTATCTACACCTTTTGTTATGGGATAAAGTCTCATTTCAGTTTAATCAATTAAAAGTAATTTTAAAATTTTCAAAATTGCAAGTGATAACAAAAATTAAAATTATGCATTACATAATTTCCTCTGAACTAATTCAAGAACTCTCGTGGGACTACTCAACCGAATTAATTTTTATTAAAGTCAATATCTAGGAATTTATCAAAGTGTTTTCTATTATGTTTCTCAACCAATATACTTTTAAAAATAAATACTTTTATCGAGGAGAATCATTATTAGAATAAATAATACCCTATGAAATATGGTAAAGCAATATTTCATTTAATTATATAATAATTAAGGCTGTCGGAATACTCGAATATTCGATCTGCTCGAAATCTGTATCGAGCCGAAATACTTTAAAGTTTCAAACTTATACTTAATGTTGAATCGAATTCAGCGGTGTCCAAACAACGCAGAAAAAGGATACATGGAAAGAGTGAATATGCAAATTTGATTTCATTTTTCGTCTATCTTTTAACGACAAATCGTTTACTTGATACACAAAATAAAAATTAAATGAGTATAATAGATATGTATCTGAAGATGGCCGGGTTCTGTTCGTTCTTGCGATCAGCTATTGCTGGTTAGACTCCCTGTAACAAAACATGACAACAGGCTATGAGAACAAGCGAACATGTAGCACGTACTCGTGTTCGCCAGCTGATTTCTTCGTGCTCCTGGCAACGGTAATGTGCGTTTTAAAGGGGGAATCAACTGCTTTAGCGCAGTAGTATCTGCGAACTGTATACATGCTCTATGTAAGAACATTTATAATTGCATCTGTGTAGATGAGAGATTTTCCTCTGATCTACAATGGTTGCGTTAGTGATTACCACCAAATCGCACTCCAAATGCACTGATCGCGTGAGCTCGTTCATTATGCTTGGATGTGTATAATGATACAGGTTGCAATTGAGCTCCTATTACTCTACGGTTACTACACAGTGGCCTTCAACTGGCGACTGGTAGTAAGTGTAGTGATAGGAGAAAAGACCCTTGAACCCTAACTCCACTGCTCGGTGTGCTCTCTATTTGTCACACTGACGAGATCCTTGGAGCGGGGTTTTCGGAAGCACGGCGAGTACATTACGAGTCGATACCAATCTATTGGTATCTCCTATCGGCGACTCCGACACCGTATGGAAAATTTAAAGGAGTCTAAGCAATTAACGCCAAATCCATTAACGGCTCCATTAAGCTGCGACGTTTAATTAACTCTTGCGTTCGCGATCAAGACACGCTCGGCGTGCACTTCGATCAACTTATCCCACAGGCTGATTCTTGAAAATCTCTAGTCGTAGCTACGACGAGATTTCCGATAGTCCACAATAAATAAAAAGATAATTCTATATACTATACTTTTCGGAGCTTCGAAAATCTAGGCGGAGCGAGATCGGCTGATGACCCGCTCCCATCAGAAGTCGGTTCGAGAAATGTGTAAGCAACGACAGACGAAGACGTGTCCACGTAACGCAGTCGTTGCGCGATGCTGCTAAATTCGACTGTCGATCACTATTTAATTAACAATACGTTACCCTCTCTCTGCGCTGACGTCACAATACCGTTCGAACACCTGTTTTGAAATGTACCGTCGCATCGGGTACTGGCCAAGTTAGCCGCGTGAATTATCTTTTATATTCTCTGGGGTTGTAAGGTCCAATACCGCGGGTCTCTTGGCTGTCGCTCGCCAAACTAATATTGAGCGACTATGTAGTTCTATTTGTCGAAAGCTGTTTTTTGCGAAATGTTTTTGCATTACGAGTTCACGAATAGAGTGTGATTGAACGAGTAATTCGACACGTTTACTTCGATTCTTGAGCGACGAATAGTTAACAAGATGATCGAACTTCGAAATTTACGGAACGATTTCGTTGATGATCAAACGGCGAGTGTTTCCGGAGCCCGTTTCCTCCTCAACTCGAACTTCTTCCGAAACGGTAAAATTTTGGCGTGTCGAGAAGAGGGTTTCTGGTGAAATATGATTTTGGGAATGGTTTTTGAACAATTTCCATCAACATCTGCAAAGCAAAAAATACGTAAAGTTCATCTACAGTCACTTTTTTCCCATTTATGAACCCTGGAATGAAGTTTTAGTTGTTCTTGGTTCAAGTCTATATGTATAATTCTCGGCATAGCGGCTGGTTTCGTCGGCTATTGTTTGCATGATTGTCTGATCAAAAACTAACTTGAACCCCTCAATTGCAGTGTTTACTTGTTGTATAGGCCACTTATTTCCTGAAAATGGTATTTTTCCCACTACATAATCCTTATGCACTTTTTCCACTTCCAATCACTGTCAATTTTCGCGTGTTTTACTCGTGCATCATTTACGTCATCTGAATCACTTGAACTGTCACTACTTTCAGGTGGTATCTCGGACACATTATTGTCATCATTATTATCACTATCTATTTCACTGCCACTGTCAAAAATTCTAATATTTTTATCAATTGTTTCATAAAAAATACGAAGCATTTCGTCATCACTAACACGGCATGAGGTACTAGGGCACGCCATTTTGGTCTAATGTTCAAGCACGCTTCGCGAACGACCGATGTTTCAGAGTCGTCGATATTTTTCGAATTCGCGAAGTGTTAGAATGCGAGGCGTGAATAATAACAAGATGTCGGCTGTTCGAATGTTATTGTGTGAATGAATCTTTCTGGAAAGAACTCTGACTTCAACTCACCCTGGAGTCGAAGACTCGGTGGGGGGTAAAACATACAAGTAGGCAGATATTGTTTTAACAATTTTGGAGATGGAAGTTGTCGATTTACCTAATAGGTTAAGCACAATTTGTGCGCCAGATGATCGGGCCAACGCTCAAGCCACCAAAATGTTTCGGTCCCATGCATAAATAATACATAACAATGGATGGATGGTATTACACAGAAATAAATTATATAGAGATAAATTTGAAACAAACGTTGAATTTTCTTAAAGACAGAAGTTACGCGTACAAATTCAGATCTTTAATCCTCGTTTGGAGGAACTGTGTTGGGTTTTTAAAGGTGTGGGAAGTAGAGGGGATGTTAGAATAAGGCAAGAGTAGGAAGTTTCGTGAAGGACGCTGGAGTTAGGATGACGCAGGATTCATAGGGCATGGATGAAAAAGTGTTTACGAGTAAAGATTTGGGAGCATGGTTGACGCAGTGTTTGCACGTACAGAAAGATTTGGGAAATAAAGATATTTGGACGAATGAATCGGATAGATATGTGTAGGTACATTACAATTAAAACAATTTTATTTTTTACATAAAATATGATATTGTTGTTATACAAAAAAATTGTATATACAAAAAAATCCAAAACATACCATTAGTCTGTGGATTATATGTTTATGAAAGTTGTATGAATACTGTATTTTTTTAGGCAACATCTAATACCAAATTTATCAAATGATGGTTATGCATAGTGTTATATGTATATAAAAAATGTATACCTATATTATAATGTAGACATGCTATCCATGTTTTCAACCGCTTTGCTCTATTTCTCATTGTACTGTTACTTCTTCTTTCGGTTTTCTTTCACATCGCATCAACATCTGAGTCATAACGACGATTAACGGTGCTGCTTCTCACATTTGTATCGTTAAATTTTGTGCCATAGTTTTGAATCGCTCATGAATTTCAAAGTATCCCTTATATGGTCCTTGGATGTCAGGGCCGTATCTGACCTGATACCATAAACCTGTCTTTGCTGGTCGAATTCTCTGCATTCGTACAAAATGTGGTTTGTGTCAGTGTGTTTCCACAGAAGCTGCAATTTGGTGGGTCCCTTTGATGGGTGGTGTTGTTTTTTAATGTTTGTCTTCTGTAAGCATATTATGTTTGGTGGATATTGTTTAAGGATAACTTGTAGTTGTTCATAGTGTTTATAGAAACCATTAATATTCCATTGTATTATTTTTTCATTATTGTATAACTGTAGTCTTTACTTTTCTTTCGTTTTTTTTTTACATAATACATATTGGAGCCTGATGACAAGTCTACAGTATCTGCAATGTTGTATGGTGGATTGGGAGTTAGTTTTTTTTGTATTCTATGGATTCTATTTTTAATGCTACGTTCTCTTAGGAAAGAGTAGATTTTTGTCAGCATTTTTATTAGGGCGAGTGTGTCCTCTGTAAATTCTACAGCTGTTTTAATTGGGCCAATTGCTCTTATTGAGTTTTCTATAAAACTCTTCAATTGATTATAATTTAAAATGTAATTTGCTTCTAGGCGTTCAATTTTTTGTTTAACTGAATTTAACATTTCTTCTATTTTTCTGTTTTCTTTTTAACGGTAATACTTTTTTTGTTTGTTTACAGTGGCCAATGGTGGTTTGAATTTCATGTCGTTAAAGTTGACATATTTTGGTGGGTTTTTCAGCGATATTTGCGATAGAGGTCTTTTCATGCCAGTTTTGGTAATAGGTACTTCAGTTAATATTGGTGTACCTGCTGGTAAATTTGCTGGTTCGATTTCCATTGTGTCCTGATTTATCAACGATTTTCCTTCGATCGTATGAGTCTCTATATTGGTAGATGTGATTGTTTTATCCCATTGTTGTGTGTTTGTGTAGCGTGAGTTTGCGTTGTGTCTGTATTGTAGGAGCAGTGGTTTGCTGTATGACCCTCTTGTTTACATATGTAGCAGTTTAATTTGTCTGATGTAGCAAAAATTCGATATCGAATATCATCTAAGGTAATTAGAAAGGAATCAGGTATTTTTTTGGATATTCTCCGGGTTTATGTACATTTGCCTTCTGAAGCTTAATATATGCGAGTATTCTGGGTCAATCATACCAGCTTTTTTAGGTACGTTATTTTGTAATATAGCTTGACACTGTTTGTTTTAAACATATTTTCTATTTTGGAGTTGGGGATTATTGGAGGAACATTTCATAGAACAATTTTAAGGTTATAAATAATGAATGACCAGGTTTTTGGTTTTATCATAATCTTATTTGTCCTTTATTATAATTCCATACACCTGACTCTCACCACATGTAATCACGGACTCCTCTCTCTCAACTTACACGCCATCTGTTGTGGAAACTTATATCTAACTTAATCTTAACAGATAGAATGATGCGTTGTACTGGTTGCAGCATAGGTCTTATTCCTATTTTGTTATTTTTTATTTCTATATATTTATAGTTAGAGGTTAGGAGAGTCACTGTTTCTTTTTTATTCAGATATATGGATATTCTACCATTTGATACTTACGAAATGAATCTTATTGCTTTAAGGCTGATTAGTTTTCTCGATTTCATAGGCATACTCTTTGATACTAATACTATCTGTAGGTTGAAGTATTATGGCTTGATCTTTAGTGGGGGTGTATTCCTATTTAATAGCATTTGCATAGAATATGTTACCATTTTTAGTAGGATTCTCATTTGTTGTGTTGGCGGGGGTATTTCTGTACTCAGAGGACCCTCCCGGTTGACTGTTTTCTATCTCCATTTTCCAAATGACAATGGCCAGCGGCCACTGTGTAAGTATTAACACCACATACCTATATGTATACTATTAGCATCGACATTTGCAAGCGAGAGACTTGTGGGTAGATGAATAGAACGTATTTATTATAATTGTATAATGTTGGAAAACTATTTTACAAGAAATTGATACATTAACAACGATTTGTCCCACACGTCGCTCTTTCGTTAACTTCTCAATCATAATGTATACAAATCATTTAGACCATACACTCGTGTCACACTCATCCCTTCATACAAAATATCACCCACTTTATATCTATGACAACCAGTACCACAATCTCCTCCCTTGGTTTCATAGATTTTAAACACGCGTAAAGTTTTTTATATTTTTCAATAAAGAGGGCCCACTCAACGCTTTTGTCATGCAGTCCACAATCATTCTTTCTTTAGATACATGTATCGCTCTCACCGAACACTTGCATACAATTTCTCTAACGAAATGGCATTTTCTGTTTAGAAGTTTTGTTTTCGTTTTAAAGTTTCCACCATTTGCTACCTTTACCGTATTTAAATTATCGCATTTTAATTCGTTACACTCACTCAGCATTCTGATTTCTTTCAACAAGTTACTCATCCAAGATACATCTTTTAATCCGTTCATCATTGCCTCCAATTCACTTTCAGTGGATGATGGAGCAACTGTCGCCTGTTTTTTATTCCTCCAGTGCATAAGGTCCCTATTTCGATAAATAAGAATACCGCTAAACGATTTTGCATCCGCAGTACTGTCCCACGAGGCATCAGTATAACAGCTCAATCCTTTCTTCAGGTTTGTATTCCTATACTCAATTTGATAATTCATTGTCCCTCTCAGATATCGTAGTACCCGTCTCAACGCATTCATGTGCATTACTCTTGGATTTCTGCTAAATTGCGACAAACAGCTGAGTGCAAAGAAAATGTCAGGCTTTGTCGATACACTTAAGTACATTAAGCGTCCCAACAATTCCTGGTAACTTTTTTGGTCACTCTCCGGACGTCCATCATCTTCGTTCAATTTTTGATTCACATCAATTGGCGAACTTACCGCATTGCAATCATTCATCCCATACACACTCAGCAATTCTTTTATATAATTCTTTCGACTAATAATTAATTTCTCTCTGTCATAATTCAATTCCATACCCAGTAGTTGCATACCTATACCCAGATTCTTTAATTCCACGTATTTCTCTTGTTAGAATAGGGAGGGTTCAAATATTTTATTTGAATACCTCGTCTCACGGGGGTCCGGATCACGAGGGAAAGGACGGTGGAAAAGTAATTATTGCACGTTTAATTTATTTTTGCTTCGTCGATAATTCGACGTTTATTGACTCTTAATACACCGACTACGCGAACAAAAACTAGTGATTTAAAGGTCTAGCCGGCGTTTGGCTAGAAGAAAAAACCGGCCGCTTGGTCATCGGCTCGGCAGCTCGCGTCTCGCTGTTAATGTATTATGAAACGTATTGTTTCCATCCTAACTGTTGGTGAAAACGTCTTCTCATAATCGAACTCCGGTCTTTGAGCACAACTTACTGCAATTAGTCGTGCTTTGTGTCTCTGCTCCAGCGTTTCATAATTTTCTTTCGTGTTAAAAATCCATTTGCATTTTATAACTTTTTTATTTTCCAGTCTATTCACCAAATCCCATACCTGATGTCTTTGTAACGATTCCAACTCACTTTCCATAGCCTTTTTACATTTCTCCCATTCCGGTGACTGTTTCGCTTCTGTCACTGTACTTGGACTTTTTTCATCAACATTTCTCATTGCTTTTTGGTTCTTTATTCTCGCAGACCTTCTCACCCCTCTCTCTTCATCTAACTTCTTTTCCTCTTGTTTTCTTAAATATTATGAATTATGATGTTATAGCTTCTTTTGTTAGACCCTTCGGTCTTTCCACTCTTCTGCTTGTCGTCGGTTCTTCTTGCTCTGTAGTCTCTTCCCGATTCTCATTGTTTTCTTCTTCCTTAGTATCTTCATTGTTGAGAAATTCAATCCTAGCATCTTCGTAGTCACTGCTCCCTTCTTCACTCATTCTTCCTTCTTCCTCCATCTCAGTTTTTGTCTCACTTCTTTAACGTTTTCTTCAGTAAACTCGTTTTCATTTTCATCTTTCTCGACATCTAATGTTATGGCAATTGGGTTCTTATCATCATCATTCTTACCTTCTTTGTAGCGTTACAAGTCCGATCCATTTTTTCCTTCATTAAACCTAACATCGCAGTCGCACTTTATATTTTTCATTTCTGGTATGTATATCCGATAAGTATTATTATCGTTGTATCCCATAAAAATTCCTTTTATCGTTTTTACGTCAAATTTCCTTCTATGTCCTCCTTTATTCAACAAATAGGCTGTGCATCCGAATCTTCTCATGTGCCTTATGTTAGATTGTTTTCCGTGCCAAACCTCGTATGGTGTTTTATTATGTACTTGCGACTTCACCCGATTTCGTATGTATACCGCTGCATTCGCTGCTTCTTCCCAAAACATAAGATTTAATTTAGAGTCAGCCAACATCGTTCTGCTTGTTTCAATGATTGTTCTGCTGACTCTTTTAGTAATCCCGTTGCATTCTGGTATCATCGAAGGAATTAGCTCATGTTTAATTCCTTTTGAATCAAACCATTTTTTCAAATTTCTTTCGAAATATTCGCCATCGTTATCTAACCTGATTCTCTTTAATTTTTATTCCGTTTGATGTTTTTTTAATATTGTAGTCCGATAATAATATAGTATACAATTTATTCATGTCAATAAAATATATAATAAAAGTGATAAAACTAATTTGGTTTAATACACATATACGAACTTCTCCGCGACCGCGTGGCAAGCTTCACTCGGGGTTTCCCTACGGACGACCAGCCCGCTCACGTAAAGCGCCATCGTGCGGCCATATGCGCGTCACAAATATTATTATTCTCGAATAATCATCAGCTATACTTAGTATGTTATTTTTCTTACCATACGATGCGGGTTTGATTGGACCTATTAAGTCTGTATGCCACAGTTCCATAATTCGTTTCGTCCTCTCCACCTCGCGTCGTGGATATGACTTTTTACAAGCCTTACCTTCCACGCACGATTCACATACCTTTTTCCACGTACCATCCATTCCCAATACCAGATTTTTTCTTCTCATTTCTTCTATGACGTTTTTATTTGCATGCCCTACTCGTTTATGCTATATTTCATTATTCGTTGACACTGTTGCAGTCTTCTCGTCGTGTATAGATGTTCTTACATAGTACACATCTTGTACTCTTATCGCTGTCATTTGAATTCCATCCGACTTGTTATAAACTATTGCTCCATATTTATTAAAATTTACATCGTAGCCATGATCAATTATCTTCGCAACTGAAAGTAAATTCGAATTTTGCTCTGGCACGCACAATACATTCTGTAACTTTACAATATTATTATTACTAGAAGCTTGTCTCACAACGACATTACCAATGCCCTTCGAGGTTAATACCTTTCCATCTTTGTCTGCCATACTAATCCGTCTTTCTTCTTGAACAAAATTATTACATATTAATTCATCATGAGTCATGTGACTCGTAGATCCCGAATCTAACAGCCATACACGACAATTATTGCTCTCACACGTATCATTCTTATCTATCTCACTCACCTCATACAATTTTCCCTCTTTTTTAGTTTCGCTTAATTGCATATCATTCTCATACATCTCACTCACCACATACAATTTGTTTTTCTTTTTTGAAATTTCGCTTACTCTTATCACCACTTCTTCATATGTTTTCAACATGGTTTCGCCTCTGCCACGATGTTGTCTCTCATTTCGCCCACGATATCCGCTTTGAGGATTTTCTCCTGGTCTTCTTCTCATTGATGGAGCATTTCTCTTCCGTTCACGGCAAACCGCTGCAATGTGGTTAAATCCTTGGCAGTTAAAGCATGTTTTGCTTCGTTTACAATCGACTGCCATGTGTTCTTTAATGCCACAGTTGTAACAATTACCATCAGTTTTGGTTCCTTCTTTTACTTTCCTCATTACAGTGAAAACTCGATAAATGTCCTCAAGAGCTGTTTCGTAAATGTTACATTTTTATCCCCACTACTAGGGGGATCCCCCTTGAACCAGTGAGACGAAGCGTAACCGGAGACGTAACGGCTTTCTTTGAAAATTTTTATTGCCTTCGTCACCTTCGTTTAAATGCCTCTGTCAGTGTGATCACACTACTGTACTGAAGAAAGTTTTTTATTTTTTACTTTTTGTTAATAAAAATTTTACTATCATGTGGGAGAGATTTTTCTGATTAAAATGAGACTAAACACGATATAAATCGGTTCATGTTTATTAGGTCATAAGATTAAATGAAAAATAAGGAATAAGAAACATTGCAATCAGGGTGACAGTGGGAAGAGTGGGAAATTTCCTCGCTCACCAATGATCATAGAGAGGTACCGATTGCATCTCTCAAGTGACCGACGCAGGGACTCCGAACAGCTTTGCTAATGACCACAACGCGTAATAAAACTAACGGTCGTTCCGAATTTTAACCAACATGCGGAAAACATAAAATTATGACACTTTAAAACCCTTGGCAAAGCGTGACGAGATAATAAAAATTAGAATTCTAGCAAGTAACGGTTTCTTGGAAATTTATTGTTGCTACGGTGGGCTTCTTAAGGTCGAAAAAATTCGTCGATAATCCTCGTAAAGAGAGTTCGTTAGACGACATACGGTTTTCCAAAATAATTTCGCTGACCTGTGTACCATAAACCCTGCTAGCAATTTCCACATCAAAACTTTCTGTTGTACGTGCGAGTTAACCGTTACACATTACATTTCTGAAAATATTTCAGTTTGCACAAAATCTGAAATTGTGTACCTAAACGTGTTCAATTTCGAGTGAAATGTCCTAGTGAAGTTAGGGAAAGGTATTTAATGGCACCTCCAACATGTACGTACTCGTGTCTTCGCAAGGTCAATGGATAGTACATTTATCGAACGAAGGTAGCTAACGAAACCTTCCATCTCATAAGTGTTGCAGTTTTTGATCACTTACGGAACGGTGGAAGCGTTCCGTTTGAAAATAGCTACCTCCCGTTCGATAATTGTATCCAGTATCTCGATCCGTCGATCTTTGATGTTTCCGAACATAGAAAAGGACAGCACAAGGAGAAATAAAGAGAGAAAGAGTGTTTAGTTTCATTTTAATCAGAAAAATCTCCCCCAAATAATAGTCAAATTATTATTAACAAAATGTAAAAAATAAAAAACTTTCTTCTGTGCAGTAGTGTGATCACATTGACATGGATATTTAAACTGGGCGATAAATCCCCGAGTTTCAGTCCCTCTTTCTTCTTTAGCTACTGACTCTTTCTACGTTCGAGGCGTCGGCAAACTACAATCAAATTCGAAAGACAATTCTCCTATTCCGTAAATGTTGCTGACCGGATCCAGAGTAGTGACATTTATCGAGTTTTCACACTTCGTAGTCTTTGTTCGCCCTCTGTTTCTTTCTCTTTACTCTTCTGAGTTCCTTCTGATTTAACGCGAATCTGATATCATTTACTGATATATTCCTCTGCGATTCGAGTATTCTCACATTAGGATCATATTCGGGCCGAAGTCCTCGTAATATATCTATACATTTTGAGTTCATATTCCTCAATGTTTCTTCTCAGTTGAATGCATTGATTTTTCAAACCTTCTGTCTCGTTTATAAAGGCATTAACTGTTTCATCCCTCGCCATCTTGATGTTTGACAGGTCGCCAAGCGATCTCGCTTTTATCTCTTCTGTTTCGGCGGTCATATCTAATTTGATCCTTGACCACAATTTATCAGCACTCTTCTCACTACTATATTTCAATAATTGTGCTTTACTTATTGTATTAATCATCATAGTTCTCGCTGCATAGTTATTGTCATGCCACTCGTCCCAATATTTCCTTTTTTCCTCGTAGTTAGCCACTCCTTCACTTGGTTTTTCAACCGGTTTTACACCAATAACTTTTTTCCAAAGCTTTTTTGACTGTAAAACTCTGTTGAGAGCTATGCAATGTGTTGCACGTCGAGAGCTCTTCTTGCACGGTTGCTGATATGCAAGACGTTGGGTGATGTAGTGGACTGTATTTCTGTGGCGTGGACCCTTTCTCGTTCGTACGACGTTGCTTGATGGTGTTCGACGTTTTGGTCTGATTTGTACGCTAAATGTCGCGCCTTATATCCTAATGCAAGAAGCCAGCCGTATCCAATCAGAACCTTTTTCGTTCAGGATTGGTGCGCTGGTACTTCTTGCATTTCGCGTTCGCGAGGGTAGACTGCGCGTCCCAGGTATCGGGAAAAACCCTGGTCCAATGGTCAGGACCAGGTCGCGAGGTCGCTGGAGCGGGTCCTTTATGACGGTTATTTAGTTTACATTGACATTAAATCATTTAGGGTCAATGTAAACTCCGAATTGTTGTTATGAGCGGAACGGCATGTTTCGCGACGCAACAAACTCCTTCTATTTTTTCCTCCCATGTGAAATAGTTTGAATCGTCAAGCAGTTCACTTTCTCTAATACTCTCTTGGAACGTTTTCAGCAACCACGCTCTGCTACCATTTGTGGGTGCATGAATGGAACGTATTCATTATAATTGTATAACGTTAGAAAACTATTTTACAAGAAATTGATACATTAACAACGATTTGTCCCACACATCTTCTCGTTCTCAATACTAGCTAAACAATGACCAGTTTCAAGTCGAGCAATACTCGACTCGTATTTTACGAGTATTCGAACAGCTCTAATAATAATAAAGAAATATAACAATTCATTTTCGTAATTATTTCTTCCTCGTGTATCGATTACTAATTTAGAATGTTGAAAATCATATACCGAGCGATGTAATGACTATTACTAATCTTTATAATTTTGAAAGTCAGAGAAAAATTAACTGAACAATAATTAAATGATACAAATAAAATATCGAATAGCGCTGAAGGTTTCTTTGTAGGCAAATATACTTTCGAGATATTATTTATATTTGTAAACATAAATATATTACAATTCACTACAACTGTGTCATATCGACTATATAGTAATACAAACTATTTTTGTTATTGCTAATATTTCAATTTATTGGACAATATGATAATAGCAAACCTATTTGTTTAATTTTAATTTTATTATTAACTACATACGGACGTATTCTGCTATGAATTCATGTTATATCAATATATTTTATTGTTTTTGCTTTATTTGCAATAATAGTACACCAAACTATATTTCTAGTTTAATTTCACGTCAGTAACATAAAGATCATAATTATTAGGTAAGATATTTATTTTTAATTCAATAATATCTTTTACAGATGGTTCAAGCTTTTACGAAAGGACCAGTTAAACTTGAACCAAAGAAGGGAGGCAAATTCGAGATGTTTGGTGGTAACATACACGGTGACTTCGTGGAAATTACACCAACAAAGATCGTTCAAAGATGGCGTTGTAAACAGTGGCCTAATGGCCATTTTAGCACTGTTACTATCGAAATTGCTGAGAAAAGTGATCATACTGAAGTGAACTTAACGCAAATAGGTGTACCAGTTAGGTAAGAAAATGTAACGTAAATAATACATACTCATACGATCTTTCGTATTTTGTTATGTTTTTTAAAAATTGGTATATCGTGAAACGACATATTAGATCGAAATTTATTGCTAAAATTTTCTACTCTATGAAAATTATTTGTCATAAATTTTACATATTTTGGGATTCTACAAGAAAAAAAAGTGAAGGTAGTAGTTCAATTTTTACTATAAAAATAGAAATCTATATTTGGATTAGTGAAACGAGTCAACAAACGTAAATAAACGTCCCTGAATGTGAGTCGTAAGTGTCCTTTGGCAACCAATGACTCCAGTTGCAACATTGACCACACGAATATCACACAAACACTTTGTTTTTCTTCATTGACTAGTCTCGTTGACCCGAATAGAGTTCTAAAATAGCTTCAATAGAAAACCTACATTTTGTATTCTTTTTATGAATTTTCAGTTAAGAAATTTCAACAAAGGGTATATTATAGGGTATTATACAGGGTGTTCGGCCACCCCTGGGAAAAATTTTAATGGGAGATTCTAGAGGCCAAAATAAGACGAAAATCAAGAATATCAATTTCTTGACTGAGGCTTCGTTAAAAAGTTATTAACAATTAAATTAAAAAATTTCAAATCGTTCTGGAAAAATTATTTTCGATTGCGGGGGTCAATTACAATCATTTTTGGTGAATACACATACCTCCGAAATCCTACCCACTTTCGAAAAAAAAAATCGGTTAGGTGCTGAAATTTTTCAGCGAAAAAAAAATTTTTCAAATTATTCTAAAAATATTATTTTCAGTTGCGGGGGTCAATTACAATCATTTTTGGTCATTACACATACCCCCGAAATCCTACGCACTTCCGAGATAAAAATTCCTTACCGAAAATCTAATTAGATGCCTGAATTTTTCGACGAAAAAAAAAATTTCAAATCGTTTTGGAAAAATTATTTTTGATTGCGGGGGTCAATTACAATAAATTTTGGTGAATATACATACCCCCGAAATCCTACCCACTTTCTAGAAAAAAATTCGAGAAGGTGTGAAATTTTTCGACGGAAAAAAAAAATTTCAAATCGTTTTGGAAAAATTATTTTTGGTTGCGGGGGTCAATTACAATCATTTTTGGTGAATAGACATACCCCCGAAATCTTGCGCATTTTCGAGAAAAAAATTCAGTACGGACGGAACTTTAAACGATAATAACTTTGTAACGAAGCTTCCATCAACAAATTGGTATTCTTGATTTTCGTCTTATTTTGGCCTCTAGAATCCCCTATTAAAATTTTTCCCCGGGGTGGTCGAACACTAGTTAATATAGCCGAATGAGGGGGTCAAAAGTGTCCCCAAACCTAATTCTACGTGCGATAGACCATTCAATAGCTTATCGAAAGAAAACACTTTGTGCGAATTTTTAACCCGAAATTTCAACGGTGGGGATAGTAAAAGAGTGATAAAGAAAATCATGTTTTTACGTAATTTCCCTTGTCTTATTGAATGCAGAAATGTAAAAATATTCAGAGTCATTTCGGATACTGGGACACATATTTTGGAATTTTTTCAGATTTTTCATTTTGGTGGACCATAATAAGGAAAAGTAAGAACCGATTTTTTCGTCATTTTCTGCGTGTTAGAGTAACTTACACTATGAATTTTCATGCATTCATTAGTATATGGACATTTCATACACTGTTTAATATTTCTACACTAAGCATAATTACATAAGAATTAAAAAAAATAAAATAAAGCCAACCATTGATCGTTATATATTTTAAAGTATCGACGATGTTTCCAACGGAGCTTCTGTTGACGTAGCGGTAAAGTGTTCAACTGTGGAACTGCTAAGTTTTTTGACCGTAGGTTCGAGTTTCTCTGAAATTAAATATTTTTTTTATTCATTATTTTTGTTTCGAATGCTAACTATATAACAATGGTCTATATTCACTTATAAATGTTCTAAAAGTGTTTTAAGAATATTTTAACCTAAAATATGTATAAAAATAATTTTTGAACGTTTTTTGGGCGAGATATCGTCATCCAGACTTATTATAATTTGTTAGTCACTTTTTAGCAAGTCACATGTGTTTTCTTCTTTTTCTTCTTCATGAAATTACATTTTGCTTGTAAAACTTTGGTTATGTATCCATTAAATCGTACAATTGTCCAATAATTCGTACACCGGTATTAATGTGTTCTCTTTATTAACCCTCTATGGGCCCGTGTAACTTTCAGGTCACATGTTAATATATCGACATTTTACTAAATAATTTTAGTTTTCTCACAAGATTATTTAATGTTTCTGAGATAACTAATAACTAGATTGCGGATGTTTATGCATTTATGGGAAATTTAAATTTTCAAAAAACTACAGAATGCACTTAATATGCCAAAATATAAGAAATGTTTCAAGTTAGATACAAATTATTGTATTTAGGGGTTGAGACAACCCTCTATAAAGTTCCCATTTCATTAATTCTATTAATAAAAATACGAATTTGCATAAAGATCCGCAGTCTACTAATAACAATATTGATAACGGTTGGCAGCACCAAATATCAAAGTAAGTGGCTCGTAAGTTTATATTCGAGAAACAAATTCGGCCCATAGAGGGTTAATAACAGAATTTAGTGAAACTATTCTCCACACGTCTTTTCAATACAAGATGATGCTCGAAACTGAACGTTAGTTAAAAATTGCCGCAGATATGTGTCTGGATGCTCTACAGAGAAATGAGATGAACTCAGCCATTATTAATAGTATGATTGTCTATAGACCGCTGTTTAAAAAAAAAAGATGAAGACTGTAAAACGTTACTGTGTCCTCAGACCACCAACCTTCATCTCTTTCATAGAGCAAGCAGGATAATTAATAATTTGTGTCCATAGTTTCCATCAAGAAATGATGCTACGTTCAAAAATAAGCAATGAATAAACAAATTGATACTTAAAAATCCATTTATTACAGAAAAGAATTATTGGCAGAGAGTGGGTTAATAGATTTGACGTAGAATGAACGTTATATTTTTACGTTAGATACTGAAGCCATAGCAAACATCCATATTTCTCAAGGATAGAGAGTGAGTGGACTGCTTGTAGAAATAATAGTGAACCAATATACAATTTTCTGCTGCAATTCATCCATAATTGTCAAAGGCAAGAGATTTGAAAATTAACTTTTTACATTAATTTCGGCGTAGGAGGTATTAAACACTAATCATAATTGACAAAAAGGTCGTAACAAAAAAAGCAAAGACACTAAGACTAAATATAGATCATTGTTATATAGTATTATATAGTTAGCACTTGAAAAAGAAAAAGTAGTTAAGTCCAAAAGTGAGACTCGAATCTATGGTCAAAAGACTTCCACAGTCGGATATTTTTAATTATGGCGCACCAAAATGAAAACTCTAAAAAAAATTGAGCATAATAAAAACAACAATACTTGTTCACTGTAAAAGTATAACAGTAGTTCTGCAACTGCTTTAATACGTAATTGGCACTTTTTAACATTTTTTGCGGTTTTTTATTATTTATAATCTGGTTATTCAATCTACAAATCTAAAAGAAATTCCAAAATATGTGTCCCAGTATCCGAAATGTCTCTGAATTTATTTACATTTTTGTATTGAATAGGAACGAGAATTTAAGAGAAATGGCGCAAAAACATGATTTTCTTTATTGCTCTTTTACTACCCCCACCGTTCAGATCTCGTATTAAAAATTGGCACAAAGTATTTTCCTTTAATAAGCTATCGAATGATACCATCACACGTTCAATTTAGTTTGGAGGCACCTTTGATCCCCTTATTCGGCATACTCTTTCATAAAATTAACTTCTTTAGCAGAAATGCCTTCGATTTTTTGTAAAGTTTTCGTACAATAGAATAGGAAAAGTTGGACGAAAACGTAATTTTATTTTTACTCTCTTATACACCTCAAGACGAGATACTGAGTTTGAACTTGATTGGAAGGAGAATTCCCCATAGAAAAGGGGAAAATCGTTGATAATATAAACATCTCTTTTTATAAATACACAATTGTGTATAACTATTCTGTGTATATTTTTCTTGTATCGTTTTAAATTTACCACTTATCTCAGACACAAAATTTTCTTTATTCTAAGGAGGAGAAGGTCCTTCCCTAAAGGTTTGAAACCGCTAATTGTAAGCTATCGTTGATATACAGGATGTTCAGCCACCCCTGAGAAAAATTTTAATGGGAGATTCTAGAAGCCAAAATAAGACGAAAATCAAGGATACTAATTTGTTGATTGAGGCTTCGTTAAAAAGTTATTAACATTTAAATATTCGCCTGTAAAACGGCAATCTACGCGCAGCTGTGTACACGCAGTAGATCGCGATAGCTCTGTCCCCTAGTGATTCTCGCTTAACACATTGAGCGCCGGCACCAATAGCATGTAAAATTTTTGTATATTTTATAATGTTACCATTGAACTCAATATATAATTTAAATGCATTAAACATTGCGTAATTTAAAAGAAACAATACTGTTCCTCATTATCGTGGGGACAGCACTTAAGCGATAGACTCAAAAACCCGCGTTTTTGCGAGGCCGGCGCTCAAGCGATAGACTCGGAATCCTGCGTTTTCGCGGGGCCGGCGCTCAATGTGTTAACATAAGAAACTCTACTTACCGACGTATTGAGAACTTTATATTTTTGTGCCGACTTATGAAGACGCAAACGCGTTACGTTGAATGACATTTCCAATACACAATGTTATACAGAAAAATCATCCACACGCGAGCATTCACGCACCACGATTGCCCACAGTGTCCACAAATGTCTACAAATAATCATTTCAGGCACGAACCACTATGCAATTAAATATACACGCACTGCGATTATGTTATTCGCAAGTGTCTATGTGTACGCGCACCGCAATTGTCCAACCCGCGAGAACTGTAATCTTACGATAAACAAAATCTTCGCATCTATTTGCTTTTACATCGGACAGTATAGTACGTGGTTCAGTGAAACAAATGTCGATCGGGCTCAAGATCCTTATGCCAAAGATGTTCAATATGCAGCGCATGACATGTTTTAACTAAACACGAAACTATTAATTTGCTATTTTCAAATACATAACTGAATTAAATAATAAAATAAAAAGTAATTATTGAGATTAGGTTCCTCCTCACCGATTTTGATGAAATTTAAATATGCTGTAGAAGTCAGCATTTTGAACAACTTTTTCCTATACATATAACCGCCGCTCGGCCTTAGTTTTCAAGATATTTTCGAAAAACTATCGGAACTAATGCATTGAATTCTGTCTGTCGTGTTCACCCGTGTTACCTCTTACGTTTTGCAGGCAGCAGCACATCGACGGATACCGATACATATACACATTATAACGGGTGGGCTTAAAAATCAAATTTAACTAATTTTAGTGTTTTTGAATCTAAGTTTATATCTGGTCACCTAACGGCGACCAGAATATTATCTTAGACCCTAATCTAACCTAATTCATTGATTAGGAATATTAGATTAGATTAGGTTAGGTTAGGCTATAATTTATTTCCGGCTGCCGTGAGGCAGCCGGCACACGCGAGTCAAAATAAAAAATCGTAAAATAGTGGATAGGCGGCGCGGTGGTCCGATGCTGACGCATACGCCGCCGTGCATGCATAGGTATACGTAGAATTCATTGAAGTAGTAGCAGCAGTTTTTCGAAAATATCTCGAAAACTAAGGCCGAGCGGCGATTATATGTATAGGAGAAAGTTGTTCAAAATGTTAAGTTCTACAACATATTTAAATTTCATCAAAATCGGTGAGGAGAAACCTAATCTCAATAATTACCAAATAAAATTTAGTTCAATTATTTTTCTCATAATAAATTCCAGTCTTGAATCAAATTATTTGCTGATGTGAAATCAGAGTTTATTCGATTAGTGGCCACATTTTATGTACCCCTGCAATCAATGATCGCCAGTTTTTTTAGGGCACTCAGGCAATGCTTCTCTTGGTTCGAAATTCTGAGATTTATGCTGTCTACTGGTACGCAGATGTCAGAATTCCGACCTGGTACTTGGCGAATTTTTGCCCTACCATAATCCTCGCCTTTTTTTTTGACGCGGGGAAATCTTCATGGGCACCTTGAGGCCCCTGTAAAAGGAGGATCCTCGATGTAATGCCGAACTCCTACCGGTTTAAACCCTGTGGTCCTCTGACACTGCGGTAGGGGACCGGGAACTTTAGTGGGACATCACAGAGTCCTTCACCGCGCCATGCCTGTCAAGGTTCATTCTGGAGGGAAGGACATGCATGTCCATTCCCCCCTGATTTCTCTGTCGTGATGCCACCTTCGGTGCTCGAGCCCCTTGCATCCACCGACGTGGTGGCCGGAGAATAAAGTTAAGGGAAGGGCGCGACGAAGGAAAAGAGAAGAGGTAAAAGTAGAATCACCAGGACCAACAAGTCCAAACGGTATGCTGTTACATCTCTTAACAAAATCAGCTATTAATCTCGTTACAGTGTTCGACGTCAACGCAAATAAATGTCAAAATTTCATTTATCGTCAAATTCCTTTTCATATTTTTAAATTTAAGCCTATTTGAAAATTTAATGACGGTTCGATTTGTATTTATTTACTCGAAAAATGTAAAACTGAACCTCGTGGACGGAACAATCGCAGAACGCGTACATATGGACATGAACATAATCACAGTGCGTGTTTATGTAATTTCATAGTACTTCATGCCTGAAAGAATTATTTGTGGACAATTGTGGTGCGTGATTGGTCGCGTGTGGGTGATTTTTGTGTATAACATTGCGTATTGGAACTAACATTCACCCCCTCTCTGTGAAAATTTCGTCGGACGAGTTCTGATACGCCCTTCTAGATTTTCATAAGACAGGTTGAATCTCGTTCAACGTAACGTGTTCGCATTTCCATGAGTTAACACAAAAATGTAAGTCTGTTAATACGTCGGTAAGTAGAGTAACTCATGCTTAAATTTTTGATATACAGGGTGGGGCAGTAACTATTAGCACCTCAGATATCTTGGAAACTATAAGTTTTACAGAAATGTTTGCTAAAGTAAATTGCACAGTACGAAGGGCGCTATTGGGTGGCGATAATAGTTTTTTTCCAGGTGGAGGTACTTCGGACATTTGAAGGTCACATCCATTTTTTTAAATGGATCGGTATGTTTTTGCTTCCGTATCACGATAGTGGATCTTAAAACGAGTTCAACGACCTATTACACAAGGTCATTGAAGATCATAAAAAGTAGAGAAAGGCGATAATACCTACGGTTTTGGTAGTAAATGAAATATACGTATTGTCAACAGTAGAGGAATGCGTAATGCTTACCGTTTACTTCACTGAGAATAAACACTGCTTGAAGGACACTTTAATAGTTTGCAGAGTAAGATAAACATCATAAGATTAGTATCGATAAATCGGTCAATCCGGCACGATGTATCCGTTTGAAGAGCAGGTTGATATGCTTCTTATTTATGGCGAATGCCAACAAAATTCCGTAAGGACGAAAAACTTGTATGCTGAACGATATCCACATCGGTCTCAGCCTTCGCGTCAAACATTTAAAAATGTGTATGATAAACTTAGGCAAACTGGTAGTTTAAGTGTTCGTAAAAGTGAACGCCAGAAACGAGTAATTAACGAAGAAATGGAAATCGGTGTGCTCGCTAGTGTGTCTAGAAATTCTCATATTAGTTTGCGACAAATTGAACGCAAATCTGGCATTAGTAGAAGGAGCGTACTTCGCATTTTGCACCGTCACAAATTTCATCCGTATCACGTTAGTCTTCACCAAGAATTGCATGGGAACGACTTCATGAATCGCGTTGAGTTTTGTCGATGGGCTATACGTCAGATTCAAAATAATGAGCTTTTTTTTAATACCGTCTTATTTACTGATGAAGCAACATTCACAAATCACGGGAATGTTAATTTGCATAACATGCATTTATGGGCAGCGGAAAATCCACATTGGCTGCGACAGGTTGAACATTAAAAACAATGGTCTGTGAATGTATGGTGCGGTATCATAGGTGATCAAATTATTGGACCTTATTTTATCAATGGAAATTTGAATGGCAACGTCTATGCTAATTTTATTAAGGATACATTGGGTCTTTTGTTAAAAGAGTTACCTTTATTTACACGACAAACCATGTGGTATCAACATGACGGATGCCCAGCACATTATTCATCGATTGCGCGAAGGGAACTCGATGAAAAATTTCGAAATCGTTGGATTGGACGCGGCGGTCTAATATCGTGGCCAGCTCGTTCACCAGACATAACACCTTTAGATTTCTTTCTGTGGGGAACACTGAAAGAGAAAGTGTACAAAGATGTACCAACTACATCTCACGATATGCAACAGCGAATTATTGCAGCCTGTGCATCAATAAGTTCTGACGCTGTAAGACTTGCAAGTCAATCAATCGTAAAAAGAATCCAACGGTGCATTGACAGTGATGGTCATCATTTCGAACACCTACTATAAACATGTTTCATTTACTACCAAAACCGTAAGTATTATCGCCTTTCTCTACTTTCTATGACCTTCAATGACCTTGTGTAATAGGTCGTTGAACTCGTTTTAAGATCCTCTATCGTGATACGGAAGCAAAAACATACCGATCCATTTAAAAAAATGGATGTGACCTTGAAATGTCCGAAGTACCTCCACCTGCAAAAAAACTATTGTCGCCACCCAATAGCGCCCTACGTACTGTGCAATTACTTTAGCCAACATTTCTGTGAAACTTATAGTTTCCAAGATATCTGAGGTGCTAATAGTTACTGCCCCACCCTGTATAGATGTAGAACACCCTACATAAAGTTTCATACAAGAAGGATATTAGAAGAAAAGTTAAATTAAAAATCGGAAAATTATATTTTCACACTAATCTCTGTACACTTCGTAAATATTTATTCATTAATACGTTCTTGGAAATTATAAATAAACAGTAGTACGTATGTAAAAAATAATTAAATATTTTCGTTTTTTGCAGCGAAGAAGAACCGACAAAACAGAATTGGGAAAGGTATTACTGGGATGCTATAAAACGTACATTTGGATTTGGTTATTTTATGTAATCTATGTATATTGTAAACGTCACTTGCTTATTGATAAGTAGAAAAATAATTAAAATGTGTATTATCGTAAGCCGTCTCGCAAATCCTTGACGAATTAACTGCATAATAATCAGCCTGGTACAAATTGTTTTTTCTCCTGATGTTAATTGCTACAATGAATTCTTTTACCCTACTCTTCCTGCTCTATTTCGTACACTGCATCGCGTAAGTAAAAGGACGGGTTATAGCTTAAACCTAAATGAAACATCGTTTGTATTAATAGTTGTATATGTGAAATAAAACATGTCAGATATTTAAATGCTGATCCTTTATTATCTGCTTTTAAAATCATTGATTATTTTTGTATCGTTCATATTAGAATACTTGTAACACGGTATTATATTGTAGCGCCGGAGCGAGGCGTTTCTCAATAAACTCATAATAACACGAAATATAACGTAACACAAACTTATAACACAAACTAGGAACTTTATTAATATTGCTTTGCACACGTCTATACTATACGAGATCTGTCGTAGTTCTCCTCTTTCAAATCGTTGCCGGTTCCTCAGCAACCGGAAGACACATTTTTCATTCGTACAGTGTGATTCACTTGCTAGTGTACTCAAAGATCAAGCCACCGCCTATAGATCACAGCAGAAATCCTGTGTCGTAGCCGTCGGGTTATCGGGTAAGTATAAAATGTCCTGTCGTGATGTTTAGGCAGCGATACAGTCTTTAAATACACTAGCGAGCGAATCACGTTGTAGTACTATTATTTTTAATAATATAATGAGACGAAACATGGGGACGCCATCGAAATTTTTCGAAGCTGGTTGCCCAACAGAAAATCAAAATTACGCCCGATCAATACTTTGCTCGGTAGCAATTGTAGGTTCTCGAAGTTTTTCCGCCCGAAAAGAAACAGGAATCGCGCCAAATTGATAATCATGCCGCTAGGCAGTAATCGAAGCTTCTCAAAGTTTCGCGAAACTGGAAATAAGCATCCAAGCGTGTATTGAAGGCCAGCTGCAGTTAGCAACGACATTCAATTTTCGAACATTCACACTGCATCTATGAGAAAGGACGAGGTAAGACACGGCCGCTCATAAGATAAGAGAGTACGAAGCTATCGAACGCCGAGCAGCTCAGGAGAAGACAAGGGTTACGCGTGGTCGTCTTTCTGAAGTCGTTAAAATAAATCGACCGCTCGCCGAGAGAAGAAAATAAGGATAGCTTTCTAGCTGCCTGAAGAATTCCCGTACGGAATCGCCTGGTTTCCCCGATTTGATAAGAGAGGACTTATGGTAATGAGTTTATTCGAGAGAGTACGGTTGAAATAAACTGAACGCCTGAATATTAAAGTCTTGAATCCGCATTTGTGTCAGTTGATTCGTTATTTGTTAGTTTTTTAAGGGTATTTTGTACAGATTTCTTCCAGTATTTTTGGATTTGACTTGGGTGTTACGAAAAAACACGAACCACTTACATTTCCGCCATTCTTACAAGTGTCTGTTTATTTGCAGAGCAGGATACATATCATGACTACTGCCAATATTACGTGAGAAATTTTGTTGGTACACAACTCATAACTCATTATTTCCAGCATAACGCATGATCTGCGTATATTTCCGCCCATTGCAACCACCGCTAACAACCAATTAGTCAAAATTGTATACACATCTCCAAGACACTTTTAGCCAATAGAAACGAAATCGAACCTATGTAAACCGCGAACACTCTCGAAAAACACACATTTTTCCTCGAGTGAAATGTACCATCGCGTTGGGTACCGGCCAGGTAGCCGCGTGCATTTTCTTTTAATTCTGAAGGGTTTGTAAGGCCCTCTAACCGTCGCGGTTCGCGGGTTTCTTGGCCGTCGTTCGTCAAATTAATTTTGGACGTCTGATTTGAAATGTTGAAAGCTGGTTTCCATAACGATTGCTATAAATTCACGATACGATAGAACCTTAAAAACTTGAAATTTACGAGACAATGTTCGAAACACGATTAATTCACGAAGCGTTGAACTTTTGCGATTTCTAGAAACGATTACTTCGGTGTTCGCAAGACGAGTAATTCACGGAACGATTGAACTTTGCGATTTTTTAAGATACGGTTTCTTCGAGTAATACGCAAGGAATGTTCGAAGTTTCCGGAGCTCGTTTCCTCCTCAGTTCGAACCCCCTTCGAGACGCGATTTTGGGGGTTTGTCAACCGATTCGCGTTGACTTTGTTGGTTCATCGATTTGGGGAAGGAGGATCGATTTGCCCCGTTGGGCAGGAAACTCGTCCCTCACACCCGATAGGTGGTGGAGGAAAAGTCCCCGGTCACTCTGGACGAGGATGACCGAGGTTTCTTTTCCAAATCGAAAGCCCCGTTAATTTTGCCGAGGAAAAAACAGGACTCCAGATTAAGACGTCGAATGGCTGTACCTACGTGAGTTGCAGCTTTTTTATGGCTATATTGTTCCACAAGTTGGTGATGGTCGTTGTAGAGGACCATGCCATCCGCGGAACAATATAGCCCTTCGTTGGTCAACACGGACTTAGCACTTTCGTTTCATTAAAGCGCTCGAACGATTTACGACGAAATTTGCCAGATGCGGAATATTCGACAAAGTCATGCACAAGTAAAAAAAATACTTTTTCGACAAAGTCACGTATCCGCATCTGACAACTTAAAGGAACGGAAAACCCGAGTTGACCGAACGAAACATCGAGTCAACAGATAAGTAACTTTGCACATCACATATTCGTGCAAATAAAATAACACACAGCAAACCGCGTGTCTGATTCACATCATACCTCTAGACGAAACTTGCTGCGCCGACATTAACTTGCCGAACTAGCATCCAGGATCCGCAAGTTCGTGAAACTTACAATTTCTAAAAGATGAATTCGCGACAATATCCGGAATAAACTCCGTTCCAGCAGCTTCCCCTATACACCATATAGGGACGCGCCACATAGGAGTTGACATTCCCTTTTTTTTTCTTTTTTTTTTGTACGTGAGGAAGAAATCCTCATGGACACACCCGGGCCCGCCCAGAAGGAGGCCTGGTGGGTAGTGCCGGACTCTTACCGACTAAAACCCCACGGTGACCATCCTCAGGCGTCTGGCGGGGACCGGGAACTCTGACGAGGCATCACAGAGTCCCCTGCCACGCCTTTCCAGGCCCCTCCCAGTGGGCGGTACTCCTCCCATCGCATTCCCACTCAACCGCAGACGCCTGGTCACCAGCGCCCGCCGACCTATGCCGCAGTCCACTCACATACATATTCACACACATTCAACACGTTCATACCGGTGTTTGGGGTGCGGGAGCTTGTGTTCCGACTTCCGGGATGCCATGCGAGGATGCGGTTACCAGCCTTCTCAAGCTGATGACTTCATCCCCGCATCCCACCCCAACGGTTGCCCCTATCCGCCACCTGGAAACGTGTCACGTAGGGGTTCACTTTCCTGCCGCCTGGGCAACCAAGTGGGTGCGTGGAGGAATTCACCTTCCCTGCCGCCTGGACAATCAAACGAGTGCGTGGTGCCATTATTGACTTAGTCGATTACAACTATAATACAATGTCATTGCGTGACGAAGGGCGTGAACGAAACGTATCAAGACAGAATAAGAGATAGAATCACATTGGATAATATTGGCGTAGGCATAAGCTTAAAATATTGACCATGAATAGAACAAAAATGTATATCCAGGACTCTATACGAGACATTATATATTATGTAAAGTATGCCACTGGTACATATACCCTAATTATTTCGCAATAACATTGCTAATAACCCATCACTGACCTCAATGTCTTGGGCAACCTGGTAAATATTTAATTCTCAATTAACCCTTCGCGAGTAAGACCGTTTTGCACGACATTATTTTAAAATATTTGTAGTTTTCATTTTCAATACGATTTAAGTAAGTATGTAATGTATAAGATTTTTTCTTTTCTAAAGAAGATAAAGTTTATTTGATCTGTTTATATAAAATGTAATTCTTCCTAAAATTGATGTGAAACATTTAAAACATTTTTATAAGTAACGCATATATATCTGAAAAACTAAAAAACAACAAGAGGTGTAATTATTATTATCCATAGACTAATTATGATCAAAGTCTAACTGGACCTTAAGATGAGAACATAAAACTTAAATGTAAAGTTTCATTGAAATTCATTCAGCTGTTTAGACACGATCAAAAAATTTTTTTTTTTTTAATAGTCATAATATGATCAGGAGATCTTAAAACTTGTATTTCCACTGTAACGTCCGCGTAGCGTACATTTCCCCCGGACTGGCCCCTTGACCCTATATTGCGTATAGTTAGTTACCGGAGTTATGCTATCGTGTGAATGTAGGTTTAATACGTATAGCGTCATGACGGAAATTGATTGGAACTGGGTTAATCACCATCTAGTGCGTGATTTAAGCTGCCACGCACCCGTTTGGTTGTCCAGGTGGCAGGGGAGGTGAACCCTTACGTGGCGCGTCCCCAGGTGGCGGATAGGGACAGCCGCTGGGATGGGATGCGGGGATGAGGTCATCAACCTAAGAAGGCTGGTGGCCACATCCTCGCATGGCATCCCGGCGGTCGAAGCGAAAGCTCCCGCGGACCAAACACCGGTATGAATGCTTTGCGTGTGTGAATGTGTGTGTGAGTGGCCTGGAGCATGGGATATTTACCGCGGATTTTACCTAAGGCTGCAAGTTGGCCAGTTGTCTGCGGATGAGTCATGCGGCCAACGTGACCACCTGGCTGGCGCGCGGCGACTTAGTCTCATGTCACAGGGCCGCGGGCGCTGGTGACTAGGCGCCTGCGGTTGAGTGGGAATGCGGTGGGAGGAGTGCCTCCCACCGGGAGGGGCCTGAAGAGGCACGACGCGGCGGGGGACTCTGTGATGTCTCATTAGAGTTCCCGGTCCCTCGTCAGGCGTCTGAGGATGTTCACCGTGGGGTTTTAGCCGGTAAGAGTCCGGCACTACCCGCCAGTCCACCCTTCGGGTGGACCCGCAGGTGTCCATGAGGATTTCCCCAAGTACAAAAAAAAAAAGTGCGCGATTCAAACGACCCAATGTATTATAATGTATATTACTATTGTATGAAATTCAACACGGGCAAATCAAGCCGGGAAAAGCCGAGGGTTGTAAACTTTATTAACGGCCACGTTCAGGATCGGTGGGTTTACGATATAGACGTGACTTCTCTGCTATTTTTGAGGATTAAAATTTCGAAACTTTTTTATTTAACAAACTACATTGCAGCCATTAAAGGAAACTCCAAACTTCACTTAGGACTTGGAATCTTTGGAGCTCTTCCCCGCCTCAATAGCGATTGCTGTATCGTAAACCCGTGCTTATATACAGCTGCGGAACACCGGGGTCTTGGAGAACCGACGACGGCTTTCCCCAAATTGTTATTAAAAATGCAGCGTTTTCGCTCACTCTTGCGTAGCCTACCTAGATGCTAGACAGCAGAGCAAAATGTTAGGAACCGCCCTACCAAGGTGACAACGTTGAGAATTGGCTTGACCAAATCAACCCTCCTGTGAGCAACGTTGGTCACTGTCACCTTGGTAGAAGTAATCGAAGTTTGCTTATTGTAAAAATCAGAATTTAAACTTCAGATCAATTCTCGAAAGAGTAGATCAAAAATCGAAAATACGGACAAGTTTGTTAATTTATCGAGTCGACTCCGAATAAACTAAATTGTTAAAGTTACACCGAAAATTTTCCGAATTCTTTATTTTGCGCGCCTCGTCGAGCAGAACAGTCAGCGCTTCACGGGCACCAACCCACCTCCTCATCCCCCTAGACCGCCAATCGGGACGTAACACCAGATAATAAATAACTAGATTGTGGAAACCGCTCGCAACATCACTAAATATTATATTCAAGCTTGTTCATGTATTAACCATTATGTTCATCAATTAGTAATCATTATATTCAATCACTTGTGGTCAAGTTTAAGGGATGGCTGAATCAGGGCAAGGAAACGGAGATACCAGTTCAATAAATAATACAGTCTATATTCTATATACTACACAGTTATAATCATACGAGTCTCTTCTGGCTTACGTATCACTTATGGCCCCGACTGCCTGTCACGGCCTGTTACTTATTTGGTTTTCGGAGGATAGGCGGTTCTTTTTTTCGCCAATCATGTTCCCCCGAAAACACCCACCTCCGACGTCCCTCCTCGTGCAAACCAGGTGACAATTTTGCACCCTGGACGTCGGCTACCTGCACTCCCTTCGGCGACCAGGTTTATGATGCGACCATCGCTATTGTGCGCTCTCGCTGATCGAGCTAGCGTACGCATCATAAACCCTGTCCCTGTCCGAAGCATTCTAATTGCCTACACACTAAATATTAAATTTAGTCTTATTCATGTATTAATCATGTTGTTCGTTATTAATTATTATTTTGGTTATTTTATAGAACCATAACTCAATTATTTGATTAACCAACAATAACATTTATTTTATAATAATGTGTATACAAAGGCACGAGCCACAGGTGGGGAGTGCTAGGCGCTATACTATGTCCATCCCTTGACTGTTTACTGAGTGACTCAGCGTCCGGCTGCTTTCCTGCGTCAGAGATGCCAGATTCAGCACCCGGTGCCCTACTCCATATACCAGATCACGCGTACGTGAGCTCGTAGAGTTTCGGAAAGTCGACAAAGGCAAACTGACACATGCCCTCTTTCTCGATTATTCCGAAGCTGCCCAAAGTAATTTCGGACCGCCTCGTGGGAGTCGAGAGAGAAAGACTCACATTTGCCTTCTCGCTCTTAACAACTGAAATTCGACCTCCCGTCTACGGCATACGATTCGGAATCTCGACTGCCCAGGTATTTTTACTTGCCTTTCCTAGAGTTCATTACTGAACTCTGCAAATTACTCCTGGTTTCTATTTGCCTCTGATGACCTCTGATGACCAGTGCTGACAAAAGTACAGAACTCCCGACAACTTTTGACACCATACAGCGACTGTTACTAACTGCTCCTGATTACTGCTTGCCTCTGCTGGACTCTGCTGACCATCGCTTATATTTCTGACAACCTATAAAGATTACTACTGACTTCTGCTAACCTCTGTTGGTCTTTGCTGATCTCTGTCAGCATGTGCTTGTCTCTGCTGAACTTCCCTGGCCTCTGCCGAACGCTATTGACCACTGCAGGTATTTCTGATAATGTATAACGATTAATACTTACTACTGCATGCCCCTACAAGTCTCTGCTTGCCTTTGCAGGTTTCTGCTTGCCTGTGCGTGCCTTTCTGGCATCTCTGTCCTGCGCACGCCAGCCTTCCAGAATGTTCTGCCGAAACATTCTAGAATGCGCTCCCGAATGTTTTTAGGTTATGTCACACACTCCCCCCCTAGTGACAACGATAGAGAAAATAACATATACAAAACAAATTAAAAATAATAAAAATTGGTCATCTTTCTTGCAAACTTGACTCTGTGACCGGCTTTAATAGTCACCATTGGTGTAGAGTCTTCGTCGGTTGGTGACACAGTTCTTTGAGGAGTACTGAATGGCGTTGTTTCGGTCTTCATATTTGCGCTAGCTGACGACGAAGTAGCACCTGTAACTTGATCATTTGACATCACAAAAGCAGGTTTCAGGCGATCAATTGAGATACGTTTCGTTTTACCATCTACCTCGAGGTCATAATACTTGTTAGCTTTCTTAACAATTTTAAAAGGGCCAGAATAGTTTGGAGATAGACTGCCTTAAATAGAACTATTTAGTATCAGTGCGTAAGATAAGAATCGGAGACTATTTGAAACGAAAAAATTTGATTTGTTGTGGCTAGAAGTAGGTGTTGGTTTAAAAGATCTAATTACCGAATGGAGTTTTTGCAAGAATTTATTCTGCAGTATTTTAGCAGAGGGTGCTACTATTTCCCCGGGTAGGTGAATACTAGTCCCGTACACTAATTCAGCAGAAGAGCATTTTAAATCTTCCTTAATAGCTGTTCTTATCCCCAAAAGAACAATAGGAAGAGAATCGATCCATGATCTATTATCCAATAAATGCGCCTTCAAGCCGGATTTAATCGTCCGATGTTGACGATCGATTAACCCGTTAGTTTAAGGGTGATAAGCAGTCGTCCTCTTCAGTTGAAATCCGAAATACTTGACTGATTCATGAAACAGACTACTTTCAAATTGCCTACCTTGGTCGGTGGTTATCACTAACGGTATTCCGAAACAGGTGTTTTAGCTACGGTTTATGTGGTTTGATCTTGTTTAGGACAGGCTTCAATCCACCGCGTGTCGTAAGCAGATAACAGTTCCCTTGGCAAGGAGGTAAAGGACCAACGATGTCAAGATTTAGATGTTTAAATCGCTCATTTGGAACGTCGAATTCGGCTAAAGGAGCTCGTGTGTGTCAAGATATCTTTGATCTTTGGCAATGAACACAAGACTGTGCCCACTCCTTGCATCTAGCCTTCATATTGGGCCAAATGAAACGATCGGTGATGAGTTTCGTTGTTGCACGTACTCCTGGATGCGCAAAATTGTGTACGGATTGAAAAATTTGTAATTTGAACTTTTCGAGTACGTAAGGTCTGATCTTGTTTGTTGAAATGTCGCAGTAAAGTTCAGTAGAACAATTTGGGACTAAAAGTTTAGACATTTTTACTCTAGGTCTTTCAACAAGAATTGCAAGATCGGCATCATTTTGATTTTTTGCAAGGGTTTCATAATCGACTGGTGATGGAGCTTCGATAGTATTAATTCTAGATAAGGCATCAGCTACGACATTATCAGATCCATTAATATACTGAATGTTGGTAGTAAATTCAGCTATATGTATAAATTGTTTCTTTATTACATACTATGTCTAAAGCGGTATTTTATAATGTCCCCATGGTAGCGTCTCGGTCGAATATGGTACAATATATCTTTTATCATCGTGCGGACTGATATCGTGTACACTTCATGCAACATGGATCTTATACACGATTGGTGGTAAATCTTTTCAACCTCACCCATCAAACATTGCACATGTGGCGCTGCTTCGCTGCGGCGTGGGGCTGCTCGTGAGAATTCGTAGGAGGACGGAAAAGGAAAGGAGGGGGCGCGTTTCGTCCGGGCCTGCTAGTGGACTGATCAGTAAGGCTTTCTAGCAGGCCCTGCCTTAGACGACTGGGATATTGGGAAGTCATTCGAGGAGTGTATATACAGGGTGTCCCGTAAATGGTGTAAGAGCCGGAAATGTGGGGTAGCTGAGACGATTCTGAACAACAATTTCCTTTGCAAAAATGTCGGATGGAGCTTCGTTTTTGAATTATTAACGAAAAACACTGACGAATCACGGCGCTTGCCTGCCGCGCGCTCAGGGCCGTCCGAACTAAGAGAGCCACCGTGTCGGGTAGGTAGCAAGATGTGCATCGGAGATACGTCGAGGAACGAATACAAATAATTAAAAATACTACCACTGCAACTGTTACCTCTGCGGATTGGATAAATCAGCCAGCTAAATCGAATTTATTAATTATTTGTATTCGCTGTTTCCAAGGAAGAAGGAATAAAATGTGGGAAGATGCTCTCGGAATTTTTAGGAAATTAATTCTTCGCACCTGAATGACGCTTCTCGCCAGAGTGTGTTAAAATTAAAATAAGAATTATTTTCAGAAAATTAAAATAAATACGGTAAGAACCATTTGTAATCGTTTGTTATTAAAAACTGTACTGGAAAAGCAGGCTGGATTTGTACGTACCGAAACATTCTTCGCATGCAAGGGATTAATAGAGAATTAATTGAAATTCGACTTACCCATTTACTAGCAAGTTGCTCTGCTGCGCTGACAATAAGGCCCGGTTAGTGCACTCCTGTCGATCACGGAAAGGTCGAAGACCCCAATAAAAATCAGCTGATGGGACGGCCCGGTCACTGCACCCGCTTCTTACCCCGAAAATGTAAAAGTGAAAAGTGCTAGTGACCGTGCTGTGAAGTGTTTTCGGGGTAAGAAGCGAGTGCAGTGACCGGGCCGTCCCATCAGCTGATTTTTATTGGGGTCTTCGACCTTTCCATGATTGACAGGGGTGCACTAACCGGCCCTATTGCAACTTGCAAGTAAATGGGTAAGGCGAATTTCAATTAATTCTCTATTAATCCCTTGCATGCGAAGAATGTTTCGGTACGCACAAATCCAGCCTGCTTTTCCAGTACAGTTTTTAATAACAAACGATTACAAATGGTTCTTACCGTATTTATTTTAATTTTCTGAAAATAATTCTTATTTTAATTTTAACACACTCTGGCGAGAAGCGTCATTCAGGTGCGAAGAATTAATTTCCTAAAAATTCCGAGAGCATCTTCCCACATTTTATTCCTTCTTCCTTGGAAACAGCGAATACAAATAATTAATAAATTCGATTTAGCTGGCTGATTTATCCAATCCGCAGAGGTAACAGTTGCAGTGGTAGTATTTTTAATTATTTGTATTCGTTCCTCGACGTATCTCCGATGCACATCTTGCTACCTACCCGACACGGTGGCTCTCTTAGTTCGGACGGCCCTGAGCGCGCGGCAGGCAAGCGCCGTGATTCGTCAGTGTTTTTCGTTAATAATTCAAAAACGAAGCTCCATCCGACATTTTTGCAAAGGAAATTGTTGTTCAGAATCGTTTCAGCTACCCCACATTTCCGGCTCTTACACTATTTACGGGACACCCTGTATAGCAACTGAGAGGTCGGTCGAGCGTTTGTGAGAGCGCGACCCCTCTGGTGGCGAGCATGGGAGGCGACGCCACACACATAATCATCAATTGTTGTAGTTCGCGCTGACATTACTCTTGATACTTTTCACCTTTTTCGTATCTTTCTTGCCATCGACTTGCAAGGCGTACATCTTTGCTCTCAGTCCGACAAATTCGGTCATAATCGCACCATTATTTTCATTTTTCATTGAACCTGATACCTTCTTATTAGCAAATGAAATACCATATCGATTATCTGTGGGATAATCGTTCGTGTCAAAGCGGGCAATATCACGTATCATAAGTTTATAAATATTGTCACACTCGATGTGGTAAATTAGACTGTCTGTATCGGTGTACATAATTTTACATTTATTGCTATGTGTAAGACGTATATTTGAAAAATGATGATACACGGAAATCCGTAGGGTTGTTGTAGGTCTTTTCCAACGCGATGGTTAGTCAAGACTGACTTTCCCTTGTTCCAAAAAGGTCCCCTTGGGGGGGGGGGGGGGGGAATGTCCTCAAGGACCCTCCGTTTATGGCCCTGCGTCGTCGAAGTCCTCGGGCCCGGCGCACATGGCCCACCATGACCTAAGCAAGGTATATCTAGTATGCACATACCTACGTAGATTGGTTTGTTAAATTTTACGGGCAGTTTACGCAGTTTGATTGCAACTAAGTTTTCCGAAAATACGCTGCGACTGTGGAAATTTGGTTTAGCGATCAGTGCCTCCGCACCGTATCTCCCTTCCCATTTTGTTACTAATTTTACATCTACATAATTGCGCACATTCTCCATAGTTTTACCAAACACTGCATTGTTCATTAACTTGTATAAATTTTTCTCAAAATCATTTGTAGCAAGAGTTCTAAACTTTGTATTTAGTTCGATGTAATCGCAAAGCCATGGAGATTGTGAAAACTGTAATACGTGGTGAACTTCAGTTACGCGAAGGCCGTTACGAATATATTGCCGCAGATTGTGGTAATGTATTACGTAATGCTTCTTATTGTATAGAGTCGCGAGGAGCTTTTCTTGGCACTTGTCAGGCGGTTTATCACGCCTTGGACAGAACGGTAAATCTGTGTGCGCTTCATGCAGATGTTGTGGATACTCCAGGTCGACTTCCAAAATATACCCCGTCGATGAGTCTAACGCTATGGCCAATACATCTATATCTTTGTTGTTAGCCCACTGAAAATTGGCGTATGGTAATGGTTGACACATTGCCCAGCCGTACAAATTATTTACATTGAAATACATTAAATATGACGATGGTTGCAATGGATCGTACGACTGCATGTACATACTTGTTGGCTCGTGTGCGTCTGTTGGAACATTGACTTAAACCACCGCGTATACCAGGTTCAATGAATAGGACCATGTCGATATCGGTAAGAACTTCGAAATTGATACGTATATGCTTCAGCATGGCATCCCACGTAAAACCTGGCAGAGTATAATAGTACGCGGGATCGAGTCCGTTACTTGTGATGTAACTATTGCGAAAATTTTCAAAAATATCAGCCAACAGCAAGACATCCGTCTTTAGATACAAATCGCTAAACTCACTGAGCGTTTGAATGGAGAACCGTGTCCACACGTTCACGGCGTGCGCGTAGTCATTTTCGGATACTGTATCACCAGTCAAGGAACTGTAAAATGAATTACGCGATGGCAAACATGATTGGTCCAACTTTTCGACACAGTCAATGCACTCGTACGGAAACACACCTTTCCGTGTCAATAAATCAAAATCTTCCGCAGATAATTTTTGAAACTCAGCCCATGTAATTTGAAGTTTATCTTTACTAAGAAAAGATACCAATTTCTCGAGACCTGTATTTAGAAATTTAAACTAATCAATGAATTGCAATTTTATGCTCTTGCGCGAGTTCGATTCTTCATCCATGTTTTCAATGTATTTTGTAAATGAAATGTACTTTTCTTTTATTATCAACAATACAGTGACGTCACCCTCGAATGTTGTGGCTATCTCCTTGATAATAAAATGTGAATCATAACAAGATATATTATGGAAGACCACGGGAATGGCAAACGCGTCTTTATAATTTAGATTGTCATTTAAATGCGCGGGACCTCTGTACCGACCGGTCAAATGACAATGATCGTGTACCCGCTTGTTATCTTGCGCAAACGGTGTTTCGCATATATGAGAGTGTATTGCAGTATTAAAATTTTGCAATTGTTCAGTTAATAAATTTTCCATGGGTACATTGGTCGATAAAATGGACTTTACACGATGTGGCAAATCTTGGAGTTTTCTCACAAACCATGACACGCAATCAGGATCGAGACGACATGGAAACGTAGATAACGAGTCGTCGTACGAGCACCGCACATAGTATCCCACACTAAATACTCGATGATGCTGGTATGTGTATCTTGACGCTTGTTAATCAAAATCTTTTCTCCAGGATGCATTCCAGATCGACATACACGATAAACGGAACATGCTCTTTCCTGCTGTAGTTGCTGAAGCTGAGCCACTTGCTGTCATCATTTGGTAATATGATTGCGCAATTATTCATCTTCTCACAATCCACGGTGTGAGCTCCCGGCTTCTCATTGGAACTAAAGTAGTACAAGCATCTGCAGTAAGTGTAAGACAAACAATACTAAAAATACAATAAAGACGTTGCTAAGCTGCGGAGCTGAGCACGATGCGTCGCTGTTAATTGTTCGATAGCAAGTGTGTTTCCTGGTCTCGCCCAAATCGCCATGCAGCCCTCTTGACGAAGGCCTTTTAAGGGCCTTTGGGGGTGGTTTATGGCGGGACCTGGCGTTCGTCGCTGGGGTCCGCTTGCCTGCGCGACGCCTTGCCCGTTGTCATGCCTCATGTGTACAGGAAAGTGTCGGAATTTCCAACACTCGGCCAGCCTGCAATTCCGCTTGTCCTCATGCGGCCTCCCTTCACGTTCCGGTCGTCGTCTAAGCCGCTTTCTGTAACAAGAGAATCAAAAACCTGGCCTGAGTATCTAGCCAATATATCGTGGTTGGCCCAAAGTTTTCAACGGAGTCCTTTCTCCAAGTGACAAAAGGTTCGTCCTTCGACGATACTCCCCTTTTTCGGAAAGATTCACGGTTATCCGGCGTTTTCTCCTTTTTCCCTTTTTCTGTCGACGGCGTAGATCAACTCCGGTTAACTGCTGACGATTCGAAGCGGTGCCTCGTCGCAAGACATTCGTCGACGTCCTTGAATTTCCGACGACGTTGACTGCTCCGATCCTCCTTGTCGCACAACTGCAACTCTACTCGTGGCCATGTTGGCTCGGTACAACCACGTAATAGTGGCTAGGTCCTCACTATTACGGTGGTATCGAATTCATCGTCATCCGATGACGGCTAGACATCACCATCGGCATGACGGCGCAGTACAGTCAGACAACGGCGGCAACAACATCACCGTTGTCATGACATCGAGTTCGTCATCATCGATAGCCCGATAGTGGCTAGGCATCACTATCGGCGTGATGGCTCAAACGGTCGCACAACAAATTGTGACGACGTCGGGATCCCGTCGGCGGAGCTCGCACATCAGCACCGCTGCACTCAGCTCGGGGACCCTTCGTTGACCTCGTTTCCGCCGGCGACGGCGCCGACCTTCCATGGTCGCGGGCCCATCCCTATCCGAAACCCGTCAACTACCTGAAACATAACTATAAACAGTCTGGCAATGATCATTCAATGGCCGTGACCCAAGGCTTCAGCCATCCGGTTGCAACCACCGTCTTGGCCCGTCTACCTCCCTGCCTTAAATCCTCGACCTTGTATCGGTCGTTCCCGAGTACCCGGTGGATCTTGAAGGGTCCTTTGAATTTTGGGGAAAACTTCCTGCTTTCTCCCGTAACCCGCTCGCTGGTGATCTCCACCATCACCAGGTCCTCCTCTCGATACTGCGTCGCTTCCCGCCGAGCTTTATCGTAGCGCCTTTTCTGCTGTTTCTGGTCTTCCGTGATGTGCCTCGTAATCCTATCCCGCAAATCGCCGAGATCCAATCGTTGCATTTCGGTCTGCACTTCCTGCAGAAGTCGGGCCTCCGCAACCGTCCTTGCGTTGTACCCCATTAGTGCTTCGGTGGGCGTCGCCGCGATACCTTCATTATACGTGGTATTCATGGCGCCCTGCACTTTTTTTTTTTTTTTTTTTTTTTTGTCGTGGGGAAAATCTTCGAAAGACTCCCTCTCACCTCCTTGGGGAGAGGTGGGAGGGGTGTGTGGGATTCCCCGCGCCCGTACAACGACAGGCGCGGGACCTACCCACTAAAAACCCCACGGTGACCCTTCGGCACGCTTTGGGAGGATACCGGGAATCGCTCGAAGCATTCTTCCGGTATCCTCCCCGTGCCCGCGCTTTCGCGCCCATCCCCCGGGGGGACAATCGGTCCCCCCAGTAGACACACTGCCTCATAGCGGCGGGACGGGGCCACTCCATCCCGCCGCTATCCGTCCCGGGGCCGCGTTTAGTGGCGGCTGCGAGCCCCAACTCGCAACCGCCCGCAACCCCGTTTCCACCCCTCGGCGGCCGGGCGTTCATGGCCGCACCAGACCGCCGAGGGTGCCTCCCCTTGCGTCGGACCGATAGGGGGAGGCACTCCTACCCCCAACCGGTCCGACCCGGCGCCGCCTGGCGGGAGGAGGGTCCCCTCAGGAATGGCGCCCTGCACTTGCTTGACGTACTCGTCCCATCTATCCGCTTCTCTGTCGGCCGCGGTCGCGGCTAGCGATGCAACGATCGTTCGATTGTACCTCCCGCACTGTCCGTTGGCGCGTGGCGTAGCAACTGCATTCAAAATGTGGCGGATCCCGTAGGTCGTGCAAAATATTTTAAACGTCCGTGCTGTGAAAGCGGTACCCCTATCGCTGATAATCCGAGCCGGTACTCCGAACAGGTAGATGACACTCAACAGTACTTTTACCGCACGCTTCGCTTTTATGTCCTTCGCGGGTTCGATGATGGTAAATTTCGTGAAGGCGTCCACAATGACCAGCAGGTACTTATTTCTTTTAGCACTCGTCTCGAATGGGCCGACGTGGTCGACATGCAACGTGTGGAAGGGTATCGGGGTCTTTTCAATAGGGTAGAGCTTCCCCTGTTTCTTCCCTGCTGTCTGTTTATAATAGGCGCGACTCAAACACGATCTAATGTACTTCTTTACGAATTGTGCCATTTCCGCGAACCAATAATTCTCGCGGATCCGTCGCAGAGTCTTTTCCAATCCTAGGTGCCCCGCATCGTCGTGGCACAATCGACAAACTTGAAAACGCGCCGCGCGCGGTACAACCTACGCAGTGTGTCTGTTCTCCAAGCGTCGGTAAATCTTACCTCCTTTTAATACGTAATTCGAGAAGTACTGCTTCGTATCAGCATTCCGTACATTCTCTCTAAGTATCTCGCGGAATCGGCCTAACTGCTCATCCTGCAATTGAGCCGACAAAATCTAGTCCGCCTCCGTCACATCCACCGAATAAATTTCCACTCCTGGCACAGGGTTCCTACTGAGGGCGTCGACGTGTTGCATTCTTGCCCCCGTTCGATATTCGACGGCAAAGTTGAAGTCCTGTACCTCCAACCACCATCGTCCGATACGTGGTATCAAGTCTTTCTTGGTGAATATCGTACGGAGCGCGTTGCAATCCGTGACGACCGTGAAATTCAACCCGAGCAGGTATACGCGAAAATGTCGGAGAGCAAGCACCACAGCCATTGTCTCCAACTCGTAAGAGTGGTATTTACTCTGGTCATGGGTCGTTTGCTTACTGAAGTATCCTACTATCTGCCGCTCACCCTATGCTGTAAACTGGAACAGGATAGCATCTAATCCCAATGAGCTGGCGTTGGTATGCAGTTCCGTCTTGAGCGCGCTATTGAAAATCGCGAGAATGGGCCGCGTCGTGAGCGCTTCCTTAATCGCCACGACCACGTCCTCCTGTGACGCTCCCCAGGTCCACGCCGCATTTTTCCGCGTCAATCTTGTCAATGGCGTCACCAGGGTCGCATAGTCCCTGATGAACTTACGGAAATATCCCGCCAAACCGAGAAATTGGCAAACTTCTCGGACGCAGGTTAGTCTTGGCATGACCATCACGGCTTCCACCTTTCTACGTCCTGGTTTAACACCATCCGCGCTTATCTCTCGCCCGAGATAGTCAATCGTCGTCATCAGGAACGAACACTTGTCCAGGTTCAGGGTTAAATGGTGGTCTCGCAATTTGTCCAGCACCAATTTCAGCCGCTGCAGTCCTTCCGAGATGGTGGTCGACGGTATGATAATGTCGTCGATGTACGGGAAGGCTACAGAGTTCCTCAACGGCCCCAGAACTGTGTTGATCAGTCGTTGGAAAACGGCGGGGGCATTCGTGAGCCCGAGCGGCATTCGTAGAAATTCGTAATGCCCATCCGGGGTAATAAAGGCCGTCTTTTCTACTGAGTCGGCGCTCATCGGTACCTGATAGTATCCGGACGCCAAGTCCAGAGCGGTAAAATATTTATTACCCCCTAATCGATCGATCTGGTCCTCTATTAAGGGTAACGGATACCGATCCCTGACAGTTACCGCGTTCAAGCGTCGGTAATCCACGCATAACCAATAATCGCCCGTCTTCTTCTTGACTAGGGTAATCGGGCTCGCGTACGGTGATACAGATTCCCTCACGATATCGTTGTCCATCAGCTCCTCGATAATTTTCCGCGCAATTCCGCGTTTGATCTCTGCCATACGGTACGGGTTGTAACAGACCGGAATATCTGTCGTGCAACGAATCTCCATCTGTACAGCGTTAGTTTTCCCAAGCGTTCGCATCGACGTTGAGACTCGGCCCTCATACCTCCTTACCAAATCTTCGCATGGTCGTCTCCCGTCCTCGTCGACGTCTCCGAAAACGAGTTCTTGCATTCCGTCGATTTCCGTCGCGTCCACGGTATCCCGCTGAATACTTTCGATTCGCGGCAGCTCCCCTATCGTGACGCCGTCTCGATTCTTGATCAGCATCACGTGCGTCTGATCTAAGAAGTCCCGGACGATAATCGCCTCGTAGTGCATCGCTTCTGAGTCGATAACGATGGCTCGCACCTTCGCCGAGGCTTCCATAATTCGAATAATAATGTTAGCGAACGAATCGCTAACGGCCCCCGATCCGGAGAAACCTCGCAATTCCAATTCGCCGTCTTTGATTATCTCGACGTTTAGCCGAATCGCTACCGGTCGTTGGATAAGCGTGCACGAACTTCCCGTGTTCACGAGACACGTGATTTTATGGTCATTGATCGTGGCCGGTAATGAGTACATATTGTTTGGACACACCCGTATCAAGGTCACCCGCTTAACTCGCGCGCAGAACCGCTCCAGATGTCCCCGCTTGTTACATTGTCGACAAATCGTGGCTCCTTTAGGGCACCTGGAGGAGAAGTGGCCGATGTCGCCGCAATTAAAACAGGTAACTGCCTGCCGTGGATTTGCCTCCCCCGTCGCAGGCATCGTCGTCTTTGCTACCGTCGTAGGAGCCGTCGGCTCGGGCTGTCTACCCCCAAGCCCATGGTGGATCATCGCTGGTCGTAACGCCATCGTTTTCTGAGCCGTTGCTCGTGGCATCGTACCCATCTCCTTCATGACGGCGTATAGTTCGTTCGCGTCCTCATCGGTTGGATCGAATCGTCCGCTCGATTGTCTCGTCCCCGATACCGCCGATGATCGCGTCCTCCAAGCTCGCGTCCGGGATGCTCAGTTTCAAGGCCCGCAACTTGGACAGTTTCTCAAAACAATAGTCCCCTAGTTTCTGTCTGGGGCTCGCCATGTAGTTCGCTGCTTCTCTTAGCAATCGCGCGAATGGTAGCGGTCGTACGAAGCGCCGAGTCAACGTGCGTTTTACCGCTTCCCACGACTGGTCGTCCCTCATTTCCTCGTCGTATACACGACGCGCGTGCCCTTTTAATCCGCGGGCAACGGTAATGACCGTATAATTATCATTCCACCGATATCGTCGCGCGAGTCGGTCGACCTGGCGCATCTACTGCTCGATGTCGGCGTCGTCCCGCGACGGATCGAACTTCGGGACCGCGAACTCGTCCCACAACGGTATATGCCGCACGCTTTCCAGATCCTGTTGCAGACGTTTTACTGTGGCCCGCAGATCCTCGGACGACGAACCGTCCCGTCGGCGCGAGCGATCTCGCACGCGGTCACGAGAGCGGCTACGGATTTCTTCCGCCCTTCGACCATGGCTCGATCCGCGGTGTCGGTCTCGTGATTGACTCCTTCTCGACCCGCGTTGTCCATGCCGAGAGCGATCTCGCGAGCGGTCTGGCGAATGGTCTCGCAAAGGATCCCGCGAACGATCCCGCGAATGGTTTTCTACGCGGTCCTTCGCGTAGTCCCGAGAGCGATTCCGCGAGCAATCTCGAGAGCGGTCGCGCACCTTCGCACTCGATTCATCACCCCCTCGATTCTTTGATTGTTCACGTTCGCGCGAACGTCTCCGTGAACAATCTCGCGAACACTGTCGCTTCCCTTTCGATCGGCCCATTGTTTGGTATTTAACCAGACACAAAATCGATCACTTCACTCAGATACGCACTGCCATAATCGCGTGAAAACGTCTAAAATTGTGCGACGCCTGCGCGACGCCTTGCCCGTTGTCATGCCTCATGTTTACGGGAAAGTGTCAGAATTTCCAACATAAGAGACATAATTTTTATCTAATATAAAATATTTAAAAAATGTATTATATACATACCTATCGCAAAAGTATTTTCTGCCATTATGTTTACTCAATTGTGTGCCCACGAGGCGAGATAAGTTCTTGATCCACGCGAATTGTCATACGTCGTTTGCTCCTTCTAAATACAATAAATTGACATGCCTTTCCATCCTCTTATCGGTGACTCGTATCGGTAGCACCTTCTTTTGCTCAATGGTATAGATGGGGAGATTAAGATTTCCGTGGCCCTTTGTTTAGCGGTTAAATTTGTGTCCTTGGGGTCATTTTAAGAAAAAATGTATATGTCACAGGTATCAAATGGGCCTGGTTTAGTCACTAAACTAGATTTCCTGTTTTTTATAAATCTGCAAATATCTCTGTAACTATGCGAAATATGGCAAAATATCAAGAGACCTTTGTAGAAAATTAAATTTTTAACAATTTATGTCTTATGACATTTTGTTATCAGCTGCATAGTTTTCGAATATATTTATATTTTGGTAAAGTTGCAGAACAACTGCCCCCCCCCCCCCCCCCGAAATGATGATCGAGAAACGTAAAGGCTTCGTTCACAACTACTTATACGAGACTCAAGAAATGTCTATCTATTAAAACTCAATTAGCAGTGAATATTATTGACGTATGAGGTTAGGTTTGGTTATATATTTAAATAACGCTTCGTGAAATAATAATGTTGTTTATATAATTTGTTATTATTTCACAAAAGCGGTTGCCGGATACACGTATATGTAAAATCCCGATGCAGTAGAAGTACTTGAACTGTACAAGATACTAGAAATTTTGATTAAATTCCAGTGAATATTTTTCGTGAAAAACGGAATTTTAACATCACTTAAATGTTTTTTTTGTAGGAAATTCAATTTACTAATTACTATAGATTACTAATTACCCCCCGCACTCCCACCCGGCGGACCTCCCACCCCCCTCGCTTACGGTTCTCCCCTCCCCCCACCCCCCTCGCCCGTTGACTCAGAACGCACCTCTCTCACCTACTATTTATATGAAACATTTAAAAGATTTTTTATAAATAACGCCTATGTATCGGGACAACTATAAAACAAGAGGTATAATCATTATTATCCATGGCCTGATTGTAGTCAAAGCCTAACAGGACTTTGAAATGAGAACATGAAACTTAAATGTAAAGTTCCATTTAAATTCATTCAGCCATTTATACTCAATCGTATTAATAATATACACTCGCGTCGGTATTTATGTTGACATTCGTAAATTCTGACGATTTGCATATTTTGTGTTAACTGGTACCTTATATATTTGACCATTGTTGCTATGGTGACCGAACTGTTTACGTATCAAATACCAACAATGCATCAATATAAAGCAGAAGCAGAAGAGTGAACGTTTGTGGAAAATGTGATATGTGGTATGTGTATGGTATGTGTGAATCATGAGTGGTATGAGTGAGCGACGAATGCTTGGAGCCGAATGATTGTTTATGCAAGGGTATCGATGCCGATGCCGTCTATGTTGCGTGTGGCGTCATTCGTTTGGAAGACGCACGTGGCTGGCCCTGGGAAAAAAGGGCAGAGTCGAGCGAACCGTCGAAGAGTCGACACGAGCGAGTTAAGACGTAGCGAGTTATATTTTTTACCACCTTTATTTTATTTCATGTTCAAATAAACTTAACATCTTTTATTCTATTTTAATTTCATTTCCTACAAAAATATTCAGTACTTTGCAGAACTAGTACATTTTTGTGTGGTCGAAAAGTAAGTTGACATATGTACATTTTCATTCTGTAGATAAAATATTAACCTTCTCCGTATGTGTTAACGTTATTTTATAAAAACAGTAAAGTTGAAAAACATATTTCAGTTGTATGCCAAAAACACGTGAATTAACTTCAGAGGCACGAGCCGCAGTATATGTGTAAAAGACGAGTAAAAGGTGATTTCCTACAAAAAATTGCTTCTGATTTCGGTATATCAAGAGAAGGAGTTAGAAAAATATTTAAAAAACTCAAAAATACTGAAAAAGCGGAAAATTTACCTAGAACGGGTCGAAGAAGACAAACTACTAGGCGTGAAGACAGAGCAATTCTTACAGAAGTTAACAAAAATTCATTTATTACAGCGAAAGAAATAAAAGAAAATCTTTGTTGACCGATTGGAATTACACAAATAAAATCTCGAATACACGAATGTAATTCACACGGTCGAATTTCAAGAAAACGTCCTTACATTTCTAAAGTCAACGAATTGAAGCGGTGTGAAAATTTGCACAAGAGTATTATACAAAAACCACTTTCATTCTGGAAATCGATCATTTGGAGTGTCGAATCCAAGTTTGAATTAAAATTGAACAGCAGAAGAAAATATGTATGGAGAAAGGTAAAACATGGAGGGGGTAGCGTAATGATATGAGGTTGTTTTAGTAATGAAAATGTAGGCAATTTAGCCATTATTGAAGGAAAACTTACAGGTGCAAAATATGTTCAGCTGCTAGAAGAAAATCTTTTTGATTCCATTGAAAAATTCGGAGAAATCGAATCGTTTATTTTTCAACGGGATAACGATCCCAAACATACTTCAAAAGTGTCCAAAAAATTTTTTTATGAACAAAAAATAAATTTGCTTTCCTGGCCGCCCCAAAGTCCAGACTTAAACCCCATCGAACATTTATGGGAAAATTGGACCGCCAAGTAACACACAATGAAAGATATTCAAAAATAGAGTTCATTGGAGCATTGAAACAGGAATGGATTAAAATAAGCTCTAATACGTTAGAAAATCTAATCGAAAGTATGCCAAAACGGCTTTTAGAAGTTATAAAAGCGAAGGGCTACCAAACATCTTATTAATTTTACGTTTGAAAATTAAAACGTTGTGTCGCATATATTGTCAACTTAATTACTGTTGTTCAGTTTTGTTAATTGTTTTGTATTTATTACTATATGTGTATATATACAATATCAAAAATACCTAATTTCTTATAAAAATAAAGTAAATAACCGTTAACAACTGTGGTTGTATTAGAAATTATTTCTATTTTAATATTATCATACTTTTCTTCGTATATTTGTGATGAAATGCATGTGTCAACATAAATACCGTCACGAGTGTACATATGTACGCTCATTACAGGAATAATAAAAAAAAAATTTCTTTTTTTTCAATAATTAAAATGTGATCAGGGGGTTTTAAAACGTGTATTTCCGTAAAATAAATTTTACAAAATTTTTTTTCATTATGGGTACTTTGCTTATGTGCGCCTACACAGGTCGGAAAATAAAAATGCCTGGGCAGTCGAAAATCACGGCTCGAGATTCCAAATCGTATGCCGTAGACGGGAGGTCATAGATGCCAGATTCAGCACTCGGTGCGATACTCACACATGGCAGATCACGCGTACGTGAGCTCGTGGAGTTTCGGAAAGTCAACAAAGGCAAACTGACACATGCCTCTTTCTCGATTATTCCGAAGCTGCCCGAAGTAATTTCGGTCCGCCTCGTGGGAGTCGAGAGAGAAAGGCTCACATTTGCCTTCTCGCTCTTAACAACTGAAATCCGACCCCCGTCAACGGCATACGATTTGGAATCTCGAGCCGTGATTCTCGACTGCCCAGGCATTTTTATTTTCCGACCTATGTAGGCGCACATAAGCAAAGTACCCATAATGGAAAAAAAATTTTGTAAAATTTATTTTACGGAAATACACGTTTTAAGACCCCCTGATCATATTTTAATTATTGAAAAAAAAGAAATTTTTTTTTATTATTCCTATGTATGAGTGTACATATGTATATTATTAATACGATTGAATATAAATGGCTGAATAAATTTAAATGGAACTTTACATTTAAGTTTTATGTTCTCATTTCAAAGTCCGATTAGTTTTTGATTATAATCAGCCCATGGATAATAATGATTATATCTCTTGTTTCATAGTTGTTCCGATACATAGGCGTAATTTATAAAAGATCTTTTAAGTGTTTCATATAAATCTTGGGACGAATTCAATTTTATGTAAAAAAAATTAAATAAACTTTTTCTTTATCTTCTCTAGAGAAGAAAAACTTAAATGAAATCTTATACATTATATGCTTACTTAAATCGCATTGAAAACGAATACCACAAATGTTTTAGAATAATGTGCAAAATAGTTTTACTCGCAAAGGGTTAATTGAGAAATAAATGCTTGGTAATTAAAAACAGCAGTAAGCAGTTTAACCGGCTGGGATTTTCGCTAAAACAAATTGAAAACTCGATTCTAATAAGGGAAAGTTGAAATGGTACCCGATTTTGGGTTAAGTTTTACTGCAAGATATTATTAAAGTTATTACAGCTCCTTATCTTCAAAAATAGAACCAAATTCACCAATAAGTAATATGGTGTGAATGACGAGGTGTTTGATTGCAAGTTTGAGCTTCTTTTCCTCTCCAGGTTCGAATCCTGCTAAAAGAAATCTTTTTTTTTTAATTATATTTTAATCGTACACTAAATGTGACATTATATTTTTGTCTGATCTTCGAATATTTTTTTTTAAAGTTGAATTTACCAATTACATTTAACATGTGTTATTTTCAATATATGAAGTACATGAATCTGGATGGTATTTTTCGTAAAAACAGTCAAAACATAAAAATTTTAAACACCATGTACATCTAATGAAAATTCTGTTTTCACAGAAATTACAAAATTTTGTATTTAACTCTGATGGAAAGACCGCTTCATTTACATTGATATAATGTGAATGATTTTCGGATTTCGATTTACTTGTACCTCGTACTTTTTACCTTGTACTTCAGGTAAAAAGGGATATAACTGGCTAAAACAGTTTTATGATAGTACCTGCTAACTCATGTTACTGTTCTAAAATGAAACGCTATGTTTTGTACCTTTAAAAATATTCGACTATGTCCTTTTCAAATTTAAAATCCAACCCATACTTTGTATCATACTGGCAAACGGAATCACTATTCCTTTGTTTTTAAACGGTTTGATGGTGGGGATCTCGTGACTATTGCTCATATGTATATTAATCAAAAATTAATGTATCTACGAGCTCTTTTTTCATTACATTAGTTTAAACATTTCAATATTGCACATTGCATAATTAAATAACAATTTTTTACATTTCCCTCCTGATGGAAGAGACCACCACTTTCCCGTGGTTTCCATTGAACGGTATCGTGCACGTTATTAATTTTTATGGATCGATACAATCATTTTTTTATGCAAAATTAAGCCAAATCAAACATATAATATTTAGTTCGTTATAACAAATTGATACGGTTAACTCAAAATATATCGAGGAAAATCATTATTAATTAATTTCCGCAACTATTAATTCTACTTTTTTGTTTATGTTATAAAAATAAGAACTCTTCTTATTGAAAAATGCCACAACGTGCACTATACTGGCAAAGAGTGGACTCTCATTTTAATTTATTAATTTTCAATCTTAAAGAATTTTGATTTTGAAAAATCGTATTATTAATATGCATATGTACGCTCATACATGGGTATAATAAAAAAAAATTTCTTTTTTTTCAATAATTAAAATATGATCAGGGGGTCTTAAAACGTGTATTTCCGTAAAATAAATTTTTCAAAATTTTTTTTCCATTATGGGTACTTTGCTTATGTGCGCCTACATAGGTCGGAAAATAAAAATGCCTGGGCAGTCGAAAATCACGGCTCGAGATTCCAAATCGTATACCGTTGACGGGAGGTCGGATTTCAGTTGTTAAGAGCGAGAAGGCAAATGTGAGCCTTTCTCTCTCTCCTCCCACGAGGCGGACCGAAATTACTTCGGGCAGCTTCGGAATAATCGAGAAAGAGGGCATGTGTCAGTTTGCCTTTGTCGACTTTCCGAAACTCTACGAGCTCACGTACGCGTGATCTAACATAGTGTGAGAAAGCACCTTCGGTGCTTTTCTGGCATCTCTGCGGGAGGTCGGATTTCAGTTGTTAAGAGCGAGAAGGCAAATGTGAGTCTTTCTCTCTCGACTCCCACGAGGCGGACCGAAATTACTTCGGGCAGCTTCGGAATAATCGAGAAAGAGGGCATGTGTCAGTTTGCCTTTGTCGACTTTCCGAAACTCTACGAGCACACGTACGCGTGATCTGGCATAGCGTGAGTAGTGCACCCGGTATTCAATCTGGCATCTCTGTGCAGGTCTTTAGATTGTTTGGCTTTGCTGATAAGTGCTTAGGGTGCCGGATCGGCCGTGCTAGATGACAAATACTGACGCAGTGGAGACGTAGTTTTTGGCATTGCCGATCGACCGTAGCGAGTGACAAAAGCCGACGCAGTGTGGACGCGGCTGAATGTCCGATCTGATAACACTGGTTCCTGGTAACTCTGGTACCGATTCTCAGAATCTCTCTAAATCGTGCTGAGGTAAGTTATCGTGTGGTTTTTACTTTATAAAAGTACGATGCTATAGTGCACCGCCCCTAAGGCCAGGATATTCAATAGTATTTTCCACGTGTAAGAAAAGAAAGGACGACCCAAATGTAGGAGTGTCAAGATGAAAATATGCAATAATGGCAAGTGTATGTCATCGTGTGTGTCGAGAAACAAAAGAGGATCTACGTTAAAAAATTGCTGCATAGACTGGCTTAGCAAGTTAATGATATAATTCGACACCAACGTAAATTCTATACTTGTGTATTTTATTTAATCTGATGCAACATTCCTAGCAAACGGCCCGTTCACGGATCGGGGTGAGTTCTATACCATTCGATTCATCTAGTTCAGTACATTATTGATATGCATTTCATTATCTGCGGAAATTCGTCATTTTTGTTTAAACTTGTCGTTCAGTTGCAGTAGAAAAGTAAGGTTAAGTATATTTTGACAGTTCACAGGTATGTAGAAACAAGATAGTCGTTACTGTATTCATGGTGTAAATTATAAATGCCAGGTAGTCAAATGCTAATTTGTTAAACATGTGTTGAATGAAATTTCTGCTATTTCTGTTAATATTTCATTGAATAAATCTCCATTTTCCTGTTAGGTACATTTATTAAATACGGAATGACTCAAGTATCCAATGAAATTATCCTTCTGGAAAATATAAAATATTAATATTAAGTATTATATGTTATAAAAAAAATTAAAGAATGTGTAGCATGCCTCCAAATAGTTTCAATTTAATTTGTGTAAGCATCAGTAATGGGATCTTCAAAATTGATGCTGTGATTAATTTTCAAATGGCCTCTGCGATATTTTCTATGACAAAATGTTGATTCATCAATCTCGACAATCTTCTCTATCCTTCCAATTGCTGTGCAGTATTTTTATTTAATTTTAGTTATATAATAATATGACATTGTTCATAATTGTATGTTAGCATATATGTTAATTTTAAGACATCTGTAGCTGAGTTTGTTTTTAGAAAACCACGTTCTTTGTTTTGCAAATATCTTTATATTACAACGTCTTTTACATTTAATTTGATTGACAGATTCTGGAATAGTTATCCTGTATTGCCAATTTTCATACATCATTTTCGTGACATTTCCACATTACTGACAGTATAAGAAACAGAAGGAAAGCAGAAATTGTTTCAATTGTCATTTCTAATTTTCTTTTGTTTCTTGTACTTTGTGAATTTTGTTCAACTGTGCTACAAAAATGAGTGAATTTTTGTAGTTCCAGAAGTATGGAGTTTATTTAAATTGCACGAATTTTGTAAAAATAAAGAAGCCTTATTGAAATTTTTGCAAGACAAAAAGTTATTTACCAAATATCTTAATTGTCCATAGTGTGAAAATGCAATGAAACTGGTAAATGAAAATTGGCGATGTAAAAGGACAATTGCAGTATCTGCCAATGTTTGCAAATAAAAACGAATTTGTAATATAAAAATATCCATAAAGTGTGGAACATGTTTTTTGAAAACAAAACTTCCTTATGAAAGAGTGTTAAAATTAACTTATATGTTGGTCTACAATTTTGAACAGTATCATATTATACATGAACTAGAATTAAATAAAAACTGTTTCCCAATGGAATTACTTTGTAAAGCAAATGATGGTTGACTGGTTGCAAAATTCATGCAAAATACTTGGTAGACCAGGGAAAGTTGTAGAAATAGATGAATCCAAATTTGGCTGGAGAAAATACAATAGAGGCCATCGTGTGGAAGGGCAGTGGGTTTTCAGAGACATTGAAAAAGAAAGTAGGAAAATATTCCTGGTTCCTATTGAAAGTAGGGACACAGAGTCCCTTCTTTCAATAATCAGACAATGGGTAGTGCCAGGAACTACAATAATACCAGACTGTTGGAAAACATATAACGTTTTGGAAAAGGAAGGATATAAACATCTCACTGTAAATCATAGTTTACATTTTTAAAGATCCGAAAACAGGCGCTCATATGAATGCAATTGAAAGTAAGTGGAGGCATACTAAACACTTTTTGCCTGAATATTGTTGGTTAGTATTTGCAATTTCACATGTTCTTTAATATTTTTTGTAACATATAATATCATAAATATTTTTTATTTTCAGCAAAAAAGATAATTTCATAGGATACTTAAGCCATTATGTGTTTTGCAAATCTTCTAAGCAAGGAAATGATGATTTATTTAACCAATTATTAACAAAAATTGCAGAAATTTCATTCGATTCTATACAGAATCAAAACATACAAGATTTAGATGATGTTAATGAAATTTAATAATAAAAAAAAGTTAAACCATCGCACTGTGTATAATAGTAATTTATTATATTGTCTACCTGTAAACACTGTCAGAGGGAGGCCGCAACATTTTTTTACTGCTGCTGCATGTACTATCTACCTGTAAATACTATCTGAGTAGGCTGGGTTATTTGGGGGAAGGGGGGGTGTAGTTGTTGCTGCACATACTGTCTACCTGACCAACTCATGCAAAGTCTGTGCGTAAAAAAGTGATTTTTATGTATACATGTTTTGCAAATTCCCATTTGGCAATCTAGCATTTTCAAATTAGATCAATTGTTTATAATTTGTAATATGAACACAGCAACGATAGTCACTTGTTTCTACCTGTGAACCTGTCAAAAAATATACTTAACCTTACTTTTTTTCTGAAACTTTACAACCAGTTTATAAAAAAATAACGAATTTCCGCAAATAATGAAATAATGTATAATTCATCCTGATCGGTGAACGGTCCGTTTGCTACGAATGTTCCATTTATTTCTCTTTTACAAGTAATACAGATGAGTTAAATCATGTTAAATAGTATATGTTACTTAATTACTTTAATTGTTAAAACTAAAACCAATTATTCCTATAACATACTTTTTTTTAAGCAAATTGGAAGTAATTTTTTTGGTCCAGTTTTAAGATTTTCTACGTCGTATTGAAGCATTTGTTTTTGTTGCATTTGACTATGCAGAATACTTTCAAGCATGGTTATGTTAGCTTTATGTTCAAGTTCTGTTTGTAACATATTTTCCTACAATTAAAAAAGGCATTATTGGATGTTAATTATGTACTCTATTAGAATAAATATATACTTTCTCCTGAAATTATATTTACTTCTGAAGTTGAAACCTGCTCCAAAATTTTCTTAAGCTTAAACTTTTCTTTCTCCAACAGTGTCAGCAAACTAACTTTTTTAGTATTATTTTGTATCAAATTTGCTAAAACACTTAATCTTTCGTTGCATTCTTGTTTTACATCTAAAAAAAAAAACAAAGATTATATCAAAAACTTTTATCAAAATAGTTTTCTAACACTCAAAGTTTTTGATTTACTCTTTATTTCGTTGGTAAAATTCTTCATGACCTTGCGAATGTTAGTTTTGGTGTCGTAAATCAATCTCTGTAAAACAGTTTCGTAAAGGCTAATTAAAGATGTTTTGCGACCAAATTTTTGTATCATCAACTCTTTAATTTCTATTTCTAGCTTCTTATTTTGTGTTCTCATGTATTTCAGATCGAATTTTATTCTTTGAAGGTGTGTTTCATTTTTTCTACAAGAAATAAATATTTTATTTTTGCAAATTACTTTATATTCCTTTTAACTTACTTGCGATTTTCTTCTAAGTCATAAGTTTCTTTTTGCAATATTCCAATTCTAGCATACAGATTTGATAATTCCTTTTTATTAAAAATTACACAATTTTGAATGTCTGCAATACATCCAGAATTTGATATGTGTTGTAGTTGATGAATCTTTGCTACAACTGTTACATTAATGTCATTTAACTTTCTCTGATTTTCTAACTATTAGGAGTAACAAAATTAAATAAATAAGTTACTTTGTAAAATACTTACTGAATGATTTGAAAGTAGAGAACGCTAAACTTTAGGTATATATTATTTTACTCTCTTTAAAGATGATGGTGATACATAAGCATAGGTTTGAAGACTCCTACTTTTCGAAATATAAATACTTTTTGTTTATAATAGAGTATTTTAAAAATTAAAATTTACGTTTTATTTACGCATCAACGTTTCAAAACCGAATGTTTCTCATCAATACTTCGTTCATGCAGAAGCATTTCTAGATGTAGGTGCTGTAATGTCTCTTCACCTTGTTCATAAATAAAGTAAAGATCTGTCAATTTAATATTAAAATAAGCCATCTTAGTAAGAATATTTTCATTATTAAATGTTTGAATAAAAATTTATTTACTATGTCATAAGCTACGATATCAGAATGACTTGCTGTACTACATTTCTAATTCTATGTCTATATTTCGAAAAGGAAAAGTTATCGCACCTATGTTTATGTGACTTTTTTATTCTCAGGGAGAGTAGAGCACAACACTAAAGTTTAGCGTATCGTCTAGGGTATCTTGTTTAAGTGAGTATAGCAGGATATGCCGAAAGGAGTTGTAGTTATTAAAATGAATGTTCGTACAAAAGTGGTTTGGTAGGATTGGCTACATCATGTAGTACTAATTGTTTTTTGTGAGTGGAGTGGTGGAGGGAATCTGAAAATCAATCTAATTTTCTTAAATGGAATGCTATATTTTTTTCTTCAGAAAGTAAGAGGTGGCTATACGATATTATTTTGAATTCAATAGAGGTAAATCGTTATCTTATGTTTACGTTCTGCATCGGTCGGCGGCCGACAACCAGCAACCGCTGCTGTGTAGCGTCAAATTTGCCCGTATTAAATTATTTCCCACATTCATTTTAATAACTACAACTCCTTCCGAGATATCCTGCTGTAATCGCTTAAACAAGACACCCTGTATATAATAACTTAAAATACCATAAAAACTTCTAAATCTTCTAGATTCCTTTTCAACTTGCTTTCAATAACTTTTAAATTTTTAGAAGCTGTTTCTAATTCTTTTTGCAGTAGATCTATTTCTCTCTGCTTCTCTTTAATCTGAAATTCATATGTATATCGCTTTTTTCTCATAGAAAATGCCATATCATATAACTGTTTATCACACCCTGATGGACATATATTTTCATCGAATGGAATGTGTCTGGTTTCAGAATCTACTGTCGTATCTGTTTCTTCGGAACTGGTTTCCGACGACTGTGTAATTGAATCCAAAGAACCTAAAATTATAATTAAATCAATAAAATTGAGTAACTCGACCGAGGTTAATGTAAAAAATAAAACTAGAAAAAATTAATACGTATATCAATCTAATACCATCTCTTTGTCTTGTAGTTGAGTATTTTTTTTTAAATATTTTTTGAAGAAAATCATAAAATTTATTTCCAGCTGTAGCTTTTGAAAATTCAACAGTAACATCCTTTATTTTTGTATGCAATTTCCGAATTTTTTCTTCTCGCGTCACAATTTTTACATTTGTATTTTGTATCTATTAAAATTATATTGTGTTATTAATTTATATCAAACAATTGTTATTTTTTATTTTTATAATGATAATGACTTTTAACATCATTGCGACACGTTTACTTATTGTTTTATTAACTTTTTCTTCGAGTGCATATTCCACTGTTTCACATTCTTTCAATACAATAAATTCTTCGTAAAGAGTTAACAAATTCAAATTTACGTAACTACTCTGGTATATAACATCGAGTCTATATTCTTCTAATTCATTTAATTCATGCTCTAAATGTTTATAACTGTTATTAATATATCGTAAAATACAATCTTGCTCATATATTTTTCGCCACATTCGAGATCGTTTCATGTCACGTTCCCATGAAGTTTGTACAGAGTCACTTGTATTTAGATTTTGAATTAAATTAATTTGCATAGGTGAATGATCTTTTAGTTTCATCTTCGAAGAAGAAAGAAGAGTAGACAGATTTCCTATTTCATCTCCAAAGTCTGTTTTATCGTCACAAAATAATACTTCGTATTCTAAATCAAACAGATCTATTGGTAGATCCATGTTTATCGACTGTCTTTGTTGTTTTACTTGTTGCACCTGTTCTGACATTGACATATATTTCTCAAGCTGTAAAAATAATATTATCTTAAAGATACTTGTATGTGTTTTAATCGTAAGAAATTAGGAATTTAATTAACCTCAAGATTGTGTTCAGGAAATTCAATGTCAAAATTCAGCCTTGGCAGCTGTGGTAAAGGTTTTATACTTTTCAATGGAATTTCTGTATGAATTCTTTTAAGAATTTCTATTAATCTAATCGCTTCTTTCTGAAATCTTTGTTTTTTTAATCTGACCCCATTCAATTTTCCATTAAACTCCTCCCGCAAGTAATAAAGCTATTAAGAATAATTACTTTAAAAACCAACCATTATAATAAAAACTTGTATGTCAGTTATACCTTGGTTCTACAATCTAAAAGTTCTTTGTATTTTGTAGCAGCAGTTTCCTTTTTCATAGCTAAATTTAAACCTGTACCCATTTTCAAATTATATTCACCAATAAATTTTTTCGTTTTTTCAAGGAAAGATACATCCTCTATGCGATTTTTAGATACATTTGGTTTCCTAGCATATAGTGTTTGCCACTGAAAACAAATTAATATTACATAATACACATCAGTTACAACACAATTCATTTTTATTACAGCTTATTTACTTCTTTTTGCCGTTGAATTAATTTTCTTTTCTTTTCTTTGTATTTTAATAACATTTGATTAATTTTCAATCCTAACCCAGATGTCAAATCACTGTAATTTTCAGCTAAAAGACCTTCTAAGTATTGTATTTCCTCTTCTTGTATTTCTCCTATGTCTTTTTCTATTTCTTCTTCTGTTATCCTACAGCCACATAGTAATATAAACACAAAGAATTCGAGAAATAGTTGAATAATTTTCTTAATGAAAAGACGTTGAAAACAATATCAACAAGGATATAAAAGGATATACGCAATTCTTTTTTCATAATACCTTATTAAATACTATTTTGATAGAACTTCATTTTTTGAAAATTAATTTTGAATTATTCAATTTGATAAAGTTATAGATATCTAAAAAGAAAATATATATACCTGTTTGTTCTTTGTTGTTCTTCAACATGTTTCATCACTATGTATTTTGAAATGTTATCAATATTTAATTTCAATTCTCTTAAAGAATGCACAGTTCTATCTTCATTCCTATTTTTAAATTATTTTACTTTAGTAAATATAATTTTACATACTTAAAAAAAAAAGATAATACTCACAATATACTGGAAATCGCAAAAGGTAAATGTGTAATAGGTGTAATGAAATGATTCATAAACTTCTGTAATTCTAGTTTACTTTTCTTCTTTTGGAATTCTAGATTCTCCTGTGTCAAGGCAGTTTGTGCTTTTAAATACTGTTCCAAGTCTTCTATAATTCTTGTATCTAATTCAAATCGTGATATTTGTTGTGATGGCAGAAGGCTTTTATTTCTGACTTGACAAAGAAAAATAAATTATTATAAGGTAATAGTTAGTAACTATTAGTTATATATATATATATAACTAATAAAAACGTAACTTATATATACGTATATATAGTAATATTACCTAGTAGTAATTTTGACATATTCCTCTGTCAAACCACGTATGATTAACAGAATTTCTTTCTTTTTATTGGCTGCAGCTGAGATAATTTCATTTTGTTTCATTTTTGTAATTACATTTTCTAAACTTGGATAGTTTATATCTTCAATATCTTCAATATTTTTAGGCTACATTATAAAAATAGTTTAAAATATCTAGTTTTAATCAATCAGTTTAAAGGTATCAATTGGGAAATCAACTCACTAGAGGTAGGGGATGCTGCACTTTTGGTATTTCTATACTTTCGAGAGGTGTATCATCGTTAATTTTGAAAGAAAATATATTTCCATCGTGACCGCATGTCAACAACATTTTCTTATCGTAACTCAATAACATTTTAGATATGCATCCATTATAATAATCATGTATGGGAAGAATCCAAGAATCTGACAAATCTAACGGATCTTCTTTTCTCATTTTAGCAACATAAAGTTCTCCATACTGTGTTCCCAAAAATAAATATTTCTTGTTTTTGCTTAAAAAGGAAAAGAGTAATATATTACTTTTCTATGGCATTTCCGTTTTAAAATAATTTTACATTTCCTTACTAAAAAAGGCAATTGTGAATCTCTGTATCCTTTGCATGTTCAATTATTCTACTCCTAATCGGTTTATTATTTTTTATTCTTCCGGATAGTGGACGTGGATATTCATAAATATATCCTGCATCAAAACCAGCCATAAGTAGCCATATATTCCCATTGGTACTATACAATACTACTAAAATTTTGTTTGGAATTTCTGGAATATAAATTTCTGGTAGAATCATATCCATGTCATCAAACTCCACTAAAGAAAAAAGAATTAAATCAGAATAATTAATTTGAATTTCGAATCAAGCTGCTTGAATAATATTAAAAACATATTATTACTAAGAAAGGTTTCTTCATCGATTATAATATGAGGATTTTCTGCTATCAGTTCTTCCAATTTCTTCTTCTTTTCTTCAAGTCTTCTGTTTTTTTCTTTTTCATATTTGCTTCTTACAAGTTCTCTCTGTATCGAAGATTTTACCGATTCAAATTTAAATGCTACAGAATTACAATTTACAAGCTCGTAGGAACTAGTTGTGTATGATTGAGGTGCTATAGGTAATTGTACTTCTATACAGTCTCCTTTTAAGCATCCAATTAACAAAGTTGCCTCCTATTTAAATTAAATTATGTAGTCGCTTTTGCTATATTCAATTGAAATAAAATAATAATATTGGTATTTACTTCTTGTGGATTCCATGTCATACAAGTAACAGACGAAGGAACTTTAACGTATCCGATAGGTATAATTTTCGGATAAGTATTGGTAGATTGAATATGAAATGTAAAAATTGTAGCATCTTCGCTGCCCGTTATCAGTAAACTAAAAATAAATTATTTTGTTAGTAAAAATACAATTACTTTTAAATTTATGTAAAACATACCTACAAGAAATATTAAAACACATTACAGAAATTGGCATTGAATGTGGTTTTAAAACTTGAATCAGTCTTGTATAATTTTCATTTATATTATTATTTGTGCTAGCTGTCTTTATTGCTATTGTTATCATTCGAATAATACCACTTTTAAAGGCGCACACTAGCGTTGATCCTGTTTTTTCGATCTAAACATTTTTACAATATAATACCTTTTATAACAATTTAAAAAAAGAAAAAATTTTATTTACCTCGCATGGAAACCAAATGACTTGAGTTCCAAGGTCGTGAAAAGAATGGACAACATTTAATTTCTTTTCAATATAATTGTAAATATGTAATTGACCATTCTCATCGAGTGAAGCTACAAAAGGTCCCCATACTGCTACATCCATATCAACTATAGAACCAGCATGACACGTAAAAATTTTATTCTGTCGATGTTGTTTTTTACTGGTACAAAGATCAAGTAACCACAATCCTCCATTTCCATCCTACTAAATATTTCATTAAACAATAATATTACATTTTTATAATATGATATATTTACCTGGGCATACCAAATTGTTTTTTCTGGGACGTTTGGCTCCTGTTTTTGAATACTCATAAGCATTGCATTTCTTTTCGAATACTCTCTCCCCTCCGTAATATAAAATTCATAAATTGGTTCTATTTCAAATAACTGTTCATTGCTAGGAAGATCAGCATCATCAATACTTTCGTAAAACCAAAATCGTATCCACCCATCTAATCCTATCACAGCAAATATTACGATTTATTTTAAATTATTTTTGCTATGAATCATGTAGATTATATAAATTACCAATTGATATAAGTTCTCCGTTGATAAATTCAAATTGTGCAATATGACCAGTATGTGTAGCTTGTTTATTTTTCCTACATGCTTCAAGTTTAATTATACTTTCATCCCATAAAAGTATGTTACCCCATTCACATCCTGAAATTACCTAAAATATAAACACATGTAAGGTGAAAATTTAGATTTTCAAGAAATGACTTTCTTTTTTTCTTACTGTTTCGTTCGGCATTGGATGAATTGCTATAATATCAGAGATCTCTGTATTTCCAAATTTACCAGTTTCCCCTTTAAGTTTTAATCCGGTAAAAGTCTTAGACATTTTCCAAAATTTAATATGTCCTAATCCACAGGATGTTAACTGATCAGGAATATATTTAGAAAAAGTTACATTATATACATCTTGAACATGAGATTTACATTGCAAAATAATTTGTGATTCTTTCCAATTCCAAAGAGAAATATAGTAATCAGGTTCACCACCTTGCGAAGTTAATAATAAACCATCGGGGCTATAAATAAAAACATCTAGTTTTATTTTTATACTACAGAGTTTTTTGAATTATTTATTTAAATCTATCTACCTATATGTCAAATGAAAGTAACGTTTAGTTGTTCCTCCTTTTAAAGTAGTTATAATTTCCATGGAAGGCCATTTGTAAATAGTTATTAAGGGATTTATTCCATTCTCTCCCACAGCAATATGTTCGATGGTAGGATTTTTCTGTACAGATATTTTAAAGCCGTCCAAGTCTTATATCAAATTTATTTATATTAATATAAGAAAAGAAATACTTACACATATGTGACCAATGCCACCACCCATAGAGCCTCTTCTGAACCAAATTTTATTTTCTTCTACGTCGAAAAAGTGAATTATATTACCAGAAGCAAAGACTATAGTATTTGTATCAGCTACGCAAAGATTAAAATATCTTTGGCAATCATATGCATATGAATGACTGTTACGTATTAAGAATTTATACAAAATAAAATATAACTGAGAAACTTTAAAGAAAACGAATTAATTTTTTTATTAAGGATACAAAAATTCTAAAATATTTTTATTTATAGTTCCATTCTGTGGTTGCCTGGCTATAGAGGAATATTCTTCAATATATCCTAAATCCAGTTTATACTCTTCATTTATTTCGTAATTTTCATTTTCTTCTTTATTTTCATATTCGTATAATTTTAAATTACTTTGCAAATCTAATTTAGTACTTGAACTTCTTTCCGAATCATAATTATTTTTAAATTCAACTTTACCACCATCAGCCATTTTGTTTTCGTGGATCAATTCCCAAGTGTCAAAGCAACTATGAAAACATAAAAACTAGAGTACAAATGCATCTTTTTCAAAAGTTTGAATTTTGAATTATATGACTTTTTTGTAAGTAGCTATTGAAAAACACTGATCGTTACACAAAGTTCCTAGATTTTAGAGCGACTTCATTTGTGCATTTTGATAACCCAGAAACAGTAATAAATGTCACTCAATTTCATGTTTTATTCTTGTTGATCAGCGGCTGTCAACTGCACTAATACCAATATCGGTTGACGTATTAAGTCAGTTTAACCATGGCAAGTAATTAATGAAACATTAAATATATTTATTTTCGCTATGATAATAATTTAGCATACGAATACTATTTTTTTTTTTTAACACTATTAAATATTATATAATATTTTATTGATACAATTTATAAAGTACATGAAAGAAACATTTTCGTGAAAATTCTAAAATGGCTTTTGGTTTAATCTATAGATTCGCTTCATTCTTATTCAAAATAGAGCTGGAAAAACAAGATTAGCAAAATGGTATATGAATTTTGATGACGATGAAAAACAGAAATTAATAGAAGAGGTTCATGCAGTGGTGACTGTACGAGATGCTAAACATACTAATTTTGTTGAGGTAAGTCTCTTACATTTAATTTCAATAATATGAAAAAATTTAATATTGTATGTTTTAGTTTCGTAACTTCAAGATTGTATATAGAAGATATGCTGGTTTATATTTTTGCATTTGCGTTGATGTCAATGATAATAATTTGTGTTACTTAGAAGCAATACATAATTTTGTTGAAGTATTAAACGAATATTTTCATAATGTGTGCGAATTGGATCTGGTATTTAATTTTTATAAGGTAACTTTTAATTTTTAAGCACATACCAAATCAAATAAAACTCATCCTTATAATAAAGATCTTTTGCAGGTATATACAGTTGTAGATGAAATGTTTTTGGCAGGCGAAATAAGGGAGACAAGTCAAACAAAGGTTTTAAAACAGCTATTGATGTTAAATTCATTAGAATAAAATTATTTATCATTATCTCATTGTATTAATCAAATACATCATGAAAATATAAATAATAAATTACATTATAAACATTGTTATTTGATCTATCTTATTGAGTTAATCCTTCAAGTTTTGTACTCAGTTTTATAATATTGAATATAGCAATGTAATTAGAGAACCAGTTCTAAAATGTAGTACAATGTTGTAGCATTTAGAAATCGATAATATAAATAATTCCTTTAAAGTAGAAACTTTTCAGAGTACTATACATATTTGGCATGTTTTATACATCGAATTTTTTCATGAAATCTATCACATTATGAAGCAAGCGTCGCGCAATTGGAACGGGTTGTATTCCAAATTTGGTAAGAGACGGACAAAAATTGTAGAAGAAAAAGTTGAACAATGACTTTTTTTATAACTTCACTTTTTTATATGCTCAACGATAAGCTCGAAAAACGCGTTTCTTTAAAACGAAATCGCATATTTCATAGTCGTATTAATTTCTTGCAACATTGTAGGTACATCCATAAAAAAGTATGTATTATCTTATTCACACTGCACATAAACAGTTCTGACGCTTGTACCTACTTACTAGAGTTGGCTGTATCACACAGCCTTTGTGCAGTGTGTGCTGTGAATATTATGAAATTTGTAACGTCCGCGCAGTGTGGCCAGATCTGGCATAATTGAGTGCATCGACGTCGACATTAGTAACGACGAACTTCCTTAGCGTCTAACGGAGTAATGGGGATGGCAGACATATACTACCGCACGAGCCATGTATACATACGTGAGCTCAGCACTTCCCACACTTCGGGAAATCTATGTATAAAGAACGCTAGTGGGAGCCTTTGCTTCTTGCTCTTGCAACAGCTGAAGTACGATCTCGTGATAATCGGCATACGATTCCAAGTTTCGACTGCCCCAGCATTTTTACTTTCCGACCTATGTAGATATAAGGAAAGTACCATAATGAAAGAAAAATATCAAAAATTTTTTTTGGCGAAAATACTCGTTTTAAGACTCCCTGATCATATTGTAACTATTTAAAAAAATAGAAATTTCTTTTTCGGCGCCTATTTACGTACGTTTCAAGGTCTGATTAGATTTTGAGCGTGATCAGCTCCCGGATATTGATGATTATACGGCTTGTAGTTTTTCAATTATTTCGATAGATATACAGGGTGTTCGGCAACCACTGGGAAAAATTTTAATGGGGGATTCTAGAGGCCAAAATAAGACGAAAATCAAGAATACCAATTTATTGATGAAGGCTTCGTTAAAAAGTTATTAACAATTAAATTCAAAAATTTCAAATCGTTTTGGAAAAATTATTTTTGGTTGCGGGGGTCAATTACAATCATTTTTGGTGAATACACATACCCCTGAAATCCTATCCACTTTCGAGAAAAAAATTCGAGTAGGTACAGAAGTTTTTAGATGAAATTAAAAAATTTCAAATCATACTAAAAAAATTATATTTAGATACAGGGGCAATTACAATTATTTTTGGTCATTATATATATCTCCAAAATCCTACGCATTTTCGAGAAAAAAATTGTTTTCCGACAATCTAATGTGAGGCCAGAAATGCTTCCCTAAAATTTAATGTAAATCTTTAAAACGTCATAACTTCTGAACGAATTGGACGATTTTAATATTTAAAAAAGCAATCGACGCGTATTTTAATGAAGAATATATAAAAATTCTAAAAATATTGGAGAAGTTGCTCCTTGACCCCCTAAAATGCGAAAACCCCCATGAAAGTGGTCCAATTTTCAAACATCCATAACTCCTACAATAGCGAATATATTTCAATGAAACTTTTTCCCGAAGTAGTGCTCATGGATACCTACAAAAAAGTATTAGACAACTTTTCTGTAGGGCGTCAAACAAAATTATTAAAAATGAAAAACGAAATTTTAGTAAAAATCGACAAAGGGGTGGTGCCTAAATTTTTTGGCGAAAAAAAAAATTTCAAATCGTTCTGGAAAAATTATTTTCGGTTGTGGGGGTTAATTATAATCATTTTTGGTGAATAGACATACCCCCGAAATCCTGCCAATTTTTGAGAAAAAAATTCGATACGGGCGGAACTTTAAACGATAATAACTTTTTAACGAAGCCTCCATCAACAAATTGGTATTCTTGATTTTCGTCTTATTTTGGCCTCTAGAATCCTTCATTAAAATTATTCCCAGGGGTGGCCGAACACCCTATACATATATTGTATGCCAGTATGTATCATTATGTTTACGCCAGTATGTATCATCATGTTTACGCGCATATCCTCTTCACACAAAACTCCAAAACATCTCAAATTCTTTTCCTTAGCTTATCCTGACTCACACCCGAACCTTGACCACTGACTCATTTTTGGAAACTCTCTCTGTCTCGTCCTTTTCTCTCCCCACCTTCCCCTCTTTTCTAATCCTGCATATTGCATATCCTGCGCTTTTCCCAAAAGCCCCTCTGATTCTCTGACTCTCTGACTCTCTGATTCTGATTCTCGACAGTTGAACGAACGCGGAAAGCTTTTAGTCTAAGACTACGAATAGTCAAATTGTTTTTGTACGCCGTTAACCTAGTATTTCGACGATTAATAAAGTATTATTCAGAGGAATACAACATATATGTTAGAAACGTAGAGAAAGATAAATGCCTGAAGCAGGCCATGTGCTTCTTCTTGGCGCGTTTCCCCCTCTTAAAGGAGGATCGGCCAGGACACTTGGTAAAAGGAGGTCCGTACTGCCAAGGGTGCCTTCACGACCCTGGTTTTCTGTCAGGGTACAGAATAGTATTTGCTTTTGCCACGAGCAGATATAAAATATAGTTTTAGAAAGTCCACCTCGTGTTGATTTTATTAAAACACCCGACCGCTATCCTGACCGTAATAGCATCTTTCTTACAATACATTATTTGTAAACAATTTTTAAAACTTTTTATATAAATCTTAAGAAGAAATAAGATCAATTAAACTTTATCTCTATTTTTTCTATCTGCTGTTACAGCAGTGACTCATGCAGGTTGACGACAGTGTTTTGTTTATGTTCCTCGCGGGTTGTTGGGTCGTAGAAACGACGAGGATGGAGACAGAAGGAGCGTAGATATACATACAGAGCCCAGTCTCCGTAGGTTTTTAAATGGCAATAATTAAAAAAAAATTCTATTGCATGAACAACAGTCAATTTAATGTATTCCAGTAATGAATTCGGTAGGGAATAAAAAAAAAGGCAAGACGAATGTGGACGTTTTAATATACGGCATGTGGTAATGTTACAAATAAATAAGGATTTTTTACATCCTAATGGAAGGAGTGAAATTGAGATCCATCAGATTTCTATTGAACGGTAACGTGCACGTTATTGTTTTTCCAATATTTAAATTATTTTGTTATGTAAAGTTAAGTCAAATATGTAACATTTGATTCTGTGTAATAAATTGATACGGTTATTGAAAAACATAGTGGCAAAAGTCAGTATTAATCTATTTCTGTAGCAATTAATTCTCCTATTTAGATCATATCTTTAGAAAATATTTATTACTGAAGATTGTTACAGCGTGCACGCGACTGGTTAAGAGTGGTTTCTCATTTTAATAAATTTTACTTATTTCAATTTCTTAATTAACCATTTACGAGTGAGACTGCTTTAAACAACATTATTCTAATATATTTGTGGAATACGTTTTTAATGTGGTTTAGGTAGGTATGCAATGTATAAGATTTCATTTAATTTTTTCTTTCTATTTCCCGAAGTTGTGCGAAGTGTCGAGCTCACGTACACGTGGCTCGTGCGGTAGCATATGCATGCTATCCCCACCACTCCGTTAGACGCTAAGGAAGTTCGCCGTTACTAATATTGACGTCGGTGCACTCAATTATGCCAGATCTGGTCACACTGCGTCCCAGGCATAATTGAGTGCATCGAAATCGACAATAGTGACGACGAACTTCCTTAGCGTCTAACGGAGTGGTGGGGATAGCAGGCATATACTACAGCACGAGCCACCTGCACGTGAGCTCGGCATTTTGATAAAGAACGCTTCTGTGAGCCTTTCCTTCTTGCTCTTGTAAAAGAGAAACAGCTGAAATACGACGTCGCGATAATTGGCATACGATTCCAAGTCTCGACTGCCCCATCATTTTTACTTTCCAACCTATGTAAGGTATAAGGAAGGTACCATAATGAAAAAAAAATGTCGAAAATTTTTTTTAGCGTAAATACACGTTTTGAGACCCCCTGATCATATTGTGACTATTAAAAAAAAACAAATTTTTTTTGATCCTATGCTATTAACATGATTGCGACTAAACGGCTGAATGAATTTCAATGAAACTTTACATTTAAGTTTTATGTTCTTGTTTCAAAGTCTTGTTGTATTCCTCTGAATAATACCTTATTAACCGTCGGAATACTAGGTTAACGGCGTATACAAACAATTTGACTATTCGTAGTCTTACACTAAAAGCTTTACACGTTCGTTCAACTGTCGGGAATCAGAATCAGAGAATCAGAGAATCAGAGAGGCTTTTGGGAAAAGCACAGGATACACAGGGTGCTCGACCACCCCTAGGAAAAATTTTAATGGGGGATTCTAGAGGTCAAAATAAGACAAAAATCAAGAATACCAATTTGTTGATGGAGGCTTCGTGAAAAAGTTTTTAATGTTTAAAGTTCCGGCCGTACTGAATTTTTTTCTAGAAAGTGGGTAGGATTTCGGGAGTATGTCTATTCACCAAAATTTATTGTAATTGACCCTTGCAATCAAAAATAATTTTTCCAGAACGATTTGAAATTTTTTTTTTTCGTCGAAAAATTCAGGCAGCTAATTTGATTTTCGGTAAGGAATTTTTTTCTCGAAAATGCGTAGAATTTTGAGGGTATGTCTATTCACCAAAAATGATTGTAATTAACCCCCGCACCCGAAAAGAATTTTTCCAGAACGATTTAAAATTTTTGAATGTAATTGTTAATAATTTTTTAACGAAGCCTTCATCAACAAATTGGTATTCTTGATTTTCTTCTTATTTTGGCCTCTAGTATCCCCCATTAAAATTTTTCCCAGGAGTGGCCGAACATCCTGTATATGCAGGAGTGGAAAAGAGGGAAAGGTGGGGAGAGAAAAGGGCGAGACAAAGAGAGCTTCCAAAAATGAGTCAGTGGTCAAGGTTCGGGTGTGAGTCAGGATAACTAAGGAAAGGAATTTGAGATGTTTTGGAGTTTTGTGTGAAGAGGATATGCGCGTAAACATGATGATACATACTGGCGTAAACATAAGATACATACTGGCATACAACAGTCTGATTAGATTTTGAGCGTGATCACGCTTATTTAAGATAACGCTTAAAAAGTATAATGATATTCTTATGCTATCGTTGATCTCCGCACGATGTGTCGCAGTTAGTCGCTCGGAAAGAAGTAACTTTCCCGGCCTGGGAAAATGCTCGTCGACGCTGACGAAAAGGTCCTTAAGGGTCCGCCCGTAATTTACGATGGGTCTCGCGCCGTGTAGACTAGGGCCTGTCATCGCCAAACAGGCTTTCGGGTCTCGGCCGCTGGGCTGTATTCAGAACAGGGACAGGGGGTGTCGGAATTTCCCAACACATACGTCTTATAGTTTCATAATTATTTCGATAGATATATATTAATTGTAAAAAATTTTTAATACGATTTATATAAATCTTAAGAAGGATTAAGATCAAACAAACTTTTTTCCTATTTTTTCTAGAAAGGTGTAGACAAGGGGAGGTAAACGGGAAAAACTCTTGCAATTCACAACGTTCTTTATTGCGGCACGACAATCGAATAGACTCAGACTCCTGGGCGATCGGGGCCCTATCTTATATCCCCAGGTCCCGATCGTCCTTTGATTCTTTCCTTCGTGCCGGGTGCAAAAGTCCTCGGCGCGTGCCGCGGAACATTCTCGATCCTTCGACGAGGTTCCGCGACACGTGCAGTCGATCGATTTTTGCACCCGGCCCGAATCAGTTGCCCACGGCACCGTTTGCCCGGGCCTCAAGCCATGCGACACATACATACAAACTACCTCTAACGGCTAAAACTACATTGTATACATAAAGTAACTGTAACGGTCTACAAAGGAAAAATTAAACAAAATCTTATACATTGCATACCTACCTAAACCACATTAAAAACGTATTTCACAAATATTTTAGAATAATGTTGTTCAAAGCAGTCTCACTCGTAAAGGGTTAATTAAGGTTTAATTAAAATGAAAAACCATTCTTAGCCAGTACCGTACACGCTGTAACAATCTTCAGTAACAAATATTTTGTAAAGATATGATCTAAATAGCAAAATTAATTGCTACAGAAATAGATTACTACTGACTTTTCCCGCTATGTTTTTCAATAACCGTATCAATTTGTTACACAGAATCAAATGTTATATATTTGACTTAACTTTACATAACAAAATAATTTTAATATTGGAAAAACAATAACGTGCACGTTACCGTTCAATGAAAATCTGATGGATCTCAATTTCCCTCCTTCCATTAGGATGTAAAAAATCCTTATTTATTTGTAACATTACCACACGCCGTATATTAAAACGTCCACATTCGTCTTGCCTTTTTTTTTATTCCCTACTGAATTCATTACTGGAATACATTAAATTGACTGTTGTTCATGCAATAGAATTTTTTTTAATTATTGCCATTTAAAAACCTACGGAGACTGGGCTCTGTATGTATATCTACGCTCCTTCTTTCTCCATCCTCGTCGTTTCTACGACCCAGCAACCTGCGAGGAATATAAACAAAACACTGTCGTCAACCTGCATGAGTCACTGCTGTAACAGCAGATAGAAAGAATAGAGATAAAGTTTATTTGATCTTAATCCTTCTAAGATTTATATAAATCGTTTTGAAAAATGTTTACAAATTATACAATGTATCGGAATAATTAAAAAACTACAAGACGTATAATCATTATTATCCAAGAGCTCATCATGCTCAAAATCTAATCAGACCTTGAAACAAGAACATAAAACTTAAATGTAAAGTTTCATTGAAATTTATTCAGTCGTTAGACGCAATCATGTTAATAGCATAGGAACAAAAAAAAATTTCTTGTTAGAATACTCGGTAAAGAGAGAGGAATTGGAATAAACTACACAGGTTGTACGGTTATGTCTTTTATTCGCTTGTTCCTCTGGCGTCGGAAAACCGAATGTGGCCTCGTCTTGGGCCTAGTCCCTCGCCTTTGACGCCAACCATTCCCCATCAGTAGGAGTGGGAGTATTGACGGACGAAGGCCAGACGCGGTCCCTTACGGGGCGCCTCGTCCTGGGGCCTCGCCTTTTCCTGACGCCTTACACTCGGCCATCCTGCATCTCTGCTCGTCCCTGAGCAGGCAACCTACGTGAATTTCTAAAACACAGGAAGACACAGACCTGTCAGTCCTCAAAGCTTAACCCTTAGCGATTCTATAATAATATTTTAATATAGTTGTCAAGGATATATTCCTTCGGTCTTGCTGTAGTGTGCCGTATGCGAGCGATCTCCGGACGCATCGTCCCCCCCGCTGGGCCCACCATCAGCAGTCCTGAGGCCCAATGGCAGTCTACCTGTACCCTGCGCCTGTGGTTGTGTAGAGCCCTCAGGGATACCATCCTTGTATATCGCCCGTTGGTGTCGATCAGTTACTCTCGACTTCGCTAAATTCTCAGCAACTGATAATGCTCATCATGGTGTGACCTCCATCACACACACAATGACCAACCCTTTCTCAGAAACGATAAGCCACTCTCATCATTTCTGCCAGCTTCCAGATACAGTTCCTAGTATCTGCCACTCTAGAAATGACGAACCCTCTCCGTCACTCCTATCGAACTCCAGACACTGCCTTCAGCGTCCGCCAATGCTCATCGTGGTATGACCTTCATCACACACACAATGGCCAACTTCTTCCCAGAAACGATAAGCCATTCTTATCATTTCTGCCAAATTCCAGACAGTGCCCTCCAGCGACTGTCAATTTTCATTGTGGTGTGACCTCCATCACACGCACAATGGCTAAGTCCTATCCAGAGGCGATAAACCAGCCTTATCATTTCTACCAAAGTCCGTACAGTGCCCTCCAGCATCTATCACGGCTCATTGTGGTGTGACCTCCACCACGCACACAATGGCCAATGCCTTTCCAGAAATGATAAGCCAGTTCTATCATTTCCAGCAAATCCCAGACAGTGCCCTCCAGCAGCTGTCAATTCTCATCGTGGTGTGACCTCCATCACATGCACGATGGCCAATTCTGGTCCAGAAGCGACAAACCAGCATATCATTTCTATCAAAGACCGAACAGTGCCCTCCAGCATCTATCAAGGCTCATTGTGGTGTGACCTCCACCACGCACACAATGGCCAATGCCTTTCCAGAAATGATAAGCCAGCATATCATTTCTATCAAAGACCGAACAGTGCCCTCCAGCATCTATCACGGCTCATTGTGGTGTGACCTCCACCACGCACACAATGGCCAATGCCTTTCCAGAAATGATAAGCCAGTTTTATCAGTTTTAGCAAATTCCAGACAGTGCCCTTCAGCATCTGTTTAAGCTCGTCGTGGTGTGACCTCCATCACACGCACAACGGCTACTTCCTCACGGTGCCATGACGCGTTGTCCTTGCCGTGTCCATGGAAGTCCTTGTTGTCGATTTAAACTCGGTACCTGCCACCGCAGGCTCGACCCCGTTACAGCGAGTGCCCAGTTGACCTTCAACACCATCCACCCGCTGTTGTGCGCCTTGTCCAACTCGTGTCTGCCTATCTGAAATATCTCGAACTCCCCCCAGAGGAGTTTCCACATTCTGCCAGATACCTGCACCAGTTCTACCTTTCGAATTCCGTGTCCCATGACTCCGTTATTCGACAGCCGCCACCCACGGCTTCATACGGTCGGCCGCCGTAACCGTTTTCCACTCGATGACCTCCTTTCCTCAGGTCCTCAATCTCATAACGGTTGTTGTACAACACCGCGACGACCCGAAATGGATCCCTAAACCGCGCATGGAGTTTCCGACTATCCCCCATCGACTGGTCCGCCGTAACTTTGATCATGACAACGTCCCTTGCTTGGAACTTTTTCGCTGCTCGACGTTGTCGATCGTACCTCTCTTTCTGCTTACGCTGGTTCTCTGTAATGTGTTCCGATATCTTCTCTCGGAGCTCATTCAGATCCATGCGTTGAACCTCACCTTGCAACTCCTGCAAGATCCATCCTTCCGCTGGGAACCACACTCTGCATCCAATCAGAGCTTCCATCGGCGTTGTTCCAATGCCTTTGTTGTGCGTCGTGTTCAGGGTGCATTAAATCTTTTTCACTTCTTGATCCCAATGCGCTGGATTCCATCCCGCTACTGTAGCGGCCAGTGATGCAACTATCGTGCGATTATACCTTTCACACTATCCGTTTGCTCGAGGAGTAGCCACCGCGTTCAGCACGTGGCGAATTCCATACTCCTTGCAAAACATGAACAGGAACAAATGCAGTTCCTCTATCGCTAATTATTCGGTGGGGCACGCCGAATAAGTGTAGCACATCCAGCAGTATTTTTACCACTCGCTTGGCCTTTGTGTCCTTTACCGATTCCACGACCGTGAATTTGGTAAAGCCACAATGACAAGCAGGTAACGATTCCCCTTTTGGCTCTTCTCGAACGGCCCGACATGGTCGACGTGCAGAGTGTGAAAGGGCACCGGCGTCTTCTTAATGGGGTACAGCTCGCCTTGTTTCCTTCCTGCGGCCCGCTTGTAGTACGTGCAATTCAAGCACGCCTTCACGTACTTTGTCACAAACGCATTCATTCCTGCAAACCAGTAGTTTTCCCGAATGCGCCGAAATGTCTTCTCGAGTCCTAAATGCCCTGCATCGTCGTGACACAGTCTACAAATTTGGAAACACGCTGCACGTGGCACCACCCAGGGTGCCTTACCATCTTCCAGACGTCTGCACTCTCCCTTTCTTCAGGACATAGCTCGCAAAATATTGCTTCGTCTCGCTGTTGTGAACTTTGTCCGTTAAAATCTTCCGCGCCCGTTCCAATTGTTCATCCTGCATTTGGGCTACCAGAACCCAATCAGCTTCGGTGATATCAACGGGGTACACGCCAACCGTTGGTATCGGGTTGCGGCTCAATGCATCCACGTGTTGCATTGCCGAGTCCGGCCGATACTCGATGCCGAATTTGTAGTCTTGCACCTCCAACCACCACCGCCCGATCCTGGGAATCAAGTCCTTCTTTGTAAACGTTGTTCGCAACGCATTACAATCCGTGATGACCGTAAAGTGTATCCCAAGTAGGTAGACTCGAAAATACCGCAACGCGAGCACAACCGCCATGGTTTCCAACTCGTACGAATGGTATTTTCATTGATCGACCGTCGTTTGCTTGCTAAAGTACGCGACTACCTGCCGCATCCCATCGGTCGAATACGGGAACAATATCGCCCCTAAACCCAAGGAACTGACATCTGTGTGCAATTTCGTTCGCTTCGCACTGTCAAAAATGGCCAGAATCGGTCTCGTTAACATTTCCTTCACGGTACGCACAACCCTCTTCTGCTCCTTTCCCCAGGTCCATGGCACGTGCTTCTTCGTTAATGCCGTTAAAGGAGTGACCAGGCTTGCGTACCCTTTGACGAATTTCCTAAAATAGCCTGCAAGACCCAGGAACTGTCATATTTCTCTAACATTCGTAGGCTCTGGCACTTCGCGGACAGCAACGATCTTATTAATTATGCCCGATCTGGCCACACTGCTGCGTCCGCGTTAGCGATCCACGGCGACAGCGCTACGTGGAATACCTTCGCCAGATCGGCACGCCGCCCCCGGAAGAATACTATACCAAGTAAATCTAGGGAAATCCTGTTTTACCAATGTCGACGGAATCCCGATGTAACAAATTGTACATAGCGGTTCGAGGTTTGCCCGCTAAAGTTACTAATTTCTGGCTAGAAAAATTTGGGTTAGGTTTTACAAGATCTCATCGACGATTTTTCTACTCATTTCTGTTCAAACTAGAGATGTTTGATTCTTTTTAAAGAATCAATTTTTGAATCTAATTGTTTAAAGATTGCATAATGCCGAGCGATTATTCTCGGCCGCAATTACCGTTAATCCTGTTAGCGTACAATTCTAAGGAGATTATCTCTAATAGGATTTGTACAGCAAGCAGTGATAGAAAAACGCGTGTATTACTAGTTTTTCTGGCATCGGTAACGACTCATTACATTCGATTCGAGTGTGCCAACGGTGTTGATGACGTCAGTATCGTGAGAGAGTAGCGCGCAAATAATTAGACAAAGATAGACTGTCGAAATTTAGACAGCGCCGCGGAACGATTAATTAGAGTACCACGGCGACATCTTCGGCTGTCAATCCGCACAGTCTCACAACGACTTCTGAAGAAGACACATCGGCTCCCGATCGTGTCCGAACAGATTTCGAGCGAATCTTGAGAGTGAAATTCTTGAGATACAGCTAGTAGACGATTCTCAAATAAAGGGTGCAACGAGCCGATGTTCAGTCTGGTGCGGGTCCTCTGATTGACCTCGCTCAGCTGAGAATTCATTAAAGCTCAAAATAGCATCAATTAATTTAGACTTTGCTTATCAAACGAGTCGACTTTCGATTCGAATAAGAGCATTCAGGAGTTTCGTTCGGGAAATTCCCAAACGAGCTCTCAATTCCCCTTTACTGTCTAGTTTGGAGGGTTCGAGAATACACCAATAAGGTGTTCGTCCCCCCTCGTGCAGTATTATTTTGTCGTTTCAAGCGTATAAACGTTTGAAACACAGAGAAGTGGGCGAATACCGTCCAAACTTCTCTGTGATTGTTTTTCGGTTTAGGAGACTCTGAAGGGAGGCACCTACGTGGTGAACCTCCAGGTGGGCTCATTGGAGTCAGGTCAGCGTCCACTTCGGACGCTTGACATTCGGTCTTCGATTCCTTACCTCTACAGATCCCGCCGGTGTAACGCTTAGAGGAGCACCTGTGCGGAGAGGTTACAGAGTCGCGGGTCAGGCCCCCACGTAGTTCAAATACTGTCACGAAACACGTCGAGTGGTGCATTCGTGCAGTGAACAACCTGCAGTCGGGCTTCGCAGTGCAACTCTCGACCAACAAGTCATCTGTTGGAACGTTAAAGAGAAGCCGCAGATCGACGGTCGTGCCGTTGTACTGCAGTGCGACTCGACGCACAGACTCCGTGAGCATACTCACGGGATCAATGCATTTGGAGCCTTACAACCTCCACTTGCATCCCCGTCCACTAGACAATCGACTCAGTTCGGCGTCGAAAGGAAATTTAATTCTTTTCACGCCAAAAATCAAATACAGTCCACTTGCGAGCTCGTATATTACTAGTGAGCGAAATTCTCCACTCCTATACATTCGAATATCGAAGCCAGTAGCGTGAGAACACAAACGCGGCGAATATACGTGTAACGTGTTTACGTGTCTAACACATTGCCGTGTTTTTCTGTTCACAGAACCTTGGCCTACCTCAACGCATCGGTTCCGATGTAGGCTTGGCAACGATATTATTTGGATAATTAAATAAGATTTTTCTTAGTTTCTTATTGTTTATTTTATTTTTATTTTTATAATAAACAGTTTTTTTTGAAAAAGAAAATCTTACACGTCCCATTCACTTCCCACAATAAAAATCCGATCCCTCTATCCGGACTTCGTCGTTAAAAGCATCAGCTTTTTAACACTAATCATAAGAATTTTTCCATCGAATTATCGACTTTCAAAAATCGACCACAAATTTTGCAAAAATAGATCCAAAATATTTGTTAGAAACATTTATACTGTTACACCATCGCGTGAATTTAGGTTGTAGCGACCAGCGGCCAGTATTGCCGGCGTTCGATGCGCCAGCAGGTTTTAACTAGGTTAAGTTAGGTTAGTTAGTTTCTAGTCATAGGTTAGGGATTTTAGGATAAGTAGTTGATAAGCTTAGTTAATAAGACGCGCGCCTCGGGAGAGACACGAGGAAGCGTTGCGCAGTTACTCCTCTCGGTATCGCCAAAGAGAAAAGACACGTGTACGGTTAATAAAAGAATATTTGTTCAGTGCAATAAGTTGTACAGTTATTCCTCCTGGGAGACAACACAAACCACTACAAGGTTTAGTACATATAGCGTCGTGACGGGAATTTATGGGAACTCGATTAATAACCATCGAGTGCGCGATCATGTAACTCCATTAAAATTCGGAGCGAGATTCAAACGAACCAGCGCTTTATAATGTATATCGCTATTGTATAAGATTCAATGTGGGCGATCAAGCAGGGGAAAGTCAAGGGTCGAGAGAGAAAAGAAGATATTCCTTAGAAATACTTAGTTTATTTTCTAAAGACCGTAACGAATCAGAGTTTTCGTCGTCTCCTGACGAATTTCTATTTCTGCTAAATCTCGCGAGAATCTTGAAACACACGGGACCCTCACGGTATTTCACTTTGTGTTTCCGTTTATTTTCTCCAAAAAGGTCATAAATTTTCTTAAGAGTTGCTTTAGCCCGCTAGCTAGCTTCGTTTCTAGAGAGAAACTCCCTCCCTCCCTTCTAGAGAGAGGACTCCCACGCTTTCCCCTACCACATATACCTGCTACGAACATGACCGCGTAGCTCCCACCTCCACGCGGTTCGGGGGTGGATCAACAGTCGAAGATTCTGACGGATGGGGTAAGGCCCAACCCCCTATTAGATCAGGACAATCCAGAGGGAGGATCTAAGATTTTCCTGAAGAAGGGACAAATGCCGAGGACCACGAAAAGATTCTCACGGAAAAGCAGATCAATTCTCGAGATAGTATAGCGAACATCGAAATTATCGAAAAGTCTAAACAAATAAAATCGTTCAAGTTACATCCGAAAATTTTCTAAGTTTCTGACTGTCTACTGATTGATTAACTGGCTGTCTATTCCCGACTGACTAAAAAATTAACCGCATTAAGAGAAGGCGCTCCTTTTTATTTACCGTCTCTTGTCAAATTCTGAGTAATCAGAGGAGTGGGAGACCTCCCCCCCGTGCTCCGGTCTCCTTGCAATACCCGGAATTCCTGAGTATCGCCGGCTGAGACCTCGCGCTCAGGTGCGTTCCCATGCTCCTCCGGTCACCTTACGCCGGATGTAGATAATATTCTTTGATTTGTTTATCACGCTCGGCTAATAGCTCGCTTTAAAGATATAAAATCTATATTTCTTAATCCTACGCGTGCTTAAACTCTATTACATTAATTAACTAACTTTTACTAACCGTAATACAGTATTTTCTCTATACATATAAGCTAGAAACTCGTCCACGATATAGGCAAATATCGTATCCCGTCTACTTATCCCCACTACGTACTGTTAGAACCCAGCACTCGCTGTACCGGTGAGTGTGCCTTCCTATAGGCGGTTCTCCAAGTAGCGGCGCGCTTGACGATCGGTCGACGAACATTGTCATACGATACAGGTTCAAATTATTAAGGCAACACTAGTGCAATAATACAAATTTTTTATTTTTCCTTTTCTTATTTTGAAACTTTTGTCATGTCTGTGGCAGTTTTCTGATTTAACTAAGATCAAGTACAACATAATTTTTATTATTGTTTTTCACAAATTATAATATACATTTGGCCTTTCTTTAAAAAGTATCCTCATCTGAAAAAAGGAATTGTAATTTAATTGACCTATCATTTATTTGCTGAAATCGTGAAACAACTCAGAGTAAAATAAGTTGGTTAAATAGTTTAAATTCACAAGTTGTATCTTTTTGAGTCATATCACTATTGCAGTAAACGAGCGATACATACATATACAGAATGTACAGTATGTACAGAAGTTATAATACGATTTAACTACTAAATATACAATAATAAATCAGCAACGAAATTTATCTTTATTTTTGTTCTTCCTTCTTTCAAACTTCATCAACATATTCGTGACACTTTTCTGATTAAAATGACACCAAATACGATATACAATTTAGATCCCATTTACTAACGCAATAAGTGATCAAAGGCATGCATTGCTCAGGTCACTCCACGTCGACTGTATCGAAACACAGGCGATGTTTACGGGAGCCTATATAGAATCAGTATTTTCATTCTGCGACCTCTACCAAGAGAGGTAGAGGTCAGAATTAGAACACCGATTTCGTGTAGGCTCGCATAAACATCGCCTGTGTTTCGATACAGCCGACACGAAGGAAAGAAAGCGATAGCAAATTCGGCGATGCTCGGGCGCTCAGTCCCTCTTTATCATATGCTCGCTGTTCTTTTCTACACTCGCCGCCTCCAGTAGGCGTCAACAAAGTATCAAGAATCGTTTCTCGTCCACGATATAGCCGACCGTTAAACTCCGAGAGCGTCGCTTCTATAGAGACAATACTGTAGTTACCAATGGATAATTGGCAATCGATTAACCCATTAAATATAATAATTAACGCCCGAACATAAAATTACCGATGGATACAGCGGTCAATTCCTGAACCAACTCGAATATAATATTTGGCGATGTTTAAGAGCGGTTTCCACAATCTAGTTACTTGCTATCTGGTAACTAACTATACGCGAGGACGAGAAGTCAAAGTGGGGGAAATGTACGCCACGCGGACGTTACACTATGCAATTTTGGAATAAATACATTCTCTTGTTACGCATTTGCATGACGTAGGGTTTATGTACATACAGCGGTGCGACGGGAAATTGCTGGAACTGGTTTTCTCACCATCGAAGCTGCGATTTGAGCGAGGGAGATTCAAATGAAATCGCGTATTGTAGTGCGTATTATTATGGTAGGAAATTCAACGCGAGGAAATCCAGGCACAAACCGAGCATTTGTAGACCGTTGGCGATACTTTGTGCATACAATGTAGTTTCGACCGTTAGAGATAGGCTGTATGCTTGTGGCGCGGTTATGTGTGTGTGTGAGAATCGCTCGGTTGGCCATGTCGCCGGTTCTCGCTCGGAGGATCGGGAATATTCCATGGCACGCGCCGAAAACTTGGCAACCGGGGAAAGGAGGAAACAAACGCCGATCGGGACGACTGGATATATAAGACCGAGCCCGCGTGGCCGGGGCTCTCTCAGTCTATACGAGCTAACGTGTTGCGCTAGAGAACGTTTTTCAATCGCTACTTAGAGAATCTAAAGAACAATACTGAATAAAGTTGTTAAAGTATTTTTAACGTATTGAGTTGTTTGATTTCCGCGCGCCTCGCCGAGCAGAGCGGTTCAGCGCTCCACGGGCACCGTCCCACGACCCTATTTCCCTAACTCACCAACCACGTGATTCGCAACATATATTTTTGGTGACAGCGGTGGGATAAGTTTAAAGTAAATTGGAATTACACTCGGGCTAAGACAAACTTTGCCGGCTCGCGAGTGCGCGCTTCAAAACTTTGAATTTTGGTGAACCGTTTTATTGAACTTCTATAATACAAAGTGAACATCAGAATCAGTGCATCCGCTCTCCCTTGGGTTTTCGCACGGTTTCCCTAAGGGCACGGGTAAATACCGGAGACGGGTGATTTCGGCGGCCGTGCAAGCCACCACCGTTATCACATGCACCCTGTTCACGTCGCGGTTGAGCTTCCGCCTTACTCAGCACGGAGAGACGAACGCCACCGAACGAGGTTCCTGTAAAGCAGAGAGACGAACATCGCCGACGACTGGAACGCCTGGAGGACATCACGGATCATCGCCGACGACTGGAACACCTGGAGGACATCACGGACCATCCCCTGACGCCTGGAGCACCTGGAGGACATCGCGGACCATCGCCGGTTTCCAGCATCTTCGTCCGGGACGCAGACCGCCAGCCCAGCAGACCGACGACGAGTGGAGGGCCCCGTTGCAGGAGAACCGATCAGCGACGTTCCGGAACATTTCCGTCGTAATTGCGAGCGCACTGTAAGTGTAGTACTACGTTAGTAATAATCACTGCGCAGACTAGTAGCTAGATTTGTTTGTACTAGTCTGATATACTCGCCTCAATTAGATTTAGTTAGTCGGTGAAAATGCCGCCGTTTTTAAAGAAATACGTGAGGGCTAAAAGGAGCCGTAAGCAGCGTCTGAGTGGTGGTAGTGGGACATTTATGGAAGAGTTACTAAAATCTCCCCACATAGACCCCCCTACTTCCGAAACCGTGGTACCGCGAACTAACGAACCAAGTTTAACCCCCGTGCAGCCAATAATTCACGGGTCCAACGCGACAGACAGTCCCTCAAACATAATTAACAGCACGTTCTCGTCACCCCCTATGTCGTGTGCCTCTCAAACTCTTTCCGTTAACTCGATCGCCACCCCTGTTCGATCTCCCGTCTCGACCTTGCCGCCGGAAATTCCGAGAACTCCGTCGCGTATGCCATATGATTTAGTCTCCGGCCTCATATCCTACTTTGATGGGAACCCGTCCCAAGTCGATCAATTCATCGCCCAGTGCAGATTGGCGGACTCGTTGGTTGGGATAGAGGAAAAACCGTACTTGCTCGCGTTAATTCAAAGTCGGATACAGCACTCAGTTTTCCGCGGCATTGTAGGCGATGATTCCCCCCCCCGGACGGTAGAAGCCTTGATAAGGTTAATTAAAGTCGCGTATCCCCGGAAATTCAGCCTTAATGACTTGGAAACTGAGTTACGGGTCGTGCAGCGGCATGATCGCGAAACGATTGAGGAATTCGGGTATCGGGTGCTCGGGATTGTGGACCGGGGGGTACAGACAGCACGCGAGAATTACGGTCCCGAGCATTTTGTCGGGATTAAAGCATTAATTATGGAAAACGCGGTTCGCGATTTTCTGAGGGGCCTTCGAAACGACATTGTCGCGGGGATCGTATCAAAGGACGATGAACGGGATTTAAGAACGATCATTAAACTAGCCTCCAGGATTGAAAACGTGGCCGGTTTCGCACGGACCCCGAGACCCGCGGACACTCCCCGGGATCATCGACCTCGGATATGTAGGACTGAAATACGGGAGCGAGCCTGCTTTCGTTGTGGAGAAGTGGGACATCTAGTCGCGGACTGTCGCGGCGCGATTAATAACCGATTCCATGGGCCCCAATCGAACACACAAAGACACCGACGATACTGGGGAACGGGGCGCGAGGAAAGTCAGGGCCATCGGTACGGTTCGAATCATGTGCCTAGGGATACGCGGCCCCCAGTCCCCTTACTCTCCATGAACCAAGGGCGGAATCTAGAACGAAATCCCTGGACCAACCCTTTAAACCCCAAGGGGTCTCCGTCAACGGGCGCGAGGCGGAGGGGCCCCTTGATTTCCCGCGCCGAGTCCACTGCATCTGCTATGAAGCAGGGTTGAGTCGTATCGCGCAATCGCCAATTGTCCCCTTGCTCCACAGCTATTTCCACCGCGGTTTCGCTAAATTCCTGGTCGACACCGGCTCCCAACTTAACCTAATTAAACAGGGCGAAGTAAATTCGGATATAATGGTTAATACTAGGGTAATTTATCATCTCACCGGCATAAGTTCAGGGACGGTTCACACGCGAGGCGAGGTCATCATACCCATCTGGGATATCCCGATACACTTCCAATTGGTAGACGTAGATTTCCCTATCTCCGAGGCAGGCATTTTAGGAGTACCGTTTCTGCAAAAACAACAGGCAACTCTCAGATTTAAAGAGGACTTTCCATGCATGATGCAATTCGAACAGGATCCGTTCGCCTCCGGTTTTTCATCGCATTATCTTCCCCCGCGAACCAAGGTCCTAATCTCGGCCCCTGCAAGGAATAGCAACGCGTCGGGTTATGTCAAACGGATTGAGGCCGGATCCGGTATTTTCATAGGCGAGGTGTTAGCCAGCCAACGAAACGGTTTCGTCAAGTTATACGCGATTAATACCACGTGCGATCACGTCACCGTAACGATTCCCCCTGTAAATTTGGAAGAATTCGATTCGAGACCCGCGGCATCTCGATCCTCCCGTACGGAAACCCCGACCGCAGGCAAATCTGAAGACCACGCCCGAAGGTTGAGCGAGCTCATTAAGGCACTCGACTTGAAGCACCTTCACGAAATCGAAAGGACGAGTATATTAGAAATCATCAGTAAATTTCCATACCAATTCCATTTATTGGGCGATAAACTAAAGGCTGCTAATGTCCCCCACCATTCCATCCATACTGCAGACAAATTACCGATAAATACAAAACAGTACAGGTTTCCACCGGTTCATAAAAGTGAAATAGAAAACCAGATAAGTTCCTTGCTCGACAGTGAAATAATCCAGCCCTCAATGTCCCCATATAATTCCCCCTTGTGGGTCGTCCCTAAAAAGCCAGATCCCTCCGGAACGCCCCGATGGCGAATGGTCATCGATTACCGTAAACTGAATGAGAAAACCGTAGCGGATGCCTATCCTCTCCCTAACATTACCGAGATCTTAGATCAATTAGGAGGGGCTAAATATTTTAGTACCTTAGATTTGGCCTCCGGGTTTCATCAAATCCCCGTAGATCCGGCGTCCAAGTCCAAAACGGCTTTCTCCACCCCCCATGGCCACTTTGAATTCAATCGGATGCCTTTCGGCCTGAGGAACGCGCCAGCCACCTTTCAGCGAGTTATGGACCTCGCGTTATCCGGGTTGCAGGGAATCGAACTTTTCGTCTACATGGACGATATTGTTATTTACGCGGCTTCTCTTTCGGAACACGCACGTAAACTAAGGGCCCTTCTGGCTCGGCTGCAGAATGCTGGACTAACCCTTCAACCGACGAAATGTCGTTTCCTGCAAAAAGAAATTGCATACTTGGGTCATAAGATTACCAGTGAGGGAGTCAAGCCTGACCCAGATAAAATTCGAGCTGTAAAAAATTTCCCAGTACCCCGCACGCGGAAAAATATTAAACAATTTCTAGGACTGGTAGGTTACTATAGACGATTCATCCCCGATATGGCTAAAACCGCAAAACCATTAACGAAACTTTTAAAGAAGGATGTACCTTTTTACTGGACTCCGGAAGTTCAAAGCTCTTTCGAAATTCTAAGGGATGCCATTTGTGCGGAACCCTTGCTTCAATTTCCCGATTTTTCGCGACCATTTCTCGTCACTACGGACGCCTCCGATTTTGCGGTGGGTGGCATTCTAAGTCAAGGAACAGTAGGAACGGACCTCCCTGTAGCTTACGCATCTAGAACATTGAACGAGGCCGAAATTAATTATTCCACGATAGAAAAGGAGCTTCTGGCAGTTTTATTCGGAGTAGAGCATTTCAGACCTTATTTGTACGGCCGGCAATTCACCTTGGTCACGGACCATCGTCCCCTAGTGTGGCTGCACAGTGTTAAGGACCCCACTTCTAAAATAATGAGATGGCGAATAAGGCTAAACGAGTACGATTACAACATAATATACAAACCTGGTAGAGTCAATGCGAACGCAGACGCACTCTCGCGCAATCCCGTAGATGCCAACGCGAATCCCGATCCCACGGTACAATCGGGCGCAGATTCTAGTCCTTGTCCGAGGCGTCTGGGAAGGGTGCAAGTCTGCGCAGACAAAACACCAATCGTAGATTCCGAAACGGACAGGGCAGATGACGCGCAATCCGCGGAGAACGATAGATTCATTGCCTCTGTGTTCCTAGCGCGCAGGAAAACAGAGGGGAAAGTAAACGAGGTCACCGACGGCGTAGTAAAGATTTTCGATTCGGAAAAAGCATGCTCGGTAGTAGATGTCGCGAAAGAACTTCCTGAAGGAACACCCCAGTCGAGTACCCCAGAGTCTCCTCAACTCGGTCTTTCGTTGGCTAACGGGTGTATAATCCGAACCCCAGGAACCCGCTTCGGGGGCCGTGAGAGGGAATCTGTACTCGACGTGCAACCTGTGTCATCTCAGGGGAGAGGGGCGCCCCGTGTGAATGAGTATCCCATCCAGTCAGGTGGGCTGGGTGGATGTTTGCAACTCGGTCAGGTGGACCGAGGTTTGCGTGAATCCTGGCGGGTGATGCCAGAAGGTGTGAATGAGTATCCCATCCGGTCAGGTGGACCGGGTGGATGGTTGCAACTCGGTCAGGTGGACCGAGGTTTGCGTGAATCCTGGCGGGTGATGCCAGGTGGAAGTGTGAATGGGGATGACCAGGACCGCACAGGGATATCCAGTGGTGTGACCTCGGTAGAAAATTCGGTAGACCCAAACAAATTAAATTTCCCCGTTCAGTATAGTATATTAAACTTACTTAGGAAAATCGTTAATGACCCGCAACACAACATTACCATACACAGTAGGGAGACTATAATCCCACCAAGGTCGGACTGCTCACAGATTATTGAAGAGCACCATGAATCGGTAGTCGGAAATCACCGTGGCTCCTTTAAACTTCATCAACTTATCCAGGAACGGTTTTACTGGCCCGGTATGGCAAAGGAAATCGTAGAGTTCGTTCGTTCGTGCCCCACCTGTCAAAGGAACAAGAATTATACTAAGCAAACAAAACAGCCGATGCGAATTACCGACACCCCTAAACGCGCATTTGAAAAGGTGCAAATGGATATAGTCGGGCCCCTACCCGTAACTAAAAGAGGTAATCAGTACCTACTTACCCTGCAAGATAACCTCACAAAGTATTCAGATGCAATTCCGCTACGTAGCATAGATACCATAAGTGTTGCTCACGCTCTTGCTGAACAATTCATCAGTAGGTTTGGATGTCCGGGAGCTATTCACACCGACCAAGGCAGGAATTTTATTAGTCAGGTCATGAAGAACTTCTGTAAAATTTTTAAAATCCAGAGAATAACCTCTACCGCTTTTCACCCACAATCATTGGGCTCCCTTGAAAGAGCTCACCGTGTCTTCATTAATTACCTTAAACATTACTGCACAAAGACCGACTGGGATGAGTGGATAAGATTTTGCATTTTTTCATACAATACCTCTGTGCATGAGGCTACTGGCTTCACCCCCCATGAACTGATTTTTGGCAAAAGGGCCAATATTCCCTCAAAATTCTCCACGGGTTCAGCACCCAGAACATTCGCGCAACATCTAGATGAACTTTTTGTAAAAATCACCACTACTCAGACAACTGCTGCACAGAATCTAGAAAAGGCGAAACAGAAAAGTAAAAATTATTATGATCAAACACTTAGACCTTGTAAATTTGATTTAAACGATATGGTATACCTGCTTAAGGAGCCCAGAACCTCCAAATTCGATTGTACTTGGTTAGGCCCCTATAAGATAAACCGATTATTTAGCGATTTAACCGCCGAGATAGAGTTAACGAAAAATAGATTTAAGATAGTGCATACCAATAAATTAAAACTAGCGCATATAAGACCGGACTCTCCCTCCGCGGGAGATTAAATAAAGTAAATAACCTGTAATACTCGATGTAGTTACTCAATGTAATGTTTTGCGGATTCGGGACTACGCTCTAATTTATGTTCTCCGTATATAATGTATATCCCAACTGACTCTGTATAGCTTACTGCAAATCGCCACACCGACTTTTGTTAACCGTATAGTTTAATACATGTCGACACCGGAATATATTAACTATTTCCCTGCGAATATTAAGTAATCTCGAAATCATAAAGCGCGTGATAGGTATGTGTATATTGTACGTGGTAAATATTGTTAACCGACACCGACCTGGCTCAGGGTAATAATAATAAATGTTGACTTTTGCTTAAAAGCTGTTTTATGAAAACACCTTTTTGTATAAGGGGGAAGGTGTTACGCATTTGCATGACGTAGGGTTTATGTACATACAGCGGTGCGACGGGAAATTGCTGGAACTGGTTTTCTCACCATCGAAGCTGCGATTTGAGCGAGGGAGATTCAAATGAAATCGCGTATTGTAGTGCGTATTATTATGGTAGGAAATTCAACGCGAGGAAATCCAGGCACAAACCGAGCATTTGTAGACCGTTGGCGATACTTTGTGCATACAATGTAGTTTCGACCGTTAGAGATAGGCTGTATGCTTGTGGCGCGGTTATGTGTGTGTGTGAGAATCGCTCGGTTGGCCATGTCGCCGGTTCTCGCTCGGAGGATCGGGAATATTCCATGGCACGCGCCGAAAACTTGGCAACCGGGGAAAGGAGGAAACAAACGCCGATCGGGACGACTGGATATATAAGACCGAGCCCGCGTGGCCGGGGCTCTCTCAGTCTATACGAGCTAACGTGTTGCGCTAGAGAACGTTTTTCAATCGCTACTTAGAGAATCTAAAGAACAATACTGAATAAAGTTGTTAAAGTATTTTTAACGTATTGAGTTGTTTGATTTCCGCGCGCCTCGCCGAGCAGAGCGGTTCAGCGCTCCACGGGCACCGTCCCACGACCCTATTTCCCTAACTCACCAACCACGTGATTCGCAACACTCTAAAAGAAATTCTTTCAATACAAAAAACTTCATTTCTAAGATTCATAAGTAACTGAAATGTAAAATCTCCAATAGAGAAGAAAAAGAAAGAAATTGATTCTCAGCAATCTATTAGAAGAAAATTAATTTTTTGACCAAAAGAATCGAATTGAAATCGAACGTTTCTAGTTTAGACTGTGAAAACTTACTGTGTATTGCATATTTCATGCCTTCCATTTTCAATCAGAAACTGTCGGCATTGTATTAGATCGTGTCTTTAATTTCGTCCTCTTTAAGGACGTAGTTTACTGAAAGTTATAAATTTTTAAATAGGCATATTAATAAGTAATTGTAATCAATAATGGCACAGAATAAGATTAATGAATTCGCATCGCGTTTCTCGAAAAATCCAAATGGATTATCCTTCGGTTTTAAGTTCCTTGCAGCGGCCGGCGTGGCGGTTTATGGTGTTACGAAATCCTTGTATACAGGTTAATTTATTTTTACGTTTAATCCTTAATTATCGTCGATAACTTGAATCTTTCGCTCTCGTTCTCTGTATATATATTTTGTACATGTATCATTATTATATCTCATCAGTAAAAAGAAGAAACTCGAATTAAAATTGTTTCCTAAAATTAATTTTAATATTTGAAATATTGATTGAAACAGTTCTTTTTTTAATATATTTAATTGCATAATTATATTTTGTTCTAGTGGAGGCGGGTCATAGAGCAATAATGTTTTCTCGTTTGGGAGGCATTCAGAAAGACATAATGAGCGAGGGATTACATTTCCGTGTTCCATGGTTCAATTATCCAATTATTTATGATATTAGAAGTAGGCCCAGAAAAATATCTTCGCCTACAGGATCCAAAGACTTACAAATGGTTAATATTTCTCTTCGAGTACTTTCCAGACCTGATGCCAGCACCTTACCTACAATGTACCGTAATCTAGGTCTAGATTATGATGAGAAGGTTGGTAAAAATCTTATTGTGATATTATATTGACATTTTAATAGTGAAGACATATTTGTATTTTAGGTTCTGCCAAGTATTTGTAACGAAGTATTAAAATCAGTTGTTGCTAAATTTAATGCTTCTCAGCTTATTACACAGAGACAACAAGTTTCAAACTTAGTACGAAAAGAATTAACTGAACGTGCACGTGATTTCAACATCGTCTTGGATGATGTATCGATAACCGAACTGAGTTTTGGTAAAGAATATACTGCTGCCGTGGAAGCTAAACAAGTAGCTCAACAAGAAGCTCAAAGAGCAGCTTTTGTAGTCGAGAGAGCTAAACAAGAAAGACAACAGAAGATTGTTCAGGCAGAAGGAGAAGCAGAAGCAGCTAAAATGATATCCTTTAATAATAATAGTTTAAAAATGGATAAAATAATAATCAAGTATAGATGAGATTTTATTTTCAAATATAAATGTCCTTAACTTCTTCATACCTGGGTTTAGCTGTAAGCCAAAATCCTGGTTATCTAAAGTTGCGAAAATTGCGAGCAGCACAAACAATTTCCCGCACGGTAAATATGCAAAATTTGATTGCGTTTATAATACTAACGAATAGTTAATGGTAATATTGATTTAATTATACATGTAATTTTTGTTTTAGATTGCAACTTCTCCGAATCGCATATTCCTTAGCGGTAACAATTTGATGCTGAATATTCAAGATCCATCATTTGATGATTCTTCGGACAAACTAAAAAGTAAGAAGTAAAGACAATGTCAAATTTTCTTATGATTATTTTTTTCTACTTATAATCAATGTTATACAGTGCAAAATAATTTTCAATGTTGTACATGTAGGTATCGAAAAATATTGTTAATAAGATTCATTAGATGTTTTTAGATATAAAATATTGCACCTGTACTTGATTTCTTCTTTATGCCATATATTACGATGATGCTCGCTCGCAAATCTCGAGCTCATATTTTTTCAGGTCATGCAGGGATGAGCTGGAACGATGCTATGAAAAGTGCAGTGAAATCTTTAAAAACCGATCATCAAATAAAAGTGATCAATGAAAAGCCATTAGTCCAGACTGTACCAGAATCACCGGAAGAACAAATATCCATTTTATTGAATTTAGCAAATAATGGGGCAAAAATGATAGTTTCTTAAATTCAAAATTTAAAGGATCTGAAGAGATCTTGCGATGCGAGCTCATCTTTTCTAACATATTCCATATCCAAATCCCACCACTATTATAATTTGTTACATTAATAGAGTTTTTAACGGAATTAAACAATTTCTCGATAATAATTTTAAATTGTCTCTTTAAGCTTTCGTATATGCATAAATTTTCTTTACAAAAATAATTTATATTTTATTTTTGTATAAGATAATATGAAATACATGTATGTTTTTCCTCACATTATGTTCTTTAAAATTATAGATCAAAAGAAGTTGATAATTTTGTAATTATTCGAGAAAAATGTATTATGTATACAAATCTCACTGCGTATATCGAAAATGAACTGTATTTGAAATTAATATTCGGTCGAAAAATTGGTTTGTCTGAATTTTGGACATCCAACGTTACCGTCTTAAGACCCCATTCTTCTGCGTCAATCGTCAACGATCTTCTGTTTTATTCTATCCCGTTTGCTTTCTTACTGGACATTCGGAGATATAACCAATCGGACATATTTTTTCTAACTGACTTTCTCAGCAATGCATAGTATTTTGTACTTTATCATACTTGTTTTTCGCTTTTCAATTACTGTGATCTTTTAACGCATCTTTAATCAATGCACGTGGTTTTATTTTTCATTTTCTGATGAAAACCGAACTCATATAGACGGTTGTTTGTTAATACCAAGTAGAAATGAGAACATAAACATAAAGGTAAAAAAGGATTAAATAAGTTTTATTGGCAGTGAAAAGGTTAGACTACTCTTACATATCCAAATACGTCTGATCATGTAATTAACAAAAGCTGTGGAAGCGGTAAAATGTGACGTCATTTTCTGTTGGGGAAGTGTCTCCCACTGCATATAGTAATATACGGAAGCGATACTTTTGTCAGGACCTTTGATGTTCGATATCCCAAAACTTTGACTGATGTGTATTCTTTAACTTTTACATGTAATTAGCGTTACTGATAAATCAGACACCGAGTATAATCGAGCGCGTGTTGTGTTCAGAATAGATTTCTATTGTATGAGCACAGACGAGGTATACGAGTAGACCTATCACCACCAACGAGGTATACGAGTAGACCTATCACCACCAACGAGGTATACGAGTAGACCTATCACCACCGACGAGGTATACGAGTAGACCTATCATTCTCGAGTCGAGAGTCTCGACTGCTCAGGCATTTTTACTTTCCGACCTATGTATAGGCGTACATAAGCAAAGTACCCATAATGAAAAAAAAATTTAGTAAAATTTATTTTACGGAAATACACGTTTTAAGACCCCCTGATCATATTTTAATTATTGAAAAAAAAGAAATTTTTTTTCATTATTCCTATGTATGAGCGTATATATGTATATTATTAATACGATTGAGTATAAATGGCTGAATGAATTTAAATGGAACTTTACATTTAAGGTTTATGTTCTCATTTCAAAGTCTGGTTAGACTTTGACTATAATCAGTCCATAGATAATAATGAATATACCTCGTGTTTTATAGTTGTTCCGATACATAGGCGTAATTTATAAAAGATCTTTTAAATATTTCATATAAATCTTGGGAAGAATTCAATTTTATGTAAAAAAAATTGGCAATTATTGAGATTAGGTTCCTCCTCACCGATTTTGATGAAATTTAAATATGTTGTAGAACTCAACATTTTGAACAACTTTCTCCTATACATATAACCGCCGCACGGTCTTAGTTTTCGAGATATTTTCGAAAAACTGCTGCTACTACTACAATGAATTCTATGAATACCTATGCATGCACGGCGGCGTATGCGTCAGCATCGGACCACCGCGCCGCCTATCCACTGTTTTACGATTTTTTAATTTTAATTTTACGATTTTTTACTTTGACTCGCGTGTGCCGGTTGCCTCACGGCAGTCGGAAATGAAATATAGCCTAACCTAACCTAATCTAATATAATATTTCTAATCAATGAATTAGGTTAGATTAGAGTCTAAGATAATATTCTGGTCGCCGTTAGGCGACCAGATATAAACTTAGATTCAAAATCACTAAAATTAGTTAAATTTGATTTTTAAGCCCACCCGTTATACAGGATGTTCGGCCACCTCTGGGAACAATTTTAATGGGAGATTCTAGAGGCCAAAATAAGACGAAAATCAAGAATACCAATTTGTTGATGGAGGCTTCGTTAAAAAGTTATTAACAATTAAATTCAAAAATTTCTAATCGTTTTGGAAAAATTATTTTCGGTTTCGGGGGTCAATTATAATCATTTTTGATGAATACACATATCCCCGAAATCCTACCTTCCCTCGAGAAAAAAATTCGGGTAGGTGGTGAAATTTCTCGGTGAAAAAAAAAATTTTTCAAATCGTTCTAAAAAAATTATTTCCGATTGCAAGGGTCGATTACAATCATTTTTTATGAATAGATATACCCCGGAATTCCTACCCAGTTTGGAGAAAAAAATTCGAGAAGGTGTGAATCTTTAAAACACCATAACTTCTGAACGGATTGGACGATTTTAATGTTCAAAAAGCCAAACGCCGCGTATTTTAGTGTAGAATATGTAACAATTATAAAAATATTAGAAAGGTTGTTCCTTGGCCCCGTAATATTAGAAAAACCCCATAAAAATGGTCCAATTTTCAAACAACCATAACTCCTATAATAGTGAATACATTTCAATGAAACTTTTTTTTGAAGTAGAGCCCATAGGTACCTACAAAAAAGTATTAAACAACTTTTCTGTAGGACGTCAAGCGAAATTATTAAAAATCAAAACGAATTTTTAAGGAAAATCGACAGGGGGTAGGTGCCTAAATTTTTCGGCGAAATTGAAAAGTTTCAAATCGCTCTGGAAAAATTATTTTCGGTTGCGGGGGTCAATTATAATCATTTTCGGTGAATAGACATACTCCCGAAATCTTACCCACTTTCGAGAAAAAAATTCAGTATTGGCGGAACTTTAAACGTTAATAACTTCTTAACGAAGCCACCATCAACAAATTGGTATTATTGATTTTCGTTTTATTTTGGCCTCTAGAATCTCCCATTAAAATTTTTTAAAAAGAACACCCTGTATATGTGTATATGTATCAGTGTCCGTCGATGTGTTGCTGCCTGCAAAACAGTAGAAAAACGGCGATCGCATACCAATGCGTAAGAGGTAACACGGATGGACACGACAGACAGAATTCAATGCATTAGTTCCGACAGTTTTTCGAAAATATCTCGAAAACTAAGTCCGAACAGCGGTTATATGTATAGGAAAAAGTTGTTCAAAATGCTGAATTCTACAACATATTTAAATTTCATCAAAATCGGTGAGGAGGAACCTAATCTCAATAATTACCAAAAAATTAAATAAACTTTTTCTCTATCTTTTCTAGAAAAGAAAAACTTAAATGAAATCTTATACATTATATGCTTACTTAAATCGCATTGAAAACGAATACTACAAATGTTTTAGAATAGTGTGCAAAATGGTCTCACTCGTAAAGGATTAATTGAGAAATAAATGTTTGGTAAATGAAAACAGGTAAGCAGCTTAACCAGCTGCGATTTTCGCTAAGACAAATTGAAAACTCGATTTTAACAAGGAAAAATTGGAAATACCCGAATGGTACCCGGTTTTGGGTTAGGTTATTACATGTACTTATCTTCAGAAATAGAACTATATTTACAACTAATTGGCGTGGCGTAAGTGATGAGATGTTTACCTGCAAGTTCGAGCTTCTTTTGCTCTGCAGGTTCGAACCCTGGCAGAACAAATCTTTTTTTTATTTTTTCAATCATATTTTAATCGTACACTAAATGTGACATTATATTTTTGTCTGACCTTCGAATATTTTTTTTTTTAAAGTTTTTAACCAATTACATTTAACATATGTTATTTTCAATGTACGAAGTACATGAATCTGGATTGTACTTTTCGTAAAAACAGTCAAAACATACAAATTTCAAGCACCACGTATATCTAATGAAAGTTCTTTTTTCACAGAAATTACAAAATTTTGTATTTAACTTTGATGGTAAGGCCGCTTCATTTACATTGATAAAATGTGAACGATTTTCGGATAGTCGTACCTTGTACCTCGTACTTTTTACCTTATACTTCAGGTAAAAAGGGATATAACTGGGTAAAATAGTTTTATACGTTTGCCAGTTTTATACATACTTTGTATCCATTGATTTTAATTTCAAGCATTAGCCTTTGGATGACTATGTAGGGCAAACAAAACACGCACTGTTGCTAGGGATCGTGTCTTCTTATTTCATACGGAACCTCGCGATTCTCTCCGTTATGCAACTAATGCGTTTCGCATTTTCGATCGCCTCGCTCCCGTCTTTGGAAAATAAAAACTGATCCCCTATTTCAGGAAAACGTCCATGCGTCACATCCAACCATTGTTACCGTGGTGAAATCGACTTTTTCGCCTTCGCCTTTGAAAAAGATTAAGTAACAGAGTTTCCTTCATTGAAAGAAGAAAAATTTTCTATTCTTTTATTTTAATATGATTGATTTTAACGAGTCAGCGTTTTTTTAAATTGCTAAACAAAGAGAACAAATAGGACAGTATTTCCAAATTTTTTCAGATTTAAAAATTTTAAATTACATTGAAATTCATTCGGTTGTTTAGACTCAATCGTATTAATAGTATAAATATATGAATGCACGTCCATAAGCATAGTAAAAAAATGTCTTTTTTTTAATAGTTCAAATATGATCAGGGAGTCTTGAAACGTGTATTTCAGTAAAAAAAATATTTGAAATTTTTTTTTCATTATGGTATTTTGCTTATGTTACGAGCGCTAGCGCGAGATCCTGGATTCGGTCGAGGGCAGTACTCGACCGGTGGTTTTAGGTATGGTTAGGAGAGAAAAAGGAGTTCCGGACGATCCGGGGGCTCTATACCCTGGGAGCCACGGGGTTAGATTTATAAGGAAAATGTATGATTTCACGGACGAACCAGGGGCTCTATACCCTGGGAGCTGCTAGAAAGAAGTGGCCGAACCAGGGGCTTTATACCCTGGGAGCCACGTAGGTTTTTAGGAAGTTTTAGGATCTTGCTCTATCGTAATGGTACACCTCGAGCGGTAAAGGTGTACCGGGTTCATGAGATACTCCTCGTCTTACTGTTAATATGGTTCAGGGTTGTATTGATTGAATAATGCAAGTCAGTATAACTACTTGTATGTATTCTATTCGATGCTCAAGTACAATGGTGTATTAACAAAACTAGTACTATTGCTAGGTTGCCATGACGGCGAGAGTTTTAAATCGGCTTTTACGCGTCGCGTTCGCGGGAGCTACTACTCGGTTTAGACGATTGAAACTCACAGTTAAAACCACTAAGGTAGGATATTGCTCGAAGGGGATTATAGCCCGATCTTGCTTCGAGTATCAAAGTGACGTCGTTTCGAGAGTTTTAGGAAAACTGAGCTCCTCGAGTAAGAAAATGCGGCTCTTATATACTGGAAATTACTCGGTACAGTGGCGGGGCATTACCATATAAGGTAATGAAAACTGGACCGGGTGTGCACATACGGCATGAGTCAACCCCGTTCGAGGGGTTGTGCGCTAGATGATCGGGCCAACGCCCAAGCCACCAAACGTTTCAGTCCCATGCATGAATGATATGTAACACTTATATGCGCCTACATAGGTCGGAAAGTAAAAAATGCCTGGGCAGTCAAGATTTGATATCGCATGCCAGTGATGCTAGGTCGAATTTCAGCTGTGTTGAGAGCAAGAAGGGTAGACCCACATTCGCCGTCTTTCTCGAATCCCCGAAGCTATACGAAACGCCAGAACTCATATACAAGATGGTTATGCATTAGTGTGTGTAAGTGGAGGGGCAGTTTCCTTTGGGCACGGGCCTGCCGTCTGATAATACTACACTGTCTTTTCCAATCCCTCCCATAGTCAACTCACATGTATTTACGCACACACTACAGCTGTCTGCCCATCAATACTAATTCAGTGAATAGTTTTTTAACTGACCGCTATCCAAGAGAAGAGGCCGCTAAAATCAGCTACGAATTTTCAGGTCGATATGGCACTCAGATTCGGCCGCGAAAGTCCATAAGGTGATAGCACAGACGAGGTATACGAGTAGACGTATCACCACAGACGAGGTATACGAGTAGACCTATCACCTTATGGACTTTCGCGGCCGAATCTGACTGCCATACCGACCTGAAAATTCGGAGCTGATTTTAGCGGCCTCTTCTCATGGATGGCGGTCAGTTGAGAAACTATTCACTGCATTAGTATTGATGGGCAGAAAACTATAGTGTGTACGTAAATACATGTAAGTTGGCAGTGCAGTATTATCAGACGGCAAGCCTGTGGCCAAAGGAAACTGCCCCTCCACTTACACACACTAATGCATAACCATCTTGTATATGAGTTCTGGCGTTTCGTATAACTTCGAGGATTCGAGAAAGGCGGCGAATGTGAGTCTACCCTTCTTGCTCTCAACACAACTGAAATTCGACCTAGCATCACTGGCATGCGATATCGAATCTCGACTGTCCAGACATTTTTTACTTTCCGACCTATGTATGCACATATAAGCAAACAACCATAATGAAAAAAAATTTCAAAAATTTTTTTTACGGAAATACACGTTTCAAGACTTCCTAATCATATTTTAACTATTAAAAAAAAAGACTTTTTTTACTATGTTTATGGACGTGCGTTCATATATTTATACTATTTATACGATTGAATCTAAACAACTGAATGAATTTCAATGTAATTTTAAATTTTTAAATCTGAAAAAATTTGGGAATACTGTCCTATTTGTTCTCTTCGTTTAGCAATTTAAAGAAACGCTGACTCGTTAAAATCAATCAAATTAAAATAAAAGAATGGAAAATTTTTCTTCTTTCAATGAAGGAAACTTTTTTACTTAATCTTTTTCGAAGGCGAAGGCGAAAAAGTCGATTTCGCCACGACAACAATGGTTGGACGTGACGCATGGACGTTTCCCCGAAATAGGGGATCAGTTTCTGTTTTCCAAAGACGGGAGCGAGGCTGTGGCGTCACCTCCCATGCTCGCCACCAGAGGGGTCGCGCTCTCGCAAGCGCTCGACCGACCCCTCAGTTCCTATACAGGGTGTCCCGTAAATAGTGTAGGAGCCGGAAATGTGGGGTAGCTGAGACGATTCTGAACAACAATTTCCTTTGCAAAAATGTCGGATGGAGCTTCGTTTTTGAATTATTAACGAAAAACACTGACGAATCACGGCGCGTGCCTGCCGCGCGCTCAGGGCCGTCCGAACTAAGAGAGCCACCGTGTCGGGTAGGTAGCAAGATGTGCATCGGAGATACGTCGAGGAACGAATACAAATAATTAAAAATACTACCACTGCAACTGTTACCTCTGCAGATTGGATAAATCAGTCAGATAAATCGAATTTATTAATTATTTGTATTCGCTGTTTCCAAGAAAGAAGAAATAAAATGTGGGAAGATGCTCTCGGAATTTTTAGGAAATTAATTCTTCGCACCTGAGTGACGCTTCTCGCCAGAGTGTGTTAAAATTAAAATAAGAATTATTTTCAGAAAATTAAAATAAATACGGTAAGAACCATTTGTAATCGTTTGTTATTAAAAACTGTACTGGAAAAGCAGACTGGATTTGTGCGAACCGAAACATTTTTCGCATGCAAGGGGTTAATAGAGAATTAATTGAAATTCGCCTTACCCATTTACTTGCAAGTTGCAATAGGGCCAGTTAGTGCACCCCTGTCGATCATGGAAAGGTCGAAGACCCCAATAAAAATCAGCTGATGGGACGACCCGGTCACTGCACTCGCTTCTTACCCCGAAAACACTTTACAGCACGGTCACTAGCACTTTTCACTTTTACATTTTCGGGGTAAGAAGCGGGTGCAGTGACCGGGCCGTCCCATCAGCTGATTTTTATTGGGGTCTTCGACCTTTCCATGATCGACAGGGGTGCACTAACTGGCCCTATTGCAACTTGCAAGTAAATGGGTAAGGCGAATTTCAATTAATTCTCTATTAACCCCTTGCATGCGAAAAATGTTTCGGTTCGCACAAATCCAGTCTGCTTTTCCAGTACAGTTTTTAATAACAAACGATTACAAATGGTTCTTACCGTATTTATTTTAATTTTCTGAAAATAATTCTTATTTTAATTTTAACACACTCTGGCGAGAAGCGTCACTCAGGTGCGAAGAATTAATTTCCTAAAAATTCCGAGAGCATCTTCCCACATTTTATTTCTTCTTTCTTGGAAACAGCGAATACAAATAATTAATAAATTCGATTTATCTGACTGATTTATCCAATCTGCAGAGGTAACAGTTGCAGTGGTAGTATTTTTAATTATTTGTATTCGTTCCTCGACGTATCTCCGATGCACATCTTGCTACCTACCCGACACGGTGGCTCTCTTAGTTCGGACGGCCCTGAGCGCGCGGCAGGCACGCGCCGTGATTCGTCAGTGTTTTTCGTTAATAATTCAAAAACGAAGCTCCATCCGACATTTTTGCAAAGGAAATTGTTGTTCAGAATCGTCTCAGCTACCCCACATTTCCGGCTCCTACACTATTTACGGGACACCCTGTATATACACTCCTCGAACGACTTCCCAATATCCCGTCGTCTGAGGCAGGGCCTGCTAGAAAGCCTTACTGATGAGTCCACTAGCAGGCCCGGACGAACGCGCGCCCCCTCCTTTCCTTTTCCGTTCGTCCTACAGAACTCACTCGAGCAGCCCCCCCATCGCAGCGAAGCAGCGCCACAAGGCGATCGAAAATGCGAAACGCGTTAGTTGCATAACGGAGAGAGTCGCGAGGTTCCGTATGAAATAAGAAGACACGCCACCCAGCAACAGCGTGCGTGTTTTATTTGGCCCACATAGTTGTCGTGTACATGTTTTCCACCGACGATGTTCGGAAAGTTAAACTTTGTGTGACTATTTTACGTTGATAGTGGACTGTATTTAAGGTTATGTTGTATAGGCAGTGTGGTGATTCGAAATAAATGTATACTGCTTTGCTTTTTGAGGAACGAAATTTTCTTGTTGAAGTCCTTAGAGTTCTGCGTGAGCATCGCTTTTTATACGATTCTAATGGGGCGGTTATTAATGTACAAAAATGCTGATTGGTGACTTTGTAAGGTGGGAACGGCCAGTCCCTACGAAAAGGGGTGGTGTGGGTTTTGGGATGTGTCGGTGGTCGCGCGGAAGTGCTATTGTATCCTAATTGCTGGAAAAAACGTTCGTAAACGGGTTCGACGCGCAACTGCTTGACATCTGGTACGGAGATATGGAACGAACAAATTTTGGTATATGATGGTTGTAAAAGGCTATTTGCGAGTTTGGGACCGTTTGTTGTTTGGCAGTCGTAACGGAGGGCTCGCAACGCGACATGCCGGCCCCCTTGAACGGTCATGTTCAAAAGACGTGAAAGCCTAGAAACAGCGAACAATTGCATTGCAGGCAAAACTGAATACTTAATACTATAACATTATGAGGTATTGATAATTCTATAAAAATTACGTATAGTGGGTTTGATCTACAATTGTTCTTGTTTAAAGGTTGCATAATGCCGAGCGATTATTCTCGGCCGCAATTACCGTTAATCCTGTTAACGTACAATTCGAAGGAGACTATCTCTAATAGGATTTGTACAGCAAGCAGTGATAGAAAAACGCGTGTATTACTAGCTTTTCTGGCATCGGTAACGGCTCATTACCTTCGATTCGAGTGTGCCAACGATGTTGATGACGTCAGTATCGTGAGAGAGTAGCGCGCAAATAATTAGACAAAGATAGACTGCCGAAATTTAGACAGCGCCGCGGAATGATTAATTAGAGTACCACGGCGACGTCTTCGGCTGTCAATCCGCACAGTCTCACAACGACTTCTGAAGACGACACATCGGCTCCCGATCGTGTCCGAACAGATTTCGAGCAAATCTTGAGAGTGAAACTCTTGAGATACAGCTAGTAGACGATTATTAAATAAAGGGTGCAACGAGCCGATGTTCAGTCTGGTACGGGTCCTCTGATTGACCTTGCACATCTAAGAATTCATTGAAACTCAAATTAGCATCAATTAATTTAGACTTTGCTTATCAAACGAGTCGACTTTCGATTCGAATAAGAGCATACAGGAGTTTCGTTCGGGAAATTGCCAAACGAGCTCAATTCCCATTTACTGTCTAGTTTGGAGGGTTCGAGAATACACCAATAAGGTGTTCGACCCCCCTCGTGCAGTATTATTTTGTCGTTTCAAGCGTATAAACGTGAGGGGGCTAGGAGGTAAAATGATCACTCAACCAGACTACCCCACAATTTTTATTATTTATTATCAACACGCGCGTGATGGTGATGTGGGGGCATATGCAACCACACGTAGGTTAAGTCAATACTGACTGTGAATATAAATTGCAACGACGCGTCTTTACCAGACAGCGTCGCGGAGTCTAACGGACTGCGTAACGACAACGTCTCTAACAGACTGCTTTTCTTTTCTTAAAATCTACTCCCTATATACATCCCTTACCCTAATAGACAAAGGGAGAGAAAAAGAGATAGGACAGAAAGATGGAAAAACGAAACTGAAAAATATTTAGCGTAGGAAAAGTTTAGCGAGTGAAAGAGGGTAATAAAAGTCAAGAGGCTCGCCGGGCCCGGATCGGGGTGGTCCGAGGCCCAGGCGAAACCTTGAAGGAAAACAAGCGCCTCGTATGGCTCTGGTCGCCAAGTGTTTACAGGACGACCAGGCTCGCACGAGACCCTGGGAAAATGGAAAAATAGAAAGCTTAAAACTAGCCTTGCATTCCATTACCATTCATACTCTGGCAAGGGCGTAGTGGCTATACAATGGTCGCTACAAACGTTTGAAACACAGCGAAGTGGGCGGATACCGTTCAAACTTCTCTGTGATTGTCGTTCGGCTTAGGAGACACCGAAGGGAGGCACCTACGTGGTGAACCTCCAGGTGGGCTCACTGGAGTCAGGTCAGCGTCCACTTCGGACGCTTGACGTTCGGTCTTCGATTCCTTACCTCTACAGACCCCGCCGGTGTAACGTTTAGAGGAGCACCTGTGCGGAGAGGTTAAGGAGTCGCGGGTCAGGCCCCCACGTAGTTCAAATACTGTCACGAATTCAAATACTGTCACGAATCACATCGAGTGGTGCATTCGTGCAGTGAACCACGTGCAGTCGGGCTTCGCAGTGCAACTCTCGACCAACAAGTCATCTGTTGGAACGTTAAAGAGAAGCCGCAGATCGACGGTCGTGCCGTTGTACTGCAGTGCGACTCGACGCACAGACTCCGTGGGCATACTCACGGGATCAGTGCATTTGGAGCCTTACAACCTCCACTTGCATCCCCGTCCACTAGACAATCGACTCAGTTCGGCGTCGAAAGTAAATTTAATTCTTTTCACGCCAAAAATCAAATACAGTCCACTTGCGAGCTCGTATATTACGAGTGAGCGAAATTCTCCGCTCCTATACATTCGAATATCGAAGCCAGGAGCGTGAGGACACACACGCGGCGAATATAGGTTCACAGAACCTTGGCTTACCTCAACGTGTCGGTTCCGACCAGGAAATCATTGGAAACGATTAAATAAGAATTGCCGCCATTTCTGATTGTTTATTTTATTTTTATTTTTATAATAAACAGTTTTTTTTGAAAAAGAAAATCTTACGTTCCCAATCACTTCCCACAATAAAAATCCGATCCCTCTATCCGGACTTCGTAGTTAAAAGCATCAGCTTTTTAACAGTTCTGAATCTAAACTAATCCTTATGACTAAGTTATACTATCATGTACTGTGCATTTGTTATATACAGTCGATTGGTAGTGGCGCAAGTCTTTTCACTGTTACGTATGCCGACCGTTTCGTTCCCCAATTTTTCTGTACCACTTGCGTGCATTAGGAAAACGCCCTGCTACTTATCTACCCTTTGGAATGTAGAGTCAGTTCTCACGAGATGCAGCTGCTCGGTGACTAACGCAATTCGGAGATTACCAAATATGGTAATGTCTAACGTGCATTTGAATCCTCCCCCACGGATTTTTGGGTATATAAACCCCTTGATTTTCTTACTCGGGGGATCATAATCGTACCGTCACGTTAGAGTTAACGTCACGTCTCTTGTCACGCGTATACGATTTGATAGTCAGTTGTATCTTGTGAGATCGGGCTACCGTACCCTTTCGTATCAATATTAAACCATATAGAATCCGTGAACCGGCATAAATTCTATTGCGGCCTTTATTTCCAACTGACATACCCCCGCATCGCCAGTGCGTCAACACCGTGCAAGGTCATTTTAGGTAAATATAATCATTCTTTGATCGCGACATAAGATACACGAAACACTTGTATTTTATTTGTTGATTTAAGAATATAGCTACTTTTGTTATTAAATCAGAGTTATCCAACTTCTTTAACCCATAATTATATAAAGCGATTATTATTAGTTAAACGTTCACATAATAATATAACCTTACCGCTCGGGTTATATTATATTTAATAATTCAAAGTTACGAGTCCAATTAACATATCCTAAATCCAAATACAAATTCTTACAACCTAGTGGCTCCTCGATTTCGCATCGAGTTCGTCCACGCAATCTATTACCATCCTAGCGGCTCCCTGATTACGCATCAGGTTCGTCCGCATCCTACAACTCCCGGATTTCGCATCAGGTTCGTTTGTAATTTATCCGATCTCCCAGCAGCTCTTCGATTACGCATCGAGTTCGTCTGCTCGTCTTCCAACCTCCTAGCAGTTCCCCGATTTCGCATTGGGTTCGTCTGCGTCGTTATCAACAACCCTAGTGACTCCCGCACCGGGTTCGTTCACGACGTTTCACCCTCCTACAGCTCCCTGGTTTCGCATCAGGTTCGTCCGTACGTGACTCCATCCCAGAGGCTCCCTGATTTCGCATCAGGTTCGTCCTCGTTATCAACTATCGTAGCGGCTCCCCGATTTCGCACGGGGTTCGTCCGTGTACCTAACTAACAAATTGATACCATATTCCATATTCTCTCTCGCACTCGCAGGGTACGCGCGCTGCACGGCCCTGGCTCGTAACATCACACTTCGTTTATACATTCCTAACGGTGTTCTTATTGGCACTACATGAGTTATGTGGTCGTTTTCTGGATGCATCTCCAAGACACTACCTAATCTCCACTGCAACGGTGGTAGATTGTTCTCTTTCACCAGGACCAGCATCCCTACCTTGATATTTTTATTGTTGCCAGTATGCCATTTACATCGGATGTGGAGTTCGTGCAAGTACTCTCGATGCCATCTATTCCAGAAATGTTGCTTAATCCTTTGAGCGTGCTGCCACAATGACAGCCTATTCGTGGGTACATTTGTCCATTCATATTCCGGTAAGGTTTGTAACGAATCACCAATTAGGAAGTGCGCGGGTGTTAGAGCTATGTAGTCATTAGGATCAGAGGATATGGGTGTTAATGGTCGTGTTAAGGATTCTTAAGGAGCCTTGACATCGCGGGGTTTATGATACGGACGTGACTTCTCCGCTATTTTTGAGGATTAGGCCTTCGAGACATTTTTGCTTGATAAAGTACGTTACGGTCATTAAGGAAACTCCAAACTCCACGCGGGACTTGGAATCCTTGGAGCTCTTCCTTGCCTCAATATCGATTGACGTATTGTAAACACGCGGTAGCGCACAGCTGCAGACCACCGGGGTCTTGGGGACTCTGGCTTTCCCCAAATTATTTATAAAAAAGGCAACGTTCTCGCTCACTCTTACATAGTGTACCAGGGCACTGATTAGCAGGGTGGGCGGGAATGTTGCAAAGGTTAAGAAACGCCCTGCCAAGGTGACGATTTTGAGGATTGATTTAACCAATCCTCCCACCGGTAAACGCTACGCGTTTTCGTCACCTTGGTAGGGGATACCGAGCTTAGGTTAAGAGTAACTTTAGAACTTTAGTTTAGATTCGTTTTGAGATTCGTTTTGGTTTTTCGTTTTGATCGAGCTTACACCTCGAATCGACTCTCGGCAATACTCTAGCGCAAATAAAAGTAGCAACGGGCTCTCCTTGAATCAACGGGAGTCAAGGGTATCGGCAATTTCCCGACATCAGTTGGGTGGTCCTTCGCGCCACGGTTAAGGAAACACAGCAAGGGGCTGTTGTCATACGCACGGTCCGCGCAGCACATAGCAAGTGGGCATAGTGCTTCGCGGCCGAAACAGGTCGGGAATTCAGGATTGCCTCGATCTCGATTATTATGCTATTCATTTGTTCATATGTGAACAGTGCTTCGCTTATAGTAGCCTTTAAATGTTTTTTAAAGGCCTTTACTGCGGCTTCCCATAGACCCCCGAAATGGGGCGAACGGGGCGGAGAGAACGACCAGTTGGCACCTTCATTGCTCAAGAATTGTTTTACTTTTCCTTTATGGTCGTTCGAGTTTAAGAATGCAGTTATTTCAATAATTTCGTTGTTCGCGCCTATGAAATTGCTCCCGTTGTCGGAGTATAAGGTTCAGGATTTTCCCCTTCTCGCGAAAAATCGTTTTATTGCGGGTATACATGCTTCTGTGGTCAAATCAGTCACTAATTCTAGATGAGCAGCCTTTGTGGCAAAGCATACAAATACTACTACGTAACCCTTAATTTTTTTCACATTTCTATGTTTTCGCTCCTTTAAAAAGAATGGTCCGCAATAATCGACCCCGGTGTTTTCGAATGGCCGTGTTTGTGTCACACGGTCCTTCGGTAGATTTCCCGTAACATACTGTAATAGCTTGGGATTGGCTTTAAAGCAATTTACGCAGGTATGAATTATTCTACGTGTGAGATTTTTGCCATTTATTGGCCAATATCGTTGTCTAACTGCGTTTAGAATTGCTTGTATGCCCGCGTATCAATGTTTTAAATGTTCGTGTTTAACTATTAATTTTGTAATGTGATTGTTGCGCGGCAATAAAATCGGGTGTTTGTATGAATGATTTATGGACGCGTGTTTTAATCGGTCGCCGACTCGAATTAAACCCTTCTCGTCAATGAATGGTGTCAAGTTGAATAATTTGCTTGTCTTATTTAGTTCTCTACCTTCTTTCAAATCCCTTAATTCCTGGGTAAATTCTTGTGCTTGTGTTAATTTTATTATATGTATACATGCATTAGAAATCTCGAAATTTGTTAATTCGCCCGCAACTCTGTTTTTATTCTTGCAATTATTATAGAAACGTAATATATATTCTAGTATCCTGTTGAGTTTATTTATTGCTAAAAATCTATTAACGAAATCCGTTGTATGAATTCTTGATATTAAAACCTTGAAGCTACGAGTTTCTGGTATTTCTATGGGAGGTATTGTAATAAATGGCCAGGTCCGTTCGGCCTGTGAAAGCCACTGCGGCCCCTTTAACCACCTTAGGTTATTAAAAAAAGGTAGGGGTGTCTGTCCCCTGGATATGAAATCTGCCAGATTTTTGACACTAGAAATATGACGCCAATTTTTAATATTTGTTTGTTCTTGGATTTCGTTTACCCTATTGGCGACAAATGTTTTTAACAGATGCGGTGGAGTTCTAATCCAATTTAACGTTATCGTTGAGTCCAACCATAACACGATCCCTTTAATTCTGAGGTGAGTCATTGCATTAAGTGTTTCTTTGATTAAATTTGATAATAACTTAGCGGCGCACAACTCTAAGCGAGGCAATGATAGTGTTTTTATCGGGGCAACCCTTGATTTTGCGCATAACAAACTAACTTTGCATTCTTCTTGATTATTAGTTGATCTCAAGTAAATACACGCGCCATAAGCCGCTTCACTAGCGTCACAGAATCCATGCATCTGTATTTCTACTGGGTTGTAAATGATAGTTTTTCGCGGCGTCGAGAATTCATTCAAGAGTGGTAGCTCTTGAATAAATTCCAGCCACATGGTATGGATAGATTGGGGTACGGACTCATCCCAGCCTAGGTCAGCCTTCCACAATAGTTGCATGATAATTTTTGCGCGGACTATATAACCGGTCCTAATAACCCTAACGGGTCGAATAATTGTGCTATCTGTGATAGTATTGTCCGTTTCGTAGGTCGTGGATTGCCATCGGTCAGTTTTATATTGTATCGTAGTTCGTCTGCCCTTGGGTTCCAACCAATACCTAGTGCCTTCCTAGTTTCGTCTGTGTCTAAGGATAGAGTGCGCTCTTGATTGTTTAGTGTTAAATCTTCGATCAAACTCTCCTCGTTTGATGCCCACTGTCTTAAATTAAACCCGCCTATCCTTGCTAACTCTATGGTTTCTCTGCGAATTGATAATGCTTGTTCACGTGTAGGTGCTCCGGTGAGCAAATCATTTACATAGAAATCTGATTTGAATATCGCTGCCGCGATGGGAAAATTATCTTGCTCATCAACTGCTAACTGTTGTAAACAACGCACGGCTAAAAATGGAGCTGACGTGGTTCCGTATGTTACTGTGTTTAATTCGTATGTTTTGATTGTTTGTTCCCTCGAATCGCACCACAAAATTCTTTGATATTTCCTGTCGTCCGCATGTATTCTAACCTGACGGAACATTTTTTCGATATCTGCTGTTAAAACGTATGCATGCAAACGAAATCTGAGTAAAATTTTGTATAGGGTATCTTGTAGGATGGGCCCATTTAATAATGCATCATTTAGTGCTATACCTGTCGATGTTTTCACCGAGGCGTCGAATACTATGCGTATCTTAGTGGTCTTGCTGGACTCTTTTATTACCGCGTGGTGCGGTAGGTAGAAACCCTCGGCAGAATTGTCTGTGTTGACCTGTGTCATATGTCCTAATTGTTCGTATTTTTTTAAAAACTCCCGATATGCTGTTAATAATTCTTGATCTGAATGTAGTTTACGTTCTAAGGCGTAGAATCTTTTCAATGCTGTATCGCGCGAACTCCCTAACAGTTGTTTGCATTCGTTAAAGGATAATCTTAAGCAATACCGCCCATCATTTTCTCGGACGGTGTCCTGTTCAAATGAATTTTCCGCGGCCCTTTCTTCTTCTGCTGTATACCTTATCCGCGAATTCTTCTACTTCCCAGAATTTGTTTAGTGTTTTGTCTAACGATGATGTTAGATGAAAGGAATTTACTACTGTGGTCTTGTAAGATGGTTGTAGATCTGATTCGCCGGTAACTATCAAACCTAGTCTGGTTTTTAGTAAAATGATCTTACTATTGTTTAATTTGATCTGTCCACTACTTAAAGGAAGGTTTTTCAGGTGTCCGCCTCCGATTGTTTTGAATTTTGGATATGTTTTAAAAGGCCGAAAAATAAGATATACGTATTTTTTTATATCGGCCCGTTTTCATATTTAGGGGGCTATCTCAAAAACTATTATAGATAGAAGAAAACTTCTTAAGGAAAAGTTTCATGGTTTCTTATGCACATGTAAATTCTGGTCATCAATTTTGTAAAAAATAATTTGTTTATAACAAAAAATTTGTTTATAACATTATTTTAAAAGAAATCACAATTTACATAATAACAAAAAAGAACACAATTTCTTTTCTGAATCCATTGATATATCACATAGTATGTTTGCCTTTTACAATTTTGCGTATTTCAATATTATATAGGGTGTTCGGCCACCTGTTAAGATTCCACATCGGGGGGCGACCCGAATCGAGTCATACGCCCCTGTCGTTGCCTCGTCGGGACCGACGCGCGACTGTTTGGCGACGACGAGTTTGCAGTTGTTTCTTCTTCTTATAACGACATGTTTTACCTTTCCGCGACTACGACGTTTATTCATGTTATGTATAATTAATAAATCTTGTTTGTGAGTTAACACCATTTCATTTCCGAGTCTTCTAACCGGGAGCTGCCCTCCAAACAGGTTATGGGCCCAGATAGGAAATCGAAAGAAGTGTAACATCGGCAAATAACGCGAGTGTCGTGATTGTGCGTCTCCTGAGTTCGTGCGACATTTTTTTTTTCCAAGATGACGACGACGTCGGTTAAAATCGAGTCTTTGACGAAAGATAATTACGATACTTGGAAGATCCATATGGAATCGTTATTAATAAAGAACGAAATGTGGGATTATGTCAACGGCGAAACGAAAAAGCCGGAACTTATAGAGGGGAACGCGGCATCAATCGAAGTGGTAAAGAAATGGGAGAAGGAAGATCGCAAGGCAAAGTCCGACATCATCCTTGGAATCAGCCCGAGAGAATTAAAGCAGGTGAAGGAATGCGTCACTTCCCGAGATGTTTGGCTACGTTTACAAAAGACGTATCAATCAAAAGGTCCGGCTCGGAAAGCCACGCTGCTGAAACGTCTTATGCTGCATCGCATGGAGGAAAATGGTGACATTCGAGATCACCTCAGGGATTTTTTCGACACGTTGGATAAATTGACCGATATGGGGGTAATCCTGGATCAAGACCAACTGTCGATAATGTTGCTCTATAGTTTACCAATGAGCTTTGAAAATTTCCGATGCGCAATTGAATCGAGAGACAACTTACCGCCACCAGAGGACCTTCGAGTAAAAATCGTGGAAGAGAGCGACGCTCGAAAAAAGGACGAGCGCAATGTCGAAACGAACGTACTCTTTGCGAAAAGGACAAATAGATATACAGGCGCGAACGCAAGAGGAAACAGTGAATCGAAAAGCGATCATAAGAGAAAAGTTAAGTGCTTTCGATGTCACAAATTCGGACACAAAGTGAGCGAGTGTAAACAGCTACCGAAGAACGTCGAACAGGCGAAAACCGGCTTCTTTGTCTCATTGAAGACCCAAGAGGCGTACAGTGTGGAAGAAAATAGAAGTGATACTTGGTGCCTGGACAGTGGGTGCACGGCACACATGTGCAAAAATCGAGAGAAATTCGCGAATGGGGTTAAAATGTTTCCCGGAAAACTAAATCTCGCGAATAGTGCATCGACGGAAGTTGCAGCGCGCGGAACTGTTTCTATGAACACAGTGGTAAATGGAAAAACAGACTTAGTTACTTTGAATGATACGCTACATGTCCGGGACTTACGTAGCAATTTATTATCAGTAAGTAAAATTACGGATAAAGGTTACAGTGTCGTGTTTGAAAAACACGTGGCGACGGTGGTAGACGGCAACCGAAAAACTGTTCTACGGGCACCTCGCGTAAACGGTCTTTACATTGTAAGGGAATCGGCACCTCAGTGTCGTACGGCCACTCGCACCAGCCCGATTTATCGATCGTTCGTGGCATCAGCTGAGGTATGGCATCGGAAGATGGGACATTTAAACTTTAAAGATCTTGAAAAGTGTGCTAGAGACGGTAAAGTACACGGAATAGACATTAAAAGATCTGGTAATTTAAAGTGCGATATATGTATTCGCGGAAAAATGTCTCGGTTACCTTTTACAAAGTCATCAGAACGGAGTTCTAGTTTATTAGAGATCGTTCATTCTGACGTATGCGGCCCTTTTCGCGTGAGATCGAATGGCGGTGCCGCGTATTTTGTGACTTTTATTGACGACTTTTCTCGATGGTGTGAGATCCGTATGATCAAGTCGAAAGATCAAGTTTTCGATAGTTTTAAAGATTTTAAAACGTATGCCGAGAATGTAACCGGAAAAAGGATTAAGTATTTGCAATCCGATAATGGACGCGAATACGTGAATACCGCGTTTGACAAGTTCTTGAACGAAGCCGGTATTAAGCGACGACTCAGCGTCACTTACACCCCCGAACAGAATGGACTAGCCGAAAGGAAGAATAGGACGATTTTGGACATGACGCGATGTCTGTTGTTGCAATCGTCGTTACCAGATGGTTTTTGGGGGGAAGCCGCAAACACGGCAAATTATATACGCAACCGATGCCCGTCTGCCAGCCTCGGAGGCACAACACCATTTGAAAAGTGGACAGGGCGAGTTCCAGACGTACGTCATCTACGGATTTTTGGTTGCGACGTGTATTCTCGTGACAGGACACCGAACCAGGGGAAGCTCAGACCCCGTTCAAGAAGAGGAATATTCGTCGGATATTCGGAGACCTCAAAAGCTTATCGTGTGTGGGTTCCAGAAGAAAGAAGAATCGACATCACACGCGATGTTATTTTCATGGACGAAAACTCCATTGTAGACAGGAGAGTCGATGTTCAAGAGAAGTCGACAACATCCGGAGAAGTAGGAAAATCTGAACCTACTGGACTTCTCGAGGTAGTATTATTCCCGAATGACGATTCAAACGAGGAAAGAGGACAGATTCGTCAGCAAGAACCAGACGAGATCGTCGACGTTGAATCGGGGGAAGTGAGTGCTAGCGATTCAGGCGACGACGTAACTGGCGAGCAAGAGGAAACACCTAGACGAGCACGTGGACGTCCGCGGATCATAAGGACGGGTTTGAGGGGAAGACCCCGAAAATTGTTTCATACGGCTACCAAAGCCGAGGTATGTGATACCGAAGAAGTTTTTCTGATGGAAGTACCATTGAAGAAAGCGCTAAACGGACCCGATATGAGCGAATGGATTCGTGCTATGGCTTCGGAACTCATCTCCATGTTGAAGAACGACACCTGGAAGCTCGTACAACGACCTAAGGATCGGAAAGTGATTGGCAGCCGCACCGTCCTGACGAACAAGTATCATCCGGACGGCACTCTGGCCAGGAGGAAGGCCCGAATCGTTGCTCGTGGTTTTTCACAAAGACCCGGCATCGATTTCTCGGAAACCTTTGCCCCAGTCGCGCGCGTGGGCTCCATTCGACTAATAACATCTCTCGCTGCTCAGTATGATTTGGACATTTTTCAGTTCGACGTAGAGACTGCCTACCTGAATGGCGAATTGGAAGAAGATGTCCTGATGGAGGTTCCAGACTTCACAGAAGACGTCTTGGAAGAAATAATCCGAACCAACAGCGGAAACAGAGACATCCTGAGGAAAGCGAAGCAGATGTTGAGCGATCTGGCGAGCGGAGACAAGGTGTGCTTGCTTAAGAAGTCCATCTATGGCTTGAAACAAGCGGGACGTCGATGGCACATAAAACTGAGCGAAAAATTAAAGCATTATGGGCTTTCTCAATCATCAGCAGATTCCTGCGTGTTTTACTCAGGAAAAGGAGAGGACATTTTCATCGTTGTCGTTTATGTGGACGATATTTTAGTCGTTACACGAAATCAAAAGAAGGTAAACGACCTTGAAACTTATCTGTCAAAGTGTTTTCAGATGAAGAAACTAGGGAAGGTCAAGTATTTCCTAGGAATGGAATTCAGCAAGGACCAGGATGGGATAAGTATCAATCAGAAGGGATACGTCAACGACTTGTTATCCAGATTCGGCATGGTTGACTGCAATCCTGTGAAAACTCCCATCGACCTGGGCACCAAATTGAAGAAGATCAAGGGGGAACTTTCACCTGTACCGTCGAAACACCCATATCGAGAGCTAGTGGGCTCGTTGATGTATCTGGCCGTTTGTTCAAGGCCCGACATCGCTTATGCTGCGAGTTATCTCAGCCAGTTTAATTCTGGACACGACGAGAGTCATTGGAACGCCGGAAAACGCGTGCTGCGGTACCTGAAGGGTACGTCCGACGTGGGACTTCGATATTATAGGAAGCTCGAACCTTTGACTGGTTTCGTCGATGCAGATTGGGCCAACGACTCACAGGATAGGAGATCTTACTCCGGATTTGCTTTTGTATTAGGCGGATCACCAATATCCTGGGAATCGAAGAAACAGAGGACGGTGGCTCTTTCGACAACTGAGGCAGAGTACATGGCGTTAGCTGAGGCAACCAAGGAGGCCATCCACCTTCGACGTTTCATGTTCGAGTTGGGGTTCGACGAGCTTGCATCTGTGCAAATGTTTGATGATAATTGTGGGACCATCAAATTGGCAGAAAATCCTGTGTTTCACAACAGGAGCAAGCACATAGATGTCAAACATCATTTTGTGCGAGAAGTCCTGGCAGAAGGATGGATGAAACTTCAGCATCTGCCATCTCAAGACATGGCCGCTGACGTATTCACTAAAGGGATCTCAGGATCAAAACATTGGGCTTGTTTGAAAAAGCTCGGATTAAATTTTTGTTGTCCATAGGAGCACGGCCGACGAATGTTCCGGGGAAGCATGGGATTCTATTTCAAAGGAGCCCGCGCTTTGGACATCATACGACTATGCACTTATGCCTAGTGCACGTCGAGGGGAAGTGTTAAGATTCCACATCGGGGGGCGACCCGAATCGAGTCATACGCCCCTGTCGTTGCCTCGTCGGGACCGACGCGCGACTGTTTGGCGACGACGAGTTTGCAGTTGTTTCTTCTTCTTATAACGACATGTTTTACCTTTCCGCGACTACGACGTTTATTCATGTTATGTATAATTAATAAATCTTGTTTGTGAGTTAACACCATTTCATTTCCGAGTCTTCTAACCGGGAGCTGCCCTCCAAACACCACCCCTGGGAAAAATTTTAATGGGGGATTCTAGAGGCCAAAATAAGACGAAAATCAAGAATACCAATTTGTTGATGAAGGCTTCGTTAAACAGTTATTAACGTTTAAAGTTCCGACTGTACTGAATTCTTTTCTCGAAAATGTGCAAGATTTCGAGGGTACGTCTATTCACCGAAAATTATTGTAATTGACCACCGCAACTGAAAATAATTTTTCCAAAGCGATTTGAAATTTTTTTTCTTCCGTCAAAAAATTTCACACCTTCTCGAATTTTTTTCTAGAAAGTGGGTAGAATTTCGGGGGTATGTCTGTTGAACAAAAATGCTTGTAATTGACCCCTACAACTGAAAATAATTTTTTTAGAACGATTCAAAACTTTTCATTTTCGTCGAAAAATTTAGGCACCAAAATTCGTTTTTAATTTTTAGCAATTTTGTTTGATGCCCCACAGAAAAATTGTCTAATACTTTGCTGTAGGTACCCATGAACTCTACTTCAGAAAAAAGTTTCATTGAAATATATTCACAATTGTAGGAGTTATGGCTATTTGAAAATTGGACCATTTTTATGAGGTTTTTCTCATTTTGTGGGGACAAGAACCAACTTTTCGATTATTTTTGCGATTTGTACATATTCTCCATCAAAATACGCGTAGTTTGCTTTTTTAAACATTAAAATCGTCCAATCCGTTCAGAAGTTATGACGTTTTAAAGATTCGCATGAAAATTCGGGCAGACATTTCTGGCCAGAAATTATATTTTCGGTAAGGAATTTTTTTCTCGAAACTGAGTAGGATTTCAGGGGTACGTATAATGTAGGGATATGGTTTCGTGATGTCGATTTAGAGAATTATCCCTCGTAATCTCGGTGCACTCACAGGTTTTTTTATTTCGCAATTTCTCTATACGTCACGCTCGCATAATACACTCTGAACCTGTCTTCTATCGTTCGTTTTCTTATATTTGGGTTCTCGCACACGTTCATTGCCACACCGATTTCGGCGTCTATTGCCCTTTACACTTCTCTCGCTCGCGCGTACGCTCTCATTCTCTCTCTCACTCTCGCTCTCGCGGTCGCTTGCCTTTCGGCAGTGTTTATCTTTGCGATTCTTTCGTCACTCACACTGTCACCCACACTCGGCCGTCCTGCAGCGATGTCTGGCCTCAGACATTTTCCGCGTTTTCTTCGTCGCTTCGGTCGGAGCCTGAGTCGTGGACCCAAACTTTCATGTACTCTGCTGCTGTGCTGGTTTCTCCCGGGCCTTCGTGATCGCCTACCCTCTCTACAATATATCGTTCATTTCGCAGCACTCTCGTTACACGATGCGGACCGTAATACTTTGCCGATAACTTTGCCCCCGGCCCTTGCTGAGTCCTCTTAATCGCCACTAAGTCACCGATTACATAATTCCTCGCAATTTTTCGACGCTTATTAAAACTATTTCTATTCTCCTGTTGCATTTCCGCGATCTTTTCCCTAGCGCAATCACAACAGGATGACCCACTCACGTTCTAGGAGTTCTCTCAGAGGTAAGTCATTCCGCAGTCGCATATTAACCCCGAACATTACCCGAAACGGAGTCATCCCTGTGCTTCGACTAGCCGTAGCGTTTAAAAACTTCTGATAACGGTCGAGATGTTTGTACCATTCGTCCGGGCGAGAGGCTGCCAGTTTTGTTAGGATGGGTATTAGGATCCGGTTTATCCTCTCTACTTGCCCATTACTCCGCGGCATTCCGGTGGTGATTGTTATATGCTCTATTCCCTCTGTTGCGCAATAATTTCTGAATTCCCCGGAGGTAAAGGCCGTACCGCGATCGGATATAATGCGACGCGGGTTCCCGAAGATTGCGGACTGCTTTCTAAGTCTATCTATTACCTCGGCGGACGTGGTGCTTTTGGTCGCGTACAGCCATACAAATTTGGCAAAACCGTCGACAACCAGGAAAATGTGCTTATAACTCTTTCTAGTTGACATAAGTGGTCCCACGTGATCTACATGAAACGTATCTAAGGGGGTTTCGCCTTTTTGCACCGGGTGCAGAAAGCCTTCCCCTTTTCCGTGCTTCCGTTCCGCGAGGATACAACTAACGCAATTCTCTATTACCTTTTCGATTTTTGGTTTCATGTGCGCAAACCAATAGTCTCGTTTGACGATTGCCTCCGTTTTCCCGACAGCGAAATGTCCGACCTCGTGAGCTCTCCTAATTACGCTAGTTTGCATTGACCGCGGTACGACTAGCTTATAGTCGCCATCAACAGACTTAAATAACAGATCGCTTTGCACGCAATATCCATCGATCGGTTTTTCCTTTATTGCATCGAGTAGTTTGCGAATACCCTCGTCCGACGTTTGGGCTTTCTTTAGACGTGCATTTATACTATCATCGCTTTCTTTAACTAACATGCATTCGGGCAGAGGGTAGCGGCTAAGTGCATCTACGTGTCGCATACTGTTTCCCGAACGGTGCTCAATCGTGTATTGGAATTCTTCGAGCAACAGCGCTCATCGCGCCACACGCACGCAAAGATCCTTTTTTCGCATTGTTAGGGCGAACGCGCGGCAATCTGTCACTATTTTAAACGGTATACCCAGTAGGTATACGCGAAACTTTCGAAGAGACTTGATAATCGCCAAACATTCTAATTCATAACTGGTATAGTTAGCTTCGGCAGTGCTCGTTTTACCACTTGCGTAATATACGGGATGTAACGCCCCGTCAACACTATCGCGCTGCAATAAAATGCCCCCGAATCCGAATTTCGATGCGTCCGTATGAAGCTCGGTCTCGACGCCTACTCTGTACAATTTTAACACGGGTTTATTGGCCAGTGCTTGTTTCAATTGCTCGAACGCTAGCAGGTGCTCGCTTTCGAATCGAAATTTTTCGCCTGACTTTAGGAGGTCGGTGAGTGGTCTGGCGATTAACGAGTAATGGCTAACGAACTTCCTGAAATATTCTGTTAGTCCTAGGAAACTTTGAACTTCGCGCGTGGAGGTGGGCCTACGGAATGCGGCTACTGCCCTGGTTTTAAGCTCGGATGGTCGCACAGTCTGATTTTCAATTAGATGACCCAAGAATTCTACCTTCGTCTGTAACAACTGGCATTTCTTCCAGTTAATCACCAGACCTACCTCACTAGCTGTTTCTAATACCCTGTACAACTTCTCAAGACCGGACTCTATATCTACTGACGGAACAATTAGGTCATCCAGATACGTTAGCATTACTTTCTCATTAATTAGGGCTCGGAACGCGGTGTTTATAAATTTCTGAAACAGAGCTGGCGAGTTGCAAAGACCGAAGGGCACTCTTAGAAACTCGTATTGTCCATCCGGTACGATGAACGCCGTGTATTTTCTATTCTCAGGCTTTATCGCGACATGGAAGAATCCATTTTTTAAATCCAGCGTGCTATAAACCCTTGCACCTTGCAACGCGTCCAGCTGATCATCTATTAGAGGGAGCGGATAGCGATCTTTGATAACTTTCCGATTGAGCTGCCTGTAATCGACGCATAGTCGTGACGACCCGTCCTTCTTCCGCACTAGAACGACCGGACTCGCAAAATCTGACAATGAGGGTTGAATGATCCCGTCGCGCAACCACTCTCGTATATGCGCATTTACCTCGTCTCGTTCTACCGCGGATAGACGCCTAGCTCGCTGATAAACGGGTTCTTCGTCTTTTAAGATAATTGCCATTTCGACCCCTACCTCACGTATTTTCTTTGCTTCGTAACCATCCACCATAGACATCACACGGCTCGCGGTCTCGGAATTTTTTATGTGGGATATATCCACTCGTCTTGCTTCTTCGCACACGTTTATTTGCAATACTTCGGTCAGGTCGTTTTCCGTCGGCTGAACTCTGCTCAGCTGCTGGATCTCGACACGCCCGTGCTCGATAGTTAGTTATACGTTATTTAGGAAATCAGCCCCCAGCAAAAAGCTATGCCGCATGAGCGATTCGGGCACAACGTGTGCCATAAATAGTGTACAACGACCCGTCGATCTCGATGGTGGTTGTGAACCCTCCTAAAGTTTTACTTGAAACCGAGCCTATACCGTCGAAGCTTACTTGGTTATACTCTATACGCGGCGCGCCTATTCTATCGTACGCGTCCGCTCGCATCAGCGTTACATCGCTCCCGGTATCGATGAGAGCAGTCATTTCTGAATTATTTATTGTTACGGACTTAATGTACTTCCCTTTCGCAGTTGTTTCGGCAAAATGGCTGTCCACTGCAGCTGACGTCTTTCGTGGACATCTGGACGCGATGTGTCCAAACTCTCGGCAATGAAAGCACTTCGCCCCTCTGTCCTTTGCTGGGCATTCGGCTGCTCGATGACCTCTCCCTCCGTAGTTGTGGCACCTCTCGATGATCTGCTGCTGTTCCACGTACCCGTCCACCCCCGTGGTTTTCCTCGAAGTTCGACTGGCATCGGCTTTCGGTGGTAGCACCACCTTCTCAAATGCAGCGAAAAGATCGGCCTTCGTCCTGAAGCTTTCGATGCGGGCCTGGTTCCGTAGGGTTAGATTCGGAATTCCCTCAAGAAGATACTCGATAATTTCGTCATCGTCGATGGGTACACGGTTCCCTAAAATCAACTTCTGGTGATAATAATCGCTGAAACGCTCACCGTATCTCCAATGTCGTTGCTCAAATTCCCTTTTCCTGGCCACTCTGCTCGGGAGATGGTGGAACATCCCTCGCATTTCCTTTAATAACTCGTCCACGGGCATCGTGACGTATTCTGGTCTAGAGTGGAACCACTCCATTGCTTTCCCTCTTAGCCGCGATCCCAGCAAAATCATCGCTTCACAATTCGTTAGCTGGTGCACACCTCGTAGTAGCTCGAATTGCCGTTCCCAATACTCGTAAGGCCCGTTACCATCGAAATGGCTTAGCAATTCGGCGATCACCGTTACGCTTATCCGTGTTCGATGTGTCTCTTCGGGCGTCGATGTTTGTAAAATGTCTTGACGCAGCCTGACTTCCTCCGTCGCTGGTCGAGCTGAATTTGCCGCCAAATGCAACTGCTGCATTTGCTGCATCATCTCGATCTCTCGTCTCGCTATTTCCAGCTCCTTCTGCATCATGTCGCGTTCCCTCCGAGCCATCTCCATCTCGCGTTGCATCCACTCGGTCCTTCTCTCGTCCTCTCCGCGATAGTCCGCAGCCATCGGCACCTGTATGATTTCAGGTGCGGGTGCTGCCAGCCCTTCCGCCTCGACGTTCATGAGCCTAGCGACAAGCTCTATTTTTGGGCCCGCGGTAGGCTGTCCTAACTCTCGCAATTTATCTTTTAGTTGTTGCACCGTAAACCCACTGTATTGCTCCATACTTGGATTAGATCTCGACTTAACAAGATTGTTGCACCGAATTTCACCTCTGATTTCGTTAAATCCCGGCTGAGCCCCCAATTTGTAGGGATATGGTTTCGTGATGTCGATTTAGAGAATTATCCCTCGTAATCTCGGTGCACTCACAGGTTTTTTTATTTCGCAATTTCTCTATACATCACGCTCGCATAATACACTCTGAACCTGTCTTCTATCGTTCGCTTTCTTATATTTGGGTTCTCGCACACGTTCATTGCCACACCGATTTCGGCGTCTATTGCCCTTTACACTTCTCTCGCTCGCGCGTACGCTCTCACACTCTCTCTCTCACTCTCGCTCTCGCGGTCGCTTGCCTTTCGGCAGTGTTTATCTTTGCGATTCTTTCGTCACCCACAATAATGACCAAAAATGCTTGCAATTGACCCCCGCAACCGAAAATAATTTTTCCAGAACAATTTGAAATTTTTGAATTTAATTGTTAATATCTTTTTAACGAAGCCTCCATCAATAAATTGGTATTCTTGATTTTCGTCTTATTTTGGTCTCTAGAATCCTCTATTAAAATTTTTCCCAGGGGTGGCCGAACACCCTGTATAATATTGAAATACGCAAAATTGTAAAAGGCAAACATACTATGTGATATATCAATGGATTCAGAAAAGAAATAGTGTTCTTTTTTGTTATTATGTAAATTGTGATTTCTTTTAAAATAATGTTATAAACAAATTTTTTGTTATAAATAAATTATTTTTTACAAAATTGATGACCAGAATTTATATGTGCATAAGAAACCATGAAACATTTTCTTAAGAAGTTTTCTTCTATCTATGATAGTTTTTGAGATAACCTGTTGTAGCTGAAACTTTAGGGGGTCGTTTCACCCTCTAAATATGAAAACGGGCCGATATAAAAAAATACGTATATCTTATTTTTCGGTCCTTTAAAACATATCCAAAATTCAAAACAATTGGAGGCGGACACCTAAAAAACCTTCCTTGTTAGTAAGTTAAAAAACAGTGTGATGCTTAATAACGCGTCTATTTTTCCGGGTTTGTGGAACGTCGGATCTGCTAACGCGACGTTTTGTGGAATTTAGATTGCGGTTCGGTTAATTTGGCGAGACGGCAGTAATCCTGTGATCGATGGTATAGTAATAAATGAAATGGGGGTAGAAAATGTACTGTTTCGCGCCTTGACTATTGTTTTTACCAGGTGTAGTGCCCTGGTCACCTGTTGACCTGTACCTGAGAAGGTTAGATTAATGCTGTGTTTGCGCAATTGTAATTTGTCGGCTAATTCGGTGGTTATGAAATGGGTTTGCGATCCACCGTCTAGTAAAACGCGACAATCATGTTCCCTATTGAATTTGTCTAATATTTTGACTTGTGCAGTTCCGAGCAGTGTTTCGAAATTACATGTAATTGTTAATGCAGTTGTATTGATTCCCGAGCTTGTTGCATTGACTCCCGAGCTTGTTGCCTGACTTCCTATTCGAGCATTATGAGGGTTTGTGTTAGTCCGCGCTTCGTCGTTAAAATGTAATAAGGTGTTATGTTTCAGATTACATTTTATGCATCCGCTAGCTTGGCATGTGCTGACCGAATGATTGGTTCGAAAGCAATTAATATACAATCTATTACATTTTATTGTTGCGTATACCTGCACAGCAATGCTCGCCGGATACATAAATTCATCCTCTACCTGTCAATTCCTAATCCCTATCATGTCCTTTTTGTATCCCTTTCCTATCACCACTTTCGCATCAACCGTGATACGTAAACTTAGGAATGCATTCAAGAAGATATCGTACCCTTTTCAGACAACACATCCTTTACATCTAAAACTTCCCCTTTTCTCAGAATACGTACCCTTACCCCACCAAAGGTGTTTTTTTCAGCCCCTTAAATAGGAGCTCCACACGAGAACCGAACACTTTTAGTCTTATGTAAGAAACGTTTTATTCAGTTGCTGTGCTCTGCACGATGCGTCGCAGCTAATCGCTCGGAAAGAAGTGTCTTTCCCGGTCTCGCCCAAGTCGCCATGCAGCCCTCTTGACGAAGGCCTTTCAAGGGCCTTCGGGGGTGGTTTATGGCGGGGCCTGGCGTTCGTCGCTGGGGTCCGCTTGCCTGCGCAACGTCTTGCCCGTTGTTATGCCTCATATGTACCGGGTAGTGTCGGAATTTCCAACACTTAACTCCGTTAAGTGCGGGACATATTTGTATAAACGTTTTAATAATATCCTGAAGAAAACCTGAGCGTAGTCTTACGACATTATTACTTCGAATCGATCTCGAATTGATGCTTGCAAAAAATGCTTACAATAATAAATTTCATGATTATCCCGACACATAACGCATTTGTTGGGATTCGTCGTCGCGACGTGAGTGTAGCCCCTTGTATTTGGTTTATTTCTTATCGGACGATCTTGATAAGAAACCCGCCTAATCGCCTTTGAAGTTTCCGTTTCAATTTCATCGCCCCGCGCTTGCTTATTTACGAAATTGATTAATTGTTCGAACGTCGGCATCTCGTCGTTCTCTAAAGTGCGTTCCCATCTGCGACGCGTATTCTTGTCTAATTTTTTACCTACTAGATAAACTAATATTGCGTCCCATTGTGTTATGGGCTGACCTAGGGTGCCGAGTGCGTTCACATGCATTTGAGCCTGTTCCGCTAGTGATCTGAGACTCGAGGGGGCATCGCGGGTTACCTCGGGCAATTCGAACAACGTTTTTAAATGAGTTTGCACTATTTGCCGTGGTCTGTTACATCGCTTTTGTAACAAATCCCAAGCCACACGGTAGTTAGTTTCGGAAGTGTTTAAAGTGGAAATCACTGACGCGATTTCTCCGCGGAGTGCGTTTTTTAGCAAAAGAAATTTCTGTACGGCCGGTAATTCTTCATTATTATGGACTAGTGTTTGAAAGGTATCGTGGAAACTATGCCACTCAATAGTGTAAGAAAGTTAGATATCTCGGTCAGGAGAGCGGTCGGACGTTTTAATAATGAAAATAAAGACACGGTGGACTTTTGAAAACTGTATTTGGTGTCTGCTCGCGGCAAGAGCCAATACAAATCTGTACCCTGACAGAGAACCAGGGTCGTGAGGGCTCCCTTGACAGTGCGGCCCTCCTTTTACCAAGTGTCCTGGCCGATCCTCCTTTAAAATGGAGAAATGCGCCAAAGAGAAGCACATGGCCCGCTTCGGGCATTTATCTATTTCTACGTTTCTAACAATAGGGTTGCCGTCGTACGGTTTGATTTCTATCTTAGGTAAAAGGCTGCTCTCTTGTCTTACTGTTACGATGTTCGGCGAATCCGTAAATCTACCTGTATTTATTATTGGGTAAGGGTTTGCAATCTCTCGATACGATGGTTTATTATACTCGTGATTTTAAAATAATTTCTTTCAAACTGTTCTCATTCCGACTCGTGGTCGGAAATTTCGTCTTCCGATTCTATTGCTGTTTGTACGGTTTCGAAGTTTTTGCCTAATTCTATTACTTTCTCTTTTCGAATTTGTAATTCGTGGATATCAAAAATTGATCGTCCTCATCCAAATATGTCTCTATTCGCGTGAGTTGCCCCTTAATGGTAGCTCCGTTGCCTCCTAAGGCCTTCCACCGTGCTGATTCAGATACGTATGCCATTGTAATAATTGCTGAATGAAATCGAGATCGAGACTAATTGCAATAAGGGAAAATGTATGAGAGGAATGATGATTCGTAAACTCACCCTTACCGATGTCTGAGCTTCGAAATGTTGCTCGCGGCTGCGTGGCCTCGATGATGCTGCGATGCCTCTGTGGCGCTGCTTCGCTGCGGCGTGGGGGCTGCTCGTGAGAATTCTAGGAGGACGGAAAAGGAAAGGAGGGGGCGCGTTTCGTCCGGGGCCTGCTAGTGGACTCATCGGTAAGGCTTTCTAGCAGGCCCTGCCTTAGACCACTGGGATATTGGGAAGTCGTTCGAAGAGTATATATATAGGAACTGAGGGGTCGGTCGAGCGCTTGTGAGAGCGCGACGCCTCTGGTGGCGAGCATGGGAGGCGACGCCACACCTCGTTGATGCTACGATGCCTCGTTGGTGCTGCGTGGCTTTGCTGTTGCTGCGATGCCTTAGATTTTCCACCGTCCGACGACTGCTTCCTCTGCTGAGGTGTCCGATGCGGCTGTTTGTGGATTTCCTTCACCGGCGACATAGTGTCCTACGGTGATGCTGTTGATCTGCCCTCTTCAACGCAAGGCTAAAATCGTATGTGTCAATGTCGGAGCTTCTGTTGCACTACCGACAATTGTCAATGATGTCCAAGGAATACCCTCTTCTCAATTGAATCACTCCTTGGTAATCACTACACTGCTCTACAAAGCACTACAATTCTGTGTTTGCCGTGAAAATCCGACTCGAAGGACCAAATGTCGTGTACGTGTTTTCCACCGACGATGTTCGGAAAGTTAAACAACTACGTCACACGCTGAGTTAACTTTATGTGACTATTTTACGTTGATAGTGGACTGTATTTAAGGTTATGTTGTATAGGCAGTGTGGTGACTCGAAATAAATGTATACTGATTTGCTTTTTGATGATCGAAATTTTCTTGCTAAAGTCCTTAGAGTTCTGCGTGAGCATCGCTCTTTATACGATTCTAATAGGGCGGTTACTAATGTACAAAAATGCTGATTGGTGACTTTGTAAGGTGGGAACGGCTAGCCCCTACGAGAAGGGGTGGTGTGGATGTTACCAAAATTTTCGGTTTTGGGATGCGTCGGTGGTCGCGCGGAAGTGCTATTGTATCCTAATTGTTGGAAAAAACGTTCGTAAACGGGCTCGACGCGCAACTGCTTGACATCTGGTACGGAGATATGGAACGAACAAATTTTGGTATATGATGGTTGTAAAAGGCTGTTTCCGAGTTTGAGATCGTTTGTTGTTTGGCGGTCGTAACGGAGGGCTCGCAACGCGACAATAGTCACCCACAGGCTAAAGCTTGAAATTAAAATCAAAATAAAAGTTAAATATACAATATAGAATCTTTTCTATATTGCAGAAAATAGGGATAAATTGTAGTTAACTGTATTATGTATAATTTATTTCTGTTTCAGATTTATTTCAATTATTTCAAAAATCATCTTCAGTCTTCTCCATTCATCATCAAGCCTTTACTTCTTTGAATGTAGATTAACTTGTTTTATTTCCAATTAATTTATATTTACAGGCATGTGTCTATAAATTTCAAATTCATTAATTAATTTGAATTTGTGATATTATGTCAGCCAGTTTCGAAAATATGGTTTCGAGAAAAACGCATTTAAAATTTCTGATATGATTATTAACCGCTGGGTACTCTTCCCTTCAAGTGGCTATAACTTTGTTACTTCTACGAATTTTAATGAGTCTACGTTTATTATAATTGCTAAACAAAGAGGACGAGTTGCGAGCCAAAGATCAGTTGCGGGATTTTTAAAAAGGACAGAATGGCATTTTTGTTCTCATTAATGTTGCGTCGTGTTCGCGAGAGATGTATCCGACATATACATATGTATATAATCAATTCATTTTCCTTCAACAATTCTCCATTGCAAAAATTCTACAGTATTCTTATATTTTTTTATATTTAAAAATTTCCCCACGTTATTAGAAAGTCGGTATACGGCGAAAGCTATACAACTTTATAGTTCCTAGCATGTATAACATGTATATGCATATAGTGCATGATCGCTTAGAGTGGAAAGTCAACGAATCTTCAAAAACGCCCAGGTCTGATTTTGAGAAACGTAAGGTCTATCAGTTACGATGGCTTTTGTCGTTTACTGACGATTCGAACGTGTGGCGATTGGCGATGCCAGGCCTGCTTTCAAGAAATGTAAGCGACGTCAGTGATACAAGAGCGAGAAGGAAAGCGAGTATCAGCCTGTTCTTCTCGCCTCTTCCGAAACTCTACGAGCTCACGTATACGCAATTGGGCATAGTGTGCGAAAGTGGAATGAGGAGTTCCTGGGGCTCCCGATGCGCGGTTTGATAATACTGATTTCGAGTCGCAAATACGTTTTTGCCGAGTTATTTTTTAAATAAATGATGTATTACAATTAAAATAAAAAATAGAGGATTTGCGGTGTACGTATCAATGAGATACATCCTTAGGTATTTTAATAATCTTGAAATTTTTAAATAATCTTAATCGATTGATTACTTCAATGAAATTAATCGATTAATGCCCAATAAGAGACCGTACAGCTTTCATTCCGTTAAAAAATAATACAATTTCTGAAATTTCATTTTCTGTCTCACTTCCTCTTTTGTTCATTTCTAAATCTGTTGGTAACGTTGCGAGTGACACGGAAATGGTAATGGGGCTCTAGAGCCCCAGAGAATCGGGCCGAAAAAATACATTACGTGATAGGTCTACTTGTACACCTCGTCGGTGGTAGAACTTTTCATGCTGCGTGAGAACCACTAGCACTGACCTACCGCAACCTCCTGCGCGAACGCAGCTGTACGCGGATTGCCATTCTACAAGCGGAACTTTAAACGTGTTAGAATACTGAGGGGTTCTAACGTGGGTCCGGACAAGGGAATAAACAGGTAGAGAAATTGGTCCAAATTTTAATTATAATATTTATTACAAAATGTATCGAAATGTGTTATACAATTTGCACAAATGCAAAACTAAACTGTTGGTTTTTCTCTTCTAAAAGAGAATGTTTTCTTTATGTGACAAAAACCATCGACGCGCATGTTGCGTCTCGCGTCTCGAAATACAAGTCAAGAGGGTGCAATTGTGTCCCTAGCTTGGCTTGTTTAGACAAAGTATAGGACCGATTGGGTCTGAGGGTACGGGACGAATTTTTCGTCACTGACCTATTCATTCTGTATGTTCCTTTTAAAGCGTTAAGACGTGCCTTCCTAGTGTTTCCAATAAAAGCTTAGTTAAAAGTTATTCCTTTTATAATTGTTTTTTTTATTCCACCACCTATTTCCAATAAATTTCATTGAAGTAATCAATCGATTAAGATTATTTAAAAATTTCAAGATTATTAAAATACCTAAGGATGTATCTCATTGATACGTACACCGCAAATCCTCTATTTTTTATTTTAATTGTAATACATCATTTATTTAAAAAATAACTCGGCAAAAACGTATTTGCGACTCGAAATCAGTATTATCAAACCGCGCATCGGGAGCCCCAGGAACTCCTCATTCCACTTTCGCACACTATGCCCAATTGCGTATACGTGAGCTCGTAGAGTTTCGGAAGAGGCGAGAAGAACAGGCTGATACTCGCTTTCCTTCTCGCTCTTGTATCACTGACGTCGCTTACATTTCTTGAAAACAGGCCTGGCATCGCCAATCGCCACACGTTCGAATCGTCAGTAAACGACAAAAGCCATCGTGACTGATAGACCTTACGTTTCTCAAAATCAGACCTGGGCGTTTTTGAAGATTCGTTGACTTTCCACTCTAAGCGATCATGCACTATATACATATACATGTTATACATGCTAGGAACTATAAAGTTGTATAGCTTTCGCCGTATACCGATTTTCTAATAACGTGGGGAAATTTTTAAATATAAAAAAATATAAGAATACTGTAGAATTTTTGCAATGGAGAATTGTTGAAGGAAAATGAATTGATTATATACATATGTATATGTCGGATACATCCCTCGCGAACACGACGCAACATTAATGAGAACAAAAATGCCATTCTGTCCTTTTTAAAAATCCCGCAACTGATCTTTGGCTCGCAACTCGTCCTCTTTGTTTAGCAATTATAATAAACGTAGACTCATTAAAATTCGTAGAAGTAACAAAGTTATAGCCACTTGAAGGGAAGAGTACCCAGCGGTTAATAATCATATCAGAAATTTTAAATGCGTTTTTCTCGAAACCATATTTTCGAAACTGGCTGACATAATATCACAAATTCAAATTAATTAATGAATTTGAAATTTATAGACACATGCCTGTAAATATAAATTAATTGGAAATAAAACAAGTTAATCTACATTCAAAGAAGTAAAGGCTTGATGATGAATAGAGAAGACTGAAGATGATTTTTGAAATAATTGAAATAAATCTGAAACAGAAATAAATTATACATAATACAGTTAACTACAATTTATCCCTATTTTCTGCAATATAGAAAAGATTCTATATTGTATATTTAACTTTTATTTTGATTTTAATTTCAAGCTTTAGCCCGTGGGTGACTATGTGGAGCAAATAAAACACACTCGCTGTTGTTGGGGGTCGTGTCTTTTTATTTCATACGAAACCTCGCAACTCTCTCCGTTATCCAACTAACGCGTTTCGCGTTTTCGATCACCTCGTTCGCGACTCTGGAAAACAAAAACCGATCCCCTATTTCGGGGGAAATTGACTTTTTCGCCTTCGCTTTCGAAAAAGATTAAGTAAAAGAGTTTCCTTCATTGAAAGAAGAAAAATTTTCCAGTTTTTTATTTTAATACGATTGATTTTAACGAGTCAACGTTTTTTTAAATTGCTAAACAAAGAGAACAAATAGGATAGTATTCCCAAATTTTTTCAGATTTAAAAATTTAAAATTACATTGAAATTCATTCGGTTGGTTAGAATCAATCGTATTAATAGTATAAATATATGAACGCACGTCCATAAGCATAGTAAAAAAATGTCTTTTTTTAAATACTTAAAATATGATTAGGGAGTCTTGAAACGTGTATTACCGTAAAAAAAATTTTTGAAATTTTTTTTCATTATGGTATTTTGCTTATATGCGCATACATAGGTCGGAAAGTAAAAAATGCCTGGTCATAGACTCATATGCAAGGTAGTTGTGGATTGTGTGTGTTGTGAGGGGCAGTTTCCTTTGGGCACAGGCTTGCCGTCTGATAATACAGCAGTGTCTTTTTCAATCCCTCCCATAGTCAACTCACATGTATTTACGCACACACTACAGCTGTCTGCCTATCAATACTTATTCAGTGAATAGTTTCTCAACTGACGCGGATGCTAAAAGCACCTCTGAATTTTTCGCTCGGTATGGCAGTCAGATTGGGCCACGAAAGTCCATAAGGTGTAAAGTTTACTCGTATACCTCGTTTGTGGTGAAAGGTCTAATCGTATATCTCATCTGTGTTGCAACAATCCTAATGATGAAAATCTAAGTTCTAGTTCCTAGTTCCACTTCAGTATCTATTTCCTTCATTTCGTTCTTTAGCCAGAATCATGCAATTCCTCTAGTTCTTAACTCCCTCTCCAATCTTATTCATTTTTGTCGAGTAACATAGCCACGCATGGCACAGAAGATACCCGACGATCAAACTACGTTAATAACGAACTATACAAGAAACATAATCGCAGCCGATTTACTGATATTATTTGTTACGTAATTAACGATTGCATTATACTGTTACTGGCAATACAATTAGTAATTACCTATTAAATAATATCGATTGCTTAGTTCCCGCTATATGGAATTCACGACGTTGCGGAATTTTCACGTAAAGATAATGTATGTATTCGTTATAGAACATATTAAAGATAAATTGTATAGAAATGATAGCATTAAATATGCAAGTCCATAAGGTGAGAGGTCTACTCGTATAACCTCGTTTGTGCTCATGGAAACGCAGTCACGTTACGTTGAAAGAGATTCAACCTGCCTTATGAAAATCCAGAAGGGCATAACAAAACCCGTCCGACGAAATTTTCAAAGAGAGAGGGTGAATGCTATTTCTAATACACGATATTGTCTACAAAAATCATCCAAACGTCGAGCACACGTGCACCGCGAGTGTCCAAAAATAAATCTTTTCTCATAACCGCATTCTTCTGTGAAAATTCGACCACAACTTCCGGAAGTTGGCCTCGTCGTTTTGTATTGTTACGCCGGGGAGTATTGCTCGTCGAGCGACGCATATTTACGATACGGAAAAATTAACACAACAAATATTCAACGTAACACAACTGTTAACGCAAACTATGAACTTTATTGACAATGATGCTTTGAATACGTTCGTTCGTCACGAGATCTATCGTAGTTTTCTTATTCAAACGACGGCTCCTTCATTTGGCAACGGAAGGCGGCTGCTCGCACCCGCTCGTTTTTGTGTGGCAGCTTCACCTCATCGCGAAGCCTCTTCACACCATTGCGACGATGCAATTTCGCGGTATTGCGCGGCATCTTCATACCGTCGCAATACTGCTCCCTCTTCCTTCAGAGCGGTCGTCCCGACCGCTGCAAATTCCGTTCGAACAGCCAACTTCACCCGTAGTCTCCTAACCTCTGGGTTGTCGCGAAGCTGCGTCGAACCTGTACACCTCTGTCTGTAAAGTAGATAAACTAATAGGTCGAACATTTACCTGAGTGGCCTTTATCAGACAGTCAGCGCCTTGACATTCGTCCTTCGTCCCAAGGAAAACCACTCAAAAACCTTGAGCAAGGCGCCAGTGTAAATCCTTCGTGTGGTTCCTCTGGATGGATCTTAAATCTCGACCGCTCCTCGCCCTCCTCTTGACCCTTACGACTTGCGTGCTTCTCTCTTGAGGGCTTCCCGGATGCGGATTTCCTCCAGCCTCACGAGAGAACTTCCCATGGGATGTTCCCCAATCTCCAAGGAGAATTTCCTCAAAGATCGGTTGTGGAACATACCACAATTCCGCCGTCCGACCGTCTGTGCCCCACTCCGCTATTAAAGTCGAGCATGACTGGGGGGCGACCCTCCCCGGGGAGAATCGCACTTCCCCGGCCGTTCTGACCTGCGGAAATGGAGAGTCCTCCGCGGCCGGTAAGAAAACCCGATCCTCGCCTTCTGCGATGAAACGTCCTCTTCTTGGGCGAAGACGTCAGACGATACCTGGTACCCACGTCGTGAACCGTCATAGGGCGCCAGACGATTCACATGCACGACCTTCGGCCTCGACTTCGAAGATCGAGCAATGCGGTAAATCAGTTCGTTCAGACGTCCCTTCACCTCAAACGGACCTTCCCAGTTGAATTGGAGCTGCGGACATTTCCTCTTCGTACGTCGGGGATTGTACAGCCAGACTCTATCTCCTGGAATGAAGTAAATCGGTTTTGAATGCAAATCGTACCAAGATTTCATCCTTTCCGAACAGGTCTTCATTCGCTGGCATACAAAACGGTGCACTTCGTCGATCCTCTCCCGTATGTCCTTAACGTACGCATTCTCCTCTTTGTGCGTACAGGGTGAAGCTCCTCTTAACAGGTCCAGAGGAAGACGTAGTTCTCGACCCATGAGAACCATGGATGGACTGTTCTGCGTCACTTTGTGTCTTGATGTTCGGTACGCCAGCAGGAACATCGGAATCCATTTGTCCCAGTCTCTTTGATGATCTGCAACGAACTGGGACAAGTATTGCAACAGCGTTCGAATCATCCGTTCTACGAGTCCATCCGACTGAGGGTGCAATGGAGTTGTCCTTGTTTTCTTGACACCCAGCAACTTCATCAATTCCCTGAAAATTGCTGACTCAAAACTCCGACCCTGATCAGAATGCAACTCCAACGGAACACCATGCCGGCTGACCACATCTCTGAGAAGAATCTCCGCTATCGTCGTCGCTTGCTGATTGGGTAACGGGAATACTTCCGGTCATTTCGAAAAGTAGTTCTCCACAACTAAAGCAAACCTGTTCCCTGCCGAAGACTTCGGCAAGGGACCCACCACGTCGAGCGCTATGCTCTCAAAAGGTGCTCCGACGTTGTAAACCTTCAGGGTCCCTCTCCCCATTCCCTTGGGGCCCTTCTTCGCGGAACAGCGATGACATCGACGACACCATTCTTCAACATCTCTCCGGTGATCCAGCCAGAAAAATCTTTGTCGAACCTTTGCAAGGGTTTTCTTGATTCCGAAATGTCCTCCTGCAGGTGCGTCATGACACTCTTTAAGTATCTCGTAAATTTTCCCCTTCGGTACAACGCATAACTGAGTAACTTCTCTTCCGTCCGCAGTCTCCCATCTCCGAAGCAGTAAGCCCTAATAGATTTTCAAGGAATCCTAAATTTTAAAGTACTTCGCCGTAGCGGAAAGAGCCGAAACTTCCTGCCATTCCGGTTTATTCCCTTCTATCTTGCGACTTCGAATAAAACTTATATCTTCATCTTCCTCCTGTGCATTGATCCATTCTTCAAGATTCTTCGCTCCACAAACCGTTCTGAAGACACAGTGCTCTTCTTCTCCATTCTACTCTTCTTTATCCTTTTCTTCTAGACGAGTGCAGCGTTTGCATCGCGAAGCTTCGCAGAGTCTTCTCGAAAGACTATCTGCGTTTCCGTGGTTTCGTCCCTCGCGATGTCTTATTTCAAAATCGTATTGCTGTAAACGTTCTATCCATCTTGCAGTTTGTCCCTCCGGATTTTTAAAGGAGAGCAGCCACCTCAGAGAAGCGTGATCAGTTCTCACCAAGAATTTTCGTCCATAGAGATAATGGTGAAAATGCTCTATGGACTTCACGATGGCTAACAACTCTCTTCTGGTCACATAGTAATTCCTCTCGGCCTTCTCAAGGGTTTTGGAAAAATAGGCGACAACTCTTTCTTGTCCGTCTTGAACCTGTGAAAGCACGGCCCCAACTGCGACATCGGATGCGTCCGTATCCACGATGAAATCCGCATCCGGCAGAGGATAGGCCAAAACCGGGGAATCCACAAGATATTTCTTCAATCTTCCGAAGGCCTCTTGACACTCTTCGGACCAAAGAAACGGAGTACGGTCTTCTGTTAAACGATGCAACGGTTTCGCAATCAGCGAGAAGTCCTTTACGAATTTCCTGTAGTAGGTGCAGAGACCCAGAAAACCTCGGAGTTCCGTCCTGTTCCTCGGCACCGGCCAGTCCTGTACCGCTGAAATCTTCTCTGGATCCGTCTTGACTCCTGTTTCCGAAACGATGTGTCCAAGGTACTTCACTTCTCGACAAAAGAAATTGCATTTCTTCGGGCTCAATAACAGATGTGCTTGGCGCAGGCGGGAGAATACTTTTCCTAGATGTTCGATTTCCTCTTCGAAAGTCTTTGTAAAAACGATGACGTCATCGAGGTACACCAGGCAAATTTTCCAATTTATACCTTCCAGAACGGTTTCCATGAGTCGCTCAAAAACAGCTGGGGCGTTGCAAAGTCCAAATGGCATAACTTTGAACTGCCACAACCCTGTGCCCACGCAGAAAGCAGTTTTTTCCTTATCCTCTTCGGCAACGGAGATCTGCCAGTATCCGCTCTGGAGGTCTAGCGTCGAAAACCACGAGGTCCCAGCTACCGCGTCCAGGATGTCTTCAATCCTTGGTAAGGGATAAGAATCCTTCTTTGTTACCTCGTTCAGCCGACGATAGTCCACACAAAAACGACTACTTCCGTCCTTCTTCTTTACCAGGACGATGGGCGACGACCATGGACTCCTGGACTTCTCGATCACACCTTGACGTTCCATTTTTGCAATTAACTCTTGTACTTCTTCTCGACGATGTAGTGGTAATCGTGGAGAAGGTTGCTCTATTGGTGAACAAGATCCGGTGTCGATTTTATGCCGGACCAAGTCACACCTCCCAACCTCTTCGGGGTTTCTTGCGAAGATATCCTGGAATTCCACCAGGAACTCCTTAAACGTCTTCTTCTGACGCGCAGACAACGTGTCTCCGCAACGAGCATACAGATCTTGTAAATGCACTGGAACGGGGACCTCCTCTTTCCTGGTTTGCAAAACGGCGGGCTTCGTTGTAGTGTTCCTCTTCAGAAAATCGACTTCGCCGTGATGCAAGAAAAGCAATTTCCCCATGATGAAATCCAGATGGCAGGAATGCTTTTGCAAGAAGTTCGTACCCACAATGCATTCTTCTGCCATGTTGATGAGAAGGAATTCTTCTTCGGATCTTAATCTCCCTATCGTCACCAGGAATCGTTTCCTTCCGTAAATCGGCAACTTTTCCCCCGAAATGGAGGAGATCTGAAAATTTTCGAATCTATCCGTTCCTGCCGCGCCGGATCTGTGATTGGGTGCAAATTTCTCAGCATTCAGCAAGTTGATGCTTGAGCCCGTGTCGATGATAATGGTGCACTTTGTTCCCTCGATGGAAGAACAATCCTTGACAGCGATCCCGCGCACGACAGGGGCGGATGAACACGAAGTCGGCGGAAGCACCACTACGCCGACTTCTTCCAGTTTCCCTTCTTCGAGGGGGCCTCTTCTCTCCTCCTCTTCTTCGGGCAGTTCCGCTGCAAATGTTCCTTCTGCCCGCAGTTCCAGCACCCCGAGATCGGCTTCTCAGCAGTCCTCTTCTCCAACTTTCCCTTGGGAAAACAAGTAACAAAAAGTAACTGAATACAGTCCTTAACACGGCAAGGACCAGGGGCCATAGACTCGACAGCCTCAATCTCCAGAGCTCTGATCACAGCCGCCCTGAGAGTAGTGAAACCGCCCAGCCTCAGCATCCTCCTCATTTCCTCATTGGCCAGGGCGGAGACGAACTGAGAGGCGGCCAACTTATCCCTGACTTCCATCGGGCAATCACAAAAGGAAGCCTGCGCCAACCTCTCAATCTCCAAGGCCAAGTCAGAAATCGACTCCCCCTTCCGTTGAGTATAATTTTGGAACTTCACGTAATTTAGATTAGCGAAATTCTTGGTTCCGAAACGGAACTCCAAAGCGGAAACTAACACACCAAAATCGCAACGCGACTCTTTGAAAGGGGTAGTCAAAACACCCCGAGCGGGCCCCTCCAGACATGCGACCAAGGCCAAAGCCTTCCTTGGTGCATCCCATCTATTCGCCTTCGCAATCGCCTCGAATTGCACCCGGTACTCCTCCCAACAAGCTCTCCCATCAAACGCTGGTGGTTTCAGGACGTACCCCAGAAATCCACCAGTCGCTTCCAACGGAGGAGCCGACTGCGAAGTGGAAGGCATCGCGAGTCCAGCAACAACAAGATTATCCCTAACAACATTATTAACAAGGCTGGACTCGCGATCCTCGCTACGGAACACCGCGGCCGACAGGTTATCGATAACACTCTTAAAATTTTCCGAAAGCACCTGATAACGGTCTTCCATGGCCCTTATCCTCCCTTCAACAGCAGCCTCCTTCGCCGAAGCGGCAGCCTCTTTCGCGGCCTGCCTCTCTTCGGTCCGCTTCCAATCCTCTTCCCACCTGGACTCGAAAGTTCTCTGCTGTTCCCGGAACTGCACCGCGAGGCTCCTCTGCAGGCCCTCGAACAACAGTTCCAAGGAAGGAACGGCCTCTCCCTCCCCGGCAGTAGATCGGGTCGACATCCCACTCTTGACACCACTGTTACGTCGGGGAGTATTGCTCGTCGAACGACGTATATTTACGATACGGAAAAATTAACAATTAAGTTAACGCAAACTATGAACTTTATTGACAATGATGCTTTGAATACGTTCGTTCGTCACGAGATCTATCGTAGTTTTCTTATTCAAACGACGGCCCCTTCATTTGGCAATAGAAAGCGGCTGCTCGCACCCGCTCGTTTTTGTGTGGCAGCTTCATCTCATCGCGAAGCCTCTTCACACCATTGCGACGATGCAATTTCGCGGTATTGCGCGGCATCTTCATACCGTCGCAACAGTATTATGCCCGACGAAAACGTGATGTGGTATTGTAGCTCGTTGAGCGTGTTCACCGGCGTCGAGTAAACCAAACTCTTCAAATGTCCCCAGTAGAAAAAATCCAAGGGATTGAAGTTGGGAGATCGAGTGGGCCACAGCGTGGGTCCACCTCGACCGATCCATCTGTCTTCAAAATACGCGTTCAAATGTTCGCGTATCGGTAGCGTGAAATGCTGCGGTGCGCCGTTTTGCATGAACCACATGTTCTTTCGTACGTGTGGCGGTTCGTCTTCCAAAAGAATCGACAACTGTGTCTGCAGGAACTCCAAGTACGTCTGACTCGTTAACCGACGGGGAAAAGTAACAGGACCGATGATTTTGTTACCAAGAATTCCCGCCCAAATATTTAGCGAAAATTGCCGCCGAGTATTAACGTCCAACATCGCGTGTGGATTTTCCTCCACCCAGGCACGAGCGTTATGCGTGTTGACCATGTCGCGTTGACTGAAAGTCGCTTCGTTCGTAAACAATATATTCAACACGAAGTCCTCGTCGTCTCCGATCTTTCGTAGCATCCATCTGCAAAAATTTACGCGCCCTTGATAATCACCCTCTTTTATCTCGTGGACTCGTTGGAAATGATACGGGTGCAGTTACTTCTCTTTCAAAATTTTCCAAACAGTGAAGTTGCTCACGCGTTCCATTGTCGCGATCGTTCGCGTGCTGGTGGACGGGTTTTCTTCGATATACCGAATTACCCTCTCCTCGAGGTTCCCATCGCGTTGGTTGCGCTCACCGGTGTTGTTCGCCATGACCGAGCCTGTGTCGCGTAAACACTGATACACGACGGTAAACGTCTTTCGATCCGGTACGCTTCTGTTGGGATATTTTTCACGATAAACGCGACGTGCTTCGCAAGCACTACCTCTCGCCTCACCGTAGCACATGATCATGTCTGTAAATTCTTCGAAAGAGTAATCTATTCGCGCAATATTGCCCACCTCACGCCCAGTAGAATTAAATTGAAATAAACAGAACGGTTTCTCAACGATTTCAGTCTGTATTCGCTGACGATTGTCGTTGAACTGAGAGAACGATAACTATTAATGAACTCACCGATACCCAATACATAATAGCAGGCGTAGCGTCAGAGTGCCATAGTTCAGCCCGGAATAAAATGAACTGTGAAATCGGACAATAAACGGAGGATCATTTCGGATTTTGGTCAAATTTCATGACGATGTAGTATTTAGCGGCATCTAAACGTATCTCCAACGATTCTTCAAAATTTCGAAAATTGTTGATTCTACATTTTTCGACTCGAATTAAGATTTTATAACTAGCTGTACATTGTTTAATGGAAATAAAGTATTACTCGTTAGCTCATAAATATTAATTTATCGATCTATACTTATTAAGACTGTTACGCCATGTTTTATCAGTACAATTTACACTGAAAATAATAAATTCTTTTTTTATCGCATACAATTAGTATATTTGCATATCACAACGTTCTTGGCATTCTAGGTTACGTTATTAAGCCTCTGCATTCAACGATAGTTTCCTACTTTGAGATAGAGTTTTCATAGAGTTCTAGATGGGATTCAAACTGCATTCAAACAGTAGAGCTTCTTTCAGATAAAGATCGGTCACGCAAGACAGCATCAAGATTGGTTCGACGCGAAATCAAACAATGAACCATATTAGGGCGCCTCAACGTGAAATAGAAAAAGAAACAAATTGTGGCCCGATTGTTTAATCGCGAGTTTACTTTTTTTGAAAGAAGCTAGTTTATTGTTTTAAGAAAATTTCTCATTGTAAACTTTTCATGTAATTTTGGAGAATAAAAACCATCCAATGTTTTTAATCACATTTCAGTTCGTTGTGTCATTTCTTTTTTGTAAAACCTCTTTTCGTAAGTACACTTATATTAATACTATTGGAAATAGTAAATTATTTTGTTCAATTTTTCTTGAATTATATATTGACTTATCAATAACAAAACAGTGCTATAAATTTACACATACAGGGTGTTCGGCCACCTCTGGGAAAAATTTTAATAGGGGATCCTAGAGGCCAAAATAAGTTATAATAAATAAAGTTATTAACGTCTAAAGTTCCGCCCGTACTGAATTTTTTTCTCGAAAATGCGCAAGATTTCGGGGGTATGTCTATTCACCAAAAATGATTGTAATTGACCTCCGCAACCGAAAATAATTTATCCAGAACGATTTAAAATTTTTTTTTTTTCGTCGAAAAATTTAGGCATCTAATTATATTTTCGGCAAGGAATTTTTTTCTCGAAAGTGCGTAGGATTTCGAGGGTATGTGTAATGACAAAAAATGATTGTAATTAACCCCCGCAACCGAAAATAATTTTTTTAGAACGATTTGAAAAATGTTGTTTTCGCCGAAAAATTTCAGCACCTTCCCAATTTTTTTCTCGAAAATGGATAAGATTTCGGAGGTATGTGTATTCACCAAAAATGATTGTGATTGATCCCCGCAACCGAAAATAATTTTTCCAGAACGATTTGAAATTTTTGAATTAATTGTTAATAACTTTTTAACGGATCCAACATCAACAAATTGGTATTCTTGATTTTCGTCTTATTTTGGCCTCTAGAATCTCCCATTAAAATTTTTCCCATGGTTGGCCGAACACCCTGCATATGTAAACATAAAATTTTATTTTGCGTCTACATACATTTGAACAAAACTTATCGTAACAGAACCCTTCCTATATTGAAGTGCCGAATTAAATACAGTCCACGCAACAATCAAAAATTTATAAATTCACATTAATCGTGATCCACATTCGCTGACAAACATGTAAAAATAGCTATTACACCTACTCATAGAGGCCTAAGCGATAAATATAACAAATTTATGTATCGTATTTGAATATTTGTTGACGTATATTTTTATTGTAGGAGTACAAATATACATCCAGTATTGGAACTTGCATACTCGCGATATGAAGCTCGTGTAAAACGAATCATCTTTTAAATACTATTTTGCAAATTTAGTGCGACGTCTTTTCCACATAGTTAAAAATAAAAATCTAATAATAGCTGTATAGTACAGCAAAGAGTTCTTAAATTGTCAAAGGCTCGATCAGCAATGTATAGACCGATAATTAGTTTAAAGGAAGGCAAAGTACGGGGAACTAGCGTCGTAGGTGTTCTAGGTTCTACTTACGTCGCTTTTCACGAGATACCTTTCGCGACTCCTCCCATTGGACAACTTAGATTCAAGGTAATAGACTAACAGCCTATTAAAAGGTTATTTATATTATAAATAATGTTACGAGCCAGGGCCGTGCAGCGCGCGTGGCTGGCGAGTGCAAGAGAGAGTATGGAATATGGTATCAATTTGTTAGTTAGGTACACGGACGAACCCGATGCGAAATTGGGGAGCCGCTAAGATAGTTGATAACGAGGACGAACCTGATGCGAAATCAGGGAGCCTCTGGGATGGAGTCACGTACGGACGAACCTGATGCGAAACCAGGGAGCTGTAGGAGGGTGAAACGTCGTGAACGAACCCGGTGCGAAATCGGGGAGTCACTAGGGTTGTTGATAACGACGCAGACGAACCCAATGCGAAATCGGAGAACTGCTAGGAGGTTGGAAGGCGCGCAGACGAACTCGATGCGTAATCGAGGAGCTGCTGGGAGATTGGATAAATCACAGACGAACCTGATGCGAAATCAGGGAGCTGTAGGATGTGGACGAACCTGATGCGTAATCAGGAAGTCGCTAGGATGGTAATAAATTGCGTGGACGAACTCGATGCGTAATCGAGGAGCCACTAGGTTGTAAGAGGTTGTATTTGGATTTGGGATGTGTTAATTGAACTCGTAACTATGAATTATTAAATATAATATAACCCGAGCGGTAAGGTTATATTATTATGGGAACGTTTAACTAATAATAATCGCTTTATATAATTATGGGTTAAAGAAGTTGGATAACTCTGATTTAATAATAAAAGTAGCTATATTCTTAAATCAACAAATAAAATACAAGTGTTTCGTGTATCTTATGTCGCGATCAAAGAATGATTATATTTACCTAAAATGACCTTGCACGGTGTTGACGCACTGGCGATGCGGGGGTATGTCAGTTGGAAATAAAGGCCGCAATAGAATTTATGCCGGTTCACGGATTCTATATGGTTTAATATTGATACGAAAGGGTACGGTAGCCCGATCTCACAAGATACAACTGACTATCAAATCGTATACGCGTGACGAGAGACGTGACGTTGACTCTAACGTGACGGTACGATTATGATCCTCCGAGTAAGAAAATCAAGGGGTTTATATACCCAAAAATCCGTGGGGGAGGATTCAAATGCACGTTAGACATTACCATATTAGGTAATCTCCGAATTGCGTTAGTCACCGAGCAGCTGCATCTCGTGAGAACTGACTCTACATTCCAAAAAGTAGATAAGTACCAGGGCGTTTTCCTAATGTACGCAAGTGGTACAGAAAAATTGGGGAACGAAACGGTCGGCATACGTAACAATAATATAAAATAAATATCAATTGAAACACCTTTTACAAATAAATATCGAAATTACCTTAGTGGACCAAATCTATAATATTATAGATGTAGGAGCCTTTATGGTAAATCTAATAAAAATGTTTGCAAAGAACGTATTTCAAAAACAGAATTTATATGTAAAAAAATGTTATTAATTAAGTTTTTAATAATAAATCTTTCGTTTAAATTGATGTGGAACTATTTTTGCAAAGAACTTCAATTTTGTTCAATTCAGATTGACTCACTTGAGTAAAAATAGGTAACCTAGTGTTAAAGAACACAAATGATCTGATTATTCTGAAGATAGATTATAGGATAGAGATATTTATTTTTCTTGAGGATTTACGTTTTCATCTGGAAAATAGGATCCAAGGCCACCTGCACCATGGACAGGTATCAGAAATTGCACTGTGTGCACGAAAAAGATCTGTACGCAGGCGCAACAAGATCCGCCTTACAATGTTATCGGAACCGAGGATTGTCTTTATTTAAATGTCTACACCAATTCCATTACTCAATCGAAACCGGTAATTTTCTGGATCCACGGTGGTAAATTTACTCTATGGGGTTCAAGTTTCGCGCAAATAAGACCAGATTACTTGCTCGCAAAAGATGTCGTCGTTGTTGCGGCTAATTACAGACTGGGTGCATTCGGTTCGTTCAATTACCATTTCGAACTCGATAACTAAAGAAAAACATTTTATTACATTTATTGTGCAATATTAACACTGAACAGGAATACTTGACGTTTTTAAGGTTTCTTAAATCTTGGGCACCGAGCCGCGCCCGGAAACCAGGGCCTGAAAGACCTAATTACAGCACTCTAGTGGATCAAGGAGAATATTGCCAAATTTGGAGGGGATCCCGACAACGTTACGCTTATTGGTGTAAGCGCAGGAGCAGTATTAGCCCATGCCTTAACTATGTTACTGAAAGTACAAGGTACAATTATCGATTTTAATTTTTTTCTTAAAAAATTTGTCGATATTTCTCCACAAATGTAAGTTCAAATCAATAAAGAGAAGTATTACGTTCGAATAGAACTTTTAATAATTTGGTACAGTACTGTTCACTCGATAGTCAAAAATATGTTGCTACACAGACAGATAGCATTTGTTTTCATTCTTAAAAAGAATGAGAATTCGAATAACCATATCGTGAAGGAATAGTTGTAAAGTTCAATTAAAAGTCTTATATCAATTGCATTTTGTGTGATGTTCATTAATTGGATACTAAGAGTAAAGCGAATGTTTTAAAAGCAGAAATATAGCAAAGATGGAAGGAGAGAATTTTCGATTTCCATTGTCTTAAAACAGCCTAACAACACGTATTAAAAATAGTTACAACTTTACACACATGCAGTTTTGAAACTACTAGTGTTTTATCCACAGTTGAACCACTGTTAGAAGCGGCAAGGCCACCCCTTTAAAACAGGTTTTGTTTTATGTCGATTCGACTTTTCGTCTTGGAGATATCGTCGTGTAAAGAAAGGAATAATTTTTAAACTTCTACTATCTCTCTGTCCGTCTTGCAACAGTAGACTGACCCACCTACTTACTGCCTTCCGCTGACTTGAAGTCAGAAGTAGAAGGGATACACGTATTCCCACGTACACATTGAACTCTGGTTCGCTATTCGTCGCGGCAGTTACACACACGTGTGGACTGCCTGAGAGCAAGGGAGCAAGATAGATGGGCGGTCCGACTCAGACATATTACATAACGCCTATTGAAAGCAATAAAACTTTAAACGCGTGCAGTTGCAAAACTACTAATGCTTTATCCATAATTGAACAACTGTTAGATACGCCAAGGCCTCCTCTTAAAATAGCTTTCATTTTATGTCAATTCGTCCTTCCGTTTTGGAAATAACGTCGTGTAAAGGAAAGTGTAATATTTTAATTTCCACTATCGTTGTCTGCGATCGAACGCGTCGGATATCTCTCTCTCTCTCTCGGATGTGAGTCGTGACCGAGTGACCGAGTAACGTAATATTTCCAAGAATTCACGTAAGGTGAACGTGACGTCCATCAACGAAAAGTAAACAAACGCTTGGAACCCTTATATCTCGGGAACTAATTGCGTTATCGACTCGAAACAAGTTTCATTTTAACTCTTCACCTTCTATCCGTCGAGAATTAAATAATTTCGACGTAATTTGCACATTTTCTGTACGAAGTCGAACTACCAAGTATGCACATTTAGAGTGAAATTATTCAACAATAAATTTCAAACGCACAACTTTCTATACATATAATGGAAAAATTATAAATACCTTGCCTCGTAATAAAAAAGAATGACTGGTCATTTGACCGGGTATGGAATCGTTCGTTAGGTTTAGTGTTAAAAAATAGTACACTCTGTACAGTTTGTGGGAATTTGGGGGTTCAAATGAGCAAAACTCGATTTCCTCTCAGCAGCGCACTTTCAATGAGCACGAGACTTCGTTACAGATAAAAGACACATGGTACAATAGTAAGTCAGAGGAATCCTAGGTGGCGTGGAAACAAATGGCGCTTTATTTCTAACAAAATTATCTTCGTTCTTCAGGATTGTTTCACAAAACGATTTTACAAAGTGGACTGTTGACGAGTAGCTGGGGATTCGGCCAAAGTCGTTCAAAACGGTGTTTTAAACTTGCATCGATTCTTGGAATAAAATCAACAGATCCCGTGGAAGTTGTTGAAATGCTACGTAACATACCCGATAAAGATATCGTCGGAGCTTATTTGCCTATTCTCACGAGAGAGGCAAAACTATTTTCGTTATTGTTACCTTTCACTCAAAATTGTCTTGTTCTGAACTATTCTCATTCTTATTACTTTTCTGAAGGAGATGGACCTGTTCGACATACCATTTGGAGTGAATTACGATGACATAGCAGACATCCTTGTTTTACCATTTTCGATCGAACAACTACACTCGAACGATATTAATATTCCTATTATGACCGGATACACGTCAAACGAATGCATCATGTTTGTGGATGGTAATTTTTATCCAAGTCTATTTTCTTAACGACAGAACGTATGTCGGATATTTTTATACGATATTATCGTGTTTCAGTCACGAAAAATAAAACTATAGAATATTGGAATAATAATTTACCCGATCTAGTGAAGATCATAGGACAATTGAGGAAGTTAGGACCTGCACAATTCAAAGAATTATTAACGGCTGTAAAAAATCAGCATTTTAATGGACAACCAATTACCTCAGACAGAATAAAAATATTTATACGTTTTATCACATATGTTCTTTTTGTCGCTCCCTTGAAATTGTATATTAAGGACCGTTTAGAAAGAACGTCCACGTCTAGTTATATTTACAGGTTTTCATACGTCGTCAAGGAAAATACAATCATTGATATTCAGTCAAAACGCATTATAAATGGTGAACTAATATTATTTTAATAACTTTTATCTGTAGGACACGATATTGTATATTATTACGTAAGAGTAATATTTGAAAATATGTTCAGAGGCGTGCCATATGAACGAATTGTCATACCTGTTTTACTTACCCATTTGTAAAAGTGACAATTCTGAACCACCTGCAATTGGCACAAAAGACAGAATGACCACGATGTGGACCAACTTTGCTAGAACAGGGTAAGTTTATGAAATTTCAAATACACTGCACTTGATTTAAATGTCGATATTGTGGTGTCGCCTCCCATGCTCGCCACCAGAGGGGTCGCACTCTCACAAGCGCTCGACCGACTCCTCAAACGGCTTCCCAATTTCCCAGTCGTCTAAGGCAGTCGTCCTCCTACGATTCTCACGAGTAAACCCAGCCGCAGCGAAGCAGCGCCACAATATGTTAAATATTTTTAATGTATGTAACATTTTTTATATAGAAATCCTACCCCAAGTTACAATGACTTTATTAAAGTCAATTGGAAATCTGCGACGAAGGATAACTTGTATTGTTTGGAGATCGACGAAGAGTCCGAGTTAACGGAAGTAAAAGTATTTAACTTCGAATAAATGCTGGATGATCATGCCAACATCCAAGTTACCAAGCGTTTTCCATATACGATACATATGTACGTACTTATAAAAACATAATCAAAATGTTATCTAGGAAGGGGTAAACGTGCTAGAATAAAACTTAATTACTAACTATGTACTTATTTTTTAATGTAATATACAACAATCCTATGAAAGGTACATCACATTAATAGGTCCATAAAATTAATAGTAAGAATATTATCTCATTACTTAATCATCAAAGAATCATATTTGACAAAGAGAAATTGTTAAAAAATGTAAATATTAAACGCAATATCAGGAAATTGTCATTATACTTCGTACCATTTGAATCTGTAAAAATTTCAAAATAAAACCAAGGTTCACCAATTTTATAGTCACTTTTTCTTACCAATATTTATTATTCCATATACACTGAGCTATTAGTTAATGATATCATGCACGAAATTTTGGAGTGACATTTCTGGCCTGAAATTATATTTTCGGTAAGAAATTTTTTTCTCGAAAGTGCGTAGGATTTCGGGGGTATGTTTGTTCACTAAAAATGATTGTAATTGACCCCCACAAGCGAGAATAATTTTTCTAGAACGATTTGAAATTTCTTTTTTTTTGGCGAAAAATTTCAGCACCTATTCCCTTCGGGAATTCAAGAAAGAAGGCGAATGTGAGTCTTTCTTTCTTGCTTTCGAAACAGCTAAAATCCGATTTGTGCCAACCTGCATACGATTTTGAGTCTCAACTGCCCAGGCATTTTTATTTTTCAACCCATGTATACCTATTACACATAAACGAGGTAAAGAATAGACTTATCGTTAGTGGGATGAACGCCATCGCTGTACCACGAGTGTCTTATAACATGAGATACACTTTTCCAAAGTGGAACAAAATGTAAGGGGATCCTCGTAAGAAGGTTTTAATTTTCGTAATGGTTTTAATGGGTCGATGATCAACAATGACTAGCTTATGGTCACTGGTGGTCAACAGTGAGGTTGACATGAAGGTCAGCAAAAGTCCAGTAAAGATCCAGAAATGGTCAAGAGATGGGACCAGTCGAAATAGCGTTGTTCTCTAGACCAAGCGGGTTTTAACTCTTCACGTTGACACTGTCTCCCCACTCTTTGACTTCCCCACTCGAGGACTACCGCTGGATAAATTCTTTAGTACCCCTGGGGCATCCAGGGGAATCGGGTCTCGCGGGCTTAAGCCAGGCCATTCGTGGAAAACTGACCACTGGGGACCAGGAGTGACCAGGACAGACCAGTGCAGATACCACTACTGACCAGTGCCAGACTGTGATAACCACTGGTAAGAACTATTTAACATTGCTCTCCCCACTTCTATTCTATCGATTGATACCAATTTCGTTTCAATGACCTGATTTTGCCTTGCTTGCCTAACTAATGTTGTTATAATATGAATGTGGGATTCTGCACCTTGCGGATTGGGGATATACAAGGGAAACCCTGATGATAGAATAAAATGGCAGGAGCAGATGTTTAACAACGAAAAAGAGAGATTTATTAACTGACGTTTACAAATGCTCGGTTTCGGTGCAGGGCGATGACTGACTCTTCAACCGGGTGCCCGTCTTAAAAACTAACGCCTGTTTACATTATCCCCGCGTCGCGCGGTCACACTCACGCACCACACTGCTCATTCACCACACTCGGCCATACCTGCGAATTCTTCGGACCCCGAAGCACACTCTTTATACGGTTTCATATAATCGGCCGCAGTCGTGGTGAGGCTCGGTCCTTCTCTTTTACCAACACGAATCACTTCGTACCTGTTCCTTACGTGGTACTTAACCACTTTATATGGTCCCAAGAACTTTTTATGAATCTTTAGGCCAGTGCCGAATTGTGTACGCTTTATTACAACTAAGTCGCCTTCTTTGTATACATTAGCTTTCTTACAACTACGATTATAACTACGTCGGTCCTCCTCTTGAACTTTTAACAAATTTTCTTTCGCTACGTTCCTTAATTCTATGCGTTCATCCGTCAATTGCACTATCGCTTCTTTCTGTATCAATTCTAACAGGGGGGTATCTTCGCGCTGTTTCATCTTTATTCCAAACATTATTTCAAAAGGTGACCTGTCTATACTACGTTGATATGTACTATTAATTGCCCTTTGAACTTTGTCTACTTCTTTGTACCATTTGTCTGGCGCCTTTATTGACAATTTAGTTAAAACTGGAATAATAATACGGTTAATCCTTTCGACTTGCCCGTTCCCCCTTGGGGCACCGGTAGTCGTTACAATATGTTCGATTCCTTCCTTCGCACAATAATCTTTAAAATCTGTCGAGGTAAAGACCGTTCCTCGGTCTGTAATTATGCGTGTCGGGTTGCCGAATGTCTTTTGTTGTACTGTCAGTCTGTCTAGCACTTCCTTTGTCGCTGTTGTCTTCGTGGGATACAACCACACGAACTTAGAGAATCCGTCCACTATAACTAAAATATGTCTGTACATTTTACTCGTCGCCGTCATTGGTCCTATATGGCCTATGTGATATGTCTCAAGAGATCTGTCTCCCTTCGGGATCGGCTGTAATAGTCCCTCTCTCTTCCCTTGTTTACGCTCCGCTAATAGGCATGGTATACAACAGCTGATAACTCTTTCTATTTTTTCGCTTAAGTCGGGTATGTAGAATTCCTCTTTTATCCTCTCGGCTACCTTACGCACTGAAAAATGCCCGTTTTCATGAACTTTTTTAATCATATTAACCTGCATGCTTGTAGGTAAAACTATTAAATTCTTATCGTTTACGCGCTTCATTAAAATATTATTTTCTATTAAATAATCATCGTAAGGTTCCGTTTCTAATACGCGGCGTATAGCGTGCAATCTCTACTCCTCTTCTTGTTTTTTCCTAACGCTCTGTAATAATGTGTCTTCGATACACATCACTGGGAAACGACTTAACGCATCCACATGCTTTAACTTTTCTCCTGCGCGGTGCTCAACCTCAAAATCAAACTCCTCCAACGACAATGCCCATCGTGCAACTTTCGGCAACAAATCTTTCTTTTTAAGGGTTTTTTGGAACGCTTGGCAGTCGATAACTAATTTAAATTTAACGCTTAACAGATAAACTCCAAACTTTTGGACCGCGCGGATTATCGCTAAAATTTCTAATTCATATGAATGGTATTTTCTTTCCGCTTCTGTCGTTTTACGGCTCATAAAATGTATCGGGTGACACTGCTTCTCGTTTTCGTATCGTTACAACAATACGGCACCTAAACCTTCCATACTCGCGTCCGTATATAATTCCGTTATGGCTTCTAGGTCGTATATACGAAGTACTGGTTCTTTAGCCAAAAAACACTTTAACTCTAATAGAACGTTTGTTTTCGGGACAGTTGAAAGGAAATCACTTTCAGATTTTAACAAATCAGATAAAGGTTTAGCTATATTGGCGTAACCTTGAATAAATTTACGGAAATATCCGGTCAGGCCTAAAAAACTCTGTACATGCTTACGATTTTTTGGCTCTGGAAATCCCTGCACTGCTTTTATTTTTGCCGGTGATGGTCGAATATTCCCATCTTGTATCAAGTGACCTAGAAACTCGACGCTTTTTTGGAGAAATTTACATTTTTTCCAATTGATAATCAATCCGTTCTGAGCTGCCACCCTTAATGTTTCCTCTAACTTTCTGTACGCATCCTCGTCATCGATACTTGGTATGATAAGGTCGTCTACGTAAGCTAATGCAATTTTTCGTCTTATTAAGTCACCGAATACTTCATCGATAAATCTTAGAAAACTAGTAGGGCTATTACATAAACCGAAAGGTGTCTTGAGAAACTCAAACTGCCCGTCTGGTGTAACGAATGACGTGAACTTTGTGCTGTCGTTCGCTATCCTAACATGAAAGAACCCGTTCTTAAGATCGATTGTTGAAAATACCTTTGCTCGCGTGAGCGCATCAATACAGTCTTCAATCAAAGGCGTAGAAAAACGATCTCTTACTATTTTTTCATTTAGCTTACGATAATCTATACAAACTCTATAGGTCCCGTCTTTTTTTGGAACCACTTGTTAGGAAATCGAACTAAGCGAGTGGCTAAGACGGGCCACGTGCGTTTTGTCAACGCATGATCCCTCTCAAGGAAAAGTTCCTTGAGAGCAGGGGTGTTATAAAGAAACAAACGGTCACCCTGGCGAAGGCATTCGCCTCAGACTAAAAAGAACGCATTCTTGTAGCGACCATCGCCTGGAACGGACGAAATAAAGGACTAAGTTTTATTTTGAAAACGCCCACGTTACTCTTCCTGATTCTTACACACTACTGCAGGACTGCTGTAGTCGTTTGAGCTCGGTCGAATTACACTTTCCTTTAACCACTCATCTATCTGCTGCGACACTATTTGTTTTTCTTTCGGAGCCAGCCGTCTTGGTTTTGACCAAACCGGGATATCGTCGTTAATGTTATTCGGGTTTCCGTTCGCGCGTTTGTCTTAACGTCCGGCTCGTAATCTCGTATCAGTCTTTCTATGTCCGACTTGTATGGCTGTCTTACGTCAATCTCATTAGTCTCTATATAATTTAATTGCATCAATCTACTAATATCGTCAACTTCTTCTGTTGCTCCTTTATCGCTTATTTTTGTCGATACGTCGTCGTTCCAACAACCGCTTTTGCCGCTCGTCTTAACCGGTCCTTTTTTCGCCGCGTTACCCGATCCTTCATCCGCTCGCCGTATCTCTACTCGCCCCTTGTTTATACGAACGTCTAAACTTCCCAGTGACTCTCTTCCTAGAAGGACTTCGTCACGCATACTTGATTGATTTAGGACAACATTTCGGTCTGATATACTTCGTTTCCAATATCGATATGCGCCGTAAACTTTCCTATCGGCCTTGTTATCGCGTTACCAAATCCTGCGAACTGTCGAATAGTCTTGTGGCGTCGCCTTCCATGCTCGCCACCAGAGGGGTCGCGCTCTCGCAAGCGCTCGACCGACCCCTCAGTTCCTATATATACATTCCTCGAACGACTTCCCAATATCCCGTCGTCTAAGGCAGGGCCTGCTAGAAAGCCTTACTGATGAGTCCACTAGCAGGCCCGGACGAAACGCGCCCCCTCCGTTCCTTTTCCGTCCTCCTATAGAATTCACTCGAGCAGCCCCCTGCCGCAGCGAAGCAGCGCCACAGTCTTATACAATGCTGGTTTTCCTATTTTGTCATGCACTCCTGAGCTTATAACGCTTACTTCGCTACCCGTATCTAACAATGCATACACCGGTAAACCATTAATTTTGAGTGCGACTTTTTCAGCGGAAGTATGTATGGAATTAACGCTGGATACCATTTTATCTAACTGATTTATTCTACTACAATGAGGTGCTATATGTCCGAACTGATTACATTTAAAACACCCGTAACAATGATTTCTCTTTACTGTTGCGGTGCGCGGCGACGCTATCTTTCTTCGTTCGTCCTGCCTATTACGCGTACTTTGTCCGGTACTTTCTTTAATTTTATCGAATACTTCGAGGTTCTTTTTTAATTCCGACAACGTTCGAGATCCGTACAATACTGTTTTATCGCGACGCTCGCCTTGTAAACCATCCGCAATATACTGAACGAGAGCTACCTCTTCGATGTTGCCCTGATTCGCGATTTCTTGCATACTGTAAACGTACTTACGGCTAGTTTCGTTCGGTTGTTGTCTGCGCTTAAATAACTGCGAGTGAATTGCCGCTGGGTTTACCTCCGCCTTAAATTCTTTAAGTAGCCCATGTTTTAAGCTGCTCCATGTCTTGATGCCCCTTTCGAAGGTGATAAATTGTCTCGTGGATCCCTTCAGCATCCGTTTACCGTAGATGAATTTTTGTAACTCGTTCCAGCCCAGTAGTTCACTTGTGTCTTCAAAGTCGCTAATCCAGTGATCTATCTGCAACTTGTCGTCTCCGCTTCTACTTTTACATTGTTTGTCGAATTTATGTTATTGTTTTGATATATATAATATTGCAGGATATAATAATGTATATTCAATCATATACTATATTTGTTTCTATACAATTTCATGAATTTTTATTACACTGATTAGAATAAGATTTTTGTGGTTACGTTCTTGTTCGAATTCTCGTAATATTCTGTGGAGGTACTTTGTTTGATTCTTCCATTTCGTTTGATTGTTTGGTGTTGATTCAATCTGGTGTCTCGATCCAAGTTTCTTCCATTATTACGAATGTTCGTTTTGAAATTTATAATATTGTGTCGATGCACATACCATATTTGTTTCGATGACACTGATTAATATAAGATTTTTATTTTTATGTTTTAGCTTAAATTCTTGTAATATTTTGCTTAATTTCCTTCCATATCTCACTAATATAAATATTAGCTTCGGTCACCACTGTTTCATCGATTGAAACATGTGATCGACTGTGTATTTAGTCCGAAAGATCTAATTGCCTTCCCTTGGTAGCTCGATCGAGGGAAAATGGTACTCTGCTAGAAGGTGTGGAGTTTCCGTATTTTGCGGAAACGCACACCTTCCAGCGGAAGTCGACCCTGTTTCAGGTACTCTCTCTATGTCAGACAGCCTAAGTCGGGTCCTTCGGGCTCCCGGTAGGTTGCGTTGGAGAAATGGAGACTCGGGGTTGCAGCCGTTCGTTTTCCTATAGAGATCGAGTTAGCAACGGCAGTTGGTTCGATTCTCGGATCCGCTGCACGGTTCAGCGTCGCGTCGCGTATCCCACGATTTAGCTTAATTCCTCTTTTTAACCACATAGTTGCTTGGTACAACTAACATCCAAGGAACTTTATTTCCATCTATCGTCCGGAATTTAGATTCAACTTGACTAGACTTGAGCTTCGACGTTAATTTTAAGTCCCTATTGTATGCGTCTCCCAATGTTGCCAACTAATTATTTAACAAGTAGCTTCTTTCAACTCGTTATCTTGTTTCTTGCTTCGGTCACCAGTTTCGTCGAACGAAACATGTGATCGGCCGTCCAGTTTGTCCGAAAGATCTAGTCGTCTGCCAATGATAGATCGATTTCTAGAAATAGAAATCAATCTACCAAGGGCAGTGTCGATTCGATCCGAAGATCTGTTGCACGGTTCAGCATCGCGTCGCGTCGCGTCTCCCATAATTTAGCTTCACCCCTTTTTAAACAAAATAATTACTTGATACAACTAAACTAGAAGATCGAAGGAACATTGCTTCCTTCTATCTCTCTAGTTTAGTAATCTAGCTTGTAAGAATGTAAAGGGGAGATCGATGGAACTTTGATTCCATCTATCTCCCTTCAGGTCTCCATTCGCAGCAACCTCCACGTGGTGAGACCTGGTAATCGGTGTCACCCACGATAGAAAAGTTATTCTTCGTGGGTGACACCGAGCTAATGGCTGCGAATTTAGAATTGTTTCTTGATATAATAAACGAATTTAGATTTATAGTTAGGCAGGTGTTTGGTTAGCCATTATGTTAGGCAGGTTATTTTTATTTGAAGACAAATTCTTTTGAAAACTCTTTCAACTCTCTTCGTTGGTTGTGCATCTTTTATTGGTTGCACTTTCGTTTGTTGCTTCCTCGATCAACGATCGTTGGTCACAGAAGATCTTTATTACTGCCATACCGACCTGAAAATTCGGAAGTGATTTTAACGGCCTCTCCTCAGGTGGGCAGTTGAGAAACTATTCACTGAATTAGTATTGATAGGCAGACAGCTGTAGTGTGTACGTAAATACATGTGAGTTGACTATGGGAGGGATTGAAAAAGACAGTGCAGTATTATCAGACGGCAAGCCTGTGCCCAAAGGAAACTGTCCCTCCACTTACACACACTAATGTACAACCACCTTGTATATGAGTTCTAGCGTTTCGTATAGCTTCGGGGATTCGAGAAAGGTGGTGAATGTGAGTCTATCCTTCTGGCTCTCACACAGCTGAATTCGACCTCGCATCACCGGCATGCGATATCGACTCTCGACTGCTCAGGCATTTTTTACTTTCCAACCTATGTAGGCGCATATAAGTAAAATATCATAATGAAAAAAAAATTTCAAAAATTTTTTTTACGGAAATACACATTTTAAGACTCCCTGATCATATTTTAACTATTAAAAAAAAGACATTTTTTTACTATGCTTATGGACATGCATTCATATATTTATGCTATTAAACGATTGAGTCTAAACAACCGAATGAATTTCAATGTAATTTTAAATTTTTAAATTTGAAAAAATTGGGGAATACTGTCCTATTTGTCCTCTTTGTTTAGCAATTTAAAAAAACGCTGACTCGTTAAAATCAATCAAATGGAATACACGTTTTAAGACTCCCTGATCATATTGTAACTATTAAACAAAAAACATTTTTTTATTATGCTTATGGATGTGCATTCATATATTTATACTATTAGTACGATTGAGTTTAAACAACCTGAGGGGACTAGGGGGTAAAATAACCCACCATCAGGCTACCCCACAATTATTACTATTTATTTATATACGCGAATGATGGTGGTGTGGGGCATACGCAGCCGCACGTAGGTTAAGCTAATAATGTTTCTGACTATGTACTGCGATACGCGTCTTTACCAGACGACGTCGCTAACGGACTGTACAATGCTACGACGTCTTTACCAGACTGGTCCTCAACAGACTGTGTAACGGACTGAGCATTCTTTCTTACAATCTACTTCCTATATACACGCCTTACCCTAATAGACAAAGGGAGAGAAAAAGAGATAGGACAGAAAGACGGAAAAACGAAACTGGAAAATATTTAGCGTAGGAAAAGTTTAGCTAGTGAAAGAGAGTCATAAAAGTCGAGGCTCGCCGGGCCCGGATCGGGGTGGTCCGAGGCTCGCCGGGCCCGGATCGGGGTGGTCCCTCATTTCAAGGTTTCATATACGTTATTTGTAAAAAATTAAAAAAATGCAAAGTAATAAAATTATAATTAAAGTTATAAAATTATAATTATAATTAAAGTTTTGCATTTTCCTAGATGCATCGCGTAAATTTTCTTCTTCGGTGAATGATTTGTCCAACTGACTCGCTCGTATATGGAAGCCTGAAAAATAGAATCCATGAGAAATTATCATTATAATTATAAGTGCCTTTCTTTTATCTTAGTTCCATTACTACTATGTATGTATACAATAATATAATGTAACAATAATATAATAATATAAAATAATAATGTATATAATAATATTAATAGCATTGTATGTGTAGTAATGTTAACGGGATTGGCCACGTGAAGGCGTGAAAAAAGAATTTTACAATCCCGGAATACACTCAACGTTTCTGAAAATAGAAACCATGCAATAGGCTATACAAATTATAATATGATTCTACTATTATATATGACATCCCACAAATTTCCCTATAAAACACAAAACCTTGAATGTATTCAAAATATGTACAAATATATTGTTGCAACGGATTGAAGATGCATCGTTGGGGCAACGTGAAGGCTGTTCCGCAACGATGTGAAGCTGCCCCTTCGAACGAGCGGAAGCGAGGTCCCGTGTCTTCCGGTTGCTAGAAGAACCGGCAACGATTTGAAAGAGAATATCGCTAGAGTCCTCATAGTGGACGGTCGTTCCATTTGTGTGTTAATAAAGTTTCTAGTTTGAGTTCATAAGTTGTGTGTTGTATTGTGTTATTATGAGCATTAAGAAACGCCTCGCCCCGGCGCAACAATATAGTTACATATACATTAAATAGTCTACTTTGCTATGGAATACATTTATCTAAAAAAAGCACGTTTACAAATTTTGCAAAGTACGTAGTCTGGAAGTATGAGAATTTCTATTAACAGAGAATCTCAGTTCCTGACCTAACCACACTGTATCTTTAGGTATCTTCGTAATCATTGTAAAATAAACTAAATCTTTTCGATGTGTAGCATATTCAGTTTCTATAAACCACTTTGGATATTTTTGATGTACAGCATCAAATATAATCCGAAATAGTTTATCTAAAATGAATGTTTCGCTGCGCAATGCCGGATAAAAGTGATCAAATACAGCATTAATAATTTTGAAAATATTTGAAAATTCGAGTGATGGCACTAGTAAATGACCAAACTCGACATTTTCACTTACAATAAACGCGCGAAAGGATATTAGTAGTTGATCGTTTCACTGAAATTCTCTGCTATTGTCTGTTAAATCATTATAACACATGTTACATTGCGATTTTTCCGTGCTTTTCGGCAATATATTCTGCAAAGTATTCTATTGCACAAGATTCTAAAGAGCATACTGATGTCGACAATGATTCCAATTCGTTATGAATTTCTAATTGCATGTCATTATTCTCAACATTATTGTCCTCTATTTCTACATTATTAAATGAAACATCATTGTCTGATGATGCTAAAGCATATTGTGCTATAGCAACATCTTCTAAAAGCGTTGCGTCTTCATCAGGCAGACAATTACTATTTAGAGAACCACTGGTCAAATTTAACATTATATTCTTCCTGATAGCAAGACGCACTGCTTTCACAGATGGATTTCGGTTATAAGTGCCACCGTGCATTCAAAGAATCGAAAAGAAATTTTCTATAACATCCGTATTCAATCGAGAGGTCATCAAAAACATGGCACCCTCTCTCTGTAAATCGTGCCAAAGTTGCACAGTAGCATTTACTGACTGTCGCAATCCTAAGAAACAAGGCGGAGTTTTAAGTTCATTACCCGCGATAACATACCAATTGGATATGTTATTTGATTATATTTGCAAATTGCTTTCAATATCAGGGAATAAATCAGAAATAGCGCACTTGTTTGGATTAGGATCACGAGCACATCTGCTGTTCAAATTATCAAATAAATCATTCAGAGTTTGAAAGAAGCATGCTGTATTCTACACGGTACTCGATTTTATACATTTTGTAGCGCAAGCAGTAAACAAAGCAGAAGAAACTCTTTTACTAAATACCTGCAAAGCGAGCTTACATTTCATTTTATCAAAAGAATTTGGCCTGACATGCTAATCGCTTAATTTCTAAGCCGCTCTTGTGCCTTTATCGCGTTCTACATTCCATAAAGATATAACATCGCACCAGGATATTCTATGACCATCAATTAAAAAATCGTGCTTTAATAAATTATTCCTGATGCTCTTAAATAAGTGTAAATAATCAAATAAGAAATAAATTTTAAGGTCATTTCGAATAAAAAAAGGATTTTCTACATTTACTCTTTCTCCTGCTGTGCTTTGGTTGTTTGCTGCTTGATTAGAGACAACAGCTCTGACTATCAAACTTACACTATATAAAGCGTCTAAAATAGCATCTAATAATGGTGATAATTGTCTCGATTTGATATTATTCTTTGAAACAAAGAATGCAAGCGGTTGTTTCCAATTCCTGAATAAACCTCTTATCATAAAAACGAGTACCTGCGTCCCCACTACCGTCCTTCTACCCAAGAAACCTAAATCTTCGAAACCCTCAATGATTTGTTTACTTGGATGGAAACTAAAACATTTTTTAATTGCCATTTCATAAAATAGTAAAACATAATTCCGATCAAAAGCATCCATGTTGACTGCTTTAATCGCTAAAATATTAAATAAATTTGGACAAATTCCAGGCCAAATGTTGATTTTACCGAACCAACGAATGATTGTGACCGGACTTGGAAGGTGAAACTTGAGAATGTTGCGCATTTTATTATACAGCGAGGGCGAAGTATAATGCAGTGTTAAACATAAACGATATTCTTTTTTATTATATGCTTCCCTTCTTGAGGGGAATAATTGCATTAAAATAAATGTTAAAATAAAACCTCGAACTCTATGCGCGATTGCTTTCTTCAGACATGCATCACTGATATTGCCAGAAGAAATTCTTTCCGTTAATCAATCTACTACTTTACACTTTGCCTGTAATTGCGAGTAAAGAATCTTAGATTTATCCTTCTCTTGCATTAACTCATTCTCAAGTTTCTGTATTTCTTCGCGTTCTTCTATTCTAGAAATGGCATTTTCTTTTTAAGGTAAAACGACCAACTCGTTACTAATACTGCTATCTATTGAATATAAATAAGGAACAGCATCCTTTTTTAATCTTCCAGAATTATGGAAATTATTAACCGAAAAATGGTGACTACATATAAATTTTTTTTTTAATTCAGTGTTTGTCATTTCCACCCAGTCGTCCAAGCCGCAATTTATTAACCATATTACACAGCGTTCATTGTCATTCATTGGGAAAGAAAAAAAACGAGTATTGTTGAGAGCTCTGGCAAGGTGTTGCACGTCGGAGGCTCTTCTTGCACGTCTGGTGATATGCAAGGCGTTGGTTGTGTAGTGGACTATACATATATCTTTGGCGTGGACCCTCTCTCGTTCGTACGACGTCGCTTGATGGTGTTCGACGTTTTGGTCTGATTTGTACGCTAAATATCGCGCCTTATATCCTAATGCAAGAAGCCAGCCGCATCCAATCAGAACCTTTTTCGTTCAGGATTGGTGCGCTGGTACTTCTTGCATTTCGCGTTCGCGAGAGTAGACTGCGCGTCCCAGGTATAGGGAAAAACCCTGGCCCAACGGTCAGGATCAGGTCGCGAGGTCGCTGGAGCGGGCCTTTTATGGCGGTTATTTAGTTTACATTGACACTAAAACCATTTAGCGTCAATGTAAACACCAAATTGTTATTGTGAGCGGAACGGCATGTTTCGCGACGCAACAAGTATTGTGAACATTGTCACGATTATTATTTTTGTAATTATAATAAGAACACTTCTTATAATGTGGTCTCGCGTCTTTATGATGTTCCATTATATTAATTAAATTAGAGTCTTAATTTATATATTTGAACAAAGAATTTGTGACTTCTAGTAAATTAAAAGTTAATAAAAAATATAATCGTGATTAAAAAGTATTGTTTATGTTACTCCTCTTTATTTAAATACTAAAATTGTATAATTTTATTATAGTAATATAAAATTTATTAATACAAACTCAATATAATTCCAGCGTTATCCCTCGATGAAAAAACACTGGCACTAAACACTGATTGAAACTTGATTGATTATTGTGTAAGGGGATGGCCGGGATTCGTGGTAAAGTGCAGAAGACCGAATCGAAAATTATATAGGAGTTTATTCGTCTTTCCTCGACGACAACTTGGATGAGACTGCTTACCGATTGTTTGAACATTCGGTTATTGCCGATAAATCGGCATCTCTTAACACAACTGCGTCGTGTTCGCGCGACGTGACATAAAGCTCTTTTCGCGGCTCGCGGTCGCCTTTGACCTACTGCCACGTGTACATGGCAACTGGTCGGCCAACGTCTTACAATTGGTAACAACCATTAACTTTTTACTTTAAACCGTTCAGTACGAGCCTCTGAACGAATCTGCCTTTCCTTGGGAGAAATATTTAGTTGCAGGAGGATAAAATTAAATCGATTTGACGATTGACGATCACGATTGAAATGAATAACGCTGGAAAGAGACTAGCGGTACGATGCCGTTGCAATATCACACCGCTTGCCTATTTCTAGTCTAATCTTGTTAATCATGTTAATCGCACATGGCGATTAACACCTACCCCAACCTTTAATCGCTCACGACGATTAACGTGTCATAATTATTTAAATTGGCTCGTTAAGAAGGTCATGTTCGTTTTTGTTCGCGAACGTCTTTTAAGATTAGCGGTCATGGCAGTAAATAACATATGTATGAAATTAGTAGATAATGTTCTATCCAAATATATGGGGTATTTTACTCATAACGAGCATATACATACATACATATGTATGCTAGGAACCGAAAAATTGTATAGCCTTTGCCATATAGTCATTTTTTAATAGCAGGGAAAAATTTTTAAAACTGAAAAAATTTAAGAATACTGTAAGAGAGGAATGACCGAAACGGGTCGATATCGCGTTGTTTAAAAGCCGCGACCTAGACAAAACCCGAGCAACGAACTCGAAAGGCCACAGCCTTCCGAACAGATACGAATGTATCAATATAAGTGTGCGATAATACAAAAAAAAAGAAGCGTATGTGAATGAGAAAGAAAGAGCGAACGAGAGAAGAAAAGAGTGAGCGCGGATGACGAATAGAAAAAGTTTGAAAGTCGGGAAAGGAATCGTCTTTTGGGATCAACAAAAGAGTGTTATGACGACAGAGCGGGATAGCGTTTGAGAGTCTTGCGAAAATACCCACGAAAGTGACAATTATACTTTATTCCAATTCAACACGGCTCTTTTATTTATCCTTCCGCACATCGTTCCTACAATATTGTCCTATTTGTCCTCTTTGTTTAGCAATTTAAAAAAACGCTGACTCATTAAAATCAATTATATTAAAATTAATGGAAGTTGACACCGCCTCTGTTGAAAATAAAAGACTGGAAAATTTTTCTTCTTTCAATGAAGGAAACTGAAGCTCTAGAGCCCCAGAGAAACGAGCCGAAAAATTACATTAGGTGATAGGTCTACTCGTATACCTCCTCTGTGGTGAAAGGTCTATTCGTATACCTCGTCTGTGGTTCTATTTACCGACGTTATCGACAGCCTTAGATTTTTGTCCACTTATGGAAATGCGAACACCTTACGTTGAGTAAGATTCAACCTGTCTTATGAAAATCCAGAAGGGCATATCAAAATTCGCCCGACAAGATTTTCACAGAGAAAGAGTGAATGCCAATTCCAATACACAATGTTGTGCACAAAAATCACTCACACATGATCATACACGCGCCATGATCATCCAGTGTCCGCAAGTGTCCACAAATAATCCTTTTAGGCATTAACCACTATGCAATTAAATAAACACGTACGTTATGTTATTCGTGAGTGGCTATGTGTGGCTATTCATTCCATTCCCTAATCCAACTCTCTGGACGACACTAGCATACGTGTCAAAATTAAAATAGAGTCTTTCAGTATTCTTTTATCTAGTGGGTTATTGAGCGTCGAACTCTATTCACAACATTTAAAAGAATATTCAAGGACCACTGTTTAAAGATTGCATAATACCGAGCGATTATCGTCGGTCGCAATTACTGTTAATCCTGTTAGCGTACAATACTCGGGAGATTATCTCTAAGAGGATTTGTACAGCGAGCAATGATAGAAAAACGCGTTTATTACTAGTTTTTTGGCATCGGTAACGGCTCATTACCTTCGATAAACTGCCGAAATTTAGACAGCGCCGCGGAACGACTAATTAGAGTACGACGGCGATGTTTTCGGCTGTCAATCGATACAGTCTTACGACGACTTCTGCCAGAGACACATCGGCTCCCGATCGTGTCCGTACAGAAATCAAACGAGACTTGAAAGAGATATTCTTTTAAGAAATAGCAAATGGGCTGTAATAAATCGGGTGCAACGAGTAAATGTTCAGACTGGTGCGGGTCCACAGATAGACCTCGTTAGAATCGAATTTTCAATTTGTCTTAGCGAAAATCGCAGCTGGTTAAGCTGCTTACCTGTTTTCATTTACGAAACATTTATTTCTCAATTAACCCTTTGCGAGTAAGACCATTTTGCACATTATTCTAAAACATTTGTGGTATTCGTTTTCAATGCGATTTAAGTAAGCATATAATGTATAAGATTTCATTTAAGTTTTTCTTTTCTAGAGAAGATAGAGAAAAAGTTTATTTAATTTTTTTTACATAAAATTGAATTCTTCCCAAGATTTATATAAAACATTTAAAAGATCTTTTATAAATTACGCCTATGTATCAGAACAACTATAAAACAAGAGGTATATTCATTATTATCCATGGGCTGATTATAGTCAAAGTCTAACTGGACTTTGAAATGAGAACATAAAACTTAAATGTAAAGTTCCATTTATACTCAATCGTATTAATAATATACATATGTACGCTCACACATAAGAATAATAAAAAAAAATTTCTTTTTTTTAAATAATTAAAATATGATCAGAGTGTCTTAAAACGTATATTTCCGTAAAATAAATTTTACAAAATTTTTTTTTCATTATGGGTATTTTGCTTATGTGCGCCTACATAGGTCAGAAAGTAAAAATGCCTGGGCAGTCGAGAATCTCGACTCGAGATTCCAAATCGTATGCCGTTGACGGGAGGTCGGATTTCAGTTGTTAAGAGCGAGAAGGCAAATGTGAGCCTTTCTCTCTCGACTCCCACGAGGCAGTCCGAAATTATTTCGGGCAGCTTCGGAGAATCGAGAAAGAGGGCATACGTCAGTTTGCCTTTGCCGACTTTCCGAAACTCTACGAGGTCACGTACACGTGATCTGTCATAGTGTGAGAAAGCACCTTTGGTGCACTTCTGACACCTCTGCGTCGAAACCCGCCTGGGAAATGGTAGCGAAGCATCGTATTCGTAAAATTTAAATGCCTAAAGGAACCCGCCGCTCCGGTCATCGTCACCAAATTCAACGTCTCGCGATCCTGTTAAATCGGCCGGCTTCCGCAGACACGTAATTACTCGGAGTTCGGGCACTGCCAATCAAAATCGCAACTTCCGCTGTCAACCCGCAACGCCGCGACGCCGCCCCCGTGGCGGCTCATCCCGATGGAGATGCCACACCAACGTCCTGACCTAGCTAACATCCCCGAGAGCGATCCACAGCGACAGCGCTACGTGGAATACCTTCACCAGATCGGCATGCCGCTTCCGGGGGAATATTAAACCAAGTAAGTCTAGGGAAATCCTTTTTTACTGTTGCGTCCCGAGTTCGCGGTTTAGGGAAAAAGGTGGGTTGGTATCCGTGGAGTGCTGAACCGCTCTGCTTAGCGAGGCGCGCAAAAATCAAAACTACTCGAAATGAAGTGTCACGAGGGCCATGCTGTGTTTCAAGACCACCGCAACTCTTAACAGAAATAGCTAATTCCGATTTAACACGGCCTTTAGAAAATAAACTAAGTATCTCTAAGAAATGCTTAACTTTCTCTCTACCTTCCGCAGCTTGATCGTCCACGTTGAAAAGCTTACAATTGCATTGTTCATTACAATACGCTGGTCCGTTTGAATTTCGCTCTTAATTAGAATGCAGTTACATGACTCTGCATTCGACGGTGAGTAATCAGGTTTCAATTAATTCCCGTTGTGGCGCTATGTGCATTAAACTGTTACGCTATCACGAATGTAGGTGTCTTTTGAATTTATTTGTAGAATTTGCGAAAATAGTAGACTATCAAGAATTAACGAAAATCGGATCGGGTAGTTCTATTATAAACGTAGTTCTCCAATTTTGAAAAGCGACGGTAGAACGTTAAGGTATCAACCGGTTACGCCTAGCGAGCGTTTCGCATCGAACAAATGAAAAGAGAGGGACACTGGCGAGGCGCTAAAAACCTATCATTGATATCTTTTTTCTCCGGGGAAGCGAAACGCCGGACTGACTCTTCAATCAGAGAAATATCGTTTCCTGCAGAAGGAAATTGCATATTTAAGTCATAAAATTACTAGCGGAGGAATGAAACCTGATATTGTCTGATTGCCTGACGTAATACCGTCGTCGCCAACATAAATTCCAGTCTTCAACTGTAACTTATACGATCTTGCGCGGACTCCAATTCTGCTCCGAGGCGTCTGGGAAAGGTGCAAGTCTGCGCAGACAAACCACCAATTGTAGATTCCGAAGTGGACAGGATGGATGAAGCGTTATCTGCGGAAAACGATAGATTCATTGCCTTTATGTTCCTAGCGCGCAAGAAAACAGCGAGGAAATTAAGCGAGGTCACCAACAGCGTACTAAAGATTTTTGATTCGGGAAAATCATGCTCAGTAATAAACTTCGCGCGAGAACTTCCTGAAGGAACACCCCAATCGAGTACTCCAGAGTCTCCTCAACTCAGTCTTTCTTTGATTAATGGGTGTATAATTCGAACCCCAAGAACCCGCTTCGGAGGCCGTGAGAGGGAATCTGTACTCGATGTGCAACCTGTGTCGTCTCAGGGGAGAGGGGCGCCCCGTGTGTTGGGTATCCCATCCGGGCAGGAGAACCGGATGGATGTTTGCACTCGGTCAGGTGGACCGAGGTTTGCGTGTATCCTGGCGGGTGATGCCAGATGAAAATGTGAATGGGTATCCCATCTGGGCAGGAGAACTGGATGGATGTTTGCAACCCGGTCAGGTGGACCGAGGTTTGTCTGTATCCTGGCCATTAAGCCAGATGAAAGTGTGAATGGGAATGATAAGAACCGCACAGGGAAATCCAGTGGTGTGACCTCGATAGTAAATTCGGTAGACCCCATAGAAAACCTTTTAGATGCACAAGATATCAATGACGAAAATAGAATCAATGTTGGGAAAAAAATTTTGATCACAAAGGCCGATATAAATGAACCGACGCAATCCTCTCCTACCACTCCTACTGTATCCTATCTAAAAGACCACCTTTTTATACGACGAGATAACCTCGTTCAGTTTATCCCTATCAATGGCACCAATACTTCCTACACCACCAAGGGACTGGTAGATCGAATAGATCTATATTGATAGACCTATTCTATTGAGAATAGATACGACAATATAAACTAAATGCTGGCGATGCCATGGCAGTCCCACAGGATAAATACTCGGTACTCTTTTTGTTTTTCAAAACCGACCCCCAACACGAATTAAATTTTGACCACATCCAAAACTCGCTGAAATCCCTTAAAAATCTACTAAACTCTTTGAATTCTGATACCTTCAGTATCCTAATAGACATGAACTAATTTTCGGCGAAAAGGCCAATATACCCTCAAAATTCTCCACAGGTTTAGCACCTAGAACCTTCGCACAACAACTTGATGAACTCTTTGTAAAAATCACCACCACTCAGACGACTGCGGCAAAGAATCTAGAAAAAGCAAAACAGAAAAGCAAGAATTATTATGATCAAACCTTAAGGCCATGTAACTTTAGGTATATTCCTAGCAAACTGCCCATTCAACAATCGGGATGAGTTATATATCATTCGATTCGTCTAATTCAGTACATTATTAATATGCATTTCATTATCTGCGGAAATTAGCTATTTTTACAAAGTAAGTTTATTTTAAAAAGTAAGGTTAAGTATATTTTGACAGGTTCACAGGTGGAAATAAGTGACTGTCGTTACTGTGTTCACAATGCCAGGTAGTCAAATGCTAATTTGTTAAACATTTATTGAATGAAATTTCTGCTATTTCTGCTAATATCTTATTGAATAAATCACCATTTTCCTATTAGGTACATTTACTAAATACATAATGGCTCAGGTATACAATGAAGTTACTCTTCTTGAAAATATAAAATATTGATAGTATTATATGTTACAAAAAAGATTAAAAAATGTATGTGTTTAAATATCGCGTGAGTCCGAGACGGAGAAACTCGGCCGCGATGCCCGTATCTATATTGAATTCGCGGAATTCTAGATGGTTGTGCTGACGTGGAAATTTTCCATCGTTCAGTTTCGTATACCGCGGCTATTTACGTATTTTTTCCAGTTAGCTTCACGGGAATTCTCGAGTTTTGAGAGAAATTCTAGGAATTGTGTTGCTAGCGACGAGAAAGAGAGAGAAACGAGATCTATCGAAGAAAGATCGATAGACGAAACGCGGCAGCGCCGCGCCGTGGCCACGCAGCGAGGAGCTGCCCGGGGCCCAGCAGCACGATGCGTCGCTAACCAGTACTGCGCCTGCGCGACGGAACCAGCTGGGGCCGTGGCTGCTTGCAGATCGTCACGCTTCATTCTTGAGCCGTCGGCGATCGAGAGCGAATTTTGTGACGGTCGCGTTCCCATTTCCCTACGAGTTCCGAGGAGGATGAGTCGATCTCTCTCCTCGTAATAGAATCAGTTTGCGGACAAATAGTTTATTGGAAAATCTCGTCATAGCGACTTGAGATTTTCCCCAGAAAATGGACAATCTGCCTGACGTTGCAGCGATCGCAAGGCACGCCGAGTGTGAAGCGATCGTAGACGCAGGATTGTGATTGAACGTTGCAGTTCGTGGATGCGACTGCGACGTTGGAGATTCGGTGTGGATCGCCTTGAGTCTTCTTCCAATTATCCGGTTAGAGCTACTGGAAGGCTGATACCGACATACTGGTATCACCTAGTGGTAGTTCACCGTTCGTAGAGGTCATATGAAACCCACTGGAACCACCCGTCCTGTGTACCAGTGAGAGTACACCGACCGGTGGGGCGGAAAGTTTCACCGACCAAGATTAGAGCTATACGGCGTAGGAGCAACCGGAAGATAGATATTCAGGAAGAATATCACTTCGTGGTGCTCTCCGTGCATCGGGTGTCGGAGAACCCGCTCCAATATACCGTAGTGAGGGGACAATAAGTAGAGCTTAAGCGTACGGTGGAGCAAAGAGTTCGAAGAGCCTTCCTTCCATCGCTACACCCACTACCAGTTGTGAGTCGACCACACTGGGCTGTGAACGTAGGGTGGTTGGAATTGCAGGGGATTGAGTCCTGAACCGGTGAGCCGCAGGCCAGCTCCTCGGAACATAGGAGCCTCTGTCGAGGTAGCCACGGCTGGCTGCCGGGCGTTTCCTTTGATGAAGGAAATCGCCGGCTTGGCAACCACGTGTGCATACCGCAGGTCGCTCCTGAGGAGCAGCTGACGAGGGAGCCGAACCAGGACAAGACGTCCTCTTGCGTGGGTGGTGTAGAAACGCCACCCGCACGGAGAGCGTGCTCGCGGGATATAGTCTCTTGGAGCCTTACAACCTCCATTTGGTTTCCCGTCCGTGGCATTGCGAAGAGAACCCGGTAAAACGGAGAAAAGCTCGTCTACCCGGTTGTGCGCGTCGGTGAGATCGTAGGAAACGAATCTCATCGACCAGAAAGAGAAGAATATACAGTCCACTAGCTATAGCGCTAGATAGCCAGCCAGCTCTCTCCTCCAAGCACACCAGACTGTCGCTGGAGCGCGAGAAACAGCTGACGAGCGCGCGATTGTTGACTTGTCCGCAAATGTATTTATTAGGCGGATTCTTTTGTTACAGAAAGCCTCCGCAGTAGAAAGTTGAAACAAGGAGACTGAAAAAGAGGAGACGAGGCCGCAGTAAGAGCCGTCGTCATTTTTTCTTTTAGTTTCTAGTTTTTTTGTTCTAATTTTGTAAAAAGTTCAGTTATATTTTTGTAAAATAAAAACTTTATTGAAAAAACTTGTAACAATTTCTCTCCCTGTCTGTTTCCTCATCCGGACCCACGTTAAAGTCCCTTAGTACTTTAACAGTATGGCATAACTCCAAGTGGTTTCAATTTAATTCATGTAAGCATCAGTAATGGGATCTTCAAAATTGATGCTGTGATTAATTTTCAAATGGTCTCTGTGATATTTTATACGACAAAATGTTGATTCATCAGTCTCAACAATCTACTCTACCCTTCCAATTGCTGCGCAGTATTTTTATTTAATTTTAGTTATATAATAATACCACATTGCTCATAATTATATGTTAGCATATATGTTAATTTTAAAACATCTGTAGCTGAGTTTGTTTTTAGAAAACCACGTTCTTTGCTTTGCAAATATTTTTATATTACGTCTTTTAAAAATGAAGGGTATAAACATCTCACCGTAAACCATAGTTTACATTTTAAAGATCCAGAAACAGGCGCTCATACGAATACAGTAGAAACTATGTGGAGACATAGTAAACACTTTTTGCCTGAATATTGTCGGTTAGTATTTGCAATTTCATATGTTTTTTAATATTTTTTGTAACATATAATACCATAAATATTTTCTATTTTTAGCAAAAAAGATAATTTCATTGGGTACTTAAGCCATTACGTATTTTATAAATCTTCCAAGCAAAGAAAGGATGATTTATTTAATCAGTTATTAAAAGAAATTTCAGAAATTTGATTTGATTCTGTAAAAAATCAAAATATACCAGACTTAGATGATAATGAAATTTAATAATAAAAAAAAGTTAAACCAATGCACTGCATACAATAGTAATTTATTATATTGTTTACCTTTAAACACTGTCAGAGGGGGGTGGCATTTTTTACTGTTGATGCATGTATTGTCTACCTATGAGTACTCTCTGAGTAGGCCTAGGTTATATGGGGGGGGGGGGGGGGGGTGTAATACTGTCTACCTGACCGACTCATGCAAAGTCTATGCGTAAAAAAATGATTTTTATGCATACACGTTCTACAATTTCCCATTTGACAACGTAGCATTATCAAATTAAATCAATCATTTATAATTTGTAACATGAACATAGCAACGATAGTCACTTGTTTCTATCTGTGAACCTGTCAAAAAATGTACTTAACCTTACTTTTTTACTGTAACTTTACAAGCAGTTTATAAAAAAATAACGAATTTCCGCAGATAATGAAATGCATATCAATAATGTGCTGAACTAGACAAATCGAATGATGTATAACTCACCCCGATCCGTGAACGGGCTGTTTGCTAGGAATGTTCCAAAAATAGATTTAAAATAGTACACACAAACAAACTGAAACTGGCGCATATAAGAACGAACTCTCCTTCCAAAGAAGACTAAGTAAATTAGTTAACCTGTAATATTCAATATAAAGGTTGCTCAATGTAATATTCTGCGAATTCAAGACTGCGCTCTACTTATGTTCTCCGTATACAATTTATCATACTCATCTCTAATATTATATACCTCTGCATGCAGTTGTTAATGATGTATAACTTACTGCGAATCACCACACTGACTTTTATTAACCGTATAGTTTAATACGCGTCTGTACCGGAACATATTAACTATTTTTCTGCGAGTATTAAGTAATTTCGAAATCATGGGGGTATGATAAACATGAGAGTATTGTACGTGTTAAATATTGCTAACGGACACTGACCTGCCTCAAGATGGTAATAAAGAATATCGGCATTTACACAAAAGCTGTTTTATCAAAACACCTTTTTGTATAAGGGGGGGAGGTATTACACTATTACGTGAAGATAGGTTTACTGCACATAGCACCACAACGGGAATTAATTGAAACCTGATTACTCACCGTCGAGTGCAGAGTCATGTAACTGCATTCTAATTAAGAGCGAAATTCAAACGGACCAGCATATTGTAATGAACAATGCAATTGTATGCTTTTCAACGTGGGCGATCAAGCTGGAGAAGGTAGAGAGAAAGGAAGGCATTTCTTAGAGATATTTAGTTTATTTTTTAAAGGCCGTGTCAAATCGAAGTTTCCGTCGTTCCTTCTCTTAGTTTATTACGGACCGTGCCGAATTAACTATTTTTGTTAAGAGTTGCGGTGATCTTGAAACACAGCATGGCCCTCGCGATACTTCACTTCGCGTTCCGTTCAGTTCTTTCCATGAGGGTCATAAATTTTCCTAAGGGTTGCTTTAGGCCGCTAGCTTCGTTTTCTCTCGACTCTCACGCTTTCTCTTACATGCGCTCACTCCGAACATGGCCGCGTAGCCTCCACCTCCACTCGGCTCGGGGTTGGATCACCGATCGATGACGATCCGGACAGATGGGGCAGGGCACAAATCTCGATTGGACCAGGACAACTCAAAGGGAAGATCGAGAATTTTCCGGAGAAGGGACGAACGCCTAGGACGACGAGAGGATTTTTCACGGAAAAACAGAACGATTTTCAATCGCAACCGAGTTGTATCTAAAAGTCATACACTGAATTAACTCCAACGAATAAATTTTGCTAAAGTACTTTGAAACGTATCGAGTAGTTTTGATTTTTGCGCGCCTCGTCGAGCAGAGCGATTCAGCGCTCCACGGGCACCAACCCACCTCCTTTTTCCCTAAACCGCGAACTCGGAACGCAGCACATTAATATGACATTTTGTATATTTTTATATTATAAAGAAATAAGTTGGAATTAAAAATTACAAACAGGTTCGTTTTGCGTATGTTAATAAATGTTTGGTATTGTACGCCAGTGTTTCATTTCACACAACCCTTTATTATTAGTAACAAAGTTAAAATTATGTAATACAGTTTACATGATATATTAAATGCGTGGAAACATCTAGCATGTTTCACGAGATCCCGCGCAGAGAGTAAGCAAGAACAAGGTGGTCAACTCCGTACTAAAAACCCTAGATGTGTTTAGGGACGTTCACCGAGAGATGACGCTGTGTGGCGGAATCATCTTCAATTCTCCCACTTTCCGGCATACAGACCCATCTTATTCGTGAGTCTGTCGTGTACGACTCGTTTTAAACCCTTCATCGTGATGTCAGCTAGGTTGCTATCAGTCGACACATATAACAATTCCACCTCGCCGTCTTCCATCATGTCCCTGACAAAATGGTATGCGATGTCGATATGTCTGGTGCGACTCTTCTCCACCCTACTGTTTGAAAAGAATATCGCAGCTAGATTATCGCAATATGCCACGCATTTACCTGAAACATATTTGATTAATTTTGTCTCTGCGAGGAACATATTGATCCATTTTACCTGTTTCATTGTTTGTGACAGCGCAATATACTCGGCCTCCATGGTCGATAAAGCTATGTTTTTCTGCTTCGTGGTGCGCCATTGAATCACGTTTTTATCCAGGTTCATTACCATTCCTGAGCATGATCGTCTTTGGTCTATGTCACCTGCCCAATCAGCATCGCTGTATATATTTATTTTGGGCTTCTCTTCGCACCGTTTGTACATCAACTCGTACTCCTTTGTCTTTGTTAAATACCTGAGTATATGTTTGGCTTGCCCCCAATGCACTTTACCTGGGTTAGCGTTAAACTGTGACAATTTTGTCACCGCATACAGAATGTCCGGCCTTGTATATAATGCCAAGAACATGAGTGAGCCGATAATTTCCCTATATGGGACCCGTGCCATGTCTGCTTTCTCCTGGTCCGACGTAGGACTATCATTGGTGGATAATGTAACTTCCGACTCCAGTGGGGTCGCAGCTGGTCGGTATTCAGTCATGTTATATCTCTTTAATAATGACTCTGTATACGCCTTTTGTGACAAGGTAATGTCACCATTTGTTTTTCGTTCTATCTTCACGCCCAGTACGTGACTCATTTCGCCCAAATCACTCGATTCGTAGGTTCTTCCGATTTCGTCGACCATTTTGTCGATCGCTGATTTCTCCTGTAAGAATATTAGCAAATCATCCACGTATATGACAACTATTGTGCGTGAATCATGGCTTGTATACGTGCAGCTCGAAGACTTCATTCTCTTAAAGCCTTCTTTAATTAAGAAATCGTTTAATTCTTCGTTCCATTTTCTGCCAGATTGTTTTAGGCCATATATAGGTCTTAATAATCTAGCTATCTTTTCACTTCTAACTCCAAAAGAAGATGGTAGTCGCATATAAATCGTTTCGTCGAGCTTTCCATATAAGTACGCACATGTTATGTCTATATGGCGGATATACCAGCCATACACCGCCGTCATTGCCAACAGAAGTCTGATTATCGCAAAACTTGCGACTGGCGAATAGGTTTCTGTGTAGTCTATCCCTTTTCTCTGAGTGTGACCCTGCGCGACTAATCTAGCCTTATAACGGGATATGTTCCCCTCAGCGTTGGATTTTACTTTATAAACCCATCGGGAACCGATGCATTTTTGTCCTTCGAGTAAATCTACTATTTCCCAAGTTTTCCTATTTTCAAGAGTATCGATTTCCTCTCTCATAGCACTTTGCCATTGAGCTGCTTGAGGTGAACTCAACGCCTCTTCCAGCGTTTGAGGTTCCGATATTTCCAACATATTTGCCTCGATGTTGAAGCTTTTTATAGTGTCTTCTGAATCACTGTAATCTTCATGCTTCGTTTCTTTAGGTTTTCCCTTACGCCCATATGGGTTTCTGACATTCTTTTTAGATTTGCCTCTTATTGACGTTTGCGCTGAGTCCCTTGCTCCCACTATTTGTGTAGTTGCATCTTGATCAGCGTATTGTAACACATTCGAGATTTCCGTTTGCTCGCCAACATCGGCATTTGCGTCAAGGGCTCTTGCGTCTTCACCATCTGACCACGCCTCATTGTGACTCCACCCGTAAACATTAGTTTTATTAATCCACTCGTAGCCTACTTTATGCTCTACGAATTTGACGTGCTTGGTGGTAACGACATCTTGCTTTTGTGGACACCACAATCTATATCCTTGTGTATGTGTTCCGTATCCCACTAGGATACATTCAACACCTCTATTGTCCAATTTATGCGCTCCTTGTTTCGGTAAACGAGCATACGCAAGACATCCAAACACTCTTAAATGGTGTATGCTCGGTATTTTTCTGGTCCAAACGGCTAATGGAACATCATGGTTTATACTTGAATGGGTTATGCGGTTTTTTATATACGCAGCGGTCGTCACGGCTTCTGCCCAAAAATCTTGAGGGAGTGACACTGAATTAAGCATGGATCTAGTCATGTCGAGCAGCGTTCTATTAATCCTTTCCGCCACCCCATTCATCTGAGGAGTTTCAACGTTGGATCGCTCGTGTCTTATACCCAATTCTGCGAAGAAAGTTGTCAATTGATTATTACAATATTCCAAGCCATTATCGCTTCTAAATCTTTTAACTTTCTTCCCCTGCTGGCGCTCAACGGATCTTATGTATTCCTTAACATGTTGTATCGTGTCATCCTTTGTTCTCATACACTTGACGGTTGTCTTTCTTGAATAATCATCCGTGAAAGTTATAAAATATCTACTCCCGCCTATGGATTTGATAGGCAAAGGACCGCAGACATCACTATATATTAGTTCGCATACGTCTTTTGACTGTCTTTCTTTCAATCTCTTACACGGTGCCTTGGTTGTTTTACCTAAACAACATGCATCGCAGGCAAACTTAGTATTTTTTGTATCCAATAAACCTCGAACTTTATTGTGTCGCTTCATATTTTGTATAACTTCTTGATTTGTCTGGCACAACCTTTGGTGCCAGAGCTCATCCGTATTGAGGTTTAGAACATGCGACTCGATCGGTTTCACGTACGCAACTTCAACTTCTGCCTCTACTACATATAGATCATTCACTCTGCTTGCTTCGCAGATCATTTTTTTGGTTAACGTGTTCCATATGGTGGCTTTACCATTTTTAAATGTCAGCTGTTTTCCTTTTCTTTCAATACTTGATACTGACATCAGGTTTCTGCGTATTCCTGGAACATAATATACGTCATACATGGTTACTAGACCTACCTTACCGTTCACCCATGTTTTCATGTTGACGTTTCCGATTCCCCTTGCAGTGAGGACTGGCAGTGTGTTTTCAGAATCATCAACAGTCCTTGCAATCCTTTCGTTGTACTCGGCCAAGAGTGTACTTATTATCTTTTTCGATGTGAACTTATCATCAGGAAGATTCGCAAGCGTCATGTTCAGGTTTTCATATGAGTCTGGAAGACCTGATAACAGCGTGTATGCGATGTCCTCATCGCTCACTTCCGCTCCAGCCTCTCGAAGGTTGTTCGCAGCGATTTTAGCTCTAGAGAGATAATCAGGCATGCCTTCGTCCTGTTTCATCTTTAAGTGGTAAAACTGCTTTTTCAATCTCATGATTCTGACTCTTGATTTTGGTTCATGAACCTGTTGCAGACTACACCATGCATCATATGCTGTATCACATTCCTCGATATGTACCTGTTGTTCCATGCCAATATTTAAGCCTATCGCGGCGATAGCTTTATTCTCATTCATTTCGTGCGCTTTTCTCTGCGCTTCGGTAGCATTTGGTATAAGTTCAATTTTCGTTAACACGTGGTCTAATAATCCTTTGCCGCGCAGAAGCCATTTCATCTCAATCTTCCAGGATCGATAATTATCGGCTGATAATTTTGTTATGCGAGTTTCTTCCTTAGCTTCGGTACTCATTTTGTTACTTTGCAGAGTATATATTATTTTACTTTTACTCGACTTCTCAGACTGTACGTGGTTTTCACTCTTAGGTTGGTTTTTAGAAAAAAATACATCTGCGTACCGCAGCTTGTGTCGCTGGGCCCATAACCAATGTTAATAAATGTTTGGTATTGTACGCCAGTGTTTCATTTCACACAACCCTTTATTATTAGTAACAAAGTTAAAATTATGTAATACAGTTTACATGATATATTAAATGCGTGGAAACATCTAGCATGTTTCACGAGATCCCGCGCAGAGAGAGTAAGCAAGAACAAGGTGGTCAACCCCGTACTAAAAACCCTAGATGCGTTTAGGGACGTTCACCGAGAGATGACGCTGTGTGGCGGAATCATCTTCAGCGTATACATTACTTTGTTGAAAAATTTCACAAACATTTATGAAACTAATGTTGAAACAATGAGAAATAAAACTTATACTTACATCTATTTAACACTTTTAATTTTTCCTTTTCTTTCTTCTAATACAAAAATTATTATTATACATTGCTTTTAGACCATATTATAATATAATATATATATAGTCTAAGGACATAATTCGTGAAAAGTGAAAAGAACGCTCTCCGCCAATCAAAAGCGATCACGTAGAATCACGAATCACTGTGAAAAATCACCATGACTGAGAATGAACGTGATCGAATCACGAGTGATTCAAAAGTAGCAGTTCACGCCATCTCTACTCAATTATGCTAAATCTAGCCACACTGCATCTAACTAAAGATTCTTAAAAAAGATACGGGACCAGATAGTTCCAGAATTTGTGTTAAATTTGCACATTGTAAATTTTAAACCCATGTGCAATTTATGTGTATATTAAATAATTTCTATTAACTATTTCTATTAACTTAAGGTAAGAAGAAATAAAAAACATTGTATGAATATTGTAAATAATTGTTGAGTTTGAACGAAATAAAAATTAGCATTATCAATTAAAAATTTCTTGCTTATTTTTTTATAGATAACTATAATTTTAGCCTTTTCATATATATTTTATACGAAATAGTTGTTTATAATACAATATAATTCACTACACATATATATATGTATATTGAAATAATACATTTATATTTTTCATTTGATAAAGTTGTGATTTATTTAAACGACATTTTATTGTATCACGTTTATAGATGGGAGTGGATAAAACTGTTGATACAACTGTGGAAAGGTAAGATGTGTGATGTTTCTTAAAATGTTATACATTTGAATTTTATTTTAAAGATACATTTTTTCTAAAGAGAGGAGATTTCTAAGAAGGCTCTTAAGAAGCAACAGAAAGAAGCAGAGAAAGCAGCAAAGAAAGCTGAACGTACAGCTCAAGCTGTAAGCTAAACTATTCTACCTATATGTTGTAAAAAAAATAATTATTTTTGTATTCTTAAATAATAAATTTTATCTTATAACAATATATGTTTGAATTATAAATGTAGCAAGTACAACTAAAGGTAAATGAAGAAGAGGATATATCGGTTGAAAACTATGGAGATATAGGAATGATTCAAAGTAAAGAAAAACATACAGAAAGAATATTTACAGATATTAAAAATTTAACACCAGATTTGGAAAATCAATCTGTATGGCTAAGAGGTCGTTTACACACTAGTCGTGCCAAAGGTGAAATTAAAACAGTTGACAATACAATTACGCATTTATTATTAATAATTTATCAAATATAAATATTTTATTGTAGGTAAACAGTGCTTTATTGTTTTAAGACAGCAGTCGTACACAGTACAAGGTTTAGTTGCAGTAAATGAAAAAACCAGTAAACAAATGATTAAGTTTATATCAAAGTAAGTTACAGGAAAAAGGTAGAAAAGTAATATTAATTTATATTAAATGAATTCATTTTGTAGTATTACCAAAGAGTCCATCATGGATATAGAGGCGGTTGTAAAACGTGTCTCCTCTAAAATTGAATCATGTACACAGAAAGAAGTAGAAGTTCACATTGAAAAAGCATTTGTAGTAAGTGCTGCAAAAGCACAATTACCTCTACAAATCGAAGATGCCTCAAGACCTATGGGAGAAACAGATGATAATGCTCTTAATATAAAAGTGAATCAAGACACTAGATTGGATAACAGAGTTTTGGACTTAAGAACTTCAGCAAATCAAGCTATATATAGAGTCGAAGCAGCTGTTTGTAAATTATTCAGAGACATCCTTACAAGTAAAGTAAGTTGTTATTAAAATGATTGAATATAATTATAATAATTTATTTAATTTGAATTTTATTCATAGGGTTTCATTGAAATCCATACACCAAAAATTATATCTGCTGCAAGTGAAGGTGGCGCAAATGTTTTCACAGTATCATATTTTAAGGGCAATGCTTATCTAGCTCAATCTCCTCAGCTTTACAAACAAATGGCAATAGCGGCCGACTTCGATAAGGTTTTTACCGTAGGAGCAGGTAATTAAAATTTTTTAAACTGACTTTGCTTAAATGTTCTACAAAGTAAGTTACTATTATTATATGAAGTATATTATGTATGATAATTTTTTAGTTTTTAGAGCTGAAGATTCCAATACACATAGACACTTAACGGAGTTCGTTGGTCTTGATTTAGAAATGGCATTTAAATATCATTATCACGAAGTAGTCGATACTATTGGACAGTTATTTACAGAGATGTTTAAAGGTCTTCGTGATAAGTTAGTACAAATTTATAATCGACGTGAAAATAAAAATGCATGTTTTGATAAACTCAAGGGGATCATTTTATCATATAATTTTAGTTACACTGCAGAAATTGAGGCTGTACATCAGCAATACAACGTAGAGGCTTTTAAATTCTTAGATCCGCCTCTAAAATTAGAATTTTGTGATGCGATTCAATTATTGGCGGAAGCTGGAGTAACTTTGGGCGAGGAAGACGATTTATCCACTCCCGATGAGAAACTGTTAGGTAAACTTGTAAAGGCAAAAGTGAGTTTTCTCGTGCATTATCTGTGAAAGATATTGTTAACAAATATGAATCTTTTCTTTTATTGGATTTTTGTGTTTAGTATGACACAGACTTTTATATTTTGGACAAGTATCCGTTGGCAGTAAGACCTTTCTATACTATGCCAGATCCAAATAATGCTGTAAGTGTACAATTCATTCTAAATTTTTGTAAAATGTATATCATAATATTTATTATAGAAAGCATCGAATTCTTACGACATGTTTATGCGCGGTGAAGAAATTATTTCCGGTGCACAACGTATTCATGATCCTGAACTTCTAACAGAACGTGCAAAATTCCATGGAATTGGTAGGCATACGTAACTTCTAACTCGTCCATCTTCACAGTTTTAATGTAATGTATTTGAAATATGATTTTATATTCTTTAAACATTGTAGATTTAGAAAAGATCAAAGCCTATATTGACGCATTTAAATATGGCTGCCCTCCTCATGCTGGTGGTGGAATCGGCTTGGAGCGTGTCGTTATGTTGTACCTTGGTTTAGACAATATTAGGAAAGTTTCAATGTTCCCTCGTGATCCTAAACGTCTCACACCTTAAATTTTAAGATTTTTACTTGTGCACATTTTTTTATGTACTGAATAATGTGTAGAGTTATGATTAATAAATTTGAAGAATTGTCAAGTGCTTTATTCTATGGAGAGAATTAATAAATCAAATATTTTGAATATTTTTTATAATATAAATTATATAGGGTGTTACGTTTAAGTGTGAATGGTGGAATATCTCACGAGGTATTGAAGGTATCAAAAAAGTGTTCTTACAAAAGTTGTTCTATTTAAAGGGGCAAATTATGTAGTATAAATAATTTTTATATAGGTGGAGTGGTGGGGGAGATTTTAAGGTCAATCTAATTTTTTTAAATGGAACCATACATTTTTTTGTTCATAATATAATAGCATTTGTTGAGACAAATTCAACGACCTACCACATGATATCATTACGTGTCGGATTAACAGAAATTACTAGCCAAACCCTACGTACTGCAACGACTGACGCACCGAATGTTCCCGATTCGATTCTATCGTATAAACAAATCGAGCTCTTTATCTTCACTTAGGCCTCTAAATTTATACTTTCGGCCCCGAATAGACACTTTAAAAAGTACCTTTAGAGAGTTAAGAAGTCAAAAGAATGAACGTTTTAATTTATAATATTAGCATTTTTATATTAGTTTTTTGGTGTTTTTAATTATACTTAGCATACTCAACGATGGTGGATATGTTGAAGGATGAGGTACATATAACGTCACTAACTAATTCTTGTTATTACAAACTAGTGATAAGTAAAAATTAAAAACAATCATTTATGACATCTGGAGTAATTCATAATTTTTCGTATTAATTGTAGGATTGACATCTCTATAATTTCCGGAAAAACTGATTAAAAACTGGATCGGTCCGGTACAAGCAAATAGTATAGTCACGCAAGATTCATTTTAACCAATAACTCACAATTTGCGTTGATTTGACTGCTTTGCATCTCAATAATTATGGCTCTATAGCAAGGAATGATATGTAGTAGGGCGTTGAATTTGTTTCAACAATTGCTATCATATTATGAACAAAGAAATATATGGTTCCATTTTAAAAAAAATTAGCTTGACTGCAAAATCTCCCCCATCACTCCACCTATACAAAAATTATTTATACCACATAATTTGCCCCTTTACATAAAACAACTTTTGTAAGAATACTTTTTTGATACCTTCAATACCTCATGAAATATTCCACCATTCGCACTTAAACGTAACACCCTCTATGTAATATACTTATACAGGGTGTTCGGCCACTCCTGGGAAAAATTTTAATGAGGGATACTAAAGGCCAATATAAGACGAAAATTAAGAATATCAATTAGTTGATGGAGGCTTAGTTACAAAGTTTTTAACGTTTAAAGTTCCGCCTGTAGAATGGCAATCTGCGCACAGCTGCGTTCGCGAGGAAGGTTGCGGCAGGCCAGTGTTAGTGAATCTCATGCAACATGAAAATTTCTACTTACCGACGTTATCGACAGTCTTAGATTTTTGCCCACTTATGGAAATGTGAACACCTTACGTTGAATAAGATGTCTTAAGCTGTCTTATGAAAATCCAAAAGGGCATATAAAAATTCGCCTGACGAGATTTTCTCAGAGAAAGGGTGAATGTTACTTCCAATACACAATGTTGTGCACAAAAATCACCCACACGCGATCATACACGCCCCACGATTGACCAGTGTCCGCAAGTGTCCACAAATAATCTTTTCATGCACTAACCACTATGCCATCAAATAAACACGCACTGCGATTATGTTATTCGTGAGTGGCTATGTGTACGTGTATCACGATTGTTCCGAGTTACTTACGAATAAAACTGTAATTAATGTTTCAAATACACTTTAATTTAAAAATGTAAAAAGGAATTTAATAAGTATTCGCTAATTGTCTATATCACTATTGTTTAAATATCGCGTGAGGCCGAGACGTAGAAACTCGGCCGCGATGCCCATATCTATTTTGAATTCGTGTAATTCTAGAAGGTTGTGCTGACGTCGAATTTTTTCGTCGTTCAGATTAGTATACCGCGGCCATTTACGTGTTTTTGCTAGCTAGCTTCACTGAAATTCTCGGGTTTTAGAACAAATTCTAGAAATTGTGTTGTTAGCGCCGAGAGAGAGAGAGAGAGAGGGAGAGAGAAAGAGAAGTGATCTATTGGAAAAAGATCGATAGCCGAAACGTGGCAGCGCGGTATGTAGCTGCCCGGGCCCAGCAGTGCGATGCGTTGCTAACCGGTTCTGCGCCTGCGCGATGGAGCCGGCCGCAGCCGCCGCTGCTTGCAGATAGTCACTGTTCATTCTTGAGCCGTCGGTGATCGTGTGCGGATTGTGTGACGATCTCGCGCCCTTTTACTTACGAACTCCGAGGAGTATGAGCCGATCTCTCTCCTCGTAATTGAATCAAGTTTGTGGACATTAATTTATTGAAAAATCTCGTCATTGCGATTTGAGATTTTCCCACAGAAGGACAATCTGCCTGTCGTTGAAACGATTGCAGTGCACGTCGCGCCGACGCACCCGTTTGGTTGTCCAGGCGGCAGGGGAGGTGAACCCCTACGTGGCGCGTCCCCAGGTGGCGGATAGGGGCAGCCGCTGGGATGGGATGCGAGGATGAGGTCATCAGCCTGAGAAGGCTGGTGGCCGCATCCTCGCATGGCATCTCGGAGGTCGGAGCGAAAGCTCCCGCGGACCAAATACCGGTATGAATGCTTTGCGTGTGTGAATGTGTGTATGAGTGGCCCGGAGTATGGGATATTTGTCGCGGGGTTTACCTAAGGCTGCAGGTTGGCCAGTTGTCTGCGGATGAGTCATGCGGCCAACGTGGCCACCTGGCCGGCGCGCGGCGGCTTAGTCTCATGTCACGGGGCCGCGGGCGCTGGTGACCAAGCGGAGTGCCTCTCACCGGGAGGGGCTTGAACAGACACGACGCGGCGGGGGACTCTGTGATGTCTCACTAGAGTTCCCGGTCCCTCGCCAGGCGTCTGAAGATGGTCACCGTGGGGTTTTAGCCCTTCGACCCTACGTCCCGCCCTTCGGATGGGTCGGCGAGTGTCCACGAGGATTTCCCCACGTACAAAAAAAAAAGGACGATTTCTTACTGGGAGGCGATTATGGGGGCGCTAGACTTTCATCGTGTGCTCCCATACCTGAGGAGGATAGTCGGGTCCTACCTGAGCGACAGGTGGATCAGTTGCACTGGCCGGGATGGAGTTATAATGCGGAGGGGGGTCGTACGCGGTATTCCGCGGGGGTCAGTTTTGGAGCACCTGCTGTGGAGCATCGGGTACGACTCGGTATTGCGGGCCCCTCTGCCCGCTGACGTAGCGCTGGCGTGTTATGCCGATGACACGCTGGTGCTCGTCAGCGGGTCAGACTGGAGAGGGACAGCGCGTGCAGCGGAGGTGGCGATGGCCACCGTCGTCGCCGAAATCCGCAGGTTGGGCCTAGAGGTGGCACCCCAGAAAACGGAGGTCATGTATTTTCAAAAACTTGGTCCCCGTGGGGTGCCGCCGGCCGGCCTGTGGATCCGAGTTGGGACAGCCTACGTCGAGGTGAAGGCCCATATGAAATACCTGGGCCTGATCCTCGACAGCCGGTGGCGCTTCGTCGCGCATTTCGACCGCTTGGCCCCCCGTGTGGAGAAGGCAGCTGCCGCGTTAGGCCGCCTTTTTCCGAATATCGGGGAGCCAGATGTTGGAGTCCGCCGCCTCTATGTGGAGGTGGTGCGTTCAATTGCCGTCTACGGGGCCTCAATTTGGGCCCCGCAACTGGATGCCAGCCTGCGCAGCACGGAGATGCTGCGTCGCGTCAAGCGTCGGCTGAGCATCCGGGTTGTTAGAGGATATCGCACCATCTTCCACGAGGTGGCGACTACCCTGGCTTGTCTCCCGCCCCTGGAGCTCCTAGCCTGGAGAAACCAATTAGTTTTCCGGCATTTCAGGGAGCTTCAGGAGGCTGGGAGGCCGTTAGAGGAGAGAAGCGTTTTGTTTGTGTAGTTCCACCAACTCATTCAAATTGGTGGAGCCACATAACGGTCCGTTGGTGCAGTCCTGCCACATTGGCAAGAGTGACAGGACAAACCGGATAGGCTGTCCTACAGGATGACACAGGTGCTCATCGGGCATGGTTGCTTTGGTGAGTACCTAAGTCGAATCGGGAAAGAGGCGACGGCGGTGTGCCATCATTGTGGAGACCCCCAGGACACGGCGCAGCAGCGGCGCGGCAGCCTGCCTAGCGTGGGTAGATGAGCGCTGTGTCCTGGAGCAGGAGGTTGGAGGAAACCTCTCGCTGGTCACAGTAGTTGGCAAGATGGTGGCCAGCGAGAGAACATAGCAAGTGGTGGCCTCCTTCTGTGAGGTAGTCATGACACAGAAGGAGGCCGCCGAGCAGGCGCGCATCCCGCTCGAAGAGGGAGGGTTCGGAGTGGGGCCAGAGCGTGGCGACCTTCGCCTCCTGGCCCCCTTCAATAGCCCTGAAGTACTGAGGGACCCCTGAGAGGTGGGGCGGTCCGTCAGCTTTCGCCTCCGGTCACCACGTCGGTGGCCGGGGGATGGACGGGCCGCCCCTGGGGGCTGCAGGTGCTCGGTGCGAGGAGTCCGAGCACCGAAGGCAGTCCCGGGGCCGCGGGCGACGGGTGACCTGGCGTCCGGGGCGGAGAAATCAGGGGGGGGGGCGGAGGGACACGTTGTCGTTCCCCCCGGGATGAGCCTCGACAGGCAAGGCAAGGCGGGGGGCTCTGTAATGTCTCACTAGAGTTCCCGGTCCCCGCCGCAGCGCCGGAGGACGGTCTTCGTGGGGTTTTAGCCGGTAGGAGTCCGGCACTACCCCAAGGCCCTCCCCCCTCCCATTTAGGGGCCTCGAGGTGTCCATAAGGATTTCCCCACGTATAAAAAAAAAAAAGAAAAGGGCGATTTCCTAATGCACGCAAGTGGCAAGGAAAAGGGGAACGAAACGTTCGGCATACGTAACAAGATTATTAAAATACTTAAGGATGTATCTCATTGATACGTACATCGCAAATTCTCTATTTTTTATTTTAAATTGTAATACATCATTTATTTAAAAAATAACGCGACAAAAATGTATTTGTGACTCGAAATCAGTGTTATCATACCGCGCATCGGGGTCCCCAGGAACTCCACCTTCCACTTTCGCACACTATGCCCAATTGCGTGTACGTGAGCTCGTAGAGTTTCGGAAGAGGCGAGAAGAACAGGCTGATACGCGCTTTCCTTCTCGCTCTTGTATCACTGACGTCGCTTACATTTCTTGAAAACAGGCCTGGCATCCCTAATCGCCACACGTTCGGATCGTCAGTAAACGGCAAAAGCCATCGTGACTAACAGACCTTACATTTCTCGAAATCGGACCTGGACGCTTTTTGAAGATTTATTGACTTTCCATATGAAGCGATCATGCACTATATACAGGGTGTTTGGCCACCCCTGGGAAAAATTTTAATAGAGGATTCTAGAGGCCAAAATAAGACGAAAATCAAGAATACCAATTTGTTAATGGAGGCTTCGTTAAAAAGTTATTAACAATTAAATTCAAAAATTTCAAATCGTTCTGGAAAAATTATTTTCGGCTGCGGGGGTCAATTACAATAATTTTTGGTGAATACACATGTCTTTGATATCCTATCCACTTTCGAGAAAAAAAATCGGATAGGTGCTGAAATTTTTCGGCAAAAAAAAGACTTTCGATTCGTCTTGGAAAAATTATTTTTAGTTGCAGGAGTCAATTGCAAGCATTTTTGGTCAACAGACATACCCCCGAAATCCTACTCAGTTTCGAGAAAAAAATTCCTTACCGAAAATCTAATTTCTGGCCAGAAATGTCTGCACGAATTTTCATGCGAATCTTTAAAACGTCATAACTTCTGAACGGATTGGACGATTTTAATGTTTAAAAAAGCAAACTACGGGTATTTTGATGGAGAATATGTAGAAATCGTAAAAATATTCGAAAAGTTGGTTCTTGACCCCGCAAAATGAAAAAAACCCCATAAAAATGGCCCAATTTTCAAACAGCCATAACTCCTACAATTGTGAATATATTTCAATGAAACTTTTTTCTGAAATAGAGCTCATGGATACCTACAAAAAGTATTAGACAACTTTTTTGTAGGGCGTCAAACAAAAATACTAAAAATGAAAAAGGAATTTTTAAGAAAAATCGATAGGGGGTAGGTGCCTAAATTTTTCGACGAAAAAAAAAATTTCAAATCGTTCTGAAAAAATTATTGTCGATTCCGGGGGTCAATTGCAATCATTTTTGGTGAATAGACATATCTTGCCGAAATCTTGCGCATTTTTGAGAAAAAAATTCAGTACTGTCGGAACTTTAAACGTTAATAACTGTTTAACGAAACCTTCATCAATAAATTGATATTCTTGATTTTCGTCTTATTTTGGCCTCTAGAATCCACCAGTAAAATTTTTCCCAGGGGTGGCCGAACACCCTGTATATGTATAAGGTTGTATAGCTTTCGCCGTATACCTACTTTCTAATCATATGGGAAAATTTTAAAATATAAAAAAATGTAAGAATACTGTAGAATTTTTGCAATGGAGAATTATTGAAGGAAAATGAATTGATTATATCCATATGTATGTTGGATGACCAATAGGCCAAACATCGATAAGTCATCGTCTGTTAGTCACAGGGCCCGTTTAGTCACAAGGCCCGTTAGTCATTAGGTCTAAGGGTCCTCCGCCCCTACTATTACGTAGACGTATATATCCCCGGATCACGGGGCCCGCGAGTTCAGAGTTGCCCAAGAAGTCTGCGGGTGTTAACGCCTTGTTGAAGAGTCAAAAGTCCATTGCAAATTCCGTTATTCTTCGTAGTTGAGTTCGGCGTGAGTTCAATGTAAACGAATAAACTCTTATAATACTAGAAGAGCATTACTTGACCACCCGGATCCCAACATAAAATTTGGTGTCAGAAGTGTGATTGCGTTCAACAATTACATAGCAGTTGTTTAGTACGGAGCATATTCCGCACTACGTGTAGTTGCCAAGTTCAGTTGGGAAAATTGAACGCAAAGAAGAATTTCGTGAAGAAGAAGCCACAACCCGGTAAGGAATCACTGGATCGAACGACCCAGCACCGAGTGTAGGCAGCAGTGGAAGACGGCAGCAAGAAACTACACTCCGGTAGAGGATCACTGGATCAAACGAGCCAGCACCGAGCGTAGACAACACCGAAGGGAAGCAACGTAAGTACCATCCAGACTTGCAACAAATCTTGATTTCCAACTATTATCCCTAAATCCATATCGCTCTACACATCATCATGAATAACATAGAAACGACGGTACACTCCGCAGAGCAGTCTCCAACTCTTTCATTAGAATTTCTAATTAAATTAATACCGTATACGTTCGACGGTGATAGATATAAATTGCGTAGTTTCATAAAACAAGTAGATGCAGCTTTTGAATTAGCCAAATCGTTCCAATTTCAACCGCTCTTGTTTTATGTGAAAAGTAGGATCTCAGGAAAGGCAAGAGAACAAGTAGATGTACATTGTAATTTAACGACATGGCCAGAAATATCTGAATTGTTGATAAGTATGTATCAGGACAGAAAAAGCCTTGATCAATTATTAGAGGAGCTAAATAGTATGAGGCAGGAACGCTACGAAAATGTTAGTCAATTTTATCAACGTCTTGAAGAATTAACTTCAAGAATTTTAGGAATTCTTCACTCATCTGACCTAATGGTTGATACACTCGCGGGCAGATCGGCAATGATTAACGATATCACGCTAAATAGATTCGTATATCATTCGCATCCACAGATATCACAGATGTTGAGATATCGTGATTTTAGAACAATTAGTCAAGCTTTCTCGGCCGCGGTGTGCGAAGAAAAAGCGCTACGCTTAACGTACACCACGCAAACTTGTAGAGTCTGTCATAAGAACGGTCATTCTAGTCAAGAGTGCTATAGGAACAGAAGGCCACAGTTCGCATCTACCTCCAATTACAGTCAATTCCAAAACACTAGTCGAACTTCACATTACCAGAATCCTGTCCCGAATCGCGTTCCAGCTCAGAGATTGAATAACACTTCTAATCTAAATCTGCAATGCAACTACTGCAAGAAATTCGGTCACGTAATAAACGAATGTCGAAAGCGCGAGTATACTAATTCTAGGCGACCAATTCAAAACCGACCCTTAACTAGCTCCTTCCCTGAAGGGCGAAATGTGCATTTTGAGCAGCAAAATTTTCGCGACCTCCAACAACAATCCAATCCTCCTATCATGAACAGACAGAATCCGCAATTAACAGCGAATACCATCAACCAAGTCAGCCAAGATTTCGAAAAATTCATAATATAACAATTTTTCATTCCTCCGATTCTAATGAACTTAATTATGTATTGTTCGAGTCGAAACAAGCGAATTCTGAGGACAAAATCTTGAAATTCCTAGTCGATTCCGGTGCTTCTATTTCGTTAATAAAAACTTCTAGCTTAAACGATTATAATATCATCGATCCAAACCCAATATCATTGAATGGCATCTCTCTAAATTCTCCAGTTGTAAGTCTAGGGCAAACAAAAGTTGAGCTTAAAATTCGCAATCACATGATTGATACACAATTTCATGTAATAGATTCCCTTACGAATATTCCTTTCGATGGTTTGTTAGGCAACGATTTCCTTCGTTCATTAGACTGTAAAATCGATTATAAGCTATCAACAATCTCTATCAAAAACATTCCATTCCCAATTCTATTAGGTTTCAACGTACCACAAGCATCCGCATCCGAAATAACTTTAAACCCAAGAACTGAAACAATTATTTTTATTAAAGTTCAGAACCCACATAATTTAAACGAAGGGATAATTTCGTCTCACGAGCTAAATTCAGACCGCAATGTACTCATTCCTAACGCAATTGTTAGAGTAATCAGCAGAAATCAGGCACTAATTAGTATTGTAAATACGTCGCATTTTAGTAAACGCATCCCTATTCCAGAGTTGTCATTAGAACCCGTACCGCGAGAAGGAAGAATTTATCAGCTAGCTCCAGATCAAAGTAACAATCAGTTAGATAACAGATTACGAGTCCTAAACGAACATTTAAGTCTGAGTCACTTAAACCCCGAAGAACAGTCATCGATAAGATCTATTTGCAACGAATTCAGCGATATTTTTCATTTACCTACTGACGCACTAACGAAAACTGCAGTATGCACACACGAGATTAAAACGATAGACGAGCAACCCGTACACGTTAAGAATTACAGATATCCCGAAATACATAAAAAGGAAGTCGATAAACAAATAGAGATAATGTTAAATCAAGGAATAATTAAACCATCGACAAGTCCGTGGTCTAGCCCTCTTTGGATAGTTCCAAAAAAACTTGACGCGTCCGGTGAACGTACATGGCGAATAGTGGTCGATTATAGGAAGCTGAATGAGAAAACTATTGGTGACGCGTATCCCCTCCCAAATATCGAGGATATTTTGGATCAATTAGGACATGCGATATACTTCACCACACTAGATCTCGCGAGCGGCTATCATCAGATCCCTATAAATCCTCACGATGCACCGAAAACCGCGTTTAGTACTCCGAGCGGGCATTATGAATTCACGCGCATGCCTTTTGGACTTAAAAATGCTCCGGCTCAATTCCAGCGCATGATGAATAGTGTTCTGTCCGGGCTAAATAATCGTCAATGTTTAGTTTACATAGACGACATGATTATATATGCCTCGAGTTTAGATGAGCATAATAGGAAATTAAAAAACATCTTTTCCAGACTTCGTGAGAATAACCTCAAGCTACAGCCAAGTAAATGCGAGTTTCTAAAAAAATCTTGTGAATTTTTGGGTCACGTAATTTCAGAGAAGGGGGTAGAGCCTAACAAAAAGAAAGTAGAAGCAATCAATGATATGTCGCGTCCACTGAATATAAAACACATAAAGATGTTCTTGGGAATGGTTGGCTATTACCGTAAATTTATTCCAAATTTTTCCACTATCGCGAAACCCTTGACGATGCTATTAAAAAAGGATCAAGTTTTTATATGGTCTCGTGAACAGGAAGAAGCGTTTAACAGGTTGAAGAAGGAACTAATAGAAAAACCCTTGCTCCAGTACCCCGATTTCTCGAAATCTTTTATTCTAACTTGTGACGCGTCTAATGTAGGAATTGGAGCAGTACTCTCACAAATAAAGGACGACAAGGACTTACCAATTGCTTATTATTCACGTACCTTAAACAAAGCAGAACAGAATTACTCGACAACTGAAAAAGAGCTATTGGCAATTGTAAATTCAACAGAACACTTCCGACCTTACCTATATGGACGTACGTTTACGATATACACAGACCACAGACCGCTACAATGGCTATTTAATTGCAAAAATCCGACGTCTAAATTAGTTAGATGGCGATTACGCTTAAATGAATACCAATATGAAATTAAGTACAAACCCGGTCGTGTAAATTCCAATGCAGACGGACTTTCGCGTCTCCCTTTAAAGCAAGAATCAGTAAATATTAGTATTCAAAATCAAGTTACCTATCAGGATTTCATTAAATTCCATTATGAGAATCAAGAGCTAATAACGTATGAAAACGAAACAAAATCATTAACTAACATCAAGGATCCTATAATATTATTATGGTCGCAGGACTTAGATGAAAGCAACCAGTTTTCCGATTATATTCTCTCAAATTTTGATGTATCTGGAATAAAGCCTAGTATTAATGGGCTACATAAACTTGAAAATAAGACTCAAACAGTATACTTGCTTTTCGCGACGAATTTACATTTTGACAAACTCGAATATAAGAACATATTTCCAGCCTTAGTGAATCTAAAAGCAAATGTGCAAGACACAAAATTCGTTTTTGTACTTCCGGAAAAACACCTTAATATCAAAACAACCCTTTTATATGAAATGTTGAGGTTCATTTTTTCAAAGTCCGAAATCAAAATTCTTAACAAGTCCAAAATTATCCCTAAAACTCGGCAGGAAATAGAAAAAATACTAGAGGAAAATCACGACAGTAAATTATCAGGACATAGTGGATTTCAGAGAACATATTCAAAAATCAAAGAAACGTATCACTGGCCGGGAATGAAAACAGATGTAAGGAAATATATTAAACAGTGTAATTCGTGTCAACTAAACAAAACTAATTTTAAACCAACGAAACAGCCAATGGAAATTACCACAATCTCAGAAAAACCATTTGATAGATTAGCCATTGATGTAGTAGGACCATTACCCTTGACGGAACAAGGAAATAGATTTATTCTAACAGCTCAGGATGATTTAACGAAATTTTGTATCGCAGAACCTATTCCTAACCATGAGGCCGAAACAATTGCAAAAGTGCTAACTAAAATATTTATGCATTATGGTATACCTAAATCATTCTTATCAGATCAGGGGCCTGATTTTATGGCCGACTTAATAAAAAATCTAAGTAATCTTTTTAATACCAAACACGTATCTACTACACCCTATCATCCCCAAACAAATGGTGCACTTGAAAGATACCATCTAACACTAAAAGATTACCTAAAACACTATATTAAACCGACTCAGACAGATTGGGATGAATATATACAATTCGCAATATTTAGCTATAACACGTCGATACATAAATCTACTAATTTTACTCCTTATGAACTTTTATTCGGAAACAAACCCTATCTACTTTCATCCATCGTTCAAGAACCACAATTCCACTATACATACGATGATTATATACGCTCACTGCAACATAAATTAAATACTTCATTTAAGATAGCTCGTGACAAGATTCTAGACGCCAAAACAAAAAGTAAAGAATATTACGACAAGAAAAACAATCCCGTTATATTCAAACAAAACGAACTTGTATATATCTATCAGCAACAAACGAAACCGGGTCAAAATAAAAAGTTAGCCCCTAACTTTAAGGGTCCATATAGAATAACGAGAGTCTTTCCTAATAAAACAGTAGAAGTCCAAATCGATAGGAAGAAAAAAACATATCATACTAACCTTCTAAAACACTATTTTTCAGATGAATCGGACACTCTGGATACTCCTCACACTTCCAATCCTAACAAATAGCCACCATTTCTCTAATACTCCAATTACCAGTTCAAGTGGAATATTCTACAACAAATTGGGAATTGCGAAAATTTCAAACACTAAACTGACACTACTAACGCACATTAATACTACCTATCTTGAGGAAGCTCGACTAATATTACAAAAAACATATCAAAAATCTCAAAATCTTTGCATGTTTAAAGTAAAGGATGAGGAAGAATATGATCATATAAACTATCATTGCGAACAAACCCTAAGCGTAATAAAGGACGAACTAAAGAATATAAATTCCAAACATGAAATATTGTATCAATTGGCAGGTCAGGAAATTAATAAACGTAAACGTCGCGGTTTAATTAATGGAGTATCTTATGCACTTAATTGGCTTTTCGGTACTCCTGATGCAGATGATGCACAGTATTATACGGATAGTATCAATATGCTATTAAATAATAATAAACAGACACAAACTTTATTAAAATCTCAAATTCAGATTATTTCTGGTACAATACAAAATTTCAACCAATCTTTAGCAGCACTAAAAAATAACGAAGATATAATGAACAGTAATATAAATCGCATTAACAAATTCATGACTCAAACAAAATTATACATAACAAAATTAGAAGCTCGATCTATAATAGGACAACAAATTGCAACATTATTGTCTTTAACTAACACAATTTCGCAGGAGTATAATAAATATATAGAAGCAATCAACTTGGGAAGACACAATATCTTATCACCATTAATCGTAACGCCTGAAATTCTATTGAAGGAGTTAACCAGCTACAAAGGGGAATATGAACTAGTAGTATCCCCTAAACTCGAGACATTGCCAATATTTTATAATATCTTAGATTTACAAATAATTCCGTCGAAAGATCTTATAATATTCGCTTTAAAGTATCCACTAGTAACAAGAACGACATATGACCTTTATCATTTAATTCCACTTCCCATTCAATTCCAAAATACCTCTTTCTTTTCTTATATTGTTCCCAGACAACCCTATTTAATCATATCCCAACCTAAGACGCACTTTTCCCTCCTACAAGATTTAAAAAGTTGCATTATGTATCTGGATGGGAATTATGTATGTATGGACATCCATACGAGAAAAGCAATCGAACAACCCACTTGCGAAGCCCAGCTGTTATCACCCCATATGAGTAAGATACCGGAAGATTGTGATACGAAGACCATCAGGGCCAGCATCGAGACATGGACGTACATCCAGAACAACCATTGGATCTACGTTCTGCAAAAACCAACTACTGTAACCATTCTTTGCCAAGGAGATAGAGACCACATGGAAGACATAGTTCTACACCAGACAGGTATACTATATCTAGAAAGTCAGTGCAAAGGATACAGCAATATTTATCTTCTGGAACCAACGAAGCAAACCAAGAGAAACATCACCCATTATGCACCTCCAATTAGTATAGTGGACAGTGATTGCTGCATTGTGGATCTAAACAAAATCAAAATTGACGCGACACATTTGGAGCCAGTAAGACTGACAAATATAGATTTATCCGATTTTAAATACGCAAACAAGAAACTAAACGAGTTTGATCAAATCCTAACTCATAGTCTAAACGAACCATTTATAGTTACACACACCCGCTGGTATACAATCGCTCTAGGAATTATAGCTGCTATTTTAATAACGATAATTTGTATAAACTGTTGTCGTTGGTGTGGCTGCCTAAGACTACTACGAAGATTTTTCTGCTTCACGAAAAATCCAAACGACGGGGAGACTGTACCACCCATGATAAAAAATTTTATTAATTGCAACTTCGATTCAGACATTCGTAGCGAGTATCGAGAAACATCAAGAGACGTCGTCACATATAACAATAGAAGGCGGACGGTTGGAATTGGCAGTACCAGTTCCACCGACGGTCAAGAAAGCGAAGAGAGCCAAACACCACCACCCATACGCAGTTCTCCAACCGGAAATTACTACAGAGGAAAACTACGCAGAAGTACCACACCAATGTAAAGATAATTTAGCATAGAAGCACATAAACGTAAATCTAATAGTAAAATTTTAATAATTATAATTACAATTCAAACTCATACATTTATCAAATTAGTTGTATTAATTGTACCAATTAATTAATTGATTAATTAATTCTAACTGTTAATTTTGTAACTACTCGTATTAATAATCTATAATAGTTTCGATATAATTCAACTGTACGTATACTCACATCCACAAATACATTTATATTAGTAGGTTGTAAGTTAGGTTTAAATGCGACATGTAATTAATACTAACGCCGGACTCAATCAAGTTATTTTTAAATTGAATCCTAACGAATTCAATCTTTTATGGGGGAAGGTGTTGGATGACCAATAGGCGAAACATCGATAAGTCATCGTCTGTTAGTCACAGGGCCCGTTTAGTCACAAGGCCCGTTAGTCACTAGGTCTAAGGGTCCTCCGCCCCTACTATTACGTAGACGTATATATCCCCACGGGGCCCGCGAGTTCAGAGTTGCCCAAGAAGTCTGCGGGTGTTAACGCCTTGTTGAAGAGTCAAAAGTCCATTGCAAATTCCGTTATTCTTCGTAGTTGAGTTCGGCGTGAGTTCAATGTAAACGAATAAACTCTTATAATACTAGAAGAGCATTACTTGACCACCCGGATCCCAACATGTATATATCGGACACATCCCTTGCAAACACGCCGCAAACAATGAGAAGAAAAATGCCAATCTGTCTTTTTTAAAAACCCTGCAACTGATCTTTGGCTTGCAACTCGTCCTCCTTATTTAGCAATTATTATAAACGTAGACTCATTAAAATTCGTAGAAGTAACAAAGTTATAGTCATTTAAAGGGAAGAGTACCCAGCAGTTAATAATCATATCAGAAATTTTAAATGCGTTTTTCTTGAAACCATATTTTCGAAACTGGTTGACATAATATCACAAATTTAAATTGATTAATGCATTTGAAATTTATAGAAACATGCCTGCAAGTATAAATTAATTGGAAATAAAACAAGTTAATCTACATTAAAAAAAGAAAGGCTTGATGATCAATGGAGAAGACTGAAGGTGATTTTTCAAGTGTTTGAAATAAATTTTACATAATACAATTAACTATAATTTATCCCTATCTTCTGCAATATAGAAAAATTTTATATTGTATATTTAATTTTTATTTTGATTTTAATTTCAAGCTTTTGCCTTTGGATGACTATGTGGGGCAAACAAAACACGCATGCTGTTGCTAGGGGTCGTGTCTTTTTATTTCATACAGAACCTCGCGACTCTCTCCGTTATCCAACTAACGCATTTCGCGTTTTCGATCGCCTCGCTCGCGTTTCTAGAAAACAAAAACCGATCCCCTATTTCGGGGGAACGTCCATGCATCGCGTCCAACCATTGTTGCCGGGACGAAATCGACTTTTTCACCTTCGCCTTCGAAAAAGATTAAGTAAAAGAGTTTCCTTCATTGAAAGAAGAAAAATTTTCCAGTCTTTTATTTTAATATGATTGATTTCAACGAATCAGCGTTTTTTTTTAAATTGCTAAACAAAGAGGACAAATAGGACAGTATTTCCAAATTTTTTCAGATTTAAAAATTTAAAATTACATTGAAATTCATTCGGTTGTTTAGACTCAATCACATAAATAGTATAAATATATGAACGCACGTCCATAAGCATAGGAAAAAAATGTCTTTTTTTTAATAGTTAAAATATGATTAGGGAGTCTTGAAACGTGTATTTCCGTAAAAAAAAATTTTGAAATTTTTTTTACATTATGGTATTTTGCTTATACAGGGTGTTCGACCACCCCTGGGAAAAATTTTAATGGGGGATTCTAGAGGCCAAAATAAGACAAAAATACAGAATACCAATTTGATGATGGAGGCTTCGTTAAAAAGTTATTAATACTGAAATTTAAAAATCTCAAATCGTTCTGGAAAAATTATTTTCGTTTGCAGCGGTCAATTACAATCATTTTTGGTGAATACACATATCCCCGAAATTCTACGCACTTTCGAGAAAAAAATTCCTTACCAAAAATCTAATTAGGTGCCTAAATTTTTCGACGAAAAAAAAAAATTTTAAATCGTTCTGGAAAAATTATTTTCGGTTGGGGGGGTCAATTACAATCATTTTTGGTGAATAGATATACCTCCGAAATTCTACTCACTTTCTAGAAAAAAATTCGAGAAGGTGTGAAATTTTTCGACGGAAAAAAAAAATTTCAAATCGTTTTGGAAAAATTATTTTTAGTTGCAGGGCTCAATTACAATCATTTTTGGTGAATAGACATACCCCCGAAATCTTGCGCATATTCGGGAAAAAAATTCAGTACGGACGGAACTTTAAAAGTTAATAACTTTTTAATGAAGCTTTCATCAACAAATTGTTATTCTTGATTTTCGTCTTATTTTGGCCTCTAAAATGCCCCATTAAAATTTTTCCCAGGGGTGGCCGAACACCCTGTATGCGGATTCATAGGTCGGAAAGTAAAAAATGCCTGGGCAGTCGAGATTCGATATCGCATGCCGTGATGCTAGGTCGAATTTCAGTTGTGTTGAGAGCAAGAAAGGTAGACTCACATTCGCCGGCTTTCTCGAATTCCCGAAGCTATACGAAACGCCAGAACTCATATACAAGGTGGTTGTGCATTGGTGTGTAAGTGGAGGGGCAGTTTCCTTTGGCCACAGGCTTGCCGTCTGATAATACTGCACTGCCAACTCACATGTATTTACGCACACACTACAGCTTTCTGCCCATCAATACTAATTCAGTGAATAGTTTCTCAACTGACCGCCATCCATGAGAAGAGGCCGCTAAAATCACCTCCAAATTTTCAGATCGGTATGGCAGTCAGATTCGGCCGCGAAAGTCCATAAGGTGAAATGTCTACTCGTATATCTCGTCTGTGATTTCACCTTCACAGCCCTTCTGATTAGGCGCCATCTCGTAGCGGCTGTCTGAACTAAATTTGTCACGTGACTTGCTCTGTTATTACCCATGTAATGGCGGAACTCGCTTTTGGGAATGCAATTAAGAAATAAGAGATTTTGTCCTTATATGAGCAGATTTTGAGTCGGATGAGGTCTCATTCGAAAGAAGAAGGTCCAATGCAGCGCGCGCTGGTCAGTATTGGAATCGCACAACTCTTTTAGTAACCTAAAAAGACCTCGATTCTGTGGCTGTATTTTGTCAATTTTTTTCTCGACTTTCGACGTTCATATTAATAAATGTGAACACAATCTCGTTCGATCCTGACCAGCGCGCGCTGCATTCGACCTTTCTCTTTCGAATGAGACTTCATCCGACCCAAAATCTGCTCATATAAGGACAAAATCTCTTATTTCGTAAACCCATATTTCGGGCCAAATTATGTCGGTACACAGCGCACTGCATTACCCGTGTCTATCCCTTTAAGTCTCTTTAAATTTTGGTTGATTTTGACCCGCGGCCAAACAAGTTTGTCGATGACTGTCCTAAATATTCAATTTCCTGTTTATTATATAGAATTTTAATTCTAAATTATACCGACCGAACAGTTTCAAAACTTCTTTCAAAATTTCTAAATTTTCGTTAATATTCTTGGTGATGATTAAAATATCATCTAAATATAGTAAAACTTTTGCTGATTCTAATAATGGTCTAAATATTAAATTAACAAATCGTTGAAAAGCTGTCGGCGCATTCGCAAGGCCAAACGGTATTTTCAAATATTCGAATTGTCCATCAGGCGTAACAAAAGAAGTAAAGGGTATAGCCGGATATGGGAGTCAAATCAATTTTTAGCTGGAAATCTCGACCGTGGGGGAAGTAATGGGGTGAAAACGAAAATCATGTTTTTGTACAATTTCTCTTAACCTATTGAGTAAAAACATGTAAAAAATTCAGACATTTCGGGTACCGGGGCACATATTTTGGAAGATTTTTAGATTTTTTGATTGAAGAATCAGGTAGTAAAAATAAAAAAACCACAAAAAATGCCAAAAAATGCCGAAAAATGCCAATTACGTATTGAAGGAGATGCAGAACTACTTTTATACTTTTACAGAAAACAGGTATTGCTATTACTATTATTCTCAATTTTTATCAGATTTTTCATTTTGGTGCGACACAGTGAAAAAAAAATAAAAACCGATTTTTTCCTCTGTATGGTAGAGTAACTTACACGTCGAATTTGTACGTATACTTTAACATATGAGTGTTTCCTGTACTGTTCAATATTTCTACATTAAGCAGAATTACATAACAATTGAAACAAATAAAATAAAGCCAACCATTGCGCGCAATATATCCTAAAAAATCAACGATATTTTCAAAGGGGTCGGTGGCGCAGCGTTAAGGTGTGATTTCATTGAGGTAACACTATGCGACTTGTAACATGTCACATGTCGTTCGGTAATACTATGCGACCTGTAGCATGCTATTTGTCGTTCAGTGCCACCTTATCGTGCCGCAACGTTGGTTTTTCTGACCAGAGATGTCAGAAAAGCACCGAAGCAGTGTGGCCAGATCGGGCATAATTGAGTGCATCGAAATCGACAATAATGACGACGAACTAACTTAGCGTTATTGTGCCTTATGTGATACTTGCGACAGCCTTTTTTGTTTTTGTACGTGGGGAAATCCTCATGGACACCTCGAGGCCCCAAGTAGGGGGGGGGGCGGACGTCAGGTCACCCGACGCTCGCAGCCCCGAGGCTGCCTTCGGTACTTGGGCCCCTAGCGCTGAGCACCTGCAGCTCCAGGGACGGTTCGTCAATCCCCCGACCACCAACGTCGTGGCCAGAGGAGAGTGCTGACGGGCCGCCCCACTTCCGGAGGTCCATCCGGATCTCAAGGCCGCTGGAAGGGGCCAGGAGGCGAAGGTCACCACGCCATGGCCCCCTTCGAGCGGGATGCGCGGCCAACTCGCGCGCCTGATCGGCGGCCTCATTCTGTGTCATGACTACCTCACAGAAGGAGGCCACCACTTGCCAGATTCTCTCGCTGGTCACCATCTTGCCAACTACTGTGGCCAGCGAGAGGTTCCTTCCAACTTCCTGCTCCAGGACACGACGCTCATCTGCCCACGCTGGGCAGGCTGCCAGCGTGTGCTGCGCCGTGTCCTGGGGGTCTCTACAATGATGGCACACCGCCGTCGTCTCCTTCCCGATTCGACACAGGTACTCACCAAAGTAGCCATGCCCGGTGAGTACATGTGTCGTTCTATAGGATAGCCTACCCGGTTTGCACCAACAGACCGTTGCGTGGCTCCAGCCCGAATCATTTGCTGGAACCACATGAACAGAAAGGTCCGTTGAGCACGGCGCCTCGTCTCTTCGACTGCTTGCCTCCTTTCCTCTGGCGGCCTCCCAGCCTCCTGGAGCTCCCTGGAGCACCAGTACATCTGCCGATTCTTCTAAGCTAGGAGCCCCAGCGGTCGAAATGCTCGATGAAGCGCCACCGGCTGTCGAGGATCAGGCCCAGGTATTTCATATGGGCCTTCACCTCGACGTAGGCTGTCCCAACTCGGATCCGCAGGCCGGCCGGTGGCACCCCTCCCCCGGGGGCCAAGTCTCTGAAGAAACATGGCCTCTGTTTTCTAGGGTGCCACCTCCAGGTCCTGTCTGCGGATTTCGGCGACGACGGTGTCCACCGCAACCTCCGTGGCGCGCGCTTTCCTCCAGTGTGTCCCGCTGACGAGCACCAGCGTGTCATCGGCATAACACGCCAGCGCTACGTCAGCGAGCAGGGGGGTCTGCAGTACCGAGTCGTACCCGATGTTCTATAGCAGGGGTCCTAGAACCGACCCCTGCGAAACACTGCGTACGACTCCCCTCTGCATGTGTATCCCATCCCGGCCGGTGCAACTGATCCACCTGTCGCTAAGGTAGGACCCGACTATCCCCTTCAGGTATGGGGGCACACGATGAAAGTCTAGCGCCCCCATAATCGTCTCCCAAGGCAGGGTGTTAAAGGCATTGACGATATCTAGTGATATCGCCAGAACCCCCTACCCTGGGAGGTGGCCCCCTGAGAAAGGGAACGGACCAGCTCGATGGCATCGAGCGTGGACCGTCCCTCTCTAAAGCCGAATTGGCAGGGGGCCAACTTCCGACAGCCTTTTTTTTTTGTACGTGGGGAAATCCTCATGGACACCCGCTGGTGTCCATGAGGATTTCTTCACGTACAAAAAAAAAAAAAAAGGGTGGCCACGTTGGCCGCAGGATCCATCCGCAGTCAACTGGCCAACCTGCAGCCTTAGGTAAAACCTACGGCAAATATCCCATGCCCCGGGCCACTCACACACACATTCACACAGGCAAAGCATTCATACCGGTGATTGGTCCGCGGGAGCTTTCGCTCCGACCTCCGGGATGCCATGCGGGGATTCGGCCTTCTCAGGTTGGTGACTTCATCCCCGCATCCCATCCCATCGGTTGCCCCTATCCGCCACCTGGGGAAGCGTCACGTAGGGGTTCACCTCCCCTGCCGCCTGGACAATCAAACGGGTGCGTGGGGAACTTGCAACAGCCTAGTGGTAAGCTAACCTAAAGGAATTCGCGGATCAGCAAGGTGTGCTAAGCACGGAAGCGCAACGTTCCCATTTGGGATTTGTTAACTCACAATACGATTAAGAAAGTCGCGATGTTGTGCCTTGCGTGGCACTTGCGATAGCCTAATGGTAAACTGAACTAAAGGAATCCGCGGATCAGCAATGTGTGCTAAACGCGGAAGTGCCACGTTTCCATTTGGGATCTGTTGACCCGCAATACGATAAATTAATTCGTGGGTCAGCAATATGTGCCAATCGCGGCCGAAAAACGCAACATTCCCGGCTGGGAAGTAGACCGATGATTGATTCCCGAAGAGGGGGGAGGCACATAAAAGGCTGTGTCAAGACAGACCAGGGAGCCTTTTGAAATAATTAAAGTTAACAATAAACAACATATCGTCTACACTAGCGAAATTCCTTCTTGCCGCCCACTCAAAGTTCGGTGAACCTCAGTTCTTTAAAAACTCCCGAATCCAACTTTCCACACTATACGATGACCCCGAGGGGCACAACAGCGTCTGACGGAGTGGTGGAGATAGCAGGCATATACTGTCGCACAAACCACGTGTACGTGAGCTCGGCACTTTGCACAATTTCGGGAAAACGATAATGAACGCTAGCGTGAGTCTTTCCTTCTTGCTCTTGTAACAGCTGAAATACAACCTCGCGATCATCGGCATACGATTCCCCAGTCTCGACTGTCCCAGTATTGTTACTTTCCGACCTACGGGAGGTATAAGGAAAGTATCATAATGGGAAAAAAATTTGGAAAATTTTTTTTAGCGGAAATGCACATTTTAAGACCTGCTGATCATATTGTGACTATTACGAAATAAGAAATTTTTTTCTGTTCCTATGCTACTAACACGATTACGTCTAAACGACTAAATGAATTTCAATAACAAATAAAAAATTTGAAATATTTCGTTAGCGGAAATACACGTTTTAAGACTCCCTGATCATATTGTGATTATTAAAAAAAAGAAATTTTTTTTTCTGTGCCTATTTATGCACATACATATGTATGTTACTAACATGATTGCGTCTAAACAGCCGAATGGATTTCAATGAAACTTTACATTTAAGTTTTATGTTCTCGTTTCAAGGTCTGATTAGATTTTGAGCGTGATCAGCTCCCGGATAATGATGATTATACGTCTTGTAGATTTTTAATTGTTCCGATACATATAGATTTGTTAGATTAAGGCATGGAATGGAATTTGGAGTAAAGAACTACGCAGGGTATTCGAGTATACGCTTTATTCTAGCTTTCCCTCCGGCGTTGGAAAAGCGAACGTGTCCATAGCCCTGGGCCTAGTCCCTCGCTTTGTCGTCAGCCTTCTCCCATCGGTAGGGGCGGGGGTGCTGACGGACGAAGGCCAGACGAGGTCCTCTATGAACGCTTCGTCCTGAGGCCTCGCCTTTTCCCCGACGCCTTACACTCGGCCATCCTGCATCTCTGCTCGTCCCTAAGCAGGCAACATACGTGGATTTCCAAAACACAGGAAAACACATACCATTAAAGCATAGACCTATCGGTCATCAAAGCTTAACCCTTAGAGATTCTATAAAAATAATGTTGCGCCGGGGAGTATTACTCGTCGAACGCCGCATATTATAACACAATAAAAATAGCACAACGTAACACAACTGTAACGCAAACTATGAACTTTATTGACTAGGATGTTTTTCGTTACGTTCGTTCGTCACGAGATCTATCGCAGTTCTCATCTTCAAATCGTTTCCGGTTTCTCAGCAACCGGAAGGCCCGGGATCTCGCATCCGCTCGTCTTTGTGTGGCAGCTTCACCTCATCGCGAAGCCTCTTTACACCATTGCGACGATGCAATTTCGCGGTATTGCGCGGCATCTTCATACCGTCGCAACAATAAGTAATATGTATGACAAGGATATATTCCTTCGGCCTCGTTGTAGCGTGCCGTATGCGGGCGATCTCCGGGCTCATCGCCCCCCCCCCCCCTCCCTGGACCCACTATCAGCAGTCCTGAGGCTGAATGGCAGTCTACCTGTACTCACGGATACCGTCCGTGTATATTGTCCCATTTGCGTCGATTTTCCCCAGAAACGATCAGCTGCTCTTGACTCTGCTAAATTCCGAACATGGCTTCCCGTGTCAGCCACTCCAGAAATGATAAACCATCTCTGTCACTTCTGTCCTCCTTCAGACACTGACCTCAGTATCTGTTAATGCTTGTCATGGTGTGACTTCCATGACGCACACAATGACCAATCCTTTCCCAGAAACAACAAGTCATTCTTATCATTTCTGCTGTTACGAGCGCGAGCGCGAGATCCCGGATTCGGTCGAGGGCAGTACTCGACCGGTGGTTTTTGGTATGGTTGGGAGAGAGAAAGGAGTTCCGGACGAGCCAGGGGTTCTATACCCTGGGAGCCGTAGGAGTAGGTTACGTGGACGAACCAGGGGCTCTATATCCTGGGAGTCACGGGGTTAGATTTATAAGGAAAATGTATGGTTTCACGGACGAACCAGGGGCTCTATACCCTGGGAGCCGCTAGAAGGAGTGGACGAACCAGGGGCTTTACACCCTGGAAACCACGTAGGTTTTTAGGAAGTTTTAGGATCTTGCTCTGTCGTAATGGTACACCTCGAGCGGTAAAGGTGTACCGGGTTCATGAGATACCCCTAGTCTTACTGTTAATAGGGTTCAGGGTTGTATTGATTGAATAATGCAAGTCAGTATAACTACTTGTATGTATTCTAGACGATGCTCAAGTACAGTGGTATATTAACAGAACTGGTACTATTGGTAGGTTGCCACGACGGCGAGAGTTTTAAATCGGCTTTTACGCGGCGCGTTCGCGGGAGCTACTACTCGGTTTAGTCGATTGAACACTGACAATTGAAACCGCTAAGGTAGGTGGTTGCTCGAAGGGGATTATAGCCCGATTTTGCTTCGAGTGTCAAAGTAACGTCGTCTCGAGAGTTTTAAGAAAACTGAGCTTCTCGAGTGAGAAAACGCGGCCCTTATATACTAGAAATTGCTCGGTACAATGACGGTGTATTACCATGTAAGGCAATGAAATTGGGCCGGGTGCTCACATACGGCATGAGTGTTGGATTCCGATGTTTTAGCAAATAAAGATTTTATTAATACTAAAACTTAATACACGAAATGCTAACACTTAATACACGAAGTCTTAAATCTTAATAGTTTCGGAACTCGGCAATTCGTCTTGGACAGTAATTCTGAGTGTCGTGACGAGTGACAGTCAGAGAAAAAAAAGCTCCCTTCATATTCTGAAGAGTCCTTATATAATGTTTCTATTTGGTGGGGATTGGACATTTAACCCTTAGTCCTAGGATGACTAACGTAGCTATCTCTAGGAGTTTAAACTGTGAGTAACGAAAACAAGAGTGACTCAGTCGTCAAAGTCGCTGGGTTGAGATTATCAGTAACTAAAGGATCAGGAAGTTAGTCATCCAACACCTCCCTCTTTAAGATTGGCGACTAATCGACAATTAACACGAGATACGTTAACCTATAGACTATTACTAGAAAAGTATTTTCATTTTTTTTGTATATATAATATTACTTAATATATAGTGTTACTTAACTTCTAGTTGTACTGTATGATTTATAATTAATCGTGAAAAAAAATTGTTACCTACAATAAGAATTACGGAGTAAAAAATTAAAAGTATTTAAACAATAAGAATTACAGAGTTTAGAATTAATAAAAATAAAAATATTTAAACAATAATTATTATATTCTTATTTAACTAAACTCTAAATATGAAAATATTTTATTTAACTCCTCCCCCTTTTAGAGTGAAGGGTGGATGGTCAAAAAATCTGTTTAAAATAAATAATAATTGTACGAAATACAGAAACATTTAGGAAAGAATTTTCAAATAATATTACTTAATTCTAAGTGTATTACAAAATTTATGATTTGTTATTGTGGCAAAAATCAAGCAAGGAAAAGAAGAAAAAGAGAAGAAAGAAAAAGAAATTATCTATTACAATGGTGTTGTGCTTTTGCGAACTCTCGATCTAGTTATATATTTAGTCGGTTGTGTAGCTTCTTCATCTTCAGAAACTGCTGTTAAGGTCACCGCCGTTGGTTGAGATCTCCGTGAAACTCTATAAGTTACAATCTCTTCTGGCGTTGTCGTCGAATCAAAGTTGCAATTGACGAAATTTTTGATGATGGGTGATATGGTTTGCTCCGTAGTTGGATGTACAGTGGAACAGCATAATCGTCGAATCCAGTGAAGACATCGAGAACAGTTCTTGAACATCATAAATATTATAATTGCACCAATTACTCCAAGTGCGATATTGTACCATTTGGCGTGCGTTATCACAAAGGGTTGACTCATTTGCTTTGTGATTATATCATCAAATTCGCTGAGTTTTTTGTTGGCGAATTTTAAATCAGAGAGGTCCACGTTGGTGAGATGAATAGTTTTCAACTCTGGAGATTTTATCTTATCCAAATGTGGAGTAAGAATACAGCAGTCATCGTTTATGATGTTAATGTTTGGAACATAATAAGTGATGTTTTTCTTGGTTTTATAAGTTGCTTCAAGAGCGTAAAGATTTGTATAGCCCTTGCAATTGTTTTGTAATCGGATGGTCCCAATTTTTTCCAATGTGACATCTTCCATATGATTTTCATCGCAGATTAACGTTAGGCTCGTTGGATTTTGAAGAACATAGATCCATTCGTTGTTAGAGATGTACTTCCAAGTTTCGACCGTAGCTTTTATAGTCTTGGTTTCGCAATCACTTGGTATTTTCTTAACATGTGAAGACAACATACTGACTTCGCAGATTGGCTGGTTGTTTGCTTGTGTCGTGTGAAGATCGTAGCATATGTATAGTTGCTCTAAATACTCGATACAGTCTGACAATTCTTTAAGGAAGGTAAATTGTGTCTTAGATTGTAATAAAAGGATATAGTTGTTTCGAGGAATAATATAGGAATAGAAAAATGTGTGATTATGTTGAATTGGAAGTGGAATGAGCTCATAAACGTCAAACATCATTTTTTTTACTAAGGGAATTTTGAGAGCAAAAATAATCATTTCTTTGGATGTAATTATTTGAAGTTGAATTAACTTGTAAAATAAACGAATATTTTGTATTTCCGGTTTCATGATTAAATTTAATTCACCTTTATAATTTTTTAATTCTTCATGTAAAATTTCGGGAGTTATAAGCAATGGAGATATAATATTATGTTCGGCTAAATTTATTACTTCAATGTATTGAGTATATTCACGGGTAATACGATTTACAAGAGCAAGAAGTGTGGTAATTTGTTGGGTAATTATTGTTTCCAAGGATAATCTTGTTAAATATGAATTTGTTGTAGATGCAAATTCTTTAATTTTTTTGACATTTTCGTTCATAACTTCTTCTTGACCTTTTAAGGAAGAAATAGAATTATTAAAATTTCTAATTGTACTGGCTATCATCTGGACTTGCGACTTGAGGAGTGTTTGTGTTTGTTGATTATTATTTAATAAAGTTTTAATACTGTCTTCGTAATATTGAGCATCATTGGCGTCGGGTACACCGAACATCCATTTAAGTGCGTATGAAACACCGTTAATGAGTCCTCGTTTTTTCCTAAATGAAGATTGTTGATTTAATTGTTGTAGAATATTATGCTTTCTATCTATTTCATCTAATTCGTTTTCAATGATTTTAAGAGTTCGTTCACAGTGATAACTGATGTGATTATGTTGAGATGGATCTTTAAGAGCTAAAGTACAAATGTTTCGAGTTTTTATAAAATATTCATGTAATATACGGGTAGCATCACTAAGATAGGTAATATTAATATGAGTTAATAGTGTTAATTTGGAGTTTGCGATTTGAGCAATACCCTTCTTATTGTAGAAAATTCCACCTGAATTTTCAAGAGGTCGATTAATATAATTATGACTCGTTGCAAGGGGAGGTAATAGCAGGGATAATAGAATTATCAGATTCATCTGGAAAATACAAATTAAGAAGGTTAGTGTGGTATTTTTTCCTTTTTTTTCCAATTTCAAGCTCTACTGTATAATTTGGAAAAACTCGAGTAATTCTATAAGGACCATTAGCTTTTGGAGAAAGTTTCTTTGATAATCCTAATTTAATTTGTACATTTTTAATTTTCACAAGATCATTTACCTTAAATCCTACAGGTTTACTGTTACGATCATAATATTCTTTGCTTTTTTTCTTTGATTCAATAATATTTTCGCGAGCATACTTAAAACCAGAATTTAATTTATGTTGCAAGGATCTGATGTAATCGTCATAAATATAATGAAACTCAGGGTCTCTTGTGATAGAGGAAGGTAAATAAGCTTTCCTACCATAAAGTAATTCATATGGAGTATATTTGGTGGTTTTATGAACTGATGTATTATAACTAAAAATAGCAAACGGGACAAATTCATCCCAATCTTGCTGTTTCTTATTAACATAATGAGAAAGATAATCTTTAAGAGTTAAGTGAGATCTTTCCAAAGCTCCGTTAGTTTGTGGATGATAGGGGGTAGTCGACAGATGTTTCGTTTGAAATAGCTTATTAAATTCTTTAATTAGATTAGACATAAAGTCAGAACCTTGATCGGATAAAAGTTTTTGAGGAATTCTAAAATTGAGAAATATTGACACCAAAGTATTTGCTACAGTTTTAGCTTCGTGGTCTGATACAGGAAATGCAAATGAAAATTTTGTTAAATCGTCTTGTGCAGTAATAATAAAACGATTTCCTTTTTCTGTTAAAGGAAGGGGACCTACTATGTCAACAGCAAGTTTTTCAAATGGAGTCTTAGAAGTAGTTGTGATTTCCATTGGTTGTTTCGTTGGCTTAAAATTTGTTTTATTTAATTGACAAAGACGACATGTTTTAATGTAATTTCTGATATCTTGTTTCATCGTAGACCAGTAATAACGTTCTTTTATTTTCGAATAAGTTTTATTGAAATCAAAATGTCCTGCTAATTTACTGTCATGACATTCTTTTAATACAGACTTAACTTCGTCTTGATCTTTTGGAATTAATTTGGTAGTATTAAAAATTTTTACTTCATTACGAGGAAAAATAAAAGTTAGCATTTCATTTAGCATATGTGGTTTGATACTGTTCCCTTTTTCTGGAGGTACAAGAATGAAGGATTTATTTTTAATGAAATTCTTTAATGCTATTAGACATTCAAAAATATTTTTATATTCAATTTTATCGTGATGGAGATTTTTAGCAAATAATATATATAAGACGCTTTTCTTTTCTCAATTCGCTTAATCCATTCGTATGTGGTTTTAAGTCATCAATATTGAAATATGATTGAACAAAATCAGAATAAGGATTACTATCATCTAGGTCTTCTGACCAAAACATTACAATCGGGTCATTAATTTTATATAAAGGCATGTTTTCTCATTCAAATTCAAATATGTCTTGATTAGTATAATGAAACTTAATAAAATTTTGATACGTCTTATTAGATTTAGGAACTACATTAATATTAACTGAGGCTTTTTCCATTACTTCCGAAAAAAGACGTGATAAGCCGTTCGCGTTGGAATTAATTCTATCCGGTTTATATTTAATTGTGTACTCATATTCGTTTAAACGTAATCGCCACCTAACAAGTCTAGAAGATGGATTTTTACAATTCATTAACCATTGAAGAGGTTTGTGGTCAGTATATATTGTAAAGGATCGTCCATATAAGTATGGTCGAAAATGATCGATAGTATCTACAATAGCGAGTAACTCTTTTTCTGTTGTTGAATAATTCTGTTCTGCATTGTTTAGTGTTCTTGAATAATATGCAATTGGTAGATCCTTATCATCTGTAATTTGTGACAATACACCACCGATTCCTACATTTGAAGCATCACAAGTGACTATAAAAGATTAAGAAAAATCAGGATACTGTAATAGTGGTTCTTGCATCAGAGCTGATTTAAGTGTTTGAAATGCCTTTTCTTGTGATTCGGTCCAACTAAAAGGAACGTCTTTCTTCAATAGTATTGTTAGAGGTTTAGCAATTGTTGCAAAGTTGGAAATAAATTTTCGATAGTAACCTGTCATTCCTAAGAATATTTTTATACCCTTCTGATTTTGAGGGCGCGGAAGCTTATGAATGGATTGTACTTTAGAAGGATTTGGTTTAACTCCTTCGCTAGAAATTACATGTCCTAAATAATGGCATGAATTTTGCATGAACTCACACTTATCAGGTTGTAATTTGAGAGAATTTTCACGTAATCTTGAAAATACATTAGCTAATTTTCTGTTATGATCCTCTATGTCTGAACCAAATATGACGATATCATCAAGATAAACAAAGCATTGCTTGTTAAACCGGTTAAAGCTACATTCATCGTTCTCTGAAAACATGCTGGAGCATTTTTTAACCCAAATGGCATACGAGTAAACTCATAATGACCGTCCGGTGTAGAGAAGGCTGTTTTAAGAGAATCTTTGGGATTCATAGGGATTTGATGAAATCCATTTGCAAGATCCAACGTTGTGAAGTATTGAGCATGACCTAACTGATCTAGAATGTCTTCAACATTTGGCAATGGATATGCATCACCGATAGTTTTTTCGTTTAGCTTTCTGTAATCTATAACTATTCTCCATTTTTTATCACCTGAAGCATCCATCTTTTTAGGGACTACCCACAGTGGACTGGACCATGGGCTAGTAGATGGCTTAATGATTCCTTGAGCTAACATTTTTTCTATTTGTTTTGAAACTTCATTTTTATGAATTTCAGGATATCTGTACGATTTTACATGAATAGGAATACTATCATTGGTAGGAATTTCGTGCGTTGTAGCTGTAGTCGTAGTTAAAGTATCATTAGGAAAGAAGAATATATCTACAAATTCCTCGCATAATTTTTTTATTGATAATTTTTCTTCTTCATTAAGATGACTTAGACGAAGATTTTCATTTAATAATTTGATACGATTTGAATCTTCGTTTATATTTTCTTTTACTACTCCAAAAATTTGACTAATTTGGGGTAAAGACTCGATTTCAATAGAGGGTTTAATGAATGATTGCTTTTCAGACGATCGATTTATAATTGTAATAAAAACTTCATCATTATTTGTAACTTTAACAATAGCATTTGGAATCAATAATGTTTTTTGCTCATCTAAGGCAGTAGCTTGTATAACTCCTTCTTTAAGATTATAAGGATTATTTATTTTTAATTTCGCTACCATTTCTGATCTTGATCCAATAGTAATTATTTCTTCTGATTTTTGAGCAGTGTTAGAATTTAAAGGAATAGAAAACGGAACACAATCGATATGAATACAATTATTTTTATAAGATATCTCAGCGTTTTTAGTATTAAAGAAATCACTACCTAGCAGACCATCAAAAGGAATATTTGATTCATTATTATTGTCAATTAATTGGAGATCAACTGAAAATTTATTTCTATGAATTTCTAGTTCAAGTTGTATTTCTCCAAGAGTCTGCATAACTGCATTCTTTTTAATTCCCGTCAAAGTTATGGTTCTATCATTTATAATTTTATAGTCACTTAGGCTTTCCTTTTTTATTAAAGAAACGGAGGCTCCTGTATCTACTAAGAATTTTAGAACTTCATCAGAAGAACTTGCTAAAGAACATTCAATTAAAATATAGGTTAAATCATTATTATTAAAATTAATATGCGCAAAATTCGAAAATTCAGTAACGATAGCCTGCTCCATTCTTTTTACATCAGTTTGAGGAACAGAGTGAACATTTCTTTTATGAGGATTAGTGTGATGATACTTTAAGCGTGATTCTGTACAATGACTTCGCGAATTTGAAGCTGTAACATTAATTTGTGAAGTACTAGGAGATTCGATATCGAAATTTGATGTTTGCATTCCTGTTTCATGAAAGTTAATTGAACGTTGATTGTGAGAATTAATACTGGGTTGATTATTTCTATTTCTTTTAACGTTTGATAAAAATCTTTTTACGCATTCTTCAATTGAATGACCTGACTTTTTGCAATAATTGCATTGCATAATCTGCTTATTAAATTGCTTACCAGCGAATTGCGTGTTAAAATTTTGGTTTCGCTCTGAATGCCTATACTGTGTGTTTGAATTTTATGAATATGAAGCTTTAGGATTAGGTTGTCTTTGGGTAAAATTGATTGAATTAAAGTGATTTACAGATTTAGCATTCTTAAAACGACAGTCATCGCTTGAGTGATTTGTTCGATTACAATGAATACATTTTTGTAAATTTTCATATCGTATTCTAAGAGCTTTCTCTTCAATAGTAGCTGCGGTAAAGGCTTGATTAATGGTTTTAAATTCTCTGTAACGAAGCATTTGAGATATCTGTGAATGAGTGTGATAGATGGAACGATTTAATGTCATATCAGTTATCATTGCAACACGTCCTGCGAGCGTATTTTCTTCTAAATCAGATGCATGAACTGCAGCTAATATTCTAGATGACAAATCTTCTAATTTTTGGAAAAATTGGGAAACATTTTTACCCTGCTTCATAGAATTAAGATCCTCAAGAAGTTGATCGAGTGATTTTTTGTTTTGATAAAGATTTAATAATAATTCTGAAATTTCTTCCCATGTCGTTAAATTACAGTGTATATCAATTTGTTCTCTGGCTTTTCCCGTAATTTTACTTTTTACATATAATAATAAAAGTGATTTTTGTGATTCATGGGCATTTTCAAAGACCGCGTCTACTTGTTTAATAAAACTTCGAATTTTAAATCTATCGCCGTCAAATGTATTGGAAATTAATTTAATTAAAAATTCAAGGCTAGCAGTAGGTGTGGTGGTAGCCCGATCTTGATTCATGATTTTTTTTTTTTTGGATTGATTATTAGAATAAAGAAAAGGAACGAAAGGAAGAAAAACTGTCAAAACTAACGAGTATCCGGAAAACTATGCTACTCACAATAGTAGAACGTACTTTTGCAATCGGTGCTGAAGTTGCTAATTCCAGTTCGTATTCCCCCAGGTTGCAGTGCCTTTCCGTATCGCTTATTGTGGTTGATCGTGCTTTGTTGTCCACAGGTCCAGTTTCGCAAGATTAAATTGCCACTCAAGTGCCAGGAGTGAAGTTGCTAATTTCACTTTCTTTTCCACTGGTAATTAAAGTGCTGGATATCCGATCCTCGTCGCCAAATTTATGTTGGATTCCGATGTTTTAGCAAATAAAGATTTTATTAATACTAAAACTTAATACACGAAATGCTAACACTTAATACACGAAGTCTTAAATCTTAATAGTTTCGGAACTCGGCAATTCGTCTTGGACAGTAATTCTGAGTGTCGTGACGAGTGACAGTCAGAGAAAAAAAAGCTCCCTTCATATTCTGAAGAGTCCTTATATAATGTTTCTATTTGGTGGGGATTGGACATTTAACCCTTAGTCCTAGGATGACTAACGTAGCTATCTCTAGGAGTTTAAACTGTGAGTAACGAAAACAAGAGTGACTCAGTCGTCAAAGTCGCTGGGTTGAGATTATCAGTAACTAAAGGATCAGGAAGTTAGTCATCCAACATGAGTCAACCCTGTTCAAGGGGTTGTACGCTAGATGATCGGTCCAATGCCCAAGCCATCAAACATTTCGGTCCCATACATGAATGATATGTAACACTGCCAACTTCCAGATACAGTTCCTAGTATCTGCTACTCTAGAAATGACGAACCCTCTCCGTCATTCCCATCGAACTCCAGATACTGCCTTCAGTGTCCGCCAATGCTCATCGTGGTGTGACTTCCATCACACACACAATGGCCAATTCCTTCCCAGTAACGATAAGCCACTCTTATCACTTCTGCCAAATTCCAGACAGATGGACGAAGGCCAGACGCGATTCCTTACGAACGCCTCGGCCTGGGACCTCGTCTTTTCTCCGACGCCTTACACATTATTATATAAATCTTAAGAAGGATTAAGATCAAATAAACTTTATCTCTATCTTTTCTATCTGCTGTTACAGTAGTGATTCATGCAGGTTGACGACAGTGTTTTGTTTATACTCCTCGCGGGGCGCTGGGTCGTAGAAACGACGAGGATGGAAAAAGAAGGGGCGTAGATATACATAGCCTAGTCTCCGTAGGTTTTTAAAGGGTAATAATTAAAAATACAATTCTATTGCATGAATAGCAGTCAATTTAATGTATTCCATTTTACAGTAATGAATTCAGTGGGAAATAAAAAAACAGGCAAGACGAACGTAAACGTTTTAATATACGGCGTGTGGTAATGTTACAAATAAATAAGGATTTTTTACATTCTAATGGAAGGAGGGAAATTGAGATCCATCAGATTTCCATTGAACGGTAACGAGCACGTTATTGTTTTTCCAATATTTAAATTATTTTGTTATGTAACGTTAAGTCAAATATATAACATTTGATTCTGTGTAACAAATTGATACGGTTATTGAAAAACATAGCGGGAAAAGTCAGTTGTAATATATTTCTGTAGCAATTAATTTTCCTATTTAAGTCATATCTTTACAAAATATTTGTTATTGAAGATTGTTACAGCGTACACGGTACTGGCTAAGAGTGGTTTTTTATTTTAATTAACCCATAATTAACCCTTTACGAGTGAGACTGCTTTGAACGACATTATTCTAAAATATTTGTGGAATACGTTTTTAATGTGGCTTAGGTAAGTATGCAATGTAGAAGATTTCGTTTAATTTTTCCTTTCTTGAAAAGATAGGAGAAAAGTTTATTTGATCCTAATCCTTCTTAAGATTTATATAAATCGTTTAAAAGTTTTTTATAAATAATTACAAAACTATAAGATGTATAATCATCATTACCCGGGAGCTGATCACGCTCAAAATCTAATCAGACCTTGAAACGAGAACATAAAATTTAAATGTAAAGTTTCATTGAAATTCATTTAGCCGTTTAGACGCAATCATGTTAATAGCGTAAGAACAAGAAAAAATTTCTTTCTTTTTAATAGTCACAATATGATCAGGGGGTCTTAAAACGTGTATTTCCGCTAAAAAAATTTTCGCAATTTTTTTTTATTATGGTGCTTTCCTTATACCTCTCGTAGGTCGGCAAGTAACAATACTGGGACAGTCGAGACTTGGAATCGTATGCCGATGATCGCGAGGTCGTATTTCAATTGTTACAAGAGCAAGAAGAAGAGACTCACACCAGCGATGTCAGATTCAACACCCGGTGCCCTACTCACGCATGCCGTGGAGTTTCGGAAAGTTGACAAAGGCAAACTAACACATGCCCTCTTTCTCGATTATTTCGAAGCTGCCCGAAGTAATTTCGGACCGCCTCGTGGGAGTCGAGAAAGAAAGGCTCACATTTGCCTTCTCGCTCTAACAATTGAAATTCGACCTCCCGTCAACGGTATACGATTTGGAATCTCAAGCCGAGATTCTTGACTGCCCAGGCATTTTTACTTTCTGACCTATGTAGGCGCACATAAGCAAAGTACCCATAATGAAAAAAAAATTTTGTAAAATTTATTTTACGGAAATACACGTTTTAAGACCCCCTGATCCATATTTTAATTATTGAAAAAAAAGAAATTTTTTTTATTATTCCTACGTATAAGCGTACATATGTATATTATTAATACGATTGAGTATAAATGGCTGAATGAATTTAAATGGAACTTTACATTTAAGTTTTATGTTCTCATTTCAAAGTCCGGTTAGACTTTGACTATAATCAGCCCATGGATAATAATGAATATACCTCTTGTTTTATAGTTGTTCCGATACATAGGCGTAATTTATAAAAGATCTTTTAAATGTTTCATATAAATCTTGGGAAGAATTCAATTTTATGTAAAAAAAATTAAATAAACTTTTTCTCTATCTTCTCTAGAAAAGAAAAACTTAAATGAAATCTTATACATTATATGCTTACTTAAATCGCATTGAATGCGAATACCACAAATGTTTTAGAATAATGTGCAAAATGGTCTCACTCGCAAAGGGTTAATTGAGAAATAAATGTTTGGTAAATGAAAACAGGTAAGCAGCTTAACCAGCTGCGATTTTCGCTAAGACAAATTGAAAACTCGATTCTAACAAGGAAAAATTGGAATGGTACCCGGTTTTGGGTTAGATTATTACAGGTACATGTTTTCAGAAATAGAACTAGATTTACAACTAATCAGCGTGGCGTAAGTGATGAGGTGTTTACCTGCAAGTTCGAGCTTCCTTGCTCTGCAGGTTCGAACCCTGACAGAACAAATCTTTTTTTTAACTTTTCAATCATATGTTAATTGTACACTAAATGTGACATTATATTTTTGTCTGACCTTCGAATATTTTTTTGGTAATTATTTAGATTACGGACGGTACTTCCGATTTCAATGATTTTTGAATATGTTATAGAAATCAACATTTTGAACAACTTTTTCCTATACATATAACCACCACTCGACCTTAGTTTTCGAGATATTTTCGAAAAACTGTCGAAACTAATCCATTGAATTCTGCCTGATCGTGTGCATCCCTGTTACCTCTTACGCGTTAGTATGCGATCACCGTTTTTCTGCTGTTTTGCAGGCAGCAGCATACCAACGGACACCAATACATATACACATATATAACGGGTGGGCTTAAAAATCAACTTTATCTAATTTTAGTGATTTTGAATGGAAGTTTATGCCTGGTCGCCGTTAGGCGACCAGAATATTACCTTAGACTCTGACCTAACCTAATTCATTGATTAGGAATATTAGATTAGGTTAGGTTAGGCTATTTTCCATTCCCGGCTGCCGTGAGGCAGCCGGCATACGCAGGTTCAAATAAAAAATCGTACAATCTAAAATTAGTTAAATTTGATTTTTAAGCCCACCCGTTATATATGTGTATATGAATTGGTGTCCGTCGGTGTGCTGCTGCCTGCAACAGTACAGAAGCGTCGATCGCATACTAACGCGTGAAGTGTAACACGGATGCACACGATCAGGCCGAATTTAATGTATTAGTTCCTACAGTTTTTCGAAAATATCTCGAAAACTAAGGCCGAGCGGCGGTTATATGTATAGGAAAAAGTTGTTTAAAATGTTGATTTCTATAACATATTCAAAACTCACCGAAATCGAAGGTACCGTCCGTAATCTAAATGATTACCATTTTTTTTTTTAAAGTTAAATTTAACCAATTATATTTAACATATGTTATTTTCAATGTACGAAGTACATGAATCTGGATGGTACTTTTCGTAAAAACAATCAAAACATACAAATTTCAAGCACCACGTACATCTAATGAAAGTTCTGTTTTCACAGAAATTACAAAATTTTGTATTTAACTCTGATGGAAAAGCCGCTTCATTTACATTGTTAAAATGTGAACGATTTTCGGATAGTCGTACCTTGTACCTCGTACTTTTTATCTTATACTTCAGGTATAAGGGATATAACTGGGTAAAATAGTTTTATGATATTACCTGCTAACTCATGTTATATACTTTTCTAGAATGAAACGCTATGTATTATACCTTTTTAAAATATTCGACTGTGACCTTTTAAAATTTTAAATCCAATCCATACTTTGTATTAAACTGGCAAACGAGATCACTTTTCTTTTGTTTCTAAACGGTTTGATGGTGCACGTTATTAATTTTGATGGATCGATACAATTATTTTTTTATACAAAGTTAAGCCAAATCAAACATAATATTTAGTTCGTCATATCAAATTGATACGGTTATCTCAAAACATATCGAAGAAAATCTTTATTAATTAATTTCTGCAACTATAAATTCTACTATTTTGTTTATGTTAGAAAAATAAGAACACTTCTTATTGAAAAATGTCACAGCGTGCACGATACTGGCAAAGAGTGTGATCTTTTATAAATTACGCCTATGTATCGGAACAACTATAAAACAAGAGGTATATTCATTATTATCCATGGGCTGATTATAGTCAAAGTCTAACCGGACTTTGAAATGAGAACATAAAACTTAAATGTAAAGTTCCATTTAAATTCATTCAGCCATTTATACTCAATCGTATTAATAATATACATATGTACGCTCATACATAGGAATAATAAAAAAAAATTTCCTTTTTTTCAATAATTAAAATATGATCAGGAGGTCTTAAAATGTGTATTTCCATAAAATAAATTTTACAAAATTTTTTTTTCATTATGGGTACTTTGCTTATGAGCGTCTACATAGGTCGGAAAGTAAAAATGCCTGGGTAGTCGAGAATCTCGACTCGAGATTCCAAATCGTATGCCGTTGACGGAAGGTCGGATTTCAGTTGTTAAGAGCGAGAAGGCAAATGTGAGCCTTTCTCTCTCGACTCCCACGAGGCGGTCCGAAATTACTTCGGGCAGCTTCGGAGAATCGAGAAAGAGGGCATGTGTCAGTTTGCCTTTGTCGACTTTCCGAAACTCTACGAGCTCACGTACGTGTCGGCATCCATGCCATTGCCGAGCAGAGCGTTTAGCCCTCAAGGTTACTTCCCCAAACAACCCATCGTCCAAATGCAGGGTTGAATGGAAATGGAATGCTAACGGAGAAGGAGAAGCACTAGCCTGCCAAGCAGTCAAGAATAGGCTGAGCCAGCAGAACTCAATGTACCGGCAAGGGTTCATGTTGTTTTGTATCGGACGCGGAATAAAGTCTGGTGAAACATATTACCGTTGTTTGTTTCTTATTCCTACTATCCCGTGATAGTTCCGAAATCAGAAGTGGGATACGATTTGTCGTAAAATGAGTGCATCGGAAGGAAAAGTTAATAAAACAGACAGTATAGTTTTCGATAGTGAAAGACCTGTGGACCCAAATTTTTTATTTTCGAAGCTGCTTGGGTTGTTGGAACAAAAGGCGGGTCCTTCTACTTCTAACGTCACATCAATACCGCCTCAAATAAGTTACTTTGAAAATCGTCTGGAAACTTTGCCGAAGCCGTTTGATCCAGAAGGCACAAAAAATGTCTCTCTTAATATCTGGTGCAAACATGTAGACCGCTGGATGAAAATTAATTCCGTTGCAAAGCAAGAGCTTCTTTACATTTATGATCGCTTATTTGCTGGAAAGGCCGCTGAGTGGTATATTGAAAGAACCAACAATCTAACGTCTGCTAGCGACGTAGAGGAATGGCCAGATCTACGGGCTGCTTTAGTAGACAAATTTGATACCGACACTTTCGGCAATCACTCTGTTATATCTATGTGTCAAAAATTAACAGCATGTTCCTCAAACATTGACGCTTATAAGGCGCTTGAGCCATTTGTGAACGAAACCTTACAACATTCACTCGAAGATATTGGCCAAATAATTAGTCTTTTGGCATTGCAATTATGGAGACCATCGTTGCAATCATCGCTCATCTCCGTCGAAGGAACCTCTGGAAGAAAACTGCCGACAAAAGACCAACTTACAAGCAAGCTTGCGTTGTTGGATTCTCGATATGAGGCCCGAAGTAAAATTCAGAAGCGGAAAGCCGAAACGAATACGGAGCGGTATGGAGCAAAGAGATTCCGAGGTTGTTGCAATAACTGCGGAAAATTAGGACACCGCCAAGATGAATGCTGGTCACCAAGTACAACAAAACCAAAATATGGGCCAACTAACGATGCCAAGAATGCGATTCAGCAAAATGGATGTAAAGGAAAGGGCAAGAATCGGGATAGCGTAATATGTTACTCTTGCAATGAAAGTGGACATATTTCGAGTCAATGCCCAAAGAAAGTCAACAAAATAACAAGATCGGTAAATCTTTGCAGTAAGATTGGTGTGAGCCGTGTTACCTTCGAATCTGGTAAGACGTTTCCATTCATTTTAGATACCGGATCTGATTGTTCCTTAATACGTTATCATTCCGTCAACGAATTATCTGATTGCGATATTCAGGAGAAAGTTAATGAAATCGTTACATTAAAGGGTATATGTAATCAGGTTATATTCAGCAACTTCAAAATTAAAACCGAAGTATTTATTTCGGGAATAAAACTGATACTATGGATGCATGTTGTGAGTGATGACGTGTTGCCGGGGGACATTGTAATCGGAGTGAATATATTTGACGATAACAGTACATTATCCGTGAATATTGATACCAATGGATTTAAATTTGGCCGAATAAAAGCTGTGAATATTTGTAAGAATCTGGGCAAAGTAAATTTCGATGGAATCACAACAGACTTGACAGACAAGGACGATTTAAAAAAATTAAAAGATGCATTAAATAGACACAATGAGTCCTTTGTATTGGAAATACCTACCAGTCGAGTCAAGGTTGAATCACTGAATATTAGATTGGTCGATCCTAACAAATACGTTCAATCAAAGCCGCGACACTTAGCTCCAAGAGAAAGAGAAATAGTTCAAACGCAAGTAGCAGATCTTTTAAAAAACAACATCATCCGTGAAAGTAATTCACCGTTCGCGAGCCCTGTAGTCGTAGTAGATAAAAAAGATGGGTCTAAACGATTATGCGTAGACTACAGAGCTCTTAATGCAAATACAATACCCGATAAGTACTCGTTGCCCTTGATAAGCGATTTGATAAATAGTTTAAACGGTGCATGTTACTTTACAACCCTTGATATGGCTGCAGGATTTCATCAAATCCCATTAACACAGCAATCCATAGAAAAAACAGCATTTGTCACTCCAGACGGACAATACGAGTATTTAACGATGCCGTTTGGTTTAAGAAATGCCCCATCTACATATCAGCGAGCTATAGATAAAGTTTTAGGGAATTATAAAAACAAAATTGTTCTCACATATATGGATGATTTATTAATTGCAAGTAAAACAATTCAGGAGAATATACAAAACCTTGAAAAAATTATAAGTAGATTAGTAGGTGCCGGATTTTCTTTCAATCTTTTAAAGTGTAAATTTCTGATGACGAAAGCTGTTTTTCTTGGTTATGAAATAAGTGCAGGAGAATTAAGACCAAATCCGCGAAAAATAGAAGCCTTAGTTAACGCACCACTACCTAATACAGTACATCAGTTACGGCGATTTTTGGGGTTAGCATCCTATTTTCGCCAATTTATACCGAAATTCGCTCAGTTGGCGGCACCTTTGTATCAATTGATTTCCCAAAATAACACCTTTCACTGGATAGAGAAACATACACAAATTCGCAATAAAATTGTCACTTATCTAACAGATAGTCCTGTACTAATTACATTTGATCCGAGTAAAGAAATAGAACTGCATACGGATGCAAGTGCTGAGGGCTATGGTGCAATTCTAATACAGAAATATGAGAAAAGGCCACACGTAATTTCATACTATAGTCAAAAAACAACAGGGCCTGAGACACGATATCATTCATACGAACTCGAAACATTAGCTGTTGTTAAAGCTATCAAGCATTTTAAATCTTTTTTTTATGGCCGAACGTTTAAGGTAATCACAGATTGTAATTCGTTGAAAGCCTCAAAAAACAAAAAAGATCTTACTGACGGAACGTATAGATGGTGGGCATTTCTTCAGCAATTTGAATTTGACATAGAACATAGGCCGGGAAAAAGTATGTCGCACGTTGACTATTTGTCTAGAGATCCGATTGATTGCACTAAAGAAAATACTTCTGACACTATTTTGACAGTAAATTTCGCTTCTCTTTCAAAAGATTGGTTGATTGCGGAGCAGGAGCGCGATCGTGAAATTATTAAAGTAATATCAAAAATCAAAAGTAACGATTGCCCTGATGAAATGAAATACACGTATGACATACGAGATAATATTTTATATCGCAGAGTGCAACGGAATAAACAGAATTTATGGCTTCCCATTATACCTAACACTTTGGCATGGTCATTAATAAATCATGTACATATCTCCCTAATGCACATTGGATACGAGAAAACACTTGACAAATTATACGATTTGTATTGGTTCCCTAAAATGGCTAAAAGAACCAGACAATTCATAGACAGATGTTTAGTGTGTGCAACGGCTAAAAGTAAAAATGGTCCTAATGAACTGCCATTGTGCCCTATTCCGAAGGTCGCGTTACCATGGCACACCGTGCATATAGACGCATCTGGTAAACTAACTGGTAAAAGTCAATTGAAAGAATATGCATTTGTACTCGTTGATGCGTTCACTAAGTTTTCGTTACTATCTAGAACCTCTAATCTTACGGCAGAAGCGGCTGTGACGTTTCTTAAAACGACTATTTCCATTTTTGGTACACCAAACCGTATCATTTCAGATCAAGGTACTTCATTTTCGGGTGGGAAATTCCGTGATTACTGCGAAGAGAACCATATCGAATTACATTTCATATCTACGGGCAATAGTAGGGCAAATGGTCAGGTTGAACGGGTGATGAGTCTATTGAAAAAATTTGTTGTCAGTAACCGAAGCTGGCTGTAGTGAACGTTGGCAGGACCGACTGGCTGATATTCAGTTAATAATTAACAGCACACGCCATAGAACTACTCAATACTCCCCTGCCGAAGTGCTATTTGGGCGACAAATAAATTTACCTGCGATAAGCAAAATTTCTATTATGGCTACAGAGCAATTGAATTTAAATACCATACGCGATAAGGCAGACTCTAACATTAGAAGAAATGCTGTATACGAAAAAAATAGATTTGATAATAAGAATAGACGCACCAAAGACTCGTTTGCTATAAATGATTTATGCCTAGTGAAAATTAATGACAGACATTCGACAAAACTTGGACAGAAATTTAAGGGTCCATATAAAATAATAACAGATCTGGGATGTGGTTCGTACGAATTGCAAAGTTTGACCAGTAAACACAAGATACGACAAACAATTAAAAATATGAAGCATGTATCACAGAACACGGACATTGACGGCATTGCAGCGCCGGACGTCTATGATGTTGCAGAGATAGAGAGTGAAGCCTAAAAAGTGGCCACCTAAATTGTTCAAAATGTTTCAATCGTTTAAAGTATGTAAAGTATTTATTTATAATAAAATACAGGGAGTGGAGCCTTAATGGGGCCACTCGAAAAGAAAGAAAGAGAAAGGAAAAGAACAAAAGAGAAAAAAGATAATAACAGAGTATAGAGTGAAGCTATAAGGTAGCCGCTCAAAATATAAATTACGATGTGTTATTTCGAAAACAGGGTGTATGGGATGCTGTACACTCTGTTATCGTACCGGTAACATAACAATTACCAAACTGCACTGAAATGTATTACTATTTTAGGGTCAGGATAGCAGAGACGGACGTGTCAACGAGAACAAAATTAGTGAAATACACATTTACTTTAATCAAATTTTTTTTTTTTGTATATACGTTGCAGATTATAAATCAACATAATATAATTATGTAACATAGTCATCACATAAATGCCGAGGACGGCACTGAGTCAGGTTGGCCGTGTCGGCATCCATGCCATTGCCGAGCAGAGCGTTTAGCTCTCAAGGTTACTTCCCCAAACAACTTATCGTCCAAATGCATGGTTGAATGGAAATGGAATGCTAACGGAGAAGGGGAAGCACTAGCCTGCCAAGCAGTCAAGAATAGGCTGAGCCAGCAGAACTCAATGTACCGGCAAGGGTTCATGTTGTTTTGTATCGGACGCGGAATAAAGTCTGGTGAAACATATTGCCGTTGTTTGTTTCTTATTCCTACTATCCCGTGATAGTTCCGAAATACGCGTGATCTGGCATGGTGTGAGGGAGCACCTTTGGTGCACTTCTGACACCTCTGACTCACACTAGCGTTCTTTATCGTTTTCCCAAAATTGTGCACAGTGCCGAGCTCACGTACACTGTCTCATGCGGTAGTATATGTGTTAGAATAGGGAGGGCTCAAATATTTATTTGAACACCTTGTCTATCGGGGGTCCGGATCACGAGGGAAAGGACGCTGGGAAAATGATTATTGCACGTAAAATTTTTTTTCGCTTCGTCGAGAATTTGACGAAGCCGTTTATTTTAATTTCTGACTCTTACAGCTATTTACGTGTCGCATCGAAAAAAACCCCAAAACGTCTGGCCGGCGTTTGGAAAAAACTTCCGTTTGGCCGTCGGCTGGCGGCTCGCGTCACGCTGTTCTGAAACAAAAGAGAGGCGAAACTAGGCGTAAATACCTGGTAACGTTAGTCACGTTGTCCGTCTCGTTTTAATTTTCAGGCGCTCCTGCCTGTGCCGTTCATGGGAACTCAGCCACCGCGGTACGCTGCTAAACTAGTGGAGTGGACTGTATATGTGTGAACGTTTCTTTTTAAACCAGGAAACGTTTGATTGGAGTTCGGGAAGGCGAGTGTATCGTTCGCGTAGCGTATGTCTCCCCACTCTGTCCTCTTGTCCCTATATTATGTATAGTTAGTTACTAGATGGTAGGTAACTAGATCATGGAAACCCTATCACAAACATTATAACTATTATGTACATTCACTAGTACCTATTATATTCAAGCGCTAGATATGATATTTAATGATATTCATGTATTAATCGTTATGTTACTCGTTGTTAATTATTATATTCATTCAGGTCTTATAAAAAGCCATGAAAGTTAATTAATGTAATAGAGTTAAGCATGCGTTGGATTAAGAAATATAAATTTTATACCCTCGAAGCGAGCTTTTAGCCGAGCATGATAAATAAATTAAAGAATGTTATCTACATCCGACGTAAGGTGACCGAAGGAATATGGGAACGCTTCTGGGCGCGAAGTCTCCGCCGGTGATACTCAGGGATACCTGATATTGTAAAGAGACCGGACCACCGGGGAAGGGCTACCACTCCTCTGATTGACAATGAATAAAAGGAGCGTCTCCTCGTGAGCGCGCAGTTTTTTTAGTGGAGAGTTTTGGCTAGTTAGAGTGAAGTTTAAGTGTTTTGAGTTAGCCAGCTCGTCTAATAGGCCGCGATCATTTTACAATGTGAATTTTTATATATCAGAGCCGTGCAAAGGCTCCTTTTTTGGAATAATAAACCAAAGTGTTCAAATTTTAGTGGTGATTAATTAATTCCTTCCCTTAATCTGATATGATTTGAATCGGCTGGCACCCGTGATCAAGCAATTAGTCGGAGTTCAAGCTGAACCAGTCGAAATCGAGAGTTCCACTGCCAATCCGCAACTCCGCCTTGCCGCAGGAGAAGCTACGCCGCCACCTTGGCGACTCATTCCCATAGAAACGCCACCACAACGTCCTGACTTCAACAACATTCCCCGAGGTGATCCACGACGACAGAGCTATGTGGAAATCCACCACCAGATCAACATGCCGCCACCTTGGCGACTCATCGCAATAGAGATGCCACCCCAACATCTTGACCTCGTCGACATTCCCGAGGGTGATCCCCGACGTCAACGCTACGTGGAAATTCACCGCCAGATCGGCACGCCGCCTCCGGAAGAAAATCTAACCAGGTAAATCTAGGGAAATTCTTTCTTACCAATGCCAACGGAATCCCGACGTAACACGAGATTTCAATCTCGATACTTCCACGACTGCAAGTTTCAACTGTCGCAGGAGAGGTTATCAGATGGAGGTTGTAAGGCTCCAAAGGTTGTCCAATCCTCGGCTTCTCACCGTTCTCGTTATGCGTACGGGCACGGTATGGTACAGTACCTTAACGGCGCATACAGCGACTGACAGTTAAGGCACGTTCACCACGGCGCTATTTGAGCGGTGTTCTACGACCAGTGTCCGTACACACTGGCGATGATTGAACAGCGCTCTAACTGGTCGCCGGATGCTGGGAACGCAAGGGTTATCCAAGCACCGATTCGAAGACGACCAGTCTACCCAAGGAATTCGCCAATAAGGCCCTTATAGGTGGGAGTTTAACCGTTCGACAGTCAAAGGAGATTCAAGAATCAGATTCGATACCACGGACACGACCTCTGATTGCAGCGATACGTGTCTATATTCAGGCTGAGGTGGATCGTAGCCACTGCTGAAATGGAAATCTCGTATCATAATCCATGAGATTTTTACAGTCTTGTTGATCTGGTCGTAGGATGACCTGATCTGTTTAAATTGTAAACGGGTTGCGGAAGTGTTCACGGTCAGGGATTGTTTCACAATCTGTTCTCGTATTACTGCCTTTCCACGTTTAGAATTTCTTCGAAAGTTCGAATAATTCGTAACTATTCGGAAGTATTGGAATGTCCGTGAGCGGGATCGTATGCCCATGTGTTCACTGACGGTTCCAGATTAAGAGTGACGGACAAGCATGTACAGTCAAAATGTACGCTCAAGGGGTGAAATCTCTGACGAGCGGCGCTGTAGACGTTTTTTGAGTCCGTCTTTGTCCAACATAGAATTGTCGTACCTTCTCTAGACACTCGCGTCGAAATTTTTGTTCGAAATTGTGCGTTACGTGGTCGATCGCGTGATGTTGAGAGCGACGGTTTTTCTATCCCGTACTGTTTTCGCATAGCGGACACGATGACTGAAGATTCTCTAATTTAATTTGTATTTAAACAATATGCCTGTTATCCCCACCACTCCGTTAGACGCTAAGGAAGTTCATCGCTACTATTGTCGATTTCGATGCACTCAATTATGCCCGATCTGGCCACACTGGTTGCTATCCAGTCATTTTGCTGAAGTAATATATGCATCATGTCTTTGGAAACCATACTTGCAGTTACATATTTGGTAATAGCCTCAAGTAATCGAAGAAAACAGAGAAAAAGATCAAGATGGTGGAGAAGAGAATTATTTGTTGGAGATGAAGAATTTCAAAAAGAATTTTTTCGTAAGCTAGTTGCTGACGATGAAGGTTTATTCAAAAAACTTTACTCGAATGGGTAGAGAAGATTTTGAATATTTGCTGAAGAAAATCAGCAGTTGTGAGATTTCTATTAACATTAAGATATTTAGCTACTGGTGACAGCTATACTTCACTTATGTATTTGTTCCGGATCTCTGAACCAAGTATATCAAAAATTATTCCGGAAGTATGTAAAGCATTGATCAATATTCTATGAATATTATCCATATTTAAAATGCCAGAAAATGTTCGCGAAACTATATTTCCTTCTTGCTGTGTACTGTCGGCAAAGCTGCAAGCTAGCTGTGTATGACTATCTCTAGATAGCGAAATTTCTGTGTGTAACGAAGAGGTAGAGGCTGATTGACAGCTTTCATTGTCGTAATATGAATTCAATGTATCATATTTTCCCAAAGCTGCATCGAATAATATACAGGGTGGGGCATTTTAAACAGATCACCTGAATAACTCGCTTGTTTTTGAAGATAGGAGAAAATGCATTAGACCAAACTTACTTGGTATCGGGGGGCTCATAATTTGGTATTATCAATTTTTCTGTAGGTGGAGGCGTCAAGGAGATATGAAAGTCAACTCTGTTTTGTTAAATGGAACAGTATGTCGGAATCCATTAAAAAGTTTTTGTTTTATTGTTCTTAAATTGTATATTACTTCACGTTGTGCAAATAAAGTTATATTGGCTCTAATCGATATTTAAATGTAATCGATGCAAAGAATGTCACCGGAAACGCAAACGTGCGTCTGGTTGGCGTCGACGTTTGGATGTGGCCTTTGAAGGTAGTCGAGTTGGTTGTCTGATTACCGAAACGTTTGAAAAAGAAGAAGGATTCGAAATAGAAACGAACAGATTTAAAAAGGTTTCCAGACTGTAAAGACGTGCGGGAAAAGAAAAATTAGTTAAAGAATCCCTGCAAAGGACTCATCAGTTATCGTTGCACATTCTTTTGTATTGTTTAAGTGTTTGTGTTTGTGTTATAGTTATCAATTATAAAATTTATTTAGCTAAAAAGAGTTTAAAAAAAAGTAAGATATGCATAGAGCGACGAGACAAAGGCTTGGTCGCCCGAGAGGACCTAATGCTAGTCGCACTAGGGAGATTGTGCACGATAATGTTTCTCCGACATCAGAAGTGGGATATCCTCGGGCACAAAGCGAGTTGGATGCGAATTACGAACATCAGTCGCATGAAGTTATGCCAATACAAGACAGCGCGAATACGATGCCGCAGTCGGGTGAGGATCTGCTCCGCACACTGCTGGAAGCCCAAAACCAGAATTTGAGGAGTCTTATCGAAGGAATTAAATCCTCTTCAAGTAAGGGACATGTTTCTTTGCCTATTTTCGACCCTGACAAGCCTGATGCCGATCCGCGGGCGTGGTGTTCTACCGTGGAGCTGTGTTTGACGGATCAAGACTTGCAAGGCGGAGCCCTGGTCATGGCAATTAGTCGTGCTATGAAGGGAAGTGCTTCTACATGGTTGTCCCAAGTTTCGTTTGCTGGGATAACGTGGCCACAATTTAAAGAACAGTTTTTGGTTCATTACGATTGTGTTGAAACTCCTGCAGCCACTCTCATCAACCTGCTCAACGATCGCCCAAAGGAAGGAGAGTGTCTAGCTGCATATGCAGCACGGCTGATGACCATGCTTACTTTACGTTGGCAGAGTTTGTCTACAGAGCAGATCGCTGTAGCAATGGTACTGGCGCACACGGCTCAATTTGATGGACGACTCCAAAGATTAGCTTTCACCACAGAAATCAATTCAAGGGACAAGCTACATCGTGAGCTACAGGCATTTTCATTTTTGAAAAGGAAGGCGGCAGTAGCTTTGCCGTCATTAACTAAGGAGGGTCCGACGGACAATAAGTGTTTCAAACCGTTTCCACCTTTGAAAAATACGTGCCACTTTTGCGGAAAACCGGGACACCGGATTAAGGACTGTCGTTTCAAGAGGGATGCGAAGAGGACCTCAAACATCATTTCTTCAACAGCGACTTCGGGGGAATTGCGATCTTCTCCGAGCGTAATATGTTTCCGCTGCGGTACAACCGGTCACTATGCCTCTAAGTGTCATCAAGGTGCTGGCAAGGGTAGCGGAGCTGCAAGCAACAGTAGAGTCTCAAACAGTGCAGCTTCGTCAAATACGGTTCAGCGACGGGTTGATATTTGTCAGATAGGTAACCCTAGTGGAAAGCTGATCTGCAATGGTGAGTCGTTTCTTTTCCATTATGACTCTGGTGCCGAATGCTCTCTCATTAAAGAAAACGTTGCTTCGAAATTTTCTGGTAAGCGATTTTATGATAATGTCATGCTTACGGGTATAGGACAGACGTCAATTTTTAGCACTGTTCAAATTTTGTCAAAGGTCCAAATTGATTATTTACATTTAGAAATACTTTTCCATCTAGTCCCCGATAATTTCTTGAAAAATGACATTTTGATTGGTCGTGAAATTTTAAATCAAGGTTTTAGTGTAAGCATGACGTCAGATAAAGTAGTTCTTTCACGATGTAAAGAAATGAAAGAAATCAACGTATGCGAGGTAAAAGATTCGGACAATAATGAAACTAAATTTAATAGTATTGACACTGACATTCCTGATGGGTACAAGTCTCGGTTAAATGAAATGTTGAAACAGTATTCCGATTCTTTCGCCAAAGGAATAACTAAATCTCGTGTTAACTCGGGACAGTTAGAGATCCGACTCGTTGATCCTTGCAGAATTGTTCAACGCCGACCATATAGGTTGAGTCCTGAGGAGAAGGAAGTAGTTCGAGAAAAGGTTCACGAGCTGTTAGATGCTGGTGTAATCAGGCCAAGCTGTTCACCTTTTTCTAGTCCAATTCTGCTAGTAAAGAAAAAAGATGGATCTGATCGAATGTGTGTGGATTATAGAGAACTCAATAGTAATACGATTGCTGACCGGTACCCTCTTCCATTAATATCAGATCAGATAGCTAGATTAGGAGGTGCTAGGTGGTACTCCAGTCTTGATATGTTGAGCGGTTATCACCAGATCCCGGTAGAAGCCAATTCCATTGAGAAAACGGCCTTCGTTACACCTGAAGGTCAATGGGAATATTTGACCATGCCATTTGGGCTAAAGAATGCTAGTTCAGTTTACCAGCGAGCTATTATAAAAGTCCTTGGAGATATGGCGTTTAGCTTCGTGGTATGTTACATCGATGACGTCTTAGTGTTGTCCGCTACTTTAGAAGAAGGACTGGAACGTCTCGGTATGGTTTTGAATGTGTTGACAGAGGCAGGTTTTTCTTTAAATCTCGCTAAATGTTCTTTCCTTAAGAAACGAATTGAATTTTTAGGTTATGTGGTTGAGAATGGGGAAATGTATCCAAATCCTCGCAAAATAGAAGCTTTAACAAAATTACCTCCTCCTAAGACTGTCTCTCAACTTAGGCAGTTTATAGGTTTGGCATCATATTTCAGGCAATTCGTTCCACAATTCTCTCTAACCATGGCTCCGCTGTTTAGGCTCACTAGTTGCAAAAATAATACACTCGTTTGGCAGCCGATATTTGAGGAAATACGACAAAAAATAATTACACGTTTAACAAGCGAACCGGTGTTAGAAATTTTTAACCCAGACCTTCCAATAGAATTGCATACTGATGCGAGCTCGGATGGGTACGGTGCAATGCTGATTCAAAAGGTGGATGGTAAACAACGGGTGGTTGAGTACTTTAGTCGTCGTACTTCCTCTGCTGAATCAAAATATCATTCGTATGAATTGGAAACGTTGGCCGTGGTCAATGCAGTGAAGCATTTTCGACATTATCTTTATGGTCGAAAGTTCGTTGTGGTCACTGATTGTACCTCGGTCAAGGCTTCCAAAAATAAAAGAGATTTGTCTCCACGTGTGCACCGTTGGTGGGCTTACTTGCAGTCCTTTGATTTCGATATTATTTATCGAGAGGGAAGTCGCATGAGTCATGTAGATTTTCTGTCAAGAAACCCTCTTCCCTTTGAATCCCAAAATTTTAATTTTCGGGTCGAACAGAAACGTATTGACCTGGCTAAATTATCAAAGGAGTGGTTACAGATAGAGCAGGAAAAGGACGATGAAATATCTAAGATTGTGTCAGATATACGAAATGAAATATTACCAGATGAAATTCGAAAAACCTATGAGTTTCGTTCTAATATCCTTTGCCATAAAATTCAACGGAATGGTCGTACTCGTTGCCTTCCTATTGTTCCACGAGCGTTTAAATGGTCGGTTATCAATAATGTTCATGAATCTATAATGCATTTGGGGTGGAAGAAAACATTAGAAAAGGTATACGATCATTATTGGTTTCAAGGAATGGCTAAATACGTACGCAAATTTGTCGACAATTGTATCACTTGCAAAATCTCTAAACCAAGTTCCGGGCGAGTTCAAGCAGAATTACATCCGATACCTAAGGTCCCTGTTCCTTGGCATACTGTTCATTTAGATGTTTCTGGCAAGCTAAGTGGTAAAAATAATGTTAAAGAGTACGTATTTGTCCTTATTGATGCTTTTACTAAATTTGTAATGTTGCATCATACAACCAGTATTGATAGCAATAGTAGCATAAGAGCTTTAAAATCGGGTGTTGCTCTATTTGGTGCCCCTAATAGATTAATTACTGATCAAGGACGTTGCTTTGCTAGTAAAGAGTTTTCGAGTTTTTGCGCTAGACATAATATCCAATTACATCTTATTGCCACCGGTGGTAGTCGGGCTAATGGACAAGTAGAAAGGGTTATGAGCTCTCTCAAAAGTATGTTGACAGCTGTGGAAGTTAGCAAAGATCATTCCTGGCAAGATGCTCTTGGTGATATTCAACTTGCTTTGAATGCAACGGTCAATCGGGTGACCAAAGCAAGTCCTTTAGAATTAATGTTGGGAAAGGTCGCCAGACCATTAGACTTAATGGCAGTAGATGTTGATGATCCAGTAATGAATATTATCGAGGTGAGAGAACAGGCGACACAGAGTATAAACGAAAATGCTAACTATGACAAAGAAAGATTCGATAGAACCAAAGCTCAGTTACAGAAATTTTCTATTGGAGATTATGTTTTATTAGAAAATGAAGAAAGAAATCAAACAAAATTAGCTGCTAAATTTAAAGGTCCTTTTAAAATCATTAATGTGTTGAATGGAGACAGATATTTATTAAAAGCTTTGAATTCAAATCGAACTTATAAGTACCCTCATGACCGTGTGAGAAAAATGCCAAATCATCAAGTTCCTGTAGAATTAGTAAGAGACTTTGCTGAGGCAAATGATATCGTTGTTGATTCTGATAGATCTCAGTAGACTGGATTTAAACACAAACTCACTGCTAGCTGACTGCACCACAGCGTTGTAGCGTTGTGGCGGGAGTCATATACAACCGAAGGACTGTGTTGTAGAACATGTGGACGTGATAACTAAAAAAAAAAACTAGTTTCACAATACTGCCGAAGGACTGGCAGGGCAGCTGAAGGACTAGCTGCGGCAAAGTAACCGAAGGACTGGTTCACTTTGCGCACATGTAGACCGAAGGACTGGTCTGAGCTTCAGTGAGGAGTGTGGCGTTGTCTAAAAGATTGAGCTTGGTTTAAGGTTGGAATGATTTTTACGGAAACTTGCTGATCTATGGTAGATTTTTAAGTTAGAAATAAATTGTGGGTATGAATTTGAAGCAAAATTCTTACTTGCACAGTTGGTATTTTCGACTCTAGTGTGACATAACAGCTTCACTTAATCATTATTCGGAATATTCATTTACTTCAGATGATCACAGAAGTGATTACCCGAGGACGGGTAACTGTCAAGATGGCCGTGTCGGAATCCATTAAAAAGTTTTTGTTTTATTGTTCTTAAATTGTATATTACTTCACGTTGTGCAAATAAAGTTATATTGGCTCTAATCGATATTTAAATGTAATCGATGCAAAGAATGTCACCGGAAACGCAAACGTGCGTCTGGTTGGCGTCGACGTTTGGATGTGGCCTTTGAAGGTAGTCGAGTTGGTTGTCTGGTTACCGAAACGTTTGAAAAAGAAGAAGGATTCGAAATAGAAACGAACAGATTTAAAAAGGTTTCCAGACTGTAAAGACGTGCGGGAAAAGAAAAATTAGTTAAAGAATCCCTGCAAAGGACTCATCAGTTATCGTTGCACATTCTTTTGTATTGTTTAAGTGTTTGTGTTTGTGTTATAGTTATCAATTATAAAATTTATTTAGCTAAAAAGAGTTTAAAAAAAAGTAAGATATGCATAGAGCGACGAGACAAAGGCTTGGTCACCCGAGAGGACCTAATGCTAGTCGCACTAGGGAGATTGTGCACGATAATGTTTCTCCGACAAGTATATTTTTTTACTTACATTCTGATAGAGTGTTTCAAGGCGAATACAATGACCTATTATTAAGGTCATTCAAGGTCACCCAAAGTCAAGTGCAATAGAAGATAAATTGTCTCAAAGCACTCTTCGAACACTTGGATACTTTGATACTGCTACTACAAGTGTTCAAAATGGCAACCTTGAACATGGATACATAGTCTAAATCGTTGCAATACTGATGACACTGTCTGGCAAGTTTCATTTGTATCTATTACAGAGTAAGCTCTTCTTATACGTTCTTGCATGTCAAGTTTGGTAGTTGGTTTTTCGCGGTACACTTCTGCCTTTAATTTTCCCCACAAATAAAAGTCGAGAGGTGTCAGGTCTGGGGATCGTGCCCGCCATTTGTTACTTCCTGATCGACCTATCCAACAATCTCCAAATTTTTTATTTATAAATTCTGTAAAATTGCGTGCTGAACATCCGTCTTGCTGGAACCACATGGATTGTCGTATGTCCAGTGAAGTGTCTTCTAACAATTCTGGCAAAATGTCTTCTAAGATTTTCAGGTACTCACTACTATTTAGCGTGCCATCAATAAAATATGGACCAATTATTTTATTATGAAGAAGGCCGCACCAGACGTTTGCAGACCAAGGTCTCTGTTTGTCGACTACTGTCAACCATCGTGGATTATCTACTGACTAGTAGTATATGTTGTGACGGTTAATTGCTCCATGGTTTGTAAATGTGGCCTCATCGGTAAATAACAGTTTACTCAAGAACATTTCATCGTCTTGTAGTTTTCGTAAGCCCCATTCACAAAATTGTAAACGTTTTGTATAATCATTTTCAGTTAATTGTTGATGAAGTGATATGTGGAACGGATGAAATTTGTTAATGTGTAATATTCGTAAAATACTTCGTCGACTGATCCCACTTTCGCGTTCCAGTTGTCTTGTACTAACATGTGGATCTCGTATTACAGCTGCTACAATATTTATCGAGTTTCCATCATCAGTTGCTCGTTTGGCAAGATCACGTGTTTTGTTATCCACAGTTCCAGTTTCTTGGAACTTTTTTATAATGTTTGTAAAGACAGAAAGTGAAGGTCTATTATTACGATCGGGAAATCTTTCACCATACACACGTACCGCTTCCCTCATAATTCTATGACATTCACCATAAATAAGAACCATTTCTACTTTCTCTGCTATCGTGTAACGCATATTAGAAAACTGAACACTTAGACTGAATAATAGTCAAATTACCAATAATGTTTGAGGATACCTCCTACCTTTTACCTATACCTTTTGTGACCCGTGTCACGTAATACACACACGTGATACACAAGTATTCGAAAAGTACTCTCAGACAATTTATTTTCTATTGCAGTTGACTGGGTGACCTTGAATGACCTTAATAATAGGTCATTGTATTCGCCTTGAAACACTCTATCAGAATGTAAGTAAAAAAATATACTGTTCCATTTAACAAAACAGAGTTGACTTTCATATCTCCTTGACGCCTCCACCTACAGAAAAATTGATAATACCAAATTATGAGCCCCCCGATACCAAGTAAGTTCGGTCTAATGCATTTTCTCCTATCTTCAAAAACAAGCGAGTTATTCAGGTGACCTGTTTAATATGCCTCACCCTTATTATTGATAAAATGTTTTGCAACTGTATGTGCTTTCGGCGTGAATTTTCGTAGTTCATTTCCTACATATTCTCCATGTGTTGCACAATCATCCTTCTGAACAGCACGTTTTAAAATAGCGTACACTTCTTCTTCGGGACTAGAGGGTAATAGAAAGCATTCCTGTTTCTTTTTACTTTTTTTAAATGTTTTCTTTTTACCGTTGTCATTATGTACTTTGTTCCCATTAAAGTGTGATTCATCAAGTGTTCTTTCTGTAATTAAATTATCTTTTACCTGCAAAAAAGTTATTAAATTTTTCCAGATGCCGTGTACTGAAAACGAGTGGAGACAGGTAGTTGAAGAGTTAGAAAACTCCTGGAATTGACCACACTGTATTGGAGCTTGTAACGGAAAACACATTGTAATTTAAAGCCCAAAAAACAGTGGCAGCATGTTTTTTAATTACAAAGGAACATTCAGCATTGTTCTGATGGCCATTGCAGACGTCAATTATTCCTTTTTATATGCTGATATTGGTTGCTAAGGCAGGATTTCAGACGGAGGAGTATTTCGAAATGCGTCATTTTACCAAAAACTAGCGACAAATAATTCAACACTTTCACCTGCTGAATCACTTCTCGGAAGTGATAAATTATTGCCCTATGTAATAGTGGCGGATGGCACATTCCCCTTGCAAGTTCATATTATGAAACCTTTTTCTGGTTATCAGGAAAAAAGCTTTTTGAAACGAATATACAATTACAAACATTCTCGTGCTCGTAGAGTAGTGGAAAACGCTTTTGGCTTATCAGCATCAGTGTCTCGTGTGTTCAGAAAACCACTTATGTTAAATGTGGGAAATGCTGAGATAATTACAAGAACGTGCATTTATCTCCACAATTTTTTAAGAAAAAGTTCGACATCCGGATCTTTATATTCACCTCCAGGAAGTTTTGATGTAGACATGCAAGATGGACACGTCATTCCGGAATCATGGAGATCGGTAGTTCATGGTGATACTAAGATTTGCAACGTAGAACACGGAGGTAGACTGCAGAAGCGAAAGTATTTTACATCAGATGAAGGACGTATTCCGTGGCAAAATATTTATTGATATTTGTTTGAACACGTGGACTGCCGGTCTGGTAGAAGGTTCGCGAAAAATGAGTTGGTGCAAATATTTCAAAGAAGGTCTTTATTTAAAAAACACAATACAGTGGTCACACGAGAGTCAATGATTCAGATAATAATTAATAATGAGAGACGTGAATTGAGTTTCTAAAGGAAATGACGATATTATTGATCGCCATTTCCAACGGAGATTGAGCTTTGAGAAACTGCCTAGATTATGCGTTATTTCAAACACATAATACCCTTGCAATTGTATTAATTGCAAAGGGTTTATGAGCTTGAGGCTTGTATTAATGAACGTGAGCGAATTACATTGAACACAAGAAAAGATTCTATTAACACAAAGGACTTTATCACTTTTGAACTACGTTCTGCGCTAAAGTTGGTTTGAACAAGACTGTGTTAATGGCTGCGTTCTTGGCCGGCACGAGGTTTCGACCGGCACGCAGATCAATGTGTGCGCATGCCAATCATGTGCAAAGGCCCAAAATCAGTTTCGACGCATCGCGCAATGGGCGCGGCTAGCGATTCTCTCGAGCACAAAGCGTGCCTGAGAGGTGCTGCTAATGAGACTCGTGGATACGATAGAAAACGTATAATTAATAAACCGAATAATGCAAGTTACTCTGCAATTATATTCTTAAAAATGTTAAATAAGATATACCTCAGAGTCTTCTCTATTACTAGAGGTTGACGTGGTTTTTCTTGGCACATCAACATCTAATAAAAAAGTCAATGGTTCATAAGCAAACCACTTTCCTTTTTTTGGAGATGACCCACTCTTCTTTTCTTGCTCTAGCTTCTTTTCCTTTCGTGATAAATTTTAATTTTCTTTTTAATTCAAGGACACTGCAGTCATACTTGCTCGCAAGTTGTCTCAGTTTATCATTTTTAACAATATTATCTTTATATAATTTGCTTTTGTTATTTCATAATTCCACAGAATTATGATAATCTTGAATAAACTAGTTGGTTTTTTCCATATTCCACTCCATGTCGTATGCTACAAGGCGTACCGATCGATTGGCTATTGGATAACTGGCGACATTGCTCGACATGTTCAATCTTGTCGATTCGACAAAACAATATCAAATAATCTTGCATTTCTTTATTTCGGAAAGGAAACAAATGAACGTGTAGCAAATACACATGTTTAAGTGTCTACATAACGTTGATTCCTTAAAATTGTTTAAATGTTGCTTCAATAAAATTGTGTTTCTTCGCATGCATCATTGCCACATGCTACATGTTGCCTCAGTGGAATCATATCTTTAAAGTGTCCAACTGCGGAACCGCTGGAAGTTTTAGACTTAACTATTTTCTTTTATTCATTATTTTTTTTTTTGTTTATATATTTATATGTCGGAATCCATTAAAAAGTTTTTGTTTTGTTGTTCTCAAATTGAATATTACTTCACGTTGTGCAAATAAAGTTATATTGGCTCTAATCGATATTTAAATGTAATCGATGCGAAGAATGTCACCGGAAACGCAAACGTGCGTCTGATTGGCGTCGACGTTTGGATGTGGCCTTTGAAGGTAGTCGAGTTGGTTGTCTGGTTACCAGAACGTTTGAAAAAAGAAGAATTCAAAAAAGAAACGAACAGATTTAAAAAGGTTTCCAGACCGTAAAGACGTGCGGGAAAAATTAGTTAAAGAATCCCTGCAAAGGACTCATCAGTTATCGTTGCACATTCTTTCGTGTTGTTTAAGTGTTTGTGTTATAGTTATCAATTATAAATTTATTTAGCTAAAAGAGTTAAAAAAAAATAAGATATGCATAGAACGACGAGACAAAGGCTTGGTCGCCCGAGAGGACCTAATGCAAGTTGCCCTAGGGAGATGGTCAACGATAATGTTTCTCCGACATATATTTATATTTATATATTTATTTATAAATGTTCTAAAAGCATTTTACAAATATTTTAATCTGAAATATGTATAAATATAATTTTGTACGATTTTTGCGATTTTATTTTTTTTGTCAACCACGATTATTGTTTAATATCTTTTACACTGAAATTAATGTGAAATGTTACTTTTCAAATCTCTTACCTTTGAATGTTGTGAATGGATCGGAGCAGAAGATTGTATATTGGCTTACTATTACTTCTTCTTCCCCATCGATCAAGCAGATCTTTCCTTTTTTTTCTGTTTTTTTTATAAATATGAATGTTTGATACGGCTTCAGTATCTAATGTAGACATGTAAGGGTCATACTACGTCAACCCACTCCGTTATTGATTGTTAAAATAGGTGCTAGTCGGTCATTGGGGGTTTTCTCCCGTGACCTGATCTCTCACCCTTTAACGTGGAGTCCGAATTTCGAGGGATTGGAATTGTGTGGGAAAGTGAGTTGTACACTGAATATTTCCTTCACCTAGTCCAATTCGGACTAGGTCGTTTATTTAAAATTAAAATTAAACTTAAAAACAAACAAATGAAAGAAATGTGGAAAAATTGAAATTAAATTTATATTTATTATTGTAAAAGTGCAGGAAAAAACCCCAAGCTGATGGCTCGGGAAAAAACCTGCGTCGCCGTCGGTCCCTACGGCTCTCGTCTCGGTCTTCTGTAACCAAAAGAAATACCGAAATCCGGCGGTTAATACCTGACAACGCTCGTTGCGTTGTCTGACTCGCTCTAATCCACACGTGTAATCCCGTCTCCAGGTCGGGGGACGGTGATTTCATCCAGGGTAAACGCCAGAAGGCCCCTATTGGATGATTTTAACACCGTGTAATAATCAAGGGAGGATCGAGAAATTTTCTCGAAACCTCCTACACGACCGCTTACTAAAGCGTTACGTGTTTACCCCGCACCGATGGTTGTAACCAATCACTATAAAAGTGTAAGCTCAGTTATCTTTAGCCATCGGTTGCTATTTAATTTTTTGGAAAGATAATCAGTCTGATTTTAATCCTTTCCACTTCTACACGACCGCTGACTGAGGCGGTACGTATTTATTTAGCACCGATGGCTGTAACCAATCACTATAAGAGTGTAATCTTGGTAACTTTCAGCCATCGGTTGTTTTGTAATTTAGTGGAAAGAAAATCAGTTTGATTTTATTACTTTTCAAAATGGTTCGTTCGACGCGGTGACCGATTTCTGCACGTGAACGTATGGCCGGAATATTTCGACTCGAGGCAGGATTATTTCTAATCCGTTGCAGTCTCAATTCCGTGCAACTTCGTTCACGTGATTATACAAGTTAGACAAAACTAACCTGTCAAGAATCGGTCTCCGTCTTCAGACGAGGTCGGCGCTTGAGGTCCGCTCTCGTCGAGAACCAAATAGCGAGTGTGTGAAGAGATAGACATTTCTAATCGCGGCCACAAGCGGGAAAATTGTCGTCTCGCGGCGCTGTCTGATTTTCGTTGTCTATCTCTTATTAATTTCGTATCCTCTCTTCGTCTCGGCGTAGTAACACCTGTTCTCTTGGAACCGTTACTGGGCCGATCGCGAGACTGTTATCGAAAGTAAGTTCGGAGTTTTTCTATGCGGTATTGTTCCTGGAACGTATTTTGCCTCAGAGAAATGGTTCGTTTTTCTATCGATCACGCGATGGTTTAACCGACGTTTTTCGATTGTCGAATTAACGTGATATTTAAACATTAATTCTTTTTTGTAATAAACGCATTTTTAAGTATCAGTTCGATTATTCATTGTTTATTTTTGAATGAAGTATAATTGCTCGATGGAAACTACAGGGACAAATTATTAATTCTCCTCCCTGCTTTATGAAGGAGATGAAGGGTACTGGACTGACAGCCCAGGACGTTCACAGTGACATTTCAGTCTTTATTGCTTTTTTAAAAACGGTGTATAGACAATCGTACCATAAACCCAAGTGCTGAGAATTCCCAAAAGAGGGTTTATAGATAGATAGTCAAAGTTTTACAAGCAAAATGATATTTCATGAAAAGAGAAAGAAGGAAAATCATGTAACTTGCTCAAGAGTGACTAATGAATTATGATAAGGCTCGATGACAATATCTCGCCCTGATGTGCTTAGAATCTCACATCGACGCTGTATAGTCACGAAGTGCGTAACGTTGAATCCATAACTTTATTCCTTTTTTCCTATTCTGTCTATTTCTTCTGCAAACCAAAGGTTCACTCAGAACTTAACGTGAGTATATTCATTCATACAGATTTGATATTCTAATGTTTATGATAGGACAATCAGTATTAAGGATATTGAAGTACAAATGTAGAATAGAAGTGAAGGATTTAAATATCCTGTATTGTACTTCAGAATTCCAATTTCTTACCAAGAACAATTTATTAAAATAATCTTACAAAGAAAACGTTTCTTAAAAACGGCAATGTACCAGAAAATTGTGTCATAAACCGAATTCTCAAATCTCTTTGGATTTTAACTGTTTATTATATATTGCAATAGTTTAATAATATGTATCGTTAATTATTTTGAAGTTATTTTCAAATGATGTAGAGATAAAAAAATACTCCTACGCAAAAATAGCTCCAGAATTATATTTATACATATTTCAGGTTAAAATATTTGTAAAATTCTTTTAGAAAATTTATAAATAAATATAGAACATTGCTATATAGTTAGAATTTGAAAAAAATTGTTTAAATATCGCGTGAGTCCGAGACGTAGAAACTCGGACGCGATTCCCGTATTTATGTTAAATTCGCGTAATTCTAGAAGGTTGTGCTGACGTCGAGTTTTTTCGTCGTTTAGATTAGTATACCGCGGCCATTTACGTGTTTTTGATAACTAGCTTCACTGGAATTCTCGAGGTTTAGAACAAATTCTAGGAATTGTGTTGTTAGCATCGAGAGAGAGAAAGAGAGAAAAAAGTGATCTATTGGAAAAAGATCGATAACCGAAATGCGGCAGCGCCGCCCCTTGGCTACGTGGCGCGTAGCTGCCCGGGGCCCAGCAGCGCGATGTGACGCTACCCGGATTTGCGTCTGCGCAACGGAGCCAGCCGCGGCTGTCGCTGCTTGCAGATCGTCACGGTTCAGTACTGAGCCGTCGACGATCAGGAGCAGATCTGTTAACTTTCTCGCGCCGTTACCGTCCGAGCTTCGAAGAGTCTGAGCCAAGCTCGCTCTTCGTAAACTTAGTAAGCGGATAGCAGAAATTATTTATTGAAAAATCTCGACATTGTAACTTAAGATTTTCCCACAAAAAAAGGACAATCTGCCTGACGTTGTAGCGATCGCAGTGCACGCCGCGCGTGATGCGATCGTAGACGCAGGATTGTGATTGAACGTTGCAGTTTATTGTCGCGACTGCGACATTGGGGATTCGGTGTCGATCACCTTAAGTCCTTTCCATATTATCAGGTTTGAACCTTCGAAAGGTAGATACCGACACGCAGGTATCTCCTAGAGGTGAGTTCGCCTTTCTCGGGATCGAGGAACCCACTCGAATCACCCGTCGAGTGTGCCAGATTGGCGTACCGTTGTGGTTCCGACGACCCGTTGACGCTATACGGCGTAAGAGCAGCCGGTAGGTAGATAACCAGGTTCTGGTATCATTTCGTGGTGCTCTCCGTGCATCGGGCTTCGGAGAATCCGCTCCAGTGATCCCGTCGTGAGGTGACAATCGTTGAGCACAAGCGTACGGTGGAGCAAAGGGTTCGAAAAGCCTTCCTTCCACCTCTACACCCATTACCAGCTGTGAATCGACTACACTGGGCTGTGACCGTAGGGTGGTTGGAGTTGCAGAGGACTTTGTCCTAATTCGGCAGGCCGCAGGTTGCTCCTCGTTACATAGGAGCCGCCGTCGAGGTAGCCACGGCAGGCTGTCGGGCGTTCCTTTATTGATAGGAACCGCTATCGAAGTAGCTGCGTGGGCAGGCCGCAGGTCGCTCCTGAGGAGCTGCCGTCGAGGTACCCGAACCAGGACAAGAACTCCTCTTGCGTCGGTGGTGTCACACTAATAATTTTTCTACCCGTCTTTTCCCTTATCTGGACTCACGTTAAAGCCCCTAAGTACTCTAACAGTATTAAATAAAAGAAAATAGTTAAGTCTAAAAGAGAGACTCGAACCTACGGCAAAAAAACTTTCAGCGGTTCCGCAGTCGGGTATTCTAACGTTTTTTTTTTTTTTTTTTGTAACATACGTTTATTAAAGCCTCTGAGATATATACAACAAACTCAACAATACAACAACAATCCTTAAACGTACAATATAAGAACATGTGGCTAATTCTTACAGACTAAAGATTCTATTTGAGTACGTGTAGTCTACACTTTGGTTTACACAACTAATTGCACTTATTGCTGAATAACAGGAGTATGGTAAAGTAAAACGAATTTAAATCTATTCTCCCCGACGTGGAATCGAACATATGGATTATTTTTGGAACGCAACATAACTTGACCTTAATTTTGTACTACTTAGGTTAGGTTAACTAGTTTGCCAAGCACTCCTGATGTCAGTCTTACAATATAATCTTAATCCGTCTGATAATAATACTGTTTTATTGAGCAAATTTACTTACTTACTTACAGGGTGTCCCGTAAATGGTGTACGAGCTGGAAATGTGCGGTAGCTGAGACGATTCTGAACAACAATTTCCTTTGCAAAAATGTCGGATGGGGCTTCATTTTTGAATTATTAACGAAAAACACTGACGAATCACGGCGCGCGCCTTCCGCGTGCTCAGGGCCGTCCGAACTAAGAGAGCCACCGCGTCGGATAGGTAGCAAGATGTGCATCGAAGATTCGTCGAGGAACGAATACAAATAAAAATACTACCACTGCAACTATTACTGTTTAGCGTAGAATACAAATTTCGATTGTAAAGCAATTTCGTTAGTGCCTTTAAGGCAATGGACCCCCTAAAGCCATTAACGACACTAAGTGACCGCGCGGCCTGACATCACCGTTGGGTCAGGGTTTTTCTGCCGCTACCTGAGACGTGCCGACCACCGTCTTGGGTGCAAAAATCAAAAGTAACACCACACCAATCAGGAAAAGGAAATTTTTTGATTGGCTAGCAGCTGACACCTGAAGTCACACTTAAGCCGCCGCATTTTGTAATCTAAGGTCAGATGTACAACAGACGTATTGAGTAATTGGAACTTTGGCAGCACACAACGTGCAACGCATCAATCGAACTTTGGCAGCACATAACGTGCAACGCTGGTCCTTCGAGCAAAGTCGGCACTTGTCGTGCAAGCTCATCAAAGGCTCCTCCCCGACGGCGTCAGCACGGTGTGTTATGCGGATGACACACTGGTGCTGGCCGTCGGGGCGCACTGGGGGAGGGCCATGCGTCGCGCGGAGGAGGGGTCGCAACGCGTCGTCGACCGGATCAGGGGGATGGGGATGACGGTGGCGGTCCATAAGACCGAGGTGATTGCGTTTCATTCACCTCGGCAGGATCCGCCACCCCCTCTGATCCGGGTGGGTGGGGCTGACATCGAGGTGAAGCCCCAGATCAGGTATCTGGGGCTGATCCTCGATAGCCACTGGCGTTTCGAGGAGCATTTCCGCTGCCTGGTCCCCCGGTTGGAAAGGATGGTTGCGGCTCTGGGCCGGATCCTGCCCAACCTGGGAGGCCCGGCGGGCCGAGTTCGTCGCCTCTATGTGGCAATGGTCCAGTCGGTGGCCCTATACGGGGCCCCCGTCTGGGCGGACGACCTGGCTGCCTCCCGGCGCGGCATGACTATGCTGCGTCGGGTGCAGAGGCGCATGGCGCTCAGGGTCGTCCGCGGGTATCGGACCATGTCACATGAGGCGGCGACGGTTCTAGCGGGGATGCCGCCCATGGACCTGCTCGCGCGGTCGCACGCGGTGATGTACCGGCACCGCGTCGACCGTCGCGCGGGGGTGGGGGCGGTCCCGGGCGGGCAGGAACCTGCTTGGGGCGATTTGAAGCGCCAGGCCCGGCAGTCCGTGTTGCTCGCGTGGCAGGAGCGGCTGGCTCTGCCAACCGCGGGGCACCGGACTGTCGGGGCTGTTCGGCCACTCCTGAAGGAGTGGCTGGACAGAGGCCATGGCAGCCTCACCTACCGGCTGGCACAGGTATTTTCCGGGCATGGCAGCTTCGGAAGATACCTGTGCCGGATAGGGAAGGAGCCGACGGCGCGTTGCTGCCACTGCGACGCTGAGCAGGACACGGCGGATCATACCCTGGAGGTATGCCCCGCGTGGGAGGGGGAGCGCCGTGTCCTGGTCGGCGTCGTCGGGCGGGATGTCTCGCTGCCGGGCGTGGTGCGCGCCATGCTCGGCAGCGAGGAGAAGTGGAGGGCCGTGGCCTCCTTCTGCGAGAACGTAATGTTGCAGAAGGAGGCCGCGGGGAGGGAGCGCGAGCTTCAGCGGCGCGCTGAAGCTCGCGCTCGTGCGGTGGCCCGAGGTCGTCGCCCGGTCGCGAGGCGTCGCGGGCGGCCGCCTCGGCGTGGCGGATGACCTAGGCTGGGAGGGGGGTCCTGAGGGGACCCTCCTCCCGCCAGGCGGCGCTGGGTCGGACCGGTTGGGGGTAGGAGTGCCTCCCCCTACCGGTCCGACGCAAGGGGAGGCACCCTCGTCGGTCTGGTGCGGCCATGAACGCCCGGCCGCCGAGGGGTGGAAACGGGGTCGCGGGCGGTTGCGAGTTGGGGCTCGCAGCCGCCACTAAACGCGGCCCCGGGACGGATAGCGGCGGGATGGAGTGGCCCCGTCCCGCCGCTATGAGGCAGTGTGTCTACTGGGGGGACCGATTGTCCCCCCGGGGGATGGGCGCGAAAGCGCGGGCACGGGGAGGATACCGGAAGAATGCTTCGAGCGATTCCCGGTATCCTCCCAAAGCGTGCCGAAGGGTCACCGTGGGGTTTTTAGTGGGTAGGTCCCGCGCCTGTCGTTGTACGGGCGCGGGGAATCCCACACACTCCTCCCACCTCTCCCCAAGGAGGTGGGAGGGAGTCTTTCGAAGATTTTCCCCACGACAAAAAAAAAAAAAAAAAAAAAAAAAAAAAAAAAGTATAGTTTGTTGATAGCATCGCCATCCTCTACAGGTGGTGCTACTCGACGAATCTTGCGCGACTTTGCATCATAATCGGCACCAACAATACATAGAGCGTTGTTGCGCACATCATTTCTCACTACTCCATTTCAGTGATAGTATGATTCCATTGTTCCAAACGATGACCCAAACTTGTTGACTGACATTTTGATAATGATTGACTGTATCGTCAAAGTGCAGCTTAATTTATAATGAGCTCTGCCTCGCGAAGTTCCTCGATAATCGATAACATCTCATTGTCGTGAGCATTGTGACCGGCTTGACGCAAAGCCTCGAGCAATCGAAGCCGATCTACGAGTTCGTTAGGATCATACCAGTAAACGTAATCAATCTTGTTGCTGGTTAATCTCATCGAGCTTGGTACACCCTTTCCAACTTTTCTATCTTTCAATAAAGGTTTGATTACATAGTTATACTTGTATCCTTTGTTGCCTAATGTTTTACCATACGAATCATGCTTGTACTTCTGTGCACTCGTTGTCAGCAGTACGTCCCTATATTTGCATTCATCAGCCTCAGTATAAATGTCGTTATCTGGAATTTTCTTAAATATCAATTCATAAAGGCCGGGTGTACCAGAATATCGTATACCATCGATAATTATGTTATCGGCATTGTCCACATCAACATGTTTATTACCGAGCATCGGTCCATCATTACCGAGATAAACACCATACACATGATCCATACCAACCTCTATGTCTCCACGTAATACAGGCGCGATGTATTTTTGGCTCAACGAACCTAGGTGATTCCGCAACGTTTCTTCACCTTCCGACGTTTGCAACCGACTTTGAACAGACGTTGAGAAACTGCTTTTTGGGCTTTCAAAAACATCTTCGTTTGCTAAGCTTTTTGAACTTTCAAAAGTATCTTTGTTTCCTAAGCTTTTTGTTACTGGTGCTGTTTTAATTGGTATAGAGGTCATCGTATTCATACCAGGTAAACTGCTTAATCTTGCTGAGGTTTTTATTGTTGGTACTATCTTAATCGATGTAGAGGCCGGTGTAGAAATTATGGAATTCATATCGAGTAAACTGCTTAATCTTGGTTTTTTTATTTTTGATGATTTCGAAAGATTTAACCAGTAATTTGATTGTGTTTTATTCGATTCCTTGATATTCGGAGTGGCTAATGGTTCGCTTCCGATATCTGTATTATTGTATAGATCATAATTTTTTGTCGCGTTGTCGACAATTGCTTTCAGCGGTTCAGTAACAGGCTTAAAGTGTTTTTCCAGCGCAATCTCTTCCTCAATTTTACCAGTTTTCAATTCACGATACTTTTTGCGAATCAAATCACTCGTTCTTGCAATCTGTTTCGTTATCCTCTCACAATCTTCAATATTGTTGCTCATGTCGGAACACTGCTTTGTCAACGTATCGGAAATAACTGAACATGTTATGATATTGCAAAGTCATTAAATCCCTTTCTATAACGACCATTCCATAATGCGCTGTCTTTATCAATCACTACAAATCCATATTTTTCTTGCCAACAAGCGGTACACAATTTGCAGAAACTCTCAAATGACATGTCAGTGATAACATGATCGTTGTATACAAGTTTTAGATTTGTACCATCTTGTTTGAACATGATCAGCAGGTTCGCGTTGTCGCATATCAGATGCTTCGGTATCTTTGCATATGTCTGACAAAGATAGAAACAGTCAACGTCCGAGTGCCTACCCATTGCAAAGTATTCTCTTACCACGTTTTGCTTATCACATGCCACATCATCAAAGATAAAAATGGAATTCGGAAGTGCATCGCTCGGCGGAACGACATCGCTGTTATTCGAAAATGTAAAATAACCAATTTCATCTATCGATGAGAATATATTTTCTAGATATCGATATTTCGGTTGAGGGACCTTATGAGCTGAACGACATTCACATGTATTTGCAACGATCGCTTTCATGGGATAATGAAGGGGACCCACCCTTGATGCGTAGAGCTAACAACAATACGATGAAGAGCGAAATCAGTGTAATTATAGCATAAATTTTACCACACCCAATACTATTGGCTCGTTGCTGGGGTTTTCAACGAATCGAGTGCTACAACCACGAAAATGGCACGAATCGGATACATCAATTAATATAATGAATGTAAATATCATTCGCATTGAATGCAACGTGACAGCTGGCGCTTACAGCAATAACAAGTGTGCGCACACGATACATGAGTTTTCGCCTACCGTTCCACCAGGATATAAGATATCGGAAAGACCAACACAGATCATTTACCTTCCGATTACTGCACGAAGCATTTCGGAATTGACGATTCGCGTTGTGAATCAAGCTGATCAATTGCTCGATTTTCGAGGGGAACAGATCACCGTTCGACTGCATGTGCGGAGACAACGACTGTAATGGGAGATGCTTGTGCTGAACGAAGGGAAGCAAGTGAAACAGACAACGCGTGAAAATAAAGAGAAGACAATTCAATCGCTTGCACACCACACTGTATCGAATATTGACTGTCTAAAACCATCAGGCGAGAGGACAATTCGATCACCCACAAAACTTACTGCATCGAATGTTGAATTTCTGAAATCGTTGGGTTTTGTTGTACGAAATGACTAATATCTTAAACATTGGAAGCGAACCGATCTTTGACGATCGCATTGTCAAGATTGAGACTCGCACGTACAACCCATACGCCAACACAACGTTTGGACACAACGATGAGATACGAATACCTATACAACAGCAGGATTTATACACGCTACCATGTGAGAACTTTCTATACGTTGAAGGAAGATTCATAGTAAAGAAGCCAAACAATGAGTTGGATGCATTCCTCGGAAATAATTGTGTTGCGTTTATGTTTGATGAAATTCGATATGAACTCAATGGTGTGGAGATCGATCATAACAGAAACGTTGGGATAACAAGTACCATCAAAACATTTGTGTCTTCAACATATGACAAATCGTTAATTTTACGGAATGCTGGGTGGGCCGCACAATCAAACATGCCGACAGGTTACTTCAACTTTTGTGTACTGCTCAATATGCTGTTGGGATTTTGCGAAGATTACAAGCGTATAGTAGTCAACGCTCGACATGAACTCATCCTTATACGCGCTCGCAATGATAACAACTGCATCATTGCAAATTTCGCGCTGGAGCCGGAGATCGAATTACTAAAGATACAGTGGCGAATGCCGCGCATTATACTGAATGATACGAATAAACTATCGATGTTGCGGATTTTGGAAAGCGGACAATACCTAAGCATGAGTTTTCGTTCGTGGGACCTGTACGAGTACCCATTATTGCAAAGTACAACAAAACATTCATGGGCTGTTAAAACTGCAACTCAGCTGGAGAAGCCGCCATACGTCATTTTTGCGCTACAGACTGGTCGGAAGAACAACATGTCTAAAGATGCAAGCAATTTCGATGAATGTAACTTGACCAATGTGAAACTGTATCTAAACTCTGACTTTTATCCATATGATGACTTGAATCTTGATTTTGATAAAAACAGATATGCTATTCTTTTTGATATGTATGCACGTTTTCGTAAAGCTTATTACGGATACGACTGTTACGAAACGCTTTGCAACAGGGAGAACTTTTCGTTGTATGGACCGTTTGTAGTCATCGATTGTTCGAGACAGAACGAATCAATCAAGAGCGCTAACATAGATGTGCGAATAGAATTTGATTGTAAAGAAAACGTGCCAGCAAATACTATCGCGTATTGCCTTATTTTGCATGATCGCGTTGTCGAATACTGTCCACTGTCCAACGTTGTGCGCAAGATTACATAAACTGTAACATCAGCAATGTTTGTAATATAGTATATAACAGGCGGACACACCGCATTGCAGCATAGTTTCAAAGATATTTTCATGATGGTGCCAACATTTGTCGACATACAAGGATTCGTTAGCGACACAGAGTTTGTTATAAAGGAAATGGCAGTGCTGAAAAAGGGAAGCACTCTAGCGCATTATATCTTCCAAAGTCCATATCCTTGGTGTTTATTATCTGCACCCGATAAATCACGAGCTACTTGGGTGACGAAGAATCATCACGGACTGTCGTGGGACGATGGTTTTATATCCTACAGCATGGCCAAAGCGCTTATTACATCGGCTATAGTAGATGAGTCAAACCCAATGGTATATGTAAAAGGGCTTCAAAAGCGTGATTGGTTAACCAACATGGTGGCTGAATATATTAATGCTGAGAACATCGATGTTGATTATGATGATATTGAATGCTTAAAAAATCTTGATTGTGCAAACACATGGCGATGTGGTAACCATAAAAAGACATGCGCTATGCAAAATGTATTTAAATTATACAATTGGTGGTTAAAATATCAGAAATAAATGTACCTTTTTTTGATTTGCAAAAATGTATTTAAATTATACAATTGATGGTTAAAATATTGGAAATAAATGTATCTTTTTAAATCAATTTATGTCATTTAAAAATACATCTAATTTCCCCATCCCCTTCCTTCCTAGCAATTTTATAAAATTATGAACTTACAGAATATGTCTAAAAAAATCTTTTAATGTTTTTGTAAGCTTCTGAAAAACATGTACTTGTTAATAATGGTTGAAATATTGGATATAAATGTATCTTTTTATAAAATTATGAACTTTCATACTAGTTAATGGTGGTTGAAATACTGGAAATAAATGTATCTTTTTATAAAAATTATGAACTTTAGAATAAATCTAAAACCATTGATACCGATTACGAAGATATCAAGTGTTTGAAAAATCTCGATCGTGCTAATACATTGCGATCCAACAACCATGAAAAGACTTGTGCTTTACAAAATGTATTTAAATTATACAGCGGGTGATTGAAATATCAGAAATAATTTTTTTTTTTTTTTTTTTTTTTTTTACTGTGAACTTTTCATAATGTAAAATTAATAACAAATTGGGGTGAGGGAGATGTGTAGAGATACTGGTCATGATACCATGTATATAAATTGTTTTATTACGTACTATAATTACATACATAAAAATATAAATAAAAGTATGAATAAAAAATATATATATAATGAAAATGAATAAAAAATATAAAAATTATTAATACAAGTTTTTCACAAACTATTATCGCCTGTCTTGATATTTTATGTAGCGGGATTTTTTGGATTGCTTCGACACATCCCATGCTGTGTAGCGAATCAGCAAGTTTATATACTTGCACGCTACATTTGCTACAATATAATATATTGTGGCACAGCATTGCCACAGCATTCTGCAAACTTTGCATTCTTAGATCTTTTATGGTGTTACAAACATATGTATACTGGTATGTCTAAAGCGGTATTTTATAATGCCCCCATGGCGTCTTAATTGAATATGGTACGATATATCGTTTGTCATCGTATGGACTCAAAGCAATTTTTGTTTCTGATATCGTGTACACTTCATGCAACATGGATCTTATACACGATTGGTGACAAATCTTTTCAACTTCACCCATCAAACATTGCACATAATCATCAAATGTTATAGTTCGCGCTACAACATTACTCTTGACACCTTTCACCTTTTTCGTATCTTTCTTACCATCGACCATAGATATATCTAGTATGCACATACCTACATAGATTGGTTTGTTAAATTTCACGGACAGTTTACGCAATTCGATCGCAACTAAGTTTTCCGAAAATATGCTGCGACTCTGGAAATTTGGCTTAGAGATCAGTGCCTCTGCACCGTATCTCCTTCCCCATTTCGTTACTAATTTGATATCTACATGATTGCGCACATTCTCCATGGTTTTGCCAAACATTGCATTATTCATTAACATATATAAATTTTTCTCAAAATCGTTTGTAGCAAGAATTCTGAACTTTGTATTTAGTTCCATGTAATCGCAAAGCCATGGAGATTGTGAAAACTGTAATACGCGGTGAACTTCAGTTACGCGAAGGCCATGACGAATACATTGCTGCAGATTGCGGTAGTGTATTACGTAACGCTTCTTATCGTATAGAGTCGCGAGGAGCTTCTCCTGGCGCTTGCTAGGCGGTTTATCATGTGTTGGGCAGAACGGTAGATCAGTGTGCGAATCATGCAGATGTTGCGGATACTCCAGGTCGACTTCCAAAATATACCCCGTCGATGAGTCTAACGCTACGGCCATTACATCTACATCTTTGTTGTTGGTCCACTGAAAATTGGCGTATGGTAATGGTTGACACATTGCCCAGCTGTACAAATTATTTACATCGAAATACATTAAATATGACGACGGTTGCGATGGATCGTGCGACTGCATGTACTTGTTGTTGGCTCGCGCGCGTCTGTTGGAACATTGACTCAAACCACCACGTATACCACGTTCGATAAATAGGACCATGTCGATATCGGTAAGAAGTTCGAAATTGATACGTGTATGCTTCAGCATGGCATCCCACGTAAAACCAGGCAAAGTATAATAGTGTGCGGGGTCGAGTCCATAACTTGCGATGCAACTATTGCAAAAATTTTCAAAAATATCAGCCAACAGCAAGACATCCGTCTTCAGATACAAATCGCTATACTCGCCGAGCGTCTCAATGGAGAACCGCTTCCACACGTTGACAGCGTGTGCGTAGTCGTTTTCGGATACTGTATCGCCAGTTAAGGAACTGTAAAATGAATTGCGTGATGGTAAACATGATTGGTCCAACTTTTCGACACAGTCAATGTACTCGTACGGAAACACCTCTTTTCGCGTCAATAAATCAAAATCTTCCGCAGATAATTTTTGAAACTCGGACCGTGTAATTTCAAGTTTGATTCTTCATTCGCGTTTTCAACGTATTTTGTAAATGAAATGTACTTCTCTTTTGTTATCGGCAATACAGTGACATCACCCTCAAATGCTGTGGCCATCTCCTTGATAATAAAATGTGAATCATAACCGGATAAATTGTGAAAGACTATGGGGATGGCAAACGCGTCTTTATAATTTAGATTGTGATTTGAATGTGCAGGATCTCTGTATCGACCGGTTAAGTGGCAATAATCGCGTACCCGCTTATCATCTCGCGTAAACGGTGTTTCGCATATATGACAGTGTATTGCCGTATTAAAATTTCGTAATTGTTCAGCTGATAAATTTTCCATGGGAATGAGGGGGCTAGGAGGTAAAATGATCACTCAACCAGGCTACCCCACAATTATTATTATTTATTATCAACACGCGAGTGATGGTGGTGTAGGGCATACGCTACCACACGTAGGTTAAGTTAATACTGATTGTGAATATAAATTGCAACGACGCGTCTTTACCAGACAGCGTCGCGGAGTCTAACGGACTGCGTAACGACAACGTCTCTAACAGACTGAGCTTCCTTTCTTAAAATCTACTCCCTATATACATCCCTTACCCTAATAGACAAAGGGAGAGAAAGAGAGATAGGACAGAAAGATGAAAAAACGAAACTGAAAAATATTTAGCGTAGGAAAAGTTTAGCGAGTGAAAGAGGGTAATAAAAGTCAAGAGGCTCGCCGGGCCCGGATCGGGGTGGTCCGAAGCCCAGGCGAAACCTTGAAGGAAAACAGGCGCCTCGTACGGCTCTGGTCGCCAAGTGTTTACAGGACGACCAGGCTCGTACGAGACCCTGGGAAAATGGAAAAATAGAAAGCTTAAAACTAGCCTTGCATTCCATTACCATTCATACTCTGGCAAGGGCGTAGTGGCTATACAATGGCCGCTACAGGTACATTGATCGATAAAATGGACTTTAGACAATGTGACAAATCTTGAAGTTGCCTCACAAACCATGATACGCAATCAGGATCGCGACGACATTGAAACATAGATAACGAGTCATCGTACGAGCACCGCATATAATATCCCACGCTAAATACTTGATGATGCGACACAACGAGATACGAATACCTATACAACAGCAGGATTTATACACGCTACCATGTGAGAGCTTTCTATAAGTTGATACATAGAGCGTTGTTGCGCACATAATTTCTCACTACTCCATTCCAGCGATAGTATGACTCCATTGTTCCAAACGATGACCCAAACTTTATATATTACAGAATTCTTTGTCTGTGAATGCAATGTATACGTTTTGCAGAAGTTGCGTTTTTGCACGTGTTCAGTGTAATCTAAAACGCCTTGCAAAAAAAACGTTGCGCTTTTCACAGAAGAAGAACATGCGACATAAAATAAGAAGATGAACAGCGTGTACGTAAAATGGTTAGGATCCAATAGCTCGCACAATTCGTGGATCCCATAAAAATTATTGGGTACAGTGTGAACGTAAAAATGACCTATGTTGCGAAGAATATTATTTGGTTGCATCATCCTGCGAATGTAATGTTATACGCTTTGCAGAAGTTGCATGTTTAGACGTGTTCAAGGTAATCTAAAAGACATTTTTTGCAAAAGTTGCACTTTTCGCAGAAGAAGAACACGTGATATAAAAAATTCCTCCTCCCCCACTACGCGCCATCCGGTTATACGCTTTGCAGAAGTTGCACGTTTAGACGTGTTCAAGGTAATCTAAAAGACATTTTTGCAAAAGTTGCACTTTCACAGAAGAAGAACACGTGATCTAAAAAATTCCTCACCCCACTACGCGCCACCCGCTTCCTCAGGTACATATGATGCAACGTTGCATTTAAGTGCTACACAATATTCACACTCGTTTGATAGTATCATCGTGAAACATTATCTATTGAATTCTACGTACAAATTTTTCTGAAAAAATGAATTATTGCATTCCTTGCGATACAGCATGCACAAGTAAAGAGTAAGTATTATTATCACCATTTTTTCTTATCGATTTTTTCTTATCATCATTACTTATTGTCATTACTTACCTTTTATTCTTTATTTACTTTTCTACATGTAACAGTAGCAAGAAACAGCGTTCAACGCCTCATGTACTGGGAAGGAGGTTTGCCCTCACATCCACAGCATACAAGTATTTGGATGTTGCAATCGGTGTAGGACCTGTATCCACCATGGAAATTATTCTTGGCGATACTCGAGAAAATACATTGTTGCTGTCTTACTCAACATGGATGGTGTTTATTCAGAAACGCGAGGATATCAAACAACATGTGCTACCAGCTCCTTCTCCAACATCGTTATCAATTTGTGATTTGGTGCTTACGGTTGTTGCAATGCATGATATGAACATTGTACAAGTGAAATTACATGATGCTTGCATGTATATGAAACCGTCAACTCTATTATTTTTATTCGAACTGGAACAGTGCATCGAGCATGCATATTCGTGGCTATGTCAAAATGCGCACTATGTTGGTGAGAAATACCAAGAATTTACAAATATTTTAACACGGAATAGTATTATGCGTAAACGTGAGGCTGACAAAATCCTTCGTGAATATTATGATAAAAATTCGCCTGCAGATTGCGAGCTGTTGGCATATGCGCTGGATAACATTTTATATGATGCTATTAATAATTAAAAATAAAAAACTGTATCTAATTTTGTAGAATAGAATTACACAATTTATACTCGCACTGAATTGTGATAAAAATTAAATATATCACTTTTTCGAAATAGTCAAAAGGCGTCTAATTTCTTTCCCCACCTCCTCTTTATCGACCTCTGATAATTACCTCTGATAATTACCACTTCTTTTTACCAGATGCATCTAATTTCTCTCCCCTTCTCTTTTTACCGATACCAGGCAATTACCCTCTTTCTTTTTACTAACCTCTGCTAATTACCAACCGTTAATACCGCTAATTACCAACCGTTAATACCAATTATCGATCATTGATACTTATTACCGACCATAGATACTAATTACCAACCATAGATACTAATTACCGACCGTAGATACCAATTATCGGCTGTCGGTAATAGTTACCGACCCCCCACCCCGACTGCCGGACCCCCCCCCCCGGCGGGCCAACCACGGCCCCCCCCCACTCCGACGCGCAGACCCCCTCCCCCTCCCGTCATCACCCCTCCCCTCATTCTCATCTCCCCCCCCCCCCTCCCCCACACCCCCCTCGGAACCCTCTTGTCCAGATCTCTCCTTTCTCACCTATTCATTTTGTTTTTTCTAATTATGACTTTTGATTCGTAATCAGCGACCTCGAAACCCCCTACCTACAAATTTTAGCTAAATTGAAGAACTTCATATTTTGGCCAACTTTTCGGGTTTTAATACTCGCGCGGTGCGTTATTAGCGGCGAGAAGGCGCGGACGCCTAGCGGCCGCGCGATGAACCATCGGTCGCGACGGTGCTGGGATCGTGGTCCCGGGTGCGGATATGTTCGTTATATGTTGATATTAACGAGATTTCCCTTCAGCAGTGAACTTAGTTTCATGTCAGTCTGACATTTCCGCGGACTGCTGCAAACAGCGGTCGTGTGAGAGGCATCGAGATTAGGGCTCGATCCTCCCTTGATTATCGAATGGTCTTGCACCCACCTATAGGGGCCTTCGTGGCGGATATACCCTGGGTGGACTTGCCGTCTTCCAGTCGAAGCGTGGGACGAGTTATTCTAAGTCCAGCTTCCGGCGATCAGCTAGAGCGCTGTTCACTGACTGCCAGTCCTATACGGCCACTGTGCGTAGAACGCGACTCATAAAGTAAGTAGACTCACGTCAATAGGTATTTCACGCCTATTCGTATCTCTTTCTGTTACAGGGTATCGTCTGGCAGCCGCCGACACTTTTTCACCTGCCATCCGTCTCTAATACGTAAATAAACGGATTAGCCGAATCTTTCGGCGAAGAGAAAATTAAAATTCTAACTGTATCGCTTATTTTCCCTCAGTTCCTTCCCTTGAGATCCGGACCACCGTTAGGCGAGGTATTCAAACCTCCTCCTCCTAACAGAAACATTCCTCGAATGCAAAGAGTTAGTAGAGAAATAATTGAAATTCGACTTACCCATTTACCTGCAAGTTGACCTGCTGTGCTGACAATAGGGCCCGGTTAGTGCACCGCTGTCGATCACGGCAAGGTCGAAGATCCCAACGAAAATGAGCTGATGGGACGGCCCGGTCACTGCACCCGCTTCTCACTCCGAAAATGTGAAAGTGAAAAGTGCCAGTGACCGTGCTGTGAAGTGTTTTGGGGGTAAGAAGCGGGTGCAGTGACCGGGCCGTTCCATCAGCTGATTTTTCTTGGCGTCTTCGACCTTGTCGTAATCGACAGCGGTGCACTAACAGGGCCTTATTGTCAGCGCGGCAGGTCAACTTGCAGGTAAATGGGTAAGTCGAATTTCAATTATTTCTCTATTAACCCTTTGCATTCGATGGATGTTTCGGTACGCAGAAATCCAGTCAGCTTTTCCAGTACAGTTCTTAATAACAAACGGTTACAAATGGTTCTTACCGTTGTAATCGTTCCCCCGTGGACGGCTTGGTTGCGGGGGGACTGCGAGGAATGTCGCGCTTGCCGACTCAGTCGGCTAACCAGGATTCAGCGCGGTGAGTGACAGAGGCGGTTGGTATCGGTTGAAAGGCGTTTTATTAGACGTTTCACAAAGCTTACAGGCTAGCGCGGGGAACGGTCGGACGTTCCGGCGGATTCGGCGTAGCGAGCGGTCGGTCGCTCGGAGAAGGCGTTGCGGTGTGCGGTCGGTCGGTCGCTCGGCGGTTCGGGGAGGGGGCGGAAAAGCAATGCCTTACCGACGCTGCCACACGGCTGGCGTTGGTAGAAGGGCCCGGGTAGGAATTAGTAGGAGAGGTCTCGATCCAGTATCCAGAATCATTTTGCGGTAGGCACGGCGGATCGGTCGCGAGAATGCCTCGCGCACTCTCGAGTTACCAAAAGTGGATCTCGTGTGGACCCCGTATGGTGATACGGAGCCCCTCGCCACTAGAGCTGGCTTCAGCGAGTAAGACACGAGTTCCCGAATCCGGTCTGTGGCCTGGTTTTAATATCCGCGCGGCGCATATTACCGTTCGGTTCGCGGCCCGGGTAGGGATATACACGTTACACCGTATTTATTTTAATTTTCTGAAAATAATTCTTATTTTAATTTTAAAACACTCTGGCGAGAAGCGTTACTTGGGTGCGAAGGATTAATTTCCTAAAAATTCCGAGAGCATCTTCCCACATTTTATTCCTTCTTCCTTGGAAACAGCGAATACAAATAATTTGTTAGAGAGTACTTAGGGACTCTAACGGGGGTCCGGATGAGGGAACAGACAGGGAGAGAAATTGTTACAAGTTTTTCAATAAATTTTTCATTTTACAAAAGTATCAACGAAAAGTTCAGGTATAAAATGTAAAAATCAAAAGAAAAAGGAAAACAAAAAAGAATTCCAGACGGTGGCTCGTTCTTCGGCCCCGTCTTCTCTTTTCAGTCTCCTGTTTCTACTGCGGAGGCTTTTTGAAACAAAAGATTCCGGCAAATAAATACTTTCTTGGACAAGTCAACAATCGCACGCTCGTCAGCTGCTTATCTCGCGCTTCAGAGTCAGTCTGGTGTGCTTGGAGGGGAGAGCCAATTGGCTATTTAGCGCTATAACAAGTGGACTGTATTTTTGCTTTCTGGTTGGTGATATTCGTTTTCTACGATCTCACCGACGCGCACAACCGGGAAGACGAGGTTTTCCTCCGTTCTACCGGGTTCTCTTCGCAACGCCACGGACGGGAAACCAAATAGAGGTTGTAAGGCTGCAAGAGGTTATATCCCGCGAGCCCGCTCACCGTGCGGGTGGCATATGAACACCACCCATGCAAAAGTACTTCTTGTTTTGGTTTGGCTTCCTCGACGGCGGCTCCTCAGGAGCGCCCTGTGGCCTGCCCACGCAGTTGCCTCGCCAGCGATTCCTTCCTTAAAGGAACGCCCGGCAGCCAGCCGTGGCTACCTCGACGGAGGCTCCCATTGCACGAGGAACTGGTCTGCATGCAATACCAACCACCCTACAGTCACAGCCCAGTGTGGTCGACTCACAGCTGTTAGTGGGTATAGAGGTGGAAGGAAGGCTCTTCGAACCCTTTGCTCCACCGTACGCTTGTGCTCAACCTATTGTTACCTCACGACGGGATCACTGGAGCGGGTTTTCCGAAGCCCGATGCACGGAGAGCACCACGAAGTGATATCCTTCCTGAATATCTACCTTCCGGTTGCTCCTACGCTGTATAGCTCTAACGGGTCGAAACTGCCACTCCACCGGTCGGTATCCCTTATATGGTACACAAGACGGGTGATTCGAGTGGGTTTTCCGATCCCTTCGAACGGTGAACCACCACGAGCCGATACCAGTATCAACCTTCCAGTGACTCAAACCGTATTAATTCGGAAAAGACTCTCAGTGCTTCACACCGAATCCCTAACGAACTGTAACGTTCAATCTCTATCCTGTGTCTATGATCGCGTCACGCGCTGCGTGCACTGCGATCGCTTCAACAACAGGCAGATTGTCCTTTTTCTCGGGAAAATCTCCAGTCACTATGACGAGATTTTCCAATAAATTATTTGTCCGCAAACTGATTCAATTATGAGGAGCGAGATCGACTTATTCTCCTCGGAGCTCGTAGGTAAATGGGAACGCGACTGTCACAGGGTCCGCTTTCGATCGCCGACGGCTCAAGAATGAACCGTGACGATCTGCAAGCAGCGACGGCCGCGGCCGGCTCCGTCGCGCAAGCGCAGAACCGGCGCTGCCGCGTTCCGCCTATCGATCTTTTTCCGATAGATCTCTTTTCTCTCTCTCTCTCGGCACTAACAACACAATTCCTAGAATTTCTCCCAAAACCCGAGAATTCCAGTGAAGCTAGCTTAAGAAAACACGTAAATAGCCGCGGTATACTAATCTAAACGATGAAAAAATTCAACGCCAGCACAACTATCTAGATACGGGCATCGCGGCCGAGTTTCTACGTCTCGGACTCACGCGATATTTAAACATAATTAATAAATTTGATTTAGCTGGCTGATTCATCCAATCCGCAAAGGTAACATTCGCAGTGGTAGTATTTTTAATTATTTGTATTTGTTTAAATATCGGAGTAATTTCGATGTATCCTAAAATAGAATAAAATTTGCCACCCGGTATTGTTTTTCGGCGTATGTAACAGACCAGAGGATCCTCGATCATCGTGTCCGCTACGCGAAAACAGTATGGGATAGAAAAACTGTCGCTCTCGGGTTTTTTCGAAACATCACGCGATCGACCACGTAACGCACAATTTCGAACAAAAATTTCGACGCGCGCGTCAAGAGAAGGTACGTCAATTTTATATTAGACAAAGACGGATTCAAAAAACGTCTACAGCACTGCTCCTCGGAGGTTTCACCCCGCGAGCGAACATTTTGACTATCCGTGCTCATCCGTCACTCTTAATCGGGAACCGGCGGGGAGCACATAGGCATACGTCACCGCTCCACGGACATTTCAATACTTCCAAATAGTTACGAATTATTCGAACTTTCGGAGAAATTGTAAATGTGGAAAGGAAGTAATACGAGAACGGGTTGTGAAACAATCCCTTACTGTGTACGCTTCTGCAACCCGTTTACAATTTAAACCAAAGAAATCGTAAACGAGGAAAGGAATCAATACGAGAACGGATTGTCAATCAATCCCTTACCGTGAATCCTTCCGTAACCTGTTTACAATTCGAACCAAAGAATTCATAAACGTGGACAGGAAATAATACTGGTAATGTCTAACGGGCATCTGAATCCTCCCCCACGGATTTTTGGGTATATAAACCCCTTGATTTTCTTACTCAGGAGATCATAATCGTACCGTCACGTTTAGTGTCAACTCCACGTCTCTCGTTACGCGTATACGGTTTTTGATAGTCAGTTGTATTTCATGAGATCGGGCTACAGTACCCTGTCGTATCAATATTAAATCATATTGTAAGATATTTTTGTGCTAATAATTGTAAAATATTTCCGTATATTTTTGTATCCCAAAAACTAAACTGATCGTAACCGTAACTAATTGAACTATTTATAACAAAAGATTAACAAATTACATGAGCAACTTTAAAACGTACACTTCACACGAAACACTCGCACACAGTCGGCAATGCACTCAATCAATACTCTCACACATCGTAACTGCATTCATTCATTATAAACCTCTGCTTACAGCTTCGGCCATCCTGACCTCATGGTCGGCTCGACCATGCACATTATCAAAACTCTCAGATTCAGTTTCCGAGTCGAGATCAACACATTGTATCCATGGTCTCATTCGATCGGGGCTAAAGGTTCCAGTAAAAGGCTTATTAGTCAATTGAAATCCCGGAATGTCGCCAACGATATATCTATCCCTATCGAGTACCTTCTTTACTATATACGGGCCTTTAAATTTAGGCAATAGCTTATGATTTACACCTGGAGTAGTTACAACATTTCTTAACATTATATAATCACCTACAGTATAAATTCGCGGTTTTTTACGCTTTTTGTCGTACATAAATTTATTATAATCTTGTAAGCGCCGGTTTTGTGAAATAGCATTATCTCTAATTTCATCACGATTTATCTCTGTGTCAGTGACAGATTGCAAATAGTCGCGTAAATCATTATCAGTGAAACCATACTGTTCACAGCCAAATAGTAATGAACTGGGTGTGGTATCAATAGCTTTGTGGTACGTATTATTTATAGAAAACTGAGCCTTAATCAAAGCCTGATCCCAGGTCTCGTCCGCACTCATTTTAGCTAATATCGATCGTAGAAATCGGTTGACTCTCTCAACTTGGCCATTGGCTCTGGGTGTCGCGCTAGCTACTTTAACATGCTCAATTCTTAATTCCGACAACAAATCCGAAAATTCACTGGATGTGAACGAGCTGCCTCTGTCAGAGATAATTCGTTTACAAGAGCCAAAATGATGAAAATACTGTTTCAAAGAAGAGATAAGTTCTTTAACCGCAGTGGACTTAACCGGGTACATTATTACAAATTTGGTGAAGGCATCTATGATAATAAAAATATACTTAAAGCCTCGACTTGTTTTTTGCAGTGGGCCGTAATGGTCTACATGAATAGTATCAAAAGGTCGAATACCTTTATCATAGATATGCAATTGACCTTCAAGCTTTCCAGTAGGAACAGAATATGTTAAACATTTGAAACAATTATCGATGTGTTCCTTCACCTGCACACGCATGCCTGGAAACCAATAGCTTTTAATAATTAAACTGATGGTCTTTTCCAAACCTACATGTTCAACATCATCATGACATCTTTGTATAACCTCACGAGTCATTGACTCGGGAACATAAAATAAAAGATTTTTATCATACTTTCTATATACAACGCCGTTTCTCAACTCAAATTTATCATCTTCCCAAATCTCTAACTCTCTATGAATAGTTTTTATTACAGGGTCTTGTAGTTGCTTATAGACTAAAATTTGATCAAATGACAAAGGTTCAATAAATAATATATTTCTACTCAGCGCATCCACGTGACGCATACGATCTGATGCTCGATGTACAATTTCGAAGGAATAGTTGTGCAAAATCATCGCCCAACGACTGATACGTGGATTAATATCTTTTTTGCTAAGCGCTAATTTAACAGCACTACAATCGGTCACAATAGTGAAGTTTATTCCTTGTAAATAAACTCGAAATCTCTCTAACGCATAGACAATTGACATCATCTCAAGCTCATAACTATGGTACCGGCTTTCTGTCTCCGTTGTTCGTCGACTAAAATACATAATAGGATGCATTTGTGAATCTTTCTGTTGTTGGAATAAAATGGCACCGTAGCCACAAGAACTCGCGTCAGAATGCAACTCAGTTTTTGCCGTTGGATTGTAGAAAGCTAATACCCGTGTACTCACTAATCGATTGCGAAGTGTTTCAAACGCATTCAACTCTGCCGCACCAAATTTAAAAGGTACATCCGTCTTAATTAGGTTATAAAGAGGTCTAGCAATTAAAGCAAAACCTGGCACGAATTTACGAAAATAGCTAGTTAAGCCAAGAAAACGTTGTACTTGTCTAACAGTAGTAGGTTGCTGAAAAGATTGAATAGCTTCAACGTTGGCCTTATTCGGTGTCACCCCATTTTTTGAAATATTGTAGCCTAAATATTCGATATTTTGTTTCAAGAAGTGACATTTCCGAAAATTGAGTTTCAAGTCGTATTCCGATAACAATTTTAAAACATCGCGAAGAATATCTAAGTTCTCCTCAACAGTGCCAGTGGCAATTAAAATATCATCCATGTACAAAAGAATTTTGCCTACATCAAGCAAAGGTCTGAATACTAAACTAATGAATCTTTGAAAAGCGGCTGGCGCATTAGCCAATCCAAATGGCATCTTGAGATATTTAAACTGTCCATCCGGAGTAACAAACGAAGTAAATTTGACAGAATCCTTAGCCATAGTTACCTGATGAAATCCATCTTTAAGATCGAGACTAGTATAATAGGAACTATTGGCTAGACGAGCAATTTGGTCCTCAATCAACGGGAGGGGAAACCTATCTTTGAGTGTTATTTTATTCAAAGTGCGATAATCGACGCACAATCGGTAACTATTATCTTTTTTCTTAACTAACACTATTGGACTGCTAAAATTAGAGTTACTTGGCCTGATTATTCCCTTTTTTAATAACCCGTCAATAATTTTCTTAACCTCACTTCTCTCATGCCACGACAGACGCCTAGGAGTGAAATAAAATGGCTTACCTGTATCTACAAGATTGATATTAAATTCATAATCGACATTACCAGTGCCACCCTTAACGTGCATATAAGCATCTAATAACCTCAACAGTTCATCTTTGGTTTCATAGGAGAGTGAAGAATCCAAACTATCTGCAATTAGATCTAATTCGTTATTGTATTCGGTAATTTCTATATTTAAAATATTAGCAACGGATTCATCATATTCTAATTTCAAAGAATCTGTCTCATTAAAAGTAATCGTCAACCCTGGCTGGAATAGAAACTCTCGGCCCAACAAAAGAGCATATGTCATAGTCGAATCAGGCACAACAGCAAATTTTACTGTAAAAATATGATCAGGTATTAATTTGATGCGAATTCCTAAAATAATGTATCCATGTACTACTAGCGGCGACTTATTTAACCCTCCATAATTAGTTCCACATTTTTCCCGCAACAACGTATAACTACTAAAATATTCTAAATAGGTACTCTCTGTAACAATATTAATGGCACTACCGGTATCTACCAAAGCTTCAATAAAATAATCATGTTCCGATGCTTCGGTCACCAACACACAGCATCCATGGGTGGTTTTTGTCAGCGGAGTCCTGGTTGGTGGTCCTCTACTCTGCTCAGCGGTACAGGGCAAATTCTCAGACGATGGTCTATTGGGCAGATCGATAAGGGCGGTTGTTCCACTGCTGGACGGTTTCTTCTGAGTTCCAGTTGCAGCTCTAGGACAATTTTGGAAGGTGTGACCCAATATTCCACACGTAAAACAGGAGCCTTTTTCTCGCCTCGGTTTAGGACAAGACGACGACCAATGCCCTTCTTCATTACAATTAAAGCATTTCGTTGATTTTGCACGGACGTTCTCCATAACGCTGGAACCATTCCTACTTCTTGGTTGCAAATTCACGGCAGCATTCTTTTTGACGTCAGACCATAAACTAATCTTCTCAAATGCAGTCAACAATTCAGGAGGAGACTTGAAACTTTGCATTCTTGCCTGGTTTCGCAATAACGGATTGGGAATCCCATCTATCAGATAATCTATTAACTCATCCTCTGCTATCAATATACGGTTGGCCATGATAACCTTATCGTGATGATATTCGCTGTAATTTTCACTCGTTCTCCACATTCTTTCCTCAAATTTTTTCCTCAAAAACAATTTATTAGGTGGGTGATCAAACATTTTTTTCAACTCAAACATCAGCGTTTCAATATCCATTTGAATGTGTTCCGCTTTCGAATGGAACCATTGCAACGCTTTGCCCCGTAATTTGGTCCCAATCAACACCCTGGTAGTATTATCATCTAAATCATAAGTAGTGCGTAATAGCCTCACCTGTTTTTCCCAGGAAGGAAATGTGTATTCTAAGCCATCGAAGTTACTCAACAAGTCACTCATTGCTTTGATGCCCACATTTGGCCTATCAGAAACGTGCGATACAGTCCGGGGAGAACTCCTTAATATCTCGTTTTCCCGATGGGCAAGTGCAAGCTCCCTCCTCATCAAATCTGCTTCTCGCCGCATAAATTCCATTTCCCTGGCCAGCGAGTGTCCTTCAGCCTCATTCAGTGCATCACCCGATCCTGGCAGATTTTCCTCCAGCCTCAGATTTTGCACCTCAGGAACAACTTCCGGCATCATCTCTTTCCATGCGTTATTAGGAAAAGCAGCTTCTAATCTCAACAACAATTCAGCCTTGTTGCCTGAGACAGAAATGCCCACATGCTTTGCGACATTTCTTAATTGCGCCACAGTAATGTTGTTTTGGCTCATTTTTTCACAAAATGCAAATAAGCAAATAACTAAATTCCAATAAATGAATTAATGACTCGTGCACCGGTACTTCTAAAGGATGAACCGAAGTACATAAAATTCACTCAACGAGCGGAAAATTTTTTTTTTTTTTAAAAAAGTAACCGGCTTAAACACGTAGTTCCTCTAACTGATAAAGCGCACACGTGGCCTCTTTATCCCACTTCTGATAATAACTGTAAGATATTTTTGTGCTAATAATTGTAAAATATTTCCGTATATTTTTGTATCCCAAAAACTAAACTGATCGTAACCGTAACTAATTGAACTATTTATAACAAAAGATTAACAAATTACATGAACAACTTTAAAACGTACACTTCACACGAAACACTCGCACACAGTCGGCAATGCACTCAATCAATACTCTCACACATCGTAACTGCATTCATTCATTATAAACCTCTGCTTACAATATAGAATCCGTGAATCGGTGTAAATTCTATTACGGCCCTTATTTTCAACTGACATACCCCCGCATCGCCAGTGCGTCAACACTGAGCAAGAACTATTTAGGTATTTATAATTATTCCTTGAACGCGACATAAGATACACGAAACACTTGTATTTTACTTGTTGGTTTAAGAATATATCTACTTTCATTATTAAATCAGAGTTATCCAACTTCTTTAACCTATAATTATATAAAGCGATTATTATTAGTTAAACGATCCCACAATAATATAACCTTACCGCTTGGGTTATATTATATTTAATAATTCAAAGTTAGGAGGTCAATTAAGATATCCTAAATCCAAATACAAATTCTTACAACCTAGTGGTTCTTTGATTTCGCATCGAGTTCGTCTACGCAATCTATTACCATCCTAGCGGCTCCCTGATTACGTATCAGGTTTATCCGCATCCTACAGCTCCCTGATTTTGCATCAGGTTCGTCTGAATCGTTATCAATAATTCTAGTGACTCCCCGATTTCGCATCGGGTTCGTTCATGACGTTTCACCCTCCAATGACTCCCTGGTTTCGCACCAGGTTCGACCGTACGTGACTCCATCTCAGAGGTTTCCTGATTTCGCATCAGGTTCGTCCTCGTTATCAACTATCCCAGCGGCTCCCCGATTTCGCACTCGCAGGCCACGCGTGCTGCGCGGTCCTGGCTCTTAACACTAATTTCGTCTCTCTTGTTTTAGTACAGCGTGACGCGAACCGCCAGCCGATGACCGAGCGGACGGGTTTTTCCGGCCAGACGCCGGCCAGACGTTTTGGTCTTCGAAAGAACATAATATTAAGAGTCAATGTTTTTGTTTGTACTGAACGGAAATAAACGGCTTCGTCGATAATTCGATGAAGCGAAAAATACATTAATCGTGCAATAATTACTTTTCCGACGTCCTTTTCCTCGTGATCCGGACCTCCGTTAGACGAGGTATTCAAATAAAATATTTGAACCCTCCCTATTCTAACAAGTTATAACCGTCCCCCGTGGACGGTTCGGTTCGGGGGGGACGTGGAGGAAGGTGGTGTTTGCTGACCCAGTCGGCTGTCTAGGGTTCGACGCCGTGAGTGACGGAGGCGGTGTTGGTGGTTTAACGTAGCTTTATTGCTAGCTTAAAACTAAACGGTTGACAATTACAGCTTAATACTAAACGGTTGACAATTACAGCTTAATACTAAACGGTTGATAATTACAGCTTAATACTAAACGGTTAACTTACGTGTACGGCGAGCTGTTGGTCGCTCGGCGGCAGCGGCGCGGTGAGCGTTCGTGCGCTCGGCGGAGGGAGAAGACGACATGCAATACCCTACCTACGCTGCTACTAGGCCGCGATGTCGGTAGGACCAGGGTAGAAAATGTAGGATAGGTTCGACCCAGTATCCAGGGTATCCTGGGTACCCCTCGCACTCTCGTGTTTAAAAAAGCGGAGCTCGTGTAGATTCGTAGTGGTTCGTACGCAATCTCTCGCTACTTTATCTGACTTTGATGAGCAAGACACGAGTCCCCGAATTCGGCCGGTGGCCCGGTATTAATATTCGCGCGGTGAACCACCGGTCGCGGGGACTCGGCCGCGACGGTGCTTGGTTCGCGACACCGGGTGGGGATATACGCGTTACAAAGTGTTGTCGCTTCGCCCTGAATGGGCCTTGGAGTGCCTGTACCCTGCACTAAGGCTGGGCATACTCCCAGAACCAAGCAGTTTTCTATCTACTTCCTATGTCAACCGCGAAGAGAACCGTACGGTGTAGGTGTTTTACCGCACTCTGGGCTGGAAATACCCTGTCCTCGCCTTGCAGGTCTTTGGACAAGTTGAATCTACTCTTCCGGGAAGCAGCTCTCTTAACTGACCCTCCAGGCTGCGAAGCAACCTGCAGCGTCGTTACCAGCGGGGGCCGCGAGGAGGCGGAGCTGCCAGCTTTCGCTCGATTCCAGCAGGTTGGCATGAGCCGATTGTTACCTGCAACCACCGTAGCCTTCTGTCCAGAAGTCTTCCTGCACCGGTGATCACAGGATATACGTCCTACAGTTTGTCCCTCGATGCTATGTTGTCCTCTTCTTGTAGCGGTGTCCCAGTCCTTACGTTGTAGTCCTGGTTGATTCATTTGTTCGTGTAGATGTTTGCGTGCGTAGGTATGGATGTATGATTGTGTATCTTTGTCCTGTTTCCTCTTGATGTTTCCTTCTTCTTTCTTGATGTTTCTGATGCACTTACACTTTCGCCACTGTAATCGCGGTCGCGCGCATCAGTTGTTGTCGCAAGTCGAAAAGAAAAGAAAAAAAAAGAGGTCCTCGGTTTCGGGGTGTCGCGGTCTCGCGGTTTCACGTCAGAATGTTCCTCTTCTTTTCGTTGCATGTCCTTGATTCTTAAATTTCCTCTTCGTTCTTCTTTCTTCCTAGTCTTCTTGTTGTGGTCCCTCGTTGGCTGGCCTTTCTTTGGCTTTCAGCGTGGCTCGTGTGAAATTACGGAAGTGTCGAAAATTGTCTTTAGAGACCATCTCCGCTTCCGTAACCGGCCATTTGCAACCGTTAAGCTGCAGTGCCGTCTTCAGGATTGCCCTAGCCTCCTCGTGCCTGGGGCAGTCGTAAAGTATGTGGTTGGACGTTTCATCCGTTCCACATTCGCACGTTCCAGTTTCACTTAGCGCGAAGGTATTGAGAAGGTCCGGTTCTATCCAAGTGGCCCGGGTTCTCTGCCGGCCGTCTGCGAAGAACTCGAAGCTCGTCCGGCCCCGGGTCAAAACCTGCCAGCGCTCCTGCCAGGCGTCCAGCGTATCCTCCGCCGCCCGTCTTCTTTCTTCGCCGTAGTCACGGCCTTCTTCTCCCTTGTCGTTGTTGTTCGGTCCTCTTCTTTCTTCAGTCCGAATCCAGTATCTTCTCGCTCTTTCGTCCACCACCAAGTCGATCGGGGGTACGCCCGCGATCATCGGCAGTGCGTCCGTTGACGTCGTACTATACGTCTTGGTGACGCGAAGGAGAGTCTGCCTCCGAGTACGAGTCAGCATCTTTCTAGTTGTTTTGTTCAACAGGTCGCTCCAGCCGGCCGCTGCGTACGTGGTTATAGATACAAAGAGCCCCCCGTATGAAAGACGGAGAGCGCGGTGCCCCAGTCCCCAGTTCGCTTTGGCGACTTTCGCGATGCTATTGAACAGGTACCTACATTTCTCCGAGGTTTTCGTAATATGCGTATTAACCCGGAGTCCTCTGTCAAAATATACTCCTACGTATCGGATTGCTGGCTTCATACTTATGCCTCTGCCAGAGATGCGGATGGTCGGTGGACGCTTGGCATCGAACAATCCTTTAACCAGAAGCATCTCCGACTTCTCTGCTGAGAGTTCCAGTTTCCTCCTTCCGCACCACTCGGATATCGCGGTTGCGACCTCCTGGCCCTTCCTTCTCAGCTCCTCTCTCGAGTTACCGGAGATCAGGACAAGGACGTCGTCCGCGTAGGCAACCGGTTCGCACTCCAGCTCGTCGGGTGTGAGAACCGCCAGCAGGTCATCGAAAATTAGATTCCAAAAACTTGGACCCAATGTCGAGCCCTGCGGGCAACCTCTGGTAACGGGTTTCCGGACTAATTCCTGTTTTTCCACGATCTGCACTACCCTCTCCGAGAAGTAACTTTCCACTAGTCTGTAAAGGTTTCGTGGGCAGTCCCTTCTCTTGAGTTCGTGCAGGACATTTGGCCACCATATGTTGTCGAAAGCGCCCGAAATATCGAACGCTATTGCGACCACGTATTTTGCCTCCGCGAATTCCCTTTCCCTAAGAATACTACGGAACTTGATGATCGCTTCCTCCGTCGACCGTCCGGGTCAGAACCCGTATTGTCGATCAGAGGTTAAAACATGATCCAGAAAAATACTCGCGAGTATTTTCGCTATCAGTCGCTCGAGGAATTTTCCCACCATCGAGAGTAGGCAAATTGGTCGATATGCCTTCGGGCTACTCCTATCTTTGTCCGGTCCCTTGGGTATTGTAATAATATTACCCACCTTCCAATGAGCTGGGAATACTCCCCATTCGAGGCATCCGTTACAGAGCCTGAGGAGCTCCTTGTGGAGACATCCCCAGGATTTCTGAATAACTTCCACCTCGATCCTGTCCGGTCCCGGACATTTACCTTTCCTGAGGCACATTACTGCGGCACTCAGTTCTTTCCACCGGAATGGGGGGCTGCCCTCCGTTGCTGGCTGGATCCGGACTTCCTCTCGTATCCTCCCTTGTTCCGGGGTATGGGCTCCAACGTCGTTCTCCGGGACGAGTACCGTCAGCATTGCCTCTACCGTCGTTCTCCAGGAGGTCGTATGACTTCCTTGTGGCAGCTTGATGGAGGAAGTGGCTTCCTCTCTCCTGAGTTTTCCTAAAGCTGTCTTTGTTACGAGCCAGGGCCGTGCAGCGCGCGTGGCCTGCGAGTGCGAGAAAGAATATGGAATATGGTATCAATTTGTTAGTTAGGTACACGGACGAACCCGATGCGAAATCGGGGAGCCGCTAGGATAGTTGATAACGAGGACGAACCTGATGCGAAATCAGGGAGCCTCTGGGATGGAGTCACGTACGGACGAACCCGGTGCGAAACCAGGGAGCCGTAGGAGGGTGAAACGTCGTGAACGAACCCGATGCGAAATCGGGGAGTCACTAGGATTGTTGATAACGACGCAGACGAACCCAATGCGAAATTGGGGAGCTGCTAGGAGGTTGGAAGAAACGCAGACGAACTCAATGCGAAATCGAGGAGCTGCTGGGAGGTTGGATAAATCACAGACGAACCTGATGCGAAATCAGGGAGCTGTAGGATGCGGACGAACCTGATGCGAAATCAGGGAGCCGCTAGGATGGTAATAGATTGCGTGGACGAACTCGATGCGTAATCGAGGAGCCACTAGGTTGTAAGAGGTTGTATTTGGATTTGGGGATGTGTTAATTGAACTCGTAACTGTGAATTATTAAATATAATATAACCCGAGCGGTAAGGTTATATTATTATGGGAACGTTTAACTAATAATAATCGCTTTATATAATTGTGGGTTAAAGAAGTTGGGTAACTCTGATTTGATAATAAAAGTAGATATATTCTTAAATCAACAAATAAAATACAATTGTTTCGTGTATCTTATGTCGCGATCAAAGAATGAGTATATTTACCTAAAATGACCTTGCACGGTGTTGACGCACTGGCGATGCGGGGGTATGTCAGTTGGAAATAAAGGCCGCAATAGAATTTATGCCGGTTCACGGATTCTATATGGTTTGATACTAAAGGGTACGGTAGCCCGATCTTGCAAGATACAACTGACTATCAAATCGTATACGCGTGACAAGAGACGTGACGTTGACTCTAACGTGACGGTACGATTATGATCCCCCGAGTAATGAAATCACAGGGTTTATATACCAAAAAATCTGTGTGGGGCGGATTCAAAAGTACGTTAGAAATCACCGTGTGCACTATTCTCCGAATTGTATTAATTAACGGGCTGCTCTATTCTCCGAATTGTATTAATTAACGGGCTGCTGCATCGCGACGGAAGTGACCCCCATTTCAAAGGTTAGATAAGTAGCAGGGCGATTTCATAATGCACGCAAGTGGCAAGAAAAATTTGAGGAACGAAACGTTCGACATACGTAACATCTTCGTCGCGATACCCCAGGGCTCCCGGTTTCCTTGTTCGGTGACAAACTGGCGCCATGAGCGGTTCTTCTCGCTCGTCACCTTCTTCGTGTAGGCTTTCCTAAGCCTTTGGTATTCCTGTTTCCTATGTTCCCTCGTTGGGGAATCGTGTGTCCCCTGGTAGACTCTTCGAGCTCTGTACGATTCCCTCTTCATTCTAGTGAGTTCCTCGGTCCACCACGGTACAGATTTCTGGTGCCATTTCTTTGTGGACATTGCCGCTTCGCAGGCGGTCAATATTACCCGCTCCAAGGTTTCCGCCATTACTTCGACATCCTGTCGACTGTTCAAGTCGACGTTCGTCAAGGAGCGCTTCTCCTGGATGAGAGTCCTTTGGAGCTTGTTCCAGTCGGCCTTCTTGGTATTGTACCAAGGCTGTAGGGGCGGCGGCGGTTGTCCTCTTCGCGTGCCGAGGTTCAGGCGCGTCTCCAGGATTCTATGATCGCTGGAGGTTCCGTCCTCGTACACTTTCCAGCCGTGTACGAACGGTATCGCTTTCCAGGTCGCGAGAGTGACGTCGATATTCGACGATCCTCGCGTATTCTCAAACGTGGTGGGATGTCCCGCCTTGTTTAGTACTAACAAGTCGTGTCTAATAACTAGATCTAGTAAAAGTTTCCCACGTTCGTCGGTACGGCCGCTGTGCCAATCGTGCGACTTCGCGTTCGCGTCCGCGCCTATTATGACTACTTTACCCCGCAGTCTTGTTAGTACTATGTCGAGATGGGTGAGCCCGAGTTCAATATTTTCCGACGTCGGAAAATATTGACTTACTATGTACACTTCCGTGCTACCGTGGAAAAGCTGTACACAGACGCATCGCGTTGTACACAGGTTTGCGATTTCGAGCACGGAAAACTTTCTATTTCTCACGTATATGGCTGCCAGCGGCGGTTCATCTACGTGGTTTCGGAAAACTATCGTAGTGCCACTCCCGAAACCCGGAAAAGCTCGTTTGAAACTATACGGTTTCTGCATAAGCAAGATGTCTGCATTTGTTTCTTCATTTGTCGCCTGACCTCGTGTGGCACGACCTTCGATCTCTGCATGTTTAACTGCAGGATCGTGAGCCCACGGCCGGCTAAAGTCGCGTTATTATTCATAAGCGGTTCGACTTACCGACCTCTCTACTGCTTTTTTGTAGCTTGAGCATGCCGTGCTGGATACGGCGTGGTCTCCCTTTTTGCCAGCTCGCTTGCAGTTCACGTAGACTGCAGGCTTGCTGTTGTTTAGACACGTCTTCGTGCCGTGTCCGGTATGCGCGCAGTGGCCGCATACTTCGTCCTTTTGACGACAGTGCTTCGCTATGTGCCCGAATCCTTGGCACTTATAGCACCGGCTGACCGTCAGGTAGTCCCGCACTTTGCAAGCATTCCATCCGAGGAACAGCTTGTGTGCCTCGATCATTTTCGCCCTGAGTTTTGGAGAAACCTCGACCACCCAGATGGTCTCATCTCCGTCCTTCCTTCCAGACCTGAAGCAAAACTTCACTCAACTGACGTATTCATCGCTGAAGACGCTCGCGTTTCCCTCGGGACGTCGAAAATCTGTATTTTCGGGTTCCTCGCGACCGGCGTCCTGACGGTCAGTCCAGCTCCTTTTAATTTTTCACTCTCGGTGAGCGCTTTTAATCTCTCGGCGGTTGATGTCTCTATGGCGATTCCATTGCCGGGAATCTTCCTTACGGCCTTCACTTGGAGGCCTCTCTTCTTTGGGTTCACTAGCATAAACACGGCCTGTCTGGCTTCTTCACTGGTCTTGATCTCTTCCTCCTCCTTGTTCGGATAGACTAGGTGGTCTTCCTGGTTCCTGGGTGGTCTTACCGCTGTCGGGGTCACCTTCGTCGCACTCATCTTCACTCTCTCCGCGTAGGAGAGAGGCTGGCCTGAGTCCGCTTTCTTCGCCACTGTCTTCTCCAGACTCCTGGTTGCCTGGAGGGATTTTTGTACGACACCGCTGAGTGTCGCCCCCGATTTCCTGTGGTCGGTCGTTGCCTGTTCTAGCTTCCTTTGTAAGAAGCTGTTCTCCTGCAGCACGTCCTGCACGACCTCCCGCATTTCCTTGAAGAAACGCATTATGGCCGTTACCTGTCCCTTCGTGACCTTCTTGTCACGATCCATGCAGTAGGTTAGCATGCGGCCCTCTATTTTCTTCGCAGCATCCTTGACGGCTGCCTCGTTAGTGACGCCAGTAGGTTTGACCGGCGTTGTGCTGGCCTTGCGTGTAGCCGTGGTCGGCTGCGCGCATCCGGTGGTCTTTGGCAGCGTCGTTGTGACCGCCAACAAGCTCACTACTGGCCTCAGCGAGCCTCCCTTTGCTGGCACGGTCAGCGCCATTCTGACACGAGGACCGTCCCCCACTCCTCTTCTGTGCTCGGGTCCCGTCGGGTCCGCTCGGGTGCGGTCGGCCGGTTGCAGCACTCGGGACTCGTCCCCACTCCTCCTCGGCGCTTGGGTCCCATCGGCTCGGTTCAAGATGGCCGTGTTTGCTTCACCGGGCGTTGGTCGCGCGCCACGCGGTCGATCCAAGATGGCGTTGCTGACGTCTCTGGGCGTTGGCTACGTGCCACGCGGACGACCCAAAATGGCGGTGCTGACGTAGCCCGCTCAGATTTCCCCCACGGTCGACGTTCGTGCACTTATAACTGCTCTCAAAAATCGAAATCTGTACCGATTTCGATTTTCGAACAGCCGTTCTGTTCGCAATAGTGTCTACAATTCACTGCCGCGATCTCACCCCGATATCTAGCCTGACGGCTGAGATATTCGGCGACAATCCCGCACGATCGCCCCGAAAATTTTGAAACTGCAAATCTCGTAGAGTTTTTGAATTTCACTCCCGGAGAAACACACAGTAAACCGCTGCACAACGCGAATAATCCACAGCACTATCTTGTATTACGCGAATACAGCGCGGTAACGCCCGTAAATTCCCCGTAGGCGCTGGAAATCCCGTCGCGTCAGCGGAATTCCCCGGGGAAAACCCACGGCCGGCGACGCCCCGACGCGTCACTCCCGTGCACGTAAAGTGCTCTCAAAATTCGGAAAATCGTCCGATTCTAAATCTAAAGCCGACGTTCTATTCGTAATAATGCACACAGCTCACTGCCGCGATTTTACCCCGATACCTAGCCCGACGGCTGAGATATTCGGCGACGAACCCGCACGGTCGCCCCGAAGATTCCGAAATTACAAATCTCGTAGAGTGTCTGAAATTTCACTTCGGAGAACGCACAGAAAACGCGAATATATCACGAAAATACACGTAAACTCCTCAAAAACTCTGGAAATTACGGCCAGGTAGGCGGGAAAAACCCACGCGGCGGTGACTCCTCGGTCGAGCGGTTCAGGTAGCGGAGCAGCGAGCGAACACGTCCGTACCCTTCGGCGGTCAGAAAACGACTCCTCCTTATTCTAACAGTATTCGTTCTTTGACGTATCTTCGATGCACATCTTGCTACTTAACATGGTAGCTTTTTTAGTTCGGACGATCCTGAGCGCGCGGAAAGCGCGCGCCGTGATTCGTCAGTGTTTTTCATTAATAATTCAAAAACGAAGCCCTATCCGACATTTTTGCAAAGGAAATTGTTGTTCAGAATCGTCTCAGCTACTCCACATTTCCGGTTCTTACACCATTTACGGAACACTCTGTATATACATAAAAATTTTAATGGGGAATTCTAGAGGCCAAAATAAGACGAAAATCAAGAATACCAATTTGTTGATGGAGGCTTCGTTAAAACGTTATTAACAATAAAGTTCAGAAATTTCAAATCATTCTGGAAAAATTATTTTCGTTTGCAGGAGTTAATTACAATCATTTTTGGTGAATACACATACTTTCGAAATCCTATCCACTTTCAAGAAAAAAAATCGGGTAGGCGCTGAAATTTTTCGGTGAAAAAGAAAATTTTCAAATCATTCTAAAAAAATTATTTTCGGTTGCGGGGGTCAATTACAATTATTTTTTATCATTACACATAACCTCGAAATCCTACGCACTTTGGAGAAAAAATTCCTTACCGAAAATCTAATTAGGTGTCTAAATTCGACGAAAAAAAAAATTTCAAATCGTTCTGGAAAACTTATTTTCGGTTGTGGGGGTTAATTGTTACGTCGGAATTCCGTCGGCATTGGTAGGAAAAGATTCCCCCAGATTTACCCAGTTAGCTTTCCTTCCGGGGGTGGCGTGCCGCTCCGGCGGTGAATTTCCCTCTTGCGCTGACATCATGGATCGCTCCCGGAAATGTTGGTGGGGTCAGGTAGCTTCTTCTGCGGCAAGGCGACGTTGCGGGCTGGCTGCGAGAGTTTCAATTCCGGCTGGCTGAGCCCGGGCGGCGTTTCCGTTAACGTTGGCCGGCGCAGCAGGTTCTTTTGGCGTTTCAATTTTACAAGCGAAGGAGGCGGATTCAGGGAGAGGAATGAACTACTCACGGCTGAATTTGAACACTGTACTTTATTATTTCCGAAATGGGAGCCTTTGCGCGGCTCTAATGTATAACGGTTTACATTGCCGGAAAGAGGTCTCCACGGCCCATTAGCCGAGCAGGCTTATTAATTTCGAATTCTTCAGTTATCAATCATATCAACTATGTCCACTCATTCCACTCTTTCTCTCTAATCTCGCTCGGGAGAAGATGCTCCTTTTATTCCTTATAAACAAAGGGGTGGGAGCCCTTCCCGGTGGTCCGAACTCTTTGTGATACCAGGTATTCCCGATATCACTGGCTGAGACTTCGCGCCCAGAAGCGTTCCCATATTCCCCCGGTTACCTTACGCTGCATGCAGATAACATTTATTAATTTATTGATCGCGCTCGGCTAACAGCTCGTTTCGAAGGTATAAAATTCCCATATTCCTCCGATCACCTTACGCCAGATGTAGATAACATTCATTAATTTATTGATCGGGTTTGGCTAACAGCTCGCTTCGAAGGTATAAAATCTATTATATATTTCTTAATCCTACACATGTTCAACTCCATAACATTAATTAATTAACTTTTATGGCTTTTTATAAGACCGAAATGAATATAATAACTAACAACGAGTAACATAACGATTAATACATGAATAGGATTAAATATCATACCTAGTGCTTGAATATAATAATTACTAGTGAATGAACTATATAGTTATAATGTTTTGTGATGTTACGACCGGTTTCCGTGATCTAATTACTTACTATCTAGTAACTAACTATACAAAATATGAAGAGAAAGGGACAGAGTGGGGGGACGTGCGCTACGCGGACGTTATACAATTATAATTATTTTTGGTGAATAAATATACCCCCGAAATCCTACCCACTTTCTTAAAAAAAAATTGAGAAGGTGTGAAATTTTTCGACGGGAAAAAAAATTTTAAATCGTTTTGGAAAAATTATTTTCGATTGCGGGGGTCAATTACAATCATTTTTGGTGAATAGACATACCATCGAAATCTTGCGCTTTTTCGAGAAAAAAATTTAATACGGGTGGAACTTTAAACGTTAATAACTTTTTAACGAAGCCTCAATCAACAAATTGGTATTCTTGATTTTCGTCTTATTTTGGCCTCTAGAATCTCCTATTAAAATTTTTCCCAGGAATGGCCGAACACCCTATACATTTATACTAGTAACATTTGTGCCTATTAATATAGTGAACATATAACGGAATCTAACTTTGATCCTCTTTTTGTACTATTTATTGCAGCCACCAATACTTCTTAACATTCTTTCTATGTTTATCGTTTTTATCAAAACTAGATAATCTGTACATGAATCTTAAATTTTCGTCATCAGGGACTATGTTTAAGTCGTAGAGTAGTTTTTTGTCATACGCTTTTCTATTGACGTGGTAAATTAATGGAACATTGTTCTGGTTTTGAATAAAACCCTCTCCATCTATATAGGTAAATGACTCAGGAGGGGTATAGCCTGTGTGTCTTGTCCGCTTGAAGTAGAGGGTGTTTGGGTAGAGAGATTGCGCCATCAATGAATTTGTCGATCTTCTGTCACTATTGGCCCAGTGATTTCTGATTAACTTTAATATGAATAAATCTATGCGAATTATCTTAGCTTCCTCGTACAGTTTATGGTTACTAATCATTTTGATAAAACCTGATTGAGGTGATCTGTATTTGCCTAGACATGCTATAATGCACTTTCGTTCAAACCTCTAATCTTTTCCTTGGTTGGGGCCCTATATTAAACCATGTTTGACAGACATAAGATATAATAGGTCTAATCAGGGTTTTGTAGCAGAGAATTTTTACTGAGCTGTAGAGGCCTTTACAGTTGAAAAGCTTCTTGTGTACCAGAAAACCTTTTGGCAAATTCCTAGATATCGAACTGTTTGTTTATGTGGTATTTTGATATTGTGTTGTCTGAAACGTGCAATTTAAAGAGTTTGGATTTGAGTCGTACATCCCAATTTGCATCAGAGATTTTTGAAATATGTTTAAATATGTTAAATCTATTTAAAAATCTCGTTCGCCCGGAAAAATAAATCTCGGCCGCGATTTCCGTATCTGCTTGTGTACGTGACACTTCAACGGGTTAAGCTGGCGCCGAGTTCGTTCGGCGTACGGACAAATTAAAACTGCGGCTGTTTACGTGTTTTTCTACGCAGACCTCACGCGAAGATTCGCTTCAAACACCGGTTGAAACGGTATCGTGACGTCAGCGTCGAGAGAGATAACCGTATCATTTATTGAAAACAAATCGACGGTTGGATTCGGCAGCGCCACGTCGCGACGATGTTACGTATGCCGAACGTTTCGTTCCCCAATTTTTCTGTACCACTTGCGTGCATTAGGAAAACGCCCTGCTACTTATCTACCCTTTGGAATGTAGAGTCAGTTCTCACGAGATGCAGCTGCTCGGTGACTAACGCAATTCGGAGATTACCAAATATGGTAATGTCTAACGTGCATTTGAATCCTCCCGCACGGATTTTTGGGTATATAAACCTTGATTTTCTTACTCGGGGGATCATAATCGTACCGTCACGTTAGAGTCAACGTCACGTCTCTCGTCACGCGTATACGGTTTGATAGTCAGTTGTATCTTGTGAGATCGGGCTACCGTACCCTTTCGTATCAATATTAAACCATATAGAATCCGTGAACCGGCATAAATTCTATTGCGGCCATTATATTCAACCAACTTACCCCCGCATCGCCAGTGCGTCAACACCGTGCAAGGTCATTGTAGGTAAATATAATCATTCTTTGATCGCGACATAAGATACACGAAACACTTGTATTTTACTTGTTGATTTAAGAATATATCTACTTTTATTATCAAATCAGAGTTACCCAACTTCTTTAACCCATAATTATATAAAGCGATTATTATTAGTTAAACGTTCCCATAATAATATAACCTTACCGCTTGGGTTATATTATATTTAATAATTCATAGTTACGAGTTCAATTAACACATCCCAAATTCAAATACAAATTCTTACAACCTAGTGGCTCCTCGATTACGCATCGAGTTCGTCCACGCAATCTATTACCATCCTAGCGGCTCCTTGATTACGCATCAGGTTCGTCCGCATCCTACAGCTCCCTGATTTCGCATCAGGTTCGTCTGTGATTTATCCAACCTCCCAGCAGCTCCTCGATTACGCATCGAGTTCGTCTGCGTTTGTTCCAACCTCCTAGCAGCTCCCCGATTTCGCATTGGGTTCGTCTACGTTGTTATCAACAATCCTAGTTACTCCCCGATTTCGCATCGGGTTCGTTCACGACGTTTCACCTTCCTACGGCTCCCTGGTTTCGCACCAGGTTCGTCCGTACGTGACTCCATCCCAGAGGCTCCCTGATTTCGCATCAGGTTCGTCCTCGTTATTGTAGGAGATTTGTATTGAATATTTGTGCCACGCTGTAGTTTTGTTAAATGTTAATTTATGTGCAAAAGGTTTGGGAGTGTTTTGTTCGAGAAGGAATGGGTAACCAGGGACAGCGAGAAAACGAGGAGTGGGAAACGAGTGATTGTGAAAGAGAGACGTGATTATAAGTTGTGTTGCCAATTAATGTGATTTGAATTTGTGTTGTTAATTATTAATTGCTAATTTGTGTGTTCCTAATTCGTTTATTAAAATTATATTCTTTGTATATTTGTTCCTCAAATATATTCTCTCCGTTAAATCCTACATTATTAACTATCCTAGCGGCTCCCCGTTTTCGCATCGGGTTCGTCCGTGTACCTAACTAACAAATTGATACCATATTCCATACTCCCTCTCGCACTCGCCAGCCACGCGCGCTGCACGGCCCTGGCTCGTAACAACGACAATGCGCGACCGAGTCTTCGCCTGTCGATGCTCGACGAATCTTGTAATATTCACAAGCCGACTACCATCGGCAGCGGATCCCAGATGATCTCACTCCATAAGTACGTGCCCCGCAAAGCAAGCAAAAAGGCTTCTCTGCGCAAATTATATTGGACTATATGAAAAGAATTCTCATCGTTGCTGCGATTCGAGATTTCTATCTCCCGTACCGAAAAGTGGTCGTAAAGCATGCTGCGCGTGACGCTACCGCGGACGTAAGGGATAGATTGTACGTTGCAGTCGTTGCCGCGATCGCGACGTAAGAGAATCAGGGTGCACACACCCAGAATCCCTTTAAAGCTATACGGTTTTGGAACCTCCCAAAGGTCCGACCGATAGATCGGTACCGCCTCGTGGAGTGCTCTCCGTGCAAAGGCCACTGCAAACCCTCTCCGAAAACCCGTCGGTGTACGAGTCGACCGTACACCTAACGGAGGAGTTCGGGTTCAAAGTGCCTCCCTTCCGTCACGCTGCCTACCACATACGGTCCCCGTGCAAACGGTCGCTGGGTAGGCTTTATAGTGCGGTTGGACCTGCTCGGGATTTTCTGCAAAAAACACTTACTGTCACAGTCCCCGGAATTAACGGTCGCTGTGCAGTAGCTAGAAAATGTTGGGGAAATCTCCTTGCGCAACGTTCATACGTCAACCTGCACGGTGAGTGTGTTCACGGGATCGACCCACTTGGAGCCTTACAACCTCCATTTGGTGACCCGTCCGTGACGAAGCAGAGTCCCCGACAGATACGAGTGAATTCTCCTCTGTCCAAGACAAAAGTCTCGTTGATAGTTTAAATAATAACTATCAGCGAGCAACAAATATATACAGTCCACTTAACTACGCTAAACCACAGCTGATCTCTCCCTCCAAGCGCACCGATAGTCGCTAAGAGAGCGAGGCGAACAGCTGACGAGCGTGTATTTGCGATACGTGTACGCACGTATTTAATTCAGTCGATCCTTTGTTACAGAATATATTTCTTTTTTTTATATTTTTATATTCAATTTTTTTATTTTTCTAAATAAGCGACAAGCGAAAATTATTAACAAAACTTGTTAATTGACTTCCTCTGTTAATTTCCTCGTCCGGACCCCGGTTATAACCCTTAGATTCTAACAAAATATATGGTCTGAAAAGTATTGTTTCACACTTGAGTGTATTAATTCTTAATTTCCATATTCTGAAGTAGTCCTGTATTTTGTTGAATAATTCTTGTAGTTCAGTTTTTATTTCTAATGGTTTATTGCCTCTTATGTACACTAAGAAGTCATCTACGAAAGCTATGGAGGATTTATTTGGACTGGAGTTTAGCCCGTACATTTGGAGGAGGTCACTTGTGTAAATAAAAAACAGAATGGGGGAGTTTACCGTTCTTTGCTGCAACCCGTTTGCGATTTCAAATGATCTGGAAGATCTGCTGTTTAGATCCGTTACGTAAAAACGTTTCTCATTAAGCATATTTCAGATCATTTTGATCAGAAGTTTTGTGAAGCCTTTTCTTATTAAATTGAAAAATAAACCGTCGAGCCATACCGTGTTAAAAGCCTTTTCTAACAATAAGTCAATAAAACGAGCGCCAGCACAGTCACCTGCGTTCCTGGCCCAGCAAATATCCGATATGATAGTCGGGGATTATTTTATTTTCTTCACAATGGAATAGTATTGCTGTCGTGTCGGGTTCTCAGGAAGCAGCGATGGGAGTGCGATTGTCTCGATAACACCTGATTAGCACTCACTCTTTTATTATATGTAAACGTTTACATCCGTGTCGCTCACCAGCCCAGCCAGGGTTGACATGGGGGGCGTTGGCCCTCTGGCGCCTACTACTCCTACTTATCCTAACAATTGCTTTGTTAATTAGTACTTCGAACATCTTGCTTATATTGGGTAGCAGACTGATGGGCGATAACTGGTTGGATTGCTCCCATCTTTATCCTTTTTTTTTTATTGTTACGAACTTAGCCGTTTTCCAGTTCGTCGGAAAGTCCACGCACCCGTTTGGTTGTCCAGGCGGCAGGGGAGGTGAACCCCTACGTGGCGCGTTCCCAGGTGGCGGATAGGGGTAGCCGCTGGGATGGGATGCGGGGATGGGGTCACCAACCTGAGGAGGCAGGTGACCGCATCCTCGCATGGCATCCCGGAGGTTGGAGCGAAAGCTCCCGCGGACCAAACACCGGTATGAATGCTTTGTGTGGGTGAATGTGTGTGTGTGGGGGGGGGGGCCCGGGGCATGGGATATTTGCCGCGGGTGTTACCTAAGGCTGCAGGTTGGCCCGTTGGCTGCGGATGAGTCCAGCGGCCAACGTGGCCACCCAGTCGGCGGCTTAGTCCTATGTCACGGGGCCGTGGGCGCTGGTGACCAGGCGCCTGCGGTTGAGTGGGAATGCGGTGGGAGGAGTGCCTCTCACCGGGATGGGCCTGAAAAGGCACGACGCGGCGGGGGACTCTGTGATGTCTCACTAGAGTTCCCGGTCCCTCGCCAGGCGTCTGAGGATGGTCACCGTGGGGTTTTAGTCGGTAAGAGTCCGACACTACCCGCCGGTTCGCCCTTTTGGTGGGCCCGCGGGTGTCCATGAGGATTTCCCCACGTACAAAAAAAAAAAAAAAAGTTCGTTGGAAAGTACATGCTGTTTAGGCAATTATGAAATAGAATTGTGTGAAAATAAATATAGCAAGGTGGTAGTTTTTTTAGGGAAATATTCGGAATTTTATCAAAGCTAGCTAATTTTTTATTGTTTAATTTTTGGAAAATGGTCTTGAGTTTGTAGCGGCCATGGTATAGCCACTACGCCCTTGCCAGAGTATGAATGGGAATGGAATGTAAGGATAGTTTTAAGCGTTCTATTTTTCCATTTTCCCAGGGTCTCGTGCGAGCCTGGTCGTCCTGCTTGGCGACCAGAGCCGTACGAGGTGCCTATTTTCCTTCAAGGTTTCGCCTGGGCCTCGGATCACCCCGATCCGGGCCCGGCGAGCCTCTTGACTTTTATTACTCGCTTTCGCTCTAGCTAAATTTTCCCTACACTAAGTATTTTCCAGTTTCGTTTTCCGTCTTTCTGTCCTATCTCTTTTTCTCTCCCATTACTATTAGGGTAAGGTTATGTGTATAGGGAGGAGACTTTTAAGAAAGAAAGGCAGTCCGTAAGAGACGTTGTCAAAGCTCAGTCTGGTAAAGACGTCGTTCAGTGTCAGTCTGTTAAAGACGGGTTTATAGTTCAGATCATTGTTATAACATTAACCTACGTGTGGCTACATGTTACCCACATCACTCGCGAATAAAAACATTTAATAATTGTGGGGTAGCTTGTTGGGTTGTTATTTGACCCCCTAGCCCCCTCAAGTTTATTTAGGTTTGTAAAGTATATTGGCGGTATAATGGTTTTGTCCGGGTTATCTGCTGTTTGTCGTTGAAAAATTGCAAATCAAAGCGTCGCTACGTCTATCAGTATCTATTTCGTTCATTAGTTCATCTATTTTTTGATTGATTATATTGGTGAGTTGTGGTTTGCCTAGGTGACCATTTTGAGTGTGTATGGACTGGAAGTAGATACCTAAGATGTCTAGTTTGTTTATAGGGTTACTGATGATGAAGTTGTCGTTGTTTTCTTTTCTTAGTGCATTGATGTCTATGTTGGCTTTATGTATTACATCATTTGTATGATTGGGAATTTTTAGCGTCTTTACATCTTTGCATTCTTTCTGTCTGAAAATATTATTTATTTTGGGGAACATGTCTTTAGAATTATGGATCGATATGCTTGATATTTTTTGCCTTCAGTGATTACTAACCGACTCCTGGAATGCAGCCTTTATGTTATACCTAATGCCCTTAAGCAGTCTTTTGAGTATGGTGGTTAGTTGCTTAACTAAATTTGTTTGGTTGATTTGTCTAGAGAGATGGTTCAATTGAGTTAGTATATGGCTTTTTATTTTTCTCAGTTTCCTGATGCGGGGCGCAATATATTTATCTGTGGAGTTTTGTCTATTGTTACTTAGAGGGACCGCGTTATTGTTTAATGTTTCTAGATATGTATTTATTTCCTGTCTTGAGAGGTCTCTATCATTAGGTATTACTAGGTCGGCGTTTTCTGTGCAAAGAAAGTCTTTGTATTCAGTCCAGTCTGCTTTGTTAAAGTTCCTTCTCTCTACTCTAATTAGTCTTAGTCTCTAAGTTAGCGCTGTCTTATATTTCGGCAGTCTTTCTCCGTCTAATTATTTGCGCGCTACTCTCTCGTCATCAACACCATTGGAACACTCGAGTCGAAGGTAATGAACCGTTACCGATGCCAAAAAAACAAGTAACAACCGCGTTTTTCTATCACTGCTCGCTGTACGAACTCTCCTAGAGAGAATCTCAGGATTGTCACATACGCAAACAAGCTTATGTAGACCGCTAGACTTAAAAACCCCGCTACGGGTGTAGATTCTTAGAGTACCAAATTTTATGTTCCGCATATGTTGAGGCCCATTAGAAGCGGTGCCGTGTGCAACTGATTCTGGCCGGGTGCAAAATCGGTAGACTGCATGTGTCGCGGAACATCGTTCTCGTAGGACCGAGAATGTTCCACGGCACGCGCCGAGAACTTTTGCACCCAGTGCGAAGGAAAACCAAAGGACGATCGGGACCAGGGGTATATAAGCCAGGGCCCCGATCGCCGAGAAGAGCAAGTTCTTGTCACCTCTCAGATTGTCTACAATTAATGATAATTGCGGCCGAGGATAATCGCTCAACATTATGCAGTCATAAAACATATAACATGAACAATAAAATGAAGAAGGGAAAATTAAGACTTATTATTGAAAGACAAAAAAAGTGAAAAAGGCATCGTTTTTCGTACACGCGATCATACACGCCCCTCGATCGTCCACAATGTCCGCAAGTATCCACAAATAATCCTTTCAGGCACTAATCACTATGCAATTAAATGAACATGCACCGCGATTATGTTATACGTGTACATAGCAGTATTTCAAATACACTTTAATTTAAAAATGTAAAAAGGAATTTAATAAGTATTTACTGATTGTTTATATCACTGTATTTCTTACATGCAACTTAATACACAACTGAATGGAATATGTCTAAAATGTGTCGCGTGAACTGTCTTAACTGATTCCTTTTTACGACTGACTAGCTGGCCGAACACGTGCCGATGCTGCCCTTTGTCTCAATTGACAATGAGTGTAGAGTGCATGTGTATGTGTGTGTGAGTGTAAGAGAGAGTAAGCGAGGCGAGAGACGTAGAATCGGGGTCCTTTTCGGCATTTGTTTCTGAAAACCTCGTCGATCAATGGCACAGTCAGCTGCTAGTATCGTTACATTCTTCGACGTGAACGCAAATCGATAGGAAAATCCTACGATTCGTTTTTACATTTTTAAATTGTAGTGTATTTGAAAAATTAAGAACATTTCTATTGGTAAGTAACTCGGAACAATCATGGTACACGTACACATAGTCACTCACAAATAATATAATCGCAGTGCGTGTTTATTTAATTGCATAGTGGTTAGTGCCTGAAAGAATTGTTTGTGGATACTTGCGGACATTGTGGACGATCGTGGGTCGTGTACACAACGTTGTGTATTGGAAGTGGCATTCACCCTCTCTCAGTGAAAATTTCGACGGGTGAATTTTAATATTTCCTCCTGGATTTTTATAAGACAGATTGAATGTCATTCAACGTAAGGTGGACAAAAATCTAAAGCTGTTGATGACATCGGTAAGTAGGATTTGTCATGCTGTGTGAGAACAACTAACACTGGCCTGCCGCAACCTTCCGCGCGTATGCAGCTGTTCGCAGATTGCCGTTCTACAGGCGGAACTTTAAACGTTAATAACTTTGTAACGAAGCCTCCATCAACTAATTGATATTCTTGATTTTCATCTTATTTTGGCCTCTAGGATCGCTCATGTAAATTCTTCCCAGGGGTGGCCGAACTCCCTGTATAAAGTTATGTGAGGTATAAGAAACTGTAATGCGCGAATCGTAAAAAAAATATATATATATGTTTAAAACTTGTAAAGTTGCATTTGTCGTATAATTTTATAATTCCGCAAATTTTGGATTCTAGATAACGTTAAATCAATACTTTAAATGATTTTTTCAAATCTTCCAATATTTCAAAAAGTAGAAATTAAGAAAAATATTCCGCTTATGTCACGTTAATTTTTTCAAATACACAATCGAGTTTGAATTCATAAATCAAAAACGTCGCATTTCTAATAAATTAAAATGACAATCTTTCTTTTAATTCACATCGTCGTCATATTTCCAGATCATAAGAAAAATTCGAAGAGTGCTGTTAGAAATTGCGATAATAATGCCTGTTTAAATATCGCGTGAGTCCGAGACGTAGAAACTCGGCCGCGATGCCCGTACCTATATTGAATTCGCGTAATTCTAGATGGTTGTGCTGACATGGAAATTTTCCATCGTTCACATTAGTATACCGCGGCTATTTACGTGTTTTTTCAAGCTAGCTTCACTGAAATTCTCGAGTTTTGGAACAAATTCTAGGAATTGTGTTGTTAGCGTTGAGAAAGAGAGAGAAAAAGGATCTATCGGAGAAAGATCGATAGACGAAACGCGGCAGCGCCGCGCTGTGGCCACGCAGCGCGTAGCAGCCCGGGCCCAGCAGCGCGAGGCGTCGCTATCCGGTTCTGCGCTTGCGCGACGAAGCCGGCCGCGGCCGTCGCTGCTTGCAGATCGTCACGGTTCATTCTTGAGCCGTCCGCGATCGAGAGCGGACCTTGTGACGATCGCGTTCCCATTTACCTACGAGCTCCGAGGAGGATGAGACGATCTCACTCCTCGTAATAGAATCAGTTTGCGGACAAACAATTTATTGGAAAATCTCGTCATAGTGACTTGAGATTTTCCCAGAGATAGGACAATCTGCCTGACAGGACAATCTGTTGTAGCGATCGCACGGCACGCTGGGTGTGAAGCGATCGTAGACGCAGGATTGTGATTGAACGTTGCAGGTCGTGGACGCGACTGGAGATTGGGTGTGGATCGCCTTAAGTCTTCTTCCAATTATCCGGTTAGAGCTACTGGAAGGCTGATACCGACATACTGGTATCACCTAGTGGTAGTTCACCATTCGTAGAGGTCGTACGAAACCCACGGGAATCACCCGTCCTGTGTACCACTGAGAGTACACCGACCGGTGGGGTGGAAAGTTTCAACGACCAGATTAGAGCTATACGGCGTAGGAGCAACTGGAAGATAGGTATTCAGGAAGGATATCACTTCGTGGTGCTCTCCGTGCATCGGGCGTCGGAGAAACCGCTCCAATATACCGTCGTGAGGGGACAATAAGTAGAGCCTAAGCGTACGGTGGAGCAAAGAGTTCGAAGAGCCTTCCTTCCATCGCTACACCCACTACCAGCTGTGAGTCGACCACACTGGGCTGTGAACGTAGGGTGGTTGGAGTTGCAGGGGACTGAGTCCTGAACCGGTGAGCCGCAGGCCAGTTCCTCGGAACATAGGAGGCTCCGTCGAGGTAGCCACGGCTGGCTGCCGGGCGTTCTTTTGATGAAGGAATCGCCGGCTTGGCAACCACGTGAGCATACCGCAGGTTGCTCCTGAGGAGCAGCCCTCGAGGAAGCCGAACCAGGACAAGACGTCCTCTTGCGTGGGTGGTGTAGAAACGCCACCCGCACGGGGAGCGTGCTCGCGGGATATAGCCTCTTGGAGCCTTACAACTTCCATTTGGTTTCCCGTCCGTGGCATTGCGAAGAGAACCCGGTAGAACGGAGAAAAGCTCGTCTACCCGGTTGTGCGCGTCAGTGAGATCGTAGGAAACGAATCTCATCGACCAGAAAGAGAAGAATATACAGTCCACTAGCTAGAGCGCTAGATAAGCCAGCCAGCTCTCCCCTCCAAGCACACCAGACTGTCGCTGGAGCGCGAGAAACAGCTGACGAGCGCGCGATTGTTGACTTGTCCGCAAAAGTATTTATTAGGCGGATTCTTTTGTTACAGAAAGCCTCCGCAGTAGAAGAAATTGGAGACAAAAAAGAATAGAAGACGCCTGACCAAAGAAGAGCCACCGTCCAAGATTTTTGTTTTCTGTTTTCCGTTTATTTTTACATTTTGTACTTGAATTTTCATTTATATTTTTGTAAAATAAAGAATTTATTGAAAAACTTGTAACAATTTCTCTACCTGTCTGTTTCCTCATCCGGACCCACGTTAAAGTCCCTTGGTACTTTAACAATGCCTATTATATGACCACAGACTAGGTATACAAGTAGATCTATCACCACAGACTAGGTATACGAGTAGACCTATCACCTTATGGACTTTTGCGGCCGAATCTGACTGCCATACCGACCTGAAAATTCGGAGATTTTAGCGGCCTCTTCTCATGGATGGCGGTCAGTTGAGAAACTATTCACTGAATTAGTATTGGTGGGCAGAAAGCTGTAGTGTGTGCGTAAATACATGTGAGTTGACAGTGCAGTATTATCAGACGGCAAGCCCCTGTGGCCAAAGGAAACTGCCCCTCCACTTACACACACAATGCACAACCACCTTGTATATGAGTTCTGGCGTTTCGTATAACTTCGAGGATTCGAGAAAGGCGGCGAATGTGAGTCTACCCTTCTTGCTCTCAACACAACTGAAATTCGACCTAGCATCACTGGCATGCGATATCGAATCTCGACTGCCCAGGCATTTTTTATTTTCCCACCTATATGTATATGCGCATATAAGCAAAATACCATAATGTAAAAAAAATTTCAAAATTTTTTTTACGGAAATACACGTTTCAAGACTCCCTAATCATATTTTAACTATTAAAAAAAAGACATTTTTTTACTATGCTTATGGACGTGCGTTCATATATTTATACTATTTATGCGATTGAGTCTAAACAACCAAATGAATTTCAATGTAATTTTAAATTTTTAAATCTGGAAAAATTTGGAAATACTGTCCTATTTGTCCTCTTTGTTTAGCAATTTAAAAAAACGCTGATTCGTTAAAATCAATCATATTAAAATAAAAGACTGGAAAATTTTTCTTCTTTCAATGAAGGAAACTCTTTTACTGAATCTTTTTCGAAGGCGAAGGTGAAAAAGTCGATTTCGCCACGGCAACAATGGTTGGACGCGATGCATGGACGTTCCCCCGAAATAGGGGATCGGTTTTTGTTTTCCAGAAACGCGAGCGAGGCGATCGAAAACGCGAAACGCGTTAGTTGGATAACGGAGAGAGTCGCGAGGTTCCGTATGAAATAAAAAGACACGACCCCTAGCAACAGATTGAAATTAAAATCAAAATAAAAATTAAATATACAATATAAAATTTTTCTATATTGCAGAAGATAGGGATAAATTATAGTTAATTGTATTATGTAAAATTTATTTCAAGCACTTGAAAAATCATCTTCAGTCTTCTCCATTCATCATCAAGCCTTTCTTCTTTGAATGTAGATTAACTTGTTTTATTTCCAATTAATTTATATTTACAGGCATGTTTCTATAAATTTCAAATCCATTAATCAATTTGAATTTGTGATATTATGTCAGCCAGTTTCGAAAATATGGTTTCAAGAAAAACGCATTTAAAATTTCTGATATGATTATTAACCGCTGGGTACTCTTCCCCTTAAATGACTATAACTTTGTTACTTCTACGAATTTGAATGAGTCTACGTTTATAATAATTGCTAAATAAGGAGGACGAGTTGCAAGCCAAAGATCAGTTGCAGGGTTTTTAAAAAAGACAGATTGGCATTTTTCTTCTCATTGTTTGCAGCGTGTTTGCGAGGGATGTGTCCGATATATACATATGGATATAATCAATTCATTTTCCTTCAATAATTCTCCATTGCAAAAATTCTACAGTATTCTTACATTTTTTTATATTTAAAAATTTTCCCATATTATTAGAAAGTAGGTATACGGCGAAAGCTATACAACTTTATATGTATACAGGGTGTTCGGCCACCCCTGGGAAAAATTTTAATGGCGGATTCTAGAGGCCAAAATAAGACGAAAATCAAGAATATCAATTTATTGATGAAGGTTTCGTTAAACAGTTATTAACATTTAAAGTTCCGACAGTACTGAATTTTTTTCTCAAAAATGCGCAAGATTTCGGGGGTATGTGTATTCACTAAAAATGATTGCAATTGACCCCCGGAACCGACAATAATTTTTTCAGAACGATTTGATATTTTTTTTTTTCGTCGAAAAATTTAGGCACCTACCCCCTATCGATTTTTCTTAAAAATTCCTTTTTCATTTTTAGTATTTTTGTTTGACGCCCTACAGAAAAGTTGTCTAATACTTTTTTGTAGGTACCCATGAGCTCTACTTCAGAAAAAAGTTTCATTGAAATATATTCACAATTGTAGGAGTTATGGCTGTTTGAAAATTGGACCATTTTTATGGGGTTTTTCTCATTTTGCGGGGTCAAGGACCAACTTTTCGAATATTTGTGCAATTTGTACATATTCTCCATCAAAATACCCGTAGTTTGTTTTTGTAAACATTAAAATCGTCCAATCCGTTCAGAAGTTATGACGTTTTAAAGATTCGCATGAAAATTCGGGCAGACATTTCTGGTCAGAAATTATATTTTCGGTAAGGAATTTTTTTCTCGAAACTGAGTAGGATTTCGGGGGTATGTCTGTTGACCAAAAATGTTTGCAATTGACCCCTGCAACTAAAAATAATTTTTCCAAGACGAATCGAAAGTCTTTTTTTCGCCGAAAAATTTCAGCACCTATCCGATTTTTTTTCTCGGAAGTGGATAGGATATCGAAGACATGTGTATTCACCAAAAATTATTGTAATTGACCCCCGCAGCCGAAAATAATTTTTCCAGAACGATTTGAAATTTTTGAATTTAATTGTTAATAACTTTTTAACGAAGCCTCCATTAACAAATTGGTATTCTTGATTTTCGTCTTATTTTGGCCTCTGGAATCCTCTATTAAAATTTTTCCCAGGGGTGGCGAAACACCCTGTATATAGTGCATGATCGCTTCGTATGGAAAGTCAATAATTCTTGAAAAAGCGTCCAGGTCCGATTTTGAGAAATGTAAGGTCTGTCAGTCACGATGGCTTTTGCCATTTACTGACGATTCGAACGTGTGGCGATTGGCGATGCCAGGCCTGCTTTCGAGAAATGTAAGCGACGTCAGCGATGCAAGAGCGAGGAGGAAAGCGAGTATCAGTCTGTTCTTCTCGCCTCTTCCGAAACTTTACGAGCTCACGTACACGCAATTGGGCATAGTGTGAGAAAGTGGAATGAGGAGTTCCTGGGGCCCCCGATGCGCGGTTTGATAATACTGATTTCGAGTCACAAATACGTTTTTGCCGAGTTATTTTTTAAATAAATGATGTATTACAATTTAAAATAAAAAATAGAGGATTTGCGGTGTACGTATCAATGAGATACATTCTTAGGTATTTTAATAATCTTGAAATTTTTAAATAACCTTAATCGATTGATTACTTCAATGAAATTAATCGATTAATGTCCAATTATGGACCGTACAGCTTTCATTTCGTTAAAAAATAATACAATTTCTGAAATTTTATTTTCTGTCTCACTTCCTCTTTTGTTCATTTTTAAATCTGTTGGTAACGTTGCAAGTGACACGGAAATGGTAATGGGGCTCTAGAGCCCCAGAGAATCGGGCCGAAAAAATACATTAGATGATAGGTCTACTCGTATACCTCGTCGGTGATATGATAATCCTCGGTCGGTACTGACCCTGAGAAACTTTAACTCCATGTCTGTGGCTTAAAATAGCATTAAAATATGTTAGTAATATTTAATAAAGTAAATATATATTTATTTCTTTGTAAATAAGTAATTATAATTAATACCATTTATTTTATATTAACTGAAATGGAAATATTTTCGTAAAACCTTGTCCTTCTTAATAACATTTTTGTAAGATTTCCACAACATACGAAGAATGTCTGTGTTCCATGCACTTAGGTTCCACGTGCTCATCTTTCCCTCAACTAAAATAAGAAATTAATAGTCATTGTTTCATAAATTACAACATATTAATAAATAATTTTTCATTGTAAAATATCTTACATGTTAAAAAATACTTTGTAATATTTCTCGCAATTTTATAATTACTACTTTTAATGATTCTACGTATATCTTGAACATTCTTTCGTTTGTAAACAGGTATTTCTTTTATTAAAATGCAAGCACGACTTGCTTGCCGTAAGCATGCCTTGTGTAATATATTTTTAATAGTAGTTTTAGAGTTAATTGCATTGTTTAAAACGAATTTCGATAATTTTAAGGTTGCTGTATTATGTAATCGTTGTTTCAGAGCTCTAAACAAAATTTATAATTAAAATTCATGAAGAATACATCATATATGTATAAAAAAATTAATTACTCTATAAGAGTTTTATTATTTTTTAAAGACAGTGACATTGAGCAACTTATATCTGTATTCTGATATTTAGGTACTATTTCCAAAGTGTGACAATTGATTCTATAACCAATATAACTAATACTGTTTGTAGTTTTGTTACACTGAGTTTTTGATTCTTGAAAGTAACAATTATATTGTTGTATACCCGTCTTTGTTAGTTGTAAGAATCTATTGAATAAAATAAATAAATTAATTAAACTTATACAACATTTGACAAAGGACTTGATTCAAAATCAACAAATCTTTCACAGCATGGTTTTGTTTTAAATTTTGCATACTCGCACATCTATGTGGTTGATCTCAATTTCCTTTGTTATTTTAATCTATAGGTTCCTATATACCATCCCGATGATATTTTGATGATTCTCATCAAAAAAAATTACACCAACATCTTACAACTTATGTAATTTACAAGAGCACTGATAACATATACATATATGATATAGCTTTTTCAAAATCTGTTAATAGTATTTTTTTTATAAAGAGTAAAATGTTTTAGTCCACGAAGATGGGGGGGGGGGGGGGGTATTTCATTGATTTTGAATAAAGTCCTTTTTCGATGAAATAATAGATAGTTTCATATCTTACTGTTCTGCAAAATTTTCATTCTCTGTTACATATAAAATATCATCTACATATCTTATAATTTTACCACAGTTTATGAATATTGACATATGTTTATGCAATATAAAATTATAATAAATGTCTGACAAAATAGGTGATAATATGGCACCTTGGACAACTCCTTTTCCTATAATATAAATTTTAGTACGTATTTTGACCTGCAAATTAAAATATCAATATTTTAAACATATCATGTTTTAAATAATGCTTGCTTAATTAGTTGTAAATGTTGTTATAAAGAATTGAACTTTATTTAAATTTAATAGTTTCTATATAACATCTGTTTCAATTAATTTTCTGTACCCTTTGATGAAATATGTAATTTCTAATTTTGTTTAGCAACCAACTTTTTAATACGACTTTACAGTTGCTATCATTTGTATATGGTCTCTCAAATAGTCTCTCAAGTGCTATAGGCAATTGTAAATGTGGACCAGAAAAGTATTCTATGTAACATACACTACCATTGTATACATAATTTTTACTTTTAACTCCATACTGTTTTAGCATTAACTGATTAGGAAGTTTTTCACAAAGCAACTGTATAATATCATACAAGCGACCTGAATATAAAATAATTATTTTTGTATATATTGATATACACAAAAAATACTTGATGTTAAAAAAGTCATACTCTGTATTATTGAACCAAATGCATCCACTACATCACTAGACACAATATGCAATTTTTCAATATTTGAATCATTTTTGTGGCGAATAATTGATGTCCATTCCTCTTTAAAATTAGTTAATCCATATTCCGTGTTGTGTAATTGTTTTAGAAACTTAAAAATTATATTTAAATTACGTTGATCGCTTGGTTGATGCCTAACAAATAAGAAATTATAAAATAAAGTTTCAATGAATTTTGAGTTTCAATAATTTATTATAGCATAAAAGTATTTTACTTACACTGATACAAATAAAGGCCGTATGCTAGAACGTTTGGGACATAATTTATAGACACCTATTGGTGGTTGCCATCTGTTAAATATAATATTGGGTTGTAAACAATTTGAATGTATTTTTTTTCTGATAAATTTCTTTTGAATACTGTGCCATGTTGAGCGTGTAATATATAATCTCTCATTATTGGTTGAAGAGAAAGTTGTTACATGAAACTGAGTACGTAATATTTTTATAAGAAATCCAGTAAAAAACCACTTTACAAATTTTGCTATAACAAGCAATTGTATGTGTGTGCTTTGTATATTTTTTAACCATGTAATGCTAGGGATCTACAATGCATAAATTGTATTATATATATTTATTTATTTCACAATTCATTTTTTACCAATTACACATTGTACATACATTTAATTTTTCAACAAGTGGCATCAAATTGAAGGACTTAAAACGTGGTGTATTTAAAAAGTGAAATGTAGCCTTCTTAATCTTTTTATAATTTTTTAACTTGCCAAATATATTTAATGGAACCACTTTAGTAAATACAAGATTAAAGAACAATTTTAACTGTTTTATACTGATTGCATAATTACACTTTGGTTTTTGATCAAATTTTTGTTCCTTAGTCAACTGTTTCAAAACACTAGAGTAATGAAATCTTTTATGTCGCTTCTGAAACTGTTCCAAGAGAGAAGAAATAGATGGAATACAAGTTTCATAATCAATAATGACATTATTTTTCAAAGTTTCCTGTATAATAAATTTAAACATTTCATTTCCATTTTTGGCTGTGTTTAGAACGTAATTTGTTGAAACTGTATGAGTTGTATGAGTAGGTAAAACTGCAGATGTATTATGTAAGTAAATATGTAAATCTAAATTGGTAAGAAATAAATTGGAAGAACTATCTGTTGTTTTTTTATAAAACATTGGTCCTTTTTTTCCATATGTCTTACATTTCCTATATGATTCTGAAATAATAATTTTGTAATTATAATTTTTGCATACATTTTTATATTTAATTTGTGTTTTTATAATATAAATATACAAAAGAATAATACTTTTATAGCTGATGCTACCAAGATCACAGGGTTTTGTTATTCAAATATAAATAATCCTACTATAGCTAAAAAGTATTTGGTCATGCATTTAATATGATGAAAATTAATTTTTATTTACTAAAAAAACATAAATATATTTTTAAACTCACATATATCCTTATTACAAATGTTTGCTGTCACAAAAATCAGTACAGCTAACTCTTTAAGTATGCTAACACTTGCCTTATCAAAATCAAAGTAAGAAATGATCAGAATAAACTCTATACTTTTTAGTGTAAAATATCATGAAGGGAGATGTAGAAATGAATGTCTAAAATAAGTGAACCACCGAATTATTATTAACATAGTTATATGTACTGATTACATATATGCACATATATGTGAGTAACTTCGTTAAAAGGTTAACAAAATAACAAGTAAATAGTACCATAATAAAAAATTTATTGTAAATTAAAGTTCTGCATTTTTATGTAACGGAACATTAATTAGTTTGTATGGGAGAATTTAATATCTTGTCTATACTGAGATTCAACCAGAGATTAAAAGAGAAATTTCTAAAAATATATAACTTGAGCTTTAATGTATATTAACTTTTCTAAAAACTGCTCTAGAAAATAAACATAACCACATTACATTTAATTTATTTGTTTTCAAGAAATAACTTGAATGTCGCAACATTTTTCAATGGTTCATGATATTTTGATTTTCTAAAATGTATTAAATAAATTTAAAAACTGATATTTTAATTACTTATTAAGAAATAATTAAATAGTAAATAAATATACTTTGACCATCCTATAATATTTTTCTTTGCAATAAACAACTAAAATGAACTTGAGATAATTATACTCTACAGATAATAGAGACACAGTTCAAAATATTTACCAGATTATAAAAGTATAAAAATAATTATTTAAATATAATCTTACCTTGAGCCCGTCGTTTGAAGACATTTTTTTTTACGGTACTACCCCAGAAAGCACAATTTCCAGCCATTATCCAAATTTTCGTCGATCAATAAACTATTAAAAGGCTTCACAAAATGCTTCACAAAATAATAAATTATTTCAAAGTAATCACAATATTGTTTTCGTAGCCTTAACGAACTGGATTGTAAAGACTCTAGTAACGATGCTTAAGGGGGTAGACACGGCACGTGACCACCGACGAGGTATACGAGTAGACCAATCACCTTATGGACTTTCGCGGCCGAATCTGACTGCCATACCGACCTGAAAATTTGGAGGTGATTTTAGCGGCCTCTTCTCATGGATGGCGGTCAGTTGAGAAACTATTCACTGAATTAGTATTGGTGGGCAGAAAGCTGTAGTGTGTGCGTAAATACATGTGAGTTGACAGTGCAGTATTATCAGACGGCAAGCCCCTGTGGCCAAAGGAAACTGCCCCTCCACTTACACACACAATGCACAACCACCTTGTATATGAGTTCTGGCGTTTCGTATAACTTCGAGGATTCGAGAAAGGCGGCGAATGTGAGTCTACCCTTCTTGCTCTCAACACAACTGAAATTCGACCTAGCATCACTGGCATGCGATATCGAATCTCGACTGCCCAGGCATTTTTTATTTTCCCACCTATATGTATATGCGCATATAAGCAAAATACCATAATGTAAAAAAAATTTCAAAATTTTTTTTACGGAAATACACGTTTCAAGACTCCCTAATCATATTTTAACTATTAAAAAAAAGACATTTTTTTACTATGCTTATGGACGTGCGTTCATATATTTATACTATTTATGCGATTGAGTCTAAACAACCAAATGAATTTCAATGTAATTTTAAATTTTTAAATCTGGAAAAATTTGGAAATACTGTCCTATTTGTCCTCTTTGTTTAGCAATTTAAAAAAACGCTGATTCGTTAAAATCAATCATATTAAAATAAAAGACTGGAAAATTTTTCTTCTTTCAATGAAGGAAACTCTTTTACTGAATCTTTTTCGAAGGCGAAGGTGAAAAAGTCGATTTCGCCATGGCAACCAGAGATGCCAGAAAAGCACCGAAGGTGCTTTCTCACACTATGCCAGATCACGCGTACGTGAGCTCGTGGAGTTTCGGAAAGTCGACAAAGGCAAACTGACACATGCCCTCTTTCTCGATTATTCCGAAGCTGTCCGAAGTAATTTCGGTCCGCTTCGTGGGAGTCGAGAGAGAAAGGTTCACATTTGCCTTCTCGCTCTTAACAACTGAAATCCGACCTCCTGTCTACGGCATACGATTTGGAATCTCGAGTCGTGATTTTCGACTGCCCAGGCATTTTTATTTTCCGACCTATGTAGGCGCACATAAGCAAAGTACCCATAATGGAAAAAAAATTTTGTAAAATTTATTTTACGGAAATACACGTTTTAAGACCCCCTGATCATATTTTAATTATTGGAAATAAAGAAATTTTTTTTTATTATTCCCATGTATGAGCGTACATATGCATATTAATAATACGATTTTTCAAAACCAAAATTCTTTAAGATTGAAAATTAATAAATTAAAATGAGAGTCCACTCTTTGCCAGTATCGTGCACGTTGTGGCATTTTTCAATAAGAGTTCTTATTTTTATAACATAAACAAAAAAGTAGAATTAATAGTTGCGGAAATTAATTAATAATGATTTTCCTCGATATATTTTGAGTTAACCGTATCAATTTGTTATGACGAACTAAATATTATATGTTTGATTTGGCTTAATTTTGCATAAAAAAATGATTGTATCGATCCATAAAAATTAATAACGTGCACGATACCGTTCAATGGTAACCACGGGAAAGTGGTGGTCTCTTCCATCAGAAGGGAAATGTAAAAAATTGTTATTTAATTATGCAATGTGCAATATTGAAATGTTTAAACTAATGTAATGAAAAAAGAGCTCGTAGATACATTAATTTTTGATTAATGTACATACGAGAAATAGTCACGAGATCCCCACCATCAAACCGTTTAAAAACAAAGGAATAGTGATCCCGTTTGCCAGTATGATACAAAGTATGGGTTGGATTTTAAATTTGAAAAGGACATAGTCGAATATTTTTAAAGGTACAAAACATAGCGTTTCATTTTAGAACAGTAACATGAGTTAGCAGGTACTATCATAAAACTGTTTTAGCCAGTTATATCCCTTTTTACCTGAAGTACAAGGTAAAAAGTACGAGGTACAAGTAAATCGAAATCCGAAAATCATTCACATTATATCAATGTAAATGAAGCGGTCTTTCCATCAGAGTTAAATACAAAATTTTGTAATTTCTGTGAAAACAGAATTTTCATTAGATGTACGTGGTGTTTAAAATTTTTATGTTTTGACTGTTTTTACGAAAAATACCATCCAGATTCATGTACTTCATATATTGAAAATAACACATGTTAAATGTAATTGGTAAATTCAACTTTAAAAAAAAATATTCGAAGATCAGACAAAAATATAATGTCACATTTAGTATACGATTAAAATATAATTAAAAAAAAAAAGATTTCTTTTAGCAGGATTCGAACCTGCAGAGCAAAAGAAGCTCGAACTTACAGCCAAACACCCCATCATTCACACCATACTACTTATTGGTGAATTTGGTTCTATTTTTGAAGATAAGTAGTTGTAATAACTTTAATAATATCTTGCAGTAAAACTTAACCCAAAATCGGGTACCATTTCAACTTTCCCTTATTAGAATCGAGTTTTCAATTTGTTTTAGCGAAAATCCCAGCCGGTTAAGCTGCTTACTGCTGTTTTTAATTACCAAGCATTTATTCCTCAATTAACCCTTTGCGAGTAAAACCATTTTGCACATTATTCTAAAACATTTGTGGTATTCGTTTTCAATGTGATTTAAGTAAGCATATAATGTATAAGATTTCATTTAAGTTTTTCTTCTCTAGAGAAGATAAAGGAAAAGTTTATTTAATTTTTTTTACATAAAATTGAATTCTTCCCAAGATTTATATGAAACACTTAAAAGATCTTTTATAAATTACGCCTATGTATCGGAACAACTATGAAACAAGAGATATAATCATTATTATCCATGGGCTGATTATAGTCAAAGACTAATCGGACTTTGAAATGAGAACATAAAACTTAAATGTAAAGTTCCATTTAAATTCATTCAGCCATTTATACTCAATCGTATTAATAATATACATATGTACACTCATACATAGGAATAATAAAAAAAAATTTCTTTTTTTTCAATAATTAAAATATGATCAGGGGGTCTTAAAACGTGTATTTCCGTAAAATAAATTTTACAAAATTTTTTTTCCATTATGGGTACTTTGCTTATGTGCGCCTAATAGGTCGGAAAATAAAAATGCCTGGGCAGTCGAAAATCACGGCTCGAGATTCCAAATCGTATGCCGTAGACGGGAGGTCGGATTTCAGTTGTTAAGAGCGAGAAGGCAAATGTGAGCCTTTCTCTCTCGACTCCCACGAGGCGGACCGAAATTACTTCGGGCAGCTTCGGAATAATCGAGAAAGAGGGCATGTGTCAGTTTGCCTTTGTCGACTTTCCGAAATTCCACGAGCTCACGTACGCGTGATCTGCCATGTGTGAGTATCGCACCGGGTGCTGAATCTGGCATCTATGACGGCAACAATGGTTGGACACGACGCATGGACGTTCCTCCGAAATAGGGGATCGGTTTTTGTTTTCCAGAAACGCGAGCGAGGCGATCGAAAACGCGAAACGCGTTAGTTGGATAACGGAGAGAGTCGCGAGGTTCCGTATGAAATAAAAAGACACGACCCCTAACAACAGCATGCGTGTTTTGTTTGCTCCACATAGTCACCCAAAGGCTAAAGTTTGAAATTAAAATCAAAATAAAAATTAAATATACAATATAAAATTTTTCTATATTGCAGAAGATAGGGATAAATTGTAGTTAACTGTATTATGTAAAATTTATTTCAAACACTTGAAAAATCATCTTCAGTCTTCTTCATTCATCATCAAGCCTTTCTTCTTTGAATGTAGATTAACTTGTTTTATTTCCAATTAATTTATATTTACAGGCATGTTTCTATAAATTTCAAATCCATTAATCAATTTGAATTTGTGATATTATGTCAGCCAGTTTCGAAAATATGGTTTCAAGAAAAACGCATTTAAAATTTCTGATATGATTATTAACCGCTGGGTACTCTTCCCTTTAAATGACTATAACTTTGTTACTTCTACGAATTTTAATGAGTCTACGTTTATAATAATTGCTAAATAAGGAGGACGAGTTGCAAGCCAAAGATCAGTTGCAGGGTTTTTAAAAAAGACAGATTGGCATTTTTCTTCTCATTGTTTGCGGTGTGTTTGCGAGGGATGTGTCCGATATATACATATGGATATAATCAATTCATTTTCCTTCAATAATTCTCCATTGCAAAAATTCTACAGTATTCTTACATTTTTTTATATTTAAAAATTTTCCCATATTATTAGAAAGTAGGTATACGGCGAAAGCTATACAACTTTATATATATAGTGCGTGGTCGCTTCGTATGGAAAGTCAAGGTCTGTCACGATGGCTTTTGCCGTTTACTGACGATCCGAACGTGTGGCGATTGGCGATGCCAGGCCTGCTTTCGGGAAATGTAAGCGACGTCAGCGATGCAAGAGCGAGAAGGAAAGCGAGTATCAGCCTGTTCTTCTCGCCTCTTGCGAAACTCTACGAGCTCACGTATACGCAATTGGGCATAGTGTGCGAAAGTGGAATGAGGAGTTCCTGGGGCCCCCGATGCGCGGTTTGATAATACTGATTTCGAGTTGCAAATACGTTTTTGCTGAGTTATTTTTTAAATAAATGATGTATTACAATTTAAAATAAAAAATAGAGGATTTGCGGTGTACGTATCAATGAGATACATTCTTAGGTATTTTAATAATCTTGAAATTTTTAAATAACCTTAATCGATTGATTACTCCAATGAAATTAATCGATTAATGTCCAATTATGGACCATACAGGTTTCATTTCGTTAAAAAATAATAAAATTTCTGAAATTTTATTTTCTGTCTCACTTCCTCTTTTGTTCATTTCTAAATCTGTTGGTAACGTTGCGAGTGACACGGAAATGGTAATGGGGCTCTAGAGCCCCAGAGAATCAGGCCGAAAAAATACATTAGGTGATAGGTCTACTCGTATACCTCGTCGGTGGTTTCACCTTCACAGCCCTTCTGATTGGGTGCCATCTCGTAGCGACTGTCTGAACTAAATTTGTTACGTGACTTGCTCTGTTATTACTCATGTAATGGCGGAACTCGCTTTTGGGAATGCAATTACGAAATAAGAGATTTTGCCCTTATATGAGCAGATTTTGGGTCGGAAGAGGTCTCATTCGAAAGAGGAAGGTCCAATGCAGCGCGCTCTGGTCAGTATTGGAGTCGCACAACTCTTTTAGTAACCTAAAAAGACTTCGATTCTGTGGCTGTATTTTGTCAATTTTTTTCTCGACTTTCGACGTTCATATTAATAAATGTGAACACAATCTCATTCGATCCTGACCAGAGCGCGCTGCATTGGGCCTTCCCCTTTCGAATGAGACCTCATCCGACCCAAAATCTGCTCATATAAGGGCAAAATCTCTTATTTCGTAAACCCATATTTCAGGCCAAATTTTGTCGGTATACAGCGCGCTGCATTACCCGTGTCTATCCCCTTAACAAAGTGGTGGAAAAAACAGACACATACTACTATTGTACGGACTACGTGTGTGTGAGCTTGGCACTTCGCGCAATTTTGGGAAATCGAGAAAGAAGACGAGTGTGAGTCTTTCTTTTTCACTCTTGCAACAAGTGAAATTCAACCTTGCGACAATCAGTATATGATTTCAAGTTTTGACTGCACGAACATTTTTACTTTCCAACCTATTTAGATATAAGTACCATAATGAAAAAAATTACCAAAATATTTTTGACGGAAATATACGTTTCGAGACTCCGTGATCATATTGTTGCGCCGGGGCGAGGCGTTTCTCAATAAACTCATAATAACACCAGAAATACAACGTAACACACAACTAGAAACCCACAACTTTATTAACCCACAAATAGAACGACCATTCTCTACGAGGACTCTCGCGATACTCTCTTTCAAATCATTGCCGGTTCCTCTAGCAACCGGAAGACACGGGACCTCGCTTCCGCTCGTTCGAAGAGGCAGCTTCACATCGTTGCGGAACAGCCTTCACGTTGCCGCAACGATGCATCTTCAATCCGTCGCAACAATATTGTGACTACTGAAAAAAGAAATTTCTTTTTAATGTGCCTATGTACGCAAGTACGTACCGTAGAGAGATGGCTGGATAGCCAGATTCTGCGACGGATAGACGGTTTTTGATTTTAATCAATTGTGCTTCAAGCTCTATCCATTCTAAATGTAATGTTTCTGGTAATGATTCGTCCTAATTCATTAATTAATTGTGAGGTGTCAAAGTTTTTGTATGAAAATTTTGACTTTTACTATAGTAGGTCCCAGCAACCTAAGAGGATCAAACAAATTAACGACGCGAGACAAAATTGTACATTTTCTTATCTGTTTTAAAGGCTCATGATTTTTTAATGTATAACCAAGTATGTTCTTTACTTGACCCCAAAGTAAAGTTTCTTTCTTTTTCATTAAAGAGTGTCTTTTGCACTTCGTTTGGAACAATTGTTATATAGGGTGTTCGGCCACCCCTGGGAAAAATTTACATGAGCGATTCTAGAGGCCAAAATAAGACGAAAATCAAGAATACCAATTAGTTGATGGAAGCTTCGTTACAAAGTTATTAACGTTTAAAGTTCCGCCTGTAGAATGGCAATCTGCGTACAGCTGCGTTCGCGCGGAAGGTTGCGACAGGCCAGTGCTAGTGGTTCTCACGCAGCATGAAAAACTCTACTTACCGACGTTATTGACAGTCTTAGATTTTTGTCCACTTATGGAAATGCGAACACCTTACGTTGAATAAGATTCAACCTGTCTTATGAAAATCCAGAAGGGCATTTCAAAACTCGCCCGACGAGATTTTCACAGAGAAAGGGTGAATGTCACTTGCAATACCACAACGTTGTGCACAAAAATCACTCACACGCGATCATACACGCCCCACGATTGTCTACACTGTCCGCAAGTATCCACAAAATAATGCTTTCAGGCACTAACCATTATGCAATTAAATGAACACGCACCGCGATTATGTTATTCGTGAGTGGCTATGTGTACGCGTACCACGATTGTTCCGAGTTACTTACGAATAGAACTGTTATCAATTTTTCAAATACACTTTAATTTAAAAATGTAAAAAGGAATTTAATAAGTATTCGCCGATTGTTTATATCACTGTATTTCTTACATGCTCGATAATACATAACTGAATGAAATATCTCTAAAATGTGTCGCGTGAACTGTCTTGACTGATTCTTTTTTACAACTGACTAGTTAGCCGAACACGTGCCGATGCTGCCCTTTGTCTCCACTGAGTGTAGAGTGCATGTGTTTGTGTGTATGTGTGTGTGTGAGAGAGAGAGATAAGCGAGGCGAGTGACGTAGAATCGGGGTCCTTTTCGGCATTTGTTTCTCAGAACATCGTCGATCGATGGCACAGTCAGCTGCTAGTATCGTTACATTCTTCGACGTGAACGCAAATCGATGCGAAAATTTCATTTATCCTACGATTCCTTTTTACATTTTTAAATTGTAGTGTATTTGAAAAATTAAGAACGTTTCTATTCGTAAGTAACTCGGAACAATCGTGGTACGCGTACATATAGCCACTCACGAATAACATAATCGCGGTGCGTGTTCATTTAATTGCATAATGGTTAGTGCCTGAAAGCATTATTTTGTGGATACTTGCGGACAGTGTAGACAATCGTGGGGCGTGTATGATCGCGTGTGGGTGATTTTTGTGCACAACGTTGTGGTATTGTAAGTGACATTCACCCTTTCTCTGTGAAAATCTCGTCGGGCGAGTTTTGATATGCCCTTCTGGATTTTCATAAGACAGGTTGAATCTTATTCAACGTAAGGTGTTCGCATTTCCATAAGTGGACAAAAATCTAAGACTGTCAATAACGTCGGTAAGTAGAGTTTTTCATGCTGCGTGAGAACCACTAGCACTGGCCTGCCGCAACCTTCCGCGCGAACGCAGCTGTACGCAAATTGCCATTCTACAGGCGGAACTTTAAACGTTAATAACTTTGTAACGAAGCCTCCATCAACTAATTGGTATTCTTGATTTTCGTCTTATTTTGGCCTCTAGAATCGCTCATGTAAATTTTTCCCAGGGGTGGCCGAACACCCTGTGTAATTATTTTCTGTGTGATTCGTGATTGAACGAATTAACCGCAGATCATTCGATGACCATTGTGTTAATTCAAAACCCCTCTTCTTGGTAATTTGAAGTAGTTGATCACAAATTAATACTGTATTATTGAATGTACCAGCTCCTGTTCGAGCGTCGTTTTATTCATATATTAACAAATATTTATATATTTATTAGTATATAAATAATAAATTTTATGTATATTAATTGGGATTATATATTTGTATAGCAATTATTGTTTTGATAAGTCGATAAATAATTATTAATAGTTGTTAAAAAGCTGACGCTTCTAACGACGAAGTCCGGATAGAGGTACAGGAGTTATCAGGGAAAGTGATTACGAGCGTATGGTTTTCTTTTCGTCGGCCTTTAATGCCGACCTTTTATTACAAACATAAAAATATGAACAAAAACAACAAGAAAACCAAAATAAATTATAATATATAAATGAAAAATAACGAGAAAAATAGGAATGAACGAAAATCAAGGATTATCTTCCTCGTCGTTGCCTGTGCCAGTCGCCGAATTCGCAAGGTTGAGGTAGGCCTGTATTCCTATAATCAGAAAAATACGGCTATGTGTTAGACACACGTAAACACGTTATACGTATCCATGCCACGCTTGTATCCTCACGCTCCTGGCTTCGTTATTTGAACGTACAGGAGCGGAGAATTTCGCTTGTTCGTAACATACGAATTCGCTAGTGGACTGTTTTTGTTTTGGTGTAGAAAAAGAATTAATTTCTTATCTACGCCGCTTGCAGTCGATTACCTAGTGGACGGGGTTGCAAGTGGAGTGCACTTTTCCTGTGAGTCTGTCCACTGAGTCTATGCGTCGAAACGCAGTGCAGTGCAACAGCCCAACCATCGATCTGCGGTTGCTCTTATTGTTAGAGATAATCTCCTGATTATTGTACGCTAACAGGATTAACGGTAATCGCGGCCGAGGACAATCGCTCGGCATTATGCAATCTTTAAACAATAGTCGCGTTATAGATATTAATGAATAGTTATACAGGGTGTTTGGCCACTCCTAAGAAAAATTTTAATGGGAGATTCTAGAGACTAAAATAAGACGAAAATCAAGAATACTGTTAGAGTATTGAGGGGCTCTAACGTGGGCCCGGATGAGGGAATAGACAAGTATAGAAATTGTTACAAGTTTTCAATTAAATTTTTTATTACAAAATATTATAACAAAAAAAAATACAATTTATTAAAGAACGCCAAAATAATGAAAAACAGAAACTAAAAGAAAAATGATGACAGCTCTCTTTTCGGCCTCGTCTACTCTTTTCGTCTGCCGCTTTACTTTGGTGGAGGCTTTCTGTAACACAAGTTTACAGCAAAGTATAAGTATTTGCGGACAGCTTTCATGTTAACGTGCTTGTCAGCTGCTTACTTCACGCTCTAAGCGACCGTCTGGTGTACTCGGAGGGGAGAGCTAACTGCCAATTTGGCGCAGTAACAAGTGGACTGTATTAATTTGCTTTCTGGTCGGTAATATTCGATTTACACGTTCTCATCGACGCACACAACCGGGTAGACGAGGTTTTCCTCCGATCTACCAGGTTCGCTTAGCAATGCCACGGACGGGAAACCAAATTGAGGTTGTAAGGCTCTAAGAGGCTATATCCCGCGTGTACGCTCACCATGCGGGTGGCGTATGGACGCCACTGACGCAAGAGGACTTCTTGTCCTGGTAGGGGTACCTCGACGGTGGCTCCTATTGAACGAAGAGCTATCCTGCGGCTTGCAGGATTAGGACAAAGTTCTCTGCAACACCAACCACCCTATGGTCACAGCCCAGTGTGGGCGACTCAGTTGGTAGTGGGTGTAGAGGTGGAAGGAAGGCTCTTTGAACCCTTTGCTCCACCGTTCGCTTGTGTTCAACCTTGTCACTTCACGACGAGATCACTGGAGCGGGTTCTCCGAAGCCCGATGCACGGAAAGCACCACGAGGTGATACCAGTACCTGAGTATTTACCTACCGGTTGCTCCTACGCCGTATAGCTTCAACGTGTCGTCGAAACCTCCTCTCCACCAGTCGGTGTACTTTATGTGGTACACTAGACGGGTGACTCAAATGGGTTCTCTGATCCCTTCGATCGACGAACCACCACTAGACGACAACAGTATGTCGGTATCGTCTAATGGAGTGGAGAGGACAGCAGGCATATGCTACCGTACGAATCACGTGTACGTGAGCTCGGCACTTCTAAAGAACGCTAGTGTGAGCCTTTCCTTCTTGCTTTTGTAACAGCTGAAATACGACTTCGCGATAATCGGCATACGATTCCAAGTCTCGACTGCCCCAGCATTTTTACTTTCATAGTAAAAGTATCATAGTGAAAGAAAAATTTCGAAAATTTTTTTTGTCGGAAATACACGTTTTAAGACCTCCTGTTCATATTGTGACTATTAAAAAAGAAAAAATTTTTTGGTTTTCATTAAAAAATTTGACCTGCTTTCTGAATTTTTTCCTCGAAAATGCGTAGGATTTCAGCGGTATATGTATTCACTAAAAATGATTATAATTGACCCCCGCAACCAAAAATAATGTTTTCAGAATGATTTGAAATTTTTTAATTTAATTTTTTAATAACTTTTTAACGAAACCTCAGTCAAGAAATTGATATTTTTGTTTTCGTTTTATTTTGGTCTCTAGAATCCCCCTTTAAAATTTTTCCCAGGGGTGGCCGAACACCCTGTATAACATTTGATTCTGTGTAACAAATTAATACGGTTATTGAAAAACATAGCGGGAAAAGTCAGTATTAATCTATTTCTGTAGCAATGAATTTTCCTATTTAGATCATATTTTTAGAAAATATTTGTTACTGAAGATTGTTACAGCGTGCATGGTATTGATTAAGAGTGGTTTTTCATTTTAATAAATTTTACTTATTTCAATTTCTAAATATTTATTTTTTAATTAACCCTTTACGAGCGAGACTGCTTTGAACAATGTTATTCTAAAATATTTGTGGAATGCGTTTTTAATGTGGTTTAAGTAGATATACAATGTATAAGATTTCGTTTAATTTTTCCCTTCTAAAAAAGATAGAAGAAAAGTTTATTTGATTTTAATCGTTCTTAAGATTTATATAAATCATTTTAAAAATTTGTTACAAATAATGTTTAACTCATGCTCAAAATCTAATCAGATCTTGAAACGAGAACATAAAATTTAAGTATAAAGTTTCATTGAAATCCATTCAGCCGTTTAGACGCAATCATCTTAATAGCGTAGGAACAAAAAAAAATTCCTTTTTTATAATAGTCACAATATGATCAGGGGGGTCTTAAAACGTGTATTTCCGCTAAAAAAAATTTTCGAAATTTTTCTTTCATCATGGTACTTTTCTTATACCTACATAGATCGGAAAGTAAAAATGCTGGGGCAGTCGAGACTTGGAATCCAATGCCAATTATCGCGATATAATTATTTCAGCTGTTACAAGAGCAAGAAGGAAAGGCTTACACTCGTGTTCTCTATCGATTTGCCGAAGTTGTGCGAAGTGGCAAGCTCACGTGTAAGTGGCTCGTGCGGTAGTATATGCCTGCTATCCCCACCACTCCGTTAGACGCTAAGGAAGTTCGTCGTTATTAATGTCGACGTCGATGTACTCAATTATGCCAGATCTGGTCACACTTTTTTTTTTTGTACGTGGGGAAATCCTCATGGACACCCGCGGGTCCACCCGAAGGCCGGGCCGGCGGGTAGTGCCGGACTCTTGCCGGCTAAAACCTCACGGTGACCATCCTCAGACGCCTGGCATGGAACCGGGAACTGTAGTGAGACATCACAGAGTCCCCCGCCTCGTCGTGCCTTTTCAGGCCCCTCTCGGTGGGAGGCACTCCTCCCATCGTAATCCCACTCAACCACAGGTGTCTGGTCACCAGCGCCCGCGGCCCCGTGACATGGGACTAAGCTGCCGGCCGGGTGGCTACGTTGGCCGCAGGACTCATCCGCAGCCAACTGGCCAACCTGCAGCCTTAGGTAAAACCTGCGGCAAATATCCCATGCTCCGGGCCACTCACACACACATTCACACACGCAAAGCATTCATACCGGTGTTTGGTCCGCGGGAGCTTTCACTGCGACCTCCGGGATACCATGCGAGGATGCGGCTACCAGCCTTCTTAGGTTGGTAACCCCATCCCCGCACCCCATCCCAGCGGCTACCCCTATCCGCCACCTGGGGACGCGCCACGTAGGGGTTCACCTCCCCTGCCGCCTGGACAACCAAACGAGTGCGTGGAATATAGATGACCAGTCGAGGTGTCTACTTTAAGTTACATGCGCCTGGATGATTTTTGTGCACAACTTGTGTATTGGAAATGACATTCAACCTCTCTCTGTGAAAATTTTGTCGGGCGAGTTTTGATATGCCCTTCTGGATTTGCATAAGATAGGTTGAATCTCATTCAACGTAAGGTGTTTGCGTTTTCATGAGTGGACACAAAAATCTAAGGCTGTTGTAAGTAGAATTTTTCATACTGCTTGAGAATCACTAGATCCGTCCTGCCGAAATCTTCCGCGCACACGCAGCTGTTCGCAGGTTGCCGTCTTACACAGTCGGAACTTAAAACGTTAACAACTTTTTAACGAAGCCTCATTCAACAAATTGTTATTCTTGAATTTCGTCTTATTTTGCCTTTAGAATCGCCCATACAAATTTTCTTTCCAGAAATGGCCGAACACCCCGTATATTTAAGAATGTACTGTTAAATTTTGAGAGATAAAATTCAAATATTGTGGATTGAACCTTTTTTGTATAACTTTCACGATAATTACCAGATTTTTCACGGGCGATTACCTTGTACAGCCCAGACAGTGCTATTTCGAGAGGTGTACGACAGGGTCAAGAGATATCTGCTGTGTTTAAAAGTAGCGTTTGTGTCATCTCGTTGCCAATACCCTAGAAGAAATTCTGTATGGAGCTGGGATTCATTAATAGGATCTTGTAGACTTGAAATGCGTTTCTCTCTAAATGTAATTTTCTTAATTTACGTAGTTAAAATTTCAAAAACTATTCGTTCGATTGCTCTAAAATTTTTACACGTTGCTCCACATATCAATGGCTCTCGTCTGAACCAAAATCATATTTTTACAATGAATTTATCATACTCTTTTATTAAAAAGGTGCGAAAAAAATGATAAAATTTTGCAATTTTTAATTAAAACTTTCGCCATTTGGCTAATTTTTAACAGGAATTAATTATTTTCGTTCAGGCGATAACAGTAAACCTATCAAATAAGAATGTTATTGATTTTTTTGGTTTAGTCAACCTTGAGAGCTGCAATCACTTACGCTAGTGTTTAAAGACATGTTTACTGCGGGCATGATAACAACATGAAAAGTCAATAATAATTATTAACAAAATCATTTTATATTCCCAAAAGATTGTTAAGTAAACGCAAAAATGAGTCATAACGTTAATTGTAATGTTTACTTTAAAAAAATTAATAAAAATGGATAAGTTTTACATCATTTACATGAGCATGACCCCTTAAAAATATAACCGTCGTAACAACTTTGTTAAAATAGGTGCGAGACGGTCAATGGGGTTTTTCTCCCGTGACCTGATCTTTCACCCTTTAACGCGGAGTCCGAATTTCGAGGGACTGGAATTGTGTGGGAAAGTGAGTTCTACACTGAATATTTCCTTCACTTAGTCCAATTCGGACTAGGCCGTTTATTTAAAATAAAATTCAAATTCAAAATAAAACAAAAGAAGGAAATTTGAAAGAAATTATTTATAATCTTTGGTATTTTAAAAAATGCAGAGAAAAACCCCGAGCTGATGGCTCGGGAAAAAAAACCTGCGTCGCCGTCGGCCCCTAGGGCTCTCGTCTCGGTCTTCTGTAACCAAAAGAAATACCGAAATCCGGCGGTTAATACCTGACAACGCTCGTTGCGTTGTCTGACTCGCTCTAATCCACACGCTCCTTACTCCGTTTACGGTAAACAGGAGCGGGATTCTTACACAGCGATACACAACTGTGTTAGTGGATTGTATTAATGAACGTTTCTCGTATGATTGAGAAACGTTCGATTGCAATATGGGAAGGCGAGATTCCAATCTCGATTTTCCCTTGACTACAGGGTTTGATTATTGTTGGAGTGGACAACAGACGGAGGTTGTAAAGCACCGAATATGGTTCACTCCGCGGCTCTTCACCCTCCCCTGGTCAGTACGGGACCGGTGTGGTGCAGTCCCTTAACTACGCAGAAGCGACTGACTATTAAGGTGCTTACACCACGGTGCCCTTTGAGCGTCGCTCTACGTCGAGTGTCCGTACACACTGACGATCAGGAAACCACGCTCGAGCAGGTCGAAAACAGTTGGGATTTTACCCAGGGAATGTGCCCATAAGGCTCCTATGGGGGTGTTATCTCAAGCTCAGATTCGACCCTGGAGGACAGCGATACTACCCAGGGAATACGCCAAAAGGCCCCTATGTGGGTGTAATCCTGGCCTCCACCTTGGAGGACGGTGATTTCACCCAGGGTATACGCCAGAAGGCCCCTATGTGGGTGTAATCCCGTCTCCAGGTCGGGGGACGGTGATTTCATCCAGGGTAAACGCCAGAAGGCCCCTATTGGATGATTTTAACACCGTGTAATAATCAAGGGAGGATCGAGAAATTTTCTCGAAACCTCCTACACGACCGCTTACTAAAGCGTTACGTGTTTACCCCGCACCGATGGCTGTAACCAATCACTATAAAAGTGTAAGCTCAGTTATCTTTAGCCATCGGTTGCTATTTAATTTTTTGGAAAGATAATCAGTCTGATTTTAATCCTTTCCACTTCTACACGACCGCTGACTGAGGCGGTACGTATTTATTTAGCACCGATGGCTGTAACCAATCACTATAAGAGTGTAATCTTGGTAACTTTCAGCCATCGGTTGTTTTGTAATTTAGTGGAAAGAAAATCAGTTTGATTTTATTACTTTTCAAAATGGTTCGTTCGACGCGGTGACCGATTTCTGCACGTGAACGTATGGCCGGAATATTTCGACTCAAGGCAGGATTATTTCTAATCCGTTGCAGTCTCAATTCCGTGCAACTTCGTTCACATGATTCTACGACAAATTAGACAAAACTAACCTGTCGAGAATCGATCTCCGTCTTCAGACGAGGTCGGCGTTTGAGGTCCGCTCTCGTCGAGAACCATATAGCGAGTGAGTGAAGAGACAGACATTCTTAATCGCGGCCACGAGAGGGAAAATTGTCGTCTCGCGACGTTGTCAGATTTTCTTGTCTATCTCTTATTATCGTTGTATCCTTTCTTCGTTTTGGCGTAGTAACACCTGTTCTATAGGAACCGTTATTGGGCCGATCGCGTGACCGTTATTGAAAGTAAATTCGAAGTTTTTCTATGCGGTATTGTTCCCGGAACGTATTACGCCGATTGTCGAATTAACGCGATATTTAAACAAACTTACTCCCGGAACTTGTGGCCTTGGTTTCTCGTATATTTGTATACGATTTATTGTTTTGATAAATCGATAAATAATTATTAATAGTCAAGCTTTAGATATTAATTAATAAATGTGTTTAAATTGTAAGATATTTTCGTATTAATAACTGTAAGATATTCTCGTATCCGAAAACTTTTTTTTTTTTTTTTTGTACGTGGGGAAATCCTCATGGACACCCGCGGGCCCACCCAAAGGGCGGGCCGGCGGGTAGTGTCGGACTCTTACCGACTAAAACCCCACGGTGACCATCCTCAGACGCCTGGCGAGGGACCGGGAACTCTAGTGAGACATCACAGAGTCCCCCGCCGCGTGGTGCCTTTTCAGGCCCCTCCCGGTGGGAGGCACTCCTCCCACCACATTCCCACTCAACCGCAGGCGCCTGGTCACCAGCGCCCACGGCCCCGTGACATAGGACTAAGCTGCCGACTGGGTGGCCACGTTGGCCGCTGGACTCATCCGCAGCCAACGGGCCAACCTGCAGCCTTACGTAACACCCGCGGCAAATATCCCATGCCCCGGGCCACTCACACACACATTCACCCACGCAAAGCATTCATACCGGTGTTTGGTCCGCGGGTGCTTTCGCTCCAACCTCCGGGATCACATGCGAGGATGTGGTCACCAGCCTCCACAGGTTGGTAACCCCATCCCCGCACCCCATCCCAGCGGCTACCCCTATCCGCCACCTGGGGACGCGCCACGTAGGGGTTCACCTCCCCTGCCGCCTGGACAACCAAACGGGTGCGTGGCGTATCCGAAAACTAACCCGAACGTAACCGTAACTAACTGAATTATTTATAACAAATGATTAACAAATTACATGAACAACTTTTAAACGTACACTTCACACGAAACACTCGCACACAGTCGGTAATGCCCTCAATCAATACTCTCACACATCGTAACTGCATTCATTCATTATAAACCTCTGCTTACAAAATATCGCGTTAATTCGACGTATTCTAAAGTAGAATAAAATTCGTCACCCGGTATTGTTTTTTCGGCGCATGTAAGAGATCAGAGGTTCCTCGGTCATCGTGTCCGCTACGCGAAAACAGTACGGGATAGGAAAACCGTCGCTCTCGGGGTCTTTTCGAAACATCAAGCGATCGACCACGTAACGCACAATTTCGAACAAAAGTTTCAACGCGTGTGTCTACAGAAGGTACGACAATTCTATGTTGGACAAAGACGGACTCAAAAAACGTCTACAGCGCCGCTCGTCGGAGGTTTCACCCCTCGAGCGAACATTTTGACTGTACGTACTCGTCCGTCACTCTTCATCTGGAACCGGCAGGGAGTACATGGGCATACGACCCCGCTCCACGGACATTCCAATACTCCCGAACAGTTACGAGTTACTCGAACTTTCGAAGAAATTGTAAACGTGGAAAGGAAGTAATACGAGAACGGATTGTGAAACAATCCCTTACCGTGAATCCTTCCGTAATCCGTTTACAATTCGAACCAAAGCAATCATAAACGTAGACAGGAAGCAATACGAGAACGGATTGTGAAACAATCCCTTACCGTGAACACTTCCGCAACCCGTTTTTAATTTAAACCGGATCAGGTCGGGCTACGCCCAGATCAACAAGACTGTAAAATCTCGTGGATTATAATACGAGATTTCAACATTCAGTGGCGGCTATAATTCACATCAGTCTGAATATAGACACGTATCGCTGCAATCAGAGGTAGTGTCCGACGTATCGAATTTGATTCTCGAACCTCCCTTGACTGTTGAACGGTTAAACCCCCACCTATGAGGGCTTTATTGGCGAATTCCTTGTATGGACTTGCCGTCCTCCAGTCGGTGTTCGGGACAACCTTTGAGTTCCTAGCATCCGGCGACCAGTTAGAGCGCTGTTCACTCATTGCGAGTGTGTACGGACACTGGTCGTAGAACACCGCTCAAATATCGCCGTGGTGAACGTACCTTAATTGTCAGTTGCTGCATGCGCCGTTAAGGTACTGCACCATACCGTAACCGTACGCATTACGAGAACGGTGAGAAGCCGAGGATCAGGCAAACAGTTGGAGCCTTACAACCTCCCTCTGTTAACCTCTCCTACGGCAGTCAAGACTTGCAATCGTGGAAAAATCGAGATTGATTCTCGCCTTCCCAAACTGCAACCAAACGTGTCCTGGTTTAAAGGAAACGTTCACACATATAGTCCACTAGCTTAGATGCGTAACACGGCGGTTGAATTCCCCGCTCTTGAGTGCGACAAGCACAACCAGGAGCGCGGGAACATTAAAACGAGACGGTCAACGTGACTAACGTTATCGAGTATTTACGCATAGTTTTATCTCTTTTGTTTCAGTACAGTGTAACGCGAACAGCCAACCGACGGCCAATCGACTGGTATTTTCCAGCTATACGCCGGCTAGACGATCCGGATTTCTTAAGCACGCTGTAACTGGTAAGAGTCAATAAACGGCTTCGTCGAAAATTCGACGTAGCGAAAATAAATTAAACGTGCAATTATTACTTTTCCAACGTCCTTTCCCTCGTCATCCGGTCCTCCGTTAGACAAGGTGTTCAAATAAAATATTTGAACCCTCCCTATTTTAACAAATTGGCTATGAAGCGATTGCACGTAGGAGTACGCAGGGTACGTTCGATATTGAAAATCGCCAAGTTCGTCTTGTGTTTTTTTTTTATTTTATAAGAGCCTGTATGATGCTCATCGCTGGAAGTCGTAGCGAAAACTGGCTTCCGTACAATTTTATTACAACTAGTTCTATTACCCAGTAACCTAATTGGTTAAACCGATGCGCCGGAGTTAATCAATTAGGCACTTCCTGGTTCTATGTCACCGCCTATTCCTTGCGTCCTTGGCGCGCCTTTTCGGGAAGGCGGAGTGTCACGATGGGGACGTATTTTTGTCGATGGAAGTTTGGCAATGCAGCGAAATTTCCTCCATGTCCAGGCCTGGTGATGTCATACGCCGAGGTTCGCTTGACCTGGTTTTGCTGTCCTCCGGAAATCCATGGTTTATGACATGTGTAATCGTCACTGAGGCCGTCAAAGTTATAACACAAACACACGACGATGAGTAGATACAGTCAGACACGTTATCCACGAACCCGTTATGGCACCCAGGTGGCGGATAGGGGCAGCCGCCGGAATGGGATGCGGGGATGAGCTCATCAGCCTGAGAAGGCTGGTGGCCGCATCCTTGCATGACATCCTGGAGGCCGGAGCGAAAGCTTCCGTGGACCAAACACCGGTGTGAATGTGTGTGTGAGTGGACTGGGGCATGGGATATTTGCCGCGGGTATTACCTGAGGCCGCAGGTTGGCCAGTTGGCTGCGGATGAGTCCTGCGGCCAAAGTCGCCACGCAGCCGGCGGCTTAGTCCCATGTCACGGGGCTGCGGACGCTGGTGACCAGGCGCCTGCGGTTAAGTGAGAATGCGGTGGGAGGAGTGCCTCTCACCGGGAGGGGCCTGAGAAGGCATAGCGCGGTGGGGGACTCTGTGATGGCTCACTAGAGTTCCCGGCCTCTCACCAGGCGCCTGAGGATGGTCGCTGTGGGGTTTTAACTGGTAAGAGTCCGTCCTCTCTTCGGGCGGGTCCGCGGGTGTCCATGAGGATTTTCACACGTACAAAAAAAAAAGGTGGCGGATAGGGGCAGCCGCTGGGATGGGATGCGGGGATGAAGTCATCAGCCTGGGAAGGCTGGCGAGTTGTACCTTCGCATGGCATCCCGGAGCAGTGTGTCCAGATTTGGCATAATTGAGTGCATCGAAATCGACAATACTGATGACGAACTTCCTTAGCGTCTACGGAGTGGTGGGAATAGTAAACATATACTACTGCACGAGCTGCGTGTACATGAGCTCGGTACTTCGCATAACTTCGAGAAATCGATAAAAAACGCTAGTGTGAGTCTTTTCTTCTTACTCTTGTAAAAGAGAAACAGCTGAAATGCGACCTTGCAATAATCGGCTTACAATTACAACTCTCAACTACCCCAGCATTTTTACTTTCTGACCTATGTAAGGTATGAGGAAAGTACCATAACGAAAAAAAAATTTCGAAATTTTTTTTAACGAAAATACACGTTTTAAGACCCTCTGATCATATAGTAACTATTTATAAAAAAAAGAAATTTTTTTCTGTGCCTTGTGCCCCTCGAGGTTCAACGTATTGTGTGAGAGGTTGTGGATTTGGGGGTGGTTGAAGAATTAGTATTTTCCGGATTTCGAGCGGGTGAGTAGGAAAGAACTCGTACGGACAGTATGTGTAGCTGATTTGTAACTTTAATTGTCAATTCTCTCTTGGTCTGTCTTCACATGGCCTTTTATGCGCCTCTCTCCTTTTCGGGAATCGGTCATCAGTCTAATTCCCAACCGGGAATTCCTTAGTCCTCTTCCTTGCTTAGACCTTCCGTCAGTCCCCCTGAACCAAACCGTACCGCCGATTTTACAACTTCATTGAAAAATTCCGTTTTTTGCACACATAATGAGCTTTAGAAGACAAATTTACATAGATCCAGTCGACGTCCAAAAAATCCTCGAGTCATTCTTAATAACATATGACGACACACAATACCGAATATTTGTTTCCATCGACAAAGTCAGATGTTTTTTATGTAAACAAGAGGGACACATTGCAAAACAATGTACCTTGCATACTCAACCAATAACGTCCAACTCAACAAACAGCAGGGAAACTAACAACAACGATACACCAAGACAAATGGAATAAGCATCATGTTCCAACTATACACGGGAAATCATAAGCATACCACACAAAACCCTAATCGAAACAATAATCCTAGAAGGGAATGAAAATTTCAACACCATTATTACTGATCTATCTATAACAAGCACCAACAGCATACTCAACGACTTACCACAAGACACAGAAATATTCCGATCCCCCACTACCTACAAAAGAGCACTATCAACCTCTACTGAAAGCCAGTCAGACAACGAACGAAATCCAAAAAAGGCACCAAGCAACAACGATACAAATCCGAACAATAATCCCACAAATACATAAAAAAGAATCCCAAACGTAGCCAATCGCTAACCATAATTATAGAACAAATGGACGATCTACTCAAACCAGTCAAACAAACCCTAGAGGACCCCACCAACAAGATTGTGCTCAACTACACACAACTCAAAAGCTTCCTGGAGAACGCTATCGGCAATCGAAAACCCAATTCGAGTATAAAAAGCCGACTGCATTGCCTTATAAAAAAACTAGAAACGGACGTTCAAACAAATATAACCCTACAATATATTCTTCTACAAGATCAACACTCACATTATTATTGTTAAACCACATTTGCATATAAAGTTTAGATAAAGTATATACTTAAACCATCACTCCAAATAATTCAGTGGAACCTTAATGGCATCTAAAGTCGACTTGAATACCTACAACTTCTAATTGATGACTCTCAACTTCAAATAATCTGTCTACGAGAAACGAATTTCAAACACCAGAATACTTGCAAGATGAAAAACTATAAAATCTTCAACAAAAACCGCAATTCCACGCACGCAAGTGGAGGAGTAGCCATCCTTATCAGCAATTCCATACATAGTGAAAAAATAACGGTCTCATTCATATTCAAAGTTATCGTCACCAAAATTACATGCCCTACTAATTTGTGTATATGCAAATTATACATCCCTAACAGCCAACAATTAGACGAAACCGAACTAACCCAACTAATCAATTAAATACCAAAACCATATATCATTCTCGAAGACTTAAACAGCCACAGTACCCTCTGGGGATCGTACAAAACTGATAGACGATGAACCACCATAGAGAAAATAATAAATTCAACCAATCTCGTATTATTAAATACAACCGCACCTATCCATTTTTGCTTGGCATCCCACCGGTTCAGTGCAAAAGATCTAACTCTCTGCAGTCCATCTATAACCCAAAACATCATATGGAGCACAGTCGATGATTTATACGACAATGATTACTTCCCAATAAAGATAACATACAATCTGAACTTAAGCCGCGAATTCTACAAACCACCAAAATGGAAACTTTAAGAAGCCAACTGAAAACTGTACCGTGAGTTGCTAACTAACTTATATCCCCAATTTATAAAAATAAATCATATCAATTCCAACACTATAAACATAACCCTGGAACGACTAATAGAAGCTATAATGGATGCAATTAACACAGCTATACCAAGAACAAAAGAAACCAATAACCCCCAATCTAAATTCACTCCATGATGGAACGAGCAATGCTCGATAGCTATAAGAAACAGTAAACACGCGATCAACAGGTATAAAAAACACAAAACTACAGAAAATCTTGTCAACTTTAAAAAAACTCAGAGCTGTAGCCCGAAAAACCTTAAAAACAGTAAAAGACAGGCATGGATAAATTATGTCTCATCTCTGAACTCAACTACGCCACTCTCATTGTTTAAATATCGCGTTAATTGACAGATTTGAGAACCATTTAGAGAAATATTCAATTGAACGTGAATTATAACTGAGAACCATAAATTCCTCGTACGGTATTGTTTTTTCGTGTACGCGACATTCCAGAGACTCTCTGATGCGTAGATCGGTATACGGAACGATACAGGTTAGAAAAACCATACACGAGTGCCTGCTCTCAGTCACGTGATCGACCCAATACGTTTACTTGGGATCGATCGTCGATGATCCATAAACAGAGAGGGTAGCGGAATATTGAAATTAAGAAGAGTTAGACATTGAAAAGCAGGGATAGCGCCGCGAGGTGGTGATTTCCCCTATCGTGGCCGCGACTGCGGATGTCTGTTCGCTTCTTAGCATCGAGACTCGATAGCTGGTTCCCGCAGCGAGCAGATCGACTAACGATTCCGCTCCGCCACGAGTCACGATTCTCCGAAAAATGGTTTTGAGAACACTCGAACCTTTCGTTGAGAATATGAAATTGTTGCTCATAATTAATTAAATCGGTGAGGCATTTTATCAGCCCCGATTATTGACTGTACAATCTCGCCGAATAGCACGTGACGCTTGAGCTACGCGGTCGTGTGAGGGAATTGAAAAACTTCGGTTCCCGCTTGACGAGATTATTAACAAAATTTAAAAGATTGTGGGTTTTCGTCCGACTTTCATGTGACGTTTGGGCTTCGCGGTCATGAAAGGGGAATCGAGATGAGAATCGTTTCCCGTGTGTCGAAACTCCAGTCTCAGCAAAGGGCTACGGCTCGATCAGTACTGACGACTCCACGGACTTTTTTTTTTTTTTTTTTTTTTGTCGTGGGGAAAATCTTCGAAAGACTCCCTCCCACCTCCTTGGGGAGAGGTGGGAGGGGTGTGTGGGATTCCCCGCGCCCGTACAACGACAGGCGCGGGACCTACCCACTAAAAACCCCACGGTGACCCTTCGGCACGCTTTGGGAGGATACCGGGAATCGCTCGAAGCATTCTTCCGGTATCCTCCCCGTGCCCGCGCTTTCGCGCCCATCCTCCGGGGGGACAATCGGTCCCCCCAGTAGACACACTGCCTCATAGCGGCGGGACGGGGCCACTCCATCCCGCCGCTATCCGTCCCGGGGCCGCGTTTAGTGGCGGCTGCGAGCCCCAACTCGCAACCGCCCGCGACCCCGTTTCCACCCCTCGGCGGCCGGGCGTTCATGGCCGCATCAGACCGCCGAGGGTGCCTCCCCTTGCGTCGGACCGGTAGGGGGAGGCACTTCTACCCCCAACCGGTCCGACCCGGCGCCGCCTGGCGGGAGAAGGGTCCCCTCAGGACCCCCCTCCCAGCCTAGGTCATCCGCCACGCCGAGGCGGCCGCCCGCGACGCCTCGCGACCGGGCGACGACCTCGGGCCACCGCACGAGCGCGAGCTTCAGCGCGCCGCTGAAGCTCGCGCTCCCTCCCCGCGGCCTCCTTCTGCAACATTACGTTCTCGCAGAAGGAGGCCACGGCCCTCCACTTCTCCTCGCTGCCGAGCATGGCGCGCACCACGCCCGGCAGCGAGACATCCCGCCCGACGACGCCGACCAGGACACGGCGCTCCCCCTCCCACGCGGGGCATACCTCCAGGGTATGATCCGCCGTGTCCTGCTCAGCGTCGCAGTGGCAGCAACGCGCCGTCGGCTCCTTCCCTATCCGGCACAGGTATCTTCCGAAGCTGCCATGCCCGGAAAATACCTGTGCCATCCGGTAGGTGAGGCTGCCATGGCCTCTGTCCAGCCACTCCTTCAGGAGTGGCCGAACCGCCCCGACAGTCCGGTGCCCCGCGGTTGGCAGAGCCAGCCGCTCCTGCCACGCGAGCAACACGGACTGCCGGGCCTGGCGCTTCAAATCGCCCCAAGCAGGTTCCTGCCCGCCCGGGACCGCCCCCACCCCCGCGCGACGGTCGACGCGGTGCCGGTACATCACCGCGTGCGACCGCGCGAGCAGGTCCATGGGCGGCATCCCCGCTAGAACCGTCGCCGCCTCATGTGACATGGTCCGATACCCGCGGACGACCCTGAGCGCCATGCGCCTCTGCACCCGACGCAGCATAGTCATGCTGCGCCGGGAGGCAGCCAGGTCGTCCGCCCAGACGGGGGCCCCGTATAGGGCCACCGACTGGACCATTGCCACATAGAGGCGACGAACTCGGCCCGCCGGGCCCCCCAAGTTGGGCAGGATCCGGCCCAGAGCCGCAACCATCCTTTCCAACCGGGGGACCAGGCAGCGGAAATGCTCCTCGAAACGCCAGTGGCTATCGAGGATCAGCCCTAGATACCTGATCTGGGGCTTCACCTCGATGTCAGCCCCACCCACCCGGATCAGAGGGGGTGGCGGATCCTGCCGAGGTGAATGAAACGCAATCACCTCGGTCTTATGGACCGCCACCGTCATCCCCATCCCCCTGATCCGGTCGACGACGCGTTGCGACCCCTCCTCCGCGCGACGCATGGCCCTCCCCCAGTGCGCCCCGACGGCCAGCACCAGTGTGTCATCCGCATAACACACCGTGCTGACGCCGTCGGGGAGGCCGGCCCGCAACACCGAGTCGTACGCGATGTTCCACAGGAGTGGCCCGAGGACCGACCCCTGCGGAACACCACAGTACACCTCCCTCCGCATATCACCATCCCGGCCCGGATACTCGATCCACCTGCCGCGGAGATAATCCCCGACGACCGCCCTGAGACAAGGGGGGACCCGATGATATTCGAGTCCCCTCCTTATCTCTTCCCAGGGGAGGGTGTTAAAGGCATTGGCAATATCCAAGGATATTGCCAATGCCACACCTCCCCGGGAGACGGCCGCCCCCGAGAGGGCCCTCACACGACCTATCGCGTCGATAGTCGATCGGCCCCCCCGGAAACCGAACTGGCAGTCGGCCAGACCGGGATCACCCCGCGACAGGTGCTCGACGAGGCGGGCAGCAATCACCCGCTCGAAGAGCTTGCCCACCTCGTCGAGGAGACAAATGGGCCGGTATGCGGAGGGAGACTCCGCGGGCCGACCCTCCTTCCGGAGGAGGACCATCCTCGCCACTTTCCAACTGGGGGGGAATCGCCCGTCCCTCAGGCAGCGGTCGAACAACCGCCTGAGGTCGGCCCCAAGGACGCCCTGGGTCAAGACCCAAACCCGGCCGGGCACACCATCCGGACCCGGGGCCGTGTTACGAACCCCGAGCCGTCTGATGGCCGCTGCCAGCTCCTCCTGCGTGACCCCCAGCTCGGCCGTCCACTCCACTGGGACAGCCGCCGCCGCCGGAGGACGCGGTCCCCTCTCCCCAATTGGGAAGAGTGTATTGACCACGTCCTCCAGCAGCCGGGGGTCAAGACCCTCGGTGACGGGGGGCGCCCACGGGCGGAGCTTATTCAGCACCACCTTATATGGGCGCCCCCATGGATCGTCATCAAGGGTCTGGAGGAGCTCCTTCCATGCCCGGGTCTTGGCCCGTTTGATGGCGACCTGCAGAGCAACCCGCGCCACGCGGTATGCTCCATACAGGTCATCAGCTGCCCTCGCTCGCGCCACGCCGTCGCCTGTACGTTGACGACGGCGCGCGCGGGTGTACTGGCGTCGGGCGCGGACAGTCGCGACTCGCAACTCCGCGATCGCGTCCGACCACCAGTACACCGCCCGGCGAGGAAAAGCCCGCCTGACCCGAGGCATCGCCGCGTCGCAAATACCCGCGACCAATGCTCCGAGCCGGGCGACCTCCTCCTCTATGCTCGGCAACTCGGCCGCTCCCTGCGGCCAAGTTGCAGCGAGGGCAGCTGCCATCAGGGCGTCCTTGTCCAGGCGCCGAAGCGCCCAGCGGCGTGGTGGGGTGCCACGCAGGCGGCCGTGTCGGGATGCACTCGCGGCGGCAGAGACCTCCATCCGGATGTACCGGTGATCGGAGAGTGTCTCTGCCCCCGCGACCACGTGCCATCCCGACACCATGCGCACGGCGTTGGGGGTCGCGAATCCAACATCCACGATGGACCCCCCATATCGCCGCACGCATGTGTGCTCCGACCCCCGGTTCAATACCCGGAGGTCGAGCCCCGCCGCCCAATCGCCCAGGATCCCGCCGCGAACGGAGGTCCTGGGGGATCCCCAAGCCACCGACTTGGCATTAAAATCCCCCAGGACCAGCACCGGCCGGGCCGCGTAGCGTTGCACGCATGCCGCGACCTCGGCCAAGTACAGCTCGAACGCAGCGTGACCGCTACGGGGCGAAATGTAGCACCCCACCACAGCGACTCCCCCCCAGTTCACGGCGACGAATCCCCGACCGCGCTCCAACAAGGAGAACGGTGGGGACCCGTCGCCCCCTCCCCATACCGTCGCCACCAAGCCGTCCGCGTCGCCCACCCAATGAGGGTGATCAGGGACGCGGTACGGCTCGGCGGCGACCGACAGGCCAACCCCCCACTCCGCGAGGACTTGGGACACCAAGTCCTGTGCCGCGCGGCAGTGGTTGAGGTTGGCCTGGAGGAGGAGGCGGGGCGGCATTAATTAATGGCCGCGCCAGCCTCCTCCCGGCCGTCCGTCCCCGTAGCACCGTCCACCTCCATGGAGGACGATGCCACCGCCCTCGGCACCGGAGCCGGTGCAGCCCGCCTCTTCCTCTCCTTCCAGGAGGGGGGGGGAGCACTTCTTGCTCCCCACCCTGTGATCGGCTGGCCTCCCCATGTCCGCACACAGCGGGCAGTGGGGGGCCGCCGAGCACTGGCTCGCACGGTGCTCTTTGGCACCGCAGCGGTAACACTGACCGCTGCGGTCCACCGGCGAGGTGCACCACTGCCTCACGTGCCCCAATTCGAGGCAGCGGTGACACTGGAGCGGGCGCGGCGCGAGGATTTCCACTCGCGCCGAAACCCACCCCACCAACACCCTCCCGGATTCCGCCACCTTACGGGCGGCGGAGAGGGGGCACCGGGCCCACACCGACCCGAGGCCGGAGGGCGACCTGCGGATCTCTCCGATCCGCAGGTCCTCCACAGGACAGTCCCCCGCCCTCGCAAGGGCACGGGACACATCCTGTGCGCTGACCGAGTCGTCCAGCCCACAAACGCGCATCTCCGTGCGCTTCGTGGGCCGGGCGACCCGGACACCTCGCTCGCCCAGCTGCTGCCGGAGCCTCTGGGCGAGACGATCCGCCTTCGCGCCGCCTTCTGCACCGGGGATCTCCAGCAAGAGACCCCCGGTCACGGCCCTCTTCGCCCTCACGGAGGCGATGCCCAGCTCTTCCAGGGAGATATTCTCCCTGGCGAGCCGCATCGCCTCCGCGAGGGTCAGGTCGCCCCCCTGCGCAACGGTCAACGTCACCGCTGCCGTTTTTGGGGGACGACCTGGTCGTGCCTTCCCGACCTTCGCGGCCTTTACCTTGGCCGCCGGCGGCGGAGGCGGAGGCTGCGGTTGCGAGGCCTTCCTCGCCGCCCGCTTCGCCTTCCGCCCCACCACCTCACTCCACGCCACCCCCCCTTGGGAGGGTGCTGTGGAGGACGCGACCACCGCGACCACGGGTACACCACCCCCCTTGGGGGTCGCGACCCGGGGCCCTGGTGCCGCAACGCTGGGCGGATCCTTCACTCCGCCCTTCTTTGCCTTCCCCGACTGTACCGGAACAGGTCGGGGAGGCACCGCCTTCCTGCTGACCGCTCTTCCGGCGAGGAGCTCCTCCCGGAAGGCGGCCAGCTTGCCATCAATCATGTCCCCAATCCTCCTCAGAAGATCGTCTTCTGAGGAGGACGGGGACTTCTTCACGGGCGGAGTGCGGGTGGAGGGGCCCGCGGTGCCCCGCACCACTGCCGCCGCACTCCCCTTATTTACCTCCGCCGAGGGACGCGGCGGTGGAGGAGGAGGGAGGATGGGAGGGAGGGCCGCGCTGTTCCACAGCGCCTCTGCCCTCCTCCTCCCCTGTCGCTCCTCCTCCAACAGGAGCCTCAGACGGGCGTTCCGCCCTCTGAGCTCCCGCGCCGCCTTCCTCATTTCCTCCGCCGCGGCCTTCAGGGCCTCCGCGCCACCGCTTTTCTGCCCCTTAAAGGCGCAGGCAGCGGCGACTTTCTCCACCCGCCTCAGGGACGAGGAGATCCTCTCCGATATCTCCTCGGTCACCTCGTCCCTGAGGCAACTCAGCCTCACCGACGGGCTCATCGCCCCGCCCACCTCGACGACGGCCTGCCCCGTCCTCTTCCTCTTAGAGCCTATGTGGCTCGTGCTGGAGGAGAAGGACGAGACCGACGCTGTCTCGTCGTCCTCCTCCACCCTCCACGAAGCCGGACCTGGCGCTGAGTGGGGCGCGAGCGCTGCCACCCTAACCCCAACCCCGTCTCCGTCCTCCCCAACCGACAAAACCCGCCCCATCCCCATTTTATTTTCTGTGTCCATAACAATCCCACGAGATGGTCGGAAATAAAGGTCCACCCGGGCAGAGCCGCCTTACCCGGGTAAGCCTAATACTCCGGGGGTTCGGCAGGTTCCCCGGAGGTGGTCGCTTGGGATTGGGCCTTCTCCCCCAACCATGCATCCCATCGCCGCGCACCATAGCTTAGGATTGGAGGGCGATTTTATAGAGTCGCCATACTCGTGGCCCAGGCGGTTAAGCCAAGACCCCCGTTCCTCCTGCCGTCACGTACCATTCACAAAACCAAAGAAGGAATTGTGGATGGGTCGTTGTGACGACCAACAGGAGGCTTACGGTGTGTGTATGACTCGGGTACCCCGGGTTCGTTAAGCCCGTACTGCAGCTGAAAGGCTGGCAGCCCCTGAGGGACGACTCCACGGACTGCTGCATTTGACGCGGTCGTGCGAGGCTGGCATTATCACGAACTGCTGCATTTGACGCGGGCGTGAGGCTGACTTTCCCACGTCTCGCTGCAACCAGCGGTCGTCGGAAGTCCAGTTTCGGCCAGTGGCTACGGCCGACTCGATACTGATTTCTCCACGGACTGCTGCATTTGACGCGGTCGTGTGAGGCTGATTATCTTCACGTGACGTTTGAGTTTCACGGTCGTGTAAGAATTTGTCGCACGGACTGCTGTATTTGACGCGGTCGTGCGATAAGTTGAATTGTCCGCACGGTTTTGTATATCACCCCTAGGGTGGTCTCTGGCCGATACCCTACGTAGGCTCACCGTTTTTCCGGTCGGGGCTAAGAAATTCCGGACTTCTTAGCTGTCGACCTGCTCGAGCAACGCTCCATGACCGCCAGTGAGTACGCACCCTGTGCGTAGAGCAACGCATAATGAGCACCGTGGTGTATGCTCCTTTAAGCGTAAGACGCTACGTGAGCCGTTAAGGGCTATACCACATCGCGTCTTGTACGCAGGGAACGGTGAGAAACTGCGGTTTGGACAGCATTTGGAGCTTTACGACCTCCACCTGTTGTCCTTTCCTGCGGCATTCAACCATCGCTAAAAAGCGGAGAATTGAGAAATTAAATCTCTTCTTCCGCACAGCGATCGAACGGTTCTCGATTTGTGAGAACGTTCATATATACAGTCCACTCACACATATCTCAGTTCGTCGAGCCGTGTCTGTAATCTCCGCTCTTGAGTGCGAACAGCACAGACAGGAGCGTGCGAGATAGAGCGAGACGGGCGACGCGACAAGCGTTAATAGGTATTTAAATCCAGCCTTGTCTTTCCTTGTTACAGAACAACACATCGCGAGCTAGGCCGGGAGCAGCCGGCCCAGGTTTTTTTTCCCCAGACGTCTGGCCGACGTCTAGGCGGGTTTTTTCCCTCTTTTTCTTTTTTTTGAAATTAAAAAATAAACGTTTAATTTCATTGTGCAAATTCAAGTGCATCAATTTATTCAATACTTTTTCCCAGTGTCCTTTCCCTCGTAATCCGGACCACGTCAGACTAAAATAACCCCCTAAGGGCGGTTAAGGTCTTTAAACACTCATCAATCTGGAAAAAGATAAAAGCAATAAAAGGGTCCATCATACAATTTACGATACCAGTCTTAGTTAAAGAAGATAACTCACTCACCACAAATCCAAACGAAATCTCCGAAACCCTAGCAAAAACATTCCAAATAAACTATAGCGATGACAATTACACCATAGAATTCGAGACCTTTACCAGCAGACCTTGATCCACTCACCATATCCATTCTAAATATGCCTCTGCAACTCAAAGAACTGCAACACTTCTTAAATAAGTGCTCGAATACCAGCCCAGGATCGGATGGAATATCGAACATACTCCTAATTAACCTGCCACAAGAAGTACTATCACTATGTAGTGGTATATGTACTCAAAATATTTTCCCAACCAGATGGCAAAAAGCAACAGTTGTTCCCATCCTGAAGCCTGAAAAAACGCCATCGGATCCTAACAGCTACCGACCGATAGCGTTAACAAATATAATGTGCAAATTAATGGCAAAAATTATAAGCACAGACTCCGATGGTTTCTCGAAAGCAAAAAACTGATTTCCAAGTTCCAAAGTGGCTTCCGGGAATCCCATTCCACATAGACCACCTATTAAACCTGGAAACTAACATATGTGAAGCCTTCGCCAATAAACAGCACGTGATAGCAATATGTTTAGACTTTGAGAAGGCCTACGTCATGGTTTGAAGAAACCGAATTTTAAAAATCCTTCAAAACTATAGCCTCAATGGAAATATCTTTAATTTTATGAATAACTTCCTATCCATCAGAATCATTGAAGTGAGGGCAAACAATACTCTCTCTCCTCCAAAAATCTTAGAAAACGGCGTACCTCAAGACTCCGTTTTAAGCGTATCTTTATTCCTAATCGCAGTAAATGACGTAATGAACAACATAACAAACCCAATCATGGGACTATTATTCGCTGACGATTTAATCCTCGTATGCAAAGGCAAAAGCCCCCATGCCACCCAATCCTTACTTCAAGAATCTCTGGAGAAACTACAAAAATGGACACAGACATCAAGCTCCAAATTTTCCAGTGCCAAATCAGAAACAATAATATTCAGCAGAAAACAACCACCCATAAATATAAACCTAACACTCAACAACCAACCATTAAAAGAAACAACTTTCATTACGTTATTAGGAATCACCATCGACTTGCGACTAACTTGGAAACCCCATATCAAGAAACTCAAAATTGGTAGCAACTAACGACATAATACCCTGAAAACAATAGATGCAAATAACTGCGGAGTAGATATAAATCTAGTACTATCAACAAATAAAGCAATAATATGATCTAAGTTAGACTACGGATCGATCATCTACAACTCCCCACACACCCCTTTGGCCACGAATCCGTTTGGTTGTCCAGGCGGCAGGGGAGGTGAACCCTTTAGAGGTGGCATTCCAGAAAACGGAGGCCATGTCCTTCCAGAGACTTTTTTTTTGTCGTGGGGGAAATCTTCGACAGACTCCCTTCCACCTCTTTGGGGAGAAGCAGGAGGGGTGTGTGGGATTCCCCGCGCCCATGGAATGACGGGCACGGGACCTGCCCACTAAAAACCCCACGGTGACCCTTCCACACGATTTGTGAGGATACCGGGAATCGCTCAAAGCATACTTCCGGTATCCTCCCCGTGCCCACGCTGTGCGCCCATCCACGGGGGGACAAGGCAGTCCCCCCCGGTAGTCACGCAATCTCCTGGCGGCCGGACGAGGCCATTCCGTCCTGCCGCCATCCGTCTCGGGGCCGCGTTTAGGGGCGGCTGCGAGCCCCAACTCACAACCGCCCGCGACACCATTTCTACCCCTCGGCGGCTGGTGGCTCATTGACGCACCATGCCACCGAGGGTGCCTCCCCTAGCGACAGACCCGAAATAGGGGAGGGGCAGTCCCACCCCAATCCAGACCGACCCTGCGTCGCCTGAGGCTCGCGCTCCTTGCCCGTGGCCCCCTTCTGCAGCATTACGCTCTCGCAGAAGGTGGCCACGGCCCTCCACTTTCCCTCGCTGCCGAGCATGGCGCGCACCACGCCCGGCAGCGAGACATCCCGCCCAATGACGCCTACCAGGACACGGCGTTCCCCTTCTCACGCAGGACACACCTCGAGGGTGTGTTCAGCCGTGTCCTGCTCAGCGTCACAATGGCAGCAACGCGACGTCGACTCCTTACCTATCCGGCAGAGGTATTTCCCGAAGCTCCCATGCTCGGGGAAAATCTGTGCCATCCGGTAAGTGAGGCTTCCATAGCCACTGTCCAGCCACTCACTCTGGAATGGCCGAACAGCCCCTACTGTCCGGTGCCCCGCGGTTGGAAGAGCCAGCCGCTCCTGCCACGCGATCACCACGAACTGCCTGGCCTGGCGCTTCAAATCGCTCCAAGCAGGTTCCTGCAATCCCGGGACCGCTCCCTCAGGGGCTGTCTCACGGCAATCGTCGGCCCCAGTACGGGGTGTAGCGACCCCGAGGTACCTGATGCTAATCACTCCGTAAGCCTCCTATTGGTCGTCACAACGACCCATCCACAATTCCTTCTTTGGTTTTGTGAATGGTACGTGACAGCAGGAGGAACGGGGGTCTTGGCTTAACCGCCCAGGCCGCGAGTATGGCGACTCTATAAAATCGTCCTCCAATCCTAAGCAATGGTGCGCGGCGTTGGGATGCATGGTTGGGGGGGAAGGCCCAATCCCAAGCGACCACCTCCGGGGGCACCTGCCGAACCCCCGGAGTATTAGGCTTACCCGGGTAAGGCGGCTCTGCCCGGGTGGACCTTTATTTCCGACCTACGCGTGGGAACAATATGGCTTTTCTAACTAAAACGGGGATGGGACGGGATAGTTTGGTGAGGGAGGACGAAGGCAGAGTCGGAGTTAGGGTGACGGCGCTCGCGCTTCACTCAGCACCTGGCCCGGCATCGTGGAGGGTGGAGGAGGACGACGAGACTGCGTCAGTCTCGTCCTTTTCCTCCACCAGGAGCCACATAGGCACCAAGAGGAAGCGGACGGGGAAGGCTGTCGACGGTGTGGGCAATGAGCCCTGTCGTTATGTTGAGTTGCCTCAGGGACGAGGTAACCGAGGAGATTTCCGAGAGGATCTCCTCGTCTCTGAGGCGGGTGGAGAAGGTGGCCGCTCCTGCTTCTTTAAGGGGCAGAAGAGTGGCGGCGCAGAGGCCCTGAGAGAGGCTGTGCAAAAGATGAGAGAGGCGGCGCAGGAGTTGTGCGGGCGGAACGCCCGTCTGCAGCTCCTGTTGGAGGAGGAGCGATGGGGGCGGAGGAGGGCAGAGGCGTGCTGGAATGGCGCGGCTCTCCCTCCAATCCTCCCGCCTCCTCCGCCGCGTCCCCCGGCGGTGGCAAATAAGCGGGGTGCGGCGGCGGTGGTGCGGGGCTTTAGAGGCCCTTCTGCCCGCACTCGGGATGAGCTCCTCCCCGGTATAGCGGTGAGCAGGAAGGCGGTGTCCCCCCCCCCCCACCAATACTGGTACAATCGGTGAAGGCGAAGATGGGGGGGGAGCGAAGGCTCCGCCCACCGTGGTCACTCCAGGGTCTCGGGTCGCGGCTTCCAAGGGGGCCAGACTACCCGCGGTCCCGGATCGGACGCCCTCCATGGCACCGTCTCAAGGGGCGGTGTCGTGGAGCGAGGTTGTTGGGCGGAAAGCGAGGAGGGCGACGAGGAAGGCCTCGCAGCCGCAACCTCCGCCCTCGCCGCCCGCGGCCAAATTAAAGGCCGGGAAGACGCGACCGGGGCGCTCCCCCCCCCCAAAACGGCACCAGTGGCGTTGTCCGTTGCGCAGAAGGGCGACCTGACCCTCGCGGCGGCGATGCAGCTCGCCAGGGAGAACATCTCCCTTGAGGAGCTTGGCATCGCTTCCGTGAGGGCGAAGAGGGCCGTGACCGGGGCTCTCCTGCTGGAGATCCCCGGACCGGAGGGCGGGGAGAAGGCGGATCGACTCGCCCAGAAGCTCCGGGAGCAGCTGGGCCAGCGGGGTGTCCGGGTCGCCAGGCCACGAAGCGCACGGAGATGCGCGTTTGTGGGCTGGACGACTCGGTCACAGCGCAGGAGGTGTCTCGTGCCCTAGCGAGGGCAGGGGACTGCTCCGAAGGAGACATGCGGGTCTGAGAGATCCGCAGGTCTCCTTCCGGCATGGGGTTGGTGTGGGTCCGGTGCCCCCACACCGCTGCCCGCAAGGTGGCGGAATCCGGGAGGGTGTTGGTGGGGTGGGTTTCGGCGCGAGTGTCTTCACTCCAGTGTCATCGCTGCCTCGAGTTGGGGCACGTCAGGCAGTGGTGCACCTCGCCGGTGGACCGCAGCGGAGCGAAAGAACCACCGCGCGTGCCAGTGCTCAGCGGCCCCCCACTGCCCGCTATGTGCGGAAATGGGGAGGGCGGCCGATCACAGGGTGGGGAGCAAAATGTGCTCTCCCCCCTCCCGGAAGAAGAGGGGGGAGAGCACCTCTCCGGCTCAGGTACCGCGGTCGGTGGCATCGTCCACAATGGAGGTGGACGGTGCCACGGGGACGGACAGCCGGGAGGAGGCTGGTGCGGCCGCTAAGTAATGACGCCCCGTCTCCTCCTCCAGGCCAACCACAATCACTACCGCGCGGCACAGGACATGATGTCCCAAGTCCTCGCGGAGTGGGGGTTGGCCTGGCTGTCGCCGCCGAGCCGTACCGTGTCCCTGATCACCCTCATTGGGTGGGCGACGCGGACGGCTTGGGGGCGACGGTATGGGGAGGTGGCGACGGGTCCCCGCCGTTCTCCATGCTGGAGTGCGGTCGGGGATTCGTCGCCGTGGACTGGGGGGGAGTCGCCGTGGTGGGGTGCTACATATCGCCTCGCAGCGGTCACGTCGCGTTCGAGCAGTACCTGGCCGAGGTCGCGGCATGCGTGCAGCGCTGCGCGGCCCGGCCGGTGCTGGTCCTGGGAGACTTCAACGCCAAGTCGGACTTTTTTTTTTTTTTTTTTTTTTTTTTTGTCGTGGGGAAAATCTTCGAAAGACTCCCTCCCACCTCCTTGGGGAGAGGTGGGAGGGGTGTGTGGGATTCCCCGCGCCCGTACAACGACAGGCGCGGGACCTACCCACTAAAAACCCCACGGTGACCCTTCGGCACGCTTTGGGAGGATACCGGGAATCGCTCGAAGCATTCTTCCGCTATCCTCCCCGTGCCCGCGCTTTCGCGCCCATCCCCCGGGGGGACAATCGGTCCCCCCAGTAGACACACTGCCTCATAGCGGCGGGACGGGGCCACTCCATCCCGCCGCTATCCGTCCCGGGGCCGCGTTTAGTGGCGGCTGCGAGCCCCAACTCGCAACCGCCCGCGACCCCGTTTCCACCCCTCGGTGGCCGGGCGTTCATGGCCGCACCAGACCGCCGAGGGTGCCACCCCTTGCGTCGGACCGGTAGGGGGAGGCACTCCTACCCCCAATCGGTCCGACCCGGCGCCGCCTGGCGGGAGGAGGGTCCCCTCAGGACCCCCCTCCCAGCCTAGGTCATCCGCCACGCCGAGGCGGCCGCCCACGACGCCTCGCGACCGGGCGACGACCTCGGGCCACCGCACGAGCGCGGCCTCCTTTTGCAACATTACGTTCTCGCAGAAGGAGGCCACGGCCCTCCACTTCTCCTCGCTGCCGAGCATGGCGCGCACCACGCCCGGCAGCGAGACATCCCGCCCGACGACGCCGACCAGGACACGGCGCTCCCCCTCCCACGCGGGGCATACCTCCAGGGTATGATCCGCCGTGTCCTGCTCAGCGTCGCAGTGGCAGCAACGCGCCGTCGGCTCCTTCCCTATCCAGCACAGGTATCTTCCGAAGCTGCCATGCCCGGAAAATACCTGTGCCAGCCGGTAGGTGAGGCTGCCATGGCCTCTGTCCAGCCACTCCTTCAGGAGTGGCCGAACAGCCCCGACAGTCCGGTGCCCCGCGGTTGGCAGAGCCAGCCGCTCCTGCCACGCGAGCAACACGGACTGCCGGGCCTGGCGCTTCAAATCGCCCCAAGCAGGTTCCTGCCCGCCCGGGACCGCCCCCACCCCCGCGCGACGGTCGACGCGGTGCCGGTACATCACCGCGTGCGACCGCGCGAGCAGGTCCATGGGCGGCATCCCCGCTAGAACCGTCGCCGCCCCATGTGACATGGTCCGATACCCGCGGACGACCCTGAGCGCCATGCGCCTCTGCACCCGACGCAGCATAGTCATGCTGCGCCGGGAGGCAGCCAGGTCGTCCGCCCAGACGGGGGCCCCGTATAGGGCCACCGACTGGACCATTGCCACATAGAGGCGACGAACTCGGCCCGCCGGGACCCCAGGTTGGGCAGGATCCGGCCCAGAGCCGCAACCATCCTTTCCAACCGGGGGACCAGGCAGCGGAAATGCTCCTCGAAACGCCAGTGGCTATCGAGGATCAGCCCTAGATACCTGATCTGGGGCTTCACCTCGATGTCAGCCCCACCCACCCGAACCGGAGGGGGTGGCGGATCCTGCCGAGGTGAATGAAACGCAATCACCTCGGTCTTATGGACCGCCACCGTCATCCCCATCCCCCTGATCCGGTCGACGACGCGTTGCGACCCCTCCTCCGCGCGACACATGGCCCTCCCCCAGTGCGCCCCGACGGCCAGCACCAGTGTGTCATCCGCATAACACACCGTGCTGACGCCGTCGGGGAGGCCGGCCCGCAACACCGAGTCGTACGCGTTGTTCCACAGGAGTGGCCCGAGGACCGACCCCTGCGGAACACCGCAGTACACCTCCCTCCGCATATCACCATCCCGGCCCGGATACTCGATCCACCTGCCGCGGAGATAATCCCCGACGACCGCCCTGAGACAAGGGGGGACTCGATGATATTCGAGTCCCCTCCTTATCTCTTCCCAGGGGAGGGTGTTAAAGGCATTGGCAATATCCAAGGATATTGCCAATGCCACCCCTCCCCGGGAGACGGCCGCCTCCGAGAGGGCCCTCACACGACCTATCGCGTCGATAGTCGATCGGCCCCCCCGGAAACCGAACTGGCAGTCGGCCAGACCGGGATCACCCCGCGACAGGTGCTCGACGAGGCGGGCAGCAATCACACGCTCGAAGAGCTTGCCCACCTCGTCGAGGAGACAAATGGGCCGGTATGCGGAGGGAGACTCCGCGGGCCGACCCTCCTTCCGGAGGAGGACCATCCTCGCCACCTTCCAACTGGGGGGGAATCGCCCGTCCCTCAGGCAGCGGTCGAACAACCGCCTGAGGTCGGCCCCAAGGACGCCCTGGGTCAAGACCCAAACCCGGCCGGGCACACCATCCGGACCCGGGGCCGTGTTACGAACCCCGAGCCGTCTGATGGCCGCTGCCAGCTCCTCCTGCGTGACCCCCAGCTCGGACGTCCACTCCACTGGGACAGCCGCCGCCGCCGGAGGACGCGGTCCCCTCTCCCCAATTGGGAAGAGTGTATTGACCACGTCCTCCAGCAGCCGGGGGTCAAGACCCTCGGTGACGGGGGGCGCCCACGGGCGGAGCTTATTCAGCACCACCTTATATGGGCGCCCCCATGGATCGTCATCAAGGGTCTGGAGGAGCTCCTTCCATGCCCGGGTCTTGGCCCGTTTGATGGCGACCTGCAGAGCAACCCGCGCCACGCGGTATGCTCCATACAGGTCATCAGCTGCCCTCGCTCGCGCCACGCCGTCGCCTGTACGTTGACGACGGCGCGCGCGGGTGTACTGGCGTCGGGCGCGGACAGTCGCGACTCGCAACTCCGCGATCGCGTCCGACCACCAGTACACCGCCCGGCGAGGAGAAGCCCGCCCGACCCGAGGCATCCCCGCGTCGCAAATACCCGCGACCAATGCTCCGAGCCGGGCGACCTCCTCCTCTATGCTCGGCAACTCGGCCGCTCCCTGCGGCCAAGTTGCAGCGAGGGCAGCTGCCATCAGAGCGTCCTTGTCCAGGCGCCGAAGCGCCCAGCGGCGTGGTGGGGTGCCACGCAGGCGGCCGTGTCGGGATGCACTCGCGGCGGCAGAGACCTCCATCCGGATGTACCGGTGATCGGAGAGTGTCTCTGCCCCCGCGACCACGTGCCAACCCGACACCATGCGCACGGCGTTGGGGGTCGCGAATCCAACATCCACGATGGACCCCCCATATCGCCGGACGCATGTGTGCTCCGACCCCCGGTTCAATACCCGGAGGTCGAGCCCCGCCGCCCAATCGCCCAGGATCCCGCCGCGAACGGAGGTCCTGGGGGATCCCCAAGCCACCGACTTGGCATTAAAATCCCCCAGGACCAGCACCGGCCGGGCCGCGTAGCGCTGCACGCATGCCGCGACCTCGGCCAAGTACAGCTCGAACGCAGCGTGACCGCTACGGGGCGAAATGTAGCACCCCACCACAGCGACTCCCCCCCAGTCCACGGCGACGAATCCCCGACCGCGCTCCAACAAGGAGAACGGTGGGGACCCGTCGCCCCCTCCCCATACCGTCGCCACCAAGCCGTCCGCGTCGCCCACCCAATGAGGGTGATCAGGGACTTGGTACGGCTCGGCGGCGACCGCCAGGCCAACCCCCCACTCCGCGAGGACTTGGGACATCAAGTCCTGTGCCGCGCGGCAGTGGTTGAGGTTGGCCTGGAGGAGGAGGCGGGCGGCATTAATTAATGGCCGCGCCAGCCTCCTCCCGGCCGTCCGTCCCCGTAGCACCGTCCACCTCCATGGAGGACGATGCCACCGCCCTCGGCACCGGAGCCGGTGCAGCCCGCCTCTTCCTCTCCTTCCGGGAGGGGGGGGAGCACTTCTTGCTCCCCACCCTCTGATCGGCTGGCCTCCCCATGTCCGCACACAGCGGGCAGTGGGGGGCTGCCGAGCACTGGCTCGCACGGTGCTCTTTGGCACCGCAGCGGTAACACTGACCGCTGCGGTCCACCGGCGAGGTGCACCACTGCCTCACGTGCCCCAATTCGAGGCAGCGGTGACACTGGAGCGGGCGCGGCGCGAGGATTTCCACTCGCGCCGAAACCCACCCCACCAACACCCTCCCGGATTCCGCCACCTTACGGGCGGCGGAGAGGGGGCACCGGGCCCACACCGACCCGAGGCCGGAGGGCGACCTGCGGATCTCTCCGATCCGCAGGTCCTCCACAGGACAGTCCCCCGCCCTCGCAAGGGTACGGGACACATCCTGTGCGCTGACCGAGTCGTCCATCCCACAAACGCGCATCTCCGTGCGCTTCGTGGGCCGGGCGACCCGGACACCTCGCTCGCCCAGCTGCTCCCGGAGCCTCTGGGCGAGACGATCCGCCATCGCGCCGCCTTCTGCACCGGGGATCTCCAGCAAGAGACCCCCGGTCACGGCCCTCTTCGCCCTCACGGAGGCGATGCCCAGCTCTTCCAGGGAGATATTCTCCCTGGCGAGCCGCATCGCCTCCGCGAGGGTCAGGTCGCCACCCTGCGCAACGGTCAGCGTCACCGCTGCCGTTTTTGGGGGACGACCTGGTCGTGCCTTCCCGACCTTCGCAGCCTTTACCTTGGCCGCCGGCGGCGGAGGCGGAGGCTGCGGTTGTGAGGCCTTCCTCGCCGCCCGCTTCGCCTTCCGCCCCACCACCTCACTCCGCGCCACCCCCCCTTGGGAGGGTGCTGTGGAGGACGCGACCACCGCGACCACGGGTACACCACCCCCCTTGGGGGTCGCGACCCGGGGCCCTGGTGCCGCAACGCTGGGCGGAGCCTTCACTCCGCCCTTCTTTGCCTTCCCCGACTGTACCGGAACAGGTCGGGGAGGCACCGCCTTCCTGCTGACCGCGCTTCCGGCGAGGAGCTCCTCCCGGAAGGCGGCCAGCTTGCCATCAATCATGTCCACAATCCTCCTCAGAAGATCGTCTTCTGAGGAGGACGGGGACTTCTTCACGGGCGGAGTGCGGGTGGAGGGGCCCGCGGTGCCCCGCACCACTGCCGCCGCACTCCGCTTATTTACCTCCGCCGAGGGACGCGGCGGTGGAGGAGGAGGGAGGATGGGAGGGAGGGCCGCGCTGTTCCACAGCGCCTCTGCCCTCCTCCTCCCCTGTCGCTCCTCCTCCAACAGGAGCTGCAGACGGGCGTTCCGCCCTCTGAGCTCCCGCGCCGCCTCCCTCATTTCCTCCGCCGCGGCCTTCAGGGCCTCCGCGCCACCGCTTTTCTGCCCCTTAAAGGCGCAGGCAGCGGCGACTTTCTCCACCCGCCTCAGGGACGAGGAGATCCTCTCCGATATCTCCTCGGTCACCTCGTCCCTGAGGCAACTCAGCCTCACCGACGGGCTCATCGCCCCGCCCACCTCGACGACGGCCTGCCCCGTCCTCTTCCTCTTAGAGCCTATGTGGCTCGTGCTGGAGGAGAAGGACGAGACCGACGCCGTCTCGTCGTCCTCCTCCACCCTCCACGAAGCCGGACCTGGCGCTGAGTGGGGCGCGAGCGCCGCCACCCTAACCCCAACCCCGTCTCCGTCCTCCCCAACCGACAAAACCCGCCCCATCCCCATTTTATTTTCTGTGTCCATAATAATCCCACGAGATGGTCAGAAATAAAGGTCCACCCGGGCAGAGCCACCTTACCCGGGTAAGCCTAATACTCCGGGGGTTCGGCAGGTTCCCCGGAGGTGGTCGCTTGGGATTGGGCCTTCTCCCCCAACCATGCATCCCATCGCCGCGCACCATAGCTTAGGATTGGAGGGCGATTTTATAGAGTCGCCATACTCGTGGCCCAGGCGGTTAAGCCAAGCCCCCCGTTCCTCCTGCCGTCACGTACCATTCACAAAACCAATAGGGAATTGTGAATGGGTCGTTGTGACGACCAACAGGAGGCTTACGGTGTGTGTATGACTCGGGTACCCCGGGTTCGTTAAGCCCGTACTGCAGCTGAAAGGCTGGCAGCCCCTGAGGGGAACGCCAAGTCGGACTTCCGTTCGCGGCGGGATCCTGGGCGACTGGGCGGCGGGGCTCGACCTTCGGTTACTGAACCGGGGGTCGGAGCACACGTGTGTGCGGCGATATGGGGGGTCTATCGTGGATGTTGGATTCGCGACCCCCAACGCCGTGCGCATGGTGTCGGGGTGGCACGTGGTCGCGGGGGCAGAGACACTCTCGGACCACCGGTATATCCGGATGGAGGTCTCTGCCGCCGCGGGGGATGCATCCCGACACCACCGCCTGCGTGGCACCCCACCACGCCGCTGGGCGCTTCGGCGCCTGGACAAGGACGCCCTGATGGCAGCTGCCCTCGCTGCAACTTGGCCGCAGGGAGCGGCCGAGTTGCCGAGCATAGAGGAGGAGGTCGCCCGGCTCGGAGCATAGAGGAGGAGGTCGCCCGGCTCGGAGCATTGGTCGCGGGTATTTGCGACGCGGGGATGCCTCGGGTCGGGCGGGCTTCTCCTCGCCGGGCGGTGTACTGGTGGTCGGACGCGATCGCGGAGTTGCGAGTCGCGACTGTCCGCGCCCGACGCCAGTACACCCGCGCGCGCCGTCGTCAACGTACAGGCGACGGCGTGGCGCGAGCGAGGGCAGCTGATGACCTGTATGGAGCATACCGCGTGGCGCGGGTTGCTCTGCAGGTCGCCATCAAACGGGCCAAGACCCGGGCATGGAAGGAGCTCCTCCAGACCCTTGATGACGATCCATGGGGGCGCCCATATAAGGTGGTGCTGAATAAGCTCCGCCCGTGGGCGCCCCCCGTCACCGAGGGTCTTGACCCCCGGCTGCTGGAGGACGTGGTCAATACACTCTTCCCAATTGGGGAGAGGGGACCGCGTCCTCCGGCGGCGGCGGCTGTCCCAGTGGAGTGGACGGCCGAGCTGGGGGTCACGCAGGAGGAGCTGGCAGCGGCCATCAGACGGCTCGGGGTTCGTAACACGGCCCCGGGTCCGGATGGTGTGCCCGGCCGGGTTTGGGTCTTGACCCAGGGCGTCCTTGGGGCCGACCTCAGGCGGTTGTTCGACCGCTGCCTGAGGGACGGGCGATTCCCCCCCAGTTGGAAGGTGGCGAGGATGGTCCTCCTCCGGAAGAAGGGTCGGCCCGCGGAGTCTCCCTCCGCATACCGGCCCATTTGTCTCCTCGACGAGGTGGGCAAGCTCTTCGAGCGTGTGATTGCTGCCCGCCTCGTCGAGCACCTGTCGCGGGGTGATCCCGGTCTGGCCGACTGCCAGTTCGGTTTCCGGGGGGGCCGATCGACTATCGACGCGATAGGTCGTGTGAGGGCCCTCTCGGAGGCGGCCGTCTCCCGGGGAGGGGTGGCATTGGCAATATCCTTGGATATTGCCAATGCCTTTAACACCCTCCCCTGGGAAGAGATAAGGAGGGGACTCGAATATCATCGTGTCCCCCCTTGTCTCAGGGCGGTCGTCGGGGATTATCTCCGCGGCAGGTGGATCGAGTATCCGGGCCGGGATGGTGATATGCGGAGGGAGGTGTACTGCGGTGTTCCGCAGGGGTCGGTCCTCGGGCCACTCCTGTGGAACATCGCGTACGACTCGGTGTTGCGGGCCGGCCTCCCCGACGGCGTCAGCACGGTGTGTTATGCGGATGACACACTGGTGCTGGCCGTCGGGGCGCACTGGGGGAGGGCCATGCGTCGCGCGGAGGAGGGGTCGCAACGCGTCGTCGACCGGATCAGGGGGATGGGGATGACGGTGGCGGTCCATAAGACCGAGGTGATTGCGTTTCATTCACCTCGGCAGGATCCGCCACCCCCTCTGATCCGGGTGGGTGGGGCTGACATCGAGGTGAAGCCCCAGATCAGGTATCTAGGGCTGATCCTCGATAGCCACTGGCGTTTCGAGGAGCATTTCCGCTGCCTGGTCCCCCGGTTGGAAAGGATGGTTGCGGCTCTGGGCCGGATCCTGCCCAACCTGGGGGGCCCGGCGGGCCGAGTTCGTCGCCTCTATGTGGCAATGGTCCAGTCGGTGGCCCTATACGGGGCCCCCGTCTGGGCGGACGACCTGGCTGCCTCCCGGCGCAGCATGACTATGCTGCGTCGGGTGCAGTGGCGCATGGCGCTCAGGGTCGTCCGCGGGTATCGGACCATGTCACATGGGGCGGCGACGGTTCTAGCGGGGATGCCGCCCATGGACCTGCTCGCGCGGTCGCACGCGGTGATGTACCGGCACCGCGTCGACCGTCGCGCGGGGGTGGGGGCGGTCCCGGGCGGGCAGGAACCTGCTTGGGGCGATTTGAAGCGCCAGGCCCGGCAGTCCGTGTTGCTCGCGTGGCAGGAGCGGCTGGCTCTGCCAACCGCGGGGCACCGGACTGTCGGGGCTGTTCGGCCACTCCTGAAGGAGTGGCTGGACAGAGGCCATGGCAGCCTCACCTACCGGCTGGCACAGGTATTTTCCGGGCATGGCAGCTTCGGAAGATACCTGTGCCGGATAGGGAAGGAGCCGACGGCCCGTTGCTGCCACTGCGACGCTGAGCAGGACACGGCGGATCATACCCTGGAGGTATGCCCCGCGTGGGAGGGGGAGCGCCGTGTCCTGGTCGGCGTCGTCGGGCGGGATGTCTCGCTGCCGGGCGTGGTGCGCGCCATGCTCGGCAGCGAGGAGAAGTGGAGGGCCGTGGCCTCCTTCTGCGAGAACGTAATGTTGCAGAAGGTGGCCGCGGGGAGGGAGCGCGAGCTTCAGCGGCGCGCTGAAGCTCGCGCTCGTGCGGTGGCCCGAGGTCGTCGCCCGGTCGCGAGGCGTCGCGGGCGGCCGCCTCGGCGTGGCGGATGACCTAGGCTGGGAGGGGGGTCCTGAGGGGACCCTCCTCCCGCCAGGCGGCGCCGGGTCGGACCGGTTGGGGGTAGGAGTGCCTCCCCCTACCGGTCCGACGCAAGGGGAGGCACCCTCGGCGGTCTGGTGCGGCCATGAACGCCCGGCCGCCGAGGGGTGGAAACGGGGTCGCGGGCGGTTGCGAGTTGGGGCTCGCAGCCGCCACTAAACGCGGCCCCGGGACGGATAGCGGCGGGATGGAGTGGCCCCGTCCTGCCGCTATGAGGCAGTGTGTCTACTGGGGGGACCGATTGTCCCCCCGGGGGATGGGCGCGAAAGCGCGGGCACGGGGAGGATACCGGAAGAATGCTTCGAGCGATTCCCGGTATCCTCCCAAAGCGTGCCGAAGGGTCACTGTGGGGTTTTTAGTGGGTAGGTCCCGCGCCTGTCGTTGTACGGGCGCGGGGAATCCCACACACCCCTCCCACCTCTCCCCAAGGAGGTGGGAGGGAGTCTTTCGAAGATTTTCCCCACGACAAAAAAAAAAAAAAAAAAAAAAAAAAAAAAAATATATATATATATGGAAAGCCTTACCGTGGGAAAGAAATTAGATACCATGTTTTGATGATTTAAAAATATGATATATTTATTGAAGCAACGAATAATTATGTTACAAAACATTACTTTTATGGATCCACGAATTGTGCGTGTTATTGAGCCCCAACCATTTTACGTACACATTGTTCCTCTTCTTACGCAATACTTTTTCAACTAGATACACGTCGGAATTTGCAACGCGTTGCAACTCGTGTTCGTAGAATCCTCCAGCAATTGGTTTTTCATAAACATCTTTCAGCAGATACGTTGCAGGATTAGTTTTCTGTACCTCGGCGATTGTAAATATTTCAGTGCTCCAATTCGGTGTGTAACCTTTTTCAAAAATTGTCTTGAATTTGCTCACGCGTACTGCATCTCCCACTTTGAATCGTGCAGGAGCGGCAATTTTTATATGATTATACACCATTGTTAAGAGTTTAGCAGCGTTTGTTAGTGTAACATCAATTGGTCGCATAGCGATAGTTCGATGCTTTCGCGCGTTGTAATTTGATATGAGATGCTGCAGCGATTCGATCCATTTATAATTTCCATTAAGCGTAAACAGTATCCACATATCGTTTTTGAGCGTACGATTGAACCGCTTGACGCCTTCATCACCGAATACGTTGAATAATGATTTATGGTGTATTTTGACAAAAGTTTTTGCACATTTGCGTTGTAACATTCCTTTCTTTTGTCAGTCTGCAAATTTTTCGGATACCTCCCACTGTCTCGGATTATCTTCCCGATCGCTATAGAAACTTCATTTCCATTCTTGGCTTTGAGGGGTATAGCCCATGCATGCTTACTCAGCACATCGATAACAGTGAGTATGTAATGGAAGTATCTGTTATACCGCGTATAAGGTCGCATCTCGACCACTTCCGCTTGCCATAAGTCGTCGTACCCGTGTACAATGACGCGTCGTTGGAGAAAATGCCTTCTCGCCGGAGTATGCAATTCTTCCACAAGACATCGTTTCTTGATACTGGAGGTTTTCTTCTCGGCCATGTATGACTCGCCACTAACGCGAAGACCTAACGTACACGTCTTATCAATCAATGTTCAACGCCTCAACGTCCCAACGTTCCAACGTTCCAACGTCCCAACGTCCCAATGTCCAGCTATTGATGCATTTGATTTCGGAATTCTATAATATCCCTCTCCAAGTAATTCAGTTGATCTTTCAAACTCTGAACGTAATCTTGAAACATGATCATCTTCTTGTCGAATTCATCTTGTCGATTTTTTATAATTGTCATGTTTTCTTGCAAGTACAGTTTGTTGATAGCATCACCATCCTCTACAGGTGGTGCTACTCGGCGAATCTTGCGCGGCTTTGCATCATAATCGGCACCAACAATACAAAGAGCGTTGTCGCGCACATAATTTCTCACTATTCCATTCCAACGATAGTATGATTCCATTGTTCCAAACGATGACCCAAACTTGTTGATTGGCATTTTGATAACGATTGACTGTATCGCCAAAGTGCAGCTTAATTTATGAGTTCTGCCTCGCGAAGTTCCTCGATAATCGATAACATTTCATTGTCGTGAGCATTGTGACCGGCTTGACGCGAAGCCTCGAGCAATCGAAGGCGATCTACGAGTTTGTTAGGATCATTCCAGTGAACGTAATCAATCTTGTTGCTGGTTAATCTCATTGGTACGCCCTTTCCAACTTTTCTATCTTTCAATAAAGGTTTGATTACGTAGTTATACTTATATCCTTTGTTGCCTAATGTTTTACCATACGAATCATGCTTGTACTTATGTACACTCGTTGTCAGCAGTATGCCCCTACATTTGCGTTCATCAGCCTCAGTATAAATGTCGTTATCAGGAATTTTCTTAAATATCAATTCATAAAGGCCGAGTGTACCAGAATATTGTATGCCATCGATAATTATGTTATCGGCATTGTCGACGTCGACATGTTTATTACCGAGCATCGGTCCATCATTGCCGAGATAAACACCATACACATGATCTATACCAATCTCTACGTCTCCGCGTAATACAGGCGCGATGTATTTTTGACTCAGCAGTCCTAGGTGATTCCGCAACGTTTCTTCACCTTCCGACGTTTGCAACCGACTTCGAACAGACGTCGAGAAACTGCTTTTTGGACTTTCAAAAACATCTTCGTTTGCTAAGCATTTTGACCTTTCAAAAGTATCTTCTTTCCTAAGCTTTTTGTTGCTGGTACTGTTTTAATCGGTATAGAGGTCATCGGATTCATATCAGGTAAACTGCTTAATCTTGCTGAGGTTTTTATTGTTGGTACTATCTTAATCGGTGTAGAGGTCATCGGATTCGTATCAGGTAAACTGCTTAATCTTGCTGTACTTTTTATTGTTGGTACCGTCTTAATCGATGTAGAAGCCGGTGTAGAAATCATGGGATTCATATCGAGTAAACTGCTTAACCTTGGTTTTTTTATTTTTGATGGTTTCGAAAGATTGAACCAGTAATTTGATCGCGTTTTATCCGATTCCTTGATAGTCGGAGTGGCTAATGGTTCGCTTCCGATATCTATATTATTGTATAGATCATAATTTTTTGTCGCGTTGTCGACAATTGCTTTCAGCGGTTCAGTAACAGGCTTAAAGTGTTTTTCCAGCGCAATCTCTTTCTCAATTTTACCAGTTTTCAATTCACGATACTTTTTGCGAATCAAATCACTCGATCTTGCAATCTGTTTCGTTATTCTCTCGCAATCTTCAATATTGTTGCTCATGTTAGAACATTGCTTTGTCAACGTATCGGAAATAACTGAACATGTTACGATATTGCAAAGTTATTAAATCCCTTTCTATAGCGGCCATTCCATAATACGCTGTCTTTATCAATCACTACAAATCCATATTTTTCTTGCCAGCAAGCGGTACACAATTTGCAGAAATTCTCAAATGACATGTCAGTGTTAACATGATCGTTGTACACATGTTTCAGATTTGTACCATCTTGTTTGAACATAATCAGCAGGTTCGCTTTGTCGCGTATCAGATGCTTCGGTATCTTTGCATATGTCTGACAAAGATAGAAATTGTCAACGTCCGAGTGCCTACCCATTGCAAAGTATTCTCTTACCGCGTTTTGCTTATCACATGCCACATCATCAAAGATAAAAATGGAATTCGGAAGTGCGTCGTTCAGCGGAATGACATCGCTGTTATTCGAAAATGTAAAATAACCAATTTCGTCTATCGATGAGAATATATTTTCTAGATATCGATATTTCGGTTGTTGTAACGATTTCGAGTACACGTATACGTTTTCGAAACGAACACCTTGCGGGCTTTCAAACAAACTAATCAACACGTTCGTTTTGCCGCTATTCAATGGACCGCAGATGATACTATGTATGGAGGTCGGTAGCATATTTCCATGTTTGTGTAACTCTTTCTCAGACTGTGTCTTTTTGTCTACATTAGTCACTTTGATCATATGTGATTGGCGTACGAACTGCATATTTTATCAGCACTATACAAATGAAGATACTTTCGAAAGAGTGCTGGTCTATTTATAGCGGTGCATAGAGCTGAAACGATCTGTATTCAGATATAACCTGTCGAGTCAGCAGAACACACATTGACAGTCCACCACCACCATTGATAAACAACTGTGGCGAATGTTAGCAAAAATTGGGAAAAGCCTATTAAGTCACATTATAAACGCACTTTCGATTGAATTACATATTCCAGGTTATCAGTTTTGTGGTTCCGGGACACATTTAGAGAAACGTTTGGCGCGAGGCGATCAAGGTATCAATTCGCTGGACGCTGCGTACCGTGGGCATGATATAGCGTATTCGCAAAATAACGGTCTTGTAAAACGACACGTGGCTGATGACATACTAGCAGCAAAAGCGCGAGAACGCATTACCGCGAGAAATTCCAGTCTTGGGGAAAAGGCTGCTGCTACAACCGTTTGGGTGGCTATGAAGGCCAAAACAAAATTCGGTATGGGTTTGAAAAAGAAAAAAAAGAGTGCTGCGAAGAAGCGAATACTTCCAACGGCGAAACGTATCCTACCGATTTTACCATTATTGGGGGTTCTCGGCTCATTGGTCGGAGGGGCGGCAGGAGTCGCGAAGGTCGTGAACGATAAGAAGACAATGCAGCGTCAGCTAGAGGAAATGAAACGTCATAATCTCGCCATGGAAGGTCACGGACTTTATCTCGAGCCGTACAAACGCGGGCGAGGAGTCTCAAAGAGAAAAAACAAAACGTAAAAATTAAAGTGCCTGAAGGCATAACCATAAAAGTACAATTGCAGCAACTGGCAAAGCGTATGCGTATTCCATATTTCAGAGGTATTTTTATGCGCAATACTTTACCAACAGATGGGGTACGCAGGAATGAGAGCGGAATCATAAATTTGGATACTGTTGAGGGACCAGGTGCTTACTGGATGGCATACGCAAAACGAGGAACATGCACCATATATTTTGATAGTTTTGGCAATCTGCAATCGCCGAGGGAACTGATACAATATTTGAAGAATAGTGTAATCGAGTATAATCACATGCCTCATCAGCGCTGTAATCAAATCAATTGTGGACAGCTGTGTTTGTAATTTCTGCTGACGGTTGACAATCAATTTAAGGACAATCATTGCACTCTTTAACTCCAGTATCTGTTGGAACATGTCGCTGACGTTAACGCTCACCGGGCAAAGTAGTATTCTCGCAGTATGCTATTTTCTAGCCATCGATTTGAGCAATGGTGATTACGAACTCGGTCTTATGGACTTTGAAACATATTACACAATACCGAATGTAAATTTGTCAAATAATAAATTTTACTACAATAATGATGATAAGGAAATCATTATTCCCGAGGGATCTTATGTGCTGGACGACATTCACATGTATTTGCAACGATCGCTTTTATGGGATAATGAAGGGACCCCCCCCCCCTTGATGCTTAGAGCTAACAACAATACGATGAAGAGCGAAATCAAGTGTGATTACAGCATAAATTTTACCAAACCCAATATTATTGGCTCGTTGCTGGGGTTTTCCGCGAATCGGGTGCTACAACCACGAAAATGGCACGAATCAATCAATATAATGAATGTAAATATCATTCGCATTGAATGCAACGTGACAGCTGGTGCTTACAGCAATAACAAGTGTGCGCACACGATACATGAGTTTTCGCCTACCGTTCCACCAGGATATAAGATATCGGAAAGACCAACACAGATCATTTACCTTCCGATTACTGCACGAAGCATTTCGTATTTGATGATTCGCGTTGTGAATCAAGACGGTCAATTGCTCGATTTTCGAGGGGAACAGATCGCCGTTCGACTGCATGTGCGGAGACAACGACTGTAGTGGGAGATGCTTGTGCTGAACGAAGCGGAGCAGGTGAACGACACGCCCCCTCAGGGGCTGCCAGCCTTTCAGCTGCAGTACGGGCTTAACGAACCCGGGGTACCCGAGTCATACACACACCGTAAGCCTCCTGTTGGTCGTCACAACGACCCATTCACAATTCCCTATTGGTTTTGTGAATGGTACGTGACGGCAGGAGGAACGGGGGTCTTGGCTTAACCGCCTGGGCCACGAGTATGGCGACTCTATAAAATCGCCCTCCAATCCTAAGCTATGGTGCGCGGCGATGGGATGCATGGTTGGGGGAGAAGGCCCAATCCCAAGCGACCACCTCCGGGGAACCTGCCGAACCCCCGGAGTATTAGGCTTACCCGGGTAAGGCGGCTCTGCCCGGGTGGACCTTTATTTCCGACCATCTCGTGGGATTGTTATGGACACAGAAAATAAAATGGGGATGGGGCGGGTTTTGTCGGTTGGGGAGGACGGAGACGGGGTTGGGGTTAGGGTGGCGGCGCTCGCGCCCCACTCAGCGCCAGGTCCGGCTTCGTGGAGGGTGGAGGAGGACGACGAGACAGCGTCGGTCTCGTTCTTCTCCTCCAGCACGAGCCACATAGGCTCTAAGAGGAAGAGGACGGGGCAGGCCGTCGTCGAGGTGGGCGGGGCGATGAGCCCGTCGGTGAGGCTGAGTTGCCTCAGGGACGAGGTGACCGAGGAGATATCGGAGAGGATCTCCTCGTCCCTGAGGCGGGTGGAGAAAGTCGCCGCTGCCTGCGCCTTTAAGGGGCAGAAAAGCGGTGGCGCGGAGGCCCTGAAGGCCGCGGCGGAGGAAATGAGGGAGGCGGCGCGGGAGCTCAGAGGGCGGAACGCCCGTCTGCAGCTCCTGTTGGAGGAGGAGCGACAGGGGAGGAGGAGGGCAGAGGCGCTGTGGAACAGCGCGGCCCTCCCTCCCATCCTCCCTCCTCCTCCACCGCCGCGTCCCTCGGCGGAGGTAAATAAGGGGAGTGCGGCGGCAGTGGTGCGGGGCACCGCGGGCCCCTCCACCCGCACTCCGCCCGTGAAGAAGTCCCCGTCCTCCTCAGAAGACGATCTTCTGAGGAGGATTGGGGACATGATTGATGGCAAGCTGGCCGCCTTCCGGGAGGAGCTCCTCGCCGGAAGAGCGGTCAGCAGGAAGGCGGTGCCTCCCTGACCTGTTCCGGTACAGTCGGGGAAGGCAAAGAAGGGCGGAGTGAAGGCTCCGCCCAGCGTTGCGGCACCAGGGCCCCGGGTCGCGACCCCCAAGGGGGGTGGTGTACCCGTGGTCGCGGTGGTCGCGTCCTCCACAGCACCCTCCCAAGGGGGGGTGGCGTGGACGGCTTGGTGGCGACGGTATGGGGAGGGGGCGACGGATCCCCACCGTTCTCCTTGTTGGAGCGCGGTCGGGGATTCGTCGCCGTGGACTGGGGGGGAGTCGCTGTGGTGGGGTGCTACATTTCGCCCCGTAGCGGTCACGCTGCGTTCGAGCTGTACTTGGCCGACGTCGCGGCATGCGTGCAGCGCTACGCGGCCCGGCCGGTGCTGGTCCTGGGGGATTTTAATGCCAAGTCGGTGGCTTGGGGATACCCCAGGACCTCGGTTCGCGGCGGGATCCTGGGCGATTGGGCGGCGGGGCTCGACCTCCGGGTATTGAACCGGGGGTCGGAGCACACATGCGTGCGGCGATATGGGGGGTCCATCGTGGATGTTGGATTCGCGACCCCCAACGCCGTGCGCATGGTGTCGGGTTGGCACGTGGTCGCGGGGGCAGAGACACTCTCCGATCACCGGTACATCCGGATGGAGGTCTCTGCCGCCGCGAGTGCATCCCGACACGGCCGCCTGCGTGGCACCCCACCACGCCGCTGGGCGCTTCGGCGCCTGGACAAGGACGCCCTGATGGCAGCTGCCCTCGCTGCAACTTGGCCGCAGGGAGCGGCCGAGTTGCCGAGCATAGAGGAGGAGGTCGCCCGGCTCGGAGCATTGGTCGCGGGTATTTGCGACGCGGCGATGCCTCGGGTCGGGCGGGCTTCTCCTCGTCGGGCGGTGTACTGGTGGTCGGACGCGATCGCGGAGTTGCGAGTCGCGACTGTCCGCGCCCGACGCCAGTACACCCGCGCGCGCCGTCGTCAACGTACAGGCGACGGCGTGGCGCGAGCGAGGGCAGCTGATGACCTGTATGGAGCATACCGCGTGGCGCGGGTTGCTCTGCAGGTCGCCATCAAACGGGCCAAGACCCAGGCATGGAAGGAGCTCCTCCAGACCCTTGATGACGATCCATGGGGGCGCCCATATAAGGTGGTGCTGAATAAGCTCCGCCCGTGGGCGCCCCCCGTCACCGAGGGTCTTGACCCCCGGCTGCTGGAGGACGTGGTCAATACACTCTTCCCAATTGGGGAGAGGGGACCGCGTCCTCCGGCGGCGGCGGCTGTCCCAGTGGAGTGGACGGCCGAGCTGGGGGTCACGCAGGAGGAGCTGGCAGCGGCCATCAGACGGCTCGGGGTTCGTAACACGGCCCCGGGTCCGGATGGTGTGCCCGGCCGGGTTTGGGTCTTGACCCAGGGCGTCCTTGGGGCCGACCTTAGGCGGTTGTTCGACCGCTGCCTGAGGGACGGGCGATTCCCCCCCAGTTGGAAGGTGGCGAGAATGGTCCACCTCCGGAAGGAGGGTCGGCCCGCGGAGTCTCCCTCCGCATACCGGCCCATTTGTCTCCTCGACGAGGTGGGCAAGCTCTTCGAGCGTGTGATTGCTGCCCGCCTCGTCGAGCACCTGTCGCGGGGTGATCCCGGTCTGGCCGACTGCCAGTTCGGTTTCCGGGGGGGCCGATCGACTATCGACGCGATAGGTCGTGTGAGGGCCCTCTCGGAGGCGGCCGTCTCCCGGGGAGGGGTGGCATTGGCAATATCCTTGGATATTGCCAATGCCTTTAACACCCTCCCCTGGGAAGAGGTAAGGAGGGGACTCGAATATCATCGAGTCCCCCCTTGTCTCAGGGCGGTCGTCGGGGATTATCTCCGCGGCAGGTGGATCGAGTATCCGGGCCGGGATTGTGATATGCGGAGGGAGGTGTACTGCGGTGTTCCGCAGGGGTCGGTCCTCGGGACACTCCTGTGGAACATCGCGTACGACTCGGTGTTGCGGGCCGGCCTCCCCGACGGCGTCAGCACGGTGTGTTATGCGGATGACACACTGGTGCTGGCCGTCGGGCGCACTGGGGGAGGGCCATGCGTCGCGCGGAGGAGGGGTCGCAACGCATCGTCGACCGGATCAGGGGGATGGGGATGACGGTGGCGGTCCATAAGACCGAGGTGATTGCGTTTCATTCACCTCGGCAGGATCCGCCACCCCCTCTGATCCGGGTGGGTGGGGCTGACATCGAGGTGAAGCCCCAGATCAGGTATCTAGGGCTGATCCTCGATAGCCACTGGCGTTTCGAGGAGCATTTCCGCTGCCTGGTCCCCCGGTTGGAAAAGATGGTTGCGGCTCTGGGCCGGATCCTGCCCAACCTGGGGGGCCCGGCGGGCCGAGTTCGTCGCCTCTATGTGGCAATGGTCCAGTCGGTGGCCCTATACGGGGCCCCCGTCTGGGCGGACGACCTGGCTGCCTCCCGGCGCAGCATGACTATGCTGCGTCGGGTGCAGAGGCGCATGGCGCTCAGGGTCGTCCGCGGGTATCGGACCATGTCACATGAGGCGGCGACGGTTCTAGCGGGGATGCCGCCCATGGACCTGCTCGCGCGGTCGCACGCGGTGATGTACCGGCATCGCGTCGACCGTCGCGCGGGGGTGGGGGCGGTCCCGGACGGGCAGGAACCTGCTTGGGGCGATTTGAAGCGCCAGGCCCGGCAGTCCGAGTTGCTCGCGTGGCAGGAGCGGCTGGCTCTGCCAACCGCGGGGCACCGGACTGTCGGGGCTGTTCGGCCACTCCTGAAGGAGTGGCTGGACAGAGGCCATGGCAGCCTCACCTACCGGCTGGCACAGGTGTTTTCCGGGCATGGCAGCTTCGGAAGATACCTGTGCCGGATAGGGAAGGAGCCGACGGCGCGTTGCTGCCACTGCGACGCTGAGCAGGACACGGCGGATCATACCCTGGAGGTATGCCCCGCGTGGGAGGGTGAGCGCCGTGTCCTGGTCGGCGTCGTCGGGCGGGATGTCTCGCTGCCGGGCGTGGTGCGCGCCATGCTCGGCAGCGAGAAGTGGAGGGCCGTGGCCTCCTTCTGCGAGAACGTAATGTTGCAGAAGGAGGCCGTGGGGAGGGAGCGCGAGCTTCAGCGGCGCGCTGAAGCTCGCGCTCGTGCGGTGGCCCGAGGTCGTCGCCCGGTCGCGAGGCGTCGCGGGCGGCCGCCTCGGCGTGGCGGATGACCTAGGCTGGGAGGGGGGTCCTGAGGGGACCCTCCTCCCGCCAGGCGGCGCCGGGTCGGACCGGTTGGGGGTAGGAGTGCCTCTCCCTACCGGTCCGACGCAAGGGGAGGCACCCTCGGCGGTCTGGTGCGGCCATGAACGCCCGGCCGCCGAGGGGTGGAAACGGGGTCGCGGGCGGTTGCGAGTTGGGGTTCGCAGCCGCCACTAAACGCGGCCCCGGGACGGATAGCGGCGGGATGGAGTGGCCCCGTCCCGCCGCTATGAGGCAGTGTGTCTACTGGGGGGACCGATTGTCCCCCCGGGGGATGGGCGCGAAAGCGCGGGCACGGGGAGGATACCGGAAGAATGCTTCGAGCGATTCCCGGTATCCTCCCAAAGCGTGCCGAAGGGTCACCGTGGGGTTTTTAGTGGGTAGGTCCCGCGCCTGTCGTTGTACGGGCGCGGGGAATCCCACACACCCCTCCCACCTCTCCCCAAGGAGGTGGGAGGGAGTCTTTCGAAGATTTTCCCCACGACAAAAAAAAAAAAAAAAAAAAAAAAAAAAAAAAAAGGTGAACGACACGCGAAAACAAAGAGAGGACAATTCGATCGCTTGCACACCACACTGTATCGAATATTGACTGTCTAAAACCATCAGGCGAGAAGACAATTCGATCACCCACGAAACTTACTGCATCGAATGTTGAATTTCTGAAATCGTTGGGTTTTGTTGTACGAAATGGCTAATATCTTAAACATTGGAGGCGAACCGATCTTTGACGACCGCATCGTCAAGATTGAGACTCACACGTACAACCCATACGCCAACACAACGTTTGGATACAACGATGAGATACGAATACCTATACAACAGCAGGATTTATACACGTTACCATGTGAGAGCTTTCTATGTGTTGAAGGAAGATTCACAGTAATGAAGTCAAAGAAGGAGTTGGAAGCATTCCTCGGAAATAATTGTGTTGCGTTTATGTTTGATGAAATTCGATATGAACTCAATGGCATGGAGATCGATCGTAACAGAAACGTTGGAATAACAAGTACCATCAAAACATTTGTGTCCTCAACATATGACAAATCGTTAATTTTACGGAATGCTGGATGGACCGCACAGTCAAACATACCGACAGGTTACTTTAACTTTTGTGTACCGCTCAATATGTTGTGGGGTTTTTGCGAAGATTACAAGCGTATAGTAGTCAGCGCTCGTCATGAACTTATTCTTATACGTGCTCGCAGTGATAACAACAGCATCGTTGCAAATTCCACGCTGGAACCGGAGATCGAATTACTAAAGATACAGTGGCGAATGCCCCGCATTATACTGAATGATACGAATAAACTATCGATGTTGCGGATTTTGGAAAGTGAACAATACCTAAGCATGAGTTTTCGTTCGTGGGACCTGTACGAGTACCCATTATTGCAAAGTACAACAAAACATTCATGGGCCGTTAAAACTGCAACTCAGCTGGAGAAGCCGCGATACGTCATTTTTGCGCTGCAGACTGGTCGGAAGAACATCATGCCTAAAGATGCGAGCAATTTCGATGAATGCAACTTAACCAATGTGAAACTGTATCTAAGCTCTGTCTTTTATCCGTACGATGACTTGAATCTTGTTTTTGATAAAAACAAATATGCTATTCTTTTTTATATGTATGCACGTTTTCGTAAAGCTTATTACGGATGCGACTGTTACGAAACGCTTTGCAACAGGGAGAACTTTTCGTTGTATGGACCGTTTGTAGTCATCGATTGCTCGCGACAGAACGAATCAATCAATGGCGCTATCATAGATGTGCGAATAGAATTTGATTGTAAAGAAAACGGGCCAGCAAATAATACCGCGTATTGTCTTATTTTGCATGATCGTGTTGTCGAATACTGTCCACTGTCCAACGTTGTGCGCAAGATTGCATAAACTGTAACATCAGCAACGTTTGTAATATATATCAAGGGGACACATCGCATTGCAGCATAGTTTCAAAGATATTTCATTATTGTACCAACATTTGTTGACATACAAGGATTCGTCAGCGGCACAGAGTTTGTTGTAAAGGAAGTGGCAGTGTTGAGAAAAGGAAGCATTCTAGCACATTATATTTTTAAAAGTCCGCATCCATGGAGTTTATCATCTGCGCCCGATAAATCAAAGTCTATCTGGGTGACGAAGAATCATCATGGGCTGTCGTGGGACGATGACTTTATACCTTACAGCATGGCAAAAACGCTTATTACATCAGCAATAGTAGATGAGTCAAACCCAATCGTATATGTAAAAGGGCTTCAAAAGCGTGATTGTTTGACCAACATGATGGCTGAACATGTTAATGTCGAGACCATCGGTGCCGATTATGATGATATTGAATGCTTAAAAAATCTTGATTACGCTAACACATGGCGATGTGGTAACCATAAAAAGACATGTGCTATGCAAAATGTATTTAAATTATACAATTGGTGGTTAAAATATCGGAAATAAATGTCTCTTTTTGATTTGCAAAATGTATTTAAATTATACAATTGGTGGTTGAAATACTGGAAATATATGTATTTTTTTATAAAATTATGAACTTTAGAATAAATCTAAAACCATTGATGCTGGTTACGAAGTTATTGAGTGTTTGAAAAATCTCGATCGTGCTAATACATTGCGATGCAACAATCATGGAAAGACTTGTGCTTTACAAAATGTGTTTAAATTATACAACTGGTGGTTGAAATACCAGAAATAAATGTATTTTTTGTTTTAAAATGTAATTTACATCAATTTTCTTTCGCCTCCTTCGTAGCATTTTTTTTTTTTTTCTTAACTGTGAACTTTTCATAATGTAAAATTAATAACAAATTGGAGTGAGAGAGACGTGTGGAGACACTGATCACGATACCATGTATATAAATTGTTTTTATTACATACTATAATTACAAAAAGGATTAATAAGAAAAATATATAATTAAAATACATACACAAAAATATAAATAAAAATATATAATGATTAAGAAACAGTGAAGAATATATAAATGATTAAAAAAATATAAAAATGATTAAAAATATAAAAAATGATTAAAAATATAAAATGATTAAAAAATTAAAATACATACATAAAAATATAAATAGAAATATATACAGGGTGGGGCAGTAACTATTAGCCCCTCAGATATCTTCGAAACTATAAGTTTCACAGTGTTTAAAGATTGCATAATGCCGAGCGATTATTCTCGGCCGCAATTACCGTTAATCCTGTTAACGTACAATTCGAAGGAGATTATCTTTAATAGGATTTGTACAGCAAGCAGTGATAGAAAAACGCGTGTATTACTAGTTTTTCTGGCATCGGTAACGGCTCATTACCTTCGATTCGAGTGTGCCAACGGTGTTGATGACGTCAGTATCGTGAGAGAGTAGCGCGCAAATAATTAGACAAAGATAGATTGCCGAAATTTAGACAGCGCCGCGGAACGATTAATTAGAGTACCACGGTGACGTCTTCGGCTGTCAATCCACACAGTCTCACAACGACTTCTGAAGAAGACACATCGGCTCCCGATCGTGTCTGAACAGATTTCGAGCGAATCTTGAGAGTGAAATTCTTGAGATACAGCTAGCAGACGATTATTAAATAAAGGGTGCAACAAGCCGATGTTCAGTCTGGTGCGGGTCCTCTGATTGACCTCGCACAGCTGAGAATTCATTAAAACTCAAATTAGCATCAATTAATTAGACTTTGCTTATCAAACGAGTCGACTTTCGATTCGAATAACAGCATTCAGGAGTTTCGTTCGGGAAATCCCCAAACGAGCTCAATTTCCATTTACTGTCTTGTTTGGAGGGTTCGCGAATACACCAATAAGGTGTTCGACCCCCCTCGTGCAGTATTATTTTGTCGTTTCAAGCGTATAAACGTTTGAAACACAGAGAAGTGGACGGATACCGTTCAAACTTCTCTGTGATTGTCGTTCGGCTTAGAAGACACCGAAGGGAGGCACCTACGTGGTGAACCTCCAGGTGGGCTCACTGGAGTCAGGTCAGCGTCCACTTCGGACGCTTGACATTCGGTCTTCGACTCCTTACCTCTACAGACCCCGTCGGTGTAACGCTTAGAGGAGCACCTGTGCGGAGAGGTTAAGGAGTCGTGGGTCAGGCCCCCACGTAGTTCAAATACTGTCACGAATCACATCGAGTGGTGCATTCGTGCAGTGAACCACGTGCAGTCGGGCTTCGCAGTGCAACTCTTGACCAACAAGTCATCTGTTGGAACGTTAAAGAGAAGCCGCAGATCGACGGTCGTGCCGTTGCACTGCAGTGCGACTCGACGCACAGACTCCGTGGGCATACTCACGGGATCAGTGCATTTGGAGCCTTACAACCTCCACTTGCATCCCCGTCCACTAGACAATCGACTCAGTTCGGCGTCGAAAGGAAATTTAATTCTTTTTGTGAGGGCACACACGCGGCGAATATACGTGTAACGTGTTTACGTGTCTAACACATTGCCGTGTTTTTCTGTTCACAGAACCTTGGCCTACCTCAACGTGTCGATTCCGACAAGGGAATCGTTGGGAACGATTCGATAAGAATCTTCGGCAATTTTTGATTGTTTATTTTCTTTATTTTTATAATAAACAGTTTTTTTTGGAAAAAGAAAATCTTACATTCTCAATCACTTCCCACAATAAAGATCCGATCTCTCTATCCGGACTTCGTCGTTAAAAGCATCAGCTTTTTAACACACAGAAATATTTGCTAAAGTAAATTGCACAGTACGAAGGGCGCTATTGGGTGGCGATAATAGTTTTTTTGCAGGTGGAAGTACTTCGGACATTTGAAGGTCACATCCATTTTTTTAAATGGATCGGTATGTTTTTACTTCCGTATCACGATAGAGGATCTTAAAACGAGTTCAACGACCTATTACACAAGGTCATTGAAGGTCATAGAAAGTAGAGAAAGGCGATAATACTTACGGTTTTGGTAGTAAATGAAACATGTTTATAGTAGGTGTTCGAAATGATGACCATCACTGTCAATGCACCGTTGGATTCTTTTTACGATTGATTGACTTGCAAGTCTTACAGCGTCAGAACTTATTGATGCACAGGCTGCAATAATTCGCTGTTGCATATCGTGAGATGTAGTTGGTACTTCTTTGTACACTTTCTCTTTCAGTGTTCCCCACAGAAAGAAATCTAAAGGTGTTATGTCTGGTGAACGAGCTGGCCACGATATTGGACCGCCGCGTCCAATCCAACGATTTCGAAATTTTTCATCGAGTTCCTTTCGCGCAATCGATGAATAATGTGCTGGGCATCCATCATGTTGATACCACATGGTTTGTCGTGTAAATAAAGGTAACTCTTCTAGCAAAAGACCCAATGTATCCTTCATAAAATTAGTATGGATGTTGCCATTCAAATTTCCATTGATAAAATAAGGTCCAATAATTTTATCACCTATGATACCGCACCATACATTCACAGGCCATTGTTTTTGATGTTCAACCTGTCGCAGCCAATGTGGATTTTCCGCTGCCCATAAATGCATGTTATGCAAATTAACATTCCCGTGATTTGTGAATGTTGCTTCATCAGTAAATAAGACGGTATTAAAAAAAAGCTCATTGTTTTGAATCTGACGTATAGCCCATCGACAAAACTCAACGCGATTCATGAAGTCGTTCCCATGCAATTCTTGGTGAAGACTAACGTGATACGGATGAAATTTGTGACGGTGCAAAATGCGAAGTACGCTCCTCCTACTAATGCCAGATTCGCGTTCAATTTGTCGTGAACTAATATGAGAATTTCTAGACACACTAGCGAGCACACCGATTTACATTTCTTCGTTAATTACTCGTTTCTGGCGTTCACTTTTACGAACACTTAAACTACCGGTTTGCCTAAATTTATCATACACATTTTTAAATGTTTGACGCGAAGGCTGAGACCGATGTGGATATCGTTCAGCATACAAGTTTTTCGCCCTTACAGAATTTTGTTGGCATTCGCCATAAATAAGAAGCATATCAACCTGCTCTTCAAACGGATACATCGTGCCGGATTGACCGATTTATCGATACTAATCTTATGATGTTTATCTTACTCTGCAAACTATTAAAGTGTCCTTCAAGCAGTGTTTATTCTCAGTGAAGTAAACGGTAAGCATTACGCATTCCTCTACTGTTGACAATACGTATGTTTCATTTACTACCAAAACCGTAAGTATTATCGCCTTTCTCTACTTTCTATGACCTTTAATGACCTTGTGTAATAGGTCGTTGAACTCGTTTTAAGATCCTCTATCGTGATACGGAAGTAAAAACATACCGATCCATTTAAAAAAATGGATGTGACCTTCAAATGTCCGAAGTACCTCCACCTGCAAAAAAACTATTATCGCCACCCAATAGCGCCCTTCGTACTGTGCAATTTACTTTAGCAAATATTTCTGTGAAACTTATAGTTTCGAAGATATCTGAGGTGCTAATAGTTACTGCCCCACCCTGTATATGTTCTATATGAACTCTAAACTTATGACTTCTATCATAGTGGAGTCTTAAATATTTTAATTCTGTTGACATTTTTAACTTAGTATTATGTATTCGTATGCTCATACGACCGAGCCGCTTATTGTTTAAAGCAACAGCTTCAGTCTTTTCGGGAGCCAAGGTAAGTTGGTTTAGTGTTAACCATTTTAAAATATCATTTATTGTACTATTTATTTTTTCCTTTAGGAGTGCCTTGTTTCCGTCTCGCGCTAGCAATGCGATGTCGTCAGCAAATGCGGCCAGTCTATATCCGTTTTTCATCGGGATTTTCAGCAACCCATCGTAAATTATGTTCCATAGGGTGGGGTCCAACCCGAGCCTTGGGGAACACCCATTTCTATTTTTACCTGATGCCCCGTACCCTCGGCCTGGTAACTAATAGTCCGATCACATAAATAGTCATCGATAAGGGCAAGGAGGTAATTTGGTAGACCCATGCCCCTAGCAGCATTTTTAATATTCCTCCATCATAGTTGTTTAAATATCGCGTTAATTGACGGATTTGAGAACCGTTCAGAGAAATATTCAATTTAACGTGAACTATAACTGAGAACAATAAATTCCTTGTACGGTATTGTTTTTCGTGTACACGACATTACAGAGACTCTATAATGGGTAGATCGATACACAGAACGACACAGGTTAGAAAAACCATACACGAGTTTTGCCTGCTCTCAGTCACGTGATTGACCCAACAACGTTTAGTTGGGATCGATCGTCGAAGATCCATAAACAGAGAGGGTAGCGGAATATTGAAATTAAGAAGAGATAGACATGGAAGAGCAGGAATAGGGCCACGAGGTGGTGATTTCCCTTCCCGTGGCTGCGACGGCGGATGTTTGTTCCCTTCTTAACATCGAGACTCGAGAGCTGGTCCCCGCAGCGAGCAGAGCAACCACCGATTCTGCTCCGCGACGAAACCAGATTCACCGAAAACGGTTCTGAGAACACTCGAACCTATCGTTGAGAACGTTCTATAGCTGCTCGCAATTAATTCAATCGGTGAGGCATTTTATCAGCCCTGAATAACGACTGAACGGTCTCGCCGAATTGCACGTAACTTGCTACGAGAACGTAGCTTGAGCTACGCAGTCCTCTGAGGCGAATCGAGGAAAATTCGGTACCCGTTTGTCGAAATTGTAGTGTTACGTATGCCGAACGTTTCGTTCCCCAATTTTTCTGTACCACTTGCGTGCATTAGGAAAACGCTCTGCTACTTATTTACCCTTTGGAATGTAGAGTCAGTTCTCATGAGATGCAGCTGCTCGGTGACTAACGCAATTCGGAGATTACCAAATATGGTAAGGTCTAACGTATATCTGAGTCCTCTCCCACGGATTTTTGGGTATATAAAGCCCTTGATTTTCTTACTCTGGGGATCATAATCGTACCGTCACGTTAGAGTCAACGTCACGTCTCTCGTCACGCGTATACGGTTTGATAGTCAGTTGTATTTTGTGAGATCGGGATACAGTACCCTTTCGTATCAATATTAAACCATATAGAATCCGTGAACCGGCATAAATTCTATTACGGCCATTATTTTCAACCGACTTACCCCCGCATCGCCAGTGCGTCAACACCGTGCAAGGTCATTTTAGGTAAATATAATCATTCTTTGATCGCGACATAAGATACACGAAACACTTGTATTTTACATGTTGGTTTAAGAATATATGTATTTTCAATATTTAATCAGAGTTATCCAACTTCTTCAACCCATAATTATATAAAGCGATTCTTATTAGTTAAACGTTCCCACAATAATATAACCTTACCGCTCGGGTTATATTATATTTAATAATTCAAAGTTACGAGGTCAATTAACATATCCTAAATCCAAATACACATTCTTACAACTTAGTGGCTCGTCGATTTCGCATCGAGTTCGTCCACGCAATCTATTACCATCCTAGCGGCTCCCTGATTACGCATCAGGTTCGTCCGTATCCTACAGCTCCCTGATTTCGCATCAGGTTCGTCTGTGATTTATCCAACCTCCCAGCAGCTCCTCGATTACGCATCGAGTTCGTCTGCGTTTCTTCCAACCTTCTAGCAGCTCCCCGATTTCGCATTGGGTTCGTCTGCGTCGTTATCAACAATCCTAGTGACTCCCCGATTTCGCATCGGGTTCGTTCACGACGTTTCACCCTCCTACGGCTCCCTGGTTTCGCACCAGGTTCGTCCGTACGTGACTCCATCCCAGAGGCTCCCTGATTTCGCATCAGGTTCGTCCTCGTTATCAACTATCCTAGCGGCTCCCCGATTTCGCATCGGGTTCGTCCGTGTACCTAACTAACAAATTGATACCATATTCCATACTCTCTCTCGCACTCGCCAGCCACATGCGCTGCACGGCCCTGGCTCGTAACAGAAACTGGTGACAGCGGTGGGATATAACTATTTTAGAAACGCTACGTAATTTTTGGGTTTCTTGAGAAGTTGAAATTTCTTTTATTGTATTTGGACGATATACTAGTTTTGCTAGTTGTTTAAATAACGCGTTAATTCGTTGTTTGAAAAGTCGGTTAAACCGTCGCGTGATCGATAGAAAAAGCAGAAAGTTTCTTATACGGTATTCTCAGTTTACGCGACATTCCAGAGCCTTCTCTGCGGCGTAATATGTTTCGAGCAATACCGTGTAGAAAAACTACAAACTTACTTTCGATACAAATCACGCGATCGGCCTAGTAACGGTTCCCCGAGAACACGTGTTAATACGCCAAAATTACAGAGAGGATACAAAATTAATAAGAGACAGACAGCTTAGACCAGATAGCGCCACGAGATGAAAATTTCCCCTCCCTCGTGGCCACGGTTAAGCAGGCATGTCTCTGAGTCGATACATACGATTAATTAGATTCGTCTAATACGATCGTGGATCCACTTAACCGAAACGGTACAAGACAGAGACTGCTGCGGATTCGAAAGAATCACGTCAAGTCGAATTTCGTACCCTACGGTTTCGTGAGAATATCTCGATTTCCGCGGTAACTGAACCATAGGAACGGGAAAATTTACTCGATAACTTTTTTTTTTTTTTTTTTTTTTTTTTTGTCGTGGGGAAAATCTTCGAAAGACTCCCTCCCACCTCCTTGGGGAGAGGTGGGAGGGGTGTGTGGGATTCCCCGCGCCCGTACAACGACAGGCGCGGGACCTACCCACTAAAAACCCCACGGTGACCCTTCGGCGCGCTTTGGGAGGATACCGGGAATCGCTCGAAGCATTCTTCCGGTATCCTCCCCGTGCCCGCGCTTTCGCGCCCATCCCCCGGGGGGACAATCGGTCCCCCCAGTAGACACACTGCCTCATAGCGGCGGGACGGGGCCACTCCATCCCGCCGCTATCCGTCCCGGGGCCGCGTTTAGTGGCCGCTGCGAGCCCCAACTCGCAACCGCCCGCGACCCCGTTTCCACCCCTCGGCGGCCGGGCGTTCATGGCCGCACCAGACCGCCGAGGGTGCCTCCCCTTGCGTCGGACCGGTAGGGGGAGGCACTCCTACCCCCAACCGGTCCGACCCGGCGCCGCCTGGCGGGAGGAGGGTCCCCTCAGGACCCCCCCCCCCCTAGCCTAGGTCATCCGCCACGCCGAGGCGGCCGTCCGCGACGCCTCGCGACCGGGCGACGACCTCGGGCCACCGCACGAGCGCGAGCTTCAGCGCGCCGCTGAAGCTCGCGCTCCCTCCCCGCGGCCTCCTTCTGCAACATTACGTTCTCGCAGAAGGAGGCCACGGCCCTCCACTTCTCCTCGCTGCCGAGCATGGCGCGCACCACGCCCGGCAGCGAGACATCCCGCCCGACGACGCCGACCAGGACACGGCGCTCACCCTCCCACGCGGGGCATACCTCCAGGGTATGATCCGCCGTGTCCTGCTCAGCGTCGCAGTGGCAGCAACGCGCCGTCGGCTCCTTCCCTATACGGCACAGGTATCTTCCGAAGCTGCCATGCCCGGAAAATACCTGTGCCAGCCGGTAGGTGAGGCTGCCATGGCCTCTGTCCAGCCACTCCTTCAGGAGTGGCCGAACAGCCCCGACAGTCCGGTGCCCCGCGGTTGGCAGAGCCAGGCGCTCCTGCCACGCGAGCAACACGGACTGCCGGGCCTGGCGCTTCAAATCGCCCCAAGCAGGTTCCTGCCCGCCCGGGCCCTCCCCCACCCCCGCGCGACGGTCGACGCGGTGCCGGTACATCACCGCGTGCGACCGCGCGAGCAGGTCCATGGGCGGCATCCCCGCTAGAACCGTCGCCGCCTCATGTGACATGGTCCGATACCCGCGGACGACCCTGAGCGCCATGCGCCTCTGCACCCGACGCAGCATAGTCATGCTGCGCCGGGAGGCAGCCAGGTCGTCCGCCCAGACGGGGGCCCCGTACAGGGCCACCGACTGGACCATTGCCACATAGAGGCGACGAACTCGGCCCGCCGGGCCCCCCAGGTTGGGCAGGATCCGGCCCAGAGCCGCAACCATCCTTTCCAACCGGGGGACCAGGCAGCGGAAATGCTTCTCGAAACGCCAGTGGCTATCGAGGATCAGCCCTAGATACCTGATCTGGGGCTTCACCTCGATGTCAGCCCCACCCACCCGAATCAGAGGGGGTGGCGGATCCTGCCGAGGTGAATGAAACGCAATCACCTCGGTCTTATGGACCGCCACCGTCATCCCCATCCCCCTGATCCGGTCGACGACGCGTTGCGACCCCTCCTCCGCGCGACGCATGGCCCTCCCCCAGTGCGCCCCGACGGCCAGCACCAGTGTGTCATCCGCATAACACACCGTGCTGACGCCGTCGGGGAGGCCGGCCCGCAACACCGAGTCGTACGCGATGTTCCACAGGAGTGGCCCGAGGACCGACCCCTGCGGAACACCACAGTACACCTCCCTCCGCATATCACCATCCCGGCCCGGATACTCGATCCACCTGCCGCGGAGATAATCCCCGACGACCGCCCTGAGACAAGGGGGGACCCGATGATATTCGAGTCCCCTCCTTATCTCTTCCCAGGGGAGGGTGTTAAAGGCATTGGCAATATCCAAGGATATTGCCAATGCCACCCCTCCCCGGGAGACGGCCGCCTCCGAGAGGGCCCTCACACGACCTATCGCGTCGATAGTCGATCGGCCCCCCCGGAAACCGAACTGGCAGTCGGCCAGACCGGGATCACCCCGCGACAGGTGCTCGACGAGGCGGGCAGCAATCACACGCTCGAAGAGCTTGCCCACCTCGTCGAGGAGACAAATGGGCCGGTATGCGGAGGGAGACTCCGCGGGCCGACCCTCCTTCCGGAGGAGGACCATCCTCGCCACCTTCCAACTGGGGGGGAATCGCCCGTCCCTCAGGCAGCGGTCGAACAACCGCCTGAGGTCGGCCCCAAGGACGCCCTGGGTCAAGACCCAAACCCGGCCGGGCACACCATCCGGACCCGGGGCCGTATTACGAACCCCGAGCCGTCTGATGGCCGCTGCCAGCTCCTCCTGCGTGACCCCCAGCTCGGCCGTCCACTCCACTGGGACAGCCGCCGCCGCCGGAGGACGCGGTCCTCTCTCCCCAATTGGGAAGAGTGTATTGACCACGTCCTCCAGCAGCCGGGGGTCAAGACCCTCGGTGACGGGGGGCGCCCACGGGCGGAGCTTATTCAGCACCACCTTATATGGGCGCCCCCATGGATCGTCATCAAGGGTCTGGAGGAGCTCCTTCCATGCCTGGGTCTTGGCCCGTTTGATGGCGACCTGCAGAGCAACCCGCGCCACGCGGTATGCTCCATACAGGTCATCAGCTGCCCTCGCTCGCGCCACGCTGTCGCCTGTACGTTGACGACGGCGCGCGCGGGTGTACTGGCGTCGGGCGCGGACAGTCGCGACTCGCAACTCCGCGATCGCGTCCGACCACCAGTACACTGCCCGGCGAGGAGAAGCCCGCCCGACCCGAGGCATCGCCGCGTCGCAAATACCCGCGACAGGCCGCGGGGGGGGGGGGGGGAGGGAGCGCGAGCTTCAGCGGCGCGCTGAAGCTCGCTCTCGTGCGGTGGCCCGAGGTCGTCGCCCGGTCGCGAGGCGTCGCGGGCGGCCGCCTCGGCGTGGCGGATGACCTAGGCTGGGGGGGGGGGGGGTCCTGAGGGGACCCTCCTCCCGCCAGGCGGCGCCGGGTCGGACCGGTTGGGGGTAGGAGTGCCTCCCCCTACCGGTCCGACGCAAGGGGAGGCACCCTCGGCGGTCTGGTGCGGCCATGAACGCCCGGCCGCCGAGGGGTGGAAACGGGGTCGCGGGCGGTTGCGAGGTGGGGCTCGCAGGCGCCACTAAACGCGGCCCCGGGACGGATAGCGGCGGGATGGAGTGGCCCCGTCCCGCCGCTATGAGGCAGTGTGTCTACTGGGGGGACCGATTGTCCCCCCGGGGGATGGGCGCGAAAGCGCGGGCACGGGGAGGATACCGGAAGAATGCTTCGAGCGATTCCCGGTATCCTCCCAAAGCGTGCCGAAGGGTCACCGTGGGGTTTTTAGTGGGTAGGTCCCGCGCCAGTCGTTGTACGGGCGCGGGGAATCCCACACACCCCTCCCATCTCTCCCCAAGGAGGTGGGAGGGAGTCTTTCGAAGATTTTCCCCACGACAAAAAAAAAAAAAAAAAAAAAAAAAAAAAAAAATACCCGCGACCAATGCTCCGAGCCGGGCGACCTCCTCCTCTATGCTCGGCAACTCGGGCGCTCCCTGCGGCCAAGTTGCAGCGAGGGCAGCTGCCATCAGGGCGTCCTTGTCCAGGCGCCGAAGCGCCCAGCGGCGTGGTGGGGTGCCACGCAGGCGGCCGTGTCGGGATGCACTCGCGGCGGCAGAGACCTCCATCCGGATGTACCGGTGATCGGAGAGTGTCTCTGCCCCCGCGACCACGTGCCAACCCGACACCATGCGCACGGCGTTGGGGGTCGCGAATCCAACATCCACGATGGACCCCCCATATCGCCGCACGCATGTGTGCTCCGACCCCCGGTTCAATACCCGGAGGTCGAGCCCCGCCGCCCAATCGCCCAGGATCCCGCCGCGAACCGAGGTGCTGGGGTATCCCCAAGCCACCGACTTGGCATTAAAATCCCCCAGGACCAGCACCGGCCGGGCCGCGTAGCGCTGCACGCACGCCGCGACCTCGGCCAAGTACAGCTCGAACGCAGCGTGACCGCTACGGGGCGAAATGTAGCACCCCACCACAGCGACTCCCCCCCAGTCCACGGCGACGAATCCCCGACCGCGCTCCAACAAGGAGAACGGTGGGGATCCGTCGCCCCCTCCCCATACCGTCGCCACCAAGCCGTCCGCGTCGCCCACCCAATGAGGGTGATCAGGGACGCGGTACGGCTCGGCGGCGACCGCCAGGCCAACCCCCCACTCCGCGAGGACTTGGGACATCAAGTCCTGTGCCGCGCGGCAGTGGTTGAGGTTGGCCTGGAGGAGGAGGCGGGGCGGCATTAATTAATGGCCGCGCCAGCCTCCTCCCGGCCGTCCGTCCCCGTAGCACCGTCCACCTCCATGGAGGACGATGCCACCGCCCTCGGCACCGGAGCCGGTGCAGCCCGCCTCTTCCTCTCCTTCCGGGAGGGGGGGGGGGAGCACTTCTTGCTCCCCACCCTGTGATCGGCTGGCCTCCCCATGTCCGCACACAGCGGGCAGTGGGGGGCCGCCGAGCACTGGCTCGCACGGTGCTCTTTGGCACCGCAGCGGTAACACTGACCGCTGCGGTCCACCGGCGAGGTGCACCACTGCCTCACGTGCCCCAATTCGAGGCAGCGGTGACACTGGAGCGGGCGCCTCGCGAGGATTTCCACTCGCGCCGAAACCCACCCCACCAACACCCTCCCGGATTCCGCCACCTTACGGGTGGCGGAGAGGGGGCACCGGGCCCACACCGACCCGAGGCCGGAGGGCGACCTTTTTTTTTTTTTTTTTTTTTTTTTTTTTTTTTTTTTTTTTTTTGTCGTGGGGAAAATCTTCGAAAGACTCCCTCCCACCTCCTTGGGGAGAGGTGGGAGGGGTGTGTGGGATTCCCCGCGCCCGTACAACGACAGGCGCGGGACCTACCCACTAAAAACCCCACGGTGACCCTTCGGCACGCTTTGGGAGGATACCGGGAATCGCTCGAAGCATTCTTCCGGTATCCTCCCCGTGCCCGCGCTTTCGCGCCCATCCCCCGGGGGGACAATCGGTCCCCCCAGTAGACACACTGCCTCATAGCGGCGGGACGGGGCCACTCTATCCCGCCGCTATCCGTCCCGGGGCCGCGTTTAGTGGCGGCTGCGAGCCCCAACTCGCAACCGCCCGCGACCCCGTTTCCACCCCTCGGCGGCCGGGCGTTCATGGCCGCACCAGACCGCCGAGGGTGCCTCCCCTTGCGTCGGACCGGTAGGGGGAGGCACTCCTACCGCCAACCAGTCCGACCCGGCGCCGCCTGGCGGGAGGAGGGTCCCCTCAGGACCCCCCTCCCAGCCTAGGTCATCCGCCACGCCGAGGCGGCCGCCCGCGACGCCTCGCGACCGGGCGACGACCTCGGGCCACCGCACGAGCGCGAGCTTCAGCGCGCCGCTGAAGCTCGCGCTCTCTCCCCGCGGCCTCCTTCTGCAACATTACGTTCTCGCAGAAGGAGGCCACGGCCCTCCACTTCTCCTCGCTGCCGAGCATGGCGCGCACCACGCCCGGCAGCGAGACATCCCGCCCGACGACGCCGACCAGGACACGGCGCTCCCCCTCCCACGCGGGGCATACCTCCAGGGTATGATCCGCCGTGTCCTGCTCAGCGTCGCAGTGGCAGCAACGCGCCGTCGGCTCCTTCCCTATCCGGCACAGGTATCTTCCGAAGCTGCCATGCCCGGAAAATACCTGTGCCAGCCGGTAGGTGAGGCTGCCATGGCCTCTGTCCAGCCACTCCTTCAGGAGTGGCCGAACAGCCCCGACAGTCCGGTGCCCCGCGGTTGGCATAGCCAGCCGCTCCTGCCACGCGAGCAACACGGACTGCCGGGCCTGGCGCTTCAAATCGCCCCAAGCAGGTTCCTGCCCGCCCGGGACCGCCCCCACCCTCGCGCGACGGTCGACGCGGTGCCGGTACATCACCGCGTGCGACCGCGCGAGCAGGTCCATGGGCGGCATCCCCGCTAGAACCGTCGCCGCCTCATGTGACATGGTCCGATACCCGCGGACGACCCTGAGCGCCATGCGCCTCTGCACCCGACGCAGCATAGTCATGCTGCGCCGGGAGGCAGCCAGGTCGTCCGCCCAGACGGGGGCCCCGTATAGGGCCACCGACTGGACCATTGCCACATAGAGGCGACGAACTCGGCCCGCCGGGCCCCCCAGGTTGGGCAGGATCCGGCCCAGAGCCGCAACCATCCTTTCCAACCGGGGGACCAGGCAGCGGAAATGCTTCTCGAAACGCCAGTGGCTATCGAGGATCAGCCCCAGATACCTGATCTGGGGCTTCACCTCGATGTCAGCCCCACCCACCCGAATCAGAGGGGGTGGCGGATCCTGCCGAGGTGAATGAAACGCAATCACCTCGGTCTTATGGACCGCCACCGTCATCCCCATCCCCCTGATCCGGTCGACGACGCGTTGCGACCCCTCCTCCGCGCGACGCATGGCCCTCCCCCAGTGCGCCCCGACGGCCAGCACCAGTGTGTCATCCGCATAACACACCGTGCTGACGCCGTCGGGGAGGCCGGCCCGCAACACCGAGTCGTACGCGATGTTCCACAGGAGTGGCCCGAGGACCGACCCCTGCGGAACACCGCAGTACACCTCCCTCCGCATATCACCATCCCGGCCCGGATACTCGATCCACCTGCCGCGGAGATAATCCCCGACGACCGTCCTGAGACAAGAGGGGACTCGATGATATTCGAGCCCCCTCCTTATCTCTTCCCAGGGGAGGGTGTTAAAGGCATTGGCAATATCCAAGGATATTGCCAATGCCACCCCTCCCCGGGAGACGGCCGCCTCCGAGAGGGCCCTCACACGACCTATCGCGTCGATAGTCGATCGGCCCCCCCGGAAACCGAACTGGCAGTCGGCCAGACCGGGATCACCCCGCGACAGGTGCTCGACGAGGCGGGCAGCAATCACACGCTCGAAGAGCTTGCCCACCTCGTCGAGGAGACAAATGGGCCGGTATGCGGAGGGAGACTCCGCGGGCCGACCCTCCTTCCGGAGGAGGACCATCCTCGCCACCTTCCAACTGGGGGGGAATCGCCCGTCCCTCAGGCAGCGGTCGAACAACCGCCTGAGGTCGGCCCCAAGGACGCCCTGGGTCAAGACCCAAACCCGGCCGGGCACACCATCCGGACCCGGGGCCGTGTTACGAACCCCGAGCCGTCTGATGGCCGCTGCCAGCTCCTCCTGCGTGACCCCCAGCTCGGCCGTCCACTCCACTGGGACAGCCGCCGCCGCCGGAGGACGCGGTCCCCTCTCCCCAATTGGGAAGAGTGTATTGACCACGTCCTCCAGCAGCCGGGGGTCAAGACCCTCGGTGACGGGGGGCGCCCACGGGCGGAGCTTATTCAGCACCACCTTATATGGGCGCCCCCATGGATCATCATCAAGGGTCTGGAGGAGCTCCTTCCATGCCTGGGTCTTGGCCCCTTTGATGGCGACCTGCAGAGCAACCCGCGCCACGCGGTATGCTCCATACAGGTCATCAGCTGCCCTCGCTCGCGCCACGCCGTCGCCTGTACGTTGACGACGGCGCGCGCGGGTGTACTGGCGTCGGGCGCGGACAGTCGCGACTCGCAACTCCGCGATCGCGTCCGACCACCAGTACACCGCCCGGCGAGGAGAAGCCCGCCCGACCCGAGGCATCGCCGCGTCGCAAATACCCGCGACCAATGCTCCGAGCCGGGCGACCTCCTCCTCTATGCTCGGCAACTCGGCCGCTCCCTGCGGCCAAGTTGCAGCGAGGGCAGCTGCCATCAGGGCGTCCTTGTCCAGGCGCCGAAGCGCCCAGCGGCGTGGTGGGGTGCCACGCAGGCGGCCGTGTCGGGATGCACTCGCGGCGGCAGAGACCTCCATCCGGATGTACCGGTGATCGGAGAGTGTCTCTGCCCCCGCGACCACGTGCCAACCCGACACCATGCGCACGGCGTTGGGGGTCGCGAATCCAACATCCACGATGGACCCCCCATATCGCCGCACGCATGTGTGCTCCGACCCCCGGTTCAATACCCGGAGGTCGAGCCCCGCCGCCCAATCGCCCAGGATCCCGCCGCGAACGGAGGTCCTGGGGGATCCCCAAGCCACCGACTTGGCATTAAAATCCCCCAGGACCAGCACCGGCCGGGCCGCGTAGCGCTGCACGCATGCCGCGACCTCGGCCAAGTACAGCTCGAACGCAGCGTGACCGCTACGGGGCGAAATGTAGCACCCCACCACAGCGACTCCCCCCCAGTCCACGGCGACGAATCCCCGACCGCGCTCCAACAAGGAGAACGGTGGGGACCCGTCGCCCCCTCCCCATACCGTCGCCACCAAGCCGTCCGCGTCGCCCACCCAATGAGGGTGATCAGGGACGCGGTACGGCTCGGCGGCGACCGCCAGGCCAACCCCCCACTCCGCGAGGACTTGGGACATCAAGTCCTGTGCCGCGCGGCAGTGGTTGAGGTTGGCCTGGAGGAGGAGGCGGGGCGGCATTAATTAATGGCCGCGCCAGCCTCCTCCCGGCCGTCCGTCCCCGTAGCACCGTCCACCTCCATGGAGGACGATGCCACCGCCCTCGGCACCGGAGCCGGTGCAGCCCGCCTCTTCCTCTCCTTCCGGGAGGGGGGGGAGCACTTCTTGCTCCCCACCCTGTGATCGGCTGGCCTCCCCATGTCCGCACACAGCGGGCAGTGGGGGGCCGCCGAGCACTGGCTCGCACGGTGCTCTTTGGCACCGCAGCGGTAACACTGACCGCTGCGGTCCACCGGCGAGGTGCACCACTGCCTCACGTGCCCCAATTCGAGGCAGCGGTGACACTGGAGCGGGCGCGGCGCGAGGATTTCCACTCGCGCCGAAACCCACCCCACCAACACCCTCCCGGATTCCGCCACCTTACGGGCGGCGGAGAGGGGGCACCGGGCCCACACCGACCCGAGGCCGGAGGGCGACCTGCGGATCTCTCCGATCCGCAGGTCCTCCACAGGACAGTCCCCCGCCCTCGCAAGGGCACGGGACACATCCTGTGCGCTGACCGAGTCGTCCAGCCCACAAACGCGCATCTCCGTGCGCTTCGTGGGCCGGGCGACCCGGACACCTCGCTCGCCCAGCTGCTCCCGGAGCCTCTGGGCGAGACGATCCGCCTTCGCGCCGCCTTCTGCACCGGGGATCTCCAGCAAGAGACCCCCGGTCACGGCCCTCTTCGCCCTCACGGAGGCGATGCCCAGCTCTTCCAGGGAGATATTCTCCCTGGCGAGCCGCATCGCCTCCGCGAGGGTCAGGTCGCCCCCCTGCGCAACGGTCAGCGTCACCGCTGCCGTTTTTGGGGGACGACCTGGTCGTGCCTTCCCGACCTTCGCGGCCTTTACCTTGGCCGCCGGCGGCGGAGGCGGAGGCCGCGGTTGCGAGGCCTTCCTCGCCGCTCGCTTCGCCTTCCGCCCCACCACCTCACTCCACGCCACCCCCCCTTGGGAGGGTGCCGTGGAGGACGCGACCACCGGTACACCACCCCCCTTGGGGGTCGCGACCCGGGGCCCTGGTGCCGCAACGCTGGGCGGAGCCTTCACTCCGCCCTTCTTTGCCTTCCCCGACTGTACCGGAACAGGTCGGGGAGGCACCGCCTTCCTGCTGACCGCTCTTCCGGCGAGGAGCTCCTCCCGGAAGGCGGCCAGCTTGCCATCAATCATGTCCCCAATCCTCCTCAGAAGATCGTCTTCTGAGGAGGACGGGGACTTCTTCACGGGCGGAGTGCGGGTGGAGGGGCCCGCGGTGCCCCGCACCACTGCCGCCGCACACCGCTTATTTACCTCCGCCGAGGAACGCGGCGGTGGAGGAGGAGGGAGGATGGGAGGGAGGGCCGCGCTGTTCCACAGCGCCTCTGCCCTCCTCCTCCCCTGTCGCTCCTCCTCCAACAGGAGCTGCAGACGGGCGTTCCGCCCTCTGAGCTCCCGCGCCGCCTCCCTCATTTCCTCCGCCGCGGCCTTCAGAGCCTCCGCGCCACCGCTTTTCTGCCCCTTAAAGGCGCAGGCAGCGGCGACTTTCTCCACCCGCCTCAGGGACGAGGAGATCCTCTCCGATATCTCCTCGGTCACCTCGTCCCTGAGGCAACTCAGCCTCACCGACGGGCTCATCGCCCCGCCCACCTCGACGACGGCCTGCCCCGTCCTCTTCCTCTTAGAGCCTATGTGGCTCGTGCTGGAGGAGAAGGACGAGACCGACGCCGTCTCGTCGTCCTCCTCCACCCTCCACGCAGCCGGACCTGGCGCTGAGTGGGGCGCGAGCGCCGCCACCCTAACCCCAACCCCGTCTCCGTCCTCCCCAACCGACAAAACCCGCCCCATCCCCATTTTATTTTCTGTGTCCATAAAAATCCCACGAGATGGTCGGAAATAAAGGTCCACCCGGGCAGAGCCGCCTTACCCGGGTAAGCCTAATACTCCGGGGGTTCGGCAGGTTCCCCGGAGGTGGTCGCTTGGGATTGGGCCTTCTCCCCCAACCATGCATCCCATCGCCGCGCACCATAGCTTAGGATTGGAGGGCGATTTTATAGAGTCGCCATACTCGTGGCCCAGGCGGTTAAGCCAAGACCCCCGTTCCTCCTGCCGTCACGTACCATTCACAAAAACCAATAGGGAATTGTGAATGGGTCGTTGTGACGACCAACAGGAGGCTTACGGTGTGTGTATGACTCGGGTACCCCGGGTTCGTTAAGCCCGTACTGCAGCTGAAAGGCTGGCAGCCCCTGAGGGGCGGAGGGCGACCTGCGGATCTCTCCGATCCGTAGGTCCTCCACAGGACAGTCCCCCGCCCTCGCAAGGGCACGGGACACATCCTGTGCGCTGACCGAGTCGTCCAGCCCACAAACGCGCATCTCCGTGCGCTTCGTGGGCCGGGCGACCCGGACACCTCGCTCGCCCAGCTGCTCCCGGATCCTCTGGGCGAGACGATGCGCCTTCGCGCCGCCTTCTGCACGGGGGAGTTCCAGCAAGAGACCCCCGGTCACGGCCCTCTTCGCCCTCACGGAGGCGATGCCCAGCTCTTCCAGGGAGATATTCTCCCTGGCGAGCCGCATCGCCTCCGCGAGGGTCAGGTCGCCCCCCTGCGCAACGGTCAGCGTCACCGCTGCCGTTTTTGGGGGACGACCTGGTCGTGCCTTCCCGACCTTCGCGGCCTTTACCTTGGCCGCCGGCGGCGGAGGCGGAGGCTGCGGTTGCGAGGCCTTCCTCGCCGCCCGCTTCGCCTTCCGCCCCACCACCTCACTCCACGCCACCCCCCCTTGGGAGGGTGCTGTGGAGGACGCGACCACCGCGACCACGGGTACACCACCCCCCTTGGGGGTCGCGACCCGGGGCCCTGGTGCCGCAACGCTGGGCGGAGCCTTCACTCCGCCCTTCTTTGCCTTCCCCGACTGTACCGGAACAGGTCGGGGAGGCACCGCCTTCCTGCTGACCGCTCTTCCGGCGAGGAGCTCCTCCCGGAAGGCGGCCAGCTTGCCATCAATCATGTCCCCAATCCTCCTCAGAAGATCGTCTTCTGAGGAGGACGGGGACTTCTTCACGGGCGGAGTGCGGGTGGAGGGGCCCGCGGTGCCCCGCACCACTGCGGCCGCACTCCGCTTATTTACCTCCGCCGAGGGACGCGGCGGTGGAGGAGGAGGGAGGATGGGAGGGAGGGCCGCGCTGTTCCACAGCGCCTCTGCCCTCCTCCTCCCCTGTCGCTCCTCCTCCAACAGGAGCTGCAGACGGGCGTTCCGCCCTCTGAGCTCCCGCGCCGCCTCCCTCATTTCCTCCGCCGCGGCCTTCAGGGCCTCCGCGCCACCGCTTTTCTGCCCCTTAAAGGCGCAGGCAGCGGCGACTTTCTCCACCCGCCTCAGGGACGAGGAGATCCTCTCCGATATCTCCTCGGTCACCTCGTCCCTGAGGCAACTCAGCCTCACCGACGGGCTCATCGCCCCGCCCACCTCGACGACGGCCTGCCCCGTCCTCTTCCTCTTAGAGCCTATGTGGCTCGTGCTGGAGGAGAAGGACGAGACCGACGCCGTCTCGTCGTCCTCCTCCACCCTCCACGAAGCCGGACCTGGCGCTGAGTGGGGCGCGAGCGCCGCCACCCTAACCCCAACCCCGTCTCCGTCCTCCCCAACGGACAAAACCCGTCCCATCCCCATTTTATTTTCTGTGTCCATAACAATCCGACGAGATGGTCGGAAATAAAGGTCCACCCGGGCAGAGCCGCCTTACCCGGGTAAGCTTAATACTCCGGGGGTTCGGCAGGTTCCCCGGAGGTGGTCGCTTGGGATTGGGCCTTCTCCCCCAACCATGCATCCCATCGCCGCGCACCATAGCTTAGGATTGGAGGGCGATTTTATAGAGTCGCCATACTCGTGGCCCAGGCGGTTAAGCCAAGACCCCCGTTCCTCCTGCCGTCACGTACCATTCACAAAACCAATAGGGAATTTGGAATGGGTCGTTGTGACGACCAACAGGAGGCTTACGGTGTGTGTATGACTCGGGTACCCCGGGTTCGTTAAGCCCGTACTGCAGCTGAAAGGCTGGCAGCCCCTGAGGGATTCTTCGCATACTTGTTGGCCAGATGCTGGGTTTTGTCTCGTTAGGATCACGTAGCAATGTGGTACCACACTGAACAGTCAATTAAACCTGGTTTCGATCAATATTTTAGAGGATATCGTCGATTAGATCTGGGTTAGGTCTGGGATATTCCCGCATCTGGCTCATGCTTTTGCCTTTTTCGCATTCATGTTGGCCAGATCCTGGGTTTTGTCTCGTTTCGATCACGTAGTAATGTGGTACAACACTGAAACAGTCAATTGAACCTGGTTTCGATCCATATTTTAGAGGATAACACCGGTTAGGTCTGGATTAGTTCTGCGATATGCCCGCATCTGGCTGATGCTTTTGCCTTCTTCGCATACTTGTTGGCCAGATGCTGGGTTTTGTCTCGTTAGGATCTCGTAGCAATGTGGTACCACACTGAACAGTCAATTAAACCTGGTTTCTATCAATATTTTAGAGGATATCGTCGGTTATGTCTGGATTAGGTCTGGGATACGCGCATATCTGGCTCATGCTTCTGCTTCTTCGCATACTTGTTGGCCAGATCCTGGGTTTCGTCTCGTTTGCATCTCGTTGTAATGTGGTACGACACTGAAACAGTCAATTGAACCTGGTTTCGGCCAATATTTTTGTGGGTAACCCCCAGCTAGGTCTGGGTTATGCCCGCATCTGGCTCATACTTTCGCCTATTTCGCATACTTGTTGGCCAGATCCTGGGATTTTTCAGATTTGGATCACGAAGTAATGTGGTACCACACTGAAAGAGTAAATTGAACCTGGTTTCGATCAATATTTTAGAGGACAAGACCGGTTACGTCTGCGTTAGATCTGGGATATGCTCGCATTTGGTTCGTGCTTTTGTCTGTTTCGCATACTTGTTGGCCAGATCCTGAATTATGTCTCGTCTGGATCAGGTAGTAATTTGGTACCACAATGAAACAGTCAATTGAACCTGGTTTCGATCAATGTTTTAGAGGATAAAACCGGTTAGGTCTGGGTTAGGTCTGGGTTATGCCCACATCTGGCTCAAGCTTCTGTCTTTTTCGGATACCTGTTGGCCATATCCTGGGTTTTGTCTCGTTTGCATTACGTAGTAATGTGGTACCACAATGAAACAGTCAAATGAACCTGGTTTCGATGAATATTTTAGAGGACAAAACCGGTTAGGTCTGGGTTAGATCTGGGATATGCCCGCATCTGGCTCACGCTTCTGCCCGTCTCGCATACTTGTTGGCCAGATCCTGGGTTTTGTCTCGTTTGGATCACGTAGTAATGTGGTACCACACTGGAACAGTCAATTGAACGTGGTTTCGACCATTATAGTAGAGGATAACACTGGTTAGGTCAGGGTTGGGTCTAGGATATGACCGCATCCGGCTTATGCTTCTGCCTTTTTCGCCTACTTGTTGGCCAGATCCTGGGTTATGTCTGGTTTGGATCACGTAGTAATGTGGTACCACAATGAAAGAGTCATTTGAACCTGGTTTCGATCAATATTTTAGAGGATATCTCCGGATTGACCTGGGTTAGGTCTGGGATATTCCAGCATCTGGCTCATGCTTTTGCCTTTTTAGCATTCATGTTGGCCAGATCCTGGGTTTTGTCTCGTTTCGATCACGTAGTAATGTGGTACAACACTGAAACAGTCAATTGAACCTGGTTTCGATCAATGTTTTAGAGGATAAAACCGGTTAGGTCTGGTTTAGGTCTGGGTTATGCCCGCATTTGGCTCATACATTCACCTATTTCGCATACTTGTTGGCCATATCCTGGGTTTTTTCTGGTTTGGATCACGTAGTAATGCGGTACCTCACTGAAAGTGACAACTGAACCTGGTTCCGATCAATATTTTAGAGGATAAAACCGGTTAGGTCTGGTTTAGGTCTGGGTTATGCCCACATCTGGCTCAAGCTTCTGTCTTTTTCGGATACCTGTTGGCCATATCCTGGGTTATGTATCGTTTGGATCACGTAGTGATGTGGTACCTCACTGAAACTATCAATTGGACCTGTTTTCGATCAATATTTTATAGGATAACATCGGTTAGGTCTGGGTTAGATCTGGAATATGCACGCATCTGGCACATGCTTCTGCCTTTTTCGCATACTTGTTGGCCGGATCCTGTGATTCGTCTCGTTTGGATCTAGTTGTAATATGGTACCACACTGAAACAGTCAATAAAACCTGGTTTCGGTCAATATGTTAGAGGATAACACCAGTTAGGTCTGGAATATGCCCGCATCTGGCTCATGCTTTTGCCTTTTACGCATACTTGTTGCCCAGATCCAGGGTGTCCTCTAGTTTGAATCATGTAGTAATTTGGTACCACAATGAAACAGTCAATTGGACCTGGTTTCGATCAATGTTTTAGAGGATAAAACCGGTTAGGTCTGGGTTAGGTCTGGGTTATGCCCACATCTGGCTCAAGCTTCTGTCTTTTTCGGATACCTGTTGGCCATATCCTGGGTTTTGTCTCGTTTGCATTACGTAGTAATGTGGTACCACACTGAAAGTGTCAATTAAACCTGGTTTCGATCAATATTTTAGAGGAAAACACCGGTTAGGTCTGGGTTAGGTCTGGGATATGCCCGCATCTGGCTCACGCTTCTGCCTTTCTCGCATACTTGTTGGCCAGATCCTGGGTTTTGTCTCGTTTGGATCACGTAGTAATGTGGTACCACACTGGAACAGTCAATTGAACCTGGTTTCGATCAATATTTTAGAGGATAACGTCGGTAAGGTCTGGATTAGGGCTGGGATACGCGCATATCTGGCTCATGCTTCTGCTGGTTCGCATACTTGTTGGCCAGATCCTGGGTTTCGTCTCGTTTGGATCTTGTTGTAATGTGGTACGACACTGAAACATTCAATTAAACCTGGTTTCGGCCAATATTTTAGAGGATAAAACCGGTTAGGTCTGGTTTAGGTCTGGGTTATGCCCGCATCTGACTCATGCTTTTGTCTTTTTAGCATACTTGATGGCCACACCCTGTGGTATGTCTCGTTAGGATCACGTAGCAATTTGGTACCACCATCAAACAGTCAATTGAACCTAGCTTCGATCCATGTTTTAGGGGATAAAAACGGTTAGGTCTGGTTTAGGTCTAGGATATGCCCGCATGTGGCTCATGCATCTGCCTTTTTCGCATACTTGTTGCCCAGATCCAGGGTTTGCTCTAGTTTGAATCATGTAGTAATTTGGTACCACAGTGAAACAGTCAATTGAACGTGGTTTCGACCATTATAGTAGAGGATAACACTGGTTAGGTCAGGGTTGGGTCTAGGATATGCCCGCATCCGGCTTATGCTTCTGCCTTTTTCGCCTACTTGTTGGCCAGATCCTGGGTTATGTCTGGTTTGGATCACGTAGTAATGTGGTACCACAATGAAAGAGTCAATTGAACCTGGTTTCGATCAATATTTTAGAGTATATCTGCGGATAGACCTGGGTTAGGTCTGGGATATTCCCGCATCTGGCTCATGCTTTTGCCTTTTTAGCATTCATGTTGGCCAGATCCTGGGTTTTGTCTCGTTTCGATCACGTAGTAATGTGGTACAACACTGAAACAGTCAATTGAACCTGGATTCGATCCATATTTTCGAGGATAACATCGGTTAGGTCTGGGCTAGGTCTAGGACATGCCCGCAACTGGCTCATGCAAGAGCATTTTTCGCATACTTGTTGGCCAGATCCTGGGTTATGTCTCGATTGGATAATGTAGTGATTTGGTACCGCAATGAAACAGTCAATTAATCCTGGTTTCGATCAATATTTTCGAGGGTAACACCGGTTGGTTCTGGGTTTGGCCTGGAATATGCCCGCATCTGGCTCATGCTTTTGCATTTTTCGCATACTTGTTGGCCAGATCCTGGGTTATGTCTCGTTTGGATCACGCAGTGATGTGGTACCTCACTGAAACAATCAATTGAACCTGGTTTCGCTCAATATTTTACAGGATAACATCGGTTAGGTCTGGGTTTGATCTGGGATACGCACGCATCTGGCTCATGCATTTGCTTTTTCGCATACTTGTTGGCCAGATCCTGGGTTTCGTCTCGTTTGGATCTCGTTGTAATGTGGTACCACACTGAAACAGTCTATTAAACCTGGTTTCGATCAATATATTAGAGGATAACACCAGTTAGGTCTGGGATATGCCCGCATCTGACTCATGCTTTTGTCTTTTTAGCATACTTGATGGCCACACACTGTGTTATGTCTCGTTAGGATCATGTAGCAATTTGGTACCACATTGAAACAGTCAATTGAACCTAGCTTCGATCAATGTTTTAGGGGATAAAACCGGTTAGGTCTGGTTTAGGTCTAGGATATGCCCGCATCTGGCTCATGCTTCTGCCTTTTTCGCATACTTGTTGCCCAGATCCAGGGTTAGCTCAAGTTTGAATCATGTAGTAATTTGGTACCACAATGAAACAGTCAATTGGACCTGGTTTCGGCCAATATTTTTGTGGGTAACCCCCAGCTAGTCTAGGATATGCCCGCATCAGGCTCATGCTTTTGCCTTTTACGGATATTTGTTTGACAGATCCTGGGTTTCATCTCGATTGGATCTCGTTGTAATGTGGTACCACACTGAAACAGTCAATAAAACCTGGTTTCGGCCAATATTTCAGAGGATAGCACCGGCTAGGTCTGGGGTATGCCAGCATCTGGCTTATGCTTTTGCCTTTTACGCATATTTGTTGCCCAGATCCAGGGTATGCTCTAGTTTGAATCACGAAATTATGTAGTTCCATACTGTATCAGCCAATTAAACCTGGTATCGACCAATAGTTTAGAGGATAACATCGGTTAGGTTTGGGTTTGGCCTCGAATATGCCCGCATCTGGCTCATGCTTTTGCATTTTACGCATACTTGTTGGCCAGATCCTGGGTTTTTGCTGGTTTGGATCACATAGTAATGTGGTACCACACTGAAACAGTCAATTAAACCTGGTTTCGTGTAATATTTTACAGGATAACCCCGGTTAGGTCTGGGTTATGACCGCATCTGGCTCATGCTTTTGCATTTTTCGCATACTTGTTGGCCCGATCCTGGGTTTTTGTGGTTTGAATCACGTAGTAATGTGGTACCACACCGAAACAGTCAATTATACCTGGTTTCGATCCATATTTTAGAGGATAACACCGGTTAGGTCTGGGTTAGTTCTGGAATATGCCCGCATCTGGCTGATGCTTTTGCCTTCTTCGCATACTTGTTGGCCAGATGCTGGGTTTTGTCTCCTTAGGATCTCGTTGTAATGTGGTACCACACTGAAACAGTCAATAAAACCTGGTTTCGGCCAATATTTCAGAGGATGGCACCGGCTAGGTCTGGGATATGCCAGCAACTGGCTTATGCTTTTGCCTTTTACGCATATTTGTTGCCCAGATCCAGGGTATGCTCTAGATTGAATCATGAAATTATGTAGTTCCATACTGTATCAGCCAATTAAACCTGGTATCGACCAATATTTTAGAGGATAAAACCGGTTAGGTCTGGGTTAGGTCTGGGATATGCCCGCATCTGGCTCATGCTTTCGCCTTTTTCTCATACTTGTTGGCCAGATCCTGGGTTATGTCACGTTTGGATCACGTAGCAATGTGGTACCACACTGAAACAGTCAATTATACGTGGCTTCGATCAATATTTTAGAGGGTAACGCCGGTTATGTCTGGGTTTGGTCTGGGATTTGCCCGCGTCTGGCCCATACTTTCGCCTATTTCGCATACTTGTTCACCAGATCGAGGGTTTTTTCTGGTTTGGATCACGTAGCAATGTGGTAACACACTTAAACTGTCAATTAAACCTGGTTTCGATCAATATTTTCGAGGATAACATCGGTTAGGTTTGGGTTTGGCCTGGAATATGCCCGCATCTGGCTCATGCTTTTGCATTTTACGCATACTTGCTGGCCAGATACTGGGTTTTTTCTGGTTCACATCACGTAGTAATGTGGTACCACACTGCAACAGTCACTTAAACCTGGTTGCGGCCAATATTTTGGAGGATAGCGCCGGATAGGTGTGGGTAAGATCTGGGTTATGCACCAATCTGGCTCATACTTTCGCCTTTTTCTCATGCTTGTTGGCCAGATCCTGGGTTTTGTCACGTTAGGATCACGCAGTAATGTGGTGCCACACTAAAGTAGTCAATTAAACCTGGTCTCGATCAATATTTTCGAGGATAACATCGGTTAGGTCTGGGCTAGGTCTAGGACATGCCCGCAACTGGCTCATGCAAGAGCATTTTTCGCATACTTGTTGGCCAGATCCTGGGTTTTTGCTGGTTTGGATCACATAGTAATGTGGTACCACACTGAAACAATCAATTAAACCTGGTTTCGTGTAATATTTTACAGGATAACCCCGGTTAGGTCAGGGTTATGACCGCATCTGGCTCATGCTTTTGCATTTTTCGCATACTTGTTGGCCCGATCCTGGGTTTTTTGTGGTTTGAATCACGTAGTAATGTGGTACCACACCGAAACAGTCAATTATACCTGGTTTCGATCCATATTTTAGAGGATAACACCGGTTAGGTCTGGGTTAGTTCTGGGATATGCCCGCATCTGGCTGATGCTTTTGCCTTCTTCGCATACTTGTTGGCCAGATCCTGGGTTTTGTCACGTTTGGATCACGTAGTAATGTGCTACCACACTGAAACAGTCATTATCCTGTTTGCGATCAATATTTTAGAGGATAACATCGGTTAGGTCTGGGATATGCCCGCATCTGGCTCATACTTTCGCCTATTTCGAAAACTTGTTCGCCAGATCCAGGGTTTTTTCTGGTTTGGATCACGTAGCAATGTGGTACCACACTGAAACAGTCAATTAAACCTGGTATCGACCAATATTTTCGAGGAAAACACCGGTTAGGTCTGGGTTAGGTCTGGGATATGCCCGCATCTGGCTCATGCTTTCGCCAATTTCCCATACTTGTTGGTCAGATCCTGGGTTATGTCTCGTTTGGATAATGTAGTAATTTGGTACCGCAATGAAACAGTCAATTAATCCTGGTTTCGATCAATATTTTCGAGGGTAACACCGGTTGGTTCTGGGTTTGGCCTGGAATATGCCCGCATCTGGCTCATGCTTTTGATTCTTCGCATACTTGTTGGCCAGATCCTGGGTTTTTTCTTGCTCACATCACGTAGTAATGTGGTACCACACCGGAACAGTCAATTAAACCTGGTTTCGATTAATATTGCCGAGGATAACACAGGTTATGTCTGGGTTAGGTCTGGGTTATGCCAGCATCTGGTTCATACGTTCGCGTTTTACGCATACTTGTTGGCCAGATCCTGGGTTATGTCTCGTTTGGTTCACTAAGTAATGTGGTACCACACTGGAACGGTCAATTAAACCTGATTTCGATCACTATTTTAGTGTATACACCGGTTAGGTCTGGGTTAGGTCTAGGACATGCCCGCATCTGGCTCATGCTTTTGCCTTTTTCTCATACTTGTTGGCCAGATCCTGGGTTTTGTCACGTTAGGATCACGTAGTAATGTGGTGCCACACTAAAGTAGTCAATTAAACACGGTTTCGATCAATATTTTCGAGGATAACATCGGTTAGGTCTGGGCAAGGTCTAGGATATGCCCCCAACTGGCTCATGCAAGAGCATTTTTCGTATACTTGTTGACCAGATCCTGGGTTTTTGCTGGTTTGGATCACATAGTAATGTGGTACCACACTGAAACAGTCAATTAAACCTGGTTTCGTGTAATACTTTACAGGATAACCCCGGTTAGGTCTGGGTTATGACCGCATCTGGCTCATGCTTTTCCATTTTTCGCATACTCGTTGGCCCGATCCTGGCTTTTTGTGGTTTGAATCACGTAGTAATGTGGTACCACACTGAGACAGTCAATGAAACCTGGTTTCGATCAATATTTTAGGGTATAACGACGTGTAGTTGTGGGTTAGGTCTGGTATATGCCCGCATCTGGCTCATACTTTCGCCTCTTTCGCATACTTTTTCGCCAGATCTAGGGTTTTTTCTGGTTTGGATCACGTAGCAATGTGGTACCACACTGAAACAGTCAATTATACCTGGCTTCGATGAATATTTTAGAGGATAACGCAGGTTATGTCTGGGTTTGGTCTGGGATATGCCCGCGTCTGGCTCATACTTTCGCGTTTTTCTCATACTTGTTGACCAGATCCTGGGTTTTGTCACGTTTGGATCACGTAGTAATGTGCTACCACACTGAAACAGTCAATTAAACCTGGTATCGACCAATATTTTCGAGGAAAACACCGGTTAGGTCTGGGTTAGATCTGGGATATGCCCGCATCTGGCTCATGCTTTTGCATTTTTCGCATACTTGTTTGCCAGATCCTGGGTTTTTTCTGGTTCACATCACGTAGTAATGTGGTGCCACACTGTAACAGTCAATTAAACCTGGTTTCGGCCAATATTTTCGTGGATAACGGCGGTTAGGTCTAGGATATGCCCACATCTGGCTCATGCTTTTGCATTTTTCGCATACTTGTTGGCCAGTTCCTGGGTTTTGACTCGTTTGGATCACTAAGTAATGTGGTACCACACTGAAACAGTCAATTAAACCTGGTTTCGATTAATATTGTCGAGGATAACACAGGTTATGTCTGGGTTAGGTCTGGGTTATGCCAGCATCTGGCTCATACGTTCGCGTTTTACGCATACTTGTTGGCCAGATCCTGGGTTATGTCTCGTTTGGTTCACTAAGTAATGTGATACCACACTGAAACAGTCAATTAAACCTGGTTTCGATCACTATTTTAGTGTATAGCACCGGTTAGGTCTGGGTTAGGTCTGGGACATACCCGCATCTGGCTCATGCTTTTGCCTTTTTTGCATACTTGTTGGCCAGAACCTGTGTTTTTTCTGGTTTGGATCACGTAGTACTGTGGTGCTACACTGAAACAGTCAATTAAACCAGGTTTAGGTCAATATTTTCGTGGATGACACCTTTAGGTCTGGGATATGCCCGCATCTGGCTCATGCGTTTGCATTTTTCGCATACTTGTTGGCCAGATCCTGGGTTATGTCTCGTTTGGATCACGTAGTGATGTGGTACCTCACTGAAACAATCAATTGAACCTGGTTTCGCTCAATATTTTACAGGGTAACATCGGTTAGGTCAGGGTTTGATCAGGGATACGCACGCATCTGGCTCATGCATTTGCTTTTTCGCATACTTGTTGGCCAGATCCTGGGTTTCGTCTCGTTTGGATCTCGTTGTAATGTGGTACCACACTGAAACAGTCTATTAAACCTGGTTCCGATCAATATATTAGAGGATAACACCAGTTAGGTCTGGGATATGCCCGCATCTGGCTCATGCTTTTGCCTTTACGCATACTTGTTGCCCAGTTCCAGAGTTTTCTCTAGTTTGAATCATGTAGTAATTTGGTACCACAATGAAACAGTCAATTGAACCTGGTTTCGGTCAATGTTTTAGAGGATAAAACCGGTTAGGTCTGGTTTAGGTCTAGGGTATGCGCGCATCTGGCTCACGCTTCTGCCTTTCTCGCATACTTGTTGGCCAGATCCTGGGTTTCGTCTCGTTTGCATCTCGGTGCAATGTGGTACGACACTGAAACAGTCAATTGGACCTGGTTTCGGCCAATATTTTTGTGGGAAACCCCCAGCTGGGTCTAGGATATGCCCGCATCAAGCTCATGCTTTTGCCTTTTACGGATATTTGTTGTCCTGATCCGGGGTTTGCTCTAGATTGAATCACGTAGTAATGTGGTTCCACACTGTATCAGCCAATTAAACCTGGTATCGACCAATATTTTAGAGGATATCGTCGGTTAGGTCTGGATTAGCTCTGGGATACGCGCATATCTGGCTCATGCTTCTGCTTCTTCGCATACTTGTTGGCCAGATCCTGGGTTTCGTCTCGTTTGCATCTCGTTGTAATGTGGTACGACACTGAAACAGTCAATTGGACCTGGTTTCGGCCAATATTTCAGAGGATAGCACCGGCTAGGTCTGGGATATGTCAGCAACTGGCTTATGCTTTTGCCTTTTACGCATATTTGTTGCCCAGATCCAGGGTATGCTCTAGTTTGAATCACGTAATTATGTTGTTCCATACTGTATCAGCCAATTAAACCTGGTATCGACCAATATTTTAGAGGATAAAACCGGTTAGGTCTGGTTTAGTTCTGGGTTATGCCCGCATCTGTCTCATACTTTCGCCTATTTCGCATACTTCTTGGCCAGATCCTGGGTATTGTCACGTTTGGATCACATAGAAATGTGGTACCACACTGAAACAGTCATTAAACCTGTTTGCGATCAATATTTTAGAGGATAACATCGGTTAGGTCTGGGTTAGGTCTGGGATATGCCCGCATCTGGCTCATGCTTTCGCCTTTTTCTCGTACTTGTTGGCCAGATCCTGGGTTTTTTCTGGTTTGGATCACATAGTAATGTGGTACCACACTGGAACAGTCAATTGAACCTGGTTTCGATCAATGTTTTAGAGGATAAAAGCGGACAGGTCTGGTTTAGGTCTAGGATATGCGCGCATGTGGCTCATGCTTCTGCTTCTTCGCATACTTGTTGGCCAGATCCTGGGTTTCGTCTCGTTTGCATCTCGTTGTAATGTGGTACGACACTGAAACAGTCAATTGGACCTGGTTACGGCCAATATTTTTGTGGGAAACCCCCAGCTAGGTCTAGGATATGCCCGCATCAGGCTCATGCTTTTGCCTTTTACGCAAACTTGTTGCCCAGATCCAGAGTTTTCTCTAGTGTGAATCATGTAGTAATTTGGTACCACAATGAAACAGTCAATTGAACGTGGTTTCTATCAATGTTTTAGAGGATAAAAGCGGACAGGTCTGGTTTAGGTCTAGGATATGCGCGCATGTGGCTCATGCTTCTGCTTCTTCGCATACTTGTTGGCCAGATCCTGGGTTTCATCTCGTTTGCATCTCGTTGTAATGTGGTACGACACTGAAACAGTCAATTGGACCTGGTTTCGGCCAATATTTTTGTGGGAAACCCCCAGCTAGGTCTAGGATATGCCCGCATCAGGCTCATGCTTTTGCCTTTTACGCATATTTGTTGCCCAGATCCAGGGTATGCTCTAGTTTGAATCACGTAATTATGTAGTTCCATACTGTATCAGCCAATTAAACCTGGTATCGACCAATATTTTAGAGGATAAAACCGGTTAGGTCTGGTATAGTTCTGGGATATGCCCGCATCTGGCTCATACTTTCGCGTATTTCGAAAACTTGTTCGCCAGATCCAGGGTTGTTTCTAGTTTGGATCACGTAGTAATGTGATACCACACTGAAGCAGTCAATTAAACCTGGTTTCGATCAATATTTTCGAGGAAAACACCGGTTAGGTCTGGGTTAGGTCTGGGATATGCCCGCATCTGGCTCATGCTTTCGCCTTTTTCTCGTACTTGTTGGCCAGATCCTGGGTTTTTTCTGGTTTGGATCACATAGTAATGTGGTACCACACTGAAACAGTCAATTAAACCTGGTTTCGAGTAATATTTTAGAGGATAACATCGGTTAGGTCTGGGTTATGACCGCATCTGGCGCATGCTTTTGCATTTTTCGCATACTTGTTGGCCAGATCCTGGGTTTTGTCTCGTTTGGATCACGTAGTAATGTGGTACCACACTGGAACAGTCAATTGAACCTGGTTTCGATCAATGTTTTAGAGGATAACGTTGGTAAGGTCTGGATTAGGGCTGGGATACGCGCATATCTGGCTCATGCTTCTGCTTGTTCGCATACTTGTTGGCCAGATCCTGGGTTTTGTCTCGTTTGGATCACGTAGTAATGTGGTACCACACTGGAACAGTCAATTGAACCTGGTTTCGATCAATATTTTAGAGGATAACGTTGGTAAGGTCTGGATTAGGGCTGGGGTACGCGCATATCTGGCTCATGCTTCTGCTTGTTCGCATACTTGTTGGCCAGATCCTGGGTTTCGTCTCGTTTGGATCTCGTTGTAATGTGGTACCACACTGAAACAGTCAATTAAACCTGGTTTCGATCAATATATTAGAGGATAACACCTGTTAGGTCTGGGATATGCCCGCATCTGGCTCATGCTTTTGCCTTTTACGCATACTTGTTGCCCAGATCCAGAGTTTTCTCTAGTGTGAATCATGTAGTAATTTGGTACCATAATGAAACAGTCAATTGAACCTGGTTTCGATCAATGTTTTAGAGGATAAAAGCGGACAGGTCTGGTTTAGGTCTAGGATATGCGCGCATCTGGCTCACGCTTCTGCCTTTCTCGCATACTTGTTGGCCAGATCCTGGGTTTTGTCTCGTTTGGATCACGTAGTAATGTGGTACCACACTGGAACAGTCAATTGAACCTGGTTTCGATCAATATTTTAGAGGATAACGTCGGTAAGGTCTGGATTAGGGCTGGGATACGCGCATATATGGCTCATGCTTCTGCTTGTTCGCATACTTGTTGGCCAGATGCTGGGTTTTGTCTCGTTAGGATCTCGTTGTAATGTGGTACCACACTGAAACAGTCAATAAAACCTGGTTTCGGCCAATATTTCAGAGGATAGCGCCGGCTAGGTCTGGGATATGCCAGCAACTGGCTTATGCTTTTGCCTTTTACGCATATTTGTTGCCCAGATCCAGGGTATGCTCTAGTTTGAATCACGAAATTATATAGTTCCATACTGTATCAGCCAATTAAACCTGGTATCGACCAATATTTTAGAGGATAAAACCGGTTAGGTCTGGTTTAGTTCTGGGTTATGCCCGCATCTGTCTCATACTTTCGCCTATTTCGCATACTTGTTGGCCAGATCCTGGGATTTGTCACGTTTGGATCATATAGTAATGTGGTACCACACTGAAACAGTCATTAAACCTGTTTGCGATCAATATTTTAGAGAATAACATCGGTTAGGACTGGGATATGCCCGCATCTGGCTCATACTTTCGCGTATTTCGAAAACTTGTTCGCCAGATCCAGGGTTGTTTCTGGTTTCGATCACGTAGCAATGTGGTACCACATTGAAACAGTCAATTAAACCTGGTATCGACCAATATTATGCAGGATAACACCGGTTAGGTCAGGGTTAGGTCTGGGTTATGCCCGCATCTGGCTCATACTTTCGCCTATTTCGCATACTTGTTGGCCAGATCGTTTGTTTTTTCTGGTTTGGATCACGTAGTAATGTGGTACCACACTGAAACAGTCAATTAAACCTGGTTTCGATCAATATTTTCAAGGAAAACACCGGTTAGGTCTGGGTTAGGTCTGGGATATGCCCGCATCTGGCTCACGCTTCTGCCTTTCTCGCATACTTGTTGGCCAGATCCTGGGTTTTCTCTCGTTTGGATCACGTAGTAATGTGGTACCACACTGGAACAGTCAATTGAACCTGGTTTCGATCAATATTTTAGAGGATAACGTCGGTAAGGTCTGGATTAGGGCTGGGATACGCGCATATCTGGCTCATGCTTCTGCTGCTTCGCATACTTGTTGGCCAGATCCTGGGTTTCGTCTCGTTTAGATCTTGTTGTAATGTGGTACGACACTGAAACATTCAATTAAACCTGGTTTCGGCCAATATTTTAGAGGATAAAACCGGTTAGGTCTGGTTTAGGTCTAGGATATGCCCGCATGTGGCTCATGCATCTGTCTTTTTCGCATACTTGTTGCCCAGATCCAGGGTTTGCTCTAGTTTGAATCATGTAGTAATTTGGTACCACAGTGAAACAGTCAATTGAACCTGGTTTCGATCAATATTTTAGAGGATAACGTCGGTAAGGTCTGGATTAGGGCTGGGATACGCGCATATCTGGCTCATGCTTCTGCTGGTTCGCATACTTGTTGGCCAGATCCTGGGTTTCGTCTCGTTTGGATCACGTAGTAATGTGGTACCACACTGGAACAGTCAATTGAACCTGGTTTCGATCAATATTTTAGAGGATAACGTCGGTAAGGTCTGGATTAGGGCTGGGATACGCGCATATCTGGCTCATGCTTCTGCTGGTTCGCATACTTGTTGGCCAGATCCTGGGTTTTGTCTCGTTAGGATCTCGTTGTAATGTGGTACCACACTGGAACAGTCAATTAAACCTGGTTTCGTGTAATACTTTACAGGATAACCCCGGTTAGGTCTGGGTTATGACCGCATCTGGCTCATGCTTTTCCATTTTTCGCATACTCGTTGGCCCGATCCTGGGTTTTTTGTGGTTTGAATCACGTAGTAATGTGGTGTCGATCAATATTTTCGTGGATAACGGCGGTTAGGTCTAGGATATGCCCACATCTGGCTCATGCTTTTGCATTTTTCGCATACTTGTTGGCCAGTTCCTGGGTTTTGACACGTTTGGATCACTAAGTAATGTGGTACCACACTGAAACAGTCAATTAAACCTGGTTTCGATTAATATTGTCGAGGATAACACAGGTTATGTCTGGGTTAGGTCTGGGTTATGCCCGCATCTGGCTCATGCGTTTGCATTTTTCGCATACTTCTTAGCCAGATCCTGGGTTATGTCTCGTTTGGATCACGTAGTGATGTGGTACCTCACTGAAACAATCAATTGAACCTGGTTTCGCTCAATATTTTACAGGGTAACATCGGTTAGGTCAGGGTTTGATCAGGGATACGCACGCATCTGGCTCATGTATTTGCTTTTTCGCATACTTGTTGGCCAGATCCTGGGTTCCGTCTCGTTTGGATCTCGTTGTAATGTGGTACCACACTGAAACAGTCTATTAAACCTGGTTTCGATCAATATATTAGAGGATAACACCAGTTAGGTCTGGGATATGCCCGCATCTGGCTCATGCTTTTGCCTTTTACGCATACTTGTTGCCCAGTTCCAGAGTTTTCTCTAGTTTGAATCATGTAGTACCACAATGAAACAGTCAATTGAACCAGGTTTCGGTCAATGTTTTAGAGGATAAAAGCGGACAGGTCTGGTTTAGGTCTAGGATATGCGCGCATGTGGCTCATGCTTCTGCTTCTTCGCATACTTGTTGGCCAGATCCTGGGTTTCGTCTCGTTTGCATCTCGTTGTAATGTGGTACGACACTGAAACAGTCAATTGGACCTGGTTTCGGCCAATATTTTTGTGGGAAACCCCCAGCTGGGTCTAGGATATGCCCGCATCAAGCTCATGCTTTTGCCTTTTACGGATATTTGTTGTCCTGATCCGGGGTTTGCTCTAGATTGAATCACGTAGTAATGTGGTTCCACACTGTATCAGCCAATTAAACCTGGTATCGACCAATATTTTAGAGGATATCGTCGGTTAGGTCTGGATTAGCTCTGGGATACGCGCATATCTGGCTCATGCTTCTGCTTCTTCGCATACTTGTTGGCCAGATCCTGGGTTTCGTCTCGTTTGCATCTCGTTGTAATGTGGTACGACACTGAAACAGTCAATTGGACCTGGTTTCGGCCAATATTTTTGTGGGAAACCCCCAGCTAGGTCTAGGATATGCCCGCATCAGGCTCATGCTTTTGCCTTTTACGCATATTTGTTGCCCAGATCCAGGGTATGCTCTAGTTTGAATCACGTAATTATGTTGTTCCATACTGTATCAGCCAATTAAACCTGGTATCGACCAATATTTTAGAGGATAAAACCGGTTAGGTCTGGTTTAGTTCTGGGTTATGCCCGCATCTGTCTCATACTTTCGCCTATTTCGCATACTTCTTGGCCAGATCCTGGGTATTGTCACGTTTGGATCACATAGTAATGTGGTACCACACTGAAACAGTCATTAAACCTGTTTGCGATCAATATTTTAGAGGATAACATCGGTTACGTCTTGGTTAGGTCTGGGATATGCCCGCATCTGGCTCATGCTTTCGCCTTTTTCTCGTACTTGTTGGCCAGATCCTGGGTTTTTTCTGGTTTGGATCACATAGTAATGTGGTACCACACTGGAACAGTCAATTGAACCTGGTTTCGAACAATGTTTTAGAGGATAAAAGCGGACAGGTCTGGTTTAGGTCTAGGATATGCGCGCATGTGGCTCATGCTTCTGCTTCTTCGCATACTTGTTGGCCAGATCCTGGGTTTCGTCTCGTTTGCATCTCGTTGTAATGTGGTACGACACTGAAACAGTCAATTGGACCTGGTTTCGGCCAATATTTTTGTGGGAAACCCCCAGCTAGGTCTAGGATATGCCCGCATCAGGCTCATGCTTTTGCCTTTTACGCAAACTTGTTGCCCAGATCCAGAGTTTTCTCTAGTGTGAATCATGTAGTAATTTGGTACCACAATGAAACAGTCAATTGAACGTGGTTTCTATCAATGTTTTAGAGGATAAAAGCGGACAGGTCTGGTTTAGGTCTAGGATATGCGCGCATGTGGCTCATGCTTCTGCTTCTTCGCATACTTGTTGGCCAGATCCTGGGTTTCGTCTCGTTTGCATCTCGTTGTAATGTGGTACGACACTGAAACAGTCAATTGGACCTGGTTTCGGCCAATATTTTTGTGGGAAACCCCCAGCTAGGTCTAGGATATGCCCGCATCAGGCTCATGCTTTTGCCTTTTACGCATATTTGTTGCCCAGATCCAGGGTATGCTCTAGTTTGAATCACGTAATTATGTAGTTCCATACTGTATCAGCCAATTAAACCTGGTATCGACCAATATTTTAGAGGATAAAACCGGTTAGGTCTGGTTTAGTTCTGGGATATGCCCGCATCTGGCTCATACTTTCGCGTATTTCGAAAACTTGTTCGCCAGATCCAGGGTTGTTTCTAGTTTGGATCACGTAGTAATGTGATACCACACTGAAGCAGTCAATTAAACCTGGTTTCGATCAATATTTTCGAGGAAAACACCGGTTAGGTCTGGGTTAGGTCTGGGATATGCCCGCATCTGGCTCATGCTTTCGCCTTTTTCGCATACTGGTTGGCCAGATCCTGGGTTTTGTCTCGTTTGGATCACGTAGTAATGTGGTACCACACTGGAACAGTCAATTGAACCTGGTTTCGATCAATGTTTTAGAGGATAACGTTGGTAAGGTCTGGATTAGGGCTGGGATACGCGCATATCTGGCTCATGCTTCTGCTTGTTCGCATACTTGTTGGCCAGATCCTGGGTTTTGTCTCGTTTGGATCACGTAGTAATGTGGTACCACACTGGAACAGTCAATTGAACCTGGTTTCGATCAATATTTTAGAGGATAACGTTGGTAAGGTCTGGATTAGGGCTGGGATACGCGCATATCTGGCTCATGCTTCTGCTTGTTCGCATACTTGTTGGCCAGATCCTGGGTTTCGTCTCGTTTGGATCTCGTTGTAATGTGGTACCACACTGAAACAGTCAATTAAACCTGGTTTCGATCAATATATTAGAGGATAACACCTGTTAGGTCTGGGATATGCCCGCATCTGGCTCATGCTTTTGCCTTTTACGCATACTTGTTGCCCAGATCCAGAGTTTTCTCTAGTGTGAATCATGTAGTAATTTGGTACCACAATGAAACAGTCAATTGAACCTGGTTTCGATCAATGTTTTAGAGGATAAAAGCGGACAGGTCTGGTTTAGGTCTAGGATATGCGCGCATCTGGCTCACGCTTCTGCCTTTCTCGCATACTTGTTGGCCAGATCCTGGGTTTTGTCTCGTTTGGATCACGTAGTAATGTGGTACCACACTGGAACAGTCAATTGAACCTGGTTTCGATCAATATTTTAGAGGATAACGTCGGTAAGGTCTGGATTAGGGCTGGGATACGCGCATATATGGCTCATGCTTCTGCTCGTTCGCATACTTGTTGGCCAGATCCTGGGTTTCGTCTCGTTTGGATCTTGTTGTAATGTGGTACGACACTGAAACATTCAATTAAACCTGGTTTCGGCCAATATTTTAGAGGATAAAACCGGTTAGGTCTGGTTTAGGTCTGGGTTATGCCCGCATCTGACTCATGCTTTTGTCTTTTTAGCATACTTGATGGCCACACCCTGTGTTATGTCTCGTTAGGATCACGTAGCAATTTGGTACCACAATCAAACAGTCAATTGAACCTGGTTTCGATCAATATTTTAGAGGATATGTCCGGTTAGACCTGGGTTAGGTCTGGGATATTCCCGCATCTGGCTCATGCTTTTGCCTTTTTCGCATTCATGTTGGCCAGATCCTGGGTTTTGTCTCGTTTCGATCACGTAGTAATGTGGTACAACAATGAAACAGTCAATTGAACCTGGTTTCGATCCATATTTTAGAGGATAACACCGGTTAGGTCTGGGTTAATTCTGGGATATGCCCGCCTCTGGCTGATGCTTTTGCCTTCTTCGCATACTTGTTGGCCAGATGCTGGGTTTTGTCTCGTTAGGATCTCGTTGTAATGTGGTACCACACTGAAACAGTCAATAAAACCTGGTTTCGGCCAATATTTCAGAGGATAGCACCGGCTAGGTCTGGGATATGCCAGCAACTGGCTTATGCTTTTGCCTTTTACGCATATTTGTTGCCCAGATCCAGGGTATGCTCTAGTTTGAATCACGAAATTATATAGTTCCATACTGTATCAGCCAATTAAACCTGGTATCGACCAATATTTTAGAGGATAAAACCGGTTAGGTCTGGTTTAGTTCTGGGTTATGCACGCATCTGTCTCATACTTTCGCCTATTTCGCATACTTGTTGGCCAGATCCTGGGATTTGTCACATTTGGATCATATAGTAATGTGGTACCACACTGAAACAGTCATTAAACCTGTTTGCGATCAATATTTTAGAGAATAACATCGGTTAGGACTGGGATATGCCCGCATCTGGCTCATACTTTCGCGTATTTCGAAAACTTGTTCGCCAGATCCAGGGTTGTTTCTGGTTTCGATCACGTAGCAATGTGGTACCACATTGAAACAGTCAATTAAACCTGGTATCGACCAATATTATGCAGGATAACACCGGTTAGGTCAGGGTTAGGTCTGGGTTATGCCCGCATCTGGCTCATACTTTCGCCTATTTCGCATACTTGTTGGCCAGATCGTTTGTTTTTTCTGGTTTGGATCACGTAGTAATGTGGTACCACACTGAAACAGTCAATTAAACCTGGTTTCGATCAATATTTTCAAGGAAAACACCGGTTAGGTCTGGGTTAGGTCTGGGATATGCCCGCATCTGGCTCACGCTTCTGCCTTTCTCGCATACTTGTTGGCCAGATCCTGGGTTTTGTCCCGTTTGGATCACGTAGTAATGTGGTACCACACTGGAACAGTCAATTGAACCTGGTTTCGATCAATATTTTAGAGGATAACGTCGGTAAGGTCTGGATTAGGGCTGGGATACGCGCATATCTGGCTCATGCTTCTGCTGGTTCGCATACTTGTTGGCCAGATCCTGGGTTTCGTCTCGTTTAGATCTTGTTGTAATGTGGTACGACACTGAAACATTCAATTAAACCTGGTTTCGGCCAATATTTTAGAGGATAAAACCGGTTAGGTCTGGTTTAGGTCTAGGATATGCCCGCATGTGGCTCATGCATCTGTCTTTTTCGCATACTTGTTGCCCAGATCTAGGGTTTGCTCTAGTTTGAATCATGTAGTAATTTGGTACCACAGTGAAACAGTCAATTGAACGTGGTTTCGACCATTATAGTAGAGGATAACACTGGTTAGGTCAGGGTTGGGTCTAGGATATGCCCGCATCCGGCTTTAGCTTCTGCCTTTTTCGCCTACTTGTTGGCCAGATCCTGGGTTATGTCTGGTTTGGATCACGTAGTAATGTGATACCACAATGAAAGAGTCAATTGAACCTGGTTTCGATCAATATTTTAGAGTATATCTCCGGATAGACCTGGGTTAGGTCTGGGATATTCCCGCATCTGGCTCATGCTTTTGCCTTCTTAGCATTCATGTTGGCCAGATCCTGGGTTTTGTCTCGTTTCGATCACGTAGTAATGTGGTACCACACTGAAACAGTCTATTAAACCTGGTTTCGATCAATATATTAGAGGATAACACCAGTTAGGTTTGGGATATGCCCGCATCTGACTCATGCTTTTGTCTTTTTAGCATACTTGATGGCCACACACTGTGTTATGTCTCGTTAGGATCATGGAGCAATTTGGTACCACAATGAAACAGTCAATTGAACCTAGCTTCGATCAATGTTTTAGGGGATAAAACCGGTTAGGTCTGGTTTAGGTCTAGGATATGCCCGCATCTGGCTCATGCTTCTGCCTTTTTCGCATACCTGTTGGCCAGATCCTGGGTTATGTCTCGTTTGGATCAGGTAGTAATTTGGTACCACAATGAAACAGTCAATTGAACGTCGTTTCGACCATTATAGTAGAGGATAACGCTGGTTAGGTCTGGGTTGGGTCTAGTATATGCCCGCATCCGGCTCATGCTTTTGCCTTCTTCGCATACTTGTTGGCCAGATCCTGGGTTTCGTCTCGTTTGGATCTTGTTGTAGTGTGGTACGACACTGAAACAGTCAATTATACCTGGCTTCGATCAATATTTTAGAGGGTAACGCCGGTTATGTCTGGGTATGGTCTGGGATTTGCACGCATCTGGCCCATACTTTCGCCTTTTTCTCATACTTGTTGGCCAGATCCTGGGTTTTGTCACATTTGGATCACGTAGTAATGTGGTACCACACTGGAACAGTCAATTAAACCTGGTTTCGATCGATATAGTAGAGGATAACACCAGTTAGGTCTGGGATATGCCCGCATCTGGCTCATGCTATTGCCTTTTACGCATACTTGTTGCCCAGTTTCAGAGTTTTCTCTAGTTTGAATCATGTAGTAATTTGGTACCACAATGAAACAGTCAATTGAACCTGGTTTCGATCAATGTTTTAGAGGATAACACCGGTTAGGTCTGTTTTAGAGCTCGGAAATGCCCGCATCTGGCTCATGCATTTGCTTTTTCGCATACTTGTTGGCCAGATCCTGGGTTTTTTGTGGTTTGAATCACGTAGTAATGTGGTGTCGATCAATATTTTCGTGGATAACGGCGGTTAGGTCTAGGATATGCCCACATCTGGCTCATGCTTTTGCATTTTTCGCATACTTGTTGGCCAGTTCCTGGGTTTTGACACGTTTGGATCACTAAGTAATGTGGTACCACACTGAAACAGTCAATTAAACCTGGTTTCGATTAATATTGTCGAGGATAACACAGGTTATGTCTGGGTTAGGTCTGGGTTATGCCCGCATCTGGCTCATGCGTTTGCATTTTTCGCATACTTCTTAGCCAGATCCTGGGTTATGTCTCGTTTGGATCACGTAGTGATGTGGTACCTCACTGAAACAATCAATTGAACCTGGTTTCGCTCAATATTTTACAGGGTAACATCGGTTAGGTCAGGGTTTGATCAGGGATACGCACGCATCTGGCTCATGTATTTGCTTTTTCGCATACTTGTTGGCCAGATCCTGGGTTCCGTCTCGTTTGGATCTCGTTGTAATGTGGTACCACACTGAAACAGTCTATTAAACCTGGTTTCGATCAATATATTAGAGGATAACACCAGTTAGGTCTGGGATATGCCCGCATCTGGCTCATGCTTTTGCCTTTTACGCATACTTGTTGCCCAGTTCCAGAGTTTTCTCTAGTTTGAATCATGTAGTACCACAATGAAACAGTCAATTGAACCAGGTTTCGGTCAATGTTTTAGAGGATAAAAGCGGACAGGTCTGGTTTAGGTCTAGGATATGCGCGCATGTGGCTCATGCTTCTGCTTCTTCGCATACTTGTTGGCCAGATCCTGGGTTTCGTCTCGTTTGCATCTCGTTGTAATGTGGTACGACACTGAAACAGTCAATTGGACCTGGTTTCGGCCAATATTTTTGTGGGAAACCCCCAGCTGGGTCTAGGATATGCCCGCATCAAGCTCATGCTTTTGCCTTTTACGGATATTTGTTGTCCTGATCCGGGGTTTGCTCTAGATTGAATCACGTAGTAATGTGGTTCCACACTGTATCAGCCAATTAAACCTGGTATCGACCAATATTTTAGAGGATATCGTCGGTTAGGTCTGGATTAGCTCTGGGATACGCGCATATCTGGCTCATGCTTCTGCTTCTTCGCATACTTGTTGGCCAGATCCTGGGTTTCGTCTCGTTTGCATCTCGTTGTAATGTGGTACGACACTGAAACAGTCAATTGGACCTGGTTTCGGCCAATATTTTTGTGGGAAACCCCCAGCTAGGTCTAGGATATGCCCGCATCAGGCTCATGCTTTTGCCTTTTACGCATATTTGTTGCCCAGATCCAGGGTATGCTCTAGTTTGAATCACGTAATTATGTTGTTCCATACTGTATCAGCCAATTAAACCTGGTATCGACCAATATTTTAGAGGATAAAACCGGTTAGGTCTGGTTTAGTTCTGGGTTATGCCCGCATCTGTCTCATACTTTCGCCTATTTCGCATACTTCTTGGCCAGATCCTGGGTATTGTCACGTTTGGATCACATAGTAATGTGGTACCACACTGAAACAGTCATTAAACCTGTTTGCGATCAATATTTTAGAGGATAACATCGGTTACGTCTTGGTTAGGTCTGGGATATGCCCGCATCTGGCTCATGCTTTCGCCTTTTTCTCGTACTTGTTGGCCAGATCCTGGGTTTTTTCTGGTTTGGATCACATAGTAATGTGGTACCACACTGGAACAGTCAATTGAACCTGGTTTCGAACAATGTTTTAGAGGATAAAAGCGGACAGGTCTGGTTTAGGTCTAGGATATGCGCGCATGTGGCTCATGCTTCTGCTTCTTCGCATACTTGTTGGCCAGATCCTGGGTTTCGTCTCGTTTGCATCTCGTTGTAATGTGGTACGACACTGAAACAGTCAATTGGACCTGGTTTCGGCCAATATTTTTGTGGGAAACCCCCAGCTAGGTCTAGGATATGCCCGCATCAGGCTCATGCTTTTGCCTTTTACGCAAACTTGTTGCCCAGATCCAGAGTTTTCTCTAGTGTGAATCATGTAGTAATTTGGTACCACAATGAAACAGTCAATTGAACGTGGTTTCTATCAATGTTTTAGAGGATAAAAGCGGACAGGTCTGGTTTAGGTCTAGGATATGCGCGCATGTGGCTCATGCTTCTGCTTCTTCGCATACTTGTTGGCCAGATCCTGGGTTTCGTCTCGTTTGCATCTCGTTGTAATGTGGTACGACACTGAAACAGTCAATTGGACCTGGTTTCGGCCAATATTTTTGTGGGAAACCCCCAGCTAGGTCTAGGATATGCCCGCATCAGGCTCATGCTTTTGCCTTTTACGCATATTTGTTGCCCAGATCCAGGGTATGCTCTAGTTTGAATCACGTAATTATGTAGTTCCATACTGTATCAGCCAATTAAACCTGGTATCGACCAATATTTTAGAGGATAAAACCGGTTAGGTCTGGTTTAGTTCTGGGATATGCCCGCATCTGGCTCATACTTTCGCGTATTTCGAAAACTTGTTCGCCAGATCCAGGGTTGTTTCTAGTTTGGATCACGTAGTAATGTGATACCACACTGAAGCAGTCAATTAAACCTGGTTTCGATCAATATTTTCGAGGAAAACACCGGTTAGGTCTGGGTTAGGTCTGGGATATGCCCGCATCTGGCTCATGCTTTCGCCTTTTTCGCATACTGGTTGGCCAGATCCTGGGTTTTGTCTCGTTTGGATCACGTAGTAATGTGGTACCACACTGGAACAGTCAATTGAACCTGGTTTCGATCAATGTTTTAGAGGATAACGTTGGTAAGGTCTGGATTAGGGCTGGGATACGCGCATATCTGGCTCATGCTTCTGCTTGTTCGCATACTTGTTGGCCAGATCCTGGGTTTTGTCTCGTTTGGATCACGTAGTAATGTGGTACCACACTGGAACAGTCAATTGAACCTGGTTTCGATCAATATTTTAGAGGATAACGTTGGTAAGGTCTGGATTAGGGCTGGGATACGCGCATATCTGGCTCATGCTTCTGCTTGTTCGCATACTTGTTGGCCAGATCCTGGGTTTCGTCTCGTTTGGATCTCGTTGTAATGTGGTACCACACTGAAACAGTCAATTAAACCTGGTTTCGATCAATATATTAGAGGATAACACCTGTTAGGTCTGGGATATGCCCGCATCTGGCTCATGCTTTTGCCTTTTACGCATACTTGTTGCCCAGATCCAGAGTTTTCTCTAGTGTGAATCATGTAGTAATTTGGTACCACAATGAAACAGTCAATTGAACCTGGTTTCGATCAATGTTTTAGAGGATAAAAGCGGACAGGTCTGGTTTAGGTCTAGGATATGCGCGCATCTGGCTCACGCTTCTGCCTTTCTCGCATACTTGTTGGCCAGATCCTGGGTTTTGTCTCGTTTGGATCACGTAGTAATGTGGTACCACACTGGAACAGTCAATTGAACCTGGTTTCGATCAATATTTTAGAGGATAACGTCGGTAAGGTCTGGATTAGGGCTGGGATACGCGCATATATGGCTCATGCTTCTGCTCGTTCGCATACTTGTTGGCCAGATCCTGGGTTTCGTCTCGTTTGGATCTTGTTGTAATGTGGTACGACACTGAAACATTCAATTAAACCTGGTTTCGGCCAATATTTTAGAGGATAAAACCGGTTAGGTCTGGTTTAGGTCTGGGTTATGCCCGCATCTGACTCATGCTTTTGTCTTTTTAGCATACTTGATGGCCACACCCTGTGTTATGTCTCGTTAGGATCACGTAGCAATTTGGTACCACAATCAAACAGTCAATTGAACCTGGTTTCGATCAATATTTTAGAGGATATGTCCGGTTAGACCTGGGTTAGGTCTGGGATATTCCCGCATCTGGCTCATGCTTTTGCCTTTTTCGCATTCATGTTGGCCAGATCCTGGGTTTTGTCTCGTTTCGATCACGTAGTAATGTGGTACAACAATGAAACAGTCAATTGAACCTGGTTTCGATCCATATTTTAGAGGATAACACCGGTTAGGTCTGGGTTAATTCTGGGATATGCCCGCCTCTGGCTGATGCTTTTGCCTTCTTCGCATACTTGTTGGCCAGATGCTGGGTTTTGTCTCGTTAGGATCTCGTTGTAATGTGGTACCACACTGAAACAGTCAATAAAACCTGGTTTCGGCCAATATTTCAGAGGATAGCACCGGCTAGGTCTGGGATATGCCAGCAACTGGCTTATGCTTTTGCCTTTTACGCATATTTGTTGCCCAGATCCAGGGTATGCTCTAGTTTGAATCACGAAATTATATAGTTCCATACTGTATCAGCCAATTAAACCTGGTATCGACCAATATTTTAGAGGATAAAACCGGTTAGGTCTGGTTTAGTTCTGGGTTATGCACGCATCTGTCTCATACTTTCGCCTATTTCGCATACTTGTTGGCCAGATCCTGGGATTTGTCACATTTGGATCATATAGTAATGTGGTACCACACTGAAACAGTCATTAAACCTGTTTGCGATCAATATTTTAGAGAATAACATCGGTTAGGACTGGGATATGCCCGCATCTGGCTCATACTTTCGCGTATTTCGAAAACTTGTTCGCCAGATCCAGGGTTGTTTCTGGTTTCGATCACGTAGCAATGTGGTACCACATTGAAACAGTCAATTAAACCTGGTATCGACCAATATTATGCAGGATAACACCGGTTAGGTCAGGGTTAGGTCTGGGTTATGCCCGCATCTGGCTCATACTTTCGCCTATTTCGCATACTTGTTGGCCAGATCGTTTGTTTTTTCTGGTTTGGATCACGTAGTAATGTGGTACCACACTGAAACAGTCAATTAAACCTGGTTTCGATCAATATTTTCAAGGAAAACACCGGTTAGGTCTGGGTTAGGTCTGGGATATGCCCGCATCTGGCTCACGCTTCTGCCTTTCTCGCATACTTGTTGGCCAGATCCTGGGTTTTGTCCCGTTTGGATCACGTAGTAATGTGGTACCACACTGGAACAGTCAATTGAACCTGGTTTCGATCAATATTTTAGAGGATAACGTCGGTAAGGTCTGGATTAGGGCTGGGATACGCGCATATCTGGCTCATGCTTCTGCTGGTTCGCATACTTGTTGGCCAGATCCTGGGTTTCGTCTCGTTTAGATCTTGTTGTAATGTGGTACGACACTGAAACATTCAATTAAACCTGGTTTCGGCCAATATTTTAGAGGATAAAACCGGTTAGGTCTGGTTTAGGTCTAGGATATGCCCGCATGTGGCTCATGCATCTGTCTTTTTCGCATACTTGTTGCCCAGATCTAGGGTTTGCTCTAGTTTGAATCATGTAGTAATTTGGTACCACAGTGAAACAGTCAATTGAACGTGGTTTCGACCATTATAGTAGAGGATAACACTGGTTAGGTCAGGGTTGGGTCTAGGATATGCCCGCATCCGGCTTTAGCTTCTGCCTTTTTCGCCTACTTGTTGGCCAGATCCTGGGTTATGTCTGGTTTGGATCACGTAGTAATGTGATACCACAATGAAAGAGTCAATTGAACCTGGTTTCGATCAATATTTTAGAGTATATCTCCGGATAGACCTGGGTTAGGTCTGGGATATTCCCGCATCTGGCTCATGCTTTTGCCTTCTTAGCATTCATGTTGGCCAGATCCTGGGTTTTGTCTCGTTTCGATCACGTAGTAATGTGGTACCACACTGAAACAGTCTATTAAACCTGGTTTCGATCAATATATTAGAGGATAACACCAGTTAGGTTTGGGATATGCCCGCATCTGACTCATGCTTTTGTCTTTTTAGCATACTTGATGGCCACACACTGTGTTATGTCTCGTTAGGATCATGGAGCAATTTGGTACCACAATGAAACAGTCAATTGAACCTAGCTTCGATCAATGTTTTAGGGGATAAAACCGGTTAGGTCTGGTTTAGGTCTAGGATATGCCCGCATCTGGCTCATGCTTCTGCCTTTTTCGCATACCTGTTGGCCAGATCCTGGGTTATGTCTCGTTTGGATCAGGTAGTAATTTGGTACCACAATGAAACAGTCAATTGAACGTCGTTTCGACCATTATAGTAGAGGATAACGCTGGTTAGGTCTGGGTTGGGTCTAGTATATGCCCGCATCCGGCTCATGCTTTTGCCTTCTTCGCATACTTGTTGGCCAGATCCTGGGTTTCGTCTCGTTTGGATCTTGTTGTAGTGTGGTACGACACTGAAACAGTCAATTATACCTGGCTTCGATCAATATTTTAGAGGGTAACGCCGGTTATGTCTGGGTATGGTCTGGGATTTGCACGCATCTGGCCCATACTTTCGCCTTTTTCTCATACTTGTTGGCCAGATCCTGGGTTTTGTCACATTTGGATCACGTAGTAATGTGGTACCACACTGGAACAGTCAATTAAACCTGGTTTCGATCGATATAGTAGAGGATAACACCAGTTAGGTCTGGGATATGCCCGCATCTGGCTCATGCTATTGCCTTTTACGCATACTTGTTGCCCAGTTTCAGAGTTTTCTCTAGTTTGAATCATGTAGTAATTTGGTACCACAATGAAACAGTCAATTGAACCTGGTTTCGATCAATGTTTTAGAGGATAACACCGGTTAGGTCTGTTTTAGAGCTCGGAAATGCCCGCATCTGGCTCATGCATTTGCTTTTTCGCATACTTGTTGGCCAGATCCTGGGTTATGTCTCGTTTGGATCACGTAGTGATGTGGTACCTCACTGAAACAATCAATTGAACCTGGCTTCGCTCAATATTTTACAGGATAACATCGGTTAGGTCTGGGTTTGATCTGGGATACGCACGCATCTGGCTCATGCATTTGCTTTTTCGCATACTTGTTGGCCAGATCCTGGGTTTCGTCTCGTTTGGATCTCGTTGTAATGTGGTACCACACTGGAACAGTCTATTAAACCTGGTTTCGATCGATATATTAGAGGATAACACCAGTTAGGTCTGGGATATGCCCGCATCTGGCTCATGCTATTGCCTTTTACGCATACTTGTTGCCCAGTTTCAGAGTTTTCTCTAGTTTGAATCATGTAGTAATTTGGTACCACAATGAAACAGTCAATTGAACCTGGTTTCGATCAATGTTTTAGAGGATAAAACCGGTTAGGTCTGGTTTAGGTCTAGGATATGCGCGCATCTGGCTCACGCTTCTGCCTTTCTCGCATACTTGTTGGCCAGATCCTGGGTTTCGTCTCGTTTGCATCTCGTTGGAATGTGGTACGACACTGAAACAGTCAATTGGACCTGGTTTCGGCCAATATTTTTGTGGGAAACCCCCAGCTGGGTCTAGGATATGCCCGCATCAGGCTCATGCTTTTGCCTTTTACGGATATTTGTTGTCCTGATCCGGGGTTTGCTCTAGATTCAATCACGTAGTAATGTGGTTCCACACTGTATCAGCCAATTAAACCTGGTATCGACCAATATTTTAGAGGGTAACACCGGTTTAAGCTGGGTTAGTTCAAGGATATGCCCGCATATGGCTCATGCTTTTCCATTTCTCGCATACTTGTTGGCCATCCTGGGTTTTGTGTCGTTTGGATCACGTAGTAATGTGCTACCACAATGGGACAGTCAATTAAACCTGGTATCGATGAATATTTTGCAGGATAAAACCGGTTAGGTCTGGTTTAGGTCTGGGTTATGCCCGCATCTGGCTCATACATTCGCCTATTTCGCATACTTGTTGGCCAGATCCTGGGTGCTTTCTGGTTTGAGTCAGGTAGTAATGTGGTACCACACTGAAACAGTCAATTAAACCTGGTTTCGATCAATATTTTCGAGGAAAACACCGGTTAGGTCTGGGTTAGGTCTGGGATATGCCCGCATCTGGCTCATGCTTTCGCCCTTTTCTCATACTTGTTGGCCAGATCCTGGGTTTTTTCTGGTTTGGATCACATAGTAATGTGGTACCACACTGAAACAGTCAATTAAACCTGGTTTCGAGTAATATTTTAGAGGATAACACCGGTTAGGTCTGGGTTATGACCGCATCTGGCGCATGCTTTTGCATTTTTCGCATACTTGTTGGCCAGATCCTGGGTTATTTCTGGTTTGGATCACGTAGTAATGTGGTACCACACTGAAAGAGTCAATTGAACCTAGTTTCGATCAATATTTTAGAGGGTAACGCCGGTTATGTCTGGGTTTGGTCTGGGATTTGCCCGCATCTGGCTCATACTTTTGCATTTTACGCATACTTGTTGGCCAGATACTGGGTTTTGTCACGTTAGGATCACGTAGTAATGTGGTGCCACACTAAAGTAGTCAATTAAACCTGGTTTCGATGAATATTTTCGAGGATAACATCGGTTAGGTCTGGGCTAGGTCTAGGACATGCCCGCTCTGGCTCATGCAAGAGCATTTTGCGCATACTTGTTGGCCAGATCCTGGGTTTTTGCTGGTTTGGATCACATAGTAATGTGGTACCACACTGAAACAGTCAATTAAACCTGGTTTCGTGTAATATTTTACAGGCTAACCCCGGTTAGGTCTGGGTTATGACCGCATCTGGCTCATGCTTTTGCATTTTTCGCATACTTGTTGGCCCGATCCTGGGTTTTTTGTGGTTTGAATCACGTAGCAATGTGGTACCACACTGAAACAGTCAATTATACCTGGCTTCGATGAATATTTTAGAGGATAACGCCGGTTATGTCTGTGTTTGGTCTGGGATATGCCCGCATCTGGCTCATACTTTCGCCTATTTCGAAAACTTGTTCGCCAGATCCAGGGTTTTTTCTGGTTTGGAACACGTAGCAATGTGGTACCACACTGAAACAGTCAATTAAACCTGGTATCGACCAATATTATGCAGGATAACACCGGTTAGGTCAGGGTTAGGTCTGGGTTATGCCCGCATCTGGCTCATACTTTCGCCTATTTCGCATACTTATTGGCCAGATCCTTTGTTTTTTCTGGTTTGGATCACGTAGTAATGTGGTACCACACTGAAACAGTCAATTAAACCTGGTTTCGATCAATATTTTCGAGGAAAACACCGGTTAGGTCTGGGTTAGGTCTGGGATATGCCCGCATCCGGATCATGCTTCTGCCTTTTTCGGCTACTTGTTGGTCAGATCCTGGGTTATGTCTCGTTTGGATAATGTAGTAATTTGGTACCGCAATGAAACAGCCAATTAATCCTGGTTTCGGCCAATATTTTGGAGGATAGCGCCGGATAGGTGTGGGTAAGATCTGGATTATGCACCAATCTGGCTCATACTTTCGCCTTTTTCTCATATTTGTTGGCCAGATCCTGGGTTTTGTCACGTTAGGATCACGTAGTAATGTGCCACCACACTGAAACAGTCATTATCCTGTTTGCGATCAATATTTTAGAGGATAACATCGGTTAGGTCTGGGATATGCCCGCATCTGGCTCATACTTTCGCCTATTTCGAAAACTTGTTCGCCAGATCCAGGGTTTTTTCTGGTTTGGATCACGTAGCAATGTGGTAACACACTTAAGCAGTCAATTAAACCTGGTTTCGATCAATATTTTCGAGGATAACATCGGTTAGGTTTGGGTTTGGCCTGGAATATGCCCGCATCTGGCTCATGCTTTTGCATTTTTCGCATACTTGTTGGCCAGATCCTGGGTTTTTTCTGGTTCACATCACGTAGTAATGTGGTACCACACTGTAATAGTCAATTAAACCTGGTTTCGGCCGATATTTTGGAGGATAGCGCCGGATAGGTGTGGGTAAGTTCTGGTATATGCACGCATCTGGCTCATGCTTTTGTCTTTTTCGAATACTTGTTGGCCAGATCCTGGGTTTTGTCTCGTTTGCATCACGTAGTAATGTGGTACCACACTGAAAGGGTCAATTAAACCTGGTTTCGATGGATATTTTAGAGGATAACACTGGTAAGGTCTGGGTTGGGTCTAGGATATGCCCGCGTCTGGCTCATGCTTCTGCCTTTTTCGCATACTTGTTGGCCAGATCCTGGGTTTTGTCTCGATTGCTTCACGTAGTAATGTGGTACCACACTGGAACAGTCAACTGAACCTAGTTTCGATCAATATTTTAGAGGATAAAACCGGTTACGTCTGGTTTAGGTTTGGGTTATGCCCGCATCTGGCTCAAGCGTTTGTCTTTTACGCATACCTGTTGGCCAGATCCTGGGTTATGTCTCGTTTGGATCAGGTAGTAATGTGGTACCTCACTGAAACAATCAATTGAACCTGGTTTCGATCAATATTTTAGACGATAACATCGGTTAGGTCTGGATTAGATCTGGGATACGCACGCATCTGGCTCATGCATTTGCTTTTTCGCATGCTTGTTGGACAGATCCTGGGTTTCGTCTCGTTTGGATCTCGTTGTAATATGGTACCACACTGAAACAGTGAATTAAACCTGGTATCGGTCAATATATTAGAGGATAACACCAGTTAGGTCTGGGATATGCCCGCATCTGGCTCATGCTTTTGCATTTTTCGCATACTTGTTGGCCAGATCCTGGGTTTTTTCTGGTTCACATCACGTAGTAATGTGGTACCACACTGTAACAGTCAATTAAACCTGGTTTCGGCCAATATTTTGGAGGATAGCGCCGGATAGGTGTGGGTAAGTTCTGGTATATGCACGCATCTGGCTCATGCTTTTGTCTTTTTCGAATACTTGTTGGCCAGATCCTGGGTTTTGTCTCGTTTGCATCACGTAGTAATGTGGTACCACACTGAAAGGGTCAATTAAACCTGGTTTCGATGGATATTTTAGAGGATAACATCGGTTAGGTCTGGATTAGATCTGGGATACGCACGCATCTGGCTCATGCATTTGCTTTTTCGCATACTTGTTGGCCAGATCCTGGGTTACGTCTCGTTTGGATCACGTAGTGATGTGGTACCACAATGAAACAGTCAATGGAACCCGGTTTCGATCAATATTTTAGAGGATAATACCGGTTAGGTCTGGTTTAGGTCTGGGATATGCCCGCATCTGGCTCATGCTTTTGTCTCTAACGCATACTTGTTGCCCAGATCCAGGGTTTCCTCTAGTTTGAATCATGTAGTAATTTGGTACCTCAATGAAACGGTCAATTGAACCTGGTTTCGATCAATGTTTTAGAGGATAGAACCGGTTAGGTCTGGTTTAGGTCTGGGATATGACCGCATCTGGCTCATGCTTTTGCCTCTAACGCATACTTGTTGCCCAGATCCAGAGTTTCCTCTAGTTTGAATCATGTAGTAATTTGGTACCTCAATGAAACGGTCAATTGAACCTGGTTTCGATCAATGTTTTAGAGGATAAAACCGGTTAGGTCTGGTTTAGGTCTAGGATATGCGCGCATCTGGCTCACGCTACTGCCTTTTCCGCATACTTGTTGGCCAGATCCTGGGTTTTTTCTGGCTTGGATCACGTAGTAATGTGGTATCACACTGAAACTGTCAATTGAACCTGGCTGTGATCAATATTTTAGAGGATAACATCGGTTAGATCTGGGTTAGATCTGGAATATGCACGCATCTGGCTCATGCTTCTGCCTTTTTCGTATACTTGTTGGCCGGATCCTGGGATTCGTCTCGTTTGGATAACGTAGCAATGTGGTACCACACTGAAACAGTCAATTAAACCTGGTATCGACCAATATAATGCAGGATAACACCGGTTAGGTCAGGGTTAGGTCTGGGTTATGCCCGCATCTGGCTCAAGCGTTTGTCTTTTACGCATACCTGTTGGCCAGATCCTGGGTTATGTCTCGTTTGGATCAGGTAGTAATGTGGTACTTCACTGAAACAATCAATTGAACCTGGTTTCGATCAATATTTTAGAGGATAACATCGGTTAGGTCTGGGTTAGGTCTAGGATATGCCTGCATCTGGCTCATGCTTTTGCCTTCTTCGCATACTTGTTGGCCAGATCCTGGGTTTTGTCTCGATTGCTTCACGTAGTAATGTGGTACCACACTGGAACAGTCAACTGAACCTAGTTTCGATCAATATTTTAGAGGATAAAACCGGTTACGTCTGGTTTAGGTCTGGGTTATGCCCGCATCTGGCTCAAGCGTTTGTCTTTTACGCATACCTGTTGGCCAGATCCTGGGTTATGTCTCGTTTGGATCAGGTAGTAATGTGGTACCTCACTGAAACAATCAATTGAACCTGGTTTCGATCAATATTTTAGAGGATAACATCGGTTAGGTCTGGGTTAGGTCTAGGATATGCCTGCATCTGGCTCATGCTTTTGCCTTCTTCGCATACTTGTTGGCCAGATTCTGGGTTTTGTCACATTTGGATCACGTAGTAATGTGGTACCACACTGGAACAGTCATTTGAACCTGATTTCGATCACTATTTTAGTGTATAGCACCGGTTAGGTCTGGGTTAGGTCTAGGATATTCCCGCATCTGGCTCATGCTTTTGCCTTTTTCGCATTCATGTTGGCCAGATCCTGGGTATGCTCTAGTTTGAATAACGTAATTATGTAGTTCCATACTGTATCAGCCAATTAAACCTGGTATCGACCAATATTTTAGAGGATAAAACCGGTTAGGTCTGGTTTAGTTCTGGGTTATGCCCGCATCTGTATCATACTTTCGCCTATTTCGCATACTAGTTGGCCAGATCCTGGGTTTTGTCACGTTTTGATCACATAGTAATGTGGTACCACACTGAAACATTTATTAAACCTGTTTGCGATCAATATTTTAGAGGATAACATCGGTTAGGTCTGGTATATGCCCGCATCTGGCTCATACTTTCGCGTATTTCGAAAACTTGTTCGCCAGATCCAGGGTTGTTTCTGGTTTGGATAGCGTAGCAATGTGGTACCACACTGAAACAGTCAATTAAACCTGGTATCGACCAATATAATGCAGGATAACACCGGTTAGGTCAGGGTTAGGTCTGGGTTATGCCCGCATCTGGCTCAAGCGTTTGTCTTTTACGCATACCTATTGGCCAGATCCTGGGTTATGTCTCGTTTGGATCAGGTAGTAATGTGGTACCTCACTGAAACAATCAATTGAACCTGGTTTCGATCAATATTTTAGAGGATAACATCGGTTAGGTCTGGGTTAGGTCTAGGATATGCCTGCATCTGGCTCATGCTTTTGCCTTCTTCGCATACTTGTTGGCCAGATTCTGGGTTTTGTCACATTTGGATCACGTAGTAATGTGGTACCACACTGGAACAGTCAATTAAACCTGGTTTCGGCCAATATTTTGGAGGATAGCGCCGGATAGGTGTGGGTAAGTTCTGGTATATGCACGCATCTGGCTCATGCTTTTGTCTTTTTCGAATACTTGTTGGCCAGATCCTGGGTTTTGTCTCGTTTGCATCACGTAGTAATGTGGTACCACACTGAAAGGGACAATTAAACCTGGTTTCGATGGATATTTTAGAGGATAACATCGATTAGGTCTGGATTAGATCTGGGATACGCACGCATCTGGCTCATGCATTTGCTTTTTCGCATACTTGTTGGCCAGATCCTGGGTTACGTCTCGTTTGGATCACGTAGTGATGTGGTACCACAATGAAACAGTCAATGGAACCCGGTTTCGATCAATATTTTAGAGGATAATACCGGTTAGGTCTGGTTTAGGTCTGGGATATGCCCGCATCTGGCTCATGCTTTTGTCTCTAACGCATACTTGTTGCCCAGATCCAGAGTTTCCTCTAGTTTGAATCATGTAGTAATTTGGTACCTCAATGAAACGGTCAATTGAACCTGGTTTCGATCAATGTTTTAGAGGATAAAACCGGTTAGGTCTGGTTTAGGTCTGGGATATGACCGCATCTGGCTCATGCTTTTGCCTCTAACGCATACTTGTTGCCCAGATCCAGAGTTTCCTCTAGTTTGAATCATGTAGTAATTTGGTACCTCAATGAAACGGTCAATTGAACCTGGTTTCGATCAATGTTTTAGAGGATAAAACCGGTTAGGTCTGGTTTAGGTCTAGGATATGCGCGCATCTGGCTCACGCTCCTGCCTTTTCCGCATACTTGTTGGCCAGATCCTGGGTTTTTTCTGGCTTGGATCACGTAGTAATGTGGTATCACACTGAAACTGTCAATTGAACCTGGCTGTGATCAATATTTTAGAGGATAACATCGGTTAGATCTGGGTTAGATCTGGAATATGCACGCATCTGGCTCATGCTTCTGCCTTTTTCGTATACTTGTTGGCCGGATCCTGGGATTCGTCTCGTTTGGATAACGTAGCAATGTGGTACCACACTGAAACAGTCAATTAAACCTGGTATCGACCAATATAATGCAGGATAACACCGGTTAGGTCAGGGTTAGGTCTGGGTTATGCCCGCATCTGGCTCAAGCGTTTGTCTTTTACGCATACCTGTTGGCCAGATCCTGGGTTATGTCTCGTTTGGATCAGGTAGTAATGTGGTACCTCACTGAAACAATCAATTGAACCTGGTTTCGATCAATATTTTAGAGGATAACATCGGTTAGGTCTGGGTTAGGTCTAGGATATGCCTACATCTGGCTCATGCTTTTGCCTTCTTCGCATACTTGTTTGCCAGATCCTGGGTATGCTCTAGTTTGAATAACGTAATTATGTAGTTCCATACTGTATCAGCCAATTAAACCTGGTATCGACCAATATTTTAGAGGATAAAACCGGTTAGGTCTGGTTTAGTTCTGGGTTATGCCCGCATCTGTATCATACTTTCGCCTATTTCGCATACTAGTTGGCCAGATCCTGGGTTTTGTCACGTTTTGATCACATAGTAATGTGGTACCACACTGAAACATTTATTAAACCTGTTTGCGATCAATATTTTAGAGGATAACATCGGTTAGGTCTGGTATATGCCCGCATCTGGCTCATACTTTCGCGTATTTCGAAAACTTGTTCGCCAGATCCAGGGTTGTTTCTGGTTTGGATAGCGTAGCAATGTGGTACCACACTGAAACAGTCAATTAAACCTGGTATCGACCAATATAATGCAGGATAACACCGGTTAGGTCAGGGTTAGGTCTGGGTTATGCCCGCATCTGGCTCAAGCGTTTGTCTTTTACGCATACCTATTGGCCAGATCCTGGGTTATGTCTCGTTTGGATCAGGTAGTAATGTGGTACCTCACTGAAACAATCAATTGAACCTGGTTTCGATCAATATTTTAGAGGATAACATCGGTTAGGTCTGGGTTAGGTCTAGGATATGCCTGCATCTGGCTCATGCTTTTGCCTTCTTCGCATACTTGTTGGCCAGATTCTGGGTTTTGTCACATTTGGATCACGTAGTAATGTGGTACCACACTGGAACAGTCAATTAAACCTGGTTTCGGCCAATATTTTGGAGGATAGCGCCGGATAGGTGTGGGTAAGTTCTGGTATATGCACGCATCTGGCTCATGCTTTTGTCTTTTTCGAATACTTGTTGGCCAGATCCTGGGTTTTGTCTCGTTTGCATCACGTAGTAATGTGGTACCACACTGAAAGGGACAATTAAACCTGGTTTCGATGGATATTTTAGAGGATAACATCGATTAGGTCTGGATTAGATCTGGGATACGCACGCATCTGGCTCATGCATTTGCTTTTTCGCATACTTGTTGGCCAGATCCTGGGTTACGTCTCGTTTGGATCACGTAGTGATGTGGTACCACAATGAAACAGTCAATGGAACCCGGTTTCGATCAATATTTTAGAGGATAATACCGGTTAGGTCTGGTTTAGGTCTGGGATATGCCCGCATCTGGCTCATGCTTTTGTCTCTAACGCATACTTGTTGCCCAGATCCAGAGTTTCCTCTAGTTTGAATCATGTAGTAATTTGGTACCTCAATGAAACGGTCAATTGAACCTGGTTTCGATCAATGTTTTAGAGGATAAAACCGGTTAGGTCTGGTTTAGGTCTGGGATATGACCGCATCTGGCTCATGCTTTTGCCTCTAACGCATACTTGTTGCCCAGATCCAGAGTTTCCTCTAGTTTGAATCATGTAGTAATTTGGTACCTCAATGAAACGGTCAATTGAACCTGGTTTCGATCAATGTTTTAGAGGATAAAACCGGTTAGGTCTGGTTTAGGTCTAGGATATGCGCGCATCTGGCTCACGCTCCTGCCTTTTCCGCATACTTGTTGGCCAGATCCTGGGTTTTTTCTGGCTTGGATCACGTAGTAATGTGGTATCACACTGAAACTGTCAATTGAACCTGGCTGTGATCAATATTTTAGAGGATAACATCGGTTAGATCTGGGTTAGATCTGGAATATGCACGCATCTGGCTCATGCTTCTGCCTTTTTCGTATACTTGTTGGCCGGATCCTGGGATTCGTCTCGTTTGGATAACGTAGCAATGTGGTACCACACTGAAACAGTCAATTAAACCTGGTATCGACCAATATAATGCAGGATAACACCGGTTAGGTCAGGGTTAGGTCTGGGTTATGCCCGCATCTGGCTCAAGCGTTTGTCTTTTACGCATACCTGTTGGCCAGATCCTGGGTTATGTCTCGTTTGGATCAGGTAGTAATGTGGTACCTCACTGAAACAATCAATTGAACCTGGTTTCGATCAATATTTTAGAGGATAACATCGGTTAGGTCTGGGTTAGGTCTAGGATATGCCTACATCTGGCTCATGCTTTTGCCTTCTTCGCATACTTGTTTGCCAGATTCTGGGTTTTGTCACATTTGGATCACGTAGTAATGTGGTACCACACTGGAACAGTCAATTGAACCTGATTTCGATCACTATTTTAGTGTATAGCACCGGTTAGGTCTGGGTTAGGTCTAGGATATTCCCGCATCTGACTCATGCTTTTGCCTTTTTCGCATTCATGTTGGCCAGATCCTGGGTATGCTCTAGTTTGAATAACGTAATTATGTAGTTCCATACTGTATCAGCCAATTAAACCTGGTATCGACAAATATTTTAGAGGATAAAACCGGTTAGGTCTGGTTTAGTTCTGGGTTATGCCCGCATCTGTATCATACTTTCGCCTAATTCGCATACTAGTTGGCCAGATCCTGGGTTTTGTCACGTTTTGATCACATAGTAATGTGGTACCACACTGAAACATTCATTAAACCTGTTTGCGATCAATATTTTAGAGGATAACATCGGTTAGGTCTGGGATATGCCCGCATATGGCTCATACTTTCGCGTATTTCGAAAACTTGTTCGCCAGATCCAGGGTTGTTTCTGGTTTGGATAACGTAGCAATGTGGTACCACACTGAAACAGTCAATTAAACCTGGTATCGACCAATATAATGCAGGATAACACCGGTTAGGTCAGGGTTAGGTCTGGGTTATGCCCGCATCTGGCTCAAGCGTTTGTCTTTTACGCATACCTGTTGGCCAGATCCTGGGTCATGTCTCGTTTGGATCAGGTAGTAATGTGGTACCTCACTGAAACAATCAATTGAACCTGGTTTCGATCAATATTTTAGAGGATAACAATCGGTTAGGTCTGGGTTAGGTCTAGGATATGCCTGCATCTGGCTCATGCTTTTGCCTTCTTCGCATACTTGTTGGCCAGATTCTGGGTTTTGTCACATTTGGATCACGTAGTAATGTGGTACCACACTGGAACAGTCAATTGAACCTGATTTCGATCACTATTTTAGTGTATAGCACCGGTTAGGTCTGGGTTAGGTCTAGGATATTCCCGCATCTGGCTGATGCTTTTGCCTTTTTCGCATTCATGTTGGCCAGATCCTGGGTAAGCTCTAGTTTGAATACCGTAATTATGTAGTTCCATACTGTATCAGCCAATTAAACCTGGTATCGACCAATATTTTAGAGGATAAAACCGGTTAGGTCTGGTTTAGTTCTGGGTTATGCCCGCATCTGTATCATACTTTCGCCTATTTCGCATAATAGTTGGCCAGATCCTGGGTTTTGTCACGTTTTGATCACATAGTAATGTGGTACCACACTGAAACATTCATTAAACCTGTTTGCGATCAATATTTTAGAGGATAACATCGGTTAGGTCTGGGATATGCCCGCATCTGGCTCATACTTTCGCGTATTTCGAAAACTTGTTCGCCAGATCCAGGGTTGTTTCTGGTTTGGATAGTGTAGCAATGTGGTACCACACTGAAACAGTCAATTAAACCTGGTTTCGATCAATATTTTAGAGGATAACATCGGATAGGTCTGGATTAGATCTGGGATACGCACGCATCTGGCTCATGCATTTGCTTTTTCGCATGCTTGTTGGACAGATCCTGGGTTTCGTCTCGTTTGGATCTCGTTGTAATATGGTACCACACTGAAACAGTGAATTAAACCTGGTTTCGATCAACATTTTAGCGGATAACATCTGTTAGGTCTGGGTTAGATCTGGAATATGCACGCATCTGGCTGATGCTTCTGCCTTTTTGGCATACTTGTTGGCCGGATCCAGAGTTTGCTCTAGTTTGAATCATGTAGTAATTTGGTACCACAAAGAAACAGTCAATTGAACCTGGTATCGACCAATATTATGCAGGATAACACCGGTTAGGTCTGGTTTAGCTCTGGGTTATGCCCGCATCTGTCTCATACTTTCGCCTATTTCGCATACTTGTTGGCCAGATGCTGGGTTTTGTCTCGTTAGGATCTCGTTGTAATGTGGTACCACACTGAAACAGTCAATAAAACCTGGTTTCGGCCAATGTTTTAGAGGATAGCACCGGCTAGGTCTGGGATATGCCAGCAACTGGCTTATGCTTTTGCCTTTTACGCATATCTGTTGCCCAGATCCAGGGTATGCTCTAGTTTGAATTACGTAATTATGTAGTTCCATACTGTATCAGCCAATTAAACCTGGTATCGACTAATATTTTAGAGGATAAAACCGGTTAGGTCAGGGTTAGGTCTAGGATATGCCTGCATCTGGCTCATGCTTTTGCCTTCTTCGCATACTTGTTTGCCAGATTCTGGGTTTTGTCACATTTGGATCACGTAGTAATGTGATACCACACTGAAAGAGGCAATTGAACCTGGTTTCGATCAATATTTTAGAGGATATCTCCGGTTAGATCTGGGTTAGGTCTGGGATATTCCCGCATCTGGATCATGCATTTGCCTTTTTCGCATTCATGTTGGCCAGATCCTGGGTATGCTGTAGTTTGAATCACGTAATTATGTAGTTCCATAATGTATCAGCCAATTAAAGCTGGTATCGACTAATATTTTAGAGGATAAAACCGGTTAGGTCTGGGTTAGGTCTGGGATATGCCCGCATCTGTCTCATGCTTTCGCCATTTTCTCATACTTGTTGGTCAGATCCTGGGTTATGTCTCGTTTGGATCATGTAGTAATTTGGTACCGCAATGAAACAGTCAATTAAACCAGGTTTCGGTCAATATTTTCGTGGATAACACCTTTAGGTCTGGGATATGCCCGCATCTGGCTCATGCGTTTGCATTTTTCGCATACTTGTTGGCCAGATCCTGGGTTTTTTGTGGTTTGAATCACGTAGTAATGTGGTACCACACTGAGACAGTCAATTAAACCTGGTTTCGATCAATATTGTCGAGGGTTACACCGGTTGGTTCTGGGTTTGGCCTGGAATATGCCCGCATCTGGCTCATGCTTTTGCATTTTTCGCATACTTGTTGGCCAGATCCTGGGTTTTTTGTGGTTTGAATCACGTAGTAATGTGGTACCATACTGAGACAGTCAATTAAACCCGGTTTCGACCAATATTTTAGAGGATAACGACGTTTAGTTGTGGGTTAGGTCTGGTATATGCCCGCATCTGGCTCATACTTTCGCGTTTTTCTCATACTTGTTGGCCAGATCCTGAGTTTTGTCACGTTTGGATCACGTAGTAATGTGGTACCACACTGTAACAGTCAATTAAACCTGGTTTCGGCCAATATTTTGGAGGATAGCGCCGGATAGGTGTGGGTAAGATCTGGGTTTTGCACCAATCTGGCTCATACTTTCGCCTTTTTCTCATACTTGTTGGCCAGATCCTGGGTTTTGTCACGTTAGGATCACGTAGTAATGTGGTGCCACACTGAAGTAGTCAATTAAACCTGGTTTCGATCCATATTTTAGAGGATAACATCGGTTAGGTCTGGGCTAGGTCTAGGATATGCCCGCAACTGGCTCATGCTAGAGCACTTTTCGCATACTTGTTGGCCACATCCTGGGTTTCTGCTGGTTTGGATCACATAGTAATGTGGTACCACACTGAAACAGTCAATTAAACCTGGTTTTCGTGTAATATTTTAGAGGATAACCCCGGTTAGGTCTGGGTTATGACCGCATCTGGCTCATGCTTTTGCATTTTTCGCATACTTGTTGGCCAGATCCTGGGTTCTTTTTGGTTTGAATCACGTAGTAATGTGGTACCACACTGTAACAGTCAATTGAACCTGGTTGCGATTAATATTGTCGAGGATGACACAGGTTATGTCTGGGTTAGGTCTGGGTTATGCCAGCATCTGGCTCATACGTTCGCGTTTTACGCATACTTGTTGGCCAGATTCTGGGTTTTGTCTCGTTTCGATCACGTAGTAATGTGGTACAACACTGAAACAGTCAATTGAACCTGGTTTCGATCCATACTTTAGAGGATAACACCGGTTAGGTCTGGGTTATTTCTGGGATATGCCCGCATCTGGCTGATGCTTTTGCCTTCTTCGCATACTTGTTGGCCAGATGCTGGGTTCTGTCTCGTTAGGATCTCGTTGTAATGTGGTACCACACTGAAACAGTCATTAAACCTGTTTGCGATCAATATTTTAGAGGATAACATCGGTTAGGACTGGGATATGCCCGCATCTGGCTCATACTTTCGCGTATTTCGAAAACTTGTTCGCCAGATCCAGGGTTGTTTCTGGTTTGGATAACGTAGCAATATGGTACCACACTGAAACAGTCAATTAAACCTGGTTTCGATCAATATTTTACAGGATAACACCGGTTAGGTCAGGGTAAGGTCTGGGATATGCACCAATCTGGCTCATACTTTCGCCTATTTCGCATACTTGTTGACCAGATCCTGGGTATTTTCGGGTTTGAATCACGTAGCAATGTGGTACCACACTGAAATAGTCAATTATACCTGGTTTCGATCAATATTTTAGAGGGTAACGCCGGTTAAGTCTGGGTTTGGTCTGGTATATGCCCGCATCTGGCTCATACTTTCGCTTTTTTCTCATACTTGTTGGCCAGATCCTGGGTTTTGTCACGTTTGGATCACGTAGTAATGTGGTACCACACTGAAACAGTCATTAAACCTGTTTGCGATCAATATTTTAGAGGATAACGTCGGCTAGGACTGGGATATGCCCGCATCTGGCTCATACTTTCGCCTATTTCGGAAACTTGTTCGCCAGATCCAGGGTTGTTTCTGGTTCACATCACGTACTAATGTGGTACCACACTGTAGCAGTCAATTAAACCTGGTTTCGATCAATATTTTAGAGGATATCTCCGGTTAGATCTGGGTTAGGTCTGGGATATTCCCGCATCTGGCCCATGCTATTGCCTTTTTCGCATTCATGTTGACCAGATCCTGGATTTTGTCTCGTTTCGATCACGTAGTAATGTGGTACAACACTGAAACAGTCAATTGAACCTGGTTTCGATCCATATTTTAGAGGATAACACCGGTTAGGTCTGGGTTAGTTCTGGGATATGCCCGCATCTGGCTGATGCTTTTGCCTTCTTCGCATACTTGTTGGCCAGATGCTGGGTTTTGTCTCGTTAGGATCTCGTTGTAATGTGGTACCACACTGAAACAGTCAATAAAACCTGGTTTCGGCCAATATTTCAGAGGATAGCACCGGCTAGGTCTGGGATATGCCAGCAACTGGCTTATGCTTTTGCCTTTTACGCATATTTGTTGCCCAGATCCAGGGTATGCTCTAGTTTGAATCACGTAATTATGTAGTTCCATACTGTATCAGCCAATTAAACCTGGTATCGACCAATATTTTAGAGGATAAAACCGGTTAGGTCTGGTTTAGTTCTGGGTTATGCCCGCATCTGTATCATACTTTCGCCTATTTCGCATACTTGTTGGCCAGATCCTGGGTTTTGTCACGTTTGGATCACATAGTAATGTGGCACCACACGGAAACAGTCATTAAACCTGTTTGCGATCAATATTTTAGAGGATAACATCGGTTAGGTCTGGGATATGGCCGCATCTGGCTCATACTTTCGCGTATTTCGAAAACTTGTTCGCCAGATCCAGGGTTGTTTCTGGTTTGGATCACGTAGCAGTGTGGTACCACACTGAAACAGTCAAATTTTAGAGGGTAACGCCGGTTATGTCTGGGTTTGGTCTGGGATTTGCCTGCATCTGGCACATACTTTCGCCTATTTCGCATACTTGTTCACCAGATCGAGGGTTTTTTCTGGTTTGGATCACGTAGCAATGTGGTAACACACTTAAGCAGTCAATTAAACCTGGTTTCGATCAATATTTTCGAGGATAACATCGGTTAGGTTTGGGTTTGGCCTGGAATATGCCCGCATCTGGCTCATGCTTTTGCAATTTTCGCATACTTGTTGGCCAGATCCTGGGTTTTTTCTGGTTCACATCACGTAGTGATGTGGTACCACAATGAAACAGTCAATGGAACCCGGTTTCGATCAATATTTTAGAGGATAACATCGGTTAGGTCTGGATTAGATCTGGGATACGCACGCATCTGGCTCATGCATTTGCTTTTTCGCATGCTTGTTGGACAGATCCTGGGTTTCGTCTCGTTTCGATCACGTAGTAATGTGGTACAACACTGAAACAGTCAATTGAACCTGGTTTCGATCAATATTTTAGAGCATAAAACCGCTTAGGTCTGGTTTAGGTCTGGGTTATGCCCGCGTCTGGCTCAAGCGTTTGTCTTTTTCGCATACCTGTTGGCCAGATCCTGGGTTACGTCTCGTTTGGATCACGTAGTGATGTGGTACCACAATGAAACAGTCAATGGAACCCGGTTTCGATCAATATTTTAGAGGATAATACCGGTTACGTCTGGTTTAGGTCTGGGTTATGCCCGCATCTGGCTCAAGCGTTTGTCTTTTACGCATACCTGTTGGCCGGATCCTGGGTTATGTCTCGTTTGGATCAGGTAGTAATGTGGTACCTCACTGAAACAATCAATTGAACCTGGTTTCGATCAATATTTGAGAGGATAACATCGGTTAGGTCTGGATTAGATCTGGGATACGCACGCATCTGCATTTGCTTTTTCGCATGCTTGTTGGACAGATCCTGGGTTTCGTCTCGTTTGGATCTCGTTGTAATATGGTACCACACTGAAACAGTGAATTAAACCTGGTTTCGATCAACATTTTAGAGGATAACATCTGTTAGGTCTGGGTTAGATCTGGAATATGCACGCATCAGGCTGATGCTTCTGCCTTTTTGGCATACTTGTTGGCCGGATCCAGAGTTTGCTCTAGTTTGAATCATGTAGTAATTTGGTACCACAAAGAAACAGTTAATTGAACCTGGTATCGACCAATATTATGCAGGATAACACCGGTTAGGTCAGGGTTAGGTCTGGGTTATGCCCGCATCTGGCTCATACTTCCGCCTATTTCGCATACTTGTTGGCCAGATCCTTTGTTTTTTCTGGTTTGGATCACATAGTAATGTGGTAACACAGTGAAACAGTCAATTAAACCTGGTTTCGATCAATATTTTAGAGGATATCTCCGGTTAGATCTGGGTTAGGTCTGGGATATTCCCGCATCTGGATCATGCTTTTGCCTTTTTCGCATTCATGTTGGCCAGATCCTGGGTATGCTCTAGTTTGAATCACGTAATTATGTAGTTCCATACTGTATCAGCCAATTAAACCTGGTATCGACCAATATTTTAGAGGATAAAACCGGTTAGGTCTGGGTTAGGTCTGGGATATGCCCGCATCTGTCTCATGCTTTCGCCATTTTCTCATACTTGTTGGTCAGATCCTGGGTTATGTCTCGTTTGGATCATGTAGTAATTTGGTACCGCAATGAAACAGTCAATTAAACAAGGTTTCGGTCAATATTTTCGTGGATAACACCTTTAGGTCTGGGATATGCCCGCATCTGGCTCATGCGTTTGCATTTTTCGCATACTTGTTGGCCAGATCCTGGGTTTTTTGTGGTTTGAATCACGTAGTAATGTGGTACCACACTGAGACAGTCAATTAAACCTGGTTTCGATCAATATTTTCGAGGGTTACACCGGTTGGTTCTGGGTTTGGCCTGGAATATGCCCGCATCTGGCTCATGCTTTTGCATTTTTCGCATACTTGTTGGCCAGATCCTGGGTTTTTTCTGGTTCACATCACGTAGAAATGTGGTACCACACTGTAACAGTCAATAAAACCTGGTTTCGGCCAATATTTTCGTGGATAACGGCGGTTAGGTCTGGGATATGCCCACATCTGGCTCATGCTTTTGCATTTTTCGCATACTTGTTGGCCAGAACCTGTGTTTTTTCTGGTTTGGATCACGTAGTACTGTGGTGCTACACTGAAACAGTCAATTAAACCAGGTTTCGGTCAATATTTTCGTGGATAACACCTTTAGGTCTGGGTTAGGTCTGGGACATGCCCGCATCTGGCTCATGCTTTTGCCTTTTTCGCATACTTGTTGGCCAGAACCTGTGTTTTTTCTGGTTTGGATCACGTAGTACTGTGGTGCTACACTGAAACAGTCAATTAAACCAGGTTTCGGTCAATATTTTCGTGGATAACACCTTTAGGTCTGGGATATGCCCGCATCTGGCTCATGCGTTTGCATTTTTCGCATACTTGTTGGCCAGATCCTGGGTTTTTTGTGGTTTGAATCACGTAGTAATGTGGTACCACACTGAGGCAGTCAATTAAACCTGGTTTCGATGAATATTTCCGAGGGTAACACCGGTTGGTTCTGGGATTGGTCTGGGATATGCCCGCATCTGGCTCATGCTTTTGCCTTTTTCGCATACTTGTTGGCCAGATCCTGGGTCTTGTCTCGATTGCTTCACGTAGTAATGTGGTACCACACTGTAACAGTCAATTAAACCTGGTTGCGATTAATATTGTCGAGGATAACACAGGTTACGTCTGGGTTAGGTCTGGGTTATGCCAGCATCTGGCTCATACGTTCGCGTTTTACGCATACTTGTTGGCCAGATTCTGGGTTTTGTCTCGTTTCGATCACGTAGTAATGTGGTACAACACTGAAACAGTCATTAAACCTGTTTGCGATCAATATTTTAGAGGATAACACTGGTAAGGTCTGGGTTGGGTCTAGGATATGCCCGCGTCTGGCTCATGCTTCTGCCTTTTTCGCATACTTGCTGGCCAGATCCTGGGTCTTGTCTCGATTGCTTCACGTAGTAATGTGGTTCCACACTGAAACAGTCAACTGAACCTAGTTTCGATCAATATTTTAGAGGATAAAACCGGTTACGTCTGGTTTAGGTCTGGGTTATGCCCGCATCTGGCTCAAGCGTTTGTCTTTTACGCATACCTGTTGGCCGGATCCTGGGTTATGTCTCGTTTGGATCAGGTAGTAATGTGGTACCTCACTGAAACAATCAATTGAACCTGGTTTCGATCAATATTTGAGAGGATAACATCGGTTAGGTCTGGATTAGATCTGGGATACGCACGCATCTGGCTCATGCATTTGCTTTTTCGCATGCTTGTTGGACAGATCCTGGGTTTCGTCTCGTTTGGATCTCGTTGTAATATGGTACCACACTGAAACAGTGAATTAAACCTGGTTTCGATCAACATTTTAGAGGATAACATCTGTTAGGTCTGGGTTAGATCTGGAATATGCACGCATCTGGCTCATGCTTCTGCCTTTTTGGCATACTTGTAGGCCGGATCCAGAGTTTGCTCTAGTTTGAATCATGTAGTAATTTGGTACCACAATGAAACAGTCAATTGAATCTGGTTTCGATCAATATTTTAGAGCATAAAACCGGTTAGGTCTGGCTTAGGTCTGGGTTATGCCCGCGTCTGGCTCAAGCGTTTGTCTTTTTCGCATACCTGTTGGCCAGATCCTGGGTTACGTCTCGTTTGGATCACGTAGTGATGTGGTACCACAATGAAACAGTCAATGGAACCCGGTTTCGATCAATATTTTAGAGGATAATACCGGTTAGGTCTGGTTTAGGTCTGGGTTATGCCCGCATCTGGCTCAAGCGTTTGTCTTTTACGCATACCTGTTGGCCGGATCCTGGGTTATGTCTCGATTGGATCACGTAGTAATGTGGTACCACACTGAAAGAGTCAATTGAACCTGGTTTCGATCAATATTTTAGAGGATATCTCCGGTTAGATCTGGGTTAGGTCTGGGATATTCCCGCATCTGGATCATGCTTTTGCCTTTTTCGCATTCATGTTGGCCAGATCCTGGGTATGCTCTAGTTTGAATCACGTAATTATGTAGTTCCATAATGTATCAGCCAATTAAACCTGGTATCGACTAATATTTTAGAGGATAAAACCGGTTAGGTCTGGTTTAGCTCTGGGTTATGCCCGCATCTGTCTCATACTTTCGCCTATTTCGCATACTTGTTGGCCAGATGCTGGGTTTTGTCCCGTTAGGATCTCGTTGTAATGTGGTACCACACTGAAACAGTCAATAAAACCTGGTTTCGGCCAATGTTTCAGAGGATAGCACCGGCTAGGTCTGGGATATGCCAGCAACTGGCTTATGCTTTTGCCTTTTACGCATATCTGTTGCCCAGATCCAGGGTATGCTCTAGTTTGAATTACGTAATTATGTAGTTCCATACTGTATCAGCCAATTAAACCTGGTATAGACCAATATTTTAGAGGATAAAACCGGTTAGGTCTGGGTTAGGTCTGGGATATGCCCGCATCTGTCTCATGCTTTCGCCATTTTCTCATACTTGTTGGTCAGATCCTGGGTTATGTCTCGTTTGGATCATGTAGTAATTTGGTACCGCAATGAAACAGTCAATTAAACAAGGTTTCGGTCAATATTTTCGTGGATAACACCTTTAGGTCTGGGATATGCCCGCATCTGGCTCATGCGTTTGCATTTTTCACATACTTGTTGGCCAGATCCTGGGTTTTTTGTGGTTTGAATCACGTAGTAATGTGGTACCACACTGAGACAGTCAATTAAACCTGGTTTCGATCAATATTTTCGAGGGTTACACCGGTTGGTTCTGGGTTTGGCCTGGAATATGCCCGCATCTGGCTCATGCTTTTGCATTTTTCGCATACTTGTTGGCCAGATCCTGAGTTTTGTCACGTTAGGATCACGTAGTAATGTGGTGCCACACTGAAGTAGTCAATTAAACCTGGTTTCGATCCATATTTTAGAGGATAACATCGGTTAGGTCTGGGCTAGGTCTAGGATATGCCCGCAACTGGCTCATGCTAGAGCACTTTTCGAATACTTGTTGGCCACATCCTGGGTTTCTGCTGGTTTGGATCACATAGTAATGTGGTACCACACTGAAACAGTCAATTAAACCTGGTTTCGTGTAATATTTTAGAGGATAACCCCGGTTAGGTCTGGGTTATGACCGCATCTGGCTCATGCTTTTGCATTTTTCGCATACTTGTTGGCCAGATCCTGGGTTCTTTTTGGTTTGAATCACGTAGTAATGTGGTACCACACTGTAACAGTCAATTAAACCTGGTTGCGATTAATATTGTCGAGGATAACACAGGTTCGGTCTGGGTTATTTCTGGGATATGCCCGCATCTGGCTGATGCTTTTGCCTTCTTCGCATACTTGTTGGCCAGATGCTGGGTTTTGTCTCGTTAGGATCTCGTTGTAATGTGGTACCACACTGAAACAGTCAATAAAACCTGGTTTCGGCCAATATTTCAGAGGATAGCACCGGCTAGGTCTGGGATAAGCCAGCAACTGGCTTATGCTTTTGCCTTTTACGCATATTTGTTGCCCAGATCCAGGGTATGCTCTAGTTTGAATCACGTAATTATGTAGTTCCATACTGTATCAGCCAATTAAACCTGGTATCGACCAATATTTTAGAGGAAAAAACCGGTTAGGTCTGGTTTAGTTCTGGGTTATGCCCGCATCTGTCTCATACTTTCGCCTATTTCGCATACTTGTTGACCAGATCCTGGGTATTTTCGAGTTTGAATCACGTAGCAATGTGGTACCACACTGAAATAGTCAATTATACCTGGTTTCGATCAATATTTTAGAGGGTAACGCCGGTTAAGTCTGGGTTTGCTCTGGGATATGCCCGCATCTGGCTCATGCTTTTGCCTTTTTCGCATACTTGTTGGCCAGATCCTGGGTTTTTTGTGGTTTGTATCACGTAGTAATGTGGTACCATACTGAGACAGTCAATTAAACCTGTTTGCGATCAATATTTTAGAGGATAACGTCGGCTAGGACTGGGATATGCCCGCATCTGGCTCATACTTTCGCCTATTTCGGAAACTTGTTCGCCAGATCCAGGGTTGTTTCTGGTTTGGATCACGTAGCAATGTGGTAACACACTTAAACAGTCGATTAAACCTGGTTCCGATCAATATTTTCGAGGATAACATCGGTTAGGTCTGGGTTGGCCTGGAATATGCCCGCATCTGGCTCATGCTTTTGCATTTTTCGCATACTTGTTGGCCAGATCCTGGGTTTTTTCTGGTTCACATCACGTAGTAATGTGGTACCACACTGAAACAGTCAATTAAACCTGGTATCGGTCAATATATTAGAGGATAACACCAGTTAGGTCTGGGATATGCCCGCATCTGGCTCATGCTTTTGCCTCTAACGCATACTTGTTGCCCAGATGCAGAGTTTCCTCTATTTTAATCACGTAGTAATTTGGTACCTCAATGAAACGGCCAATTGAACCTGGTTTCGATCAATGTTTTAGGGGATAAAACCGGTTAGGTCTGGTTTAGGTCTAGGATATGCCCGCATGTGGCTCATGCTTCTGCCTTTTTCGCATACTTGTTGCCCAGATCCAGGGTTGGCTCTAGTTTGAATCATGTAGTAATTTGGTACCACAATGAAACAGTCAATTGAACGTGGTTTCGACCAATATTTTAGAGGATAACACCGGTTATGTCTGGGTTTGGTCTGGTATATGCCCGCATCTGGCTCATACTTTCGCCTTTTTCGCATACTTGTTCGCCAGATCTAGGGCTTTTTCTGGTTTGGATCACGTAGCAATGTGGTACTACACTGAAACAGTCAATTAAACCTGGCTTCGACCAATATTTTAGAGGATAACACCGGTTATGTCTGGGTTTGGTCTGGGATATGCACGCATCTGGCTCATACTTTCGCCTTCTTCTCATACTTGTTGGACAGATCCTGGGTATTGTCACGTTTGGATCACGTAGTAATGTGGTACCACACTGAAACACTCAATTATACCTGGTATCGACCAATATTATGCAGGATAACGCCGGTTATGTCTGGGTTTGGTCTGGGATATGCCCGCATCTGGCTCATACTTTCGCCTATTTCGCATACTTTTTCACCAGATCGAGGGTTTTTTCTGGTTTGGATCACGTAGCAATGTGGTAGCACACTTAAACAGTCAACTAAATCTGGTATCGACCAATATTTTGCAGGATAACACCGGTTAGGTCTGGGTTAGGTCTGGGATATGCCCGCATCTGGCTCATGCTTTTGCCCTTTTTCGCATACTTGTTGGCCAACTCCAGGGTTTTTTCTGGTTTGGATCACGCAGCAATGTGGTACCTCTCTGAAACAGTCAATTAAACTTGGTTTCGATCAATATTTTAGAGGATAACACCGGATATGTCTGGGTTTGGTCTGGGATATGCACGCATCTGGCTCATGCTCTTGTCTTTTTCGCATACTTGTAGGCCAGATCCTGGATTATGTCTCGTTTGGAACATTTAGTAATTTGGTACCGCAATAAAACAGTCAATTAAACCTGGTTTCGACTAATATTTAAGAGGATAACACCGGTTAGGTCTGAGATATGCCCGCATCTGGCTCATGCTTTCGCCTATTTCGCATACTTGTTGGCCAGATCCTGGGTTTTTTTTGGATTGGACCACGTAGTAATGTGGTGCCACACTAAAGCAGTCAATTAAGCCTGGCTCCGACCAATATTTTAGAGGATAACGACGGTTAGGTGTGGGTTAGGTCTGGTACATGACCGCATCTGGCTCATACTTTCGCCTTTTTCGCATACTTGTCCTCCAGATCTAGGGTTTTTTCTGGTTTGAATCACGTAGTAATGTGGTACCATACTGAGACAGTCAATTAAACCTGGTTTCGACCAATATTTTACAGGATAACGACGTTTAGTTGTGGGTTAGGTCTGGTATATGCCCGCATCTGGCTCATACTTTCGCCTTTTTCGCATACTTGTTCGCCAGATCTAGGGCTTTTTCTGGTTAGGATCACGTAGCAATGTGGTACCACACTGAAACAGTCAATTATACCTGGCTTCGATCAATATTTTAGAGGATAACGCCGGTTATGTCTGGGTTTGGTCTGGGGTATGCGCGCATCTGGCTCATACTTTCGCCTTTTTGTCATACTTGTTGGCCAGATCCTGGGTTTTGTCACGTTTGGATCACGTAGTAATGTGGTACCACACTGAAACAGTCATTAAACCTGTTTGCGAATATTTTAGAGGATAAAATCGGTTAGGTCTGGGATATGCCCGCATCTGGCTCATACTTTCGCCTATTTCGAATACTTGTTCGTCAGATCCAGGGTTTTTTTTGGTTTGGATCACGTAGCAATGTGGTACCACACTGAAACAGACAATTAAACCTGGTTTCGACCAATATTTTACAGGATAACGACGTTTAGTTGTGGGTTAGGTCTGGTATATGCCCGCATCTGGCTCATACTTTCGCCTTTTTCGCATACTTGTTCGCCAGATCTAGGGCTTTTTCTGGTTTGGATCACGTAGCAATGTGGTACTACACTGACACAGTCAATTATGCCTGGCTTCGACCAATATTTTAGAGGATAACACCGGTTATGTCTGGGTTTGGTCTGGGATATGCACGCATCTGGCTCATGCTTTCGACTTTTTCTCATACTTGTAGGCCAGATCCTGGGTTTTGTCACGTTTGGATCACGTAGCAATGTGGTACCACACTGACACAGTCAATTATGCCTGGCTTCGACCAATATTTTAGAGGATAACACCGGTTATGTCTGGGTTTGGTCTGGGATATGCACGCATCTGGCTCATACTTTCGCCTTTTTCTCATACTTGTTGGACAGATCCTGGGTATTGTCACGTTTGGATCACGTAGTAATGTGGTACCACACTGAAACACTCAATTATACCTGGTATCGACCAATATTATGCAGGATAACACCGGCTAGGTCGGGGTTAGGTCTGGGTTATGCCCGCATCAGGCTCATACTTTCGCCTTTTTCGCATAGTTCTTCGCCAGATCTAGGGTTTTTTCTGGTTTGAATCACGTAGCAGTGTGGTACCACACTGAAACAGTCAATTATACCCGGCTTCGATCAATATTTTAGAGGATAACGCCGGTTATGTCTGGGTTTGGTCTGCGATATGCCCGCATCTGGCTCATACTTTCGCCTATTTCGCATACTTTTTCACCAGATCGAGGGTTTTTTCTGGTTTGGATCACGTAGCAATGTGGTAGCACACTTAAACAGTCAACTAAATCTGGTATCGACCAATATTTTGCAGGATAACACCGGTTAGGTCTGGGTTAGGTCTGTGATATGCCCGCATCTGGCTCATGCTTTTACCCTTTTTCGCATACTTGTTGGCCAACTCCAGGGTTTTTTCTGGTTTGGATCACGCAGCAATGTGGTACCTCTCTGAAACAGTCAATTAAACTTGGTTTCGATCAATATTTCAGAGGATAACACCGGATATGTCTGGGTTTGTTCTGGGATATGCACGCATCTGGCTCATGCTCTTGCCTTTTTCGCATACTTGTAGGCCAGATCCTGGATTATGTCTCGTTTGGAACATTTAGTAATTTGGTACCGCAATAAAACAGTCAATTAAACCTGGTTTCGACTAATATTTAAGAGGATAACACCGGTTAGGTCTGAGATATGCCCGCATCTGGCTCATGATTTCGCCTATTTCGCATACTTGTTGGCCAGATCCTGGGTTTTTTTTGGATTGGACCACGTAGTAATGTGGTGCCACACTAAAGCAGTCAATTAAGCCTGGCTCCGACCAATATTTTAGAGGATAACGACGGTTAGGTGTGGGTTAGGTCTGGTACATGACCGCATCTGGCTCATACTTTCGCCTTTTTCGCATACTTGTTCTCCAGATCTAGGGTTTTTTCTGGTTTGAATCACGTAGTAATGTGGTACCATACTGAGACAGTCAATTAAACCTGGTTTCGACCAATATTTTACAGGATAACGACGTTTAGTTGTGGGTTAGGTCTGGTATATGCCCGCATCTGGCTCATACTTTCGCCTTTTTCGCATACTTGTTCGCCAGAACTAGGGCTTTTTCTGGTTTGGATCACGTAGCAATGTGGTACCACACTGAAACAGTCAATTATACCTGGCTTCGATCAATATTTTAGAGGATAACGCCGGTTATGTCTGGGTTTGGTCTGGGGTATGCGCGCATCTGGCTCATACTTTCGCCTTTTTCTCATACTTGTTGGCCAGATCCTGGGTTTTGTCACGTTTGGATCACGTAGTAATGTGGTACCACACTGAAACAGTCATTAAACCTGTTTGCGAATATTTTAGAGGATAACATCGGTTAGGTCTGGGATATGCCCGCATCTGGCTCATACTTTCGCCTATTTCGAATACTTGTTCGTCAGATCCAGGGTTTTTTCTGGTTTGGATCACGTAGCAATGTGGTACCACACTGAACCAGTCAATTATACCAGGTATCGACTAATATTATGCAGGATAACACCGGTTAGGTCGGGGTTAGGTCTGGGTTATGCCCGCATCTGGCTCATGCTTTTGCCTTTTTCGCATACTTGTTGGCCAGATCCAGGGTTTTTTCTGGTATGTATCACGTAGTATTGTGGTACCACACTGAAACAGTCAATTAAACCTGGTTTCGATCAATATTTTCGAGGAAAACACCGGTTAGGGATGGGTTAGGTCTGGGATATGCCCGCATCTGACTCATGCTTTCGCCTTTGTCTCATACTTGTTGGCCAGATCCTGGGTTTTGTCACCTTTGGATCACGTAGCAATGTGGTACCACACTGAAACATTCAATTATGCAAGGCTTCGATCAATATTTTAGAGGATAACGCCGGTTATGTCTGCGTTTGGTCTGGGATTTGCCCGCATCTGGCTCATGCTTTTGCCTTTTTCGCATACTTGTTGGCCAGATCCAGGGTTTTTTCTGGTATGTATCACGTAGTATTGTGGTACCACACTGAAACAGTCATTAAACCTGTTTGCGAATATTTTAGAGGATAACATCGGTTAGGTCTGGGTTATGCCCGCATCTGGCTCATACTTTCGCCTATTTCGAATACTTGTTCGTCAGATCCAGGGTTTTTTCTGGTTTGGATCACGTAGCAATGTGGTACCACACTGAACCAGTCAATTATACCAGGTATCGACTAATATTATGCAGGATAACACCGGTTAGGTCGGGGTTAGGTCTGGGTTATGCCCGCATCTGGCTCATGCTTTCGCCTATTTCGCATACTTGTTGGCCAGATCTTGGGTTTTTTTTGGATTGGACCACGTAGTAATGTGGTGCCACACTAAAGCAGTCAATTAAGCCTGGCTCCGACCAATATTTTAGAGGATAAGGACGGTTAGGTGTGGGTTAGGTCTGGTATATGACCGCATCTGGCTCATACTTTCGCCTATTTCGCATACTTTTTCACCAGATCGAGGGTTTTTTCTGGTTTGGATCACGTAGCAATGTGGTGGCACACTTAAACAGTCAACTAAACCTGGTATCGACCAATATTTTGCAGGATAACACCGGTTAGGTCTGGGTTAGGTCTGGGATATGCCCGCATCTGGCTCATGCTTTTGCCTTTTTCGCATGCTTGTTGGTCAGATCCTGGGTTTTTTGTGGTTTTGAATCACGTAGTAATGTGGTACCATACTGAGACAGTCAATTAAACCTGGTTTCGACCAATATTTTACAGGATAACGACGTTTAGTTGTGGGTTAGGTCTGGTATATGCCCGCATCTGGCTCATACTTTCGCCTTTTTCGCATACTTGTTCGCCAGATCTAGGGCTTTTTCTGGTTTGGATCACGTAGCAATGTGGTACCACACTGAAACAGTCAATTATACCTGGTATCGACCAATATTATGCAGGATAACGCCGGTTATGTCTGGGTTTGGTCTGGGATATGCACGCATCTGGCTCATACTTTCGCCTTTTTCTGATACTTGTTGGACAGATCCTGGGTATTGTCACGTTTGGATCACGTAGTAATGTGGTACCACACTGAAACACTCAATTATACCTGGTATCGACCAATATTATGCAGGATAACGCCGGTTATGTCTGGGTTTGGTCTGGGATATGCCCGCATCTGGCTCATACTTTCGCCTATTTCGCATACTTTTTCTCCAGATCGAGGGTTTTTTCTGGTTTGGATCACGTAGCAATGTGGTAGCACACTTAAACAGTCAACTAAATCTGGTATCGACCAATATTTTGCAGGATAACACCGGTTAGGTCTGGGTTAGGTCTGGGATATGCCCGCATCTGGCTCATGCTTTTGCCCTTTTTCGCATACTTGTTGGCCAACTCCAGGGTTTTTTCTGGTTTGGATCACGCAGCAATGTGGTACCTCTCTGAAACAGTCAATTAAACTTGGTTTCGATCAATATTTTAGAGGATAACACCGGATATGTCTGGGTTTGGTCTGGGATATGCACGCATCTGGCTCATGCTCTTGTCTTTTTCGCATACTTGTAGGCCAGATCCTGGATTATGTCTCGTTTGGAACATTTAGTAATTTGGTACCGCAATAAAACAGTCAATTAAACCTGGTTTCGACTAATATTTAAGAGGATAACACCGGTTAGGTCTGAGATATGCCCGCATCTGGCTCATGATTTCGCCTATTTCGCATACTTGTTGGCCAGATCCTGGGTTTTTTTTGGATTGGACCACGTAGTAATGTGGTGCCACACTAAAGCAGTCAATTAAGCCTGGCTCCGACCAATATTTTAGAGGATAACGACGGTTAGGTGTGGGTTAGGTCTGGTACATGACCGCATCTGGCTCATACTTTCGCCTTTTTCGCATACTTGTTCTCCAGATCTAGGGTTTTTTCTGGTTTGAATCACGTAGTAATGTGGTACCATACTGAGACAGTCAATTAAACCTGGTTTCGACCAATATTTTACAGGATAACGACGTTTAGTTGTGGGTTAGGTCTGGTATATGCCCGCATCTGGCTCATACTTTCGCCTTTTTCGCATACTTGTTCGCCAGATCTAGGGCTTTTTCTGGTTTGGATCACGTAGCAATGTGGTACCACACTGAAACAGTCAATTATACCTGGCTTCGATCAATATTTTAGAGGATAACGCCGGTTATGTCTGGGTTTGGTCTGGGGTATGCGCGCATCTGGCTCATACTTTCGCCTTTTTCTCATACTTGTTGGACAGATCCTGGGTATTGTCACGTTTGGATCACGTAGTAATGTGGTACCACACTGAAACACTCAATTATACCTGGTATCGACCAATATTATGCAGGATAACACCGGTTAGGTCGGGGTTAGGTCTGGGATATGCCCGCATCTGGCTCATGCTTTTGCCTTTTTCGCATGCTTGTTGGTCAGATCCTGGGTTTTTTGTGGTTTTGAATCACGTAGTAATGTGGTACCATACTGAGACAGTCAATTAAACCTGGTTTCGACCAATATTTTACAGGATAACGACGTTTAGTTGTGGGTTAGGTCTGGTATATGCCCGCATCTGGCTCATACTTTCGCCTTTTTCGCATACTTGTTCGCCAGATCTAGGGCTTTTTCTGGTTTGGATCACGTAGCAATGTGGTACCACACTGAAACAGTCAATTATACCTGGTATCGACCAATATTATGCAGGATAACGCCGGTTATGTCTGGGTTTGGTCTGGGATATGCACGCATCTGGCTCATACTTTCGCCTTTTTCTCATACTTGTTGGACAGATCATGGGTATTGTCACGTTTGGATCACGTAGTAATGTGGTACCACACTGAAACACTCAATTATACCTGGTATCGACCAATATTATGCAGGATAACGCCGGTTATGTCTGGGTTTGGTCTGGGATATGCCCGCATCTGACTCATACTTTCGCCTATTTCGCATACTTTTTCACCAGATCGAGGGTTTTTTCTGGTTTGGATCACGTAGCAATGTGGTAGCACACTTAAACAGTCAACTAAATCTGGTATCGACCAATATTTTGCAGGATAACACCGGTTAGGTCTGGGTTAGGTCTGGGATATGCCCGCATCTGGCTCATGCTTTTGCCCTTTTTCGCATACTTGTTGGCCAACTCCAGGGTTTTTTCTGGTTTGGATCACGCAGCAATGTGGTACCTCTCTGAAACAGTCAATTAAACTTGGTTTCGATCAATATTTTAGAGGATAACACCGGATATGTCTGGGTTTGGTCTGGGATATGCACGCATCTGGCTCATGCTCTTGTCTTTTTCGCATACTTGTAGGCCAGATCCTGGATTATGTCTCGTTTGGAACATTTAGTAATTTGGTACCGCAATAAAACAGTCAATTAAACCTGGTTTCGACTAATATTTAAGAGGATAACACCGGTTAGGTCTGAGATATGCCCGCATCTGGCTCATGCTTTCGCCTATTTCGCATACTTGTTGGCCAGATCCTGGGTTTTTTTTGGATTGGACCACGTAGTAATGTGGTGCCACACTAAAGCAGTCAATTAAGCCTGGCTCCGACCAATATTTTAGAGGATAACGACGGTTAGGTGTGGGTTAGGTCTGGTACATGACCGCATCTGGCTCATACTTTCGCCTTTTTCGCATACTTGTTCTCCAGATCTAGGGTTTTTTCTGGTTTGAATCACGTAGTAATGTGGTACCATACTGAGACAGTCAATTAAACCTGGTTTCGACCAATATTTTACAGGATAACGACGTTTAGTTGTGGGTTAGGTCTGGTATATGCCCGCATCTGGCTCATACTTTCGCCTTTTTCGCATACTTGTTCGCCAGATCTAGGGCTTTTTCTGGTTTGGATCACGTAGCAATGTGGTACCACACTGAAACAGTCAATTATACCTGGCTTCGATCAATATTTTAGAGGATAACGCCGGTTATGTCTGGGTTTGGTCTGGGGTATGCGCGCATCTGGCTCATACTTTCGCCTTTTTGTCATACTTGTTGGCCAGATCCTGGGTTTTGTCACGTTTGGATCACGTAGTAATGTGGTACCACACTGAAACAGTCATTAAACCTGTTTGCGAATATTTTAGAGGATAACATCGGTTAGGTCTGGGATATGCCCGCATCTGGCTCATACTTTCGCCTATTTCGAATACTTGTTCGTCAGATCCAGGGTTTTTTTTGGTTTGGATCACGTAGCAATGTGGTACCACACTGAAACAGACAATTAAACCTGGTTTCGACCAATATTTTACAGGATAATGACGTTTAGTTGTGGGTTAGGTCTGGTATATGCCCGCATCTGGCTCATACTTTCGCCTTTTTCGCATACTTGTTCGCCAGATCTAGGGCTTTTTCTGGTTTGGATCACGTAGCAATGTGGTACTACACTGAAACAGACAATTATACCTGGCTTCGATCAATATTTTCGAGGCAAACACCGGTTAGGGGTGGGTTAGGTCTGGGATATGTCCGCATCTGGCTCATGCTTTCGCCTTTTTCTCATACTTGTAGGCCAGATCCTGGGTTTTGTCACGTTTGGATCACGTAGCAATGTGGTACCACACTGACACAGTCAATTATGCCTGGCTTCGACCAATATTTTAGAGGATAACACCGGTTATGTCTGGGTTTGGTCTGGGATATGCACGCATCTGGCTCATACTTTCGCCTTTTTCTCATACTTGTTGGACAGATCCTGGGTATTGTCACGTTTGGATCACGTAGTAATGTGGTACCACACTGAAACACTCAATTATACCTGGTATCGACCAATATTATGCAGGATAACACCGGTTAGGTCGGGGTTAGGTCTGGGTTATGCCCGCATCAGGCTCATACTTTCGCCTTTTTCGCATAGTTCTTCGCCAGATCTAGGGTTTTTTCTGGTTTGAATCACGTAGCAGTGTGGTACCACACTGAAACAGTCAATTATACCCGGCTTCGATCAATATTTTAGAGGATAACGCCGGTTATGTCTGGGTTTGGTCTGCGATATGCCCGCATCTGGCTCATACTTTCGCCTATTTCGCATACTTTTTCACCAGATCGAGGGTTTTTTCTGGTTTGGATCACGTAGCAATGTGGTAGCACACTTAAACAGTCAACTAAATCTGGTATCGACCAATATTTTGCAGGATAACACGGGTTAGGTCTGGGTTAGGTCTATGATATGCCCGCATCTGGCTCATGCTTTTGCCCTTTTTCGCATACTTGTTGGCCAACTCCAGGGTTATTTCTGGTTTGGATCACGCAGCAATGTGGTACCTCTCAGAAACAGTCAATTAAACTTGGTTTCGATCAATATTTCAGAGGATAACACCGGATATGTCTGGGTTTGGTCTGGGATATGCACGCATCTGGCTCATGCTCTTGCCTTTTTCGCATACTTGTAGGCCAGATCCTGGATTATGTCTCGTTTGGAACATTTAGTAATTTGGTACCGCAATAAAACAGTCAATTAAACCTGGTTTCGACTAATATTTAAGAGGATAACACCGGTTACGTCTGAGATATGCCCGCATCTGGCTCATGATTTCGCCTATTTCGCATACTTGTTGGCCAGATCCTGGGTTTTTTTTGGATTGGACCACGTAGAAATGTGGTGCCACACTAAAGCAGTCAATTAAGCCTGGCTCCGACCAATATTTTAGAGGATAACGACGGTTAGGTGTGGGTTAGGTCTGGTACATGACCGCATCTGGCTCATACTTTCGCCTTTTTCGCATACTTGTTCTCCAGATCTAGGGTTTTTTCTGGTTTGAATCACGTAGTAATGTGGTACCATACTGAGACAGTCAATTAAACCTGGTTTCGACCAATATTTTACAGGATAACGACGTTTAGTTGTGGGTTAGGTCTGGTATATGCCCGCATCTGGCTCATACTTTCGCCTTTTTCGCATACTTGTTCTCCAGAACTAGGGCTTTTTCTGGTTTGGATCACGTAGCAATGTGGTACCACACTGAAACAGTCAATTATACCTGGCTTCGATCAATATTTTAGAGGATAACGCCGGTTATGTCTGGGTTTGGTCTGGGGTATGCGCGCATCTGGCTCATACTTTCGCCTTTTTCTCATACTTGTTGGCCAGATCCTGGGTTTCGTCACGTTTGGATCACGTAGTAATGTGGTACCACACTGAAACAGTCATTAAACCTGTTTGCGAATATTTTAGAGGATAACATCGGTTAGGTCTGGGATATGCCCGCATCTGGCTCATACTTTCGCCTATTTCGAATACTTGTTCGTCAGATCCAGGGTTTTTTCTGGTTTGGATCACGTAGCAATGTGGTACCACACTGAACCAGTCAATTATACCAGGTATCGACTAATATTATGCAGGATAACACCGGTTAGGTCGGGGTTAGGTCTGGGTTATGCCCGCATCTGGCTCATGCTTTTGCCTTTTTCGCATACTTGTTGGCCAGATCCAGGGTTTTTTCTGGTATGTATCACGTAGTATTGTGGTACCACACTGAAACAGTCAATTAAACCTGGTTTCGATCAATATTTTCGAGGAAAACACCGGTTAGGGATGGGTTAGGTCTGGGATATGCCCGCATCTGACTCATGCTTTCGCCTTTGTCTCATACTTGTTGGCCAGATCCTGGGTTTTGTCACCTTTGGATCACGTAGCAATGTGGTACCACACTGAAACATTCAATTATGCAAGGCTTCGATCAATATTTTAGAGGATAACGCCGGTTATGTCTGCGTTTGGTCTGGGATTTGCCCGCATCTGGCTCATGCTTTTGCCTTTTTCGCATACTTGTTGGCCAGATCCAGGGTTTTTTCTGGTATGTATCACGTAGTATTGTGGTACCACACTGAAACAGTCATTAAACCTGTTTGCGAATATTTTAGAGGATAACATCGGTTAGGTCTGGGTTATGCCCGCATCTGGCTCATGCTTTTGCCTTTTTCGCATACTTGTTGGCCAGATCCCCAGGGTTTTTTCTGGTTTGGATCACATAGTAATGTGGTAACACAGTGAAACAGTCAATTAAACCTGGTTTCGATCAATATTTTCGAGGAAAACACCGGTTAGGGATGGGTTAGGTCTGGGATATGCCCGCATCTGGCTCATACTGTCGCCCTTTTCTCATACTTGTTGGCCAGATCCTGGGTTTTGTCACCTTTGGATCACGTAGCAATGTGGTACCACACTGAAACATTCAATTATGCCAGGCTTCGATCAATATTTTAGAGGATAACGCCGGTTATGTCTGCGTTTGGTCTGGGATTTGCCCGCATCTGGCTCATGCTTTCGCCTATTTCGCATACTTGTTGGCCAGATCTTGGGTTTTTTTTGGATTGGACCACGTAGTAATGTGGTGCCACACTAAAGCAGTCAATTAAGCCTGGCTCCGACCAATATTTTAGAGGATAAGGACGGTTAGGTGTGGGTTAGGTCTGGTATATGACCGCATCTGGCTCATACTTTCGCCTATTTCGCATACTTTTTCACCAGATCGAGGGTTTTTTCTGGTTTGGATCACGTAGCAATGTGGTAGCACACTTAAACAGTCAACTAAACCTGGTATCGACCAATATTTTGCAGGATAACACCGGTTAGGTCTGGGTTAGGTCTGGGATATGCCCGCATCTGGCTCATGCTTTTGCCTTTTTCGCATGCTTGTTGGTCAGATCCTGGGTTTTTTGTGGTTTTGAATCACGTAGTAATGTGGTACCATACTGAGACAGTCAATTAAACCTGGTTTCGACCAATATTTTACAGGATAACGACGTTTAGTTGTGGGTTAGGTCTGGTATATGCCCGCATCTGGCTCATACTTTCGCCTTTTTCGCATACTTGTTCGCCAGATCTAGGGCTTTTTCTGGTTTGGATCACGTAGCAATGTGGTACCACACTGAAACAGTCAATTATACCTGGTATCGACCAATATTATGCAGGATAACGCCGGTTATGTCTGGGTTTGGTCTGGGATTTGCCCGCATCTGGCTCATACTTTCGCCTTTTTCTCATACTTCTTTGCCAGATCCTGGGTTTTGTCACGTTTGGATCACGTAGTAATGTGGCACAGCACTGAGACAGTCAATTAAACCTGGTTTCGATCAATATTTTCGAGGATAACATTGGTTAGGTTTGGGTTTGGCCTGGGATATGCTCGCATCTGGCTCATGCTTTCGCCTTTTTCTCATACTTGTAGGCCAGATCCTGGGTCTTGTCACGTTTGGATCACGTAGCAATGTGGTACCACACTGACACAGTCAATTATGCCTGGCTTCGATCAATATTTTAGAGGATAACACCGGTTATGTCTGGGTTTGGTCTGGGATATGCACGCATCTGGCTCATACTTTCGCCTTTTCTCATACTTGTTGGACAGACCCTGGGTATTGTCACGTTTGGATCACGTAGTAATGTGGTACCACACTGAAACACTCAATTATACCTGGTATCGACCAATATTATGCAGGATAACACCGGTTAGGTCGGGGTTAGGTCTGGGTTATGCCCGCATCTGGCTCATGCATTTGCCCTTTTTCGCATACTTGTAGGCCAGATCCTGGATTATGTCTCGTTTGGAACATTTAGTAATTTGGTACCGCAATAAAACAGTCAATTAAACCTGGTTTCGACTAATATTTAAGAGGATAATACCGGTTAGGTCTGAGATATGCCCGCATCAGGCTCATACTTCCGCCTATTTCGCATACTTTTTCACCAGATCGAGGGTTTTTTCTGGTTTGGATCACGTAGCAATGTGGTAGCACACTTAAACAGTCAAGTAAATCTGGTATCGACCAATATTTTGCAGGATAACACCTTGTTAGGTCTGGGTTAGGTCTGGGATATGCCCGCATCTGGCTCATGCATTTGCCCTTTTTCGCATACTTGTAGGCCAGATCCTGGATTATGTCTCGTTTGGAACATTTAGTAATTTGGTACCGCAATAAAACAGTCAATTAAACCTGGTTTCGACTAATATTTAAGAGGATAACACCGGTTAGGTCTGAGATATGCCCGCATCTGGCTCATGCTTTCGCCTATTTCGCATACTTGTTGGCCAGATCCTGGGTTTTTTTTGGATTGGACCACGTAGTAATGTGGTGCCACACTAAAGCAGTCAATTAAGCCTGGCTCCGACCAATATTTTAGAGGATAACGACGGTTAGGTGTGGGTTAGGTCTGGTACATGACCGCATCTGGCTCATACTTTCGCCTTTTTCGCATACTTGTTCTCCAGATCTAGGGTTTTTTCTGGTTTGAATCACGTAGTAATGTGGTACCATACTGAGACAGTCAATTAAACCTGGTTTCGACCAATATTTTACAGGATAACGACGTTTAGTTGTGGGTTAGGTCTGGTATATGCCCGCATCTGGCTCATACTTTCGCCTTTTTCGCATACTTGTTCGCCAGAACTAGGGCTTTTTCTGGTTTGGATCACGTAGCAATGTGGTACCACACTGAAACAGTCAATTATACCTGGCTTCGATCAATATTTTAGAGGATAACTTATGTCTGGGTTTGGTCTGGGGTATGCGCGCATCTGGCTCATACTTTCGCCTTTTTCTCATACTTGTTGGCCAGATCCTGGGTTTTGTCACGTTTGGATCACGTAGTAATGTGGCACCACACTGAAACAGTCATTAAACCTGTTTGCGAATATTTTAGAGGATAACATCGGTTAGGTCTGGGATATGCCCGCATCTGGCTCATACTTTCGCCTATTTCGAATACTTGTTCGTCAGATCCAGGGTTTTTTCTGGTTTGGATCACGTAGCAATGTGGTACCACACTGAACCAGTCAATTATACCTGGTATCGACCAATATTATGCAGGATAACACCGGTTAGGTCGGGGTTAGGTCTGGGTTATGCCCGCATCTGGCTCATGCTTTTGCCTTTTTCGCATACTTGTTGGCCAGATCCAGGGTTTTTTCTGGTATGTATCACGTAGTATTGTGGTACCACACTGAAACAGTCAATTAAACCTGGTTTCGATCAATATTTTCGAGGAAACCACCGGTTAGGGATGGGTTAGGTCTGGGATATGCCCGCATCTGACTCATGCTTTCGCCTTTGTCTCATACTTGTTGGGCAGATCCTGGGTTTTGTCACCTTTGGATCACGTAGCAATGTGGTACCACACTGAAACATTCAATTATGCCAGGCTTCGATCAATATTTTAGAGGATAACGCCGGTTATGTCTGCGTTTGGTCTGGGATTTGCCCGCATCTGGCTCATACTTTCGCCTTTTTCGCATACTTGTTGGCCAGATCCAGGGTTTTTTCGTGTATGTATCACGTAGTAATGTGGTACCACACTGTAACAGTCAATTAAACCTGGTTTCGATCAATATTTTAGAGGATAACGCCGGGTATGTCTGGGTTTGTTCTGGGGTATGCCCGCATCTGGCTCATACTTTCGCCTTTTTCTCATACTTCTTGGCCAGATCCTGGGTTTTGTCACGTTTGGATCACGTAGTAATGTGGTACAACACTGAGACAGTCAATTAAACCTGGCTTCGATCAATATTTTAGAGGATAACACCGGTTATGTCTGGGTTTGGTCTGGGATATGCACGCATCTGGCTTATGCTCTTGTCTTTTTCGCATACTTGTTGGCCAGATCCTGGATTATGTCTCGTTTGGAATATGTAGTAATTTGGTACCGCAATGAAACAGTCAATTAAACCTGGTTTCGACCAATATTTTAGAGGATAACGACGTTTAGTTGTGGGTTAGGTCTGGTATATGCCCGCATCTGGCTCATACGTTCGCCTTTTTCGCATAGTTGTTCGCCAGATCTAGGGTTTTTTCTGCTTTGAATCACGTTGCAATGTGGTACCACACTGAAGCAGTCAATTATACTCGGCTTCGATCAATATTTTAGAGGATAACGCCGGTTATGTCTGGGTTTGGTCTGGGGTATGCCCGCATCTGGCTCATACTTTCGCCTTTTTCTCATACTTGTTGGCCAGATTCTAGGTTTTGTCACGTTTGGATCACGTAGTAATGTGGCACCACACTGAAACAGTCATTAAACCTGTTTGCGATCAATATTTTAGAGGATAACATCGGTTAGGTCTGGGATATGCCCGCATCTGGCTCATACTTTCGCCTATTTCGAATACTTGTTCGCCAGATCCATGGTGTTTTCTGGTTTGGATCACGTAGCAATGTGGTACCACACTGAAACACTCAATTATACCTGGTATCGACCAATATTATGCAGGATAACACCGGTTAGGTCGGGGTTAGGTCTGGGTTATGCCCGCATCTGGCTCATGCTTTTGCCTTTTTCGCATACTTGTTGGCCAGATCCAGGGTTTTTTCTGGTATGTATCACGTAGTAATGTGGTACCACACTGAAACAGTCAATTAAACCTGGTATCGATCAATATTTTCGAGGAAAACACCGGTTAGGGGTGGGTTAGGTCTGGGATATGTCCGCATCTGGCTCATGCTTTCGCCTTTTTCTCATACTTGTTGGCCAGATCCTGGGTTTTGTCACGTTTGGATCACGTAGCAATGTGGTACCACACTGAAACAGCCAATTATGCCTGGCTTCGATCAATATTTTAGAGGATAACACCGGTTATGTCTGGGTTTGGTCTGGGATATGCACGCATCTGGCTTATGCTCTTGTCTTTTTCGCATACTTGTTGGCCAGATCCTGGATTATGTCTCGTTTGGAACATGTAGTAATTTGGTACCGCAATGAAACAGTCAATTAAACCTGGTTTCGACCAATATTTTAGAGGATAACGACGCTTAGTTGTGGGTTAGGTCTGGTATATGCCCGCATCTGGCTCATGCTTTCGCCTTTTTCGCATAGTTGTTCGCCAGATCTAGGGTTTTTTCTGGTTTGAATCACGTAGCAATGTGTTACCACACTGAAACAGTCAATTATACCCGGCTTCGATCAATATTTTAGAGGATAACACCGGTTATGTCTGGGTTTGGTCTGCGATATGCCCGCATCTGGCTCATACTTTCACCTTTTTCTCATACTTCTCGGCCAGATCCTGGGTTTTGTCACGTTTGGATCTCGTAGTAATGTGGTACCACACTGAAACAGTCAATTGAACCTGTTTTCGATCAATATTCTAGAGGATAACACCGGTTAGGCCTGGGATATGCCCGCATCTGGCTCATGCTTTTGCCCTTTTTCGCACACTTGTTGGCCAACTCCAGGGTTTTTTCTGGTTTGGATCACGCAGCAATGTGGTACCTCACTGAAACAGTCAATTAAACTTGGTTTCGATCAATCTTTTAGAGGATAACACCGGTTATGTCTGGGTTTGGTCTGGGATATGGACGCATCTGGCTCATGCTCTTGTCTTTTTCGCATACTTGTTGGCCAGATCCTGGATTATGTCTCATTTGGAACATTTAGTAATTTGGTACTGCAATAAAACAGTCAATTAAACCTGGTTTCGACTAATATTTAAGAGGATAACACCGGTTAGGTCTGGGATATGCCCGCATCTGGCTCATGCTTTCGCCTTTTTCGCATACTTGTTCGCCAGATCTATGGTTTTTTCTGGTTTGGTTCACGTAGCAATGTTGTCCCACACAGAAACAGTCAATTATACCTGGCTCCGATCAATATTTTAGAGGATAACACCGGTTATGTCTGGGTTTCGGTCTGGGATATGCACGCATCTGGCTCATGCTCTTGTCTTTTTCGCATACTTGTTGGCCAGATACTGGATTTTTTTTGGTTTGGATCACGTTGTAATATGGTGCCACACTGAAGCAGTCAATTAAACCTGGTTTCGATCAATATTTTCGAGGATAACATCGGTTAGGTCTGGGTTAGGTCTGGGATATGCCCGCATCTGGCTCATGGTTTTGCCTTTTTCGCGTACTTGTTGGCCAACTCCAGGGTTTTTTCTGGTATGAATCACGTAGTAATGTGGTACGCCCATGAAACAGTCAATTAAACCTGGTTTCGATCAATATTTTAGAGGATAACACCGGTTATGTCTGGGTTTGGTCTGGGATATGCACGCATCTGGCTCATGCTTTTGCCTTTTTCGCATACATGTTGGCCAACTCCAGGGTTTTTTCTGGGTTGGATCACGTAGCAATGTGGTACTGCACCGAAACAGTCCATTGAACCAGTTTTCGATCAATATTTTAGAGGATAACACCGGTTAGGTCTGAGTTAGGCCTGGGATATGCACGCATCTGGCTCATGCTCTCGTCTTTTTCGCATACTTGTTGGCCAGATCCTGGATTATGTCTCGTTTGGAACATGTAGTAATTTGGTACCGCAATGAAACAGTCAATTAAACCTGGTTTCGATCAATATTTTCGAGGATAACATCGGTTAGGTCTGGGTTAGGTCTGTGATATGCCCGCATCTGGCTCATGCTTTTGCCTTTTTCGCAGACATGTTGGCCAACTCCAGGGTTTTTTCTGGGTTGGATCACGTAGCAATGTGGTACCACACTGAAACAGTCAATTGAACCTGTTTTCGATCAATATTTTAGAGGATAACACCGGTTATGTCTGGGTTTTGTCTGGGATATGCCCCCATCTGGCTCATACTTTCGCCTTTTTGTCATACTTGTTGGCCAACTCCAGGGTACTTTTTGGTATGAATCACGTAGTAATGTGGTACCACACTGAAACAGTCAATTAAACCTGGTTTCGATCAATATTTTAGAGGATAACACCGGTTATGTCTAGGTTTGGTCTGGGATATGCACGCATCTGGCTCATGCTCTTGTCTTTTTCGCATACTTGTTGGCCAGATCCTGGATTATGTCTCCCTTGGGACATGTAGTAATTTGGTACCGTAATGAAACAGCCAATTGAACTTGTTTTCGATCAATATTTTAGAGGATAACACCGGTTTGGCCTGGGATATGCCCGCATCTGGCTCGTACTTTCGCCTATTCGCATACTTGTTCACCAGATCGAGGGTTTTTTTCTGGTTTGGATCACGTAGCAATGTGGTAACACACTTTAACAGTCAATTAAACCTGGTTTCGATCAATATTTTCGAGGATAACATCGGTTAGGTCTGGGTTAGGTCTGGGATATGCTCCCTCAGGGGCTGTGTCCGGCCAGGTGTCCGGCGCAGTACGGGGCGTATCCCTCAGGGGCTGCCAGCCTTTCAGCTGCAGTACGGGCTTAACGAACCCGGGGTACCCGAGTCATACACACACCGTAAGCCTCCTGTTGGTCGTCACAACGACCCATTCACAATTCCCTATTGGTTTTGTGAATGGTACGTGACGGCAGGAGGATCGGGGGTCTTGGCTTAACCGCCTGGGCCACGAGTATGGCGACTCTATAAAATCGCCCTCCAATCCTAAGCTATGGTGCGCGGCGATGGGATGCATGGTTGGGGGAGAAGGCCCAATCCCAAGCGACCACCTCCGGGGAACCTGCCGAACCCCCGGAGTATATAGGCTTACCCGGGTAAGGCGGCTCTGCCCGGGCGGACCTTTTCTTCCGACCTGCTCGTGGGAATATTATGGAGTTCAATATTAAAACGGGGATGGGACGGGGTAAGTCAGAGGGGGAGGACGAAGACGGTGTTGGGACTGGAGTGACGGCGCTCGCGCCGCCTCCAGCGCCTGGCCCGGCTTCGTGGAAGGTGGAGGAGGACGACGAGACTGCGTCAGTCTCGTCCTTCTCCTCCACCAGGAGCCTCATAGGCTCTAAGAGGAAGAGGGCGGGGCAGGCCGTCGTCGAGGTGGGCGGGGCGATGAGCCCGTCGGTGAGGCTGAGTTGCCTCAGGGACGAGGTGACCGAGGAGATATCGGAGAGGATCTCCTCGTCCCTGAGGCGGGTAGAGAAAGTCGCCGCTGCCTGCGCCTTTAAGGGGCAGAAAAGCGGTGGCGCGGAGGCCCTGAAGGCCGCGGCGGAGGAAATGAGGGAGGCGGCGCGGGAGCTCAGAGGGCGGAACGCCCGGCTGCAGCTCCTGTTGGAGGAGGAGCGACAGGGGAGGAGGAGGGCAGAGGCGCTGTGGAACAGCGCGGCCCTCCCTCCCATCCTCCCTCCTCCTCCACTGCCGCGTCCCTCGGCGGAGGTAAATAAGCGGAGTGCGGCGGCAGTGGTGCGGGGCACCGCGGGCCGCTCCACCCGCACTCCGCCCGTGAAGAAGTCCCTGTCCTCCTCAGAAGATGATCTTCTGAGGAGGATTGGGGACATGATTGATGGCAAGCTGGCCGCCTTCCGGGAGGAGCTCCTCGCCGGAAGAGCGGTCAGCAGGAAGGCGGTGCCTCCCCGACCTGTTCCGGTGCAGTCGGGGAAGGCAAAGAAGGGCGGAGTGAAGGCTCCGCCCAGCGTTGCGGCACCAGGGCCCCGGGTCGCGACCCCCAAGGGGGGTGGTGTACCCGTGGTCGCGGTGGTCGCGTCCTCCACGGCACCCTCCCAAGGGGGGGTGGCGTGGAGTGAGGTGGTGGGGCGGAAGGCGAAGCGGGCGGCGAGGAAGGCCTCGCAACCGCAGCCTCCGCCTCCGCCGCCGGCGGCCAAGGTAAAGGCCGCGAAGGTCGGGAAGACACGACCAGGTCGTCCCCCAAAAACGGCAGCGGTGACGCTGACCGTTGCGCAGGGGGGCGACCTGACCCTCGCGGAGGCGATGCGGCTCGCCAGGGAGAATATCTCCCTGGAAGAGCTGGGCATCGCCTCCGTGAGGGCGAAGAGGGCCGTGACCGGGGGTCTCTTGCTGGAGATCCCCGGTGCAGAAGGCGGCGCGAAGGCGGATCGTCTCGCCCAGAGGCTCCGGGAGCAGCTGGGCGAGCGAGGTGTCCGGGTCGCCCGGCCCACGAAGCGCACGGAGATGCGCGTTTGTGGGCTGGACGACTCGGTCAGCGCACAGGATGTGTCCCGTGCCCTTGCGAGGGCGGGGGACTGTCCTGTGGAGGACCTGCGGACCGGAGAGATCCGCAGGTCGCCCTCCGGCCTCGGGTCGGTGTGGGCCCGGTGCCCCCTCTCCGCCGCCCGTAAGGTGGCGGAATCCGGGAGGGTGTTGGTGGGGTGGGTTTCGGCGCGAGTGGAAATCCTCGCGCCGCGCCCGCTCCAGTGTCACCGCTGCCTCGAATTGGGGCACGTGAGGCAGTGGTGCACCTCGCCGGTGGACCGCAGCGGTCAGTGTTACCGCTGCGGTGCCAAAGAGCACCGTGCGAGCCAGTGCTCGGCGGCCCCCCACTGCCCGCTGTGTGCGGACATGGGGAGGCCAGCCGATCACAGGGTGGGGAGCAAGAAGTGCTCCCCCCCCCTCCCGGAAGGAGAGGAAGAGGCGGGCTGCACCGGCTCCGGTGCCGAGGGCGGTGGCATCGTCCTCCATGGAGGTGGACGGTGCTACGGGGACGGACGGCCGGGAGGAGGCTGGCGCGGCCATTAATTAATGCCGCCCCGCCTCCTCCTCCAGGCCAACCTCAACCACTGCCGCGCGGCACAGGACTTGATGTCCCAAGTCCTCGCGGAGTGGGGGGTTGGCCTGGCGGTCGCCGCCGAGCCGTACCGCGTCTCTGATCACCCTCATTGGGTGGGCGACGCGGACGGCTTGGTGGCGACGGTATGGGGAGGGGGCGACGGGTCCCCACCGTTCTCCTTGTTGAAGCGCGGTCGGGGATTCGTCGCCGTGGACTGGGGGGGAGTCGCTGTGGTGGGGTGCTACATTTCGCCCCGTAGCGGTCACGCTGCGTTCGAGCTGTACTTGGCCGAGGTCGCGGCATGCGTGCAGCGCTACGCGGCCCGGCCGGTGCTGGTCCTGGGGGATTTTAATGCCAAGTCGGTGGCTTGGGGATCCCCCAGGACCTCCGTTCGCGGCGGGATCCTGGGCGATTGGGCGGCGGGGCTCGACCTCCGGGTATTGAACCGGGGGTCGGAGCACACATGCGTGCGGCGATATGGGGGGTCCATCGTGGATGTTGGATTCGCGACCCCCAACGCCGTGCGCATGGTGTCGGGTTGGCACGTGGTCGCGGGGGCAGAGACACTCTCCGATCACCGGTACATCCGGATGGAGGTCTCTGCCGCCGCGAGTGCATCCCGACACGGCCGCCTGCGTGGCACCCCACCACGCCGCTGGGCGCTTCGGCGCCTGGACAAGGACGCCCTGATGGCAGCTGCCCTCGCTGCAACTTGGCCGCAGGGAGCGGCCGAGTTGCCGAGCATAGAGGGGGAGGTCGCCCGGCTCGGGGCATTGGTCGCGGGTATTTGCGACGCGGCGATGCCTCGGGTCGGGCGGGCTTCTCCTCGCCGGGCGGTGTACTGGTGGTCGGACGCGATCGCGGAGTTGCGAGTCGCGACTGTCCGCGCCCGACGCCAGTACACCCGCGCGCGCCGTCGTCAACGTACAGGCGACGGCGTGGCGCGAGCGAGGGCAGCTGATGACCTGTATGGAGCATACCGCGTGGCGCGGGTTGCTCTGCAGGTCGCCATCAAACGGGCCAAGACCCGGGCATGGAAGGAGGTCCTCCAGACCCTTGATGACGATCCATGGGGGCGCCCATATAAGGTGGTGCTGAATAAGCTCCGCCCGTGGGCGCCCCCCGTCACCGAGGGTCTTGACCCCCGGCTGCTGGAGGACGTGGTCAATACACTCTTCCCAATTGGGGAGAGGGGACCGCGTCCTCCGGCGGCGGCGGCTGTCCCAGTGGAGTGGACGGCCGAGCTGGGGGTCACGCAGGAGGAGCTGGCAGCGGCCATCAGACGGCTCGGGGTTTGTAACGCGGCCCCGGGTCCGGATGGTGTGCCCGGCCGGGTTTGGGTCTTGACCCAGGGCGTCCTTGGGGCCGACCTCAGGCGGTTGTTCGACCGGTGCCTGAGGGACGGGCGATTCCCCCCCAGTTGGAAGGTGGCGAGGATGGTCCTCCTCCGGAAGGAGGGTCGGCCCGCGGAGTCTCCCTCCGCATACCGGCCCATTTGTCTCCTCGACGAGGTGGGCAAGCTCTTCGAGCGGGTGATTGCTGCCCGCCTCGTCGAGCACCTGTCGCGGGGTGATCCCGGTCTGGCCGACTGCCAGTATGGTTTCCGGGGGGGCCGATCGACTATCGACGCGATGGGTCGTGTGAGAGCCCTCTCGGGGGCGGCCGTCTCCCGGGGAGGGGTGGCATTGGCAATATCCTTGGATATTGCCAATGCCTTTAACACCCTCCCCTGGGAAGAGATAGGGAGGGGACTCGAATATCATCGGGTCCCCCCTTGTCTCAGGGCGGTCGTCGGGGATTATTTCCGCGGCAGGTGGATCGAGTATCCGGGCCGGGATGGTGATATGCGGAGGGAGGTGTACTGCGGTGTTCCGCAGGGGTCGGTCCTCGGGCCACTCCTGTGGAACATCGCGTACGACTCGGTGTTGCGGGCCGGCCTCCCCGACGGCGTCAGCACGGTGTGTTATGCGGATGACACACTGGTGCTGGCCGTCGGGGCGCACTGTGGGAGGGCCATGCGTCGCGCGGAGGAGGGGTCGCAACACGTCGTCGACCGGATCAGGGGGATGGGGATGACGGTGGCGGTCCATAAGACCGAGGTGATTGCGTTTCATTCACCTCGGCAGGATCCGCCACCCCCTCTGATCCGGGTGGGTGGGGCTGACATCGAGGTGAAGCCCCAGATCAGGTATCTAGGGCTGACCCTCGATAGCCACTGGCGTTTCGAGGAGCATTTCCGCTGCCTGGTCCCCCGGTTGGAAAGGATGGTTGCGGCTCTGGGCCGGATCCTGCCCAACCTGGGGGGCCCGGCGGGCCGAGTTCGTCGCCTCTATGTGGCAATGGTCCAGTCGGTGGCCCTATACGGGGCCCCCGTCTGGGCGGACGACCTGGCTGCCTCCCGGCGCAGCATGACTATGCTGCGTCGGGTGCAGAGGCGCATGGCGCTCAGGGTCGTCCGCGGGTATCGGACCATGTCACATGAGGCGGCGACGGTTCTAGCGGGGATGCCGCCCATGGACCTGCTCGCGCGGTCGCACGCGGTGATGTACCGGCACCGCGTCGACCGTCGCGCGGGGGTGGGGGCGGTCCCGGGCGGGCAGGAACCTGCTTGGGGCGATTTGAAGCGCCAGGCCCGGCAGTCCGTGTTGCTCGCGTGGCAGGAGCGGCTGGCTCTGCCAACCGCAGGGCACCGGACTGTCGGGGCGGTTCGGCCACTCCTGAAGGAGTGGCTGGACAGAGGCCATGGCAGCCTCACCTACCGGATGGCACAGGTATTTTCCGGGTATGGCAGCTTCGGAAGATACCTGTGCCGGATAGGGAAGGAGCCGACGGCGCGTTGCTGCCACTGCGACGCTGAGCAGGACACGGCGGATCATACCCTGGAGGTATGCCCCGCGTGGGAGGGGGAGCGCCGTGTCCTGGTCGGCGTCGTCGGGCGGGATGTCTCGCTGCCGGGCGTGGTGCGCGCTATGCTCGGCAGCGAGGAGAAGTGGAGGGCCGTGGCCTCCTTCTGCGAGAACGTAATGTTGCAGAAGGAGGCCGCGGGGAGGGAGCGCGAGCTTCAGCGGCGCGCTGAAGCTCGCGCTCGTGCGGTGGCCCGAGGTCGTCGCCCGGTCGCGAGGCGTCGCGGGCGGCCGCCTCGGCGTGGCGGATGACCTAGGCTGGGAGGGGGGTCCTGAGGGGACCCTCCTCCCGCCAGGCGGCGCCGGGTCGGACCGGTTGGGGGAAGGAGTGCCTCCCCCGCCCGGTACGACGCAAGGGGAGGCACCCTCGGCGGTCTGGTGCGGCCATGAACGCCCAGCCGCCGAGGGATGGAAACGGGGTCGCGGGCGGTTGCGAGTTGGGGCTCGCAGCCGCCACTAAACGCGGCCCCGGGACGGATAGCGGCGGGATGGAGTGGCCCCGTCCCGCCGCTATGAGGCAGTGTGTCTACTGGGGGGACCGATTGTCCCCCCGGGGGATGGGCGCGAAAGCGCGGGCACGGGGAGGATACCGGAAGAATGCTTCGAGCGATTCCCGGTATCCTCCCAAAGCGTGCCGAAGGGTCACCGTGGGGTTTTTAGTGGGTAGGTCCCGCGCCTGTCGTTGTACGTGCGCGGGGAATCCCACACACCCCTCCCACCTCTCCCCAAGGAGGTGGGAGGGAGTCTTTCGAAGATTTTCCCCACGACAAAAAAAAAAAAAAAAAAAAAAAAAAAAAGTACGGGGCGTAGCGACCCCGAGGTACCTGATGCTAATCACACCGTAAGCCTCCTGTTGGTCGTCGCAACGACCCATTCACAATTCCAGTCTTGGTTTTGTGAATGGTACGTGACGGCAGGAGGACCGGGGGCCTTGGCTTAACCGCCTGGGCCGCGAGGATGGTAACTCTATTAATTACCCTTTAATGCTAAGTTATGGTGCGCGGCGATGGGATGCATGGTTGGGAGAGAAGGCCCAATCCCTAGCGACCACCTCCGGGACACCTGCCGAACCCCCGGAGTATTAGGCTTCCCCAGGCAAAGCGGCTCTGACTGGGGTGACCTCCATTCCGACCACACTCGTGGGAACAGTTATGGACCATAATCAAACTCAAATATACAACCGGACGGCAAATTTGGACAACGGAATGGCACTCGAATCGGCAAACAAGAATGGTACGGATGGACCACTTCCTGGTGGGGCTAAACCCATGGTCAGGAGTGTGGAGGTGGTTAATCCCCTGCTGGGGATCCACCTCGGGGGTGATGTGGACCTCCTTAGGGTCGGCGCCGGCCCAGTGGTCAGCCTGGAGCGGCTGAATGCCTCTGAGTGGCGCAAGGCGGGGAAGGAATCACCTCCCCGCAAAAGGCATGATGCCGAGGAGGCGACGTCGAGCATCGTGGAGGCTGGCACACTTCTCGACGATGAGTCCCAGGACGGCGACGAGTGGGCGCCTCACCATTCAACCGCCGACGACGTTGAGTGCGTCGACTCAAGCGAGGAGGACTTTGAACCGGGAAAGAGGAAGAGGAAGGGCCCAGGGGCGGGAAGACCCCGGGGAATTTTCGTGGACCCAAGAAAGTTGGGTCCCGGCATGAAAGACCTGCCGAAGCAGGCTGACCTCCGGAATATAGCGGTGGTCATGAAGCTGGACGAGCTCCTGGGCCGGCTGAAGGAGCAATTGGAGTCCGTCGTCAGGGTGGCAGACACCGCGATTCACCTAAAGACGACGGACATCCGCGGTCTACGTTTGGCTGCACGGGTGGCGTTGGTCAGCGCCGAAGAGCTGCACGGCAGAGCTGACCGCGCCGAAAACCCGAACAGGCCGGCCCGGGAGGTAGTAATTCGCCAAGGCGAATGGGAGAGGAGGGCGAAGGCCCTCGAGAAGAGGCTGGAGGTGGCTGACTCCACCGCCACCAACCTGTCCGAAACCGTGAGGGTGAAGGACAGGGAGCTGGAGCACCTCAGGCGGGAAGTGGGCCGCCTGAAGTATAAGGAGGAGCAGCGGAGGCTGTGTCCCTCGACCGCGTTGGAGGGACCTCCTGCCCTCCACCTTTGACGTGGGGGACTCCGGTATGGAGGCCGAGACGGCGGTCTCTGGACCGCCACCTGTAGAACGGCCTGCTCCACCTGAAATGGAGAGCCCCGCGTCCGGAAGCCCTCTAATGGTCATGATGACCGAGCTCGTCAAGAGGGTCTCCGAGATGGCGGGGCACATCTTAGCCGTAGAGGATCGGGTCGAGGCGCGACTGGATGCAGTTTGGCGGGTTGTATCCCGCCCGCCATTGGGAAAGGTTCCGGTGCCCCTACAGCCATCGGTGGGGGCGGTCTCGACGAAGGGGAAGGCGAAGAAGCTGGGTGTTGCGACTGGCCCCGCGAACGCGCCAGAGGCAACACCGAAGGCAACCAGAGGGAAGAAAAGTGCCAGCAATGCCCGAGGTGGCACACCAGCAGCTGGTGGAGTGAGGGTGACGAAGCCGCCCTCGCAGAAATCTAATGTGCCATCAAAGGCTGTGCCTCGTCCCCCACCACCGCCTCCCAAGGCGGATGGCGGCAGGGCCGCTCCGCCAGCCCACACCAAGGCGCAGTCCACCACAGCCACCGCCAACGAAGGGCAGGACACCTGGGCAGAGGTGGTGCAGCGAGGCAAGAAGAAGGGCGGCAATAAGGGTGCGGTGCCCGCTGCACCCTCTTCCAAGGGCGGAAAGTCCTCCGCAGCAGGTCGGCCAGCCGCGAATGCGGCAGCTAGTATTAAGAAGAGAAGAGAAGAAGCCTGCGGCGGCCAAACTTCCGAGACTGCCGAAGAATGCGGCAGTCTCGGTGACTGCCCCCACCGGACGAGAAGGAGATTTGGGCCCCCTCCTCACTAGGGTGATGCCCGGGATCTGCAAAGATCTCGGGATCACCGGGATGCGGCCCACCAGGGCGGTCACCGGGGCGCTATTGTTAGCGATCCCCGGTGAGAAAGGAAAAGAGAAGGCAACCGCCCTGAGGGCGCGTCTTGAGGGGACCCTCCAGGTCGAGGGTGTTCGGGTGGCTTGCCCTCAGAAGCAGGCCGAGTTAAGGGTTTCCGGCCTGTCGGAGGCAGCCACCCAGGACGCGGTAAGGGAGGCCCTTGCCAACGCCGGGGGTTGCGGCTCTGCGGAGGTCAACGTTGGTGACCTCCGCCGGGACAGCTCAGGCATGTTTACTGCCTGGGCCCGCTGTCCCCTACGCGCCGCAACTAAGTTAGCGAAGTCCGGCCAATTGATGGTCGGCTTCTTCGAGGCCCGGCTGGCGGTGCTCGCCGCGAGGCCGCTGCAGTGCCACCGCTGCCTCGAGTTTGGACATGTTAGGCAGCGGTGTACCAGCACCATAGATCGCAGCGGCCTCTGCTACCGCTGCGGAGGGGCCTCCCACACCGCACGGCCGTCCCTAAATGCCCCCTTTGTGTGGGCTTGGGGCGGCCAGCTGATTACTGAATGGGTGGGGCGGCGTGCCGTCCCCCCAAGCGGAAGGGGAAGAAAGAGAAGGGGGCGGGTGTGCCCCCATCCACGGTGCCGGCTGGTGTTGAGCCGGCACCGCTGCCCGTCGCGATGGAGGTCCAAGGGGCGGCTTGTTCCCAGCCGTCCCCAGCTGTGGTGTCAGGAGCTATTCCCGCCCCGGCATTTGTCGCGACGGCGGTGACGGTGGTGGGGTGTGCACCCGCAACCCCCGCCTGTTATGGAGATGATGGAGGTGGATGTGGCGCCCTCCACCTCCACGGAATCGGACGGTTTGTTGTTGTGTGGGGGAGTTGCAGACCCCTCACAACAAGCGGCAACCCAGTCGCCGTGTGGGTCAGAGCCCCTTAGTAGGGGAGTGATGGCCTCGTACGGCGGCAAAGATCCGGGGCGCGCAGTCGTGCCCCTCAATGCTGGAAGGGGAGGCCTGGAGGAGGCCGCGGATGAGACCCGATAATGTCTCAACGCCTCCTCCAAGTCAATTTGAACCACTGCCGGGGGGCTCAGGATCCCATGCTCCAAACGCTCCGGCAGTGGAACATCGGGATCGCCGTGATCGCCGAGCCGCATCGTGTCCCCAAACACCCCGCTTGGGTGGGGGACCTCAACGGGGTTTCGGCGATTACATGGCAGTACGGACGCGGCATGTTGCCGTGTTCCGTCGTTGGGAGGGGCCACGGTTTTGTGGTGGTTAAATGGGGGGAACTGGTGGTTGCCGGGTGTTATGCGTCGCCCGCCATGGGCCTCAGCGATTTTGAGGCGTACCTCGACGGGGTGGGGAGATGCATCTCCCCACATCTCGACAGTGGGGTACTCGTCCTGGGAGATTTTAATGCCTACGCTGCAGCGTGAGGCTGTCTCAGAACGACCGTGAAGGGCGACGCGATGCTCGTATGGGCGGCGGGACACGGCCTCGTAGTGTTGAATGAGGGGGCCGTGAGCACGTGCGTGCACGCGCGGGGCGAGTCGTTCGTCGACATATCGTTGGCGAGCCCCGCCATAGCGCGCCGTGTGTCCGACTGGAGGGTCGCGGAAGAGGTGGCCACGTTAAGCGACCACCTCTATATCACGTTCTCCGTATCCCCGACTCCTTGCGTAAATGGACCCCGCCAACCGGGCAGGGATGCACACCCGGCGCCACGCTGGTCCGCCAAGAGGCTGGACCCGGACGCCCTTGCGATGGCAGCCTCCGTTGTGGCATGGCAGGAGATGCTACGCCGGACACTCGGCAATCCTTCTGCCGGGGCGCGTTGGTTCCGCGAGACAATGACGTCGTTGTGCGACACAGTCATGTCGCGGGTCACCGCCACGAGCCGCGGGGGGTCCGTGTACTGGTGGTCGGGCGAGATCGAGGACTTACGCACTCGGTGCGTTGTCGCCCGACGCCGGTACACCCGCGCCAGGGGACGGCGCGGGGCGACGGAGGCTGAGGTGGTGGGGTTGCGCGGGGAATTTTCCCTGGCGCGAAGAAGCCTCCGCCGGGCCATCGCGACCGCGAAAGCCCAGGCATGGACGGAGCTCCTTGGCCCTCTGGATGCAAATCCATGGGGGCGCCCTTATCATATGGTCGTAGGGAAGATGCGATCATGGGCGCCCCCGATCACAGAGAGCCTCGACACCCAGCTGCTCGGGGAAACTATGCGCGTCCTCTTCCCCGTTGGGGGAGAGGCGTTCCTGCATCCCCCCGAGCCACAGCTGGACCACCCGCCATGGTGGTGCGACGAACTGGGGGTCTCCGAGGAGGAGCTAGCTAGGGCCGTCCGGAGAATGGCTGCCAAGAAGACGGCGCCAGGACCGGACGGCATACCCGGCAAGGCCTGGGCAGTAGCGGTGGGCGTTTTGGGTGGCGGGTTGATACGCGTCTTCGATGCGTGCCTCCGGACCGGTCAGTTCCCCGCCATATGGAAGGTGGCGAGATTGGTCCTCCTCCACAAGCCAGGGAAGCCCGCGGATTCTCCATCCGCGTTCCGACCCATATGTCTTCTGGACGAGGCTGGAAAGCTCCTCGAGCGGGTCATAGTATCCCGACTCGAGGGGCACCTGTCCCGCGTCGGCCCTGATCTGGCCGACCGACAGTTCGGCTTTCGCCGGGGCCGCTCCACAGTCGACGCCATAGCGACAGTGCGGACCCTGGCGGAATCGGCAATCTCCCGGGGGGATGTGGCGTTGGCAGTCTCATTAGACATTGCCAACGCTTTCAATACCGTCTCCTGGGGGGCGATAGGTCGGGCACTCCAGTACCACCAGGTGCCCGCCTATCTATGCCGACTGATCAGGGATTATCTGCGGGGCAGAGTAGTCCAATATCCGGGTCGGAACGGGATGGAGCAGAGAGCGGTGAACCGCGGAGTTCCACAGGGGTCGATCCTCGGGCCGCTACTGTGGTACTTGGCGTATGACGCGGTGCTGCGGGCTGACCTCCCCGTCGGCGTGTCGTTGGTTTGCTATGCCGACGACACCCTGGTGATTGCCGGCGGGGATACGTGGAGGAGGGCCGTGGCCCTCGCGGAGGAAGGGACGGCACGAGTCGTCGCCGAGGTAGAGCGTCTGGGGTTGCGCGTAGCAACCCAGAAGACCGAGGCCATCTGGCTGTGTAACGTCGGTGGTCGCGGGGTGCCGCGCCAGGCGTCTCTACGGATGGGTGGAGCCTAAGTCGGAATGGGGCGCCGGATGAAGTATTTGGGCCTTACCCTCGACAGCTACTGGTGTTTCGGGCATCATTTGGAAGGGTTGGGTCCCCGTATTGAAAGGGTAGCGGCCGCGTTAGGTCGCATAATGCCTAATCTCGGGGGGCCCAACATGGCGGCACGGCGGCTGTATTTGGGAGTCGTCCGGTCCATGGCGCTTTATGGCGCGCCAATATGGGCCGGCGGTCTGATGGCCAATCGGCGGGGTGCATTTGTACTCCGTCGGTTACAGAGGTTGGTCGCCATCAGAGTCGTGCGGGGTTATCGCACGATCTCCTACACAGCCGCCACCTTGCTGGCGGGTTCCGCACCGTTTCACCTGCTAGCGAAAATGGACGTAGACGTCTATCAAAGCCTTTGCGACCTTCGCCAGCGGGGCGTGGACCCGCACAGCGAGGAGGCCGCCAGGGCCCGAAGCCAGGCGCGGTGACGCGTCTATAGTCGGTGGCTGGTATGGCTATCCAAGCCAGACCAGCGGGATGATCGCGTCGCCGCGGCGATCCGCCCAGTGTTTTATGCCTGGGTGGGCCGTAGCTGGGGTTCGCCCACCTACCGCCTGACACAGGTACTGACCGGACACGGTTGCTTCGGTCGGTACCTGCATCGGATAGGGCGGGAGGCGACGGCTGCGTGCCGTCACTGCAGGGGAAGGGATGACACCGCGCAGCACACGCTGCAGTTTTGCCCGGCGTGGGCAGTCCAGCGCGGTGTCCTCGTTAGAGCGATTGGAGCGGACCTCTCGCTGCCGGCCGTCATTCGTGCGATGGCCGGCAGTGAGGAGGCGTGGGCGGCCATGGCCTTGTTTTGTGAAGAGGTCATGGCCGCCAAGGAGGACGCCGAAAGGGCGCGTGAAGAGGTGCGGGGCAGGCGGCGACGCCGACCGTAAGACCCTCCACCGCTCCCCGTGGCAGGGGGAGCGCGAAGGGGCCGGTGATGGTGTTTGTGGTGCGAGGTGAGGGACTTTATTCCCTCATTGCCCCTCGCACCCAGCCCATCACCGGACTGGGGGCCCGTGGCAGGGGCCCCGTCCAGCGGGGGCGGCAGTGTTAGCCGGCCCCGCAGCCGTGGTCGCGATCGGGTGGGGGCCCGGTCGCGGCTAGTAGCAACGGCACGAGTGGGGGGGCGACGTCGCGTGTGACCGCGAAGCGTCGCCGGGGGGCAATCAGATTAGTTTGCCCCCCATTGGGGGAGCAGGATCACATCTCCTCCCCCGGGAAGGGCCCGTAGTAGGGCGTTGCGCCAACAGGGAGAGTCACGGTAGTATCGCTAGTTTGGTTCCCGTGACTCTCCCCAGATAAAGGACGTGGCGGTCACCGTGGTGTTTTAGCCGGTAAGACTCCGGCACTACCCCGGCCTCCCCCCCAGGGAGCCGGGGTGTCCATGAGGATTTCACCACGTTAAAAAAAAAAAAAAAAAAAAAAAAAAGGTCTGGGATATGCCCGCATCTGGCTCATGTTTTTGCCTTTGTCGCAAACTTGTTGGCCAGATCTTGGGTTTCTTATGGTTTGTATCACGTAGTAATGTGGTACCACACTGAAACAGTCCATTAAACCTGGTTTCGATAAATATTTTAGAGGATAACACCGCTTGGGTCTGGAATATGCCCGCATCTGGCTCATGCTTATGCATTTTTCGCATTCTTGTTGGCCAGATCCTCCGTTTCTTCTGGTTCGGATCACGTAGTAATGTGGTACCACACTGAAAGAGTCAATTGATACTGGTTTCGATCAATATTTTAGAGGATAAAACCGGTTAGGTCTGGGTTAGGTCTGGGTTATGCCCACATCTGGCTTAAGCTTCTGTCTTTTTCGCATACCTGTTGGCCATATCCTGGGTTATGTATCGTTTGGATCACGTAGTAATGTGGTACCTCACTGAAACTATCAATTGAACCTGGTTTCGACCAATATTTTAGAGGATAACACCGGTTCGGTCTGGGTTAGATCTGGGATATGCCCGCATCTGGCTCATGCTTTTGTCTCCTTCGCATTCTTGTTGGCCAGATACTGGGTATTGTCTCGTTTGGATCACGTAGTAATTTGGTACCACAATGAAACAGTCAATTGAACCTGGTTTCGGTCAATGTTTTAGAGGATAGAACCGGTTAGGTCTGGTTTAGGTCTGGGTTATGCCCGCATCTGGCTCATACATTCGCCTATTTCGCATACTTGTTGGCCAGATCCTGGGTTTTTTCTGGTTTGGATCACGTAGTAATGTGGCACCTCACTGAAAGAGTCAATTGAACCTGGTTCCGATCAATATTTTAGAGGATAACATCGGTTAGGTCTGGGTTAGATCTGGAATATGCACCCATCTAGCTCATGCTTCTGCCTTTTTCGCATACTTGTTGGCCGGATCCTGGGATTCGTCTCGTTTAGATCTCGTTGTAATGTGGTAGCACACTGAAACAGTCAATTAATCCTGGTTTTGATAATAGAGGACAACACCGGTTAGGTCTGGTTTAGGAGTGGGATATGCCTGCATCTGGCTCAAGCTTTTGCCCTTCTTCGCATACTTGTTGGCCAGATCCTGGGTCTTTTCTGATTTGGATCACGTAGTAAAGTGGCACCACATTGAAAGAGTCAATTGAACCTAGCTTCCATCAATGTTTTAGAGGATAAAACCGGTTAGGTCTGGTTTAGGTCTAGGATATGCCCGCATCTGGCTCATGCTTCTGCCTCTTTCGCATACTTGTTGCCCAGATCCAGGGTTTGCTCTAGCTTGAATCATGTAGTAATTTGGTACCAGAATGAAACAGTCAATTGAACCTGGTTTCGTTCAATATTTTAGAGGATAACGTCGGTTAGGGCTGGATTAGTTCTTGGGAACGCCCGCATCTGGCTCATGCTTCTGCTTTTTCGCATACTTGTATGACAGATCCTGGGTTTCGTCTCGATTGGATCTCGTTGTAATGTGGTACCACACTGAAACAGTCAATAAAACCTGGTTTCGGCCAATATTTTAGAGGATAGCACCGGCTAGGTCTGGGATATGCCCGCAACTGGCTTATGCTTTTGCCTTTTACGCATATTTGTTGCCTAGATCCAGGGTATGCTCTAGTTTGAATCACGTAATTATGTAGTTCCATACTGTATCAGCCAATTAAACCTGATACCGACCAATATTTTAGAGGATAAAACCGGTTAGGTCTGGTTTAGTTCTGGGTCATGCCCGGATCTGGCTCATACTTTCGCCTATTTCGCATACTTGTTAGCCAGATCATGGGTCTTGCCACGTTTGGATCACGTAGTAATGTGGTACCACACTGAAACAGTCAATTAAACCTGGTTTCGGTCAATATGTTAGAGGATAACTCCGGTTAGGTCTGGGTTAGATCGGGGATATGCCCGCATCTGGCCCATTCTTTTGCATGTTCGCAAACTTGTTTGTCAGATCCTGCGTCTTTTCTGGTTCGGATCACGTGGTAATGTGGTACCACAGTGTAACAGTCAATTAAACCTGGTTTCGGCCAATATTTTTGGGGATAATGACGGTTAGGTGCGGGTTAGGTCTGGGTTATGCCCGCATCTGGCTCATGCTTTTGCATTTTTCGCATACTTGTTGGCCAGATCCTGGGTTTTTTCTGGTTTGGATCAGGTAGTAATGTAGTGCCACACTGAAACAGTCAATTAAACCTGGTTTCGATCCATATTTTAGAGGATAACACCGGCTGTGACTTTTTTTTTTTTTTTTTTTTTTTTTTTTTTTTGTCGTGGGGAAAATCTTCGAAAGACTCCCTCCCACCTCCTTGGGGAGAGGTGGGAGGGGTGTGTGGGATTCCCCGCGCCCGTACAACGACAGGCGCGGGACCTACCCACTAAAAACCCCACGGTGACCCTTCGGCACGCTTTGGGAGGATACCGGGAATCGCTCGAAGCATTCTTCCGGTATCCTCCCCGTGCCCGCGCTTTCGCGCCCATCCCCCGGGGGGACAATCGGTCCCCCCAGTAGACACACTGCCTCATAGCGGCGGGACGGGGCCACTCCATCCCGCCGCTATCCGTCCCGGGGCCGCGTTTAGTGGCGGCTGCGAGCCCCAACTCGCAACCGCCCGCGACCCCGTTTCCACCCCTCGGCCGCCGGGCGTTCATGGCCGCACCAGACCGCCGAGGGTGCCTCCCCTTGCGTCGGACCGGTAGGGGGAGGCACTCCTACCCCCAACCGGTCCGACCCGGCGCCGCCTGGCGGGAGGAGGGTCCCATCAGGACCCCCCTCCCAGCCTAGGTCATCCGCCACGCCGAGGCGGCCGCCCGCGACGCCTCGCGACCGGGCGACGACCTCGGGCCACCGCACGAGCGCGAGCTTCAGCGCGCCGCTGAAGCTCGCGCTCCCTCCCGGCGGCCTCCTTCTGCAACATTACGTTCTCGCAGAAGGAGGCCACGGCCCTCCACTTCTCCTCGCTGCCGAGCATGGCGCGCACCACGCCCGGCAGCGAGACATCCCGCCCGACGACGCCGACCAGGACACGGCGCTCCCCCTCCCACGCGGGGCATACCTCCAGGGTATGATCCGCCGTGTCCTGCTCAGCGTCGCAGTGGCAGCAACGCGCCGTCGGCTCCTTCCCTATCCGGCACAGGTATCTTCCGAAGCTGCCATGCCCGGAAAATACCTGTGCCAGCCGGTAGGTGAGGCTGCCATGGCCTCTGTCCAGCCACTCCTTCAGGAGTGGCCGAACAGCCCCGACAGTCCGGTGCCCCGCGGTTGGCAGAGCCAGCCGCTCCTGCCACGCGAGCAACACGGACTGCCGGGCCTGGCGCTTCAAATCGCCCCAAGCAGGTTCCTGCCCGCCCGGGACCGCCCCCACCCCCGCGCGACGGTCGACGCGGTGCCGGTACATCACCGCGTGCGACCGCGCGAGCAGGTCCATGGGCGGCATCCCCGCCAGAACCGTCGCCGCCTCATGTGACATGGTCCGATACCCGCGGACGACCCTGAGCGCCATGCGCCTCTGCACCCGACGCAGCATAGTCATGCTGCGCCGGGAGGCAGCCAGGTCGCCCGCCCAGACGGGGGCCCCGTATAGGACCACCGACTGGACCATTGCCACATAGAGGCGACGAACTCGGCCCGCCGGGCCCCCCAGGTTGGGCAGGATTCGGCCCAGAGCCGCAACCATCCTTTCCAACCGGGGGAGCAGGCAGCGGAAATGCTCCTCGAAACGCCAGTGGCTATCGAGGATCAGCCCTAGATACCTGATCTGGGGCTTCACCTCGATGTCAGCCCCACCCACCCGGATCGAAGGGGGTGGCGGATCCTGCCGAGGGGAATGAAACGCAATCACCTCGGTCTTATGGACCGCCACCGTCATTCCCATCCCCCTGATCCGGTCGACGACGCGTTGCGACCCCTCCTCCGCGCGACGCATGGCCCTCCCCCAGTGCGGCCCGACGGCCAGCACCAGTGTGTCATCCGCATAACACACCGTGCTGACGCCGTCGGGGTGGCCGGCCCGCAACACCGAGTCGTACGCGATGTTCCACAAGAGTGGCCCGAGGACCGACCCCTGCGGAACACCGCAGTACACCTCCCTCCGCATATCACCATCCCGGCCCGGATACTCGATCCACCTGCCGCGGAGATAATCCCCGACGACTGCCCTGAGACAAGGGGGGACTCGATGATATTCGAGTCCCCTCCCTATCTCTTCCCAGGGGAGGGTGTTAAATATCCTTGGATATTGCCAATGCCACCCCTCCCCGGGAGACGGCCGCCTCCGAGAGGGCCCTCACACGACCTATCGCGTCGATAGTCGATCGGCCCCCCCGGAAACCGAACTGGCAGTCGGCCAGACCGGGATCACCCCGCGACAGGTGCTCGACGAGGCGCGCAGCAATCACACGCTCGAAGAGCTTGCCCACCTCGTCGAGGAGACAAATGGGCCGGTATGCGGAGGGAGACTCCGTGGGCCGACCCTCCTTCCGGAGGAGGACCATCCTCGCCACCTTCCAACTGGGGGGGAATCGCCCGTCCCTCAGGCAGCGGTCGAACAACCGCCTGAGGTCGGCCCCAAGGGCGCCCTGGGTCAAGACCCAAACCCGGCCGGGCACACCATCCGGACCCGGGGCCGTGTTACGAACCCCGAGCCGTCTGATGGCCGCTGCCAGCTCCTCCTGCGTGAACCCCAGCTCGGCCGTCCACTCCACTGGGACAGCCGCCGCCGCCGGAGGACGCGGTCCCCTCTCCCCAATTGGGAAGAGTGTATTGACCACGTCCTCCAGCAGCCGGGGGTCAAGACCCTCGGTGACGGGGGGCGCCCACGGGCGGAGCTTATTCAGCACCACCTTATATGGGCGCCCCCATGGATCATCATCAAGGGTCTGGAGGAGCTCCTTCCATGCCTGGGTCTTGGCCCGTTTGATGGCGACCTGCAGAGCAACCCGCGCCACGCGGTATGCTCCATACAGGTCATCAGCTGCCCTCGCTCGCGCCACGCCGTCGCCTGTACGTTGACGACGGCGCGCGCGGGTGTACTGGCGTCGGGCGCGGACAGTCGCGACTCGCAACTCCGCGATCGCGTCCGACCACCAGTACACCGCCCGGCGAGGAGAAGCCCGCCCGACCCGAGGCATCGCCGCGTCGCAAATACCCGCGACCAATGCTCCGAGCCGGGCGACCTCCTCCTCTATGCTCGGCAACTCGGCCGCTCCCTGCGGCCAAGTTGCAGCGAGGGCAGCTGCCATCAGGGCGTCCTTGTCCAGGCGCCGAAGCGCCCAGCGGCGTGGTGGGGTGCCACGCAGGCGGCCGTGTCGGGATGCACCCGCGGCGGCAGAGACCTCCATCCGGATGTACCGGTGATCGGAGAGTGTCTCTGCCCCCGCGACCACGTGCCAACCCGACACCATGCGCACGGCGTTGGGGGTCGCGAATCCAACATCCACGATGGACCCCCCATATCGCCGCACGCATGTGTGCTCCGACCCCCGGTTCAATACCCGGAGGTCGAGCCCCGCCGCCCAATCGCCCAGGATCCCGCCGCGAACGGAGGTCCTGGGGGATCCCCAAGCCACCGACTTGGCATTAAAATCCCCCAGGACCAGCACCGGCCGGGCCGCGTAGCGCTGCACGCATGCCGCGACCCCGGCCAAGTACAGCTCGAACGCAGCGTGACCGCTACGGGGCGAAATGTAGCACCCCACCACAGCGACTCCCCCCCAGTCCACGGCGACGAATCCCCGACCGCGCTCCAACAAGAAGAACGGTGGGGACCCGTCGCCCCCTCCCCATACCGTCGCCACCAAGCCGTCCGCGTCGCCCACCCAATGAGGGTGATCAGGGACGCGGTACGGCTCGGCGGCGACCGCCAGGCCAACCCCCCACTCCGCGAGGACTTGGGACATCAAGTCCTGTGCCGCGCGGCAGTGGTTGAGGTTGGCCTGGAGGAGGCGGCGGGGCGGCATTAATTAATGGCCGCGCCAGCCTCCTCCCGGCCGTCCGTCCCCGTAGCACCGTCCACCTCCATGGAGGACGATGCCACCGCCCTCGGCACCGGAGCCGGTGCAGCCCGCCTCTTCCTCTCCTTCCGGGAGGGGGGGGAGCACTTCTTGCTCCCCACCCTGTGATCGGCTGGCCTCCCCATGTCCGCACACAGCGGGCAGTGGGGGGCCGCCGAGCACTGGCTCGCACGGTGCTCTTTGGCACCGCAGCGGTAACACTGACCGCTGCGGTCCACCGGCGAGGTGCACCACTGCCTCACGTGCCCCAATTCGAGGCAGCGGTGACACTGGAGCGGGCGCGGCGCGAGGATTTCCACTCGCGCCGAAACCCACCCCCCCAACACCCTCCCGGATTCCGCCACCTTACGGGCGGCGGAGAGGGGGCACCGGGCCCACACCGACCCGAGGCCGGAGGGCGACCTGCGGATCTCTCCGATCCGCAGGTCCTCCACAGGACAGTCCCCCGCCCTCGCAAGGGCACGGGACACATCCTGTGCGCTGACCGAGTCGTCCAGCCCACAAACGCGCATCTCCGTGCGCTTCGTGGGCCGGGCGACCCGGACACCTCGCTCGCCCAGCTGCTCCCGGAGCCTCTGGGCGAGACGATCCGCCTTCGCGCCGCCTTCTGCACCGGGGATCTCCAGCAAGAGACCCCCGGTCACGGCCCTCTTCGCCCTCACGGAGGCGATGCCCAGCTCTTCCAGGGAGATGTTCTCCCTGGCGAGCCGCATCGCCTCCGCGAGGGTCAGGTCGCCCCCCTGCGCAACGGTCAGCGTCACCGCTGCCGTTTTTGGGGGACGACCTGGTCGTGCCTTCCCGACCTTCGCGGCCTTTACCTTGGCCGCCGGCGGCGGAGGCGGAGGCTGCGGTTGCGAGGCCTTCCTCGCCGCCCGCTTCGCCTCCCGCCCCACCACCTTACTCCACGCCACCCCCCCTTGGGAGGGTGCTGTGGAGGACGCGACCACCGCGACCACGGGTACACCACCCCCCTTGGGGGTCGCGACCCGGGGCCCTGGTGCCGCAACGCTGGGCGGAGCCTTCACTCCGCCCATCTTTGCCTTCCCCGACTGTACCGCAACAGGTCGGGGAGGCACCGTCTTCCTGCTGACCGCTCTTCCGGCGAGGATCTCCTCCCGGAAGGCGGCCAGCTTGCCATCAATCATGTCCCCAATCCTCCTCAGAAGATCGTCTTCTGAGGAGGACGGGGACTTCTTCACGGGCGGAGTGCGGGTGGAGGGGCCCGCGGTGCCCCGCACCACTGCCGCAGCACTCCGCTTATTTACCTCCGCCGAGGGACGCGGCGGTGGAGGAGGAGGGAGGATGGGAGGGAGGGCCGCGCTGTTCCACAGCGCCTCTGCCCTCCTCCTCCCCTGTCGCTCCTCCTCCAACAGGAGCTGCAGACGGGCGTTCCGCCCTCTGAGCTCCCGCGCCGCCTCCCTCATTTCCTCCGCCGCGGCCTTCAGGGCCTCCGCGCCACCGCTTTTCTGCCCCTTAAAGGCGCGGGCAGCGGCGACTTTCTCCACCCGCCTCAGGGACGAGGAGATCCTCTCCGATATCTCCTCGGTCACCTCGTCCCTGAGGCAACTCAGCCTCACCGACGGGCTCATCGCCCCGCCCACCTCGACAACGGCCTGCCCCGTCCTCTTCCTCTTAGAGCCTATGAGGCTCCTGGTGGAGGAGAAGGACGAGACTGACGCAGTCTCGTCGTCCTCCTCCACCTTCCACGAAGCCGGGCCAGGCGCTGGAGGCGGCGCGAGCGCCGTCACTCCAGTCCCAACACCGCCTTCGTCCTCCCCCTCTGACTTACCCCGTCCCATCCCCGTTTTAATATTGAACTCCATAATATTCCCACGAGCAGGTCGGAAGAAAAGGTCCGCCCGGGCAGAGCCGCCTTACCCGGATAAGCTTATATACTCCGGGGGTTCGGCAGGTTCCCCGGAGGTGGTCGCTTGGGATTGGGCCTTCTCCCCCAACCATGCATCCCCTCGCCGCGCACCATAGCTTAGGATTGGAGGGCGATTTTATAGAGTCGCCATACTCGTGGCCCAGGCGGTTAAGCCAATACCCCCGTTCCTCCTGCCGTCACGTACCATTCACAAAACCAATAGGGAATTGTGAATGGGTCGCTGTGGCGACCAACAGGAGGCTTACGGTGTGTGTATGACTCGGGTACCCCGGGTTCGTTAAGCCCGTACTGCAGCTGAAAGGCTGGCAGCCCCTGAGGGATTAATTAACGAGCTGCTCCATTCTCCGAATTGTATTAATTAACGGGCTGCTGCATCGCGACGGAAGTGACCCCCATTTCAAAGGTTAGATAAGTAGCAGGGCGATTTCATAATGCACGCAAGTGGCAAGAAAAACTTGAGGAACGAAACGTTCGACATACGTAACACATGTAGTAATTTGGTACCACAATGAAACAGTCAATTGAACCTGGTTTCGATCAATGTTTTAGAGGATAAAAACGGTTAGGTCTGGTTTAGGTCTGGGTTATGCCCGCATCTGCCTCATACATTCGCCTATTTTGCATACTTTTCGGCCAGATCCTGAGTTTCTTCTAGTTTGAATCATGTAGTAATTTGGTACCACAATGAAACAGTCAATTGAACCTGGTTTCGATCAATGTATTAGAGGATAAAACCGGTTAGGCCTGGGATTTGACCGCATCTGGCTCATACTTTCGCCTATTTCGCATACTTGTTCACCAGATCGTGGGTTTTTTCTGGTTTGGATCACGTAGCAATGTGGTAACACACTTAAGCAGTCAATTAAACCTGGTTTCGATCAATATTTTCGAGGATAACATCGGTTAGGTCTGGTTTAGGTCTAGGATATGCGCGCATCTGGTTCATGCTCTTGTCTTTTTCGCATACAAGTTGGCCAGATCCTGGATTATGTCACGTTTGGAACATGTAGTAATTTGGTACCGCAATGAAACAGTCAATTAAACCTGGTTTCGACCAATATTTTAGAGCATAACACCGGTTAGGCCTGGGATTTGCCCGCATCCGGCTCATACTTTCGCCTATTTCGCATACTTGTTCACCAGATCGTGGGTTTTTTCTGGTTTGGATCACGTAGCAATGTGGTAACACACTTAAGCAGTCAATTAAACCTGGTTTCGATCAATATTTTCGAGGATAACAGCGGTTAGGTCTGGGTTAGGTCTGGTATATGCACGCATCTGGCTCATGCTCTTGTCTTTTTCGCATACTTGTTGGCCAGATCCTGGGTTTTGTCACGTTTGGATCACGTAGTAATGTGGTACCACACAGAAACAGTCAATTAAACCTGGTTTCGAGTAATATTTTAGAGGATAACGACGGTTAGATGCGGGTTAGGTCTGGGATATGCCCGCATCTGGCTCATTCTTTCGCCTGTTTCCCATACTTGCTGGCCAGATCCTGCGTCTTTTCTGGTTCGGATCACGTGGTAATGTGGTACCACAGTGTAACAGTCAATTAAACCTGGTTTCGGCCAATATTTTTGAGGATAACGACGGTTAGATGCGGGTTAGGTCTGGGTTATGCCCGCATCTGGCTCATGCTTTTGAATTTTTCGCATACTTGTTGGCCAGATCCTGGGTTTTTTCTGGTTTGGATCAGGTAGTAATGTGGTGCCACACTGAAACAGTCAATTAAACCTGGTTTCGATCCATATTTTAGAGAATAACACCGGCTGTGACTTGGTTATGTCCCGGATATGCCCGCATCTGGCTCATACATTCGCGTTTTACGCATACTTGTTGGCCAGATCCTGGGTTTTCGTGGTTTGGATCACGTAGTACTGAGGTGCCACACTGAAGCAGTCAATTAAACCTGGTTTCGATCAATATTTTAGAGGATATCACCGGTTAGGTCTGGGTTAGATCGGGGATATGCCCGCATCTGGCTCATTCTTTTGCATGTTCGCAAACTTGTTTGCTATATCCTGCGTTTTTTCTGGTTCGGATCAGGTGGTAATGAGGTACCACAGTGTAACAGTCAATTAAACCTGGTTTCGGCCAATATGTTGGAGGATAACGACGGTTAGGTGCGGGTTAGGTCTGCGTTATGCCCGCATCTGGCTCATACTATCGCCTATTCCGCAATCTTGTTCGCCAAGTCTAGGGTTTTTTCTGGTTTGTATCACGTAGCAATGTGGTACCACACTGAAACATTCAATTAAACCTAGTTTTGGTCAATATTTTCGAGGATAACACCGGTTAGGTCAGGGATAGGTCTGGGATATGCCCGCATCTGGCTCATGCTTTCGCCTTTTTCTCATACTTGTTGGCCAGATCCTGGGTTATGTCACGTTTGGATCACGTAGCAATGTGGTACCACACTGAAACAGTCAATTATACCTGGCTTCGTTCAATATTGTAGAGGGTAACACCGGTTATGTCTGGGTTTGGTCTGTGATTTGAATCATGTAGTAATTTGGTACCACAATGAAACAGTCCATTGAACCTAGTTTCGATCAATGTTTTAGAGGATAAAACCGGTTAGGTCTGGTTTAGGTCTAGGATATGCGCGCATCTGGCTCACGCTTCTGCCTTTTTCGCATACTTGTTGGCCAGATCCTGGGTTTTGTCTCGTTTGGATCACGTAGTAATGTGGTACCACACTGGTACAGTCAATTGAACCTGGTTTCGATCAATATTTTAGAGGATAACGTCGGTAAGGTCTGGATTAGGGCTGGGATACGCGCATATCTGGCTCATGCTTCTGCTTTTTCGCATATTTGTTGGCCAGATCCTGGGTATCGTCTCGATTGGATCTTGTTGTAATGTGGTACGACACTGAAACATTCAATTAAACCTGGTTTCGGCCAATATTTTAGAGGATAGAACTGGTTAGGTCTGGTTTAGGTCTGGGTTATGCCCGCATCTGACTCATGCTTTTGTCTTTTTAGCATACTTGATGGCCACACCCTGTGTTATATCTCGTTAGGATCACGTAGCAATTTGGTACCACAATGAAACAGTCAATTGAACCTAGCTTCGAACAATGTTTTAGGGGATAAAACCGGTTAGGTCTGGTTTAGGTCTAGGATATGCCCGCATCTGACTCATGCTTCTGCCTTTTTCGCATACTTGTTGCCCAGATCCAGGGTTGGCTCTAGTTTGAAACATGTAGTAATTTGGTACCACAATGAAGCTGACAATTAAACCTGGTTTCGATAAATATTTTAGAGGATAACGTCGGTTAGGTCTGGATTAGGTCTGGGTTATGCTCCCTCAGGGGCTGTGTCCGGCCAGGTGTTCGGCGCAGTACGGGGCGTAGCGACCCCGAGGTACCTGATGCTAATCACACCGTAAGCCTCCTGTTGGTCGTCGCAACGACCCATTCACAATTCCAGTCTTGGTTTTGTGAATGGTACGTGACGGCAGGAGGACCGGGGGCCTTGGCTTAACCGCCTGGGCCGCGAGGATGGTAACTCTATAAATTACCCTCTAATCCTAAGTTATGGTGCGCGGCGATGGGATGCATGGTTGGGAGAGAAGGCCCAATCCCTAGCGACCACCTCCGGGGGCACCTGCCGTACCCCCGGAGTATTAGGCTTCCCCAGGCAAGGCGGCTCTGCCTGGGGTGACCACCATTCCGACCACACTCGTGGGAACAAGAATGGAGCAATTTCAAAGTAAAACAAACCGGACCGGCAATTTTGACAACGGACAGGCACTCGAATCGGCAAACGACATGGCAACGGATGGACCACTTCCTGGTGGGGTTACTCCCACGGTCAGGAGTGTTGAGGTGAATCCCCCGCTGGGGATCCATCTCGGGGGTGAAGTAGACCACCTTAGGGTCACTTCCAGCCCAGTAGTCAGCCTGGAGCGGCTGAATGCGTCTGAGTGGCGCAAAGCGGGGAGGGGTTCACCGCCCCGCAAAAGGATTGAAGCCGCGGGTCAACGACCATTAGTGGGGAACGCAGCCCAGAGTGATGAGGAGGGGACGATGGCTCGTGTCGGCGAGACAACTAGCCACTTCGATGACGATTCTCAGAACGGTGATGAATGGGCGCCGTCCAATCTGTTCACCGCCGACGAGAGCGTCGATACGAGCGAGGAGGGGGACGAACTGTTTGAGCCCGGTAAGAGAAAGAGAAAAGGCCCCGGGGCTGGTAGGCCCAAGGGCATATTTGTGGACCCGAAGAAGTTGGGCCCTGGGATGAAGGACCTGCCGAAGCAGGCGGATCTTCGGAACCTGGTGGAGGTAATGAAGCTAGATGAGCTCCTGGGCCGGCTTAAGGAGCAGCTCGAATCCGTCGTCAGGGTGGCCGACACCGCAAGCCACCTTAAGACGACGGACGTCCGTGGGCTCCGTTTGGCAGCGCGGGTGGCGATGGTCAGCGCCGAGGAACTCCACGGCAGAGCTGACCGCGCCGAGAACCCGAATAGGCCGGCCCGGGAAGTGGTCATTCGTCAAGGCGAATGGGAGAGGCGAGCCAAGGCCCTAGAGAAGAGGCTGGAGGTGGCCGATACGACTGCCACCACCCTGTCCGAAACCGTCCGAGTTAAGGACAGGGAGCTGGAACACCTCAGGCGGGAAGTCGGCCGCCTGAGGTATAAGCAGGAACAGCGGAGGCTGCTGCGAGAGGGGGAGGACGTGGCCGGCGTGACACCGCCGGACCTGCCGAGCTCGTCGAAAGGCCCTAAGCCGGCGGGGACAGATCAATCAAAGGGGAAGGCTAAGGGGGCCGCACGGGCAAGTCTTGGCACAGCATCTGCCATCGAGGAGGCGACTGCGGCACCCCCGAAATCAACTCCGGGGAAGAAAGCCGTTGGCAAGGTCAAGCCAGCGGCTGGAGATGTTGGAGTGGCGAAGCCGTCCGCCCCGAAGCCCAAGGCATCGCCAAAGGCGGCGCAAAGTGCCCCTCCTCCACCTCCAAAGGCAGATAGCAGTAGCGGCAAGTCCGCCCTGCCCGCCAAGGACGCCGGCGCGAAGCCCACCACCGCCTTGGCCCCTACGAATGATGGGCAGGGTTCCTGGGCAGAGGTGGTGAGGCGCAGCAAGAAGAAGGGCGGCGAGAAGGGTGCGACCCCTTCTGCGCCTTTAGCTAAGGGAGGAAGATCGCCGGCGTCGAGTCGGACAGCCGCCACTACTGCGACTGCCAGCAGGAGGAAGCTGGGTGCCCAGTCTGCGGCGGTTAAGTTACCGAGGCTGCCGAAAAATGCAGCAGTCTCGGTGACTGCCGCCACCGGACGTGAAGGAGAATTGGGCCCCCTCCTGAATAGGGTGATGCCTGAGATTTGCAAAGATCTCGGGATCACCGGGATGCGCCCCACCAGGGCAGTCACCGGGGCGCTTCTCTTAGCGATCCCCGGTGATAAGGGGAAAGAGAAGGCGTCTGCCCTGCGGGCGCGTCTCGAGGGGGTCCTCGAGGTGGAAGGTGTTCGGGTGGCTTGCCCCCAAAAACAGGCCGAGCTTCGAGTTTCCGGCCTGTCGGAGGCAGCCACCCAGCAGGCTGTTAGGGAGGCCCTTGCCACCGCCGGGGGTTGCGGCGCAGCGGAGGTCAACGTTGGTGACCTCCGTCGGGACAGCTCGGGCATGTTTACTGTCTGGGCCCGCTGTCCCCTTCGCGCCGTAACCAAGCTCGCGAAGTCCGGCCGAATAATGGTCGGCATTTTCGAGGCCCGGCTGGCGGTGCTCCCCGCGAGGTCGCTGCAATGTCACCGCTGCCTCGAGTTTGGTCATGTCAGGCAGCGGTGCACTAGCACCGTAGATCGCAGCGGCCTCTGTTACCGTTGCGGGGGGGCCTCCCACACAGCCAGGGAGTGTACGGCCGCCCCAAAATGCCCTCTTTGTGTGGGCTTGGGGCGGCCAGCGGATCACCGCATGGGTGGGGCGGCGTGCCGTCCCCCCAAGCGGAAGGGGAAGAAAGCGAAAGGGGCGGGTGTGCCCCCATCCACGGTGCCGTCTGGTGTTGAGCCGGCGCCGGTGCAGGTCGCGATGGAGGTCCAAGGGCCGGCTTGTTCCCAGCCGCCCCCAGCTGTGGTGTCGGGAGTCATCCCCGCCCCGGCATCTGTCGCGACGGGAGTGAAGGTGGTGGGGTGTGCACCCGCACCCCCGTCTGTGATGGAGATGATGGTGGTGGATTTGGCGCCATGCGACTCGGCGCCATCCACCTCCACGGAATCGGAAGGTGTACCGTCGTGTGGGGGAGCTGCAGTGCCCCCACAGCAAGCAGTAACCCAGTCGCCGTGCGGGTCAGAGCCCCTTAGTAGGGGAGTGATGGCCTCGTACGGCGGCAAAGATCCGGGGCGCGCAGAGGCGCCCCTAAACGTTGGAAGGGGAGGCCTGGAGGAGGCCGCGGGTGAGACCCGATAATGTCTCAACGCCTCCTCCAGGTCAATCTGAACCACTGCCGGGGGGCTCTGGATCTTATGCTCCAAACCCTCCGGCAGTGGAGCGTCGGGATGGCTGTAATCGCCGAGCCCTATCGAGTCCCCAAACACCCCGCTTGGGTGGGGGACCTTAACGGGGTTTCGGCGATCACATGGCAGTACGGGCGCGGCACATTGCCGTGTTCCGTCGTTGGGAGGGGCCACGGTTTTGTGGTGGTTAAATGGGGGGAACTGGTGGTTGCCGGGTGTTATGCGTCGCCCGCCATGGGCCTCAGCGATTTTGAGGCGTACCTCGACGGGGTGGGGAGATGCATCTCCCCACATCTCGCCAGTGGGGTACTCGTCCTGGGCGATTTTAATGCCCTCGCTACAGCGTGGGGCTGCCCCAGGACAACCGTGAAGGGCGACGCGATGCTCGTATGGGCGGCGGGTCACGGCCTCGTAGTTTTGAATGAGGGGGCCGTGAGCACGTGCGTGCACGCGCGGGGCGAGTGGATCGTCGACATATCGTTGGCGAGCCCCGCCATAGCGCGCCGTGTGTCCGACTGGAGGGTCGCGGAAGAGGTGGCCACGTTAAGCGACCACCTCTACATTACGTTATCCGTATCCGCGACCCCCGGCTTAAATGGACCCCGCCAACCGGGCAGGGATGCACACCCGGCGCCACGCTGGTCCGCCAAGAGGCTCGACCCGGACGCCCTTGCGATGGCAGCCTCCGTCGTGGCATGGCAGGAGATGCCACGCCGGACCCTCGGCAATCCATCTGCCGGGGGGCGTTGGTTCCGGGAGACTATGACGTCGTTGTGTGACGCAGTCATGCCCTGGGCCACCGCCCCGAGCCGTGGGGGGTCCGTGTACTGGTGGTCGGGCGAGATCGAGGATTTACGCACTCGGTGCGTTCTCGCTCGACGCCGGTACACCCGCGCCAGGAGAAGACGCGGAGCGACGGAGGCAGAGGTGGTGGGGTTGCGCGGGGAATTTTCCCTGGCGCGAAGAACCCTCCGCCGGGCCATCGCGACCGCGAAAGCCCAGGCATGGACGGAGCTCCTCGGCTCTCTGGATGCAAATCCATGGGGGCGCCCCTATCATATGGTCGCAGGGAAGATGCGATCTTGGGCGCCCCCGATCACAGAGAGCCTCGACCCCCAGCTGCTCGGGGAAACTATGCGCGTCCTCTTCCCCGTTGGCGGAGAGGCGTTCCTGCATCCCCCCGAGCCACAGCCGGACCACCCGCCTTGGCCACCGGCCCGTTCCCCCCTATATGGAAGGTAGCGAGGTTGGTCCTCCTTCACAAGCCCGGGATGCCCGCGGACTCCCCATCCGCGTTCCGTCCAATTTGCCTACTGGACGAGGCTGGAAAGCTCCTCGAGCGGGTCATAGTATCCCGGCTTGAGGAGCACCTGTCCCGCGTCGGCCCTGATCTGGCCGACCGATAGTTCGGCTTTCGCCGGGGCCGCTCCACAGTCGACGCCATAGCGACAGTGCGGACCCTGGCGGAATCGGCAATCTCCCGGGGGGGTGTGGCGTTGGCAGTCTCGTTGGACATAGCCAACGCCTTTAACACCGTCTCCTGGGGGGCGATAGGTCGGGCACTCCAGTACCATCGGGTGCCCGCCTATCTATGCCGACTGATCGGGGATTATTTGCGGGGCAGGGTAGTCCAATATCCGGGTCGGAACGGGATGGAGCAGAGGGCGGTGCACCGCGGGGTTCCACAGGGGTCGGTCCTCGGGCCGCTTCTGTGGAACTTGGCCTATGACGCGGTGCTGCGGGCTGATCTCCCCGTCGGCGTGTCGTTGGTATGTTACGACGACGACACTCTGGTGATAGCCGGCGGGGATACGTGGAGGAGGGCCGTGGCCCTCGCGGAGGAAGGGACGGCACGAGTCGTCGCCGAAGTAGAGCGTCTGGGGTTGCGCGTGGCACCCCAGAAGACCGAGGCCATCTGGCTGTGTAATGTCAGTGGTCGCGGGGTGCCGCGCCAGGCGTCTCTACGGGTGGGTGGAGCTCAAGTCGGGGTGGGGCGTCGGATGAAGTATTTGGGCCTCACCCTCGACAGCTACTGGCGTTTCGGGCATCATTTGGAAGGGTTGGGTCCCCGTATTGAAAGGGCAGCGGCCGCGTTAGGTCGCATAATGCCTAATCTCGGGGGGCCAACATGGCGGCACGGCGGCTGTATTTGGGAGTCGTCCGGTCCATGGCGCTTTATGGCGCGCCTATATGGGTCGGCGGTCTGATGGCAAATCGTCGGGGTGCATTTGTACTCCGCCGGTTACAGAGGTTGGTCGCCATTAGAGTCGTGCGGGGTTATCGCACGATCTCCTACACAGCCGCCACCTTGCTGGCGGGTTCCGCACCGTTTCACCTGCTGGCGAAAATGGACGCAGAGGTCTATCAAAACCTCTGCGACCTTCGCCAGCGGGGCGTGGACCCGCACGGCGAGGACGCCGCCAGGGCCCGAAGCCAGGCGCGGCGACGCGTCTATAGTCGGTGGCTGGTCTGGTTATCCAAGCCAGACCAGCGGGATGATCGCGTCGCCGCGGCGGTCCGCCCAGTGTTCTATGCCTGGGTGGGCCGTAGCTGGGGTACGCCCACCTACCGCCTGACACAGGTACTGACCGGACACGGTTGCTTCGGTCGGTACCTGCATCGGATAGGGCGGGAGGCGACGGCTGCGTGCCGTCACTGCAGGGGAAGGGAGGACACCGCGCAGCACACGTTGGAGTTTTGTCCGGCGTGGGCAGCTCAGCGCGGTGTCCTTAATAGAGCGATTGGAGCGGACCTCTCGCTGCCGGCCGTCATTCGCGCGATGGTCGGCAGTGAGGAGGCATCGGCGGCCATGGCCTTGTTTTGTGAAGAGGTCATGGCCGCAAAGGAGGACGCCGAAAGGGCGCGTGAGGAGGTGGGGGGCAGGCGGCGACGCCGACCGTAAGACCCTCCACCGCTCCCCGTGGCAGGGGGAGCGCGAAGGGGTCGGTGATGGTGTTTGTGGTGCGAGGTGAGGGACTTTATTCCCTCATTCCCCCTCGCACCCAGCATATCACCGGACCGGGGGCCCGTGACAGGGGCCCCGTCTAGCGGGGGCGGCAGTGTCAGCCGGCCCCGCCGCCTTGGTCGCGATCGGGTGGGGGCCCGATCGCGGCTAGTAGCAGCGGCACGAGTGGGGACGACGTCGCGTGTGACCGCGTGGCGTTGCCGGGGGGCAATCAGATTAGTTTGCCTCCCATTGGGGGAGGAGGATCACATCTCCTCCCCCGGGAAGAGCCCGTAATAGGGCGTCGCGCCAACGGGGAGAGTCACGGTAGTATCGCTTGTTTGGTTCCCGTGACTCTCCCCAGATAAAGGGCGCAGGCGGTCACCGTGGTGTTTTAGCCGGTAAGAGTCCGGCACTACCCCGGCCTCCCCCCCAGGGGGCCGGGGTGTCCATGAGGATTTCACCACGTTAAAAAAAAAAAAAAAAAAAAAAATAAAAAGGTCTGGAACATGCCCGCATCTGGCTCATGCTTTTGCCTTCTTCGCATACTTGTTGGCCAGATCCTGGGCTTTGTCTCGTTTCGATCACGTAGTAATGTGGTACAACACTGAAACAGTCAATTGAACCTGGTTTCGATCCATATTTTACAGGATAACACCGGTTAGGTCTGGATTAGTTCTGCGATATGCCCGCATCTGGCTGATGCTTTTGCCTTCTTCGCATACTTGTTGGCCAGATCCTGGGTGCTTTCTGGTTTGAGTCAGGTAGTAATGTGGTACCACACTGAAACAGTCAATAAAACCTGGTTTCGGCCAATATTTTAGAGGATAACGTCGGTTAGGGCTGGATTAGTTCTGGGAAACGCCCGCATCTGGCTCATTCTTCTGCTTTTTCGCATACTTGTTGACAGATCCTGGGTTTCGTCTCGATTGGATCTCGTTGTAATGTGGTACCACACTGAAACAGTCAATAAAACCTGGTTTCGACCAATATTTTAGAGGATAGCACCGGCTAGGTCTGGGATATGCCCGCAACTGGCTTATGCTTTTGCCTTTTACGCATATTTGTTGCCCAGTTCCAGGGTATGCTCTAGTTTGAATCACGTAATTATGTAGCTCCATACTGTATCAGCCAATTAAACCTGGTATCGACCAATATTTTAGAGGATAAAACCGGTTAGGTCTGGTTTAGTTCTGGATTATGCCCTCATCTGGCACATGCTTTTGTCTATTTCGAATACTTGTTGGCCAGATGCTGGGTTTTGTCTCGTTTGCATCACGTAGTAATGTGGTACTACACTGAAACAGTCAATTGAACCCGGTTTCGATCAATGTTTTAGAGAATAAAACCGGTTAGGTCTGGTTCAGGTCTGGGTTATGCCCGCAGCTGGCACATGCTCTCGCCTATTTCCCATACTTGTTGGCCAGATCCTCAGTTTTGTCCCGTTTGGGTCACGCAGTAAAGTGAACTGACTGAACTTGACTGAATCAGTCAATTGAACCTGGTTTCGATAAATGTTTTAGAGGATAACATCGGTTAGGTCTGGATTAGGTCTGGGATATGCCCGCATCTGGCTCATGCTTTCGCCTGTTTCTCATACTTGTTGGCCAGATCCTGGGTTTTGTCACGTTTGGATCACGTAGTAATGTGGTACCACACTGAAACAGTCATTAAACCTGGTTTCGGCCAATATTTTGGAGGATAGCGCCGGATAGGTGTGGGTAAGATCTGGGTTATGCACCAATCTGGCTCATACTTCCGCCTTTTTGTCATACTTGTTGGCCAGATCCTGGGTTTTGTCACGTTAGGATCACGTAGTAATGTGGTGCCACACTGAAGTAGCCAATTAAACCTGGTTTCGATCAATATCTTCGAGGGTAACACCGGTTGGTTCTGGGATTGGTCTGGGATATGCCCGCATCTGGCTCATGCTTTTGCCTTTTTCGCATACTTGTTGGCCAGATCCTGGGTTTTTTGTGGTTTGAATCACGAAGTAATGTGGTACCATACTGAGACTGCCAATTAAACCCGGTTTCGACCAATATTTTAGAGGATAACGACGTTTAGTTGTGGGTTAGGTCTGGTGTATGCCCGCATCTGGCTCATACATTCGCGTTTTTCTCATACTTGTTGGCCAGATCCTGGGTTTTGTCACGTTTGGATCACGTAGTAATGTGGTACCACACTGAAACAGTCATTAAACCTGTTTGCGATCAATATTTTAGAGGATAACATCGGTTAGGACTGGAATATGCCCGCATCTGGCTCATACTTTCGCCTATTTCGAAAACTTGTTAGCCAGATCCAGGGTTGTTTCTGGTTTGGATCACGTAGCAATGTGGTACCACACTGAAACTGTCAATTAAACCTGGTATCGACCAATATTATGCAGGATAACATCGGTTAGGTGAGGGTTAGGTCTGGGTTATGCCCGCATCTGGCTCATACTTTCGCCTATTTCGCAAACTTGTTGGCCAGATCCTTTGCTTTTTCTGGTTTGGATCACGTAGTAATGTGGTGCCAAACTGAAACAGTCAATTCAACCTGGTTTCGATCAATATTTTCGAGGAAAACACCGGTTAGGTCTGGGTTAGGTCTGGGATATGCCCGCATCTGGCTCATGCTTTCTCATACTTGTTGGCCAGATCCTGAGTTTTGTCGCGTTAGGATCACGTAGTAATGTGGTGCGACACTGAAGTAGTCAATTAAACCTGGTTTCGATCAATATTTTCGAGGATAACGTCGGTTATGTCTGGGCTAGGTCTAGGATATGCCCGCAACTGGCTCATGCTAGAGCATTTTTCGCATACTTGTTGGCCAGATCCTGGGTTTTTGCTGGTTTGGATCACATAGTAATGTGGTACCACACTGAAACAGTCAATTAAACCTGGTTTCGTGTAACATTTTAAAGGATAACCCCGGTTAGGTCTGGGTTATGACCGCATCTGGCTCATGCTTTTGCATTTTTCGCATACTTGTTGGCCAGGTCCTGGGTTTTTTCTGGTCTGGATCACGTAGCCATGTGGTACCACACTGAGACAGTCAATTATACCTGGCTTCGATCAATATTTTAGAGGATAACGCCGGTTATGTCTGGGTTTGGTCTGGGATATGCCCGCATCTGGCTCATACTTTCGCCTTTTTCTCATACCTCTTGGCCAGATCCTGGGTTTTTTTTGGTTTGGATCGCGTAGCAATGTGGTACCGCACTGAAACAGTCAATTGAACCTGCTTTCGATCAATATTTTAGAGGATAACACCGGTTAGGTCTGGGTTAGGCCTGGGATATGACCCCATCTGGCTCATGCTCTTGCCTTTTTCGCATACTTGTTGGCCAGATCCTGGATTGTGTCTCGTTTGGAACATGTAGTAATTTGGTACCGCAATGAAACAGTCAATTAAACCTGGTTTCGACCAATATTTAAGAGGATAACATCGGTTAGGTCTGCGATATGCCCGCATCTGGCTCATGCTTTCGCCTATTTCGCATACTTGTTCGCCAGATTCAGGGTTTTCTCTGGTTAAGATCACGTAGCAATGTGGTAGCACACTGAAACAGTCAATTAAACCTGGTTTCGATCAATATTTTCGAGGATAACACCGGTTAGGTCTGGGTTATGCCTGGGATACGTATGGGGCAGGCGGCGACGCCGACCGTAAGACCCTCCACCGCTCCCCGTGGCAGGGTGAGCGCGAAGGGGCCGGTGATGGTGTTTGTGGTGCGAGGTGAGGTACTTTATTCCCTCATTGCCCCTCGCACCCAGCCCATCTCCGGACTGGGGGCCCGTGGCAGGGGCCCCGTCCAGCGGGGGCGGCAGTGTTAGCCGGCCCCGCTGCCGTGGTCGCGAGCGGGTGGGGGCCCGGTCGCGGCAACGGCACGTAGGGGGGCGACGTCGCGTGTGACCGCGCAGCGTCGCCGGGGGGCAGTCAGTTTAGTCTGCCCCCCATTGGGGGAGGAGGATCACACCACCTCCCCCGCGAAGTGCCTGTAGTAGGATGATGCGCCAACGGGGGGAGTCACGGTTGTATCGCTAGTTTGGTTCCCGGGACTCTCCCCAGATAAAGGGCGCAGGTGGTCACCGTGGTGTTTTAGCCAGTAAGAGTCCGGCACTACCCCGGCCTCCCCCCAAGGGGGCCGGGGTGTCCATGAGGATTTCACCACGTTAAAAAAAAAAAAAAAAAAAAAAATAAAAAGGTCTGGAACATGCCCGCATCTGGCTCATGCTTTTGCCTTTTTCGCATACTTGTTGGCCAGATTCTGGGTTTTTATTGGATTGGATCACGTATTAATGTGGTACCACACTGAAACAGTCAATTAAACCTGGTTTCGATCAATATTTTAGTGGATAACACCGGTTAGATCTGGGATATGCCCGCATCTGGCTCATGCTTTTGCATGATCGCAAACTTGTTGGTCAGATCCTGGGTTATGTCTCGTTTGGATCATGTAGTAATTAGGTATCGCAATGAAACAGTCAATTAAGCCTGGTTTCGACCAATGTTTTAGAGGATAACGACGGTTAGGTGTGGGTTAGGTCTGGTATATGACCGCATCTGACTCATACATTCGCCTATTTCGCATACTTGTTGGCCAGATCCAGGGTTTTTTCTGGTATGTATCACGTAGTAATGTGGTACCACACTGAAAGAGTCAATTAAACCTGGGTTCGATCAATATTTTCGAGGAAAACACCGGTTAGGTCTGGGTTAGATCTGGGATATGCCCGCATCTGGCTCATGCTTTTGCCTTTTTCGGATACTTGTTTGCCAGATCCAGGGTTTTTACTGGTATGTATCACGTAGTAATGTGGTACCACACTGAAACAGTCGATTAAACCTGGTTTCGATCATTATTTTAGAGGATAACACCGGTTAGGTCTGGGTTAGGCCTGGGATATGCACACATCTGGCTCATGCTCTTGTCTTTTTCGCATACTTGTTGGCCAGAACCTGGATTATGTCTCGCTTGGGACATGTAGTAATTTGTTACCGCAATGAAACAGCCAATTGAACCTGGTTTCGATCAATATTTTCGAGGATAACACCGGTTAGGCCTGGGATATGCACGCATCTGGCTCATGCTCTTGTCTTTTTCGTATACTTGTTGGCCAGATCCTGGATTATGTCTCGCGTGGGACATGTAGTAATTTGGTACCGCAATGAAACAGCCAATTGAACCTGTTTTCGATCAATATTTTAGAGGATAACACCGGTTAGGCCTGGGATATGCCCGCATCTGGCTCATACTTTCGCCTATTCGCATACTTGTTCACCAGATCGAGGGTTTTTTCTCGTTGGGATCACGTAGCAATGTGGTAACACACTGAAACAGTCAATTAAACCTGGTTTTGGTCATTATTTTAGAGAATAACAGCGGTTAGGTCTGGCTGAGGTCTGGGATATGCCCGCACCTGGCTCATGCTTTTGCCTTCTCCGCATACTTGTTGGCCAGATCCTCGGTTTTGTCTCACTTGGAAGACGTAGTAATGTGGTACCCCACTGAAACAGTCAATTAATCCAGGTTTCGATCTATATTTTAAAGAATAACACCGGTTAGGTCTGGGATATGCCCGAATCTGGATCATGCTTTTGCATTTTTCGCATTCTTGTTGGCCAGATACTGGGTTTTTTCTTGTTTGTAGCACGAAGTAATGTGGTACCACACTGAAGCAGTCAGTTAAACCTGGTTTCGATCAACATTTTAGAGGATAACCCCGGTTAGGTCTGGTTTGGGTCTGGCGTATGCCCGCATCTGGCTGATGCTTTTGCCCGTTTCGCATACTTGTTGGCTAGATCCGGGGTTTTGTCACGTTTGGATCACGTAGTAATGAGGTACCACACTGAAACAGTCAATTAAACCCGTTTTCGATCAATATTTCAGATGATAACACCGGTTACGTCTGGGTTAGATTCGGGATATGCCCGCGTCTGGGCCATGCATTAGCGTGTTCGCACTCTTGTTGGCCAGATCCTGGGTATTGCCTCGTTTGGATAACGTAGTAATGTGGTACCACACTGAAACAGTCAGTTAAACCTGGTTTCGATCAATATTTTCGAGGATAAAACCGGTTAGGTCTGGCTTAGGTTTGGGATATGCCCGCATCTGGCTCATGCTTCTGTCTTTTTCGCATACTTGTTGGCCAGATCCTGGGTTCTGTCTCGTTTGGATCACGTAGTAATGTGGTTCCACACTGGAACAGACAATTGAACCTAGTTTCGATCAATTTATTAGAGCATAATACGAGTTAGGACTGGGATATGCCAGCATCTGGCTCATGCTTTTGCATTTTACGCATACTTGTTGCCCAGATCCAGGGTTTGCTCTAGTTTGAATCATGTAGTAATTTGGTACCACAATGAAACAGTCAAATGAACCTGGTTTCGATCAATATTTTAGAGGACAAAACCGGTTAGGTCTGGTTTAGGTCTGGGATATGGGCGCATCTGGCTCACGCTTCTGCCTTTTTCGCATACTTGTTGGCCAGATCCTGGGTTATGTCTCGTTTGGATCACGTAGTGATGTGGTACCACACTGAAACAGTCAATGAAACCTGGTTTCGATCAATATTTTAGAGGACAAAACCGGTTAGGTCTGGTTTAGGTCTGGGTTATGCCCGCATCTGGCTCATACATTCGCTTATTTCTCATACTTGTTGGCCATATCCTGGGTTTCCTCTGGTCTGGATCAGGTAGTAATTTGGTACCACAGTCAAACAGTCAATTTAACCTGGTTTCGACCACTATTTTAGAGGATAACACCGGTTCGGTCTGGGTTAGATCTGGGATATGCACGCATCAGGCTCATGCTCTTGTCTTTTTCGCATACCTGGTTGGCCAGATACTGGGTTTTGTCTCGACCGCATCAGGTAGTAATGAGGTACCACACTGAAACTGTCAATAGAACCTGGTTTCGATCAATGTTTTACAGGATAAAACCGGTTAGGTCTGTTTTAGGTCTGGGTTATGCCCGCATCTGGCTCATACATTCGCCTATTTCGTATACGTGTTGGCCAGATCCTGGGCTCTGCTGGTTTGGATCACGTAGTAATTTGGTACCACACTCAAACAGTCAACTAAACATGGTTTCGATCAATATTTTGGAGGATAACAATGGTTAGGTCTGCATTAGTTCTGGGATATGCCAGCATGTGGCTCATACTTTTGTCATTTTCGCATACTTGTTGGCCAGATCCTGGGATTTTTCAGGTTCGGATCACGAAGTAATGTGGTACCACTCTGTAGCAGTAAATGAAACCTGGTTTCGATCAATATTTCACAGGATAACACCGGTTAGTTCTGGGTTAGGTCTGGGTTATGCCCGCATCTGGCTCATACTTTCGCCTATTTCGCATACTTGTTGGCCAGATCCTGGGTTTTGCTGTTTTGGATCACGTAGTAATTTGGTACCACACTCAAACAGTCAAATAAACCTGGTTTCGAACAATATTTTAGAGGATAAAACCGGTTAGATCTGGGTTCGCTGTGGGATATGGCCGCAGCTGGCACATGCTTTCGCCTATTTCGCATACTTGTTGGCCAGATCATGAGTTTTGTCTCGTTTGGATCACGTAGTAAAGTGGTACCACACTGAAAGAGTAAATTGAACCTGGTTTCGATCAATATTTTAGAGGATAAAACCGGTTAGGTCTGGTTTAGTTTTGGGTTATGCCCGCATCTGTCTCATACTTGCGCTGTTTCACATAGTTGGTGGCCAGATCCTCGGTTGATTCTGGTTTGGATCACGTAGTAATGTGGTACCACACTCAAACACTCAATTAAACGTGGTTTCGGCCAATATTTTAGAGGATAACACCGGTTAGGTCTGGGTTAGATCTCGGATATGCCCGCATCTGGCTCATGCTTCTGCCTTTTTCGCATACTTGTTGGCCAGATCCTGGGTTTGCTCTAGTTTGAATCATGTAGTAATATGGTGCCACAATGAAACAGTCAAATGAACCTGGTTTCGATCAATACTTTAGAGGACAAAACCGGTTAGGTCTGGTTTAGGTCTGGGTTATGCCCGCATCTGGCTCATACATTCGCCTATTTCGCATACTTGTTGGCCATATCCTGGGTTCTGTCTCGTTTGGATCACGTAGTAATGTGGTACCACACTGAAAGAGTCAATTGAACCTGGTTCCGATCAATATTTTAAAGGATAAAACCGGTTAGGTCTGGTTTAGGTCAGGGTTGTACCCGCATCTGGCTCATGCTTCTGCCTTTTTCGCATACTTGTTGGCCAGATCCTGGGTTATGTCTCGTTTGGATCACGTAGTGATGTGGTACCACACTGAAACAGTCAATGAAACCTGGTTTCGATCAATATTTTAGAGGACAAAACCGGTTAGGTCTGGTTTAGGCCTGGGTTAAGCCCGCATCTGGCTCATACATTCGCTTATTTCTCATACTTGTTGCCCAGATCCAGGGTTTGCTCTAGTTTGAATCATGTAGTAATTTGGTACCACAATGAAACAGTCAAATGAACCTGGTTTCGATCAATATTTTAGAGGACAGAACCGGTTAGGTCTGGTTTAGGTCTGGGATATGGGCGCATCTGGCTCACGCTTCTGCCTTTTTCGCATACTTGTTGGCCAGATCCTGGGTTATGTCTCGTTTGGATCACGTAGTGATGTGGTACCACACTGAGACAGTCAATGAAACCTGGTTTCGATCAATATTTTAGAGGACAAAACCGGTTAGGTCTGGTTTAGGTCTGGGTTATGCCCGCATCTGGCTCATACATTCGCTTATTTCTCATACTTGTTGGCCAGATCCTGGGTTTCCTCTGGTCTGGATCAGGTAGTAATTTGGTACCACAGTCAAACAGTCAATTTAACCTGGTTTCGACCACTATTTTAGAGGATAACACCGGTTCGGTCTGGGTTAGATCTGGGATATGCACGCATCAGGCTCATGCTCTTGTCTTTTTCGCATACCTGGTTGGCCAGATACCGGGTTTTGTCTCGACCGCATCAGGTAGTAATGAGGTACCACACTGAGACAGTCAATGAAACCTGGTTTCGATCAATATTTTAGAGGACAAAACCGGTTAGGTCTGGTTTAGGTCTGGGTTATGCCCGCATCTGGCTCATACATTCGCTTATTTCTCATACTTGTTGGCCAGATCCTGGGTTTCCTCTGGTCTGGATCAGGTAGTAATTTGGTACCACAGTCAAACAGTCAATTTAACCTGGTTTCGACCACTATTTTAGAGGATAACACCGGTTCGGTCTGGGTTAGATCTGGGATATGCACGCATCAGGCTCATGCTCTTGTCTTTTTCGCATACCTGGTTGGCCAGATACCGGGTTTTGTCTCGACCGCATCAGGTAGTAATGAGGTACCACACTGAAACTGTCAATAGAACCTGGTTTCGATCAATGTTTTACAGGATAAAACCGGTTAGGTCTGTTTTAGGTCTGGGTTATGCCCGCATCTGGCTCATACACTCGCCTATTTCGTATACGTGTTGGCCAGATCCTGGGTTTTGCTGGTTTGGATCACGTAGTAATTTGGTACCACACTCAAACAGTCAAATAAACCTGGTTTCGAACAATATTTTAGAGGATAAAACCGGTTAGATCTGGGTTCGCTGTGGGATATGGCCGCAGCTGGCACATGCTTTCGCCTATTTCGCATACTTGTTGGCCAGATCATGAGTTTTGTCTCGTTTGGATCACGTAGTAAAGTGGTACCACACTGAAAGAGTAAATTGAACCTGGTTTCGATCAATATTTTAGAGGATAAAACCGGTTAGGTCTGGTTTAGTTTTGGGTTATGCCCGCATCTGTCTCATACTTGCGCTGTTTCACATAGTTGGTGGCCAGATCCTCGGTTGATTCTGGTTTGGATCACGTAGTAATGTGGTACCACACTCAAACACTCAATTAAACGTGGTTTCGGCCAATATTTTAGAGGATAACACCGGTTAGGTCTGGGTTAGATCTCGGATATGCCCGCATCTGGCTCATGCTTCTGCCTTTTTCGCATACTTGTTGGCCAGATCCTGGGTTTGCTCTAGTTTGAATCATGTAGTAATATGGTGCCACAATGAAACAGTCAAATGAACCTGGTTTCGATCAATACTTTAGAGGACAAAACCGGTTAGGTCTGGTTTAGGTCTGGGTTATGCCCGCATCTGGCTCATACATTCGCCTATTTCGCATACTTGTTGGCCATATCCTGGGTTCTGTCTCGTTTGGATCACGTAGTAATGTGGTACCACACTGAAAGAGTCAATTGAACCTGGTTCCGATCAATATTTTAAAGGATAAAACCGGTTAGGTCTGGTTTAGGTCAGGGTTGTACCCGCATCTGGCTCATGCTTCTGCCTTTTTCGCATACTTGTTGGCCAGATCCTGGGTTATGTCTCGTTTGGATCACGTAGTGATGTGGTACCACACTGAAACAGTCAATGAAACCTGGTTTCGATCAATATTTTAGAGGACAAAACCGGTTAGGTCTGGTTTAGGCCTGGGTTAAGCCCGCATCTGGCTCATACATTCGCTTATTTCTCATACTTGTTGCCCAGATCCAGGGTTTGCTCTAGTTTGAATCATGTAGTAATTTGGTACCACAATGAAACAGTCAAATGAACCTGGTTTCGATCAATATTTTAGAGGACAGAACCGGTTAGGTCTGGTTTAGGTCTGGGATATGGGCGCATCTGGCTCACGCTTCTGCCTTTTTCGCATACTTGTTGGCCAGATCCTGGGTTATGTCTCGTTTGGATCACGTAGTGATGTGGTACCACACTGAGACAGTCAATGAAACCTGGTTTCGATCAATATTTTAGAGGACAAAACCGGTTAGGTCTGGTTTAGGTCTGGGTTATGCCCGCATCTGGCTCATACATTCGCTTATTTCTCATACTTGTTGGCCAGATCCTGGGTTTCCTCTGGTCTGGATCAGGTAGTAATTTGGTACCACAGTCAAACAGTCAATTTACCCTGGTTTCGACCACTATTTTAGAGGATAACACCGGTTCGGTCTGGGTTAGATCTGGGATATGCACGCATCAGGCTCATGCTCTTGTCTTTTTCGCATACCTGGTTGGCCAGATACCGGGTTTTGTCTCGACCGCATCAGGTAGTAATGAGGTACCACACTGAGACAGTCAATGAAACCTGGTTTCGATCAATATTTTAGAGGACAAAACCGGTTAGGTCTGGTTTAGGTCTGGGTTATGCCCGCATCTGGCTCATACATTCGCTTATTTCTCATACTTGTTGGCCAGATCCTGGGTTTCCTCTGGTCTGGATCAGGTAGTAATTTGGTACCACAGTCAAACAGTCAATTTAACCTGGTTTCGACCACTATTTTAGAGGATAACACCGGTTCGGTCTGGGTTAGATCTGGGATATGCACGCATCAGGCTCATGCTCTTGTCTTTTTCGCATACCTGGTTGGCCAGATACCGGGTTTTGTCTCGACCGCATCAGGTAGTAATGAGGTACCACACTGAAACTGTCAATAGAACCTGGTTTCGATCAATGTTTTACAGGATAAAACCGGTTAGGTCTGTTTTAGGTCTGGGTTATGCCCGCATCTGGCTCATACACTCGCCTATTTCGTATACGTGTTGGCCAGATCCTGGGTTTTGCTGGTTTGGATCACGTAGTAATTTGGTACCACACTCAAACAGTCAAATAAACCTGGTTTCGAACAATATTTTAGAGGATAAAACCGGTTACATCTGGGTTCGCTGTGGGATATGGCCGCAGCTGGCACATGCTTTCGCCTATTTCGCATACTTGTTGGCCAGATCATGAGTTTTGTCTCGTTTGGATCACGTAGTAAAGTGGTACCACACTGAAAGAGTAAATTGAACCTGTTTTCGATCAATATTTTAGAGGATAAAACCGGTTAGGTCTGGTTTAGTTTTGGGTTATGCCCGCATCTGTCTCATACTTGCGCTGTTTCACATAGTTGGTGGCCAGATCCTCGGTTGATTCTGGTTTGGATCACGTAGTAATGTGGTACCACACTCAAACACTCAATTAAACGTGGTTTCGACCAATATTTTAGAGGATAACACCGGTTCGGTCTGGGTTAGATTTGGGATATGCGCGCATCTGGCTCATGCTTTTGCCTCCTTCGCATACTTGTTGGCCATATCCTGGGTTCTGTCTCGTTTGGATCACGTAGTAATGTGGTTCCACACTGGAACAGACAATTGAACCTAGTTTCGATCAATGTATTAGAGGATAACACCAGTTAGGACTGGGATATGCCAGCATCTGGCTCATGCTTTTGCATTTTACGCATACTTGTTGGCCAGATCGAGGGTTTTTTCTCGTTGGGATCACGTAGCAATGTGGTAACACACTGAAACAGTCAATTAAACCTGGTTTTGGTCATTATTTTAGAGAATAACAGCGGTTAGGTCTGGCTGAGGTCTGGGATATGCCCGCACCTGGCTCATGCTTTTGCCTTCTCCGCATACTTGTTGGCCAGATCCTCGGTTTTGTCTCACTTGGAAGACGTAGTAATGTGGTACCCCACTGAAACAGTCAATTAATCCAGGTTTCGATCTATATTTTAAAGAATAACACCGGTTAGGTTTGGGATATGCCCGAATCTGGATCATGCTTTTGCATTTTTCGCATTCTTGTTGGCCAGATACTGGGTTTTTTCTTGTTTGTAGCACGAAGTAATGTGGTACCACACTGAAGCTGTCAGTTAAACCTGGTTTCGATCAACATTTTAGAGGATAACCCCGGTTAGGTCTGGTTTGGGTCTGGCATATGCCCGCATCTGGCTGATGCTTTTGCCTTTTTCGCATACTTGTTGGCTAGATCCGGGGTTTTGTCACGTTTGGATCACGTAGTAATGAGGTACCACACTGAAACAGTCAATTAAACCCGTTTTCGATCAATATTTCAGATGATAACACCGGTTACGTCTGGGTTAGATTCGGGATATGCCCGCGTCTGGGCCATGCATTTGCGTGTTCGCACTCTTGTTGGCCAGATCCTGGGTATTGCCTCGTTTGGATAACGTAGTAATGTGGTACCACACTGAAACAGTCAGTTAAACCTGGTTTCGATCAATATTTTCGAGGATAAAACCGGTTAGGTCTGGCTTAGGTTTGGGATATGCCCGCATCTGGCTCATGCTTCTGTCTTTTTCGCATACTTGTTGGCCAGATCCTGGGTTCTGTCTCGTTTGGATCACGTAGTAATGTGGTTCCACACTGGAACAGACAATTGAACCTAGTTTCGATCAATTTATTAGAGCATAACACGAGTTAGGACTGGGATATGCCAGCATCTGGCTCATGCTTTTGCATTTTACGCATACTTGTTGCCCAGATCCAGGGTTTGCTCTAGTTTGAATCATGTAGTAATTTGGTACCACAATGAAACAGTCAAATGAACCTGGTTTCGATCAATATTTTAGAGGACAAAACCGGTTAGGTCTGGTTTAGGTCTGGGATATGGGCGCATCTGGCTCACGCTTCTGCCTTTTTCGCATACTTGTTGGCCAGATCCTGGGTTATGTCTCGTTTGGATCACGTAGTGATGTGGTACCACACTGAAACAGTCAATGAAACCTGGTTTCGATCAATATTTTAGAGGACAAAACCGGTTAGGTCTGGTTTAGGTCTGGGTTATGCCCGCATCTGGCTCATACATTCGCTTATTTCTCATACTTGTTGGCCAGATCCTGGGTTTCCTCTGGTCTGGATCAGGTAGTAATTTGGTACCACAGTCAAACAGTCAATTTAACCTGGTTTCGACCACTATTTTAGAGGATAACACCGGTTCGGTCTGGGTTAGATCTGGGATATGCACGCATCAGGCTCATGCTCTTGTCTTTTTCGCATACCTGGTTGGCCAGATACTGGGTTTTGTCTCGACCGCATCAGGTAGTAATGAGGTACCACACTGAAACTGTCAATAGAACCTGGTTTCGATCAATGTTTTACAGGATAAAACCGGTTAGGTCTGTTTTAGGTCTGGGTTATGCCCGCATCTGGCTCATACATTCGCCTATTTCGTATACGTGTTGGCCAGATCCTGGGCTCTACTGGTTTGGATCACGTAGTAATTTGGTACCACACTCAAACAGTCAACTAAACATGGTTTCGATCAATATTTTGGAGGATAACAATGGTTAGGTCTGCATTAGTTCTGGGATATGCCAGCATCTGGCTCATACTTTTGTGATTTTCGCATACTTGTTGGCCAGATCCTGGGATTTTTCAGGTTCGGATCACGAAGTAATGTGGTACCACTCTGTAGCAGTAAATGAAACCTGGTTTCGATCAATATTTCACAGGATAACACCGGTTAGTTCTGGGTTAGGTCTGGGTTATGCCCGCATCTGGCTCATACTTTCGCCTATCTCGCATACTTGTTGGCCAGATCCTGGGTTTTGCTGGTTTGGATCACGTAGTAATTTGGTACCACACTCAAACAGTCAAATAAACCTGGTTTCGAACAATATTTTAGAGGATAAAACCGGTTAGATCTGGGTTCGCTGTGGGATATGGCCGCAGCTGGCACATGCTTTCGCCTATTTCGCATACTTGTTGGCCAGATCATGAGTTTTGTCTCGTTTGGATCACGTAGTAAAGAGGTACCACACTGAAAGAGTAAATTGGACCTGGTTTCGATCAATATTTTAGAGGATAAAACCGGTTAGGTCTGGTTTAGTTTTGGGTTATGCCCGCATCTGTCTCATACTTGCGCTGTTTCACATAGTTGGTGGCCAGATCCTCGGTTGATTCTGGTTTGGATCACGTAGTAATGTGGTACCACACTCAAACACTCAATTAAACGTGGTTTCGGCCAATATTTTAGAGGATAACACCGGTTAGGTCTGGGTTAGATCTCGGATATGCCCGCATCTGGCTCATGCTTCTGCCTTTTTCGCATACTTGTTGGCCAGATCCTGGATTGTGTCTCGTTTGGAACATGTAGTAATTTGGTACCGCAATGAAACAGTCAATTAAACCTGGTTTCGACCAATATTTAAGAGGATAACACCGGTTAGGTCTGGGATATGCCCGCATCTGGCTCATGCTTTCGCCTATTTCGCATACTTGTTCGCCAGATTCAGGGTTTTCTCTGGTTAAGATCACGTAGCAATGTGGTAGCACACTGAAACAGTCAATTAAACCTGGTTTCGATCAATATTTTCGAGGATAACACCGGTTAGGTCTGGGTTATGCCTGGGATACGTATGGGGCAGGCGGCGACGCCGACCGTAAGACCCTCCACCGCTCCCCGTGGCAGGGTGAGCGCGAAGGGGCCGGTGATGGTGTTTGTGGTGCGAGGTGAGGTACTTTATTCCCTCATTGCCCCTCGCACCCAGCCCATCTCCGGACTGGGGGCCCGTGGCAGGGGCCCCGTCCAGCGGGGGCGGCAGTGTTAGCCGGCCCCGCTGCCGTGGTCGCGAGCGGGTGGGGGCCCGGTCGCGGCAACGGCACGTAGGGGGGCGACGTCGCGTGTGACCGCGCAGCGTCGCCGGGGGGCAGTCAGTTTAGTCTGCCCCCCATTGGGGGAGGAGGATCACACCACCTCCCCCGCGAAGTGCCTGTAGTAGGATGATGCGCCAACGGGGGGAGTCACGGTTGTATCGCTAGTTTGGTTCCCGGGACTCTCCCCAGATAAAGGGCGCAGGTGGTCACCGTGGTGTTTTAGCCAGTAAGAGTCCGGCACTACCCCGGCCTCCCCCCAAGGGGGCCGGGGTGTCCATGAGGATTTCACCACGTTAAAAAAAAAAAAAAAAAAAAAAATAAAAAGGTCTGGAACATGCCCGCATCTGGCTCATGCTTTTGCCTTTTTCGCATACTTGTTGGCCAGATTCTGGGTTTTTATTGGATTGGATCACGTATTAATGTGGTACCACACTGAAACAGTCAATTAAACCTGGTTTCGATCAATATTTTAGTGGATAACACCGGTTAGATCTGGGATATGCCCGCATCTGGCTCATGCTTTTGCATGATCGCAAACTTGTTGGTCAGATCCTGGGTTATGTCTCGTTTGGATCATGTAGTAATTAGGTATCGCAATGAAACAGTCAATTAAGCCTGGTTTCGACCAATGTTTTAGAGGATAACGACGGTTAGGTGTGGGTTAGGTCTGGTATATGACCGCATCTGACTCATACATTCGCCTATTTCGCATACTTGTTGGCCAGATCCAGGGTTTTTTCTGGTATGTATCACGTAGTAATGTGGTACCACACTGAAAGAGTCAATTAAACCTGGGTTCGATCAATATTTTCGAGGAAAACACCGGTTAGGTCTGGGTTAGATCTGGGATATGCCCGCATCTGGCTCATGCTTTTGCCTTTTTCGGATACTTGTTTGCCAGATCCAGGGTTTTTACTGGTATGTATCACGTAGTAATGTGGTACCACACTGAAACAGTCGATTAAACCTGGTTTCGATCATTATTTTAGAGGATAACACCGGTTAGGTCTGGGTTAGGCCTGGGATATGCACACATCTGGGTCATGCTCTTGTCTTTTTCGCATACTTGTTGGCCAGAACCTGGATTATGTCTCGCTTGGGACATGTAGTAATTTGGTACCGCAATGAAACAGCCAATTGAACCCGTTTTCGATCAATATTTTAGAGGATAACACCGGTTAGGCCTGGGATATGCCCGCATCTGGCTCATACTTTCGCCTATTCGCATACTTGTTCACCAGATCGAGGGTTTTTTCTCGTTGGGATCACGTAGCAATGTGGTAACACACTGAAACAGTCAATTAAACCTGGTTTTGGTCATTATTTTAGAGAATAACAGCGGTTAGGTCTGGCTGAGGTCTGGGATATGCCCGCACCTGGCTCATGCTTTTGCCTTCTCCGCATACTTGTTGGCCAGATCCTCGGTTTTGTCTCACTTGGAAGACGTAGTAATGTGGTACCCCACTGAAACAGTCAATTAATCCAGGTTTCGATCTATATTTTAAAGAATAACACCGGTTAGGTCTGGGATATGCCCGAATCTGGATCATGCTTTTGCATTTTTCGCATTCTTGTTGGCCAGATACTGGGTTTTTTCTTGTTTGTAGCACGAAGTAATGTGGTACCACACTGAAGCAGTCAGTTAAACCTGGTTTCGATCAACATTTTAGAGGATAACCCCGGTTAGGTCTGGTTTGGGTCTGGCGTATGCCCGCATCTGGCTGATGCTTTTGCCTGTTTCGCATACTTGTTGGCTAGATCCGGGGTTTTGTCACGTTTGGATCACGTAGTAATGAGGTACCACACTGAAACAGTCAATTAAACCCGTTTTCGATCAATATTTCAGATGATAACACCGGTTACGTCTGGGTTAGATTCGGGATATGCCCGCGTCTGGGCCATGCATTAGCGTGTTCGCACTCTTGTTGGCCAGATCCTGGGTATTGCCTCGTTTGGATAACGTAGTAATGTGGTACCACACTGAAACAGTCAGTTAAACCTGGTTTCGATCAATATTTTCGAGGATAAAACCGGTTAGGTCTGGCTTAGGTTTGGGATATGCCCGCATCTGGCTCATGCTTCTGTCTTTTTCGCATACTTGTTGGCCAGATCCTGGGTTCTGTCTCGTTTGGATCACGTAGTAATGTGGTTCCACACTGGAACAGACAATTGAACCTAGTTTCGATCAATTTATTAGAGCATAATACGAGTTAGGACTGGGATATGCCAGCATCTGGCTCATGCTTTTGCATTTTACGCATACTTGTTGCCCAGATCCAGGGTTTGCTCTAGTTTGAATCATGTAGTAATTTGGTACCACAATGAAACAGTCAAATGAACCTGGTTTCGATCAATATTTTAGAGGACAAAACCGGTTAGGTCTGGTTTAGGTCTGGGATATGGGCGCATCTGGCTCACGCTTCTGCCTTTTTCGCATACTTGTTGGCCAGATCCTGGGTTATGTCTCGTTTGGATCACGTAGTGATGTGGTACCACACTGAAACAGTCAATGAAACCTGGTTTCGATCAATATTTTAGAGGACAAAACCGGTTAGGTCTGGTTTAGGTCTGGGTTATGCCCGCATCTGGCTCATACATTCGCTTATTTCTCATACTTGTTGGCCATATCCTGGGTTTCCTCTGGTCTGGATCAGGTAGTAATTTGGTACCACAGTCAAACAGTCAATTTAACCTGGTTTCGACCACTATTTTAGAGGATAACACCGGTTCGGTCTGGGTTAGATCTGGGATATGCACGCATCAGGCTCATGCTCTTGTCTTTTTCGCATACCTGGTTGGCCAGATACTGGGTTTTGTCTCGACCGCATCAGGTAGTAATGAGGTACCACACTGAAACTGTCAATAGAACCTGGTTTCGATCAATGTTTTACAGGATAAAACCGGTTAGGTCTGTTTTAGGTCTGGGTTATGCCCGCATCTGGCTCATACATTCGCCTATTTCGTATACGTGTTGGCCAGATCCTGGGCTCTGCTGGTTTGGATCACGTAGTAATTTGGTACCACACTCAAACAGTCAACTAAACATGGTTTCGATCAATATTTTGGAGGATAACAATGGTTAGGTCTGCATTAGTTCTGGGATATGCCAGCATGTGGCTCATACTTTTGTCATTTTCGCATACTTGTTGGCCAGATCCTGGGATTTTTCAGGTTCGGATCACGAAGTAATGTGGTACCACTCTGTAGCAGTAAATGAAACCTGGTTTCGATCAATATTTCACAGGATAACACCGGTTAGTTCTGGGTTAGGTCTGGGTTATGCCCGCATCTGGCTCATACTTTCGCCTATTTCGCATACTTGTTGGCCAGATCCTGGGTTTTGCTGTTTTGGATCACGTAGTAATTTGGTACCACACTCAAACAGTCAAATAAACCTGGTTTCGAACAATATTTTAGAGGATAAAACCGGTTAGATCTGGGTTCGCTGTGGGATATGGCCGCAGCTGGCACATGCTTTCGCCTATTTCGCATACTTGTTGGCCAGATCATGAGTTTTGTCTCGTTTGGATCACGTAGTAAAGTGGTACCACACTGAAAGAGTAAATTGAACCTGGTTTCGATCAATATTTTAGAGGATAAAACCGGTTAGGTCTGGTTTAGTTTTGGGTTATGCCCGCATCTGTCTCATACTTGCGCTGTTTCACATAGTTGGTGGCCAGATCCTCGGTTGATTCTGGTTTGGATCACGTAGTAATGTGGTACCACACTCAAACACTCAATTAAACGTGGTTTCGGCCAATATTTTAGAGGATAACACCGGTTAGGTCTGGGTTAGATCTCGGATATGCCCGCATCTGGCTCATGCTTCTGCCTTTTTCGCATACTTGTTGGCCAGATCCTGGGTTTGCTCTAGTTTGAATCATGTAGTAATATGGTGCCACAATGAAACAGTCAAATGAACCTGGTTTCGATCAATACTTTAGAGGACAAAACCGGTTAGGTCTGGTTTAGGTCTGGGTTATGCCCGCATCTGGCTCATACATTCGCCTATTTCGCATACTTGTTGGCCATATCCTGGGTTCTGTCTCGTTTGGATCACGTAGTAATGTGGTACCACACTGAAAGAGTCAATTGAACCTGGTTCCGATCAATATTTTAAAGGATAAAACCGGTTAGGTCTGGTTTAGGTCAGGGTTGTACCCGCATCTGGCTCATGCTTCTGCCTTTTTCGCATACTTGTTGGCCAGATCCTGGGTTATGTCTCGTTTGGATCACGTAGTGATGTGGTACCACACTGAAACAGTCAATGAAACCTGGTTTCGATCAATATTTTAGAGGACAAAACCGGTTAGGTCTGGTTTAGGCCTGGGTTAAGCCCGCATCTGGCTCATACATTCGCTTATTTCTCATACTTGTTGCCCAGATCCAGGGTTTGCTCTAGTTTGAATCATGTAGTAATTTGGTACCACAATGAAACAGTCAAATGAACCTGGTTTCGATCAATATTTTAGAGGACAGAACCGGTTAGGTCTGGTTTAGGTCTGGGATATGGGCGCATCTGGCTCACGCTTCTGCCTTTTTCGCATACTTGTTGGCCAGATCCTGGGTTTCCTCTGGTCTGGATCAGGTAGTAATTTGGTACCACAGTCAAACAGTCAATTTACCCTGGTTTCGACCACTATTTTAGAGGATAACACCGGTTCGGTCTGGGTTAGATCTGGGATATGCACGCATCAGGCTCATGCTCTTGTCTTTTTCGCATACCTGGTTGGCCAGATACCGGGTTTTGTCTCGACCGCATCAGGTAGTAATGAGGTACCACACTGAGACAGTCAATGAAACCTGGTTTCGATCAATATTTTAGAGGACAAAACCGGTTAGGTCTGGTTTAGGTCTGGGTTATGCCCGCATCTGGCTCATACATTCGCTTATTTCTCATACTTGTTGGCCAGATCCTGGGTTTCCTCTGGTCTGGATCAGGTAGTAATTTGGTACCACAGTCAAACAGTCAATTTAACCTGGTTTCGACCACTATTTTAGAGGATAACACCGGTTCGGTCTGGGTTAGATCTGGGATATGCACGCATCAGGCTCATGCTCTTGTCTTTCTCGCATACCTGGTTGGCCAGATACCGGGTTTTGTCTCGACCGCATCAGGTAGTAATGAGGTACCACACTGAAACTGTCAATAGAACCTGGTTTCGATCAATGTTTTACAGGATAAAACCGGTTAGGTCTGTTTTAGGTCTGGGTTATGCCCGCATCTGGCTCATACACTCGCCTATTTCGTATACGTGTTGGCCAGATCCTGGGTTTTGCTGGTTTGGATCACGTAGTAATTTGGTACCACACTCAAACAGTCAAATAAACCTGGTTTCGAACAATATTTTAGAGGATAAAACCGGTTACATCTGGGTTCGCTGTGGGATATGGCCGCAGCTGGCACATGCTTTCGCCTATTTCGCATACTTGTTGGCCAGATCATGAGTTTTGTCTCGTTTGGATCACGTAGTAAAGTGGTACCACACTGAAAGAGTAAATTGAACCTGTTTTCGATCAATATTTTAGAGGATAAAACCGGTTAGGTCTGGTTTAGTTTTGGGTTATGCCCGCATCTGTCTCATACTTGCGCTGTTTCACATAGTTGGTGGCCAGATCCTCGGTTGATTCTGGTTTGGATCACGTAGTAATGTGGTACCACACTCAAACACTCAATTAAACGTGGTTTCGACCAATATTTTAGAGGATAACACCGGTTCGGTCTGGGTTAGATTTGGGATATGCGCGCATCTGGCTCATGCTTTTGCCTCCTTCGCATACTTGTTGGCCATATCCTGGGTTCTGTCTCGTTTGGATCACGTAGTAATGTGGTTCCACACTGGAACAGACAATTGAACCTAGTTTCGATCAATGTATTAGAGGATAACACCAGTTAGGACTGGGATATGCCAGCATCTGGCTCATGCTTTTGCATTTTACGCATACTTGTTGGCCAGATCGAGGGTTTTTTCTCGTTGGGATCACGTAGCAATGTGGTAACACACTGAAACAGTCAATTAAACCTGGTTTTGGTCATTATTTTAGAGAATAACAGCGGTTAGGTCTGGCTGAGGTCTGGGATATGCCCGCACCTGGCTCATGCTTTTGCCTTCTCCGCATACTTGTTGGCCAGATCCTCGGTTTTGTCTCACTTGGAAGACGTAGTAATGTGGTACCCCACTGAAACAGTCAATTAATCCAGGTTTCGATCTATATTTTAAAGAATAACACCGGTTAGGTTTGGGATATGCCCGAATCTGGATCATGCTTTTGCATTTTTCGCATTCTTGTTGGCCAGATACTGGGTTTTTTCTTGTTTGTAGCACGAAGTAATGTGGTACCACACTGAAGCTGTCAGTTAAACCTGGTTTCGATCAACATTTTAGAGGATAACCCCGGTTAGGTCTGGTTTGGGTCTGGCATATGCCCGCATCTGGCTGATGCTTTTGCCTTTTTCGCATACTTGTTGGCTAGATCCGGGGTTTTGTCACGTTTGGATCACGTAGTAATGAGGTACCACACTGAAACAGTCAATTAAACCCGTTTTCGATCAATATTTCAGATGATAACACCGGTTACGTCTGGGTTAGATTCGGGATATGCCCGCGTCTGGGCCATGCATTTGCGTGTTCGCACTCTTGTTGGCCAGATCCTGGGTATTGCCTCGTTTGGATAACGTAGTAATGTGGTACCACACTGAAACAGTCAGTTAAACCTGGTTTCGATCAATATTTTCGAGGATAAAACCGGTTAGGTCTGGCTTAGGTTTGGGATATGCCCGCATCTGGCTCATGCTTCTGTCTTTTTCGCATACTTGTTGGCCAGATCCTGGGTTCTGTCTCGTTTGGATCACGTAGTAATGTGGTTCCACACTGGAACAGACAATTGAACCTAGTTTCGATCAATTTATTAGAGCATAACACGAGTTAGGACTGGGATATGCCAGCATCTGGCTCATGCTTTTGCATTTTACGCATACTTGTTGCCCAGATCCAGGGTTTGCTCTAGTTTGAATCATGTAGTAATTTGGTACCACAATGAAACAGTCAAATGAACCTGGTTTCGATCAATATTTTAGAGGACAAAACCGGTTAGGTCTGGTTTAGGTCTGGGATATGGGCGCATCTGGCTCACGCTTCTGCCTTTTTCGCATACTTGTTGGCCAGATCCTGGGTTATGTCTCGTTTGGATCACGTAGTGATGTGGTACCACACTGAAACAGTCAATGAAACCTGGTTTCGATCAATATTTTAGAGGACAAAACCGGTTAGGTCTGGTTTAGGTCTGGGTTATGCCCGCATCTGGCTCATACATTCGCTTATTTCTCATACTTGTTGGCCAGATCCTGGGTTTCCTCTGGTCTGGATCAGGTAGTAATTTGGTACCACAGTCAAACAGTCAATTTAACCTGGTTTCGACCACTATTTTAGAGGATAACACCGGTTCGGTCTGGGTTAGATCTGGGATATGCACGCATCAGGCTCATGCTCTTGTCTTTTTCGCATACCTGGTTGGCCAGATACTGGGTTTTGTCTCGACCGCATCAGGTAGTAATGAGGTACCACACTGAAACTGTCAATAGAACCTGGTTTCGATCAATGTTTTACAGGATAAAACCGGTTAGGTCTGTTTTAGGTCTGGGTTATGCCCGCATCTGGCTCATACATTCGCCTATTTCGTATACGTGTTGGCCAGATCCTGGGCTCTGCTGGTTTGGATCACGTAGTAATTTGGTACCACACTCAAACAGTCAACTAAACATGGTTTCGATCAATATTTTGGAGGATAACAATGGTTAGGTCTGCATTAGTTCTGGGATATGCCAGCATGTGGCTCATACTTTTGTCATTTTCGCATACTTGTTGGCCAGATCCTGGGATTTTTCAGGTTCGGATCACGAAGTAATGTGGTACCACTCTGTAGCAGTAAATGAAACCTGGTTTCGATCAATATTTCACAGGATAACACCGGTTAGTTCTGGGTTAGGTCTGGGTTATGCCCGCATCTGGCTCATACTTTCGCCTATTTCGCATACTTGTTGGCCAGATCCTGGGTTTTGCTGGTTTGGATCACGTAGTAATTTGGTACCACACTCAAACAGTCAAATAAACCTGGTTTCGAACAATATTTTAGAGGATAAAACCGGTTAGATCTGGGTTCGCTGTGGGATATGGCCGCAGCTGGCACATGCTTTCGCCTATTTCGCATACTTGTTGGCCAGATCATGAGTTTTGTCTCGTTTGGATCACGTAGTAAAGTGGTACCACACTGAAAGAGTAAATTGAACCTGGTTTCGATCAATATTTTAGAGGATAAAACCGGTTAGGTCTGGTTTAGTTTTGGGTTATGCCCGCATCTGTCTCATACTTGCGCTGTTTCACATAGTTGGTGGCCAGATCCTCGGTTGATTCTGGTTTGGATCACGTAGTAATGTGGTACCACACTCAAACACTCAATTAAACGTGGTTTCGGCCAATATTTTAGAGGATAACACCGGTTAGGTCTGGGTTAGATCTCGGATATGCCCGCATCTGGCTCATGCTTCTGCCTTTTTCGCATACTTGTTGGCCAGATCCTGGGTTTGCTCTAGTTTGAATCATGTAGTAATATGGTGCCACAATGAAACAGTCAAATGAACCTGGTTTCGATCAATACTTTAGAGGACAAAACCGGTTAGGTCTGGTTTAGGTCTGGGTTATGCCCGCATCTGGCTCATACATTCGCCTATTTCGCATACTTGTTGGCCATATCCTGGGTTCTGTCTCGTTTGGATCACGTAGTAATGTGGTACCACACTGAAAGAGTCAATTGAACCTGGTTCCGATCAATATTTTAAAGGATAAAACCGGTTAGGTCTGGTTTAGGTCAGGGTTGTACCCGCATCTGGCTCATGCTTCTGCCTTTTTCTCATACTTGTAGGCCAGATCCTGGGTTTTGTCACGTTTGGATCACGTAGTAATGTGGTACCACACTGAAACTGTCATTAAACCTGTTTTCGATCAATATTTTAGAGAATAGCACCGGTTAGGTCTGGTTTAGGTCTGGGTTATGCCCGCATATGGCTCATACATTCGTCTATTTCGCATACTTGTTGGCCAGATCCTGGGTTCTTTCTGGTTTGGATCACGTAGTAATGTGGTACCACACTGGAACTGTCAATTGAACCTGGTTTCGATGCATATTTTAGAGGATAAAACAGGTTAGGTCTGGTTTAGGTCTGGGATATGCGCGCAACTGGCTCACGCTTCTGCCTTTTTCGCATACTTGTAGGCCAGATCCTGGGTTTTTTTTGGTTTGGATCACGTAGTAATGTGGTGCCACACTGAAGCAGTCAATTAAACCTGGTTTCGATCAATATTTTAGGGGATAACACCGGTTATGTCTGGGTTTGGTCTGGGATATGCACGCATCTGAGGCATGCTGTTGCCTTTTTCGCATACTTGTTGGCCAGATCCTGGATTATGTCTCGTTTGGAACATGTAGCAATTTGGTACCGCAATGAAACAGTCAATTAATCCTGGTTTTGACAAACATTTTAGAGGAAAACACCGGTTAGGCCTGGGATTTGCCCGCATATGGCTCATACTTTCGCTTATTTCGCATACTTGTTCACCATATCGAGGGTTTTTTCTGGTTCGGATCATGTAGCAATGTGGTAACACACTTAAACAGTCAATTAAACCTGGTTCCGATCAATATTTTCGAGGATAACATCGGTTGGGTCTGGGTTAGGTCTGGGATATGCCCGTATCTGGCTCATGCTTTTGCCTTTTTCGCATATATGTTGACCAACTCCAGGGTTTTTTCTGGGTTGGATCACGTAGCAATGTGGTACCGCACAGAAACAGTCAATTGAACCTGTTTTCGATCAATATTTTAGAGGATAACACCGGTTAGGTCTGGGTTAGGCCTGCGATATGCACGCATCTGGCTCATGCTCTCGTCTTTTTCGCATACTTGTTGGCCAGATCATGGGTTTTTTTTTATTTGGATCACGTAGTAATGTGGTGCCACACTGAAGCTGTCAATTAAACCTGGTTTCGATCAATATTTTGCAGGATAACACTGGTTAGGTCTGCGTTAGTTCTGGGATATGCTCCTATCTGGCTCATACTTTTGTCTTTTTCGCATACATGTTGGCCAGATCCTGGTATTTTTCAGATTTGGATCACGAAGTAATGTGGTACCACACTGAAAGAGTAATTTGAACCTGGTTTCGATTAACATTTTAGAGGATAAAACCGGTTAGGACTGGTTTAGGCCTGGGATTTGCCCGCATATGGCTCATTCTTTCGCCTATTTCGCATACTTGTTCACCAGATCTAGGGTTTTTTCTGGTTCGGATCATGTAGCAATGTGGTAACACACTTAAACAGTCAATTAAACCTGGTTCCGATCAATATTTTAGAGGATAAAACCGGTTAGGTCTGGGTTAGTTCAAGTATATGCCCGCAATCTGCATCTGCATTTGCATTTTTCGCATACTTGTTGGCCAGATCCTGGATTATGTCTCGTTTGGAACATGTAGCAATTTGGTACCGCAATGAAACAGTCAATTAATCCTGGTTTTGACAAATATTTTAGAGGAAAACACCGGTTAGGCCTGGGATTTGCCCGCATATGGCTCATACTTTCGCTTATTTCGCATACTTGTTCACCATATCGAGGGTTTTTTCTGGTTCGGATCATGTAGCAATGTGGTAACACACTTAAACAGTCAATTAAACCTGGTTCCGATCAATATTTTCGAGGATAACATCGGTTGGGTCTGGGTTAGGTCTGGGATATGCCCGTATCTGGCTCATGCTTTTGCCTTTTTCGCATATATGTTGACCAACTCCAGGGTTTTTTCTGGGTTGGATCACGTAGCAATGTGGTACCGCACAGAAACAGTCAATTGAACCTGTTTTCGATCAATATTTTAGAGGATAACACCGGTTAGGTCTGGGTTAGGCCTGCGATATGCACGCATCTGGCTCATGCTCTCGTCTTTTTCGCATACTTGTTGGCCAGATCATGGGTTTTTTTTTATTTGGATCACGTAGTAATGTGGTGCCACACTGAAGCTGTCAATTAAACCTGGTTTCGATCAATATTTTGCAGGATAACACTGGTTAGGTCTGCGTTAGTTCTGGGATATGCTCCTATCTGGCTCATACTTTTGTCTTTTTCGCATACATGTTGGCCAGATCCTGGTATTTTTCAGATTTGGATCACGAAGTAATGTGGTACCACACTGAAAGAGTAATTTGAACCTGGTTTCGATTAACATTTTAGAGGATAAAACCGGTTAGGACTGGTTTAGGCCTGGGATTTGCCCGCATATGGCTCATTCTTTCGCCTATTTCGCATACTTGTTCACCAGATCTAGGGTTTTTTCTGGTTCGGATCATGTAGCAATGTGGTAACACACTTAAACAGTCAATTAAACCTGGTTCCGATCAATATTTTAGAGGATAAAACCGGTTAGGTCTGGGTTAGTTCAAGTATATGCCCGCAATCTGCATCTGCATTTGCATTTTTCGCATACTTGTTGGGCATTTCCTGTGTTTTTTTTGGATTGGATCACGTAATAGTGTGGTTCCATACAGTAACAGACAATTATACCTGGTATCGACCAATATTTTGCAAGATAACACCGGTTAGGTCTGGGTTAGGTCTGGGTTATGCCCGCATCTGGCTCATAGTTTCGCCTATTTCGCATACTTGTTGGCCAGATCCTGGGTTTTTTCTGGTATGAATTACGTAGTAGTGTGGTACCCCCATGAAACAGTCAATTAAACCTAGTTTCGATCAGTATTTTAGAGGATAACACCGGTTATGTCTGGGTTTGGTCTGGGATATGCACGCATATGGCTCATGCTCTTGTCTTTTTCGCATACTTGTTGGCCAGATCCAGGGTTTTTTTTGGTTTGGATCACGTAGTAATGTGGTGCCACACTGAAGCAGTCAATTAAACCTGGTTTCGATCAATATTTCAGGGGATAACACCGGTTATGTCTGGGTTTGGTCTGGGATATGCACGCATCTGACTCATGCTCTTGTCTTTTTCGCATACTTGTTGGCCAGATCCTGGATTATGTCTCGTTTGGAACATGTAGTAATTTGGTACCGCAATGAAACAGGCAATTAATCCTGGTTTCGACAAATATTTTAGAGGAAAACACCGGTTAGGCCTGGGATTTGCCCGCATAAGGCTCATACTTTCGCCTATTTCGCATACATGTTCACCAGATCCAGGGTTTTTTCTGGTTTGGATCATGTAGCAATGTGGTAACACACTTAAGCAGTCAATTAAACCTGGTTTCGATCAATATTTTCGAGGATAACATCGGTTAGGTCTGGGTTAGGTCTGGGATATGCCCGCATCTGGCTCATGCTTTTGCCTTTTTCGCATATATGTTGGCCAACTCCAGGGTTTTTTCTGGGTTGGATCACGTAGCAATGTGGTATCGCACTGAAACAGTCAATTGAACCTGTTTTCGATCAATATTTTAGAGGATAACACCGGTTAGGTATGGGTTAGGCCTGGGATATGCACGCATCTGGCTGATGCTCTTGTCTTTTTCACATACTTGTTGGCCAGATCCTGGATTATGTCTCGTTTGGATCATCTAGTAATTTGATACCGCAATGAAACAGTCAATTAAACCAGGTTTCGATCAATATTTTAGAGGATAACATCGGTTAGGTCTGGGTTAGGTCTGGGATATGCACGCACCTGGCTCGTGCTCTCGTCTTTTTCGCATACTTGTTGGCCAGATCCTGGTTTTTTTTTGGTTTGGAGCACGTAGTAATGTGGTGCCACAGTGAAGCAGTCAATTAAACCTGGTTTCGATCAATATTTTAGAGGATAACACCGGTTAGGTCTGGGTTATGTCTGGGATATGCCCGCATCTGGCTCATGCTTATGCCTATTTCTCATACTTGTTCGCCAGATCCCGGGTTTTGTCTCGTTTGGATCACGTAGTAATGTGGTACCCCACTGAAACAGTCAATTAAACCTGGTTTCGATCTATATTTTCGAGGATAACACCGGTTAGGTCTGGGTTAGATCTGGGACACGCCCGCATCAGGCTCATGCTTTTGCCTTTTTCTCATACTTGTTGGCCAGATCCTAGATTTTGCCCCGCTTGGATCACGTAGTAATGTGGTACCACACTGAAACAGTCAACCCTGGTTTCGATCTATATTTTCGAGGATAGCCCCGGTTAGGTCTGGGTTAGGTCTGGGATATGCCCGCAACTGGCTCATGCTAGAGCCTTTTTCGCAAACTTGTTGGCCAGATCCTGGGTTTTTTGTGATTTGGATCACGTAGTAATGTGGTACCACACTGAAACAGTCAATTAAACCTGGTTTCGGTCAATATTTTAGAGACTAACACCGGTTAGGTCTGGGTTAGATCTGGGACATGCCCGCATCTTATTCATGCTTTTGCCTTTTTCCCATACTTGTTGGCCAGATCTTGGATTTTGCCCCGCTTGGATCACGTAGTAATGTGGTACCACACTGAAACAGTCAATTAAACCTGGTTTCGATCAATATTCTAGAGGATAACACCGGTTAGGTCTGGGTTATGACCGCATCTGGCTCATGCTTTTGCATTTTTCGCATACCTGTTGGCCAGATCCTGGGTTTTGTCACGTATGGATCGCGTAGTAATGAGGTACCACATTGCGACAGTCAATTAAATCTGTTTTCGATCAATGTTTTCGAGGATAGCACCGGTTAGGTCTGGGGGAGATCTGGGACATGCCCGCATCTGGCTCATACTTTTGTCCTTTTCGCATACTTGTTGGCCAGAGCCAGGGTTTCTTCTAGTTTGAATTGCGTAGTAATGTGGTACCACACGGTAACAGTAAATTAAACCTGCTGACGGCCAATATTTTGGCGGATAACACCGGTTAGGTCTGGGTTAGGTCTGGGATATGCCCGCATCTGAATCATACTTGCGCCTTTTTCTCATACTTGTTGGCCAGATCCTGGGTTTTGTCTCGTTTGCATCACGTAGTAATGTGGTGCCATAGTGAAACAATCAATTAAACCTGGATTCGATCAATATTTTAGAGGATAACACCGGTTAGGTCTGGGTTAGATCTGGGACACGCCCCCTCAGGGGCTGTGTCCGGCCAGGTGTCCGGCGCAGTACGGGGCGTAGCGACCCCGAGGTACCTGATGCTAATCACACCGTAAACCTCCTGTTGGTCGTCGCAACGACCCATTCACAACTCCAGTTTTGGTTTTGTGAATGGTACGTGACGGCAGGAGGACCGGGGGCCTTGGCTTAACCGCCTGGGCCGCGAGGATGGTAACTCTATAAATTACCCTCTAATCCTAAGCTATGGTGCGCGGCGATGGGATGCATGGTTGGGAGAGAAGGCCCAATCCCGAGCGACCACCTCCGGGGGCACCTGCCGAACCCCCGGAGTATTAGGCTTCCCCAGGTAAGGCGGCTCTGCCTGGGGTGACCTCCATTCCGACCACACTCGTGGGAACAGATATGAAGAATAATCAAGGACCAACTAACTGGACGGACAACATTGATAACGGACTGGCACACGAATCGGCAATCGGCAACGGAACAAATGGACCACATCCTGGTGGGGTGAGACCCACGGTCAGGAGTGTGGTGGTGGTTAATCCCCCGCTGGGGATCCACCGTGAAAGTGAGGTGCACCTCCTTAGGGCCAAAAGTGCAAGAGTGCATCAGGGCATCATGCGACCGGTGAGGAGTCACTTCCCTGCAAGAGGCATGTTGCCGCGGGCACGCAGTCCACGGCGGGTGTTACAGCCCAAACAGGAGAGGTGGCGACGGCATTTGTCGAAGAGGATCCTGGCGTCCTCGACGACGATTCCCAGGCCAACGACGAGTGGGCGCCGCCCAATTCTAACGGCGCTGACGAGGTGGAAACCGCCGACTCAAGCGATGAGTATGGTGTGGCGTATGAGCCCGGGAAGAGAAAAAGGAGGGGTCCTACGGCTGGAAGACCTAGGGGCATTTTTGTGGACCCAAAGAAGCTGGGTCCCGGGATGAAGGCCCTGCCGAAACAGGGAGACCTCCGCAATATAGCGGAGGTGATGAATTTGGACGAGCTCCTGGTCCGGCTCAAGGAGCAGCTCGAGTCCGTCGTCAGGGTGGCAGACACCGCAAGCCACCTCAAGACGACGGATATCCGCAGGCTCCGGTTGGCTGCTTGGGTGGCCATGGTCAGCGCCGAAGAGCTTTACGGCAGAGCTGACCATGCCGAAACCCCGAATAGGCCGGCCCAGGAGGTAGTCATTCGCAACGGCGAATGGGAGAGGAGGGCCAAGGCCCTCGAGAAGAGGCTGAAGGTGGCCGATTCCACCGCCACCACCCTGTCGGAAACCGTCAGGGTTAAAGATAGGGAGCTGGAGCACCTCAGGCGGGAAGTGGGCCGCCTGAGGTACAAACAGGAGCATCGGAAGCTCCAGAGAGCAGGGCAGGAGCTGGCTGACGAAACGCCACCGGACTATCAGCTGCCCTGTGTCCGTCGACCGCGGCGGAGGGACCTCATCCCGTCTACCTTTGACGGGGGAGACGTCGGGATGGAGATTGACGCGGCAGTTCCTGGACCGTCGACCGCAGATGGGACCGCCACCCCTGAGAAGGAGAGCCCCGCGTCCGGAAGCTCTTTAATGGTCATGTTGACCGAGATAGTCAAAAGGGTTTCCGAGATGGCGGGGCACATGTCGGCCGTCGAGGATCGGGTAGAGGCCCGTCTGGAAGCAGTCTGGCGGGCAGTGTCCCGCCCGCCGCTGGGAAGGGATTCATTGGCCTCTGCTTCATCAGCGGGCTTGGCCCCGGCCCGACAGAGCTCGTCCAAGGGAGCTAAGCCTGCGGGGATAAATATGCCGAAAGAGAAGGCGAAGGCGGCAAAACCGAGGGGCGCGTCTGCCTCTCTGCAAACGCCCGCCGCACCACCGAAGCCATCCCCGGGAAATAGAGGAGCCAACAATGCTCAAAGTGGCGCATCAGCGGATGTCGTGACGATGCCCCCGACCCGATTCCCAGGGCGCCTAAGAAGGACGCCGCGGCAAAGCCCACCCACGCACCCACCAGCGAAGGACAGGGTACCTGGGCTGAGGTTGTTAAACGTGGCAAGAAGAAGGCATGTGGAAAGGGGGTGACTCCTGTCGCACCCACCGCCAAGGCAGGAAAATCCTCGGCGGCAAGTCGGCCAGCCGCCAATACAGCAGCCGGCAGCAGGAAGAAGGGCGGTGCCCAGACTGCGGCGGTCAAATTGCCGAGGCTGTCTAAAAAGGCAGCAGTCTCGGTGACCGCCGCCGCTGGACGCGAAGGAGAACTGGGCCCCCTCCTCAACAGGGTGATGCCGGGTATCTGTAAGGATCTCGGGATCACCGGGATGCAGCCCACCAGAGCGGTCACCGGGGCGCTCCTGTTAGCGATCCCCGGTGAGAAAGGGAAGGAGAAAGCGACCGCTCTGCGGGCGCGTCTAGAGGGAGCCCTCCAGGTCGAGGGTGTTCGGGTGGCTTGCCCCCAGAAACAGGCCGAGATGCGTATTTCCGGCCTGTCGGAGGCAGCCACCCAGCAGGCTGTTCGGGAGGCCCTTGCCACAGCCGGGGGTTGCGGCGCTGCGGAGGTCAATACTGGTGACCTCCGCCGGGACAGCTCAGGCATGTTTACTGCCTGGGCCCGCTGTCCCCTACGCGCCGCAACTAAACTCGCGAAGTCCGGCCGATTGATGGTCGGCTTCTCCGAGGCCCGGCTGGCGGTGCTCGCCGCGAGGCCGCTGCAGTGTCACCGCTGCCTAGAGTTCGGCCATGTCCGGCAGCGGTGCACCAGCACAGTTGATCGCAGCGGCCTCTGCTACCGCTGCGGAGGGGCCTCCCACACCGCAAGGGAGTGCACGGCCGCCCCTAAATGCCCCCTTTGTGTGGGCTTGGGGCGGCCAGCGGATCACCGCATGGGTGGGGCGGCGTGCCGTCCCCCCAAGCGGAAGGGGAAGAAAGCGAAGGGGGCGGGTGTGCCCCCATCCACGGTGCCGGCTGGTGTTGAGCCGGCACCGCTGCCCGTCGCGATGGAGGTTCAGGGGGCGGCTTGTTCCCAGCCGTCCCCTGCTGTGGTGTCGGGGACTATTCCCGCCCCAGCATCTGTCGCGGCGGCAGTGAAAGTGGTGGGGTGTAAACCTGCACCGCCCCCAGCGACGGAGATGATGGAGGTGGATGTGGCGCCTTGCGACTCGGCGCCCTCCACCTCCACGATATCGGATTGTGATTTGCTTGGTGGGGGAGCAGCAGTGCCCCCACCGCAAGAGGCAACCCAGTCGCCGTGCGGGTCAGAGCCCCTTAGTCGGGGGGTGATGGCCTCGTACGGCGGCAAAGATCCGGGGCGCGCAGCGGTGCCCCCAAACAATGGAAGGGGAGGCCTGGAGGAGGCCGCGGGTGAGACCCGATAATGTCTCAACGCCTCCTCCAGGTCAATTTGAACCACTGCCGGGGGGCTCAGGATCTCATGCTCCAAACCCTCCGGCAGTGGAACATTGGGATGGCCGTGATCGCCGAGCCCTATCGTGTCCCCAAACACCCAGCTTGGGTGGGGGACCTTAACGGTGTCTCGGCGATCACTTGGCAGTACGGACGCGGCACGCTGCCGTGCTCCGTTGTGGGAAGGGGCCGCGGTTTTGTGGCGGTTAAGTGGGGGGAACTGGTGGTTGCCGGGTGTTATGCGTCGCCCGCAATGGGCCTCAGCGCTTTTGAGGCGTACCTCGACGAGGTGGGGAGATGCATCTCCCCACATCTCGCCAGTGGGGTACTCGTCCTGGGTGGTTTTAATGCCCACGCTGCAGCGTGGGGCTGCCCCAGGCCGACCGTGAAGGGCGACGCGATGCTCGAATGAGCGGCGGGTCACGGCCTCGTAGTTTCGAATGAAGGGGCTGTGAGCACGTGCGTGCACGCGCGGGGCGAGTCGATCGTCGACATATCGTTGGCGAGCCCCGCCATAGCGCGCCGTGTGTCCGACTGGAGGGTCGCGGAAGAGGTGGCCACGTTAAGCGACCACCTCTACATTACGTTTTCCGTATCCGCGACCCCCGGCTTAAATGGACCCCGCCAACCGGGCAGGGATGCACACCCGGCGCCACGCTTTTTTTTTTTTTTTTTTTTTTGTCGTGGGGAAAATCTTCGAAAGACTCCCTCCCACCTCCTTGGGGAGAGGTGGGAGGGGTGTGTGGGATTCCCCGCGCCCGTACAACGACAGGTGCGGGACCTACCCACTAAAAACCCCACGGTGACCCTTCGGCACGCTTTGGGAGGATACCGGGAATCGCTCGAAGCATTCTTCCGGTATCCTCCCCGTGCCCGCGCTTTCGCGCCCATCCCCCGGGGGGACAATCGGTCCCCCCAGTAGACACACTGCCTCATAGCGGCGGGACGGGGCCACTCCATCCCGCCGCTATCCGTCCCGGGGCCGCGTTTAGTGGCGGCTGCGAGCCCCAACTCGCAACCGCCCGCGACTCCGTTCCCACCCCTCGGCGGCCGGGCGTTCATGGCCGCACCAGACCGCCGAGGGTGCCTCCCCTTGCGTCGGACCGATAGGGGAGGCACTCCTACCCCCAACCGGTCCGACCCGGCGCCGCCTGGCGGGAGGAGGGTCCCCTCAGGACCCCCCTCCCAGCCTAGGTCATCCGCCACGCCGAGGCGGCCGCCCGCGACGCCTCGCGACCGGGCGACGACCTCGGGCCACCGCACGAGCGCGAGCTTCAGCGCGCCGCTGAAGCTCGCGCTCCCTCCCCGCGGCCTCCTTCTGAAACATTACGTTCTCGCAGAAGGAGGCCACGGCCCTCCACTTCTCCTCGCTGCCGAGCATGGCGCGCACCACGCCCGGCAGCGAGACATCCCGCCCGACGACGCCGACCAGGACACGGCGCTCCCCCTCCCACGCGGGGCATACCTCCAGGGTATGATCCGCCGTGTCCTGCTCAGCGTCGCAGTGGCAGCAACGCGCCGTCGGCTCCTTCCCTATCCGGCACAGGTATCTTCCGAAGCTGCCATGCCCGGAAAATACCTGTGCCAGCCGGTAGGTGAGGCTGCCATGGCCTCTGTCCAGCCACTCCTTCAGGAGTGGCCGATCAGCCCCGACAGTCCGGTGCCCCGCGGTTGGCAGAGCCAGCCGCCCCTGCCACGCGAGCAACACGGACTGCCGGGCCTGGCGCTTCAAATCGCCCCAAGCAGGTTCCTGCCCGCCCGGGACCGCCCCCACCCCCGCGCGACGGTCGACGCGGTGCCGGTACATCACCGCGTGCGACCGCGCGAGCAGGTCCATGGGCGGCATCCCCGCTAGAACCGTCACCGCCTCATGTGACATGGTCCGATACCCGCGGACGACCCTGAGCGCCATGCGCCTCTGCACCCGACGCAGCATAGTCATGCTGCGCCGGGAGGCAGCCAGGTCGTCCGCCCAGACGGGGGCCCCGTATAGGGCCACCGACTGGACCATTGCCACATAGAGGCGACGAACTCGGCCCGCCGGGCCCCCCAGGTTGGGCAGGATCCGGCCCAGAGCCGCAACCATCCTTTCCAACCGGGGGACCAGGCAGCGGAAATGCTCCTCGACACGCCAGTGGCTATCGAGGATCAGCCCTAGATACCTGATCTGTGGCTTCACCTCGATGTCAGCCCCACCCACCCGGATCAGAGGGGGTGGCGGATCCTGCCGAGGTAAATGAAACGCAATCACCTCGGTCTTATGGGCCGCCACCGTCATCCCCATCCCCCTGATCCGGTCGACGACGCGTTGCGACCCCTCCTCCGCGCGACGCATGGCCCTCCCCCAGTGCGCCCCGACGGCCAGCACCAGTGTGTCATCCGCATAACACACCGTGCTGACGCCGTCGGGGAGGCCGGCCCGCAACACCGAGTCGTACGCGATGTTCCACAGGAGTGGCCCGAGGACCGACCCCTGCGGAACACCGCAGTACACCTCCCTCCGCATATCACCATCCCGGCCCGGATACTCGATCCACCTGCCGCGGAGATAATCCCCGACGACCGCCCTGAGACAAGGGGGTGAATCGATGATATTCGAGTCCCCTCCTTATCTCTTCCCAGGGGAGGGTGTTAAAGGCCCATACCGTCGCCACCAAGCCGTCCGCGTCGCGTGCTCTTTGGCACCGCAGCGGTAACACTGACCGCTGCGGTCCACCGGCGAGGTGCACCACTGCCTCACGTGCCCCAATTCGAGGCAGCGGTGACACTGGAGCGGGCGCGGCGCGAGGATTTCCACTCGCGCCGAAACCCACCCCCCCCCAACACCCTCCCGGATTCCGCCACCTTACGGGCGGCGGAGAGGGGGCACCGGGCCCACACCGACCCGAGGCCGGAGGGCGACCTGCGGATCTCTCCGATCCGCAGGTCCTCCACAGGACAGTCCCCCGCCCTCGCAAGGGCACGGGACACATCCTGTGCGCTGACCGAGTCGTCCAGCCCACAAACGCGCATCTCCGTGCGCTTCGTGGGCCGGGCGACCCGGACACCTCGCTCGCCCAGCTGCTCCCGGAGCCTCTGGGCGAGACGATCCGCCTTCGCGCCGCCTTCTGCACCGGGGATCTCCAGCAAGAGACCCCCGGTCACGGCCCTCTTCGCCCTCACGGAGGCGATGCCCAGCTCTTCCAGGGAGATATTCTCCCTGGCGAGCCGCATCGCCTCCGCGTGGGTCAGGTCGCCCCCCTGCGCAACGGTCAGCGTCACCGCTGCCGTTTTTGGGGGACGACCTGGTCGTGCCTTCCCGACCTTCGCGGCCTTTACCTTGGCCGCCGGCGGCGGAGGCGGAGGCTGCGGTTGCGAGGCCTTCCTCGCCGCCCGCTTCGCCTTCCGCCCCACCACCTCACTCCACGCCACCCCCCCCCTTGGGAGGGTGCTGTGGAGGACGCGACCACCGCGACCACGGGTACACCACCCCCCTTGGGGGTCGCGACCCGGGGCCCTGGTGCCGCAACGCTGGGCGGAGCCTTCACTCCGCCCTTCTTTGCCTTCCCCGACTGTACCGGAACAGGTCGGGGAGGCACCGCCTTTCTGCTGACCGCTCTTCCGGCGAGGAGCTCCTCCCGGAAGGCGGCCAGCTTGCCATCAATCATGTCCCCAATCCTCCTCAGAAGATCGTCTTCTGAGGAGGACGGGGACTTCTTCACGGGCGGAGTGCGGGTGGCGGGGCCCGCGGTGCCCCGCACCACTGCCACCGCACTCCGCTTATTTACCTCCGCCGAGGGACGCGGCGGTGGAGGAGGAGTAAGGATGGGAGGGAGGGCCGCGCTGTTCCACAGCGCCTCTGCCCTCCTCCTCCCCTGTCGCTCCTCCTCCAACAGGAGCTGCAGACGGGCGTTCCGCCCTCTGAGCTCCCGCGCCGCCTCCCTCATTTCCTCCGCCGCGGCCTTCAAGGCCTCCGCGCCACCGCTTTTCTGCCCCTTAAAGGCGCAGGCAGCGGCGACTTTCTCCACCCGCCTCAGGGACGAGGAGATCCTCTCCGATATCTCCTCGGTCACCTCGTCCCTGAGGCAACTCAGCCTCACCGACGGGCTCATCGCCCCGCCCACCTCGACGACGGCCTGCCCCGTCCTCTTCCTCTTAGAGCCTATGTGGCTCGTGCTGGAGGAGAAGGACGAGACCGACGCCGTCTCGTCGTCCTCCTCCACCCTCCACGAAGCCGGACCTGGCGCTGAGTGGGGCGCGAGCGCCGCCACCCTAACCCCAACCCCGTCTCCGTCCTCCCCAACCGACAAAACCCGCCCCATCCCCATTTTATTTTCTGTGTCCGTAATAATCCCACGAGATGGTCGGAAATAAAGGTCCACCCGGGCAGAGCCGCCTTACCCGGGTAAGCCTAATACTCCGGGGGTTCGGCAGATTCCCCGGAGGTGGTCGCTTGGGATTGGGCCTTCTCCCCCAACCACGCATCCCATCGCCGCGCACCATAGCTTAGGATTGGAGGGCGATTTTATAGAGTCGCCATACTCGTGGCCCAGGCGGTTAAGCCAAGACCCCCGTTCCTCCTGCCGTCACGTACCATTCACAAAACCAATAGGGAATTGTGAATGGGTCGTTGTGACGACCAACAGGAGGCTTACGGTGTGTGTATGACTCGGGTACCCCGGGTTCGTTAAGCCCGTACTGCAGCTGAAAGGCTGGCAGCCCCTGAGGTGCCCGGCGCCACGCTGGTCCGCCAAGAGGCTGGACCCGGACGCCCTTGCGATGGCAGCCTCCGTTGTGGCATGGCAGGAGATGCCACGCCGGACCCTCGGCAATCCATCTGCCGGGGCGCGTTGGTTCCGGGAGACTATGACGTCGTTGTGTGACGCAGTCATGCCCCGGGCCACCGCCCCGAGCCGTGGGGGGTCCGTGTACTGGTGGTCGGGCGAGATCGAGGATTTACGCACTCGGTGCGTTGTCGCCCGACGCCGGTACACCCGCGCCAGGAGACGGCGCGGGGCGACGGAGGTAGAGGTGGTAGGGTTGCGCGGGGAATTTTCCCTGGCGCGAAGAACCCTCCGCCGGGCCATCGCGACCGCGAAAGCCCAGGCATGGACGGAGCTCCTCGGCTCTCTGGATGCAAACCCATGGGGGCGCCCTTATCATATGGTCGTAGGGAAGATGCGATCATGGGCGCCCCCGATCACAGAGAGTCTCGACCCCCAGCTGCTCGAGGAAACTATGCGCGTCCTCTTCCCCGTTGGGGGAGAGGCGTTCCTGCATCCCCCCGAGCCACAGCCGGATCACCCGCCTTGGTGGTTCGACGAACTGGGGGTCTCCGAGGAGGAGCTAGCTAGGGCCGTCCGGAGAATGGCTGCCAAGAAGACGGCGCCAGGACCGGACGGCATACCTGGCAGGGCCTGGGCAGTAGCGGTGGGCGTTCTGGGGGCCGGGCTGATAAGCGTCTTTGACGCGTGCCTGCGGACCGGTCAGATCCCCCCCATTTGGAAGGTGGCGAGGTTGGTCCTCCTCCACAAGCCGGGGAAGCCCGCGGATTCTCCATCTGCGTTCCGACCCATATGTCTTTTGGACGAGGCTGGAAAGCTCCTCGAGCGGGTCATAGTATCCCGACTCGAGGGGCACCTGTCCCGCGTCGGCCCTGATCTGGCTGACCGACAGTTCGGCTTTCGCCGGGGCCGCTCCACAGTCGGCGCCATAGCGACAGTGCGGACCCTGGCGGAATCGGCAATCTCCCGGGGGGGTGTGGCGTTGGCAGTCTCGTTGGACATAACCAACGCCTTTAACACCGTCTCCTGGGGGGCGATAGGTCGGGCACTCCAGTACCATCGGGTGCCCGCCTATCTATGCCGACTGATCGGGGATTATTTGCGGGGCAGGGTAGTCCAATATCCGGGTCGGAACGGGATGGAGCAGAGGGCGGTGCACCGCGGGGTTCCACAGGGGTCGGTCCTCGGGCCGCTTCTGTGGAACTTGGCCTATGACGCGGTGCTGCGGGCTGATCTCCCCGTCGGCGTGTCGTTGGTATGTTACGACGACGACACTCTGGTGATAGCCGGCGGGGATACGTGGAGGAGGGCCGTGGCCCTCGCGGAGGAAGGGACGGCACGAGTCGTCGCCGAAGTAGAGCGTCTGGGGTTGCGCGTGGCACCCCAGAAGACCGAGGCCATCTGGCTGTGTAATGTCAGTGGTCGCGGGGTGCCGCGCCAGGCGTCTCTACGGGTGGGTGGAGCTCAAGTCGGGGTGGGGCGTCGGATGAAGTATTTGGGCCTCACCCTCGACAGCTACTGGCGTTTCGGGCATCATTTGGAAGGGTTGGGTCCCCGTATTGAAAGGGCAGCGGCCGCGTTAGGTCGCATAATGCCTAATCTCGGGGGGCCAACATGGCGGCACGGCGGCTGTATTTGGGAGTCGTCCGGTCCATGGCGCTTTATGGCGCGCCTATATGGGTCGGCGGTCTGATGGCAAATCGTCGGGGTGCATTTGTACTCCGCCGGTTACAGAGGTTGGTCGCCATTAGAGTCGTGCGGGGTTATCGCACGATCTCCTACACAGCCGCCACCTTGCTGGCGGGTTCCGCACCGTTTCACCTGCTGGCGAAAATGGACGCAGAGGTCTATCAAAACCTCTGCGACCTTCGCCAGCGGGGCGTGGACCCGCACGGCGAGGACGCCGCCAGGGCCCGAAGCCAGGCGCGGCGACGCGTCTATAGTCGGTGGCTGGTCTGGTTATCCAAGCCAGACCAGCGGGATGATCGCGTCGCCGCGGCGGTCCGCCCAGTGTTCTATGCCTGGGTGGGCCGTAGCTGGGGTACGCCCACCTACCGCCTGACACAGGTACTGACCGGACACGGTTGCTTCGGTCGGTACCTGCATCGGATAGGGCGGGAGGCGACGGCTGCGTGCCGTCACTGCAGGGGAAGGGAGGACACCGCGCAGCACACGTTGGAGTTTTGTCCGGCGTGGGCAGCTCAGCGCGGTGTCCTTAATAGAGCGATTGGAGCGGACCTCTCGCTGCCGGCCGTCATTCGCGCGATGGTCGGCAGTGAGGAGGCATCGGCGGCCATGGCCTTGTTTTGTGAAGAGGTCATGGCCGCAAAGGAGGACGCCGAAAGGGCGCGTGAGGAGGTGGGGGGCAGGCGGCGACGCCGACCGTAAGACCCTCCACCGCTCCCCGTGGCAGGGGGAGCGCGAAGGGGTCGGTGATGGTGTTTGTGGTGCGAGGTGAGGGACTTTATTCCCTCATTCCCCCTCGCACCCAGCATATCACCGGACCGGGGGCCCGTGACAGGGGCCCCGTCTAGCGGGGGCGGCAGTGTCAGCCGGCCCCGCCGCCTTGGTCGCGATCGGGTGGGGGCCCGATCGCGGCTAGTAGCAGCGGCACGAGTGGGGACGACGTCGCGTGTGACCGCGTGGCGTTGCCGGGGGGCAATCAGATTAGTTTGCCTCCCATTGGGGGAGGAGGATCACATCTCCTCCCCCGGGAAGAGCCCGTAATAGGGCGTCGCGCCAACGGGGAGAGTCACGGTAGTATCGCTTGTTTGGTTCCCGTGACTCTCCCCAGATAAAGGGCGCAGGCGGTCACCGTGGTGTTTTAGCCGGTAAGAGTCCGGCACTACCCCGGCCTCCCCCCCAGGGGGCCGGGGTGTCCATGAGGATTTCACCACGTTAAAAAAAAAAAAAAAAAAAAAAATAAAAAGGTCTGGAACATGCCCGCATCTGGCTCATGCTTTTGCCTTCTTCGCATACTTGTTGGCCAGATCCTGGGCTTTGTCTCGTTTCGATCACGTAGTAATGTGGTACAACACTGAAACAGTCAATTGAACCTGGTTTCGATCCATATTTTACAGGATAACACCGGTTAGGTCTGGATTAGTTCTGCGATATGCCCGCATCTGGCTGATGCTTTTGCCTTCTTCGCATACTTGTTGGCCAGATCCTGGGTGCTTTCTGGTTTGAGTCAGGTAGTAATGTGGTACCACACTGAAACAGTCAATAAAACCTGGTTTCGGCCAATATTTTAGAGGATAACGTCGGTTAGGGCTGGATTAGTTCTGGGAAACGCCCGCATCTGGCTCATTCTTCTGCTTTTTCGCATACTTGTTGACAGATCCTGGGTTTCGTCTCGATTGGATCTCGTTGTAATGTGGTACCACACTGAAACAGTCAATAAAACCTGGTTTCGACCAATATTTTAGAGGATAGCACCGGCTAGGTCTGGGATATGCCCGCAACTGGCTTATGCTTTTGCCTTTTACGCATATTTGTTGCCCAGTTCCAGGGTATGCTCTAGTTTGAATCACGTAATTATGTAGCTCCATACTGTATCAGCCAATTAAACCTGGTATCGACCAATATTTTAGAGGATAAAACCGGTTAGGTCTGGTTTAGTTCTGGATTATGCCCTCATCTGGCACATGCTTTTGTCTATTTCGAATACTTGTTGGCCAGATGCTGGGTTTTGTCTCGTTTGCATCACGTAGTAATGTGGTACTACACTGAAACAGTCAATTGAACCCGGTTTCGATCAATGTTTTAGAGAATAAAACCGGTTAGGTCTGGTTCAGGTCTGGGTTATGCCCGCAGCTGGCACATGCTCTCGCCTATTTCCCATACTTGTTGGCCAGATCCTCAGTTTTGTCCCGTTTGGGTCACGCAGTAAAGTGAACTGACTGAACTTGACTGAATCAGTCAATTGAACCTGGTTTCGATAAATGTTTTAGAGGATAACATCGGTTAGGTCTGGATTAGGTCTGGGATATGCCCGCATCTGGCTCATGCTTTCGCCTGTTTCTCATACTTGTTGGCCAGATCCTGGGTTTTGTCACGTTTGGATCACGTAGTAATGTGGTACCACACTGAAACAGTCATTAAACCTGGTTTCGGCCAATATTTTGGAGGATAGCGCCGGATAGGTGTGGGTAAGATCTGGGTTATGCACCAATCTGGCTCATACTTCCGCCTTTTTGTCATACTTGTTGGCCAGATCCTGGGTTTTGTCACGTTAGGATCACGTAGTAATGTGGTGCCACACTGAAGTAGCCAATTAAACCTGGTTTCGATCAATATCTTCGAGGGTAACACCGGTTGGTTCTGGGATTGGTCTGGGATATGCCCGCATCTGGCTCATGCTTTTGCCTTTTTCGCATACTTGTTGGCCAGATCCTGGGTTTTTTGTGGTTTGAATCACGAAGTAATGTGGTACCATACTGAGACTGCCAATTAAACCCGGTTTCGACCAATATTTTAGAGGATAACGACGTTTAGTTGTGGGTTAGGTCTGGTGTATGCCCGCATCTGGCTCATACATTCGCGTTTTTCTCATACTTGTTGGCCAGATCCTGGGTTTTGTCACGTTTGGATCACGTAGTAATGTGGTACCACACTGAAACAGTCATTAAACCTGTTTGCGATCAATATTTTAGAGGATAACATCGGTTAGGACTGGAATATGCCCGCATCTGGCTCATACTTTCGCCTATTTCGAAAACTTGTTAGCCAGATCCAGGGTTGTTTCTGGTTTGGATCACGTAGCAATGTGGTACCACACTGAAACTGTCAATTAAACCTGGTATCGACCAATATTATGCAGGATAACATCGGTTAGGTGAGGGTTAGGACTGGGTTATGCCCGCATCTGGCTCATACTTTCGCCTATTTCGCAAACTTGTTGGCCAGATCCTTTGCTTTTTCTGGTTTGGATCACGTAGTAATGTGGTGCCAAACTGAAACAGTCAATTCAACCTGGTTTCGATCAATATTTTCGAGGAAAACACCGGTTAGGTCTGGGTTAGGTCTGGGATATGCCCGCATCTGGCTCATGCTTTCTCATACTTGTTGGCCAGATCCTGAGTTTTGTCGCGTTAGGATCACGTAGTAATGTGGTGCGACACTGAAGTAGTCAATTAAACCTGGTTTCGATCAATATTTTCGAGGATAACGTCGGTTATGTCTGGGCTAGGTCTAGGATATGCCCGCAACTGGCTCATGCTAGAGCATTTTTCGCATACTTGTTGGCCAGATCCTGGGTTTTTGCTGGTTTGGATCACATAGTAATGTGGTACCACACTGAAACAGTCAATTAAACCTGGTTTCGTGTAACATTTTAAAGGATAACCCCGGTTAGGTCTGGGTTATGACCGCATCTGGCTCATGCTTTTGCATTTTTCGCATACTTGTTGGCCAGGTCCTGGGTTTTTTCTGGTCTGGATCACGTAGCCATGTGGTACCACACTGAGACAGTCAATTATACCTGGCTTCGATCAATATTTTAGAGGATAACGCCGGTTATGTCTGGGTTTGGTCTGGGATATGCCCGCATCTGGCTCATACTTTCGCCTTTTTCTCATACCTCTTGGCCAGATCCTGGGTTTTTTTTGGTTTGGATCGCGTAGCAATGTGGTACCGCACTGAAACAGTCAATTGAACCTGCTTTCGATCAATATTTTAGAGGATAACACCGGTTAGGTCTGGGTTAGGCCTGGGATATGACCCCATCTGGCTCATGCTCTTGCCTTTTTCGCATACTTGTTGGCCAGATCCTGGATTGTGTCTCGTTTGGAACATGTAGTAATTTGGTACCGCAATGAAACAGTCAATTAAACCTGGTTTCGACCAATATTTAAGAGGATAACATCGGTTAGGTCTGCGATATGCCCGCATCTGGCTCATGCTTTCGCCTATTTCGCATACTTGTTCGCCAGATTCAGGGTTTTCTCTGGTTAAGATCACGTAGCAATGTGGTAGCACACTGAAACAGTCAATTAAACCTGGTTTCGATCAATATTTTAGAGGATAACACCGGTTAGGTCTGGCTTATGCCCCCATCTGGCTCATACTTTCGCCTTTTTCTCATACTTGTTGGCCACAACCTGGGTTTTGTCTCGTTTGGATCACGTAGTAATGTGGTACCACACTGAAACAGTCAATTAAACCTGGTTTCGATCAATATTATAGAGGATAACACCGGTTAGGTGTGGGTTAGGTCTGGGTTATGCCCGCAACTGGCTCATGCTAGAGCCTTTTTCGCAAACTTGTTGGCCAGATCCTGGGTTTATTCTGATTTGGATCACGCAGTAATTTGGTACCACACTGAAACAGTCAATTAAACCTGGTTTCGGACAATATTTTAGAGGATAACACCGGTTAGGTCTGGGTTAGGTCTGGGATATGCCCGCAACTGGCTCATGCTAGAGCCTTTTTCCCATACTTGTTGGCCAGATCCTGGATTTTGCCCCGCTTGGATCACGTAGTAATGTGGTACCACACTGAAACAGTCAATTAAACCTGGTTTCGATCTATATTTTCGAGGATAACACCGGTTAGGTCTGGGTTAGGTCTGGGCTATGCCCGCAACTGGCTCATGCTAGAGCCTTCTTCGCAAACTTGTTGGCCAGATCCTGGGTTACTTCTGATTTGGATCACGTAGTAATATGGTACAACACTGAAACAGTCAATTAAGCCTGGTTTCAATCAATATTTTAGAGGATAACACCGGTTAGGTGTGGGTTAGGTCTGGGTTATGCCCGCATCTGGCTCATGTTTTTGTACTTTTCGCATACCTGTTGGCCAGATCCTGGGTTTTGTCACGTTTGGATCACGTAGTAATGAGGTACCACATTGCGACAGTCAATTAAATCTGTTTTCGATCAATGTTTTCGAGGATAGCACCGGTTAGGACTGGGTTAGGTCTGGTATATGCCCGCATCTGGCTCATGCTTTTGCATTTTTCGCATACTTGTTGGCCAGGTGTTGGGTGTTTTCTGGTTCGGATCACGCAGTAATGTGGTACCACACTGTAACAGTCAATCAAACCTGGTTTCGGCCAATATCTTGGAGGATAACGTTGGTTAGGTGTTGGTTAGGTCTGGGTTATGCCCCCATCTGGCTCATACTTTAGCCTTTATCTCATACTTGTTGGCCAGATCCTGAGTTTTGTCTCGTTTTGACCACTTAGTAATGTGGTACCACATTGGAGCAGCCAATTGAACCTGGTTTCGATCAATATTTTAGAGGATAACACCGGTTAGGTCTGGGTTATGTCAGCATCTTGTTCATGCTTTTGCATTTTTCTCACACTTGTTGGCCAGATCCTGGGTTTTGTCTCGTTTGGATCATGTAGTAATGTGGTACCACACTGAAACAGCCAATTGAACCTGGTTTCGATCAATATTTTAGAGGATAACACCGATTAGGTCTGGGTTAGGTCTGGGATATGCCCGCAACTGGCTCATACTTTTGCATTTTTCGCATACTTGTTGGCCAGGTGCTGGGTGTTTTCTGGTTCGGATCACGCAGTAATGTGGTACCACACTGTAACAGTCAATTAAACCTGGTTTCGATCAATATTTTAGAGGATAACAACGGTTAGGTCTGGTATATGCCCGCATCTGGCTCATGCTTTTGCATTTCTCACATACTTGTTGGCCAGATCCTGGGTTTCGTCACGTTTGGATCACGTAGTGATGTGGTACCACACGGAAACAGTCAACTAAACCTGGTTTCGGTCAATATTTTAGAGGATAATACCGGTTAGGTCTGGGGGAGATCTGGGACATGCCCGCATCTTGTTCATGCTTTTGCCTTTTTCCCATACTTGTTGGCCAGATCTTGGATTTTGCCCCACTTGGATCACGTAGTAATGTGGTACCACACTGAAACAGTCAATTATACCTGGTTTCGATCTATATTTTCGAGGATAACACCGATTAGGTCTGGGTTAGGTCTGGGATATGCCCGCAACTGGCTCATACTTTTACATTTTTCGCATACTTGTTGGCCAGGTGCTGGGTGTTTTCTGGTTCGGATCACGCAGTAATGTGGTACCACACTGTAACAGTCAATTAAACCTGGTTTCGGCCAATATCTTGGAGGATAACGATGGTTAGGTCTGGGATACGCCCGCATCTGGCTCATACTTTCGCCTTTTTCTCAGACTTGTTGGCCACATCCTGGGTTTTGTCTCGTTTGGATCACGTAGTAATGTGGTACCACACTGAGACGGTCAATTAAACCTGGTTTCGGACAATATTTTAGAGGATAATACCGATTAGGTCTGGGCGAGATCTGGGACATGCCCGCATCTGGCTCATGCTTTTGCCTATTTCTCATACTTGTTCGCCAGATCCTGGGTTTTGTCTCGTTTGGATCACGTAGTAATATGGTACCACACTGTAACAGTCAATTAAACCTGGTTTCGATCAATATTTTAGAGGATAACACCGGTTAGGTTTGGCTTATGACCGCATCTGGCTCATGCTTTCGCCCTTTTCTCATACTTGTTGGCCACATCCTGGGTTTTGTCTCGTTTGGATCACGTAGTAATGTGGTACCACACTGAAACACTCAATTAAACCTGGTTTCGATGAATATTATAGAGGATAACACCGGTTAGGTCTGGGTTAGGTCTGGGACATGCCCGCATCTTGTTCATGCTTTTGCCTTTTTCCCATACTTGTTGGCCAGATCTTGGATTTTGCCCCGCTTAGATCACGTAGTAATGTGGTACCACACTGTAACAGACAATTAAACCTGGTTTCGATCAATATTTTAGAAAATAACACCGGTTCGGTCTGAGTTATGACCGCATCAGGTTCATGCGTTTGCATTTTTCGCTTACTTGTTGGCCAGATCCTGAGTTTTTTCTGGTTGGGATCACGTAGTAATGAGGTACCACATTGCGACAGTCAATTAAATCTGTTTTCGATCAATGTTTTCGAGGATAGCACTGGTTAGGACTTGGTTAGGTCTGGTATATGCCCGCATCTGGCTCATGCTTTTGCATTTCTCTCATACTTGTTGGCCAGATCCTGGGTTTCGTCACGTTTGGATCACGTAGTGATGTGGTACCACACGGAAACAGTCAATTAAACCTGGTTTCGGTCAATATTTTAGAGGATAATACCGGTTAGGTCTGTTCGAGATCTGGGACATGCCCGCATCTGGCTCATGCTTTTGCATTGTTCGCATACTTGTTGGCCAGGTGCAGGGTGTTTTCTGATTCGGATCACGCAGTAATGTTGTATCACACTGAAACAGTCAATTATACCTGGTTTCGATCAATATTATCGTGGACATCACCGGTTAGGTCTGGATTATGACCGCATCTGGCTCATACTTTTGCATTTCTCTCATACTTGTTGGCCAGATCCTGGGGTTCGTCACGTTTGGATCACGTAGTGATGTTGTACCACACGGAAACAGTCAATTAAACCTGGTTTCGGACAATATTTTAGAGGATAATACCGGTTAGGTCTGTTCGAGATCTGGGACATGCCCGCATCTGGCTCATGCTTTTGCCTATTTCTCATACTTGTTCGCCAGAGCCTGGGTTTTGTCTCGTTTGGATCACGTATTAATGTGGTACCACACTGTAACAGTCAATTAAACCTGGTTTCGATCAATATTTTAGAGGATAACACCGGTTAGGTCTGGCTTATGACCGCATCTGGCTCATGCTTTTGCCTATTTCGCATACTTGTTGGGCAGATACTGGGTTTTTTCTGGTACGGATCATGTAGTAATGTGGTACCACACTGTAACAGTCAATTAAACCTGGTTTCGGCCAATATTTTTGAGGATAACGATGGTTAGGTGTTGGTTAGGTCTGGGTTATGCCGCCATCTGGCTCATACTTTCGCCTTTTTCTCATACTTGTTGGCCACATCCTGGGTTTTGTCTCGTTTGGATCACGTAGTAATGTGGTACCACACTGAAACAGTCAATTGAACCTGGTTTCGATCAATATTTTAGAGGATAACACCGGTTAGGTCTGGGTTATGACCGCATCTGGCTCATGCTTTTGCATTTTTCGCATACTTGTTGGCCAGGTCCTGGGTGTTTTCTGGTTCGGATCACGCAGTAATGTGGTACCACACTGTAACAGTCAATTAAACCTGGTTTCGATCAATATTTTAGAGGATAACACCGGTTAGGTCTGGGTTATGACCGCATCTGGCTCATGCTTTTGCATTTTTCGCATACTTGTTGGCCAGGTCCTGGGTGTTTTCTGGTTCGGATCACGCAGTAATGTGGTACCACACTGTAACAGTCAATTAAACCTGGTTTCGGCCAATATCTTGGAGGATAACGTTGGTTAGGTGTTGGTTAGGTCTGGGTTATGCCCCCATCTGGCTCGTACTTTAGCCTTTATCTCATACTTGTTGGCCAGATCCTGAGTTTTGTCTCGTTTTGACCACTTAGTAATGTGGTACCACACTGGAGCAGCCAATTGAACCTGGTTTCGATCAATATTTTAGAGGATAACACCGGTTGGATCTGGGTTATGCCGCCATCTGGCTCATACTTTCGCCTTTTTCTCATACTTGTTGGCCACATCCTGGGTTTTGTCTCGTTTGGATCACGTAGTAATGTGGTACCACACTGAAACAGTCAATTAAACCTGGTTTCGGACAATATTTTAGAGGATAATACCGGTTAGGTCTGGGCGAGATCTGGGACATGCCCGCATCTGGCTCATGCTTTTGCCTATTTCTCATACTTGTTCGCCAGATCCTGGGTTTTGTCTCGTTTGGATCACGTAGTAATGTGGTACCACACTGTAACAGTCAATTAAACCTGGTTTCGATCAATATTTTAGAGGATAACACCGGTTAGGTCTGGCTTATGCCCCCATCTGGCTCATACTTTCGCCTTTTTCTCATACTTGTTGGCCACAACCTGGGTTTTGTCTCGTTTGGATCACGTAGTAATGTGGTACCACACTGAAACAGTCAATTAAACCTGGTTTCGATCAATATTATAGAGGATAACACCGGTTAGATCTGGGTTGGATCTGGGTTATGCCCCATCTGGCTCATACCTTCGCCCTTTTCTCATACTTGTTGGCCACATCCTGGGTTTTGTCTCGTTTGGATCACGTAGTAATGTGGTACCACACTGAAACAGTCAATTACACCTGGTTTCGATGAATATTATAGAGGATAACACCAGTTAGGTCTGGGCTAGATCTGGGACATGCCCGCATCTTGTTCATGCTTTTGCCTTTTTCCCATACTTGTTGGCCAGATCTTGGATTTTGCCCCGCTTAGATCACGTAGTAATGTGGTACCACACTGTAACAGTCAATTAAACCTGGTTTCGGCCAATATTTTTGAGGATAACACCGGTTAGGTGTGGGATAGGTCTGGGTTATGCCCGCATCTGGCTCATGCTTTTGTCCCTTTCGCATACCTGTTGGCCAGATCCTGGGTTTTGTCACGTTTGGATCACGTAGTAACGTGGTACCACACTGAAACAGTCAATTAAACCTGGTTTCGATCAATATTTTAGAAAATAACACCGGTTCGGTCTGAGTTATGACCGCATCAGGTTCATGCTTTTGCATTTCTCTCATACTTGTTGGCCAGATCCCGGGTTTCGTCACGTTTGGATCACGTAGTGATGTGGTACCACACGGAAACAGTCAATTAAACCTGGTGTCGGACAATATTTTAGAGGATAATACCGGTTAGGTCTGGGCGAGATCTGGGACATGCCCGCATCTGGCTCATGCTTTTGCCTATTTCGCATACTTGTTGGCCAGATACAGGGTTTTTTCTGGTTCGGATCATGTAGTAATGTGGTACCACACTGTAACAGTCAATTAAACCTGGTTTCGGCCAATATTTTTGAGGATAACGTTGGTTAGGTTTTGGTTATGTCTGGGGTATGCCCACATCTGGCTCATACTTTCGCCTTTTTCTCATACTTGTTGGCCACATCCTGGGTTTTGTCTCGTTTGGATCACGTAGTAATGTGGTACCACACTGAAACAGTCAATTAAACCTGGTTTCGATCAATATTATAGAGGATAACACCGGTTAGGTCTGGGTTGGATCTGGGTTATGCCCCATCTGGCTCATACTTTCGCCCTTTTCTCATACTTGTTGGCCACATCCTGGGTTTTGTCTCGTTTGGATCACGTAGTAATGTGGTACCACACTGAAACAGTCAATTAAACCTGGTATCGATCAATATTATAGAGGATAACACCGGTTAGGTCTGGGTTGGATCTGGGTTATGCCGCCATCTGGCTCATACTTTCGCCTTTTTCTCATACTTGTTGGCCACATCCTGGGTTTTGTCTCGTTTGGATCACGTAGTAATGTGGTACCACACTGAAACAGTCAATTAAACCTGGTTTCGGACAATATTTTAGAGGATAATACCGGTTAGGTCTGGGCGAGATCTGGGACATGCCCGCATCTGGCTCATGCTTTTGCCTATTTCTCATACTTGTTCGCCAGATCCTGGGTTTTGTCTCGTTTGGATCACGTAGTAATGTGGTACCACACTGTAACAGTCAATTAAACCTGGTTTCGATCAATATTTTAGAGGATAACACCGGTTAGGTCTGGCTTATGACCGCATCTGGCTCATGCTTTTGCCTATTTCGCATACTTGTTGGCCAGATACTGGGTTTTTTCTGGTTCGGATCATGTAGTAATGTGGTACCACACTGTAACAGTCAATTAAACCTGGTTCGGCCAATATTTTTGAGGATAACGATGGTTAGGTGTTGGTTAGGTCTGGGTTATGCCCCCATCTGGCTCATACTTTCGCCTTTTTCTCATACTTGTTGGCCACAACATGGGTTTTGTCTCGTTTGGATCACGTAGTAATGTGGTACCACACTGTAACAGTCTATTAAACCTGGTTTCGGCCAATATTTTTGAGGATAACGATGGTTAGGTGTTGGTTAGGTCTGGGTTATGCCCCCATCTGGCTCATACTTTCGCCTTTTTCTCATACTTGTTGGCCACAACCTGGGTTTTGTCTCGTGTGGATCACGTAGTAATGTGGTACCACACTGAAACAGTCAATTAAACCTGGTTTCGATCAATATTATAGAGGATAACACCGGTTAGGTCTGGGTTTGGTCTCGGACATGCCCGCATCTGCCTCATGCTCTTGTCTTTTTCGCATACTTGTTGGCAAGATCCTGGGTTTTTTCTGGTTTGGATCACGTAGTAATGTGGTATCACACTGAAACAGTCAATTAAACCAGGATTCGATCAATATTATCGAGGACATCACTGGTTAGGTCTGGGTTATGACCGCATCTGGCTCATGCTTTTGCATTTCTCTCATACTTGTTGGCCACAACCTGGGTTTTGTCTCGTTTGGATCACGTAGTAATGTGGTACCACACTGAAACAGTCAATTAAACCTGGTTTCGATCAATATTATAGAGGATAACACCGGTTAGATCTGGGTTGGATCTGGGTTATGCCCCATCTGGCTCATACTTTCGCCCTTTTCTCATACTTGATGGCCACATCCTGGGTTTTGTCTCGTTCGGATCACGTAGTAATGTGGTACCACACTGAAACAATCAATTAAACCTGGTATCGATCAATATTATAGAGGATAACACCGGTTAGGTCTGGGTTGGATCTGGGTTATGCCGCCATCTGGCTCATACTTTTGCCTTTTTCTCATACTTGTTGGCCACATCCTGGGTTTTGTCTCATTTGGATCACGTAGTAATGTGGTACCACACTGAAACAGTCAATTAAACCTGGTTTCGGACAATATTTTAGAGGATAATACCGGTTAGGTCTGGGCGAGATCTGGGACATGCCCGCATCTGGCTCATGCTTTTGCCTATTTCTCATACTTGTTCGCCAGATCCTGGGTTTTGTCTCGTTTGGATCACGTAGTAATGTGGTACCACACTGTAACAGTCAATTAAACCTGGTTTCGATCAATATTTTAGAGGATAACACCTGTTAGGTCTGGCTTATGACCGCATCTGGCTCATGCTTTTGCCTATTTCGCATACTTGTTGGCCAGATACTGGGTTTTTTCTGGTTCGGATCATGTAGTAATGTGGTACCACACTGAAACAGTCAATTAAACCTGGTTTCGATCAATATTATAGAGGATAACACCGGTTAGATCTGGGTTGGATCTGGGTTATGCCCCATCTGGCTCATACTTTCGCCCTTTTCTCATACTTGATGGCCACATCCTGGGTTTTGTCTCGTTTGGATCACGTAGTAATGTGGTACCACACTGAAACAGTCAATTAAACCTGGTTTCGGACAATATTTTAGAAAATAAAACCGGTTCGGTCTGAGTTATGACCGCATCAGGTTCATGCGTTTGCATTTTTCGCTTACTTGTTGGCCACATCCTGGGTTTTGTCTCGTTTGGATCACGTAGTAATGTGGTACCACACTGAAACAGTCAATTACTCCTGGTTTCGATGAATATTATAGAGGATAACACCGGTTAGGTCTGGGCTAGATCTGGGACATGCCCGCATCTTGTTCATGCTTTTGCCTTTTTCCCATACTTGTTGGCCAGATCTTGGATTTTGCCCCGCTTAGATCACGTAGTAATGTGGTACCACACTGTAACAGTCAATTAAACCTGGTTTCGGCCAATATTTTTGAGGATAACACCGGTTAGGTGTGGGATAGGTCTGGGTTATGCCCGCATCTGGCTCATGCTTTTGTCCTTTTCGCATACCTGTTGGCCAGATCCTGGGTTTTGTCACGTCTGGATCACGTAGTAACGTGGTACCACACTGAAACAGTCAATTAAACCTGGTTTCGATCAATATTTTAGAAAATAACACCGGTTCGGTCTGAGTTATGACCGCATCAGGTTCATGCGTTTGCATTTTTCGCTTACTTGTTGGCCAGATCCTGGGTTTTTTCTGGTTGGGATCACGTAGTAATGAGGTACCACATTGCGACAGTCAATTAAATCTGTTTTCGATCAATGTTTTCGAGGATAGCACCGGTTAGGACTTGGTTAGGTCTGGTATATGCCCGCATCTGGCTCATGCTTTTGCATTTCTCTCATACTAGTTGGCCAGATCCCGGGTTTCGTCACGTTTGGATCACGTAGTGATGTGGTACCACACGGAAACAGTCAATTAAACCTGGTTTCGGTCAATATTTTAGAGGATAATACCGGTTAGGTCTGGGCGAGATCTGGACATGCCCGCAACTGGCTCATGCTTTTGCATTGTTCGCATACTTGTTGGCCAGGTGCTGGGTGTTTTCTGGTTCGGATCACGCAGTAATGTGGTATCACACTGAAACAGTCAATTATACCTGGTTTCGATCAATATTATCGAGGACATCACCGGTTAGGTCTTGGTTATGACCGCATCTGGCTCATGCTTTTGCATTTCTCTCATACTTGTTGGCCAGATCCTGGGTTTCGTCACGTTTGGATCACGTAGTGATGTTGTACCACACGGAAACAGTCAATTAAACCTGGTTTCGGACAATATTTTAGAGGATAATACCGGTTAGGTCTGGGCGAGATCTGGGACATGCCCGCATCTGGCTCATGCTTTTGCCTATTTCTCATACTTGTTCGCCAGATCCTGGGTTTTGTCTCGTTTGGATCACGTATTAATGTGGTACCACACTGTAACAGTCAATTAAACCTGGTTTCGATCAATATTTTACAAAATAACACCGGTTCGGTCTGAGTTATGACCGCATCAGGTTCATGCTTTTGCATTTCTCTCATACTTGTTGGCCAGATCCCGGGTTTCGTCACGTTTGGATCACGTAGTGATGTGGTACCACACGGAAACAGTCAATTAAACCTGGTGTCGGACAATATTTTAGAGGATAATACCGGTTAGGTCTGGGCGAGATCTGGGACATGCCCGCATCTGGCTCATGCTTTTGCCTATTTCGCATACTTGTTGGCCAGATACAGGGTTTTTTCTGGTTCGGATCATGTAGTAATGTGGTACCACACTGTAACAGTCAATTAAACCTGGTTTCGGCCAATATTTTTGAGGATAACGATGGTTAGGTGTTGGTTAGGTCTGGGTTATGCCCCCATCTGGCTCATACTTTCGCCTTTTTCTCATACTTGTTGGCCACAACCTGGGTTTTGTCTGGTTCGGATCACGCAGTAATGTGGTATCACACTGAAACAGTCAACTATACCTGGTTTCGATCAATATTATCGAGGACATCACCGGTTAGGTCTGGGATATGCCCGCATCTGGCTCATGCTTTTGCCTATTTCTCATACTTGTTCGCCAGATCCTGGGTTTTGTCTCGTTTGGATCACGCAGTAATGCGGTACCACACTGAAGCAGCCAATTAAACCTGGTTTCGATCAATATTTTAGAGGATAACACCGGTTAGGTCTGGCTTATGACCGCATCTGGCTCATGCTTTTGCCTATTTCGCATACTTGTTGGCCAGATACTGGTTTTTTTCTGGTTCGGATCATGTTGTAATGTGGTACCACACTGTAACAGTCAATTAAACCTGGTTTCGGCCAATATTTTTGAGGATAACGTTGGTTAGGTGTTGGTTAGGTCTGGGTTATGCCCCCATCTGGCTCATACTTTCGCCTTTTTCTCATACTTGTTGGCCACAGCCTGGGTTTTGTCTCGTTTTGATCACGTAGTAATGTGGTACCACACTGGAACTGTCAATTGAACCTGGTTTCGATGCATATTTTAGAGGATAAAACAGGTTAGGTCTGGTTTAGGTCTGGGTTATGCCCGCATCTGGCTCATACATTCGCCTATTTCGCATACTTGTTGGCCAGATCCTGGGTTTTTTCTGGTTTGGATCACGTAGAAATTCGGTACCACACTCAAACAGTCAATTAAACCTGGTTTCGGCCAATATTTTAGAGGATAACATTGGTTAGGTCTGGTTCAGGTCTGGGATATGCGCGCATCTGGCTCATACTTTTGCATTTTACGCATACTTGTTGCCCAGATCCAGGGTTTGCTCTAGTTTAAATCATGTAGTAATTTGGTACCCCAATGAAACAGTCAAATGAACCTGGTTTCGATCAATATTTTAGAGGACAAAACCGGTTAGGTCTTGTTTAGGTCTGGGTTCGGTGTGGGATATGGCCGCAGTTGACACATGCTTTCGCCTATTTCGCATACTTGTTGGCCAGATCCTGAGTTTTGTCTCGTTTGAATCACGTAGTAAAGTGGTACCACACTGGAACAGTCAATTGAACCAGGTTTCGATGAATATTATAGAGGATAACACCGGTTAGGTCTGGGTTTGGTCTCGGATATGCCCGCATCTGCCTCATGCTCTTGTCTTTTTCGCATACTTGTTGGCAAGATCCTGGGTTTTTTCTGGTTTGGATCACGTAGTAATGTGGTATCACACTGAAACAGTCAATTAAACCAGGATTCGATCAATATTATCGAGGACATCACTGGTTAGGTCTGGGTTATGACCGCATCTGGCTCATGCTTTTGCATTTTTCGCATACTTGCTGGCCAGATCCTGGGTTTTTTCTGGTTTGGATCACGTAGTAATGTGGTACCACACTGTAACAGTCAATTAAACCTGGTTTCGGCCAATATTTTGGAGGATAACGATGGTTAGGTCTGGGATATGCCCGCATCTGGCTCATGCTTTTGCCTATTTCTCATACTTGTTCGCCAGATCCTGGGTTTTGTCTCGTTTGGATCACGTAGTAATGTGGTGCCACACTGAAACAGTCAATTAAACCTGGTTTCGATCAATATTTTAGAGGATAACACCGGTTAGGTCTGGCTTATGACCGCATCTGGCTCATGCTTTTGCCTATTTCGCATACTTGTTGGCCAGATACAGGGTTTTTTCTGGTTCGGATCATGTAGTAATGTGGTACCACACTGTAACAGTCAATTAAACCTGGTTTCGGCCAATATTTTTGAGGATAACGTTGGTTAGGTTTTGGTTATGTCTGGGATATGCCCACATCTGGCTCATACTTTCGCCTTTTTCTCATACTTGTTGGCCACATCCTGGGTTTTGTCTCGTTTGGATCACGTAGTAATGTGGTACCACACTGAAACAGTCAAATAAACCTGGTTTCGATCAATATTATAGAGGATAACACCGGTTAGGTCTGGGTTGGATCTGGGTTATGCCCCATCTGGCTCATACTTTCGCCCTTTTCTCATACTTGTTGGCCACATCCTGGGTTTTGTCTCGTTTGGATCACGTAGTAATGTGGTACCACACTGAAACAGTCAATTAAACCTGGTTTCGATCAATATTTTAGAGGATAACACCGATTAGATCTGGGTTGGATCTGGGTTATGCCGCATCTGGCTCATACTTTCGCCCTTTTCTCATACTTGTTGGCCACATCCTGGGTTTTGTCTCGTTTGGATCACGTAGTAATGAGGTACCACATTGCGACAGTCAATTAAATCTGTTTTCGATCAATGTTTTCGAGGATAGCACCGGTTAGGACTTGGTTAGGTCTGGTATATGCCCGCATCTGGCTCATGCTTTTGCATTTCTCTCATACTAGTTGGCCAGATCCCGGGTTTCGTCACGTTTGGATCACGTAGTGATGTGGTACCACACGGAAACAGTCAATTAAACCTGGTTTCGGTCAATATTTTAGAGGATAATACCGGTTAGGTCTGGGCGAGATCTGGACATGCCCGCAACTGGCTCATGCTTTTGCATTGTTCGCATACTTGTTGGCCAGGTGCTGGGTGTTTTCTGGTTCGGATCACGCAGTAATGTGGTATCACACTGAAACAGTCAATTATACCTGGTTTCGATCAATATTATCGAGGACATCACCGGTTAGGTCTGGGTTATGACCGCATCTGGCTCATGCTTTTGCATTTCTCTCATACTTGTTGGCCAGATCCTGGGTTTCGTCACGTTTGGATCACGTAGTGATGTTGTACCACACGGAAACAGTCAATTAAACCTGGTTTCGGACAATATTTTAGAGGATAATACCGGTTAGGTCTGGGCGAGATCTGGGACATGCCCGCATCTGGCTCATGCTTTTGCCTATTTCTCATACTTGTTCGCCAGATCCTGGGTTTTGTCTCGTTTGGATCACGTATTAATGTGGTACCACACTGTAACAGTCAATTAAACCTGGTTTCGATCAATATTTTACAAAATAACACCGGTTCGGTCTGAGTTATGACCGCATCAGGTTCATGCTTTTGCATTTCTCTCATACTTGTTGGCCAGATCCCGGGTTTCGTCACGTTTGGATCACGTAGTGATGTGGTACCACACGGAAACAGTCAATTAAACCTGGTGTCGGACAATATTTTAGAGGATAATACCGGTTAGGTCTGGGCGAGATCTGGGACATGCCGCCATCTGGCTCATACTTTCGCCTTTTTCTCATACTTGTTGGCCACATCCTGGGTTTTGTCTCGTTTGGATCACGTAGTAATGTGGTACCACACTGAAACAGTCAATTAAACCTGGTTTCGGACAATATTTTAGAGGATAATACCGGTTAGGTCTGGGTTGGATCTGGATTATGCCGCCATCTGGCTCATACTTTCGCCTTTTTCTCATACTTGTTGGCCACATCCTGGGTTTTGTCTCGTTTGGATCACGTAGTAATGTGGTACCACACTGAAACAGTCAATTAAACCTGGTTTCGGACAATATTTTAGAGGATAATACCGGTTAGGTCTGGGCGAGATCTGGGACATGCCCGCATCTGGCTCATGCTTTTGCCTATTTCTCATACTTGTTCGCCAGATCCTGGGTTTTGTCTCGTTTGGATCACGTAGTAATGTGGTACCACACTGAAACAGTCAATTAAACCTGGTATCGATCAATATTATAGAGGATAACACCGGTTAGGTCTGGGTTGGATCTGGGTTATGCCGCCATCTGGCTCATACTTTCGCCTTTTTCTCATACTTGTTGGCCACATCCTGGGTTTTGTCTCGTTTGGATCACGTAGTAATGTGGTACCACACTGAAACAGTCAATTAAACCTGGTTTCGGACAATATTTTAGAGGATAATACCGGTTAGGTCTGGGCGAGATCTGGGACATGCCCGCATCTGGCTCATGCTTTTGCCTATTTCTCATACTTGTTCGCCAGATCCTGGGTTTTGTCTCGTTTGGATCACGTAGTAATGTGGTACCACACTGTAACAGTCAATTAAACCTGGTTTCGATCAATATTTTAGAGGATAACACCGGTTAGGTCTGGCTTATGACCGCATCTGGCACATGCTTTTGCCTATTTCGCATACTTGTTGGCCAGATACTGGGTTTTTTCTGGTTCGGATCATGTAGTAATGTGGTACCACACTGTAACAGTCAATTAAACCTGGTTTCGGCCAATATTTTTGAGGATAACGATGGTTAGGTGTTGGTTAGGTCTGGGTTATGCCCCCATCTGGCTCATACTTTCGCCATTTTCTCATACTTGTTGGCCACAACCTGGGTTTTGTCTCGTTTGGATCACGTAGTAATGTGGTACCACACTGAAACAGTCAATTAAACCTGGTTTCGATCAATATTATAGAGGATAACACCGGTTAGATCTGGGTTGGATCTGGGTTATGCCCCATCTGGCTCATACTTTCGCCCTTTTCTCATACTTGTTGGCCACATCCTGGGTTTTGTCTCGTTTGGATCACGTAGTAATGTGGTACCACACTGAAACAGTCAATTACACCTGGTTTCGATGAATATTATAGAGGATAACACCAGTTAGGTCTGGGCTAGATCTGGGACATGCCCGCATCTTGTTCATGCTTTTGCCTTTTTCCCATACTTGTTGGCCAGATCTTGGATTTTGCCCCGCTTAGATCACGTAGTAATGTGGTACCACACTGTAACAGTCAATTAAACCTGGTTTCGGCCAATATTTTTGAGGATAACACCGGTTAGGTGTGGGATAGGTCTGGGTTATGCCCGCATCTGGCTCATGCTTTTGTCCCTTTCGCATACCTGTTGGCCAGATCCTGGGTTTTGTCACGTTTGGATCACGTAGTAACGTGGTACCACACTGAAACAGTCAATTAAACCTGGTTTCGATCAATATTTTAGAAAATAACACCGGTTCGGTCTGAGTTATGACCGCATCAGGTTCATGCTTTTGCATTTCTCTCATACTTGTTGGCCAGATCCCGGGTTTCGTCACGTTTGGATCACGTAGTGATGTGGTACCACACTGAAACAGTCAATTAAACCTGGTTTCGATGAATATTATAGAGGATAACACCGGTTAGGTGTGGGTTAGGTCTGGGTTATGCCCGCATCTGGCTCATGCTTTTGTACTTTTCGCATACTTGTTGGCCAGATCCTGGGTTTTGTCACGTTTGGATCACGTAGTAACGTGGTACCACACTGAAACAGTCAATGAAACCTGGTTTCGATCAATATTATAGAGGATAACACCGGTTAGGTCTGGGTTGGATCTGGGTTATGCCCCATCTGGCTCATACTTTCGCCCTTTTCTCATACTTGTTGGCCACATCCTGGGTTTTGTCTCGTTTGGATCACGTAGTAATGTAGTACCACACTGAAACAGTCAATTAAACCTGGTTTCGATGAATATTATAGAGGATAACACCAGTTAGGTCTGGGTTGGATCTGGGTTATGCCCCATCTGGCTCATACTTTCGCCCTTTTCTCATACTTGTTGGCCACATCCTGGGTTTTGTCTCGTTTGGATCACGTAGTAATGTGGTACCACACTGAAACAGTCAATTAAACCTGGTATCGATCAATATTATAGAGGATAACACCGGTTAGGTCTGGGTTGGATCTGGGTTATGCCGCCATCTGGCTCATACTTTCGCCTTTTTCTCATACTTGTTGGCCACATCCTGGGTTTTGTCTCGTTTGGATCACGTAGTAATGTGGTACCACACTGAAACAGTCAATTAAACCTGGTTTCGGACAATATTTTAGAGGATAATACCGGTTAGGTCTGGGCGAGATCTGGGACGTGCCCGCATCTGGCTCATGCTTTTGCCTATTTCTCATACTTGTTCGCCAGATCCTGGGTTTTGTCTCGTTTGGATCACGTAGTAATGTGGTACCACACTGTAGCAGTCAATTAAACCTGGTTTCGATCAATATTTTAGAGGATAACACCGGTTAGGTCTGGCTTATGACCGCATCTGGCTCATGCTTTTGCCTATTTCGCATACTTGTTGGCCAGATACTGGGTTTTTTCTGGTTCGGATCATGTAGTAATGTGGTACCACACTGTAACAGTCAATTAAACCTGGTTTCGGCCAATATTTTTGAGGATAACGATGGTTAGGTGATGGTTAGGTCTGGGTTATGCCCCCATCTGGCTCATACTTTCGCCTTTTTCTCATACTTGTTGGCCACAACCTGGGTTTTGTCTCGTTTGGATCACGTAGTAATGTGGTACCACACTGAAACAGTCAATTAAACCTGGTTTCGATCAATATTATAGAGGATAACACCGGTTAGATCTGGGTTGGATCTGGGTTATGCCCCATCTGGCTCATACTTTCGCCCTTTTCTCATACTTGTTGGCCACATCCTGGGTTTTGTCTCGTTTGGATCACGTAGTAATGTGGTACCACACTGAAACAGTCAATTACACCTGGTTTCGATGAATATTATAGAGGATAACACCAGTTAGGTCTGGGCTAGATCTGGGACAAGCCCGCATCTTGTTCATGCTTTTGCCTTTTTCCCATACTTGTTGGCCAGATCTTGGATTTTGCCCCGCTTAGATCACGTAGTAATGTGGTACCACACTGTAACAGTCAATTAAACCTGGTTTCGGCCAATATTTTTGAGGATAACACCGGTTAGGTGTGGGATAGGTCTGGGTTATGCCCGAATCTGGCTCATGCTTTTGTCCCTTTCGCATACCTGTTGGCCAGATCCTGGGTTTTGTCACGTTTGGATCACGTAGTAACGTGGTACCACACTGAAACAGTCAATTAAACCTGGTTTCGATCAATATTTTAGAAAATAACACCGGTTCGGTCTGAGTTATGACCGCATCAGGTTCATGCTTTTGCATTTCTCTCATACTTGTTGGCCAGATCCCGGGTTTCGTCACGTTTGGATCACGTAGTGATGTGGTACCACACGGAAACAGTCAATTAAACCTGGTGTCGGACAATATTTTAGAGGATAATACCGGTTAGGTCTGGGCGAGATCTGGGACATGCCCGCATCTGGCTCATGCTTTTGCCTATTTCGCATACTTGTTGGCCAGATACAGGGTTTTTTCTGGTTCGGATCATGTAGTAATGTGGTACCACACTGTAACAGTCAATTAAACCTGGTTTCGGCCAATATTTTTGAGGATAACGTTGGTTAGGTTTTGGTTATGTCTGGGATATGCCCACATCTGGCTCATACTTTCGCCTTTTTCTCATACTTGTTGGCCACATCCTGGGTTTTGTCTCGTTTGGATCTCGTAGTAATGTGGTACCACACTGAAACAGTCAATTAAACCTGGTATCGATCAATATTATAGAGGATAACACCGGTTAGGTCTGGGTTGGATCTGGGTTATGCCGCCATCTGGCTCATACTTTCGCCTTTTTCTCATACTTGTTGGCCACATCCTGGGTTTTGTCTCGTTTGGATCACGTAGTAATGTGGTACCACACTGAAACAGTCCATTAAACCTGGTTTCGGACAATATTTTAGAGGATAATACCGGTTAGGTCTGGGCGACATCTGGGACATGCCCGCATCTGGCTCATGCTTTTGCCTATTTCTCATACTTGTTCGCCAGATCCTGGGTTTTGTCTCGTTTGGATCACGTAGTAATGTGGTACCACACTGAAACAGTCAATTAAACCTGGTATCGATCAATATTATAGAGGATAACACCGGTTAGGTCTGGGTTGGATCTGGGTTATGCCGCCATCTGGCTCATACTTTCGCCTTTTTCTCATACTTGTTGGCCACATCCTGGGTTTTGTCTCGTTTGGATCACGTAGTAATGTGGTACCACACTGAAACAGTCAATTAAACCTGGTTTCGGACAATATTTGAGAGGATAATACCGGTTAGGTCTGGGCGAGATCTGGGACATGCCCGCATCTGGCTCATGCTTTTGCCTATTTCTCATACTTGTTCGCCAGATCCTGGGTTTTGTCTCGTTTGGATCACGTAGTAATGTGGTACCACACTGTAACAGTCAATTAAACCTGGTTTCGATCAATATTTAAGAGGATAACACCGGTTAGGTCTGGCTTATGACCGCATCTGGCTCATGCTTTTGCCTATTTCGCATACTTGTTGGCCAGATACTGGGTTTTTTCTGGTTCGGATCATGTAGTAATGTGGTACCACACTGTAGCAGTCAATTAAACCTGGTTTCGGCCAATATTTTTGAGGATAACGATGGTTAGGTGTTGGTTAGGTCTGGGTTATGCCCCCATCTGGCTCATACTTTCGCCTTTTTCTCATACTTGCTGGCCACAACCTGGGTTTTGTCTCGTTTGGATCACGTAGTAATGTGGTACCACACTGAAACAGTCAATTAAACCTGGTTTCGATCAATATTATAGAGGATATCACCGGTTAGATCTGGGTTGGATCTGGGTTATGCCCCATCTGGCTCATACTTTCGCCCTTTTCTCATACTTGTTGGCCACATCCTGGGTTTTGTCTCGTTTGGATCACGTAGTAATGTGGTACCACACTGAAACAGTCAATTACACCTGGTTTCGATGAATATTATAGAGGATAACACCAGTTAGGTCTGGGCTAGATCTGGGACATGCCCGCATCTTGTTCATGCTTTTGCCTTTTTCCCATACTTGTTGGCCAGATCTTGGATTTTGCCCCGCTTAGATCTCGTAGTAATGTGGTACCACACTGTAACAGTCAATTAAACCTGGTTTCGGCCAATATTTTTGAGGATAACACCGGTTAGGTGTGGGATAGGTCTGGGTTATGCCCGCATCTGGCTCATGCTTTTGTCCCTTTCGCATACCTGTTGGCCAGATCCTGGGTTTTGTCACGTTTGGATCACGTAGTAACGTGGTACCACACTGAAACAGTCAATTAAACCTGGTTTCGATCAATATTTTAGAAAATAACACCGGTTCGGTCTGAGTTATGACCGCATCAGGTTCATGCTTTTGCATTTCTCTCATACTTGTTGGCCAGATCCCGGGTTTTGTCACGTTTGGATCACGTAGTGATGTGGTACCACACGGAAACAGTCAATTAAACCTGGTGTCGGACAATATTTTAGAGGATAATACCGGTTAGGTCTGGGCGAGATCTGGGACATGCCCGCATCTGGCTCATGCTTTTGCTTATTGCGCATACTTGTTGGCCAGATACAGGGTTTTTTCTGGTTCGGATCATGTAGTAATGTGGTACCACACTGTAACAGTCAATTAAACCTGGTTTCGGCCAATATTTTTGAGGATAACGTTGGTTAGGTTTTGGTTATGTCTGGGGTATGCCCACATCTGGCTCATACTTTCGCCTTTTTCTCATACTTGTTGGCCACATCCTGGGTTTTGTCTCGTTTGGATCACGTAGTAATGTGGTACCACACTGAAACAGTCAATTAAACCTGGTTTCGATCAATATTATAGAGGATAACACCGGTTAGGTCTGGGTTGGATCTGGGTTATGCCCCATCTGGCTCATACTTTCGCCCTTTTCTCATACTTGTTGGCCACATCCTGGGTTTTGTCTCGTTTGGATCACGTAGTAATGTGGTACCACACTGAAACAGTCAATTAAACCTGGTATCGATCAATATTATAGAGGATAACACCGGTTAGGTCTGGGTTGGATCTGGGTTATGCCGCCATCTGGCTCATACTTTCGCCATTTTCTCATACTTGTTGGCCACATCCTGGGTTTTGTCTCGTTTGGATCACGTAGTAATGTGGTACCACACTGAAACAGTCAATTAAACCTGGTTTCGGACAATATTTTAGAGGATAATACCGGTTAGGTCTGGGCGAGATCTGGGACATGCCCGCATCTGGCTCATGCTTTTGCCTATTTCTCATACTTGTTCGCCAGATCCTGGGTTTTGTCTCGTTTGGATCACGTAGTAATGTGGTACCACACTGTAACAGTCAATTAAACCTGGTTTCGATGAATATTATAGAGGATAACACCGGTTAGGTCTGGGTTTGGTCTCGGATATGCCCGCATCTGCCTCATGCTCTTGTCTTTTTCGCATACTTGTTGGCAAGATCCTGGGTTTTTTCTGGTTTGGATCACGTAGTAATGTGGTATCACACTGAAACAGTCAATTAAACCAGGATTCGATCAATATTATCGAGGACATCACTGGTTAGGTCTGGGTTATGACCGCATCTGGCTCATGCTTTTGCATTTTTCGCATACTTGCTGGCCAGATCCTGGGTTTTTTCTGGTTCGGATCACGTAGTAATGTGGTACCACACTGTAACAGTCAATTAAACCTGGTTTCGGCCAATATTTTGGACGATAACGATGGTTAGGTCTGGGATATGCCCGCGTCTGGCTCATGCTTTTGCCTATTTCTCATACTTGTTCGCCAGATCCTGGGTTTTGTCTCGTTTGGATCACGTAGTAATGTGGTACCACACTGAAACAGTCAATTAAACCTGGTTTCGATCAATATTTTAGAGGATAACACCGGTTAGGTCTGGCTTATGACCGCATCTGGCTCATGCTTTTGCCTATTTCGCATACTTGTTGGCCAGATACAGGGTTTTTTCTCGTTCGGATCACGTAGTAATGTGGTACCACACTGTAACAGTCAATTAAACCTGGTTTCGGCCAATATTTTGGAGGGTAACGATGGTTAGGTCTGGGATAAGCCCGCATCTGGCTCATGCTTTTGCCTATTTCTCATACTTGTTCGCCAGATCCTGGGTTTTGCCTCGTTTGGATCACGTAGTAATGTGGTACCACACTGAAACAGTCAATTAAACCTGGTTTCGATCAATATTATAGAGGATAACACCGGTTAGATCTGGGTTGGATCTGGGTTATGCCCCATCTGGCTCATACATTCGCCCTTTTCTCATACTTGTTGGCCACATCCTGGGTTTTGTCTCGTTTGGATCACGTAGTAATGTGGTACCACACTGAAACAGTCAATTAAACCTGGTTTCGATCAATATTATAGAGGACAACACCGGTTAGGTCTGGGTTGGATCTGGGTTATGCTCCATCTGGCTCATACTTTCGCCCTTTTCTCATACTTGTTGGCCACATCCTGGGTTTTGTCTCGTTTGGATCACGTAGTAAAGTGGTACCACACTGAAACAGTCAATTAAACCTGGTTTCGATGAATATTATAGAGGATAACACCGGTTAGGTCTGGGTTTGGTCTCGGATATGCCCGCATCTGCCTCAGGCTCTTGTCTTTTTCGCATACTTGTTGGCAAGATCCTGGGTTTTTTCTGGTTTGGATCACGTAGTAATGTGGTATCACACTGAAACAGTCAATTAAACCAGGATTCGATCAATATTATCGAGGACATCACTGGTTAGGTCTGGGTTATGACCGCATCTGGCTCATGCTTTTGCATTTTTCGCATACTTGCTGGCCAGATCCTGGGTTTTTTCTGGTTCGGATCACGTAGTAATGTGGTATCACACTGTAACAGTCAATTAAACCTGGTTTCGGCCAATATTTTAGACGATAACGATGGTTAGGTCTGGGATATGCCCGCGTCTGGCTCATGCTTTTGCCTATTTCTCATACTTGTTCGCCAGATCCTGGGTTTTGTCTCGTTTGGATCACGTAGTAATGTGGTACCACACTGAAACAGTCAATTAAACCTGGTTTCGATCAATATTTTAGAGGATAACACCGGTTAGGTCTGGCTTATGACCGCATCTGGCTCATGCTTTTGCCTATTTCGCATACTTGTTGGCCAGATACAGGGTTTTTTCTGGATCGGATCATGTAGTAATGTGGTACCACACTGTAACAGTCAATTAAACCTGGTTTCGATCAATATTATAGAGGATAACACCGGTTAGGTCTGGGTTGGATCTGGGTTATGCTCCATCTGGCTCATACTTTCGCCCTTTTCTCATACTTGTTGGCCACATCCTGGGTTTTGTCTCGTTTGGATCACGTAGTAATGTGGTACCACACTGTAACAGTCAATTAAACCTGGTTTCGGCCAATATTTTGGACGATAACGATGGTTAGGTCTGGGATATGCCCGCGTCTGGCTCATGCTTTTGCCTATTTCTCATACTTGTTCGCCAGATCCTGGGTTTCGTCTCGTTTGGATCACGTAGTAATGTGGTACAACACTGAAACAGTCAATTAAACCTGGTTTCGATCAATATTTTAGAGGATAACACCGGTTAGGTCTGGCTTATGACCGCATCTGGCTCATGCTTTTGCCTATTTCGCATACTTGTTGGCCAGATACAGGGTTTTTTCTGGATCGGATCATGTAGTAATGTGGTACCACACTGTAACAGTCAATTAAACCTGGTTTCGATCAATATTATAGAGGATAACACCGGTTAGGTCTGGGTTGGATCTGGGTTATGCTCCATCTGGCTCATACTTTCGCCCTTTTCTCATACTTGTTGGCCACATCCTGGGTTTTGTCTCGTTTGGATCACGTAGTAATGTGGTACCACACTGAAACAGTCAATTAAACCTGGTTTCGATCAATATTCTAGAGGATAACACCGGTTAGGTCTGGGTTGGATCTCGGTTATGCCCCATCTGGCTCATACTTTCGCCCTTTTCTCATACTTGTTGGCCACAGCCTGGGTTTTGTCTCGTTTGGATCACGTAGTAAAGTGGTACCACACTGAAACAGTCAATTAAACCTGGTTTCGATGAATATTATAGAGGATAACACCGGTTAGGTCTGGGTTTGGTCTCGGATATGCCCGCATCTGCCTCGGGCTCTTGTCTTTCTCGCATACTTGTTGGCAAGATCCTGGGTTTTTTCTGGTTTGGATCACGTAGTAATGTGGTATCACACTGAAACAGTCAATTAAACCAGGATTCGATCAATATTATCGAGGACATCACTGGTTAGGTCTGGGTTATGACCGCATCTGGCTCATGCTTTTCCATTTTTCGCATACATGCTGGCCAGATCCTGGGTTTTTTCTGGTTCGGATCACGTAGTAATGTGGTACCACACTGTAACAGTCAATTAAACCTGGTTTCGGCCAATATTTTGGAGGATAACGATGGTTAGGTCTGGGATATGCCCGCATCTGGCTCATGCTTTTGACTATTTCTCATACTTGTTCGCCAGATCCTGGGTTTTGTCTCGTTTGGATCACGTAGTAATGTGGTACCACACTGAAACAGTCAATTAAACCTGGTTTCGATCAATATTATAGAGGATAACACCGGTTAGATCTGGGTTGGATCTGGGTTATGCCCCATCTGGCTCATACTTTCGCCCTTTTCTCATACTTGTTGGCCACATCCTGGGTTTTGTCTCGTTTGGATCACGTAGTAATGTGGTACCACACTGAAACAGTCAATTAAACCTGGTTTCGATGAATATTATAGAGGATAACACCGGTTAGGTCTGGGTTTGGTCTCGGATATGCCCGCATCTGCCTCAGGCTCTTGTCTTTCTCGCATACTTGTTGGCAAGATCCTGGGTTTTTTCTGGTTTGGATCACGTAGTAATGTGGTATCACACTGAAACAGTCAATTAAACCAGGATTCGATCAATATTATCGAGGACATCACTGGTTAGGTCTGGGTTATGACCGCATCTGGCTCATGCTTTTCCATTTTTCGCATACATGCTGGCCAGATCGTGGGTTTTTTCTGGTTCGGATCACGTAGTAATGTGGTACCACACTGTAACAGTCAATTAAACCTGGCTTCGGCCAATATTTTGGAGGATAACGATGGTTAGGTCTGGGATATGCCCGCATCTGGCTCATACTTTCGCCCTTTTCTCATACTTGTGGGCCACATCCTGGGTTTTGTCTCGTTTGGATCACGTAGTAATGTGGTACCACACTGAAACAGTCAATTAAACCTGGTTTCGATGAATATTATAGAGGATAACACCGGTTAGGTCTGGGTTAGATCTGGGACATGCCCGCATCTTGTTCATGCTTTTGCCTTTTTCCCATACTTGTTGGCCAGATCTTGGATTTTGCCCCGCTTAGATCACGTAGTAATGTGGTACCCCACTGTAACAGTCAATTAAACCTGGTTTCGGCCAATATTTTTGAGGATAACACCGGTTAGGTGTGGGATAGGTCTGGGTTATGCCCGCATCTGGCTCATGCTTTTGCCTATTTCTCATACTTGTTCGCCAGATCCTGGGTTTTGTCTCGTTTGGATCACGTAGTAATGTGGTACCACACTGAAACAGTCAATTAAACCTGGTTTCGATGAATATTATAGAGGATAACACCGGTTAGGTCTGGGTTAGATCTTGGACATGCCCGCATCTTGTTCATGCTTTTGCCTTTTTCCCATACTTGTTGGCCAGATCTTGGATTTTGCCCCGCTTAGATCACGTAGTAATGTGGTACCACACTGAAACAGTCAATTAAACCTAGTTTCGATCAATATTATAGAGGATAACACCGGTTAGGTCTGGGTTGGATCTGGGTTATGCCCCATCTGGCTCATACTTTCGCCCTTTTCTCATACTTGTTGGCCACATCCTGGGTTTTGTCTCGTTTGGATCACGTAGTAAAGTGGTATCACACTGAAACAGTCAATTAAACCTGGTTTCGATGAATATTATAGAGGATAACACCGGTTAGGTCTGGGTTTGGTCTCGGATATGCCCGCATCTGCCTCATGCTCTTGTCTTTTTCGCATACTTGTTGGCAAGATCCTGGGTTTTTTCTGGTTTGGATCACGTAGTAATGTGGTATCACACTGAAACAGTCAATTAAACCAGGATTCGATCAATATTATCGAGGACATCACTGGTTAGATCTGGGTTATGATCGCATCTGGCTCATGGTTTTGCTTTTTTCGCATACTTGCTGGCCAGATCCTGGGTTTTTTCTGGTTCGGATCACGTAGTAATGTGGTACCACACTGTAACAGTCAATTAAACCTGGTTTCGGCCAATATTTTGGAGGATAACGATGGTTAGGTCTGGCTTATGACCGCATCTGGCTCATGCTTTTGCCTATTTCGCATACTTGTTGGCCAGATACAGGGTTTTTTCTGGTTCGGATCATGTAGTAATGTGGTACCACACTGTAACAGTCAATTAAACCTGGTTTCGGCCAATATTTTTGAGGATAACGTTGGTTAGGTTTTGGTTATGTCTGGGATATGCCCACATCTGGCTCATACTTTCGCCTTTTTCTCATACTTGTTGGCCACATCCTGGGTTTTGCCTCGTTTGGATCACGTAGTAATGTGGTACCACACTGAAACAGTCAATTAAACCTGGTTTCGGTCAATATTATAGAGGATAACACCGGTTAGGTCTGGGTTGGATCTGGGTTATGCCCCCTCTGGCTCATACTTTCGCCTTTTCCTCATACTTGTTGGCCACATCCTGGGTTTTGTCTCGATTGGATCACGTAGTAATGTGGTACCACACTGAAACAGTCAATTACACCTGGTTTCGATGAATATTATAGAGGATAACACCGGTTAGGTCTGGGCTAGATCTGGGACATGCCCGCATCTTGTTCATGCTTTTGCCTTTTTCCCATACTTGTTGGCCAGATCTTGGATTTTGCCCTGCTTAGATCACGTAGTAATGTGGTACCACACTGTAACAGTCAATTAAACCTGGTTTCGGCCAATATTTTTGAGGATAACACCGGTTAGGTGTGGGATAGGTCTGGGTTATGCCCGCATCTGGCTCATGCTTTTATCCTTTTCGCATACCTGGTGGCCAGATCCTGGGTTTTGTCACGTTTGGATCACGTAGTAACGTGGTACCACACTGAAACAGTCAATTAAACCTGGTTTCGATCAATATTTTAGAAAATAACACCGGTTCGGTCTGAGTTATGACCGCATCAGGTTCATGCGTTTGCATTTTTCGCTTACTTGTTGGCCAGATCCTGGGTTTTTTTCTGGTTGGGATCACGTAGTAATGAGGTACCACATTGCCACAGTCAATTAAATCTGTTTTCGATCAATGTTTTCGAGGATAGCACCGGTTAGGACTTGGTTAGGTCTGGTATATGCCCGCATCTGGCTCATGCTTTTGCATTTCTCTCATACTTGTTGGCCAGATCCCTGGTTTCGTCACGTTTGGATCACGTAGTGATGTGGTACCACACGGAAACAGTCAATTAAACCTGGTTTCGGTCAATATTTTAGAGGATAATACCGGTTAGGTCTGGGCGAGATCTGGACATGCCCGCAACTGGCTCATGCTTTTGCATTGTTCGCATACTTGTTGGCCAGGTGCTGGGTGTTTTCTGGTTCGGATCACGCAGTAATGTGGTATCACACTGAAACAGTCAATTATACCTGGTTTCGATCAATATTATCGAGGACATCACCGGTTAGGTCTGGGTTATGACCGCATCTGGCTCATGCTTTTGCACTTCTCTCATACTTGTTGGCCAGATCCTGGGTTTCGTCACGTTTGGATCACGTAGTGATGTTGTTCCACACGGAAACAGTCAATTAAACCTGGTTTCGGACAATATTTTAGAGGATAATACCGGTTAGGTCTGGGCGAGATCTGGGACATGCCCGCATCTGGCTCATGCTTTTGCCTATTTCTCATACTTGTTCGCCAGATCCTGGGTTTTGTCTCGTTTGGATCACGTAGTAATGTGGTACCACACTGAAACAGTCAATTAAACCTGGTTTCGATCAATATTATAGAGGATAACACCGGTTAGGTCTGGGTTGGATCTGGGTTATGCCCCATCTGGCTCATACTTTCGCCCTTTTCTCATACTTGTTGGCCACATCCTGGGTTTTGTCTCGTTTGGATCACGTAGTAAAGTGGTACCACACTGAAACAGTCAATTAAACCTGGTTTCGATGAATATTATAGAGGATAACACCGGTTAGGTCTGGGTTTGGTCTCGGACATGCCCGCATCTGCCTCATGCTCTTGTCTTTTTCGCATACTTGTTGGCAAGATCCTGGGTTTTTTCTGGTTTGGATCACGTAGTAATGTGGTATCACACTGAAACAGTCAATTAAACCAGGATTCGATCAATATTATCGAGGACATCACTGGTTAGGTCTGGGTTATGACCGCATCTGGCTCATGCTTTTGCATTTCTCTCATACTTGTTGACCAGATCCTGGGTTTCGTCACGTTTGGATCACGTAGTGATGTTGTACCACACGGAAACAATCATTTAAACCTGGTTTCGATCAATATTTTAGAGGATAACACCGGTTAGGTCTGGCTTATGACCGCATCTGGCTCATGCTTTTGCCTATTTCGCATACTTGTTGGCCAGATACAGGGTTTCTTCTGGTTCGGATCATGTAGTAATGTGGTACCACACTGTAACAGTCAATTAAACCTGGTTTCGGCCAATATTTTTGAGGATAACGTTGGTTAGGTTTTGGTTATGTCTGGGATATGCCCACATCTGGCTCATACTTTCGCCTTTTTCTCATACTTGTTGGCCACAACCTGGGTTTTGTCTCGTTTGGATCACGTAGTAATGTGGTACCACACTGAAACAGTCAATTAAACCTGGTTTCGATCAATATTATAGAGGATAACACCGGTTAGGCGTGGGTTAGGTCTGGGTTATGCCCGCATCTGGCTCATGCTTTTGTACTTTTTGCATACCTGTTGGCCAGATCCTGGGTTTTGTCACGTTTGGATCACGTAGTAACGTGGTACCACACTGAAACAGTCAATGAAACCTGGTTTCGTTCAATATTATAGAGGATAACACCGGTTAGGTCTGGGTTGGATCTGGGTTATGCCCCATCTGGCTCATACTTTCGCCCTTTTCTCATACTTGTTGGCCACATCCTGGGTTTTTTTTTTTTTTTTTTTTTTTTTTTTTTTTTGTCGTGGGGAAAATCTTCGAAAGACTCCCTCCCACCTCCTTGGGGAGAGGTGGGAGGGGTGTGTGGGATTCCCCGCGCCCGTACAACGACAGGCGCGGGACCTACCCACTAAAAACCCCACGGTGACCCTTCGGCACGCTTTGGGAGGATACCGGGAATCGCTCGAAGCATTCTTCCGGTATCCTCCCCGTGCCCGCGCTTTCGCGCCCATCCCCCGGGGGGACAATCGGTCCCCCCAGTAGACACACCGCCTCATAGCGGCGGGACGGGGCCACTCCATCCCGCCGCTATCCGTCCCGGGGCCGCATTTAGTGGCGGCTGCGAGCCCCAACTCGCAACCGCCCGCGACCCCGTTTCCACTCCTCGGCGGCCGGGCGTTCATGGCCGCACCAGACCGCCGAGGGTGCCTCCCCTTGCGTCGGACCGGTAGGGGGAGGCACTTCTACCCCCAACCGGTCCGACCCGGCGCCGCCTGGCGGGAGGAGGGTCCCCTCAGGACCCCCCTCCCAGCCTAGGTCATCCGCCACGCCGAGGCGGCCGCCCGCGACGCCTCGCGACCGGCCGACGACCTCGGGCCACCGCACGAGCGGGAGCTCGCGCTCCCTCCCCGCGGCCTCCTTCTGCAACATTACGTTCTCGCAGAAGGAGGCCACGGCCCTCCACTTCTCCTCGCTGCCGAGCATGGCGCGCACCACGCCCGGCAGCGAGACATCCCGCCCGACGACGCCGACCAGGACACGGCGCTCCCCCTCCCACGCGGGGCATACCTCCAGGGTATGATCCGCCGTGTCCTGCTCAGCGTCGCAGTGGCAGCAACGCGCCGTCGGCTCCTTCCCTATCCGGCACAGGTATCTTCCGAAGCTGCCATGCCCGGAAAACACCTGTGCCATCCGGTAGGTGAGGCTGCCATGGCCTCTGTCCAGCCACTCCTTCAGGAGTGGCCGAACAGCCCCGACAGTCCGGTGCCCCGCGGTTGGCAGAGCCAGCCGCTCCTGCCACGCGAGCAACACGGACTGCCGGGCCTGGCGCTTCAAATCGCCCCAAGCAGGTTCCTGCCCGCCCGGGACCGCCCCCACCCCCGCGCGACGGTCGACGCGGTGCCGGTACATCACCGCGTGCGACCGCGCGAGCAGGTCCATGGGCGGCATCCCCGCTAGAACCGTCGCCGCCTCATGTGACATGGTCCGATACCCGCGGACGACCCTGAGCGCCATGCGCCTCTGCACCCGACGCAGCATAGTCATGCTGCGCCGGGAGGCAGCCAGGTCGTCCGCCCAGACGGGGGCCCCGTATAGGGCCACCGACTGGACCATTGCCACATAGAGGCGACGAACTCGGCCCGCCGGGCCCCCCAGGTTGGGCAGGATCCGGCCCAGAGCCGCAACCATCCTTTCCAACCGGGGGACCAGGCAGCGGAAATGCTCCTCGAAACGCCAGTGGCTATCGAGGATCAGCCCTAGATACCTGATCTGGGGCTTCACCTCGATGTCAGCCCCACCCACCCGGATCAGAGGGGGTGGCGGATCCTGCCGAGGTGAATGAAACGCAATCACCTCGGTCTTATGGACCGCCACCGTCATCCCCATCCCCCTGATCCGGTCGACGACGCGTTGCGACCCCTCCTCCGCGCGACGCATGGCCCTCCCCCAGTGCGCCCCGACGGCCAGCACCAGTGTGTCATCCGCATAACACACCGTGCTGACGCCGTCGGGGAGGCCGGCCCGCAACACCGAGTCGTACGCGATGTTCCACAGGAGTGGCCCGAGGACCGACCCCTGCGGAACACCGCAGTACACCTCCCTCCGCATATCACCATCCAGGCCCGGATACTCGATCCACCTGCCGCGGAGATAATCCCCGACGACCGCCCTGAGACAAGGGGGGACTCGATGATATTCGAGTCCCCTCCTTATCTCTTCCCAGGGGAGGGTGTTAAAGGCATTGGCAATATCCAAGGATATTGCCAATGCCACCCCTCCCCGGGAGACGGCCGCCTCCGAGAGGGCCCTCACACGACCTATCGCGTCGATAGTCGACCGGCCCCCCCGGAAACCGAACTGGCAGTCGGCCAGACCGGGATCACCCCGCGACAGGTGCTCGACGAGGCGGGCAGCAATCACACGCTCGAAGAACTTGCCCACCTCGTCGAGGAGACAAATGGGCCGGTATGCGGAGGGAGACTCCGCGGGCCGACCCTCCTTCCGGAGGAGGACCATCCTCGCCACCTTCCAACTGGGGGGGAATCGCCCGTCCCTCAGGCAGCGGTCGAACAACCGCCTGAGGTCGGCCCCAAGGACGCCCTGGGTCAAGACCCAAACCCGGCCGGGCACACCATCCGGACCCGGGGCCGTGTTACGAACCCCGAGCCGTCTGATGGCCGCTGCCAGCTCCTCCTGCGTGACCCCCAGCTCGGCCGTCCACTCCACTGGGACAGCCGCCGCCGCCGGAGGACGCGGTCCCCTCTCCCCAATTGGGAAGAGTGTATTGACCACGTCCTCCAGCAGCCGGGGGTCAAGACCCTCGGTGACGGGGGGCGCCCACGGGCGGAGCTTATTCAGCACCACCTTATATGGGCGCCCCCATGGATCGTGATCAAGGGTCTGGAGGAGCTCCTTCCATGCCTGGGTCTTGGCCCGTTTGATGGCGACCTGCAGAGCAACCCGCGCCACGCGGTATGCTCCATACAGGTCATCAGCTGCCCTCGCTCGCGCCACGCCGTCGCCTGTACGTTGACGACGGCGCGCGCGGGTGTACTGGCGTCGGGCGCGGACAGTCGCGACTCGCAACTCCGCGATCGCGTCCGACCACCAGTACACCGCCCGGCGAGGAGAAGCCCGCCCGACCCGAGGCATCGCCGCGTCGCAAATACCCGCGACCAATGCTCCGAGCCGGGCGACCTCCTCCTCTATGCTCGGCAACTCGGCCGCTCCCTGCGGCCAAGTTGCAGCGAGGGCAGCTGCCATCAGGGCGTCCTTGTCCAGGCGCCGAAGCGCCCAGCGGCGTGGTGGGGCGCCACGCAGGCGGCCGTGTCGGGATGCACTCGCGGCGGCAGAGACCTCCATCCGGATGTACCGGTGATCGGAGAGTGTCTCTGCCCCCGCGACCACGTGCCAACCCGACACCATGCGCACGGCGTTGGCGGTCGCGAATCCAACATCCACGATGGACCCCCCATATCGCCGCACGCATGTGTGCTCCGACCCCCGGTTCAATACCCGGAGGTCGAGCCCCGCCGCCCAATCGCCCAGGATCCCGCCGCGAACGGAGGTCCTGGGGGATCCCCAAGCCACCGACTTGGCATTAAAATCCCCCAGGACCAGCACCGGCCGGGCCACGTAGCGCTGCACGCATGCCGCGACCTCGGCCAAGTACAGCTCGAACGCAGCGTGACCGCTACGGGGCGAAATGTAGCACCCCACCACAGCGACTCCCCCCCAGTCCACGGCGACGAATCCCCGACCGCGCTCCAACAAGGAGAACGGTGGGGACCCGTCGCCCCCTCCCCATACCGTCGCCACCAAGCCGTCCGCGTCGCCCACCCAATGAGGGTGATCAGGGACGCGGTACGGCTCGGCGGCGACCGCCAGGCCAACCCCCCACTCCGCGAGGACTTGGGACATCAAGTCCTGTGCCGCGCGGCAGTGGTTGAGGTTGGCCTGGAGGAGGAGGCGGGGCGGCATTAATTAATGGCCGCGCCAGCCTCCTCCCGGCCGTCCGTCCCTGTAGCACCGTCCACCTCCATGGAGGACGATGCCACCGCCCTCGGCACCGGAGCCGGTGCAGCCCGCCTCTTCCTCTCCTTCCGGGAGGGGGGGGAGCACTTCTTGCTCCCCACCCTGTGATCGGCTGGCCTCCCCATGTCCGCACACAGCGGGCAGTGGGGGGCCGCCGAGCACTGGCTCGCACGGTGCTCTTTGGCACCGCAGCGGTAACACTGACCGCTGCGGTCCACCGGCGAGGTGCACCACTGCCTCACGTGCCCCAATTCGAGGCAGCGGTGACACTGGAGCGGGCGCGGCGCGAGGATTTCCACTCGCGCCGAAACCCACCCCACCAACACCCTCCCGGATTCCGCCACCTTACGGGCGGCGGAGAGGGGGCACCGGGCCCACACCGACCCGAGGCCGGAGGGCGACCTGCGAAACTCTCCGATCCGCAGGTCCTCCACAGGACAGTCCCCCGCCCTCGTAAGGGCACGGGACACATCCTGTGCGCTGACCGAGTCGTCCAGCCCACAAACGCGCATCTCCGTGCGCTTCGTGGGCCGGGCGACCCGGACACCTCGCTCGCCCAGCTGCTCCCGGAGCCTCTGGGCGAGACGATCCGCCTTCGCGCCGCCTTCTGCACCGGGGATCTCCAGCAAGAGACCCCCGGTCACGGCCCTCTTCGCCCTCACGGAGGCGATGCCCAGCTCTTCCAGGGAGATATTCTCCCTGGCGAGCCGCATCGCCTCCGCGAGGGTCAGGTCGCCCCCCTGCGCAACGGTCAGCGTCACCGCTGCCGTTTTTGGGGGACGACCTGGTCGTGCCTTCCCGACCTTCGCGGCCTTTACCTTGGCCGCCGGCGGCGGAGGCGGAGGCCGCGGTTGCGAGGCCTTCCTCGCCGCCCGCTTCGCCTTCCGCCCCACCACCTCACTCCACGCCACCCCCCCCTTGGGAGGGTGCTGTGGAGGACGCGACCACCGCGACCACGGGTACACCACCCCCCTTGGGGGTCGCGACCCGGGGCCCTGGTGCCGCAACGCTGGGCGGAGCCTTCACTCCGCCCTTCTTTGCCTTCCCCGACTGTACCGGAACAGGTCGGGGAGGCACCGCCTTCCTGCTGACCGCTCTTCCAGCGAGGAGCTCCTCCCGGAAGGCGGCCAGCTTGCCATCAATCATGTCCCCAATCCTCCTCAGAAGATCGTCTTCTGAGGAGGACGGGGACTTCTTCACGGGCGGAGTGCGGGTGGAGGGGCCCGCGGTGCCCCGCACCACTGCCGCCGCACTCCGCTTATTTACCTCCGCCGAGGGACGCGGCGGTGGAGGAGGAGGGAGGATGGGAGGGAGGGCCGCGCTGTTCCACAGCGCCTCTGCCCTCCTCCTCCCCTGTCGCTCCTCCTCCAACAGGAGCTGCAGACGGGCGTTCCGCCCTCTGAGCTCCCGCGCCGCCTCCCTCATTTCCTCCGCCGCGGCCTTCAGGGCCTCCGCGCCACCGCTTTTCTGCCCCTTAAAGGCGCAGGCAGCGGCGACTTTCTCCACCCGCCTCAGGGACGAGGAGATCCTCTCCGATATCTCCTCGGTCACCTCGTCCCTGAGGCAACTCAGCCTCACCGACGGGCTCATCGCCCCGCCCACCTCGACGACGGCCTGCCCCGCCCTCTTCCTCTTAGAGCCTATGAGGCTCCTGGTGGAGGAGAAGGACGAGACTGACGCAGTCTCGTCGTCCTCCTCCACCTTCCACGAAGCCGGGCCAGGCGCTGGAGGCGGCGCGAGCGCCGTCACTCCAGTCCCAACACCGCCTTCGTCCTCCCCCTCTGACTTACCCCGTCCCATCCCCGTTTTAATATTGAACTTCATAATATTCCCACGAGCAGGTCGGAAGAAAAGGTCCGCCCGGGCAGAGCCGCCTTACCCGGGTAAGCCTATATACTCCGGGGGTTCGGCAGGTTCCCCGGAGGTGGTCGCTTGGGATTGGGCCTTCTCCCCCAACCATGCATCCCATCGCCGCGCACCATAGCTTAGGATTGGAGGGCGATTTTATAGAGTCGCCATACTCGTGGCCCAGGCGGTTAAGCCAAGACCCCCGTTCCTCCTGCCGTCACGTACCATTCACAAAACCAATAGGGAATTGTGAATGGGTCGTTGTGACGACCAACAGGAGGCTTACGGTGTGTGTATGACTCGGGTACCCCGGGTTCGTTAAGCCCGTACTGCAGCTGAAAGGCTGGCAGCCCCTGAGGGGCACATCCTGGGTTTTGTCTCGTTTGGATCACGTAGTAATGTGGTACCACACTGAAACAGTCAATTAAACCTGGTTTCGATCAATATTATAGAGGATAACACCGGTTAGATCTGGGTTGGATCTGGGTTATGCCCCATCTGGCTCATACTTTCGCCCTTTTCTCATACTTGTTGGCCACATCCTGGGTTTTGTCTCGTTTGAATCACGTAGTAATGTGGTACCACACTGAAACAGTCAATTAAACCTGGTTTCGATGAATATTATAGAGGATAACACCGGTTAGATCTGGGTTGGATCTGGGTTATGCCCCATCTGGCTCATACTTTCGCCCTTTTCTCATACTTGTTGGCCACATCCTGGGTTTTGTCTCGTTTGGATCACGTAGTGAAGTGGTACCACACTGAAACAGTCAATTGAACCTGGTTTCGGCCAATATTTTTGAGGATAACACCGGTTAGGTGTGGGATAGGTCTGGGTTATGCCCGCATCTGGCTCATGCTTTTGTACTTTTCGCATACCTGTTGGCCAGATCCTGGGTTTTGTCACGTTTGGATCACGTAGTAACGTGGTACCACACTGAAACAGTCAATTAAACCTGGTTTCGATCAATATTTTAGAAAATAAGACCTGTTCGGTCTGAGTTATGACCGCATCAGGTTCATGCGTTTGCATTTTTCGCTTACTTGTTGGCCAGATCCTGAGTTTTTTCTGGTTGGGATCACGTAGTAATGAGGTACCACATTGCGACAGTCAATTAAATCTGTTTTCGATCAATGTTTTCGAGGATAGCACCGGTTAGGACTTGGTTAGGTCTGGTATATGCCCGCATCTGGCTCATGCTTTTGCATTTCTCTCATACTTGTTGGCCAGATTCTGGGTTTCGTCACGTTTGGATCACGTAGTGATGTGGTACCACACGGAAACAGTCAATTAAACCTGGTTTCGGTCAATATTTTAGAGGATAATACCGGCTAGGTCTGGGCGAGATCTGGACATGCCCGCAACTGGCTCATGCTTTTGCATTGTTCGCATACTTGTTGGCCAGGTGCTGGGTGTTTTCTGGTTCGGATCACGCAGTAATGTGGTATCACACTGAAACAGTCAATTATACCTGGTTTCGATGAATATTATCGAGGACATCACCGGTTAGGTCTGGGTTATGACCGCATCTGGCTCATGCTTTTGCATTTTTCGCATACTTGCTGGCCAGATCCTGGGTTTTTTCTGGTTCGGATCACGTAGTAATGTGGTACCACACTGAAACAGTCAATTAAACCTGGTTTCGGCCAATATTTTAGAAAATAACACCTGTTCGGTCTGAGTTATGACCGCATCAGGTTCATGCGTTTGCATTTTTCGCTTACTTGTTGGCCAGATCCTGGGTTTTTTCTGGTTGGGATCACGTAGTAATGAGGTACCACATTGCGACAGTCAATTAAATCTGTTTTCGATCAATGTTTTCGAGGATAGCACCGGTTAGGACATGGTTAGGTCTGGTATATGCCCGCATCTGGCTCATGCTTTTGCATTTCTCTCATACTTGTTGGCCAGATTCTGGGTTTCGTCACGTTTGGATCACGTAGTGATGTGGTACCACACGGAAACAGTCAATTAAACCTGGTTTCGGTCAATATTTTAGAGGATAATACCGGCTAGGTCTGGGCGAGATCTGGACATGCCCGCAACTGGCTCATGCTTTTGCATTGTTCGCATACTTGTTGGCCAGGTGCTGGGTGTTTTCTGGTTCGGATCACGCAGTAATGTGGTATCACACTGAAACAGTCAATTATACCTGGTTTCGATCAATATTATCGAGGACATCACCGGTTAGGTCTGGGTTATGACCGCATCTGGCTCATGCTTTTGCATTTTTCGCATACTTGCTTGCCAGATCCTGGGTTTTTTCTGGTTCGGATCACGTAGTAATGTGGTACCACACTGTAACAGTCAATTAAACCTGGTTTCGGCCAATATTTTGGAGGATAACGATGGTTAGGTCTGGGATATGCCCGCATCTGGCTCATGCTTTTGCCTATTTCTCATACTTGTTCGCCAGATCCTGGGTTTTGTCTCGTTTGGAACACGTAGTAATGTGGTACCACACTGAAACAGTCAATTTAACCTGGTTTCGATCAATATTTTAGAGGATAACACCGGTTAGGTCTGGCTTATGACCGCATCTGGCTCATGCTTTTGCCTATTTCGCATACTTGTTGGCCAGATACAGGGTTTTTTCTGGTTCGGATCATGTAGTAATGTGGTACCACACTGTAACAGTCAATTAAACCTGGTTTCGGCCAATATTTTTGAGGATAACGTTGGTTAGGTTTTGGTTATGTCTGGGATATGCCCACATCTGGCTCATACTTTCGCCTTTTTCTCATACTTGTTGGCCACATCCTGGGTTTTGTCTCGTTTGGATCACGTAGTAATGTGGTACCACACTGAAACAGTCAATTAAACCTGGTTTCGATCAATATTATAGAGGATAACACCGGTTAGGTCTGGGTTGGATCTGGGTTATGCCCCATCTGGCTCATACTTTCGCCCTTCTCATACTTGTTGGCCACATCCTGGGTTTTGTCTCGTTTGGATCACGTAGTAATGTGGTACCACACTGAAACAGTCAATTAAACCTGGTATCGATCAATATTATAGAGGATAACACCGGTTAGGTCTGTGTTGGATCTGGGTTATGCCGCCATCTGGCGCATACTTTCGCCTTTTTCTCATACTTGTTGGCCACATCCTGGGTTTTGTCTCGTTTGGATCACGTAGTAATGTGGTACCACACTGAAACAGTCAATTACACCGGGTTTCGATGAATATTATAGAGGATAACACCGGTTAGGTCTGGGCTAGATCTGGGACATGCCCGCATCTTGTTCATGCTTTTGCCTTTTTCCCATACTTGTTGGCCAGATCTTGGATTTTGCCCCGCTTAGATCACGTAGTAATGTGGTACCACACTGTAACAGTCAATTAAACCTGGTTTCGGCCAATATTTTTGAGGATAACACCGGTTAGGTGTGGGATAGGTCTGGGTTATGCCCGCATCTGGCTCATGCTTTTGTCCTTTTCGCATACCTGTTGGCCAGATCCTGGGTTTTGTCACGTTTGGGCACGTAGTAACGTGGTACCACACTGAAACAGTCAATTAAACCTGGTTTCGATGAATATTTTAGAAAATAACACCGGTTCGGTCTGAGTTATGACCGCATCAGGTTCATGCGTTTGCATTTTTCGCTTACTTGTTGGCCAGATCCTGGGTTTTTTCTGGTTGGGATCACGTAGTAATGAGGTACCACATTGCGACAGTCAATTAAATCTGTTTTCGATCAATGTTTTCGAGGATAGCACCGGTTAGGACTTGGTTAGGTCTGGTATATGCCCGCATCTGGCTCATGCTTTTGCATTTCTCTCATACTTGTTGGCCAGATCCCGGGTTTCGTCACGTTTGGATCACGTAGTGATGTGGTACCACACGGAAACAGTCAATTAAACCTGGTTTCGGTCAATATTTTAGAGGATAATACCGGTTAGGTCTGGGCGAGATCTGGACATGCCCGCAACTGGCTCATGCTTTTGCATTGTTCGCATACTAGTTGGCCAGGTGCTGGGTGTTTTCTGGTTCGGATCACGCAGTAATGTGGTATCACACTAAAACAGTCAATTATACCTGGTTTCGATCAATATTATCGAGGACATCACCGGTTAGGTCTGGGTTATGACCGCATCTGGCTCATGCTTTTGCATTTCTCTCATACTTGTTGGCCAGATCCTGGGTTTCGTCACGTTTGGATCACGTAGTGATGTTGTACCACACGGAAACAGTCAATTGAACCTGGTTTCGGACAATATTTTAGAGGATAATACCGGTTAGGTCTGGGCGAGATCTGGGACATGCCCGCATCTGGCTCATGCTTTTGCCTATTTCTCATACTTGTTCGCCAGATCCTGGGTTTTGTCTCGTTTGGATCACGTATTAATGTGGTACCACACTGTAACAGTCAATTAAACCTGGTTTCGATCAATATTTTAGAGGATAACACCGGTTAGGTCTGGCTTATGACCGCATCTGGCTCATGCTATTGCCTATTTCGCATACTTGTTGGCCAGATACTGGGTTTTTTCTGGTTCGGATCATGTAGTAATGTGGTATCACACTGTAACAGTCAATTAAACCTGGTTTCGGCCAATATTTTTGAGGATAACGATGGTTAGGTGTTGGTTAGGTCTGGGTTATGCCCCCATCTGGCACATACTTTCGCCTTTTTCTCATACTTGTTGGCCACAACCTGGGTTTTGTCTCGTGTGGATCACGTAGTAATGTGGTACCACACTGAAACAGTCAATTAAACCTGGTTTCGATCAATATTATAGAGGATAACACCGGTTAGGTCTGGGTTGGATCTGGGTTATGCCCCATCTGGCTCATACTTTCGCCCTTTTCTCATACTTGTTGGCCACATCCTGGGTTTTGTCTCGTTTGGATCACGTAGTAAAGTGGTACCACACTGAAACAGTCAATTAAACCTGGTTTCGATGAATATTATAGAGGATAACACTGGTTAGGCCTGGGTTTGGTCTCGGACATGCCCGCATCTGCCTCATGCTCTTGTCTTTTTCGCATACTTGTTGGCAAGATCCTGGGTTTTTTCTGGTTTGGATCACGTAGTAATGTGGTATCACACTGAAACAGTCAATTAAACCAGGATTCGATCAATATTATCGAGGACATCACTGGTTAGGTCTGGGTTATGACCGCATCTGGCTCATGCTTTTGCATTTCTCTCATACTTGGTGGCCAGATCCTGGGTTTCGTCACGTTTGGATCACGTAGTGATGTTGTACCACACGGAAACAGTCAATTAAACCTGGTTTCGGACAATATTTTAGAGGATAATACCGGTTAGGTCTGGGCGAGATCTGGGACATGCCCGCATCTGGCTCATGCTTTTGCCTATTTCTCATACTTGTTCGCCAGATCCTGGGTTTTGTCTCGTTTGGATCATGTATTAATGTGGTACCACACTGTAACAGTCAATTAAACCTGGTTTCGGCCAATATTTTGGAGGATAACGATGGGTAGGTCTGGGATATGCCCGCATCTGGCTCATGCTTTTGCCTATTTCTCATACTTGTTCGCCAGATCCTGGGTTTTGTCTCGTTTGGATCACGTAGTAATGTGGTACCACACTGAAACAGTCAATTAAACCTGGTTTCGATCAATATTTTAGAGGATAACACCGGTTAGGTCTGGCTTATGACCGCATCTGGCTCATGCTTTTGCCTATTTCGCATACTTGTTGGCCAGATACAGGGTTTTTTCTGGTTCGGATCATGTAGTAATGTGGTACCACACTGTAACAGTCAATTAAACCTGGTTTCGGCCAATATTTTAGAGGATAACACCGGTTAGGTCTGGCTTATGACCGCATCTGGCTCATGCTTTTGCCTATTTCGCATACTTGTTGGCCAGATACTGGGTTTTTTCTGGTTCGGATCATGTAGTAATGTGGTACGACACTGTAACAGTCAATTAAACCTGGTTTCGGCCAATATTTTTGAGGATAACGATGGTTAGGTGTTGGTTAGGTCTGGGTTATGCCCCCATCTGGCTCATACTTTCGCCTTTTTCTCATACTTGTTGGCCACAACCTGGGTTTTGTCTCGTTTGGATCACGTAGTAATGTGGTACCACACTGAAACAGTCAATTAAACCTGGTTTCGATCAATATTATAGAGGATAACACCGGTTAGGTCTGGGTTGGATCTGGGTTATGCCCCATCTGGCTCATACTTTCGCCCTTTTCTCATACTTGTTGGCCACATCCTGGGTTTTGTCTCGTTTGGATCACGTAGTGAAGTGGTACCACACTGAAACAGTCAATTAAACCTGGTTTCGGCCAATATTTTTGAGGATAACGATGGCTAGGTGTTGGTTAGGTCTGGGTTATGCCCCCATCTGGCTCATACTTTCGCCTTTTTCTCATACTTGTTGGCCACAACCTGGGTTTTGTCTCGTTTGGATCACGTAGTAATGTGGTACCACACTGAAACAGTCAATTAAACCTGGTTTCGATCAATATTATAGAGGATAACACCGGTTAGATCTGGGTTGGATCTGGGTTATGCCCCATCTGGCTCATACTTTCGCCCTTTTCTCATACTTGTTGGCCACATCCTGGGTTTTGTCTCGTTTGGATCACGTAGTAATGTGGTACCACACTGAAACAGTCAATTAAACCTGGTTTCGATGAATATTATAGAGGATAACACCGGTTAGGTCTGGGTTAGATCTGGGACATGCCCGCATCTTGTTCATGCTTTTGCCTTTTTCCCATACTTGTTGGCCAGATCTTGGATTTTGCCCCGCTTAGATCACGTAGTAATGTGGTACCACACTGTAACAGTCAATTAAACCTGGTTTCGGCCAATATTTTTGAGGATAACACCGGTTAGGTGTGGGATAGGTCTGGGTTATGCCCGCATCTGGCTCATGCTTTTGCCTATTTCTCATACTTGTTCGCCAGATCCTGGGTTTTGTCTCGTTTGGATCACGTAGTAATGTGGTACCACACTGTAACAGTCAATTAAACCAGGTTTCGATCAATATTTTAGAAAATAAAACCGGTTCGGTCTGAGTTATGACCGCATCAGGTTCATGCGTTTGCATTTTTCGCTTACTTGTTGGCCAGATCCTGGGTTTCGTCACGTTTGGATCACGTAGTGATGTTGTACCACACGGAAACAGTCAATTAAACCTGGTTTCGGACAATATTTTAGAGGATAATACCGGTTAGGTCTGGGCGAGATCTGGGACATGCCCGCATCTGGCTCATGCTATTGCCTATTTCTCATACTTGTTCGCCAGATCCTGGGTTTTGTCTCGTTTGGATCACGTATTAATGTGGTACCACACTGTAACAGTCAATTAAACCTGGTTTCGATCAATATTTTAGAGGATAACACCGGTTAGGTCTGGCTTATGACCGCATTTGGCTCATGCTTTTGCCTATTTCGCATACTTGTTGGCCAGATATTGGGTTTTTTCTGGTTCGGATCATGTAGTAATGTGGTACCACACTGTAACAGTCAATTAAACCTGGTTTCGGCCAATATTTTTGAGGATAACGATGGTTAGGTGTTGGTTAGGTCTGGGTTATGCCCCCATCTGGCTCATACTTTCGCCTTTTTCTCATACTTGTTGGCCACAACCTGGGTTTTGTCTCGCTTGGATCACGTAGTAATGTGGTACCACACTGAAACAGTCAATTAAACCTGGTTTCGATCAATATTATAGAGGATAACACCGGTTAGGTCTGGGTTGGATCTGGGTTATGCCCCATCTGGCTCATACTTTCGCCCTTTTCTCATACTTGTTGGCCACATCCTGGGTTTTGTCTCGTTTGGATCACGTAGTAATGTGGTACCACACTGAAACAGTCAATTAAACCTGGTTTCGATGAATATTATAGAGGATAACACCGGTTAGGTCTGGGTTAGGTCTGGGTTATGCCCCCATCTGGCTCATACTTTCGCCTTTTTCTCATACTTGTTGGCCACAACCTGGGTTTTGTCTCGTTTGGATCACGTAGTAATGTGGTACCACACTGAAACAGTCAATTAAACCTGGTTTCGGCCAATATTTTTGAGGATAACACCGGTTAGGTGTGGGATAGGTCTGGGTTATGCCCGCATCTGGCTCATGCTTTTGTACTTTTCGCATACCTGTTGGCCAGATCCTGGGTTTTGTCACGTTTGGATCACGTAGTAACGTGGTACCACACTGAAACAGTCAATTAAACCTGGTTTCGATCAATATTTTAGAAAATAAGACCTGTTCGGTCTGAGTTATGACCGCATCAGGTTCATGCGTTTGCATTTTTCGCTTACTTGTTGGCCAGATCCTGGGTTTTTTCTGGTTGGGATCACGTAGTAATGAGGTACCACATAGCGACAGTCAATTAAATCTGATTTCGATCAATGTTTTCGAGGATAGCACCGGTTAGGACTTGGTTAGGTCTGGTATATGCCCGCATCTGGCTCATGCTTTTGCATTTCTCTCATACTTGTTGGCCAGATCCTGGGTTTCGTCACGTTTGGATCACGTAGTGATGTGGTACCACACGGAAACAGTCAATTAAACCTGGTTTCGGCCAATATTTTAGAGGATAACACCGGTTAGGTCTGGCTTATGACCGCATCTGGCTCATGCTTTTGCCTATTTCGCATACTTGTTGGCCAGATACTGGGTTTTTTCTGGTTCGGATCATGTAGTAATGTGGTACCACACTGTAACAGTCAATTAAACCTGGTTTCGGCCAATATTTTTGAGGATAACGATGGTTAGGTGTTGGTTAGGTCTGGGTTATGCCCCCATCTGGCTCATACTTTCGCCTTTTTCTCATACTTGTTGGCCACAACCTGGGTTTTGTCTCGTTTGGATCACGTAGTAATGTGGTACCACACTGAAACAGTCAATTAAACCTGGTTTCGATCAATATTGTAGAGGATAACACCGGTTAGATCTGGGTTGGATCTGGGTTATGCCCCATCTGGCTCATACTTTCGCCCTTTTCTCATACTTGTTGGCCACATCCTGGGTTTTGTCTCGTTTGGATCACGTAGTAATGTGGTACCACACTGAAACAGTCAATTAAACCTGGTTTCGATGAATATTATAGAGGATAACACCGGTTAGGTCTGGGTTAGATCTGGGACATGCCCGCATCTTGTTCATGCTTTTGCCTTTTTCCCATACTTGTTGGCCAGATCTTGGATTTTGCCCCGCTTAGATCACGTAGTAATGTGGTACCACACTGTAACAGTCAATTAAACCTGGTTTCGGCCAATATTTTTGAGGATAACACCGGTTAGGTGTGGGATAGGTCTGGGTTATGCCCGCATCTGGCTCATGCTTTTGCCTATTTCTCATACTTGTTCGCCAGATCCTGGGTTTTGTCTCGTTTGGATCACGTAGTAATGTGGTACCACACTGTAACAGTCAATTAAACCTGGTTTCGATCAATATTTTAGAAAATAACACCGGTTCGGTCAGAGTTATGACCGCATCAGGTTCATGCGTTTGCATTTTTCGCTTACTTGTTGGCCAGATCCTGGGTTTCGTCACGTTTGGATCACGTAGTGATGTCGTACCACACGGGAACAGTCAATTAAACCTGGTTTCGGACTATATTTTAGAGGATAATATCGGTTAGGGCTGGGCGAGATCTGGGACATGCCCGCATCTGGCTCATGCTTTTGCCTATTCCTCATACTTGTTCGCCAGATCCTGGGTTTTGTCTCGTTTGGATCACGTATTAATGTGGTACCACACTGTAACAGTCAATTAAACCTGGTTTCGATCAATATTTTAGAGGATAACACCGGTTAGGTCTGGCTTATGACCGCATTTGGCTCATGCTTTTGCCTATTTCGCATACTTGTTGGTCAGATCCTGGGTTTTGTCTCGTTTGGATCACGTATTAATGTGGTATCACACTGTAACAGTCAATTAAACCTGGTTTCGATCAATATTTTAGAGGATAACACCGGTTAGGTCTGGCTTATGACCGCATTTGGCTCATGCTTTTGCCTATTTCGCATACTTGTTGGCCAGATATTGGGTTTTTTCTGGTTCGGATCATGCAGTAATGTGGTACCACACTGTAACAGTCAATTAAACCTGGTTTGGGCCAATATTTTTGAGGATAACGATGGTTAGGTGTTGGTTAGGTCTGGGTTATGCCCCCATCTGGCTCATACTTTCGCCTTTTTCTCATACTTGTTGGCCACAACCTGGGTTTTGTCTCGTTTGGATCACGTAGTAATGTGGTACCACACTGAAACAGTCAATTAAACCTGGTTTCGATCAATATTATAGAGGATAACACCGGTTAGGTCTGGGTTGGATCTGGGTTATGCCCCATCTGGCTCATACTTTCGCCCTTTTCTCATACTTGTTGGCCACATCCTGGGTTTTGTCTCGTTTGGATCACGTAGTGAAGTGGTACCACACTGAAACAGTCAATTAAACCTGGTTTCGGCCAATATTTTTGAGGATAACGATGGCTAGGTGTTGGTTAGGTCTGGGTTATGCCCCCATCTGGCTCATACTTTCGCCTTTTTCTCATACTTGTTGGCCACAACCTGGGTTTTGTCTCGTTTGGATCACGTAGTGAAGTGGTACCACACTGAAACAGTCAATTGAACCTGGTTTCGGCCAATATTTTTGAGGATAACACCGGTTAGGTGTGGGATAGGTCTGGGTTATGCCCGCATCTGGCTCATGCTTTTGTACTTTTCGCATACCTGTTGGCCAGATCCTGGGTTTTGTCACGTTTGGATCACGTAGTAACGTGGTACCACACTGAAACAGTCAATTAAACCTGGTTTCGATCAATATTTTAGAAAATAAGACCTGTTCGGTCTGAGTTATGGCCGCATCAGGTTCATGCGTTTGCATTTTTCGCTTACTTGTTGGCCAGATCCTGGGTTTTTTCTGGTTGGGATCACGTAGTAATGAGGTACCACATTGCGACAGTCAATTAAATCTGTTTTCGATCAATGTTTTCGAGGATAGCACCGGTTAGGACTTGGTTAGGTCTGGTATATGCCCGCATCTGGCTCATGCTTTTGCATTTCTCTCATACTTGTTGGCCAGATCCTGGGTTTCGTCACGTTTGGATCACGTAGTGATGTGGTACCACACGGAAACAGTCAATTAAACCTGGTTTCGGTCAATATTTTAGAGGATAATACCGGCTAGGTCTGGGCGAGATCTGGACATGCCCGCAACTGGCTCATGCTTTTGCATTGTTCGCATACTTGTTGGCCAGGTGCTGGGTGTTTTCTGGTTCGGATCACGCAGTAATGTGGTATCACACTGAAACAGTCAATTATACCTGGTTTCGATCAATATTATCGAGGACATCACCGGTTAGGTCTGGGTTATGACCGCATCTGGCTCATGCTTTTGCAGTTTTCGCATACTTGCTGGCCAGATCCTGGGTTTTTTCTGGTTCGGATCACGTAGTAATGTGGTACCACACTGTAACAGTCAATTAAACCTGGTTTCGGCCAATATTTTGGAGGATAACGATGGTTAGGTCTGGGATATGCCCGCATCTGGCTCATGCTTTTGCCTATTTCTCATACTTGTTCGCCAGATCCTGGGTTTTGTCTCGTTTGGATCACGCAGTAATGCGGTACCACACTGAAGCAGCCAATTAAACCTGGTTTCGGACAATATTTTAGAGGATAATACCGGTTAGGTCTGGGCGAGATCTGGGACATGCCCGCATCTGGCTCATGCTTTTGCCTATTTCTCATACTTGTTCGCCAGATCCTGGGTTTTGTCTCGTTTGGATCACGTATTAATATGGTACCACACTGTAACAGTCAATTAAACCTGGTTTCGATCAATATTATAGAGGATAACACCGGTTAGATCTGGGTTGGATCTGGGTTATGCCGCATCTGGCTCATACTTTCGCCCTTTTCTCATACTTGTTGGCCACATCCTGGGTTTTGTCTCGTTTTGATCACGTAGTAATGTGGTACCACACTGGAACTGTCAATTGAACCTGGTTTCGATGCATATTTTAGAGGATAAAACAGGTTAGGTCTGGTTTAGGTCTGGGTTATGCCCGCATCTGGCTCATGCTCTTGTCTTTTTCGCACACTTGTTGGCAAGATCCTGGGTTTTTTCTGGTTTGGATCACGTAGTAATGTGGTATCACACTGAAACAGTCAATTAAACCAGGATTCGATCAATATTATCGAGGACATCACTGGTTAGGTCTGGGTTATGACCGCATCTGGCTCATGCTTTTGCATTTTTCGCATACTTGCTGGCCAGATCCTGGGTTTTTTCTGGTTCGGATCACGTAGTAATGTGGTACCACACTGTAACAGTCAATTAAACCTGGTTTCGGCCAATATTTTTGAGGATAACGTTGGTTAGGTGTTGGTTAGGTCTGGGTTATGCCCCCATCTGGCTCATACTTTCGCCTTTTTCTCATACTTGTTGGCCACAACCTGGGTTTTGTCTCGTTTTGATCACGTAGTAATGTGGTACCACACTGGAACTGTCAATTGAACCTGGTTTCGATGCATATTTTAGAGGATAAAACAGGTTAGGTCTGGTTTAGGTCTGTGTTATGCCCGCATCTGGCTCATGCTCTTGTCTTTTTCGCACACTTCTTGGCAAGATCCTGGGTTTTTTCTGGTTTGGATCACGTAGTAATGTGGTATCACACTGAAACAGTCAATTAAACCAGGATTCGATCAATATTATCGAGGACATCACTGGTTAGGTCTGGGTTATGACCGCATCTGGCTCATGCTTTTGCATTTTTCGCATACTTGCTGGCCAGATCCTGGGTTTTTTCTGGTTCGGATCACGTAGTAATGTGGTACCACACTGTAACAGTCAATTAAACCTGGTTTCGGCCAATATTTTGGAGGATAACGATGGTTAGGTCTGGGATATGCCCGCATCTGGCTCATGCTTTTGCCTATTTCTCATACTTGTTCGCCAGATCCTGGGTTTTGTCTCGTTTGGATCACGTAGTAATGTGGTACCACACTGAAACAGTCAATTAAACCTGGTTTCGATCAATATTTTAGAGGATAACACCGGTTAGGTCTGGCTTATGACCGCATCTGGCTCATGCTTTTGCCTATTTCACATACTTGTTGGCCAGATACAGGGTTTTTTCTGGTTCGGATCATGTAGTAATGTGGTACCACACTGTAACAGTCAATTAAACCTGGTTTCGGCCAATATTTTTGAGGATAACGTTGGTTAGGTTTTGGTTATGTCTGGGATATGCCCACATCTGGCTCATACTTTCGCCTTTTTCTCATACTTGTTGGCCACATCCTGGGTTTTGTCTCGTTTGGATCACGTAGTAATGTGGTACCACACTGAAACAGTCAATTAAACCTGGTTTCGATCAATATTATAGAGGATAACACCGGTTAGGTCTGGGTTGGATCTGGGTTATGCCCCATCTGGCTCATACTTTCGCCCTTCTCATACTTGTTGGCCACATCCTGGGTTTTGTCTCGTTTGGATCACGTAGTAATGTGGTACCACACTGAAACAGTCAATTAAACCTGGTATCGATCAATATTATAGAGGATAACACCGGTTAGGTCTGTGTTGGATCTGGGTTATGCCGCCATCTGGCTCATACTTTCGCCTTTTTCTCATACTTGTTGGCCACATCCTGGGTTTTGTCTCGTTTGGATCACGTAGTAATGTGGTACCACACTGAAACAGTCAATTAAACCTGGTTTCGATCAATATTATAGAGGATAACACCGGTTAGATCTGGGTTGGATCTGGGTTATGCCGCATCTGGCTCATACTTTCGCCCTTTTCTCATACTTGTTGGCCACATCCTGGGTTTTGTCTCGTTTGGATCACGTAGTAATGTGGTACCACACTGAAACAGTCAATTACACCGGGTTTCGATGAATATTATAGAGGATAACACCGGTTAGGTCTGGGCTAGATCTGGGACATGCCCGCATCTTGTTCATGCTTTTGCCTTTTTCCCATACTTGTTGGCCAGATCTTGGATTTTGCCCCGCTTAGATCACGTAGTAATGTGGTACCACACTGTAACAGTCAATTAAACCTGGTTTCGGCCAATATTTTTGAGGATAACACCGGTTAGGTGTGGGATAGGTCTGGGTTATGCCCGCATCTGGCTCATGCTTTTGTCCTTTTCGCATACCTGTTGGCCAGATCCTGGGTTTTTTCTGGTTTGGATCACGTAGTAATGTGGTATCACACTGAAACAGTCAATTAAACCAGGATTCGATCAATATTATCGAGGACATCACTGGTTAGGTCTGGGTTATGACCGCATCTGGCTCATGCTTTTGCATTTTTCGCATACTTGCTGGCCAGCTCCTGGGTTTTTTCTGGTTCGGATCACGTAGTAATCTGGTACCACACTGTAACAGTCAATTAAACCTGGTTTCGGCCAATATTTTGGAGGATAACGATGGTTAGGTCTGGGATATGCCCGCATCTGGCTCATGCTTTTGCCTATTTCTCATACTTGTTCGCCAGATCCTGGGTTTTGTCTCGTTTGGATCACGTAGTAATGTGGTACCACACTGAAACAGTCAATTAAACCTGGTTTCGATCAATATTTTAGAGGATAACACCGGTTAGGTCTGGCTTATGACCGCATCTGGCTCATGCTTTTGCCTATTTCGCATACTTGTTGGCCAGATACAGGGTTTTTTCTGGTTCGGATCATGTAGTAATGTGGTACCACACTGTAACAGTCAATTAAACCTGGTTTCGGCCAATATTTTTGAGGATAACGTTGGTTAGGTTTTGGTTATGTCTGGGATATGCCCACATCTGGCTCATACTTTCGCCTTTTTCTCATACTTGTTGGCCACATCCTGGGTTTTGTCTCGTTTGGATCACGTAGTAATGTGGTACCACACTGAAACAGTCAATTAAACCTGGTTTCGATCAATATTATAGAGGATAACACCGGTTAGGTCTGGGTTGGATCTGGGTTATGCCCCATCTGGCTCATACTTTCGCCCTTCTCATACTTGTTGGCCACATCCTGGGTTTTGTCTCGTTTGGATCACGTAGTAATGTGGTACCACACTGAAACAGTCAATTAAACCTGGTATCGATCAATATTATAGAGGATAACACCGGTTAGGTCTGTGTTGGATCTGGGTTATGCCGCCATCTGGCTCATACTTTCGCCTTTTTCTCATACTTGTTGGCCACATCCTGGGTTTTGTCTCGTTTGGATCACGTAGTAATGTGGTACCACACTGAAACAGTCAATTAAACCTGGTTTCGATCAATATTATAGAGGATAACACCGGTTAGATCTGGGTTGGATCTGGGTTATGCCGCATCTGGCTCATACTTTCGCCCTTTTCTCATACTTGTTGGCCACATCCTGGGTTTTGTCTCGTTTGGATCACGTAGTAATGTGGTACCACACTGAAACAGTCAATTACACCGGGTTTCGATGAATATTATAGAGGATAACACCGGTTAGGTCTGGGCTAGATCTGGGACATGCCCGCATCTTGTTCATGCTTTTGCCTTTTTCCCATACTTGTTGGCCAGATCTTGGATTTTGCCCCGCTTAGATCACGTAGTAAAGTGGTACCACACTGTAACAGTCAATTAAACCTGGTTTCGGCCAATATTTTTGAGGATAACACCGGTTAGGTGTGGGATAGGTCTGGGTTATGCCCGCATCTGGCTCATGCTTTTGCCTATTTCTCATACTTGTTCGCCAGATCCTGGGTTTTGTCTCGTTTGGATCACGTAGTAATGTGGTACCACACTGTAACAGTCAATTAAACCTGGTTTCGATCAATATTTTAGAAAATAACACCGGTTCGGTCAGAGTTATGACCGCATCAGGTTCATGCGTTTGCATTTTTCGCTTACTTGTTGGCCAGATCCTGGGTTTCGTCACGTTTGGATCACGTAGTGATGTTGTACCACACGGAAACAGTCAATTAAACCTGGTTTCGGACAATATTTTAGAGGATAATACCGGTTAGGTCTGGGCGAGATCTGGGACATGCCCGCATCTGGCTCATGCTTTTGCCTATTTCTCATACTTGTTCGCCAGATCCTGGGTTTTGTCTCGTTTGGATCACGTATTAATGTGGTACCACACTGTAACAGTCAATTAAACCTGGTTTCGATCAATATTTTAGAGGATAACACCGGTTAGGTCTGGCTTATGACCGCATCTGGCTCATGCTATTGCCTATTTCGCATACTTGTTGGCCAGATACTGGGATTTTTCTGGTTCGGATCATGTAGTAATGTGGTATCACACTGTAACAGTCAATTAAACCTGGTTTCGGCCAATATTTTTGAGGATAACGATGGTTAGGTGTTGGTTAGGTCTGGGTTATGCCCCCATCTGGCTCATACTTTCGCCTTTTTCTCATACTTGTTGGCCACAACCTGGGTTTTGTCTCGTGTGGATCACGTAGTAATGTGGTACCACACTGAAACAGTCAATTAAACCTGGTTTCGATCAATATTATAGAGGATAACACCGGTTAGGTCTGGGTTGGATCTGGGTTATGCCCCATCTGGCTCATACTTTCGCCCTTTTCTCATACTTGTTGGCCACATCCTGGGTTTTGTCTCGTTTGGATCACGTAGTAAAGTGGTACCACACTGAAACAGTCAATTAAACCTGGTTTCGATGAATATTATAGAGGATAACACTGGTTAGGCCTGGGTTTGGTCTCGGACATGCCCGCATCTGCCTCATGCTCTTGTCTTTTTCGCATACTTGTTGGCAAGATCCTGGGTTTTTTCTGGTTTGGATCACGTAGTAATGTGGTATCACACTGAAACAGTCAATTAAACCAGGATTCGATCAATATTATCGAGGACATCACTGGTTAGGTCTGGGTTATGACCGCATCTGGCTCATGCTTTTGCATTTCTCTCATACTTGGTGGCCAGATCCTGGGTTTCGTCACGTTTGGATCACGTAGTGATGTTCTACCACACGGAAACAGTCAATTAAACCTGGTTTCGGACAATATTTTAGAGGATAATACCGGTTAGGTCTGGGCGAGATCAGGGACATGCCCGCATCTGGCTCATGCTTTTGCCTATTTCTCATACTTGTTCGCCAGATCCTGGGTTTTGTCTCGTGTGGATCACGTAGTAATGTGGTACCACACTGAAACAGTCAATTAAACCTGGTTTCGATCAATATTATAGAGGATAACACCGGTTAGATCTGGGTTGGATCTGGGTTATGCCCCATCTGGCTCATACTTTCGCCCTTTTCTCATACTTGTTGGACACATCCTGGGTTTTGTCTCGTTTGGATCACGTAGTAATGTGGTACCACACTGAAACAGTCAATTAAACCTGGTTTCGATGAATATTATAGAGGATAACACCGGTTAGGTCTGGGTTAGATCTGGGACATGCCCGCATCTTGTTCATGCTTTTGCCTTTTTCCCATATTTGTTGGCCAGATCTTGGATTTTGCCCCGCTTAGATCACGTAGTAATGTGGTACCACACTGTAACAGTCAATTAAACCTGGTTTCGGCCAATATTTTTGAGGATAACACCGGTTAGGTGTGGGATAGGTCTGGGTTATGCCCGCATCTGGCTCATGCTTTTGCCTATTTCTCATACTTGTTCGCCAGATCCTGGGTTTTGTCTCGTTTGGATCACGTAGTAATGTGGTACCACACTGTAACAGTCAATTAAACCTGGTTTCGATCAATATTTTAGAAAATAACACCGGTTCGGTCAGAGTTATGACCGCATCAGGTTCATGCGTTTGCATTTTTCGCTTACTTGTTGGCCAGATCCTGGGTTTCGTCACGTTTGGATCACGTAGTGATGTTGTACCACACGGGAACAGTCAATTAAACCTGGTTTCGGACTATATTTTAGAGGATAATACCGGTTAGGGCTGGGCGAGATCTGGGACATGCCCGCATCTGGCTCATGCTTTTGCCTATTTCTCATACTTGTTCGCCAGATCCTGGGTTTTGTCTCGTTTGGATCACGTATTAATGTGGTACCACACTGTAACAGTCAATTAAACCTGGTTTCGATCAATATTTTAGAGGATAACACCGGTTAGGTCTGGCTTATGACCGCATTTGGCTCATGCTTTTGCCTATTTCGCATACTTGTTGGCCAGATCCTGGGTTTTGTCTCGTTTGGATCACGTATTAATGTGGTATCACACTGTAACAGTCAATTAAACCTGGTTTCGATCAATATTTTAGAGGATAACACCGGTTAGGTCTGGCTTATGACCGCATTTGGCTCATGCTTTTGCCTATTTCGCATACTTGTTGGCCAGATATTGGGTTTTTTCTGGTTCGGATCATGCAGTAATGTGGTAGCACACTGTAACAGTCAATTAAACCTGGTTTCGGCCAATATTTTTGAGGATAACGATGGTTAGGTGTTGGTTAGGTCTGGGTTATGCCCCCATCTGGCTCATACTTTCGCCTTTTTCTCATACTTGTTGGCCACAACCTGGGTTTTGTCTCGGTTGGATCACGTAGTAATGTGGTACCACACTGAAACAGTCAATTAAACCTGGTTTCGATCAATATTATAGAGGATAACACCGGTTAGGTCTGGGTTGGATCGGGGTTATGCCCCATCTGGCTCATACTTTCGCCCTTTTCTCATACTTGTTGGCCACATCCTGGGTTTTGTCTCGTTTGGATCACGTAGTGAAGTGGTACCACACTGAAACAGTCAATTAAACCTGGTTTCGGCCAATATTTTTGAGGATAACGATGGTTAGGTGTTGGTTAGGTCTGGGTTATGCCCCCATCTGGCTCATACTTTCGCCTTTTTCTCATACTTGTTGGCCACAACCTGGGTTTTGTCTCGTTTGGATCACGTAGTAATGTGGTACCACACTGAAACAGTCAATTAAACCTGGTTTCGATCAATATTATAGAGGATAACACCGGTTAGATCTGGGTTGGATCTGGGTTATGCCCCATCTGGCTCATACTTTCGCCCTTTTCTCATACTTGTTGGCCACATCCTGGGTTTTGTCTCGTTTGGATCACGTAGTAATGTGGTACCACACTGAAACAGTCAATTAAACCTGGTTTCGATGAATATTATAGAGGATAACACCGGTTAGGTCTGGGTTAGATCTGGGACATGCCCGCATCTTGTTCATGCTTTTGCCTTTTTCCCATACTTGTTGGCCAGATCTTGGATTTTGCCCCGCTTAGATCACGTAGTAATGTGGTACCACACTGTAACAGTCAATTAAACCTGGTTTCGGCCAATATTTTTGAGGATAACACCGGTTAGGTGTGGGATAGGTCTGGGTTATGCCCGCATCTGGCTCATGCTTTTGCCTATTTATCATACTTGTTCGCCAGATCCTGGGTTTTGTCTCGTCTGGATCACGTAGTAATGTGGTACCACACTGTAACAGTCAATTAAACCAGGTTTCGATCAATATTTTAGAAAATAAAACCGGTTCGGTCTGAGTTATGACCGCATCAGGTTCATGCGTTTGCATTTTTCGCTTACTTGTTGGCCAGATCCTGGGTTTCGTCACGTATGGATCACGTAGTGATGTTGTACCACACGGAAACAGTCAATTAAACCTGGTTTCGGACAATATTTTAGAGGATAATACCGGTTAGGTCTGGGCGAGATCTGGGACATGCCCGCATCTGGCTCATGCTTTTGCCTATTTCTCATACTTGTTGGCCACAACCTGGGTTTTGTCTCGTTTGGATCACGTAGTAATGTGGTACCACACTGAAACAGTCAATTAAACCTGGTTTCGATCAATATTATAGAGGATAACACCGGTTAGATCTGGGTTGGATCTGGGTTATGCCCCATCTGGCTCATACTTTCGCCCTTTTCTCATACTTGTTGGCCACATCCTGGGTTTTGTCTCGTTTGGATCACGTAGTGAAGTGGTACCACACTGAAACAGTCAATTGAACCTGGTTTCGGCCAATATTTTTGAGGATAACACCGGTTAGGTGTGGGATAGGTCTGGGTTATGCCCGCATCTGGCTCATGCTTTTGTACTTTTCGCATACCTGTTGGCCAGATCCTGGGTTTTGTCACGTTTGGATCACGTAGTAACGTGGTACCACACTGAAACAGTCAATTAAACCTGGTTTCGATCAATATTTTAGAAAATAACACCTGTTCGGTCTGAGTTATGACCGCATCAGGTTCATGCGTTTGCATTTTTCGCCCACTTGTTGGCCAGATCCTGGGTCTTTTCTGGTTGGGATCACGTAGTAATGAGGTACCACATTGCGACAGTCAATTAAATCTGTTTTCGATCAATGTTTTCGAGGATAGCACCGGTTAGGACTTGGTTAGGTCTGGTATATGCCCGCATCTGGCTCATGCTTTTGCATTTCTCTCATACTTGTTGGCCAGATCCTGGGTTTCGTCACGTTTGGATCACGTAGTGATGTGGTACCACACGGAAACAGTCAATTAAACCTGGTTTCGGTCAATATTTTAGAGGATAATACCGGCTAGGTCTGGGCGAGATCTGGACATGCCCGCAACTGGCTCATGCTTTTGCATTGTTCGCATACTTGTTGGCCAGGTGCTGGGTGTTTTCTGGTTCGGATCACGCAGTAATGTGGTATCACACTGAAACAGTCAATTATACCTGGTTTCGATCAATATTATCGAGGACATCACCGGTTAGGTCTGGGTTATGACCGCATCTGGCTCATGCTTTTGCATTTTTCGCATACTTGCTGGCCGGATCCTGGGTTTTTTCTGGTTCGGATCACGTAGTAATGTGGTACCACACTGTAACAGTCAATTAAACCTGGTTTCGGCCAATATTTTGGAGGATAACGATGGTTAGGTCTGGGATATGCCCGCATCTGGCTCATGCTTTTGCCTATTTCTCATACTTGTTCGCCAGATCCTGGGTTTTGTCTCGTTTGGATCACGCAGTAATGCGGTACCACACTGAAGCAGCCAATTAAACCTGGTTTCGGACAATATTTTAGAGGATAATACCGGTTAGGTCTGGGCGAGATCTGGGACATGCCCGCATCTGGCTCATGCTTTTGCCTATTTCTCATACTTGTTCGCCAGATCCTGGGTTTTGTCTCGTTTGGATCACGTATTAATGTGGTACCACACTGTAACAGTCAATTAAACCTGGTTTCGATCAATATTATAGAGGATAACACCGGTTAGATCTGGGTTGGATCTGGGTTATGCCGCATCTGGCTCATACTTTCGCCCTTTTCTCATACTTGTTGGCCACATCCTGGGTTTTGTCTCGTTTTGATCACGTAGTAATGTGGTACCACACTGGAACTGTCAATTGAACCTGGTTTCGATGCATATTTTAGAGGATAAAACAGGTTAGGTCTGGTTTAGGTCTGGGTTACGCCCGCATCTGGCTCATGCTCTTGTCTTTTTCGCACACTTGTTGGCAAGATCCTGGGTTTTTTCTGGTTTGGATCACGTAGTAATGTGGTATCACACTGAAACAGTCAATTAAACCAGGATTCGATCAATATTATCGAGGACATCACTGGTTAGGTCTGGGTTATGACCGCATCTGGCTCATGCTTTTGCATTTTTCGCATACTTGCTGGCCAGATCCTGGGTTTTTTCTGGTTCGGATCACGTAGTAATGTGGTACCACACTGTAACAGTCAATTAAACCTGGTTTCGGCCAATATTTTTGAGGATAACGTTGGTTAGGTTTTGGTTATGTCTGGGATATGCCCACATCTGGCTCATACTTTCGCCTTTTTCTCATACTTGTTGGCCACATCCTGGGTTTTGTCTCGTTTGGATCACGTAGTAATGTGGTACCACACTGAAACAGTCAATTAAACCTGGTTTCGATCAATATTATAGAGGATAACACCGGTTAGGTCTGTGTTGGATCTGGGTTATGCCGCCATCTGGCTCATACTTTCGCCTTTTTCTCATACTTGTTGGCCACATCCTGGGTTTTGTCTCGTTTGGATCACGTAGTAATGTGGTACCACACTGAAACAGTCAATTAAACCTGGTTTCGATCAATATTATAGAGGATAACACCGGTTAGATCTGGGTTGGATCTGGGTTATGCCGCATCTGGCTCATACTTTCGCCCTTTTCTCATACTTGTTGGCCACATCCTGGGTTTTGTCTCGTTTGGATCACGTAGTAATGTGGTACCACACTGAAACAGTCAATTACACCGGGTTTCGATGAATATTATAGAGGATAACACCGGTTAGGTCTGGGCTAGATCTGGGACATGCCCGCATCTTGTTCATGCTTTTGCCTTTTTCCATTATTGTTGGCCAGATCTTGGATTTTGCCCCGCTTAGATCACGTAGTAATGTGGTACCACACTGTAACAGTCAATTAAACCTGGTTTCGGCCAATATTTTTGAGGATAACACCGGTTAGGTGTGGGATAGGTCTGGGTTATGCCCGCATCTGGCTCATGCTTTTGTCCCTTTCGCATACCTGTTGGCCAGATCCTGGGTTTTGTCACGTTTGGGCACGTAGTAACGTGGTACCACACTGAAACAGTCAATTAAACCTGGTTTCGATGAATATTTTAGAAAATAACACCGGTTCGGTCTGAGTTATGACCGCATCAGGTTCATGCGTTTGCATTTTTCGCTTACTTGTTGGCCAGATCCTGGGTTTTTTCTGGTTGGGATCACGTAGTAATGAGGTACCACATTGCGACAGTCAATTAAATCTGTTTTCGATCAATGTTTTCGAGGATAGCACCGGTTAGGACTTGGTTAGGTCTGGTATATGCCCGCATCTGGCTCATGCTTTTGCATTTCTCTCATACTTGTTGGCCAGATCCCGGGTTTCGTCACGTTTGGATCACGTAGTGATGTGGTACCACACGGAAACAGTCAATTAAACCTGGTTTCGGTCAATATTTTAGAGGATAATACCGGTTAGGTCTGGGCGAGATCTGGACATGCCCGCAACTGGCTCATGCTTTTGCATTGTTCGCATACTTGTTGGCCAGGTGCTGGGTGTTTTCTGGTTCGGATCACGCAGTAATGTGGTATCACACTGAAACAGTCAATTATACCTGGTTTCGATCAATATTATCGAGGACATCACCGGTTAGGTCTGGGTTATGACCGCATCTGGCTCATACTTTCGCCTTTTTCTCATACTTGTTGGCCACATCCTGGGTTTTGTCTCGTTTGGATCACGTAGTAATGTGGTACCACACTGAAACAGTCAATTAAACCTGGTTTCGATCAATATTATAGAGGATAACACCGGTTAGATCTGGGTTGGATCTGGGTTATGCCGCATCTGGCTCATACTTTCGCCCTTTTCTCATACTTGTTGGCCACATCCTGGGTTTTGTCTCGTTTGGATCACGTAGTAATGTGGTACCACACTGAAACAGTCAATTACACCGGGTTTCGATGAATATTATAGAGGATAACACCGGTTAGGTCTGGGCTAGATCTGGGACATGCCCGCATCTTGTTCATGCTTTTGCCTTTTTCCCATACTTGTTGGCCAGATCTTGGATTTTGCCCCGCTTAGATCACGTAGTAATGTGGTACCACACTGTAACAGTCAATTAAACCTGGTTTCGGCCAATATTTTTGAGGATAACACCGGTTAGGTGAAGGGATAGGTCTGGGTTATGCCCGCATCTGGCTCATGCTTTTGTCCTTTTCGCATACCTGTTGGCCAGATCCTGGGTTTTGTCACGTTTGGGCACGTAGTAACGTGGTACCACACTGAAACAGTCAATTAAACCTGGTTTCGATGAATATTTTAGAAAATAACACCGGTTCGGTCTGAGTTATGACCGCATCAGGTTCATGCGTTTGCATTTTTCGCTTACTTGTTGGCCAGATCCTGGGTTTTTTCTGGTTGGGATCACGTAGTAATGAGGTACCACATTGCGACAGTCAATTAAATCTGTTTTCGATCAATGTTTTCGAGGATAGCACCGGTTAGGACTTGGTTAGGTCTGGTATATGCCCGCATCTGGCTCATGCTTTTGCATTTCTCTCATACTTGTTGGCCAGATCCCGGGTTTCGTCACGTTTGGATCACGTAGTGATGTCGTACCACACTGTAACAGTCAATTAAACCTGGTTTCGATCAATATTTTAGAGGATAACACCGGTTAGGTCTGGCTTATGACCGCATCTGGCTCATGCTATTGCCTATTTCGCATACTTGTTGGCCAGATACTGGGTTTTTTCTGGTTCGGATCATGTAGTAATGTGGTATCACACTGTAACAGTCAATTAAACCTGGTTTCGGCCAATATTTTTGAGGATAACGATGGTTAGGTGTTGGTTAGGTCTGGGTTATGCCCCCATCTGGCTCATACTTTCGCCTTTTTCTCATACTTGTTGGCCACAACCTGGGTTTTGTCTCGTGTGGATCACGTAGTAATGTGGTACCACACTGAAACAGTCAATTAAACCTGGTTTCGATCAATATTATAGAGGATAACACCGGTTAGGTCTGGGTTGGATCTGGGTTATGCCCCATCTGGCTCATACTTTCGCCCTTTTCTCATACTTGTTGGCCACATCCTGGGTTTTGTCTCGTTTGGATCACGTAGTAAAGTGGTACCACACTGAAACAGTCAATTAAACCTGGTTTCGATGAATATTATAGAGGATAACACTGGTTAGGCCTGGGTTTGGTCTCGGACATGCCCGCATCTGCCTCATGCTCTTGTCTTTTTCGCATACTTGTTGGCAAGATCCTGGGTTTTTTCTGGTTTGGATCACGTAGTAATGTGGTATCACACTGAAACAGTCAATTAAACCAGGATTCGATCAATATCATCGAGGACATCACTGGTTAGGTCTGGGTTATGACCGCATCTGGCTCATGCTTTTGCATTTCTCTCATACTTGGTGGCCAGATCCTGGGTTTCGTCACGTTTGGATCACGTAGTGATGTTGTACCACACGGAAACAGTCAATTAAACCTGGTTTCGGACAATATTTTAGAGGATAATACCGGTTAGGTCTGGGCGAGATCTGGGACATGCCCGCATCTGGCTCATGCTTTTGCCTATTTCTCATACTTGTTCGCCAGATCCTGGGTTTTGTCTCGTTTGGATCATGTATTAATGTGGTACCACACTGTAACAGTCAATTAAACCTGGTTTCGGCCAATATTTTTGAGGATAACGATGGTTAGGTCTGGGATATGCCCGCATCTGGCTCATGCTTTTGCCTATTTCTCATACTTCTTCGCCAGATCCTGGGTTTTGTCTCGTTTGGATCACGTAGTAATGTGGTACCACACTGAAACAGTCAATTAAACCTGATTTCGATCAATATTTTAAAGGATAACACCGGTTAGGTCTGCCTTATGACCGCATCTGGCTCATGCTTTTGCCTATTTCGCATACTTGTTGGCCAGATACAGGGTTTTTTCTGGTTCGGATCATGTAGTAATGTGGTACCACACTGTAACAGTCAATTAAACCTGGTTTCGGCCAATATTTTAGAGGATAACACCGGTTAGGTCTGGCTTATGACCGCATCTGGCTCATGCTTTTGCCTATTTCGCATACTTGTTGGCCAGATACTGGGTTTTTTCTGGTTCGGATCAAGTAGTAATGTGGTACCACACTGTAACAGTCAATTAAACCTGGTTTCGGCCAATATTTTTGAGGATAACGATGGTTAGGTGTTGGTTAGGTCTGGGTTATGCCCCCATCTGGCTCATACTTTCGCCTTTTTCTCATACTTGTTGGCCACAACCTGGGTTTTGTCTCGTTTGGATCACGTAGTAATGTGGTACCACACTGAAACAGTCAATTAAACCTGGTTTCGATCAATATTATAGAGGATAACACCGGTTAGATCTGGGTTGGATCTGGGTTATGCCCCATCTGGCTCATACTTTCGCCCTTTTCTCATACTTGTTGGCCACATCCTGGGTTTTGTCTCGTTTGGATCACGTAGTAATGTGGTACCACACTGAAACAGTCAATTAAACCTGGTTTCGATGAATATTATAGAGGATAACACCGGTTAGGTCTGGGTTAGATCTGGGACATGCCCGCATCTTGTTCATGCTTTTGCCTTTTTCCCATACTTGTTGGCCAGATCTTGGATTTTGCCCCGCTTAGATCACGTAGTAATGTGGTACCACACTGTAACAGTCAATTAAACCTGGTTTCGGCCAATATTTTTGAGGATAACACCGGTTAGGTGTGGGATAGGTCTGGGTTATGCCCGCATCTGGCTCATGCTTTTGCCTATTTCTCATACTTGTTCGCCAGATCCTGGGTTTTGTCTCGTTTGGATCACGTAGTAATGTGGTACCACACTGTAACAGTCAATTAAACCTGGTTTCGATCAATATTTTAGAAAATAACACCGGTTCGGTCAGAGTTATGACCGCATCAGGTTCATGCGTTTGCATTTTTCGCTTACTTGTTGGCCAGATCCTGGGTTTCGTCACGTTTGGATCACGTAGTGATGTTGTACCACACGGGAACAGTCAATTAAACCTGGTTTCGGACTATATTTTAGAGGATAATACCGGTTAGGGCTGGGCGAGATCTGGGACATGCCCGCATCTGGCTCATGCTTTTGCCTATTTCTCATACTTGTTCGCCAGATCCTGGGTTTTGTCTCGTTTGGATCACGTATTAATGTGGTACCACACTGTAACAGTCAATTAAACCTGGTTTCGATCAATATTTTAGAGGATAACACCGGTTAGGTCTGGCTTATGACCGCATTTGGCTCATGCTTTTGCCTATTTCGCATACTTGTTGGCCAGATCCTGGGTTTTGTCTCGTTTGGATCACGTATTAATGTGGTATCACACTGTAACAGTCAATTAAACCTGGTTTCGATCAATATTTTAGAGCATAACACCGGTTAGGTCTGGCTTATGACCGCATTTGGCTCATGCTTTTGCCTATTTCGCATACATGTTGGCCAGATATTGGGTTTTTTCTGGTTCGGATCATGCAGTAATGTGGTACCACACTGTAACAGTCAATTAAACCTGGTTTCGGCCAATATTTTTGAGGATAACGATGGTTAGGTGTTGGTTAGGTCTGGGTTATGCCCCCATCTGGCTCATACTTTCGCCTTTTTCTCATACTTGTTGGCCACAACCTGGGTTTTGTCTCGTTTGGATCACGTAGTAATGTGGTACCACACTGAAACAGTCAATTAAACCTGGTTTCGATCAATATTATAGAGGATAACACCGGTTAGGTCTGGGTTGGATCTGGGTTATGCCCCATCTGGCTCATACTTTCGCCCTTTTCTCATACTTGTTGGCCACATCCTGGGTTTTGTCTCGTTTGGATCACATAGTGAAGTGGTACCACACTGAAACAGTCAATTAAACCTGGTTTCGGCCAATATTTTTGAGGATAACACCGGTTAGGTGTGGGATAGGTCTGGGTTATGCCCGCATCTGGCTCATGCTTTTGTACTTTTCGCATACCTGTTGGCCAGATCCGGGGTTTTGTCACGTTTGGATCACGTAGTAACGTGGTACCACACTGAAACAGTCAATTAAACCTGGTTTCGATCAATATTTTAGAAAATAACACCTGTTCGGTCTGAGTTATGACCGCATCAGGTTCATGCGTTTGCATTTTTCGCTTACTTGTTGGCCAGATCCTGGGTTTTTTCTGGTTGGGATCACGTAGTAATGAGGTACCACATTGCGACAGTCAATTAAATCTGTTTTCGATCAATGTTTTCGAGGATAGCACCGGTTAGGACTTGGTTAGGTCTGGTATATGCCCACATCTGGCTCATGCTTTTGCATTTCTCTCATACTTGTTGGCCAGATCCTGGGCTTCGTCACGTTTGGATCACGTAGTGGTGTGGTACCACGCGGAAACAGTCAATTAAACCTGGTTTCGGTCAATATTTTAGAGGATAATACGGGCTAGGTCTGGGCGAGATCTGGACATGCCCGCAACTGGCTCATGCTTTTGCATTGTTCGCATACTTGTTGGCCATGTGCTGGGTGTTTTCTGGTTCGGATCACGCAGTAATGTGGTATCACACTGAAACAGTCAATTATACCTGGTTTCGATCAATATTATCGAGGACATCACCGGTTAGGTCTGGGTTATGACCGCATCTGGCTCATGCTTTTGCATTTTTCGCATACTTGCTGGCCAGATCCTGGGTTTTTTCTGGTTCGGATCACGTAGTAATGTGGTACCACACTGTAACAGTCAATTAAACCTGGTTTCGGCCAATATTTTGGAGGATAACGATGGTTAGGTCTGGGATATGCCCGCATCTGGCTCATGCTTTTGCCTATTTCTCATACTTGTTCGCCAGATCCTGGGTTTTGTCTCGTTTGGATCACGCAGTAATGCGGTACCACACTGAAGCAGCCAATTAAACCTGGTTTCGATCAATATTTTAGAGGATAACACCGGTTAGGTCTGGCTTATGACCGCATCTGGCTCATGCTTTTGCCTATTTCGCATACTTGTTGGCCAGATACTGGTTTTTTTCTGGTTCGGATCATGTTGTAATGTGGTACCACACTGTAACAGTCAATTAAACCTGGTTTCGGCCAATATTTTTGAGGATAACGTTGGTTAGGTGTTGGTTAGGTCTGGGTTATGCCCCCATCTGGCTCATACTTTCGCCTTTTTCTCATACTTGTTGGCCACAACCTGGGTTTTGTCTCGTTTTGATCACGTAGTAATGTGGTACCACACTGGAACTGTCAATTGAACCTGGTTTCGATGCATATTTTAGAGGATAAAACAGGTTAGGTCTGGTTTAGGTCTGGGTTATGCCCGCATCTGGCTCATACATTCGCCTATTTCGCATACTTGTTGGCCAGATCCTGGGTTTTTTCTGGTTTGGATCACGTAGAAATTCGGTACCACACTCAAACAGTCAATTAAACCTGGTTTCGGCCAATATTTTAGAGGATAACATTGGTTAGGTCTGGTTCAGGTCTGGGATATGCGCGCATCTGGCTCATACTTTTGCATTTTACGCATACTTGTTGCCCAGATCCAGGGTTTGCTCTAGTTTAAATCATGTAGTAATTTGGTACCCCAATGAAACAGTCAAATGAACCTGGTTTCGACCAATATTTTAGAGGACAAAACCGGTTAGGTCTTGTTTAGGTCTGGGTTCGGTGTGGGATATGGCCGCAGTTGACACATGCTTTCGCCTATTTCGCATACTTGTTGGCCAGATCCTGAGTTTTGTCTCGTTTGAATCACGTAGTAAAGTGGTACCACACTGGAACAGTCAATTGAACCTGGTTTCGATGCATATTTTAGAGGATAAAACCGGTTAGGTCTGGTTTAGGTCTGGGTTATGTCCGCATCTGGCTCATACATTCGCCTATTACGCATACTTGTTGGCCAGATCCTGGGTTTTCTCTGGTTTGGATCACGTAATAATTTGGTACCACACTGTAACAGTCAATTAAACCTGGTTTCGATCAATATTTTAGAGGATAACACCGGTTAGGTCTGGCTTATGACCGCATCTGGCTCATGCTTTTGCCTATTTCTCATACTTGTTCGCCAGATCCTGGGTTTTGTCTCGTTTGGATCACGTAGTAATGTGGTACCACACTGAAACAGTCAATTAAACCTGGTTTCGATCAATATTTTAGAGGATAACACCGGTAAGGTCTGGGTTTGGTCTCGGATATGCCCGCATCTGCCTCATGCTCTTGTCTTTTTCGTATACTTGCTGGCCAAATCCTGGGTTTTTTCTGGTTCGGATCACGTAGTAATGTGGTACCACACTGTAACAGTCAATTAAACCTGGTTTCGGCCAATATTTTGGAGGATAACGATGGTTAGGTTTTGGTTATGTCTGGGATATGCCCACATCTGGCTCATACTTTCGCCTTTTTCTCATACTTGTTGGCCACAACCTGGGTTTTGTCTCGTTTGGATCACGTAGTAATGTGGTACCACACTGAAACAGTCAATTAAACCTGGTTTCGATCAATATTTTAGAGGATAGCAGCGGTTAGGTCTGGCTTATGACCGCATCTGGCTCATGCTTTTGCCTATTTCGCATACTTGTTGGCCAGATACAGGGTTTTTTCTGGTTCGGATCATGTAGTAATGTGGTACCACACTGTAACAGTCAATTAAACCTGGTTTCGGCCAATATTTTTGAGGATAACGTTGGTTAGGTTTTGGTTATGTCTGGGATATGCCCACATCTGGCTCATACTTTCGCCTTTTTCTCATACTTGTTCGCCAGATCCTGGGTGTTGTCTCGTTTGGATCACGTAGTAATGTGGTACCACACTGTAACAGTCAATTAAACCTGGTTTCGATCAATATTTTAGAGGATAACACCGGTTAGGTCTGGCTTATGACCGCATCTGGCTCATGCTTTTGCCTATTTCGCATACTTGTTGGACAGATACTGGGTTTTTTCTGGTTCGGGTCATGTAGTAATGTGGTACCACACTGTAACAGTCAATTAAACCTGGTTTCGGCCAATATTTTTGAGGATAACGATGGTTAGGTGTTGGTTAGGTCTGGGTTATGCCCCCATCTGGCTCATACTTTCGCCTTTTTCTCATACATGTTGGCCACAACCTGGGTTTTGTCTCGTTTGGATCACGTAGTAATGTGGTACCACACTGAAACAGTCAATTAAACCTGGTTTCGATCAATATTATAGAGGATAACACCGGTTAGGTGTGGGTTAGGTCTGGGTTATGCCCCATCTGGCTCATACTTTCGCCCTTTTCTCATACTTGTTGGCCACATCCTGGGTTTTGTCTCGTTTGGATCACGTAGTAATGTGGTACCACACTGAAACAGTCAATTAAACCTGGTTTCGATGAATATTATAGAGGATAACACCGGTTAGGTGCGGGTTAGGTCTGGGTTATGTCCGCATCTGGCTCATACTTTTGTACTTTTCGCATACCTGTTGGCCAGATCCTGGGTTTTGTCACGTTTGGATCACGTAGTAACGTGGTACCACACTGAAACAGTCAATTAAACCTGGTTTCGATCAATATTATAGAGGATAACACCGGTTAGGTCTGGGTTGGATCTGGGTTATGCCCCATCTGGCTCATACTTTCGCCCTTTTCTCATACTTGTTGGCCACATCCTGGGTTTTGTCTCGTTTGGATCACGTAGTAATGTGGTACCACACTGAAACAGTCAATTAAACCTGGTTTCGATCAATATTATAGAGGATAACACCGGTTAGGTCTGGGTTGGATCTGGGTTATGCCCCATCTGGCTCATACTTTCGCCCTTTTCTCATACTTGTTGGCCACATCCTGGGTTTTGTCTCGTTTGGATCACGTAGTAATGTGGTACCACACTGAAACAGTCAATTAAACCTGGTTTCGATCAATATTATAGAGGATAACACCGGTTAGGTCTGGGTTGGATCTGGGTTATGCCCCCATCTGGCTCATACTTTCGCCTTTTTCTCATACTTGTTGGCCACATCCTGGGTTTTGTCTCGTATCGATCACGTAGTAATGTGGTACCACACTGTAACAGTCAATTAAACCTGGTTTCGATCAATATTTTAGAGGATAACACCGGTTAGGTCTGGCTTATGACCGCATCTGGCTCATGCTTTTGCCTATTTCGCATACTTGTTGGCCAGATCCTGAGTTCTTTCTGGTTTGGATCACGTAGTAATGTGGTACCACACTCAAACACTCAATTAAACCTGGTTTCGTCCAATATTTTAGAGGATAACACCGGTTCGGTCTGGGTTAGATTTGGGATATGCCCGCATCTGGCTCATGCTTTTGCCTTCTTCGCATACTTGTTGGCCAGATACTGGGTATTGTCTCGTTTGGATCACGTCGCAATGTGGTACCTCACTGAAACAGTGAATTGAACCTAGTTTTGATCAAGGTTTTAGAGGATAACACCAGTTAGGTCTGGGATATGCCCGCATCTGGCTCATCCTTTCGCCTATTACGCATACTTGTTGCCCAGATCCTGGGTTTGCTCTACTTTGAATCATGTAGTAATTTGGTACCACAATGAAACAGTCAAATGAACCTGGTTTCGATCAATGTTATAGAGGACAAAACCGGTTAGGTCGGGTATAGGTCTGGGTTATGCCCGCAGCTGGCACATGTTTTCGCCTATTTCGCATACTTGTTGGCCAGATCCTGACTTTTGTCTCGTTTGGATCACGTAGTAAAGTGGTACCACGCTGAAAGAGTAAATTGAACCTGGTTTCGATCAATATTTTAGAGGAAAACACATGTTAGGTCTGGGTTAGGTCTGGGATATGCCCGCATCTGGCTCATGCTTTCGCCTTTTTCTCATACTTGTTGGCCAGATCCTGGGTTTTGTCACGTTTGGATCACATAGCAATGTGGTACCACACTGAAACAGACAATTATACCTGGCTTCGATCAATATTTTAGAGGATAACACCGGTTATGTCTGGGTTTGGTCTGGGATATGCCCGCATCCGGCTCATACTTTCGCCTTTTTCTCATACTTGTTGGCCAGATCCTGGGTTGTGTCACGTTTGTATCACGTAGTAATGTGGTACCACACTGAAACAGTCAATTAAACCTGGTTTCGTTCAATATTTTCGAGGAAAACACATGTTAGGTCTGGGTTAGGTCTGGGATATGCCCGCATCTGGCTCAAGCTTCTGCCTCTTTCGCATACCTGTTGGCCATATCCTGGGTTATGTCTCGTTTGGATCACGTAGTGATGTGGTACCTCACTGAAACTATCAATTGAAACTGGTTTCGCTCATTATTTTAGAGGATAACATCGGTTAGGTCTGGGTTAGATATGGAATATGCACGCATCTGGCTCATGCTTCTGCCTTTTTCGCATACTTGTTGACCGGATCCTGGGATTCGTCTCGTTTGGATCTCGTTGTAATGTGGTACCACACTGAAACAGTCAATTAAACCTGGTTTCGGTCAATATTATGCAGGATAACACCGGTTATGTCTGGGCTAGGTCTGGGTTGTGCCCGCATCTGGCTCATACTTTCGCCTATTTCGCATACTTGTTGGCCAGATCCAGGGTTTTTTCTGGTTTGGATCACGTAGTAATGTGGTACCCCACTGAAACAGTCAATTAAACCTGGTTTCGATCAATATTTTCGAGGAAAACACATGTTAGGTCTGGGTTAGGTCTGGGTTATGCCCCATCTGGCTCATACTTTCGCCCTTCTCTCATACTTGTTGGCCAGATCCTGGGTTTTGTCACGTTTGGATCACATAGCAATGTGGTACCACACTGAAGCAGACAATTATACCTGGCTTCGATCAATATTTTACAGGATAACACCGGTTAGATCTGGGATATGCCCGCATCTGGCTCATGCTTTTGCATGCTCGCAAACTTGTTGGTCAGATCCTGGGTTATGTCTCGTTTGGATCACGTAGTAATGTGGTACCACACTGAAACAGTCAATTAAACCTGGTTTCGATCAATATTTTAGAGGATAACACCGGTAAGGTCTGGGTTTGGTCTCGGATATGCCCGCATCTGCCTCATGCTCTTGTCTTTTTCGCATACTTGTTGGCAAGATCCTGGGTTTTTTCTGGTTTGGATCACGTAGTAATGTGGTATCACACTGAAACAGTCAATTAAACCAGGATTCGATCAATATTATCGAGGACATCACTGGTTAGGTCTGGGTTATGACCGCATCTGGCTCATGCTTTTGCATTTTTCGCATACTTGCTGGCCAAATCCTGGGTTTTTTCTGGTTCGGATCACGTAGTAATGTGGTACCACACTGTAACAGTCAATTAAACCTGGTTTCGGCCAATATTTTGGAGGATAACGATGGTTAGGTTTTGGTTATGTCTGGGATATGCCCACATCTGGCTCATACTTTCGCCTTTTTCTCATACTTGTTGGCCACAACCTGGGTTTTGTCTCGTTTGGATCACGTAGTAATGTGGTACCACACTGAAACAGTCAATTAAACCTGGTTTCGATCAATATTTTAGAGGATAGCAGCGGTTAGGTCTGGCTTATGACCGCATCTGGCTCATGCTTTTGCCTATTTCGCATACTTGTTGGCCAGATACAGGGTTTTTTCTGGTTCGGATCATGTAGTAATGTGGTACCACACTGTAACAGTCAATTAAACCTGGTTTCGGCCAATATTTTTGAGGATAACGTTGGTTAGGTTTAGGTTATGTCTGGGATATGCCCACATCTGGCTCATACTTTCGCCTTTTTCTCATACTTGTTCGCCAGATCCTGGGTGTTGTCTCGTTTGGATCACGTAGTAATGTGGTACCACACTGTAACAGTCAATTAAACCTGGTTTCGATCAATATTTTAGAGGATAACACCGGTTAGGTCTGGCTTATGACCGCATCTGGCTCATGCTTTTGCCTATTTCGCATACTTGTTGGACAGATACTGGGTTTTTTCTGGTTCGGGTCATGTAGTAATGTGGTACCACACTGTAACAGTCAATTAAACCTGGTTTCGGCCAATATTTTTGAGGATAACGATGGTTAGGTGTTGGTTAGGTCTGGGTTATGCCCCCATCTGGCTCATACTTTCGCCTTTTTCTCATACATGTTGGCCACAACCTGGGTTTTGTCTCGTTTGGATCACGTAGTAATGTGGTACCACACTGAAACAGTCAATTAAACCTGGTTTCGATCAATATTATAGAGGATAACACCGGTTAGGTGTGGGTTAGGTCTGGGTTATGCCCCATCTGGCTCATACTTTCGCCCTTTTCTCATACTTGTTGGCCACATCCTGGGTTTTGTCTCGTTTGGATCACGTAGTAATGTGGTACCACACTGAAACAGTCAATTAAACCTGGTTTCGATGAATATTACAGAGGATAACACCGGTTAGGTGCGGGTTAGGTCTGGGTTATGTCCGCATCTGGCTCATACTTTTGTACTTTTCGCATACCTGTTGGCCAGATCCTGGGTTTTGTCACGTTTGGATCACGTAGTAACGTGGTACCACACTGAAACAGTCAATTAAACCTGGTTTCGATCAATATTATAGAGGATAACACCGGTTAGGTCTGGGTTGGATCTGGGTTATGCCCCATCTGGCTCATACTTTCGCCCTTTTCTCATACTTGTTGGCCACATCCTGGGTTTTGTCTCGTTTGGATCACGTAGTAATGTGGTACCACACTGAAACAGTCAATTAAACCTGGTTTCGATCAATATTATAGAGGATAACACCGGTTAGGTCTGGGTTGGATCTGGGTTATGCCCCATCTGGCTCATACTTTCGCCCTTTTCTCATACTTGTTGGCCACATCCTGGGTTTTGTCTCGTTTGGATCACGTAGTAATGTGTTACCACACTGAAACAGTCAATTAAACCTGGTTTCGATCAATATTATAGAGGATAACACCGGTTAGGTCTGGGTTGGATCTGGGTTATGCCCCCATCTGGCTCATACTTTCGCCTTTTTCTCATACTTGTTGGCCACATCCTGGGTTTTGTCTCGTATCGATCACGTAGTAATGTGGTACCACACTGTAACAGTCAATTAAACCTGGTTTCGATCAATATTTTCGAGGATAACACCGGTTAGGTCTGGCTTATGACCGCATCTGGCTCATGCTTTTGCCTATTTCTCATACTTGTTCGCCAGATCCTGGGTTTTGTCTCGTTTGGATCACGTAGTAATGTGGTACCACACTGAAACAGTCAATTAAACCTGGTTTCGATCAATATTTTAGAGGATAACACCGGTAAGGTCTGGGTTTGGTCTCGGATATGCCCGCATCTGCCTCATGCTCTTGTCTTTTTCGCATACTTGTTGGCAAGATCCTGGGTTTTTTCTGGTTTGGATCACGTAGTAATGTGGTATCACACTGAAACAGTCAATTAAACCAGGATTCGATCAATATTATCGAGGACATCACTGGTTAGGTCTGGGTTATGACCGCATCTGGCTCATGCTTTTGCATTTTTCGCATACTTGCTGGCCAAATCCTGGGTTTTTTCTGGTTCGGATCACGTAGTAATGTGGTACCACACTGTAACAGTCAATTAAACCTGGTTTCGGCCAATATTTTGGAGGATAACGATGGTTAGGTTTTGGTTATGTCTGGGATATGCCCACATCTGGCTCATACTTTCGCCTTTTTCTCATACTTGTTGGCCACAACCTGGGTTTTGTCTCGTTTGGATCACGTAGTAATGTGGTACCACACTGAAACAGTCAATTAAACCTGGTTTCGATCAATATTTTAGAGGATAGCAGCGGTTAGGTCTGGCTTATGACCGCATCTGGCTCATGCTTTTGCCTATTTCGCATACTTGTTGGCCAGATACAGGGTTTTTTCTGGTTCGGATCATGTAGTAATGTGGTACCACACTGTAACAGTCAATTAAACCTGGTTTCGGCCAATATTTTTGAGGATAACGTTGGTTAGGTTTTGGTTATGTCTGGGATATGCCCACATCTGGCTCATACTTTCGCCTTTTTCTCATACTTGTTCGCCAGATCCTGGGTGTTGTCTCGTTTGGATCACGTAGTAATGTGGTACCACACTGTAACAGTCAATTAAACCTGGTTTCGATCAATATTTTAGAGGATAACACCGGTTAGGTCTGGCTTATGACCGCATCTGGCTCATGCTTTTGCCTATTTCGCATACTTGTTGGACAGATACTGGGTTTTTTCTGGTTCGGGTCATGTAGTAATGTGGTACCACACTGTAACAGTCAATTAAACCTGGTTTCGGCCAATATTTTTGAGGATAACGATGGTTAGGTGTTGGTTAGGTCTGGGTTATGCCCCCATCTGGCTCATACTTTCGCCTTTTTCTCATACATGTTGGCCACAACCTGGGTTTTGTCTCGTTTGGATCACGTAGTAATGTGGTACCACACTGAAACAGTCAATTAAACCTGGTTTCGATCAATATTATAGAGGATAACACCGGTTAGGTGTGGGTTAGGTCTGGGTTATGCCCCATCTGGCTCATACTTTCGCCCTTTTCTCATACTTGTTGGCCACATCCTGGGTTTTGTCTCGTTTGGATCACGTAGTAATGTGGTACCACACTGAAACAGTCAATTAAACCTGGTTTCGATGAATATTATAGAGGATAACACCGGTTAGGTGCGGGTTAGGTCTGGGTTATGTCCGCATCTGGCTCATACTTTTGTACTTTTCGCATACCTGTTGGCCAGATCCTGGGTTTTGTCACGTTTGGATCACGTAGTAACGTGGTACCACACTGAAACAGTCAATTAAACCTGGTTTCGATCAATATTATAGAGGATAACACCGGTTAGGTCTGGGTTGGATCTGGGTTATGCCCCATCTGGCTCATACTTTCGCCCTTTTCTCATACTTGTTGGCCACATCCTGGGTTTTGTCTCGTTTGGATCACGTAGTAATGTGGTACCACACTGAAACAGTCAATTAAACCTGGTTTCGATCAATATTATAGAGGATAACACCGGTTAGGTCTGGGTTGGATCTGGGTTATGCCCCATCTGGCTCATACTTTCGCCCTTTTCTCATACTTGTTGGCCACATCCTGGGTTTTGTCTCGTTTGGATCACGTAGTAATGTGGTACCACACTGAAACAGTCAATTAAACCTGGTTTCGATCAATATTATAGAGGATAACACCGGTTAGGTCTGGGTTGGATCTGGGTTATGCCCCCATCTGGCTCATACTTTCGCCTTTTTCTCATACTTGTTGGCCACATCCTGGGTTTTGTCTCGTATCGATCACGTAGTAATGTGGTACCACACTGTAACAGTCAATTAAACCTGGTTTCGATCAATATTTTAGAGGATAACACCGGTTAGGTCTGGCTTATGACCGCATCTGGCTCATGCTTTTGCCTATTTCGCATACTTGTTGGCCAGATCCTGGGTTTGCTCTACTTTGAATCATGTAGTAATTTGGTACCACAATGAAACAGTCAAATGAACCTGGTTTCGATCAATGTTATAGAGGACAGAACCGGTTAGGTCGGGTATAGGTCTGGGTTATGCCCGCAGCTGGCACATGTTTTCGCCTATTTCGCATACTTGTTGGCCAGATCCTGACTTTTGTCTCGTTTGGATCACGTCGCAATGTGGTACCTCACTGAAACAGTGAATTGAACCTAGTTTTGATCAAGGTTTTAGAGGATAACACCAGTTAGGTCTGGGATATGCCCGCATCTGGCTCATCCTTTCGCCTATTACGCATACTTGTTGCCCAGATCCTGGGTTTGCTCTACTTTGAATCATGTAGTAATTTGGTACCACAATGAAACAGTCAAATGAACCTGGTTTCGATCAATGTTATAGAGGACAGAACCGGTTAGGTCGGGTATAGGTCTGGGTTATGCCCGCAGCTGGCACATGTTTTCGCCTATTTCGCATACTTGTTGGCCAGATCCTGACTTTTGTCTCGTTTGGATCACGTAGTAAAGTGGTACCACGCTGAAAGAGTAAATTGAACCTGGTTTCGATCAATATTTTAGAGGAAAACACATGTTAGGTCTGGGTTAGGTCTGGGATATGCCCGCATCTGGCTCATGCTTTCGCCTTTTTCTCATACTTGTTGGCCAGATCCTGGGTTTTGTCACGTTTGGATCACATAGCAATGTGGTACCACACTGAAACAGACAATTATACCTGGCTTCGATCAATATTTTAGAGGATAACACCGGTTATGTCTGGGTTTGGTCTGGGATATGCCCGCATCCGGCTCATACTTTCGCCTTTTTCTCATACTTGTTGGCCAGATCCTGGGTTGTGTCACGTTTGTATCACGTAGTAATGTGGTACCTCACTGTAACAGTCAATTAAACCTGGTTTCGATCAATATTTTAGAGGATAACACCGGTTAGGTCTGGCTTATGACCGCATCTGGCTCATGCTTTTGCCTATTTCGCATACTTGTTGGCCAGATACAGGGTTTTTTCTGGTTCGGATCATGTAGTAATGTGGTACCACACTGTAACAGTCAATTAAACCTGGTTTCGGCCAATATTTTTGAGGATAACGTTGGTTAGGTTTTGGTTATGTCTGGGATATGCCCACATCTGGCTCATACTTTCGCCTTTTTCTCATACTTGTTCGCCAGATCCTGGGTGTTGTCTCATTTGGATCACGTAGTAATGTGGTACCTCACTGTAACAGTCAATTAAACCTGGTTTCGATCAATATTTTAGAGGATAACACCGGTTAGGTCTGGCTTATGACCGCATCTGGCTCATGCTTTTGCCTATTTCGCATACTTGTTGGACAGATACTGGGTTTTTTCTGGTTCGGGTCATGTAGTAATGTGGTACCACATTGTAACAGTCAATTAAACCTGGTTTCGGCCAATATTTTTGAGGATAACGATGGTTAGGTGTTGGTTAGGTCTGGGTTATGCCCCCATCTGGCTCATACTTTCGCCTTTTTCTCATACATGTTGGCCACAACCTGGGTTTTGTCTCGTTTGGATCACGTAGTAATGTGGTACCACACTGAAACAGTCAATTAAACCTGGTTTCGATCAATATTATAGAGGATAACACCGGTTAGGTGTGGGTTAGGTCTGGGTTATGCCCCATCTGGCTCATACTTTCGCCCTTTTCTCATACTTGTTGGCCACATCCTGGGTTTTGTCTCGTTTGGATCACGTAGTAATGTGGTACCACACTGAAACAGTCAATTAAACCTGGTTTCGATCAATATTATAGAGGATAACACCGGTTAGGTCTGGGTTGGATCTGGGTTATGCCCCATCTGGCTCATACTTTCGCCCTTTTCTCATACTTGTTGGCCACATCCTGGGTTTTGTCTCGTTTGGATCACGTAGTAATGTGGTACCACACTGAAACAGTCAATTAAACCTGGTTTCGATCAATATTATAGAGGATAACACCGGTTAGGTCTGGGTTGGATCTGGGTTATGCCCCCATCTGGCTCATACTTTCGCCTTTTTCTCATACTTGTTGACCACATCCTGGGTTTTGTCTCGTATCGATCACGTAGTAATGTGGTACCACACTGTAACAGTCAATTAAACCTGGTTTCGATCAATATTTTAGAGGATAACACCGGTTAGGTCTGGCTTATGACCGCATCTGGCTCATGCTTTTGCCTATTTCGCATACTTGTTGGCCAGATCCTGAGTTCTTTCTGGTTTGGATCACGTAGTAATGTGGTACCACACTCAAACACTCAATTAAACCTGGTTTCGTCCAATATTTTAGAGGATAACACCGGTTCGGTCTGGGTTAGATTTGGGATATGCCCGCATCTGGCTCATGCTTTTGCCTTCTTCGCATACTTGTTGGCCAGATACTGGGTATTGTCTCGTTTGGATCACGTCGCAATGTGGTACCTCACTGAAACAGTGAATTGAACCTAGTTTTGATCAAGGTTTTAGAGGATAACACCAGTTAGGTCTGGGATATGCCCGCATCTGGCTCATCCTTTCGCCTATTACGCATACTTGTTGCCCAGATCCTGGGTTTGCTCTACTTTGAATCATGTAGTAATTTGGTACCACAATGAAACAGTCAAATGAACCTGGTTTCGGTCAATGTTATAGAGGACAGAACCGGTTAGGTCGGGTATAGGTCTGGGTTATGCCCGCAGCTGGCACATGCTTTCGCCTATTTCGCATACTTGTTGGCCAGATCCTGACTTTTGTCTCGTTTGGATCACGTAGTAAAGTGGTACCACGCTGAAAGAGTAAATTGAACCTGGTTTCGATCAATATTTTAGAGGAAAACACATGTTAGGTCTGGGTTAGGTCTGGGATATGCCCGCATCTGGCTCATGCTTTCGCCTTTTTCTCATACTTGTTGGCCAGATCCTGGGTTTTGTCACGTTTGGATCACATAGCAATGTGGTACCACACTGAAACAGACAATTATACCTGGCTTCGATCAATATTTTAGAGGATAACACCGGTTAGATCTGGGATATGCCCGCATCTGGCTCATGCTTTTGCATGCTCGCAAACTTGTTGGTCAGATCCTGGGTTATGTCTCGTTTGGATCATGTAGTAATTTGGAACCGCAATGAAACAGTCAATAAAACCTGGTTTCGATCAATATTTTCGAGGATAACATCGGTTTGGTCCGGGTTAGGTCTGGGATAAGCCCGCATCTGGCTCATGCTGTTGCCTTTTTCACATACATGTTGGCCAACTCCAGGGTTTTTTCTGGGTTGGATCACGTAGCAATGTGGTACCACACTGAAACAGTCAATTGAACCTGTTTTCTATGAATATTATAGAGGAAAACACATGTTAGGTCTGGGTTAGGTCTGGGATATGCCCGCATCTGGCTCATGCTTTCGCCTTTTTCTCATACTTGTTGGCCAGATCCTGGGTTTTGTCACGTTTGGATCACATAGCAATGTGGTACCACACTGAAACAGACAATTATACCTGGCTTCGATCAATATTTTAGAGGATAACACCGGTTATGTCTGGGTTTGGTCTGGGATATGCCCGCATCCGGCTCATACTTTCGCCTTTTTCTCATACTTGTTGGCCAGATCCTGGGTTGTGTCACGTTTGTATCACGTAGTAATGTGGTACCACACTGAAACAGTCATTAAACCTGTTTGCGATCAATATTTCACAGGATAACATCGGTTAGGTCTGGGATATGCCCGCATCTGGCTCATACTTTCGCCTATTTCGAATACTTGTTCGCCAGATCCAGGGTTTTTTCTGGTTTGGATCACGTAGCAATGTGGTACCACACTGAAACAGTCAATTAAACCTGGTATCGACCAATATTATGCAGGATAACAACGGTTAGGTCAGGGTTAGGTCTGGGTTATGCCCGCATCTGGCTCATACTTTCGCCTATTTCGCATACTTGTTGGCCAGATCCAGGGTTTTTTCTGGTTTGGATCACGTGGTAATGTGGTACCACACTGAAACAGTCAATTAAACCTGGTTTCGATCAATATTTTCGAGGAAAACACATGTTAGGTCTGGGTTAGGTCTGGGATTTGCCCGCATCTGGCTCATACTTTCGCCTATATCGCATACTCGTTCACCAGATCGAGGGTTTCTTCTGGTTTGGATCTCGTAGCAATGTAGTAACACACTTAAACAGTCAATTAAACATGGTTTCGATGAATATTTTCGAGGATAACACCGGTTAGGTCTGGGTTAGGTCTGGGATATGCACGCAACTGGCTCATGCTCTTGTCTTTTTCGCATACTTGTTGGCCAGATCCTGGATTATGTCTCGTTTGGAACATGTAGTAATTTGGTACCGCAATGAAACAGTCAATTAATACTGGTTTCGAGAAATATTTTAGAAGATAACATCGGTTAGGTCTGGGATATGCCCGCATCTGGCTCATACTTTCGCCTATTTCGAATACTTGTTCCAGATCCAGATCCAGGGTTTTTTTCTGGTTTGGATCACGTAGCAATGTGGTACCACACTGAAACAGTCAATTATACCTGGTATCGACCAATATTATGCAGGATAACACCGGTTAGGTCAGGGTTAGGTCTGGGTTATGCCCGCATCTAGCTCATGCTTTCGCCTTTTTCTCATACTTGTTGGCCATATCCTGGGTGATGTCTCGTTGGGATCATGTAGTAATTTGGTACCGCAAGGAAACAGTCAATTAAACCTGGTTTCGACCAATATTTAAGAGGATAACACCGGTTATGTCTGGGTTTGGTCTGGGATATACACGCATCTGGCTCATACTCTTGTCTTTTTCACATACTTGTTGGCTAGATCCTGGATTATGTCTCGTTTGGAACATGTAGTAATGTGGTGCCACACTGGAACAGACAATTGAACCTAGTTTCGATCAATATATTAGAGGATAACACCAGTTAGGACTGGGATATGCCAGCATCTGGCCCATGCTTTTGCATTTTACGCATACTTGTTGCCCAGATCCAGGGTTTGCTCTAGTTCGAATCATGTAGTAATTTGGTACCACAATGAAACAGTCAAATGAACCTGGTTTCGATCAATATTTTAGAGGACAAAACCGGTTAGGTCTGGTTTAGGTCTGGGATATGCCCGCATCTGGCTCGTGCTTTTGCCTCCTTCGCATACTTGTTGGCCAGATCGTGGATTATGTCTCGTTTGGAACATGTAGTAATTTGGTACCGCAATGAAACAGTCAATTAAAACTGGTTTCGACCAATGTTTTAGAGGATAACGACGTTTAGTTGTGTGTTAGGTCTGGGATATGCCCGCATCTGGCTCATACTTTCGCCTATTTCGCATACTTGTTCGCCAGATTCAGGGTTTTTTCTGCTTTGGATCATGTAGCAATGTGGTATCACACTTAAACAGTCATTTAAACCTGGTATCGACCAATATTTTGCAGGATAACACCGGTTAGGTCAGGGTTGGGTCTGGGTTATGCCCGCATCTGGCTCATACATTCGCCTTTTTCGCAAACTTGTTCGCCAGATTCAGGGTTTTTTCTGCTTTGGATCATGTAGCAATGTGGTATCACACTTAAACAGTCATTTAAACCTGGTATCGACCAATATTTTGCAGGATAACACCGGTTAGGTCAGGGTTGGGTCTGGGTTATGCCCGCATCTGGCTCATACATTCGCCTTTTTCGCAAACTTGTTCACCAGATCGAGGGTTTTTTCTGGTTTGGATCACGTAGCAATATGGTAGCACACTTAAACAGTCAACTATACCTGGTATCGACCAATATTTTGCAGGATAACACCGGTTAGGTCTGGGATATGCCCGCATCTGGCTCATGCTTTTGCCTTTTTCGCATACTTGTTGGCCAACTCCAGGGTTTTTTCTGATTTGGATCACGCAGCAATGTGGTACCACACCGAAACGGTCAATTAAACCTGGTTTCGATCAATATTTTAGAGGATACCACCGGTTATGTCTGGGTTTGGTCTGGGATATACACGCATCTGGCTCATACTCTTGTCTTTTTCACATACTTGTTGGCTAGATCCTGGATTATGTCTCGTTTGGAACATGTAGTAATTTGGTACCGCAATAAAACAGTCAATTAAACCTGGTTTCGACCAATATTTAAGAGGATAACACAGGTTAGGTCTGGGATATGCCCGCATCTGTCTCATGCTTTCGTCTATTTCGCATACTTGTTCACCAGATCGGGGGTTTTTTCTGGTTTGGATCACGTAGCAATGTGGTAGCACACTTAAACAGTCAACTAAACCTTGGAGCGACCAATATTTTGCAGGATAACACCGGTTAGGTCTGGGATATGCCCGCATCTGGCTCATGCTTTTGCCTTTTTCGCATACTTGTTGGCCAACTCCAGGGTTTTTTCTGGTTTGGATCACGCAGCAATGTGGTACCACACCGAAACGGTCAATTAAACCTGGTTTCGATCAATATTTTAGAGGATACCACCGGTTATGTCTGGGTTAGGTCTGGGATATGCCCGCATCTGGCTCATGCTTTTGCCTTTTCCGCATACTTGTTGGCGAACTCCAGGGTTTTTTACGGTTTGGATCACGCAGCAATGTGGTACCACACTGAAAAAGTCAATTAAACCTGGTTTCGATCAATATTTTAGAGGATAACACCGGTTATGTCTGGGTTTGGTCTGGGATATGCACGCATCTGGCTCATGCTCTTGTCTTTTTCGCATACTTGTTGGCCAGATACTAGGTTTTTTTTGGTTTGGATCACGTAGTAATATGGTGACACACTCAAGCAGTCAATTAAACCTGGTGTGGATCAATATTTTAGAGGATAACACCGGTTAGGTCTGGTTTAGGTTTGGGTTATGCCCGCATCTGGCTCATACTTGCGCCTGTTTCGCATACTTGTTCGCCAGGTCCTGGGTTCTTTCTGATTTGTATCATGTAGTAATGTGGTACCAGACTGAAACAGATCCTGTGTTTTTTCTGGTTTGGATCAGGTAGTAATTTGGTACCACACTCAAACAGTCAATTTAACCTGGTTTCGACCAATATTTTACTCATGCTCTTGTCTTTTTCGCATACCTGTTGGCCAGGTCCTGGGTTTTGTCTCGATTGCATCAGGTAGTAATGTGGTACGACACTGAAACTGTCAATTGAACCTGGTTTCGCTCAATATTTTAGAGGATAACATCGCTTCGGTTTGGGTTAGATATGGAATATGCACGCATCTGGCTCATGCTTCTGCCTTTTTCGCATACTTGTTGACCGGATCCTGGGATTCGTCCCGTTCGGATCTCGTTGTAATGTGGTACCACACTGAAACAGTCAATTAAACCTGGTTTCGGTCATTATTATGCAGGATAACACCGGTTATGTCTGGGTTAGGTCTGGGTTGTGCCCGCATCTGGCTCATACTTTCGCCTATTTCGCATACTTGTTGGCCAGATCCTGGGTTTTTTCTCGTCTGGATCAGGTAGTAATGTGGTACCACACTGAAACAGTCAATTAAACCTGGTTTCGATCAATATTTTACAGGATAACACCGGTTAGGTCTGGTTTAGGTTTGGGTTATGCCCGCATCTGTCTCATACTTGCGCCTGTTTCACATAGTTGGTGGCCAGATCCTCGGTTTTTTCAGGTCTGGATCACGTAGTAATTTGGTACTACACTCAAACCGTCAATTAAACCTGGTTTCGATCAATATTTTAGAGGATAAAACCGGTTAGGTCTGCGTTTGTTCTGGGATATGCCCGCATCTGGCTCATGCTTTTGTCTTTTTCGCATACTTGTTGGCCAGATCCTGGGATTTTTCAGGTTTGGATCACGAAGTAATGTGGTACCACACTGTAACAGTAAATGAAACCTGGTTTCGATCAATATTTTACAGGATAACACCGGTTAGATCTGGGTTCGGTGTGGGATATGGCCGCAGCTGGCACATGCTTTCGCCTATTTCGCATACTTGTTGGCCAGATCCTGAGTTTTGTCTCGTTTGGATCACGTAGTAAAGTGGTACCACACTGAAACAGTCAACTAAACCTGGTTTCGATCAATATTTTAGAGGATAAAACAGGTTAGGTCTGGGTTAGGTCTGGGTTTTGCCCGCATCTGGCTCATACATTCGCTTATTTCGCATACTTGTTGGCCAGATCCAGGGTTTCTTCTGGTATGTATCACGTAGTAATGTGGTACCACACTGAAACAGTCAATTAAACCTGGTTTCGATCAATATTTTCGAGGAAAACACCGGTTAGGTCTGGGTTAGGTCTGGGATATGCACGCAACTGGCTCATGCTCTTGTCTTTTTCGCATACTTGTTGGCCAGATCCTGAGTTTTGTCTCGTTTGGATCACGTAGTATGGTGGTACCACACTGAAACAGTCAATTAAACCTGGTTTCGATCAATATTTTCGAGGAAAACACATGTTATGTCTGGGTTTGGTCTGGGATTTGCCCGCATCTGGCTCATACTTTTGTCTTTTTCGCATACTTGTTGGACAGGTCCAGGGTTTTTTCTGGTATATATCACGTAGTAATGTGGTACCACACTGAAACTGTCAATTAAACTTGGTTTCGATCAATATTTTAGAGGATAAAACAGGTTAGGCCTGGGATTTGCCCGCATCTGGCTCATACTTTCGCCTATTTCGAATACTTGTTCGCCAGATCCAGGGTTTTTTCTGGTTTGGATCACGTAGCAATGTGGTACCACACTGAAACACTCAATTAAACCTGGTATCGACCAATATTATGCACGATAACACCGGTTATGTCTGGGTTAGGTCTGGGTTATGGCCGCATCTGGCTCATACTTTCCCCTATTTCGCATACCTGTTGGCCAGATCCTGAGTTTTTTCTTGTCTGGATCACGTAGTAATGTGGTACCACACTGAAACAGTCAATTAAACCTGGTTTCGATCAATATTTTGGAGGATAACACCGGTTAGATCTGGGATATGCCCGCATCTGGCTCATACTTTTGCATGCTCGCAAACTTGTTGGTCAGATCGTGGGTTATGTCTCGTTTGGATCATGTAGTAATTTGGTACCGCAATGAAACAGTCAACTAAGCCCGGTTTCGACCAATATTTTAGAGGGTAACGACGGTTAGGTGTGGGTTAGGTCTGGTATATGACCGCATCTGGCTCATACATTCGCCTATTTCGCATACTTGTTTGCCAGATCCTGGGTTTCTAATGGTTCGTATCACGTATTAATGTGGTACCACACTGAAACAGTCAATTAAACCTGGTTTCGATCAATATTTTCGAGGATAACATCGGTTAGGTCTGGGTTTGGTCTGAGGTATGCACGCAACTGGCTCATGCTCTTGTCTTTTGCGCATACTCGTTGGCCAGATCCTGGGTTTTTTTTGGATTGGACCACGTAGTAATGGGGTGCCACACTAGAGCAGTCAATTAAACCTGGTTTCGATCAATATTTTCAAGGATAACATCGGTTATGTCTGGGTTTGGTCTGAGATATGCACGCATCTGGCTAATGCTCTTGTTTTTTGCGCATACTTGTTGGGCAGATCCTGGGTTTTTTTTGGATTGGACCACGTAGTAATGTGGTGCCACACTAAAGCAGTCAATTAATCCTGGTTTCGACAAATATTTTAGAGGATAACACCGGTTAGGCCTTGGATTTGCCCGCATCTGGCTCATACTTTTGCATGCTCGCAAACTTGTTGGTCAGATCCTGGGTTATGTCTCGTTTGGATCATGTAGTAATTTGGTACCGCAATGATACAGTCAATTAAGCCTGGTTTCGACCAATATTTTAGAGGTTAACGACGGTTAGGTGTGGGTTAGGTCTGGTATATGACCGCATCTGGCTCATACATACGACTATTTCGCATACTTGTTGGCCAGATCCTGGGTTTTTTGTGGATCGGACCGCGTAGTAATGTGGTGCCACACTAAAGCAGTCAATTAAACCTGGTTTCGATCAATATTTTCGAGGATAACATCGGTTAGGTCTGGGTTAGGTCTGGGATATGCCCGCTTCTGGCTCATGCTTTTGCATTTTTCGCGTGCTTGCTGGCCAACTCCAGGGTTTTCTCTGGTATGAATCACGTAGTAATGTGGTACCCCCATGAAACAGTCAATTAAACCTGGTTTCGATCAATATTTTAGAGGATAACACCGGTTATCGCATACTTGTTAGCCAGATCCTGGGTTTCTTTTGGTTTGGATCACGTAGTAATGTGGTGCCACGCTGAAGCAGTCAATTAAACCTGGTTTCGATCAATATTTTAGGGGATAACACCGGTTATGTCTGGGTTTGGTCTGGGATATGCATGCATCTGGCTCATGCTCTTGTCTTTTTCGCATACTTGTTGGAGAGATCCTGGATTATGTCTCGTGTGGAACATGTAGTAATTTGGTACCGCAATGAAACAGTCAAGTAATCCTGGTTACGACAAATATTTTAGAGGATAACACCGGTTAGATCTGGGATATGCCCGCATCTGGCTCATGCTTTTGCATGCTCGCAAACTTGTTGGTCAGATCCTGGGTTATGTCTCGTTTGGATCATGTAGTAATTTGGTACCGCAATGAAACAGTCAATTAAGCCTGGTTTCGACCAATATTTTCGAGGATAACATCGGTAAGGTCTGGGTTAGGTCTGGGATATGCCCCCATTTGGCTCATACTTTCGCCTTTTTGTCCTACTTGTTGGCCAACTCCAGGGTTTTTTCTGGTATGTATCACGTAGTAATGTGGTACCACACTGAAACAGTCAATTAAACCTGGTTTCGATTAATATTTTAGAGAATAACAGCGGTTAGGTCTGGGATATGCCCGCATCTGGCTCATGCTTTTGCCTTTTTCGCATACTTGTTGGCCAGATCCTGGATTATGTCTCGTTTGGAACATGTAGTAATTTGATACCGCAATGAAACAGTCAATTAAGCCTGGTTTCGACCAATATTTTCGAGGATAACATCGGTAAGGTCTGGGTTAGGTCTGGGATATGCCCCTCAGGGGCTGTGTCCGGCCAGGTGTCCGGCGCAGTACGGGGCGTAGCGACCCCGAGGTACCTGATGCTAATCACACCGTAAGCCTCCTGTTGGTCGTCGCAACGACCCATTCACAACTCCATTTTTGGTTTTGTGAATGGTACGTGACGGCAGGAGGACCGGGGGCCTTGGCTTAATCGCCTGGGCTGCGAGGATGGTAACTCTATAAATTACCCTCTAATCCTAAGTTATGGTGCGCGCCAAGGGGTGCATGGTTGGGAGAGAAGGCCCAATCCCTAGCGTCCACCTCCGGGGGCACCTGCCGAACCCCCGGAGTAATAGGCTTCCCCAGGCATGGCGGCTCTGCCTGGGGTGACTTCCATTCCGACCACTCTCGTGGGAACAACTATGGAAGTTACACAATCTAAAGCAAACAACCGGACGGAAATTTTGGACAACGGCATGGCACGCACATCGGCAATCGACAATGTTCTTATGGACAAGAGACTGGATGGACCATATCCTAGTGGGGATAAACCCAAAGTTAGGAATGTGGAGGTGGTGAATCCCCCGGTGGGGACCCACCTAGTGGGGGAGGTTGACCTACTCAGGGTCAACTCCGCCCCCATTGTCAGCCTGGAGCGGCTCAATATCACCGAGTGGCGTAAGGCTGGGGGAGAGTCTCCGCCCGGTAAGAGGCATGATGCCGAGGGACCGCAGCTCTCGTTGGGCGACGCAACCTGCGGTAATGGCATGGCGACGTCGCGCGCTGGCGACTGCCTCGACGAAAACTCCCAGGACGGCGACGAGTGGGCTCCTCAGATATCTACCGCCGACGACCCCGAGAGCGTCTACACTAGCGACGACGATTACAGGCCCGGCAAGAGGAAGAGGAAGGGTCCCGGGGCTGGAAGACCCCGGGGCATCTTCGTGGACCCGAAGAAGCTTGGTCCGGGCATGAAGCACCTGCCAAAGCAGGCAGACCTCCGCAATATAGCGGAGGTCATGCGATTGGACGAGCTCCTGGGTCGGTTAAAGGAGCAATTGGAGTCCGTTGTCAGGGTGGCAGACACCGTGAGTCACCTTAAGACAACGGACATCCGTGGTCTCCGTCTGGCTGCTCGGATAGCGATGGTCAGCGCCGAGGAGCTGCACGGCAGAGCTGATCGGGCCGAAAACCCGAACAGACCGGCCCGGGAGGTAGTAATTCGCCAAGGCGAATGGGAGCGAAAAGCCAAGGCCCTGGAAAAGAGGCTGGAGGTGGCAGATAAGACCGCCACCACCCTGTCCGAGACCGTAAGGGTCAAGGACAGGGAGTTGGAGCACCTCAGGCGGGAAGTGGACCGCCTGAGGTACAAGCAGGAGCAGCGACGGCTGCTGAGAGCAGGGGAGGAAGTGGCCGGCGAGACGCCGCCGGACCAGGAGCTGCCTTGTGCCCCTCGGCCACGACGGAAGGATGTCCTTCCGTCCACATTTGCCGAGGGGGAATCCAGTATGGAGGTAGAGACGGCGGTCCCTGGACCGTCGTCTGCAGCTCGGCCCGTCCTGATTCAGGAGGAGAGTCCCGCGTCCGGAAGCCCTTTGGTGGTCATGATGACCGAAGTCGTGAAAAGGGTTTCCGAGATGGCGGGGCAAATATCAGCCGTAGAGGATCGGGTCGAGGCACGGCTGGAAGCTGTTTGGCGGATTGTAACCCGCCCGCCATTGGGGAAAGGCATGGTGCACACACCTCCATCAGTGGGGGCGACACCATCGGTGGCGACGAAGGGGCCAGATGTGCCTCAAAGAAACGCGAAGGGGACGACGAAACCGGGTTGCACGATTGCACCCGTGACAGCTTCCGCGGAACCGCTCAGGGCGACGTCAAATAAGAAAGGCGCCGCTAAGGCCCAAGGTGGTACAGCAGCGGCCGGAGGGGCGGGTGCGGCAAAGCCACCCGCCCACAAATATACGATGCCGCCGAAGGCAGCGCCTCGTCCCCCTCCACCACCACCCAAGGCGGATAGCGACAAGTTCGCTCCGCCTGCCCACAATAAGGCGAGGCCCGCCCCTGACCGCGCCAACGATGTGCAGGGCTCATGGGCGGAGGTGGTGAGGCGGGGGAAGAGAAAGGGAAGCGGCAAGGGTGCGGTACCTGCCACATCCTCCACCGAGGGCGGAACATGCGCCGCAGCGAGTAGGCCAGCCGCAAAAACTGCGGCTGGCAGTAACAGGATGGTTGGTGCCCAGCCTGCGGCTGTCAAGTTACCGAGGCTGCCAAAAAATGCGGCAGTCTCGGTGACCGCCGCCACTGGGCGCGAAAAGGACCAGGGCCCCCTCCTCACTAGGGTGATGCCCGGGATCTGCAAGGATCTCGGGATAACCGGGATGCGGCCCACAAGGGCGGTCACCGGGGCGCTCCTATTGGCGATCCCCGGTGAAAATGGGAAGGAGAAGGCGACCGCCCTGAGAGCGCGCCTTGAGGGGGCCCTCCAGGTCGAGGGTGTTCGGGTGGCTTGCCCTCAGAAGCAGGCCGAGTTAAGGGTTTCCGGCCTGTCGGAGGCAGCCACCCAGGACGCGGTAAGGGAGGCCCTTGCCAACGCCGGGAGTTGCGGCGCTGCGGAGGTCAATGTTGGTGACCTCCGCCGGGACAGCTCGGGCATGTTCACCGCCTGGGCCCGCTGTCCCCTTCGCGCCGCAACCAAGCTCGCGAAGTCCGGCCGAATAATCGTCGGCTTCCTCGAGGCCCGGCTGGCGGTGCTCGCCGCGAGGCCGCTGCAGTGCCACCGCTGCCTGGAGTTCGGTCATGTCCGGCAGCGGTGCACAAGTACCATTGATCGCAGCGGCCTCTGTTACCGTTGCGGGGGGGCCCCCCACACAGCCAGGGAGTGTACGGCCGCCCCAAAATGCCCCCTTTGTGTGGGCTTGGGGCGGCCAGCGGATCACCGCATGGGTGGGGCGGCGTGCCGTCCCCCCAAACGGAAGGGGAAGAAGGGGAAGGGTGCGGTTGTGCCCCCATCCACGGTGCCGGTTGGTGTTGAGCCGGCACCGCTGTCCGTCGCGATGGATGTTCAGGGGGCGGCTTGTTCCCAGCCGTCCCCTGCTGTGGTGTCGGGGGTTACTCCCGCCCCAGCACCTGTCGCGGCGGCAGTGAAGGTGGTGGGGTGTGCACCCGCACCCCCACCGATGACGGAGATGATGGAGGTGGATGTGGCGCCTAACGACTCAGCGCCCTCCACCTCCACAATATCGGAAGTTGTGTTGCCGGGTGGGGGAACTGCAGTGCCCCCACCGCAAGCGGCAGCCCAGTCGCCGTGCGGGTCAGAGCCCCTTAGTAGGGGAGTGATGGCCTCGTACGGCGGCAAAGATCCGGGGCGCGCTGAGGCGTCCCAAAACGTTCGACGGGGAGGCCTGGAGGAGGCCGCGGGTGAGACCCGATAATGTCTCAACGCCTCCTCCAGGTCAATTTGAACCACTGCCGGGGGGCCCAGGATCTCATGCTCCAAACTCTCCGGCAGTGGAACGTCGGGATGGCCGTGATCGTCGAGCCCTATCGTGTCCCCAAACACCCAGCTTGGGTGGGGGACCATAACGGTGTCTCGGCGATCACATGGCAGTACGGGAGCGGCACGCCGCCATGCTCCGTAGTGGGAAGGGGCCGCGGTTTTGTGGCGGTTAAGAGGGGGGAACTGGTGGTTGCCGGGTGTTACGCGTCGCCCGCTATGGGCCTCAGCGATTTTGAGGCGTACCTCGACGAGGTGGGGAGATGCATCTCCCCACATCTCGCCAGTGGGGTACTCGTCCTGGGGGATTTTAATGCCCACGCTGCAGCGTGGGGCTGTCCCAGGACGACCGTCAAGGGCGACGCGATGCTCGTATGGGCGGCGGGTCACGGCCTCGTAGTGTTGAATGAGGGGGCCGTGAGCACGTGCGTGCACGCGCGGGGCGAGTCGATCGTCGACATATCGTTGGCGAGCCCCGCCATAGCGCGCCGTGTGTCGGACTGGAGGGTCGCGGACGAGGTGGCCACGTTAAGCGACCACCTCTATATTACGTTCTCCGTATCCGCGACCCCCGGCGTAAATGGACCCCGCCAACCGGGTAGGGAAGCACACCCGGCGCCACGCTGGTCCGCCAAGAGGCTGGACACGGACGCCCTAGCGATGGCAGCCTCCGTCGTGGCATGGCAGGAAATGCCACGCCGGACCCTCGGCAATCCTTCTGCCGAGGCGCGTTGGTTCCGGGAGACCATGTCGTCGTTGTGTGACGCGGTCATGCCCCGGGCCACCGCCCCGAGCCGCGGGGGGTCCGTGTACTGATGGTCGGGCGAGATCGAGGATTTACGCACTCGATGCGTTGTCGCCCGACGCCGGTACACCCGCGCCAGGAGAAGACGCGGGGCGACGGAGGCAGAGGTGGTGAGGTTGCGCGGGGAATTTTCCCTGGCGCGAAGAACCCTCCGCCGGGCCATCGCGACCGCGAAAGCCCAGGCATGGACGGAGCTCCTCGGCTCTCTGGATGCAAATCCATGGGGGCGCCCTTATCATATGGTCGTAGGGAAGATGCGATCATGGGCGCCCCCGATCACAGAGAGCCTCGACCCCCAGCTGCTCGGGGAAACTATGCGCGTCCTCTTCCCCGTTGGGGGAGAGGCGTTTCTGCATCCCCCCGAGCCACAGCCGGATCACCCGCCTTGGTGGTCCGACGAACTGGGGGTCGCGGAGGAGGAACTAGCGAGGGCCGTCCGGAGAATGGCTGCCAAGAAGACGGCACCAGGACCGGACGGCATACCTGGCAGGGCCTGGGCAGTAGCGGTGGGCGTTCTGGGGGCCGGGCTGATAAGTGTCTTTGACGCGTGCCTGCGGACCGGTCAGTTCCCCCCCATATGGAAGGTGGCGAGGTTGGTCCTCCTCCACAAGCCAGGGAAGCCCGCGGATTCTCCATCCGCTTTCCGACCCATATGTCTTTTGGACGAGGCTGGAAAGCTCCTCGAGCGGGTCATAGTATCCCGACTCGAGGGGCACCTGTCCCGCGTCGGCCCCGATCTGGCCGACCGACAGTTCGGCTTTCGCCGGGGCCGCTCCACAGTCGACGCCATAGCGACAGTGCGGACCCTGGCGGAATCGGCAATCTCCCGGGGGGGTGTGGCGTTGGCAGTATCACTTGACATAGCCAACGCCTTTAACACCGTCTCCTGGGGGGCGATAGGTCGGGCACTCCAGTACCACCGGGTGCCCGCCTATCTATGCCGACTGATCGGGGATTATCTGCGGGGCAGGGTAGTCCAATATCCGGGTCGGAACGGGATGGAGCAGAGAGCGGTGCACCGCGGGGTTCCACAGGGGTCGGTCCTCGGGCCGCTCCTGTGGAACTTGGCGTATGACGCGGTGCTGCGGGCTGACCTCCCCGTCGGCGTGTCGTTGGTTTGTTATGCCGACGACACCCTGGTGATAGCCGACGGGGACACGTGGAGGAGGGCCGTGGCCCTCGCGGAGGAAGGGGCGGCACGAGTCGTTGCCGAAGTGGAGCGTCTGGGGTTGCGTGTGGCACCCCAGAAGACCGAGGCCATCTGGTTGTGTAACGTCAGTGGTCGCGGGGTGCCGCGCCAGGCGTCTCTATGGGTGGGTGGAGCTCAAGTCGGGGTGGGGCGCCGGATGAAGTATCTGGGCCTCACCCTCGACAGCTACTGGCGATTCGGGCATCATTTGGAAGAGTTGGGTCCCCGTATTGAAAGGGCAGCGGCCGCGTTAGGCCGCATAATGCCCAATCTCGGGGGGCCCAACATGGCGGCACGGCGGCTGTATTTGGGAGTCGTCCGGTCCATGGCGCTTTATGGCGCGCCAATATGGGCCGGCGGTCTGATGGCCAATCGACGGGGTGCATTTGTACTCCGTCGGTTACAGAGGTTGGTCGCCATCAGAGTCGTGCGGGGTTATCGCACGATCTCCTACACTGCCGCCACCTTGCTGGCGGGTTCCGCACCGTTTCACCTGTTTTTTTTTTTTTTTTTTTTTTTTTTTTTTTGTCGTGGGGAAAATCTTCGAAAGACTCCCTCCCACCTCCTTGGGGAGAGGTGGGAGGGGTGTGTGCGATTCCCCGCGCCCGTACAACGACAGGCGCGGGACCTACCCACTAAAAACCCCACGGTGACCCTTCGGCACGCTTTGGGAGGATACCGGGAATCGCTCGAAGCATTCTTCCGGTATCCTCCCCGTGCCCGCGCTTTCGCGCCCATCCCCCGGGGGGACAATCGGTCCCCCCAGCAGACACACTGCCTCATAGCGGCGGGACGGGGCCACTCCATCCCGCCGCTATCCGTCCCCGGGGCCGCGTTTAGTGGCGGCTGCGAGCCCCAACTCGCAACCGCCCGCGACCCCGTTTCCACCCCTCGGCGGCCGGGCGTTCATGGCCGCACCAGACCGCCGAGGGTGCCTCCCCTTGCGTCGGACCGGTAGGGGGAGGCACTCCTACCCCCAACCGGTCCGACCCGGCGCCGCCTGGCGGGAGGAGGGTCCCCTCAGGACCCCCCTCCCAGCCTAGGTCATCCGCCACGCCGAGGCGGCCGCCCGCGACGCCTCGCGACCGGGCGACGACCTCGGGCCACCGCACGAGCGCGAGCTTCAGTGCGCCGCTGAAGCTCGCGCTCCCTCCCCGCGGCCTCCTTCTGCAACATTACGGTCTCGCAGAAGGAGGCCACGGCCCTCCACTTCTCCTCGCTGCCGAGCATGGCGCGCACCACGCCCGGCAGCGAGACATCCCGCCCGACGACGCCGACCAGGACACGGCGCTCCCCCTCCCACGCGGGGCATACCTCCAGGGTATGATCCGCCGTGTCCTGCTCAGCGTCGCAGTGGCAGCAACGCGCCGTCGGCTCCTTCCCTATCCGGCACAGGTATCTTCCGAAGCTGCCATGCCCGGAAAATACCTGTGCCAGCCGGTAGGTGAGGCTGCCATGGCCTCTGTCCAGCCACTCCTTCAGGAGTGGCCGAACAGCCCCGACAGTCCGGTGCCCCGCGGTTGGCAGAGCCAGCCGCTCCTGCCACGCGAGCAACACGGACTGCCGGGCCTGGCGCCTCAAATCGCCCCAAGCAGGTTCCTGCCCGCCCGGGACCGCCCCCACCCCCGCGCGACGGTCGACGCGGTGCCGGTACATCACCGCGTGCGACCGCGCGAGCAGGTCCATGGGCGGCATCCCCGCTAGAACCGTCGCCGCCTCATGTGACATGGTCCGATACCCGCGGACGACCCTGAGCGCCATGCGCCTCTGCACCCGACGCAGCATAGTCATGCTGCGCCGGGAGGCAGCCAGGTCGTCCGCCCAGACGGGGGCCCCGTATAGGGCCACCGACTGGACCATTGCCACATAGAGGCGACGAACTCGGCCCGCCGGGCCCCCCAGGTTGGGCAGGATCCGGTCCAGAGCCGCAACCATCCTTTCCAACCGGGGGACCAGGCAGCGGAAATGCTTCTCGAAACGCCAGTGGCTATCGAGGATCAGCCCCAGATACCTGATCTGGGGCTTCACCTCGATGTCAGCCCCACCCACCCGAATCAGAGGGGGTGGCGGATCCTGCCGAGGTGAATGAAACGCAATCACCTCGGTCTTATGGACCGCCACCGTCATCCCCATCCCCCTGATCCGGTCGACGACGCGTTGCGACCCCTCCTCCGCGCGACGCATGGCCCTCCCCCAGTGACCGTTTCAGCTGTTGGCGAAAATGGACGCAGAGGTCTATGAAAGCCTCTGCGACCTTCGCCAGCGGGGCGTGGACCCGCATGGCGAGGAGGCCGCCAGGGCCCGGAACCAGGCGCGGCGACGCGTCTATAGTCGGTGGCTGGTCTGGTTATCGAAGCCAGACCAGCGGGATGATCGCGTCGCCGCGGCGGTCCGCCCAGTGTTTTATGCCTGGGTGGGCCGTAGCTGGGGTACGCCCACCTACCGCCTGACACAGGTACTGACCGGACACGGTTGCTTCGGTCGGTACCTGCATCGGATAGGGCGGGAGGCGACGGCTGCGTGCCATCATTGCAGGGGAAGGCAGGACACCGCGCAGCACACGTTGGAGATTTGTCCGGCGTGGGCAGCTCAGCGCGGTGTCCTCGTTAGAGCGATTGGGGCGGACCTCTCGCTGCCGGCCGTCATACGTGCAATGGTCGGCAGCGAGGAGGCGTGGGCGGCCATGGCCTTGTTTTGTGAGGAGGTCATGGCCGCCAAGGAAGACACCGAAAGGGCGCGTGAGGAGGTGGGCGGCAGGCGGCGACGCCGGCCGTAAGACCCTCCACCGCTCCCCGTGGCAGGGGGAGCGCGAAGGGGTCGGTGATGGTGTTTGTGGTGCGAGGTGAGGGACTTTATGGCCTCATTTCCCCCCCGCACCCAGCCCATCACCGTACCGGGGGCCCGTGGCAGGGGCCCCGTCTAGCGGGGACGGCAGTGTTAGCCGGCCCCGCAGCCGTGGTCGCGATCGGGTGGGGGCCCGGTCGCGGCTAGTAGCAACGGCAAGAGTGGGGGCGACGTCGCGTGTGACCGCGCGGCGTCGCCGGGGGGCAATCAGTTTAGTTTGCCCCCCATTGGGGGGGAGGATCACATCTCCTTCCCCGCGAAGGGCCCGTAGCAGGGCGTTGCGCCAACGGGGAGAGTCACGGTAGTATCGCTAGTTTGGTTCCCGTGACTCTCCCCAGATAAAGGGCGCAGGCGGTCACCGTGGTGTTTTAGCCGGTAAGAGTCCGGCACTACCCCGGCCTCCCCCCCCCCCCAGGGAGCCGGGGTGTCCATGAGGATTTCACCACGTTAAAAAAAAAAAAAAAAAAAGGTCTGGGATATGCCCCCATCTGGCTCATACTTTCGCATTTTTGTCATACCTGTTGGCCAACTCCAGGGTTTTTTCTGGTATGAATCACGTAGTAATGTGGTACCACACTGAAACAGTCAATTAAACCTGGTTTCGATCAATATTTTAGAGAATAACAGCGGTTAGGTCTGGGATATGCCCGCATCTGGCTCATGCTTTTGCCTTTTTCGCATACTTATTGGCCAGATCCTGGATTATGTCTCGTTTGGAACATGTAGTACTTTGGTACCGCAATGAAACAGTCAATTAAGCCTGGCTCCGATCAATATTTTCGAGGATAACATCGGTTAGGTCTGGGTTAGGTCTGGGATATGCCCGCATCTGGCTCATACTTTCGCCTTTTTGTCCTACTTGTTGACCAACTCCAGGGTATTTTCTGGTATGTATCACGTAGTAATGTGGTACCACACTGAAACAGTCAATTAAACCTGGTTTCGATCCATATTTTAGAGAACAACAGCGGTTAGGTCTGGGATATGCCCGCATCTGGCTCATGCTTTTGCGTTTTTCGCATACTTGTTGGCCAGATCCTGGATTATGTCTCGTTTGGAACATGTAGTAATTTGGTACCGCAATGAAACAGTCAATCAAGCCTGGTTTCGACAAATATTTTGCAGGATAACACCGGTTAGGTCAGGGTTGGGTCTGGGTTATGCCCGCATCTGGCTCATACTTTCGCCTATTTCGCATACTTGTTCACCAGATCGAGGGTTTTTTCTGGTTTTGATCACGTAGCAATGTGGTAACACACTTAAGCAGTCAATTAACCCTGGTTTCGATCAATATTTTCGAGGATAACATCAGTTAGGTCTGGGATATGCTCGCATCTGACTCATGCTTTTGCCTTTTTCGCATACATGTCCGGGGTTTTTTCTGGGTTGGATCACGTAGCAATGTGGTACCACCCCCTCAGGGGCTGCCAGCCTTTCAGCTGCAGTACGGGCTTAACGAACCCGGGGTACCCGAGTCATACACACACCGTAAGCCTCCTGTTGGTCGTCACAACGACCCATTCACAATTCCTTATTGGTTTTGTGAATGGTACGTGACGGCAGGAGGAACGGGGGTCTTGGCTTAACCGCCTGGGCCACGAGTATGGCGACTCTATAAAATCGCCCTCCAATCCTAAGCTATGGTGCGCGGCGATGGGATGCATGGTTGGGGGAGAAGGCCCAATCCCAAGCGACCACCTCCGGGGAACCTGCCGAATCCCCGGAGTATCAGGCTTACCCGGGTAAGGCGGCTCTGCCCGGGTGGACCTTTATTTCCGACCATCTCGTGGGACTATTATGGACACAGAAAATAAAATGGGGATGGGACGGGTTTTGTCGGTTGGGGAGGACGGAGACGGGGTTGGGGTTAGGGTGGCGGCGCTCGCGCCCCACTCAGCGCCAGGTCCGGCTTCGTGGAGGGTGGAGGAGGACGACGAGACGGCGTCGGTCTCGTCCTTCTCCTCCAGCACGAGCCACATAGCCTCTAAGAGGAAGAGGACGGGGCAGGCCGTCGTCGAGGTGGGCGGGGCGATGAGCCCGTCGGTGAGGCTGAGTTGCCTCAGGGACGAGGTGACCGAGGAGATATCGGAGAGGATCTCCTCGTCCCTGAGGCGGGTGGAGAAAGTCGCCGCTGCCTGCGCCTTTAAGGGGCAGAAAAGCGGTGGCGCGGAGGCCCTGAAGGCCGCGGCGGAGGAAATGAGGGAGGCGGCGCGGGAGCTCAGAGGGCGGAACGCCCGTCTGCAGCTCCTGTTGGAGGAGGAGCGACAGGGGAGGAGGAGGGCAGAGGCGCTGTGGAACAGCGCGGCCCTCCCTCCCATTCTCCCTCCTCCTCCACCGCCGCGTCCCTCGGCGGAGGTAAATAAGCGGAGTGCGGCGGCAGTGGTGCGGGGCACCGCGGGCCCCTCCACCCGCACTCCGCCCGTGAAGAAGTCCCCGTCCTCCTCAGAAGACGATCTTCTGAGGAGGATTGGGGACATGATTGATGGCAAGCTGGCCGCCTTCCGGGAGGAGCTCCTCGCTGGAAGAGCGGTCAGCAGGAAGGCGGTGCCTCCCCGACCTGTTCCGGTACAGTCGGGGAAGGCAAAGAAGGGCGGAGTGAAGGCTCCGCCCAGCGTTGCGGCACCAGGGCCCCGGGTCGCGACCCCCAAGGGGGGTGGTGTACCTGTGGTCGCGGTGGTCGCGTCCTCCACAGCACCCTCCCAAGGGGGGGTGGCGTGGAGTGAGGTGGTGGGGCGGAAGGCGAAGCGGGCGGCGAGGAAGGCCGCGAAGGTCGGGAAGGCACGACCAGGTCGTCCCCCAAAAACGGCAGCGGTGACGCTGACCGTTGCGCAGGGGGGCGACCTGACCCTCGCGGAGGCGATGCGGCTCGCCAGGGAGAATATCTCCCTGGAAGAGCTGGGCATCGCCTCCGTGAGGGCGAAGAGGGCCGTGACCGGGGGTCTCTTGCTGGAGATCCCCGGTGCAGAAGGCGGCGCGAAGGCGGATCGTCTCGCCCAGAGGCTCCGGGAGCAGCTGGGCGAGCGAGGTGTCCGGGTCGCCCGGCCCACGAAGCGCACGGAGATGCGCGTTTGTGGGCTGGACGACTCGGTCAGCGCACAGGATGTGTCCCGTGCCCTTGCGAGGGCGGGGGACTGTCCTGTGGAGGACCTGCGGATCGGAGAGATCCGCAGGTCGCCCTCCGGCCTCGGGTCGGTGTGGGCCCGGTGCCCCCTCTCCGCCGCCCGTAAGGTGGCGGAATCCAGGAGGGTGTTGGTGGGGTGGGTTTCGGCGCGAGTGGAAATCCTCGCGCCGCGCCCGCTCCAGTGTCACCGCTGCCTCGAATTGGGGCACGTGAGGCAGTGGTGCACCTCGCCGGTGGACCGCAGCGGTCAGTGTTACCGCTGCGGTGCCAAAGAGCACCGTGCGAACCAGTGCTCGGCGGCCCCCCACTGCCCGCTGTGTGCGGACATGGGGAGGCCAGCCGATCACAGGGTGGGGAGCAAGAAGTGCTCCCCCCCCCTCCCGGAAGGAGAGGAAGAGGCGGGCTGCAGCGGCTCCGGTGCCGAGGGCGGTGGCATCGTCCTCCATGGAGGTGGACGGTGCTACGGGGACGGACGGCCGGGAGGAGGCTGGCGCGGCCATTAATTAATGCCGCCCCGCCTCCTCCTCCAGGCCAACCTCAACCACTGCCGCGCGGCACAGGACTTGATGTCCCAAGTCCTCGCGGAGTGGGGGGTTGGCCTGGCGGTCGCCGCCGAGCCGTACCGCGTCCCTGATCACCCTCATTGGGTGGGCGACGCGGACGGCTTGGTGGCGACGGTATGGGGAGGGGGCGACGGGTCCCCACCGTTCTCCTTGTTGGAGCGCGGTCGGGGATTCGTCGCCGTGGACTGGGGGGGAGTCGCTGTGGTGGGGTGCTACATTTCGCCCCGTAGCGGTCACGCTGCGTTCGAGCTGTACTTGGCCGAGGTCGCGGCATGCGTGCAGCGCTACGCGGCCCGGCCGGTGCTGGTCCTGGGGGATTTTAATGCCAAGTCGGTGGCTTGGGGATCCCCCAGGACCTCCGTTCGCGGCGGGATCCTGGGCGATTGGGCGGCGGGGCTCGACCTCCGGGTATTGAACCGGGGGTCGGAGCATACATGCGTGCGGCGATATGGGGGGTCCATCGTGGATGTTGGATTCGCGACCCCCAACGCCGTGCGCATGGTGTCGGGTTGGCACGTGGTCGCGGGGGCAGAGACACTCTCCGATCACCGGTACATCCGGATGGAGGTCTCTGCCGCCGCGAGTGCATCCCGACACGGCCGCCTGCGTGGCACCCCACCACGCCGCTGGGCGCTTCGGCGCCTGGACAAGGACGCCCTGATGGCAGCTGCCCTCGCTGCAACTTGGCCGCAGGGAGCGGCCGAGTTGCCGAGCATAGAGGAGGAGGTCGCCCGGCTCGGAGCATTGGTCGCGGGTATTTGCGACGCGGGGATGCCTCGGGTCTGGCGGGCTTCTCCTCGCCGGGCGGTGTGCTGGTGGTCGGACGCGATCACGGAGTTGCGAGTCGCGACTGTCCGCGCCCGACGCCAGTACACCCGCGCGCGCCGTCGTCAACGTACAGGCGACGGCGTGGCGCGAGCGAGGGCATCTGATGACCTGTATGGAGCATACCGCGTGGCGCGGGTTGCTCTGCAGGTCGCCATCAAACGGGCCAAGACCCAGGCATGGAAGGAGCTCCTCCAGACCCTTGATGACGATCCATGGGGGCGCCCATATAAGGTGGTGCTGAATAAGCTCCGCCCGTGGGCGCCCCCCGTCACCGAGGGTCTTGACCCCCGGCTGCTGGAGGACGTGGTCAATACACTCTTCCCAATTGGGGAGAGGGGACCGCGTCCTCCGGCGGCGGCGGCTGTCCCAGTGGAGTGGACGGCCGAGCTGGGGGTCACGCAGGAGGAGCTGGCAGCGGCCATCAGACGGCTCGGGGTTCGTAACACGGCCCCGGGTCCGGATGGTGTGCCCGGCCGGGTTTGGGTCTTGACCCAGGGCGTCCTTGGGGCCGACCTCAGGCGGTTGTTCGACCGCTGCCTGAGGGACGGGCGATTCCCCCCCAGTTGGAAGGTGGCGAGGATGGTCCTCCTCCGGAAGGAGGGTCGGCCCGCGGAGTCTCCCTCCGCATACCGGCCCATTTGTCTCCTCGACGAGGTGGGCAAGCTCTTCGAGCGTGTGATTGCTGCCCGCCTCGTCGAGCACCTGTCGCGGGGTGATCCCGGTCTGGCCGACTGCCAGTTCGGTTTCCGGGGGGGCCGATCGACTATCGACGCGATAGGTCGTGTGAGGGCCCTCTCGGAGGCGGCCGTCTCCCGGGGAGGGGTGGCATTGGCAATATCCTTGGATATTGCCAATGCCTTTAACACCCTCCCCTGGGAAGAGATAAGGAGGGGACTCGAATATCATCGAGTCCCCCCTTGTCTCAGGGCGGTCATCGGGGATTATCTCCGCGGCAGGTGGATCGAGTATCCGGGCCGGGATGGTGATATGCGGAGGGAGGTGTACTGCGGTGTTCCGCAGGGGTCGGTCCTCGGGCCACTCCTGTGGAACATCGCGTACGACTCGGTGTTGCGGGCCGGCCTCCCCGACGGCGTCAGCACGGTGTGTTATGCGGATGACACACTGGTGCTGGCCGTCGGGGCGCACTGGGGGAGCGCCATGCGTCGCGCGGAGGAGGGGTCGCAACGCGTCGTCGACCGGATCAGGGGGATGGGGATGACGGTGGCGGTCCATAAGACCGAGGTGATTGCGTTTCATTCACCTCGGCAGGATCCGCCACCCCCTCTGATTCGGGTGGGTGGGGCTGACATCGAGGTGAAGCCCCAGATCAGGTATCTAGGGCTGATCCTCGATAGCCACTGGCGTTTCGAGAACCATTTCCGCTGCCTGGTCCCCCGGTTGGAAAGGATGGTTGCGGCTCTGGGCCGGATCCTGCCCAACCTGGGGGGCCCGGCGCGCCGAGTTCGTCGCCTCTATGTGGCAATGGTCCAGTCGGTGGCCCTATACGGGGCCCCCGTCTGGGCGGACGACCTGGCTGCCTCCCGGCGCAGCATGACTATGCTGCGTCGGGTGCAGAGGCGCATGGCGCTCAGGGTCGTCCGCGGGTATCGGACCGTGTCACATGAGGCGGCGACGGTTCTAGCGGGGATGCCGCCCATGGACCTGCTCGCGCGGTCGCACGCGGTGATGTACCGGCACCGCGTCGACCGTCGCGCGGGGGTGGGGGCGGTCCCGGGCGGGCAGGAACCTGCTTGGGGCGATTTGAAGCGCCAGGCCCGGCAGTCCGTGTTGCTCGCGTGGCAGGAGCGGCTGGCTCTGCCAACCGCGGGGCACCGGACTGTCGGGGCGGTTCGGCCACTCCTGAAGGAGTGGCTGGACAGAGGCCATGGCAGCCTCACCTACCGGATGGCACAGGTATTTTCCGGGCATGGCAGCTTCGGAAGATACCTGTGCCGGATAGGGAAGGAGCCGACGGCGCGTTGCTGCCACTGCGACGCTGAGCAGGACACGGCGGATCATACCCTGGAGGTATGCCCCGCGTGGGAGGGGGAGCGCCGTGTCCTGGTCGGCGTCGTCGGGCGGGATGTCTCGCTGCCGGGCGTGGTGCGCGCTATGCTCGGCAGCGAGGAGAAGTGGAGGGCCGTGGCCTCCTTCTGCGAGAACGTAATGTTGCAGAAGGAGGCCGCGGGGAGGGAGCGCGAGCTTCAGCGGCGCGCTGAAGCTCGCGCTCGTGCGGTGGCCCGAGGTCGTCGCCCGGTCGCGAGGCGTCGCGGGCGGCCGCCTCGGCGTGGCGGATGACCTAGGCTGGGAGGGGGGTCCTGAGGGGACCCTCCTCCCGCCAGGCGGCGCCGGGTCGGACCGGTTAGGGGTAGGAGTGCCTCCCCCTACCGGTCCGACGCAAGGGGAGGCACCCTCGGCGGTCTGGTGCGGCCATGAACGCCCGGCCGCCGAGGGGTGGAAACGGGGTCGCGGGCGGTTGCGAGTTGGGGCTTGCAGCCGCCACTAAACGCGGCCCCGGGACGGATAGCGGCGGGATGGAGTGGCCCCGTCCCGCCGCTATGAGGCAGTGTGTCTACTGGGGGGACCGATTGTCCCCCCGGGGGATGGGCGCAGAAGCGCGGGCACGGGGAGGATACCGGAAGAATGCTTCGAGCGATTCCAGGTATCCTCCCAAAGCGTGCCGAAGGGTCACCGTGGGGTTTTTAGTGGGTAGGTCCCGCGCCTGTCGTACGGGCGCGGGGAATCCCACACACCCCTCCCACCTCTCCCCAAGGAGGTGGGAGGGAGTCTTTCGAAGATTTTCCCCACGACAAAAAAAAAAAAAAAAAAAAAAAGGTCCATGGGCGGCATCCCCGCTAGAACCGTCGCCGCCTCATGTGACATGGTCCGATACCCGCGGACGACCCTGAGCGCCATGCGCCTCTGCACCCGACGCAGCATAGTCATGCTGCGCCGGGAGGCAGCCAGGTCGTCCGCCCAGACGGGGGCCCCGTATAGGGCCTCCGACTGGACCATTGCCACATAGAGGCGACGAACTCGGCCCGCCGGGCCCCCCAGGTTGGGCAGGATCCGGCCCAGAGCCGCAACCATCCTTTCCAACCGGGGGACCAGGCAGCGGAAATGGTTCTCGAAACGCCAGTGGCTATCGAGGATCAGCCCTAGATACCTGATCTGGGGCTTCACCTCGATGTCAGCCCCACCCACCCGAATCAGAGGGGGTGGCGGATCCTGCCGAGGTGAATGAAACGCAATCACCTCGGTCTTATGGACCGCCACCGTCATCCCCATCCCCCTGATCCGGTCGACGACGCGTTGCGACCCCTCCTCCGCGCGACGCGTGGCCCTCCCCCAGTGCGCCCCGACGGCCAGCACCAGTGTGTCATCCGCATAACACACCGTGCTCACGCCGTCGGGGAGGCCGGCCCGCAACACCGAGTCGTACGCGATGTTCCACAGGAGTGGCCCGAGGACCGACCCCTGCGGAACACCGCAGTACACCTCCCTCCGCATATCACCATCCCGGCCCGGATACTCGATCCACCTGCCGCGGAGATAATCCCCGACGACCGCCCTGAGACAAGGGGGGACTCGATGATATTCGAGTCCCCTCCTTATCTCTTCCCAGGGGAGGGTGTTAAAGGCATTGGCAATATCCTTGGATATTGCCAATGCCACCCCTCCCCGGGAGACGGCCGCCTCCGAGAGGGCCCTCACACGACCTATCGCGTCGATAGTCGATCGGCCCCCCCGGAAACCGAACAGGCAGTCGGCCATACCCGGAATCACCCCGCGACAGGTGCTCGACGAGGCGGGCAGCAATCACACGCTCGAAGAGCTTGCCCACCTCGTCGAGGAGACAAATGGGCCGGTATGCGGAGGGAGACTCCGCGGGCCGACCCTCCTTCCGGAGGAGGACCATCCTCGCCACCTTCCAACTGGGGGGGAATCGCCCGTCCCTCAGGCAGCGGTCGAACAACCGCCTGAGGTCGGCCCCAAGGACGCCCTGGGTCAAGACCCAAACCCGGCCGGGCACACCATCCGGACCCGGGGCCGTGTTACGAACCCCGAGCCGTCTGATGGCCGCTGCCAGCTCCTCCTGCGTGACCCCCAGCTCGGCCGTCCACTCCACTGGGACAGCCGCCGCCGCCGGAGGACGCGGTCCCCTCTCCCCAATTGGGAAGAGTGTATTGACCACGTCCTCCAGCAGCCGGGGGTCAAGACCCTCGGTGACGGGGGGCGCCCACGGGCGGAGCTTATTCAGCACCACCTTATATGGGCGCCCCCATGGATCGTCATCAAGGGTCTGGAGGAGCTCCTTCCATGCCTGGGTCTTGGCCCGTTTGATGGCGACCTGCAGAGCAACCCGCGCCACGCGGTATGCTCCATACAGGTCATCAGCTGCCCTCGCTCGCGCCACGCCGTCGCCTGTACGTTGACGACGGCGCGCGCGGGTGTACTGGCGTCGGGCGCGGACAGTCGCGACTCGCAACTCCGCGATCGCGTCCGACCACCAGTACACCGCCCGACGAGGAGAAGCCCGCCCGACCCGAGGCATCGCCGCGTCGCAAATACCCGCGACCAATGCTCCGAGCCGGGCGACCTCCTCCTCTATGCTCGGCAACTCGGCCGCTCCCTGCGGCCAAGTTGCAGCGAGGGCAGCTGCCATCAGGGCGTCCTTGTCCAGGCGCCGAAGCGCCCAGCGGCGTGGTGGGGTGCCACGCAGGCGGCCGTGTCGGGATGCACTCGCGGCGGCAGAGACCTCCATCCGGATGTACCGGTGATCGGAGAGTGTCTCTGCCCCCGCGACCACGTGCCAACCCGACACCATGCGCACGGCGTTGGGGGTCGCGAATCCAACATCCACGATGGACCCCCCATATCGCCGCACGCATGTGTGCTCCGACCCCCGGTTCAATACCCGGAGGTCGAGCCCCGCCGCCCAATCGCCCAGGATCCCGCCGCGAACGGAGGTCCTGGGGGATCCCCAAGCCACCGACTTGGCATTAAAATCCCCCAGGACCAGCACCGGCCGGGCCGCGTAGCGCTGCACGCATGCCGCGACCTCGGCCAAGTACAGCTCGAACGCAGCGTGACCGCTACGGGGCGAAATGTAGCACCCCACCACAGCGACTCCCCCCCAGTCCACGGCGACGAATCCCCGACCGCGCTCCAACAAGGAGAACGGTGGGGACCCGTCGCCCCCTCCCCATACCGTCGCCACCAAGCCGTCCGCGTCGCCCACCCAATGAGGGTGATCAGGGACGCGGTACGGCTCGGCGGCGACCGCCAGGCCAACCCCCCACTCCGCGAGGACTTGGGACATCAAGTCCTGTGCCGCGCGGCAGTGGTTGAGGTTGGCCTGGAGGAGGAGGCGGGGCGGCATTAATTAATGGCCGCGCCAGCCTCCTCCCGGCCGTCCGTCCCCGTAGCACCGTCCACCTCCATGGAGGACGATGCCACCGCCCTCGGCACCGGAGCCGGTGCAGCCCGCCTCTTCCTCTCCTTCCGGGAGGGGGGGGGCCCCCCTTCTTGCTCCCCACCCTGTGATCGGCTGGCCTCCCCATGTCCGCACACAGCGGGCAGTGGGGGGCCGCCGAGCACTGGCTCGCACGGTGCTCTTTGGCACCGCAGCGGTAACACTGACCGCTGCGGTCCACCGGCGAGGTGCACCACTGCCTCACGTGCCCCAATTCGAGGCAGCGGTGACACTGGAGCGGGCGCGGCGCGAGGATTTCCACTCGCGCCGAAGCCCACCCCACCAACACCCTCCCGGATTCCGCCACCTTACGGGCGGCGGAGAGGGGGCACCGGGCCCACACCGACCCGAGGCCGGAGGGCGACCTGCGGATCTCTCCGATCCGCAGGTCCTCCACAGGACAGTCCCCCGCCCTCGCAAGGGCACGGGACACATCCTGTGCGCTGACCGAGTCGTCTAGCCCACAAACGCGCATCTCCGTGCGCTTCGTGGGCCGGACGACCCGGACACCTCGCTCGCCCAGCTGCTCCCGGAGCCTCTGGGCGAGACGATCCGCCTTCGCGCCGCTTTCTGCACCGGGGATCTCCAGCAAGAGACCCCCGGTCACGGCCCTCTTCGCCCTCACGGAGGCGATGCCCAGCTCTTCCAGGGAGATATTCTCCCTGGCGAGCCGCATCGCCTCCGCGAGGGTCAGGTCGCCCCCCCGCGCAACGGTCAGCGTCACCGCTGCCGTTTTTGGGGGACGACCTGGTCGTGCCTTCCCGACCTTCGCGGCCTTTACCTTGGCCGCCGGCGGCGGAGGCGGAGGCTGCGGTTGCGAGGCCTTCCTCGCCGCCCGCTTCGCCTTCCGCCCCACCACCTCACTCCACGCCACCCCCCCTTGGGAGGGTGCTGTGGAGGACGCGACCACCGCGACCACGGGTACACCACCCCCCTTGGGAGTCGCGACCCGGGGCCCTGGTGCCGCAACGCTGGGCGGAGCCTTCACTCCGCCCTTCTTTGCCTTCCCCGACTGTACCGGAACAGGTCGGGGAGGCACCGCCTTCCTGCTGACCGCTCTTCCGGCGAGGAGCTCCTCCCGGAAGGCGGCCAGCTTGCCATCAATCATGTCCCCAATTCTCCTCAGAAGATCGTCTTCTGAGGAGGACGGGGACTTCTTCACGGGCGGAGTGCGGGTGGAGGGGCCCGCGGTGCCCCGCACCACTGCCGCCGCACTCCGCTTATTTACCTCCGCCGAGGGACGCGGCGGTGGAGGAGGAGGGAGGATGGGAGGGAGGGCCGCGCTGTTCCACAGCGCCTCTGCCCTCCTCCTCCCCTGTCGCTCCTCCTCCAACAGGAGCTGCAGACGGGCGTTCCGCCCTCTGAGCTCCCGCGCCGCCTCCCTCATTTCCTCCGCCGCGGCCTTCAGGGCCTCCGCGCCACCGCTTTTCTGCCCCTTAAAGGCGCAGGCAGCGGCGACTTTCTCCACCCGCCGCAGGGACGAGGAGATCCTCTCCGATATCTCCTCGGTCACCTCGTCCCTGAGGCAACTCAGCCTCACCGACGGGCTCATCGCCCCGCCCACCTCGACGACGGCCTGCCCCGTCCTCTTCCTCTTAGAGCCTATGTGGCTCGTGCTGGAGGAGAAGGACGAGACCGACGCCGTCTCGTCGTCCTCCTCCACCCTCCACGAAGCCGGACCTGGCGCTGAGTGGGGCGCGAGCGCCGCCAACCTAACCCCAACCCCGTCTCCGTCCTTCCCAACCGACAAAACCCGCCCCATCCCCATTTTATTTTCTGTGTCCATAATAGTCCCACGAGATGGTCGGAAATAAAGGTCCACCCGGGCAGAGCCGCCTTACCCGGGTAAGCCTAATACTCCGGGGGTTCGGCAGGTTCCCCGGAGGTGGTCGCTTGGGATTGGGCCTTCTCCCCCAACCATGCATCCCATCGCCGCGCACCATAGCTTAGGATTGGAGGGCGATTTTATAGAGTCGCCATACTCGTGGCCCAGGCGGTTAAGCCAAGACCCCGTTCCTCCTGCCGTCACGTACCATTCACAAAACCAATAGGGAATTGTGAATGGGTCGTTGTGACGACCAACAGGAGGCTTACGGTGTGTGTATGACTCGGGTACCCCGGGTTCGTTAAGCCCGTACTGCAGCTGAAAGGCTGGCAGCCCCTGAGGGAATGCCGCCCATGGACCTGCTCGCGCGGTCGCACGCGGTGATGTACCGGCACCGCGTCGACCGACGCGCGGGTGTGGGGGCAGTCCCGGGCGGGCAGGAACCTGCTTGGGGCGATTTGAAGCGCCAGGCCCGGCAGTCCGTGTTGCTCGCGTGGCAGGAGCGGCTGGCTCTGCCAACCGCGGGGCACCGGACTGTCGGGGCTGTTCGGCCACTCCTGAAGGAGTGGCTGGACAGAGGCCATGGCAGCCTCACCTACCGGCTGGCACAGGTATTTTCCGGGCATGGCAGCTTCGGAAGATACCTGTGCCGGATAGGGAAGGAGCCGACGGCGCGTTGCTGCCACTGCGACGCTGAGCAGGACACGGCGGATCATACCCTGGAGGTATGCCCCGCGTGGGAGGTGGAGCGCCGTGTCCTGGTCGGCGTCGTCGGGCGGGATGTCTCGCTGCCGGGCGTGGTGCGCGCCATGCTCGGCAGCGAGGAGAAGTGGAGGGCCGTGGCCTCCTTCTGCGAGAACGTAATGTTGCAGAAGGAGGCCGCGGGGAGGGAGCGCGAGCTTCAGCGGCGCACTGAAGCTCGCGCTCGTGCGGTGGCCCGAGGTCGTCGCCCGGTCACGAGGCGTCGCGGGCGGCCGCCTCGGCGTGGCGGATGACCTAGGCTGGGAGGGGGGTCCTGAGGGGACCCTCCTCCCGCCAGGCGGCACCGGGTCGGACCGGTTGGGGGTAGGAGTGCCTCCCCCTACCGGTCCGACGCAAGGGGAGGCACCCTCGGCGGACTGGTGCGGCCATGAACGCCCGGCCGCCGAGGGGTGGAAACGGGGTCGCGGGCGGTTGCGAGTTGGGGCTCGCAGCCGCCACTAAACGCGGCCCCGGGACGGATAGCGGCGGGATGGAGTGGCCCCGTCCCGCCGCTATGAGGCAGTGTGTCTACTGGGGGGACCGATTGTCCCCCCGGGGGATGGGCGCAAAAGCGCGGGCACGAGGAGGATACCGGAAGAATGCTTCGAGCGATTCCAGGTATCCTCCCAAAGCGTGCCGAAGGGTCACCGTGGGGTTTTTAGTGGGTAGGTCCCGCGCCTGTCGTACGGGCGCGGGGAATCCCACACACCCCTCCCACCTCTCCCCAAGGAGGTGGGAGGGAGTCTTTCGAAGATTTTCCCCACGACAAAAAAAAAAAAAAAAAAAAAAAAAATGTGGTACCACACTGAAACATTGAACCTGTTTTCGATCAATATTTTAGAGCATAACACCGGTGAGGTCTGGGTTAGGCCTGGGATACGCACGCATCTGGCTCATACTAGAGCCTTTTCCGCAAACTTGTTGGCCAGATCCTGGGTTTTTTCTGATTTGGATCACGTAGTAATTTGGTACCACACTGGAACAGTCAATTAAACCTGGTTTCGGTCAATATTTTAGAGGATAACACCGGTTAGGTCTGGGTTAGGTCTGGGATATGCCCGCAACTGGCTCATGCTAGAGCCTTTTTCGCAAACTTGTTGGCCAGATCCAGGGTTTTTTCTGATTTGGATCACGTAGTAATGTGGCACAACACTGAAACAGTCAATTAAGCCTGGTTTCGATCAATATTTTAGAGGATAACACCGGTTAGGTGTGGGTTAGGTCGGGGTTATGCCCGCATCTGGCTCATGCTTTTGCCTTTTTCGCATACATGTTGGCCAACTCCAGGGTTTTTTCTGGGTTGGATCACGTAGCAATGTGGTACCACACTGAAACAGTCAATTGAACCTGTTTTCGATCAATATTTTAGAGGATAACACCGGTTATGTCTGGGTTTGGTGTGGGATATGCCCGCATCTGGCTCAAACTTTCGCCTATTTCGAATACTTGTTCGCCAGATCCAGGGGTTTTTCTGGTTTGGATCACGTAGCAATGTGGTACCACACTGAAACAGTCAATTGAACCTGGTTTCGATCATTATTTTAGAGGATAACACCGGTTAGATCTGGGATATGCCCGCATCTGGCTCATACTTTCGCCTTCTTCTCATACTTGTTGGCCAGATCCTGGGTTTTGTCACGTTTGGATCTCGTAGTAATGTGGTACCACACTGAAACAGTCAACTAAACCTGGTTTCGATCAATACTTTCGAGGATAACATCGGTTAGGTCTGGGTTAGGTCTGGGATATGCCCGCATCTGGCTCATGCTTTTGCCTTTTTCGCATACATGTTGGCCAACTCCAGGGTTTTTTCTGGGTTGGATCACGTAGCAATGTGGTACCACACTGAAACAGTCAATTAAACCTGTTTTCGATCAATATTTTAGAGGATAACACCGGTTATGTCTGGGTTTGGTGTGGGATATGCCCGCATCTGGCTCACACTTTCGCCTATTTCGAATACTTGTTCGCCAGATCCAGGGGTTTTTCTGGTTTGGATCACGTAGCAATGTGGTACCACACTGAAACAGTCAATTGAACCTGTTTTCGATCAATATTTTGCAGGATAACACCGGTTAGGTCAGGTTTGGGTCTGGGTTATGCCCGCATCTGGCTCATACTTTCGCCTATTTCGCATACTTGTTCACCAGATCCAGGGTTTTTTCTGGTTTTGATCACGTAGCAATGTGGTAACACTTAAGCAGTCAATTAACCCTGGTTTCGATCAATATTTTAGAGGATAACACCGGTTTTGTCTGGGTTTGGTCTGAGATATGCACGCATCTGGCTCATGCTCTTGTCTTTTGCGCATACTTGTTGGCCAGATCCTGGGTTTTTTTTGGATTGGACCACGTAGTAATGTGGTGCCACACTAAAGCAGTCAATTAAACCTGGTTTCGATCAATATTTTCGAGGATAACATCGGTTAGGTCTGGGTTTGGCCTGGGATATGCACGGATCTGGCTCATGCTCTTGTCTTTTTCGCATACTTGTTGGCCAGATCCTGGATTATGTCTCGCTTGGAACACGTAGTAATTTGGTACCGCAATGAAACAGTCAATTTATCCTGGTTTCGACAAATATTTTAGAGGATAATACCGGTTAGGCCTGGGATTTGCCCGCATCTGGCTCATACTTTCGCCTATTTCGAATACTTGTTCGCCAGATCCAGGGTTTTTTCTGGTTTGGATCACGTAGCAATGTGGTACCACACTGAAACAGTCAATTAAACCTGGTATCGACCAATATTATGCACGATAACACCGGTTATGTTGGGTTAGGTCTGGGTTATGGCCGCATCTGGCTCATACTTTCGCCTATTTCACATACTTGTTGGCCAGATCCTGGGTTTTTTCTTGCCTGGATCACGTAGTAATGTGGTACCACACCGAAACAGTCAATTAAACCTGGTTTCGATCAATATTTTAGAGGATAACACCGGTTAGATCTGGGATATGCCCGCATCTGCCTCATACTTTTGCATGCTCGCAAACTTGTTGGTCAGAGCCTGGGTTATGTCTCGTTTGGATCATGTAGTAATTTGGTACCGCAATGAAACAGTCAATTAAGTCCGGTTTCGACCAATATTTTAGAGGATAACGACGGTTAGGTGTGGGTTAGGTCTGGTATATGACCGCATCTGGCTCATACATTCGCCTATTTCGCATACTTGCTGGCCAGATCCTGGGTTTTTAATGGTTTGTATCACGTATTAATGTGGTACCACACTGAAAGAGTCAATTAAACCTGGCTTCGATCAATATTTTACAGGATAACGCCGGTTATGTCTTGTTTTGGTCTGGGATTTGCCCGCATCTGGCTCATACTTTCGCCTATTTCGCATACTTGTTCACCAGATCGAGGGTTTTTTCTGGTTTGGACCTCGTAGCAATGTGGTACCACACTGAAACAGTCATTAAACCTGTTTGCGATCAATATTTTAGAGGATAACATCGGTTAGGTCTGGGATATGCCCGCATCTGGCTCATACTTTCGCCTATTTCGAATACTTGTTCGCCAGATCCAGGGTTTTTTCTGGTTTGGATCACGTAGCAATGTGGTACCACACTGAGACAGTCAATTGAACCTGTTTTCGAACAATATTTTAGAGGATAACACCGGTTAGGTCTGGGTTAGGCCTGGGATACGCACGCATCCGGCTCATGCTCTTGTCTATTTCGCATTCTTGTTGGCCAGATATTGGATTACGTCTCGTTTGGAACATGTAGTAATTTGGTACCGCAATTAAACAGTCAATTAAACCTGGTTTCGATCAATATTTTCGAGGATAACATCGGTTAGGTCTGGGTTAGGTCTGGGATATGCCCGTATCTGGCTCATGCTTTTGCCTTTTTCGCATACATGCTGGCCAACTCCAGGGTTTTTTCTGGGTTGGATCACGTAGCAATGTGGTACCACACTGAAACAGTCAATTGAACCTGTTTTCGATGAATATTTTAGAGGATAACACCGGTTATGTCTGGGTTTGGTCTGGGATATGCCCGCGTCTGGCTCATACTTTCGCCTTTTTCTCATACTTGTTGGCCAGATCATGGGTTGTGTCACGTTTGGATCACGTAGTAATATGTTACCACACTGAAACAGTCATTAAACCTGTTTGCGATCAATATTTTACAGGATAACATCGGTTAGGTCTGGGATATGCCCGCATCTGGCTCACACATTCGCCTATTTCGAATACTTGTTCGCCAGATCCAGGGTTTTTTCTGGTTTGGATCACGTAGCAATGTGGTACCACACTGAAACAGTCAATTAAACCTGGTATCGACCAATATAATGCAGGATAACACCGGTTAGGTCAGGGTTAGGTCTGGGTTAGGTCTGAGATATGCACGCATCTGGCTCATGCTCTTGTCTTTTGCGCATACTTGTTGGCCAGATCCTGGATTATGTCTCGTTTGGAACATGTAGTAATTTGGTACCGCAATGAAACAGTCAATTAAGCCTGGTTTCGACAAATATTTTGCAGGATAACACCGGTTAGGTCAGGGTTGGGTCTGGGCTATGCCCGCATCTGGCTCATACTTTCGCCTATTTCGCATACTTGTTCACCAGATCGAGGGTTTTTTCTGGTTTTGACCACGTAGCAATGTGGTAACACACTTAAGCAGTCAATTAAACCTGGTTTCGATCAATATTTTAGGGTATAACACCGGTTATGTCTGGGTTTGGTCTGGGATATGCACGCATCTGACTCATGCTTTTGCCTTTTTCGCATACTTGTTGGCCAGATCCTGGATTATGTCTCGTTTGGAACATGTAGTAATTTGGTACCGCAATGAAACAGTCAATTAAGCCTGGTTTCGACAAATATTTTGCAGGATAACACCGGTTAGGTCAGGGTTGGGTCTGGGCTATGCCCGCATCTGGCTCATACTTTCGCCTATTTCGCATACTTGTTCACCAGATCGAGGGTTTTTTCTGGTTTTGACCACGTAGCAATGTGGTAACACACTTAAGCAGTCAATTAACCCTGGTTTCGATCAATATTTTCGAGGATAACATCGGTTAGGTCTGGGATATGCCCGCATCTGACTCATGCTTTTGCCTTTTTCGCATACATGTCCAGGGTTTTTTCTGGGTTGGATCACGTAGCAATGTGGTACCACACTGAAACAGTCAATTGAACCTGTTTTCGATCAATATTTTAGAGGATAACACCGGTTATGTCTGGGTTTGGTCTGGGGTATGCCCGCATCTGGCTCACACTTTCGCCTATTTCGAATACTTGTTCGCCAGATCCAGGGGTTTTTCTGGTTTGGATCACGTAGCAATGTGGTACCACACTGAAACAGTCAATTAAACATGGTGTCGACCAATATTATGCAGGATAACACCGATTATGTCTGGGTTACGTCTGGGTTATGGCCGCATCTGGCTCATACTTTTGCATGCTCGCAAACTTGTTGGTCAGATCGTGGGTTATGTCTCGTTTGGAACATGTAGTAATTTGGTACCGCAATTAAACAGTCAATTAAACCTGGTTTCGATCAATATTTTCGAGGATAACATCGGTTAGGTCTGGGTTAGCTCTGGGATATGCCGGCATCTGGCTCATGCTTTTGCCTTTTTCGCATACATGTTGGCCAACTGCAGGGTTTTTTCTGGGTTGGATCACGTAGCAATGTGGTACCACACTGAGACAGTCAATTGAACCTGTTTTCGAACAATAGTTTAGAGGATAACACCGGTTAGGTCTGGGTTAGGCCTGGGATACGCACGCACCCGGCTCATGCTCGTGTCTTTTTCGCATACTTGTTGGCCAGATCCTGGATTATGTCTCGCTTGGAACATGTAGTAATTTGGTACCGCAATGAAACAGTCAATTTATCCTGGTTTCGACAAATATTTTAGAAGATAATACCGGTTAGGCCTGGGATTTGCCCGCATCTGGCTCATACTTTCGCCTATTTCGAATACTTGTTCGCCAGATCCAGGGTTTTTTCTGGTTTCGATCACGTAGCAATGTGGTACCACACTGAAACAGTCAATTAAACCTGTTTTCGATCAATATTTTAGAGGATAACACCGGTTATGTCTGGGTTTGGTGTGGGATATGCCCGCATCTGGCTCACACTTTCGCCTATTTCGAATACTTGTTCGCCAGATCCAGGGGTTTTTCTGGTTTGGATCACGTAGCAATGTGGTACCACACTGAAACAGTCAATTGAACCTGTTTTCGATCAATATTTTGCAGGATAACACCGGTTAGGTCAGGTTTGGGTCTGGGTTATGCCCGCATCTGGCTCATACTTTCGCCTATTTCGCATACTTGTTCACCAGATCCAGGGTTTTTTCTGGTTTTGATCACGTAGCAATGTGGTAACACTTAAGCAGTCAATTAACCCTGGTTTCGATCAATATTTTAGAGGATAACACCGGTTTTGTCTGGGTTTGGTCTGAGATATGCACGCATCTGGCTCATGCTCTTGTCTTTTGCGCATACTTGTTGGCCAGATCCTGGGTTTTTTTTGGATTGGACCACGTAGTAATGTGGTGCCACACTAAAGCAGTCAATTAAACCTGGTTTCGATCAATATTTTCGAGGATAACATCGGTTAGGTCTGGGTTTGGCCTGGGATATGCACGGATCTGGCTCATGCTCTTGTCTTTTTCGCATACTTGTTGGCCAGATCCTGGATTATGTCTCGCTTGGAACACGTAGTAATTTGGTACCGCAATGAAACAGTCAATTTATCCTGGTTTCGACAAATATTTTAGAGGATAATACCGGTTAGGCCTGGGATTTGCCCGCATCTGGCTCATACTTTCGCCTATTTCGAATACTTGTTCGCCAGATCCAGGGTTTTTTCTGGTTTGGATCACGTAGCAATGTGGTACCACACTGAAACAGTCAATTAAACCTGGTATCGACCAATATTATGCACGATAACACCGGTTATGTTGGGTTAGGTCTGGGTTATGGCCGCATCTGGCTCATACTTTCGCCTATTTCACATACTTGTTGGCCAGATCCTGGGTTTTTTCTTGCCTGGATCACGTAGTAATGTGGTACCACACCGAAACAGTCAATTAAACCTGGTTTCGATCAATATTTTAGAGGATAACACCGATTAGATCTGGGATATGCCCGCATCTGCCTCATACTTTTGCATGCTCGCAAACTTGTTGGTCAGAGCCTGGGTTATGTCTCGTTTGGATCATGTAGTAATTTGGTACCGCAATGAAACAGTCAATTAAGTCCGGTTTCGACCAATATTTTAGAGGATAACGACGGTTAGGTGTGGGTTAGGTCTGGTATATGACCGCATCTGGCTCATACATTCGCCTATTTCGCATACTTGCTGGCCAGATCCTGGGTTTTTAATGGTTTGTATCACGTATTAATGTGGTACCACACTGAAAGAGTCAATTAAACCTGGCTTCGATCAATATTTTACAGGATAACGCCGGTTATGTCTTGTTTTGGTCTGGGATTTGCCCGCATCTGGCTCATACTTTCGCCTATTTCGCATACTTGTTCACCAGATCGAGGGTTTTTTCTGGTTTGGACCTCGTAGCAATGTGGTACCACACTGAAACAGTCATTAAACCTGTTTGCGATCAATATTTTAGAGGATAACATCGGTTAGGTCTGGGATATGCCCGCATCTGGCTCATACTTTCGCCTATTTCGAATACTTGTTCGCCAGATCCAGGGTTTTTTCTGGTTTGGATCACGTAGCAATGTGGTACCACACTGAGACAGTCAATTGAACCTGTTTTCGAACAATATTTTAGAGGATAACACCGGTTAGGTCTGGGTTAGGCCTGGGATACGCACGCATCCGGCTCATGCTCTTGTCTATTTCGCATTCTTGTTGGCCAGATATTGGATTACGTCTCGTTTGGAACATGTAGTAATTTGGTACCGCAATTAAACAGTCAATTAAACCTGGTTTCGATCAATATTTTCGAGGATAACATCGGTTAGGTCTGGGTTAGGTCTGGGATATGCCCGTATCTGGCTCATGCTTTTGCCTTTTTCGCATACATGCTGGCCAACTCCAGGGTTTTTTCTGGGTTGGATCACGTAGCAATGTGGTACCACACTGAAACAGTCAATTGAACCTGTTTTCGATGAATATTTTAGAGGATAACACCGGTTATGTCTGGGTTTGGTCTGGGATATGCCCGCGTCTGGCTCATACTTTCGCCTTTTTCTCATACTTGTTGGCCAGATCATGGGTTGTGTCACGTTTGGATCACGTAGTAATATGTTACCACACTGAAACAGTCATTAAACCTGTTTGCGATCAATATTTTACAGGATAACATCGGTTAGGTCTGGGATATGCCCGCATCTGGCTCACACATTCGCCTATTTCGAATACTTGTTCGCCAGATCCAGGGTTTTTTCTGGTTTGGATCACGTAGCAATGTGGTACCACACTGAAACAGTCAATTAAACCTGGTATCGACCAATATAATGCAGGATAACACCGGTTAGGTCAGGGTTAGGTCTGGGTTAGGTCTGAGATATGCACGCATCTGGCTCATGCTCTTGTCTTTTGCGCATACTTGTTGGCCAGATCCTGGATTATGTCTCGTTTGGAACATGTAGTAATTTGGTACCGCAATGAAACAGTCAATTAAGCCTGGTTTCGACAAATATTTTGCAGGATAACACCGGTTAGGTCAGGGTTGGGTCTGGGCTATGCCCGCATCTGGCTCATACTTTCGCCTATTTCGCATACTTGTTCACCAGATCGAGGGTTTTTTCTGGTTTTGACCACGTAGCAATGTGGTAACACACTTAAGCAGTCAATTAAACCTGGTTTCGATCAATATTTTAGGGTATAACACCGGTTATGTCTGGGTTTGGTCTGGGATATGCACGCATCTGACTCATGCTTTTGCCTTTTTCGCATACTTGTTGGCCAGATCCTGGATTATGTCTCGTTTGGAACATGTAGTAATTTGGTACCGCAATGAAACAGTCAATTAAGCCTGGTTTCGACAAATATTTTGCAGGATAACACCGGTTAGGTCAGGGTTGGGTCTGGGCTATGCCCGCATCTGGCTCATACTTTCGCCTATTTCGCATACTTGTTCACCAGATCGAGGGTTTTTTCTGGTTTTGACCACGTAGCAATGTGGTAACACACTTAAGCAGTCAATTAACCCTGGTTTCGATCAATATTTTCGAGGATAACATCGGTTAGGTCTGGGATATGCCCGCATCTGACTCATGCTTTTGCCTTTTTCGCATACATGTCCAGGGTTTTTTCTGGGTTGGATCACGTAGCAATGTGGTACCACACTGAAACAGTCAATTGAACCTGTTTTCGATCAATATTTTAGAGGATAACACCGGTTATGTCTGGGTTTGGTCTGGGGTATGCCCGCATCTGGCTCACACTTTCGCCTATTTCGAATACTTGTTCGCCAGATCCAGGGGTTTTTCTGGTTTGGATCACGTAGCAATGTGGTACCACACTGAAACAGTCAATTAAACATGGTGTCGACCAATATTATGCAGGATAACACCGATTATGTCTGGGTTACGTCTGGGTTATGGCCGCATCTGGCTCATACTTTTGCATGCTCGCAAACTTGTTGGTCAGATCGTGGGTTATGTCTCGTTTGGATCATGTAGTAATTTGGTACCGCAATGAAACAGTCAATTAAGCCCCTTTTCGACCAATATTATGCACGATAACACCGGTTATGTCTGGGTTAGGTCTGGGTTATGGCCGCATCTGGCTCATACTTTCGCCTATTTCGCATACTTGTTGGCCAGATCCTGGGTTTTTTCTTGCCTGGATCACGTAGTAATGTGGTACCACACTGAAACAGTCAATTGAACCTGGTTTCGATCAATATTTTAGAGGATAACACCGGTTAGATCTGGGATATGCCCGCATCTGGCTCATACTTTCGCCTCTTTCTCATACTTGTTGGCCAGATCCTGGGTTTTGTCACGTTTGGATCTCGTAGTAATGTGGTACCACACTGAAACAGTCAACTAAACCTGGTTTCGATCAATATTTTCGAGGATAACATCGGTTAGGTCTGGGTTAGGTCTGGGATATGCCCGCATCTGGCTCATGCTTTTGCCTTTTTCGCATACATGTTGGCCAACTCCAGGGTTTTTTCTGGGTTGGATCACGTAGCAATGTGGTACCACACTGAAACAGTCAATTGAACCTGTTTTCGATCAATATTTTAGAGGATAACACCGGTTAGGTCTGGGTTAGGCCTGGGATACGCACGCATCTGGCTCATGCTCTTGTCTTTTTCGCATACTTGTTGGCCAGATCCTGGATTATGTCTCGTTTGGAACATGTAGTAATTTGGTACCGCAATGAAACAGTCAACTAAACCTGTTTTCGATCAATACTTTCGAGGATAACATCGGTTAGGTCTGGGTTAGGTCTGGGATATGCCCGCATCTGGCTCATGCTTTTGCCTTTTTCGCATACATGTTGGCCAACTCCAGGGTTTTTTCTGGGTTGGATCACGTAGCAATGTGGTACCACACTGAAACAGTCAATTGAACCTGTTTTCGATCAATATTTTAGAGGATAACATCGGTTAGGTCTGGGTTAGGTCTGGGATATGCCCGCATCACGCTCATGCTTTTGCCTTTTTCGCATACATGTTGGCTAACTCCAGGGTTTTTTCTGGGTTCGATCACGTAGCAATGTGGTACCACACCGAAACAGTCAATTGAACCTGTTTTCGATCAATATTTTGCAGGATAACACCGGTTAGGTCAGGGTTGCGTCTGGGTTATGCCCGCATCTGGCTCATACTTTCGCCTATTTCGCATACTTGTTCACCAGATCGAGGGTTTTTTCTGGTTTTGATCACGTAGCAATGTGGTAACACGCTTAAGCAGTCAATTAACCCTGGTTTCGATCAATATTTTAGAGGATAACACCGGTTATGTCTGGGTTTGGTCAGAGATATGCACGCATCTGGCTCATGCTCTTGTCTTTTTCGCATACTTGTTGGCCAGATCCTGGATTATGTCTCGCTTGGAACACGTAGTAATTTGGTACCGCAATGAAACAGTCAATTTATCCTGGTTTCGACCAATATTTTAGAGGATAACACCGGTTAGATCTGGGATATGCCCGCATCTGGCTCATACTTTCGCCTTTTTCTCATACTTGTTGGCCAGATCCTGGGTTTTGTCACGTTCGGATCTCGTAGTAATGTGGCGCCACACTGAAACAGTCATTAAACCTGTTTGCGATCAATATTTTAGAGGATAACACCGGTTAGATCTGGGATATGACCGCATCTGGCTCATACTTTTGCATGCTCGCAAACTTGTCGGTCAGATCCTGGGTTATGTCTCGTTTGGATCATGTAGTAATTAGGTACCGCAATGAAACAGTCAATTAAGTCCGGTTTCGACCAATCTTTTAGAGGATAACGACGGTTAGGTGTGGGTTAGGTCTGGTAAATGACCGCATCTGGCTCATACATTCGCCTATTTCGCATACTTGTTGGCCAGATCCCGGGTTTTTAATGGTTTGTATCACGTATTAATGTGGTACCACACTGAAACAGTCAATTAACCCTGGCTTCGATCAATATTTTACAGGATAACGCCGGTTAGGTCAGGGTTAGGTCTGGGTTATGCCCGCATCTGGATCATGCTTTTGCCTTTTTCGCAAACTGGTTGGCCAGATCCAGGGTTTTTTCTGGTATGTATCACGTAGTAATGTGGTGCCACACTGAAACAGTCAATTAAACCTGGTTTCGATCAATATTTTCGAGGAAAACACCGGTTAGGTCTGGGTTAGGTCTGGGATATGCACGCATCTGGCTCATGCCCTTGTCTTTTGCGTATACTTGTTGGCCAGATCCTGGGTTTTTTGTGGTTTGGACCGCGTAGTAATGTGGTGCCACACTAAAGCAGTCAATTAAACCTGGTTTCGATCAATATTTTAGAGGATAACGCCGGTTATGTCTGGGTTTGGTCTGGGAACTGCACGCATCTGGCTCATGCTCTTGTCTTTTTCGCATACTTGTTGGCCAGATCTTGGATTATGTCTCGTTTGGAACATGTAGTAATTTGGTACCGCAATTAAACAGTCAATTAAACCTGGTTTCGATCAATATTTTCGAGGATAACATCGGTTAGGTCTGGGTTAGCTCTGGGATATGCCGGCATCTGGCTCATGCTTTTGCCTTTTTCGCATACATGTTGGCCAACTCCAGGGTTTTTTCTGGGTTGGATCACGTAGCAATGTGGTACCACACTGAGACAGTCAATTGAACCTGTTTTCGAACAATAGTTTAGAGGATAACACCGGTTAGGTCTGGGTTAGGCCTGGGATACGCACGCACCCGGCTCATGCTCGTGTCTTTTTCGCATACTTGTTGGCCAGATCCTGGATTATGTCTCGCTTGGAACATGTAGTAATTTGGTACCGCAATGAAACAGTCAATTTATCCTGGTTTCGACAAATATTTTAGAAGATAATACCGGTTAGGCCTGGGATTTGCCCGCATCTGGCTCATACTTTCGCCTATTTCGAATACTTGTTCGCCAGATCCAGGGTTTTTTCTGGTTTCGATCACGTAGCAATGTGGTACCACACTGAAACAGTCAATTGAACCTGTTTTCGATGAATATTTTAGAGGATAACACCGGTTATGTCTGGGTTTGGTCTGGGATATGCCCGCGTCTGGCTCATACTTTCGCCTTTTTCTCATACTTGTTGGCCAGATCATGGGTTGTGTCACGTTTGGATCACGTAGTAATTTGTAAAAACACTGAAACAGTCATTAAACCTGTTTGCGATCAATATTTTACAGGATAACATCGGTTAGGTCTGGGATATGCCCGCATCTGGCCCACACTTTCGCCTATTTCGAATACTTGCTCGCCAGATCCAGGGTTTTTTCTGGTTTGGATCACGTAGCAATGTGGTACCACACTGAAACAGTCAATTATACCTGGTATCGACCAATATTATGCAGGATAACACCGGTTAGGTCAGGGTTAGGTCTGGGTTATTCCCGCATCTGGCTCATGCTTTTGCCTTTTTCGCAAACTGGTTGGCCAGATCCAGGGTTTCTTCTGGTATGTATCACGTAGTAATGTGGTGCCACACTGAAACAGTCAATTAAACCTGGTTTCGATCAATATTTTCGAGGATAACATCGGTTAGGTCTGGGTTAGGTCTGGGATATGCCCGCATCTGGCTCATGCTTTTGCCTTTTTCGCATACATGTTGGCCAGATCCTGGATTATGTCTCGCTTGGAACATGTAGTAATTTGGTACCGCAATGAAACAGTCAATTTATCCTGGTTTCGACAAATATTTTAGAAGATAATACCGGTTAGGCCTGGGATTTGCCCGCATCTGGCTCATACTTTCGCCTATTTCGAATACTTGTTCGCCAGATCCAGGGTTTTTTCTGGTTTGGATCACGTAGCAACGTGGTACCACACTGAAACAGTCAATTAAACCTGGTATCGAACAATATTATGCACGATAACACCGGTTATGTCTGGGCTAGGTCTGGGTTATGGCCGCATCTGGCTCATACTTTCGCCTTCTTCTCATACTTGTTGGCCAGATCCTGGGTTTTGTCACGTTTGGATCTCGTAGTAATGTGGTACCACACTGAAACAGTCAACTAAACCTGGTTTCGATCAATACTTTCGAGGATAACATCGGTTAGGTCTGGGTTAGGTCTGGGATATGCCCGCATCTGGCTCATGCTTTTGCCTTTTTCGCATACATGTTGGCCAACTCCAGGGTTTTTTCTGGGTTGGATCACGTAGCAATGTGGTACCACACTGAAACAGTCAATTAAACCTGTTTTCGATCAATATTTTAGAGGATAACACCGGTTATGTCTGGGTTTGGTGTGGGATATGCCCGCATCTGGCTCACACTTTCGCCTATTTCGAATACTTGTTCGCCAGATCCAGGGGTTTTTCTGGTTTGGATCACGTAGCAATGTGGTACCACACTGAAACAGTCAATTGAACCTGTTTTCGATCAATATTTTGCAGGATAACACCGGTTAGGTCAGGTTTGGGTCTGGGTTATGCCCGCATCTGGCTCATACTTTCGCCTATTTCGCATACTTGTTCACCAGATCCAGGGTTTTTTCTGGTTTTGATCACGTAGCAATGTGGTAACACTTAAGCAGTCAATTAACCCTGGTTTCGATCAATATTTTAGAGGATAACACCGGTTTTGTCTGGGTTTGGTCTGAGATATGCACGCATCTGGCTCATGCTCTTGTCTTTTGCGCATACTTGTTGGCCAGATCCTGGGTTTTTTTTGGATTGGACCACGTAGTAATGTGGTGCCACACTAAAGCAGTCAATTAAACCTGGTTTCGATCAATATTTTCGAGGATAACATCGGTTAGGTCTGGGTTTGGCCTGGGATATGCACGGATCTGGCTCATGCTCTTGTCTTTTTCGCATACTTGTTGGCCAGATCCTGGATTATGTCTCGCTTGGAACACGTAGTAATTTGGTACCGCAATGAAACAGTCAATTTATCCTGGTTTCGACAAATATTTTAGAGGATAATACCGGTTAGGCCTGGGATTTGCCCGCATCTGGCTCATACTTTCGCCTATTTCGAATACTTGTTCGCCAGATCCAGGGTTTTTTCTGGTTTGGATCACGTAGCAATGTGGTACCACACTGAAACAGTCAATTAAACCTGGTATCGACCAATATTATGCACGATAACACCGGTTATGTTGGGTTAGGTCTGGGTTATGGCCGCATCTGGCTCATACTTTCGCCTATTTCACATACTTGTTGGCCAGATCCTGGGTTTTTTCTTGCCTGGATCACGTAGTAATGTGGTACCACACCGAAACAGTCAATTAAACCTGGTTTCGATCAATATTTTAGAGGATAACACCGGTTAGATCTGGGATATGCCCGCATCTGCCTCATACTTTTGCATGCTCGCAAACTTGTTGGTCAGAGCCTGGGTTATGTCTCGTTTGGATCATGTAGTAATTTGGTACCGCAATGAAACAGTCAATTAAGTCCGGTTTCGACCAATATTTTAGAGGATAACGACGGTTAGGTGTGGGTTAGGTCTGGTATATGACCGCATCTGGCTCATACATTCGCCTATTTCGCATACTTGCTGGCCAGATCCTGGGTTTTTAATGGTTTGTATCACGTATTAATGTGGTACCACACTGAAAGAGTCAATTAAACCTGGCTTCGATCAATATTTTACAGGATAACGCCGGTTATGTCTTGTTTTGGTCTGGGATTTGCCCGCATCTGGCTCATACTTTCGCCTATTTCGCATACTTGTTCACCAGATCGAGGGTTTTTTCTGGTTTGGACCTCGTAGCAATGTGGTACCACACTGAAACAGTCATTAAACCTGTTTGCGATCAATATTTTAGAGGATAACATCGGTTAGGTCTGGGATATGCCCGCATCTGGCTCATACTTTCGCCTATTTCGAATACTTGTTCGCCAGATCCAGGGTTTTTTCTGGTTTGGATCACGTAGCAATGTGGTACCACACTGAGACAGTCAATTGAACCTGTTTTCGAACAATATTTTAGAGGATAACACCGGTTAGGTCTGGGTTAGGCCTGGGATACGCACGCATCCGGCTCATGCTCTTGTCTATTTCGCATTCTTGTTGGCCAGATATTGGATTACGTCTCGTTTGGAACATGTAGTAATTTGGTACCGCAATTAAACAGTCAATTAAACCTGGTTTCGATCAATATTTTCGAGGATAACATCGGTTAGGTCTGGGTTAGGTCTGGGATATGCCCGTATCTGGCTCATGCTTTTGCCTTTTTCGCATACATGCTGGCCAACTCCAGGGTTTTTTCTGGGTTGGATCACGTAGCAATGTGGTACCACACTGAAACAGTCAATTGAACCTGTTTTCGATGAATATTTTAGAGGATAACACCGGTTATGTCTGGGTTTGGTCTGGGATATGCCCGCGTCTGGCTCATACTTTCGCCTTTTTCTCATACTTGTTGGCCAGATCATGGGTTGTGTCACGTTTGGATCACGTAGTAATATGTTACCACACTGAAACAGTCATTAAACCTGTTTGCGATCAATATTTTACAGGATAACATCGGTTAGGTCTGGGATATGCCCGCATCTGGCTCACACATTCGCCTATTTCGAATACTTGTTCGCCAGATCCAGGGTTTTTTCTGGTTTGGATCACGTAGCAATGTGGTACCACACTGAAACAGTCAATTAAACCTGGTATCGACCAATATAATGCAGGATAACACCGGTTAGGTCAGGGTTAGGTCTGGGTTAGGTCTGAGATATGCACGCATCTGGCTCATGCTCTTGTCTTTTGCGCATACTTGTTGGCCAGATCCTGGATTATGTCTCGTTTGGAACATGTAGCAATTTGGTACCGCAATGAAACAGTCAATTAAGCCTGGTTTCGACAAATATTTTGCAGGATAACACCGGTTAGGTCAGGGTTGGGTCTGGGCTATGCCCGCATCTGGCTCATACTTTCGCCTATTTCGCATACTTGTTCACCAGATCGAGGGTTTTTTCTGGTTTTGACCACGTAGCAATGTGGTAACACACTTAAGCAGTCAATTAAACCTGGTTTCGATCAATATTTTAGGGTATAACACCGGTTATGTCTGGGTTTGGTCTGGGATATGCACGCATCTGACTCATGCTTTTGCCTTTTTCGCATACTTGTTGGCCAGATCCTGGATTATGTCTCGTTTGGAACATGTAGTAATTTGGTACCGCAATGAAACAGTCAATTAAGCCTGGTTTCGACAAATATTTTGCAGGATAACACCGGTTAGGTCAGGGTTGGGTCTGGGCTATGCCCGCATCTGGCTCATACTTTCGCCTATTTCGCATACTTGTTCACCAGATCGAGGGTTTTTTCTGGTTTTGACCACGTAGCAATGTGGTAACACACTTAAGCAGTCAATTAACCCTGGTTTCGATCAATATTTTCGAGGATAACATCGGTTAGGTCTGGGATATGCCCGCATCTGACTCATGCTTTTGCCTTTTTCGCATACATGTCCAGGGTTTTTTCTGGGTTGGATCACGTAGCAATGTGGTACCACACTGAAACAGTCAATTGAACCTGTTTTCGATCAATATTTTAGAGGATAACACCGGTTATGTCTGGGTTTGGTCTGGGGTATGCCCGCATCTGGCTCACACTTTCGCCTATTTCGAATACTTGTTCGCCAGATCCAGGGGTTTTTCTGGTTTGGATCACGTAGCAATGTGGTACCACACTGAAACAGTCAATTAAACATGGTGTCGACCAATATTATGCAGGATAACACCGATTATGTCTGGGTTACGTCTGGGTTATGGCCGCATCTGGCTCATACTTTTGCATGCTCGCAAACTTGTTGGTCAGATCGTGGGTTATGTCTCGTTTGGAACATGTAGTAATTTGGTACCGCAATTAAACAGTCAATTAAACCTGGTTTCGATCAATATTTTCGAGGATAACATCGGTTAGGTCTGGGTTAGCTCTGGGATATGCCGGCATCTGGCTCATGCTTTTGCCTTTTTCGCATACATGTTGGCCAACTCCAGGGTTTTTTCTGGGTTGGATCACGTAGCAATGTGGTACCACACTGAGACAGTCAATTGAACCTGTTTTCGAACAATAGTTTAGAGGATAACACCGGTTAGGTCTGGGTTAGGCCTGGGATACGCACGCACCCGGCTCATGCTCGTGTCTTTTTCGCATACTTGTTGGCCAGATCCTGGATTATGTCTCGCTTGGAACATGTAGTAATTTGGTACCGCAATGAAACAGTCAATTTATCCTGGTTTCGACAAATATTTTAGAAGATAATACCGGTTAGGCCTGGGATTTGCCCGCATCTGGCTCATACTTTCGCCTATTTCGAATACTTGTTCGCCAGATCCAGGGTTTTTTCTGGTTTCGATCACGTAGCAATGTGGTACCACACTGAAACAGTCAATTAAACCTGTTTTCGATCAATATTTTAGAGGATAACACCGGTTATGTCTGGGTTTGGTGTGGGATATGCCCGCATCTGGCTCACACTTTCGCCTATTTCGAATACTTGTTCGCCAGATCCAGGGGTTTTTCTGGTTTGGATCACGTAGCAATGTGGTACCACACTGAAACAGTCAATTGAACCTGTTTTCGATCAATATTTTGCAGGATAACACCGGTTAGGTCAGGTTTGGGTCTGGGTTATGCCCGCATCTGGCTCATACTTTCGCCTATTTCGCATACTTGTTCACCAGATCCAGGGTTTTTTCTGGTTTTGATCACGTAGCAATGTGGTAACACTTAAGCAGTCAATTAACCCTGGTTTCGATCAATATTTTAGAGGATAACACCGGTTTTGTCTGGGTTTGGTCTGAGATATGCACGCATCTGGCTCATGCTCTTGTCTTTTGCGCATACTTGTTGGCCAGATCCTGGGTTTTTTTTGGATTGGACCACGTAGTAATGTGGTGCCACACTAAAGCAGTCAATTAAACCTGGTTTCGATCAATATTTTCGAGGATAACATCGGTTAGGTCTGGGTTTGGCCTGGGATATGCACGGATCTGGCTCATGCTCTTGTCTTTTTCGCATACTTGTTGGCCAGATCCTGGATTATGTCTCGCTTGGAACACGTAGTAATTTGGTACCGCAATGAAACAGTCAATTTATCCTGGTTTCGACAAATATTTTAGAGGATAATACCGGTTAGGCCTGGGATTTGCCCGCATCTGGCTCATACTTTCGCCTATTTCGAATACTTGTTCGCCAGATCCAGGGTTTTTTCTGGTTTGGATCACGTAGCAATGTGGTACCACACTGAAACAGTCAATTAAACCTGGTATCGACCAATATTATGCACGATAACACCGGTTATGTTGGGTTAGGTCTGGGTTATGGCCGCATCTGGCTCATACTTTCGCCTATTTCACATACTTGTTGGCCAGATCCTGGGTTTTTTCTTGCCTGGATCACGTAGTAATGTGGTACCACACCGAAACAGTCAATTAAACCTGGTTTCGATCAATATTTTAGAGGATAACACCGGTTAGATCTGGGATATGCCCGCATCTGCCTCATACTTTTGCATGCTCGCAAACTTGTTGGTCAGAGCCTGGGTTATGTCTCGTTTGGATCATGTAGTAATTTGGTACCGCAATGAAACAGTCAATTAAGTCCGGTTTCGACCAATATTTTAGAGGATAACGACGGTTAGGTGTGGGTTAGGTCTGGTATATGACCGCATCTGGCTCATACATTCGCCTATTTCGCATACTTGCTGGCCAGATCCTGGGTTTTTAATGGTTTGTATCACGTATTAATGTGGTACCACACTGAAAGAGTCAATTAAACCTGGCTTCGATCAATATTTTACAGGATAACGCCGGTTATGTCTTGTTTTGGTCTGGGATTTGCCCGCATCTGGCTCATACTTTCGCCTATTTCGCATACTTGTTCACCAGATCGAGGGTTTTTTCTGGTTTGGACCTCGTAGCAATGTGGTACCACACTGAAACAGTCATTAAACCTGTTTGCGATCAATATTTTAGAGGATAACATCGGTTAGGTCTGGGATATGCCCGCATCTGGCTCATACTTTCGCCTATTTCGAATACTTGTTCGCCAGATCCAGGGTTTTTTCTGGTTTGGATCACGTAGCAATGTGGTACCACACTGAGACAGTCAATTGAACCTGTTTTCGAACAATATTTTAGAGGATAACACCGGTTAGGTCTGGGTTAGGCCTGGGATACGCACGCATCCGGCTCATGCTCTTGTCTATTTCGCATTCTTGTTGGCCAGATATTGGATTACGTCTCGTTTGGAACATGTAGTAATTTGGTACCGCAATTAAACAGTCAATTAAACCTGGTTTCGATCAATATTTTCGAGGATAACATCGGTTAGGTCTGGGTTAGGTCTGGGATATGCCCGTATCTGGCTCATGCTTTTGCCTTTTTCGCATACATGCTGGCCAACTCCAGGGTTTTTTCTGGGTTGGATCACGTAGCAATGTGGTACCACACTGAAACAGTCAATTGAACCTGTTTTCGATGAATATTTTAGAGGATAACACCGGTTATGTCTGGGTTTGGTCTGGGATATGCCCGCGTCTGGCTCATACTTTCGCCTTTTTCTCATACTTGTTGGCCAGATCATGGGTTGTGTCACGTTTGGATCACGTAGTAATATGTTACCACACTGAAACAGTCATTAAACCTGTTTGCGATCAATATTTTACAGGATAACATCGGTTAGGTCTGGGATATGCCCGCATCTGGCTCACACATTCGCCTATTTCGAATACTTGTTCGCCAGATCCAGGGTTTTTTCTGGTTTGGATCACGTAGCAATGTGGTACCACACTGAAACAGTCAATTAAACCTGGTATCGACCAATATAATGCAGGATAACACCGGTTAGGTCAGGGTTAGGTCTGGGTTAGGTCTGAGATATGCACGCATCTGGCTCATGCTCTTGTCTTTTGCGCATACTTGTTGGCCAGATCCTGGATTATGTCTCGTTTGGAACATGTAGTAATTTGGTACCGCAATGAAACAGTCAATTAAGCCTGGTTTCGACAAATATTTTGCAGGATAACACCGGTTAGGTCAGGGTTGGGTCTGGGCTATGCCCGCATCTGGCTCATACTTTCGCCTATTTCGCATACTTGTTCACCAGATCGAGGGTTTTTTCTGGTTTTGACCACGTAGCAATGTGGTAACACACTTAAGCAGTCAATTAAACCTGGTTTCGATCAATATTTTAGGGTATAACACCGGTTATGTCTGGGTTTGGTCTGGGATATGCACGCATCTGACTCATGCTTTTGCCTTTTTCGCATACTTGTTGGCCAGATCCTGGATTATGTCTCGTTTGGAACATGTAGTAATTTGGTACCGCAATGAAACAGTCAATTAAGCCTGGTTTCGACAAATATTTTGCAGGATAACACCGGTTAGGTCAGGGTTGGGTCTGGGCTATGCCCGCATCTGGCTCATACTTTCGCCTATTTCGCATACTTGTTCACCAGATCGAGGGTTTTTTCTGGTTTTGACCACGTAGCAATGTGGTAACACACTTAAGCAGTCAATTAACCCTGGTTTCGATCAATATTTTCGAGGATAACATCGGTTAGGTCTGGGATATGCCCGCATCTGACTCATGCTTTTGCCTTTTTCGCATACATGTCCAGGGTTTTTTCTGGGTTGGATCACGTAGCAATGTGGTACCACACTGAAACAGTCAATTGAACCTGTTTTCGATCAATATTTTAGAGGATAACACCGGTTATGTCTGGGTTTGGTCTGGGGTATGCCCGCATCTGGCTCACACTTTCGCCTATTTCGAATACTTGTTCGCCAGATCCAGGGGTTTTTCTGGTTTGGATCACGTAGCAATGTGGTACCACACTGAAACAGTCAATTAAACATGGTGTCGACCAATATTATGCAGGATAACACCGATTATGTCTGGGTTACGTCTGGGTTATGGCCGCATCTGGCTCATACTTTTGCATGCTCGCAAACTTGTTGGTCAGATCGTGGGTTATGTCTCGTTTGGATCATGTAGTAATTTGGTACCGCAATGAAACAGTCAATTAAGCCCCTTTTCGACCAATATTATGCACGATAACACCGGTTATGTCTGGGTTAGGTCTGGGTTATGGCCGCATCTGGCTCATACTTTCGCCTATTTCGCATACTTGTTGGCCAGATCCTGGGTTTTTTCTTGCCTGGATCACGTAGTAATGTGGTACCACACTGAAACAGTCAATTGAACCTGGTTTCGATCAATATTTTAGAGGATAACACCGGTTAGATCTGGGATATGCCCGCATCTGGCTCATACTTTCGCCTCTTTCTCATACTTGTTGGCCAGATCCTGGGTTTTGTCACGTTTGGATCTCGTAGTAATGTGGTACCACACTGAAACAGTCAACTAAACCTGGTTTCGATCAATATTTTCGAGGATAACATCGGTTAGGTCTGGGTTAGGTCTGGGATATGCCCGCATCTGGCTCATGCTTTTGCCTTTTTCGCATACATGTTGGCCAACTCCAGGGTTTTTTCTGGGTTGGATCACGTAGCAATGTGGTACCACACTGAAACAGTCAATTGAACCTGTTTTCGATCAATATTTTAGAGGATAACACCGGTTAGGTCTGGGTTAGGCCTGGGATACGCACGCATCTGGCTCATGCTCTTGTCTTTTTCGCATACTTGTTGGCCAGATCCTGGATTATGTCTCGTTTGGAACATGTAGTAATTTGGTACCGCAATGAAACAGTCAACTAAACCTGTTTTCGATCAATACTTTCGAGGATAACATCGGTTAGGTCTGGGTTAGGTCTGGGATATGCCCGCATCTGGCTCATGCTTTTGCCTTTTTCGCATACATGTTGGCCAACTCCAGGGTTTTTTCTGGGTTGGATCACGTAGCAATGTGGTACCACACTGAAACAGTCAATTGAACCTGTTTTCGATCAATATTTTAGAGGATAACATCGGTTAGGTCTGGGTTAGGTCTGGGATATGCCCGCATCACGCTCATGCTTTTGCCTTTTTCGCATACATGTTGGCTAACTCCAGGGTTTTTTCTGGGTTCGATCACGTAGCAATGTGGTACCACACCGAAACAGTCAATTGAACCTGTTTTCGATCAATATTTTGCAGGATAACACCGGTTAGGTCAGGGTTGCGTCTGGGTTATGCCCGCATCTGGCTCATACTTTCGCCTATTTCGCATACTTGTTCACCAGATCGAGGGTTTTTTCTGGTTTTGATCACGTAGCAATGTGGTAACACGCTTAAGCAGTCAATTAACCCTGGTTTCGATCAATATTTTAGAGGATAACACCGGTTATGTCTGGGTTTGGTCAGAGATATGCACGCATCTGGCTCATGCTCTTGTCTTTTTCGCATACTTGTTGGCCAGATCCTGGATTATGTCTCGCTTGGAACACGTAGTAATTTGGTACCGCAATGAAACAGTCAATTTATCCTGGTTTCGACCAATATTTTAGAGGATAACACCGGTTAGATCTGGGATATGCCCGCATCTGGCTCATACTTTCGCCTTTTTCTCATACTTGTTGGCCAGATCCTGGGTTTTGTCACGTTCGGATCTCGTAGTAATGTGGCGCCACACTGAAACAGTCATTAAACCTGTTTGCGATCAATATTTTAGAGGATAACACCGGTTAGATCTGGGATATGACCGCATCTGGCTCATACTTTTGCATGCTCGCAAACTTGTCGGTCAGATCCTGGGTTATGTCTCGTTTGGATCATGTAGTAATTAGGTACCGCAATGAAACAGTCAATTAAGTCCGGTTTCGACCAATCTTTTAGAGGATAACGACGGTTAGGTGTGGGTTAGGTCTGGTAAATGACCGCATCTGGCTCATACATTCGCCTATTTCGCATACTTGTTGGCCAGATCCCGGGTTTTTAATGGTTTGTATCACGTATTAATGTGGTACCACACTGAAACAGTCAATTAACCCTGGCTTCGATCAATATTTTACAGGATAACGCCGGTTAGGTCAGGGTTAGGTCTGGGTTATGCCCGCATCTGGATCATGCTTTTGCCTTTTTCGCAAACTGGTTGGCCAGATCCAGGGTTTTTTCTGGTATGTATCACGTAGTAATGTGGTGCCACACTGAAACATTCAATTAAACCTGGTTTCGATCAATATTTTCGAGGAAAACACCGGTTAGGTCTGGGTTAGGTCTGGGATATGCACGCATCTGGCTCATGCCCTTGTCTTTTGCGTATACTTGTTGGCCAGATCCTGGGTTTTTTGTGGTTTGGACCGCGTAGTAATGTGGTGCCACACTAAAGCAGTCAATTAAACCTGGTTTCGATCAATATTTTAGAGGATAACGCCGGTTATGTCTGGGTTTGGTCTGGGAACTGCACGCATCTGGCTCATGCTCTTGTCTTTTTCGCATACTTGTTGGCCAGATCTTGGATTATGTCTCGTTTGGAACATGTAGTAATTTGGTACCGCAATTAAACAGTCAATTAAACCTGGTTTCGATCAATATTTTCGAGGATAACATCGGTTAGGTCTGGGTTAGCTCTGGGATATGCCGGCATCTGGCTCATGCTTTTGCCTTTTTCGCATACATGTTGGCCAACTCCAGGGTTTTTTCTGGGTTGGATCACGTAGCAATGTGGTACCACACTGAGACAGTCAATTGAACCTGTTTTCGAACAATAGTTTAGAGGATAACACCGGTTAGGTCTGGGTTAGGCCTGGGATACGCACGCACCCGGCTCATGCTCGTGTCTTTTTCGCATACTTGTTGGCCAGATCCTGGATTATGTCTCGCTTGGAACATGTAGTAATTTGGTACCGCAATGAAACAGTCAATTTATCCTGGTTTCGACAAATATTTTAGAAGATAATACCGGTTAGGCCTGGGATTTGCCCGCATCTGGCTCATACTTTCGCCTATTTCGAATACTTGTTCGCCAGATCCAGGGTTTTTTCTGGTTTCGATCACGTAGCAATGTGGTACCACACTGAAACAGTCAATTGAACCTGTTTTCGATGAATATTTTAGAGGATAACACCGGTTATGTCTGGGTTTGGTCTGGGATATGCCCGCGTCTGGCTCATACTTTCGCCTTTTTCTCATACTTGTTGGCCAGATCATGGGTTGTGTCACGTTTGGATCACGTAGTAATTTGTAAACACACTGAAACAGTCATTAAACCTGTTTGCGATCAATATTTTACAGGATAACATCGGTTAGGTCTGGGATATGCCCGCATCTGGCCCACACTTTCGCCTATTTCGAATACTTGCTCGCCAGATCCAGGGTTTTTTCTGGTTTGGATCACGTGGCAATGTGGTACCACACTGAAACAGTCAATTATACCTGGTATCGACCAATATTATGCAGGATAACACCGGTTAGGTCAGGGTTAGGTCTGGGTTATTCCCGCATCTGGCTCATGCTTTTGCCTTTTTCGCAAACTGGTTGGCCAGATCCAGGGTTTCTTCTGGTATGTATCACGTAGTAATGTGGTGCCACACTGAAACAGTCAATTAAACCTGGTTTCGATCAATATTTTCGAGGATAACATCGGTTAGGTCTGGGTTAGGTCTGGGATATGCCCGCATCTGGCTCATGCTTTTGCCTTTTTCGCATACATGTTGGCCAGATCCTGGATTATGTCTCGCTTGGAACATGTAGTAATTTGGTACCGCAATGAAACAGTCAATTTATCCTGGTTTCGACAAATATTTTAGAAGATAATACCGGTTAGGCCTGGGATTTGCCCGCATCTGGCTCATACTTTCGCCTATTTCGAATACTTGTTCGCCAGATCCAGGGTTTTTTCTGGTTTGGATCACGTAGCAACGTGGTACCACACTGAAACAGTCAATTAAACCTGGTATCGAACAATATTATGCACGATAACACCGGTTATGTCTGGGCTAGGTCTGGGTTATGGCCGCATCTGGCTCATACTTTCGCCTATTTCGCATACTTGTTTGCCAGATCCTGGGTTTCTAATGGATTGTATCACGTATTAATGTGGTACCACACTGAAACAGTCAATTAAACCTGGTTTCGATCAATATTTTAGAGGATAACATCGGTTATGTCTGGGTTTGGTCTGAGATATGCACGCATCTGGCTCATGCTCTTGTCTTTTGCGCATACTTGTTGGCCAGATACTGGGTTTTTTTTGAATTGGACCACGTAGTAATGTGGTGCCACTCTAAAGCAGTTAATTAAACCTGATTTCAATCAATATTTTCGAGGATAACATCGGTTATGTCTGGGTTTGGTCTGAGATATGCACGCATCTGGCTCATGCTCTTGTCTTTTGCGCATACTTGTTGGCCAGATCCTGGGTTTTTTTTGGATTGGACCACGTAGTAATGTGGTGCCACACTAAAGCAGTCAATTAATCCTGGTTTCGACAAATATTTTAGAGGATAACACCGTTTAGGCCTGGGATATGCCCGCATCTGGCTCATACTTTCGCCTTTTTCTCATACTTGTTGGCCAGATCCTGGGTTTTGTCACGTTTTGATCTCGTAGTAATGTGGTACCACACTGAAACAGTCATTAAACCTGTTTGCGATCAATATTTTAGAGGATAACATCGGTTAGGTCTGGGATATGCACGCATCTGGCTCATGGTTTTGCCTTTTCCCATACATGTTGGCCAGATCCTGGGTTTTTTTTGGTTTGGATCACATAGCAATGTGATGCCACACAGAAACAGTCAATTAAACCTGGTTTCGATCAATATTTTGCAGGATAACACTGGTGAGGTCTGTGTTCGGTGTGGGGTATGGCCGCAGCTGGCACATGCTTTTGCCTATTTCGCATACTTGCTGGCCAGATCCTGAGTTTTGTCTCGTTTGGATCACGAAGTAATGTGGTACCACACTGAAAGAGTAATTTGAACCTGGTTTCGATCAATATTTTAGAGGATAAGACCGGTTAGGTCTGGTGTAGGTCTGGGTTATGCCCGCATCTCGCTCATACATTCGTCTATTTCGCATACTTGTTGGCCAGATCCTGTGTTCTGTCTGGTTTGGATCACGTAGTAATGTGGTACGACACTGTAACAGTAAATGAAACCTGGTTTCGATCAATATTTTGCAGGATAACACTGGTGAGGTCTGTGTTCGGTGTGGGGTATGGCCGCAGCTGGCACATGCTTTTGCCTATTTCGCATACTTGCTGGCCAGATCCTGAGTTTTGTCTCGTTTGGATCACGTAGTAAAGTGGTACCACACTGGAACAGTCAATTGAACCTGGCTTCGATGCATATTTTAGAGGATAAAACCGGTTAGGTCTGGTTTAGGTCAGGGTTATGCCCACATCTGGCTCATGCTTCTGTCTTTTTCGCATAATTGTTGGCCAGATCCTGGGTACTGTCTCGTTTGGATCACGTAGTAATGTGGCTCCACACTGGAACAGACAATTGAACCTAGTTTCGATCAATGTATTAGAGGATAACACCAGTTAGGACTGGGATATGCCAGCATCTGGCTCATGCTTTTGCATTTTACGCATACTTGTTGCCCAGATCCAGGGTTTGCTCTAGTTTGAATCATGTAGAAATTTGGCATCACAATGAAACAGTCAATTGAACCTGGTTCTGATCAATATTTTAGAGGATAAAACCGGTTAGGCCTGGTTTAGGTCAGGGTTATGCCCGCAACTGGCTCATGCTTCTCCCTTTTTCGCATACTTGTTGGCCAGATCCTGGGTTATGTCTCGTTTGGATCACGTAGTGATGTGGTACCACACTGAAACAGATCCTGGGTTTTTTCTGGTTTGGATCAGGTAGTAATTTGGTACCACACTCAAACACTCAATTATACCTGGTATCGACCAATATTTTGCAAGGTAACACCGGTTAGGTCTGGGTTAGGTGTGGGTCATGCCCGCATCTGGCTCATACTTTCGCCTATTTCGAATACTTGTTCGCCAGATCCAGGGTTTTTTCTGGTTTGGATCACGTAGCAATGTGGTACCACACTGAAACAGTCAATTAAACCTGGTATCGACCAATATTATGCAGGATAAAACATGTTAGGTCAGGGTTAGGTCTGGGTTATGCCCGCATCTGGCTCATACTTTCGCCTATTTCGCATACTTGTTGGCCAGATCCTGGGTTTTTTCTGGTTTGGATCACGTGGTAATGTGGTACCACACTGAAACAGTCAATTAAACCTGGTTTCGATTATTATTTTCGAGGATAACACCGGTTATGTCTGGGTTTGGTCTGGGATATGCATGCATCTGGCTCATGCTCTTGTCTTTTTCGCATACTTATTGGAGAGATCCTGGATTATGTCTCGTGTGGAACATGTAGTAATTTGGTACCGCAATGAAACAGTCAGGTAATCCTGGTTACGACAAATATTTTAGAGGATAACACCGGTTAGATCTGGGATATGCCCGCATCTGGCTCATGCTTGTGCATGCTCGCAAACTTGTTGGTCAGATCCTGGATTATGTCTCGTTTGGAACATGTAGTAATTTGGTACCGCAATGAAACAGTCAATTAAGCCTGGCTCCGATCAATATTTTCGAGGATAACATCGGTTATGTCTGGGTTAGGTCTGGGATATGCCCGCATCTGGCTCATGCTTTTGCCTTTTTCGCATACATGTTGGCCAACTCCAGGGTTTTTTCTGGTATGTATCACGTAGTAATGTGGTACCACACTGAAACAGTCAATTAAACCTGGTTTCGATCAATATTTTAGAGGATAACATCGGTTAGGTCTGGGATATGCACGCATCTGGCTCATGGTTTTGCCTTTTCCCATACATGTTGGCCAGATCCTGGGTTTTTTTTGGTTTGGATCACATAGTAATGTGGTGCCACACAGAAACAGTCAATTAAACCTGGTTTCGATCAATATTTTGCAGGATAACACTGGTGAGGTCTGTGTTCGGTGTGGGGTATGGCCGCAGCTGGCACATGCTTTTGCCTATTTCGCATACTTGCTGGCCAGATCCTGAGTTTTGTCTCGTTTGGATCACGAAGTAATGTGGTACCACACTGAAAGAGTAATTTGAACCTGGTTTCGATCAATATTTTAGAGGATAAGACCGGTTAGGTCTGGTGTAGGTCTGGGTTATGCCCGCATCTCGCTCATACATTCGTCTATTTCGCATACTTGTTGGCCAGATCCTGTGTTCTGTCTGGTTTGGATCACGTAGTAATGTGGTACGACACTGTAACAGTAAATGAAACCTGGTTTCGATCAATATTTTGCAGGATAATACTGGTGAGGTCTGTGTTCGGTGTGGGGTATGGCCGCAGCTGGCACATGCTTTTGCCTATTTCGCATACTTGCTGGCCAGATCCTGAGTTTTGTCTCGTTTGGATCACGTAGTAAAGTGGTACCACACTGGAACAGTCAATTGAACCTGGCTTCGATGCATATTTTAGAGGATAAAACCGGTTAGGTCTGGTTTAGGTCAGGGTTATGCCCACATCTGGCTCATGCTTCTGTCTTTTTCGCATAATTGTTGGCCAGATCCTGGGTACTGTCTCGTTTGGATCACGTAGTAATGTGGCTCCACACTGGAACAGACAATTGAACCTAGTTTCGATCAATGTATTAGAGGATAACACCAGTTAGGACTGGGATATGCCAGCATCTGGCTCATGCTTTTGCATTTTACGCATACTTGTTGCCCAGATCCAGGGTTTGCTCTAGTTTGAATCATGTAGAAATTTGGCATCACAATGAAACAGTCAATTGAACCTGGTTCTGATCAATATTTTAGAGGATAAAACCGGTTAGGCCTGGTTTAGGTCAGGGTTATGCCCGCATCTGGCTCATGCTTCTCCCTTTTTCGCATACTTGTTGGCCAGATCCTGGGTTATGTCTCGTTTGGATCACGTAGTGATGTGGTACCACACTGAAACAGATCCTGGGTTTTTTCTGGTTTGGATCAGGTAGTAATTTGGTACCACACTCAAACACTCAATTATACCTGGTATCGACCAATATTTTGCAAGGTAACACCGGTTAGGTCTGGGTTAGGTGTGGGTCATGCCCGCATCTGGCTCATACTTTCGCCTATTTCGAATACTTGTTCGCCAGATCCAGGGTTTTTTCTGGTTTGGATCACGTAGCAATGTGGTACCACACTGAAACAGTCAATTAAACCTGGTATCGACCAATATTATGCAGGATAAAACATGTTAGGTCAGGGTTAGGTCTGGGTTATGCCCGCATCTGGCTCATACTTTCGCCTATTTCGCATACTTGTTGGCCAGATCCTGGGTTTTTTCTGGTTTGGATCACGTGGTAATGTGGTACCACACTGAAACAGTCAATTAAACCTGGTTTCGATTATTATTTTCGAGGATAACACCGGTTATGTCTGGGTTTGGTCTGGGATATGCATGCATCTGGCTCATGCTCTTGTCTTTTTCGCATACTTATTGGAGAGATCCTGGATTATGTCTCGTGTGGAACATGTAGTAATTTGGTACCGCAATGAAACAGTCAGGTAATCCTGGTTACGACAAATATTTTAGAGGATAACACCGGTTAGATCTGGGATATGCCCGCATCTGGCTCATGCTTGTGCATGCTCGCAAACTTGTTGGTCAGATCCTGGATTATGTCTCGTTTGGAACATGTAGTAATTTGGTACCGCAATGAAACAGTCAATTAAGCCTGGCTCCGATCAATATTTTCGAGGATAACATCGGTTATGTCTGGGTTAGGTCTGGGATATGCCCGCATCTGGCTCATGCTTTTGCCTTTTTCGCATACATGTTGGCCAACTCCAGGGTTTTTTCTGGTATGTATCACGTAGTAATGTGGTACCACACTGAAACAGTCAATTAAACCTGGTTTCGATCCATATTTTAGAGAACAACAGCGGTTAGGTCTGGGATATGCCCGCATCTGGCTCTTGCTTTTGCGTTTTTCGCATACTTGTTGGCCAGATCCTGGATTATGTCTCGTTTGGAACATGTAGTAATTTGGTACCGCAATGAAACAGTCAATTAAGCCTGGTTTCGACAAATATTTTGCAGGATAAGACCGGTTAGGTCAGGGTTAGGTCTGGGTTATGCCCGCATCTGGCTCATACTTTCGCCTATTTCGCATACTTGTTCACCAGATCGAGGGTTTTTTCTGGTTTTGATCACGTAGCAATGTGGTAACACACTTAAGCAGTCAATTAACCCTGGTTTCGATCAATATTTTCGAGGATAACATCGGTTAGGTCTGGGTTAGGTCTGGGATATGCGCCCTCAGGGGCTGTGTCGCCCTCAGGGGCTGTGTCCGGCCAGGTGTCCGGCGCAGTACGGGGCGTAGCGACCCCGAGGTACCTGATGCTAATCACACCGTAAGCCTCCTGTTGGTCGTCGCAACGACCCATTCACAATTCCAGTCTAGGTTTTGTGAATGGTACGTGACGGCAGGAGGACCGGGGGCCTTGGCTTAACCGCCTGGGCCGCGAGGATGGTAACTCTATAAATTACCCTCTAATCCTAAGTTATGGTGCGCGGCGATGGGATGCATGGTTGGGAGAGAAGGCCCAATCCCTAGCGACCACCTCCGGGGCACCTGCCGAACCCCCGGAGTATTAGGCTTCCCCAGGCAAGGCGGCTCTGCCTGGGGTGACCTCCTTTCCGACCACACTCGTGGGAACAACTATGGAGTATGATCAATTTAAAACAAACAGGACTGGCTATTTTGATAACGGATTGGAACTTGAAACGGCAAACGGCATGGCAACGAATGGACCACTTCCTGGTGGGGTGAAACCCACGGTCAGGAGTGTTGAGGTGGTAAATCCCCACCTCGGGATCCACCTTGGAGGTAATGTGGACCTTCTTAGGGTCAGTTCCGGCCCGGTAGTCAGCCTGGAGCGGCTGAATGCCACCGAATTGCGCAAGAATGCTCCCGGGCATTATTCGGCAGGCGGGGGGTCACCTCCCCGCAAGAGACTTGATGCTGTGGCCCCGCCTGCGTTGGTGGACGACACTGCCCAAGTCGAAGAAGAAGCAGCGTCGTCTGTCGAAGATACCGCCACCCTCATCGACGACGATTCCCAGGACGGCTGCAATTGGGCGCCACATAGTTCTTGCAACGCCGAGGAGGGAGAGAGCGTCGATACGAGCGACGACGATTTCGGGCCAGGCAAGAGGAAGAGGAAGGGCCCAGGGGCGGGAAGACCCCGGGGGATTTTTGTGGACCCAAGGAAGTTGGGTCCAGGGATGAAGGACCTGCCGAAGCAGGCTGACCTCCGGAATATAGCGGAGGTCATGCGATTGGACGAGCTCCTGGGCCGGCTCAAGGAGCAGCTCGAGTCCGTCGTCAGGGTGGCAGACACCGCAAGCCACCTGAAGACGACGGACGTCCGGGGGCTACGCTTAGCTGCCCGCGTAGCAATGGTCAGTGCTGAGGAACTGCACGGTAGAGCTGACCGTGCAGAAAATCCTAACAGGCCGGCCCGGGAGGTAGTGATTCGCCAGGGCGAATGGGAGAGGAGGGCGAAGGCCCTCGAGAAGAGGCTGGAGGTGGCCGATTCCACCGCCACCACCCTGTCCGAAACCGTGAGGGTGAAGGACAGGGAGCTGGAGCACCTCAGGCGGGAAGTGGGCCGCCTGAGGTACAAGCAGGAACAACGGAGGCTGCTTCGGGAGGGGGCGGAGTTGGCCGGCGAGGACCCGCCGGACCACGAGTTACCTTGCGTCCCTCGACCCCGGCGGAAGGACCTCCTTCCGCCAACCTTTGCCGGAGGGGACACAGCCATGGAGGTCGAAGCGGCGGTCTCTGGACCGTCGTCTTCAGCCCTGCCCGCCCAGCGTGAGGAGGAGTGCCCCGCATCCGGAAACCCTTTAGTGGTCATGATGACCGAGGTGCTCAAAAGGGTTTCCGAGATGGCGGGGCACATATCCGCCGTGGAGCGCCGGTTTGATGCCCGCTTTGAAGCGGTATGGCGGGCTGTGTCCCGCCCGCCACTCGGGAGAGGATCACTACCCCCATCTGCAACTGAGGGTGCGGCCACTGCCCCGCCGAGCTCGTCCAAATGCGCTAAGCCGGCGGGGACAGAAACGGCAAAAAGGCGGGAGAAAAGGGCCGCAGTGGCGAAACATGGGGGCGCGTCTGTCCCCGTGAAAGCGTCGGAAGCACCCTTGATGCCAAGTACGGGGAAGAATGGCGTCGGCAAGACTCAGGGTGAAGGGGCGGGAGTGGCGAAGCCATCCGCCCCGAAATTGAAGGCGCCAACGAAGGCGGCGCATCGTCCCCCTCCACCACCTCCCAACGCGGATTGCGGCAGGTCCGCTCCGCCAGCCACCAACACGGCGAAGTCCACCCCTGCCCCCGCCAACGATGGGCAGGGCACCTGGGCAGAGGTGGTGAGGAGGGGGAAAAAGAGAGCAGGTGAAAAGGGTGTGGCACCTGCTGCATCCCTCAATAAGGGCGGCAAAATACCCGCAGCCATGCGGAAGGTAGGCGCCCAGCCTGCGGCGGTCAAGCTACCGAGGCTACCGAAAAATGCGGCAGTTTCGGTGACCGCCGCCACTGGGCGTGAAGCGGATCTGGGCCCCCTTCTAAATAGGGTGATGCCTGGGATATGCCAGGATCTTGGCATCACCGGGATGCGTCCCACCAGGGCGGTCACCGGGGCGCTGTTATTAGCGATCCCCGGCGAAAAGGGGAAAGAGAAGGCGACCGCCCTGAGGGCGCGTCTCGAGGGGGCCCTCGAGGTGGAAGGTGTACGGGTGGCTTGCCCCCAAAAACAGGCCGAGATGCGTATTTCCGGCCTGTCGGAGGCAGCCACCCAGCAGGCAGTTAGGGAGGCCCTTGCCACCGCCGGGGGTTGCGGCACTGCGGAGGTCAACGTTGGTGACCTCCGCCGGGACAGCTCAGGCATGTTCACTGCCTGGGCCCGCTGTCCCCTTCGCGCCGCAACCAAACTCGCGAAGTCCGGCCGATTAATGGTCGGCTTCTTCGAGGCCCGGCTGGCGGTGCTCGCCACGAGGCCGCTGCAGTGCCACCGCTGCCTGGAGTTCGGCCATGTCCGGCAGCGGTGCACCAGCACCGTTGATCGCAGCGGCCTCTGCTACCGCTGCGGAGGGGCCTCCCACACCGCACGGGAGTGCACGGCCGCCCCTAAATGCCCCCTCTGTGTGGGCTTGGGGCGGCCAGCGGATCACCGCATGGGTGGGGCGGCGTGCCGTCCTCCCAAGCGCAAGGGGAAGAAAGGGAAGGGTGCGGTTGTGCCCCCATCCACGGTGCCGGCTGGTGTTGAGCTGGCACCGCTGCCTGTCGCGATGGAGGTCCAGGGGGCGGCTTGTTCCCAGCCGTCCCCTGCTGTGGTGTCGGGGGTCATCCCCGCCCCAGCATCTGTCGCGACGGGAGTGAAGGTGGTGGGGTGTGCACCCGCACCCCCGCCTGTGATGGAGATGATGGAGGTGGATGTGGCGCCTTGCGACTCGGCGCCCTCCACCTCCACGAAATCGGAAGGCATGCTGTCTGGTGGGGGTGCTGCAGAGCCCCCACCACAATCGGCAGCACAGTCGCCGTGCGGGTCAGAGCCCCTTAGTCGTGGGGTGATGGCCTCGTACGGCGGCAAAGATCCGGGGCGCGCAGAGGCGCCCCAAAACGTTGGACGGGGAGGCCTGGAGGAGGCCGCGGGTGAGACCCGATAATGTCTCAACGCCTCCTCCAGGTCAATTTGAACCACTGCCGGGGGGCCCAGGATCTTATGCTTCAAACCCTCCGGCAGTGGAACATTGGGATGGCGGTGATCGCCGAGCCCTACCGTGTCCCCAAACACCCAGCTTGGGTGGGGGACCTTAACGGGGTCTCGGCGATCACTTGGCAGTACGGGCGCGGCACGCTGCCGTGCTCCGTTGTTGGGAGGGGCCACGGGTTTGTGGCGGTTAAGTGGGGGGAGCTAGTGGTTGCCGGGTGTTACGCGTCGCCCGCTATGGGCCTCAGCGAATTTGAGGCGTACCTCGACGAGGTGGGGAGATGCATCTCCCCAGATCTCGCCAGTGGGGTACTCGTCCTGGGTGATTTCAACGCCCACGCTGCAGCGTGGGGCTGCCCCAGGACGACCGTGAAGGGCGACGCGATGCTCGAATGGGCGGCGGGTCACGGCCTCGTAGTTTTGAATGAAGGGGCCGTGAGCACGTGCGTGCACGCGCGGGGCGAGTCGATCGTCGACATATCGTTGGCGAGCCCCGCCATAGCGCGCCGTGTGTCCGACTGGAGGGTCGCGGAAGAGGTGGCCACGTTAAGCGACCACCTCTACATTACGTTTTCCGTATCCGCGACCCCCGGCTTAAATGGACCCCGCCAACCGGGCAGGGATACACACCCGGCGCCACGCTGGTCCGCCAAGAGGCTGGACCCGGACGCCCTTGCGATGGCAGCCTCCGTTGTGGCATGGCAGGAGATGCCACGCCGGACCCTCGGCAATCCATCTGCCGGGGCGCGTTGGTTCCGGGAGACTATGACGTCGTTGTGTAACGCAGTCATGCCCCGGGCCACCGCCCCGAGCCGAGGGGGGTCCGTGTACTGGTGGTCGGGCGAGATCGAGGATTTACGCACTCGGTGCGTTGTCGCCCGACGCCGGTACACCCGCGTCAGGAGACGGCGCGGGGCGACGGAGGCAGAGGTGGTGGGGTTGCGCGGGGAATTTTCCCTGGCGCGAAGAACCCTCCGCCGGGCCATCGCGACCGCGAAAGCCCAGGCATGGACGGAGCTCCTCGGCTCTCTGGATGCAAATCCTTGGGGGCGCCCCTATCATATGGTCGCAGGCAAGTTGCGATCATGGGCGCCCCCGATCACAGAGAGCCTCGACCCCCAGCTGCTCGGGGAAACTATGCGCGTCCTCTTCCCGGTTGGGGGAGAGGCGTTCCTGCATCCCCCCGAGCCACAGCCGGATCACCCGCCTTGGTGGTCCGACGAACTGGGGGTCTCCGAGGAGGAGCTGGCCAGGGCCGTCCGGAGAATGGCTGCCAAGAAGACGGCGCCAGGACCGGACGGCATACATGACAGGGCCTGGGCTATAGCGGTGGGTGCTCTGGGGGCTGGCTTGATACGCGTCTTTGACGCGTGCCTGCGGACCGGTCAGTTCCCCCCCATATGGAAGGTAGCGAGGTTGGTCCTCATTCACAAGCCAGGGAAGCCCGCGGATTCTCCATCCGCGTTCCGACCCATATGTCTTCTGGACGAGGCTGGAAAGCTCCTCGAGCGGGTCATTGTATCCCGTCTCGAGGGGCATCTGTCCCGCGTCGGCCCCGATCTGGCCGACCGACAGTTCGGCTTTCGCCGGGGCCGCTCCACAGTCGACGCCATAGCGACAGTACGGACCCTGGCGGAATCGGCAATCTCCCGGGGGGGTGTGGCGTTGGCAGTATCACTTGACATAGCCAACGCCTTTAACACCGTCTCCTGGGGGGCGATAGGTCGGGCACTCCAGTACCACCGGGTGCCCGCCTATCTATGCCGACTGATCGGGGATTATCTGCGGGGCAGGGTAGTCCAATATCCGGGTCGGAACGGGATGGAGCAGAGAGCGGTGCACCGCGGGGTTCCACAGGGGTCGGTCCTCGGGCCGCTCCTGTGGAACTTGGCGTATGACGCGGTGCTGCGGGCTGACCTCCCCGTCGGCGTGTCGTTGGTTTGTTATGCCGACGACACCCTGGTGATAGCCGACGGGGACACGTGGAGGAGGGCCGTGGCCCTCGCGGAGGAAGGGGCGGCACGAGTCGTTGCCGAAGTAGAGCGTCTGGGATTGCGCGTGGCACCCCAGAAGACCGAGGCCATCTGGCTGTGTAACGTCAGTGGTCGAGGGGTGCCGCGCCAGGCGTCTCTACGGGTGGGTGGAGCCCAAGTCGGGGTGGGGCGCCGGATGAAGTATCTGGACCTCACCCTCGACAGCTACTGGCGTTTCGGGCATCATTTGGAAGGGTTGGGTCCCCGTATTGAAAGGGCAGCGGCTGCGTTAGCTCGCATAATGCCTAATCTCGGGGGGCCCAACATGGCGGCACGGCGGCTGTATTTAGGAGTCGTCCGGTCCATGGCGCTTTATGGCGCGCCAATATGGGCCGGCGGTCTGATGGCCAATCGGCGGGGTGCATTTGTACTCCGTCGGTTACAGAGGTTGGTCGCCATCAGAGTCGTGCGGGGATATCGCACGATCTCCTACACTGCCGCCACCTTGCTGGCGGGTTCCGCACCGTTTCATCTGCTGGCGAAAATGGACGCAGAGGTCTATCAAAGCCTCTGCGACCTTCGCCAGCGGGGCGTGGACCCGCACGGCGAGGAGGCCGCCAGGGCCCGAAGCCAGGCGCGGCGACGCGTCTATAGTCGGTGGCTGGTATGGCTATCCAAGCCAGACCAGCGGGATGATCGCGTCGCCGCGGCGGTCCGCCCAGTGTTTTATGCCTGGGTGGGCCGTAGCTGGGGTACGCCCACCTACCGCCTGACACAGGTACTGACCGGACACGGTTGCTTCGGTCGGTACCTGCATCGGATAGGGCGGGAGGCGACGGCTGCGTGCCGTCACTGCAGGGGAAGGGAGGACACCGCGCAGCACACGCTGCAGTTTTGCCCGGCGTGGGCAGCGCAGCGCGGTGTCCTCGTTAGAACGATTGGAGCGGAACTCTCGCTGCCGGCCGTCATACGTGCAATGGTCGGCAGCGAGGAGGCGTGGGCGGCCATGGCCTTGTTTTGTGAGGAGGTCATGGCCGCCAAGGAAGACGCCGAAAGGGCGCGTGAGGAGGTGGGGGGCAGGCGGCGACGCCGACCGTAAGACCCTCCACCGCTCCCCGTGACAGGGGGAGCGCGATGGGGTCGGTGATGGTGTTTGTGGTGCGAGGTGAGGCACTTTATTCCCTCATTCCCCCTCGCACCCAGCCCATCACCGGACCGGGGGCCTGTGGCAGGGGCCCCGTCCAGCGGGGGCGGCAGTGTTAGCCGGCCCCGCAGCCGTGGTCGCGATCGGGTGGGGGCCCGGTCGCGGCTAGTAGCAACGGCACGAGTGGGGGCGACGTAGCGTGTGACCGCGCCGCGTCGCCGGGGGGCAATCAGATTAGCTTGCCCCCCACTGGGGGAGGAGGATCACATCTCCTCCCCCGGGAAGGGCCCGTAATAGGGCGTTGTGCCAACGGGGAGAGTCACGGTAGTATCGCTAGTTTGGTTCCCGTGACTCTCCCCAGATAAAGGGCGCAGGCGGTCACCGTGGTGTTTTAGCCGGTAAGAGTCCGGCACTACCCCGGCCTCCCCCCCAGGGAGCCGGCGTGTCCATGAGGATTTCACCACGTTAAAAAAAAAAAAAAAAAAAGGTCTGGGATATGCCCGCATCTGACTCATGCTTTTGCCTTTTTCGCATACATGTCCAGGGTTTTTTCTGGGTTGGATCACGTAGCAATGTGGTACCACACTGAAACATTGAACCTGCTTTCGATCAATATTTTAGAGGATAACACCGGTTAGGTCTGGGTTAGGCCTGGGATACGCACGCATCTGGCCCATGCTCTTGTCTTTTTCGCATACTTGTTGGCCAGATCCTGGATTATGTCTCGTTTGGAACATGTAGTAATTTGGTACCGCAATGAAACAGTCAACTAAACCTGGTTTCGATCAATACTTTCGAGGATAACATCGGTTAGGTCTGGGTTAGGTCTGGGATATGCCCGCATCTGGCTCATGCTTTTGCCTTTTTCGCATACATGTTGGCCAACTCCAGGGTTTTTTCTGGGTTGGATCACGTAGCAATGTGGTACCACACTGAAACAGTCAATAAAACCTGTTTTCGATCAATATTTTAGAGGATGACACCGGTTATGTCTGGGTTTGGTCTGGGATATGCCCGCATCTGGCTCACACTTTCGCCTATTTCGAATACTTGTTCGCCAGATCCAGGGGTTTTTCAGGTTTGGATCACGTAGCAATGTGGTACCACACTGAAACAGTCAATTAAACATGGTGTCGACCAATATTATGCAGGATAACACCGGTTATGTCTGGGTTACGTCTGGGTTATGGCCGCATCTGGCTCATACTTTTGCATGCTCGCAAACATGTTGGTCAGATCGTGGGTTATGTCTCGTTTGGATCATGTAGTAATTTGGTACCGCAATGAAACAGTCAATTTATCCTGGTTTCGACAAATATTTTAGAGGATAATACCGGTTAGGCCTGGGATTTGCCCGCATCTGGCTCATACTTTCGCCTATTTCGCATACTTGTTCACCAGAACGAGGGTTTTTTCTGGTTTTCATCACGTAGCAATGTGGTAACACACTTAAGCAGTCAATTAACCCTGGTTTCGATCAATATTTTAGAGGATAACACCGGTTATGTCTGGGTTTGGTCTGAGATATGCACGCATCTGGCTCATGCTCTTGTCTTTTGCGCATACTTGTTGGCCAGATCCTGGGTTTTTTTTTGATTGGACCACGTAGTAATGTGGTGCCACACTAAAGCAGTCAATTAAACCTAGTTTCGATCAATATTTTAGAGGATAACACCGGTTAGATCTGGGATATGCACGCATCTGGCTCATACTTTTGCATGCTCGCAAACTTGTTGGTCAGATCGTGGGTTATGTCTCGTTTGGATCAGGTAGTAATTTGGTACCGCAATGAAACAGTCAATTAAGCACGGTTTCGACCAATATTTTAGAGGATAACGACGGTTAGGTGTGGGTTAGGTCTGGTATATGACCGCATCTGGCTCATACATTCGCCTATTTCGCATACTTGTTTGCCAGATCCAGGGTTTCTAATGGTTTGTATCACGTATTAATGTGGTACCACACTGAAACAGTCAATTAAACCTGGTTTCGATCAATATTTTCGACGATAACATCGGTTATGTCTGGGTTTGGTCTGAGATATGCACGCATCTGGCTGATGCTCTTGTCTTTTGCGCATACTTGTTGGCCAGATCCTGGGTTTTTTTTGGATTGGACCACGTAGTAATGTGGTGCCACACTAAAGCAGTCAATTAATCCTGGTTTCGACAAATATTTTAGAGGATAACACCGGTTAGGCCTGGGATTTGCCCGCATCTGGCTCATACTTTCGACTTTTTCTCATACTTGTTGGCCAGATCCTGGGTTTTTTCTTGTCTGGATCACGTAGTAATGTGGTACCACACTGAAACAGTCAATTAAACCTGGTTTCGATCAATATTTTAGAGGATAACACCGGTTATGACTGGGTTTGGTCTGGGATATACACGCATCTGGCTCATGCTCTTGTCTTTTTCGCATACTTGTTGGCCAGATCCTGGGTTTTTTTTGGTTTGGATCACGTAGTAATGTGGTGCCACACTGAAGCAGTCAATTAAACCTGGTTTCGATCAATATTTTCGAGAATAACATCGGTTAGGTCTGGGTTAGGTCTGGGATATGCCCGCATCTGGCTCATGCGTTTGCCTTTTTCGCGTACTTGTTGGCCAACACCAGGGTTTTTTCTGGTATGAATTACGTAGTAGTGTGGTACCCCCATGAAACTGTCAATTAAACCTGGTTTCGATCAATATTTTAGAGGATAACACCGGTTATGTCTGGGTTTGGTCTGGGATATGCACGCATCTGACTCATGCTCTTGTCTTTTTCGCATACTTGTTGGCCAGATCCTGGATTATGTCACGTTTGGGTCACGTAGTAATGTGGTACCACACTGAAACAGTCATTAACCCTGTTTTCGATCAATATTTTAGAGAATAACACCGGTTAGGTCTGGGATATGCCCGCATCTGGCTCATCCTCTTGTCTTTTTCGCAAACTTGCTGGCCAGATCCTGGGTTTTTTGTGGTTTGGATCACGTAGTAATGTGGTGCCACACTGAAGCAGTCAATTAAACCTGGTTTCGATCAATATTTTGCAGGATAACACTGGTTAGGTCTGTGTTCGGTGTGGGGAATGGCCGCAGCTGGCACATGCTTTTGCCTATTTCGCATACTTGTTGGCCAGATCCTGAGTTTTGTCTCGTTTGGATCACGAAGTAATGTGGTACCACACTGAAAGAGTAATTTGAACCTGGTTTCGATCAATATTTTAGAGGATAAAATCGGTTAGGTCTGGTGTAGGTCTGGGTTATGCCCGCATCTCGCTCATACATTCGTCTATTTCGCATACTTTTTAGCCAGATCCTGGGTTCTGTCTGGTTTGGATCACGTAGTAATGTGGTACGACACTGTAAGAGTAAATGAAACCTGGTTTCGAACAATATTTTACAGGATAACACCGGTTAGATCTGGGTTCGGTGTGGGGTATGGCCGCAGCTGGCACATGCTTTTGCCTATTTCGCATACTTGTTGGCCAGATCCTGAGTTTTGTCTCGTTTGGATCACGTAGTAATGTGGTACCACACTGAAACAGTCAATTAAACCTTGTTTCGATCAATATTTTCGAGAATAACATCGGTTAGGTCTGGGTTAGGTCTGGGATATGCCCGCATCAGGCTCATGCGTTTGCCTTTTTCGCGTACTTGTTGGCCAACACCAGGGTTTTTTCTGGTATGAATTACGTAGTAGTGTGGTACCCCCATGAAACTGTCAATTAAACCTGGTTTCGATCAATATTTTAGAGGATAACACCGGTTATGTCTGGGTTTGGTCTGGGATATGCACGCATATGGCTCATGCTCTTGTCTTTTTCGCAAACTTGCTGGCCAGATCCTGGGTTTTTTTTGGTTTGGATCACGTAGTAATGTGGTGCCACACTGAAGCAGTCAATTAAACCTGGTTTCGATCAATATTTTGCAGGATAACACTGGTTAGGTCTGTGTTCGGTGTGGGGTATGGCCGCAGCTGGCACATGCTTTTGCCTATTTCGCATACTTGTTGGCCAGATCCTGGATTATGTCTCGTTTGGAACATGTAGTAATTTGGTACCGCAATGAAACAGTCAATTAATCCTGGTTTCGACAAATATTTTAGAGGATAACACCGCGTAGGCCTGGGATTTGTCCGCATATGGCTCATACTTTCGCCTATTTCGCATACTTGTTCACCAGATCAAGGGTTTTTTCTGGTTCGGATCATGTAGCAATGTGGTAACACACTTAAACAGTCAATTAAACCTGGTTTCGAACAATATTTTCGAGGATAACATCGGTTAGGTCTGGGTTAGGTCTGGGATATGCCCACATCTGGCTCATGCTTTTGCCTTTTTCGCATATATGTTGGCCAACTCCAGGGTTTTTTCTGGGTTGGATCACGTAGCAATGTGGTACCGCACTGAAACAGTCAATTGAACCTGTTTTCGATCAATATTTTAGACGATAACACCGGTTAAGTCTGGGTTTGGCCTGGGATATGCACGCATCTGGCTCATGCTCTTGTCTTATTCACATACTTGTTGGCCAGATCCTGGATTATGCCTTGTTTGGAACATGTAGTAATTTGGTACCGCGCTGAAACAGTCAATTAAACCAGGTTCCGATCAATATTTTCGAGGATAACATCGGTTAGGTCTGGGTTAGGTCTGGGATATGCCCGCATCTGGCTCATGCTTTTGCTTTTTTCGCATACATGTTGGCCAACTCCAGGGTTTTTTCTGGGTTGGATCACGTAGCAATGTGGTACCACACTGAAACAGTCATTAAACCTGTTTGCGATCAATATTTTAGAGGATAACATCGGTTAGGTCTGGGATATGCCCGCATCTGGCTCATGCTTTTGCCTTTTCCCATACATGTTGGCCAACTCCAGGGTTTTTTCTGGGTTGGATCACGTAGCAATGTGGTACCACACTGAAACAGTCAATTGAACCTGTTTTCGATCAATATTTTAGAGGATAACACCGGTTATGTCTGGGTTAGGTCTGGTATATGCCCGCATCTGGCTCATACTTTCGCATATTTCGCATACTTCTTCGCCAGATCTAGGGTTTTTTCTGGTCTGGATCACGTAGCAATGTGGTACCACACTGAAACAGTCAATTATACCTGGCATCGATCAATATTTTAGAGGATAACGCCGGTTATGTCTGGGTTGGGTTGGGATATGCCCGCATCTGGCTCATGCTCTTGCCTTTTCGCAAACTTGCTGGCCAGATCCTGGGTTTTTTTTGTTTGGATCACATAGTAATGTGGTGCCACACTGAAACAGTCAATTAAACCTGGTTTCGATCAATATTTTGCAGGATAACACTGGTGAGGTCTGGGTTCGGTGTGGAGTATGGCCGCAGCTGGCACATGCTTTTGCCTATTTCGCATACTTGTTGGCCAGATCCTGAGTTTTGTCTCGTTTGGATCACGTAGTAAAGTGGTACCACACTGGAACAGTCAATTGAACCTGGCTTCGATGCATATTTTAGAGGATAAAACCGGTTAGGTCTGGTTTAGGTCAGGGTTATGCCCACATCTGGCTCATGCTTCTGTCTTTTTCGCATAATTGTTGGCCAGATCCTGGGTACTGTCTCGTTTGGATCACGTAGTAATGTGGCTCCACACTGGAACAGACAATTGAACCTAGTTTCGATCAATGTATTAGAGGATAACACCAGTTAGGACTGGGATATGCCAGCATCTGGCTCATGCTTTTGCATTTTACGCATACTTGTTGCCCAGATCCAGGGTTTGCTCTAGTTTGAATCATGTAGAAATTTGGTACCACAATGAAACAGTCAATTGAACCTGGTTCTGATCAATATTTTAGAGGATAAAACCGGTTAGGCCTGGTTTAGGTCAGGGTTATGCCCGCATCTGGCTCATGCTTCTGCCTTTTTCGCATACTTGTTGGCCAGATCCTGGGTTATGTCTCGTTTGGATCACGTAGTGATGTGGTACCACACTGAAACAGATCCTGGGTTTTTTCTGGTTTGGATCAGGTAGTAATTTGGTACCACACTCAAACACTCAATTATACCTGGTATCGACCAATATTTTGCAAGGTAACACCGGTTAGGTCTGGGTTAGGTCTGGGATATGCCCGCATCTGGCTCATGCTTTTGCCTTTTTCGCATACTTGTTGGCCAACTCCAGGGTTTTTTCTGGTTTGGATCACGCAGCAATGTGGTACCACACTGAAACAGTCAATTAAACCTGGTTTCGATCAATATTTTAGGGGATAACACCGGTTATGTCTGGGTTTGGTCTGGGATATGCATGCATCTTGCTCATGCTCTTGTCTTTTTCGCATACTTATTGGAGAGATCCTGGATTATGTCTCGTGTGGAACATGTAGTAATTTGGTACCGCAATGAAACAGTCAAGTAATCCAGGTTACGACAAATATTTTAGAGGATAACACCGGTTAGATCTGGGATATGCCCGCATCTGGCTCATGCTTGTGCATGCTCGCAAACTTGTTGGTCAGATCCTGGATTATGTCTCGTTTGGAACATGTAGTAATTTGGTACCGCAATGAAACAGTCAATTAAGCCTGGCTCCGATCAATATTTTCGAGGATAACATCGGTTAGGTCTGGGTTAGGTCTGGGATATGCCCGCATCTGGCTCATGCTTTTGCCTTTTTCGCATACATGTTGGCCAACTCCAGGGTTTTTTCTGGGTTGGATCACGTAGCAATGTGGTACCACACTGAAACAGTCAATTGAACCTGTTTTCGATCAATATTTTAGATGGTAACACCGGTTATGTCTGGGTTTTGTCTGGGATATGCCCCCATCTGGCTCATACTTTCGCCTTTTTGTCCTACTTGTTGACCAACTCCAGGGTATTTTCTGGTATGTATCACGTAGTAATGTGGTACCACACTGAAACAGTTAATTAAACCTGGTTTCGATCCATATTTTAGAGAACAACAGCGGTTTGGTCTGGGATATGCCCGCATCTGGCTCATGCTTTTGCGTTTTTCGCATACTTGTTGGCCAGATCCTGGATTATGTCTCGTTTGGAACATGTAGTAATTTGGTACCGCAATGAAACAGTCAATTAAGCCTGGTTTCGACAAATATTTTGCAGGATTAGACCGGTTAGGTCAGGGTTAGGTCTGGGTTATGCCCGCATCTGGCTCATACTTTCGCCTATTTCGCATACTTGTTCACCAGATCGAGGGTTTTTTCTGGTTTTGATCACGTAGCAATGTGGTAACACACTTAAGCAGTCAATTAACCCTGGTTTCGACCAATATTTTCGAGGATAACATCGGTTAGGTATGGGTTAGGTCTGGGATATGCCCGCATCTGACTCATGCTTTTGCCTTTTTCGCATACATGTCCAGGGTTTTTTCTGGGTTGGATCACGTAGCAATGTGGTACCACACTGAAACAGTCAATTGAACCTGTTTTCGATCAATATTTTAGAGAATGACACCGGTTATGTCTGGGTTTGGTCTGGGATATGCCCGCATCTGGCTCACACTTTCGCCTATTTCGAATACTTGTTCGCCAGATCCAGGGGTTTTTCAGGTTTGGATCACGTAGCAAGGTGGTACCACACTGAAACAGTCAATTAAACATGGTGTCGACCAATATTATGCAGGATAACACCGGTTATGTCTGGGTTACGTCTGGGTTATGGCCGCATCTGGCTCATACTTTTGCATGCTCGCAAACTTGTTGGTCAGATCGTGGGTTATGTCTCGTTTGGATCATGTAGTAATTTGGTACCGCAATGAAACAGTCAATTTATCCTGGTTTCGACAAATATTTTAGAGGATAATACCGGTTAGGCCTGGGATTTGCCCGCATCTGGCTCATGCTTTTGCGTTTTTCGCATACTTGTTGGCCAGATCCTGGATTATGTCTCGTTTGGAACATGTAGTAATTTGGTACCGCAATGAAACAGTCAATTAAGCGTGGTTTCGACAAATATTTTGCAGGATAACACCGGTTAGGTCAGGGTTGGGTCTGGGTTATGCCCGCATCTGGCTCATACTTTCGCCTATTTCGCATACTTGTCCACCAGATCGAGGGTTTTTTCTGGTTTTGATCACGTAGCAATGTGGTAACACACTTAAGCAGTCAATTAACCCTGGTTTCGATCAATATTTTAGAGGATAACACCGGTTATGTCTGGGTTTGGTCTGAGATATGCACGCATCTGGCTCATGCTCTTGTCTTTTGCGCATACTTGTTGGCCAGATCCTGGGTTTTTTTTGGATTGGACCACGTAGTAATGTGGTGCCACACTAAAGCAGTCAATTAAACCTAGTTTCGATCAATATTTTAGATGATAACACCGGTTAGATCTGGGATATGCACGCATCTGGCTCATACTTTTGCATGCTCGCAAACTTGTTGGTCAGATCGTGGGTTATGTCTCGTTTGGATCAGGTAGTAATTTGGTACCGCAATGAAACAGTCAATTAAGCCCGGTTTCGACCAATATTTTAGAGGATAACGACGGTTAGGTGTGGGTTAGGTCTGGTATATGACCGCATCTGGCTCATACATTCGCCTATTTCGCATACTTGTTTGCCAGATCCAGGGTTTCTAATGGTTTGTATCACGTATTAATGTGGTACCACACTGAAACAGTCAATTAAACCTGGTTTCGATCAATATTTTCGACGATAACATCGGTTATGTCTGGGTTTGGTCTGAGATATGCACGCATCTGGCTGATGCTCTTGTCTTTTGCGCATACTTGTTGGCCAGATCCTGGGTTTTTTTTGGATTGGACCACGTAGTAATGTGGTGCCACACAAAAGCAGTCAATTAATCCTGGTTTCGACAAATATTTTAGAGGATAACACCGGTTAGGCCTGGGATTTGCCCGCATCTGGCTCATACTTTCGCCTTTTTCTCATACTTGTTGGCCAGATCCTGGGTTTTTTCTTGTCTGGATCACGTAGTAATGTGGTACCACACTGAAACAGTCAATTAAACCTGGTTTCGATCAATATTTTAGAGGATAACACCGGTTATGACTGGGTTTGGTCTGGGATATACACGCATCTGGCTCATGCTCTTGTCTTTTTCGCATACTTGTTGGCCAGATCCTGGGTTTTTTTTGGTTTGGATCACGTAGTAATGTGGTGCCACACTGAAGCAGTCAATTAAACCTGGTTTCGATCAATATTTTCGAGAATAACATCGGTCAGGTCTGGGTTAGGTCTGGGATATGCCCGCATCTGGCTCATGCGTTTGCCTTTTTCGCGTACTTGTTGCCAACACCAGGGTTTTTTCTGGTATGAATTACGTAGTAGTGTGGTACCCCCATGAAACTGTCAATTAAACCTGGTTTCGATCAATATTTTAGAGGATAACACCGGTTATGTCTGGGTTTGGTCTGGGATATGCACGCATATGGCTAATGCTCTTGTCTTTTTCGCATACTTGTTGGCCAGATGCTGGGTTTTTTTTGGTTTGGATCACGTAGTAAAGTGGTGCCACACTGAAGCAGTCAATTAAACCTGGTTTCGATCAATATTTTAGGGGATAACACCGGTTATGTCTGGGTTTGGTCTGGGATATGCACGCATCTGACTCATGCTCTTGTCTTTTTCGCATACTTGTTGGCCAGATCCTGGATTATGTCACGTTTGGGTCACGTAGTGATGTGGTACCACACTGAAACAGTCATTAATCCTGTTTTCGATCAATATTTTAGAGAATAACACCGGTTAGGTCTGGGATATGCCCGCATCTGGCTCATGCTCTTGTCTTTTTCGCAAACTTGCTGGCCAGATCCTGGGTTTTTTGTGGTTTGGATCACGTAGTAATGTGGTGCCACACTGAAGCAGTAAATTAAACCTGGTTTCGATCAATATTTTGCAGGATAACACTGGTTAGGTCTGTGTTCGGTGTGGGGTATGGACGCAGCTGGCACATGCTTTTGCCTATTTCGCATACTTGTTGGCCAGATCCTGAGTTTTGTCTCGTTTGGATCACGAAGTAATGTGGTACCACACTGAAAGAGTAATTTGAACCTGGTTTCGATCAATATTTTAGAGGATAAAATCGGTTAGGTCTGGTGTAGGTCTGGGTTATGCCCGCATCTCGCTCATACATTCGTCTATTTCGCATACTTTTTGGCCAGATCCTGGGTTCTGTCTGGTTTGGATCACGTAGTAATGTGGTACGACACTGTAACAGTAAATGAAACCTGGTTTCGAACAATATTTTACAGGATAACACCGGTTAGATCTGGGTTCGGTGTGGGGTATGGCCGCAGCTGGCACATGCTTTTGCCTATTTCGCATACTTGTTGGCCAGATCCTGAGTTTTGTCTCGTTTGGATCACGTAGTAATGTGGTACCACACTGAAACAGTCAATTAAACCTGGTTTCGATCAATATTTTAGAGGATAACACCAGTTATGACTGGGTTTGGTCTGGGATATACACGCATCTGGCTCATGCTCTTGTCTTTTTCGCATACTTGTTGGCCAGATCCTGGGTTTTTTTTGGTTTGGATCACGTAGTAATGTGGTGCCACACTGAAGCAGTCAATTAAACCTGGTTTCGATCAATATTTTCGAGAATAACATCGGTTAGGTCTGGGTTAGGTCTGGGATATGCCCGCATCTGGCTCATGCGTTTGCCTTTTTCGCGTACTTGTTGGCCAACACCCGGGTTTTTTCTGGGTTGGATCACGTAGCAATGTGGTACCACACTGAAACAGTCAATTGAACCTGTTTTCGATCAATATTTTAGAGGATAACACCGGTTATGTCTGGGTTAGGTCTGGTATATGCCCGCATCTGGCTCATACTTTCGCATTTTTCGCATACTTCTTCGCCAGATCTAGGGTTTTTTCTGGTTTGGATCACGTAGCAGTGTGGTACCACACTGAAACAGTCAATTATACCTGGCATCGATCAATATTTTAGAGGATAACGCCGGTTATGTCTGGGTTGGGTTGGGATATGCCCGCATCTGGCTCATGCGTTTGCCTTTTTCGCGTACTTGTTGGCCAACACCAGGGTTTTTTCTGGTATGAATTAGGTAGTAGTGTGGTACCCCCATGAAACTGTCAATTAAACCTGGTTTCGATCAATATTTTAGAGGATAACACCGGTTATGTCTGGGTTTGGTCTGGGATATGCACGCATATGGCTCATGCTCTTGTCTTTTTCGCAAACTTGCTGGCCAGATCCTGGGTTTTTTTTGGTTTGGATCACGTAGTAATGTGGTGCCACACTGAAGCAGTCAATTAAACCTGGTTTCGATCAATATTTTGCAGGATAACACTGGTTAGGTCTGTGTTCGGTGTGGGGTATGGCCGCAGCTGGCACATGCTTTTGCCTATTTCGCATACTTGTTGGCCAGATCCTGGATTATGTCTCGTTTGGAACATGTAGTAATTTGGTACCGCAATGAAACAGTCAATTAATCCTGGTTTCGACAAATATTTTAGAGGATAACACCGCGTAGGCCTGGGATTTGTCCGCATATGGCTCATACTTTCGCCTATTTCGCATACTTGTTCACCAGATCAAGGGTTTTTTCTGGTTCGGATCATGTAGCAATGTGGTAACACACTTAAACAGTCAATTAAACCTGGTTTCGATCAATATTTTCGAGGATAACATCGGTTAGGTCTGGGTTAGGTCTGGGATATGCCCACATCTGGCTCATGCTTTTGCCTTTTTCGCATATATGTTGGCCAACTCCAGGGTTTTTTCTGGGTTGGATCACGTAGCAATGTGGTACCGCACTGAAACAGTCAATTGAACCTGTTTTCGATCAATATTTTAGACGATAACACCGGTTAAGTCTGGGTTTGGCCTGGGATATGCACGCATCTGGCTCATGCTCTTGTCTTATTCACATACTTGTTGGCCAGATCCTGGATTATGCCTTGTTTGGAACATGTAGTAATTTGGTACCGCGCTGAAACAGTCAATTAAACCAGGTTCCGATCAATATTTTCGAGGATAACATCGGTTAGGTCTGGGTTAGGTCTGGGATATGCCCGCATCTGGCTCATGCTTTTGCTTTTTTCGCATACATGTTGGCCAACTCCAGGGTTTTTTCTGGGTTGGATCACGTAGCAATGTGGTACCACACTGAAACAGTCAATTATACCTGGCATCGATCAATATTTTAGAGGATAACGCCGGTTATGTCTGGGTTGGGTTGGGATATGCCCGAAAGTGGCTCTTACTTTCGCCTTTTTCTCATACTTGTAGGCCAGATCCTGGGTTTTGTCACGTTTGGGTCACGTAGTAATGTGGTACCACACTGAAACAGTCATTAATCCTGTTTTCGATCAATATTTTAGAGAATAACACCGGTTAGGTCTGGGATATGCCCGCATCTGGCTCATGCTCTTGTCTTTTTCGCAAACTTGCTGGCCAGATCCTGGGTTTTTTTTGGTTTGGATCACGTAGTAATGTGGTGCCACACTGAAGCAGTCAATTAAACCTGGTTTCGATCAATATTTTGCAGGATAACACTGGTTAGGTCTGTGTTCGGTGTGGGGTATGGCCGCAGCTGGCACATGCTTTTGCCTATTTCGCATACTTGTTGGCCAGATCCTGAGTTTTGTCTCGTTTGGATCACGAAGTAATGTGGTACCACACTGAAAGAGTAATTTGAACCTGGTTTCGATCAATATTTTAGAGGATAAAACCGGTTAGGTCTGGTGTAGGTCTGGGTTATGCCCGCATCTCGCTCATACATTCGTCTATTTCGCATACTTTTTGGCCAGATCCTGGGTTCTGTCTGGTTTGGATCACGTAGTAACGTGGTACGACACTGTAACAGTAAATGAAACCTGGTTTCGATCAATATTTTACAGGATAACTCCGGTTAGATCTGGGTTCGGTGGGGGTATGGCCGCAGCTGGCACATGCTTGTGCCTATTTCGCATACTTGTTGGCCAGATCCTGAGTTTTGTCTCGTTTGGATCACGTAGTAAAGTGGTACCACACTGGAACAGTCAATTGAACCTGGTTTCGATGCTTATTTTAGAGGATAAAACCGGTTAGGTCTGGTTTAGGTCAGGGTTATGCCCACATCTGGCTCATGCTTCTGTCTTTTTCGCATACTTGTTGGCCAGATCCTGGGTACTGTCTCGTTTGGATCACGTAGTAATGTGGCTCCACACTGGAAAAGACAATTGAACCTAGTTTCGATCAATGTATTAGAGGATAACACCAGTTAGGACTGGGATATGCCAGCATCTGGCTCATGTTTTTGCATTTTACGCATACTTGTTGCCCAGATCCAGGGTTTGCACTAGTTTGAATCATGTAGAAATTTGGTACCACAATGAAACAGTCAATTGAACCTGGTTCTGATCAATATTTTAGAGGATAACACCGGTTATGTCTGGGTTTGGTCTGGGATATGCACGCATATGGCTCATGCTCTTGTCTTTTTCGCATACTTGTTGGCCAGATCCTGGATTATGTCTCGTTTGGATCACGTAGTGATGTGGTACCACACTGAAACAGATCCCGGGTCTTCTCTGGTTTGGATCTGGTAGTAATTTGGTACCACACTCAAACACTCAATTATACCTGGTATCGACCAATATTTTGCAAGGTAACACCGGTTAGGTCTGGGTTAGGTGTGGGTCATGCCCGCATCTGGCTCATGCTTTCGCCTATTTTGCATACTTGTTGGCCAGATCCTGGGTTTTGCTGGTTTGGATCACGTAGTAGTTTGGTACCACACTCAAACAGTCAACAAAACCTGGTTTCGAACAATATTTTAGAGGATAAAACCGGTTAGATCTGGGTTCGGTGTGGGATATGGCCGCAGCTGGCACATGCTTTCGCCTATTTCGCATACTTGTTGGCCAGATCCTGCGTTTTGTCTCGTTTGGATCACGTAGTAAAGTGGTACCACACTGAAAGAGTAAATTGAACCTGGTTTCGATCAATATTTTAGAGGATAACACCGGTTATGTCTGGGTTTGGTCTGGGATATGCCAGCATCTGGCTCATACTTTCGCCTTTTTCTCCTACTTGTTGGCCAGATCCTGAGTTTTGTCTCGTTTGGATCACGTAGTAAAGTGGTACCACACTGAAACAGTCATTGAACCTGTTTGCGATCAATATTTTACAGGATAACATCGGTTAGGTCTGGGATATGCCCGCATCTGGCTCATACTTTCGCCTATTTCGAATACTTGTTCGCCAGATCCAGGGTTTTTTCTGGTATGTATCACGTAGTAATGTGGTACCACACTGAAACAGTCAATTAAAACTGGTTTCGACCAATATTTTAGAGGATAACGACGTTTAGTTGTGGGTTAGGTCTGGGATATGCCCGCATCTGGCTCATACTTTCGCCTATTTCGCATACATGTTAGCCACATTCAGTGTTTTTTCTGCTTTGGATCATGTAGCAATGTGGTAACACACTTAAACAGTCATTTAAACCTGGTATCGACCAATATTTTGCAGGATAACACCGGTTAGGTCTGGGTTAGGTCTGGGATATGCCCGCATCTGGCTCATGCTTTTGCCTTTTTCGCATACTTGTTGGCCAACTCCAGGGTTTTTTCTGGTTTGGATCACGCAGCAATGTGGTACCACACTGAAACAGTCAATTAAACCTGGTTTCGATCAATATTTTAGAGGATAACACCGGTTATGTCTGGGTTAGGTCTGGGATATGCACGCATCTAGCTCATGCTCTTGTCTTTTTCACATACTTGTTGGCCAGATCCTGGATTATGTCTCGTTTGGAACATGTAGTAATTTGGTACCGCAATAAAACAGTCAATGAAGCCTGGTTTCGACCAATATTTTAGAGGATAACATCGGTTAGGTCTGGGTTAGGTCTGGGATATGCCCGCATCTGGCTCATGCTTTTGCTTTTTTCGCATACATGTTGGCCAACTCCAGGGTTTTTTCTGGGTTGGATCACGTAGCAATGTGGTACCACACTGAAACAGTCAATTGAACCTGTTTTCGATCAATATTTTAGAGGATAACACCGGTTATGTCTGGGTTAGGTCTGGTATATGCCCGCATCTGGATCATACTTTCGCATTTTTCGCATACTTCCTCGCCAGATCTAGGGTTTTTTCTGGTTTGTATCACGTAGCAATGTGGTACCACACTGAAACAGTCAATTATACCTGGCATCGATCAATATTTTAGAGGATAACGCCGGTTATGTCTGGGTTGGGTTGGGATATGCCCGAAACTGGAACATGCTCTTGCCTATTTCGCATACTTGGCCAGACCCTGAGTTTTGTCTCGTTTGGATCACGTAGTAATGTGGTACCACACTGAAACTGTCAATTAAACCTGGTTTCGATCAATATTTTAGAGGATAACACCGGTTATGACTGGGCTTGGTCTGGGATTTGCCCGCATCTGGCTCATACTTTCGCCTATTTCGAATACTTGTTCGCCAGATCCAGGGTTTTTTCTGGTTTGGATCACGTAGCAATGTGGTACCACACTGAAACAGTCAATTAAACCTGGTATCGACCAATATTATGCACGATAACACTGGTTAGGTCTGTGTTCGGTGTGGCGTATGGCCGCAGCTGGAACATGCTCTTGCCTATTTCGCATACTTGGCCAGACCCTGAGTTTTGTCTCGTTTGGATCACGTAGTAATGTGGTACCACACTGAAACTGTCAATTAAACCTGGTTTCGATCAATATTTTAGAGGATAACATCGGTTAGGTCTGGGTTAGGTCTGGGATATGCCCGCATCTGGCTCATGCTTTTGCCTTTTTCGCATACTTGTTGGCCAACTCCAGGGTTTTTTCTGGTTTGGATCACGCAGCAATGTGGTACCACACTGAAACAGTCAATTAAACCTGGTTTCGATCAATATTTTAGAGGATAACACCGGTTATGTCTCGGTTAGATCGGGGATATGCACGCATCTGGCTCATGCTCTTGTCTTTTGCGCATACATGTTGGCCAGATCCTGGGTTTTTTTTGGATTGGACCACGTAGTAATGTGGTGCCACACTAAAGCAGTCAATTAATCCTGGTTTCGACAAATATTTTAGAGGATAACACCGGTTATGTCTGGGTTAGGTCTGGTATATGCCCGCATCTGGCCCATACTTTCGCATTTTTCGCATACTTCTTCGCCAGATCTAGGGTTTTTTCTGGTTTGGATCACGTAGCAATGTGGTACCACAATGAAACAGTCAATTATACCTGGCATCGATCAATATTTTAGAGGATAACGCCGGTTATGTCTGGGTTGGTTTGGGATATGCCCGAAACTGGCTCTTACTTTCGCCTTTTTCTCATACTTGTAGGCCAGATCCTGGGTTTTGTCACGTTTGGGTCACGTAGTAATGTGGTACCACACTGAAACAGTCATTAATCCTGTTTTCGATCAATATTTTAGAGAATAACACCGGTTAGGTCTGGGATATGCCCGCATCTGGCTCATGCTCTTGTCTTTTTCGCAAACTTGCTGGCCAGATCCTGGGTTTTTTTTGGTTTGGATCACGTAATAATGTGGTGTCACACTGAAGCAGTCAATTAAACCTGGTTTCGATCAATATTTTGCAGGATAACACTGGTTAGGTCTGTGTTCGGTGTGGCGTATGGCCGCAGCTGGCACATGCTTTTGCCTATTTCGCATACTTGTTGGCCAGATCCTGAGTTTTGTCTCGTTTGGATCACTAAGTAATGTGGTACCACACTGAAAGGGTAATTTGAACCTGGTTTCGATCAATATTTTAGAGGATAAAACCGGTTAGGTCTGGTGTAGGTCTGGGTTATGCCCGCATCTCGCTCATACATTCGTCTATTTCGCATACTTTTTGGCCAGATCCTGGGTTCTGTCTGGTTTGGATCACGTAGTAATGTGGTACGACACTGAAACAGTAAACGAAACCTGTTTTCGATCAATATTTTACAGGATAACACCGGTTAGATCTGGGTTCGGTGTGGGGTATGGCCGCAGCTGGCACATGCTTTTGCCTATTTCGCATACTTGGCCAGACCCTGAGTTTTGTCTCGTTTGGATCACGTAGTAATGTGGTACCACACTGAAACAGTCAATTAAAACTGGTTTCGATCAATATTTTAGAGGATAACACCGGTTATGACTGGGTTTGGTCTGGGATATACACGCATCTGGCTCATGCTCTTGTCTTTTTCGCATACTTGTTGGCCAGATCCTGGGTTTTTTTTGGTTTGGATCACGTAGTAATGTGGTGCCACACTGAAGCAGTCAGTTAAACCTGGTTTCGAACAATATCTTCGAGAATAACATCGGTTAGGTCTGGGTTAGGTCTGGGATATGCCCGCATCTGGCTCATGCGTTTGCCTTTTTCGCGTACTTGTTGGCCAACACCAGGGTACTTTCTGGTATGAATTACGTAGTAGTGTGGTACCCCCATGAAACTGTCAATTAAACCTGGTTTCGATCAATATTTTAGAGGATAACACCGGTTATGTCTGGGTTTGATCTGGGATATGCACGCATATGGCTCATGCTCTTGTCTTTTTCGCATACTTGTTGGCCAGATCCTGGATTATGTCTCGTTTGGAACATGTAGTAATTTGGTACCGCAATGAAACAGTCAATTAATCCTGGTTTCGACAAATATTTTAGAGGATAACACCGCGTAGGCCTGGGATTTGTCCGCATATGGCTCATACTTTCGCCTATTTCGCATACTTGTTCACCAGATCAAGGGTTTTTTCTGGTTCGGATCATGTAGCAATGTGGTAACACACTTAAACAGTCAATTAAACCTGGTTTCGATCAATATTTTCGAGGATAACATCGGTTATGTCTGGGTTAGGTCTGGTATATGCCCACATCTGGCTCATACTTTCGCATTTTTCGCATACTTCCTCGCCAGATCTAGGGTTTTTTCTGGTTTGGATCACGTACCAATGTGGTACCACACTGAAACAGTCAATTGTACCTGGCATCGATCAATATTTTAGAGGATAACGCCGGTTATGTCTGGGTTGGGTTGGGATATGCCCGAAACTGGCTCTTACTTTCGCCTTTTTCTCATACTTGTAGGCCAGATCCTGGGTTTTGTCACGTTTGGGTCACGTAGTAATGTGGTACCACACTGAAACAGTCATTAATCCTGTTTCGATCAATATTTTAGAGAATAACACCGGTTAGGTCTGGGATATGCCCGCATCTGGCTCATGCTCTTGTCTTTTTCGCAAACTTGCTGGCCAGATCCTGGGTTTTTTTTGGTTTGGATCACGTAGTAATGTGGTGCCACACTGAAGCAGTCAATTAAACCTGGTTTCGATGCATATTTTAGAGGATAAAACCGGTTAGGTCTGGTTTAGGTCAGGGTTATGCCCACATCTGGCTCATGCTTCTGTCTTTTTCGCATACTTGTTGGCCAGATCCTGGGTACTGTCTCGTTTGGATCACGTAGTAATGTGGCTCCACACTGGAAAAGACAATTGAACCTAGTTTCGATCAATGTATTAGAGGATAACACCAGTTAGGACTGGGATATGCCAGCATCTGGCTCATGTTTTTGCATTTTACGCATACTTGTTGCCCAGATCCAGGGTTTGCACTAGTTTGAATCCTGTAGAAATTTGGTACCACAATGAAACAGTCAATTGAACCTGGTTCTGATCAATATTTCAGAGGATAAAACCGGATAGGCCTGGTTAAGGACAGGGTTATGCCCGCATCTGGCTCATGCTTCTGCCTTTTTCGCATACTTGTTCGCCAGATCCTGGGTTATGTCTCGTTTGGATCACGTAGTGATGTGGTACCACACTGAAACAGATCCTGGGTTTTTTCTGGTTTGGATCTGGTAGTAATTTGGTACCACACTCAAACACTCAATTATACCTGGTATCGACCAATATTTTGCAAGGTAACACCGGTTAGGTCTGGGTTAGGTGTGGGTCATGCCCGCATCTGGCTCATGCTTTCGCCTATTTTGCATACTTGTTGGCCAGATCCTGGGTTTTGCTGGTTTGGATCACGTAGTAGTTTGGTACCACACTCAAACAGTCAACAAAACCTGGTTTCGAACAATATATTAGAGGATAAAACCGGTTAGATCAGGGTTCGGTGTGGGATATGGCCGCAGCTGGCACATGCTTTCGCCTATTTCGCATACTTGTTGGACAGATCCTGCGTTTTGTCTCGTTTGGATCACGTAGTAAAGTGGTACCACACTGAAAGAGTAAATTGAACCTGGTTTCGATCAATATTTTAGAGGATAACACCGGTTATGTCTGGGTTTGGTCTGGGATATGCACGCATATGGCTCATGCTCTTGTCTTTTTCGCATACTTGTTGGCCAGATCCTGGGTTTTTTTTGGTTTGGATCACGTAGTAATGTGGTGCCACACTGAAGCAGTCAATTAAACCTGGTTTCGAACAATATTTTCGAGAATAACATCGGTTAGGTCTGGGTTAGGTCTGGGATATGCCCGCATCTGGCTCATGCGTTTGCCTTTTTCGCGTACTTGTTGGCCAACACCAGGGTATTTTCTGGTATGAATTACGTAGTAGTGTGGTACCCCCATGAAACTGTCAATTGAACCTGTTTTCGATCAATATTTTAGAGGATAACACCGGTTAAGTCTGGGTTTGGCCTGGGATATGCACGCATCTGGCTCATGCTCTTGTCTTATTCACATACTTGTTGGCCAGATCCTGGATTATGCCTCGTTTGGAACATGTAGTAACTTGGTACCGCAATGAAACAGTCAATTAAACCAGGTTCCGATCAATATTTTCGAGGATAACATCAGTTAGGTCTGGGTTAGGTCTGGGATATGCCCGCATCTGGCTCATGCTTTTGCTTTTTTCGCATACATGTTGGCCAACTCCAGGGTTTTTTCTGGATTGGATCACGTAGCAATGTGGTACCACACTGAAACAGTCAATTGAACCTGTTTTCGATCAATATTTTAGAGGATAACACCGGTTATGTCTGGGTTAGGTCTGGTATATGCCCGCATCTGGCTCATACTTTCGCATTTTTCGCATACTTCCTCGCCAGATCTAGGGTTTTTTCTGGTTTGTATCACGTAGCAATGTGATACCACACTGAAACAGTCAATTATACCTGGCATCGATCAATGTTTTAGAGGATAACGCCGGTAATGTCTGGGTTGGGTTGGGATATGCCCGAAACTGGCACATGCTCTTGCCTATTTCGCATACTTGGCCAGACCCTGAGTTTTGTCTCGTTTGGATCACCTAGTAATGTGGTACCACACTGAAACAGTCAATTAAACCTGGTTTCGATCAATATTTTAGAGGATAACACCGGTTATGACTGGGTTTGGTCTGGGATTTGCCCGCATCTGGCTCATACTTTCGCCTATTTCGAATACTTGTTCGCCAGATCCAGGGTTTTTTCTGGTTTGGATCACGTAGCAATGTGGTACCACACTGAAACAGTCAATTAAACCTGGTATCGACCAATATTATGCACGATAACACCGGTTATGTCTCGGTTAGATCTGGGATATGCACGCATCTGGCTCATACTTTTGCATGCTCGCAAACTTGTTGGTCAGATCGTGTGTTATGTCTCGTTTGGATCAGGTAGTAATTTGGTACCGCAATGAAACAGTCAATTAAGCCCGCTTTCGATCAATATTTTCGACGATAACATCGGTTATGTCTGGGTTTGGTCTGAGATATGCACGCATCTGGCTCATGCTCTTGTCTTTTGCGCATACTTGTTGGCCAGATCCTGGGTTTTTTTTGGATTGGACCACGTAGTAATGTGGTGCCACACTAAAGCAGTCAATTAATCCTGGTTTCGACAAATATTTTAGAGGATAACACCGGTTAGGCCTGGGATTTGCCCGCATCTGGCTCATACTTTCGCCTTTTTCTCATACTTGTTGGCCAGATCCTGGGTTTTTTCTTGTCTGGATCACGTAGTAATGTGGTACCACACTGAAACAGTCAATTAAACCTGGTTTCGATCAATATTTTCGACGATAACATCGGTTATGTCTGGGTTTGGTCTGAGATATGCACGCATCTGGCTCATGCTCTTGTCTTTTGCGCATACTTGTTGGCCAGATGCTGGGCTTTTTTTGGTTTGGATCACGTAGTAAAGTGGTGCCACACTGAAGCAGTCAATTAAACCTGGTTTCGATCAATATTTTAGGGGATAACGCCGGTTATGTCTGGGTTAGGTCTGGTATATGCCCGCATCTGGCCCATACTTTCGCATTTTTCGCATACTTCTTCGCCAGATCCTGGGTTTTTTCTTGTCTGGATCACGTAGTAACGTGGTACCACACTGAAACAGTCAATTAAACCTGGTTTCGATCAATATTTTAGAGGATAACTACGGTTATGACTGGGTTTGGTCTGGGATATACACGCATCTGGCTCATGCTCTTGTCTTTTTCGCAAACTTGCTGGCCAGATCCTGGGTTTTTTTTGGTTTGGATCACGTAATAATGTGGTGCCACACTGAAGCAGTCAATTAAACCTGGTTTCGATCAATATTTTGTAGGATAACACTGGTTAGGTCTGTGTTCGGTGTGGGGTATGGCCGCAGCTGGCACATGCTTTTGCCTATTTCGCATACTTGTTGGCCAGATCCTGAGTTTTGTCTCGTTTGGATCACTAAGTAATGTGGTACCACACTGAAAGGGTAATTTGAACCTGGTTTCGATCAATATTTTAGAGGATAAAACCGGTTAGGTCTGGTGTAGGTCTGGGTTATGCCCGCATCTCGCTCATACATTCGTCTATTTCGCATACTTTTTGGCCAGATCCTGGGTTCTGTCTGGTTTGGATCACGTAGTAATGTGGTACGACACTGTAACAGTAAATGAAACCTGTTTTCGATCAATATTTTACAGGATAACACCGGTTAGATCTGGGTTCGGTGTGGGGTATGGCCGCAGCTGGCCCATGCTTTTGCCTATTTCGCATACTTGGCCAGACCCTGAGTTTTGTCTCGTTTGGATCACGTAGTAATGTGGTACCACACTGAAACAGTCAATTAAAACTGGTTTCGATCAATATTTTAGAGGATAACACCGGTTATGACTGGGTTTGGTCTGGGATATACACGCATCTGGCTCATGCTCTTGTCTTTTTCGCATACTTGTTGGCCAGATCCTGGGTTCTTTTTGGTTTGGATCACGTAGTAATGTGGTGCCACACTGAAGCAGTCAGTTAAACCTGGTTTCGAACAATATCTTCGAGAATAACATCGGTTAGGTCTGGGTTAGGTCTGGGATATGCCCGCATCTGGCTCATGCGTTTGCCTTTTTCGCGTACTTGTTGGCCAACACCAGGGTTTTTTCTGGTATGAATTACGTAGTAGTGTGGTACCCCCATGAAACTGTCAATTAAACCTGGTTTCGATCAATATTTTAGAGGATAACACCGGTTATGTCTGGGTTTGGTCTGGGATATGCACGCATATGGCTCATGCTCTTGTCTTTTTCGCATACTTGTTGGCCAGATCCTGGATTATGTCTCGTTTGGAACATGTAGTAATGTGGTACCACACTGAAACAGTCATTAATCCTGTTTTCGATCAATATTTTAGAGAATAACACCGGTTAGGTCTGGGATATGCCCGCATCTGGCTCATGCTCTTGTCTTTTTCGCAAACTTGCTGGCCAGATCCTGGGTTTTTTTTGGTTTGGATCACGTAGTAATGTGGTGCCACACTGAAGCAGTCAATTAAACCTGGTTTCGATGCATATTTTAGAGGATAAAACCGGTTAGGTCTGGTTTAGGTCAGGGTTATGCCCACATCTGGCTCATGCTTCTGTCTTTTTCGCATACTTGTTGGCCAGATCCTGGGTACTGTCTCGTTTGGATCACGTAGTAATGTGGCTCCACACTGGAAAAGACAATTGAACCTAGTTTCGATCAATGTATTAGAGGATAACACCAGTTAGGACTGGGATATGCCAGCATCTGGCTCATGTTTTTGCATTTTACGCATACTTGTTGCCCAGATCCAGGGTTTGCACTAGTTTGAATCATGTAGAAATTTGGTACCACAATGAAACAGTCAATTGAACCTGGTTCTGATCAATATTTTAGAGGATAACACCGGTTATGTCTGGGTTTGGTCTGGGATATGCACGCATATGGCTCATGCTCTTGTCTTTTTCGCATACTTGTTGGCCAGATCCTGGATTATGTCTCGTTTGGAACATGTAGTAATTTGGTACCGCAATGAAACAGTCAATTAATCCTGGTTTCGACAAATATTTTAGAGGATAACACCGGTTAGGCCTGGGATTTGCCCGCATATGGCTCATACTTTCGCCTATTTCGCATACTTGTTCACCAGATCGAGGGTTTTTTCTGGTTCGGATCATGTAGTAATGTGGTAACACACTTAAACAGTCAATTAAACCTGGTTTCGGTCAATATTTTCGAGGATAACATCGGTTAGGTCTGGGATATGCCCGCATCTGGCACATGCTTTTGCCTTTTTCGCATATATGTTGGCTAACTCCAGGGTTTTTTCTGGGTTGGATCACGTAGCAATGTGGTACCGCACTAAAACAGTCAATTGAACCTGTTTTCGATCAACATTTTAGAGGATAACACCGGTTATGTCTGGGTTAGGTCTGGTATATGCCCGCATCTGGCTCATACTTTCGCCTTTTTCGCATACTACTTCGCCAGATCTAGGGTTTTTTCTGGTTTGGATCACGTAGCAATGTGGTACCACACTCAAACAGTCAATTATACCTGGCATCGATCGATATTTTAGAGGATGACGCCGATTATGCCTGGGTTTGGACTGGGATATGCCCGCATCTGGCTCTCACTTTCTCCTTTTTCTCATACTTGTAGGCCAGATCCTGGGTTTTATCACGTTTGGATCACGTAGTGATGTGGTACCACACTGAAACAGATCCTGGGTTTTTTCTGGTTTGGATCAGGTAGTAATTTAGTACCACACTGAAACAGTCAATTAAACCTGGTTTCGATCAATATTTTCGCGGAAAACACCGGTTAGGTCTGGGTTAGGTCTGGGACATGCCCACATCTGGCTCATGCTTTCGCCTTTTTCTCATACTTGTTGGCCAGATCCTGGGTTTTGTCACGTTTGGATCACATAGCAATGGGGTGCCACACTGAAACAGACAATTATACCTGGCTTCGATCAATATTTTAGAGGATAACGCCGGTAATGTCTGGGATTGGTCTGGGATTTGCCCGCATCTGGCTCATACATTCGCCTATTTCGCAGACTTGTTCACCAGATCGAGGGTTTTTTCTGGTTTGGATCTCGTAGCAATGTAGTAACACCCTTAAACAGTCAATTAAACCTGGTTTCGATCAATATTTTCGAGGTCAACATCCGTTAGGTTAGGGTTTGGCCTGGGATATGCCCGCATCTGGCTCATGCCTTTGCCTTTTTCGGATACTTGTTGGCCAGATCCAGGGTTTTTTCTAGTATGTATCACGTAGTAATGTGGTACCACACTGAAACAGTCAATTAAACCTGGTTTCGATCATTATTTTAGAGAATAACACCGGTTATGGCTGGGTTTGGTCAGAGATATGCACGCATCTGGCCCATGATCTTGTCTTCTTCGCATACTTGTTGGCCAGATCCTAGATTATGTCTCGTTTGGAACATGTAGTAATTTGGTACCGCAATGAAACAGTCAATTAAAACTGGTTTCGACCAATATTTTAGAGGATAACACAGGTTAGGTCTGGGATATGCCCGCATCTGGCTCATGCTTTCGCCTATTTCGCATACTTGTTCGCCAGATTCAGGGGTTTCTCTGCTTTGGATCATGTAGCAATGTGGTAACACACTTAAACAGTCATTTAAACCTGGTATCGACCAATATTTTGCAGGATAACACCGGTTAGGTCAGGGTTGGGTCTGGGTTATGCCCGCATCTGGCTCATACATTCGCCTATTTCGCAAATTTGTTCACCAGATCGAGGGTTTTTTCTGGTTTGGATCACGTAGCAATGTGGTAGCACACTTAAACAGTCAACTAAACCTGGTATCGACCAATATTTTGCAGAATAACACCGGTTAAGTCTGGGTTAGGTCTGGGATATGCCCGCATCTGGCTCATGCTCTTGTCTTTTTCACATACTTGTTGGCCAGATCCTGGATTATGTCTCGTTTGGAACATGTAGTAATTAAGTACCGCAATAAAACAGTCAATTAAACCTGGTTTCGACCAATATTTAAGAGGATAACACAGGTTAGGTCTGGGATATGCCCGCATCTGGCTCATGCTTTCGCCTATTTCGCATACTTGTTGGCCAACTCCAGGGTTTTTTCTGGTTTGGATCACGCAGCAATGTGGTGCCACACTGAAACAGTCAATTAAACCTGGTTTCGATCAATATTTTAGAGGATAACACCGGTTATGTCTGGGTTTGGTCTGGGATATGCACGCATCTGGCTCATGCTCTTGTCTTTTTCGCATACTTGTTGGCCAGATCCTGGATTATGTCTCGTTTGGAACATGTAGTAATTTGGTACCGCAATGAAACAGTCAATTAAACCTGGTTTCGATCAATATTTTCGAGGATAACATCGGTTAGGTCTGGGTTAGGTCTGGGATATGCCCGCATCTGGCTCATGCTTTTGCCTTTTTCGCATATATGTTGCCCAACTCCAGGGTTTCTTCTGGGCTGGAACATGTAGTAATTTGGTACCGCAATGAAACAGTCAATTAAACCAGGTTTCGATCAATATTTTCGAGGATAACATCGGTTAGGTCTGGGTTAGGTCTGGGATATGCCTGCATCTGGCTCATGCTTTTGCTTTTTTCGCATACATGTTGGCCAACTCCAGGGTTTTTTCTGGATTGGATCACGTAGCAATGTGGTACCACACTGAAACAGTCAATTGAACCTGTTTTCGATGAATATTTTAGAGGATAACACCGGTTATGTCTGGGTTAGGTCTGGTATATGCCCGCATCTGGCTCATACTTTCGCATTTTTCGCATACTTCTTCGCCAGATCCTGGGTTATGTCTCGTTTGGATCACGTAGTGATGTGGTACCACACTGAAACAGATCCTGGGTTTTTTCTGGTTTGGATCAGGTAGTAATTTAGTACCACTCTCAAACACTCAATTAAACCTGGTTTCGATCAATATTTCTCAGGATAACACCGGTTAGATCTGAGTTCGGTGTGGGATATGGCCGCAGCTGGCACATGCTTTCGCCTTTTTCTCATACTTGTTGGCCAGATCCTGGGTTTTGTCACGTTTGGATCACATAGCAATGTGGTACCACACTGAAACAGACAATTATACCTGGCTTCGATCAATATTTTAGAGGATAACACCGGTTATGTCTGGGTTTGGTCTGGGATTTGCCCGCATCTGGCTCATACTTTCGCCTGTTTCGCATACTTGTTCACCAGATTCAGGTTTTTTTCTGCTTTGGATCATGTAGCAATGTGGTAACACACTTAAACAGTCATTTAAACCTGGTATCGACCAATATTTTCCAGGATAACACCGGTTAGGTCAGGGTTGGGTCTGGGTTATGCCCGCATCTCGCTCATACATTCGCCTTTTTCGCAAACTTGTTCACCAGAACGAGGGTTTTTTCTGGTTTGGATAACGTAGTAAAGTGGTACCACACTGAAACAGTCAATTGAAACTGGTATCGACCAATATTTTAGAGGATAATATCGGTTAGGTCTGGGTTAGATTTGGGATATACCCGCATCTGGCACATGCTTCTGTCTTTTTCCCATACTTGTTGGCCAGATCCTGGGTTTTTTCTGGTTGGGATCAGGTAGTAATTTGGTACAACACTCAAACAGTCAATTAAACCTGGTTTCGATCAATATTTTAGAGGATAAAGCCGATTAGGTCTGGTTTAGGTTTGGGTTATGCTCGCATCTGGCTCATACTTTTGACTTTTTGGCATACTTGTTGGCCAGATCCTGGGATTTTTCAGATTTGGATCACGTAGTAATGTGGTACCACACTGTAACAGTAAGTGAAACCTGGTAACGATCAATATTTTACAGGATAACACCGGTTAGATCTGGGTTCGGTGTGGGATATGGTCGCAGCTGGCACATGCTTTCGCCTATTTCGCATACTTGTTGGCCAGATCCTGAGTTTTGTCTCGTTTGGATCACGTAGTAAAGTGGTACCACACTGGAACAGTCAATTGAACCTGGTTTCGATGCATATTTTAGAGGATAAAACCGGTTAGGTCTGGTTTAGGTCAGGGTTATGCCCGCATCTGGCTCATGCTTCAGTCTTTTTCGCATACTTGTTGGCCAGATCCTGGGATTTTTCAGATTTGGATCACGTAATAATGTGGTTCCACACTGGAACAGACAATTGAACCTAGTTTCGATCAATGTATTAGAGGATAACACCAGTTAGGACTGCGATATGCCAGCATCTGGCTCATGCTTTTGCATTTTACGCATACTTGTTGCCGAGATCCAGGGTTTGCTCTAGTTTGAATCATGCAGTAATGTGGTACCACAATGAAACAGTCAAATGAACCTGGTTTCGATCAATATTTTAGAGGACAAAACCGGTTAGGTCTGGTTTAGGTTTGGGTTATGCTCGCATCTGGCTCATACTTTTGTCTTTTTCGCATACTTGTTGGCCAGATCCTGGGTTTTTTCTGGTTTGGATCACGTAGTAATGTGGTACCACACTGGAAGAGTCAATTGAACCTGGTTCCGATCAATATTTTAGAGGATAAAACCGGGTAGGTCTGGTTTAGGTCAGGGTTATGCCCGCATCTGGCTCATGCTTCTGCCTTTTTCGCATACTTGTTGGCCTCCCTCAGGGGCTGCCAGCCTTTCAGCTGCAGTACGGGCTTAACGAACCCGGGGTACCCGAGTCATACACACACCGTAAGCCTCCTGTTTGTCGTCACAACGACCCATTCACTATTCCCTATTGGTTTTGTGAATGGTACGTGACGGCAGGAGGAACGGGGGTCTTGGCTTAACTGCCTGGGCCACGAGTATGGCGACTCTATAAAATCGCCCTCCAATCCTAAGCTATGGTGCGCGGCGATGGGATGCATGGTTGGGGGAGAAGGCCCAATCCCAAGCGACCACCTCCGGGGAACCTGCCGAACCCCCGGAGTATATAGGCTTACCCGGGTAAGGCGGCTCTGCCCGGGCGGACCTTTTCTTCCGACCTGCTCGTGGGAATATTATGGAGTTCAATATTAAAACGGGGTTGGGACGGGGTAAGTCAGAGGGGGAGGACGAAGGCGGTGTTGGGACTGGAGTGACGGCGCTCGCGCCGCCTCCAGCGCCTGGCCCGGCTTCGTGGAAGGTGGAGGAGGACGACGAGACTGCGTCAGTCTCGTCCTTCTCCTCCACCAGGAGCCTCATAGGCTCTAAGAGGAAGAGGGCGGGGCAGGCCGTCGTCGAGGTGGGCGGGGCGATGAGCCCGTCGGTGAGGCTGAGTTGCCTCAGGGACGAGGTGACCGAGGAGATATCGGAGAGGATCTCCTCGTCCCTGAGGCGGATGGAGAAAGTCGCCGCTGCCTGCGCCTTTAAGGGGCAGAAAAGCGGTGGCGCGGAGGCCCTGAAGGCCGCGGCGGAGGAAATGAGGGAGGCGGCGCGGGAGCTCAGAGGGCGGAACGCCCGTCTGCAGCTCCTGTTGGAGGAGGAGCGACAGGGGAGGAGGAGGGCAGAGGCGCTGTGGAACAGCGCGGCCCTCCCTCCCATCCTCCCTCCTCCTCCACCGCCGCGTCCCTCGGCGGAGGTAAATAAGCGGAGTGCGGCGGCAGTGGTGCGGGGCACCGCGGGCCCCTCCACCCGCACTCCGCCCGTGAAGAAGTCCCCGTCCTCCTCAGAAGACGATCTTCTGAGGAGGATTGGGGACATGATTGATGGCAAGCTGGCCGCCTTCCGGGAGGAGCTCCTCGCCGGAAGAGCGGTCAGCAGGAAGGCGGTGCCTCCCCGACCTGTTCCGGTACAGTCGGGGAAGGCAAAGAAGGGCGGAGTGAAGGCTCCGCCCAGCGTTGCGGCACCAGGGCCCCGGGTCGCGACCCCCAAGGGGGGTGGTGTACCCGTGGTCGCGGTGGTCGCGTCCTCCACAGCACCCTCCCAAGGGGGGGTGGCGTGGAGTGAGGTGGTGGGGCGGAAGGCGAAGCGGGCGGCGAGGAAGGCCTCGCAACCGCAGCCTCCGCCTCCGCCGCCGGCGGCCAAGGTAAAGGCCGCGAAGGTCGGGAAGGCACGACCAGGTCGTCCCCCAAAAACGGCAGCGGTGACGCTGACCGTTGCGCAGGGGGGCGACCTGACCCTCGCGGAGGCGATGCGGCTCGCCAGGGAGAATATCTCCCTGGAAGAGCTGGGCATCGCCTCCGTGAGGGCGAAGAGGGCCGTGACCGGGGGTCTCTTGCTGGAGATCCCCGGTGCAGAAGGCGGCGCGAAGGCGGATCGTCTCGCCCAGAGGCTCCGGGAGCAGCTGGGCGAGCGAGGTGTCCGGGTCGCCCGGCCCACGAAGCGCACGGAGATGCGCGTTTGTGGGCTGGACGACTCGGTCAGCGCACAGGATGTGTCCCGTGCCCTTGCGAGGGCGGGGGACTGTCCTGTGGAGGACCTGCGGATCGGAGAGATCCGCAGGTCGCCCTCCGGCCTCGGGTCGGTGTGGGCCCGGTGCCCCCTCTCCGCCGCCCGTAAGGTGGCGGAATCCGGGAGGGTGTTGGTGGGGTGGGTTTCGGCGCGAGTGGAAATCCTCGCGCCGCGCCCGCTCCAGTGTCACCGCTGCCTCGAATTGGGGCACGTGAGGCAGTGGTGCACCTCGCCGGTGGACCGCAGCGGTCAGTGTTACCGCTGCGGTGCCAAAGAGCACCGTGCGAGCCAGTGCTCGGCGGCCCCCCACTGCCCGCTGTGTGCGGACATGGGGAGGCCAGCCGATCACAGGGTGGGGAGCAAGAAGTGCTCCCCCCCCTCCCGGAAGGAGAGGAAGAGGCGGGCTGCACCGGCTCCGGTGCCGAGGGCGGTGGCATCGTCCTCCATGGAGGTGGACGGTGCTACGGGGACGGACGGCCGGGAGGAGGCTGGCGCGGCCATTAATTAATGTCGCCCCGCCTCCTCCTCCAGGCCAACCTCAACCACTGCCGCGCGGCACAGGACTTGATGTCCCAAGTCCTCGCGGAGTGGGGGGTTGGCCTGGCGGTCGCCGCCGAGCCGTACCGCGTCCCTGATCACCCTCATTGGGTGGGCGACGCGGACGGCTTGGTGGCGACGGTATGGGGAGGGGGCGACGGGTCCCCACCGTTCTCCTTGTTGGAGCGCGGTCGGGGATTCGTCGCCGTGGACTGGGGGGGAGTCGCTGTGGTGGGGTGCTACATTTCGCCCCGTAGCGGTCACGCTGCGTTCGAGCTGTACTTGGCCGAGGTCGCGGCATGCGTGCAGCGCTGCGCGGCCCGGCCGGTGCTGGTCCTGGGGGATTTTAATGCCAAGTCGGTGGCTTGGGGATCCCCCAGGACCTCCGTTCGCGGCGGGATCCTGGGCGATTGGGCGGCAGGGCTCGACCTCCGGGTATTGAACCGGGGGTCGGAGCACACATGCGTGCGGCGATATGGGGGGTCCATCGTGGATGTTGGATTCGCGACCCCCAACGCCGTGCGCATGGTGTCGGGTTGGCACGTGGTCGCGGGGGCAGAGACACTCTCCGATCACCGGTACATCCGGATGGAGGTCTCTGCCGCCGCGAGTGCATCCCGACACGGCCGCCTGCGTGGCACCCCACCACGCCGCTGGGCGCTTCGGCGCCTGGACAAGGACGCCCTGATGGCAGCTGCCCTCGCTGCAACTTGGCCGCAGGGAGCGGCCGAGTTGCCGAGCATAGAGGAGGAGGTCGCCCGGCTCGGAGCATTGGTCGCGGGTATTTGCGACGCGGCGATGCCTCGGGTCGGGCGGGCTTCTCCTCGCCGGGCGGTGTACTGGTGGTCGGACGCGATCGCGGAGTTGCGTGTCGCGACTGTCCGCGCCCGACGCCAGTACACCCGCGCGCGCCGTCGTCAACGTACAGGCGACGGCGTGGCGCGAGCGAGGGCAGCTGATGACCTGTATGGAGCATACCGCGTGGCGCGGGTTGCTCTGCAGGTCGCCATCAAACGGGCCAAGACCCAGGCATGGAAGGAGCTCCTCCAGACCCTTGATGACGATCCATGGGGGCGCCCATATAAGGTGGTGCTGAATAAGCTCCGCTCGTGGGCGCCCCCCATCACCGAGGGTCTTGACCCCCGGCTGCTGGAGGACGTGGTCAATACACTCTTCCCAATTGGGGAGAGGGGACCGCGTCCTCCGGCGGCGGCGGCTGTCCCAGTGGAGTGGACGGCCGAGCTAGGGGTCACGCAGGAGGAGCTGGCAGCGGCCATCAGACGGCTCGGGGTTCGTAACACGGCCCCGGGTCCGGATGGTGTGCCCGGCCGGGTTTGGGTCTTGACCCAGGGCGTCCTTGGGGCCGACCTCAGGCGGTTGTTCGACCGCTGCCTGAGGGACGGGCGATTCCCCCCCAGTTGGAAGGTGGCGAGGATGGTCCTCCTCCGGAAGGAGGGTCGGCCCGCGGAGTCTCCCTCCGCATACCGGCCCATTTGTCTCCTCGACGAGGTGGGCAAGCTCTTCGAGCGTGTGATTGCTGCCCGCCTCGTCGAGCACCTGTCGCGGGGTGATCCCGGTCTGGCCGACTGCCAGTTCGGTTTCCGCGGGGGCCGATCGACTATCGACGCGATAGGTCGTGTGAGGGCCCTCTCGGAGGCGGCCGTCTCCCGGGGAGGGGTGGCATTGGCAATATCCTTGGATATTGCCAATGCCTTTAACACCCTCCCCTGGGAAGAGATAAGGAGGGGACTCGAATATCATCGAGTCCCCCCTTGTCTCAGGGCGGTCGTCGGGGATTATCTCCGCGGCAGGTGGATCGAGTATCCGGGCCGGGATGGTGATATGCGGAGGGAGGTGTACTGCGGTGTTCCGCAGGGGTCGGTCCTCGGGCCACTCCTGTGGAACATCGCGTACGACTCGGTGTTGCGGGCCGGCCTCCCCGACGGCGTCAGCACGGTGTGTTATGCGGATGACACACTGGTGCTGGCCGTCGGGGCGCACTGGGGGAGGGCCATGCGTCGCGCGGAGGAGGGGTCGCAACGCGTCGTCGACCGGATCAGGGGGATGGGGATGACGGTGGCGGTCCATAAGACCGAGGTGATTGCGTTTCATTCACCTCGGCAGGATCCGCCACCCCCTCTGATCCGGGTGGGTGGGGCTGACATCGAGGTGAAGCCCCAGATCAGGTATCTGGGGCTGATCCTCGATAGCCACTGGCGTTTCGAGGAGCATTTCCGCTGCCTGGTCCCCCGGTTGGAAAGGATGGTTGCGGCTCTGGGCCGGATCCTGCCCAACCTGGGGGGCCCGGCGGGCCGAATTCGTCGCCTCTATGTGGCAATGGTCCAGTCGGTGTCCCTATACGGGGCCCCCGTCTGGGCGGACGACCTGGCTGCCTCCCGGCGCAGCATGACTATGCTGCGTCGGGTGCAGAGGCGCATGGCGCTCAGGGTCGTCCGCGGGTATCGGACCGTGTCACATGAGGCGGCGACGGTTCTAGCGGGGATGCCGCCCATGGACCTGCTCGCGCGGTCGCACGCGGTGATGTACCGGCACCGCGTCGACCGTCGCGCGGGGGTGGGGGCGGTCCCGGGCGGGCAGGAACCTGCTTGGGGCGATTTGAAGCGCCAGGCCCGGCAGTCCGTGTTGCTCGCGTGGCAGGAGCGGCTGGCTCTGCCAACCGCGGGGCACCGGACTGTCGGGGCGGTTCGGCCACTCCTGAAGGAGTGGCTGGACAGAGGCCATGGCAGCCTCACCTACCGGATGGCACAGGTATTTTCCGGGCATGGCAGCTTCGGAAGATACCTGTGCCGGATAGGGAAGGAGCCGACGGCGCGTTGCTGCCACTGCGACGCTGAGCAGGACACGGCGGATCATACCCTGGAGGTATGCCCCGCGTGGGAGGGGGAGCGCCGTGTCCTGGTCGGCGTCGTCGGACGGGATGTCTCGCTGCCGGGCGTGGTGTGCGCCATGCTCGGCAGCGAGGAGAAGTGGAGGGCCGTGGCCTCCTTCTGCGAGAACGTAATGTTGCAGAAGGAGGCCGCGGGGAGGGAGCGCGAGCTTCAGCGGCGCGCTGAAGCTCGCGCTCGTGCGATGGCCCGAGGTCGTCGCCCGGTCGCGAGGCGTCGCGGGCGGCCGCCTCGGCGTGGCGGATGACCTAGGCTGGGAGGGGGGTCCTGAGGGGACCCTCCTCCCGCCAGGCGGCGCCGGGTCTGACCGGTTGGGGGTAGAAGTGCCTCCCCCTACCGGTCCGACGAAAGGGGAGGCATCCTCGGCGGTCTGGTGCGGCCATGAACGCCCGGCCGCCGAGGGGTGGAAACGGGGTCGCGGGCGGTTGCGAGTTGGGGCTCGCAGCCGCCACTAAACGCGGCCCCGGGACGGATAGCGGCGGGATGGAGTGGCCCCGTCCCGCCGCTATGAGGCAGTGTGTCTACTGGGGGGACCGATTGTCCCCCCGGGGGATGGGCGCGAAAGCGCGGGCACGCGGAGGATACCGGAAGAATGCTTCGAGCGATTCCCGGTATCCTCCGAAAGCGTGCCGAAGGGTCACCGTGGGGTTTTTAGTGGGTAGGTCCCGCGCCTGTCGTTGTACGGGCGCGGGGAATCCCACACACGCCTCCCACCTCTCCCCAAGGAGGTGGGAGGGAGTCTTTCGAAGATTTTCCCCACGACAAAAAAAAAAAAAAAAAAAAAAAAAAAAAAAAAAAAAAATACTTGTTGGCCAGATCCTGGGTTATGTCTCGTTTGGATCACGTAGTGATGTGGTACCACACTGAAACAGATCCTGGGTTTTTTCTGGCTTGGATCAGGTAGTAATTTAGTACCACACTCAAACACTCAATTAAACCTGGTATCGATCAATATTTTACAGGATAACACCGGTTAGATCTGGGTTCGGTGTGGGCTATGGCCGCAGCTGGCACATGCTTTCGCCTATTTCGCTTACTTGTTGGCCAGATCATCTGTCTCATACTTTCGCCTGTTTCACATAGTTGGTGGCCAGATCCTCGGGTTTTTCAGGTCTTGATCACGTAGTAATTTGGTACAACACTCAAACAGTCAATTAAACCTGGTTTCGATCAATATTTTAGAGGATAAAACCGGTTAGGTCTGGTTTAGGTTTGGGCTATGCCCGCATCTGGCTCATACATTCGCCTATTTCGCATACTTGTTGGCCAGATCCTGTGTTCTTTTTGGATTGAATCACGTAATAGTGTGGTTCCATACAGTAACAGCCAATTAAACCTGGTATCGACCAATATTTTGCAAGATAACACCGGTTAGGTCTGGGTTAGGTCTGGGTTAGGTCTGGGTTATGCCCGCATCTGGCTCATACTTTCGCCTATTTCGCATACTTGTTGGCCAGATCCTGGGTTTTGCTGATTTGGATCACGTAGTAATTTGGTGCCACACTCAAACAGTCAACTAAACCTGGTTTCGATCAATATTTTAGAGGGTAACACTGGTTAGGTCTGGGTTAGTTCTGGGATATGCCCGCATCTGGCTCATATTTTCGCCTATTTCGCACACTTGTTGGCCAGATCCTGGGCTTTGCCGGTTTGGATCACGTAGTAATTTGGTACCACACTCAAACAGTCAACTAAACCTGGTTTCGATCAATATTTTAGAGGATAACACTGGTTAGGTCTGCGTTAGTTTCGGATATGCCCGCATCTGGCTCATACTTTTGTCTTTTTCACATACTTGTTGGCCAGATCCTGGGATTTTTCAGGTTTGGATCACGAAGTAATGTGGCACCACACTGTAACAATAAATGAAACTTGGTTTCGATCAATATTTTACAGGATAACACCGGTTAGATCTGGGTTCGGTGTGGGATATGGCCGCAGCTGGCACATGCTTTCGCCTATTTCGCATACTTGTTGGCCAGATCCTGAGTTTTGTCTCGTTTGGATCACGTAGTAAAGTGGTACCACACTGAAACAGTCAATTGAACCTGGTATCGACCAATATTTTAGAGGATAATACCGGTTTGGGCTGGGTTAGTTCAAGGATATGCCCGTAATCTGGATCTGCATTTGCATTGTTCGCATACTTGTCGGGCAGTTCCTGTGTTTTTTTTGGATTGGATAACGTAATAGTGTGGTTTCATACAGTAACAGACAATTTAACCTGGTATCGACCAATATTTTGCAAGATAACACCGGTTCGGTCTGTGTTAGGTCTGGGTTATGCCCGCGTCTGGCTCATACTTTCGCCTATTTCGCATACTTGTTGTCCAGATCCTGGGTTTCGCTGGTTCGGATCACGTAGTAATTTGGTACCTCACTCAAACAGTCAACTAAACCTGGTTTCGATCAACATTTTAGAGGATAAAACAGGTTAGGTCTGGCTTAGGTCTGGGTTTTGCCCACATCTGGCTCATACATTCGCTTATTTCGCATACTTGTTGGCCAGATCCTGGGACTTTTCAGGTTTGGATCACGAAGTAATGTGGCACCACACTGAAAGAGTAAATTGAACCTGGTTTCGATCAATATTTTGGAGGATAAAACCGGTTAGGTCTGGGTTAGGTCTGGGTTAGGGATATGTGTATTCATAAAAAATGATTGTAATTGATCCCCGCAACCGAAAATAATTTTTCTAAAACGATTTGAAATTTTTTAATTTAATTGTTAATAACTTTTTAACGAAGCCACCATCAACAAATTGGTATTCTTGATTTTCGTCTTATTTTGGCCTCTCGAATCTCCCATTAATATTTTTCCCAAGGGTGGCCGAACACCCTGTATACGTATGTATGTATGTATGTATGTATGTATGTATGTATGTATGTATAACAGAAAACAAAAAAACACAAAAAATATTATTTTAATTTAACGCAACCTTAATTTAATAAATTATAATTTCTAATAATATATTTTTTCATGTAAAGCCACTATATTTCTTTCATTATTCTTTCGCGTCATTATTTTAAGCTAATTTAGTTTTTAAATATGTTAAGCAAAAATCATGTTATCCAGTGCTGTAGGAGTACAGTGTTGTACAAAGGTTTTCGCAATTTTCTTATCGTGTTAGAGCGAAAGCGTGTTATAGGGGATATGATGCCGTGTTGTAGGGGACAAGCATCCCTGTATAGGGAAATTCTCTTTTACAAATGTCGACGGAATCCCGACGTAACACCTGTATTCACGAGTTGTTATTAATGGAGTTGAAGGTAGACGATCAACGAAGATTCACACGTAACCAGTCTTCCGAATTCAAGGACACTTCAATTTGGCGACAAGCATGGGATGCTGCTCACAAAATACACGAAACTTTTCGTGTAAAAGTATACGTCGAGAGAGTAGCACGTGAAATTTACTTACATAACCTAAATCGAGCACGTACTCTACCTCACTTACGGACACGAACGTAAGGCGATTTATACAGTCGATATCGCCGGGTTTTACAAAAGGTAAGTTTTAACATTTAAGTAAACAAAGCCTCTGTAAGTTTTGTTTTCCATACTTCAAAAGTAAAAATAAATACATGAAAAAAGAAAAAAACGTTCTTGACAAGTCCTATAAAATACTTCAGTTCAGTTTGTTCATAATTCATCGGTAAAAGAATACACAAGATATAAAGTCAGTTTCTCCTTTCATTATTAGATGCGTTGACTTTAATTTTATAAATTATGATGATAAGTATGATGATTTTACAGAAAGAGTTTATTTTTAATATTAAAGATTTCCTATATAAAGACAAGAAGGATATTTTTACCAATATCTATCTATCTATCTATCTATCTTAATATTCTTCCCACTTGGCCCACTTACTTTAACGAGTCCGAGTAAATCGTCAGTATTATCTCTATTTTTATTAATAAAAATAATAGTTCGATAACATAGAACTTAATATTATTAGTCACACTACTAATAAAATGAATCTGCGATTCCATATCCAAAGATATAGTAAAAGCTACAAAATTCAGATTATTCAAGTTACTTCTATCACTCGTCAAAATTTTTATGAAATTCTATGCTAATTCATGCTCTTTAAAATATTTATAATCTACTGGGACTTTTAGTTAACTTTATGTTTTAATAAATCAATAATCAAAGTATCTATAATTAATATTAAAATCAAATAAGTGTGTCAAAATAGTATTAATATTATCTTTTATTAATACTATCAGTCTCTGATATTTAAATTTTATTAAATATTTTAAATCTATTATCACCTTGTTCAAATAATTTATTACTAGTTTTGATAATATATTTTGGGATGGATTTTTTAAGAATGGAATGTTAAGGAATTCAGTTGTGAATTTTTATGAGGAATAAAGGGATATTATTATACTATCAACATGTGTATCGTTCTTTAACTTGCCCATTTAGATATTTATATACTTGTATAAATATAAACCCACACTAAAATCATGTAAATATCTAAATCATTTTTAAATCTATGATTTGGAAAATTTTAGGGACTTGGAACTTAATTCATCTTTTATCTTACAGTTTTATCACACTTTAGAAGATAAAAATCATAATTAAACTTATATATATATATATATATATAAATAATAATTTAATTTATTTTGCATAAAAACAGTCCTCTTCGTGCCTTTATATTTTCATTTTCTATGACCAAAAATTCGAAATTCGTTTCATTTTTACAAAAAAAGTAATTGAGATGTCCCAATCGGTAAGTATCATTTGTCGATTATCTTAAATATCGTACTATATTTTTTATATACTAAATTTTCAAACCTCTTTACCTTGATATCTTCTTTTTCATGTAATTTCAATACTTTTCTAAAGTAATCTTTTGTAAAATGTTCTGTTAATAAATTATCTAATAAATCTATATCAGAATTAGGTAATTCTGTTATAAGATAAGTGAAATCAATGAAGACGAAGTTGCCAATATCAATTAAGTCAACTACTTTTGGTAATACATTTGGTTAAACATTCTTTCTTATTTTTTATCTCTGAATTTTGAGATTACACAGATTAAAAAACCTTGTCTCTCTTTATTATTGTATCTATTTTTTCAGAGGTTAAATAGATTCGTCATTCCCTTCTTCATTTGGCTTATCTTCGTTTTCTTTCTTTCTTTCTTTCTTTCTTTATTTGAAATTTGAAAAGTCTATCCTTCTTTTATTAACTTAACCCAGACCTAACCAGACCACAATTCATCTTTCATATATTACTTCTCAATTCTTTCTTATTAATACTTTTCTGTATTAAAAAGTAGTCATGTGATGCTTTCATGTGATGCTTATTTAACATTCTTACTACAGCTTGGTGTTGTTTTTTTTTTCTTTTTTTTTTACCAAGAATAGAGTTATTTAAGAAGTTTATGCAGAAAATTTCACGTGAAAAATTTATTTTCTTAGAAAAGTACAACGTAGAACTATATATGATATGTTGTTACGTATAAATATGGAATTATATGAATTGTATGGAAATATGGAATTATTTTATATTCTAACATTTACAAGACATTATACATACAATAATTGTATTAACCATATGTCCAAGCTAACCAGTTTAGCCAGCATATGGACTTCTTTAACAGTTCTCCGTATTCCTTCAAATAGCATGTCATTAGTGTTGTACGCACTGCATCTCATATTGAGAATGGGTAAGTTCAACACATTTCTCAATAGCGTACACAGACACATACTTATCTAAATATGTGTCTGTGTAGCAGCGAGTCGAGCGCGAGTCGGACAACCTCGGCACCTCCCGTACTGTGAACAAAAGCTAAGCGCAGTGGAAGCGTGCAGTTTCGGGCATAATTATGTATGAGACGGACGTGTCTCGATAAAGTCTATTGTTATTTAATAAAAGGTAATATTAACATCAGCGTTTAAGTTATTCACAATCCTGCTCTAACAGGTTATGGGCCCAGTTAATGTGTAACTGCGCTGAAATTGTGTGAACGCTGTGAAGATTATTCAGGGAGGTGCACGTGGCGCGAAACGGACGTCAGTCTTTTGTTCGAGTGCTTGTGGGAACGTGTCGGAAAACATACGGGAAAAAAACGGATCTGCGATGTCTGTTGGAATCTCAGTGAAGGGTGTGAAGCCTTTCGATGGAACGAATTTCCAGGGCTGGAAAGCTCAAGTGAACGCGCTATTTGTTATGAACGATGTTCTCGATATCATAGACGGTACAAGGGGTGAGCCGGTCGCGGGAGTGGGACACGCGGACGCGTTGAAGAAAAATATAAAAGACGATGCAACGGCGAAGTTTATAATCCTGTCCAATCTTGATGAGGCTCAACAAGTCTGTGTGCTATCGTGCATTTCAGCGAAAGAAATGTGGACCAAATTATGTTTAATACATGAGCAGAAGACAGCGACAAACAAGCTGGGTCTGTTACAAAGGTTTCACGCGTATCGGATGAGCGAAATGGATACGGCGGTACAGCACGTGGCCAGGGTAATGAACATGGCAAGTCAGCTCAAGGATGTCGGAGAAAATGTATCGGATGCCACAATTATGGCAAAGATTCTCGCGAGTCTGTCCACGAGGTTTAGTACGCTGCAAGTGGCGTGGGATAGTGTCGATCCTGCACGACAAACTCTCGATAATCTGCAAGAAAGGTTGATTAGAGAGGATGCGAGGCTCAATAGCGACGAAGACGCTTCGGAAGCGTTAGCAGCGGTCGCCAAAAATCGACGTCCGCGGGGAGCGAGAAGTACCGAGAACAAAGGAAAAAAAAATAAAAAGGAAATACGGTGTTACAGGTGTCACGGGATGGGACATTTTGCGTTTCAGTGTCGAAATAGACAGAAGCTGCGCGATGAAGGTGACAAAACCCGTGATTGTGCATTCGTAGTGGAGACGGTGGAAAATTCGGTCATCTTGAATTCGAAAACTGCAGAAAACGCACCGGTGCTGTGGACGCAAAGTTATGTAATGACGGTCGATCATAGTGAGGCCTGGTTGATCGACAGCGGTGCGTCGAGGCATCTAACTTACCGACGTGACTGGTTTACCGACTACAAGACGGACACTACTGGCGCCACAATATCACTTGGTGATAACCAGATCTACAACGTTGCTGGTGAAGGCACGGTGCAAATCAAAAGACTTATCGATGGGGTGTGGCACAATGCGCGAATTGAGAAAGTGTTGCATGTTCCGAGACTGCGGAAAAACTTATTCTCCGTTGGTGTCTGTACGAAAAAGGGATTCAGAGTGTGGTTTAAAGGTGATCATGTTGAAGTAGTGCATGATGACAAGGTGCTCGCAACAGGCATGAAGCAAAGCAACGATGTGTATCGCATGTTGTTTAAGGTCGTGAAACAAGGAAGCGCCGAAGAAGCGAATATAGCCACGACGAATTTAACCGTGTGGCATGAGCGGATGGGACATATTGGGAAGCGCGCGATACGCGAATTGACCGAGAAGGGATTAGTGAGCGGAGTGTCAATTTTGGACAAAAAGGACGTTTTCTGTGAATCGTGTCAAATGGGGAAACTGCACAGGCTGCCGTTTAACAAGAAACTGGGACACGATAAGAGAATAAAACCAGGTGAAAAAATGCACTCGGATGTCTGTGGACCGATGTCAGTGAACTCGGTCGGAGGATCAAGATATTTTTTAATCTTCAAGGACGAAGCTACCGGGTACAGACACGTATACTTCATAAAGAAGAAATACGAAGTATACGAAAAATTCAAGATCTTCGAGAAGATGATCGAGAACAAGTTCGGTCGAAAAATGAAAACGCTACGCTCGGATAATGGTCGGGAATTCTGCAATAAAGAAATGGACAATTATCTCGAGAAAAATGGGATACAACGAGAAACGACGGCGCCGCACAATCCGGAGCAAAATGGCAAAGCCGAACGCGACAATCGGACGATTGTTGAAAGTGCGCGCACGATAATAATTGCGAAAAATCTGCCGTTGAGTCTATGGGCAGAGGCAGTGAATTGTGCGGTATATGTCCTAAATCGAACCGTATGGGCGAGTGGTGCAGTAACGCCGTACGAAGCCTGGACTGGGAAGACTCCGGATCTGAAGCATCTACGAATTTTTGGTTCGGATGCGTATGTGCATATCCCCAAACAATTCACGCGAAAATTTGATGCGCGAGAGAGCAAGAAGATTTTTGTCGGATATACAGAGGAATCAACGAATTACCGGGTGTACGATCCAGAATCGAAAAAGATAAGCATAGCTCGTAACGTTGTGTTCAATGAGATAGTCGGAGCGGCGCCGGCGAGAGCAGAAAAGAAAGAAGATGAAATCGAAGTAATTCTTCCACAATCAAAAGCCGAAAACGAGTTCGAGTACGAGGACAAGAATGTGGTTGGTGCTGGAGAAGAAGACAACAACGAAGTTGAGGAACAAGCGGACGAGTCAACACGAGGAAGTTCAACAGTCCTGCGAGATCGCTCGAGAATTCAGATTCCTAGCAGGTATCGGTACAGCGTAAACGTCGCTGAGTATGTTGAACCAATGACGTACGAAGAGGCTATGAATAGCACTGAAGCCGCGCAGTGGGCGGGTGCTATTCAAAACGAATTTAGAGCGCACGAAGAAAACAAGACGTGGAAACTCGTAAAAAGAACATCGGAAATGAGACTGATTGACTCGAAGTGGGTGTTTCGGGTGAAAACAGATGCAAACGGGAAGTCGCATCGATTCAAAGCACGACTGTGTGCAAGGGGTTTTCTACAACGAGAGGGAATTGATTTCAAGGAAACATTTTCTCCAGTGGTGAGATATGATTCACTGAGAGTATTGCTAGCGGTAATCGCTGCGAAAAACCTTGAAGTAGTGCAGTTTGATGTTCAAACTGCGTTTCTATATGGAGAGCTGGAAGAGACGATATTTATGGAAATTCCAGAAGGACTCAAGGTGAAAGAAGATCCCAGGAACGTCGCATGCAAGCTCCAGAAGTCTCTCTATGGACTCAAACAGGCCCCAAGATGTTGGAATCTGAAATTTACGAAATTTCTGAACGAGTACAGCTTCAAAGAATGTGATGCAGATAAGTGTGTGTTTGTCGGGAAGCTCAAGGACGACATAGTGTATTTGGCGGTGTTTGTCGACGATGGCCTAATCGCGTCAAACAATGCAGAGACTCTCAAAATAGTAATTCAGCGACTGAGTGAAACGTTCAAAATAACAGTCGAGAACTCAAATTGCTTTGTAGGTTTACAGATTGAACGTGATAAAGAGCGAAAGACATTAACGATTCACCAGAGCGCGTACACACGGAAAATCATTAAAAAATTCAGAATGACGAACGCGAAAACGGTGAGTGTGCCAGCCGATCCCCACACAGTACTATCCCCAGCCGAGGAGGATGATGAAAAACTGAGTAATGTACCTTATCGCGAGGCAGTCGGGTCATTAGTTTTCCTAGCAACCGTGTCGAGGCCGGATATTGCATTTGCAGTAGCTTCTGTAAGCAAGCATTTGGGAAAACACAATGCAACGCACTGGCGAGCAGTAAAGCGAATATTCGCTTATCTGCAAGGCACAATTAATTACGGTATTAAGTATGGAAGCGGCGGTAGCGAAGCACAATTAATAGGTTTCTCGGACGCTGACTATGCCGGAGATGTTGAAACGCGGAGATCCACAACGGGATACGTTTTCTGTTACGCGAACGGTATCATTACGTGGATGTCGCAGCGGCAACGACTGGTGACTCTAAGTACAACGGAAGCCGAGTATGTGGCTGCATCAGCAGCAGCGCGAGAAGTAGTTTGGATAAGGAAGCTACTATCGGACATTGGATGCCCTTGTAATAAAGCAACGACTCTATATGTTGATAATCAAAGCGCTATACAGCTAGTCAAAAATTCAGTTTTTCACAAGCGAACAAAACATATAGATGTCCACTTTCATTTTATACGGGAAAAAGTAAATGAAAAAGAAATTAACGTCGAGTACGTTCCGTCCGAGAATCAACGTGCGGATATATTCACCAAAGCCCTGCCGCGAGACCGTTTCAGAGATCTATGTTTCAAATTGAATCTGATAACTATTGACGAGAAACGCGTGAACGGCGGTAGTATTGAGAATGGGAAAGTTCAACACATTTCTCAATAGCGTACACAGACACATACTTATCTAAATATGTGTCTGTGTAGCAGCGAGTCGAGCGCGAGTCGGACAACCTCGGCACCTCCCGTACTGTGAACAAAAGCTAAGCGCAGTGGAAGCGTGCAGTTTCGGGCATAATTATGTATGAGACGGACGTGTCTCGATAAAGTCTATTGTTATTTAATAAAAGGTAATATTAACATCAGCGTTTAAGTTATTCACAATCCTGCTCTAACATCTCATATTATACGCAATTAATGTGACTTTTATACATATTATGCAACTGTATTATATCAACAAAGGGTGTACAAACCCGTAAATAAATAAATAAATAAATAAAGAAGTATTAAAAAAAGGGTAACGTGGAACTTAAAATGATTTTTTAGTTATTTTCTTTGGATATTAAAGTAGATTTCATTGGATGTAAGAGTAGATGTAATTGGACAGTTAAGTATTTTTTATTATACTGTTAAAGCAATATGTTTTAAGGGGAGGAGGTTCAAACACCTCGCCTAACCTAACCTCGTCCGGATCTCGAGGGAAGGAACGCTGTGAGAATGGAAAATAATCGGTGCAAGTTGAATTTATTTTCGCTTAGTCGCCTTATACGATTAAGCCGTTGATTTCTTAAATTTGACTCTTAATTACAATAGATAGGAGAAAATAATTTTCTAATTTGTTGATGGAGACTTCGTTAAAAAGTAATTATTAACGTTTAAAGTTCCGTCGGTACTGAATTTTTTTCTCGAAAATGCGCAAGATTTCGGGGGTATGTCTATTCCAGCAAAAATGATTGTAATTGACCCCCGCAACCGCAAATAATTTTTCCAAAACGATTTGAATTGAATTTTTTTTTCCGTCAAACAACCGTTTTCACACCTTCTCGAATTTTTTTCTAGAAAGTGGGTAGGATTTCGGGGGTATGTCTATTCACCAAAAATGATTGTAATTGACCCCCACAGCTAACAATATTTTTTTCAGAACGATTTGAAATATCTTAATTTCGTCGAAAAATTTCACACCTTCTGGAATTTTTTTCTAGAAAGTGGGTAGGATTTCGAGGGTATGTGTAATGACCAAAAATGATTGTAATTGACCCCCGCAACCGAAAATCATTTTTCCAGAACGATTTGAAATTTTTTTTTTTCTCTGTCACCTAATTAGATTTTCGGTAAGGAATTATTTTCTCGAAAATGCGTAGGATCTCGGGGGTATGTGTAATGACCAAAAATGATTGTAATTTACCCTCACAGCTGAAAATAATATTTTTAGAACGATTTGAAAAATTTTTTACAACTTGTTTTATAGTTGTTCCTTCCGATCCATAGGCATAATTTATGAAAAATCTTTTAAATGTTTCATATAAATCTTGGCAAGATTTAAATTTTCTGTAAAAAAAAATTAAATAAATTTGTTCTCTGCCTTCTCTAGAAAAGAAAAAATTAAATGAGATGAAATCTTATACATTACATGCTTACTTAAATCGCATTGAAAACGAATACCACAAATGTTTCAGAATAATCTGCAAAATGGTCTCACTCGCAAAGGGTTAATTGAGAAATAAATGTTTGGTAATTGAAAACAGGTAAGCAGGTTATTAACCAGCTGTTTTTTTCGCTAAGACAAATTGAAAACTCGGTTCTAACAAGGAAAAGTTGGAATGGCACCCGGTTTTGGGTTAGGTTTTACTTTAAGATATGTATTATTAAAGTTATTACAGGTACTATTTTCAGAAATAGAACTATATTCTATTCACCACTAATCAGCGTGGCCGTGAGTGATAAGGTGTTTGCCTGCAAGTTCGAGCTTCTTCTTTTGCTCTGCAGATTCGAACCCTGGTAGAACAAATCTTTTTTTTATTTTTTCAATCATATTCTCGCACAATCGTACATAACATGTGACATTATATTTTTGCATGCCCTTCGAATATTTCTTTTTTAAAGTTGAATTTAACCAAAATTACATTTATAACATAATATGTTATTTTCAATGTACGAAGTACATGAATCTGGATGGTACTTTTCGTAAAAACAGTCAAAACATAAAAATTTCAAGCACTACGTACATCTAACGAAAGTTCTGTTTTCACAGAAATTACAAAATTTTCTATTTAATGATGATGATGGAATGGAATAGCCGCTTCATTTACATTGATAAAATGTGAACGATTTTCGGATAGTCGTACCTCGTACTTTTTACCTTATACTTGAGGTAAAAAGGGGTATAACCGGGTAAAACAGTTTTATGACATTACCTGCTAACTCATGTTACTGTTCTGATGAAAATGAAACGCTATGTTTTGTACCTTTAAAAATATTCGACTATGTCCTTTTAAAATTTTTAATCCAACCCATACTTTGTATTAAACTGGTAAACGGGATCACTTTTCTTTTGTGGTTTAAACGGTTTGATGGTGCACGTTATTAATTTTGATGGATCGATACAATTATTTTTTTATGCAAAGTTAAGCCAAATCAAACATATAATATTTAGTTCGTCATAACAAATTGATAATTGATATACGGTTATCTAAAAACATATCGAGGAAAATCATTATTAATTAATTTCTGCAACTATTAATTCTACTACTAAGTTTTGTTTATGTTATAAAAATAAGAACTCTTCTTATTGAAAAATCCCACAGCGTGCACGATACTGGCAAAGAGTGGATTCTCATTTTAATTTATTAATTTTCAATCTTAAAATATTGATGTTGAAAAATCGTATTAATAATATACATATGTTACGCTCACATATAAGAATAATAATAAGAAAAAAATTTCTTTTTTTTGTTTCAATAATTAAAATATGATCAGGGGGTTTTAAAACCCATTTATTTTCGTAAAATAAATTTTACAAAATTTTTTTTTCAAACTACTTACGTACTTTGCTTATGTGCGCCTACATCGTCATGTGCGTCGGAAAGTAAAAATGCCTGGGCAGTCAGTCGAGAATCTCGACTCGAGATTCCAAATCGTATGCAGTTGACGGGAGGTCGGATTTCAGTTGTTAAGAGCGAGAAGGCAAATGTGAGCCTTTCTCTCTCGACTCTCACGAGGCGGTCCGAAATTACTTCGGGCAGCGTCAGTTTGCCTTTGTCGACTTTCCGAAACATTACGAGTTCACGTACGCGTGATCTGACATAGTGTGAGAGAGCATACTATGCCTTCGGTGCACTTCTGGCACCTCTGATTTCAGACACTTCCTCTAAACCAATGAAAAAACTTTTCGAACAAAAGTTACACAGAAATGACAACACTTGACAAGAAATTGCAATAGTAGAAATTAGCAAAACAGTTTTTATTCAACAAAAAATCAAGGTCGTTTCAATTTTTTTTTAACAAAAATATATAATTTTTGTCTATCGATTTGTTTGTTGTATCTTTGTATTCTCTTTAAAAAAAAAAGTGTAAGAGGTCTTAGGTCGAAAATTGACTGGAATTCTTTAGAAGCTATGATTTTTGTTCCGAATTCCCATTCACGCGACACATTGTTTCCGCTCCGCCGTCCCCGGAGGAGGATTAAACTTCATTAAATAAACGAAATACAGTTTGAAACCCTCCTATAACACGGTAGATCGGTTCCTATAAAATGCCGTGTTGTCTGCCACTGTGTTATATGAGACCTAACCCAGAGCCAGTTCACTCGAAAAGGGGAGTTATGGTCCGAAAACTTATTAAAAACGAATATTTTTTTTTAATTCTACATAAGCAATTCAATTTTTATATGTATACAGGGTGTTCGACCACCCCTGGGAAAAATTTTAATGGGAGATTCTAGAGGCCAAAATAAGACGAAAATCAAGAATACCAATTTGTTGATGGAGGCTTCGTTAAAAAGTTATTAACAATTAAATTAAAAAATTTCAAATCGTTTTAGAAAAATTATTTTCGGTTGCGGGGATCAATTACAATCATTTTTTATGAATACACATATCCCCGAAATCCTACCCTCCTTCGAGAAAAAAATTCGGGTAGGTGGTGAAATTTCTTGGCGAAAAAAAAAATTTTTCCAATCGTTCTAAAAAAATTATTTCCGATTGCAAGGGTCGATTATAATCATTTTTGATGAATAGATATACCCCGGAATTCCTACCCAGTTTGGAGAAAAAAATTCGAGAAGGTGTGAAATTTTTCAACAAAATTAAAAAGTTTTAAATCATTCTAAAAAAATTATTTCTGATTGCAGGGACCAATTATAATAATTTTTGGTCGATAGACATACCCTCGAAATCCTAACCATTTTCGAGAAAAAGATTCCTTACCGAAAATATAATTTCAGGCAAGAAATGCTTCCCGTAAATTTTATGCGAATCTTTAAAACACCATAACTTCTGAACGGATTGGACGATTTTAATGTTAAGAAAGCCAAACGCCGCGTATTTTAGTGTAGAATATGTAACAATTATAAAAATATTGGAAAGGTTGTTCCTTGGCCCCGTAATGTTAAAAAACCCCCATAAAAATGGTCCAATTTTCAACTTATATAGCCATAACTCCTATAATAGTGAATATATTTCAATGAAACTTTTTTCTGAAGTAGAGCCCATAGGTACCTACAAAAACGTATTAAACAACTTTTCTGTAGGACGTCAAGCGAAATTATTAAAAATCAAAAACGAATTTTTAAGGAAACTCAACAGGGGGTAGGTAGGTAGGTAGGTAGGTAGGTGCCCAAATTTTTCGGCGAAATTGAAAAGTTTCAAATCGTTCTGGAAAAATTATTTTCGGTTGCGGAGGTCAATTATAATTATTTTCGGTGAATAGACATACTCCCGAAATCTTACCCACTTTCGAGAAAAAATTCAGTATTGGCGGAACTTTAAACGTTAATAACTTTTTAACGAAGCCACCATCAACAAATTGGTATTCTTGATTTTCGTCTTATTTTGGCCTCTCGAATCTCCCATTAATATTTTTCCCAAGGGTGGCCGAACACCCTGTATACGTATGTATGTATGTATGTATGTATGTATGTATGTATGTATGTATAACAGAAAACAAAAAAACACAAAAAATATTATTTTAATTTAACGCAACCTTAATTTAATAAATTATAATTTCTAATAATATATTTTTTCATGTAAAGCCACTATATTTCTTTCATTATTCTTTCGCGTCATTATTTTAAGCTAATTTAGTTTTTAAATATGTTAAGCAAAAATCATGTTATCCAGTGCTGTAGGAGTACAGTGTTGTACAAAGGTTTTCGCAATTTTCTTATCGTGTTAGAGCGAAAGCGTGTTATAGGGGATATGATGCCGTGTTGTAGGGGACAAGCATCCCTGTATAGGGAAATTCTCTTTTACAAATGTCGACGGAATCCCGACGTAACACCTGTATTCACGAGTTGTTATTAATGGAGTTGAAGGTAGACGATCAACGAAGATTCACACGTAACCAGTCTTCCGAATTCAAGGACACTTCAATTTGGCGACAAGCATGGGATGCTGCTCACAAAATACACGAAACTTTTCGTGTAAAAGTATACGTCGAGAGAGTAGCACGTGAAATTTACTTACATAACCTAAATCGAGCACGTACTCTACCTCACTTACGGACACGAACGTAAGGCGATTTATACAGTCGATATCGCCGGTTTTTACAAAAGGTAAGTTTTAACATTTAAGTAAACAAAGCCTCTGTAAGTTTTGTTTTCCATACTTCAAAAGTAAAAATAAATACATGAAAAAAGAAAAAAACGTTCTTGACAAGTCCTATAAAATACTTCAGTTCAGTTTGTTCATAATTCATCGGTAAAAGAATACACAAGATATAAAGTCAGTTTCTCCTTTCATTATTAGATGCGTTGACTTTAATTTTATAAATTATGATGATAAGTATGATGATTTTACAGAAAGAGTTTATTTTTAATATTAAAGATTTCCTATATAAAGACAAGAAGGATATTTTTACCAATATCTATCTATCTATCTATCTATCTTAATATTCTTCCCACTTGGCCCACTTACTTTAACGAGTCCGAGTAAATCGTCAGTATTATCTCTATTTTTATTAATAAAAATAATAGTTCGATAACATAGAACTTAATATTATTAGTCACACTACTAATAAAATGAATCTGCGATTCCATATCCAAAGATATAGTAAAAGCTACAAAATTCAGATTATTCAAGTTACTTCTATCACTCGTCAAAATTTTTATGAAATTCTATGCTAATTCATGCTCTTTAAAATATTTATAATCTACTGGGACTTTTAGTTAACTTTATGTTTTAATAAATCAATAATCAAAGTATCTATAATTAATATTAAAATCAAATAAGTGTGTCAAAATAGTATTAATATTATCTTTTATTAATACTATCAGTCTCTGATATTTAAATTTTATTAAATATTTTAAATCTATTATCACCTTGTTCAAATAATTTATTACTAGTTTTGATAATATATTTTGGGATGGATTTTTTAAGAATGGAATGTTAAGGAATTCAGTTGTGAATTTTTATGAGGAATAAAGGGATATTATTATACTATCAACATGTGTATCGTTCTTTAACTTGCCCATTTAGATATTTATATACTTGTATAAATATAAACCCACACTAAAATCATGTAAATATCTAAATCATTTTTAAATCTATGATTTGGAAAATTTTAGGGACTTGGAACTTAATTCATCTTTTATCTTACAGTTTTATCACACTTTAGAAGATAAAAATCATAATTAAACTTATATATATATATATATATATAAATAATAATTTAATTTATTTTGCATAAAAACAGTCCTCTTCGTGCCTTTATATTTTCATTTTCTATGACCAAAAATTCGAAATTCGTTTCATTTTTACAAAAAAAGTAATTGGGATGTCCCAATCGGTAAGTATCATTTGTCGATTATCTTAAATATCTTACTATATTTTTTATATACTAAATTTTCAAACCTCTTTACCTTGATATCTTCTTTTTCATGTAATTTCAATACTTTTCTAAAGTAATCTTTTGTAAAATGTTCTGTTAATAAATTATCTAATAAATCTATATCAGAATTAGGTAATTCTGTTATAAGATAAGTGAAATCAATGAAGACGAAGTTGCCAATATCAATTAAGTCAACTACTTTTGGTAATACATTTGGTTAAACATTCTTTCTTATTTTTTATCTCTGAATTTTGAGATTACACAGATTAAAAAACCTTGTCTCTCTTTATTATTGTATCTATTTTTTCAGAGGTTAAATAGATTCGTCATTCCCTTCTTCATTTGGCTTATCTTCGTTTTCTTTCTTTCTTTCTTTCTTTCTTTATTTGAAATTTGAAAAGTCTATCCTTCTTTTATTAACTTAACCCAGACCTAACCAGACCACAATTCATCTTTCATATATTACTTCTCAATTCTTTCTTATTAATACTTTTCTGTATTAAAAAGTAGTCATGTGATGCTTTCATGTGATGCTTATTTAACATTCTTACTACAGCTTGGTGTTGTTTTTTTTTTCTTTTTTTTTTACCAAGAATAGAGTTATTTAAGAAGTTTATGCAGAAAATTTCACGTGAAAAATTTATTTTCTTAGAAAAGTACAACGTAGAACTATATATGATATGTTGTTACGTATAAATATGGAATTATATGGATTGTATGGAAATATGGAATTATTTTATATTCTAACATTTACAAGACATTATACATACAATAATTGTATTAACCATATGTCCAAGCTAACCAGTTTAGCCAGCATATGGACTTCTTTAACAGTTCTCCGTATTCCTTCAAATAGCATGTCATTAGTGTTGTACGCACTGCATCTCATATTATACGCAATTAATGTGACTTTTATACATATTATGCAACTGTATTATATCAACAAAGGGTGTACAAACCCGTAAATAAATAAATAAATAAATAAATAAAGAAGTATTAAAAAAAGGGTAACGTGGAACTTAAAATGATTTTTTAGTTATTTTCTTTGGATATTAAAGTAGATTTCATTGGATGTAAGAGTAGATGTAATTGGACAGTTAAGTATTTTTTATTATACTGTTAAAGCAATATGTTTTAAGGGGAGGAGGTTCAAACACCTCGCCTAACCTAACCTCGTCCGGATCTCGAGGGAAGGAACGCTGTGAGAATGGAAAATAATCGGTGCAAGTTGAATTTATTTTCGCTTAGTCGCCTTATACGATTAAGCCGTTGATTTCTTAAATTTGACTCTTAATTACAATAGATAGGAGAAAATAATTTTCTAATTTGTTGATGGAGACTTCGTTAAAAAGTAATTATTAACGTTTAAAGTTCCGTCGGTACTGAATTTTTTTCTCGAAAATGCGCAAGATTTCGGGGGTATGTCTATTCCAGCAAAAATGATTGTAATTGACCCCCGCAACCGCAAATAATTTTTCCAAAACGATTTGAATTGAATTTTTTTTTCCGTCAAACAACCGTTTTCACACCTTCTCGAATTTTTTTCTAGAAAGTGGGTAGGATTTCGGGGGTATGTCTATTCACCAAAAATGATTGTAATTGACCCCCACAGCTAACAATATTTTTTTCAGAACGATTTGAAATATCTTAATTTCGTCGAAAAATTTCACACCTTCTGGAATTTTTTTCTAGAAAGTGGGTAGGATTTCGAGGGTATGTGTAATGACCAAAAATGATTGTAATTGACCCCCGCAACCGAAAATCATTTTTCCAGAACAATTTGAAATTTTTTTTTTTCTCTGTCACCTAATTAGATTTTCGGTAAGGAATTATTTTCTCGAAAATGCGTAGGATCTCGGGGGTATGTGTAATGACCAAAAATGATTGTAATTTACCCTCACAGCTGAAAATAATATTTTTAGAACGATTTGAAAAATTTTTTACAACTTGTTTTATAGTTGTTCCTTCCGATCCATAGGCATAATTTATGAAAAATCTTTTAAATGTTTCATATAAATCTTGGCAAGATTTAAATTTTCTGTAAAAAAAAATTAAATAAATTTGTTCTCTGCCTTCTCTAGAAAAGAAAAAATTAAATGAGATGAAATCTTATACATTACATGCTTACTTAAATCGCATTGAAAACGAATACCACAAATGTTTCAGAATAATCTGCAAAATGGTCTCACTCGCAAAGGGTTAATTGAGAAATAAATGTTTGGTAATTGAAAACAGGTAAGCAGGTTATTAACCAGCTGTTTTTTTCGCTAAGACAAATTGAAAACTCGGTTCTAACAAGGAAAAGTTGGAATGGCACCCGGTTTTGGGTTAGGTTTTACTTTAAGATATGTATTATTAAAGTTATTACAGGTACTATTTTCAGAAATAGAACTATATTCTATTCACCACTAATCAGCGTGGCCGTGAGTGATAAGGTGTTTGCCTGCAAGTTCGAGCTTCTTCTTTTGCTCTGCAGATTCGAACCCTGGTAGAACAAATCTTTTTTTTATTTTTTCAATCATATTCTCGCACAATCGTACATAACATGTGACATTATATTTTTGCATGCCCTTCGAATATTTCTTTTTTAAAGTTGAATTTAACCAAAATTACATTTATAACATAATATGTTATTTTCAATGTACGAAGTACATGAATCTGGATGGTACTTTTCGTAAAAACAGTCAAAACATAAAAATTTCAAGCACTACGTACATCTAACGAAAGTTCTGTTTTCACAGAAATTACAAAATTTTCTATTTAATGATGATGATGGAATGGAATAGCCGCTTCATTTACATTGATAAAATGTGAACGATTTTCGGATAGTCGTACCTCGTACTTTTTACCTTATACTTGAGGTAAAAAGGGGTATAACCGGGTAAAACAGTTTTATGACATTACCTGCTAACTCATGTTACTGTTCTGATGAAAATGAAACGCTATGTTTTGTACCTTTAAAAATATTCGACTATGTCCTTTTAAAATTTTTAATCCAACCCATACTTTGTATTAAACTGGTAAACGGGATCACTTTTCTTTTGTGGTTTAAACGGTTTGATGGTGCACGTTATTAATTTTGATGGATCGATACAATTATTTTTTTATGCAAAGTTAAGCCAAATCAAACATATAATATTTAGTTCGTCATAACAAATTGATAATTGATATACGGTTATCTAAAAACATATCGAGGAAAATCATTATTAATTAATTTCTGCAACTATTAATTCTACTACTAAGTTTTGTTTATGTTATAAAAATAAGAACTCTTCTTATTGAAAAATCCCACAGCGTGCACGATACTGGCAAAGAGTGGATTCTCATTTTAATTTATTAATTTTCAATCTTAAAATATTGATGTTGAAAAATCGTATTAATAATATACATATGTTACGCTCACATATAAGAATAATAATAAGAAAAAAATTTCTTTTTTTTGTTTCAATAATTAAAATATGATCAGGGGGTTTTAAAACCCATTTATTTTCGTAAAATAAATTTTACAAAATTTTTTTTTCAAACTACTTACGTACTTTGCTTATGTGCGCCTACATCGTCATGTGCGTCGGAAAGTAAAAATGCCTGGGCAGTCAGTCGAGAATCTCGACTCGAGATTCCAAATCGTATGCAGTTGACGGGAGGTCGGATTTCAGTTGTTAAGAGCGAGAAGGCAAATGTGAGCCTTTCTCTCTCGACTCTCACGAGGCGGTCCGAAATTACTTCGGGCAGCGTCAGTTTGCCTTTGTCGACTTTCCGAAACATTACGAGTTCACGTACGCGTGATCTGACATAGTGTGAGAGAGCATACTATGCCTTCGGTGCACTTCTGGCACCTCTGATTTCAGACACTTCCTCTAAACCAATGAAAAAACTTTTCAAACAAAAGTTACACAGAAATGACAACACTTGACAAGAAATTGCAATAGTAGAAATTAGCAAAACAGTTTTTATTCAACAAAAAATCAAGGTCGTTTCAATTTTTTTTTAACAAAAATATATAATTTTTGTCTATCGATTTGTTTGTTGTATCTTTGTATTCTCTTTAAAAAAAAAAGTGTAAGAGGTCTTAGGTCGAAAATTGACTGGAATTCTTTAGAAGCTATGATTTTTGTTCCGAATTCCCATTCACGCGACACATTGTTTCCGCTCCGCCGTCCCCGGAGGAGGATTAAACTTCATTAAATAAACGAAATACAGTTTGAAACCCTCCTATAACACGGTAGATCGGTTCCTATAAAATGCCGTGTTGTCTGCCACTGTGTTATATGAGACCTAACCCAGAGCCAGTTCACTCGAAAAGGGGAGTTATGGTCCGAAAACTTATTAAAAACGAATATTTTTTTTTAATTCTACATAAGCAATTCAATTTTCATATGTATACAGGGTGTTCGACCACCCCTGGGAAAAATTTTAATGGGAGATTCTAGAGGCCAAAATAAGACGAAAATCAAGAATACCAATTTGTTGATGGAGGCTTCGTTAAAAAGTTATTAACAATTAAATTAAAAAATTTCAAATCGTTTTAGAAAAATTATTTTCGGTTGCGGGGATCAATTACAATCATTTTTTATGAATACACATATCCCCGAAATCCTACCCTCCTTCGAGAAAAAAATTCGGGTAGGTGGTGAAATTTCTTGGCGAAAAAAAAAATTTTTCCAATCGTTCTAAAAAAATTATTTCCGATTGCAAGGGTCGATTATAATCATTTTTGATGAATAGATATACCCCGGAATTCCTACCCAGTTTGGAGAAAAAAATTCGAGAAGGTGTGAAATTTTTCAACAAAATTAAAAAGTTTTAAATCATTCTAAAAAAATTATTTCTGATTGCAGGGACCAATTATAATAATTTTTGGTCGATAGACATACCCTCGAAATCCTAACCATTTTCGAGAAAAAGATTCCTTACCGAAAATATAATTTCAGGCAAGAAATGCTTCCCGTAAATTTTATGCGAATCTTTAAAACACCATAACTTCTGAACGGATTGGACGATTTTAATGTTAAGAAAGCCAAACGCCGCGTATTTTAGTGTAGAATATGTAACAATTATAAAAATATTGGAAAGGTTGTTCCTTGGCCCCGTAATGTTAAAAAACCCCCATAAAAATGGTCCAATTTTCAACTTATATAGCCATAACTCCTATAATAGTGAATATATTTCAATGAAACTTTTTTCTGAAGTAGAGCCCATAGGTACCTACAAAAACGTATTAAACAACTTTTCTGTAGGACGTCAAGCGAAATTATTAAAAATCAAAAACGAATTTTTAAGGAAACTCAACAGGGGGTAGGTAGGTAGGTAGGTAGGTAGGTGCCCAAATTTTTCGGCGAAATTGAAAAGTTTCAAATCGTTCTGGAAAAATTATTTTCGGTTGCGGAGGTCAATTATAATTATTTTCGGTGAATAGACATACTCCCGAAATCTTACCCACTTTCGAGAAAAAATTCAGTATTGGCGGAACTTTAAACGTTAATAACTTTTTAACGAAGCCACCATCAACAAATTGGTATTCTTGATTTTCGTCTTATTTTGGCCTCTCGAATCTCCCATTAATATTTTTCCCAAGGGTGGCCGAACACCCTGTATACGTATGTATGTATGTATGTATGTATGTATGTATGTATGTATGTATAACAGAAAACAAAAAAACACAAAAAATATTATTTTAATTTAACGCAACCTTAATTTAATAAATTATAATTTCTAATAATATATTTTTTCATGTAAAGCCACTATATTTCTTTCATTATTCTTTCGCGTCATTATTTTAAGCTAATTTAGTTTTTAAATATGTTAAGCAAAAATCATGTTATCCAGTGCTGTAGGAGTACAGTGTTGTACAAAGGTTTTCGCAATTTTCTTATCGTGTTAGAGCGAAAGCGTGTTATAGGGGATATGATGCCGTGTTGTAGGGGACAAGCATCCCTGTATAGGGAAATTCTCTTTTACAAATGTCGACGGAATCCCGACGTAACACCTGTATTCACGAGTTGTTATTAATGGAGTTGAAGGTAGACGATCAACGAAGATTCACACGTAACCAGTCTTCCGAATTCAAGGACACTTCAATTTGGCGACAAGCATGGGATGCTGCTCACAAAATACACGAAACTTTTCGTGTAAAAGTATACGTCGAGAGAGTAGCACGTGAAATTTACTTACATAACCTAAATCGAGCACGTACTCTACCTCACTTACGGACACGAACGTAAGGCGATTTATACAGTCGATATCGCCGGTTTTTACAAAAGGTAAGTTTTAACATTTAAGTAAACAAAGCCTCTGTAAGTTTTGTTTTCCATACTTCAAAAGTAAAAATAAATACATGAAAAAAGAAAAAAACGTTCTTGACAAGTCCTATAAAATACTTCAGTTCAGTTTGTTCATAATTCATCGGTAAAAGAATACACAAGATATAAAGTCAGTTTCTCCTTTCATTATTAGATGCGTTGACTTTAATTTTATAAATTATGATGATAAGTATGATGATTTTACAGAAAGAGTTTATTTTTAATATTAAAGATTTCCTATATAAAGACAAGAAGGATATTTTTACCAATATCTATCTATCTATCTATCTATCTTAATATTCTTCCCACTTGGCCCACTTACTTTAACGAGTCCGAGTAAATCGTCAGTATTATCTCTATTTTTATTAATAAAAATAATAGTTCGATAACATAGAACTTAATATTATTAGTCACACTACTAATAAAATGAATCTGCGATTCCATATCCAAAGATATAGTAAAAGCTACAAAATTCAGATTATTCAAGTTACTTCTATCACTCGTCAAAATTTTTATGAAATTCTATGCTAATTCATGCTCTTTAAAATATTTATAATCTACTGGGACTTTTAGTTAACTTTATGTTTTAATAAATCAATAATCAAAGTATCTATAATTAATATTAAAATCAAATAAGTGTGTCAAAATAGTATTAATATTATCTTTTATTAATACTATCAGTCTCTGATATTTAAATTTTATTAAATATTTTAAATCTATTATCACCTTGTTCAAATAATTTATTACTAGTTTTGATAATATATTTTGGGATGGATTTTTTAAGAATGGAATGTTAAGGAATTCAGTTGTGAATTTTTATGAGGAATAAAGGGATATTATTATACTATCAACATGTGTATCGTTCTTTAACTTGCCCATTTAGATATTTATATACTTGTATAAATATAAACCCACACTAAAATCATGTAAATATCTAAATCATTTTTAAATCTATGATTTGGAAAATTTTAGGGACTTGGAACTTAATTCATCTTTTATCTTACAGTTTTATCACACTTTAGAAGATAAAAATCATAATTAAACTTATATATATATATATATATATAAATAATAATTTAATTTATTTTGCATAAAAACAGTCCTCTTCGTGCCTTTATATTTTCATTTTCTATGACCAAAAATTCGAAATTCGTTTCATTTTTACAAAAAAAGTAATTGGGATGTCCCAATCGGTAAGTATCATTTGTCGATTATCTTAAATATCTTACTATATTTTTTATATACTAAATTTTCAAACCTCTTTACCTTGATATCTTCTTTTTCATGTAATTTCAATACTTTTCTAAAGTAATCTTTTGTAAAATGTTCTGTTAATAAATTATCTAATAAATCTATATCAGAATTAGGTAATTCTGTTATAAGATAAGTGAAATCAATGAAGACGAAGTTGCCAATATCAATTAAGTCAACTACTTTTGGTAATACATTTGGTTAAACATTCTTTCTTATTTTTTATCTCTGAATTTTGAGATTACACAGATTAAAAAACCTTGTCTCTCTTTATTATTGTATCTATTTTTTCAGAGGTTAAATAGATTCGTCATTCCCTTCTTCATTTGGCTTATCTTCGTTTTCTTTCTTTCTTTCTTTCTTTCTTTATTTGAAATTTGAAAAGTCTATCCTTCTTTTATTAACTTAACCCAGACCTAACCAGACCACAATTCATCTTTCATATATTACTTCTCAATTCTTTCTTATTAATACTTTTCTGTATTAAAAAGTAGTCATGTGATGCTTTCATGTGATGCTTATTTAACATTCTTACTACAGCTTGGTGTTGTTTTTTTTTTCTTTTTTTTTTACCAAGAATAGAGTTATTTAAGAAGTTTATGCAGAAAATTTCACGTGAAAAATTTATTTTCTTAGAAAAGTACAACGTAGAACTATATATGATATGTTGTTACGTATAAATATGGAATTATATGGATTGTATGGAAATATGGAATTATTTTATATTCTAACATTTACAAGACATTATACATACAATAATTGTATTAACCATATGTCCAAGCTAACCAGTTTAGCCAGCATATGGACTTCTTTAACAGTTCTCCGTATTCCTTCAAATAGCATGTCATTAGTGTTGTACGCACTGCATCTCATATTATACGCAATTAATGTGACTTTTATACATATTATGCAACTGTATTATATCAACAAAGGGTGTACAAACCCGTAAATAAATAAATAAATAAATAAATAAAGAAGTATTAAAAAAAGGGTAACGTGGAACTTAAAATGATTTTTTAGTTATTTTCTTTGGATATTAAAGTAGATTTCATTGGATGTAAGAGTAGATGTAATTGGACAGTTAAGTATTTTTTATTATACTGTTAAAGCAATATGTTTTAAGGGGAGGAGGTTCAAACACCTCGCCTAACCTAACCTCGTCCGGATCTCGAGGGAAGGAACGCTGTGAGAATGGAAAATAATCGGTGCAAGTTGAATTTATTTTCGCTTAGTCGCCTTATACGATTAAGCCGTTGATTTCTTAAATTTGACTCTTAATTACAATAGATAGGAGAAAATAATTTTCTAATTTGTTGATGGAGACTTCGTTAAAAAGTAATTATTAACGTTTAAAGTTCCGTCGGTACTGAATTTTTTTCTCGAAAATGCGCAAGATTTCGGGGGTATGTCTATTCCAGCAAAAATGATTGTAATTGACCCCCGCAACCGCAAATAATTTTTCCAAAACGATTTGAATTGAATTTTTTTTTCCGTCAAACAACCGTTTTCACACCTTCTCGAATTTTTTTCTAGAAAGTGGGTAGGATTTCGGGGGTATGTCTATTCACCAAAAATGATTGTAATTGACCCCCACAGCTAACAATATTTTTTTCAGAACGATTTGAAATATCTTAATTTCGTCGAAAAATTTCACACCTTCTGGAATTTTTTTCTAGAAAGTGGGTAGGATTTCGAGGGTATGTGTAATGACCAAAAATGATTGTAATTGACCCCCGCAACCGAAAATCATTTTTCCAGAACAATTTGAAATTTTTTTTTTTCTCTGTCACCTAATTAGATTTTCGGTAAGGAATTATTTTCTCGAAAATGCGTAGGATCTCGGGGGTATGTGTAATGACCAAAAATGATTGTAATTTACCCTCACAGCTGAAAATAATATTTTTAGAACGATTTGAAAAATTTTTTACAACTTGTTTTATAGTTGTTCCTTCCGATCCATAGGCATAATTTATGAAAAATCTTTTAAATGTTTCATATAAATCTTGGCAAGATTTAAATTTTCTGTAAAAAAAAATTAAATAAATTTGTTCTCTGCCTTCTCTAGAAAAGAAAAAATTAAATGAGATGAAATCTTATACATTACATGCTTACTTAAATCGCATTGAAAACGAATACCACAAATGTTTCAGAATAATCTGCAAAATGGTCTCACTCGCAAAGGGTTAATTGAGAAATAAATGTTTGGTAATTGAAAACAGGTAAGCAGGTTATTAACCAGCTGTTTTTTTCGCTAAGACAAATTGAAAACTCGGTTCTAACAAGGAAAAGTTGGAATGGCACCCGGTTTTGGGTTAGGTTTTACTTTAAGATATGTATTATTAAAGTTATTACAGGTACTATTTTCAGAAATAGAACTATATTCTATTCACCACTAATCAGCGTGGCCGTGAGTGATAAGGTGTTTGCCTGCAAGTTCGAGCTTCTTCTTTTGCTCTGCAGATTCGAACCCTGGTAGAACAAATCTTTTTTTTATTTTTTCAATCATATTCTCGCACAATCGTACATAACATGTGACATTATATTTTTGCATGCCCTTCGAATATTTCTTTTTTAAAGTTGAATTTAACCAAAATTACATTTATAACATAATATGTTATTTTCAATGTACGAAGTACATGAATCTGGATGGTACTTTTCGTAAAAACAGTCAAAACATAAAAATTTCAAGCACTACGTACATCTAACGAAAGTTCTGTTTTCACAGAAATTACAAAATTTTCTATTTAATGATGATGATGGAATGGAATAGCCGCTTCATTTACATTGATAAAATGTGAACGATTTTCGGATAGTCGTACCTCGTACTTTTTACCTTATACTTGAGGTAAAAAGGGGTATAACCGGGTAAAACAGTTTTATGACATTACCTGCTAACTCATGTTACTGTTCTGATGAAAATGAAACGCTATGTTTTGTACCTTTAAAAATATTCGACTATGTCCTTTTAAAATTTTTAATCCAACCCATACTTTGTATTAAACTGGTAAACGGGATCACTTTTCTTTTGTGGTTTAAACGGTTTGATGGTGCACGTTATTAATTTTGATGGATCGATACAATTATTTTTTTATGCAAAGTTAAGCCAAATCAAACATATAATATTTAGTTCGTCATAACAAATTGATAATTGATATACGGTTATCTAAAAACATATCGAGGAAAATCATTATTAATTAATTTCTGCAACTATTAATTCTACTACTAAGTTTTGTTTATGTTATAAAAATAAGAACTCTTCTTATTGAAAAATCCCACAGCGTGCACGATACTGGCAAAGAGTGGATTCTCATTTTAATTTATTAATTTTCAATCTTAAAATATTGATGTTGAAAAATCGTATTAATAATATACATATGTTACGCTCACATATAAGAATAATAATAAGAAAAAAATTTCTTTTTTTTGTTTCAATAATTAAAATATGATCAGGGGGTTTTAAAACCCATTTATTTTCGTAAAATAAATTTTACAAAATTTTTTTTTCAAACTACTTACGTACTTTGCTTATGTGCGCCTACATCGTCATGTGCGTCGGAAAGTAAAAATGCCTGGGCAGTCAGTCGAGAATCTCGACTCGAGATTCCAAATCGTATGCAGTTGACGGGAGGTCGGATTTCAGTTGTTAAGAGCGAGAAGGCAAATGTGAGCCTTTCTCTCTCGACTCTCACGAGGCGGTCCGAAATTACTTCGGGCAGCGTCAGTTTGCCTTTGTCGACTTTCCGAAACATTACGAGTTCACGTACGCGTGATCTGACATAGTGTGAGAGAGCATACTATGCCTTCGGTGCACTTCTGGCACCTCTGATTTCAGACACTTCCTCTAAACCAATGAAAAAACTTTTCGAACAAAAGTTACACAGAAATGACAACACTTGACAAGAAATTGCAATAGTAGAAATTAGCAAAACAGTTTTTATTCAACAAAAAATCAAGGTCGTTTCAATTTTTTTTTAACAAAAATATATAATTTTTGTCTATCGATTTGTTTGTTGTATCTTTGTATTCTCTTTAAAAAAAAAAGTGTAAGAGGTCTTAGGTCGAAAATTGACTGGAATTCTTTAGAAGCTATGATTTTTGTTCCGAATTCCCATTCACGCGACACATTGTTTCCGCTCCGCCGTCCCCGGAGGAGGATTAAACTTCATTAAATAAACGAAATACAGTTTGAAACCCTCCTATAACACGGTAGATCGGTTCCTATAAAATGCCGTGTTGTCTGCCACTGTGTTATATGAGACCTAACCCAGAGCCAGTTCACTCGAAAAGGGGAGTTATGGTCCGAAAACTTATTAAAAACGAATATTTTTTTTTAATTCTACATAAGCAATTCAATTTTTATATGTATACAGGGTGTTCGACCACCCCTGGGAAAAATTTTAATGGGAGATTCTAGAGGCCAAAATAAGACGAAAATCAAGAATACCAATTTGTTGATGGAGGCTTCGTTAAAAAGTTATTAACAATTAAATTAAAAAATTTCAAATCGTTTTAGAAAAATTATTTTCGGTTGCGGGGATCAATTACAATCATTTTTTATGAATACACATATCCCCGAAATCCTACCCTCCTTCGAGAAAAAAATTCGGGTAGGTGGTGAAATTTCTTGGCGAAAAAAAAAATTTTTCCAATCGTTCTAAAAAAATTATTTCCGATTGCAAGGGTCGATTATAATCATTTTTGATGAATAGATATACCCCGGAATTCCTACCCAGTTTGGAGAAAAAAATTCGAGAAGGTGTGAAATTTTTCAACAAAATTAAAAAGTTTTAAATCATTCTAAAAAAATTATTTCTGATTGCAGGGACCAATTATAATAATTTTTGGTCGATAGACATACCCTCGAAATCCTAACCATTTTCGAGAAAAAGATTCCTTACCGAAAATATAATTTCAGGCAAGAAATGCTTCCCGTAAATTTTATGCGAATCTTTAAAACACCATAACTTCTGAACGGATTGGACGATTTTAATGTTAAGAAAGCCAAACGCCGCGTATTTTAGTGTAGAATATGTAACAATTATAAAAATATTGGAAAGGTTGTTCCTTGGCCCCGTAATGTTAAAAAACCCCCATAAAAATGGTCCAATTTTCAACTTATATAGCCATAACTCCTATAATAGTGAATATATTTCAATGAAACTTTTTTCTGAAGTAGAGCCCATAGGTACCTACAAAAACGTATTAAACAACTTTTCTGTAGGACGTCAAGCGAAATTATTAAAAATCAAAAACGAATTTTTAAGGAAACTCAACAGGGGGTAGGTAGGTAGGTAGGTAGGTAGGTGCCCAAATTTTTCGGCGAAATTGAAAAGTTTCAAATCGTTCTGGAAAAATTATTTTCGGTTGCGGAGGTCAATTATAATTATTTTCGGTGAATAGACATACTCCCGAAATCTTACCCACTTTCGAGAAAAAATTCAGTATTGGCGGAACTTTAAACGTTAATAACTTTTTAACGAAGCCACCATCAACAAATTGGTATTCTTGATTTTCGTCTTATTTTGGCCTCTCGAATCTCCCATTAATATTTTTCCCAAGGGTGGCCGAACACCCTGTATACGTATGTATGTATGTATGTATGTATGTATGTATGTATGTATGTATAACAGAAAACAAAAAAACACAAAAAATATTATTTTAATTTAACGCAACCTTAATTTAATAAATTATAATTTCTAATAATATATTTTTTCATGTAAAGCCACTATATTTCTTTCATTATTCTTTCGCGTCATTATTTTAAGCTAATTTAGTTTTTAAATATGTTAAGCAAAAATCATGTTATCCAGTGCTGTAGGAGTACAGTGTTGTACAAAGGTTTTCGCAATTTTCTTATCGTGTTAGAGCGAAAGCGTGTTATAGGGGATATGATGCCGTGTTGTAGGGGACAAGCATCCCTGTATAGGGAAATTCTCTTTTACAAATGTCGACGGAATCCCGACGTAACACCTGTATTCACGAGTTGTTATTAATGGAGTTGAAGGTAGACGATCAACGAAGATTCACACGTAACCAGTCTTCCGAATTCAAGGACACTTCAATTTGGCGACAAGCATGGGATGCTGCTCACAAAATACACGAAACTTTTCGTGTAAAAGTATACGTCGAGAGAGTAGCACGTGAAATTTACTTACATAACCTAAATCGAGCACGTACTCTACCTCACTTACGGACACGAACGTAAGGCGATTTATACAGTCGATATCGCCGGGTTTTACAAAAGGTAAGTTTTAACATTTAAGTAAACAAAGCCTCTGTAAGTTTTGTTTTCCATACTTCAAAAGTAAAAATAAATACATGAAAAAAGAAAAAAACGTTCTTGACAAGTCCTATAAAATACTTCAGTTCAGTTTGTTCATAATTCATCGGTAAAAGAATACACAAGATATAAAGTCAGTTTCTCCTTTCATTATTAGATGCGTTGACTTTAATTTTATAAATTATGATGATAAGTATGATGATTTTACAGAAAGAGTTTATTTTTAATATTAAAGATTTCCTATATAAAGACAAGAAGGATATTTTTACCAATATCTATCTATCTATCTATCTATCTTAATATTCTTCCCACTTGGCCCACTTACTTTAACGAGTCCGAGTAAATCGTCAGTACTATCTCTATTTTTATTAATAAAAATAATAGTTCGATAACATAGAACTTAATATTATTAGTCACACTACTAATAAAATGAATCTGCGATTCCATATCCAAAGATATAGTAAATATTGGTTATTAAACGCAGTTAATGGAATATTAATTAAATGCCCGATATAATATACGCCATAAAAAGAACAATTCGTCAGAGATACAATATTTAACACATACGGTTGGATAAACATTCGTTAGAAACAGTAACAAGAACAAATGAGGCTAATGCCTGTACGAGTACGAGTAGGCGCCGGAAAGACGCGTTCATAAAATGTCCGTACATCGTCGTGTGATCACACCCAAATTCTCACACTTCCCCTCGAGGTGCGGACAAACCTCACACCTGTGATGTAGTCCTTTTTAAACCTAGTAGCCCGATGAACCTCTTGAACTTCGGGCCAGGCAGCGCCTTCGTTAGGACGTCGGCTACCATGTCGCCCGTTGGAACATGCGAGATCTCGAATTTTTTGTCCTTCAGTGCCTCGCGTACAAAATGGTGCCTGACGTCAATATGTTTAGTCCGGGAGTGAAAAATTGGGTTTTCTGCCAGTTTCAGAGCACCCATGTTGTCGTTGTAAATTCTGATTTCAGCAAGTCTTTCGAACCCTAGCTCGACCAACAGAGCTCTGAAATATATGGCCTGCTTCGCGGCCTCGGCTAATCCCATATATTCGGCCTCGGTGGACGAAAGAGCGACGGTCCTCTGTTTTTTGGAATTCCATGATACAGCTCCTTCACCTAAAACAAAAGTGTGCCCCGTATATGAACGTCTATCAATAGTACAACCGGCCCAATCTGCGTCCACGTAGCCCGTTAGCGGTTTTTTAGACGATCCGAAATTAAGGCCCAAGTTTGATGTCCCTCTCAAGTAACGCAGTACTCGCTTTGCTGCCATCCAATGCGATTTTCCATACTTGTCATTGAATTGACTCAAGACGCTCACAGCATATGCAATATCCGGTCTTGTTGCAACAGCCAAGTACATCAGCGATCCGATCAGTTCACGGTACGGGAGATCCTTTTCCTCTTCACTCGGAGCTTCATTGATTTCTGTCAATTTGGTGTTGACATCCAACGGTGTGCTTACAGGCTTCGATTCGCTCATCCCAAAACGTTCCAGGACTTCGAGCACATAACCCTCTTGACACATACTTATCTGGTTCGATTCTCGCCGGAATTCTATCCCCAGACAGTACTTTGGTTCTCCTAGATCCTTAATACCGAATTGTCTGCTCATATGATGTTTGAACTTCGTTATAAGATCTGTTCTTCGGGAGAACGTTAAGATGTCATCTACGTACACCGCAATGTACAACGATCCTCCCCCTTGCTTGAATCGGTATATGCAAGGATCTAATTTGGAAGGTCTTGCTCCGAACTCCCTCAACACATCGTCTAGCTTCTTGTGCCAGCTTCTTCCAGCTTGTCGAAGGCCATACAATGATTTTCTTAACATGCAAACTCTGTCCCCGGTTTGCAAATCCTTGAGCATGTCTTTTGCCTTGATCTCGACATCGCTTCCCCTGGCTTCCGTATCGCTAATTAACTCGAGCGCTTTGGACATCAAAATCGGCACTTCCATAAAGATCTCTTCGTCCAGCGCTCCATTCAAATATGCTGTCTCGACATCGAATTGCCTCATCTCCATCCCCTCGCTCGCAGCCAGTGCAACTAGCAGGCGAATCGAGCTCAAGCGGGCAACTGGTGCAAACGTCTGATTAAAATGAATACCTGGGCGCTGGGCGAATCCTCTAGCGACAATTCGTGCCTTTCTTCTTTCGAGCGTACCATCAGGATTGTACTTGTTTCGGAGTACTATGCGAGATCCGATCACTTGTCGGCCCTCAGGACGTTTTACCAATTCCCAAATATTGTTTCTTAGAATGGATTTGACTTCGCTCGCTATTGCGCGGTGCCACTCTTCAGCATCCAGGCCTGAAATGGCCTCCCTCATAGGTACCTCTGCTAGCAAGGCGCATTCGGCGTCTGCGTATTGGGTTTCTTCTTGTCGGATGTGGAATAATTTCCGAGGTCTTCCCACTTTTCCGGTCCGCAGCATGGTCGGTCTTCCGGGTCCTCTTTTCGGTGTCGTCCCTATCTCGTTTGCACGATCTTCTCCGGTGTCTTCAGGAACTGTCCGAACGGCCGAAACATCATCCCTTACTGTCCCTAGAGGTACTAATTCAATGTCCAGATTCTCAGCTCGCCTTTCGATCGGGTCAGATGTTTTCTCTTGGACAAAATCTTCAAAAACTGATTTCGGCGATACTCTGTGGGTTTCCAGAAATTTAACGTCCCTCGTTATTTCGATTTTCTTTTCTTCAGGGAGCCACACTCTGTACCCTTTTGCATTCAACGCATATCCCAGGAATATTCCCTTTCTGGCACGGTGATCTAGCTTCCCCTTGCTAGGTAATCTGTTGAGACAAAATACCTTAGATCCAAATTCGCGGAAAAAACTTACGTCAGGAGCTGTTCCTATCCACAGTTCATGCGGTGTCCGACCATCTAGGCTCTTAGTTGGACATCTATTCCGAATGTAGTTTGCAGTTGAAACTGCTTCGGCCCAAAACGACGGTGGCAGCCCTGACTGAATAAGTAGACATCGAGCCATTTCGATGAGAGTCAGATTTTTTCGCTCGGCAGTACCATTCTGTTCGGAGTTGTATGCAATAGAAAGACGTCTTTGAATTCCGTTAGTTTTCAAGAATCGATCGAACTCGGAATTTATGTACTCTCTTCCGTTGTCCGATTGTAGAAATTTAATTTTCTTCCCCTTTTGATTTTCCACTGACGCCTTGACTTCCTTGAATGCTTCGAGAGCGTCGCTTTTATTTCTGAGAAAGCGTACTTCACACCACCTGGAATGCTCATCTATGAAAGTGATATAGTACCTGGCTCGATTGTTTGACTCAACCCGCATTGGACCGCATAGATCTGAGTGAATAATCTCTAAGGGTTCATACTTGCCTTTCAATTTCACGGGAAAAACTGCTCTTGTCATTTTTCCTCGTATGCATACCTCACAATCCAGCTTGTCCTCACTTTTACCGAGTTTCAGGCCTCGTATTGCCTTGTCTCGTTCGGCCCTCTTCAGATCCTGCACATTCAGATGACCCATACGACGATGCCATATTTCCAGCAAGCTCGATGACCTTCCATCTTCTTCCCGTTCGAAGATTGCGCTGCACTCAGCTTGCTCGCGTTCACGTACGTAGTAGAGATTGCCGATTCGATTCGCGTGCAACTTCACCGCACCTTTTCGGTCGATCACTTCCGCGTGGTTTTTCTTGAAGATAACCTCAAAACCTCTATCCGTAATCTTGGCGACCGATATTAAATTCGTGCGGAGATCCGGCACGTGGAGCACTTCACTCAAATTTACGTTTTTCTTTTCACCGTGAACCTCCGATTCGAAATAGACCGTACCCTTCGCGAGAATCTTCGCCGATGCGTGATTTGCCAAGTTTAGCTTGCCGCGTTTGGAATCGTCTATCTCGGTAAAATCGCGTAACTGTCCACACATATGCGAAGTTGCACCGCTGTCTAAACACCACGTCGCCGCGAACGAACTTCCTGTTGCGTACAGTACGTCTTGTTTTTCAGAAAAAACTTCCATCGCGCACAATGTCATGCTATCCGCGTTGTTCGCTGTTTGTGAATCGTCTTGTTTCTTACTTCTGCAATCCGCGACTTTATGTCCCTTCTTCTTGCATCGATGACACCGAAACTGAAAATCACTTTTGTCTTCGGACTTGCCGCCTACCGGTTTCCGTTTGCTCGAATATCGACTTTTACTCGCGATCATCGCATTCTGCAACATGGCGCGCGTGTCGTTCTTGCGAGCTTCACTCTCCTCGATAATTTTAACACGAAGTACTTCCGGCGATGGCAATTCATCTCGCGACTCGATGGCACAACGAAAATTTTCGAAAGTCGGTGGTAGACTGTACAACAACATGATTGCGAGTAGATCCGGATTTATTTCAACTTCCATTTCGTTGAGTTTATCTATCGTATCGAAAAACATTCGAACGTGTTCTCGCACGTCGCCATTATCCTCCATTCGATGCAACGTCAATCGTTTTAATAACGTGGCCTTTCGAGCAGGGCCTTTCGACTGATAAATATTTTCTAACTTTAACCACACTTCGCGAGACGTACTGCAACCCTTTATTTGTTTTAATTCGGTTGGGCTTATTGCTAGAATTATGTCTGATTTGGCTTTCTTATCGTTATTTATCCATGCTCTTACCGCATTTTCCGATTCCGCGTTTCCCGCTACCAGCGATGGCTTTCTGAATTCGCCATTTACGTAGATCCACGCGTCGTTCTTGACAAGCAATGCTTCCATTTGCATTTTCCATGTATCAAAATTATCTTTGCTCAAGGCCTCAATTCGGACGAAGCTCGGCGTACTCATCTTCTCGCTTTCGATGCACCACACGTAATATCGACGCACACTCGAATAACGATCGATTCTAATTCTTATATTTTCCGACACTCGTTTCTTAATTCTTTCCGTCTGGGCCCATAACCTATTGGTTATTAAACGCAGTTAATGGAATATTAATTAAATGCCCGATATAATATACGCCATAAAAAGAACAATTCGTCAGAGATACAATATTTAACACATACGGTTGGATAAACATTCGTTAGAAACAGTAACAAGAACAAATGAGGCTAATGCCTGTACGAGTACGAGTAGGCGCCGGAAAGACGCGTTCATAAAATGTCCGTACATCGTCGTGTGATCACACCCAAATTCTCACAGTAAAAGCTACAAAATTCAGATTATTCAAGTTACTTCTATCACTCGTCAAAATTTTTATGAAATTCTATGCTAATTCATGCTCTTTAAAATATTTATAATCTACTGGGACTTTTAGTTAACTTTATGTTTTAATAAATCAATAATCAAAGTATCTATAATTAATATTAAAATCAAATAAGTGTGTCAAAATAGTATTAATATTATCTTTTATTAATACTATCAGTCTCTGATATTTAAATTTTATTAAATATTTTAAATCTATTATCACCTTGTTCAAATAATTTATTACTAGTTTTGATAATATATTTTGGGATGGATTTTTTAAGAATGGAATGTTAAGGAATTCAGTTGTGAATTTTTATGAGGAATAAAGGGATATTATTATACTATCAACATGTGTATCGTTCTTTAACTTGCCCATTTAGATATTTATATACTTGTATAAATATAAACCCACACTAAAATCATGTAAATATCTAAATCATTTTTAAATCTATGATTTGGAAAATTTTAGGGACTTGGAACTTAATTCATCTTTTATCTTACAGTTTTATCACACTTTAGAAGATAAAAATCATAATTAAACTTATATATATATATATATATATAAATAATAATTTAATTTATTTTGCATAAAAACAGTCCTCTTCGTGCCTTTATATTTTCATTTTCTATGACCAAAAATTCGAAATTCGTTTCATTTTTACAAAAAAAGTAATTGGGATGTCCCAATCGGTAAGTATCATTTGTCGATTATCTTAAATATCTTACTATATTTTTTATATACTAAATTTTCAAACCTCTTTACCTTGATATCTTCTTTTTCATGTAATTTCAATACTTTTCTAAAGTAATCTTTTGTAAAATGTTCTGTTAATAAATTATCTAATAAATCTATATCAGAATTAGGTAATTCTGTTATAAGATAAGTGAAATCAATGAAGACGAAGTTGCCAATATCAATTAAGTCAACTACTTTTGGTAATACATTTGGTTAAACATTCTTTCTTATTTTTTATCTCTGAATTTTGAGATTACACAGATTAAAAAACCTTGTCTCTCTTTATTATTGTATCTATTTTTTCAGAGGTTAAATAGATTCGTCATTCCCTTCTTCATTTGGCTTATCTTCGTTTTCTTTCTTTCTTTCTTTCTTTCTTTATTTGAAATTTGAAAAGTCTATCCTTCTTTTATTAACTTAACCCAGACCTAACCAGACCACAATTCATCTTTCATATATTACTTCTCAATTCTTTCTTATTAATACTTTTCTGTATTAAAAAGTAGTCATGTGATGCTTTCATGTGATGCTTATTTAACATTCTTACTACAGCTTGGTGTTGTTTTTTTTTTCTTTTTTTTTTACCAAGAATAGAGTTATTTAAGAAGTTTATGCAGAAAATTTCACGTGAAAAATTTATTTTCTTAGAAAAGTACAACGTAGAACTATATATGATATGTTGTTACGTATAAATATGGAATTATATGGATTGTATGGAAATATGGAATTATTTTATATTCTAACATTTACAAGACATTATACATACAATAATTGTATTAACCATATGTCCAAGCTAACCAGTTTAGCCAGCATATGGACTTCTTTAACAGTTCTCCGTATTCCTTCAAATAGCATGTCATTAGTGTTGTACGCACTGCATCTCATATTATACGCAATTAATGTGACTTTTATACATATTATGCAACTGTATTATATCAACAAAGGGTGTACAAACCCGTAAATAAATAAATAAATAAATAAATAAAGAAGTATTAAAAAAAGGGTAACGTGGAACTTAAAATGATTTTTTAGTTATTTTCTTTGGATATTAAAGTAGATTTCATTGGATGTAAGAGTAGATGTAATTGGACAGTTAAGTATTTTTTATTATACTGTTAAAGCAATATGTTTTAAGGGGAGGAGGTTCAAACACCTCGCCTAACCTAACCTCGTCCGGATCTCGAGGGAAGGAACGCTGTGAGAATGGAAAATAATCGGTGCAAGTTGAATTTATTTTCGCTTAGTCGCCTTATACGATTAAGCCGTTGATTTCTTAAATTTGACTCTTAATTACAATAGATAGGAGAAAATAATTTTCTAATTTGTTGATGGAGACTTCGTTAAAAAGTAATTATTAACGTTTAAAGTTCCGTCGGTACTGAATTTTTTTCTCGAAAATGCGCAAGATTTCGGGGGTATGTCTATTCCAGCAAAAATGATTGTAATTGACCCCCGCAACCGCAAATAATTTTTCCAAAACGATTTGAATTGAATTTTTTTTTCCGTCAAACAACCGTTTTCACACCTTCTCGAATTTTTTTCTAGAAAGTGGGTAGGATTTCGGGGGTATGTCTATTCACCAAAAATGATTGTAATTGACCCCCACAGCTAACAATATTTTTTTCAGAACGATTTGAAATATCTTAATTTCGTCGAAAAATTTCACACCTTCTGGAATTTTTTTCTAGAAAGTGGGTAGGATTTCGAGGGTATGTGTAATGACCAAAAATGATTGTAATTGACCCCCGCAACCGAAAATCATTTTTCCAGAACAATTTGAAATTTTTTTTTTTCTCTGTCACCTAATTAGATTTTCGGTAAGGAATTATTTTCTCGAAAATGCGTAGGATCTCGGGGGTATGTGTAATGACCAAAAATGATTGTAATTTACCCTCACAGCTGAAAATAATATTTTTAGAACGATTTGAAAAATTTTTTACAACTTGTTTTATAGTTGTTCCTTCCGATCCATAGGCATAATTTATGAAAAATCTTTTAAATGTTTCATATAAATCTTGGCAAGATTTAAATTTTCTGTAAAAAAAAATTAAATAAATTTGTTCTCTGCCTTCTCTAGAAAAGAAAAAATTAAATGAGATGAAATCTTATACATTACATGCTTACTTAAATCGCATTGAAAACGAATACCACAAATGTTTCAGAATAATCTGCAAAATGGTCTCACTCGCAAAGGGTTAATTGAGAAATAAATGTTTGGTAATTGAAAACAGGTAAGCAGGTTATTAACCAGCTGTTTTTTTCGCTAAGACAAATTGAAAACTCGGTTCTAACAAGGAAAAGTTGGAATGGCACCCGGTTTTGGGTTAGGTTTTACTTTAAGATATGTATTATTAAAGTTATTACAGGTACTATTTTCAGAAATAGAACTATATTCTATTCACCACTAATCAGCGTGGCCGTGAGTGATAAGGTGTTTGCCTGCAAGTTCGAGCTTCTTCTTTTGCTCTGCAGATTCGAACCCTGGTAGAACAAATCTTTTTTTTATTTTTTCAATCATATTCTCGCACAATCGTACATAACATGTGACATTATATTTTTGCATGCCCTTCGAATATTTCTTTTTTAAAGTTGAATTTAACCAAAATTACATTTATAACATAATATGTTATTTTCAATGTACGAAGTACATGAATCTGGATGGTACTTTTCGTAAAAACAGTCAAAACATAAAAATTTCAAGCACTACGTACATCTAACGAAAGTTCTGTTTTCACAGAAATTACAAAATTTTCTATTTAATGATGATGATGGAATGGAATAGCCGCTTCATTTACATTGATAAAATGTGAACGATTTTCGGATAGTCGTACCTCGTACTTTTTACCTTATACTTGAGGTAAAAAGGGGTATAACCGGGTAAAACAGTTTTATGACATTACCTGCTAACTCATGTTACTGTTCTGATGAAAATGAAACGCTATGTTTTGTACCTTTAAAAATATTCGACTATGTCCTTTTAAAATTTTTAATCCAACCCATACTTTGTATTAAACTGGTAAACGGGATCACTTTTCTTTTGTGGTTTAAACGGTTTGATGGTGCACGTTATTAATTTTGATGGATCGATACAATTATTTTTTTATGCAAAGTTAAGCCAAATCAAACATATAATATTTAGTTCGTCATAACAAATTGATAATTGATATACGGTTATCTAAAAACATATCGAGGAAAATCATTATTAATTAATTTCTGCAACTATTAATTCTACTACTAAGTTTTGTTTATGTTATAAAAATAAGAACTCTTCTTATTGAAAAATCCCACAGCGTGCACGATACTGGCAAAGAGTGGATTCTCATTTTAATTTATTAATTTTCAATCTTAAAATATTGATGTTGAAAAATCGTATTAATAATATACATATGTTACGCTCACATATAAGAATAATAATAAGAAAAAAATTTCTTTTTTTTGTTTCAATAATTAAAATATGATCAGGGGGTTTTAAAACCCATTTATTTTCGTAAAATAAATTTTACAAAATTTTTTTTTCTGTTACGAGCCAGGGCCGTGCAGCGCGCGTGGCCTGCGAGTGCGAGAGAGAGTATGGAATATGGTATCAATTTGTTAGTTAGGTACACGGACGAACCCGATGCGAAATCGGGGAGCCGCTAGGATAGTTGATAACGAGGATGAACCTGATGCGAAATCAAGGAGCTGCTGGGAGGTTGGATAAATCACAGACGAACCTGATGCGAAATCAGGGAGCTGTAGGATGCGGACGAACCTGATACGAAATCAGGGAGCCGCTAGGATGGTAATAGATTGCGTGGACGAATTCGATGCGTAATCGAGGAGCCACTAGGTTGTAAGAGGTTGTATTTGGATTTGGGGATGTGTTAATTGAAGTCGTAACTGTGAATTATTAAATATAATATAACCCGAGCGGTAAGGTTATATTATTATGGGAACGTTTAACTAATAATAATCGCTTTATATAATTGTGGGTTAAAGAAGTTGGGTAACTCTGATTTGATAATAAAAGTAGATATATTCTTAAATCAACAAATAAAATACAATTGTTTCGTGTATCTTATGTCGCGATCAAAGAATGATTATATTTACCTAAAATGACCTTGCACGGTGTTGACGCACTGGCGATGCGGGGGTATGTCAGTTGGAAATAAAGGCCGCAATAGAATTTATGCCGGTTCACGGATTCTATATGGTTTGATACTAAAGGGTACGGTAGCCCGATCTCGCAAGATACCACTGACTATCAAATCGTATACGCGTGACAAGAGACGTGACGTTGACTCTAACGTGACGGTACGATTATGATCCCCCGAGTAATGAAATCACAGGGTTTATATACCAAAAAATCTGTGTGGGGCGGATTCAAAAGTACGTTAGAAATCGCCGTGTGCACTATTCTCCGAATTGTATTAATTAACGGGCTGCTCTATTCTCCGAATTGTATTAATTAACGGGCTGCTGCATCGCGACGGAAGTGGCCCCCATTTCAAAGGTTAGATAAGTAGCAGGGCGATTTCATAATGCACGCAAGTGGCAAGAAAAATTTGAGGAACGAAACGTTCGACATACGTAACATCTCCCCCCCAAGATGAAACATCGCGTTATGCGTGATGCTTTCATATTAGACGGAAAGCGCCCTGTTACTTATTTACAAAAGAAAATAAGAAAAGTCGCGAAAAGTAGAATAATTGAAAGCTAAATGTGTCGGGGTGTGTAGTATCATCACCGACGAGGTATACGAGTAGACCTATCACCTAATGTATTTTTTCGGCCCGATTCTCTGGGGCTCTAGAGCCCCATTACCATTTCCGTGTCACTCACAACGTTACCAACAGATTTAGAAATGAACAAAAGAGGAAGTGAGACAGTAAATGAAATTTCAGGAATTTTATTATCTTTTAACGAAATGAAAGCTGTACGGTCCATAATTGGACATTAATCGATTAATTTCATTGGAATAATCAATCGATTAAGGTTATTTAAAAATTTCAAGATTATTAAAATACCTAAGAATTTATCTCATTGATACGTACACCGCAAATCCTCTATTTTTTATTTTAAATTGTAATACATCATTTATTTAAAAAATAACTCGGCAAAAACGTATTTGCGACTCGAAATCAGTATTATCAAACCGCGCATCGGGGGCCCCAGGAACTCCTCATTCCACTTTCGCACACTATGCCCAATTCCGTATACGTGAGCTCGTAAAGTTTCGGAAGAAGCGAGAAGAACAGGCTGATACTCGCTTTCCTTCTCGCTCTTGCATCGTTGACGTCGCTTACATTTCTCGAAAGCAGGCCTGGCATCGCCAATCGCCACACGTTCGAATCGTCAGTAAACGGCAAAAGCCATCGTGACTGACAGACCTTACATTTCTCGAAATCGGACCTGGACGCTTTTTGAAGATTTATTGACTTTCCATACAAAGCGATCATGCACTATATACAGGGTGTTTGGCCACCCCTGGGAAAAATTTTAATAGAGGATTCTAGAGGCCAAAATAAGACGAAAATCAAGAATACCAATTTGTTAATGGAGGCTTCGTTAAAAAGTTATTAACAATTAAATTCAAAAATTTCAAATCGTTCTGGAAAAATTATTTTCGGCTGCGGGAGTCAATTACAATAATTTTTGGTGAATACACATGTCTTCGATATCCTATCCACTTTCGAGAAAGAAAATCGGATAGGTGCCTAAATTTTTCGGGGAAAAAAAAGACTTTCGATTCGTCTTGGAAAAATTATTTTTAGTTGCAGGAGTCAATTGCAAGCATTTTTGGTCAACAGACATACCCCCGAAATCCTACTCAGTTTCGAGAAAAAAATTCCTTACCGAAAGTATAATTTCTGGCCAGAAATGTCTGCCCGAATTTTCATGCGAATCTTTAAAACGTCATAACTTTTGAACGGATTGGACGATTTTAATGTTTAAAAAAGCAAACTACGGGTATTTTGATGGAGAATATGTACAAATCGCAAAAATGTTCGAAAAGTTGGCCCTTGACCTCGCAAAATGAGAAAAACCCCATAAAAATGGTCCAATTTTCAAACAGCCATAACTCCTACAATTGTGAATATATTTCAATGAAACTTTTTTCTGAAGTAGAGCTCATGGATACCTACAAAAAAGTATTAGACAACTTTTCTGTAGGGCGTCAAACAAAAATACTAAAAATGAAAAAGTAATTTTTAAGGAAAATCGACAGGGGTCAGTGCCTAAATTTTTCGACGAAAAAAAAAAATTTCAAATCGTTCTGAAAAAATTATTGTCGGTTCCGGGGGTCAATTGCAATCATTTTTAGTGAATACACATACCCCCGAAATCTTGCGCATTTTTGAGAAAAAAATTCAGTACTGTTGGAACTTTAAACGTTAATAACCGTTTAACGAAGCCTTCATCAATAAATTGATATTCTTGATTTTCGTCTTATTTTGGCCTCTAGAATCCACCATTAAAATTTTTCCCAGGGGTAGCCGAACACCCTGTATACATATAAAGTTGTATAGCTTTCGTCGTATACCTACTTTCTAATCATATGGGAAAATTTTAAAATATAAAAAAATGTAAGAATACTGTAGAATTTTTGCAATGGAGAATTATTGAAGGAAAATGAATTGATTATATCCATATGTATATATCGGACACATCCCTCGCAAACACGTCGCAAACAATGAGAAGAAAAATGCCAATCTGTCTTTTTTAAAAACCCTGCAACTGATCTTTGGCTTGGAACTCGTCCTCCTTATTTAGCAATTATTATAAACGTAGACTCATTAAAATTCGTAGAAGTAACAAAGTTATAGTCATTTAAAGGGAAGAGTACCCAGCGGTTAATAATCATATCAGAAATTTTAAATGCGTTTTTCTTGAAACCATTTTTTCGAAACTGGCTGACATAATATCACAAATTCAAATTGATTAATGGATTTGAAATTTATAGAAACATTAAATATAAATTAATTGGAAATAAAACAAGTTAATCTACATTCAAAAAAGAAAGGCTTGATGATGAATGGAGAAGACTGAAGATGATTTTTCAAGTGCTTGAAATAAATTTTACATAATACAATTAACTATAATTTATCCCTATCTTCTGCAATATAGAAAAATTTTATATTGTATATTTAATTTTTATTTTGATTTTAATTTCAAGCTTCAGCCTTTGGATGACTATGTGGGGCAAACAAAACACGCATGCTGTTGCTAGGGGTCGTGTCTTTTTATTTCATACGGAACCTCGCGACTCTCTCCGTTATCCAACTAACGCGTTTCGCGTTTTCGATCGCCTCACTCGCGTTTCTGGAAAACAAAAACCGATCCCCTATTTCGGGGGAACGTCCATGCGTCGCGTCCAACCATTGTTGCCGTGGTGAAATCGACTTTTTCACCTTCGCCTTCGAAAAAGATTAAGTAAAAGAGTTTCCTTCATTGAAAGAAGAAAAATTTTCCAGTCTTTTATTTTAATATGATTGATTTTAACGAATCAGCGTTTTTTTAAATTGCTAAACAAAGAGGATAAATAGGAAAGTATTTCCAAATTTTTTCAGATTTAAAAATTTAAAATTACATTGAAATTCATTCGGTTGTTTAGACTCAATCGCATAAATAGTATAAATATATGAACGCACGTCCATAAGCATAGTAAAAAAATGTCCTTTTTTTCATAGTTAAAATATGATTAGGGAGTCTTGAAACGTGTATTTTCGTAAAAAAAAATTTTGAAATTTTTTTTACATTATGGTATTTTGCTTATATGCGCATACATAGGTCGGAAAGTAAAAAATGCCTGGGCAATCGAGACTCGATATCGCATGCCGTGATGCTAGGTCGAATTTCAGTTGTGTTGAGAGCAAGAAGGGTAGACTCACATTCACCGCCTTTCTCGAATCCTCGAAGCTATACGAAACGCCAGAACTCATATACAAGGTGGTTGTGCATTGTGTGTGTAAGTGGAGGGGGCAGTTTCCTTTGGCCACAGGCTTGCCGTCTGATAATACTGCACTGCCAACTCACATGTATTTACGCACAACTACAGTTTTCTGCCCATCAATACTAATTCAGTGAATAGTTTCTCAACTGACCGTCATCCATGAGAAGAGGCCGCTAAAATCACCTCCGAATTTTCAGGTCGGTATGGCAGTCAGATTCGGCCGCAAAAGTCCATAAGGTGATTGGTCTACTCGTATACCTCGTCTGTGGTATCATGTTGTGGTGTGTACTTATCGATACTGGTGCGTTGTGTTCTGGGTTTAAACCTTGGGCACGACGTAGCCCACCTCCAACCAGTGCTCGGCTACGTTCACAGGTGGCTGCCCCGGTAGTCGGTCCAGGTGGAGATCGGCAACGACTCCGTCTTCCGCGTTACCGATCCGGGATATTCGGCCTCTTCGAAGTAATGTTACGGATTGTAGTTATGTGTGAAATCAAGTCCTGTAAATAGTCTCCATATGATTTTAATTTCTCTTTATCTGGGAAGGAACTGGGTTCTCGAGCTACTTTTCCAAAAATTAACTCGTATGGTGTGAAATTTGTTGCTTCGTGAACGGATGTGTTATATGAGAACATTGCAAAAGGAATTAATAAATCCCAATCTTCGTAGTTATCCATGTAATGTTTGAGGTATTCAGTGAGCACGATGTGACTTCTTTTCAATGATCCATTAGTTTGTGGTCTGTATCCGGAAGTTGTTATTTGTTTAATTTTAAATATTTCTGCCAAATTCGTCATTAAATTTCCAATGAAACTAGTTCCTTTATCTGTTAATATTGCGCGAGGTGTACCGTAGATTGCGATAAAGTGTCGTGCGAAGGCATCTGCAATGGTCGCGGCTCGAATATTAGGTATTGCAACTGCCACGCAGTATTTCGTCAGATTGTCCTGTATGGTAAGAATATGTCTATTTCCATTAGGCGTGATTGGAAGAGGTCCCACGGTGTCCAGTGATATTTTGTCAAATGCATCCAGCGGTGTGTCGGTGATCAACATGGGTTGGCGAGTCTTTGCTCGAACTAATTTTTGTTCTTGGCAACTTTGGCATGTCCTGATGTACTCTTGAATTTCGTTGCGCATTTTTGGCCAATGGAATTTTGATCGAATGCGTTTGTACGTTTTTGTTATCCCTTTATGCCCTCCAATTAAACTATCATGGGCTTCGCGAATTATGTCCAATCTATCCGATTCAGACGGTGTGGTGATAGCACAGCTGCATAGAGTAATTTGTTGATCTGTTTCGGTAAAAACTTCTTCTAATATTTTGTAAAATTTGTTAGCTGGTAATTTGTGTAAATCTCCTGTTACAGAGATTCGAAAGGAATTTATTTGATTTTGGTCCAGGGTATGTCTGAGAGTCTTTAACCCATGGGATACATCTTTTGCCGTAATATTGTCGTAAAAATTGTCAGAAATTACTATACTGAAGGTTTTAAACAATCCATTGTCTGAAGTCAATACGTGTCCCTTTTTCGGTTGCGCTGCCAAAAGATCCGGTTTATTAATTATTTCGGTGTCCAGTAATACTTTTCCTACGGTGGATATTAGGTTGCAATCTGCTGATATGAAGTGCGCGTAATGTCCGTTTTCCGCAGCGAGGGTGTTCGAAGTTATTTTATAAGATTGTTTTGACGCAGTGTATCGGTGCTCGTTTTCGTCGGTTAAAACATCTGTGTCGGATGCGTATGGTAGGTAAGGGTCAGGCGTGTGGTCAAAGGCGTCAGGTAGCCGTTCTGCACTTGCTTCGGTTGCAACCCTCGCAGGTGGATGAATTATGGCTGGTTGTAAAATTTCGTCTGTAACATGCGGTGTTACCTGTGGAGTACTGAATACATTTTTACGAGGATTTTCCATAATTGTATTTTCATTATTGGTGATTTCAAGTGGTTCTTCAAAGGACATTAGGTCATCGGGTAAATTGTTATCTTCCTCCGGTAGTGTGTTCCTTGTAGAGTTTGCTGCTGGCAGTAAGTTGTTTATGATTTCCTGAGATTCGTCTGGCAATGTTACTTCGTGCGATAAGCTGGGTAGAGTTCGGTGTCTAGCTATTATCGGCGAGTGTTGAATTTTTCCATAAGAGGGGCCTTGTTCTTCGTCCGAGCTACTACTAGCCTCCCGGTATTTGGGTCGGTTTTCCCTATCTCGACGTAACTGTTGTATACGGTGACCTATGAATTGCTTATCGGTAGTCGGTGGTACTTGAGCCCGGAAGTCGGGATCGTCCTTTGACTCCCGTGGAATGAGCGGTAGACAGACTGATGGGGGGTTGCGCGATAACGCGTCCGCGTTCATGTTCGTTTTTCCACACTTGTGGATAACCTGATACTCGTATTCCGAAAGTCGTAATTTCCATTTTATTAGCCTGGAGGTCGGGTCCTTAACTGAATGTAGCCAGACTAAGGGACGGTGATCTGTGACAAGGGTGAATTTTGTTCCATAAATATAGGGTCGGAAATACTTTACTGCGTAAACCATTGCGAGACATTCCTTCTCTGTTGCCGAATAATTCTTTTCAGGTTTATTAAGGCTTCGAGATGCATATGCTATCGGTAAATCCTTTCCTATTTCCCCCTGGCTAAGTACAGCTCCTATGGCGTATTCGGATGCGTCTGTAGTCACGATGAAGGGTTTGGTGAAATCCGGATACTGCAATATAGGTTGTTGACAAAGTTCTTTACGTAATTGATTAAAACTTTGATCTTGTTCTTCTGTCCATTTAAATTTAATGCCCTTTCCTAGTAAATTGATCAATGGTTTTGACTTCACGGTGAAATCTGGTATAAATCTTCTGTAATATCCTGCTAAGCCCAAAAATTGTTGAATATTCTTCTGCGTTTTCGGTGTGGGAAAGTCTTGCACAGCTTTTAATTTTCTTGGATCCGATCTTACCCCCTTTTCGGAAATTATATGTCCTAAATATGCAACTTCTTTGCGTAGAAATTCGCATTTGTCAGTTTGAAGGGTTAAGCCCTGTTCCCGAAGGCGGTTCAATAATTTTTTAACTTTGATATTATGTTCTTGCAATGATGAAGCGTAAACGACAATGTCGTCCAGGTAAACGAAGAGGTCTGTTCCTTGTAATCCGGTGAGAACTTGATCCATGAGGCGTTGAAATGTAGGTGGAGCGTTCTTTAAGCCAAAAGGCATTCTTGAAAATTCGTAATGTCCATGCGGTGTGGTGAATGCTGTTTTTTGCTTATCCCTTGGATTCATTTCTATCTGGTGAAATCCACTGGCGAGATCAAAAACGGAAAAATATTTTGCTCCTCCTAATCGGTCCAAAATTTCTGTGATTTGTGGTAATGGATATTTGTCGGAGATTGTCTTTTCGTTTAATGCGCGAAAGTCTATTACCATGCGCCAACGTTTGTTTCCCTGTGAGTCAGCTTTCTTCGGTACGATCCATAAAGGTGAGTTGTAGGGTGATTTTGACGGAGTAATTATGCCTTGTGATAATAATGCGCTAACCTATTTTTGTATTTCGTCCTGATGCGCAGGCGGATATCGATAGTGTCTTGTGTTTACTGGTATTTCGTCTATGGTGTGAATTGAATGATTAAAATCGGCTGCTTTTCCTAATTTGTCTCCAAGCAGAAAAAATCGGTCTGGAAATTCTTTTATTAAATCAGTGACGGATGCTCGTTCTTCCCTGTTTAAATGATTGGTATTTAGTATATTTACGAGTTTTTCTATCCTATCTTCGGTGGTCCTGAATTTTGTTGGCTGTTCTGCATATGAGCAAAGGTCTTCGTCCGATGTGCTTAGAAAATCGTACGGTTCTATTATCTGTGGTTCTATCTCTACGTCGAGGTCTTCGCTGCTGGTGTTCGTTGCTAAGACGTGACATTTTCCGTTGTTATTTGTTACAGCTGCTTCCCCTACGTACAGTTGATCGTGAGTTTTAATACGTGGTAAATATCCTTCCTTTACTGTCGGGTTTGCTATTTTTACCGCGATTTGTTGTATCGTACGAGCTTCGAGCCTGTGTTTAGTCGGAGTTTGCGAGTTTAAAGATGAAAACAAATCATTGCGGTTTGAAAAACGTAATGGTCTAATAGGTTTGTCCCTTAATACCATGGTCCCATGATAATAAGAAATTTCGCCACCTTCTTGCATTAAAAATGGGCTTCCGATGAGTCCATCAGCGTCTATTGCAAGAGTTCTTACTATATAGAAAAATGCGGGTGTATCGTGAATATGGAGAATTGTGGTTCCTAACGTGTAAATTGGAGTTGTGGTTAATCCTGTTACTTCTATTTCTTCGCGAGAATTTATTATTGCTTTTGTTCTTAAAACATCGAGACGTACTAAGTTGATGGCTGCACCGCAATCGATTAAAAATGTTCCCTTTCCTAATTCCAGTTCTGGGACTTTGGTTTCGAGACGTGGGGCAGGTGTTTCTTTGATAAGGAGTCGTTTTCGAAGTGTACTGTTCTTTGACGACGGGTTTCGTTGCCGCTCATCGTGTCGCCGGTACGGTGAGCGCGATTGAAGTTTAAAGACCCGTTCGATTCGGCTGACGAGTCCCGCGAGTCGCGTCGGTTTTTTGGATTACGCGGATTTTTCCTACAGGATTTCCCGTCGTGTCCCGTAGTTTCACAATACCAACAATATAATTTCGGTTCGCGATATCTTTCGGAATTTTTTAATATGGAATAATGATTTCCTTCATCCTTAGGAAAATCGTAAGAACGCCTCGAAGGGGAAATCGAGGGGCTCCTTTGTTGCACGGGCCATGCCGACGCATGTGGTTGTTCCTCTCGATCCTCTTGACCTTCGTATGTTCTAGCATGCCGCCCTCGGTCATAACGACTCGGCGAGCCAGGGTACGACACTTGATTGTCGCGGTGGCGATAATCTTCGGTTCCACGATCCTTTCGTGACCACCGTGCAGGTGATTCGTTCCGGGGCATTTGTCTTCGATTCCTTAGTTTCCTGTCTATATGCAGCACGGCGTCGTAAGCATCTTCAAGAGTCCGTATGTCTCTAAATTGTGCCGACACCTTCCAAGAAATACGATCCGGTAAGCCTTCGATGAAATTTTCCAAAACATCTCGTTCCATCTCCTTGATGAAATCTTCGGCGTTGTCCCGGTATCTTTCTCGAATGGCTCCGCGCGCGCAATAAACCAGGTGACTAGTCCTGTCGACGTACTGTCGCAAACTTTCACCCTCGCGAATACGTAAACTCGCGATGTCTACTTGGAAATACGACAAACTTTTTCCCGGCGCGAATCTCTTTTTTAAATGTTTAATCAATTCGCTAACACTCACGAATTTATGCTCTAAGGTGCACCTTCGTGCGGGACCTATGAGTTTAGTCAGAACAATCGCCAGATAATTGGCTTCCGAACCCTCAGGTATCAATGTTAACCCATCCTCCACACTTTGTGCAAAACGCGATAAAGATGGAGTTTCTCCGTCGAAAGTCGGTATCGTCGATGTAACGTTTTGTATGCATGTCTTTTGTGTCAAAAGTGACATTGAATTTGCAAGCGATAATGTCAAGTTCATAATATCGTTCGACGAAATATTTGCTTGTGAACTTGTCATTTTTAATAATTTATTTTAATTCAACTAGAGAAAACTAGTATATTTAAATCCAATTAACAATGTGTATTAACTGGCGAAAACTAGTATATTCTTAACAAGAGTTAACTGGTTGACTTAACTAGCGAAAACTAGTATATCGTCTAAATTCAAGAAGAGAAATTTCAACTTCTCAAGAAACCCAAAAATTACGTAGCGATTCTAAAATAGTTAAATCCCACCGCTGTCACCAGTTTCTGTTACGAGCCAGGGCCGTGCAGCGCGCGTGGCCTGCGAGTGCGAGAAAGAGTATGGAATATGGTATCAATTTGTTAGTTAGGTACACGGACGAACCCGATGCGAAATCGGGGAGCCGCTAGGATAGTTGATAACGAGGACGAACCTGATGCGAAATCAGGGAGCCTCTGGGATGGAGTCACGTACGGACGAACCTGGTGCGAAACCAGGGAGCCGTAGGAGGGTGAAACGTCGTGAACGAACCCGATGCGAAATCGGGGAGTCACTAGGATTGTTGATAACGACGCAGACGAACCCAATGCGAAATCGGGGAGCTGCAAGGAGGTTGGAAGAAACGCAGACGAACTCAATGCGAAATCGAGGAGCTGCTGGGAGGTTGGATAAATCACAGACGAACCTGATGCGAAATCAGGGAGCTGTAGGATGCGGACGAACCTGATGCGAAATCAGGGAGCCGCTAGGATGGTAATAGATTGCGTGGACGAACTCGATGCGTAATCGAGGAGCCACTAGGTTGTAAAAGGTTGTATTTGGATTTGGGGATGTGTTAATTGAACTCGTAACTGTGAATTATTAAATATAATATAACCCGAGCGGTAAGGTTATATTATTATGGGAACGTTTAACTAATAATAATCGCTTTATATAATTGTGGGTTAAAGAAGTTGGGTAACTCTGATTTGATAATAAAAGTAGATATATTCTTAAATCAACAAATAAAATACAATTGTTTCGTGTATCTTATGTCGCGATCAAAGAATGATTATATTTACCTAAAATGACCTTGCACGGTGTTGACGCACTGGCGATGCGGGGGTATGTCAGTTGGAAATAAAGGCCGCAATGGAATTTATGCCGGTTCACGGATTCTATATGGTTTGATACTAAAGGGTACGGTAGCCCGATCTCGCAAGATACAACTGACTATCAAATCGTATACGCGTGACAAGAGACGTGACGTTGACTCTAACGTGACGGTACGATTATGATCCCCCGAGTCATGAAATCACGGGGTTTATATACCAAAAAATCTGTGTGGGGCGGATTCAAAAGTACGTTAGAAATCACCGTGTGCACTATTCTCCGAATTGTATTAATTAACGGGCTGCTCTATTCTCCGAATTGTATTAATTAACGGGCTGCTGCATCGCGACGGAAGTGACCCCCATTTCAAAGGTTAGATAAGTAGCAGGGCGATTTCATAATGCACGCAAGTGGCAAGAAAAATTTGAGGAACGAAACGTTCGACATACGTAACAATGTAGTAATTTGGTACCGCAATGAAACAGTCAATTAATCCTGGTTTCGACCAATATTTTAGAGGATAACGACGGTTAGGTGTGGGTTAGATCTGGTATATGACCGCATCTGGCTCATACTTACGCCTATTGCGCATACTTGTTAGCCAGGTTCAGGGTTTTCTCTGGTGTGGATCACGTAGCAATGTGGTAACACACTTAAACAGTTAACTAAACCTGGTATCGACCAATATTTTGCAGGATAACACCGGTTAGGTCAGGGTTGGGTCTGGGTTATGCCCGCATCTGGCTCATACATTCGCCTATTTCGCATACTTGTTGGCCAGATCCTGGGTTTTTTCTTGTCTGGATCACGTAGTAATGTGGTACCACACTGAAACAGTCAATTAAACCTGGTTTCGATCAATATTTTAGAGGATAACACCGGTTAGATCTGGGATATGCCCGCATCTGGCTCATGCTTTTGCATGCTCCCAAACTTGTTGGTCAGATCCTGGGTTATGTTTCGTTTGGATTATGTAGTAATTTGGTACCGCAATGAAACAGTCAATTAAGCCTGGTTTCGACCAATATTTTAGAGGATAACGACGGTTAGGTGTGGGTTAGATCTGGTATATGCACACATCTGGCTCATACTTTCGCCTTTTTGTCATACTTGTTGGCCAACTCCAGGGTTTTTTCTGCTATGAATCACGTAGTAATGTGGTACCACACTGAAACAGTCAATTAAACCTGGTTTCGATCAATATTTTAGAGAATAATAGCGGTTGGGTCTGGGATATGCCCGCATCTGGCTCATGCTTTTGCCTTTTTCGCATACTTGTTCCCCAGATCGAGGGTTTTTTCTGGTTCGGATCATGTAGCAATGTGGTAACACACTTAAACAGTCAATTAAACCAGGCTCCGATCAATATTTTCGAGGATAACATCGGTTAGGTCTGGGTTAGGTCTGGGATATGCCCGCATCTGGCTCATGCTTTTGCCTTTTTCGCATACTTGTTGGCCAGATCCTGGATTATGTCTCGTTTGGAACATGCAGTAATTTGGTACCGCAATGAAACAGTCAATTAAGCCTGGTTTCGATCAATATTTTAGAGGATAACACCGGTTAGGCCTGGGATTTGCCCGCATCTGGCTCATGCTTTTGCCTTTTTCGCATACTTGTTGGCCAACTCCAGGGTTTTTTCTGGTTTGGATCACGCAGCAATGTGGTACCACACTGAAACAGTCATTGAACCTGTTTGCGATCAATATTTTACAGGACAACATCGGTTAGGTCTGGGTTAGGTCTGGGATTTGCCCGCATCTGGCTTATGCTTTTGCCTTTGTCGCGTGCTTGTTGGCCAACTCCAGGGTTTTTCTGGTATGAATCACGTAGTAATGTGGTACCCCCATGAAACAGTCAATTAAACCTGGTTTCGATCAATATTTTAGAGGATAACACGTGTTATGCTTGGGTTTGGTCTGGGATATGCACGCGTCTGGTTCATGCTCTTGTCTTTTTCGCATACCAGTTAGCCAGATCCTGGGTTTTTCTTGGTTTCGATCACGTAGTAATGTGATGCCACACTGAAGCAGTCAATTAAACCTGGTTTCGATCAATATTTTAGGGGATAACACCGGTTATGTCTGGGTTTGGTCTGGGATATGCATGCATCTGGCTCATGCTCTTGTCTTTCTCGCATACTTGTTGGGCAGATCCTGGATTATGTCTCGTGTGGAACATGTAGTAATTTGGTACCGCAATGAAACAGTCAATTAATCCTGGTTTCGACAAATATTTTAGAGGATAACACTGGTTAGGCCAGGGATTTGCCCGCATCTGGCTCATACATTCGCCTATTTCGCATACTTGTTGGCCAGACCCAGGGTTTTTTCTTGTCTGGATCACGTAGTAATGTGGTACCACACTGAAACAGTCAATTAAACCTGGTTTCGATCAATATTTTAGAGGATAACACCGGTTAGGCCTGGGATTTGCCCGCATCTGGCTCATGCTTTTGCATGCTCGCAAACTTGTTGTTCAGATCGTGGGTTATGTCTCGTTTGGATCACGTAGTAATTTGGTACCGCAATGAAACAGTCAATTAAGCCCGGTTTCGACCAATATTTTAAAGGATAACGACGGTTATGTGTGGGTTAGGTCTGGTATATGACCGCATCTGGCTCATACATTCGCCTATTTCGCATACTTGTTTGCCAGATCCTGGGTTTTTAATGGTTTGTATCACGTATTAATGTGGTACCACACTGAAACGGTCAATTAAACCTGGTTTCGATCAATATTTTAGAGGATAACACCGGTTATGTCTGGGTTTGGTCTGAGATATGCACGCATCTGGCTCATGCTCTTGTCTTTTGCGCATAGTTGTTGGCCAGATCCTGGGTTTTTTTTTGGATTGGACCACGTAGTAATGTGTTACCACACTGAAACAGTCAATTAAACCTGGTTTCGATCAATATTTTAGAGGATAACACCGGTTAGGCCTGGGATTTGCCCGCATCTGGCTCATACTTTCGCCTATTTCGAATACTTGTTCGCCAGATCCAGGGGTTTTTCTGGTTTGGATCACGTAGCAATGTGGTACCACACTGAAACAGTCAATTAAACCTGGTATCGACCAATATTATGCAGGATAACACCGGTTTTGTCTGGGTTAGGTCTGGGTTATGGCCGCATCTGGCTCATACTTTCGCCTATTTCGCATACTTGTTGGCCAGATCCTGGGTTTTTTCTGGCTCGGATCATGTAGTAATGTGGTAACACACTTAAACAGTCAATTAAACCTGGTTTCGATCAATATTTTAGAGGATAACGCCGGCTATGCTTGGGTTTGGTCTGGGATATGCACGCATCTGGTTCATGCTCTTGTCTTTTTCGCATACCTGTTAGCCAGATCCTGGGTTTTTCTTGGTTTCGATCACGTAGTAATGTGGTGCCACACTGAAGCAGTCAATTAAACCTTGTTTCGATCAATATTTTAGGGGATAACACCGGTTATGTCTGGGTATGGTCTGGGATATGCATGCATCTGGCTCATGCTCTTGTCTTTTTCGCATACTTGTTGGGCAGATCCTGGATTATGTCTCGTGTGGAAAATGCAGTAATTTGGTACCGCAATGAAACAGTCAATTAATCCTGGTTTCGACAAATATTTTAGAGGATAACACTGATTAGGCCAGGGATTTGCCCGCATCTGGCTCATACTTTCGCCTATTTCGCATACTTGTTAGCCAGGTTCAGGGTTTTCTCTGGTTTGGATCACGTAGCAATGTGGTAACACACTTAAACAGTTAATTAAACCTGGTATCGACCAATATTTTGCAGGATAACACCGGTTAGGTCAGGGTTGGGTCTTGGTTATGCCCGCATCTGGCTCATACATTTGCCTATTTCGCATACTTGTTGGCCAGACCCAGGGTTTTTTCTTGTCTGGATCACGTAGTAATGTGGTACCACACTGAAACAGTCAATTAAACTTGGTTTCGATCAATATTTTAGAGGATAACACCGGTTAGATCTGGGATATGCCCGCATCTGGCTCATGCTTTTGCCTTTTTCGCATACTTGTTCACCAGATCGAGGGTTTTTTCTGGTTCGGATCATGTAGCAATGTGGTAACACACTTAAACAGTCAATTAAACCTGGTTTCGATCAATATTTACGAGGATAACATCGGTTAGGTCTGGGTTAGGTCTGGGATATGCCCGCATCTGGTTCATGCTTTTGCCTTTTTCGCATACATGTTGGCCAACTCCAGGGTTTTTTCTGGGTTGGATCACGTAGCAATGTGGTACCACACTGAAACAGTCAATGGAACCTGTTTTCGATCAATATTTTCGAGGATAACATCGGTTAGGTCTGGGTTAGGTCTGGGATATGCCCGCATCTGGCTCATGTTTTTGCCTTTTTCGCATACATGTTGGCCAACTCCAGGGTTTTTTCTGGGTTGGATCACGTAGCAATGTGGTACCACACTGAAACAGTCAATTGAACCTGTTTTCGATCAATATTTTAGAGGATAACACCGGTTATGTCTGGGTTTGGTCTGGGATATGCCCGCATCTGGCTCATACTTTCGCCTATTTCGAATACTTGTTCGCCAGAGCTAGGGGGTTTTTCTGGTTTGGATCACGTAGCAATGTGGTACCACACTGAAACAGTCAATTAAACCTGGTATCGACCAATATTATGCAGGATAACACCGGTTATGTCTGGGTTAGGGCTGGGTTATGGCCGCATCTGGCTCTTACTTACGCCTATTTCGCATACTTGTTGGCCAGATCCTGGGTTTTTTCTTGTTTGGATCACGTAGTAATGTGGTACCACACTGAAACAGTCAATTAAACCTGGTTTCGATCAATATTTTAGAGGATAACACCGGTGAGATCTGGGATATGCCCGCATCTGGCTCTTACTTTTGCATGGTCGCAAACTTGTTGGTCAGATCGTGGGTTATGTCTCGTTTGGATCATGTAGTAATTTGGTACCGCAGTGAAACAGTCAATTAAGCCCGGCTTCGACCAATATTTTAGAGGATAACGACGGTTAGGTGTGGGTCAGGTCTGGTATATGACCGCATCTGGCTCATACTTTCGCCTTTTTCGCATACTTGTTGGCCAGATCCTGGGTTTTTTCTTGTTTGGATCACGGAGTAATGTGGTACTACACTGAAACAGTCAATTAAACCTGGTTTCGATGCATATTTTAGAGGATAAAACCGGTTAGGTCTGGTTTAGGTCAGGGTTATGCCCACATCTGGCTCATGCTTCTGTCTTTTTCGCATACTTGTTGGCCAGATCCTGGGTACTGTCTTATTTGGATCACGTAGTAATGTGGCTCCACACTGGAAAAGACAATTGAACCTAGTTTCGATCAATGTATTAGAGGATAACACCAGTTAGGACTGGGATATGCCAGCATCTGGCTCATGTTTTTGCATTTTACGCATACTTGTTGCCCAGATCCAGGGTTTGCACTAGTTTGAATCATGTAGAAATTTGGTACCACAATGAAACAGTCAATTGAACCTGGTTCTGATCAATATTTTAGAGGATAACACCGGTTATGTCTGGGTTTGGTCTGGGATATGCACGCATATGGCTCATGCTCTTGTCTTTTTCGCATACTTGTTGGCCAGATCCTGGATTATGTCTCGTTTGGAACATGTAGTAATTTGGTACCGCAATGAAACAGTCAATTAATCCTGGTTTCGACAAATATTTTAGAGGATAACACCGGTTAGGCCTGGGATTTGCCCGCATATGGCTCATACTTTCGCCTATTTCGCATACTTGTTCACCAGATCGAGGGTTTTTTCTGGTTCGGATCATGTAGTAATGTGGTAACACACTTAAACAGTCAATTAAACCTGGTTTCGGTCAATATTTTCGAGGATAACATCGGTTAGGTCTGGGATATGCCCGCATCTGGCACATGCTTTTGCCTTTTTCGCATATATGTTGGCTAACTCCAGGGTTTTTTCTGGGTTGGATCACGTAGCAATGTGGTACCGCACTAAAACAGTCAATTGAACCTGTTTTCGATCAACATTTTAGAGGATAACACCGGTTATGTCTGGGTTAGGTCTGGTATATGCCCGCATCTGGCTCATACTTTCGCCTTTTTCGCATACTACTTCGCCAGATCTAGGGTTTTTTCTGGTTTGGATCACGTAGCAATGTGGTACCACACTCAAACAGTCAATTATACCTGGCATCGATCAATATTTTAGAGGATGACGCCGGTTATGTCTGGGTTTGGACTGGGATATGCCCGCATCTGGCTCTTACTTTCTCCTTTTTCTCATACTTGTAGGCCAGATCCTGGGTTTTATCACGTTTGGATCACGTAGTGATGTGGTACCACACTGAAACAGATCCTGGGTTTTTTCTGGTTTGGATCAGGTAGTAATTTAGTACCACACTGAAACAGTCAATTAAACCTGGTTTCGATCAATATTTTCGCGGAAAACACCGGTTCGGTCTGTGTTAGGTCTGGGTTATGCCCGCGTCTGGCTCATACTTTCGCCTATTTCGCATACTTGTTGTCCAGATCCTGGGTTTCGCTGGTTCGGATCACGTAGTAATTTGGTACCTCACTCAAACAGTCAACTAAACCTGGTTTCGATCAACATTTTAGAGGATAAAACAGGTTAGGTCTGGCTTAGGTCTGGGTTTTGCCCGCATCTGGCTCATACATTCGCTTATTTCGCATACTTGTTGGCCAGATCCTGGGACTTTTCAGGTTTGGATCACGAAGTAATGTGGCACCACACTGAAAGAGTAAATTGAACCTGGTTTCGATCAATATTTTGGAGGATAAAACCGGTTAGGTCTGGGTTAGGTCTGGGTTAGGGATATGTGTATTCATAAAAAATGATTGTAATTGATCCCCGCAACCGAAAATAATTTTTCTAAAACGATTTGAAATTTTTTAATTTAATTGTTAATAACTTTTTAACGAAGCCACCATCAACAAATTGGTATTCTTGATTTTCGTCTTATTTTGGCCTCTCGAATCTCCCATTAATATTTTTCCCAAGGGTGGCCGAACACCCTGTATACGTATGTATGTATGTATGTATGTATGTATGTATAACAGAAAACAAAAAAACACAAAAAATATTATTTTAATTTAACGCAACCTTAATTTAATAAATTATAATTTCTAATAATATATTTTTTCATGTAAAGCCACTATATTTCTTTCATTATTCTTTCGCGTCATTATTTTAAGCTAATTTAGTTTTTAAATATGTTAAGCAAAAATCATGTTATCCAGTGCTGTAGGAGTACAGTGTTGTACAAAGGTTTTCGCAATTTTCTTATCGTGTTAGAGCGAAAGCGTGTTATAGGGGATATGATGCCATGTTGTAGGGGACAAGCATCCCTGTATAGGGAAATTCTCTTTTACAAATGTCGACGGAATCCCGACGTAACACCTGTATTCACGAGTTGTTATTAATGGAGTTGAAGGTAGACGATCAACGAAGATTCACACGTAACCAGTCTTCCGAATTCAAGGACACTTCAATTTGGCGACAAGCATGGGATGCTGCTCACAAAATACACGAAACTTTTCGTGTAAAAGTATACGTCGAGAGAGTAGCACGTGAAATTTACTTACATAACCTAAATCGAGCACGTACTCTACCTCACTTACGGACACGAACGTAAGGCGATTTATACAGTCGATATCGCCGGGTTTTACAAAAGGTAAGTTTTAACATTTAAGTAAACAAAGCCTCTGTAAGTTTTGTTTTCCATACTTCAAAAGTAAAAATAAATACATGAAAAAAGAAAAAAACGTTCTTGACAAGTCCTATAAAATACTTCAGTTCAGTTTGTTCATAATTCATCGGTAAAAGAATACACAAGATATAAAGTCAGTTTCTCCTTTCATTATTAGATGCGTTGACTTTAATTTTATAAATTATGATGATAAGTATGATGATTTTACAGAAAGAGTTTATTTTTAATATTAAAGATTTCCTATATAAAGACAAGAAGGATATTTTTACCAATATCTATCTATCTATCTATCTATCTTAATATTCTTCCCACTTGGCCCACTTACTTTAACGAGTCCGAGTAAATCGTCAGTATTATCTCTATTTTTATTAATAAAAATAATAGTTCGATAACATAGAACTTAATATTATTAGTCACACTACTAATAAAATGAATCTGCGATTCCATATCCAAAGATATAGTAAAAGCTACAAAATTCAGATTATTCAAGTTACTTCTATCACTCGTCAAAATTTTTATGAAATTCTATGCTAATTCATGCTCTTTAAAATATTTATAATCTACTGGGACTTTTAGTTAACTTTATGTTTTAATAAATCAATAATCAAAGTATCTATAATTAATATTAAAATCAAATAAGTGTGTCAAAATAGTATTAATATTATCTTTTATTAATACTATCAGTCTCTGATATTTAAATTTTATTAAATATTTTAAATCTATTATCACCTTGTTCAAATAATTTATTACTAGTTTTGATAATATATTTTGGGATGGATTTTTTAAGAATGGAATGTTAAGGAATTCAGTTGTGAATTTTTATGAGGAATAAAGGGATATTATTATACTATCAACATGTGTATCGTTCTTTAACTTGCCCATTTAGATATTTATATACTTGTATAAATATAAACCCACACTAAAATCATGTAAATATCTAAATCATTTTTAAATCTATGATTTGGAAAATTTTAGGGACTTGGAACTTAATTCATCTTTTATCTTACAGTTTTATCACACTTTAGAAGATAAAAATCATAATTAAACTTATATATATATATATATATATATAAATAATAATTTAATTTATTTTGCATAAAAACAGTCCTCTTCGTGCCTTTATATTTTCATTTTCTATGACCAAAAATTCGAAATTCGTTTCATTTTTACAAAAAAAGTAATTGAGATGTCCCAATCGGTAAGTATCATTTGTCGATTATCTTAAATATCTTACTATATTTTTTATATACTAAATTTTCAAACCTCTTTACCTTGATATCTTCTTTTTCATGTAATTTCAATACTTTTCTAAAGTAATCTTTTGTAAAATGTTCTGTTAATAAATTATCTAATAAATCTATATCAGAATTAGGTAATTCTGTTATAAGATAAGTGAAATCAATGAAGACGAAGTTGCCAATATCAATTAAGTCAACTACTTTTGGTAATACATTTGGTTAAACATTCTTTCTTATTTTTTATCTCTGAATTTTGAGATTACACAGATTAAAAAACCTTGTCTCTCTTTATTATTGTATCTATTTTTTCAGAGGTTAAATAGATTCGTCATTCCCTTCTTCATTTGGCTTATCTTCGTTTTCTTTCTTTCTTTCTTTCTTTCTTTATTTGAAATTTGAAAAGTCTATCCTTCTTTTATTAACTTAACCCAGACCTAACCAGACCACAATTCATCTTTCATATATTACTTCTCAATTCTTTCTTATTAATACTTTTCTGTATTAAAAAGTAGTCATGTGATGCTTTCATGTGATGCTTATTTAACATTCTTACTACAGCTTGGTGTTGTTTTTTTTTCTTTTTTTTTTACCAAGAATAGAGTTATTTAAGAAGTTTATGCAGAAAATTTCACGTGAAAAATTTATTTTCTTAGAAAAGTACAACGTAGAACTATATATGATATGTTGTTACGTATAAATATGGAATTATATGGATTGTATGGAAATATGGAATTATTTTATATTCTAACATTTACAAGACATTATACATACAATAATTGTATTAACCATATGTCCAAGCTAACCAGTTTAGCCAGCATATGGACTTCTTTAACAGTTCTCCGTATTCCTTCAAATAGCGTGTCATTAGTGTTGTACGCACTGCATCTCATATTATACGCAATTAATGTGACTTTTATACATATTATGCAACTGTATTATATCAACAAAGGGTGTACAAACCCGTAAATAAATAAATAAATAAATAAAGAAGTATTAAAAAAAGGGTAACGTGGAACTTAAAATGATTTTTTAGTTATTTTCTTTGGATATTAAAGTAGATTTCATTGGATGTAAGAGTAGATGTAATTGGACAGTTAAGTATTTTTTATTATACTGTTAAAGCAATATGTTTTAAGGGGAGGAGGTTCAAACACCTCGCCTAACCTAACCTCGTCCGGATCTCGAGGGAAGGAACGCTGTGAGAATGGAAAATAATCGGTGCAAGTTGAATTTATTTTCGCTTAGTCGCCTTATACGATTAAGCCGTTGATTTCTTAAATTTGACTCTTAATTACAATAGATAGGAGAAAATAATTTTCTAATTTGTTGATGGAGACTTCGTTAAAAAGTAATTATTAACGTTTAAAGTTCCGTCGGTACTGAATTTTTTTCTCGAAAATGCGCAAGATTTCGGGGGTATGTCTATTCCAGCAAAAATGATTGTAATTGACCCCCGCAACCGCAAATAATTTTTCCAAAACGATTTGAATTGAATTTTTTTTTCCGTCAAACAACCGTTTTCACACCTTCTCGAATTTTTTTCTAGAAAGTGGGTAGGATTTCGGGGGTATGTCTATTCACCAAAAATGATTGTAATTGACCCCCACAGCTAACAATATTTTTTTCAGAACGATTTGAAATATCTTAATTTCGTCGAAAAATTTCACACCTTCTGGAATTTTTTTCTAGAAAGTGGGTAGGATTTCGAGGGTATGTGTAATGACCAAAAATGATTGTAATTGACCCCCGCAACCGAAAATCATTTTTCCAGAACAATTTGAAATTTTTTTTTTTCTCTGTCACCTAATTAGATTTTCGGTAAGGAATTATTTTCTCGAAAATGCGTAGGATCTCGGGGGTATGTGTAATGACCAAAAATGATTGTAATTTACCCTCACAGCTGAAAATAATATTTTTAGAACGATTTGAAAAATTTTTTACAACTTGTTTTATAGTTGTTCCTTCCGATCCATAGGCATAATTTATGAAAAATCTTTTAAATGTTTCATATAAATCTTGGCAAGATTTAAATTTTCTGTAAAAAAAAATTAAATAAATTTGTTCTCTGCCTTCTCTAGAAAAGAAAAAATTAAATGAGATGAAATCTTATACATTACATGCTTACTTAAATCGCATTGAAAACGAATACCACAAATGTTTCAGAATAATCTGCAAAATGGTCTCACTCGCAAAGGGTTAATTGAGAAATAAATGTTTGGTAATTGAAAACAGGTAAGCAGGTTATTAACCAGCTGTTTTTTTCGCTAAGACAAATTGAAAACTCGGTTCTAACAAGGAAAAGTTGGAATGGCACCCGGTTTTGGGTTAGGTTTTACTTTAAGATATGTATTATTAAAGTTATTACAGGTACTATTTTCAGAAATAGAACTATATTCTATTCACCACTAATCAGCGTGGCCGTGAGTGATAAGGTGTTTGCCTGCAAGTTCGAGCTTCTTCTTTTGCTCTGCAGATTCGAACCCTGGTAGAACAAATCTTTTTTTTATTTTTTCAATCATATTCTCGCACAATCGTACATAACATGTGACATTATATTTTTGCATGCCCTTCGAATATTTCTTTTTTAAAGTTGAATTTAACCAAAATTACATTTATAACATAATATGTTATTTTCAATGTACGAAGTACATGAATCTGGATGGTACTTTTCGTAAAAACAGTCAAAACATAAAAATTTCAAGCACTACGTACATCTAACGAAAGTTCTGTTTTCACAGAAATTACAAAATTTTCTATTTAATGATGATGATGGAATGGAATAGCCGCTTCATTTACATTGATAAAATGTGAACGATTTTCGGATAGTCGTACCTCGTACTTTTTACCTTATACTTGAGGTAAAAAGGGGTATAACCGGGTAAAACAGTTTTATGACATTACCTGCTAACTCATGTTACTGTTCTGATGAAAATGAAACGCTATGTTTTGTACCTTTAAAAATATTCGACTATGTCCTTTTAAAATTTTTAATCCAACCCATACTTTGTATTAAACTGGTAAACGGGATCACTTTTCTTTTGTGGTTTAAACGGTTTGATGGTGCACGTTATTAATTTTGATGGATCGATACAATTATTTTTTTATGCAAAGTTAAGCCAAATCAAACATATAATATTTAGTTCGTCATAACAAATTGATAATTGATATACGGTTATCTAAAAACATATCGAGGAAAATCATTATTAATTAATTTCTGCAACTATTAATTCTACTACGAAGTTTTGTTTATGTTATAAAAATAAGAACTCTTCTTATTGAAAAATCCCACAGCGTGCACGATACTGGCAAAGAGTGGATTCTCATTTTAATTTATTAATTTTCAATCTTAAAATATTGATGTTGAAAAATCGTATTAATAATATACATATGTTACGCTCACATATAAGAATAATAATAAGAAAAAAATTTCTTTTTTTTGTTTCAATAATTAAAATATGATCAGGGGGTTTTAAAACCCATTTATTTTCGTAAAATAAATTTTACAAAATTTTTTTTTCTGTTACGAGCCAGGGCCGTGCAGCGCGCGTGGCCTGCGAGTGCGAGAGAGAGTATGGAATATGGTATCAATTTGTTAGTTAGGTACACGGACGAACCCGATGCGAAATCGGGGAGCCGCTAGGATAGTTGATAACGAGGATGAACCTGATGCGAAATCAAGGAGCTGCTGGGAGGTTGGATAAATCACAGACGAACCTGATGCGAAATCAGGGAGCTGTAGGATGCGGACGAACCTGATACGAAATCAGGGAGCCGCTAGGATGGTAATAGATTGCGTGGACGAATTCGATGCGTAATCGAGGAGCCACTAGGTTGTAAGAGGTTGTATTTGGATTTGGGGATGTGTTAATTGAAGTCGTAACTGTGAATTATTAAATATAATATAACCCGAGCGGTAAGGTTATATTATTATGGGAACGTTTAACTAATAATAATCGCTTTATATAATTGTGGGTTAAAGAAGTTGGGTAACTCTGATTTGATAATAAAAGTAGATATATTCTTAAATCAACAAATAAAATACAATTGTTTCGTGTATCTTATGTCGCGATCAAAGAATGATTATATTTACCTAAAATGACCTTGCACGGTGTTGACGCACTGGCGATGCGGGGGTATGTCAGTTGGAAATAAAGGCCGCAATAGAATTTATGCCGGTTCACGGATTCTATATGGTTTGATACTAAAGGGTACGGTAGCCCGATCTCGCAAGATACCACTGACTATCAAATCGTATACGCGTGACAAGAGACGTGACGTTGACTCTAACGTGACGGTACGATTATGATCCCCCGAGTAATGAAATCACAGGGTTTATATACCAAAAAATCTGTGTGGGGCGGATTCAAAAGTACGTTAGAAATCGCCGTGTGCACTATTCTCCGAATTGTATTAATTAACGGGCTGCTCTATTCTCCGAATTGTATTAATTAACGGGCTGCTGCATCGCGACGGAAGTGGCCCCCATTTCAAAGGTTAGATAAGTAGCAGGGCGATTTCATAATGCACGCAAGTGGCAAGAAAAATTTGAGGAACGAAACGTTCGACATACGTAACATCTCCCCCCCAAGATGAAACATCGCGTTATGCGTGATGCTTTCATATTAGACGGAAAGCGCCCTGTTACTTATTTACAAAAGAAAATAAGAAAAGTCGCGAAAAGTAGAATAATTGAAAGCTAAATGTGTCGGGGTGTGTAGTATCATCACCGACGAGGTATACGAGTAGACCTATCACCTAATGTATTTTTTCGGCCCGATTCTCTGGGGCTCTAGAGCCCCATTACCATTTCCGTGTCACTCACAACGTTACCAACAGATTTAGAAATGAACAAAAGAGGAAGTGAGACAGTAAATGAAATTTCAGGAATTTTATTATCTTTTAACGAAATGAAAGCTGTACGGTCCATAATTGGACATTAATCGATTAATTTCATTGGAATAATCAATCGATTAAGGTTATTTAAAAATTTCAAGATTATTAAAATACCTAAGAATTTATCTCATTGATACGTACACCGCAAATCCTCTATTTTTTATTTTAAATTGTAATACATCATTTATTTAAAAAATAACTCGGCAAAAACGTATTTGCGACTCGAAATCAGTATTATCAAACCGCGCATCGGGGGCCCCAGGAACTCCTCATTCCACTTTCGCACACTATGCCCAATTCCGTATACGTGAGCTCGTAAAGTTTCGGAAGAAGCGAGAAGAACAGGCTGATACTCGCTTTCCTTCTCGCTCTTGCATCGTTGACGTCGCTTACATTTCTCGAAAGCAGGCCTGGCATCGCCAATCGCCACACGTTCGAATCGTCAGTAAACGGCAAAAGCCATCGTGACTGACAGACCTTACATTTCTCGAAATCGGACCTGGACGCTTTTTGAAGATTTATTGACTTTCCATACAAAGCGATCATGCACTATATACAGGGTGTTTGGCCACCCCTGGGAAAAATTTTAATAGAGGATTCTAGAGGCCAAAATAAGACGAAAATCAAGAATACCAATTTGTTAATGGAGGCTTCGTTAAAAAGTTATTAACAATTAAATTCAAAAATTTCAAATCGTTCTGGAAAAATTATTTTCGGCTGCGGGAGTCAATTACAATAATTTTTGGTGAATACACATGTCTTCGATATCCTATCCACTTTCGAGAAAGAAAATCGGATAGGTGCCTAAATTTTTCGGGGAAAAAAAAGACTTTCGATTCGTCTTGGAAAAATTATTTTTAGTTGCAGGAGTCAATTGCAAGCATTTTTGGTCAACAGACATACCCCCGAAATCCTACTCAGTTTCGAGAAAAAAATTCCTTACCGAAAGTATAATTTCTGGCCAGAAATGTCTGCCCGAATTTTCATGCGAATCTTTAAAACGTCATAACTTTTGAACGGATTGGACGATTTTAATGTTTAAAAAAGCAAACTACGGGTATTTTGATGGAGAATATGTACAAATCGCAAAAATGTTCGAAAAGTTGGCCCTTGACCTCGCAAAATGAGAAAAACCCCATAAAAATGGTCCAATTTTCAAACAGCCATAACTCCTACAATTGTGAATATATTTCAATGAAACTTTTTTCTGAAGTAGAGCTCATGGATACCTACAAAAAAGTATTAGACAACTTTTCTGTAGGGCGTCAAACAAAAATACTAAAAATGAAAAAGTAATTTTTAAGGAAAATCGACAGGGGTCAGTGCCTAAATTTTTCGACGAAAAAAAAAAATTTCAAATCGTTCTGAAAAAATTATTGTCGGTTCCGGGGGTCAATTGCAATCATTTTTAGTGAATACACATACCCCCGAAATCTTGCGCATTTTTGAGAAAAAAATTCAGTACTGTTGGAACTTTAAACGTTAATAACCGTTTAACGAAGCCTTCATCAATAAATTGATATTCTTGATTTTCGTCTTATTTTGGCCTCTAGAATCCACCATTAAAATTTTTCCCAGGGGTAGCCGAACACCCTGTATACATATAAAGTTGTATAGCTTTCGTCGTATACCTACTTTCTAATCATATGGGAAAATTTTAAAATATAAAAAAATGTAAGAATACTGTAGAATTTTTGCAATAGAGAATTATTGAAGGAAAATGAATTGATTATATCCATATGTATATATCGGACACATCCCTCGCAAACACGTCGCAAACAATGAGAAGAAAAATGCCAATCTGTCTTTTTTAAAAACCCTGCAACTGATCTTTGGCTTGGAACTCGTCCTCCTTATTTAGCAATTATTATAAACGTAGACTCATTAAAATTCGTAGAAGTAACAAAGTTATAGTCATTTAAAGGGAAGAGTACCCAGCGGTTAATAATCATATCAGAAATTTTAAATGCGTTTTTCTTGAAACCATTTTTTCGAAACTGGCTGACATAATATCACAAATTCAAATTGATTAATGGATTTGAAATTTATAGAAACATTAAATATAAATTAATTGGAAATAAAACAAGTTAATCTACATTCAAAAAAGAAAGGCTTGATGATGAATGGAGAAGACTGAAGATGATTTTTCAAGTGCTTGAAATAAATTTTACATAATACAATTAACTATAATTTATCCCTATCTTCTGCAATATAGAAAAATTTTATATTGTATATTTAATTTTTATTTTGATTTTAATTTCAAGCTTCAGCCTTTGGATGACTATGTGGGGCAAACAAAACACGCATGCTGTTGCTAGGGGTCGTGTCTTTTTATTTCATACGGAACCTCGCGACTCTCTCCGTTATCCAACTAACGCGTTTCGCGTTTTCGATCGCCTCACTCGCGTTTCTGGAAAACAAAAACCGATCCCCTATTTCGGGGGAACGTCCATGCGTCGCGTCCAACCATTGTTGCCGTGGTGAAATCGACTTTTTCACCTTCGCCTTCGAAAAAGATTAAGTAAAAGAGTTTCCTTCATTGAAAGAAGAAAAATTTTCCAGTCTTTTATTTTAATATGATTGATTTTAACGAATCAGCGTTTTTTTAAATTGCTAAACAAAGAGGATAAATAGGAAAGTATTTCCAAATTTTTTCAGATTTAAAAATTTAAAATTACATTGAAATTCATTCGGTTGTTTAGACTCAATCGCATAAATAGTATAAATATATGAACGCACGTCCATAAGCATAGTAAAAAAATGTCCTTTTTTTCATAGTTAAAATATGATTAGGGAGTCTTGAAACGTGTATTTTCGTAAAAAAAAATTTTGAAATTTTTTTTACATTATGGTATTTTGCTTATATGCGCATACATAGGTCGGAAAGTAAAAAATGCCTGGGCAATCGAGACTCGATATCGCATGCCGTGATGCTAGGTCGAATTTCAGTTGTGTTGAGAGCAAGAAGGGTAGACTCACATTCACCGCCTTTCTCGAATCCTCGAAGCTATACGAAACGCCAGAACTCATATACAAGGTGGTTGTGCATTGTGTGTGTAAGTGGAGGGGGCAGTTTCCTTTGGCCACAGGCTTGCCGTCTGATAATACTGCACTGCCAACTCACATGTATTTACGCACAACTACAGTTTTCTGCCCATCAATACTAATTCAGTGAATAGTTTCTCAACTGACCGTCATCCATGAGAAGAGGCCGCTAAAATCACCTCCGAATTTTCAGGTCGGTATGGCAGTCAGATTCGGCCGCAAAAGTCCATAAGGTGATTGGTCTACTCGTATACCTCGTCTGTGGTATCATGTTGTGGTGTGTACTTATCGATACTGGTGCGTTGTGTTCTGGGTTTAAACCTTGGGCACGACGTAGCCCACCTCCAACCAGTGCTCGGCTACGTTCACAGGTGGCTGCCCCGGTAGTCGGTCCAGGTGGAGATCGGCAACGACTCCGTCTTCCGCGTTACCGATCCGGGATATTCGGCCTCTTCGAAGTAATGTTACGGATTGTAGTTATGTGTGAAATCAAGTCCTGTAAATAGTCTCCATATGATTTTAATTTCTCTTTATCTGGGAAGGAACTGGGTTCTCGAGCTACTTTTCCAAAAATTAACTCGTATGGTGTGAAATTTGTTGCTTCGTGAACGGATGTGTTATATGAGAACATTGCAAAAGGAATTAATAAATCCCAATCTTCGTAGTTATCCATGTAATGTTTGAGGTATTCAGTGAGCACGATGTGACTTCTTTTCAATGATCCATTAGTTTGTGGTCTGTATCCGGAAGTTGTTATTTGTTTAATTTTAAATATTTCTGCCAAATTCGTCATTAAATTTCCAATGAAACTAGTTCCTTTATCTGTTAATATTGCGCGAGGTGTACCGTAGATTGCGATAAAGTGTCGTGCGAAGGCATCTGCAATGGTCGCGGCTCGAATATTAGGTATTGCAACTGCCACGCAGTATTTCGTCAGATTGTCCTGTATGGTAAGAATATGTCTATTTCCATTAGGCGTGATTGGAAGAGGTCCCACGGTGTCCAGTGATATTTTGTCAAATGCATCCAGCGGTGTGTCGGTGATCAACATGGGTTGGCGAGTCTTTGCTCGAACTAATTTTTGTTCTTGGCAACTTTGGCATGTCCTGATGTACTCTTGAATTTCGTTGCGCATTTTTGGCCAATGGAATTTTGATCGAATGCGTTTGTACGTTTTTGTTATCCCTTTATGCCCTCCAATTAAACTATCATGGGCTTCGCGAATTATGTCCAATCTATCCGATTCAGACGGTGTGGTGATAGCACAGCTGCATAGAGTAATTTGTTGATCTGTTTCGGTAAAAACTTCTTCTAATATTTTGTAAAATTTGTTAGCTGGTAATTTGTGTAAATCTCCTGTTACAGAGATTCGAAAGGAATTTATTTGATTTTGGTCCAGGGTATGTCTGAGAGTCTTTAACCCATGGGATACATCTTTTGCCGTAATATTGTCGTAAAAATTGTCAGAAATTACTATACTGAAGGTTTTAAACAATCCATTGTCTGAAGTCAATACGTGTCCCTTTTTCGGTTGCGCTGCCAAAAGATCCGGTTTATTAATTATTTCGGTGTCCAGTAATACTTTTCCTACGGTGGATATTAGGTTGCAATCTGCTGATATGAAGTGCGCGTAATGTCCGTTTTCCGCAGCGAGGGTGTTCGAAGTTATTTTATAAGATTGTTTTGACGCAGTGTATCGGTGCTCGTTTTCGTCGGTTAAAACATCTGTGTCGGATGCGTATGGTAGGTAAGGGTCAGGCGTGTGGTCAAAGGCGTCAGGTAGCCGTTCTGCACTTGCTTCGGTTGCAACCCTCGCAGGTGGATGAATTATGGCTGGTTGTAAAATTTCGTCTGTAACATGCGGTGTTACCTGTGGAGTACTGAATACATTTTTACGAGGATTTTCCATAATTGTATTTTCATTATTGGTGATTTCAAGTGGTTCTTCAAAGGACATTAGGTCATCGGGTAAATTGTTATCTTCCTCCGGTAGTGTGTTCCTTGTAGAGTTTGCTGCTGGCAGTAAGTTGTTTATGATTTCCTGAGATTCGTCTGGCAATGTTACTTCGTGCGATAAGCTGGGTAGAGTTCGGTGTCTAGCTATTATCGGCGAGTGTTGAATTTTTCCATAAGAGGGGCCTTGTTCTTCGTCCGAGCTACTACTAGCCTCCCGGTATTTGGGTCGGTTTTCCCTATCTCGACGTAACTGTTGTATACGGTGACCTATGAATTGCTTATCGGTAGTCGGTGGTACTTGAGCCCGGAAGTCGGGATCGTCCTTTGACTCCCGTGGAATGAGCGGTAGACAGACTGATGGGGGGTTGCGCGATAACGCGTCCGCGTTCATGTTCGTTTTTCCACACTTGTGGATAACCTGATACTCGTATTCCGAAAGTCGTAATTTCCATTTTATTAGCCTGGAGGTCGGGTCCTTAACTGAATGTAGCCAGACTAAGGGACGGTGATCTGTGACAAGGGTGAATTTTGTTCCATAAATATAGGGTCGGAAATACTTTACTGCGTAAACCATTGCGAGACATTCCTTCTCTGTTGCCGAATAATTCTTTTCAGGTTTATTAAGGCTTCGAGATGCATATGCTATCGGTAAATCCTTTCCTATTTCCCCCTGGCTAAGTACAGCTCCTATGGCGTATTCGGATGCGTCTGTAGTCACGATGAAGGGTTTGGTGAAATCCGGATACTGCAATATAGGTTGTTGACAAAGTTCTTTACGTAATTGATTAAAACTTTGATCTTGTTCTTCTGTCCATTTAAATTTAATGCCCTTTCCTAGTAAATTGATCAATGGTTTTGACTTCACGGTGAAATCTGGTATAAATCTTCTGTAATATCCTGCTAAGCCCAAAAATTGTTGAATATTCTTCTGCGTTTTCGGTGTGGGAAAGTCTTGCACAGCTTTTAATTTTCTTGGATCCGATCTTACCCCCTTTTCGGAAATTATATGTCCTAAATATGCAACTTCTTTGCGTAGAAATTCGCATTTGTCAGTTTGAAGGGTTAAGCCCTGTTCCCGAAGGCGGTTCAATAATTTTTTAACTTTGATATTATGTTCTTGCAATGATGAAGCGTAAACGACAATGTCGTCCAGGTAAACGAAGAGGTCTGTTCCTTGTAATCCGGTGAGAACTTGATCCATGAGGCGTTGAAATGTAGGTGGAGCGTTCTTTAAGCCAAAAGGCATTCTTGAAAATTCGTAATGTCCATGCGGTGTGGTGAATGCTGTTTTTTGCTTATCCCTTGGATTCATTTCTATCTGGTGAAATCCACTGGCGAGATCAAAAACGGAAAAATATTTTGCTCCTCCTAATCGGTCCAAAATTTCTGTGATTTGTGGTAATGGATATTTGTCGGAGATTGTCTTTTCGTTTAATGCGCGAAAGTCTATTACCATGCGCCAACGTTTGTTTCCCTGTGAGTCAGCTTTCTTCGGTACGATCCATAAAGGTGAGTTGTAGGGTGATTTTGACGGAGTAATTATGCCTTGTGATAATAATGCGCTAACCTATTTTTGTATTTCGTCCTGATGCGCAGGCGGATATCGATAGTGTCTTGTGTTTACTGGTATTTCGTCTATGGTGTGAATTGAATGATTAAAATCGGCTGCTTTTCCTAATTTGTCTCCAAGCAGAAAAAATCGGTCTGGAAATTCTTTTATTAAATCAGTGACGGATGCTCGTTCTTCCCTGTTTAAATGATTGGTATTTAGTGTATTTACGAGTTTTTCTATCCTATCTTCGGTGGTCCTGAATTTTGTTGGCTGTTCTGCATATGAGCAAAGGTCTTCGTCCGATGTGCTTAGAAAATCGTACGGTTCTATTATCTGTGGTTCTATCTCTACGTCGAGGTCTTCGCTGCTGGTGTTCGTTGCTAAGACGTGACATTTTCCGTTGTTATTTGTTACAGCTGCTTCCCCTACGTACAGTTGATCGTGAGTTTTAATACGTGGTAAATATCCTTCCTTTACTGTCGGGTTTGCTATTTTTACCGCGATTTGTTGTATCGTACGAGCTTCGAGCCTGTGTTTAGTCGGAGTTTGCGAGTTTAAAGATGAAAACAAATCATTGCGGTTTGAAAAACGTAATGGTCTAATAGGTTTGTCCCTTAATACCATGGTCCCATGATAATAAGAAATTTCGCCACCTTCTTGCATTAAAAATGGGCTTCCGATGAGTCCATCAGCGTCTATTGCAAGAGTTCTTACTATATAGAAAAATGCGGGTGTATCGTGAATATGGAGAATTGTGGTTCCTAACGTGTAAATTGGAGTTGTGGTTAATCCTGTTACTTCTATTTCTTCGCGAGAATTTATTATTGCTTTTGTTCCTAAAACATCGAGACGTACTAAGTTGATGGCTGCACCGCAATCGATTAAAAATGTTCCCTTTCCTAATTCCAGTTCTGGGACTTTGGTTTCGAGACGTGGGGCAGGTGTTTCTTTGATAAGGAGTCGTTTTCGAAGTGTACTGTTCTTTGACGACGGGTTTCGTTGCCGCTCATCGTGTCGCCGGTACGGTGAGCGCGATTGAAGTTTAAAGACCCGTTCGATTCGGCTGACGAGTCCCGCGAGTCGCGTCAGTTTTTTGGATTACGCGGATTTTTCCTACAGGATTTCCCGTCGTGTACCGTAGTTTCACAATACCAACAATATAATTTCGGTTCGCGATATCTTTCGGAATTTTTTAATATGGAATAATGATTTCCTTCATCCTTAGGAAAATCGTAAGAACGCCTCGAAGGGGAAATCGAGGGGCTCCTTTGTCGCACGGGCCATGCCGACGCATGTGGTTGTTCCTCTCGATCCTCTTGACCTTCGTATGTTCTAGCATGCCGCCCTCGGTCATAACGACTCGGCGAGCCAGGGTACGACACTTGATTGTCGCGGTGGCGATAATCTTCGGTTCCACGATCCTTTCGTGACCACCGTGCAGGTGATTCGTTCCGGGGCATTTGTCTTCGATTCCTTAGTTTCCTGTCTATATGCAGCACGGCGTCGTAAGCATCTTCAAGAGTCCGTATGTCTCTAAATTGTGCCGACACCTTCCAAGAAATACGATCCGGTAAGCCTTCGATGAAATTTTCCAAAACATCTCGTTCCATCTCCTTGATGAAATCTTCGGCGTTGTCCCGGTATCTTTCTCGAATGGCTCCGCGCGCGCAATAAACCAGGTGACTAGTCCTGTCGACGTACTGTCGCAAACTTTCACCCTCGCGAATACGTAAACTCGCGATGTCTACTTGGAAATACGACAAACTTTTTCCCGGCGCGAATCTCTTTTTTAAATGTTTAATCAATTCGCTAACACTCACGAATTTATGCTCTAAGGTGCACCTTCGTGCGGGACCTATGAGTTTAGTCAGAACAATCGCCAGATAATTGGCTTCCGAACCCTCAGGTATCAATGTTAACCCATCCTCCACACTTTGTGCAAAACGCGATAAAGATGGAGTTTCTCCGTCGAAAGTCGGTATCGTCGATGTAACGTTTTGTATGCATGTCTTTTGTGTCAAAAGTGACATTGAATTTGCAAGCGATAATGTCAAGTTCATAATATCGTTCGACGAAATATTTGCTTGTGAACTTGTCATTTTTAATAATTTATTTTAATTCAACTAGAGAAAACTAGTATATTTAAATCCAATTAACAATGTGTATTAACTGGCGAAAACTAGTATATTCTTAACAAGAGTTAACTGGTTGACTTAACTAGCGAAAACTAGTATATCGTCTAAATTCAAGAAGAGAAATTTCAACTTCTCAAGAAACCCAAAAATTACGTAGCGATTCTAAAATAGTTAAATCCCACCGCTGTCACCAGTTTCTGTTACGAGCCAGGGCCGTGCAGCGCGCGTGGCCTGCGAGTGCGAGAAAGAGTATGGAATATGGTATCAATTTGTTAGTTAGGTACACGGACGAACCCGATGCGAAATCGGGGAGCCGCTAGGATAGTTGATAACGAGGACGAACCTGATGCGAAATCAGGGAGCCTCTGGGATGGAGTCACGTACGGACGAACCTGGTGCGAAACCAGGGAGCCGTAGGAGGGTGAAACGTCGTGAACGAAGCCGATGCGAAATCGGGGAGTCACTAGGATTGTTGATAACGACGCAGACGAACCCAATGCGAAATCGGGGAGCTGCTAGGAGGTTGGAAGAAACGCAGACGAACTCAATGCGAAATCGAGGAGCTGCTGGGAGGTTGGATAAATCACAGACGAACCTGATGCGAAATCAGGGAGCTGTAGGATGCGGACGAACCTGATGCGAAATCAGGGAGCCGCTAGGATGGTAATAGATTGCGTGGACGAACTCGATGCGTAATCGAGGAGCCACTAGGTTGTAAGAGGTTGTATTTGGATTTGGGGATGTGTTAATTGAACTCGTAACTGTGAATTATTAAATATAATATAACCCGAGCGGTAAGGTTATATTATTATGGGAACGTTTAACTAATAATAATCGCTTTATATAATTGTGGGTTAAAGAAGTTGGGTAACTCTGATTTGATAATAAAAGTAGATATATTCTTAAATCAACAAATAAAATACAATTGTTTCGTGTATCTTATGTCGCGATCAAAGAATGATTATATTTACCTAAAATGACCTTGCACGGTGTTGACGCACTGGCGATGCGGGGGTATGTCAGTTGGAAATAAAGGCCGCAATAGAATTTATGCCGGTTCACGGATTCTATATGGTTTGATACTAAAGGGTACGGTAGCCCGATCTCGCAAGATACCACTGACTATCAAATCGTATACGCGTGACAAGAGACGTGACGTTGACTCTAACGTGACGGTACGATTATGATCCCCCGAGTAATGAAATCACAGGGTTTATATACCAAAAAATCTGTGTGGGGCGGATTCAAAAGTACGTTAGAAATCGCCGTGTGCACTATTCTCCGAATTGTATTAATTAACGGGCTGCTCTATTCTCCGAATTGTATTAATTAACGGGCTGCTGCATCGCGACGGAAGTGACCCCCATTTCAAAGGTTAGATAAGTAGCAGGGCGATTTCATAATGCACGCAAGTGGCAAGAAAAATTTGAGGAACGAAACGTTCGACATACGTAACAATGTAGTAATTTGGTACCGCAATGAAACAGTCAATTAATCCTGGTTTCGACCAATATTTTAGAGGATAACGACGGTTAGGTGTGGGTTAGATCTGGTATATGACCGCATCTGGCTCATACTTACGCCTATTGCGCATACTTGTTAGCCAGGTTCAGGGTTTTCTCTGGTGTGGATCACGTAGCAATGTGGTAACACACTTAAACAGTTAACTAAACCTGGTATCGACCAATATTTTGCAGGATAACACCGGTTAGGTCAGGGTTGGGTCTGGGTTATGCCCGCATCTGGCTCATACATTCGCCTATTTCGCATACTTGTTGGCCAGATCCTGGGTTTTTTCTTGTCTGGATCACGTAGTAATGTGGTACCACACTGAAACAGTCAATTAAACCTGGTTTCGATCAATATTTTAGAGGATAACACCGGTTAGATCTGGGATATGCCCGCATCTGGCTCATGCTTTTGCATGCTCCCAAACTTGTTGGTCAGATCCTGGGTTATGTTTCGTTTGGATTATGTAGTAATTTGGTACCGCAATGAAACAGTCAATTAAGCCTGGTTTCGACCAATATTTTAGAGGATAACGTCGGTTAGGTGTGGGTTAGATCTGGTATATGCACACATCTGGCTCATACTTTCGCCTTTTTGTCATACTTGTTGGCCAACTCCAGGGTTTTTTCTGCTATGAATCACGTAGTAATGTGGTACCACACTGAAACAGTCAATTAAACCTGGTTTCGATCAATATTTTAGAGAATAATAGCGGTTGCGTCTGGGATATGCCCGCATCTGGCTCATGCTTTTGCCTTTTTCGCATACTTGTTCCCCAGATCGAGGGTTTTTTCTGGTTCGGATCATGTAGCAATGTGGTAACACACTTAAACAGTCAATTAAACCAGGCTCCGATCAATATTTTCGAGGATAACATCGGTTAGGTCTGGGTTAGGTCTGGGATATGCCCGCATCTGGCTCATGCTTTTGCCTTTTTCGCATACTTGTTGGCCAGATCCTGGATTATGTCTCGTTTGGAACATGCAGTAATTTGGTACCGCAATGAAACAGTCAATTAAGCCTGGTTTCGATGAATATTTTAGAGGATAACACCGGTTAGGCCTGGGATTTGCCCGCATCTGGCTCATACTTTCGCCTATTTCGCATACTTGTTCACCAGATCGAGGGTTTTTTCTGGTTTTGATCACGTAGCAATGTAGTAACACACTTAAGCAGTCAATTAAACCTGGTTTCGATCAATATTTTAGGGGATAACACCAGTTATGTCTGGGTTTGGTTTGGGATATGCACGGATCTGGCTCATACTTTCGCCTATTTCGCATACTTGTTGGCCAGATCCTGGGCTTTGCCGGTTTGGATCACGTAGTAATTTGGTACCACACTGAAACAGCCAATTGAACCTGGTATCGACCAATATTTTGCAGGATAACACCGGTTAGGTCAGGGTTGGGTCTGGGTTATGCCCGCATCTGGCTCATACATTCGCCTATTTCGCAAACTTGTTCACCAGATCGAGGGTTTTTTCTGGTTTGGGTCACGTAGCAATGTGGTAGCACACTGAAACAGTCAGTAAAACCTGGTTTCGATGAATATTTTAGAGGATTACACCGGTTATGTCTGGGTTTGGTTTGGGATATGCCCGCACCTGGCTCATGCTTTCGCCTTTTTCTCATACTTGTTGGCCAGATCCTGGGTTTTGTCACGTTTGGATCACGTAGTAATGTGGTACCACACTGAAACAGTCATTAAACCTGTTTTCGATCAATATTTTAGAGAATAACACCGGTTAGGTCTGGGATATGCCCGCATCTGGCTCATGCTTTTGCCTTTTTCGCATACTTGTTGGCCAACTCCAGGGTTTTTTCTGGTTTGGATCACGCAGCAATGTGGTACCACACTGAAACAGTCATTGAACCTGTTTGCGATCAATATTTTACAGGACAACATCGGTTAGGTCTGGGTTAGGTCTGGGATTTGCCCGCATCTGGCTTATGCTTTTGCCTTTGTCGCGTGCTTGTTGGCCAACTCCAGGGTTTTTCTGGTATGAATCACGTAGTAATGTGGTACCCCCATGAAACAGTCAATTAAACCTGGTTTCGATCAATATTTTAGAGGATAACACGTGTTATGCTTGGGTTTGGTCTGGGATATGCACGCGTCTGGTTCATGCTCTTGTCTTTTTCGCATACCTGTTAGCCAGATCCTGGGTTTTTCTTGGTTTCGATCACGTAGTAATGTGATGCCACACTGAAGCAGTCAATTAAACCTGGTTTCGATCAATATTTTAGGGGATAACACCGGTTATGTCTGGGTTTGGTCTGGGATATGCATGCATCTGGCTCATGCTCTTGTCTTTCTCGCATACTTGTTGGGCAGATCCTGGATTATGTCTCGTGTGGAAAATGCAGTAATTTGGTACCGCAATGAAACAGTCAATTAATCCTGGTTTCGACAAATATTTTAGAGGATAACACTGGTTAGGCCAGGGATTTGCCTTTTGCCTTTTTCGCATACTTGTTCACCAGATCGAGGGTTTTTTCTGGTTCGGATCATGTAGAAATGTGGTAACACACTTAAACAGTCAATTAAACCTGGTTTCGATCAATATTTTCGAGGATAACATCGGTTAGGTCTGGGTTAGGTCTGGGATATGCCCGCATCTGGCTCATGCTTTTGCCTTTTTCGCATACATGTTGGCCAACTCCAGGGTTTTTTCTGGGTTGGATCACGTAGCAATGTGGTACCACACTGAAACAGTCAATGGAACCTGTTTTCGATCAATATTTTCGAGGATAACATCGGTTAGGTCTGGGTTAGGTCTGGGATATGCCCGCATCTGGCTCATGTTTTTGCCTTTTTCGCAGACATGTTGGCCAACTCCAGGGTTTTTTCTGGGTTGGATCACGTAGCAATGTGGTACCACACTGAAACAGTCAATTGAACCTGTTTTCGATCAATATTTTAGAGGATAACACCGGTTATGTCTGGGTTTGGTCTGGGATATGCCCGCATCTGGCTCATACTTTCGCCTATTTCGAATACTTGTTCGCCAGATCCAGGGGTTTTTCTGGTTTGGATCACGTAGCAATGTGGTACCACATTGAAACAGTCAATTAAACCTGGTATCGACCAATATGATGCAGGATAACACCGGTTATGTCTGGGTTAGGTCTGGATTATGCCCGCATCTGGCTCATACTTTCGCCTATTTCGCATACTTGTTGGCCAGATCCTGGGTTTTTTCTTGTTTGGATCACGTAGTAATGTGGTACCACACTGAAACGGTCAATTAAACCTGGTTTCGATCAATACTTTAGAGGATAACACCGGTTAGATCTGGGATATGCCCGCATCTGGCTCATACTTTTGCATGCTCGCAAACTTGTTGGTCAGATCGTGGGTTATGTCTCGTTTGTATCATGTAGTAATTTGGTACCGCAATGAAACAGTCAATTAAGCCCGGTTTCGACCAATATTTTAGAGGATAACGACGGTTAGGTGTGGGTCAGGTCTGGTATATGACCGCATCTGGCTCATACTTTCGCCTTTTTCGCATACTTGTTCGCCATATCTAGGGTTTTTTCTGGTTTGGATCACGTATTAATGTGGTACCACACTGAAACAGTCTATTAAACCTGGTTTCGATCAATATTTTATAGGATAACACCGGTTATGTCTGGGTTTGGTCTGAGATATGCACGCATCTGGCTCATGCTCTTGTCTTTTGCGCATAGTTGTTGGCCAGATCCTGGGTTTTTTTTGGATTGGACCACGTAGTAATGTGTTACCACACTGAAACAGTCAATTAAACCTGGTTTCGATCAATATTTTAGAGGATAACACCGGTTAGGCCTGGGATTTGCCCGCATCTGGCTCATACTTTCGCTTATTTCGAATACTTGTTCGCCAGAGCTAGGGGGTTTTTCTGGTTTGGATCACGTAGCAATGTGGTACCACACTGAAACAGTCAATTAAACCTGGTATCGACCAATATTATGCAGGATAACACCAGTTATGTCTGGGTTAGGGCTGGGTTATGGCCGCATCTGGCTCATACTTACGCCTATTTCGCATACTTGTTGGCCAGATCCTGGGTTTTTTCTTGTTTGGATCACGTAGTAATGTGGTACCACACTGAAACAGTCAATTAAACCTGGTTTCGATCAATATTTTAGAGGATAACACCGGTGAGATCTGGGATATGCCCGCATCTGGCTCATACTTTTGCATGCTCGCAAACTTGTTGGTCAGATCGTGGGTTATGTCTCGTTTGTATCATGTAGTAATTTGGTACCGCAGTGAAACAGTCAATTAAGCCCGGCTTCGACCAATATTTTAGAGGATAACGACGGTTAGGTGTGGGTCAGGTCTGGTATATGACCGCATCTGGCTCATACTTTCGCCTTTTTCGCATACTTGTTGGCCAGATCCTGGGTTTTTTCTTGTTTGGATCACGGAGTAATGTGGTACTACACTGAAACGGTCAATTAAACCTGGTTTCGATCAATATTTTAGAGGATGACACCGGTTAGATCTGGGATATGCCCGCATCTGGCTCGTACTTTTGCATGCTCGCAAACTTGTTGGTCAGATCGTGGGTTATGTCTCGTTTGGATCACGTAGTAATTTGGTACCGCAATGAAACAGTCAATTAAGCCCGGTTTCGACCAATATTTTAGAGGATAACGACGGTTATGTGTGGGTTAGGTCTGGTATATGACCGCATCTGGCTCATACATTCGCCTATTTCGCATACTTGTTTGCCAGATCCTGGGTTTTTAATGGTTTGTATCACGTATTAATGTGGTACCACACTGAAAAGGTCAATTAAACCTGGTTTCGATCAATATTTTAGAGGATAACACCGGTTATGTCTGGGTTTGGTCTGAGATATGCACGCATCTGGCTCATGCTCTTGTCTTTTTCGCATACTTGTTGGCGAGATCCTGGATTATGTCTCGTTTGGAACATGTAGTAATTTGGTGCCGCAATGAAACAGTCAATTAATGCTGGTGTCCACAAATATTTTAGAGGATAACACCGGTTAGGCCTGGGATTTGCCCGCATCTGGTTCATACTTTCGCCTATTTCGCATACTTGTTCACCAGATCGAGGGTTTTTTCTGGTTCGGATCATGTAGTAATGTGGTAACACACTTATACAGTCAGTTAAACCTGGTTTCGATCAATATTTTCGAGGATAACATCGGTTAGGTCTGGGTTAGGTCTGGGATATGCCCGCATCTGGCTCATGCTTTTGCCTTTTTCGCATACATGTTGGCCAGATCTAGGGTTTTTTCTGGTTTGAATTACGTAGCAATGTGGTACCACACTGAAACAGTCAATTATACCTGGCTTCGATCAATATTTTAGAGGTTAACGCCGGTTATTACTGGGTTTGGTCTGGGATATGCCCGCTTCTGGCTGATGCTTTTGCCTTTTTCGCATAGGTGTTGGCCAGATCCTGGGTTCTTTCTGGTTCACATCACGTAGTAATGTGGTACCACACAGTTACAGTCAATTAATCCTGGTTTCGGCCAATATTTTGGAGGGTAGCGCCGGTTAGGTCTGGGGTAGGTCTGGGATATGCCCGCATCTGGCTCATGGTTTTGCCTTTTTCGCATACATGTTGGCCAACTCCAGGGTTTTCTCTGGTTTGGATCACGCAGCAATGTGGTACCACACAGAAACAGTCAATTAAACCTGGTTTCGATCAATATTTTCGAGGGTAACATCGGTTAGGTCTGGGTTAGGTCTGGGATATGCCCGCATCTGGCACATGCTTTTGCCTTTTTCGCATACATGTTGGCCAACTCCAGGGTTTTTTCTGGGTTGGATCACGTAGCAATGTGGTACCGCACTGAAACAGTCAATTGAACCTGTTTTCGATCAATATTTTAGGGGATAACACCGGTTATGTCTGGGTTTTGTCTGGGATATGCACGCATCTGACTCATGCTCTTGTCTTTTTCGCATACTTGTTGGCCAGATCCTGGATTATGTCTCGTTTGGAACATGTAGTAATTTGGTACCGCAATAAAACAGTCAATTAAACCTGGTTTCGACCAATATTTAAGAGGATAACACAGGTTAGGTCTGGGATATGCTCGCATCTGGCTCATGCTTTCGCCTACTTCGCATACTTGTTAGCCAGATTCAGGGTTTTCTCTGGTTTGGATCACGTAGCAATGCCGTCCCACACTGAAACAGTCAATTATACCCGGCTCCGATCAATATTTTAGAGGATAACACCGGTTATGTCTGGGTTTGGTCTGGGATATGCACGCATCTGGCTCATGCTCTTGTCTTTTTCGCATACTTGTTGGCCAGATCCTGGGTTTTTTTTGGTTTGGATCACGTAGTAATGTGGTGCCACACTGAAGCAGTCAATTAAACCTGGTTTCGATCAATATTTTAGGGGATAACACCGGTTATGTCTGGGTTTTGTCTGGGATATGCACGCATCTGACTCATGCTCTTGTCTTTTTCGCATACTTGTTAGCCAGATCCTGGATTATGTCTCGTTTGGAACATGTAGAAATTTGGTACCGCAATGAAACAGTCAATTAATCCTGGTTTCGGCAAATATTTTAGAGGATAACACCGGTTAGGCATGGGATTTGCCCGCATCTGGCTCATACTTTCGCCTATTTCGCATACTTGTTCACCAGATCGAGGGTTTTGTCACGTTTGGATCACGTAGTAATGTGGTACCACACTGAAACAGTCATTAAACCTGGTTTCGATCAATATTTTCGAGGATAACATCGGTTAGGTCTGGGTTAGGTCTGGGATATGCCCGCATCTGGCTCATGCTTTTGCCTTTTTCGCATACATGTTGGCCAACTCCAGGGTTTTTTCTGGGTTGGATCACGTAGCAATGTGGTACCGCACTGAAACAGTCAATTGAACCTGTTTGCGATCAATATTTTAGAGGATAACACCGGTTAGGCATGGGATTTGCCCGCATCTGGCTCATACTTTCGCCTATTTCGCATACTTGTTCACCAGATCGAGGGTTTTGTCACGTTTGGATCACGTAGTAATGTGGTACCACACTGAAACAGTCATTAAACCTGGTTTCGATCAATATTTTAGAGGATAACATCGGTTATGTCTGGGTTTGGTCTGAGATATGCACGCATCTGGTTCATGCTCTTGTCTTTTTCGTATACTTGTTAGCCAGAACCTGGGTTTTTTTTGGGTTGGATCACGTAGTAATGTGGTGCCACACTGAAGCAGTCAATTAAACCTGGTTTCGATCAATATTTTCGAGAATAACATCGGTTAGGTCTGGGTTAGGTCTGGGATATGCCCGCATCTGACTCATGCTTTTGCCTTTTTCGCATACTAGTTCGCCAGATCTAGTGTTTTTTCTGGTTTCGATCACGTAGCAATGTGGTACCACACTGAAACAGTCAATTGAACCTGTTTTCGATCAATATTTTAGAGGATAACACCGGTTATGTCCGGGTTAGGTCTGGGATATGCCCGCATCAGACTCATGCTTTTGCCTTTTTCTCATACTTGTTGGCCAGATCCTGGGTTTTGTCACGTTTGGATCACGTAGTAATTTGGTACCGCAATGAAACAGTCAATTAAGCCTGGTTTAGACCAATATTTTAGAGGATAACGACGGTTAGGTGTGGGTTAGATCTGGTATGTGACCGCATCTGGCTCATACTTTCGCCTTTTTCGCATACATGTTGGCCAACTCCAGGGTTTTTTCTGGGTTGGATCACGTAGCAATGTGGTACCACACTGAAACAGTCAATTGAACCTGTTTTCGATCAATATTTTAGAGGATAACACCGGTTATGTCTGGGTTAGGTCTGGGATATGCACGCATCTGGCTCATACTTTCGCCTTTTTGTCATACTTGTTGGCCAACTCCAGGGTTTTTTCTGGTATGAATCACGTAGTAATGTGGTACCACACTGAAACAGTCAATTAAACCTGGTTTCGATCAATATCTTAGAGAATAACAGCGGTTAGGTCTGAGATATGCACGCATCTGGCTCATGCTCTTGTCTTTTGCGCATACTTGTTGGCCAGATCCTGGGTTTTTTTTGGATTGGACCACGTAGTAATGCCGTCCCACACTGAAACAGTCAATTATACCCGGCTCCGATCAATATTTTAGAGGATAACACCGGTTATGTCTGGGTTTGGTCTGGGATATGCACGCATCTGGCTCATGCTCTTGTCTTTTTCGCATACTTGTTGGCCAGATCCTGGGTTTTTTTTGGTTTGGATCACGTAGTAATGTGGTGCCACACTGAAGCAGTCAATTAAACCTGGTTTCGATCAATATTTTAGGGGATAACACCGGTTATGTCTGGGTTTTGTCTGGGATATGCACGCATCTGACTCATGCTCTTGTCTTTTTCGCATACTTGTTAGCCAGATCCTGGATTATGTCTCGTTTGGAACATGTAGAAATTTGGTACCGCAATGAAACAGTCAATTAATCCTGGTTTCGGCAAATATTTTAGAGGATAACACCGGTTAGGCATGGGATTTGCCCGCATCTGGCTCATACTTTCGCCTATTTCGCATACTTGTTCACCAGATCGAGGGTTTTGTCACGTTTGGATCACGTAGTAATGTGGTACCACACTGAAACAGTCATTAAACCTGGTTTCGATCAATATTTTCGAGGATAACATCGGTTAGGTCTGGGTTAGGTCTGGGATATGCCCGCATCTGGCTCATGCTTTTGCCTTTTTCGCATACATGTTGGCCAACTCCAGGGTTTTTTCTGGGTTGGATCACGTAGCAATGTGGTACCGCACTGAAACAGTCAATTGAACCTGTTTGCGATCAATATTTTAGAGGATAACACCGGTTAGGCATGGGATTTGCCCGCATCTGGCTCATACTTTCGCCTATTTCGCATACTTGTTCACCAGATCGAGGGTTTTGTCACGTTTGGATCACGTAGTAATGTGGTACCACACTGAAACAGTCATTAAACCTGGTTTCGATCAATATTTTAGAGGATAACATCGGTTATGTCTGGGTTTGGTCTGAGATATGCACGCATCTGGTTCATGCTCTTGTCTTTTTCGTATACTTGTTAGCCAGAACCTGGGTTTTTTTTGGTTTGGATCACGTAGTAATGTGGTGCCACACTGAAGCAGTCAATTAAACCTGGTTTCGATCAATATTTTCGAGAATAACATCGGTTAGGTCTGGGTTAGGTCTGGGATATGCCCGCATCTGACTCATGCTTTTGCCTTTTTCGCATACTAGTTCGCCAGATCTAGTGTTTTTTCTGGTTTCGATCACGTAGCAATGTGGTACCACACTGAAACAGTCAATTGAACCTGTTTTCGATCAATATTTTAGAGGATAACACCGGTTATGTCCGGGTTAGGTCTGGGATATGCCCGCATCAGACTCATGCTTTTGCCTTTTTCTCATACTTGTTGGCCAGATCCTGGGTTTTGTCACGTTTGGATCACGTAGTAATTTGGTACCGCAATGAAACAGTCAATTAAGCCTGGTTTAGACCAATATTTTAGAGGATAACGACGGTTAGGTGTGGGTTAGATCTGGTATGTGACCGCATCTGGCTCATACTTTCGCCTTTTTCGCATACATGTTGGCCAACTCCAGGGTTTTTTCTGGGTTGGATCACGTAGCAATGTGGTACCACACTGAAACAGTCAATTGAACCTGTTTTCGATCAATATTTTAGAGGATAACACCGGTTATGTCTGGGTTAGGTCTGGGATATGCACGCATCTGGCTCATACTTTCGCCTTTTTGTCATACTTGTTGGCCAACTCCAGGGTTTTTTCTGGTATGAATCACGTAGTAATGTGGTACCACACTGAAACAGTCAATTAAACCTGGTTTCGATCAATATCTTAGAGAATATCAGCGGTTAGGTCTGAGATATGCACGCATCTGGCTCATGCTCTTGTCTTTTGCGCATACTTGTTGGCCAGATCCTGGGTTTTTTTTGGATTGGACCACGTAGTAATGTGGTGCCACACTGAAACAGTCAATTGAACCTGTTTTCGATCATTATTTTAGAGGATAACACCGGTTAGATCTGGGATATGCCCGCATCTGGCTCATGCTTTTGCATGCTCGCAAACTTGTTGGTCAGATCCTGGGTTATGTCTCGTTTGGATCATGTAGTAATTTGGTACCGCAATGAAACAGTCAATTAGGCCTGGTTTCGACCAATATTTTAGAGGATAACGACTGTTAGGTGTGGGTTAGGTCTGGTATATGACCGCATCTGGCTCATACATTCGCCTATTTCACATACTTGTTGGCCAGATCCTGGGTTATTAATGGTTTGGATCACGTATTAATGTGGTACCACACTGAAACAGTCAATTAAACCTGGTTTCGATCAATATTTTAGAGGATAACATCGGTTACGTCTGGGTTTGGTCTGAGATATGCACGCATCTGGCTCATGCTCTTGTCTTTTTCGCATACTTGTTGGCCAGATCCTGGGTTTTTTTTGGTTTGGATAACGTAGCAATGTGGTACCGCACTGAAACAGTCAATTGAACCTGTTTGCGATCAATATTTTGGAGGATAACACCGGTTAGGGCTTGGTTAGGCCTGGGATAGGCACGCGTCTGGCTCATGCTCTTGTCTTTTTCGCATACTTGTTGGCGAGATCCTGGATTATGTCTCGTTTGGAACATGTAGTAATTTGGTGCCGCAATGAAACAGTCAATTAATGCTGGTGTCCACAAATATTTTAGAGGATAACACCGGTTAGGCCTGGGATTTGCCCGCATCTGGCTCATACTTTCGCCTATTTCGCATACTTGTTCACCAGATCGAGGGTTTTTTCAGGTTCGGATCATGTAGCAATGTGGTAACACACTTAAACAGTCAATTAAACCTGGTTTCGATCAATATTTTCGACGATAACATCGGTTAGGTCTGGGTTATGTCTGGGATATGCCCGCATCTGGCTCATGCTTTTGCCTTTTTCGCATACATGTTGGCCAGATCTAGGGTTTTTTCTGGTTCGGATCATGTAGCAATGTGGTGACACAATTAAAGAGTCAATTAAACCTGGTTTCGATCAATATTTTCGAGGGTAAGATCGGTTAGATCTGGGTTAGGTCTGGGATATGCCCGCATCTGGCTCATGATTTTGCCTTTTTCGCATACATGTTGGCCAACTCCAGGGTTTTTTCTGGGTTGGATCATGTAGCAATGTGGTAACACACTTAAACAGTCAATTAAACCTGGCTTCGATCAACATTTTAGAGGATAACACCGGTTATTACTGGGTTTGGTCTGGGATATGCCCGCCTCTGGCTCATACTTTCGCCTTTTTCTCATACTTGTTGGCCAGATCCTGGATTTTGTCACGTTTGGATCACGTAGTAGTGTGGTACCACACTGAAACAGTCATTAAACCTGTTTGCGATCAGTATTTTAGAAGATAACATCGGTTAGGTCTGGGATATGCCTAGATCTGGCTCATACTTTCGCCTATTTCGAATACTTGTTCGCCAGATTCAGGGTTTTTTCTGGTTTGGATCACGTAGCAATGTGGTAACACACTTAAACAGTCAATTAAACCTGGCTTCGATCAACATTTTAGAGGATAACACCGATTATTACTGGGTTTGGTCTGGGATATGCCCGCCTCTGGCTCATACTTTCGCCTTTTTCTCATACTTGTGGGCCAGATCCTGGGTTTTGTCACGTTTGGATCACGTAGTAATGTGGTACCACACTGAAACAGTCATTAAACCTGGTTTCGATCAATATTTTAGAGGATAACACCGGTTATGTCTGGGTTTGGTCTGGGATATGCACGCATCAGGTTCATGCTCTTATCTTTTTCGCATACTAGTTAGCCAGATCCTGGGTTTTTTCTGGGTTGAATCACGTAGCAATGTGGTACCACACTGAAACAGTCAATTGAACCTGCTTTCGATCAATATTTTAGAGGATAACACCGGTTATGTCTGGGTTTTGTCTGGGATATGCCCCCATCTGGCTCATACATTCGCCTTTTTGTCATACTTGTTGGCCAACTCTAGGGTTTTTTCTGGTATGGGTCACGTAGTAACGTGGTACCACACTGAAACAGTCAATTAAACCAGGTTTCGATCAATATTTTAGAGGATAACACCGGTTAGGTCTGGGATATGCCCGCATCTGGCTCATGCTTTTGAATTTTTCGCATTCTTGTTGGCCAGATCCTGGGTTTTGTCCCGTTTGGATCACGTAGTAAAGTGGTACCACACAGAAACAGTCAATTTAACCTGGCTTCGGTGAATATTTTAGAGTATATCACCGGTTAGGTCTGGGTTTGGTCTGGGATATGACCGAATCTGGCTCATGCTTTTGCATTTTTCGCATACTTGTTGGCCAGATCCTGGGTTTTTTCTGGTTTGGATCACTTAGTAATGTGGTAACACTCTGCGACAGTCAATTAAACCAGTTTTCGATCAATGTTTTCGAGGATAACACCGGTTAGAACTGGGTTAGGCCTGGTATATGCCCGCATCTGGCTCATGCTTTTTGTACTTTTCGCATACCTGTTGGCCAGATCATGGGTTTTGTCTCGTTTGGATCACGTAGAAATGTGGTGTCACACTGAAACAGTCAATTAAACCTGGTTTCGAACAATATTTTAGAGTATATCACCGGTTAGGTCTGGGTTAGGTCTGGGATATGCCCGCAACTGGCTCATGCTTTTGTACTTCTCGCATACCTGTTGGCCAGATCCTGGGTTTTTTCTGATTTGGATCACGTAGTAATGTGGTACAACACTGAAACAGTCAATTGAACCTGGTTTCGAACATTATTTTCGAGGATAACACCGGTTAGGTCTGGGTTATTTCCGCATCTGGCTCATTCTTCTGCATTTTTCGCATACTTGTTGCCCAGATCCTGGGTATTGTCTCGTTTGGACCACGTAGTAATGTGGTACCCCACTGAAACAGTCAATTAAACCTGGTTTCGATCAATATTTTAGACGATAACACCGGTTAGCTCTGGGTTATGACCGCATCTGGCTCATGCTTTTGCATTTTTCGCATACTTGTTGGCCAGATCTTGGGTTTTTTGCTGGTTCGGATCACGTAGTAATGTGGTACCACACTGTAATAGTCAATTAAACCAGGTTTCGGCCAATACTTTGGAGAATAACGTTGGTTAGGTGTTGGTTAGGTCTGGGTTATGCCCCCATCTGGCTCATACTTCCGCCTCTTTCTCATACTTGTTGGCCAGATCCTGGGTTTTGTCTCGTTTGGACCACGTAGTAATGTGGTACCACACTGAAACAGCAAACTGAACCTGTTTTCGATCAATGTTGTCGAGGATTGCACCGGTTAGGACTGGGTTAGGTCTGGTATATGCCCGCATCTGTCTCATCCTTTTGCATTTCTCTTATACTTCTTGGCCAGATCCTGGGTTTCGTCACGTTTGGATCACGTAGTGATGTGGTCACAAACGGAAACAGCAAACTGAACCTGTTTTCGATCAATGTTGTCGAGGATAGCACCGGTTAGGACTGGGTTAGGTCTGGTATATGCCCGCATCTGTCTAATCCTTTTGCATTTCTCTTATACTTCTTGGCCAGATCCTGGGTTTTGTCTCGTTTGGACCACGTAGTAATGTGGTACCACACTGAAACAGCCAATTGAACCTGGTTTCGGTCAATATTTCAGAGGATAACACCGGTTAGGTCTGGGCTAGATCAGTGACATGCCCGCATCTGGCTCATGCTTTTGCCTATTACTTATACTTGTTTGCCAGATCCTGGGTTTTGTCTCGTTTGGATCACGTAGAAATGTGGTGTCACACTGAAACAGTCAATTAAACCTGGTTTCGATCAATATTTTAGAGGATAACACCGGTTTGGTCTGGGTTATGACCGCATCTGGCTCATCCTTTAGCATTTTTCGCATACTTGTTGGCCAGATACTGGGTTTTTTCTGGTTCGGATCTGGTCGTAATGTGGTAACACACTGTAACAGTCAATTAAACCTGGTTTCGGCCAATATTTTAGACGATAACAACGGTTAGGTCTGGGTTAGGTCTGGTATATGCACTCATCTGGCTCCTGCTTTTGCATTTTTCTCATACTTGTTGGCCAGATCCTGGGTTTTGCACGTTTGGATCACGCAATAATGTGGTACAACACTGAAACAGTCAACTAAACCTGTTTTCGATCAATGTTTTCGAGGATAGCACCGGTTAGGACTGGGTTAGGTCTGGTATATGCCCGCATCTGGCTCATGGTTTTGCATATTTCTCATACTTGTTGGCCAGATCCTGGGTTTTGTCACGTTTGGATCACGCAATAATGTGGTACCACACTGTAACAGTCAATTAAACCAGGTTTCGATCAATATTTTAGACGATAACAACGGTTAGGTCTGGGTTAGGTCTGGTATATGCACGCATCTGGCTCCTGCTTTTGCATTTTTCGCATACTTGTTGGCCAGATCCTGGGTTTTGTCTCGTTTTGATCACGTAGTAATGTGGTACCACACTGAACAGTCATTTAAAGCTTGTATCGATCAATATGTTGGAGGATAACACCGGTTAGGTCTGGGTTAGGTCTGGGATATGCACGCATCTGGCTCCTGCTTTTGCCTATTTCGCATACTTGTTGGCCAGATCCTGGGTTTTTTCTGGTTTGGATCACTTAGTAATGTGGTACCACTCTGCGACAGTCAATTAAACCAGTTTTCGATCAATGTTTTCGAGGATAACACCGGTTAGGACTGGGTGAGGTCTGGGATATGCACGCATCTGGCTCCTGCTTTTGCCTATTTCGCATTCTTGTTGGCCAGATCCTGGGTTTTTTCTGGTTTGGATCACGTAGTAATGTGGTACACACACTGAAACAGCAAACTGAACCTGTTTTCGATCAATGTTGTCGAGGATAGCACCGGTTAGGACTGGGTTAGGTCTGGTATATGCCCGCATCTGTCTCATCCTTTTGCATTTCTCTTATACTTCTTGGCCAGATCCTGGGTTTCGTCACGTTTGGATCACGTAGTGATGTGGTACCAAACGGAAACAGTCAATTAAACCTGGTTTCGGTCAATATTTCAGAGGATAACACCGGTTAGGTCTGGGCTAGATCAGTGACATGCCCGCATCTGGCTCATGCTTTTGCCTATTACTTATACTTGTTTGCCAGATCCTGGGTTTTGTCTCGTTTGGATCACGTAGAAATGTGGTGTCACACTGAAACAGTCAATTAAACCTGGTTTCGATCAATATTTTAGAGGATGACACCGGTTAGATCTGGGATATGCCCGCATCTGGCTCGTACTTTTGCATGCTCGCAAACTTGTTGGTCAGATCGTGGGTTATGTCTCGTTTGGATCACGTAGTAATTTGGTACCGCAATGAAACAGTCAATTAAGCCCGGTTTCGACCAATATTTTAGAGGATAACGACGGTTATGTGTGGGTTAGGTCTGGTATATGACCGCATCTGGCTCATACATTCGCCTATTTCGCATACTTGTTTGCCAGATCCTGGGTTTTTAATGGTTTGTATCACGTATTAATGTGGTACCACACTGAAAAGGTCAATTAAACCTGGTTTCGATCAATATTTTAGAGGATAACACCGGTTATGTCTGGGTTTGGTCTGAGATATGCACGCATCTGGCTCATGCTCTTGTCTTTTTCGCATACTTGTTGGCGAGATCCTGGATTATGTCTCGTTTGGAACATGTAGTAATTTGGTGCCGCAATGAAACAGTCAATTAATGCTGGTGTCCACAAATATTTTAGAGGATAACACCGGTTAGGCCTGGGATTTGCCCGCATCTGGTTCATACTTTCGCCTATTTCGCATACTTGTTCACCAGATCGAGGGTTTTTTCTGGTTCGGATCATGTAGTAATGTGGTAACACACTTATACAGTCAGTTAAACCTGGTTTCGATCAATATTTTCGAGGATAACATCGGTTAGGTCTGGGTTAGGTCTGGGATATGCCCGCATCTGGCTCATGCTTTTGCCTTTTTCGCATACATGTTGGCCAGATCTAGGGTTTTTTCTGGTATGAATTACGTAGCAATGTGGTACCACACTGAAACAGTCAATTATACCTGGCTTCGATCAATATTTTAGAGGTTAACGCCGGTTATTACTGGGTTTGGTCTGGGATATGCCCGCTTCTGGCTGATGCTTTTGCCTTTTTCGCATAGGTGTTGGCCAGATCCTGGGTTTTTTCTGGTTCACATCACGTAGTAATGTGGTACCACACAGTTACAGTCAATTAATCCTGGTTTCGGCCAATATTTCGGAGGGTAGCGCCGGTTAGGTCTGGGGTAGGTCTGGGATATGCCCGCATCTGGCTCATGGTTTTGCCTTTTTCGCATACATGTTGGCCAACTCCAGGGTTTTCTCTGGTTTGGATCACGCAGCAATGTGGTACCACACAGAAACAGTCAATTAAACCTGGTTTCGATCAATATTTTCGAGGGTAACATCGGTTAGGTCTGGGTTAGGTCTGGGATATGCCCGCATCTGGCACATGCTTTTGCCTTTTTCGCATACATGTTGGCCAACTCCAGGGTTTTTTCTGGGTTGGATCACGTAGCAATGTGGTACCGCACTGAAACAGTCAATTGAACCTGTTTTCGATCAATATTTTAGGGGATAACACCGGTTATGTCTGGGTTTTGTCTGGGATATGCACGCATCTGACTCATGCTCTTGTCTTTTTCGCATACTTGTTGGCCAGATCCTGGATTATGTCTCGTTTGGAACATGTAGTAATTTGGTACCGCAATAAAACAGTCAATTAAACCTGGTTTCGACCAATATTTAAGAGGATAACACAGGTTAGGTCTGGGATATGCTCGCATCTGGCTCATGCTTTCGCCTACTTCGCATACTTGTTAGCCAGATTCAGGGTTTTCTCTGGTTTGGATCACGTAGCAATGCCGTCCCACACTGAAACAGTCAATTATACCCGGCTCCGATCAATATTTTAGAGGATAACACCGGTTATGTCTGGGTTTGGTCTGGGATATGCACGCATCTGGCTCATGCTCTTGTCTTTTTCGCATACTTGTTGGCCAGATCCTGGGTTTTTTTTGGTTTGGATCACGTAGTAATGTGGTGCCACACTGAAGCAGTCAATTAAACCTGGTTTCGATCAATATTTTAGGGGATAACACCGGTTATGTCTGGGTTTTGTCTGGGATATGCACGCATCTGACTCATGCTCTTGTCTTTTTCGCATACTTGTTAGCCAGATCCTGGATTATGTCTCGTTTGGAACATGTAGAAATTTGGTACCGCAATGAAACAGTCAATTAATCCTGGTTTCGGCAAATATTTTAGAGGATAACACCGGTTAGGCATGGGATTTGCCCGCATCTGGCTCATACTTTCGCCTATTTCGCATACTTGTTCACCAGATCGAGGGTTTTGTCACGTTTGGATCACGTAGTAATGTGGTACCACACTGAAACAGTCATTAAACCTGGTTTCGATCAATATTTTCGAGGATAACATCGGTTAGGTCTGGGTTAGGTCTGGGATATGCCCGCATCTGGCTCATGCTTTTGCCTTTTTCGCATACATGTTGGCCAACTCCAGGGTTTTTTCTGGGTTGGATCACGTAGCAATGTGGTACCGCACTGAAACAGTCAATTGAACCTGTTTGCGATCAATATTTTAGAGGATAACACCGGTTAGGCATGGGATTTGCCCGCATCTGGCTCATACTTTCGCCTATTTCGCATACTTGTTCACCAGATCGAGGGTTTTGTCACGTTTGGATCACGTAGTAATGTGGTACCACACTGAAACAGTCATTAAACCTGGTTTCGATCAATATTTTAGAGGATAACATCGGTTATGACTGGGTTTGGTCTGAGATATGCACGCATCTGGTTCATGCTCTTGTCTTTTTCGTATACTTGTTAGCCAGAACCTGGGTTTTTTTCGGTTTGGATCACGTAGTAATGTGGTGCAACACTAAAGCAGTCAATTAAACCTGGTATCAACCAATATTATGCAGGATAACACCGGTTATGTCTGGGTTAGGTCTGGGTTATGGCCGCATCTGGCTCATACTTTCGCCTATTTCGCATACTTGTTGGCCAGATCCTGGGTTTTTTTTGGTTTGGATCACGTAGTAATGTGGTGCCACACTGAAGCAGTCAATTAAACCTGGTTTCGATCAATATTTTCGAGAATAACATCGGTTAGGTCTGGGTTAGGTCTGGGATATGCCCGCATCTGACTCATGCTTTTGCCTTTTTCGCATACTAGTTCGCCAGATCTAGTGTTTTTTCTGGTTTCGATCACGTAGCAATGTGGTACCACACTGAAACAGTCAATTGAACCTGTTTTCGATCAATATTTTAGAGGATAACACCGGTTATGTCCGGGTTAGGTCTGGGATATGCCCGCATCAGACTCATGCTTTTGCCTTTTTCTCATACTTGTTGGCCAGATCCTGGGTTTTGTCACGTTTGGATCACGTAGTAATTTGGTACCGCAATGAAACAGTCAATTAAGCCTGGTTTAGACCAATATTTTAGAGGATAACGACGGTTAGGTGTGGGTTAGATCTGGTATGTGACCGCATCTGGCTCATACTTTCGCCTTTTTCGCATACATGTTGGCCAACTCCAGGGTTTTTTCTGGGTTGGATCACGTAGCAATGTGGTACCACACTGAAACAGTCAATTGAACCTGTTTTCGATCAATATTTTAGAGGATAACACCGGTTATGTCTGGGTTAGGTCTGGGATATGCACGCATCTGGCTCATACTTTCGCCTTTTTGTCATACTTGTTGGCCAACTCCAGGGTTTTTTCTGGTATGAATCACGTAGTAATGTGGTACCACACTGAAACAGTCAATTAAACCTGGTTTCGATCAATATCTTAGAGAATAACAGCGGTTAGGTCTGAGATATGCACGCATCTGGCTCATGCTCTTGTCTTTTGCGCATACTTGTTGGCCAGATCCTGGGTTTTTTTTGGATTGGACCACGTAGTAATGTGGTGCCACACTGAAACAGTCAATTCAACCTGTTTTCGATCATTATTTTAGAGGATAACACCGGTTAGATCTGGGATATGCCCGCATCTGGCTCATGCTTTTGCATGCTCGCAAACTTGTTGGTCAGATCCTGGGTTATGTCTCGTTTGGATCATGTAGTAATTTGGTACCGCAATGAAACAGTCAATTAGGCCTGGTTTCGACCAATATTTTAGAGGATAACGACTGTTAGGTGTGGGTTAGGTCTGGTATATGACCGCATCTGGCTCATACATTCGCCTATTTCACATACTTGTTGGCCAGATCCTGGGTTATTAATGGTTTGGATCACGTATTAATGTGGTACCACACTGAAACAGTCAATTAAACCTGGTTTCGATCAATATTTTAGAGGATAACATCGGTTACGTCTGGGTTTGGTCTGAGATATGCACGCATCTGGCTCATGCTCTTGTCTTTTTCGCATACTTGTTGGCCAGATCCTGGGTTTTTTTTGGTTTGGATAACGTAGCAATGTGGTACCGCACTGAAACAGTCAATTGAACCTGTTTGCGATCAATATTTTGGAGGATAACACCGGTTAGGGCTTGGTTAGGCCTGGGATAGGCACGCGTCTGGCTCATGCTCTTGTCTTTTTCGCATACTTGTTGGCGAGATCCTGGATTATGTCTCGTTTGGAACATGTAGTAATTTGGTGCCGCAATGAAACAGTCAATTAATGCTGGTGTCCACAAATATTTTAGAGGATAACACCGGTTAGGCCTGGGATTTGCCCGCATCTGGCTCATACTTTCGCCTATTTCGCATACTTGTTCACCAGATCGAGGGTTTTTTCAGGTTCGGATCATGTAGCAATGTGGTAACACACTTAAACAGTCAATTAAACCTGGTTTCGATCAATATTTTCGACGATAACATCGGTTAGGTCTGGGTTATGTCTGGGATATGCCCGCATCTGGCTCATGCTTTTGCCTTTTTCGCATACAAGTTGGCCAGATCTAGGGTTTTTTCTGGTTCGGATCATGTAGCAATGTGGTGACACAATTAAAGAGTCAATTAAACCTGGTTTCGATCAATATTTTCGAGGGTAAGATCGGTTAGATCTGGGTTAGGTCTGGGATATGCCCGCATCTGGCTCATGATTTTGCCTTTTTCGCATACATGTTGGCCAACTCCAGGGTTTTTTCTGGGTTGGATCATGTAGCAATGTGGTAACACACTTAAACAGTCAATTAAACCTGGCTTCGATCAACATTTTAGAGGATAACACCGGTTATTACTGGGTTTGGTCTGGGATATGCCCGCCTCTGGCTCATACTTTCGCCTTTTTCTCATACTTGTTGGCCAGATCCTGGATTTTGTCACGTTTGGATCACGTAGTAGTGTGGTACCACACTGAAACAGTCATTAAACCTGTTTGCGATCAGTATTTTAGAAGATAACATCGGTTAGGTCTGGGATATGCCTGGATCTGGCTCATACTTTCGCCTATTTCGAATACTTGTTCGCCAGATTCAGGGTTTTTTCTGGTTTGGATCACGTAGCAATGTGGTAACACACTTAAACAGTCAATTAAACCTGGCTTCGATCAACATTTTAGAGGATAACACCGATTATTACTGGGTTTGGTCTGGGATATGCCCGCCTCTGGCTCATACTTTCGCCTTTTTCTCATACTTGTTGGCCAGATCCTGGGTTTTGTCACGTTTGGATCACGTAGTAATGTGGTACCACACTGAAACAGTCATTAAACCTGGTTTCGATCAATATTTTAGAGGATAACACCGGTTATGTCTGGGTTTGGTCTGGGATATGCACGCATCAGGTTCATGCTCTTGTCTTTTTCGCATACTAGTTAGCCAGATCCTGGGTTTTTTCTGGGTTGAATCACGTAGCAATGTGGTACGACACTGAAACAGTCAATTGAACCTGCTTTCGATCAATATTTTAGAGGATAACACCGGTTATGTCTGGGTTTTGTCTGGGATATGCCCCCATCTGGCTCATACATTCGCCTTTTTGTCATACTTGTTGGCCAACTCTAGGGTTTTTTCTGGTATGGGTCACGTAGTAACGTGGTACCACACTGAAACAGTCAATTAAACCAGGTTTCGATCAATATTTTAGAGGATAACACCGGTTAGGTCTGGGATATGCCCGCATCTGGCTCATGCTTTTGAATTTTTCGCATTCTTGTTGGCCAGATCCTGGGTTTTGTCCCGTTTGGATCACGTAGTAAAGTGGTACCACACAGAAACAGTCAATTTAACCTGGCTTCGGTGAATATTTTAGAGTATATCACCGGTTAGGTCTGGGTTTGGTCTGGGATATGACCGAATCTGGCTCATGCTTTTGCATTTTTCGCATACTTGTTGGCCAGATCCTGGGTTTTTTCTGGTTTGGATCACTTAGTAATGTGGTAACACTCTGCGACAGTCAATTAAACCAGTTTTCGATCAATGTTTTCGAGGATAACACCGGTTAGAACTGGGTTAGGCCTGGTATATGCCCGCATCTGGCTCATGCTTTTTGTACTTTTCGCATACCTGTTGGCCAGATCATGGGTTTTGTCTCGTTTGGATCACGTAGAAATGTGGTGTCACACTGAAACAGTCAATTAAACCTGGTTTCGAACAATATTTTAGAGTATATCACCGGTTAGGTCTGGGTTAGGTCTGGGATATGCCCGCAACTGGCTCATGCTTTTGTACTTCTCGCATACCTGTTGGCCAGATCCTGGGTTTTTTCTGATTTGGATCACGTAGTAATGTGGTACAACACTGAAACAGTCAATTGAACCTGGTTTCGAACATTATTTTAGAGGATAACACCGGTTAGGTCTGGGTTATGTCCGCATCTGGCTCATGCTTCTGCATTTTTCGCATACTTGTTGCCCACATCCTGGGTTTTGTCTCGTTTGGACCACGTAGTAATGTGGTACCCCACTGAAACAGTCAATTAAACCTGGTTTCGATCTATATTTTCGAGGATAACACCTGTTAGGTCTGGGTTAGGTCTGGGATATGCCCGCAACTGGCTCATGCTTTTGTACTTTTCGCATACCTGTTGGCCAGATCCTGGGTTTCGTCTCGTTTGGATCACGTAGTAATGTGGTGCCACACTGAAACAGTCAATTAAACCTGGTTTCGGTCAATATTTTCGAGGATAACACCGGTTAGGTCTGGGTTATTTCCGCATCTGGCTCATTCTTCTGCATTTTTCGCATACTTGTTGCCCAGATCCTGGGTATTGTCTCGTTTGGACCACGTAGTAATGTGGTACCCCACTGAAACAGTCAATTAAACCTGGTTTCGATCAATATTTTAGACGATAACACCGGTTAGCTCTGGGTTATGACCGCATCTGGCTCATGCTTTTGCATTTTTCGCATACTTGTTGGCCAGATCTTGGGTTTTTTCTGGTTCGGATCGCGTAGTAATGTGGTACCACACTGTAACAGTCAATTAAACCAGGTTTCGGCCAATACTTTGGAGAATAACGTTGGTTAGGTGTTGGTTAGGTCTGGGTTATGCCCCCATCTGGCTCATACTTCCGCCTCTTTCTCATACTTGTTGGCCAGATCCTGGGTTTTGTCTCGTTTGGACCACGTAGTAATGTGGTACCACACTGAAACAGCAAACTGAACCTGTTTTCGATCAATGTTGTCGAGGATTGCACCGGTTAGGACTGGGTTAGGTCTGGTATATGCCCGCATCTGTCTCATCCTTTTGCATTTCTCTTATACTTCTTGGCCAGATCCTGGGTTTCGTCACGTTTGGATCACGTAGTGATGTGGTCACAAACGGAAACAGCAAACTGAACCTGTTTTCGATCAATGTTGTCGAGGATAGCACCGGTTAGGACTGGGTTAGGTCTGGTATATGCCCGCATCTGTCTAATCCTTTTGCATTTCTCTTATACTTCTTGGCCAGATCCTGGGTTTTGTCTCGTTTGGACCACGTAGTAATGTGGTACCACACTGAAACAGCCAATTGAACCTGGTTTCGGTCAATATTTCAGAGGATAACACCGGTTAGGTCTGGGCTAGATCAGTGACATGCCCGCATCTGGCTCATGCTTTTGCCTATTACTTATACTTGTTTGCCAGATCCTGGGTTTTGTCTCGTTTGGATCACGTAGAAATGTGGTGTCACACTGAAACAGTCAATTAAACCTGGTTTCGATCAATATTTTAGAGGATAACACCGGTTTGGTCTGGGTTATGACCGCATCTGGCTCATCCTTTAGCATTTTTCGCATACTTGTTGGCCAGATACTGGGTTTTTTCTGGTTCGGATCTCGTCGTAATGTGGTAACACACTGTAACAGTCAATTAAACCTGGTTTCGGCCAATATTTTAGACGATAACAACGGTTAGGTCTGGGTTAGGTCTGGTATATGCACTCATCTGGCTCCTGCTTTTGCATTTTTCTCATACTTGTTGGCCAGATCCTGGGTTTTGCACGTTTGGATCACGCAATAATGTGGTACAACACTGAAACAGTCAACTAAACCTGTTTTCGATCAATGTTTTCGAGGATAGCACCGGTTAGGACTGGGTTAGGTCTGGTATATGCCCGCATCTGGCTCATGGTTTTGCATATTTCTCATACTTGTTGGCCAGATCCTGGGTTTTGTCACGTTTGGATCACGCAATAATGTGGTACCACACTGTAACAGTCAATTAAACCAGGTTTCGATCAATATTTTAGACGATAACAACGGTTAGGTCTGGGTTAGGTCTGGTATATGCACGCATCTGGCTCCTGCTTTTGCATTTTTCGCATACTTGTTGGCCAGATCCTGGGTTTTGCCTCGTTTTGATCACGTAGTAATGTGGTACCACACTGAACAGTCATTTAAAGCTTGTATCGATCAATATGTTGGAGGATAACACCGGTTAGGTCTGGGTTAGGTCTGGGATATGCACGCATCTGGCTCCTGCTTTTGCCTATTTCGCATACTTGTTGGCCAGATCCTGGGTTTTTTCTGGTTTGGATCACTTAGTAATGTGGTACCACTCTGCGACAGTCAATTAAACCAGTTTTCGATCAATGTTTTCGAGGATAACACCGGTTAGGACTGGGTGAGGTCTGGGATATGCACGCATCTGGCTCCTGCTTTTGCCTATTTCGCATTCTTGTTGGCCAGATCCTGGGTTTTTTCTGGTTTGGATCACGTAGTAATGTGGTACACACACTGAAACAGCAAACTGAACCTGTTTTCGATCAATGTTGTCGAGGATAGCACCGGTTAGGACTGGGTTAGGTCTGGTATATGCCCGCATCTGTCTCATCCTTTTGCATTTCTCTTATACTTCTTGGCCAGATCCTGGGTTTCGTCACGTTTGGATCACGTAGTGATGTGGTACCAAACGGAAACAGTCAATTAAACCTGGTTTCGGTCAATATTTCAGAGGATAACACCGGTTAGGTCTGGGCTAGATCAGTGACATGCCCGCATCTGGCTCATGCTTTTGCCTATTACTTATACTTGTTTGCCAGATCCTGGGTTTTGTCTCGTTTGGATCACGTAGAAATGTGGTGTCACACTGAAACAGTCAATTAAACCTGGTTTCGATCAATATTTTAGAGGGTAACACCGGTTAGGTCTGGGTTATGACCGCATCTGGCTCATCCTTTAGCATTTTTCGCATTCTTGTTGGCCAGATACTGGGTTTTTTCTGGTTCGGATCACGTCGTAATGTGGTAACACACTGTAACAGTCAATTAAACCTGGTTTCGGCCAATATTTTAGACGATAACAACGGTTAGGTCTGGGTTAGGTCTGGGATATGCACGCATCTGGCTCCTGCTTTTGCATTTTTCTCATACTTGTTGGCCAGATCCTGGGTTTTGTCACGTTTGGATCACGCAATAATGTGGTACCACACTGTAACAGTCAATTAAACCAGGTTTCGATCAATATTTTAGACGATAACAACGGTTAGGTCTGGGTATGGTCTGGTATATGCATGCATCAGGCTCCTGCTTTTGCATTTTTCGCATACTTGTTGGCCAGGTCCTGGGTTTTGTCTCGTTTTGATCACGTAGTAATGTGGTACCCCACTGAAGCAGTCAAGTAAACCTGTTTTCGATCAATGTTTTCGAGGATCGCACCGGTTAGGTCTGGGTTAGGTCTGGGATATGCCCGCAACTGGCTCATGCTTTTGTACTTTTCGCATACCTGTTGGCCAGATCCTGGGTTTTTTCTGATTTGGATCACGTAGTAATGTGGTACAACACTGAAACAGTCAATTGAACCTGGTTTCGATCTATATTTTCGAGGATAACACCTGTTAGGTCTGGGTTAGGTCTGGGATATGCCCGCAACTGGCTCATGCTTTTGTACTTTTCGCATACCTGTTGGCCAGATCCTGGGTTTTGTCTCGTTTGGATCACGTAGTAATGTGGTACCACACTGAACAGTCATTTAAAGCTTGTATCGATCAATGTGTTGGAGGATAACACCGGTTAGGTCTGGGTTAGGTCTGGGATATGCACGCATCTGGCTCCTGCTTTTGCCTATTTCGCATACTTGTTGGCCAGATCCTGGGTTTTTTCTGGTTTGGATCGCTTAGTAATGTGGTACCCCACTGAAACAGTCAATTAAATCCTGGTTTCGATCTATATTTTCGAGGATAACACCTGTTAGGTCTGGGTTAGGTCTGGGATATGCCCGTATCTGGCTCATGCTTTTTGTACTTTTCGCATACCTGTTGGCCAGATCCTGGGTATTGTCTCGTTTGGACCACGTAGTAATGTGGTACCCCACTGAAACAGTCAATTAAACCTGGTTTCGATCAATATTTTCGAGGATAACACCGGTTTGGTCTGGGTTATGTCCGCATCTGGCTCATGCTCCTGCATTTTTCGCATACTTGTTGCCCAGATCCTGGGTATTGTCTCGTTTGGACCACGTAGTAATGTGGTACCCCACTGAAACAGTCAATTAAACCTGGTTTCGATCAATATTTTAGACGATAACACCGGTTAGGTCTGGGTTATGGCCGCATCTGGCTCATGCTTTTGCATTTTTCGCATACTTGTTGGCCAGATCCTGGGTTTTTTCTGGTTTGGATCACTTAGTAATGTGGTACCACACTGTACCAGTCAATTAAACCAGGTTTCGGCCAATACTTTGGAGAATAACGTTGGTTAGGTGTTGGTTAGGTCTGGGTTATGCCCCCATCTGGCTCATACTTCCGCCTCTTTCTCATACTTGTTGGCCAGATCCTGGGTTTTGTCTCGTTTGGACCACGTAGTAATGTGGTACCACACTGAAACAGCAAACTGAACCTGTTTTCGATCAATGTTGTCGAGGATAGCACCGGTTAGGACTGGGTTAAGTCTGGTATATGCCCGCATCTGTCTCATCCTTTTGCATTTCTCCTATACTTCTTGGCCATATCCTGGGTTTCGTCACGTTTGGATCACGTAGTGATGTGGTACCACACGGAAACAGTCAATTAAACCTGGTTTCGGTCAATATTTCAGAGGATAACACCGGTTAGGTCTGGGCTAGATCAGTGACATGCCCGCATCTGGCTCATGCTTTTGCCTATTACTTATACTTGTTTGCCAGATCCTGGGTTTTGTCTCGTTTGGATCACGTAGAAATGTGGTGTCACACTGAAACAGTCAATTAAACCTGGTTTTGAACAATATTTTAGAGGATAACACCGGTTATGTCTGGGTTTGGTCTGGGATATGCACGCATCAGGTTCATGCTCTTGTCTTTTTCGCATACTAGTTAGCCAGATCCTGGGTTTTTTCTGGGTTGAATCACGTAGCAATGTGGTACCACACTGAAACAGAAAACTACACCTGGCTTCGATCAATATTGTACAACACTGAAACAGTCATTAAACCTGTTTGCGATCAATATTTTAGAAGATAACATCGGTTAGGTCTGGGATATGCCAGCATCTGGCTCATACTTTCGCCTATTTCGAATACTTGTTCGCCAGATTCACGGTTTTCTCTGGTATGAATCACGTAGTAATGTGGTACCCCCATGAAACGGTCAATTAAAACTGGTTTCGATCAATATTTTAGAGGATAACACCGGTTATGTCTGGGTTTGGTCTGGGATATGCACGCATCAGGTTCATGCTCTTGTCTTTTTCGCATACTAGTTAGCCAGATCCTGGGTTTTTTCTGGGTTGAATCACGTAGCAATGTGGTACCACACTGAAACAGTCAATTGAACCTGCTTTCGATCAATATTTTAGAGGATAACACCGGTTATGTCTGGGTTTTGTCTGGGATATGCCCCCATCTGGCTCATACATTCGCCTTTTTGTCATACTTGTTGGCCAACTCTAGGGTTTTTTCTGGTATGGGTCACGTAGTAACGTGGTACCACACTGAAACAGTCAATTAAACCAGGTTTCGATCAATATTTTAGAGGATAACACCGGTTAGGTCTGGGATATGCCCGCATCTGGCTCATGCTTTTGAATTTTTCGCATTCTTGTTGGCCAGATCCTGGGTTTTGTCCCGTTTGGATCACGTAGTAAAGTGGTACCACACAGAAACAGTCAATTTAACCTGGCTTCGGTGAATATTTTAGAGTATATCACCGGTTAGGTCTGGGTTTGGTCTGGGATATGACCGAATCTGGCTCATGCTTTTGCATTTTTCGCATACTTGTTGGCCAGATCCTGGGTTTTTTCTGGTTTGGATCACTTAGTAATGTGGTAACACTCTGCGACAGTCAATTAAACCAGTTTTCGATCAATGTTTTCGAGGATAACACCGGTTAGGACTGGGTTAGGCCTGGTATATGCCCGCATCTGGCTCATGCTTTTTGTACTTTTCGCATACCTGTTGGCCAGATCATGGGTTTTGTCTCGTTTGGATCACGTAGAAATGTGGTGTCACACTGAAACAGTCAATTAAACCTGGTTTCGAACAATATTTTAGAGGATAACACCGGTTAGGTCTGGGTTATGTCCGCATCTGGCTCATGCTTCTGCATTTTTCGCATACTTGTTGCCCACATCCTGGGTTTTGTCTCGATTGGACCACGTAGTAATGTGGTGCCACACTGAAACAGTCAATAAACCTGGTTTCGGTCAATATTTTAGAGGATAACACCGGTTAGGTCTGGGTTAGGACTGGGATATGCGCGCAACAGGCTCATGCTAGTGCCTTTTTCGCAAACTTGTTGGCCAGTTCCTGGGTTTTTTCTGATTTGTATCACGTAGTAATGTGGTACCCCACTGAAGCAGTCAAGTAAACCTGTTTTCGATCAATGTTTTCGAGGATCGCACCGGTTAGGACTGGGTTAGGTCTGGGATATGCCCGCAACTGGCTCATGCTTTTGTACTTCTCGCATACCTGTTGGCCAGATCCTGGGTTTTTTCTGATTTGGATCACGTAGTAATGTGGTACAACACTGAAACAGTCAATTGAACCAGGTTTCGAACATTATTTTAGAGGATAACACCGGTTAGGTCTGGGTTATGTCCGCATCTGGCTCATGCTTCTGCATTTTTCGCATACTTGTTGCCCACATCCTGGGTTTTGTCTCGTTTGGACCACGTAGTAATGTGGTACCCCACTGAAACAGTCAATTAAACCTGGTTTCGATCTATATTTTCGAGGATAACACCTGTTAGGTCTGGGTTAGGTCTGGGATATGCCCGCAACTGGCTCATGCTTTTGTACTTTTCGCATACCTGTTGGCCAGATCCTGGGTTTCGTCTCGTTTGGATCACGTAGTAATGTGGTGCCACACTGAAACAGTCAATTAAACCTGGTTTCGGTCAATATTTTCGAGGATAACACCGGTTAGGTCTGGGTTATTTCCGCATCTGGCTCATGCTTCTGCATTTTTCGCATACTTGTTGCCCAGATCCTGGGTATTGTCTCGTTTGGACCACGTAGTAATGTGGTACCCCACTGAAACAGTCAATTAAACCTGGTTTCGATCAATATTTTCGAGGATAACACCGGTTAGGTCTGGGTTATTTCCGCATCTGGCTCATGCTTCTGCATTTTTCGCATACTTGTTGCCCACATCCTGGGTTTTGTCTCGTTTGGACCACGTAGTAATGTGGTACCCCACTGAAACAGTCAATTAAACCTGGTTTCGATCTATATTTTCGAGGATAACACCTGTTATGTCTGGGTTAGGTCTGGGATATGCCCGCAACTGGCTCATGCTTTTGTACTTTTCGCATACCTGCTGGCCAGATCCTGGGTTTTGTCTCGTTTTGATCACGTAGTAATGTGGTACCACACTGAACAGTCATTTAAAGCTTGTATCGATCAATATGTTGGAGGATAACACCGGTTAGGTCTGGGTTAGGTCTGGGATATGCACGCATCTGGCTCCTGCTTTTGCCTATTTCGCATACTTGTTGGCCAGATGCTGGGTTTTTTCTGGTTTGGATCACTTAGTAATGTGGTACCACACTGCGACAGTCAATTAAACCAGTTTTCGATCAATGTTTTCGAGGATAACACCGGTTAGGACTGGGTTAGGCCTGGTATATGCCCGCATCTGGCTCATGCTTTTTGTACTTTTCGCATACCTGTTGGCCAGATCATGGGTTTTTTCTGATTTGGATCACGTAGTAATGTTGTGCCACACTGAAACAGTCAACAAATCCTGGTTTCGGTCAATATTTTCGAGGATAACACCGGTTAGGTCTGGGTTATTTCCGCATCTGGCTCATGCTTCTGCATTTTTCGCATACTTGTTGGCCAGATCCTGGGTTTTGTCTCGTTTTGATCACGTAGTAATGTGGTACCACACTGAACAGTCATTTAAAGCTTGTATCGATCAATATGTTGGAGGATAACACCGGTTAGGTCTGGATTAGGTCTGGGATATGCACGCATCTGGCTCCTGCTTTTGCCAATTTCGCATACTTGTTGGCCAGATCCTGGGTTTTTTCTGGTTTGGATCACTTAGTAATGTGGTACCACACTGCGACAGTCAATTAAACCAGTTTTCGATCAATGTTTTCGAGGATAACACCGGTTAGGACTGGGTTAGGCCTGGTATATGCCCGCATCTGGCTCATGCTTTTTGTACTTTTCGCATACCTGTTGGCCAGATCCTGGGTATTGTCTCGTTTGGACCACGTAGTAATGTGGTACCCCACTGAAACAGTCAATTAAACCTGGTTTCGATCAATATTTTCGAGGATAACACCGGTTAGGTCTGGGTTATGTCCGCATCTGGCTCATGCTTCTGCATTTTTCGCATACTTGTTGCCCAGATCCTGGGTATTGTCTCGTTTGGACCACGTAGTAATGTGGTACCCCACTGAAACAGTCAATTAAACCTGGTTTCGATCAATATTTTAGACGATAACACCGGTTAGGTCTGGGTTATGACCGCATCTGGCTCATGCTTTTGCATTTTTCGCATACTTGTTGGCCAGATCCTAGGTTTTTTCTGGTTCGGATCACGTAGTAATGTGGTACCACACTGTAACAGTCAATTAAACCAGGTTTCGGCCAATACTTTGGAGAATAACGTTGGTTAGGTGTTGGTTAGGTCTGGGTTATGCCCCCATCTGGCTCATACTTCCGCCTCTTTCTCATACTTGTTGGCCAGATCCTGGGTTTTGTCTCGTTTGGACCACGTAGTAATGTGGTACCACACTGAAACAGCAAACTGAACCTGTTTTCGATCAATGTTGTCGAGGATAGCACCGGTTAGGACTGGGTTAGGTCTGGTATATGCCCGCATCTGTCTCATCCTTTTGCATTTCTCCTATACTTCTTGGCCAGATCCTGGGTTTCGTCACGTTTGGATCACGTAGTGATGTGGTACCACACGGAAACAGTCAATTAAACCTGGTTTCGGTCAATATTTCAGAGGATAACACCGGTTAGGTCTGGGCTAGATCAGTGACATGCCCGCATCTGGCTCATGCTTTTGCCTATTACTTATACTTGTTTGCCAGATCCTGGGTTTTGTCTCGTTTGGATCACGTAGAAATGTGGTGTCACACTGAAACAGTCAATTAAACCTGGTTTCGAACAATATTTTAGAGGATAACACCGGTTAGGTCTGGGTTATGTCCGCATCTGGCTCATGCTTCTGCATTTTTCGCATACTTGTTGGCCAGATCCTGGGTTTTGCACGTTTGGATCACGCAATAATGTGGTACAACACTGAAACAGTCAATTAAACCTGTTTTCGATCAATGTTTTCGAGGATAGCACCGGTTAGGACTGGGTTAGGTCTGGTATATGCCCGCATCTGGCTCATGGTTTTGCATATTTCTCATACTTGTTGGCCAGATCCTGGGTTTTGTCACGTTTGGATCACGCAATAATGTGGTACCACACTGTAACAGTCAATTAAACCAGGTTTCGATCAATATTTTAGACGATAACAACGGTTAGGTCTGGGTTAGGTCTGGTATATGCACGCATCTGGCTCCTGCTTTTGCATTTTTGGCATACTTGTTGGCCAGATCCTGGGTTTTGTCTCGTTTTGATCACGTAGTAATGTGGTACCACACTGAACAGTCATTTAAAGCTTGTCTCGATCAATATGTTGGAGGATAACACCGGTTAGGTCTGGGTTAGGTCTGGGATATGCACGCATCTGGCTCCTGCTTTTGCCTATTTCGCATACTTGTTGGCCAGATCCTGGGTTTTTTCTGGTTTGGATCACTTAGTAATGTGGTACCACACTGCGACAGTCAATTAAACCAGTTTTCGATCAATGTTTTCGAGGAAAACACCGGTTAGGCCTGGGTTAGGTCTGGGATATGCACGCATCTGGCTCCTGCTTTTGCCTATTTCGCATACTTGTTGGCCAGATCCTGGGTTTTGCACGTTTGGATCACGCAATAATGTGGTACCACACTGTAACAGTCAATTAAACCAGGTTTCGATCAATATTTTAGACGATAACAACGGTTAGGTCTGGGTTAGGTCTGGTATATGCATGCATCTGGCTCTTGCTTTTGCATTTTTCGCATACTTGTTGGCCAGATCCTGGGTTTTGTCTCGTTTTGATCACGTAGTAATGTGGTACCACACTGAACAGTCATTTAAAGCTTGTATCGATCAATATGTTGGAGGATAACACCGGTTAGGTCTGGGTTAGGTCTGGGATATGCACGCATCTGGCTCCTGCTTTTGCCAATTTCGCATACTTGTTGGCCAGATCCTGGGTTTTTTCTGGTTTGGATCACTTAGTAATGTGGTACCACACTGCGACAGTCAATTAAACCAGTTTTCGATCAATGTTTTCGAGGATAACACCGGTTAGGACTGGGTTAGGCCTGGTTTATGCCCGCATCTGGCTCATGCTTTTTGTACTTTTCGCATACCTGTTGGCCAGATCCTGGGTATTGTCTCGTTTGGACCACGTAGTAATGTGGTACCCCACTGAAACAGTCAATTAAACCTGGATCCGATCAATATTTTCGAGGATAACACCGGTTAGGTCTGGGTTATGTCCGCATCTGGCTCATGCTTCTGCATTTTTCGCATACTTGTTGCCCAGATCCTGGGTATTGTCTCGTTTGGACCACGTAGTAATGTGGTACCCCACTGAAACAGTCAATTAAACCTGGTTTCGATCAATATTTTAGACGATAACACCGGTTAGGTCTGGGTTATGACCGCATCTGGCTCATGCTTTTGCATTTTTCGCATACTTGTTGGCCAGATCCTAGGTTTTTTCTGGTTCGGATCACGTAGTAATGTGGTACCACACTGTAACAGTCAATTAAACCAGGTTTCGGCCAATACTTTGGAGAATAACGTTGGTTAGGTGTTGGTTAGGTCTGGGTTATGCCCCCATCTGGCTCATACTTCCGCCTCTTTCTCATACTTGTTGGCCAGATCCTGGGTTTTGTCTCGTTTGGACCACGTAGTAATGTGGTACCACACTGAAACAGCAAACTGAACCTGTTTTCGATCAATGTTGTCGAGGATAGCACCGGTTAGGACTGGGTTAGGTCTGGTATATGCCCGCATCTGTCTCATCCTTTTGCATTTCTCCTATACTTCTTGGCCAGATCCTGGGTTTCGTCACGTTTGGATCACGTAGTGATGTGGTCCCACACGGAAACAGTCAATTAAACCTGGTTTCGGTCAATATTTCAGAGGATAACACCGGTTAGGTCTGGGCTAGATCAGTGACATGCCCGCATCTGGCTCATGCTTTTGCCTATTACTTATACTTGTTTGCCAGATCCTGGGTTTTGTCTCGTTTGGATCACGTAGAAATGTGGTGTCACACTGAAACAGTCAATTAAACCTGGTTTCGAACAATATTTTAGAGGATAACACCGGTTAGGTCTGGGTTATGTCCGCATCTGGCTCATGCTTCTGCATTTTTCGCATACTTGTTGCCCACATCCCGGGTTTTGTCTCGTTTGGACCACGTAGTAATGTGGTACCACACTGAAACAGCCAATTAAACCTGGTTTCGATCTATATTTTCGAGGATAACACCGGTTAGGTGTGGGTTTGGACTGGGATATGCCCGCAACTGGCTCATGCTAGAGCCTTTTTCGCAAACTTGTTGGCCAGATCCTGGGTTTTTTCTCATTTGGATCACGTCGTAATGTGGTACCACACGGTAACAGTAAATTAAATCTGGTTTCGGCCAATATTTTGAAGGATAACACTGGTTAGGTCTGGGATATGCCCGCATCCGGCTCTAACTTTCTCCTTTTTCTCATACTTGTTGGCCAGATCCTGTGTCTTGTCTCGTTTGGATCACGCAATAATGTGGTACCACGCTGTGACAGTCAATTAAACCAGGTTTCGATCCATATTTTCGTGGATATCAACGGATGGGTCTGGAATATGCCCGCATCTGGCTCATGCTTTTGTCTATTTCTCATACTTGTTCGCCAGATCCCGGGTTTTGTCTCGTTTGGATCGCGTAGTAATGTGATACCCCACTGAAACAGTCAATTAAACCTGTTTTCGATCAATGTTTTCGAGGATAGCACCGGTTAGTACTGGGTTAGGTCTGGTATATGCCCGGATCTGGCTCATGCTTCTGCATTTTTCGCATACTTGTTGCCCACATCCTGGGTTTTGTCACGTTTGGACCACGTAGTAATGTGGTACCCCACTGAAACAGTCAATTAAACCTGGTTTCGATCTATATTTTCGAGGATAACACCTGTTAGGTCTGGGTTAGGTCAGGGATATGCCCGCATCTGTCTCATCCTTTTGCATTTCTCTTATACTTCTTGGCCAGATCCTGGGTTTTGTCTCGTTTGGACCACGTAGAAATGTGGTGTCACACTGAAACAGTCAATTAAACCTGGTTTCGATCAATATTTTAGAGGATAACACCGGTTAGGTCTGGGTTATGACCGCATCTGGCTCATCCTTTAGCATTTCTCGCATACTTGTTGGCCAGATACTGGGTTTTTTCTGGTTCGGATCACGTCGTAATGTGGTAACACACTGTAACAGTCAATTAAACCTGGTTTCGGCCAATATTTTAGACGATAACAACGGTTAGGTCTGGGTTAGGTCTGGGATATGCACGCATCTGGCTCCTGCTTTTGCATTTTTCTCATACTTGTTGGCCAGATCCTGGGTTTTGCACGTTTGGATCACGCAATAATGTGGTACAACACTGAAACAGTCAATTAAACCTGTTCTCGATCAATGTTTTCGAGGATAGCACCGGTTAGGACTGGGTTAGGTCTGGTATATGCCCGCATCTGGCTCATGGTTTTGCATATTTCTCATACTTGTTGGCCAGATCCTGGGTTTTGTGACGTTTGGATCACGCAATAATGTGGTACCACACTGTAACAGTCAATTAAACCAGGTTTCGATCAATATTTTAGACGATAACAACGGTTAGGTCTGGGTTAGGTCTGGTATATGCACGCATCTGGCTCCTGCTTTTGCATTTTTCGCATACTTGTTGGCCAGATCCTAGGTTTTGTCTTGTTTTGATCACGTAGTAATGTGGTACCACACTGAACAGTCATTTAAAGCTTGTATCGATCAATATGTTGGAGGATAACACCGGTTAGGTCTGTGTTAGGTCTGGGATATGCACGCATCTGGCTCCTGCTTTTGCCTATTTCGCATGCTTGTTGGCCAGATCCTGGGTTTTTTCTGGTTTGGATCGCTTAGTAATGTGGTACCACACTGCGACAGTCAATTAAACCAGTTTTCGATCAATGTTTTCGAGGATAACACCGGTTAGGACTGGGTTAGGCCTGGTATATGCCCGCATCTGGCTCATGCTTTTTGTACTTTTCGCATACCTGTTGGCCAGATCCTGGGTATTGTCTCGTTTGGACCACGTAGTAATGTGGTACCCCACTGAAACAGTCAATTAAACCTGGTTTCGATCAATATTTTCGAGGATAACACCGGTTAGGTCTGGGTTATGTCCGCATCTGGCTCATGCTCCTGCATTTTTCGCATACTTGTTGCCCAGATCCTGGGTATTGTCTCGTTTGGACCACGTAGTAATGTGGTACCCCACTGAAACAGTCAATTAAACCTGGTTTCGATCAATATTTTAGACGATAACACCGGTTAGCTCTGGGTTATGACCGCATCTGGCTCATGCTTTTGCATTTTTCGCATACTTGTTGGCCAGATCCTGGGTTTTTTCTGGTTCGGATCACGTAGTAATGTGGTACCACACTGTAACAGTCAATTAAACCAGGTTTCGGCCAATACTTTGGAGAATAACGTTGGTTAGGTGTTGGTTAGGTCTGGGTTATGCCCCCATCTGGCTCATACTTCCGCCTCTTTCTCATACTTGTTGGCCAGATCCTGGGTTTTGTCTCGTTTGGACCACGTAGTAATGTGGTACCACACTGAAACAGCAAACTGAACCTGTTTTCGATCAATGTTGTCGAGGATAGCACCGGTTAGGACTGGGTTAAGTCTGGTATATGCCCGCATCTGTCTCATCCTTTTGCATTTCTCCTATACTTCTTGGCCAGATCCTGGGTTTCGTCACGTTTGGATCACGTAGTGATGTGGTACCACACGGAAACAGTCAATTAACCCTGGTTTCGGTCAATATTTCAGAGGATAACACCGGTTAGGTCTGGGCTAGATCAGTGACATGCCCGCATCTGGCTCATGCTTTTGCCTATTACTTATACTTGTTTGCCAGATCCTGGGTTTTGTCTCGTTTGGATCACGTAGAAATGTGGTGTCACACTGAAACAGTCAATTAAACCTGGTTTCGAACAATATTTTAGAGGATAACACCGGTTAGGTCTGGGTTATGTCCGCATCTGGCTCATGCTTCTGCATTTTTCGCATACTTGTTGCCCACATCCTGGGTTTTGTCTCGTTTGGACCACGTAGTAATGTGGTACCCCACTGAAACAGTCAATTAAACCTGGTTTCGATCTATATTTTCGAGGATAACACCTGTTAGGTCTGGGTTAGGTCTGGGATATGCCCACAACTGGCTCATGCTTTTGTACTTTTCGCATACCTGTTGGCCAGATCCTGGGTTTTGTCTCGTTTGGATCACGTAGTAATGTGGTGCCACACTGAAACAGTCAATTAAACCTGGTTTCGGTCAATATTTTAGAGGATAACACCGGTTAGGTCTGGGTTAGGACTGCGATATGCCCCCAACAGGCTCATGCTAGAGCCTTTTTCGCAAACTTGTTGGCCAGATCCTGGGTTTTGTCACGTTTGGATCACGCAATAATGTGATACCACACTGTAACAGTCAATTAAACCAGGTTTCGATCAATATTTTAGACGATAACAACGGTTAGGTCTGGGTTAGGTCTGGTATATGCACGCATCTGGCTCCTGCTTTTGCAGTTTTCGCATACTTGTTGGTCAGATCCTGGGTTTTGTCTCGTTTGGACCACGTAGTAATGTGGTACCCCACTGAAACAGTCAATTAAACCTGGTTTCGATCAATATTTTAGACGATAACACCGGTTAGGTCTGGGTTATGACCGCATCTGGCTCATGCTTTTGCATTTTTCGCATACTTGTTGGCCAGATCCTGGGTTTTTTCTGGTTCGGATCACGTAGTAATGTGGTACCACACTGTAACAGTCAATTAAACCAGGTTTCGGCCAATACTTTGGAGAATAACGTTGGTTAGGTGTTGGTTAGGTCTGGGTTATGCCCCCATCTGGCTCATACTTCCGCCTCTTTCTCATACTTGTTGGCCAGATCCTGGGTTTTGTCTCGTTTGGACCACGTAGTAATGTGGTACCACACTGAAACAGCAAACTGAACCTGTTTTCGATCAATGTTGTCGAGGATTGCACCGGTTAGGAGTGGGTTAGGTCTGGTATATGCCCGCATCTGTCTCATCCTTTTGCATTACTCTTATACTTCTTGGCCAGATCCTGGGTTTTGTCTCGTTTGGACCACGTAGTAATGTGGTACCACACTGAAACAGCCAATTGAACCTGGTTTCGGTCAATATTTCAGAGGATAACACCGGTTAGGTCTGGGCTAGATCAGTGACATGCCCGCATCTGGCTCATGCTTTTGCCTATTACTTATACTTGTTTGCCAGATCCTGGGTTTTTTCTGGTTTGGATCACTTAGTAATGTGGTACCACTCTGCGACAGTCAATTAAACCAGTTTTCGATCAATGTTTTCGAGGATAACACCGGTTAGGACTGGGTTAGGCCTGGTATATGCCCGCATCTGGCTCATGCTTTTGTACTTTTCGCATACCTGTTGGCCAGATCCTGGGTTTTTTCTGATTTGGATCACGTAGTAATGTGGTACAACACTGAAACAGTCAATTGAACCTGGTTTCGATCAATATTTTAGAGGATAACACCGGTTAGGTCTGGGTTATGACCGCATCTGGCTCATCCTTTAGCATTTTTCGCATACTTGTTGGCCAGATACTGGGTTTTTTCTGGTTCGGATCACGTCGTAATGTGGTAACACACTGTAACAGTCAATTAAACCTGGTTTCGGCCAATATTTTAGACGATAACAACGGTTAGGTCTGGGTTAGGTCTGGGATATGCACGCATCTGGCTCCTGCTTTTGCATTTTTCTCATACTTGTTGGCCAGATCCTGGGTTTTGCACGTTTGGATCACGCAATAATGTGGTACAACACTGAAACAGTCAATTAAACCTGTTTTCGATCAATGTTTTCGAGGATAGCACCAGTTAGGACTGGGTTAGGTCTGGTATATGCCCGCATCTGGCTCATGGTTTTGCATATTTCTCATACTTGTTGGCCAGATCCTGGGTTTTGTCACGTTTGGATCACGCAATAATGTGGTACCACACTGTAACAGTCAATTAAACCAGGTTTCGATCAATATTTTAGACGATAACAACGGTTAGGTCTGGGTTAGGTCTGGTATATGCACGCATTTGGCTCCTGCTTTTGCATTTTTCGCATACTTGTTGGCCAGATCCTGGGTTTTGTCTCCTTTTGATCACGTAGTAATGTGGTACCACACTGAACAGTCATTTAAAGCTTGTATCGATCAATATGTTGGAGGATAACACCGGTTAGGTCTGGGTTAGGTCTGGGATATGCACGCATCTGGCTCCTGCTTTTGCCTATTTGGCATACTTGTTGGTCAGATTCTGGGTTTTTTCTGGTTTGGATATCTTAGTAATGTGGTACCACACTGCGACAGTCAATTAAACCAGTTTTCGATCAATGTTTTCGAGGATAACACCGGTTAGGACTGGGTGAGGTCTGGGATATGCACGCATCTGGCTCCTGCTTTTGCCTATTTCGCATACTTGTTGGCCAGATCCTGGGTTTTTTCTGGTTTGGATCACGTAGTAATGTTGTGCCACACTGAAACAGTCAACAAATCCTGGTTTCGGTCAATATTTTCGAGGATAACACCGGTTAGGTCTGGGTTATTTCCGCATCTGGCTCATGCTTCTGCATTTTTCGCATACTTGTTGCCCAGATCCTGGGTATTGTCTCGTTTGGACCACGTAGTAATGTGGTACCCCACTGAAACAGTCAATTAAACCTGGTTTCGATCAATATTTTAGACGATAACACCGGTTAGGTCTGGGTTATGACCGCATCTGGCTCATGCTTTTGCATTTTTCGCATACTTGTTGGCCAGATCCTGGGTTTTTTCTGGTTCGGATCACGTAGTAATGTGGTACCACACTGTAACAGTCAATTAAACCAGGTTTCGGCCAATACTTTGGAGAATAACGTTGGTTAGGTGTTGGTTAAGTCTGGGTTATGCCCCCATCTGGCTCATACTTCCGCCTCTTCCTCATACTTGTTGGCCAGATCCTGGGTTTTGTCTCGTTTGGACCACGTAGTAATGTGGTACCACACTGAAACAGCAAACTGAACCTGTTTTCGATCAATGTTGTCGAGGATTGCACCGGTTAGGACTGGGTTAGGTTTGGTATATGCCCGCATCTGTCTCATCCTTTTGCATTTCTCTTATACTTCTTGGCCAGATCCTGGGTTTCGTCACGTTTGGTTCACGTAGTGATGTGGTACCAAACGGAAACAGCAAACTGAACCTGTTTTCGATCAATGTTGTCGAGGATAGCACCGGCTAGGACTGGGTTAGGTCTGGTATATGCCCGCATCTGTCTCATCCTTTTGCATTTCTCTTATACTTCTTGGCCAGATCCTGGGTTTTGTCTCGTTTGGACCACGTAGTAATGTGGTACCACACTGAAACAGCCAATTGAACCTGGTTTCGGTCAATATTTCAGAGGATAACACCGGTTAGGTCTGGGCTAGATCAGTGACATGCTCGCATCTGGCTCATGCTTTTGCCTATTACTTATACTTGTTTGCCATATCCTGGGTTTTGTCTCGTTTGGATCACGTAGAAATGTGGTGTCACACTGAAACAGTCAATTAAACCTGGTTTCGATCAATATTTTAGAGGATAACACCGGTTAGGTCTGGGTTATGACCGCATCTGGCTCATCCTTTAGCATTTTTCGCATACTTGTTGGCCAGATACTGGGTTTTTTCTGGTTCGGATCACGTCGTAATGTGGTAACACACTGTAACAGTCAATTAAACCTGGTTTCGGCCAATATTTTAGACGATAACATCGGTTAGGTCTGGGTTAGGTCTGGTATATGCACGCATCTGGCTCCTGCTTTTGCATTTTTCTCATACTTGTTGGCCAGATCCTGGGTTTTGTCACGTTTGGATCACGCAATAATGTGGTACCACACTGTAGCAGTCAATTAAACCAGGTTTCGATCAATATTTTAGACGATAACAACGGTTAGGTCCGGGTTAGGTCTGGTATATGCACGCATCTGGCTCCTGCTTTTGCATTTTTCGCATACTTGTTGGCCAGATCCTGGGTTTTGTCTCGTTTTGATCACGTAGTAATGTGGTACCACACTGAACAGTCACTTAAAGCTTGTCCCGATCAATATGTTGGAGGATAACACCGGTTAGGTCTGGGTTAGGTCTGGGATATGCACGCATCTGGCTCCTGCTTTTGCCTATTTCGCATACTTGTTTGCCATATCCTGGGTTTTGTCTCGTTTGGATCACGTAGAAATGTGGTGTCACACTGAAACAGTCAATTAAACCTGATTTCGATCAATATTTTAGAGGATAACACCGGTTAGGTCTGGGTTATGACCGCATCTGGCTCATCCTTTAGCATTTTTCGCATACTTGTTGGCCAGATACTGGGTTTTTTCTGGTTCGGATCACGTCGTAATGTGGTAACACACTGTAACAGTCAATTAAACCTGGTTTCGGCCAATATTTTAGACGATAACAACGGTTAGGTCTGGGTTAGGTCTGGGATATGCACGCATCTGGCTCCTGCTTTTGCATTTTTCTCATACTTGTTGGCCAGATCCTGGGTTTTGCACGTTTGGATCACGCAATAATGTGGTGCAACACTGAAACAGTCAATTAAACCTGTTTTCGATCAATGTTTTCGAGGATAGCACCGGTTAGGACTGGGTTAGGTCTGGTATATGCCCGCATCTGGCTCATGGTTTTGCATATTTCTCATACTTGTTGGCCAGATCCTGGGTTTTGTCACGTTTGGATCACGCAATAATGTGGTACCACACTGTAACAGTCAATTAAACCAGGTTTCGATCAATATTTTAGACGATAACAACGGTTAGGTCTGGGTTAGGTCTGGTATATGCACGCATCTGGCTCCTGCTTTTGCCTATTTCGCATACTTGTTGGCCAGATCCTGGGTTTTGTCTCGTTTTGATCACGTAGTAATGTGGTCCCACACTGAACAGTCATTTAAAGCTTGTATCGATCAATATGTTGGAGGATAACACCGGTTAGGTCTGGGTTAGGTCTGGGATATGCACGCATCTGGCTCCTGCTTTTGCCTATTTCGCATACTTGTTGGCCAGATCCTGGGTTTTGTCACGTTTGGATCACGCAATAATGTGGTACCACACTGTAACAGTCAATTAAACCAGGTTTCGATCAATATTTTAGACGATAACACCGGTTAGGTCTGGGTTATGACCGCATCTGGCTCCTGCTTTTGCATTTTTCGCATACTTGTTGGCCAGATCCTGGGTTTTGTCTCGTTTTGATCACGTAGTAATGTGGTCCCACACTGAACAGTCATTTAAAGCTTGTATCGATCAATATGTTGGAGGATAACACCGGTTAGGTCTGGGTTAGGTCTGGGATATGCTCGCATCTGGCTCCTGCTTTTGCCTATTTCGCATACTTGTTGGCCAGATCCTGGGTTTTTTCTGGTTTGGATCACTTAGTAATGTGGTACCACACTGCGACAGTCAATTAAACCAGTTTTCGATCAATGTTTTCGAGGATAACACCGGTTAGGACTGGGTTAGGCCTGGTATATGCCCGCATCTGGCTCATGCTTTTTGTACTTTTCGCATACCTGTTGGCCAGATCCTGGGTGTTGTCTCGTTTGTATCACGTAGTAATGTGGTACCCCACTGAAACAGTCAATTAAACCTGGTTTCGATCAATATTTTCGAGGATAACACCGGTTAGGTCTGGGTTATGTCCGCATCTGGCTCATGCTTCTGCATTTTTCGCATACTTGTTGCCCAGATCCTGGGTATTGTCTCGTTTGGACCACGTAGTAATGTGGTACCCCACTGAAACAGTCAATTAAACCTGGTTTCGATCAATATTTTAGACGATAACACCGGTTAGGTCTGGGTTATGACCGCATCTGGCTCATGCTTTTGCATTTTTCGCATACTTGTTGGCCAGATCCTGGGTTTTTTCTGGTTCGGATCACGTAGTAATGTGGTACCACACTGTAACAGTCAATTAAACCAGGTTTCGGCCAATACTTTGGAGAATAACGTTGGTTAGGTGTTGGTTAGGTCTGGGTTATGCCCCCATCTGGCTCATACTTCCGCCTCTTTCTCATACTTGTTGGCCAGATCCTGAGTTTTGTCTCGTTTGGACCACGTTAGTAATGTGGTACCACACTGAAACAGCAAACTGAACCTGTTTTCGATCAATGTTGTCGAGGATAGCACCGGTTAGGACTGGGTTAGGTCTGGTATATGCCCGCATCTGTCTCATCCTTTTGCATTTCTCCTATACTTCTTGGCCAGATCCTGGGTTTCGTCACGTTTGGATCACGTAGTGATGTGGTACCACACGGAAACAGTCAATTAAACCTGGTTTCGGTCAATATTTCAGAGGATAACACCGGTTAGGTCTGGGCTAGATCAGTGACATGCCCGCATCTGGCTCATGCTTTTGCCTATTACTTATACTTGTTTGCCAGATCCTGGGTTTTGTCTCGTTTGGATCACGTAGAAATGTGGTGTCACACTGAAACAGTCAATTAAACCTGGTTTCGAACAATATTTTAGAGGATAACACCGGTTAGGTCTGGGTTATGTCCGCATCTGGCTCATGCTTCTGCATTTTTCGCATACCTGTTGGCCAGATCCTGGGTTTTGTCTCGTTTGGATCACGTAGTAATGTGGTACCACACTGAAGCAGTCAAGTAAACCTGTTTTCGATCAATGTTTTCGAGGATCGCACCGGTTAGGACTGGGTTAGGTCTGGGATATGCCCGCAACTGGCTCATGCTTTTGTACTTTTCGCATACCTGTTGGCCAGATCCTGGGTTTTTTCTGATTTGGATCACGTAGTAATGTGGTACAACACTGAAACAGTCAATTGAACCTGGTTTCGGACAATATTTTACAGTATAACACCGGTTAGGTCTGGGTTATGTCCGCATCTGGCTCATGCTTCTGCATTTTTCGCATAGTTGTTGCCCACATCCTGGGTTTTGTCTCGTTTGGACCACGTAGTAATGTGGTACCACACTGAAACAGTCAATTAAACCTGGTTTCGATCTACATTTTCGAGGATAACACCGGTTAGGTCTGGGTTAGGACTGGGATATGCCCGCAACTGGCTCATGCTAGAGCCTTTTTCGCAAATTTGTTGGCCAGATCCTGGGTTTTTTCTGATTTGGATCACGTCGTAATGTGGTACCACACGGTAACAGTAAATTAAATCTGGTTTCGGCCAATATTTTGAAGGATAACACTGGTTAGGTCTGGGATATGCCCGCATCCGGCTCAAACTTTCTCCTTTTTCTCATACTTGTTGGCCAGATCCTGTGTCTTGTCTCGTTTGGATCACGCAATAATGTGGTACCACGCTGTGACAGTCAATTAAACCAGGTTTCGATCCATATTTTCGTGGATATCAACGGATGGGTCTGGAATATGCCCGCATCTGGCTCATGCTTTTGTCTATTTCTCATACTTGTTCGCCAGATCCCGGGCTTTGTCTCGTTTGGATCGCGTAGTAATGTGATACCCCACTGAAACAGTCAATTAAACCTGTTTTCGATCAATGTTTTCGAGGATAGCACCGGTTAGTACTGGGTTAGGTCTGGTATATGCCCGGATCTGGCTCATGCTTCTGCATTTTTCGCATACTTGTTGCCCACATCCTGGGTTTTGTCTCGTTTGGACCACGTAGTAATGTGGTACCCCACTGAAACAGTCAATTAAACCTGGTTTCAATCTATATTTTCGAGGATAACACCTGTTAGGTCTGGGTTAGGTCTGGGATATGCCCGCAACTGGCTCATGCTTTTGTACTTTTCGCATACCTGTTGGCCAGATCCTGGGTTTTGTCTCGTTTGTATCACGCAGTAATGTGGTGCCACACTGAAGCAGTCAATTAAACCTGGTTTCGGTCAATATTTTAGAGGATAACACCGGTTAGGTCTGGGTTAGGACTGGGATATGCCCGCAACAGGCTCATGCTAGAGCCTTTTTCGCAAACTTGTTAGCCAGATCCTGGGTTTTTTCTGATTTGGATCACGTACTAATGTGGTACAACACTGAAACAGTCAATTTTTTCGATCAATGTTTTCGAGGATAGCACCGGTTAGGACTGGGTTAGGTCTGGTATATGCTTGCATCTGGCTCATGCTTTTGCATTTTTCTCATACTTGTTGGCCATAACCAGGGTTTCGTGACGTTTGGATCACTTAGTGATGTGGTACCACACGGAAACAGTCAATTAAACCTGGTTTCGATCTCTATTTTCGAGGATAACACCGGTCAGGTCTGGGTTAGGCCTGGGATATGCCCGCAACAGGCTCATGATAGAGACTTTTTCGCAATCCTGTTGGCCAGATCCTGGGTTTTTTCTGATTTGGATCACGTAGTAATGTGGTACAACACTGAAACAGTCAATTAAACCTGTTTTCGATCAATGTTTTCGAGGATAGTACCGGTTAGGACTGGGTTAGGTCTGGTATATGCCCGCATCTGCCTCATGCTTCTGCATTTTTCGCATACTTGTTGGCCAGATCCTAGGTTTTGTCACGTTTGGATCACGCAATAATGTGGTACCACACTGTAACAGTCAATTAAACCAGGTTTCGATCAATATTTTCGAGGATATCACCGGTTGGGTCTGGGATATGCCCGCATCTGGCTCATGCTTTTGCATTTTTCGCATACTTGTTGGCCAGATACAGGGTTTTTTCTGGTTCGGATCACGTAGTAATGTGGTACCACACTGTAACAGTCAATTAAACCAGGTTTCGATGAATATTTTCGAGGATATCACCGATTGGGTCTGGGATATGCCCGCATCTGGCTCATGCTTCTGCATTTTTCGCATACTTGTTGCCCAGATCCTGGGTTTTGTCTCGTTTGGACCACGTAGAAATGTGGCACCACTCTGAAACAGTCAATAAAACCTGTTTTCGATCAATGTTTTCGAGGATAGCACCGGTTAGGACTGGGTTAGGTCTGGTATATGCTCGCATCTGGCTCATGCTTTTGCATTTTTCTCATACTTGTTGGCCAAATCCAGGGTTTTGTCACGTACGGATCACGCAATAATGTGGTACCACACTGTAACAGTCAATTAAACCAGGTTTCGATCAATATTTTCGAGGATAACAACGGTTAGGCCCGGCTTAGATGTGGAATATGCCCGCATCTGGCTCATGCTTATGCCTTCTTCGCATACTTGTTGGCCAGATCCTGGGTTTTGTCTCGTTTGGATCACTTTGTAATGTGGTACTACACTGAAACAGTCAATTGAACCTGTTTTCGATCACTATTTTAGAGGATAACAACTGTTAGGTCTGGGTTAGGTCTGGGACATGCCTCCCTCAGGGGCTGTGTCCGGCCAGGTGTCCGGCGCAGTACGGGGCGTAGCGACCCCGAGGTACCTGATGCTAATCACACCGTAAGCCTCCTGTTGGTCGTCGCAACGACCCATTCGCAACTCCATTTTTGGTTTTGTGAATGGTACGTGACGGCAGGAAGAACGGGGGCCTTGGCTTAACCGCCTGGGCTGCGAGGATGGTAACTCTATAACTTACCCTCTAATCCTAAGTTATGGTGCGCGGCGATGGGATGCATGGTTGGGAGAGTAGGCCCAATCCTTAGCGACCACCTCCGGGGGCACCTGCCGAACCCCCGGAGTATTAGGCTTCCCCAGGCAAGGCGGCTCTGCCTGAGGTGACCTCCATTCCGACCACGCTCGTGGGAATAGTTATGGATCTCATTCAATCTCAAGTAAACAGCCGGACTGGCAATTTGGATAACGGAAAGGCATGCATATCGGATGGTGAGAATGTCTTTATCGACAATGGAATGGATGGACCACTTCCTGGTGGGGTTAGGCCCACGGTCAGGAGTGTTGAGGTAATTAATCCCCCGCTGGGGATCCACCTTGGGGGTGAGGACGACCGTCAGAGGTGTGGCCCCGTCCCCGTAGTTAGCCTGGAGCGGCTAGATTCCACGGAGTGGCGTAAGGCTGGGAAGGTTTCACCTCCGCGAAAGAGGCATGGTGCCGCGGGACCGCAGCTCTCGCTGAACGACGCGGCCCAGGGCAAAGACGTGGCGTCGTCGTGCATCGAGGAGTCCGTTACCATCCTCGACGGCAGCTCCATGGACGAAGACGAATGGGCGCCTAGTCGATCTACCGCCGACGATGGTGAGAGCGTCGACTCAGGCGACGAGGATTATGGGCCCGGGAAGAGGAAAAGGAAGACCCAAAGGAGTTGGGTCCAGGGATGAAGGCTCAGTCGAAGCAGACAGACCTCCGCAATATAGCGGAGGTCATGAAGTTGGACGAGCTCCTGGGCCGGCTCAAGGAGCAGTTGGAGTCCGTCGTCCGGGTGGCAGACACCGCGAGCCACCTGAAGATGACGGACATCCGTGGGCTCCGTTTGGCTGCGCGGGTGGCGATGGTCAGCGCCGAGGAACTCCACGGCTGAGCTGACCGCGCCGAAAACCCGAACAGGCCTGCCCGGGAAGTTATCATTCGCCAAGGCGAATGGGAGAGGAGGGCGAAGGCCCTCGAGAAGAGGCTGCAGGTGGCCGATAATGCCGCCACCATCCTGTCCGAGACCGTCAGGGTCAAGAACAGGGAGCTGGAGCACCTTTTTTTTTTTTTTTTTTTGTCGTGGGGAAAATCTTCGAAAGACTCCCTCCCACCTCCTTGGGGAGAGGTGGGAGGGGTGTGTGGGATTCCCCGCGCCCGTACAACGACAGGCGCGGGACCTACCCACTAAAAACCCCACGGTGACCCTTCGGCACGCTTTGGGAGGATACCGGGAATCGCTCGAAGCATTCTTCCGGTATCCTCCCCGTGCCCGCGCTTTCGCGCCCATCCCCCGGGGGGACAATCGGTCCCCCCAGTAGACACACTGCCTCATAGCGGCGGGACGGGGCCACTCCATCCCGCCGCTATCCGTCCCGGGGCCGCGTTTAGTGGCGGCTGCGAGCCCCAACTCGCAACCGCCCGCGACCCCATTTCCACCCCTCGGCGGCCGGGCGTTCATGGCCGCACCAGACCGCCGAGGGTGCCTCCCCTTGCGTCGGACCGGTAGGGGGAGGCACTCCTACCCCCAACCGGTCCGACCCGGCGCCGCCTGGCGGGAGGAGGGTCCCCTCAGGACCCCCCTCCCAGCCTAGGTCATCCGCCACGCCGAGGCGGCCGCCCGCGACGCCTCGCCGAGGCGGCCGCCCGCGACGCCTCGCGACCGGGCGACGACCTCGGGCCACCGCACGAGCGCGAGCTTCAGCGCGCCGCTGAAGCTCGCGCTCCCTCCCCGCGGCCTCCTTCTGCAACATTACGTTCTCGCAGAAGGAGGCCACGGCCCTCCACTTCTCCTCGCTGCCGAGCATGGCGCGCACCACGCCCGGCAGCGAGACATCCCGCCCGACGACGCCGACCAGGACACGGCGCTCCCCCTCCCACGCGGGGCATACCTCCAGGGTATGATCCGCCGTGTCCTGCTCAGCGTCGCAGTGGCAGCAACGCGCCGTCGGCTCCTTCCCTATCCGGCACAGGTATCTTCCGAAGCTGCCATGCCCGGAAAATACCTGTGCCAGCCGGTAGGTGAGGCTGCCATGGCCTCTGTCCAGCCACTCCTTCAGGAGTGGCCGAACAGCCCCGACAGTCCGGTGCCCCGCGGTTGGCAGAGCCAGCCGCTCCTGCCACGCGAGCAACACGGACTGCCGGGCCTGGCGCTTCAAATCGCCCCAAGCAGGTTCCTGCCCGCCCGGGACCGCCCCCACCCCCGCGCGACGGTCGACGCGGTGCCGGTACATCACCGCGTGCGACCGCGCGAGCAGGTCCATGGGCGGCATCCCCGCTAGAACCGTCGCCGCCTCATGTGACATGGTCCGATACCCGCGGACGACCCTGAGCGCCATGCGCCTCATAGTCATGCTGCGCCGGGAGGCAGCCAGTTCGTCCGCCCAGACGGGGGCCCCGTATAGGGCCACCGACTGGACCATTGCCACATAGAGGCGACGAACTCGGCCCGCCGGGCCCCCCAGGTTGGGCAGGATCCGGCCCAGAGCCGCAACCATCCTTTCCAACCGGGGGACCAGGCAGCGGAAATGCTCCTCGAAACGCCAGTGGCTATCGAGGATCAGCCCCAGATACCTGATCTGGGGCTTCACCTCGATGTCAGCCCCACCCACCCGGATCAGAGGGGGTGGCGGATCCTGCCGAGGTGAATGAAACGCAATCACCTCGGTCTTATGGACCGCCACCGTCATCCCCATCCCCCTGATCCGGTCGACGACGCGTTGCGACCCCTCCTCCGCGCGACGCATGGCCCTCCCCCAGTGCGCCCCGACGGCCAGCACCAGTGTGTCATCCGCATAACACACCGTGCTGACGCCGTCGGGGAGGCCGGCCCGCAACACCGAGTCGTACGCGATGTTCCACAGGAGTGGCCCGAGGACCGACCCCTACGGAACACCGCAGTACACCTCCCTCCGCATATCACCATCCCGGCCCGGATACTCGATTCACCTGCCGCGGAGATAATCCCCGACGACCGCCCTGAGACAAGGGGGGACTCGATGATATTCGAGTCCCCTCCTTATCTCTTCCCAGGGGAGGGTGTTAAAGGCATTGGCAATATCCAAGGATATTGCCAATGCCACCCCTCCCCGGGAGACGGCCGCCTCCGAGAGGACCCTCACACGACCTATCGCGTCGATAGTCGATCGGCCCCCCCGGAAACCGAACTGGCAGTCGGCCAGACCGGGATCACCCCGCGACAGGTGCTCGACGAGGCGGGCAGCAATCACACGCTCGAAGAGCTTGCCCACCTCGTCGAGGAGACAAATGGGCCGGTATGCGGAGGGAGACTCCGCGGGCCGACCCTTCTTCCGGAGGAGAACCATCCTCGCCACCTTCCAACTGGGGGGGAATCGCCCGTCCCTCAGGCAGCAGTCGAACAACCGCCTGAGGTCGGCCCCAAGGACGCCCTGGGTCAAGACCCAAACCCGGCCGGGCACACCATCCGGACCCGGGGCCGTGTTACGAACCTCGAGCCGTCTGATGGCCGCTGCCAGCTCCTCCTGCGTGACCCCCAGCTCGGCCGTCCACTCCACTGGGACAGCCGCCGCCGCCGGAGGACGCGGTCCCCACTCCCCAATTGGGAAGAGTGTATTGACCACGTCCTCCAGCAGCCGGGGGTCAAGACCCTTGGTGACGGGGGGCGCCCACGGGCGGAGCTTATTCAGCACCACCTTATATGGGCGCCCCCATGGATCGTCATCAAGGGTCTGGAGGAGCTCCTTCCATGCCTGGGTCTTGGCCCGTTTGATGGCGACCTGCAGAGCAACCCGCGCCACGCGGTATGCTCCATACAGGTCATCAGCTGCCCTCGCTCGCGCCACGCCGTCGCCTGTACGTTGACGGCGGCGCGCGCGGGTGTACTGGCGTCGGGCGCGGACAGTCGCGACTCGCAACTCCGCGATCGCGTCCGACCACCAGTACACCGCCCGGCGAGGAGAAGCCCGCCCGACCCGAGGCATCGCCGCGTCGCAAATACCCGCGACCAATGCTCCGAGCCGGGCGACCTCCTCCTCTATGCTCGGCAACTCGGCCGCTCCCTGCGGCCAAGTTGCAGCGAGGGCAGCTGCCACCAGGGCGTCCTTGTCCAGGCGCCGAAGCGCCCAGCGGCGTGGTGGGGTGCCACGCAGGCGGCCGTGTCGGGATGCACTCGCGGCGGGGGAGACCTCCATCCGGATGTACCGGTGATCGGAGAGTGTCTCTGCCCCCGCGACCACGTGCCAACCCGACACCATGCGCACGGCGTTGAGGGTCGCGAATCCAACATCCACGATGGACCCCCCATATTGCCGCACGCATGTGTGCTCCGACCCCCGGTTCAATACCCGGAGATCGAGCCCCGCCGCCCAATCGCCCAGGATCCCGCCGCGAACGGAGGTCCTGGGGGATCCCCAAGCCACCGACTTGGCATTAAAATCCCCCAGGACCAGCACCGGCCGGGCCGCGTAGCGCTGCACGCATGCCGCGACCTCGGCCAAGTACAGCTCGAACGCAGCGTGACCGCTACGGGGCGAAATGTAGCACCCCACCACAGCGACTCCCCCCCAGTCCACGGCGACGAATCCCCGACCGCACTCCAACAAGGAGAACGGTGGGGACCCGTCGCCCCCTCCCCATACCGTCGCCACCAAGCCGTCCGCGTCGCCCACCCAATGAGGGTGATCAGGGACGCGGTACGGCTCGGCGGCGACCGCCAGGCCAACCCCCCACTCCGCGAGGACTTGGGACATCAAGTCCTGTGCCGCGCGGCAGTGGTTGAGGTTGGCCTGGAGGAGGAGGCGGGGCGGCATTAATTAATGGCCGCGCCAGCCTCCTCCCGGCCGTCCGTCCCCGTAGCACCGTCCACCTCCATGGAGGACGATGCCACCGCCCTCGGCACCGAAGCCGGTGCAGCCCGCCTCTTCCTCTCCTTCCGGGAGGGGGGGGGGAGCACTTCTTGCTCCCCACCCTGTGATCGGCTGGCCTCCCCATGTCCGCACACAGCGGGCAGTGGGGGGCCGCCGAGCACTGGCTCGCACGGTGCTCTTTGGCACCGCAGCGGTAACACTGACCGCTGCGGTCCACCGGCGAGGTGCACCACTGCCTCACGTGCCCCAATTCGAGGCAGCGGTGACACTGGAGCGGGCGCGGCGCGAGGATTTCCACTCGCGCCGAAACCCACCCCACCAACACCCTCCCGGATTCCGCCACCTTACGGGCGGCGGAGAGGGGGCACCGGGCCCACACCGACCCGAGGCCGGAGGGCGACCTGCGGATCTCTCCGATCCGCAGGTCCTCCACAGGACAGTCCCCCGCCCTCGCAAGGGCACGGGACACATCCTGTGCGCTGACCGAGTCGTCCAGCCCATAAACGCGCATCTCCGTGCGCTTCGTGGGCCGGGCGACCCGGACACCTCGCTCGCCCAGCTGCTCCCGGAGCCTCTGGGCGAGACGATCCGCCTTCGCGCCGCCTTCTGCACCGGGGATCTCCAGCAAGAGACCCCCGGTCACGGCCCTCTTCGCCCTCACGGAGGCGATGCCCAGCTCTTCCAGGGAGATATTCTCCCTGGCGAGCCGCATCGTCTCCGCGAGGGTCAGGTCGCCCCCCTGCGCAACGGTCAGCGTCACCGCTGCCGTTTTTGGGGGACGACCTGGTCGTGCCTTCCCGACCTTCGCGGCCTTTACCTTGGCCGCCGGCTGCGGAGGCGGAGGCTGCGGTTGCGAGGCCTTCCTCGCCGCCCGCTTCGCCTTCCGCCCCACCACCTCACTCCATGCCACCCCCCCTTGGGAGGGTGCCGTGGAGGACGCGACCACCGCGACCACGGGTACACCACCCCCCTTGGGGGTCGCGACCCGGGGCCCTGGTGCCGCAACGCTGGGCGGAGCCTTCACTCCGCCCTTCTTTGCCTTCCCCGACTGTACCGGAACAGGTCGGGGAGGCACCGCCTTCCTGCTGACCGCTCTTCCGGCGAGGAGCTCCTCCCGGAAGGCGGCCAGCTTGCCATCAATCATGTCCCCAATCCTCCACAGAAGATCGTCTTCTGAGGAGGACGGGGACTTCTTCACGGGCGGAGTGCGGGTGGAGGGGCCCGCGGTGCCCCGCACCACTGCCGCCGCACTCCGCTTATTTACCTCCGCCGAGGGACGCGGCGGTGGAGGAGGAGGGAGGATGGGAGGTAGGGCCGCGCTGTTCCACAGCGCCTCTGCCCTCCTCCTCCCCTGTCGCTCCTCCTCCAACAGGAGCTGCAGACGGGCGTTCCGCCCTCTGAGCTCCCGCGCCGCCTCCCTCATTTCCTCCGCCGCGGCCTTCAGGGCCTCCGCGCCACCGCTTTTCTGCCCCTTAAAGGCGCAGGCAGCGGCGACTTTCTCCACCCGCCTCAGGGACGAGGAGATCCTCTCCGATATCTCCTCGGTCACCTCGTCCCTGAGGCAACTCAGCCTCACCGACGGGCTCATCGCCCCGCCCACCTCGACGACGGCCTGCCCCGCCCACTTCCTCTTAGAGCCTATGAGGCTCCTGGTGGAGAAGAAGGACGAGACTGACGCAGTCTCGTCGTCCTCCTCCACCTTCCACGAAGCCGGGCCAGGCGCTGGAGGCGGCGCGAGCGCCGTCACTCCAGTCCCAACACCGCCTTCGTCCTCCCCCTCTGACTTACCCCGTCCCATCCCCGTTTTAATATTGAACTCCATAATATTCCCACGAGCAGGTCGGAAGAAAAGGTCCGCCCGGGCAGAGCCGCCTTACCCGGGTAAGCCTATATACTCCGGCGGTTCGGCAGGTTCCCCGGAGGTGGTCGCTTGGGATTGGGCCTTCTCCCCCAACCATGCATCCCATCGCCGCGCACCCTAGCTTAGGATTGGAGGGCGATTTTATAGAGTCGCCATACTCGTGGCCCAGGCGGTTAAGCCAAGACCCCCGTTCCTCCTGCCGTCACGTACCATCCACAAAACCAATAGGGAATTGTGAATGGGTCGTTGTGACGACCAACAGGAGGCTTACGGTGTGTGTATGACTCGGGTACCCCGGGTTCGTTAAGCCCGTACTGCAGCTGAAAGGCTGGCAGCCCCTGAGGGGGAGCTGGAGCACCTCAGGTGGGAAGTGGGCCGTCTGAGGTTAAAGCAAGAGCAGCGTAGGCTGCTGAAAATGGGTGAGGAGGTGGCCGGCGAGGAGCCGCTCGACCATGAGCTGCCTTGTGCCCCTCGACCAAGGCGGAAGGATCTTCTTCCGTCCACTTTTGCCGAGGGGGACTCTAGTATGGAGATGGTGTTGGCGGTCCCTGGACCGTCGCTCACAGATGGAACCGACCACAAGAGAAGGGGAGCCCCGCATCCGGAAGCCCTTTGATGGTCATGATGACCGAAGTCCTCAAAAGGGTTTCCGAGATGGCGGGGCACATATCGGCCGTGAAGGGCCGGATTGATGCCCGCTTTGAAGCGGTATGGCGGGCTGTGTCCCGCCCGCCACTGGGAAGAGCCCGATGACCCCTTTTCCATCCGTGGTGGTGGCCCCTCCGGTTACGGCGAAGGGACCGGACATACAGAGGGGGATGGCGAAGGGGACCGCGGGGACGAAGCCCGGGAGCGCGAATGCACCCGTCATAGCCGCCGTGGCACCCCCCCAACCGACACCGAAAAGGACAGGCGCCACCAAGCGCCACTGTGGCACTCCTGCAGCGAGAATGGCGGGGGTGGCAAAGCCACCAGCGGCGAACACTAAAGTGACGCAAAAGGCTGCACCACTCCCCGCACCATCACCACCCAAGGCGGGTAGCGGCAGGTCCGCTCCGCCAGTCCACAGCAACGTGACGAAAGCCGTCTCTGCCCCAGCCAACGACGGGCAGGGTACGTGGGCGGATGTGGTGAGGCGGGGGAAGGGTAAGGGAAGCGGAAAGTGTGCGGCACCTGCCGCATCCTCCAACAAGGGCGGGATATCCGTCGCAACGGGTCGGCCAACCGCTAATAATACGGCCGGCACAAAGAAGAAGTGCGGTACCCAGACGGCGGCAGTTCAGTTACCGAGGCTGCCAAAGAACGCAGCAGTCTCGGTGACCGCCGCTGCTGGGAGGGAAGGAGATCTGGGCCCCCTCCTCAATAAGGTGATGCCCGGGATGTAATGATCTCGGAATCACCGGGATACGGCCCACCAGGGCGGTCACCGGGGCGCTCTTATTAGCAATCCCCGGTGAGAAGGGCAAAGAGAAGGCGACCGCCCTGAGGGCGCGTCTTGAGGGGGCCCTCCAGGTTGAGGGTGTTCGGGTGGATTGCCCCCAGAAACAGGCCGAGTTAAGGGTGTCCGGCCTGTCGGAGGCAGCCACCCAGGACGTGGTAAGGGAGGCCCTTGCCACTGCCGGGGGTTGCGGCGCTGCGGAGGTCAACGTTGGTGACCTCCGCCGGGACAGCTCGGGCATGTTTACTGCCTGGGCCCGCTGTCCCCTTCACGCCGCAACTAAGCTCGCAAAGTCCGGCCGATTAATGGTCGGCTTCTTCGAAGCCCGGCTGGCAGTGCTCGCCGCGAGGCCGCTGCAGTGCCACCGTTACCTGGAATTCGGTCATGTCAGGCAGCAGTGCACTAGCACCGTAGATCGCAGCGGCCTCTGTTACCGTTGCGGGGGGGCCTCCCAAACAGCCAGGGAGTGTACGGCCGCCCCAAAATGCCCCCTTTGTGTGGGCTTGGGGCGGCCAGCGGATCACCGCATGGGTGGGGCGGCGTGCCGTCCCCCCAAGCGGAAGGGGAAGAAAGCGAAAGACGCGGGTTGTGCCCCCATCCACGGTGCCGGCTGGTGTTGAGCCGGCGCCGGTGCCCGTCGCGATGGAGGTCCAAGGGGCGGCTTGTGCCCAGCCGTCACCAGCTGCGGTGTCGGGGACTATTCCCGCCCCAGCCGCTGACGCGGCGGCGGTGAAAATGGTTGGGTGTAAACCTGCACCGCCCCCAGCGACGGAGATGATGGGAGTGGATGTGGCGCCTATCGACTCAGCGCCCTCCACCTCCACAAAATCAGAAGATGTGTTGTCTGGTGGGGGTGTTGCAATTCCCCCACAACAAGCGGCAACCCAGTCGGCGTGCGGGTCAGAGCCCCTTTGTAGGGGGGTGCTGGTCTCGTACGGCGGCAAAGATCCTGGGCGCGCAGAGGCGCCCCTAAACACTGAAAAGGGAAGCCTGGAGGAGGCCGCGGGTGAGACCCGATAATGTCTCAACGCCTCCTGCAGGTCAATTTGAACCACTGCCGGGGGGCTCAGGATCTCATGCTCCAAACCCTCCGGCAGTGGAACGTCGGGATGGCCGTGATCGCCGAGCCCTATCGTGTCCGCAAACACCCCGCTTGGGTGGGGGACCTGAAGGGGGTCTCGGCGATCATCTGGCAGTACGGGCGCGGCACGTTGCCGTGCTCCGTAGTGGGGAGGGGCCACGGGTTTGTGGCGGTTCAGTGGGAGGATCTTGTGGTTGCCGGGTGTTATGCGTCGCCCGCTATGGGCCTCAGCGATTTTGAGGCGTACCTCGACGAGGTGGGAAGATGCATCTCCCCACATCTCGCCAGTGGGGTACTCGTCCTGGGAGATTTTAATGCCCACGCTGCAGCGTGGGGCTGCCCCAGGACGACCGTCAAGGGCGACGCGATGCTCGTATGGGCGGCGGGTCACGGCCTCGTAGTTTTGAATGAGGGGGCCGTGAGCACGAGCGTGCACGCGCGGGGCGAGTCGATCGCCGACATATCGTTGGCGAGCCCCGCCATAGCGCGCCGTGTGTCCGACTGGAGGGTCGCGAAAGAGGTGGCCACGTTAAGCGACCACCTCTATATTACGTTCTCCGTATCCGCGACCCCCGGCGTAAATGGACCCCGCCAACCGGGCAGGGAAGCACACCCGGCGCCACGCTGGTCCGCCAAAAGGCTGGACCCGGACGCCCTGGCGATGGCAGCCTCCGTTGTGGCATGGCTGGAGATGCCACGCCGGACCCTCGGCAATCCTTCTGCCGGGGCGCGTTGGTTCCGGGAGACTATGACGTCGTTGTGCGACGCAGTCATGCCCCGGGCCATCGCCCCGAGCAGCGGGGGGTCCGTGTAATGGTGGTTGGGCGAGATCGAGGACTTACGCACTCGGTGCGTTGTTGCCCGACGCCGGTACTCCCGCGCCAGGAGACGGCGCGGGGCTACGGAGGCAGAGGTGGTGGGGTTGCGCGGGGAATTTTCCCTGACGCGCAGAACCCTCCGCCGGGCCATCGCGACCGCGAAAGCCCAGGCATGGACGGAGCTCCACGGCTCTCTGGATGCAAATCCGTGGGGGCGCCCCTATCATATTGTCGTAGGGAAGATGCGATCATGGGCGCCCCCGATCACAGAGAGCCTCGACCCCCAGCTGCTCGGGGAAACTATGCGCGTCCTCTTCCCCGTTGGGGGAGAGGCGTTCCTGCATCCCCCCGAGCCACAGCCGGATCACCCGCCTTGGTGGTCCGACGAACTCGGGGTCTCCGAGGAGGAGCTAGCTAGGGCCGTTCGGAGAATGGCTGCCAAGAAGACGGCGCCAGGAGCGGACGGCATACCCGGCAAGGCCTGGGCAGTAGCGGTGGGCGTTCTGGGGGCCGGCTTGATTAGCGTCTTTGACGCGTGCCTGCGGACCGGTCAGTCCGCCCCCCCCCATATGGAAGGTGGCGAGATTGGTCCTCAGTTCGGCTTTCGCCGGGGCCGCTCCACGGTCGACGCCATACCGACTGTGCGGACCCTCGCTGAATCGGCTATCTCCCGGGGGGGTGTGGCGTTGGCAGTATCTCTCGACATAGCCGACGCCTTTAACACCGTCTCCTGGGGGGCGATAGGTCGGGCACTCCAGTACCACCGGGTGCCCGCCTATCTATGCCGACTGATCGGGAATTATCTGCAGGGCAGGGTAGTCCAATATCCGGGTCGGAACGGGATGGAGCAGAGAGCGGTGCACCGCGGGGTTCCACAGGGGTCGGTCCTCGGGCCGCTCCTGTGGAACTTGGCGTATGACGCGGTGCTGCGGGCGGACCTCCCCGACGGCGTCAGTGCCGTGTGTTACGCAGATGACACACTGGTGCTGGCCGTCGGGGCTCAGTGGGGGAGGGCCAAGCGCCTCGCCGAGGAGGGGGCGCAACGCGTCGTCGACCGGATCAGGGGGATGGGGATGACGGTAGCGGTCCATAAGACCGAGGTGATAGCGTTCCATTCACCTTGGCAGGATCCGCCACCCCCTCTGATCCGGGTGGGTAGGGCTGATGTCGAGGTGAAGCCCCGGATGAGGTATCTGGGGCTGATCCTCGATAGCCACTGGCGCTTCGAGGAGCATTTCCGCTGCCTGGTTCCCCGGTTGGAGAGGATGGTCTCGGCTTTAGGCCGGATCCTCCCCAACCTGGGGGGCCCGGCAGGACGAGTTCGCCGCCTCTATGTGGCAATGGTTCAGTCGGTGGCCCTATACGGGGCCCCCGTCTGGGCGGACGACCTGGCGGCCTCCCGGCGCAGCATGACGATGCTGCGTCGGGTGCAGAGGCGGATGGCGCTGAGGGTCGTCCGCGGCTACCGGACCGTGTCGCAGGTGGCGGCGACGGTTCTTGCGGGAATGCCGCCCATGGATCTCCTCGCGCGGTCGCACGCGATGATGTATCGTCATCGTGTCGACCGTCGCGCGGGAGTGAGGGCGGTCCCGGGAGAGCAGGAACCTGCTTGGGGCGATTTGAAGTGCCAGGCCCGGCAGTTCGTGGTGCTCGCGTGGCAGGAGCGGTTGGCCCTGCCAACTGCGGGGCACCGGACAGTCGGGGCTGCTCGGCCACTCCTGTGTGAGTGGCTGGACAGAGGCCATGGAAGCCTTACTTACCGGATGGCACAGGTATTTTTCGGGCATGGTAGCTTCGGAAGATACCTGTGCCGGATAGGGAAGGAGCCGACGGCGCGTTGCTGCCATTGTGACGCCGAGCAGGACACGGCTGATCGTACCCTCCAGGTATGCCCAGCGTGGGAGGGGGAGCGCCGTGTCCTGGTCGGCGTCATAGGGCGGGATGTCTCGCTGCCGGGTGTGGTGCGCGCCATGCTCGGCAGCGAGAGGAAGTGGAGGGCCGTGGCCTCCTTCTGCGAGACCGTAATGCTGCAGAAGGAGGCCGCGGGAAGGGAGCGCGAGCCTCAGCGGCGCGCTGAGGCTCGCGCTCGTATGGTGGCGCGAGGGCGTCGCGGGCGGCGGCCTTTGCGCGGCGGATGACCCTGGCTGGGAGGGGGGCCCTGAGGGGAGCACCCTCGGTGGCCTGGAGCGGCCATGAGCTCCCGGCCGCCGAGGGGTAGAAACGGGGTCGCAGGCGGGTGCGAGTTGGGGCTCGCAGCCCGCCACTAAATGCGGCCCCGGGACGGATGGCGGCGGGATGGAGTGGCCCCGTCCTGCCGCTATGAGACAGAGTGTCTACCGGGGGGACCGTTTGTCCCCCCCGGCGATGGGCGCAAGGCGCGGGCACGGGGAGATACCGGAAGAATGCTTCAAGCGATTCCCGGTATCCTCCCAAATCGTGCGGAAGGGTCACCGTGGGGTTTTTAGTGGGTAGGTCCCGCGCCCGTACAATGACGGTCGCGGGGAATCCCACACAACCCTCCCGCCTCTCCCCAAAGAGGTGGGAGGGAGTCTTTCGAAGATTTTCCCCACGACAAAAAAAAAAAAAAAAAAAAAAAAAGGTCGCAGAGGCTTTGATAGACCTCTGCGACCAGTTTCGCTAGCAGGTGAAACGGTGCGATACCCGCCAGCAAGGTAGCGGCTGTGTAGGAGATCGTGCGATAACCCCGCACGACTCTGATGGCGACCAACCTCTGTAACCGACGGAGTACAAATGCACCCCGCCGATTGGCCATCAGACCGCCGGCCCATATTGGCGCGCCATAAAGCGCCATGGACCGGACGACTCCCAAATACAGCCGCCGTGCCGCCATGTTGGGCCCCCCGAGATTAGGCATTATGCGGCCCAACGCGGCCGCTGCCCTTTCAATACGGGGACACAACCCCTCCAAATGATGCCCGAACCGCCAGTAGCTGTCGAGGGTGAGGCCCAGATAGTTCATCCGGCGCCCCACCCCGACTTGGGCTCCGCCCACCCGCAGAGACGCCTGGCGCGGCACCCCGCGACCACCGACGTAACACAGCCAGATGGCCTCGGTCTTCTGGGGTGCCACGCACAACCCCAGACGCTCTACCTCGGCGACGACTCGTGCCGTCCCTTCCTCCGCGAGTGCCACGGCCCTCCTCCACGTATCCCCACCGGCTATCACCAGGGTGTCGTCGGCATAGCAAACCAACGACACGCCGACGGGGTGGTCAGCCCGCAGCACCGCGTCATACGCCAAGTTCCACAGGAGCGGCCCGAGGACCGACCCCTGTGGAACTTCGCGGTGCACCGCTCTCTGCTCCATTCCGTTCCGACCCGGATATTGGACTAGCCTGCCCAGCAGATAATCCCCGATCAGTCAGCATAGATAGGCGGCACCCGGTGGTGCTGGAGTGCCCGACCTATCGCCCCCCAGGAGGAGCTTTCCAGCCTCGTCCAGAAGACATATGGGTCGCAACGCGGATGGAGAATCCGCGGGCTTCCCTGGCTTGTGGAGGAGGACCAACCTCGCCACCTTCCACATAGGAGGGAACTGGCCGGTTCGGAGGCACGCGTCGAACACGCGTATCAAGCCGGCCCCCAGAACGCCCACCGCTACTGCCCAGGCCTTGCCGGGAATGCCGTCCGGTCCTGGCGCCGTCTTCTTGGCAGCCATTCGCCGGACGGCCCTAGCTAGCTCCTCCTCGGAGACCCCCAGTTCGTCGGACCACCAAGTCGGGTGATCCGGCTGTGGCTCGAGGGGTTGCAGGAACGCCTCTCGCCCAACGGGGAAGAGGACGCGCATAGTTTCCCCGAGCAGCTGGGGGTCAAGGCTCTCTGTGATCGGGGGCGCCCATGATCGCATCTTGCCTGCGACCATATGATAGGGGCGCCCCCATGGATTTGCATCCAGAGAGTCGAGGAGCTCTGTCCATGCCTGGGCTTTCGCGGTCGCGATGGCCCGACGGACGGTTCTTCGCGCCAGGAAAAATTCCCCACACAATCCCACCACCTCTGCCTCCGTCGCCCCGCGCCGTCTTTTAACGCGGGTGTACCGGCGTCGGGCGACAACGCACCGAGTGCGTAAATCCTCGATCTCGCCCGACCACCAGTACACGGAACCCCCACGGCTCGGGGCGGTGGCCCGGCGCATGACTGCGGCACACAACGACGTCATAGTCTCCCGGAACCAACGCGCCCCGGCAGATGGACTGCCGAGGGTCCGGCGTGGCATCTCCTGCCATGCCACAACGGAGGCTGCCATCGCAAGGGCGTCCGGGTCCAGCCTCTTGACGGACCAGCGTGGCGCCGGGTGTGCATCCCTGCCCGGTTGGTGGGGTCCATTTACGCCGGGGGCCGCGGATACGGAAAACGTAATGTAGAGGTGGTCGCTTAACGTGGCCACCTCTTCCGCGACCCTCCAGTCGGACACACGGCGCGCTATGGCGGGGCTCGCCAAAGATATGTTGACGATCGACTCGCCCCGCGCGTGCACGCACGTGCTCACGGCCCCCTCATTCAAAACTACGAGGCCATGACCCGCCGCCCATACGAGCATCGCGTCGCCCTTCACGGTCGTCCTGGGGCAGCCCCACGCTGCAGCGTGGGCATTAAAATCACCCAGGACGAGTACCCCACTGGCGAGATGTGGGGAGATGCATCTCCCCACCTCGTCGAGGTACACCTCAAAAGCGCTGAGGCCCATTGCGGGCGACGCATAACACCCGGCAACCACCAGTTCCCCCCCACTTAACCGCCACAAAACCGCGGCCCCTTCCCACAACGGAGCACGGCAGCGTGCCGCGCCCGTACTGCCAAGTTATCGCCGAGACCCCGTTAATGTCCCCCGCCCAAGTTGGGTGCTTTGGGACCTTATAGGGATCGGCGATCACCGCAATCCCGATGTTCCACTGCCGGAGGGTTTGGAGCATGAGATCCTGGGCCCCCCGGCAGTGGGTCAAATTGACCTGGAGGAGGCGTTGAGACATTATTGGGTCTCACGCGGGGCCTCCTCCAGGCCTCCCCTTCCAGCGTTTACGGGCGCCTCCGTGCGCCCTGGATCTTTGCCGCCGTACGAGGCCATCACCCCCCTACTAAGGGGCTCTGACCCGCACGGCGACTGGATTACTGCTTGCTGTGGGGGCACTGCAGCTCCCCCACACGACGGTACACCTTCCGATTCCGTGGAGGTGGATGGCGCCGAGTCGCATGGCGCCAAATCCACCTCCATCATCTCCATCACAGTCGGGGGTGCGGGTGCACACCCCACCACTTTCACTGCCGCCGCGATAGATGCTGGGGCGGGAATAGTCCCCAACACCACAGCAAGGGAATGCTGGGAACAAGCCGCCCCTTGGACCTCCATCGCGACGGGCACCGGCGCCGGCTCAACACCAGCCGGCAACGTGGATGGGGGTACAACCGCACCCTTCCCCTTCTTCACCTTGCGTTTGGTGGGACGGCACGCCGCCCCACCCATGCGATGATCCGCTGGCCGCCCCAAGCCCACACAAATGGGGCATTTTGGGGCGGCCGTACACTCCCTGGCTGTGTGGGAGGCCCCCCCGCAACGGTAACAGAGGCCGCTGCGATCTACGGTACTTGTGCACCGCTGCCGGACGTGACCAAACTCCAGGCAGCGGTGACATTGCAGCGGTCTCGCGGCGAGTACCGCTAGCCGGGCCTTTTTTTTTTTTTTTTTTTTTTTTTTTCGTGGGGAAAATCTTCGAAAGACTCCCTCCCACCTCCTTGGGGAGAGGTGGGAGGGGTGTGTGGGATTCCCCGCGCCCGTACAACGACAGGCGCGGGACCTACCCACTAAAAACCCCACGGTGACCCTTCGGCACGCTTTGGGAGGATACCGGGAATCGCTCGAAGCATTCTTCCGGTATCCTCCCCGTGCCCGCGCTTTCGCGCCCATCCCCCGGGGGGACAATCGGTCGCCCCAGTAGACACACTGCCTCATAGCGGCGGGACGGGGCCACTCCATCCCGCCGCTATCCTTCCCGGGGCCGCGTTTAGTGGCGGCTGCGAGCCCCAACTCGCAACCGCCCGCGACCCCGTTTCCACCCCTCGGCGGCCGGGCGTTCATGGCCGCACCAGACCGCCGAGGGTGCCTCCCCTTGCGTCGGACCGGTAGGGGGAGGCACTCCTACCCCCAACCGGTCCGACCCGGCGCCGCCTGGCGGGAGGAGGGTCCCCTCAGGACCCCCCTCCCAGCCTAGGTCATCCGCCACGCCGAGGCGGCCGCCCGCGACGCCTCGCGACCGGGCGACGACCTCGGGCCACCGCACGAGCGCGAGCTTCAGCGCGCCGCTGAAGCTCGCGCTCCCTCCCCGCGGCCTCCTTCTGCAACATTACGTTCTCGCAGAAGGAGGCCACGGCCCTCCACTTCTCCTCGCTGCCGAGCATGGCGCGCACCACGCCCGGCAGCGAGACATCCCGCCCGACGACGCCGACCAGGACACGGCGCTCCCCCTCCCACGCGGGGCATACCTCCAGGGTATGATCCGCCGTGTCCTGCTCAGCGTCGCAGTGGCAGCAACGCGCCGTCGGCTCCTTCCCTATCCGGCACAGGTATCTTCCGAAGCTGCCATGCCCGGAAAATACCTGTGCCAGCCGGTAGGTGAGGCTGCCATGGCCTCTGTCCAGCCACTCCTTCAGGAGTGGCCGAACAGCCCCGACAGTCCGGTGCCCCGCGGTTGGCAGAGCCAGCCGCTCCTGCCACGCGAGCAACACGGACTGCCGGGCCTGGCGCTTCAAATCGCCCCAAGCAGGTTCCTGCCCGCCCGGGACCGCCCCCACCCCCGCGCGACGGTCGACGCGGTGCCGGTACATCACCGCGTGCGACCGCGCAAGCAGGTCCATAGGCGGCATCCCCGCTAGAACCGTCGCCGCCTCATGTGACATGGTCCGATACCCGCGGACGACCCTGAGCGCCATGCGCCTCTGCACCCGACGCAGCATAGTCATGCTGCGCCGGGAGGCAGCCAGGTCGTCCGCCCAGACGGGGGCCCCGTATAGGGCCACCGACAGGACCATTGCCACATAGAGGCGACGAACTCGGCCCGCCGGGCCCCCCAGGTTGGGCAGGATCCGGCCCAGAGCCGCAACCATCCTTTCCAACCGGGGGACCAGGCAGCGGAAATGCTTCTCGAAACGCCAGTGGCTATCGAGGATCAGCCCCAGATACCTGATCTGGGGCTTCACCTCGATGTCAGCCCCACCCACCCGAATCAGAGGGGGTGGCGGATCCTGCCGAGGTGAATGAAACGCTATCACCTCGGTCTTATGGACCGCCACCGTCATCCCCATCCCCCTGATCCGGTCGACGACGCGTTGCGACCCCTCCTCCGCGCGACGCATGGCCCTCCCCCAGTGCGCCCCGACGGCCAGCACCAGTGTGTCATCCGCATAACACACCGTGCTGACGCCGTCGGGGAGGCCGGCCCGCAACACCGAGTCGTACGCGATGTTCCACAGGAGTGGCCCGAGGACCGACCCCTGCGGAACACCGCAGTACACCTCCCTCCGCATATCACCATCCCGGCCCGGATACTCGATCCACCTGCCGCGGAGATAATCCCCGACGACCGCCCTGAGACAAGGGGGGACTCGATGATATTCGAGTCCCCTCCTTATCTCTTCCCAGGGGAGGGTGTTGAAGGCATTGGCAATATCCAAGGATATTGCCAATGCCACCCCTCCCCGGGAGACGGCCGCCTCCGAGAGGGCCCTCACACGACCTATCGCGTCGATAGTCGATCGGCCCCCCCCCCGGAAACCGAACTGGCAGTCGGCCAGACCGGGATCACCCCGCGACAGGTGCTCGACGAGGCGGGCAGCAATCACACGCTCGAAGAGCTTGCCCACCTCGTCGACGAGACAAATGGGCCGGTATGCGGAGGGAGACTCCGCGGGCCGACCCTCCTTCCGGAGGAGGACCATCCTCGCCACCTTCCAACTGGGGGGGAATCGCCCGTCCCTCAGGCAGCGGTCGAACAACCGCCTGAGGTCGGCCCCAAGGACGCCCTGGGTCAAGACCCAAACCCGGCCGGGCACACCATCCGGACCCGGGGCCGTGTTACGAACCCCGAGCCGTCTGATGGCCGCTGCCAGCTCCTCCTGCGTGACCCCCAGCTCGGCCGTCCACTCCACTGGGACAGCCGCCGCCGCCGGAGGACGCGGTCCCCTCTCCCCAATTGGGAAGAGTGTATTGACCACGTCCTCCAGCAGCCGGGGGTCAAGACCCTCGGTGACGGGGGGCGCCCACGGGCGGAGCTTATTCTGCACCACCTTATATGGGCGCCCCCATGGATCGTCATCAAGGGTCTGGAGGAGCTCCTTCCATGCCTGGGTCTTGGCCCGTTTGATGGCGACCTGCAGAGCAACCCGCGCCACGCGGTATGCTCCATACAGGTCATCAGCTGCCCTCGCTCGCGCCACGCCGTCGCCTGTACGTTGACGACGGCGCGCGCGGGTGTACTGGCGTCGGGCGCGGACAGTCGCGACTCGCAACTCCGCGATCGCGTCCGACCACCAGTACACCGCCCGGCGAGGAGCAGCCCGCCCGACCCGAGGCATCGCCGCGTCGCAAATACCCGCGACCAATGCTCCGAGCCGGGCGACCTCCTCCTCTATGCTCGGCAACTCGGCCGCTCCCTGCGGCCAAGTTGCAGCGAGGGCAGCTGCCATCAGGGCGTCCTTGTCCATGGCGCCGAAGACCGCTAGCCGGGCCTCGAAGAAGCCGACCATCAGTCGGCCGGACTTCGCGAGTTTGGTTGCGGCGCGAAGGGGACAGCGGGCCCAGGCGGTGAACATGCCCGAGCTGTCCCGACGGAGGTTACCAACATTAACCTCCGCAGCGCCGCAACCCCCGGCGGTGGCAAGGGCCTCCCTAACTGCTTGCTGGGTGGCTCCCTCCGACAGGCCGGAAACTCGTAACTCGGCCTGTTTTTGGGGGCAAGCCACCCGAACACCTTCCACCTCGAGGACCCCCTCGAGACGCGCCCGCAGGGCAGACGCCTTCTCTTTCCCCCGGTTGGAAAGGATGGTTGCGGCTCTGGGCCGGATCCTGCACAACCTGGGGGGCCCGGCGGGCCGAGTTCGTCGCCTCTATGTGGCAATGGTCCAGTCGGTGGCCCTATACGGGGCCCCCGTTTGGGCGGACGACCTGGCTGCCCCCCGCCGCAGCATGACTATGCTGCGTCGGGTGCAGAGGCGCATGGCGCTCAGGGCCGTCCGCGGGTATCGGACCATGTCACATGAGGCGGCGACGGTTCTAGCGGGGATGCCGCCCATGGACCTGCTCGCGCGGTCGCACGCGGTGATGTACCGGCACCGCGTCGACCGTCGCGCGGGGGTGGGGGCGGTCCCGGGCTGGCAGGAACCTGCTTGGGGCGATTTGAAGCGCCAGGCCCGGCAGTCCGTGTTGCTCGCGTGGCAGGAGCGGCTGGCTCTGCCAACCGCGGGGCACCGGACTGTCGGGGCTGTTCGGCCACTCCTGAAGGAGTGGCTGGACAGAGGCCATGGCAGCCTCACCTACCGGCTGGCACAGGTGTTTTCCGGGCATGGCAGCTTCGGAAGATACCTGTGCCGGATAGGGAAGGAGCCGACGGCGCGTTGCTGCCACTGCGACGCTGAGCAGGACACGGCGGATCATACCCTGGAGGTATGCCCCGCGTAGGAGGGGGAGCGCCGTGTCCTGGTCGGCGTCGCCGGGCGGGATGTCTCGCTGCCGGGCGTGGTGCGCGCCATGCTCGGCAGCGAGGAGAAGTGGAAGGCCGTGGCCTCCTTCTGCGAGAACGTAATGTTGCAGAAGGAGGCCGCGGGGAGGGAGCGCGAGCTTCAGCGGCGCGCTGAAGCTCGCGCTCGTGCGGTGGCCCGAGGTCGTCGCCTGGTCGCGAGGCGTCGCGGGCGGCCGCCTCGGCATGGCGGATGACCTAGGCTGTGAGGGGGGTCCTGAGGGGACCCTCCTCCCGCCAGGCGGCGCCGGGTCGGACCGGTTGGGGGTAGGAGTGCCTCCCCCTACCGGTCCGACGCAAGGGGTGGCACCCTCGGCGGTCTGGTGCGGCCATGAACGCCCGGCCGCCGAGGGGTGGAAACGGGGTCGCGGGCGGTTGCGAGTTGGGGCTCGCAGCCGCCACTAAACGCGGCCCCGGGACGGATAGCGGCGGGATGGAGTGACCCCGTCCCGCCGCTATGAGGCAGTGTGTCTACTGGGGGGACCGATTGTCCCCCCGGGGGATGGGCGCGAAAGCGCGGGCACGGGGAGGATACCGGAAGAATGCTTCGAGCGATTCCCGGTATCCTCCCAAAGCGTGCCGAAGGGTCACCGTAGGGTTTTTAGTGGGTAGGTCCCGCGCCTGTCGTTGTACGGGCGCGGGGAATCCCACACACCCCTCCCACCTCTCCCCAAGGAGGTGGGAGGGAGTCTTTCGAAGATTTTCCCCACGACAAAAAAAAAAATAAAAAAAAAAAGACGCCTTCTCTTTCCCTTTATCGCCGGGGATCGCTAAGAGAAGCGCCCCGGTGACTGCCCTGGTGGGGCGCATCCCGGTGATCCCGAGATCTTTGCAAATCTCGGGCATCACCCTATTCAGGAGGCGGCCCAATTCTCCTTCAGGTGCGGTGGCGGCGGTCACCGAGACTGCCGCATTCTTCGGCAGCCTCGGTAGTTTGGCCGCCGCAGGCTGGGCACCACCCTTCTTTCTACTACCGCCACTGCGGCTGCCCGACCGACTGCAGGTATCTTCCCACCCTTAGCGGAGGTCGCGGAATGTGCCGCACCCTTTTCGCTACCCCTCTTCTTCCCCCGTCTCACCACCTCAGCCCAGGAGCCCTGCCTATCATTAGCGGGGGCAGGGGTGGACTTCGCCTTGGAATTGGCAGGCGGAGCGGACCTGCCGCTATCCGCCTTGGGAGGTGGTGGAGGGGGACGATGCGTAGCCTTTGGCGGCATCGTAGCTTTTGGGGCGGGTGGCTTTGCCACAACCGCCACTCCGGCCGCTGGTGTGCCACCCTGCGACTTGGCGGCGCCTCTCTTATGCGGCGTTGATTTGGCGGGGGCCGCGGGTCCTTTCACGATGGCTCTCGGGCCCACCGGTTTCGTCGACACGGTCCCTTTCGCCTTCCCCTTCGGCAAATCGGGCACTACCGCCGTAGTCGGCGTTGCCATCTCCGTCGATGCTGGAGGAATCCCCGGGCTTTTCCCCAGTGGCGGGCGGCACACAGCACGCCACACCGCTTCTAGGCGTGCCTCTACACGGCCCTCCACGGCCGATATATGTCCCGCCATCTCGGAAACCCTTTTCACGACGTCGGTCATCATGACGACTAAAGGGTTTCCGGACGCGGGACTCTCCTCAATCTGCGCGAGCCCCGCTCCTGACGACGGTCGGGGGACCGCGGTCTCAACCTCCATACCTGATTCCCCCCCGGCAAAAGTCGACGGAAGGAGGTCCCTCCGCCGCGGACGAGGGACACAGGGCAGCTCGTGGTCCGGGGGCATATCGCTGGCCACCTCTTGCCCCGCATTCGGCAGCCTCCGCTGTTCTTCCTTGTACCTCAGGCGGCCCACTTCCGGCCTGAGGTGTTCCAGCTCCCTGTCCTTAACCCTGACGGTTTCGGACAGGGTGGTAGCAGTCGAGTCGGCCACCTCCAGCCTTTTCTCGAGGGCCTTGGCCCTCCTCTCCCATTCGCCTTGGCGAATGACTACCTCCTGGGCCGGTATGTTCGGGTTTTCGGCCCGGTCAGCTCTGCCGTGCAGCTCTTCGGCGCTGACCATGGCCACCCGAGCAGCCAAACGGAGCCCACGGATGTCCATCGTCTTGAGGTGGCTTGCGGTGTCTGCCACCCTGACGACGGACTCCAATTGCTCCTTGAGCCGGCCCAGGAGCTCGTCCAACTTCATGACCTCCGCAATATTGCGGGGGTCTGCTTGCTTAGGTAGGGCCTTCATTCCGGGACCCAACTTCTTTGGGTCCACGAAAATACCCCTGGGTCTTCCCGCCCCGGGGCCCTTCCTCAACCTTTTGCCGGGTCCATAGCCTTCGCTGGAGTCGGCGCTCTCAGCTTCGTCGCCGGTGCAAGGAGTTGACGCCCATTCGTCGCCATTCTGCGAGTCGTCGTCGCGGTAGGGGTGGGAGATGGTCTCCCCGACGCACGATGTGTCGTCCTCTTCCCTCTGGGCTGCGCCGCTCACCGAGAGCTCCGAGACCTCGACACCATGCCTTTTGCGGGGTGGTGACTTCCTCCCCGCCTTGCGCCACTGTGTGGCATTTAGCCGCTCAAGGCTGACAACCGGGGCAGGGCTGACACTGAGCAGGTCAGCTTGACCCCCAAGGTGGATTCCCAGCGGGGGATTAACCACCTTCACGCTCCTGACCGTGGGAGTAACCCCACAAGGATGTGGTCCATCCATGCCCTTGTCCATAAAAACAATGTCGTTTGCCGATGTGCTTGCCATGCCGTTATCCAAATGTCCAGTGCGATTGTTTGGTTTAGGTTGAGTAACTTCCATACTTGGTCCCACGAGAGTGGTCGGAATGGAAGTCGCCCCAGGTAGAGCCGCCTTGCCTGGGGAAGCCTAATACTCCGGGGGTTCGGCAGGTGCCCCCGGAGGTGGTCGCTAAGGATTGGGCCTACTCTCCCAACCATGCATCCCATCGCCGCGCACCATAACTTAGGATTAGAGGGTAAGTTATAGAGTTACCATCCTCGCAGCCCAGGCGGTTAAGCCAAGGCCCCCGTTCTTCCTGCCGTCACGTACCATTCACAAAACCAAAAATGGAGTTGTGAATGGGTCGTTGCGACGACCAACAGGAGGCTTACGCTGTGATTAGCATCAGGTACCTCGGGGTCGCTACGCCCCGTACTGCGCCGGACACCTGGCCGGACACAGCCCCTGAGGGGGCATAACCCAGACCTTTTTTATTTTTTTTTTTTTTTAACGTGGTGAAAACCTCATGGACACCCCGGCTCCCTGGCGGGGAGGCCGGGGTAGTGCCGGACTCTTACCGGCTAAAACACCACAGTGACCGCCTGCGCCCTTTATCTGGGGAGAGTCACGGGAACCAAATTAGCGATACTACCGTGACTCTCCCCGTTGGCGCGACTCCCTACTACGGGCCCTTCCCGGGGGAGGAGATGCGATCGTCCTCCCGCAAAGGGGGGCAAACTAATCTGATTGCTCCCCGGCGACGCGGCGCGGTCACACGCTACGTCGCCCCCATTCGTGCCGTTGCTACTAGCCGCGACCGGGCCCCCACCCGATCGCGACCACGGCTGCGGGGCCGGCTAACACTGCCGCCCCCGCTAGACGGGTCCCCTGCCACGGGCCCCCGGTACGGTGATGGGTTGGTTGCGAGGGGGAATGAGGGAATAAAGACCATCACCTCGCAACCAAACACCATCACCGACCCCTTCTCGCTCCCCCTGCCACGGGGAGCGGTGGAGGGCCTTACGGTCGGCGTCGCCGCCTGCCCCCCACCTCCTCACGCGCCCTCTCGGCGTCTTCCTTGGCGACCATGACCTCCTCGCAAAACGAGGCCATGACCGCCCACGCCTCCTCACTGCCGACCATTGCACGAATGACTGCCGGCAGCGAGAGGTCCGCCCCAATCGCTCCAACGAGGACACGGCGCTGAGCTGCCCACGCCGGACAAAACTCCAACGTGTGCTGCGCGGTGTCCTCCCTTCCCCTGCAGTGACGGCACGCCGCCGTCGCCTCCCGCCCTATCCGATGCAGGTACCGACCGAAGCAACCGTGTCCGGTCAGTACCTGTGTCAGGCGGTAGGTGGGCGTACCCCAGCTACGGGCCACCCAGGCGTAAAATACTGGGCGGACCGCCGCGGCAACGCGATCATCCCGCTGGTCTGGCTTGGATAGCCACACCATCCACCGACTGTAGACGCGTCGCCGCGCCTGACTTCGGGCCCTGGCGGCCTCCTCGCCGTGCGGGTCCACGCCCCGCTGGCGAAGCTCGCAGAGGTTTTGATAGACCTCTGCGTCCATTTTCGCCAGCAGGTGAAACGGTGCGGAACCCGCCAGCAAGGTGGCGGCAGTGTAGGAGATCGTGCGATATCCCCGCACGACTCTGATGGCGACCAACCTCTGCAAGCGGCGGAGTACGAACGCACCCCGCCGATTTGCCATCAGACCGCCGGCCCATATTGGCGCGCCATAAAGCGCCATGGACCGGACGACTCCCAAATACAACCGCCGTGCCGCCATGTTGGGCCCACCGAGATTAGGCATTATGCGGCCTAACGCGGCCGCTGCTCTCTCTATACGGGGGCCCAACCCTTCCAAATGATGCCCGAAGCGCCAGTAGCTGTCGAGGGTGAGGCCCAGATACTTCATCCGGCGCCCCACCCTGACTTGGGCTCCACCCACCCGTAGAGACGTCTGGCGCGGCACACCGCGACCACTGACATTACACAGCCAGATGGCCTCGGTCTTCTGGGGTGCCACGCGCAACCCCAGACGCTCTACTTCGGCGACGACTCGTGCCGTCCCTTCCTCCGCGAGGGCCACGGTCCTCCTCCACGTATCCCCGCCGGCTATCACCAGGGTGTCGTCGGCGTAACATACCAACGACACGCCGACGGGGAGATCAGCCCGCAGTACCGCGTCATACGCCAAGTTCCACAAGAGCTCCCCGACGGCGTCAGCACGGTGTGTTATGCGGATGACACACTGGTGCTGGCCGTCGGGGCGCACTGGGGGAGGGCCATGCGTCGCGCGGAGGAGGGGTCGCAACGCGTCGTCGACCGGATCAGGGGGATGGGGATGACGGTGGCGGTCCATAAGACCGAGGTGATAGCGTTTCATTCACCTCGGCAGGATCCGCCACCCCCTCTGATTCGGGTGGGTGGGGCTGACATCGAGGTGAAGCCCCAGATCAGGTATCTGGGGCTGATCCTCGATAGCCACTGGCGTTTCGAGAAGCATTTCCGCTGCCTGGTCCCCCGGTTGGAAAGGATGGTTGCGGCTCTGGGCCGGATCCTGCCCAACCTGGGGGGCCCGGCGGGCCGAGTTCGTCGCCTCTATGTGGCAATGGTCCTGTCGGTGGCCCTATACGGGGCCCCCGTCTGGGCGGACGACCTGGCTGCCTCCCGGCGCAGCATGACTATGCTGCGTCGGGTGCAGAGGCGCATGGCGCTCAGGGTCGTCCGCGGGTATCGGACCATGTCACATGAGGCGGCGACGGTTCTAGCGGGGATGCCGCCCATGGACCTGCTCGCGCGGTCGCACGCGGTGATGTACCAGCACCGCGTCGACCGTCGCGCGGGGGTGGGGGCGGTCCCGGGCGGGCAGGAACCTGCTTGGGGCGATTTGAAGCGCCAGGCCCGGCAGTCCGTGTTGCTCGCGTGGCAGGAGCGGCTGGCTCTGCCAACCGCGGGGCACCGGACTGTCGGGGCGGTTCGGCCACTCCTGAAGGAGTGGCTGGACAGAGCCCATGGCAGCCTCACCTACCGGATGGCACAGGTATTTTCCGGGCATGGCAGCTTCGGAAGATACCTGTGCCGGATAGGGAAGGAGCCGACGGCGCGTTGCTGCCACTGCGACGCTGAGCAGGACACGGCGGATCATACCCTGGAGGTATGCCCCGCGTGGGAGGGGAGCGCCGTGTCCTGGTCGGCGTCGTCGGGCGGGATGTCTCGCTGCCGGGCGTGGTGCGCGCCATGCTCGGCAGCGAGGAGAAGTGGAGGGCCGTGGCCTCCTTCTGCGAGAACGTAATGTTGCAGAAGGAGGCCGCGGGGAGGGAGCGCGAGCTTCAGCGGCGCGCTGAAGCTCGCGCTCGTGCGGTGGCCCGAGGTCGTCGCCCGGTCGCGAGGCGTCGCGGGCGGCCGCCTCGGCGTGGCGGATGACCTAGGCTGGGAGGGGGGTCCTGAGGGGACCCTCCTCCCGCCAGGCGGCGCCGGGTCGGACCGGTTGGGGGTAGGAGTGCCTCCCCCTATCGGTCCGACGCAAGGGGAGGCACCCTCGGCGGTCTGGTGCGGCCATGAACGCCTGGCCGCCGAGGGGTGGAAACGGGGTCGCGGGCGGTTGCGAGTTGGGGCTCGCAGCCGCCACTAAACGCGGCCCCGGGACGGATAGCGGCGGGATGGAGTGGCCCCGTCCCGCCGCTATGAGGCAGTGTGTCTACTGGGGGGACCGATTGTCCCCCCGGGGGATGGGCGCGAAAGCGCGGGCACGGGGAGGATACCGGAAGAATGCTTCGAGCGATTCCCGGTATCCTCCCAAAGCGTGCCGAAGGGTCACCGTGGGGTTTTTAGTGGGTAGGTCCCGCGCCTGTCGTTGTACGGGCGCGGGGAATCCCACACACCTCTCCCCAAGGAGGTGGGAGGGAGTCTTTTGAAGATTTTCCCCACGACAAAAAAAAAAAAAAAAAAAAAAAAAAAAGTTCCACAAGAGCGGCCCTAAGACCGAACCCTGTGGAACCCCGCGGTGCACCGCTCTCTGCTCCATCCCGTTCCGACGCGGATATTGGACTACCCTGCCCCGCAGATAATCCCCGATCAGTCGGCATAGATAGGCGGGCACTCGGTGGTACTGGAGTGCCCGACCTATCGCCCCCCAGGAGACGGTGTTAAAGGCGTTGGCTATGTCCAACGAGACTGCCAACGCCACACCCCCCCGGGAGATTGCCGTTTCCGCCAGGGTCCGTACGGTCGCTATGGCGTCGACTGTGGAGCGGCCCCGGCGAAAGCCGAACTGTCGATCGGTCAGCTCAGGGCCGACGCGGGACAGGTGCCCCTCATGCCGGGATACTATGACCCGCTCGAGGAGCTTTCCAGCCTCGTCCAATAGACAAATTGGTCGGAACGCGGATGGAGAGTCCGCGGGCTTCCCAGGCTTGTGAAGGAGGACCAACCTCGCTACCTTCCATATAGGGGGGAACTGGCCGATCCGCAGGCACGCGTCGAAAGCGCGTATCAATCCAGCCCCCAGGACGCCCATCGCGACAGCCCAGGCCCTGCCAGGAATGCCGTCCGGACCTGGCGCCGTCTTCTTGGCAGCCATTCTCCGGACGGCCCTGGCCGCATAACCCAGACCTAACCCAGACCTACCCGATGTTATCCTCTAAAATAAGGATCGAAACCTGGTACAATTGACTGTTTCAGTGTGGTACCACCTTACTAGATGATTCAAATCAGAAAAAAACCCAGGATCTGGCTAACAAGTATGCGAAAAAGGCAAAATCATGAGCCAGATGGGGGCATAATCCAGACGTAACCCAGATCTACCTGTTGTTATCCTCTAAAATAAGGATCGTATCCAGGTATAATTGACTGTTTCAGTGTGGCACCACCTTATTACTTGTATCAAACCAGAAAAAAACCCTGGGACTGGCCAACAGGTATGCGAAAAAGGCGAAACTATAAGCCAAATATGTGCAAATCTCAGACCTAACCTAGACCTAACCGGTGTTATCCTCTAAAATATTCATCGAAGCCAGGTTTAATTGACTGTTTTTGTGTGGTGCCACATTACTACGTGATTGAAACCAGAGCAAACTCTGGATCTGGCCAATATGTATGCGAAAAATGCAGAATCATGAGAATGATGGTGGCATAACCCTGACCTAACCCAGACCTAACCGGTGTTATCCTCTAAAATATTGATCGAAACCAGGTTTAATTGAGTGTATCAGTGTGGTGCCACATTACTACGTGATTCAAACAAGAAAAAACCCAGGATCTGGCCAGCAAACATGCGAAAAAGGCAAAATCATGAGCCAGATGCGGGCATAACCCAGGCCTAACCCAGACCTAACAGGAGTTATCCTCTAAAATATTGTTCGAAACCATTACTACGCGATTCAAACCAAAACAAGCCCTGGATCTGGCCCACAAGTATGGGAAAAGGGCAAAACCTTGAGTCAGTTGTGGGCATTACCCAGACCTAACCCAGACCTAACCGGTGTTATGCTCTAAAATATTGATCGATACCAGGTTTAATTGACTGTTTCAGTGTGGAACTACATTACTACGTGATACCAACCAGAAAAAACCCAAGGATCTGGCCAACAAGTATGCTAAAAAGGCAAAATCATGAGCCAGATGCGGTCATAATCCAGACCTAACCCAGATCTACCTGTTGATATCCTCTAAAATAAGGATCGAATCCAGGTATAATTGACTGTTTCTGTGGGGTACCACCTTATTACTTGTTTCAAACCAGAAAAAAACGCACGGTTCTGGCCAGCAAATATGGGAAAAAGGCAAAATCATGAGCCAGATTCTGGCATATCCCAGACCTAACCCAGACCTAACCGGTGTTATCCTTTAAAATATTGATTCAAGCCGGGTTTAATTGACTGTTTTTGTGGGGTACCACACTACTACATGATTCAAACCAGAACAAACACTGGATCTGGCTGACAGGTATGCGATAAAGGCAAAATCATGAGCCAGATGCGGGCATTACCCAGTACTATACGAGACCTAGCCTGTGTTATCCTCTAAATTATTGATCGAAAGCAGGTTTAATTGACTGTTTCTGTGTGGTACCACATTACTACCTGATTCAAACCAGAAGAAACCCAGGATCTGGCCAACAAGTATGCGAAAAAGGCGAAAGTATAAGCCAGATGCGCGCATATCTTAGACCTAACCCAGACCTAATCGGTCCTATCCTCCAAAATAATGATCGAACACAGGTTTAATTGACTGTTTCTGTGTGGTACCACATTACTACGCGATTCAAACCAGAACAAACACTGGATCTGGCTGACAGGTATGCGATAAAGGCAAAATCATGAGCCAGATGCGGGCATAACCCAGTACTATACGAGACCTAGCCTGTGTTATCCTCTAAATTATTGATCGAAAGCAGGTTTAATTGACTGTTTCTGTGTGGTACCACATTACTACCTGATTCAAACCAGAAGAAACCCAGGATCTGGCCAACAAGTATGCGAAAAAGGCGAAAGTATAAGCCAGATGCGCGCATATCTTAGACCTAACCCAGACCTAATCGGTCCTATCCTCCAAAATAATGATCGAACACAGGTTTAATTGACTGTTTCTGTGTGGTACCACATTACTACGCGATTCAAACCAGAACAAACACTGGATCTGGCTGACAGGTATGCGATAAAGGCAAAATCATGAGCCAGATGCGGGCATAACCCAGTACTATACGACACCTAGCCTGTGTTATCCTCTAAATTATTGATCGAAAGCAGGTTTAATTGACTGTTTCTGTGTGGTACCACATTACTACCTGATTCAAACCAGAAGAAACCCAGGATCTGGCCAACAAGTATGCGAAAAAGGCGAAAGTATAAGCCAGATGCGCGCATATCTTAGACCTAACCCAGACCTAATCGGTCCTATCCTCCAAAATAATGATCGAACACAGGTTTAATTGACTGTTTCTGTGTGGTACCACATTACTACGCGATTCAAACCAGAACAAACCCTGGATCTGGCCAATATGTATGCGAAAAATGCAGAATCATGAGAATGATGGTGGCATAACCCAGACCTAACCCAGACCTTTTTTTTTTTTTTTTTTTTTTTTTAAAAAACCCTCCACTAACCCCCACACCGCAGGGCGGAACTGCTTTCCGCATTACTTCACCCCACGGAGGTCACCAGGGAAGTCCTGGTGACAAATGGGCACACAAATGCCCACCGTCAGGTGAAGCCTGAGGGTGGGGTATACTAAGGTCGGGACTATGTCCCCATAGATCCTTTAATGACACAATATACATAAGTGAGTCATATGCAATCGCATTGTAGAATCACAAATATAGTTTGTATAAACGCTCTAAACATAAGGATATAAGGATATAAGTAAAATGAAATAAATAAGTAAATTAAAATGAAATAAAAATATAAATACATGAAAAAATATATAAGCATGTAAATCGGTAGAACTAACAAAAAATATAAAAATGTGCGGCGGGTGTAAGCGTTCAAGCCAAAAATAAAAGCCATTGCAAATGTGTGTAGATACGTATGCGATAAGACAGGATATGTACTACCAGATATTTATAAAGGTTGTATATGGTAGAAGTGTGGAAGTAAGACTATCACATACCGAGGTATATAAGGAGAATTAATTAGCCGTCAGATAAATTAAATAAATAAATAAAATAAATAAATAAATAAATTGGTCAATAAATATATAAATAAATAAATAAGTCAATAAATAATAAATCAGTAGATGAGTGAATAAAAATAAATAGATGAAAAAATCAATTGATAAATATATAAATAAGTTAGTCAATAATAAATAAATAAATAAATGAGTCTGTTAGTAGATAAATAGCGCGATGAGATCTTATATAATAAATTATATTTAGTATTATAGATAAGGCAAGCCTAAGCGTCTACGCACAGCCCTTAACTTAACCTTAAGTTTTCCTCGATTATCTTCTCGTCCTCCCTTGTCTCTGGCTTCTATCAAGGTTTCTCTCATAGCTACCCTTCTCCACGAGAATTTCCGTAATAAATGTCTTAATAGTATTCCATTTTTCTAGGTCAAGAATCATTTCTTCTCCCATTAGGGTTAGCTCTTCTTCATCAATATGGAGATTCCTGTAGAGGTTCTCACGTTGTTTTATCCATTTCTGACACCATACAAAAGTGTGCTCAGCTGTGTCAGGTTCTCCGCACTCATACCAACAGAGATCGCTATTTGGTTTGCCAATCCTCTTCCTATAAACCGCGAAAGAGCCGTGCCCAGTTAGCGCCTGAGTAACATAGTATGTTACTTGGCCACACGATCTCTCGATCCAGGCCTTGATATTGGGGATCCACCGATGGGTTAACCTCTGTGCGGAGTCCCGGTCCCACATGCCTTGCCACTCCTCCATGACTTCTGACCGTACGCGTTTTCTTTCCACCATGATAGTTTCCTTGAGGTGAGGATGTCTTAGTCCTAGCAGCTCCTTGGCTGCTAGTTCCGCTCGCTCAATTCGCACTCTCTCCTCTATTTTAAGCAGAATAGGGATAACTCCGGCAATCACAGGTAATACATCCCGTGGCACCGTGCGGTATGCCTTAATTACTCGGGTCAGCCCTATGTTCTGTGTACCCTGCAACTTTTTTCTATTTGTTTCCCTACTTGCCCAACGCGCCCAGATTGGTGCCGCATAAAGGAGGATCGATTCTAATACGTAGTAGTATAATAAACTAGTTTTATGCCCTGGGCCCCCTACATTGGACATGATCCTAGACAAGGCCGCCATTATTTTGACCCCCTTTTCGGCCACCCGTCCTACATGTTTGAGGTAAGTATGGCTCCTATCGAAAGTTACTCCTAGATATCTTATTTCAGTTCCAGGCCGGATCACCTTATTATGGATACGGATATCAAAATCGTTGCCATGCCTCTTCTTGTTTAAAAACAGCGCCTCTGTTTTTTCAGGTGCAATTCTCAGTTTGTTTATCTCAAACCAATTTAAAATTTCCGCAATACTAATACTAATTTTTTGTTTTAGTCCAGCTTCATCATGGTGTGCCACAACTAGCGCAAGATCGTCCGCGAAGCCGAAAGTTTCGCAACCTCTTGGCAGATCTATTCTCAGGATACCGTCGTAGGCGATATTCCAGAGTATCGGCCCTATTATGGATCCTTGAGGGACCCCCAGGTAAGTATTTCCCCATTTCCAGATACCTTCGTTTTTATAAAAGATCTTCCTATTAATAAGATAATCAGTTACAATCTTCACCAGGTAAGGTGGGAACCTTCTTTTAGTAAGCTCTCCTATAATAAGATTAAAAGGAACGGTATTAAAAGCGTTTTTTACGTCGAACGTTATCAATATGCAGTGCTTTTGCTTTCTCTTAGCTTCTTCAGCAATCTCCTGGACCCCCCGCAGAGCTTGCAAGGTGCTGTGACCCTTGCGGAAACCATACTGCCTGTGAGACAACCCCGTGGGTCCTAAAATTGCCAGAATTCTACTTCTGAGTAGGCTTTCGTAAATTTTTGCCCAATGGCTAATTAGACACAGTGGTCTATACGATGATGCAAGGGTGGGGTCCCTGCCATCCTTATGCAATAGTACCAGCTTCTGCTTTTTCCATCTGGCAGGCATGGTACCCCGCAAAATACACACGTTAATCAGGTTTTTATCAAGTTCCGGTCGACGTTCTACAGTTGTTTTTACCACTAGTTCCGGTACTAGGTCATATCCAGGGGCCTTGTTGAATTTTACGTTTTTAGCCGCTTCTCTGACTTCTTCTTCAGTTGCGAGGGTCATACCAGCTCCAGCGAACTGCGCCACATCAACACGTTGGCGCATATCCTGCGGCCCATGGGGGAACAGGTCGCCGAGGACTTCTTCAAGTTTTATACTCGTTAGTTCTGGAGGCTCTTTCCTGGGTTTGACTGCTTTCAATACCGCCTTATAAGGTCTACCCCAAACGTCATCATCTACCCTCCCACAGAGGTCCCGCCAGGCCCTAATCTTGCTCATGAGGATTTCTTTATGTAGTGCCTTCTTGTTATTTTTAAAGGCTTCAACATGTTATGCCACCTCCGGGCGGCCTCTTTTTAACGCTCGTTGGTATTGCCTGCGACTAATATTGGTAATAGCTCTCTTTTCCGCAATCTCACTCGTCCACCATATCTTGGAAGCCCTGAAGAAGGGGGTGCATCTTCTGGGCTCCATACTGGCTGAACAGGAAGCTTCAAAAGCATCTAAAACTCTCTCGGTGTCTACGCGGGTAAGTGGTCTCGTGTTGTCTATGCCCAGCGTCTCTTGGTCTAATTTGTATAACATGGAGTCAACGTCAAAAGTACTAATTTTCCAACCTCTTACCTCTACAGGTCTATTAAAGTTTCTGCCTGCGAATGCATGTAGAACATACAGGTGATCTGATGCTGTGAACCTAGGGAGCACAGCACTACTGGTAAGTAACCTCATGGAGTAGTTATCGCAGGCGAGGAAATCGATTTTCGAGCGTCTGCTACCTTTTTCGTAGGTATGGGATCCGCAACTATTGACGGCAACCAACCCCATTTTGGTAAGTGTATCCAGCAATATGATTCCTTTTTGGTCCATGGTGTTTGACCCCCATGCGGGGGATTTCGCATTGAAATCCCCCACAATTTTAGTTCTTATGTTCTAGGTCACGCGTGCGGTTTCGAGCTCTTCCATGGCCTCCGTGAAGGTTTCACCATTGTGCCGAGGGGTGTAGTAGCAACTGGCAATTGTTTCGCCCTCCATCTCAACTGCTACGTAGCCGTTGCCTCTGTATACCCGGTCTTGTTTATGGGATTTATGGTTAAATCTGGTAACCCATATTGCCGCCCTACCCGTGATGTCTATCATCCAGTCGTCTCTCGCCCTGTAAGGTTCGGAAATGGCGACAATATCCACTCGTAAATCTTCCGCAGTCCGGATCAACAAGTCCTGTGCCATCCTGCAATGATTTAAATTAATTTGCAGTATCTTCATGCTTCAAAGTAAGAGTTATCCTAATATCCTCCACTACTCGCACTTTTCCTCCTAAGGGCTTCCTGATATTGGGGGCACCTGAAAGCCCCCGCCACATGGCGCGTTTTTTCCACAGCTAAGCCCTTCTCCCTGCAGATAATACAAGAAGGGTTATTTCCGCATCCTTCCATTCTGTGACCATTTTCGCCGCATTTCCTGCAAATTATCTCGGTATCGCTACCTATGGGACAAGCCGGGCTAATGTGTCCGAAAGCGTGGCACTTAAAGCACCTTGTAATTTTGGGTATCAAGGAGACCCTCGCAACCGTATATCCTATTTTCGCTTTTTCTATACTTTGCACTATCGACGCCATTGTGGCCGGCACCTCCAGTACCGCCACCTGGGTACCCCAATTTGTAGCCCTGAGCACTTTCACACGTATCCCACTACGATCTGTAACCTGATATGCCTCATAAAAACCGTCCAATACAACCTGCGCGTCACTTATAGGGTCAAGATCCTTCACCTGCATATCCATCATGGGTACAAGTGCCCTCACGCTATATCCTTCACCGAGACCTTTCTGGATGGCTTCCAAACCTTTGGCAGCTCCACCCGGTTTTGTGTACTCAACGATTAGATCGCCTCTCCTCGTTTTCCTCGCTATCTTTATGTCGTTAAGACAATCTTTCGCGTTCTTAGCTATTTCTTTAAAAAGTTCCGCGTAAGTTTTTTGTCCAGCCGCGACGCAGATGGCTTCGGTCCTAGGTCCCGTAAATTTTACTCCCACACGCTGATTTGGCGGACGCATTTCTGCCGCGCTTCTATTGGGTAAGGCCCCATTTGTCCTTATACCCCCATCATCCCTTCCTTTTGCCGGCGTTCCCCGTTCTTGCGGGGTGGAGTCTGAGCCCTCCATCATTTTCCTTCCTTTGGTAACCAGGATCCACTCCACTTCTTTAGTCCTGTCAGATCCGGCTTCTCCTTCATTAACCACCCTAGCCAAGGATGCCTCATCCCTCAAGGTTTCTTTACTCACCTCTGCAACCGCCCTGCCGTTGGCCAGTGTCTCACTTCCGCTACCTTCTCTCTTTCTCACTCTCCTACTCTCCTCCATTACCTCCGTTTCCGCCGTTGGCGAACGATTTTTCCTCTTATTTGCAGCAACAGATGTATTGGATTCAACCACGCTGCTCGTATTGTACGTTCTGATTACCTTCCTCAATTTTTCCAAGTCCTTTTCCCTGACCTGCTCTCGCACCCTCATCTTATCCATTTCCTCCTTCATTTCCTGTTCCATGTCTTTTTCTCTTTCTCTCAGAACTCTGATTTCTTCCTCCCTCTTCTTTTTTCTCTCACGCATTTCCTCCATTTCCTTCCTCACCTCCTTGAGTTCCTCGCAGGTCTTCAGTTCCATAACCCTGTTTTCTTTCAGGTAACATTTCAATACCTTAAATTCCCGATATACACTCGTGATTGTGCTCTTAACATCATCGCTAATGTCATCGGACCTCGTTATATATTTGCCCACCTTTTTTACACCTTTACAGACCTTGTTGAGTGATGTATTCATTCCCGTCTCCTTGATTACATCACAATAGAGCTCTTCAACTTCAGAGTCCTTGTCCGTATCGGTGTCACTCTTGAACTCGATACTTTTGACCACTCCCCTTTCCCCTAGTGCATATGAGCTTCTCTTCACTGGTGACCTACCGACCCTGCCTCTTGTTACGAAGGGGTCGATTGTTCCCGTGAGTCCTTTCGTTACCTTGCGCTGGGGTAACAGAAAAACGTCCCGCTTTGACACTCCGCCCGTATTGTCCACTTTTCCTCTGTCCTTTTCATTATTCTTGTCCTTGTTCCTAGTGTTCTCATGCCGTATATCCTCAGTCCTTGTACCTCCCAGTAGCATTTTGCCACGCACCAGCCCGGGGTCCGCTGGGTACGGAGAACAGTCGCTGGATGACGACTCGGTGCGGCCTGTCTGACCACCGACACACGAGCCGGGACCTGGGGCTCCGAGCACCCCTGGTCCGGTAACGTAATCCTTTTTGTTGTCCAGTTCCATATTTGTTTCCTAGTGTGGCCTTCCTAAACCACTGCGTCGGCCAATGACAGTGGCAACGTGTGTCTGTGTGTGTGTGTGTGTGTGTGTGTGATCTAGGTGTACGCCTCTATTGCGTTAAGCAAGTATGAATGTGCGACCGGATGCAGGTAAGTATGAATTTGTGTTGTGTTGTGTTGTGTTATTCGCCTTTCTGCTGTAATTATTTTATTGTTGATAGTGCATGTATGTGTGTAGGTGTGTGTGTGATATGTGTGGGCGGCGAGCCGCCACTCCTACCACTTACCCCGTCTACACCCTGTTGCAGGTAAACCTACAACAGGACCCCAGGGAGCCCCGCGAGTAGGTGGAGTAAGTGGATTCGGTCGGGTAGGGACCTCCAACTTCACCGAAATTCACCGCACCAGGCAAGTATCCCAGGTAAGTATCTATGGTGAGTACCATCAGATAGCCCCTCGGAACGTACCCAGATATTGGTGAACATCAGCTCTATCGTGGTTTTTGACCCAATTCGCATGGATTTTTTTTTTTTTTTTTTTTTATCATGCGACTTGGGAAATACCAGCCGGCCTCGTGGTCCCCTTGACCTAACCCAGACCTAACCGGTATTATCCCCTAAAATATTGATCGAAGCCAGGTTTAATTGACTGTTTCCGTGTGGTACCACATTACTACGTGATTCAATCCAGAACAAACCCTGGATCTGATCAACAAGTTGTTACGTATGTCGAACATTTCGTTTCTCAAATTTGTCTTGCCACTTGCGTGCATTAGGAAATCACCCTGCTACTTATCTAACCTTTGAAATGGGGGTCACTTCCGTCGCGATGCAGCAGCCCGTTAATTAATACAATTCGGAGAATAGAGCAGCCCGTTAATTAATACAATTCGGAGAATAGTGCACACGGTGATTTCTAACGTACTTTTGAATCCGCCCCACACAGATTTTTTGGTATATAAACCCCGTGATTTCGTTACTCGGGGGATCATAATCGTACCGTCACGCTTAGTGTCAACTCCACGACTCTCGTTACGCGTATACGATTTTTGTTAGTCAGTTGTATTTGTGAGATCGGGCTATAGTTCCCTGTCGTATCAATATTATACCATATAGAATCCGTGAACCGGTGTAAATTCTAATGCGGCCATTACTTTCAACTGACATAACCACGCATCGCCAGTGCGTCAACACCGCGCAAGATCTTTTTAGGTAAATATAATCATTCTTTGATCGCGACACAAGATACACGAAACAATTGTATTTTATTTGTTGATTTAAGAATATATCTACTTTTATTATCAAATCAGAGTTACCCAACTTCTTTAACCCATAATTATATAAAGCGGTTATCATTAGTTAAACGTTCCTATAATAATATAACCTTACCGCTCGGGTTATATTATATTTAATAATTCATAGTTACGAGTTCAATTAACACATCCCCAAATCCAAATACAACCTCTTACAACCTAGTGGCTCCTCGATTACGCATCGAGTTCGTCCACGCAATCTATTACCATCCTAGCGGCTCCCTGATTACGCATCAGGTTCGTCCGCATCCTACAGCTCCCTGATTTCGCATCAGGTTCGTCCTCGTTATCAACTATCCTAGCGGCTCCCCGATTTCGCATCGGGTTCGTCCGTGTAACTAACTAACAAATTGATACCATATTCCATACTCTCTCTCGCACTCGCAGGCCACGCGCGCTGTACGGCCCTGGCTCGTAACAGAAACTGGTGACAGCGGTGGGATTTAACTATTTTAGAATCGCTACGTAATTTTTGGGTTTCTTGCGAAGTTGAAATTTCTCTTATTGAATTTAGACGATATACTAGTTTTCGCTAGTTAAGTCAACCAGTTAACTCTTGTTAAGAATATACTAGTTTTCGCTAGTTAATACACATTGTTAATTGGATTTAAATACACTAGTTTTCTCTAGTTGAAATAAAAAATAAATTATTAAAAATGACAAGTTCACAAGCAAATATTTCGTCGAACGATATTATGAACTTGACATTATCGCTTGCAAATTCAATGTCACTTTTGACACAAAAGACATGCATACAGAACGTTACATCGACGATACCGACTTTCGACAGAGAAACTCCATCTTTATCGCGTTTTGCACAAAGTGTGGAGGATGGGTTAACATTGATACCTGAGGGTTCGGAAGCCGATTATCTGGCGATTGTTCTGACTAAACTCATAGGTCCCGCACGAAGGCGCACCTTAGAGCATAAATTCGTGAGTGTTAGCGAATTGATTAAACATTTAAAAAAGAGATTTGCGCCGGGAAAAAGTTTGTCGTATTTCCAAGTAGACATCGCGAGTTTACGTATTCGCGAGGGTGAAAGCTTGCGACAGTACGTCGACAGGACTAGTCACCTGGTTTATTGCGCGCGCGGAGCCATTCGAGAAAGATACCGGGACAACGCCGAAGATTTCATCAAGGAGATGGAACGAGATGTTTTGGAAAATTTCATCGAAGGCTTACCGGATCGTATTTCTTGGAAGGTGTCGGCACAATTTAGAGACATACGGACTCTTGAAGACGCTTACGACGCCGTGCTGCATATAGCCAAGAAACTAAGGAATCGAAGACAAATGCCCCGGAACGAATCACCTGCACAGTGGTCACGAAAGGATCGTGGAACCGAAGATTATCGCCACCGCGACAATCAAGTGTCGTACCCTCAACCTCAACCACTGCCGCGCGGCACAGGACTTGATGTCCGAAGTCCTCGCGGAGTGGGGGGTTGGCCTGGCGGTCGCCGCCGAGCCGTACCGCGTCCCTGATCACCCTCATTGGGTGGGCGACGCGGACGGCTTGGTGGCGACGGTATGGGGAGGGGGCGACGGGTCCCCACCGTTCTCCTTTTTGGAGCGCGGTCGGGGATTCGTCGCCGTGGACTGAGGGGGAGTCGCTGTGGTGGGGTGCTACATTTCGCCCCGTAGCGGTCACGCTGCGTTCGAGCTGTACTTGGCCGAGGTCGCGGCATGCGTGCAGCGCTGCGCGGCCCGGCCGGTGCTGGTCCTGGGGGATTTTAATGCCAAGTCGGTGGCTTGGGGATCCCCCAGGACCTCCGTTCGCGGCGGGATCCTGGGCGATTGGGCGGCGGGGCTCGACCTCCGGGTATTGAACCGGGGGTCGGAGCACACATGCGTGCGGCGATATGGGGGGTCCATCGTGGATGTTGGATTCGCGACCCCCAACGCCGTGCGCATGGTGTCGGGTTGGCACGTGGTCGCGGGGGCAGAGACACTCTCCGATCACCGGTACATCCGGATGGAGGTCTCTGCCGCCGCGAGTGCATCCCGACACGGCCGCCTGCGTGGCACCCCACCACGCCGCTGGGCGCTTCGGCGCCTGGACAAGGACGCCCTGATGGCAGCTGCCCTCGCTGCAACTTGGCCGCAGGGAGCGGCCGAGTTGCCGAGCATAGAGGAGGAGGTCGCCCGGCTCGGAGCATTGGTCGCGGGTATTTGCGACGCGGCGATGCCTCCGGTCGGGCGGGCTTCTCCTCGCCGGGCGGTGTACTGGTGGTCGGACGCGATCGCGGAGTTGCGAGTCGCGACTGTCCGCGCCCGACGCCAGTACACCCGCGCGCGCCGTCGTCAACGTACAGGCGACGGCGTGGCGCGAGCGAGGGCAGCTGATGACCTGTATGGAGCATACCGCGTGGCGCGGGTTGCTCAGCAGGTCGCCATCAAACGGGCCAAGACCCAGGCATGGAAGGAGCTCCTCCAGACCCTTGATGACGATCCATGGGGGCGCCCATATAAGGTGGTGCTGAATAAGCTCCGCCCGTGGGCGCCCCCCGTCACCGAGGGTCTTGACCCCCGGCTGCTGGAGGACGTGGTCAATACACTCTTCCCAATTGGGGAGAGGGGACCGCGTCCTCCGGCGGCGGCGGCTGTCCCAGTGGAGTGGACGGCCGAGCTGGGGGTCACGCAGGAGGAGCTGGCAGCGGCCATCAGACGGCTCGGGGTTCGTAACACGGCCCCGGGTCCGGATGGTGTGCCCGGCCGGGTTTGGGTCTTGACCCAGGGCGTCCTTGGGGCCGACCTCAGGCGGTTGTTCGACCGCTGCCTGAGGGACGGGCGATTCCCCCCCAGTTGGAAGGTGGCGAGAATGGTCCTTCTCCGGAAGGAGGGTCGGCCCGCGGAGTCTCCCTCCGCGTACCGGCCCATTTGTCTCGTCGACGAGGTGGGCAAGCTCTTCGAGCGTGTGATTGCTGCCCGCCTCGTCGAGCACCTGTCGCGGGGTGATCCCGGTCTGGCCGACTGCCAGTTCGGTTTCCGGGGGGGGGGCCGATCGACTATCGACGCGATAGGTCGTGTGAGGGCCCTCTCGGAGGCGGCCGTCTCCCGGGGAGGGGTGGCATTGGCAATATCCTTGGATATTGCCAATGCCTTTAACACCCTCCCCTGGGAAGAGATAAGGAGGGGACTCGAATATCATCGAGTCCCCCCTTGTCTCAGGGCGGTCGTCGGGGATTATCTCCGCGGCAGGTGGATCGAGTATCCGGGCCGGGATGGTGATATGCGGAGGGAGGTGTACTGCGGTGTTCCGCAGGGGTCGGTCCTCGGGCCACTCCTGTGGAACATCGCGTACGACTCGGTGTTGCGGGCCGGCCTTCCCGACGGCGTCAGCACGGTGTGTTATGCGGATGACACACTGGTGCTGGCCGTCGGGGCGCACTGGGGGATGGCCATGCGTCGCGCGGGGGAGGGGTCGCAACGCGTCGTCGACCGGATCAGGGGGATGGGGATGACGGTGGCGGTCCATAAGACCGAGGTGATTGCGTTTCATTCACCTCGGCAGGATCCGCCACCCCCTCTGATTCGGGTGGGTGGGGCTGACATCGAGGTGAAGCCCCAGATCAGGTATCTGGGGCTGATCCTCGATAGCCACTGGCGTTTCGAGGAGCATTTCCGCTGCCTGGTCCCCCGGTTGGAAAGGATGGTTGCGGCTCTGGGCCGGATCCTGCCCAACCTGGGGGGCCCGGCGGCCAGAGTTCGTCGCCTCTATGTGGCAATGGTCCAGTCGGTGGCCTTATACGGGGCCCCCGTCTGGGCGGACGACCTGGCTGCCTCCCGGCGCAGCATGACTATGCTGCGTCGGGTGCAGAGGCGCATGGCACTCAGGGTCGTCCGCGGGTATCGGACCATGTCACATGAGGCGGCGACGGTTCTAGCGGGGATGCCGCCCATGGACCTGCTCGCGCGGTCGCACGCGGTGATGTACCGGCACCGCGTCGACCGTCGCGCGGGGGTGGGGGCGGTCCCGGGCGGGCAGGAACCTGCTTGGGGCGATTTGAAGCGCCAGTCCCGGCAGTCCGTGTTGCTCGCGTGGCAGGAGCGGCTGGCGCTGCCAACCGCGGGGCACCGGACTGTCGGGGCTGTTTGGCCACTCCTGAAGGAGTGGCTGGACAGAGGCCATGGCAGCCTCACCTACCGGCTGGCACAGGTATTTTCCGGGCATGGCAGCTTCGGAAGATACCTGTGCCGGATAGGGAAGGAGCCGACGGCGCGTTGCTGCCACTGCGACGCTGAGCAGGACACGGCGCGTGGGAGGGGGAGCGCCGTGTCCTGGTCGGCGTCGTCGGGCGGGATGTCTCGCTGCCGGGCGTGGTGCGCGCCATGCTCGGCAGCGAGGAGAAGTGGAGGGCCGTGGCCTCCTTCTGCGAGAACGTAATGTTGCAGAAGGAGGCCGCGGGGAGGGAGCGCGAGCTTCAGCGGCGCGCTGAAGCTCGCGCTCGTGCGGTGGCCCGAGGTCGTCGCCCGGTCGCGAGGCGTCGCGGGCGGACGCCTCGGCGTGGCGGATGACCTAGGCTGGGAGGGGGGTCCTGAGGGGACCCTCCTCCCGCCAGGCGGCGCCGGGTCGGACCGGTTGGGGGTAGGAGTGCCTCCCCCTACCGGTCCGACGCAAGGGGAGGCACCCTCGGCGGTCTGGTGCGGCCATGAACGCCCGGCCGCCGAGGGATGGAAACGGGGTCGCGGGCGGTTGCGAGTTGGGGCTCGCAGCCGCCACTAAACGCGGCCCCGGGACGGATAGCGGCGGGATGGAGTGGCCCCGTCCCGCCGCTATGAGGCAGTGTATCTACTGGGGGGACCGATTGTCCCCCCGGGGGATGGGCGCGAAAGCGCGGGCACGGGGAGGATACCGGAAGAATGCTTCGAGCGATTCCCGGTATCCTCCCAAAGCGTGCCGAAGGGTCACCGTGGGGTTTTTAGTGGGTAGGTCCCGCGCCTGTCGTTGTACGGGCGCGGGGAATCCCACACACCCCTCCCACCTCTCCCCAAGGAGGTGGGTGGGAGTCTTTCGAAGATTTTCCCCACGACAAAAAAAAAAAAAAAAAAAGTGTACCCTGGCTCGCCGAGTCGTTATGACCGAGGGCGGCATGCTAGAACATACGAAGGTCAAGAGGATCGAGAGGAACAACCACATGCGTCGGCATGGCCCGTGCGACAAAGGAGCCCCTCGATTTCCCCTTCGAGGCGTTCTTACGATTTTCCTAAGGATGAAGGAAATCATTATTCCATATTAAAAAATTCCGAAAGATATCGCGAACCGAAATTATATTGTTGGTATTGTGAAACTACGGAACACGACGGTAAATCCTGTAGAAAAAATCCGCGTAATCCAAAAAACCGACGCGACTCGCGGGACTCGTCAGCCGAATCGAACGGGTCTTTAAACTTCAATCGCGCTCACCGTACCGGCGACACGATGAGCGGCAACGAAACCCGTCGTCAAAGAACAGTACACTTCGAAAACGACTCCTTATCAAAGAAACACCTGCCCCACGTCTCGAAACCAAAGTCCCAGAACTGGAACTAGGAAAGGGAACATTTTTAATCGATTGCGGTGCAGCCATCAACTTAGTACGTCTCGATGTTTTAGGAACAAAAGCAATAATAAATTCTCGCGAAGAAATAGAAATAACAGGATTAACCACAACTCCAATTCACACGTTAGGAACCACAATTCTCCATATTCACGATACACCCGCATTTTTCTATATAGTAAGAACTCTTGCAATGGACACTGATGGACTCATCGGAAGCCCATTTTTAATGCAAGAGGGTGCCGAAATTTCTTATTATCATGGGACCATGGTATTAAGGGACAAACCTATTAGACCATTACGTTTTTCAAACCACAAAGATTTGTTTTCATCTTTAAACTCGCAAACTCCGACTAAACACCGGCTCGAAGCTCGTACGATACAACAAATCGCGGTAAAAATAGCAAACCCGACAGTAAAGGAAGGATATTTACCACGTATTAAAACTCACGATCAACTGTACGTAGGGGAAGCAGCTGTAACAAATAACAACGGAAAATGTCACGTCTTAGCAACGAACACTAGCAGCGAAGACCTCGACGTAGAGATAGAACCACAGATAATAGAACCGTACGATTTTCTAAGCACATCGGACGAAGACCTTTGCTCATATGCAGAACAGCCAACAAAATTCAGGACCACCGAAGATAGGATAGAAAAACTCGTAAATACACTAAATACCAATCATTTAAACAGGGAAGAACGAGCATCCGTCATTGATTTAATAAAAGAATTTTCAGACCGATTTTTCCTGCTTGGAGACAAATTAGGAAAAGCAGCCGATTTTAATCATTCTATTCACACCATAGATGAAATACCAGTAAACACAAGACAATATCGATATCCGCCTGTGCATCAGGACGAAATACAAAAACAGGTTAGCGCATTATTATCACAAGGCATAATTACTCCGTCAAAATCACCCTACAACTCACCTTTATGGATCGTACCGAAGAAAGCTGACTCACAGGGAAACAAACGTTGGCGCATGGTAATAGACTTTCGCGCATTAAACGAAAAGACAATCTCCGACAAATATCCATTACCACAAATCACAGAAATTTTGGACCGATTAGGAGGAGCAAAATATTTTTCCGTTTTTGATCTCGCCAGTGGATTTCACCAGATAGAAATGAATCCAAGGGATAAGCAAAAAACAGCATTCACCACACCGCATGGACATTACGAATTTTCAAGAATGTCTTTTGGCTTAAAGAACGCTCCACCTACATTTCAACGCCTCATGGATCAAGTTCTCACCGGATTACAAGGAACAGACCTCTTCGTTTACCTGGACGACATTGTCGTTTACGCTTCATCATTGCAAGAACATAATATCAAAGTTAAAAAATTATTGAACCGCCTTCGGGAACAGGGCTTAACCCTACAAACTGACAAATGCGAATTTCTACGCAAAGAAGTGGCATATTTAGGACATATAATTTCCGAAAAGGGGGTAAGACCGGATCCAAGAAAATTAAAAGCTGTGCAAGATTTTCCCACACCGAAAACGCAGAAGAATATTCAACAATTTTTGGGCTTAGCAGGATATTACAGAAGATTTATACCAGATTTCACCGTGAAGTCAAAACCGTTGATTAATTTACTAGGAAAGGGCATTAAATTTAAATGGACAGAAGAACAAGATCAAAGTTTTAATCAATTACGTAAAGAACTTTGTCAACAACCTATATTGCAGTATCCGGATTTCACCAAACCCTTCATCGTGACTACAGACGCATCCGAATACGCCATAGGAGCTGTACTTAGCCAGGGGGAAATAGGAAAGGATTTATCAATAGCATATGCATCTCGAAGCCTTAATAAACCTGAAAAGAATTATTCGGCAACAGAGAAGGAATGTCTCGCAATGGTTTACGCAGTAAAGTATTTCCGACCCTATATTTATGGAACAAAATTCACCCTTGTCACAGATCACCGTCCCTTAATCTGGCTACATTCAGTTAAGGACCCGACCTCCAGGCTAATAAAATGGAAATTACGACTTTCAGAATACGAGTATCAGGTTATCCACAAGTGTGGAAAAACGAACATGAATGCTGACGCGTTATCGCGCAACCCTCCATCAGTCTGTCTACCGCTCATTCCACGGGAGTCAAAGGACGATCCCGACTTACCGGTCACCGTATACAACAGTTACGTCGAGATAGGGAAAACCGACCTAAATACCGGGAGGCTAGTAGTAGCTCGGACGAAGAACAAGGCCCCTCTTATGGAAAAATTCAACACTCGCCGATAATAGCTAGACACCGAACTCTACCCAGCTTATCGCACAAAGTAACATTGCCAGACGAATCTCAGGAAATCATAAACAACTTACTGCCAGCAGCAAACTCTACAAGGAACACACTACCGGAGGAAGATAACAATTTACCCAATGACCTAATGTCCTTTGAAGAACCACTTGAAATTACCAATAATGAAAATACAATTATGGAAAATCCTCGTAAAAATGTATTCAGTACTCCACAGGTAACACCGCATGTTACAGACGAAATTTTACAACCAGCCATAATTCATCCACCTGCAAGGGTTGCAACCGAAACAAGTGCAGAACGGCTACCTGACGCCTTTGACCGCACGCCTGACCCTTACCTACCATACGCGTCCGACACAGATGTTTTAACCGACGAAAACGAGCACCGGTACACTGCGTCAAAACAATCTTATAAAATAACTGTTTCTTCGAACACCCTCGCTGCGGAAAACGGACATTACGCGCACTTCATATCAGCAGATTGCAACCTAATATCCACCGTAGGAAAAGTATTACTGGACACCGAAATAATTAATAAACCGGATCTTTTGGCAGCGCAACCGAAAAAGGGACACGTATTGACTTCAGACAATGGATTGTTTAAAACCTTCAGTATAGTAATTTCTGACAATTTTTACGACAATATTACGGCAAAAGATGTATCCCATGGGTTAAAGACTGTTACGAGCGCGAGCGCGAGATCCTGGATTCGGTCGAGGGCAGTACTCGACCGGTGGTTTTTAGGTATGGTTAGGAAAGAGACAGGAGTTCCGGACGAACCAGGGGCTCTATACCCTGGGAGCCGTAGGAGTAGGTTACGTGGACGAACCAGGGGCTCTATACCCTGGGAGCCACGGGGTTAAATTTAGAAGGAAAAATGTATGGTTTCACGGACGAACCAGGGGCTCTATACCCTGGGAGCCGCTAGAAAGGAGTGGACGAACCAGGGGCTTTATACCCTGGGAGCCACGTAGGTTTTTTAGGAAATTTTAGGATCTTTGCTCTATCGTAATGGTACACCTCGAGCGGTAAAGGTGTACCGGGTCCGTGAGATACTCCCCCGTCTTTCCGTTAATATGGTTCAGGGTTTTATTAATTAAATAATGCAGATCAGGGTAACTACTAGTATATATTCTGTTAAGTGCTCAAGTACAAAAGGTGTATTAACAAAACCAGTACTATCGCTGGGTTGCCACGACGGCGAGAGTTTTAAATCGGCGTTTACGCGGCGCGTTCGCGGGAGCTACTCACTCGATTAGTCGATTGAACACTCACAATTAAAACCGCTAGGGTGAATAGTTGCTCAAAGGGGATTATAGCCCGATCTTGCTTCGAGTGTCAAAGTAACGTCGTCTCGAGAGGTTTTGAGAAAAACTGAGCTCCCCGAGTAGAAAAATGCGGCCCTTATATACTGGAAAATTACTCAGTACAGTGGCGGGGCATTACCATATAAGGCAATGAAACTGGGCCGGGTGTGCACATACGTCGTGAGTCAACCCCGTTCGAGGGGCTGTGCGCTAAATAATCGGGCCAACGCCCAAGCCACCAAACGTTTCAGTCCCATACATGGATGATATGTAACAACACTCCCCCCCTTAAATGAAACGTCATTTAATAATGGCGCTTTCATAATTGGGACTAAAACGTTTGGTGCCTCGTACCACACACACACACACACACACATACGTGTACACCCGTCCACACTGTTCACTGCCTCATATGGCCCACGCACCACACCACTAGCACTAAACTGTTCTGGTTGCTTCATGGTATCCGTTGTTGTTGGCGTTGTTAAAGACAGGTAGTCCTCTGGCTGCTGATGGGTGGCGGATGGTTGCTCTCCGTTGGTGGTTCATGGGGCTGGTAGTCCTTAGGATAGCTGCCTCAATACATACGCAGCGCATTCGTCGCATTGGATGACCCGCTGGGTTTCCGTGATGCTTTCCCTGCAGTAACAGCACTTTCCCCCTATTATTTCTGTTACTGGTTTGTGGATGTGTAAGTGCTCTCCAGTATTGGGTATGAATTTGGCACAGTCACTTTTTTTTTTTTTTTTTTTTTTGTCGTGGGGAAAATCTTCGAAAGACTCCCTCCCACCTCCTTGGGGAGAGGTGGGAGGGGTGTGTGGGATTCCCCGCGCCCGTACAACGACAGGCGCGGGACCTACCCACTAAAAACCCCACGGTGACCCTTCGGCACGCTTTGGGAGGATACCGGGAATCGCTCGAAGCATTCTTCCGGTATCCTCCCCGTGCCCGCGCTTTCGCGCCCATCCCCCGGGGGGACAATCGGTCCCCCCAGTAGACACACTGCCTCATAGCGGCGGGACGGGGCCACTCCATCCCGCCGCTATCCGTCCCGGGGCCGCGTTTAGTGGCGGCTGCGAGCCCCAACTCGCAACCGCCCGCGACCCCGTTTCCACCCCTCGGCGGCCGGGCGTTCATGGCCGCACCAGACCGCCGAGGGTGCCTCCCCTTGCGTCGGACCGGTAGGGGGAGGCACTGCTACCCCCAACCGGTCCGACCCGGCGCCGCCTGGCGGGAGGAGGGTCCCCTCAGGACCCCCCTCCCAGCCTAGGTCATCCGCCACGCCGAGGCGGCCGCCCGCGACGCCTCGCGACCGGGCGACGACCTCGGGCCACCGCACGAGCGCGAGCTTCAGCGCGGCGCTGAAGCTCGCGCTCCCTCCCCGCGGCCTCCTTCTGCAATATTACGTTCTCGCAGAAGGAGGCCACGGCCCTCCACTTCTCCTCGCTGCCGAGCATGGCGCGCACCACGCCCGGCAGCGAGACATCCCGCCCAACGACGCCGACCAGGACACGGCGCTCCCCCTCCCACGCGGGGCATACCTCCAGGGTATGATCCGCCGTGTCCTGCTCAGCGTCGCAGTGGCAGCAACGCGCCGTCGGCTCCATCCCTATCCGGCACAGGTATCTTCCGAAGCTGCCATGCCCGGAAAATACCTGTGCCAGCCGGTAGGTGAGGCTGCCATGGCCTCTGTCCAGCCACTCCTTCAGGAGTGGCCGAACAGCCCCGACAGTCCGGTGCCCCGCGGTTGGCAGAGCCAGCCGCTCCTGCCACGCGAGCAACACGGACTGCCGGGCCTGGCGCTTCAAATCGCCCCAAGCAGGTTCCTGCCCGCCCGGGACCGCCCCCACTCCCGCGCGACGGTCGACGCGGTGCCGGTACATCGCCGCGTGCGATCGCGCGAGCAGGTCCATGGGCGGCATCCCCGCTAGAACCGTCGCCGCCTCATGTGACATGGTCCGATACCCGCGGACGACCATGAGCGCCATGCGCCTCTGCACCCGACGCAGCATAGTCATGCTGCGCCGGGAGGCAGCCAGGTCGTCCGCCCAGACGGGGGCCCCGTATAGGGCCACCGACTGGACCATTGCCACATAGAGGCGACGAACTCGGCCCGCCGGGCCCCCCAGGTTGGGCAGGATCCGTCCCAGAGCCGCAACCATCCTTTCCAACCGGGGGACCAGGCAGCGGAAATGCTTCTCGAAACGCCAGTGGCTATCGAGGATCAGCCCCAGATACCTGATCTGGGGCTTCACCTCGATGTCAGCCCCACCCACCCGAATCAGAGGGGGTGGCGGATCCTGCCGAGGTGAATGAAACGCAATCACCTCGGTCTTATGGACCGCCACCGTCATCCCCATCCCCCTGATCCGGTCGACGACGCGTTGCGACCCCTCCTCCGCGCGACGGATGGCCCTCCCCCAGTGCGCCCCGACGGCCAGCACCAGTGTGTCATCCGCATAACACACCGTGCTGACGCCGTCGGGGAGTCCGGCCCGCAACACCGAGTCGTACGCGATATTCCACAGGAGTGGCCCGAGGACCGACCCCTGCGGAACACCGCAGTACACCTCCCTCCGCATACCACCATCCCGGCCCGGATACTCGATCCACCTGCCGCGGAGATAATCCCCGACGACCGCCCTGAGACAAGGGGGGACTCGATGATATTCGAGTCCCCTCCTTATCTCTTCCCAGGGGAGGGTGTTAAAGGCATTGGCAATATCCAAGGATACTGCCAATGCCACCCCTCCCCGGGAGACGGCAGCCTCCGAGAGGGCCCTCACACGACCTATCGCGTCGATAGTCGATCGGCCCCCCGGAAACCGAACTGGCAGTCGGCCAGACCGGGATCACCCCGCGACAGGTGCTCGACGAGGCGGGCAGCAATCACACGCTCGAAGAGCTTGCCCACCTCGTCGAGGAGACAAATGGGCCGGTATGCGGAGGGAGACTCCGCGGGCCGACCCTCCTTCCGGAGGAGGACCATCCTCGCCACCTTCCAACTGGGGGGGAATCGCCCGTCCCTCAGGCAGCGGTCGAACAACCGCCTGAGGTCGGCCCCAAGGACGCCCTGGGTCAAGACCCAAACCCGGCCGGGCACACCATCCGGACCCGGGGCCGTGTTACGAACCCCGAGCCGTCTGATGGCCGCTGCCAGCTCCTCCTGCGTGACCCCCAGCTCGGCCGTCCACTCCACTGGGACAGCCGCCGCCGCCGCGGTCCCCACTCCCCAATTGGGAAGAGTGTATTGACCACGTCCTCCAGCAGCCGGGCGTCAAGACCCTCGGTGACGGGGGGCGCCCACGGGCGGAGCTTATTCAGCACCACCTTATATGGGCGCCCCCATGGATCGTCATCAAGGGTCTGGAGGAGCTCCTTCCATGCCTGGGTCTTGGCCCGTTTGATGGCGACCTGCAGAGCAACCCGCGCCACGCGGTATGCTCCATACAGGTCATCAGCTGCCCTCGCTCGCGCCACGCCGTCGCCTGTACGTTGACGACGGCGCGCGCGGGTGTACTGGCGTCGGGCGCGGACAGTCGCGACTCGCAACTCCGCGATCGCGTCCGACCACCAGTACACCGCCCGGCGAGGAGAAGCCCGCCCGACCCGAGGCATCGCCGCGTCGCAAATACCCGCGACCAATGCTCCGAGCCGGGCGACCTCCTCCTCTATGCTCGGCAACTCGGCCGCTCCCTGCGGCCAAGTTGCAGCGAGGGCTGCTGCCATCAGGGCGTCCTTGTCCAGGCGCCGAAGCGCCCAGCGGCGTGGTGGGGTGCCACGCAGGCGGCCGTGTCGGGATGCACTCGCGGCGGCAGAGACCTCCATCCGGATGTACCGGTGATCGGAGAGTGTCTCTGCCCCCGCGACCACGTGCCAACCCGACACCATGCGCACGGCGTTGGGGGTCGCGAATCCAACATCCGCGATGGACCCCCCATATCGCCGCACGCATGTGTGCTCCGACCCCCGGTTCAATACCCGGAGGTCGAGCCCCGCCGCCCAATCGCCCAGGATCCCGCCGCGAACGGAGGTCCTGGGGGCTCCCCAAGCCACCGACTTGGCATTAAAATCCCCCAGGACCAGCACCGGCCGGGCCGCGTAGCGCTGCACGCATGCCGCGACCTCGGCCAGGTACAGCTCGAACGCAGCGTGACCGCTACGGGGCGAAATGTAGCACCCCACCACAGCGACTCCCCCCCAGTTCACGGCGACGAATCCCCGACCGCGCTCCAACAAGGAGAACGGTGGGGACCCGTCGCCCCCTCCCCATACCGTCGCCACCAAGCCGTCCGCGTCGCCCACCCAATGAGGGTGATCAGGGACGCGGTACGGCTCGGCGGCGACCGCCAGGCCAACCCCCCACTCCGCGAGGACTTGGGACATCAAGTCCTGTGCCGCGCGGCAGTGGTTGAGGTTGGCCTGGAGGAGGAGGCGGGGCGGCATTAATTAATGGCCGCGCCAGCCTCCTCCCGGCCGTCCGTCCCCGTAGCACCGTCCACCTCCATGGAGGACGATGCCACCGCCCTCGGCACCGGAGCCGGTGCAGCCCGCCTCTTCCTCTCCTTCCGGGAGGGGGGGGAGCACTTCTTGCTCCCCACCCTGTGATCGGCTGGCCTCCCCATGTCCGCACACAGCGGGCAGTGGGGGGCCGCCGAGCACTGGCTCGCACGGTGCTCTTTGGCACCGCAGCGGTAACACTGACCGCTGCGGTCCACCGGCGAGGTGCACCACTGCCTCACGTGCCCCAATTCGAGGCAGCGGTGACACTGGAGCGGGCGCGGCGCGAGGATTTCCACTCGCGCCGAAACCCACCCCACCAACACCCTCCCGGATTCCGCCACCTTACGGGCGGCGGAGAGGGGGCACCGGGCCCACACCGACCCGAGGCCGGAGGGCGACCTGCGGATCTCTCCGATCCGCAGGTCCTCCACAGGACAGTCCCCCGCCCTCGCAAGGGCACGGGACACATCCTCTGCGCTGACCGAGTCGTCCAGCCCACAAACGCGCATCTCCGTGCGCTTCGTGGGCCGGGCGACCCGGACACCTCGCTCGCCCAGCTGCTCCCGGAGCCTCTGGGCGAGACGATCCGCCTTCGCGCCGCCTTCTGCACCGGGGATGTCCAGCAAGAGACCCCCGGTCACGGCCCTCTTCGCCCTCACGGAGGCGATGCCCAGCTCTTCCAGGGAGATATTCTCCCTGGCGAGCCGCATCGCCTCCGCGAGGGTCAGGTCGCCCCCCTGCGCAACGGTCAGCGTCACCGCTGCCGTTTTTGGGGGACGACCTGGTCGTGCCTTCCCGACCTTCGCGGCATTTACCTTGGCCGCCGCCGGCGGAGGCGGAGGCTGCGGTTGCGAGGCCTTCCTCGCCGCCCGCTTCGCCTTCCGCCCCACCACCTCACTCCACGCCACCCCCCCTTGGGAGGGTGCTGTGGAGGACGCGACCACCGCGACCACGGGTACACCACCCCCCTTGGGGGTCGCGACCCGGGACCCTGGTGCCGCAACGCTGGGCGGAGCCTTCACTCCGCCCTTCTTTGCTTTCCCCGACTGTACCGGAACAGGTCGGGGAGGCACCGCCTTCCTCCTGACCGCTCTTCCGGCGAGGAGCTCCTCCCGGAAGGCGGCCAGCTTGCCATCAATCATGTCCCCAATCCTCCTCAGAAGATCGTCTTCTGAGGAGGACGGGGACTTCTTCACGGGCGGAGTGCGGGTGGAGGGGCCCGCGGTGCCCCGCACCACTGCCGCCGCACTCCGCTTATTTACCTCCGCCGAGGGACGCGGCGGTGGAGGAGGAGGGAGGATGGGAGGAAGGGCCGCGCTGTTCCACAGCGCCTCTGCCCTCCTCCTCCCCTGTCGCTCCTCCTCCAACAGGAGCTGCAGACGGGCGTTCCGCCCTCTGAGCTCCCGCGCCGCCTCCCTCATTTCCTCCGCCGCGGCCTTCAGGGCCTCCGCGCCACCGCTTTTCTGCCCCTTAAAGGCGCAGGCAGCGGCGACTTTCTCCACCCGCCTCAGGGACGTGGAGATCCTTTCCGATATCTCCTCGGTCACCTCGTCCCTGAGGCAACTCAGCCTCACCGACGGGCTCATCGCCCCGCCCACCTCGACGACAGCCTGCCCCGTCCTCTTCCTCTTAGAGCCTATGTGGCTCGTGCTGGAGGAGAAGGACGAGACCGACGCCGTCTCGTCGTCCTCCTCCACCCTCCACGAAGCTGGACCTGGCGCTGAGTGGGGCGCGAGCGCCGCCACCCTAACCCCAACCCCGTCTCCGTCCTCCCCAACCGACAAAACCCGCCCCATCCCCATTTTATTTTCTGTGTCCATAAAAATCCCACGAGATGGTCGGAAATAAAGGTCCACCCGGGCAGAGCCGCCTTACCCGGGTAAGCCTAATACTCCGGGGGTTCGGCAGGTTCCCCGGAGGTGGTCGCTTGGGATTGGGCCTTCTCCCCCAACCATGCATCCCATCGCCGCGCACCATAGCTTAGGATTGGAGGGCGATTTTATAGAGTCGCCATACTCGTGGCCCAGGCGGTTAAGCCAAGACCCCCGTTCCTCCTGCCGTCACGTACCATTCACAAAACCAATAGGGAATTGTGAATGGGTCGTTGTGACGACCAACAGGAGGCTTACGGTGTGTGTATGACTCGGGTACCCCGGGTTCGTTAAGCCCGTACTGCAGCTGAAAGGCTGGCAGCCCCTGAGGGGAGGGACGCGGTATTTGAGATTGAAAAAGGACTGGATGACTACAATGCCAATCTGTTATTATTAATAGATGTCATACTTTTGGCAAAACAGGGAATTCTGCATCCGGCAATTTTTTCACTGCAGCAGTTATTACGATCAGCCCAGAGAATCAAACAAACATCGAAGCATGGATTTCCTCTGACGCCGGAAGAACTACTTACGGAGCAAATTGAAAGAATTACGAAGTTAAACGTCATTTTTAACAGGGGAAGAATACTTTTTGAACTCTCGATACCCTTACTTGAAACAAGAGCCTACAGTTTATATAAGATATATCCTTGCCCATCCATACATAAAATTGGGGAAAAATCTGTAGTTTCATACATCAAATCAAAAATTCAATTCCTTGCTGTATCCTCGGACGAACAACAATACATTATTCCAACCGAGGACTACCTGAACCACTGTCATTTCCATCGCGGACAATTTGTGGGACCATCAACACTACCAATATACCAAACGGACCGCCACGCTATCTGCGAATCTACGGCGTTACTGAACCCTTCTGCAATAAAATGGTCGACCTGCGACATAAGAATAACCTCTTCTATAAAACCATATTGACAAACTCTAAACAGACCGTCTACATGGTTGTACTTCATGCCCGAACAACAAAAGGCGCGGATCTACTGCCAGGGAGACAAAGGAGTAATTAAAAATATGTCAAACACAGGAATTTTTGAACTCAAATCTGGATGCCGTGCAACGATTAATTCCATACAATTCGAAGCCGTAGAAACAATGAAAACAACTGAGAACATCATTTACTACCCTTCAAACGTATATAATTTGTCAATAATATTACCAGAACCCGCAACGCATCACCTGGAAGTTTTGGAGAGAGACACCTTTGACGCAAACCATACTACTTCTACCTGGGATAAGCTACCTGCAGCAGTGTCACTTACCGAAATAGAACAACGAGCAAGAGAACTATCAAATCATCGAACCAGTTTTCGCAACCAGAATATCATTAATTTCACGTTCATCGGAACCGTATTCATAACATTAACTGTGGCAGGCATAATAATAATTGGAAAAATCTGGGTCAACAAACTATCCAAAAATACAAATCCTCCAGAGGAACCGAATAAAATTACAATAAATATACCTAATACCCTGGAAACAGATAAAAATATCGACAGGCCGAGCGCAACAATTTTCTAGTGACGCCTGCACCCTTAACGGCTCCCCTCCACCTACACGCAGGGAAGTTGGAGTGGGGCTTGGGGCCTTTAAAACCAAGATGCTGGACCGTATCGAAATCAGTATCAGTCACAGATGCAACCAAAAACCATCGGAACACAAACCACGTCTTACCCGGAACAAGGAACACCCCTATCTGCCAGGAAATACCAACTCTGTTCGGCCGGACCAGTGTGTAAAGGCCGCGCTACCCAAACCAGGAAAAGGCGTCAACCACCGCAACCTTCAAAAGACTGGACCGGTCTTAAAATCATAACGGACAAGAACATTCGCCTCTTTACACCAGGAACCAATTAAGAAGAACGCTACACAATGGAAACCATCTCAACCGGAACCCTGGGAACCGAGGCCAGAATCGTGACTACCCACGTGGTAGACATGACGGCGGTATGGGTGGTGTTAGAAAGGGACCTGCCGAACCTCCGGACCATGGGGTATGAATTGCACCACCGCATGGAATGCCAAGGAGAAATGTACGCAATGCCGCTAGACGCCCTGACGCCAGAGCGGTTGGTGGCCGTACGACACAAGGGCATGTGGCGAAGGGGCCAATTAAAACAAACCGCTTTGCATGGGTGCAAAGTCTTCCTTGGGGATTACGGACAAACTGTAGATGTACCGGCAACAGAAATCAGATCCCTGCCGCCCCACTACCGGAAAACTCCATGGATGGCGGTGAGGATCCAGCTGAGGGGAGTACAACCCAGAAATATAACCCCGCTCAACGCAAGGACGAGGATTGCAGTCCTCGCATTGAGCAATCGGAGAGGCCGGATATCCCGGATCGGCAACGCGGAAGACGGAGTCGTTGCCGATCTCCACCTGGACCGCCTACCGGGGCAGCCACCTGTGAACGTAGCCGAGCACTGGTTGGAGGTGGGCTACAAGGTGTAAAGGTCTAAACCCAGTCGTGCCCAAGGTCTAAACCCAGAACACAACGCACCAGTATTGATAAGTACACGCCACAACATGATACTAGACACCCCGACACATTTAGCTTTCAATTATTCTACTTTTCGCGACTTTGATTGTTTTTCGTAAATAAGTAACAGGGCGTTTTCCGTTTAATGTGAAAGCATCACGCATAACGCGATGTTTCATCTTGGGGGGGGGGGGGAGATGTTACGTATGTCGAACGTTTCGTTCCTCAAATTTTTCTTGCCACTTGCGTGCATTAGGAAATCGCCCTGCTACTTATCTAACCTTTGAAATGGGGGTCACTTCCGTCGCGATGCAGCAGCCCGTTAATTAATACAATTCGGAGAATGGAGCAGCTCGTTAATTAATACAATTCGGAGAATAGTGCACACGGTTATTTCTAACGTACTTTTGAATCCGCCCCACACAGATTTTTTGGTATATAAACCCCGTGATTTCGTTACTCGGGGGATCATAATCGTACCGTCACGCTTAGTGTCAACTACACGACTCTCGTTACGCGTATACGATTTTTGTTAGTCAGTTGTATTTGTGAGATCGGGCTACAGTTCCCTGTCGTATCAATATTATACCATATAGAATCCGTGAACCGGCGTAAATTCTATTGCGGCCATTACTTTCAACTGACATACCCCCGCATCGCCAGTGCGTCAACACCGCGCAAGATCTTTTTAGGTAAATATAATCATTCTTTGATCGCGACACAAGATACACGAAACAATTGTATTTTATTTGTTGATTTAAGAATATATCTACTTTTATTATCAAATCAGAGTTATCCAACTTCTTTAACCCATAATTATATGAAGCGGTTATCATTAGTTAAACGTTCCCATAATAATATAACCTTACCGCTCGGGTTATATTATATTTAATAATTCATAGTTACGAGTTCAATGAACACATCCCAAATCCAAATACAACCTCTTACAACCTAGCGGCTCCTCGATTACGCATCGAGTTCGTCCACGCAATCTATTACCATCCTAGCGGCTCCCTGATTTCGCATCAGGTTCGTCTGTGATTTATCCAACCTCCCAGCAGCTCCTCGATTACGCATCGAGTTCGTCTGCGTTTCTTCCAACCTCCTAGCAGCTCCCCGATTTCGCATAGGGTTCGTCTGCGTCGTTATCAACAATCCTAGTGACTCCCAGATTTCGCATCGGGTTCGTTCACGACGTCTCACCCTCCTACGGCTCCCTGGTTTCGCACCAGGTTCGTCCGTACGTGACTCCATCCCAGAGGCTCCCTGATTTCGCATCAGGTTCGTCCTCGTTATCAACTATCCTAGCGGCTCTCCAATTTCGCATTGGGTTCGTCCGTGCACCTAACTAACAAATTGATACCATATTCCATACTCTCTCTCGCACTCGCAGGTCACGCGCGCAGCACGGCCCTGGCTCGTAACAAAGTATGCGAAAAAGCAAAATCATGAGCCAGATGCCGGCATAACCCAGACCTAACCCAGACCTACCTGTTGTTATCCTCTAAAATAAGGGTCGAAACCAGGTATAATTGACTGTTTCAGTGTGGTACCACCTTACTACATGATTCAAACCAGATAAAAACGCAGGATCTGGCCAACAAGTATGCGAAAAAGGCAAAATCATGTGCCAGATGCGGGCATAACCCAGACATTTATTTGTTTTTTTTTTTTTTAACGTGGTGAAATCCTCATGGACACCCCGGCCCCCTGGGGGGCAGGCCGGGGTAGTGCCGGACTCTTACCGACTAAAACACCACGGAGACCGCCTGCACCCTTTATCTGGGGAGAGTCACGGGAACCAAACTAGCGATACTACCGTGACTCTCCCCGTTGACGCAACGCCCTACTACGGGCCCTTCCTGGGGGAGGAGATGTGATCGTCCTCCACCAATGGGGGGCAAACTAATCTGAATGCTCCCCGGCGACGTGGCGCGGTCACACGTTGCTACTAGCCGCGACCGGGCCCCCACCCGATCGCGACCGCAGCTGCGGGGCCGGCTAATACTGCCGCCCCCGCTGGACGGGGCCCCTGCCACGGGCCCCCGGTCCGGTGATGGGCTGGGTGCAAGGGGGGAATGAGGGAATAAAGTCCCTCACCTCGTACCACAAACACCAACACCGACCCCGTCGCGCTCCCCCTGCCACGGGGAGCGGTGGAGGGTCTTACGGTCGGCGTCGACGCCTGCCCCCCACCTCCTCACGCGCCCTATTGGCGTCTTCCTTGGCGGCCATGACCTCCTCACAAAACAAGGCCATGGCCGCCCACGCCTTCTCACTGCCGACCATCGCACGTATGACGGCCGGCAGCGAGAGGTCCCTTCCAATCGCTGTAACGAGGACACCGCGCTGCGCTGCCCACGCCGGACAAAACTCCAGAGTGTGCTGCGCGGTGTCCTCCCTTCCCCTGCAATGATGGCACGCAGCCGTCGCCTCCCGCCCTATCCGATGCAGGTACCGACCGAAGCAACCGTGTCCGGTCAGTGCCTGTGTCAGGCGGTAGGTGGGTGTACCCCAGCTACGGCCCACTCAGGCATAAAACACTGGGCGGACCGCCGCGGCGACGCGATCATCCCGCTGGTCTGGCTTGGATAACCAGACCAGCCACCGACTATAGACGCGTCGCCGCGCCTGGCTTCGGGCCCTGGCGGCCTCCTCGCCGTGCGGGTCCACGCCCCGATGGCGAAGGTCGCAGAGGTTTTGATAGACCTCTGCGTCCATTTTCGCCAGCAGGTGAAACGGTGCGGAACCCGCCAGCAAGGTGGCGGCTGTGTAGGAGATCGTGCGATAACCCCGTACGACTCTGATGGCGACCAACCTCTGTAACGGAGTACAAATGCACCCCGCCGATTGGCCATCAGACCGCCGGCCTATACTCGCGCGCCATAAAGCGCCATGGACCGGACGACTCCCAAATACAGCCGCCGTGTCGCCATGTTGGGCCCCCCGAGATTAGGCATTATGCGGCTTAACGCGGCCGCTGCCCTCTCGATACAGGGACCCAACCCTTCCAAATGATGCCCGAACCGCCAGTAGCTGTCGAGGGTGAGGCCCAAATACTTCATCCGGCGCCCCACCCCGACTTGGGCACCGCCCACCGGTAGAGACGCCTGGCGCGGCACACCGCGACCACTGACGTTACACAGCCAGATGGCCTCGGTCTTCTGGGGTGCCACGCGCAACCCCAGACGCTCTACTTCGGCGACGACTCGTGCCGTCCCATCCTCCGCAAGGGCCACTGCCCTCCTCCACGTATCCCCGCCGGCAATCACCAGGGTGTCGTCGGCATAGCAAACCAACGACACGGCGACGGGGAGGTCAGCCCGCAGCACCGCGTCATACGCCAAAATCCACAGGAGCGGCCCGAGGACCGACCCCTGCGGAACTCCGCGGTGCACCGCTCCCTGCTCCATCCCGTTCCGACCCGGATATTGGACTACCCTGCCCCGCAGATAATCCCCGATCAGTCGGCATAGATAGGCGGGCACCCGGTGGTACTGGAGTGCCCGACCTATCGCCCCCCAGGAGACGGTGTTAAAGGCGTTGGCTATGTCTAGTGATACTGCCAACGCTACACCCCCCCGGGAGATTGCCGATTCCGCCAGGGTCCGTACGGTCGCTATGGCGTCGACCGTGGAGCGGCCCCGGCGAAAGCCGAACTGTCGGTCGGCCAGATCGGGACCGAAGCGGGACAGGTGCCCCTCGAGCCGGGATACAATGACCCGCTCGAGGAGCTTTCCAGCCTCGTCCAACAGACAAATGGGTCGGAACGCGGATGGAGAATTCGCGGGCTTCCCTGGCTTGTGGAGGAGGACCAACCTCGCCACCTTCCATATGGGGGGGAACTGATCGGTCCGCAGGCACACGTCGAAGACGCGTATCAATCCAGCCCCCTGGACGACCACCGTTATAGCCCAGGCCCTTCCAGGTATGCCGTCCGGTCCTGGCGCCGTCTTCTTGGCAGCCATTCTCTGGACGGCCCTGGCCAGCTCCTCCTCGGAGACCCCCAGTTCGTCGGACCACCAAGGCGGGTGATCCGACCCTCAGGGGCTGCCAGCCTTTCAGCTGCAGTACGGGCTTAACAAACCCGGGGTACCCGAGTCATACACACACCGTAAGCCTCCTGTTGGTCGTCACAACGACCCATTCACAATTCCCTATTGGTTTTGTGAATGGTACGTGACGGCAGGAGGAACGGGGGTCTTGGCTTAACCGCCTGGGCCACGAGTATGGCGACTCTATAAAATCGCCCTCCAATCCTAAGCTATGGTGCGCGGCGATGGGATGCATGGTTGGGGGAGAAGGCCCAATCCCAAGCGACCACCTCCGGGGAACCTGCCGAACCCCCGGAGTATATAGGCTTACCCGGGTAAGGCGGCTCTGCCCGGGCGGACCTTTTCTTCCGACCTGCTCGTGGGAATGTTATGGAGTTCAATATTAAAACGGGGATGGGACGGGGTAAGTCAGAGGGGGAGGACGAAGGCGGTGTTGGGACTGGCGTGACGGCGCTCGCGCCGCCTCCAGCGCCTGGCCCGGCTTCGTGGAAGGTGGAGGAGGACGACGAGACTGCGTCAGTCTCGTCCTTCTCCTCCACCAGGAGCCTCATAGGCTCTAAGAGGAAGAGGACGGGGCAGGCCGTCGTCGAGGTGGGCGGGGCGATGAGCCCGTCGGTGAGGCTGAGTTGCCTCAGGGACGAGGTGACCGAGGAGATATCGGAGAGGATCTCCTCGTCCCTGAGGCGGGTGGAGAAAGTCGCCGCTGCCTGCGCCTTTAAGGGGCAGAAAAGCGGTGGCGCGGAGGCCCTGAAGGCCGCGGCGGAGGAAATGAGGGAGGCGGCGCGGGAGCTCAGAGGGCGGAACGCCCGTCTGCAGCTCCTGTTGGAGGAGGAGCGACAGGGGAGGAGGAGGGCAGAGGCGCTGTGGAACAGCGCGGCCCTCCCTCCCATCCTCCCACCTCCTCCACCGCCGCGTCCCTCGGCGGAGGTAAATAAGCGGAGTGCGGCGGCAGTGGTGCGAGGCACCGCGGGCCCCTCCACCCGCACTCCGCCCGTGAAGAAGTCCCCGTCCTCCTCAGAAGACGATCTTCTGAGGAGGATTGGGGACATGATTGATGGCAAGCTGGCCGCCTTCCGGGAGGAGCTCCTCGCCGGAAGAGCGGTCAGCAGGAAGGCGGTGCCTCCCCGACCTGTTCCGGTACAATCGGGGAAGGCAAAGAAGGGCGGAGTGAAGGCTCCGCCCAGCGTTGCGGCACCAGGGCCCCGGGTCGCGACCCCCAAGGGGGGTGGTGTACCCGTGGTCGCGGTGGTCGCGTCCTCCACAGCACCCTCCCAAGGGGGGGTGGCGTGGAGTGAGGTGGTGGGGCGGAAGGCGAAGCGGGCGGCGAGGAAGGCCTCGCAACCGCAGCCTCCGCCTCCGCCGGCGGCGGCCAAGGTAAATGCCGCGAAGGTCGGGAAGGCACGACCAGGTCGTCCCCCAAAAACGGCAGCGGTGACGCTGACCGTTGCGCAGGGGGGCGACCTGACCCTCGCGGAGGCGATGCGGCTCGCCAGGGAGAATATCTCCCTGGAAGAGCTGGGCATCGCCTCCGTGAGGGCGAAGAGGGCCGTGACCGGGGGTCTCTTGCTGGAGATCCCCGGTGCAGAAGGCGGCGCGAAGGCGGATCGTCTCGCCCAGAGGCTCCGGGAGCAGCTGGGCGAGCGAGGTGTCCGGGTCGCCCGGCCCACGAAGCGCACGGAGATGCGCGTTTGTGGGCTGGACGACTCGGTCAGCGCACAGGATGTGTCCCGTGCCCTTGCGAGGGCGGGGGACTGTCCTGTGGAGGACCTGCGGATCGGAGAGATCCGCAGGTCGCCCTCCGGCCTCGGGTCGGTGTGGGCCCGGTGCCCCCTCTCCGCCGCCCGTAAGGTGGCGGAATCCGGGAGGGTGTTGGTGGGGTGGGTTTCGGCGCGAGTGGAAATCCTCGCGCCGCGCCCGCTCCAGTGTCACCGCAGCCTCGAATTGGGGCACGTGAGGCAGTGGTGCACCTCGCCGGTGGACCGCAGCGGTCGGTGTTACCGCTGCGGTGCCAAAGAGCACCGTGCGAGCCAATGCTCGGCGGCCCCCCACTGCCCGCTGTGTGCGGACATGGGGAGGCCAGCCGATCACAGGGTGGGGAGCAAGAAGTGCTCCCCCCCCCCTCCCGGAAGGAGAGGAAGAGGCGGGCTGCACCGGCTCCGGTGCCGAGGGCGGTGGCATCGTCCTCCATGGAGGTGGACGGTGCTACGGGGACGGACGGCCGGGAGGAGGCTGGCGCGGCCATTAATTAATGCCGCCCCGCCTCCTCCTCCAGGCCAACCTCAACCACTGCCGCGCGGCACAGGACTTGATGTCCCAAGTCCTCGCGGAGTGGGGGGTTGGCCTGGCGGTCGCCGCCGAGCCGTACCGCGTCCCTGATCACCCTCATTGGGTGGGCGACGCGGACGGCTTGGTGGCGACGGTATGGGGAGGGGGCGACGGGTCCCCACCGTTCTCCTTGTTGGAGCGCGGTCGGGGATTCGTCGCCGTGGACTGGGGGGGAGTCGCTGTGGTGGGGTGCTACATTTCGCCCCGTAGCGGTCACGCTGCGTTCGAGCTGTACTTGGCCGAGGTCGCGGCATGCGTGCAGCGCTACGCGGCCCGGCCGGTGCTGGTCCTGGGGGATTTTAATGCCAAGTCGGTGGCTTGGGGATCCCCCAGGACCTCCGTTCGCGGCGGGATCCTGGGCGATTGGGCGGCGGGGCTCGACCTCCGGGTATTGAACCGGGGGTCGGAGCACACATGCGTGCGGCGATATGGGGGGTCCATCGTGGATGTTGGATTCGCGACCCCCAACGCCGTGCGCATGGTGTCGGGTTGGCACGTGGTCGCGGGGGCAGAGACACTCTCCGATCACCGGTACATCCGGATGGAGGTCTCTGCCGCCGCAGGTGCATCCCGACACGGCCGCCTACGTGGCACTCCACCACGCCGCTGGGCGCTTCGGCGCCTGGACAAGGACGCCCTGATGGCAGCTGCCCTCGCTGCAACTTGGCCGCAGGGAGCGGCCGAGTTGCCGAGCATAGAGGAGGAGGTCGCCCGGCTCGGAGCATTGGTCGCGGGTATTTGCGACGCGGCGATGCCTCGGGTCGGGCGGGCTTCTCCTCGCCGGGCGGTGTACTGGTGGTCGGACGCAATCGCGGAGTTGCGAGTCGCGACTGTCCGCGCCCGACGCCAGTGCACCCGCGCGCGCCGTCGTCAACGTACAGGCGACGGCGTGGCGCGAGCGAGGGCAGCTGATGACCTGTATGGAGCATACCGCGTGGCGCGGTTTGCTCTGCAGGTCGCCATCAAACGGGCCAAGACCCAGGCATGGAAGGAGGTCCTCCAGACCCTTGATGATGATCCATGGGGGCGCCCATATAAGGTGGTGCTGAATAAGCTCCGCCCGTGGGCGCCCCCCGTCACCGAGGGTCTTGACCCCCGGCTGCTGGAGGACGTGGTCAATGCACTCTTCCCAATTGGGGAGAGAGGACCGCGTCCTCCGGCGGCGGCGGCTGTCCCAGTGGAGTGGACGGCCGAGCTGGGGGTCACGCAGGAGGAGCTGGCAGCGGCCATCAGACGGCTCGGGGTTCGTAACACGGCCCCGGGTCCGGATGGTGTGCCCGGCCGGGTTTGGGTCTTGACCCAGGGCGTCCTTGGGGCCGACCTCAGGCGGTTGCTCGACCGCTGCCTAAGGGACGGGCGATTCCCCCCCAGTTGGAAGGTGGCGAGGATGGTGCTCCTCCGGAAGGAGGGTCGGCCCGCGGAGTCTCCCTCCGCATACCGGCCCATTTGTCTCCTCGACGAGGTGGGCAAGCTCTTCGAGCGTGTGATTGCTGCCCGCCTCGTCGAGCACCTGTCGCGGGGTGATCCCGGTCTGGCCGACTGCCAGTTCGGTTTCCGGGGGGGCCGATTGACTATCGACGCGATAGGTCGTGTGAGGGCCCTCTCGGAGGCGGCCGTCTCCCGGGGAGGGGTGGCATTGGCAATATCCTTGGATATTGCCAATGCCTTTAACACCCTCCCCTGGGAAGAGATAAGGAGGGAACTCGAATATCATCGAGTCCCCCCTTGTCTCAGGGCGGTCGTCGGGGATTATCTCCGCGGCAGGTGGATCGAGTATCCGGGCCGGGATGGTGATATGCGGAGGGAGGTGTACTGCGGTGTTCCGCAGGGGTCGGTCCTCGGGCCACTCCTGTGGAACATCGCGTACGACTCGGTGTTGCGGGCCGGCCTCCCCGACGGTGTCAGCACGGTGTGTTATGCGGATGACACACTGGTGCTGGCCGTCGGGGCGCACTGGGGGAGGGCCATGCGTCGCGCGGAGGAGGGGTCGCAACGCGTCGTCGACCGGATCAGGGGGATGGGGATGACGGTGGCGGTCCATAAGACCGAGGTGATTGCGTTTCATTCACCTCGGCAGGATCCGCCACCCCCTCTGATCCGGGTGGGTGGGGCTGACATCGAGGTGAAGCCCCAGATCAGGTATCTGGGGCTGATCCTTGATAGCCACTGGCGTTTCGAGGAGCATTTCCGCTGCCTGGTCCCCCGGTTGGAAAGGATGGTTGCGGCTCTGGGCCGGATCCTGCCCAACCTGGGGGGCCCGGCGGGCCGAGTTCGTCGCCTCTATGTGGCAATGGTCCAGTCGGTGGCCCTATACGGGGCCCCCGTCTGGGCGGACGACCTGGCTGCCTCCCGGCGCAGCATGACTATGCTGCGTCGGGTGCAGAGGCGCATGGCGCTCAGGGTCGTCCGCGGGTATCGGACCATGTCACATGAGGCGGCGACGGTTCTAGCGGGGATGCCGCCCATGGACCTGCTCGCGCGGTCGCACGCGGTGATGTACCGGCACCGCGTCGACCGTCGCGCGGGGGTGGGGGCGGTCCCGGGCGGGCAGGAACCTGCTTGGGGCGATTTGAAGCGCCAGGCCCGGCAGTGCGTGTTGCTCGCGTGGCAGGAGCGGCTGGCTCTGCCAACCGCGGGGCACCGGACTGTCGGGGCGGTTCGGCCACTCCTGAAGGAGTGGCTGGACAGAGGCCATGGCAGCCTCACCTACCGGATGGCACAGGTATTTTCCGGGCATGGCAGCTTCGGAAGATACCTGTGCCGGATAGGGAAGGAGCCGACGGCGCGTTGCTGCCACTGCGACGCTGAGCAGGACACGGCGGATCATACCCTGGAGGTATGCCCCGCGTGGGAGGGGGAGCGCCGTGTCCTGGTCGGCGTCGTCGGGCGGGATGTCTCGCTGCCGGGCGTGGTGCGCGCCATGCTCGGCAGCGAGGAGAAGTGGAGGGCCGTGGCCTCCTTCTGCGAGAACGTAATGTTGCAGAAGGAGGCCGCGGGGAGGGAGCGCGAGCTTCAGCGGCGCGCTGAAGCTCGCGCTCGTGCGGTGGCCCGAGGTCGTCGCCCGGTCGCGAGGCGTCGCGGGCGGCCGCCTCGGCGTGGCGGATGACCTAGGCTGGGAGGGGGGTCCTGAGGGGACCCTCCTCCCGCCAGGCGGCGCCGGGTCGGACCGGTTGGGGGTAGGAGTGCCTCCCCCTACCGGTCCGACGCAAGGGGAGGCACCCTCGGCGGTCTGGTGCGGCCATGAACGCCCGGCCGCCGAGGGGTGGAAACGGGGTCGCGGGCGGTTGCGAGTTGGGGCTCGCAGCCGCCACTAAAAGCGGCCCCGGGACGGATAGCGGCGGGATGGAGTGGCCCCGTCCCGCCGCTATGAGGCAGTGTGTCTACTGGGGGGACCGATTGTCCCCCCGGGGGATGGGCGCGAAAGCGCGGGCACGGGGAGGATACCGGAAGAATGCTTCGAGCGATTCCCGGTATCCTCCCAAAGCGTGCCGAAGGGTCACCGTGGGGTTTTTAGTGGGTAGGTCCCGCGCCTGTCGTTGTACGGGCGCGGGGAATCCCACACACCCCTCCCACCTCTCCCCAAGGAGGTGGGAGGGAGTCTTTCGAAGATTTTCCCCACGACAAAAAAAAAAAAAAAAAAGCGCATCCACATGTACCATGCTTCGCCCTGGACGATGCTCGATGCAGTAACTGAATTCTTCAAGCAACAACGCCCACCTTGCAACACGCACGCAAAGATCCCTTTTCCCCATTGTAAGAGCAAAAGCACAACAATCCGTAACGATTACAAATGTAATGCCTAATAAATATACCCGAAATTTCTTCAACGCTTTCACAATCGCAAGAACTTCTAGCTCATAACTCGCATATTTTGCTTCGCTCGATGTTGTTTTGCCGCTAGAATAATACACCGGATGAAAACGCTGATCTTCGTTATTTTTCTGGAGCAAAATTGCTCCATACCCCAACGCGGACGCATCCGTATGAAGCTCCGTCTCAGCCCCAATTCGGTACAAATTCAATACGGGTTTTTCACACAACACAGATTTAAGTTGTTCAAACGCGTTCCTCTCAGTCGTCTCAAAACGAAATTTGGCATCAGCTCGCAGGAGATTCGTCAACGGACGCGCAATCACTGAATAACCAAAGACAAATTTCCTAAAGTACCCTGTTAATCCAAGAAAACTCTGAACCTGCTTAATAGTCTTTAGTTCTGGGAACTTTCGCACTGCTTCCGTTTTGCGATCAGAAGGACGAACGCGTCCGTCATGAACAATATGATCTAAAAATTCGACCGTCGTTTGCAATAAACAACATGTTTTCCAATTAATAATTAGAGCAGCCTCGCTTGCTCTCAACAAAACTATCCTTAAACTCTCAATGCCTCTCTCAATATTGTCGGATGGAATTATCAAGTCGTCCATATACGCTAAAACAATCCGTTTTCGCATTAAATCTCTAAATACGAAATTTATAAATCGCTGAAATACTGCTGGTGAATTATAAAGTCCAAAAGGAACGCGAAGAAATTCGTAATGGCCATCCGGCACAATAAAGGCCGTATACTTCTGACTTGATCTTTCCATTTGTATATGGAAAAAACCATTTTTCAAATCAAGTGTACTAAAAACGCGTGCTTCTTGTAACAAGTCCAGCTGATCCTCGATCAGAGGTAAGGGATATCTATCCTTGACAATTATTTTGTTCACCCGCCTATAATTAACACACAGTCTAAAAGTATCATCCTTCTTCCGAACTAACACTACCGGACTCGCATAGTCTGACGTGGACGGTTGCGCGACTCCATCCTCGATCCACTGCTCGATCTGCTCATTGACAACATTCCTTTCAGATGGTGACAAACGTCTCGCCGACTGGTAAACAGGCTCTTCCTCCATAAGCACCAGCTTCATTTTTATGTCCGACTCGAACGCCTTGTTCGGCTTATAACTACTCACAAGTTCGCTCACTGCATTTCGTTGATCAGAATTTACAATGTGTGACACATCGACAACATTTGCTCTATTACATGATACGTCAATTGCAAATACTTCGGGTACGCATTCTCTTTCCGCATCATTACACGTTTCCGATAATAATGGACGAATAGTAACATCACTGCCCCTCAAATTAACATCCGTTTCTTTTAGGAAATTCGCGCCAATTAAAAACTTATGCCTGAGTAAGAGGTCAGAGACAACCTGCACGCAAATCGAGTACACATGCCCATCAACCGTGATCTCTGCTTCAAATTCTCCTAAGGTTGCGTTATTTTCCGAACCCACACCATCAAAACGGCGCTCGCCAGATGAAAATCTCGGGGAGCCCAGTTTAATATATTCATTCGCGCGGATTAAACTGAAATCACTCGCCGAATCTATTAATGCTTCGATCTCCCGTCCATTGAGTTTAACAATTTTAAAATATTTCCCGCGCGTGATTCCCGAAACGACACAAGTCTCATTGTTCGCTCTCACTGTCTTTGGACATTTTAACGCAATATGTCCGCGCTCTCTACATACAAAACACTTCACACCGCGATCTCTTGTTGGACAGTTCATACTTAAATGATCACGCTCGCCGCAATTATAACAGCGAGTCACCCTGGCTACAGCTGTTTCATTCTTCTCGCAGGTGTTTCCGTCCTTTCGCTGTCCCCTCGCGTTGACGTTGCCAAACTTCTCCATTCTTGTCGACGACGATGCATAAGATGAACTCCGATTCGGAAGCGTCACTTTCTCGAAAGCACTCAATCAATCTTTAATTGTTGTCAGTCGTTGAATACGCGCCTGGTTGCGCAGCATTTCCTCAGGAATACCATCAATTATGTACTCTAAAATTTTTTCATCGTGGATCGGTACTCGATTAGCCATAATAACCTGTTAGAGACCTAAGTTATCGGCCGCTAAGACCTATCAAAATAAAGACCGAAAGAGGTCTATCCATCGTTTCCCCGGTCAGAGGAGAGCTCTCCCTCTCCTCTACGCGGGGACCGCGAGTTCAGTGCTATCTTAACTGGCATAGTGAGAGAGAGTGTTCTTCGCCGCGGAAATTAATATAAGAACTAACTGCACTAAACACTACTGTAATTAATTGCTTAGTCTAACATAAATACCTGTTATTCGTACTGTGTTTTAATTTTTAACCAAGACCTGCAAACTTCAACATTGGTCCTTCGAGCCGGATATTTCGCCACAAGAATCGAGATAAACACCTGTTATAACCTTATACATCTAACGAGTCGTTATACATATCTGTTGTGCCGCAAGGAAACCAAAACATGGAGAAGTACGTTAAGAAACAGCTCGATCTATTCAAACGTATTCGTTCTACAGTTGAGAAAATGCGAAAAATGGGTGCGGCCAAACTAACTAAAGGTGTTATTACATTGCGTTTGGAGCTCATAGAAAAGAACTGGGCCACGTTTCTCGAAGCACACGATCAGCTCATCGATGTTTTTTCGCAGACCGAACCCGATAATCAGTATTTTAAACTAGACTACATCGCCCAGTGCGAGGAGGCGTACGTTCAACAAAAAGCGATTCTACTCGATCTAAAGGAAGAATATACAACGGGTAAGCCCGAACCATCTCACTGTAATTCGTCGCTTCGATCACTACCAAAAATAGCACTGCCGAGTTTTTCCGGCGATTATAAAAGTTGGTCAAATTTTCGCGATCTATTTCAAACGCTTATTCTAGACAATGTATCTCTCTCTTCTGTTGAAAAGCTGCATTATTTAAAGACCAGCCTGACTGGCGAACCTGCGCTACTTCTACAAAATATACCGGTCACTGGCGATAACTTCGAACGAGCTTGGACAACAATAACTGAACGGTATCAAAATCTGCGTGTAATGATCCACGCCCAACTGACTTCTCTGATGTCCCAACAACCTATAAAAAGGGAATCATCTAGAGCCCTGAAGGAGCTCCTGAACGGCACGACGGACGCAGTCCAAGCCTTGGAGGCCTTGAAGCGACCAGTCCGGCAATGGGACGACTGGCTCGTCTTCATAACGGCCGAGAAGCTGGATTCAAGGACTCGAATGGGCTGGGAAACTTCCATCGGATCCACTTCTGAACCTCCAATCTTCGAACAACTGAGAACCTTTCTTACTACAAAACTGCGCGCCCTAGAAGCGGTGGAAGGATCGCCCAACTCACCTGCGGCGCCCACAGAGAAGACCGGAGTCCTGCGACACGAAAAGAAGACACCCTTATATACTACTCCACGTCTAAAAGCGTACGCGACACACACTACTGGAGAAGCCAATCGTCGATGTCTCATCTGCCAAAAGGAACACTTCATCCTGTTCTGCCCTACATATAAGAATTTAAATCCTCGAGAGAGGAAGCTGCTGATAACAGAGAAGCGTCTTTGTTATAATTGTCTAGCACCTCACTCTTCGTTAGCTTGTAAGTCTACTAAACGTTGTCAACTCTGCGTAGGGAAGCATCATACCTCACTTCATTCTAGCTTCGAGCAAGCTACTGCTGCAGATGCTTCTTATTCCAAGCAGGTTTCAGAAAGAGATCGAGAATCGAATGAGAACTTGCAGACAGAGCAGACGGCCTCATATTCTGGAAAGGTAGCTCACTGCGCTACGACTTCCTGCTCCGTAACCTCGCCAGTCTCCGTTGTGCTTGCTACTGCTGAACTTGTGCTGGAGTCAGACCAGGGAAAAAGGGTGTCCGTAAGAGCCTTAATTGACCCCTGCTCAGAGGTCTCGTTGCTAGAGGAGAGCGTGGCGCAGATCTTAAACTTAATTCGAATACCGGAGAAAATTCCTGTTGTCGGCGTCGGTAAGACGCAAACTTATACAAATGGTAGGGTCTCTCTTCGGTTATACTCTCGCTTAGATAACTTGATCTCGTATAACCTTTCTGCATATATACTTCCTCGATTGTCATCCTATCAAGCGATGAAATCTTCTAGCACTTCTGCCCTGTCACATTTAGATGGACTGGAACTTTTTTTTTTTTTTTTTTTTTGTCGTGGGGAAAATCTTCGAAAGACTCCCTCCCACCTCCTTGGGGAGAGGTGGGAGGGGTGTGTGGGATTCCCCGCGCCCGTACAACGACAGGTGCGGGACCTACCCACTAAAAACCCCACGGTGACCCTTCGGCACGCTTTGGGAGGATACCGAGAATCGCTCGAAGCATTCTTCCGGTATCCTCCCCGTGCCCGCGCTTTCGCGCCCATCCCCCGGGGGGACAATCGGTCCCCCCAGTAGACACACTGCCTCATAGCGGCGGGACGGGGCCACTCCATCCCGCCGCTATCCGTCCCGGGGCCGCGTTTAGAGGCGGCTGCGAGCCCCAACTCGCAACCGCCCGCGACCCCGTTTCCACCCCTCCGCGGCCGGGCGTTCATGGCCGCACCAGACCGCCGAGGGCGCCTCCCCTTGCGTCGGACCGGTAGGGGGAGGCACTCCTACCCCCAACCGGTCCGACCCGGCGCAACCTCTGTTATCTTGGAAAATATTGGTCAGAACCAGGTTTAATTGACTGTTACAGTGTGCAATCACATTACTACATGTTCCAAACGAGGCAATACCCAGGATCTGGCCAACATGTATGCGAAAAAGATAAAAGCATGAGCCAGATGCGGGCATATCCCAGATCTAAGCCATGCCTAACCGGTGTTATTCTCTAAAATAGTGATGGAAACAAGGTTCAATTGACAGATACAGTGTGGTACCACATTACTACGTGATTCAGGCGAGACAAAACCCAGTATCTGGCCAAGAAGTATGCGAAAAAGGCAGAAGCATGAGCCAGATGCGGGCATATACCAGACCTAACCCAGACCAACCGGTGTTATCCTCTAAAATATGGATCGACACCAGGTTCAATTGACTGTTCGAGCGTGGCACCACATTACAACGTGATCCAAACGCGACAAAACCCAGGATCTGGCCAACAAGTATGCGAAAAATGCAAATGCATGAGCCAGATGCGGGCATATCACTGATCAAAGCCAGGCCTAACGGGTGTTATCCTCTAAAATAGAGATCGAAACCAGGTTCAATTGAGTGTTCCAGCGTGGTACCACATTACTACGTGATCCAAAGGCGACAAAACTGAGGATCAGGCTAACCAGTATGCGAAAAAGGTCTAAAGCATGAGCCAGATGCGGGCATATACCAGGCCTAACCCAGACCAACCGGTGTTATCCTCTAAAATATGGATCGAAACCATGTTCAAATGACTGTTCCAGCGTGGTACCACACTACTACGTGATCCAGGCGAGACAAAACCCAGTATCTGGCCAAGAAGTATGCGAAAAAGACAGAAGCATGAGCTAGATGCGGGCATGTCACAGACCTAACCCAGACCTAACAGTTGTTATCCTCTAAAATAGTGATCGAAACCAGGTTCAATTGACTGTTTCAGTGTAGTACCACATTACAACGTGATCCAAACGAGGCAAAACCCAGGATCTGGCCAACAAGTATGCGAAGAAGGCATACGCATGAGCCAGATGCGGGCATATCCCAGATCTAAGCCGGGCCTAACCGTTGTTATCTTCTAAAATATGGATCGAATCCAGGTTCAATTGACCGTTCCAGCGTGGTACCACATTAGTACGTGATCCAAACGCGACAAAACTCAGCATCTGGCCAACAACTATGCAAAAAAGGCAAAAGCATGAGCCAGATGCGGGCATATAGCAGACCTAACCCAGACCAACCGGTGTTATCCTCTAAAATGTGGATCGAAACCAGGTTCAATTCACTGTTTCAGTGTGGTACCACGTTACTACCTGATTCGAACGAGACAAACTCCAGGATCTGGCCAACAAGTATGCGGAAAAAGTAATTGCATGAGCCAGATGCGGGCATATCCCTGATCAAAGCTAGGCCTAACGGGTGTTATCCTCTAAAATAGAGATCGAAACCAGGTTCAATTGACTCTTTCAGTGTGGTACCACATTACTACGTGATCCAAACGAGGCAATACCCAGGATCTGGCCAACCAGTATGCGAAAAAGACAGAAGCATGAGCCAGATGTGGGCATATCCCAGATCTAAACCAGGCCTCACCGGTGTTATCCTGCGAAGTATTGGTCGATACCAGGTTTAATTGACTGTTACAGTGTGGAACCACATTACTACGTGATCCAACCGAGACAAAAACCAGGACCTGGCCAACAAGTATGCGAAAAAGGCAAATCCATTAGCCAGATGCGGGCATATCCCAGATGTAAGCCAGGCCTAACGGGTGTTATCCTCTAAAATATGGATCGAATCCAGGTTCAATTGACCGTTCCCGCGTGGTACCACATTATTACGTGATCCAAACGCGACAAAACTCAGGATCTGGCCAACAAGTATGCGAAGAAGGCATAAGCATGAGTCAGATGCGGGCATATCCCAGATCTAAGCCGGGCCTAACCGTTGTTATCCTCTAAAATATGGATCGAAACCAGGTTCAACTGACCGTTCCAGCGTGGTACCACATTACTACGTGATCCAAACGAGACAAAACCCAGGATCTGGCTAACAAGTATGCGAAATAGGCGGAAGTATGAGCCAGATGCGGGCATATCCCTGATCAAAGCCAGGCCTAACGGGTGTTATCCTCTAAAATAGAGATCGAAACCAGGTTCAATTGACTGTTCCAGCGTGGCACCAGATTACTACGTGCTTCAAACGAGACGCAATCCATGATGTAACCAACAAGTGTGCGAAAACGGCGGGAGTATGAGCCAGATGCAGGCATATCCTCGAACCAGCCCAGACCTAACCCGGGTTATCCTCAAAAATATTGATCGAAGCCAGGATCAATTTTCTCTTGCCGTATGGTACCACATTACTACGTGATCCAAACCAGAAAAAACCCAGTATCTGGCCAACAAGTATGCGAAAGAGGCGAAAGTATGAGCCAGATGCGGGCATATCCCAGATCTAAGCCAGGCCTAACGGGTGTTATCCTCTAAAATATGGATCGAAACCATGTTCAATCGACTGTTCCAGCGTGGTACCACATTACTACGTGATCCAGGCGACACAAAACCCAGTATCTGGCCAAGAAGTATGTGAAAAAGACAGAAGCATGAGCCAGATGCGGGCATGTCACAGACCTAACCCAGACCTAACAGTTGTTATCCTCTAAAATTGTGATCGAAACCAGGTTCAATTGACTGTTTCAGTGTAGTACCACATTACAACGTGATCCAAACGAGGCAAAACCCAGGATCTGGCCAACAAGTATGCGAAGAAGGCATACGCATGAGCCAGATGCGGGCATATCCCAGATCTAAGCCGGGCCTAACCGTTGTTATCTTCTAAAATATGGATCGAATCCAGGTTCAATTGACCGTTCAGCGTGGTACCACATTAGTACGTGATCCAAACGCGACAAAACTCAGGATCTGGCCAACAACTATGCAAAAAAGGCAAAAGCATGAGCCAGATGCGGGCATATAGCAGACCTAACCCAGACCAACCGGTGTTATCCTCAAAAATGTGGATCGAAACCAGGTTCAATTCACTGTTTCAGTGTGGTACCACGTTACTACCTGATTCAAACGAGACAAACTCCAGGATCTGGCCAACAAGTATGCGGAAAAAGTAATTGCATGAGCCAGATGCGGGCATATCCCTGATCAAAGCCAGGCCTAATGGGTGTTATCCTCTAAAATAGAGATCGAAACCAGGTTCAATTGACTCTTTCAGTGTGGTACCACATTACTACGTGATCCAAACGAGGCAATACCCAGGATCTGGCCAACCAGTATGCGAAAAAGACAGAAGCATGAGCCAGATGTGGGCACATCCCAGATCTAAACCAGGCCTCACCGGTGTTATCCTGCAAAATATTGGTCGATACCAGGTTTAATTGACTGTTACACTGTGGAACCACATTACTACGTGATCCAACCGAGACAAAACCCAGGACCTGGCCAACAAGTATGCGAAAAAGGCAAACCCATGAGCCAGATGCGGGCATATCCCAGATGTAAGCCAGGCCTAACGGGTGTTATCCTCTAAAATATGGAGTGAAACCATGTTCAATTGACTGTTCCAGCGTGATACCACATTACTACGTGATCCAGGCGAGACAAAACCCAGTATCTGGCCAAGAAGTATGCGAAAAAGACAGAAGCATGAGCCAGATGCGGGCATGTCCCAGACTTAACTCAGATCTAACAGTTGTTATCCTCTAAAATAGTGATCGAAACCAGGTTCAATTGACTGTTTCAGTGTAGTACCACATTGCAACGTGATACAAACGAGACAAACCCAGGATCTGGCAAACAAGTATGCGAAGAAGGCATAAGCATGAGTCAGATGCGGGCATATCCCAGATCTAAGCCGGGCCTAACCGTTGTTATCCTCTAAAATATGGATCGAATCCAGGTTCAACTGACCGTTCCAGCGTCGTACCACATTACTACGTGATCCAAACGAGACAAAACCCAGGATCTGGCTAACAAGTATGCGAAATAGGCGGAAGTATGAGCCAGATGCGGGCATATCCCTGATCAAAGCCAGGCCTAACGGGTGTTATCCTCTAAAATAGAGATCGAAACCAGGTTCAATTGACTGTTTCAGTGTGGTACCACATTACTACGTGATCCAAACGAGACAAAACCCAGGATCTGGCTATCAAGTATGCGAAATAGGCGAAAGTATGAGCCAAATGCGGGCATATCACTGATCAAAGCCAGGCCTAACGGGTGTTATCCTCTAAAATAGAGATCGAAACCAGGTTCAATTGAGTGTTCCAGCGTGGTACCACATTACTACGTGATCCAAAGGCGACAAAACTGAGGATCAGGCTAACCAGTATGCGAAAAAGGCAAAAGCATGAGCCAGATGCGGGCATATACCAGGCCTAACCCAGACCAACCGGTGTTATCCTCTAAAATATGGATCGAAACCATGTTCAATTGACTGTTCCAGCGTGGTACCACATTACTACGTGATCCAGGCGAGACAAAACCCAGTATCTGGCCAAGAAGAATGCGAAAAAGACAGAAGCATGAGCTAGATGCGGGCATGTCACAGACCTAACCCAGACCTAACAGTTGTTATCCTCTAAAATAGTGATCGAAACCAGGTTCAATTGACTGTTTCAGTGTGGTACCACATTACTACGTGATCCAAACGAGACAAAACCCAGGATCTGGCTAACAAGTATGCGAAATAGGCGGAAGTATGAGCCAGATGCGGGCATATCCCTGATCAAAGCCAGGCCTAACGGGTGTTATCCTCTAAAATAGAGATCGAAACCAGGTTCAATTGACTGTTTCAGTGTGGTACCACATTACTACGTGATCCAAACGAGACAAAACCCAGGATCTGGCTATCAAGTATGCGAAATAGGCGAAAGTATGAGCCAAATGCGGGCATATCCCAGACGTAACCCAGACCAACCGGTGTTATCCGTTAAAATATGGATCGAAACCAGGTTCAATTGACTGTTCCAGCGTGGCACCAGATTACTACGTGCTTCAAACGAGACGCAATCCATGATCTAACCAACAAGTGTGCGAAAACGGCGGGAGTATGAGCCAGATGCAGGCATATCCTCGAACCAGCCCAGACCTAACCCGGGTTATCCTCAAAAATATTGATCGAAGCCAGGATCAATTTTCTCTTGCCGTATGGTACCACATTACTACGTGATCCAAACCAGAAAAAACCCAGTATCTGGCCAACAAGTATGCGAAAGAGGCGAAAGTATGAGCCAGATGCGGGCATATCCCAGATCTAAGCCAGGCCTAACGGGTGTTATCCTGCAAAATATTGGTCGATACCAGGTTTAATTGACTGTTACAGTGTGGTACCACATTACTACGTGATGCAAACGCGACAAAACTGAGGATCAGGCTAACCAGTATGCGAAAAAGGCAAAAGCATGAGCCAGATGTGGGCATATCCCAGATCTAAACCAGGCCTCACCGGTGTTATCCTGCAAAATATTGGTCGATACCAGGTTTAATTGACTGTTACAGTGTGGAACCACATTACTACGTGATCCAACCGAGACAAAACCCAGGACCTGGCCAACAAGTATGCGAAAAAGGCAAAACCATGAGCCAGATGCGGGCATATCCCAGATGTAAGCCTGGCCTAACGGGTGTTATCCTCTAAAATATGGAGCGAAACCATGTTCAATTGACTGTTCCAGCGTGATACCACATTACTACGTGATCCAGGCGAGACAAAACCCAGTATCTGGCCAAGAAGTATGCGAAAAAGACAGAAGCAGGAGCCAGATGCGGGCATGTCCCAGACTTAACCCAGACCTAACAGTTGTTATCCTCTAAAATAGTGATCGAAACCAGGTTTAATTGAGTGTTTCAGTGTAGTACCACATTACAACGTGATACAAACGAGACAAAACCCAGGATCTGGCCAACAAGTATGCGAAGAAGGCATAAGCATGAGTCGGATGCGGGCATATCCCAGATCTAAGCCGGGCCTAACCGTTGATATCCTCTAAAATATGGATCGAATCCAGGTTCAGTTGACCGTTCCAGCGTGGTACCACATTACTACGTGATCCAAGCGCGACAAAACTCAGGATCTGGCCAACAACTACGCGGAAAAGGCAAAAGCATGAGCCAGATGCGGGCATATACCAGACCTAACCCAGACCAACCGGTGTTATCCTCTAAAATATGGATCGATACCAGGTTTAATTGACTGTTTCAGTGTGGTACCACATTACTACGTGATCCAAACGAGGCTATACCCAGGTTCTGGCCAACCAGTATGCGAAAAAGACAGAAGCATGAGCCAGATGTGGGCATATCTCAGATCTAAACCAGGCCTCACCGGTGTTATCCTGCAAAATATTGGTCGATACCAGGTTTAATTGACTGTTACAGTGTGGAACCACATTACTACGTGATCCAACCGAGACAAAACCCAGGACCTGGCCAACAAGTATGCGAAAAAGGCAAAACCATGAGCCAGATGCGGGCATATCCCAGATGTAAGCCAGGCCTAACGTGTGTTATCCTCTAAAATATGGAGCGAAACCATGTTCAATTGACTGTTCCAGCGTGATACCACATTACTACGTGATCCAGGCGAGACAAAACCCAGTATCTGGCCAAGAAGTATGCGAAAAGACAGAAGCATGAGCCAGATGCGGGCATGTCCCAGACTTAACTCAGACCTAACAGTTGTTATCCTCTAAAATAGTGATCGAATCCAGGTTCAATTGACCGTTCCAGCGTGGTACCACATTACTACGTGATCCAAACGAGACAAAACCCAGGATCTGGCTAACAAGTATGCGAAATAGGCGGAAGTATGAGCCAGATGCGGGCATATCCCTGATCAAAGCCAGGCCTAACGGGTGTTATCCTCTAAAATAGAGATCGAAACCAGGTTCAATTGACTATTTCAGTGTGGTACCACATTACTACGTGCTCCAAACGAGACAAAACCCAGGATCTGGCTATCAAGTATGCGAAATAGGCGAAAGTATGAGCCAAATGCGGGCATATCCCAGATGTAACCCAGACTAACCGGTGTTATCCTATGGATCGAAACCAGGTTCAATTGACTGTTCCAGCGTGGCACCAGATTACTACGTGCTTCAAACGAGACGCAAACCATGATCTAACCAACAAGTGTGCGAAAACGGCGGGAGTATGAGCCAGATGCAGGCATATCCTCGAACCAGCCCAGACCTAACCCGGGTTATCCTCAAAAATATTGATCGAAGCCAGGATCAATTTTCTCTTGCCGTATGGTACCACATTACTACGTGATCCAAACCAGAAAAAACCCAGTATCTGGCCAACAAGTATGCGAAAGAGGCGAAAGTATGAGCCAGATGCGGGCATATCCCAGATCTAAGCCAGGCCTAACGGGTGTTATCCTCTAAAATAGAGATCGAAACCATGTTCAATTGACTGTTCCAGCGTGGTACCACATTACTACCTGATCCAGGCGAGACAAAACCCAGTATCTGGCCAAGAAGTATGCGAAAAAGACAGAAGCATGAGCCAGATGCGGGCATATCCCAGACATAACCCAGACCAACCGGTGTTATCCTCTAAACTGTGGATCGAAACCAGGTTCAATTCACTGTTTCAGTGTGGTACCACATTACTACCTGATTCAAACGAGACAAACTCCAGGATCTGGCCAAGAAGTATGCGAAAAAGGCAAAAGCATAAGCCAGATGCGGGCATATCCCAGACATAACCCAGACCAACCGGTGTTATCCTCTAAACTGTGGATCGAAACCAGGTTCAATTGACTCTTTCAGTGTGGTACCACATTACTACGTGATCCAAACGAGGCAAAACCCAGGATCTGGCTAACAAGTATGCGAAATAGGCGAAAGTATGAGCCAGATGCGGGCATATACCAGTCCTAACCCAGACCAACCGGTGTTTTCCTCGAAAATATGGATCGATACCAGGTTTAATTGACTGTTTCAGTATGGTACCACATTACTACGTGATCCAAACGAGGCAATACCCAGGATCTGGCCAACCAGTATGCGAAAAAGACAGAAGCATGAGCCAGATGTGGGCATATCCCAGATCTAAACCAGGCCTCACCGGTGTTATCCTGCAAAATATTGGTCGATACCAGGTTTAATTGACTGTTACAGTGTGGAACCACATTACTACGTGATCCAACCGAGACAAAACCCAGGACCTGGCCAACAAGTATGCGAAAAAGGCAAAACCATGAGCCAGATGCGGGCATATCCCAGATGTAAGCCAGGCCTAACGGGTGTTATCCTCTAAAATATGGAGCGAAACCATGTTCAATTGACTGTTCCAGCGTGATACCACATTACTACGTGATCCAGGCGAGACAAAACCCAGTATCTGGCCAAGAAGTATGCGAAAAGACAGAAGCATGAGCCAGATGCGGGCATGTCCCAGACTTAACCCAGACCTAACAGTTGTTATCCTCTAAAATAGTGATCGAAACCAGGTTCAATTGAGTGTTTCAGTGTAGTACCACATTATAACGTCATACAAACGAGACAAAACCCAGGATCTGGCCAACAAGTATGCGAAGAAGGCATAAGCATGAGCCAGATGCGGGCATATACCAGACCTAACCCACACCAACCGCTGTTATCCTCTAAAATATGGATCGATACCAGGTTTAATTGACTGTTTCAGTGTGGTACCACGTTACTACCTGATTCAAACGAGACAAACTCCAGGATCTGGCCAACAAGTATGCGGAAAAAGTAATTGCATGAGCCAGATGCGGGCATATCCCAGATGTAAGCCAGGCCTATCGGGTGTTATCCTCTAAAATATGGAGCGAAACCATGTTCAATTGACTGTTCCAGCGTGATACCACATTAGTACGTGATCCAAACGCGACAAAACTCAGGATCTGGCCAACAACTATGCAAAAACGGCAAAAGCATGAGCCAGATGCGGGCATGACCCAGACTTAACCCAGACCTAACAGTTTTTATCCTCTAAAATAGTGATCGAAACCAGGTTCAATTGAGCGTTTCAGTGTAGTACCACATTACAACGTGATACAAACGAGACAAAACCCAGGATCTGGCCAACAAGTATGCGAAGAAGGCATACGCATGAGCCAGATGCGGGCATATCCCAGATGTAAGCCAGGCCTAACGGGTGTTATCCTCTAAAATATGGAGCGAAACCATGTTCAATTGACTGTTCCAGCGTGATACCACATTAGTACGTGATCCAAACGCGACAAAACTCAGGATCTGGCCAACAACTATGCAAAAAAGGCAAAAGCATGAGCCAGATGCGGGCATATAGCAGACCTAACCCAGACCAACCGGTGTTATCCTCTAAAATGTGGATCGAAACCAGGTTCAATTCACTGTTTCAGTGTGGTACCACGTTACTACCTGATTCAAACGAGACAAACTCCAGGATCTGGCCAACAAGTATGCGGAAAAAGTAATTGCATGAGCCAGATGCGGGCATATCCCTGATCAAAGCCAGGCCTAATGGGTGTTATCCTCTAAAATAGAGATCGAAACCAGGTTCAATTGACTCTTTCAGTGTGGTACCACATTACTACGTGATCCAAACGAGGCAATACCCAGGATCAGGCCAACCGGTATGCGAAAAGGACAGAAGCATGAGCCAGATGTGGGCATATCCCAGATCTAAACCAGGCCTCACCGGTGTTATCCTGCAAAATATTGGTCGATACCAGGTTTAATTGACTGTTACAGTGTGGAACCACATTACTACGTGATCCAACCGAGACAAAACCCAGGACCTGGCCAACAGGTATGCGAAAAAGGCAAACCCATGAGCCAGATGCGGGCATATCCCAGATGTAAGCCAGGCCTAACGGGTGTTATCCTCTAAAATATGGAGCGAAACCATGTTCAATTGACTGTTCCAGCGTGATACCACATTACTACGTGATCCAGGCGAGACAAAACCCAGTATCTGGCCAAGAAGAATGCGAAAAAGACAGAAGCATGAGCCAGATGCGGGCATGTCCCAGACTTAACTCAGACCTAACAGTTGTTATCCTCTAAAATAGTGATCGAAACCAGGTTCAATTGACTGTTTCAGTGTAGTACCACATTACAACGTGATCCAACCGAGACAAAACCCAGGACCTGGCCAACAAGTATGCGAAAAAGGCAAAACCATGAGCCAGATGCGGGCATATCCCAGATGTAAGCCAGGCCTAACGGGTGTTATGCTCTAAAATATGGAGCGAAACCATGTTCAATTGACTGTTCCTGCGTGATACCACATTACTACGTGATCCAGGCGAGACAAAACCCAGGATCTGGCCAACCAGTATGCGAAAAAGACAGAAGCATGAGCCAGATGTGGGCATATCCCAGATCTAAACCAGGCCTCACCGGTGTTATCCTGCAAAATATTGCTCGATACCAGGTTTAATTGACTGTTACAGTGTGGAACCACATTACTACGTGATCCAACCGAGACAAAACCCAGGATCTGGCTATCAAGTATGCGACATAGGCGAAAGTATGAGCCAGATGCGGGCATATCCCAGACCTAACACAGACCAACCGGTATTATCCTCCAAAATGTGGATCGAAACCAGGTTCAATTCACTGTTTCAGTGTGGCACTACGTTACTACCTGATTCAAACGAGACAAGCTCCACGATCTGGCCAACAAGTATGCGAAAAAAGCAAATGCATGAGCCAGATGCGGGCATATCCCTGATCAAAGCCAGGCCTAACGGGTGTTATCCTCTAAAATAGAGATCGAAACCAGGTTCAATTGACGCTTTCAGTGTGGTACCACATTACTACGTGATCCAAACGAGACAAAACCCAGGATCTGGCTAACAAGTATGCGAAATATGCGAAAGTATGAGCCAGATGCGGGCATATCCCAGACATAACCCATACCAACCGGTGTTATCCTCTAAAATGTGGATCGAAACCAGGTTCAATTCACTGTTCAAGTGTGGTACCAGCTTACAACCTGATTCAAACGAGACAAACTCCAGGATCTGGCCAAGAAGTATGCGATAAAGGCAAAAGCATGAGCCAGCTGCGGGCATATCCCTGATGAAAGCCAGGCCTAACGGGTGCTATACTCTAAAATAGAGATCGAAACCAGGTCCAATTGACTCTTTCAGTGTGGTACCACATTACTGCGTGATCCAAACCAGAAAAAACCCAGGATCAGGCCAACAAGTATGCGAAAATGCAAAAGCATGAGCCAGATGCGGGCACTTACCAGACCTAACCCAGACCAACTGGTGTTATCCTCTAAAATAGTGATCGAAACAAGGTTCAATTGACTGTTCCAGCGTGGTACGACATTACTACGTGATCCAAACCGCGACAAAACTGAGGATCTGGCTAACCAGTATGCGAAAAAGGCAAAAGCATGAGCCAGATGTGGGCATATCCCAGATCTAAGCCAGGCCTAACCGGTGTTATCCTGCAAAATATTGGTCGATACCAGGTTTAATTGACTGTTACAGTGTGGAACCACATTACTACGTGATCCAACCGAGACAAAACCCAGGACCTGGCCAACAAGTATGCGAAAAAGGCAAAAGCATAAGCCAGCTGCGGGCATATCCCTGATCAAAGCCAGGCCTAACGGGTGTTATCCTCTAAAATATGGATCGATACCAGGTTTAATTCACTGTTTCAGTGTGGTACCACATTACTACGTGATCCAGGCGAGACAAAACCCAGTATCTGGCCAAGAAGTATGCGAAAAAGACAGAAGCATGAGCCAGATGCGGGCATGTCCCAGACTTAACCCAGACCTAACAGTTGTTATCCTCTAAAATAGTGATCGAAACCAGGTTCAATTGAGTGTTTCAGTGTAGTACCACATTACAACGTGATACAAACGAGACAAAACCCAGGATCTGGCCAACAAGTATGCGAAGAAGGCATAAGCATGAGTCGGATGCGGGCATATCGCAGATCTAAGCCGGGCCTAACCGTTGTTATCCTCTAAAATATGGATCGAATCCAGGTTCAATTGTTCGTTCCAGCGTGGTACCACATTACTACGTGATCCAAGCGCGACAAAACTCAGGATCTGGCCAACAACTACGCGGAAAAGGCAAAAGCATGAGCCAGATGCTGGCATATACCAGACCTAACCCAGACCAACCGGTGTTATCCTCTAAAATATGGATCGATACCAGGTTTAATTGACTGTTTCAGTGTGGTACCACATTACTACGTGATCCAAACGAGGCAATACCCAGGATCTGGCCAACCAGTATGCGAAAAAGACAGAAGCATGAGCCAGATGTGGGCATATCCCAGATCTAAACCAGGCCTCACCGGTGTTATCCTGCAAAATATTGGTCGATACCAGGTTTAATTGTCTGTTACAGTGTGGAACCACATTACTACGTGATCCAACCGAGACAAAACCCAGGACCTGGCCAACAAGTATGCGAAAAAGGCAAAACCATGAGCCAGATGCGGGCATATCCCAGATGTAAGCCAGGCCTAACGGGTGTTATCCTCTAAAATAGAGATCGAAACCAGGTTCAATTGACTCTTTCAGTGTGGTACCACATTACTACGTGATCCAAACGAGACAAAACCCAGGATCTGGCTATCAAGTATGCGAAAAAGACAGAAGCATGAGCCAGATGCGGGCATGTCCCAGACTTAACCCAGACGTAACAGTTGTTATCCTCTAAAATAGTGATCGAAACCAGGACCAATTGAGTGTTTCAGTGTAGTACCACATTACAACGTGATACAAACGAGACAAAACCCAGGATCTGGCCAACAAGTATGCGAAGAAGGCATAAGCATGAGTCAGATGCGGGCATCTCCCAGATCTAAGCCGGGCCTAACCGTTGTTATCCCCTAAAATATGGATCGAATCCAGGTTCAATTGACCGTTCCAGCGTGGTACCACATTACTACGTGATCCAAGCGCGACAAAACTCAGGATCTGGCCAACAACTACGCGGAAAAGGCAAAAGCATGAGCCAGATGCGGGCATATACCAGACCTAACCCAGACCAACCGGTGTTATCCTCTAAAATATGGATCGAAACCAGGTTCAATTGACTGTTCCAGCGTGGTACCACATTACTACGTGATCCAGGCGAGACAAAACCCAGTATCTGGCCAAGAAGTATGCGAAATAGACAGAAGCATGAGCCGTATGTGGGCATATCCCAGATCTAACCCAGACCAACTGGTGTTATCCTCTAAAATAGTGATCGAAACAATGTTCAATTGACTGTTGCAGTGTGGTACCACATTACTACGTGATCCAAACGAGACAAAACCCAGGATCTGGCCAACAAGTATGCGAAATAGACGGGAGTATGAGCCAGATGCAGGCATATCCTCGAACCAGCCCAGACCTAACCCGGGTTATCCTCTAAAATATTGATCGAAACATGGTTCAATTGACTGTTCGAGCGTGGTACCACATTACAACGTGATCCAAACGCGACAAAACCCAGGATCTGGCCAACAAGTATGCGAAAAAGGCAAAAGCATGAGCCAGATGCGGGCATATCCCAGATGTAAGCCTGGCCTAACGGGTGTTATCCTCTAAAATATGGAGCGAAACCATGTTCAATTGACTGTTCCAGCGTGATACCACATTACTACGTGATCCAGGCGAGACAAAACCCAGTATCTGGCCAAGAAGTATGCGAAAAAGACAGAAGCAGGAGCCAGATGCGGGCATGTCCCAGACTTAACCCAGACCTAACAGTTGTTATCCTCTAAAATAGTGATCGAAACCAGGTTTAATTGAGTGTTTCAGTGTAGTACCACATTACAACGTGATACAAACGAGACAAAACCCAGGATCTGGCCAACAAGTATGCGAAGAAGGCATAAGCATGAGTCGGATGCGGGCATATCCCAGATCTAAGCCGGGCCTAACCGTTGTTATCCTCTAAAATATGGATCGAATCCAGGTTCAGTTGACCGTTCCAGCGTGGTACCACATTACTACGTGATCCAAGCGCGACAAATCTCAGGATCTGGCCAACAACTACGCGGAAAAGGCAAAAGCATGAGCCAGATGCGGGCATATACCAGACCTAACCCAGACCAACCGGTGTTATCCTCTAAAATATGGATCGATACCAGGTTTAATTGACTGTTTCAGTGTGGTACCACATTACTACGTGATCCAAACGAGGCAAAACCCAGGATCTGGCTATCAAGTATGCGAAATAGGCGAAAGTATGAGCCAGATGCGGGCATATACCAGTCCTAACCCAGACCAACCGGTGTTTTCCTCCAAAATGTGGATCGAAACCAGGTTCAATTCACTGTTTCAGTGTGGCACTACGTTACTACCTGATTCAAACGAGACAAGCTCCACGATCTGGCCAACAAGTATGCGAAAAAAGCAAATGCATGAGCCAGATGCGGGCATATCCCTGATCAAAGCCAGGCCTAACGGGTGTTATCCTCTAAAATAGAGATCGAAACCAGGTTCAATTGACGCTTTCAGTGTGGTACCACATTACTACGTGATCCAAACGAGACAAAACCCAGGATCTGGCTAACAAGTATGCGAAATATGCGAAAGTATGAGCCAGATGCGGGCATATCCCAGACATAACCCAGACCAACCGGTGTTATCCTCTAAAATGTGGATCGAAACCAGGTTCAATTCACTGTTCAAGTGTGGTACCAGCTTACAACCTGATTCAAACGAGACAAACTCCAGGATCTGGCCAAGAAGTATGCGATAAAGGCAAAAGCATGAGCCAGCTGCGGGCATATCCCTGATGAAAGCCAGGCCTAACGGGTATTATCCTCCAAAATGTGGATCGATACCAGGTTCAATTCACTGTTTCAGTATGGCACTACGTTACTACCTGATTCAAACGAGACAAGCTCCAGGATCTGGCCAACAAGTATGCGAAAAAGGCAAAAGCATGAGACAGATGCGGGCATATCCCTGACCAAAGCCAGGCCTAACGGGTGCTATACTCTAAAATAGAGATCGAAACCAGGTCCAATTGACTCTTTCAGTGTGGTACCACATTACTGCGTGATCCAAACCAGAAAAAACCCAGGATCAGGCCAACAAGTATGCGAAAATGCAAAAGCATGAGCCAGATGCGGGCACTTACCAGACCTAACCCAGACCAACTGGTGTTATCCTCTAAAATAGTGATCGAAACAAGGTTCAATTGACCGTTCCAGCGTGGTACGACATTACTACGTGATCCAAACCGCGACAAAACTGAGGATCTGGCTAACCAGTATGCGAAAAAGGCAAAAGCATGAGCCAGATGTGGGCATATCCCAGATCTAAGCCAGGCCTAACCGGTGTTATCCTGCAAAATATTGGTCGATACCAGGTTTAATTGACTGTTACAGTGTGGAACCACATTACTACGTGATCCAACCGAGACAAAACCCAGGACCTGGCCAACAAGTATGCGAAAAAGGCAAAAGCATAAGCCAGCTGCGGGCATATCCCTGATCAAAGCCAGGCCTAACGGGTGTTATCCTCTAAAATATGGATCGATACCAGGTTTAATTCACTGTTTCAGTGTGGTACCACATTACTACGTGATCCAGGCGAGACAAAACCCAGTATCTGGCCAAGAAGTATGCGAAAAAGACAGAAGCATGAGCCAGATGCGGGCATGTCCCAGACTTAACCCAGACCTAACAGTTGTTATCCTCTAAAATAGTGATCGAAACCAGGTTCAATTGAGTGTTTCAGTGTAGTACCACATTACAACGTGATACAAACGAGACAAAACCCAGGATCTGGCCAACAAGTATGCGAAGAAGGCATAAGCATGAGTCGGATGCGGGCATATCCCAGATCTAAGCCGGGCCTAACCGTTGTTATCCTCTAAAATATGGATCGAATCCAGGTTCAATTGACCGTTCCAGCGTGGTACCACATTACTACGTGATCCAAGCGCGACAAAACTCAGGATCTGGCCAACAACTACGCGGAAAAGGCAAAAGCATGAGCCAGATGCTGGCATATACCAGACCTAACCCAGACCAACCGGTGTTATCCTCTAAAATATGGATCGATACCAGGTTTAATTGACTGTTTCAGTGTGGTACCACATTACTACGTGATCCAAACGAGGCAATACCCAGGATCTGGCCAACCAGTATGCGAAAAAGACAGAAGCATGAGCCAGATGTGGGCATATCCCAGATCTAAACCAGGCCTCACCGGTGTTATCCTGCAAAATATTGGTCGATACCAGGTTTAATTGTCTGTTACAGTGTGGAACCACATTACTACGTGATCCAACCGAGACAAAACCCAGGACCTGGCCAACAAGTATGCGAAAAAGGCAAAACCATGAGCCAGATGCGGGCATATCCCAGATGTAAGCCAGGCCTAACGGGTGTTATCCTCTAAAATAGAGATCGAAACCAGGTTCAATTGACTCTTTCAGTGTGGTACCACATTACTACGTGATCCAAACGAGACAAAACCCAGGATCTGGCTATCAAGTATGCGAAAAAGACAGAAGCATGAGCCAGATGCGGGCATGTCCCAGACTTAACCCAGACGTAACAGTTGTTATCCTCTAAAATAGTGATCGAAACCAGGACCAATTGAGTGTTTCAGTGTAGTACCACATTACAACGTGATACAAACGAGACAAAACCCAGGATCTGGCCAACAAGTATGCGAAGAAGGCATAAGCATGAGTCAGATGCGGGCATCTCCCAGATCTAAGCCGGGCCTAACCGTTGTTATCCCCTAAAATATGGATCGAATCCAGGTTCAATTGACCGTTCCAGCGTGGTACCACATTACTACGTGATCCAAGCGCGACAAAACTCAGGATCTGGCCAACAACTACGCGGAAAAGGCAAAAGCATGAGCCAGATGCGGGCATATACCAGACCTAACCCAGACCAACCGGTGTTATCCTCTAAAATATGGATCGAAACCAGGTTCAATTGACTGTTCCAGCGTGGTACCACATTACTACGTGATCCAGGCGAGACAAAACCCAGTATCTGGCCAAGAAGTATGCGAAATAGACAGAAGCATGAGCCGTATGTGGGCATATCCCAGATCTAACCCAGACCAACTGGTGTTATCCTCTAAAATAGTGATCGAAACAATGTTCAATTGACTGTTGCAGTGTGGTACCACATTACTACGTGATCCAAACGAGACAAAACCCAGGATCTGGCCAACAAGTATGCGAAATAGACGGGAGTATGAGCCAGATGCAGGCATATCCTCGAACCAGCCCAGACCTAACCCGGGTTATCCTCTAAAATATTGATCGAAACATGGTTCAATTGACTGTTCGAGCGTGGTACCACATTACAACGTGATCCAAACGCGACAAAACCCAGGATCTGGCCAACAAGTATGCGAAAAAGGCAAAAGCATGAGCCAGATGCGGGCATATCCCAGATGTAAGCCTGGCCTAACGGGTGTTATCCTCTAAAATATGGAGCGAAACCATGTTCAATTGACTGTTCCAGCGTGATACCACATTACTACGTGATCCAGGCGAGACAAAACCCAGTATCTGGCCAAGAAGTATGCGAAAAAGACAGAAGCAGGAGCCAGATGCGGGCATGTCCCAGACTTAACCCAGACCTAACAGTTGTTATCCTCTAAAATAGTGATCGAAACCAGGTTTAATTGAGTGTTTCAGTGTAGTACCACATTACAACGTGATACAAACGAGACAAAACCCAGGATCTGGCCAACAAGTATGCGAAGAAGGCATAAGCATGAGTCGGATGCGGGCATATCCCAGATCTAAGCCGGGCCTAACCGTTGTTATCCTCTAAAATATGGATCGAATCCAGGTTCAGTTGACCGTTCCAGCGTGGTACCACATTACTACGTGATCCAAGCGCGACAAATCTCAGGATCTGGCCAACAACTACGCGGAAAAGGCAAAAGCATGAGCCAGATGCGGGCATATACCAGACCTAACCCAGACCAACCGGTGTTATCCTCTAAAATATGGATCGATACCAGGTTTAATTGACTGTTTCAGTGTGGTACCACATTACTACGTGATCCAAACGAGGCTATACCCAGGTTCTGGCCAACCAGTATGCGAAAAAGACAGAAGCATGAGCCAGATGTGGGCATATCTCAGATCTAAACCAGGCCTCACCGGTGTTATCTTGCAAAATATTGGTCGATACCAGGTTTAATTGACTGTTACAGTGTGGAACCACATTACTACGTGATCCAACCGAGACAAAACCCAGGACTTGGCCAACAAGTATGCGAAAAAGGCAAAACCATGAGCCAGATGCGGGCATATCCCAGATGTAAGCCAGGCCTAACGTGTGTTATCCTCTAAAATATGGAGCGAAACCATGTTCAATTGACTGTTCCAGCGTGATACCACATTACTACGTGATCCAGGCGAGACAAAACCCAGTATCTGGCCAAGAAGTATGCGAAAAAGACAGAAGCATGAGCCAGATGCGGGCATGTCCCAGACTTAACTCAGACCTAACAGTTGTTATCCTCTAAAATAGTGATCGAAACCAGGTTCAATTGACTGTTTCAGTGCAGTACCACATTACAACGTGATCCAACCGAGACAAAACCCAGGACCTGGCCAACAAGTATGCGAAAAAGGCAAAACCATGAGCCAGATGCGGGCATATCCCAGATGTAAGCCAGGCCTAACGGGTGTTATGCTCTAAAATATGGAGCGAAACCATGTTCAATTGACTGTTCCTGCGTGATACCACATTACTACGTGATCCAGGCGAGACAAAACCCAGGATCTGGCCAACCAGTATGCGAAAAAGACAGAAGCATGAGCCAGATGTGGGCATATCCCAGATCTAAACCAGGCCTCACCGGTGTTATCCTGCAAAATATTGCTCGATACCAGGTTTAATTGACTGTTACAGTGTGGAACCACATTACTACGTGATCCAACCGAGACAAAACCCAGGATCTGGCTATCAAGTATGCGACATAGGCGAAAGTATGAGCCAGATGCGGGCATATCCCAGACCTAACACAGACCAACCGGTATTATCCTCCAAAATGTGGATCGAAACCAGGTTCAATTCACTGTTTCAGTGTGGCACTACGTTACTACCTGATTCAAACGAGACAAGCTCCACGATCTGGCCAACAAGTATGCGAAAAAAGCAAATGCATGAGCCAGATGCGGGCATATCCCTGATCAAAGCCAGGCCTAACGGGTGTTATCCTCTAAAATAGAGATCGAAACCAGGTTCAATTGACGCTTTCAGTGTGGTACCACATTACTACGTGATCCAAACGAGACAAAACCCAGGATCTGGCTAACAAGTATGCGAAATATGCGAAAGTATGAGCCAGATGCGGGCATATCCCAGACATAACCCAGACCAACCGGTGTTATCCTCTAAAATGTGGATCGAAACCAGGTTCAATTCACTGTTCAAGTGTGGTACCAGCTTACAACCTGATTCAAACGAGACAAACTCCAGGATCTGGCCAAGAAGTATGCGATAAAGGCAAAAGCATGAGCCAGCTGCGGGCATATCCCTGATGAAAGCCAGGCCTAACGGGTATTATCCTCCAAAATGTGGATCGATACCAGGTTCAATTCACTGTTTCAGTATGGCACTACGTTACTACCTGATTCAAACGAGACAAGCTCCAGGATCTGGCCAACAAGTATGCGAAAAAGGCAAAAGCATGAGACAGATGCGGGCATATCCCTGACCAAAGCCAGGCCTAACGGGTGCTATACTCTAAAATAGAGATCGAAACCAGGTCCAATTGACTCTTTCAGTGTGGTACCACATTACTGCGTGATCCAAACCAGAAAAAACCCAGGATCAGGCCAACAAGTATGCGAAAATGCAAAAGCATGAGCCAGATGCGGGCACTTACCAGACCTAACCCAGACCAACTGGTGTTATCCTCTAAAATAGTGATCGAAACAAGGTTCAATTGACCGTTCCAGCGTGGTACGACATTACTACGTGATCCAAACCGCGACAAAACTGAGGATCTGGCTAACCAGTATGCGAAAAAGGCAAAAGCATGAGCCAGATGTGGGCATATCCCAGATCTAAGCCAGGCCTAACCGGTGTTATCCTGCAAAATATTGGTCGATACCAGGTTTAATTGACTGTTACAGTGTGGAACCACATTACTACGTGATCCAACCGAGACAAAACCCAGGACCTGGCCAACAAGTATGCGAAAAAGGCAAAAGCATAAGCCAGCTGCGGGCATATCCCTGATCAAAGCCAGGCCTAACGGGTGTTATCCTCTAAAATATGGATCGATACCAGGTTTAATTCACTGTTTCAGTGTGGTACCACATTACTACGTGATCCAGGCGAGACAAAACCCAGTATCTGGCCAAGAAGTATGCGAAAAAGACAGAAGCATGAGCCAGATGCGGGCATGTCCCAGACTTAACCCAGACCTAACAGTTGTTATCCTCTAAAATAGTGATCGAAACCAGGTTCAATTGAGTGTTTCAGTGTAGTACCACATTACAACGTGATACAAACGAGACAAAACCCAGGATCTGGCCAACAAGTATGCGAAGAAGGCATAAGCATGAGTCGGATGCGGGCATATCCCAGATCTAAGCCGGGCCTAACCGTTGTTATCCTCTAAAATATGGATCGAATCCAGGTTCAATTGACCGTTCCAGCGTGGTACCACATTACTACGTGATCCAAGCGCGACAAAACTCAGGATCTGGCCAACAACTACGCGGAAAAGGCAAAAGCATGAGCCAGATGCTGGCATATACCAGACCTAACCCAGACCAACCGGTGTTATCCTCTAAAATATGGATCGATACCAGGTTTAATTGACTGTTTCAGTGTGGTACCACATTACTACGTGATCCAAACGAGGCAATACCCAGGATCTGGCCAACCAGTATGCGAAAAAGACAGAAGCATGAGCCAGATGTGGGCATATCCCAGATCTAAACCAGGCCTCACCGGTGTTATCCTGCAAAATATTGGTCGATACCAGGTTTAATTGTCTGTTACAGTGTGGAACCACATTACTACGTGATCCAACCGAGACAAAACCCAGGACCTGGCCAACAAGTATGCGAAAAAGGCAAAACCATGAGCCAGATGCGGGCATATCCCAGATGTAAGCCAGGCCTAACGGGTGTTATCCTCTAAAATAGAGATCGAAACCAGGTTCAATTGACTCTTTCAGTGTGGTACCACATTACTACGTGATCCAAACGAGACAAAACCCAGGATCTGGCTATCAAGTATGCGAAAAAGACAGAAGCATGAGCCAGATGCGGGCATGTCCCAGACTTAACCCAGACGTAACAGTTGTTATCCTCTAAAATAGTGATCGAAACCAGGACCAATTGAGTGTTTCAGTGTAGTACCACATTACAACGTGATACAAACGAGACAAAACCCAGGATCTGGCCAACAAGTATGCGAAGAAGGCATAAGCATGAGTCAGATGCGGGCATCTCCCAGATCTAAGCCGGGCCTAACCGTTGTTATCCCCTAAAATATGGATCGAATCCAGGTTCAATTGACCGTTCCAGCGTGGTACCACATTACTACGTGATCCAAGCGCGACAAAACTCAGGATCTGGCCAACAACTACGCGGAAAAGGCAAAAGCATGAGCCAGATGCGGGCATATACCAGACCTAACCCAGACCAACCGGTGTTATCCTCTAAAATATGGATCGAAACCAGGTTCAATTGACTGTTCCAGCGTGGTACCACATTACTACGTGATCCAGGCGAGACAAAACCCAGTATCTGGCCAAGAAGTATGCGAAATAGACAGAAGCATGAGCCGTATGTGGGCATATCCCAGATCTAACCCAGACCAACTGGTGTTATCCTCTAAAATAGTGATCGAAACAATGTTCAATTGACTGTTGCAGTGTGGTACCACATTACTACGTGATCCAAACGAGACAAAACCCAGGATCTGGCCAACAAGTATGCGAAATAGACGGGAGTATGAGCCAGATGCAGGCATATCCTCGAACCAGCCCAGACCTAACCCGGGTTATCCTCTAAAATATTGATCGAAACATGGTTCAATTGACTGTTCGAGCGTGGTACCACATTACAACGTGATCCAAACGCGACAAAACCCAGGATCTGGCCAACAAGTATGCGAAAAAGGCAAAAGCATGAGCCAGATGCGGGCATATCCCAGATGTAAGCCTGGCCTAACGGGTGTTATCCTCTAAAATATGGAGCGAAACCATGTTCAATTGACTGTTCCAGCGTGATACCACATTACTACGTGATCCAGGCGAGACAAAACCCAGTATCTGGCCAAGAAGTATGCGAAAAAGACAGAAGCAGGAGCCAGATGCGGGCATGTCCCAGACTTAACCCAGACCTAACAGTTGTTATCCTCTAAAATAGTGATCGAAACCAGGTTTAATTGAGTGTTTCAGTGTAGTACCACATTACAACGTGATACAAACGAGACAAAACCCAGGATCTGGCCAACAAGTATGCGAAGAAGGCATAAGCATGAGTCGGATGCGGGCATATCCCAGATCTAAGCCGGGCCTAACCGTTGTTATCCTCTAAAATATGGATCGAATCCAGGTTCAGTTGACCGTTCCAGCGTGGTACCACATTACTACGTGATCCAAGCGCGACAAATCTCAGGATCTGGCCAACAACTACGCGGAAAAGGCAAAAGCATGAGCCAGATGCGGGCATATACCAGACCTAACCCAGACCAACCGGTGTTATCCTCTAAAATATGGATCGATACCAGGTTTAATTGACTGTTTCAGTGTGGTACCACATTACTACGTGATCCAAACGAGGCAAAACCCAGGATCTGGCTATCAAGTATGCGAAATAGGCGAAAGTATGAGCCAGATGCGGGCATATACCAGTCCTAACCCAGACCAACCGGTGTTTTCCTCCAAAATGTGGATCGAAACCAGGTTCAATTCACTGTTTCAGTGTGGCACTACGTTACTACCTGATTCAAACGAGACAAGCTCCACGATCTGGCCAACAAGTATGCGAAAAAAGCAAATGCATGAGCCAGATGCGGGCATATCCCTGATCAAAGCCAGGCCTAACGGGTGTTATCCTCTAAAATAGAGATCGAAACCAGGTTCAATTGACGCTTTCAGTGTGGTACCACATTACTACGTGATCCAAACGAGACAAAACCCAGGATCTGGCTAACAAGTATGCGAAATATGCGAAAGTATGAGCCAGATGCGGGCATATCCCAGACATAACCCAGACCAACCGGTGTTATCCTCTAAAATGTGGATCGAAACCAGGTTCAATTCACTGTTCAAGTGTGGTACCAGCTTACAACCTGATTCAAACGAGACAAACTCCAGGATCTGGCCAAGAAGTATGCGATAAAGGCAAAAGCATGAGCCAGCTGCGGGCATATCCCTGATGAAAGCCAGGCCTAACGGGTATTATCCTCCAAAATGTGGATCGATACCAGGTTCAATTCACTGTTTCAGTATGGCACTACGTTACTACCTGATTCAAACGAGACAAGCTCCAGGATCTGGCCAACAAGTATGCGAAAAAGGCAAAAGCATGAGACAGATGCGGGCATATCCCTGACCAAAGCCAGGCCTAACGGGTGCTATACTCTAAAATAGAGATCGAAACCAGGTCCAATTGACTCTTTCAGTGTGGTACCACATTACTGCGTGATCCAAACCAGAAAAAACCCAGGATCAGGCCAACAAGTATGCGAAAATGCAAAAGCATGAGCCAGATGCGGGCACTTACCAGACCTAACCCAGACCAACTGGTGTTATCCTCTAAAATAGTGATCGAAACAAGGTTCAATTGACCGTTCCAGCGTGGTACGACATTACTACGTGATCCAAACCGCGACAAAACTGAGGATCTGGCTAACCAGTATGCGAAAAAGGCAAAAGCATGAGCCAGATGTGGGCATATCCCAGATCTAAGCCAGGCCTAACCGGTGTTATCCTGCAAAATATTGGTCGATACCAGGTTTAATTGACTGTTACAGTGTGGAACCACATTACTACGTGATCCAACCGAGACAAAACCCAGGACCTGGCCAACAAGTATGCGAAAAAGGCAAAAGCATAAGCCAGCTGCGGGCATATCCCTGATCAAAGCCAGGCCTAACGGGTGTTATCCTCTAAAATATGGATCGATACCAGGTTTAATTCACTGTTTCAGTGTGGTACCACATTACTACGTGATCCAGGCGAGACAAAACCCAGTATCTGGCCAAGAAGTATGCGAAAAAGACAGAAGCATGAGCCAGATGCGGGCATGTCCCAGACTTAACCCAGACCTAACAGTTGTTATCCTCTAAAATAGTGATCGAAACCAGGTTCAATTGAGTGTTTCAGTGTAGTACCACATTACAACGTGATACAAACGAGACAAAACCCAGGATCTGGCCAACAAGTATGCGAAGAAGGCATAAGCATGAGTCGGATGCGGGCATATCCCAGATCTAAGCCGGGCCTAACCGTTGTTATCCTCTAAAATATGGATCGAATCCAGGTTCAATTGACCGTTCCAGCGTGGTACCACATTACTACGTGATCCAAGCGCGACAAAACTCAGGATCTGGCCAACAACTACGCGGAAAAGGCAAAAGCATGAGCCAGATGCTGGCATATACCAGACCTAACCCAGACCAACCGGTGTTATCCTCTAAAATATGGATCGATACCAGGTTTAATTGACTGTTTCAGTGTGGTACCACATTACTACGTGATCCAAACGAGGCAATACCCAGGATCTGGCCAACCAGTATGCGAAAAAGACAGAAGCATGAGCCAGATGTGGGCATATCCCAGATCTAAACCAGGCCTCACCGGTGTTATCCTGCAAAATATTGGTCGATACCAGGTTTAATTGTCTGTTACAGTGTGGAACCACATTACTACGTGATCCAACCGAGACAAAACCCAGGACCTGGCCAACAAGTATGCGAAAAAGGCAAAACCATGAGCCAGATGCGGGCATATCCCAGATGTAAGCCAGGCCTAACGGGTGTTATCCTCTAAAATAGAGATCGAAACCAGGTTCAATTGACTCTTTCAGTGTGGTACCACATTACTACGTGATCCAAACGAGACAAAACCCAGGATCTGGCTATCAAGTATGCGAAAAAGACAGAAGCATGAGCCAGATGCGGGCATGTCCCAGACTTAACCCAGACGTAACAGTTGTTATCCTCTAAAATAGTGATCGAAACCAGGACCAATTGAGTGTTTCAGTGTAGTACCACATTACAACGTGATACAAACGAGACAAAACCCAGGATCTGGCCAACAAGTATGCGAAGAAGGCATAAGCATGAGTCAGATGCGGGCATCTCCCAGATCTAAGCCGGGCCTAACCGTTGTTATCCCCTAAAATATGGATCGAATCCAGGTTCAATTGACCGTTCCAGCGTGGTACCACATTACTACGTGATCCAAGCGCGACAAAACTCAGGATCTGGCCAACAACTACGCGGAAAAGGCAAAAGCATGAGCCAGATGCGGGCATATACCAGACCTAACCCAGACCAACCGGTGTTATCCTCTAAAATATGGATCGAAACCAGGTTCAATTGACTGTTCCAGCGTGGTACCACATTACTACGTGATCCAGGCGAGACAAAACCCAGTATCTGGCCAAGAAGTATGCGAAATAGACAGAAGCATGAGCCGTATGTGGGCATATCCCAGATCTAACCCAGACCAACTGGTGTTATCCTCTAAAATAGTGATCGAAACAATGTTCAATTGACTGTTGCAGTGTGGTACCACATTACTACGTGATCCAAACGAGACAAAACCCAGGATCTGGCCAACAAGTATGCGAAATAGACGGGAGTATGAGCCAGATGCAGGAATATCCTCGAACCAGCCCAGACCTAACCCGGGTTATCCTCTAAAATATTGATCGAAACATGGTTCAATTGACTGTTCGAGCGTGGTACCACATTACAACGTGATCCAAACGCGACAAAACCCAGGATCTGGCCAACAAGTATGCGAAAAAGGCAAAAGCATGAGCCAGATGCGGGCATATCCCAGATGTAAGCCTGGCCTAACGGGTGTTATCCTCTAAAATATGGAGCGAAACCATGTTCAATTGACTGTTCCAGCGTGATACCACATTACTACGTGATCCAGGCGAGACAAAACCCAGTATCTGGCCAAGAAGTATGCGAAAAAGACAGAAGCAGGAGCCAGATGCGGGCATGTCCCAGACTTAACCCAGACCTAACAGTTGTTATCCTCTAAAATAGTGATCGAAACCAGGTTTAATTGAGTGTTTCAGTGTAGTACCACATTACAACGTGATACAAACGAGACAAAACCCAGGATCTGGCCAACAAGTATGCGAAGAAGGCATAAGCATGAGTCGGATGCGGGCATATCCCAGATCTAAGCCGGGCCTAACCGTTGTTATCCTCTAAAATATGGATCGAATCCAGGTTCAGTTGACCGTTCCAGCGTGGTACCACATTACTACGTGATCCAAGCGCGACAAATCTCAGGATCTGGCCAACAACTACGCGGAAAAGGCAAAAGCATGAGCCAGATGCGGGCATATACCAGACCTAACCCAGACCAACCGGTGTTATCCTCTAAAATATGGATCGATACCAGGTTTAATTGACTGTTTCAGTGTGGTACCACATTACTACGTGATCCAAACGAGGCTATACCCAGGTTCTGGCCAACCAGTATGCGAAAAAGACAGAAGCATGAGCCAGATGTGGGCATATCTCAGATCTAAACCAGGCCTCACCGGTGTTATCTTGCAAAATATTGGTCGATACCAGGTTTAATTGACTGTTACAGTGTGGAACCACATTACTACGTGATCCAACCGAGACAAAACCCAGGACTTGGCCAACAAGTATGCGAAAAAGGCAAAACCATGAGCCAGATGCGGGCATATCCCAGATGTAAGCCAGGCCTAACGTGTGTTATCCTCTAAAATATGGAGCGAAACCATGTTCAATTGACTGTTCCAGCGTGATACCACATTACTACGTGATCCAGGCGAGACAAAACCCAGTATCTGGCCAAGAAGTATGCGAAAAAGACAGAAGCATGAGCCAGATGCGGGCATGTCCCAGACTTAACTCAGACCTAACAGTTGTTATCCTCTAAAATAGTGATCGAAACCAGGTTCAATTGACTGTTTCAGTGTAGTACCACATTACAACGTGATCCAACCGAGACAAAACCCAGGACCTGGCCAACAAGTATGCGAAAAAGGCAAAACCATGAGCCAGATGCGGGCATATCCCAGATGTAAGCCAGGCCTAACGGGTGTTATGCTCTAAAATATGGAGCGAAACCATGTTCAATTGACTGTTCCTGCGTGATACCACATTACTACGTGATCCAGGCGAGACAAAACCCAGGATCTGGCCAACCAGTATGCGAAAAAGACAGAAGCATGAGCCAGATGTGGGCATATCCCAGATCTAAACCAGGCCTCACCGGTGTTATCCTGCAAAATATTGCTCGATACCAGGTTTAATTGACTGTTACAGTGTGGAACCACATTACTACGTGATCCAACCGAGACAAAACCCAGGATCTGGCTATCAAGTATGCGACATAGGCGAAAGTATGAGCCAGATGCGGGCATATCCCAGACCTAACACAGACCAACCGGTATTATCCTCCAAAATGTGGATCGAAACCAGGTTCAATTCACTGTTTCAGTGTGGCACTACGTTACTACCTGATTCAAACGAGACAAGCTCCACGATCTGGCCAACAAGTATGCGAAAAAAGCAAATGCATGAGCCAGATGCGGGCATATCCCTGATCAAAGCCAGGCCTAACGGGTGTTATCCTCTAAAATAGAGATCGAAACCAGGTTCAATTGACGCTTTCAGTGTGGTACCACATTACTACGTGATCCAAACGAGACAAAACCCAGGATCTGGCTAACAAGTATGCGAAATATGCGAAAGTATGAGCCAGATGCGGGCATATCCCAGACATAACCCAGACCAACCGGTGTTATCCTCTAAAATGTGGATCGAAACCAGGTTCAATTCACTGTTCAAGTGTGGTACCAGCTTACAACCTGATTCAAACGAGACAAACTCCAGGATCTGGCCAAGAAGTATGCGATAAAGGCAAAAGCATGAGCCAGCTGCGGGCATATCCCTGATGAAAGCCAGGCCTAACGGGTATTATCCTCCAAAATGTGGATCGATACCAGGTTCAATTCACTGTTTCAGTATGGCACTACGTTACTACCTGATTCAAACGAGACAAGCTCCAGGATCTGGCCAACAAGTATGCGAAAAAGGCAAAAGCATGAGACAGATGCGGGCATATCCCTGACCAAAGCCAGGCCTAACGGGTGCTATACTCTAAAATAGAGATCGAAACCAGGTCCAATTGACTCTTTCAGTGTGGTACCACATTACTGCGTGATCCAAACCAGAAAAAACCCAGGATCAGGCCAACAAGTATGCGAAAATGCAAAAGCATGAGCCAGATGCGGGCACTTACCAGACCTAACCCAGACCAACTGGTGTTATCCTCTAAAATAGTGATCGAAACAAGGTTCAATTGACCGTTCCAGCGTGGTACGACATTACTACGTGATCCAAACCGCGACAAAACTGAGGATCTGGCTAACCAGTATGCGAAAAAGGCAAAAGCATGAGCCAGATGTGGGCATATCCCAGATCTAAGCCAGGCCTAACCGGTGTTATCCTGCAAAATATTGGTCGATACCAGGTTTAATTGACTGTTACAGTGTGGAACCACATTACTACGTGATCCAACCGAGACAAAACCCAGGACCTGGCCAACAAGTATGCGAAAAAGGCAAAAGCATAAGCCAGCTGCGGGCATATCCCTGATCAAAGCCAGGCCTAACGGGTGTTATCCTCTAAAATATGGATCGATACCAGGTTTAATTCACTGTTTCAGTGTGGTACCACATTACTACGTGATCCAGGCGAGACAAAACCCAGTATCTGGCCAAGAAGTATGCGAAAAAGACAGAAGCATGAGCCAGATGCGGGCATGTCCCAGACTTAACCCAGACCTAACAGTTGTTATCCTCTAAAATAGTGATCGAAACCAGGTTCAATTGAGTGTTTCAGTGTAGTACCACATTACAACGTGATACAAACGAGACAAAACCCAGGATCTGGCCAACAAGTATGCGAAGAAGGCATAAGCATGAGTCGGATGCGGGCATATCCCAGATCTAAGCCGGGCCTAACCGTTGTTATCCTCTAAAATATGGATCGAATCCAGGTTCAATTGACCGTTCCAGCGTGGTACCACATTACTACGTGATCCAAGCGCGACAAAACTCAGGATCTGGCCAACAACTACGCGGAAAAGGCAAAAGCATGAGCCAGATGCTGGCATATACCAGACCTAACCCAGACCAACCGGTGTTATCCTCTAAAATATGGATCGATACCAGGTTTAATTGACTGTTTCAGTGTGGTACCACATTACTACGTGATCCAAACGAGGCAATACCCAGGATCTGGCCAACCAGTATGCGAAAAAGACAGAAGCATGAGCCAGATGTGGGCATATCCCAGATCTAAACCAGGCCTCACCGGTGTTATCCTGCAAAATATTGGTCGATACCAGGTTTAATTGTCTGTTACAGTGTGGAACCACATTACTACGTGATCCAACCGAGACAAAACCCAGGACCTGGCCAACAAGTATGCGAAAAAGGCAAAACCATGAGCCAGATGCGGGCATATCCCAGATGTAAGCCAGGCCTAACGGGTGTTATCCTCTAAAATATGGAGCGAAACCATGTTCAATTGACTGTTCCAGCGTGATACCACATTACTACGTGATCCAGGCGAGACAAAACCCAGTATCTGGCCAAGAAGAATGCGAAAAAGACAGAAGCATGAGCCAGATGCGGGCATGTCCCAGACTTAACTCAGACCTAACAGTTGTTATCCTCTAAAATAGTGATCGAAACCAGGTTCAATTGACTGTTTCAGTGTAGTACCACATTACAACGTGATACAAACGAGACAAAACCCAGGATCTGGCCAACAAGTATGCGAAGAAGGCATAAGCATGAGTCAGATGCGGGCATCTCCCAGATCTAAGCCGGGCCTAACCGTTGTTATCCCCTAAAATATGGATCGAATCCAGGTTCAATTGACCGTTCCAGCGTGGTACCACATTACTACGTGATCCAAGCGCGACAAAACTCAGGATCTGGCCAACAACTACGCGGAAAAGGCAAAAGCATGAGCCAGATGCGGGCATATACCAGACCTAACCCAGACCAACCGGTGTTATCCTCTAAAATATGGATCGAAACCAGGTTCAATTGACTGTTCCAGCGTGGTACCACATTACTACGTGATCCAGGCGAGACAAAACCCAGTATCTGGCCAAGAAGTATGCGAAATAGACAGAAGCATGAGCCGTATGTGGGCATATCCCAGATCTAACCCAGACCAACTGGTGTTATCCTCTAAAATAGTGATCGAAACAATGTTCAATTGACTGTTGCAGTGTGGTACCACATTACTACGTGATCCAAACGAGACAAAACCCAGGATCTGGCCAACAAGTATGCGAAATAGACGGGAGTATGAGCCAGATGCAGGCATATCCTCGAACCAGCCCAGACCTAACCCGGGTTATCCTCTAAAATATTGATCGAAACATGGTTCAATTGACTGTTCGAGCGTGGTACCACATTACAACGTGATCCAAACGCGACAAAACCCAGGATCTGGCCAACAAGTATGCGAAAAAGGCAAAAGCATGAGCCAGATGCGGGCATATCCCAGATGTAAGCCTGGCCTAACGGGTGTTATCCTCTAAAATATGGAGCGAAACCATGTTCAATTGACTGTTCCAGCGTGATACCACATTACTACGTGATCCAGGCGAGACAAAACCCAGTATCTGGCCAAGAAGTATGCGAAAAAGACAGAAGCAGGAGCCAGATGCGGGCATGTCCCAGACTTAACCCAGACCTAACAGTTGTTATCCTCTAAAATAGTGATCGAAACCAGGTTTAATTGAGTGTTTCAGTGTAGTACCACATTACAACGTGATACAAACGAGACAAAACCCAGGATCTGGCCAACAAGTATGCGAAGAAGGCATAAGCATGAGTCGGATGCGGGCATATCCCAGATCTAAGCCGGGCCTAACCGTTGTTATCCTCTAAAATATGGATCGAATCCAGGTTCAGTTGACCGTTCCAGCGTGGTACCACATTACTACGTGATCCAAGCGCGACAAATCTCAGGATCTGACCAACAACTACGCGGAAAAGGCAAAAGCATGAGCCAGATGCGGGCATATACCAGACCTAACCCAGACCAACCGGTGTTATCCTCTAAAATATGGATCGATACCAGGTTTAATTGACTGTTTCAGTGTGGTACCACATTACTACGTGATCCAAACGAGGCTATACCCAGGTTCTGGCCAACCAGTATGCGAAAAAGACAGAAGCATGAGCCAGATGTGGGCATATCTCAGATCTAAACCAGGCCTCACCGGTGTTATCCTGCAAAATATTGGTCGATACCAGGTTTAATTGACTGTTACAGTGTGGAACCACATTACTACGTGATCCAACCGAGACAAAACCCAGGACCTGGCCAACAAGTATGCGAAAAAGGCAAAACCATGAGCCAGATGCGGGCATATCCCAGATGTAAGCCAGGCCTAACGTGTGTTATCCTCTAAAATATGGAGCGAAACCATGTTCAATTGACTGTTCCAACGTGATACCACATTACTACGTGATCCAGGCGAGACAAAACCCAGTATCTGGCCAAGAAGTATGCGAAAAAGACAGAAGCATGAGCCAGATGCGGGCATGTCCCAGACTTAACTCAGACCTAACAGTTGTTATCCTCTAAAATAGTGATCGAATCCAGGTTCAATTGACCGTTCCAGCGTGGTACCACATTACTACGTGATCCAAACGAGACAAAACCCAGGATCTGGCTAACAAGTATGCGAAATAGGCGGAAGTATGAGCCAGATGCGGGCATATCCCTGATCAAAGCCAGGCCTAACGGGTGTTATCCTCTAAAATAGAGATCGAAACCAGGTTCAATTGACTATTTCAGTGTGGTACCACATTACTACGTGATCCAAACGAGACAAAACCCAGGATCTGGCTATCAAGTATGCGAAATAGGCGAAAGTATGAGCCAAATGCGGGCATATCCCAGATGTAACCCAGACTAACCGGTGTTATCCTATGGATCGAAACCAGGTTCAATTGACTGTTCCAGCGTGGCACCAGATTACTACGTGCTTCAAACGAGACGCAAACCATGATCTAACCAACAAGTGTGCGAAAACGGCGGGAGTATGAGCCAGATGCAGGCATATCCTCGAACCAGCCCAGACCTAACCCGGGTTATCCTCAAAAATATTGATCGAAGCCAGGATCAATTTTCTCTTGCCGTATGGTACCACATTACTACGTGATCCAAACCAGAAAAAACCCAGTATCTGGCCAAGAAGTATGCGAAAAAGACAGAAGCATGAGCCAGATGCGGGCATATCCCAGACATAACCCAGACCAACCGGTGTTATCCTCTAAACTGTGGATCGAAACCAGGTTCAATTCACTGTTTCAGTGTGGTACCACATTACTACCTGATTCAAACGAGACAAACTCCAGGATCTGGCCAAGAAGTATGCGAAAAAGGCAAAAGCATAAGCCAGATGCGGGCATATCCCAGACATAACCCAGACCAACCGGTGTTATCCTCTAAACTGTGGATCGAAACCAGGTTCAATTGACTCTTTCAGTGTGGTACCACATTACTACGTGATCCAAACGAGGCAAAACCCAGGATCTGGCTAACAAGTATGCGAAATAGGCGAAAGTATGAGCCAGATGCGGGCATATACCAGTCCTAACCCAGACCAACCGGTGTTTTCCTCGAAAATATGGATCGATACCAGGTTTAATTGACTGTTTCAGTATGGTACCACATTACTACGTGATCCAAACGAGGCAATACCCAGGATCTGGCCAACCAGTATGCGAAAAAGGCAAAAGCATGAGCCAGATGCGGGCATATACCAGACCTAACCCACACCAACCGCTGTTATCCTCTAAAATATGGATCGATACCAGGTTTAATTGACTGTTTCAGTGTGGTACCACGTTACTACCTGATTCAAACGAGACAAACTCCAGGATCTGGCCAACAAGTATGCGGAAAAAGTAATTGCATGAGCCAGATGCGGGCATATCCCAGATGTAAGCCAGGCCTATCGGGTGTTATCCTCTAAAATATGGAGCGAAACCATGTTCAATTGACTGTTCCAGCGTGATACCACATTAGTACGTGATCCAAACGCGACAAAACTCAGGATCTGGCCAACAACTATGCAAAAACGGCAAAAGCATGAGCCAGATGCGGGCATGACCCAGACTTAACCCAGACCTAACAGTTTTTATCCTCTAAAATAGTGATCGAAACCAGGTTCAATTGAGCGTTTCAGTGTAGTACCACATTACTACGTGATCCAAACGAGGCAAAACCCAGGATCTGGCTAACAAGTATGCGAAATAGGCGAAAGTATGAGCCAGATGCGGGCATATACCAGTCCTAACCCAGACCAACCGGTGTTTTCCTCGAAAATATGGATCGATACCAGGTTTAATTGACTGTTTCAGTATGGTACCACATTACTACGTGATCCAAACGAGGCAATACCCAGGATCTGGCCAACCAGTATGCGAAAAAGACAGAAGCATGAGCCAGATGTGGGCATATCCCAGATCTAAACCAGGCCTCACCGGTGTTATCCTGCAAAATATTGGTCGATACCAGGTTTAATTGACTGTTACAGTGTGGAACCACATTACTACGTGATCCAACCGAGACAAAACCCAGGACCTGGCCAACAAGTATGCGAAAAAGGCAAAACCATGAGCCAGATGCGGGCATATCCCAGATGTAAGCCAGGCCTAACGGGTGTTATCCTCTAAAATATGGAGCGAAACCATGTTCAATTGACTGTTCCAGCGTGATACCACATTACTACGTGATCCAGGCGACACAAAACCCAGTATCTGGCCAAGAAGTATGCGAAAAGACAGAAGCATGAGCCAGATGCGGGCATGTCCCAGACTTAACCCAGACCTAACAGTTGTTATCCTCTAAAATAGTGATCGAAACCAGGTTCAATTGAGTGTTTCAGTGTAGTACCACATTACAACGTGATACAAACGAGACAAAACCCAGGATCTGGCCAACAAGTATGCGAAGAAGGCATAAGCATGAGTCAGATGCGGGCATCTCCCAGATCTAAGCCGGGCCTAACCGTTGTTATCCCCTAAAATATGGATCGAATCCAGGTTCAATTGACCGTTCCAGCGTGGTACCACATTACTACGTGATCCAAGCGCGACAAAACTCAGGATCTGGCCAACAACTACGCGGAAAAGGCAAAAGCATGAGCCAGATGCGGGCATATACCAGACCTAACCCACACCAACCGCTGTTATCCTCTAAAATATGGATCGATACCAGGTTTAATTGACTGTTTCAGTGTGGTACCACGTTACTACCTGATTCAAACGAGACAAACTCCAGGATCTGGCCAACAAGTATGCGGAAAAAGTAATTGCATGAGCCAGATGCGGGCATATCCCAGATGTAAGCCAGGCCTATCGGGTGTTATCCTCTAAAATATGGAGCGAAACCATGTTCAATTGACTGTTCCAGCGTGATACCACATTAGTACGTGATCCAAACGCGACAAAACTCAGGATCTGGCCAACAACTATGCAAAAACGGCAAAAGCATGAGCCAGATGCGGGCATGACCCAGACTTAACCCAGACCTAACAGTTTTTATCCTCTAAAATAGTGATCGAAACCAGGTTCAATTGAGCGTTTCAGTGTAGTACCACATTACAACGTGATACAAACGAGACAAAACCCAGGATCTGGCCAACAAGTATGCGAAGAAGGCATACGCATGAGCCAGATGCGGGCATATCCCAGATGTAAGCCAGGCCTAACGGGTGTTATCCTCTAAAATATGGAGCGAAACCATGTTCAATTGACTGTTCCAGCGTGATACCACATTAGTACGTGATCCAAACGCGACAAAACTCAGGATCTGGCCAACAACTATGCAAAAAAGGCAAAAGCATGAGCCAGATGCGGGCATATAGCAGACTTAACCCAGACCAACCGGTGTTATCCTCTAAAATGTGGATCGAAACCAGGTTCAATTCACTGTTTCAGTGTGGTACCACGTTACTACCTGATTCAAACGAGACAAACTCCAGGATCTGGCCAACAAGTATGCGGAAAAAGTAATTGCATGAGCCAGATGCGGGCATATCCCTGATCAAAGCCAGGCCTAATGGGTGTTATCCTCTAAAATAGAGATCGAAACCAGGTTCAATTGACTCTTTCAGTGTGGTACCACATTACTACGTGATCCAAACGAGGCAATACCCAGGATCAGGCCAACCGGTATGCGAAAAAGACAGAAGCATGAGCCAGATGTGGGCATATCCCAGATCTAAACCAGGCCTCACCGGTGTTATCCTGCAAAATATTGGTCGATACCAGGTTTAATTGACTGTTACAGTGTGGAACCACATTACTACGTGATCCAACCGAGACAAAACCCAGGACCTGGCCAACAGGTATGCGAAAAAGGCAAACCCATGAGCCAGATGCGGGCATATCCCAGATGTAAGCCAGGCCTAACGGGTGTTATCCTCTAAAATATGGAGCGAAACCATGTTCAATTGACTGTTCCAGCGTGATACCACATTACTACGTGATCCAGGCGAGACAAAACCCAGTATCTGGCCAAGAAGAATGCGAAAAAGACAGAAGCATGAGCCAGATGCGGGCATGTCCCAGACTTAACTCAGACCTAACAGTTGTTATCCTCTAAAATAGTGATCGAAACCAGGTTCAATTGACTGTTTCAGTGTAGTACCACATTACAACGTGATCCAACCGAGACAAAACCCAGGACCTGGCCAACAAGTATGCGAAAAAGGCAAAACCATGAGCCAGATGCGGGCATATCCCTGATGAAAGCCAGGCCTAACGGGTATTATCCTCCAAAATGTGGATCGATACCAGGTTCAATTCACTGTTTCAGTATGGCACTACGTTACTACCTGATTCAAACGAGACAAGCTCCAGGATCTGGCCAACAAGTATGCGAAAAAGGCAAAAGCATGAGACAGATGCGGGCATATCCCTGACCAAAGCCAGGCCTAACGGGTGCTATACTCTAAAATAGAGATCGAAACCAGGTCCAATTGACTCTTTCAGTGTGGTACCACATTACTGCGTGATCCAAACCAGAAAAAACCCAGGATCAGGCCAACAAGTATGCGAAAATGCAAAAGCATGAGCCAGATGCGGGCACTTACCAGACCTAACCCAGACCAACTGGTGTTATCCTCTAAAATAGTGATCGAAACAAGGTTCAATTGACTGTTCCAGCGTGGTACGACATTACTACGTGATCCAAACCGCGACAAAACTGAGGATCTGGCTAACCAGTATGCGAAAAAGGCAAAAGCATGAGCCAGATGTGGGCATATCCCAGATCTAAGCCAGGCCTAACCGGTGTTATCCTGCAAAATATTGGTCGATACCAGGTTTAATTGACTGTTACAGTGTGGAACCACATTACTACGTGATCCAACCGAGACAAAACCCAGGACCTGGCCAACAAGTATGCGAAAAAGGCAAAAGCATAAGCCAGCTGCGGGCATATCCCTGATCAAAGCCAGGCCTAACGGGTGTTATCCTCTAAAATATGGATCGATACCAGGTTTAATTCACTGTTTCAGTGTGGTACCACATTACTACGTGATCCAGGCGAGACAAAACCCAGTATCTGGCCAAGAAGTATGCGAAAAAGACAGAAGCATGAGCCAGATGCGGGCATGTCCCAGACTTAACCCAGACCTAACAGTTGTTATCCTCTAAAATAGTGATCGAAACCAGGTTCAATTGAGTGTTTCAGTGTAGTACCACATTACAACGTGATACAAACGAGACAAAACCCAGGATCTGGCCAACAAGTATGCGAAGAAGGCATAAGCATGAGTCGGATGCGGGCATATCCCAGATCTAAGCCGGGCCTAACCGTTGTTATCCTCTAAAATATGGATCGAATCCAGGTTCAATTGACCGTTCCAGCGTGGTACCACATTACTACGTGATCCAAGCGCGACAAAACTCAGGATCTGGCCAACAACTACGCGGAAAAGGCAAAAGCATGAGCCAGATGCTGGCATATACCAGACCTAACCCAGACCAACCGGTGTTATCCTCTAAAATATGGATCGATACCAGGTTTAATTGACTGTTTCAGTGTGGTACCACATTACTACGTGATCCAAACGAGGCAATACCCAGGATCTGGCCAACCAGTATGCGAAAAAGACAGAAGCATGAGCCAGATGTGGGCATATCCCAGATCTAAACCAGGCCTCACCGGTGTTATCCTGCAAAATATTGGTCGATACCAGGTTTAATTGTCTGTTACAGTGTGGAACCACATTACTACGTGATCCAACCGAGACAAAACCCAGGACCTGGCCAACAAGTATGCGAAAAAGGCAAAACCATGAGCCAGATGCGGGCATATCCCAGATGTAAGCCAGGCCTAACGGGTGTTATCCTCTAAAATATGGAGCGAAACCATGTTCAATTGACTGTTCCAGCGTGATACCACATTACTACGTGATCCAGGCGAGACAAAACCCAGTATCTGGCCAAGAAGAATGCGAAAAAGACAGAAGCATGAGCCAGATGCGGGCATGTCCCAGACTTAACTCAGACCTAACAGTTGTTATCCTCTAAAATAGTGATCGAAACCAGGTTCAATTGACTGTTTCAGTGTAGTACCACATTACAACGTGATCCAACCGAGACAAAACCCAGGACCTGGCCAACAAGTATGCGAAAAAGGCAAAACCATGAGCCAGATGCGGGCATATCCCAGATGTAAGCCAGGCCTAACGGGTGTTATGCTCTAAAATATGGAGCGAAACCATGTTCAATTGACTGTTCCTGCGTGATACCACATTACTACGTGATCCAGGCGAGACAAAACCCAGGATCTGGCCAACCAGTATGCGAAAAAGACAGAAGCATGAGCCAGATGTGGGCATATCCCAGATCTAAACCAGGCCTCACCGGTGTTATCCTGCAAAATATTGCTCGATACCAGGTTTAATTGACTGTTACAGTGTGGAACCACATTACTACGTGATCCAACCGAGACAAAACCCAGGATCTGGCTATCAAGTATGCGACATAGGCGAAAGTATGAGCCAGATGCGGGCATATCCCAGACCTAACACAGACCAACCGGTATTATCCTCCAAAATGTGGATCGAAACCAGGTTCAATTCACTGTTTCAGTGTGGCACTACGTTACTACCTGATTCAAACGAGACAAGCTCCACGATCTGGCCAACAAGTATGCGAAAAAAGCAAATGCATGAGCCAGATGCGGGCATATCCCTGATCAAAGCCAGGCCTAACGGGTGTTATCCTCTAAAATAGAGATCGAAACCAGGTTCAATTGACGCTTTCAGTGTGGTACCACATTACTACGTGATCCAAACGAGACAAAACCCAGGATCTGGCTAACAAGTATGCGAAATATGCGAAAGTATGAGCCAGATGCGGGCATATCCCAGACATAACCCAGACCAACCGGTGTTATCCTCTAAAATGTGGATCGAAACCAGGTTCAATTCACTGTTCAAGTGTGGTACCAGCTTACAACCTGATTCAAACGAGACAAACTCCAGGATCTGGCCAAGAAGTATGCGATAAAGGCAAAAGCATGAGCCAGCTGCGGGCATATCCCTGATGAAAGCCAGGCCTAACGGGTATTATCCTCCAAAATGTGGATCGATACCAGGTTCAATTCACTGTTTCAGTATGGCACTACGTTACTACCTGATTCAAACGAGACAAGCTCCAGGATCTGGCCAACAAGTATGCGAAAAAGGCAAAAGCATGAGACAGATGCGGGCATATCCCTGACCAAAGCCAGGCCCAACGGGTGCTATACTCTAAAATAGAGATCGAAACCAGGTCCAATTGACTCTTTCAGTGTGGTACCACATTACTGCGTGATCCAAACCAGAAAAAACCCAGGATCAGGCCAACAAGTATGCGAAAATGCAAAAGTATGAGCCAGATGCGGGCACTTACCAGACCTAACCCAGACCAACTGGTGTTATCCTCTAAAATAGTGATCGAAACAAGGTTCAATTGACTGTTCCAGCGTGGTACGACATTACTACGTGATCCAAACCGCGACAAAACTGAGGATCTGGCTAACCAGTATGCGAAAAAGGCAAAAGCATGAGCCAGATGTGGGCATATCCCAGATCTAAGCCAGGCCTAACCGGTGTTATCCTGCAAAATATTGGTCGATACCAGGTTTAATTGACTGTTACAGTGTGGAACCACATTACTACGTGATCCAACCGAGACAAAACCCAGGACCTGGCCAACAAGTATGCGAAAAAGGCAAAAGCATAAGCCAGCTGCGGGCATATCCCTGATCAAAGCCAGGCCTAACGGGTGTTATCCTCTAAAATATGGATCGATACCAGGTTTAATTCACTGTTTCAGTGTGGTACCACATTACTACGTGATCCAGGCGAGACAAAACCCAGTATCTGGCCAAGAAGTATGCGAAAAAGACAGAAGCATGAGCCAGATGCGGGCATGTCCCAGACTTAACCCAGACCTAACAGTTGTTATCCTCTAAAATAGTGATCGAAACCAGGTTCAATTGAGTGTTTCAGTGTAGTACCACATTACAACGTGATACAAACGAGACAAAACCCAGGATCTGGCCAACAAGTATGCGAAGAAGGCATAAGCATGAGTCGGATGCGGGCATATCCCAGATCTAAGCCGGGCCTAACCGTTGTTATCCTCTAAAATATGGATCGAATCCAGGTTCAATTGACCGTTCCAGCGTGGTACCACATTACTACGTGATCCAAGCGCGACAAAACTCAGGATCTGGCCAACAACTACGCGGAAAAGGCAAAAGCATGAGCCAGATGCTGGCATATACCAGACCTAACCCAGACCAACCGGTGTTATCCTCTAAAATATGGATCGATACCAGGTTTAATTGTCTGTTACAGTGTGGAACCACATTACTACGTGATCCAACCGAGACAAAACCCAGGACCTGGCCAACAAGTATGCGAAAAAGGCAAAACCATGAGCCAGATGCGGGCATATCCCAGATGTAAGCCAGGCCTAACGGGTGTTATCCTCTAAAATAGAGATCGAAACCAGGTTCAATTGACTCTTTCAGTGTGGTACCACATTACTACGTGATCCAAACGAGACAAAACCCAGGATCTGGCTATCAAGTATGCGAAAAAGACAGAAGCATGAGCCAGATGCGGGCATGTCCCAGACTTAACCCAGACGTAACAGTTGTTATCCTCTAAAATAGTGATCGAAACCAGGACCAATAGAGTGTTTCAGTGTAGTACCACATTACAACGTGATACAAACGAGACAAAACCCAGGATCTGGCCAACAAGTATGCGAAGAAGGCATAAGCATGAGTCAGATGCGGGCATCTCCCAGATCTAAGCCGGGCCTAACCGTTGTTATCCCCTAAAATATGGATCGAATCCAGGTTCAATTGACCGTTCCAGCGTGGTACCACATTACTACGTGATCCAAGCGCGACAAAACTCAGGATCTGGCCAACAACTACGCGGAAAAGGCAAAAGCATGAGCCAGATGCGGGCATATACCAGACCTAACCCAGACCAACCGGTGTTATCCTCTAAAATATGGATCGATACCAGGTTTAATTGTCTGTTACAGTGTGGAACCACATTACTACGTGATCCAACCGAGACAAAACCCAGGACCTGGCCAACAAGTATGCGAAAAAGGCAAAACCATGAGCCAGATGCGGGCATATCCCAGATGTAAGCCAGGCCTAACGGGTGTTATCCTCTAAAATAGAGATCGAAACCAGGTTCAATTGACTCTTTCAGTGTGGTACCACATTACTACGTGATCCAAACGAGACAAAACCCAGGATCTGGCTATCAAGTATGCGAAAAAGACAGAAGCATGAGCCAGATGCGGGCATGTCCCAGACTTAACCCAGACGTAACAGTTGTTATCCTCTAAAATAGTGATCGAAACCAGGACCAATAGAGTGTTTCAGTGTAGTACCACATTACAACGTGATACAAACGAGACAAAACCCAGGATCTGGCCAACAAGTATGCGAAGAAGGCATAAGCATGAGTCAGATGCGGGCATCTCCCAGATCTAAGCCGGGCCTAACCGTTGTTATCCCCTAAAATATGGATCGAATCCAGGTTCAATTGACCGTTCCAGCGTGGTACCACATTACTACGTGATCCAAGCGCGACAAAACTCAGGATCTGGCCAACAACTACGCGGAAAAGGCAAAAGCATGAGCCAGATGCGGGCATATACCAGACCTAACCCAGACCAACCGGTGTTATCCTCTAAAATATGGATCGAAACCAGGTTCAATTGACTGTTCCAGCGTGGTACCACATTACTACGTGATCCAGGCGAGACAAAACCCAGTATCTGGCCAAGAAGTATGCGAAATAGACAGAAGCATGAGCCGTATGTGGGCATATCCCAGATCTAACCCAGACCAACTGGTGTTATCCTCTAAAATAGTGATCGAAACAATGTTCAATTGACTGTTGCAGTGTGGTACCACATTACTACGTGATCCAAACGAGACAAAACCCAGGATCTGGCCAACAAGTATGCGAAATAGACGGGAGTATGAGCCAGATGCAGGCATATCCTCGAACCAGCCCAGACCTAACCCGGGTTATCCTCTAAAATATTGATCGAAACATGGTTCAATTGACTGTTCGAGCGTGGTACCACATTACAACGTGATCCAAACGCGACAAAACCCAGGATCTGGCCAACAAGTATGCGAAAAAGGCAAAAGCATGAGCCAGATGCGGGCATGTTCCAGACCTAACCCAGACCAACCGGTGTTATCCTCTAAAATATTGATCGAAGCCAGGATCAATTTTCTCTTTCCGTGTGGTACCACATTACTACGTGATCCAAACCAGAAAAAACCCAGTATCTGGCCAAGAAGTATGCGAAAAAGACAGAAGCATGAGCCAGATGCGGGCATGTCACGGACCTAACCCGGACCTAACAGTTGTTATCCTCTAAAATAGTGATCGAAACCAGGTTCTATTGACTGTTTCAGTGTAGTGCCACATTACAACGTGATCCAAACGAGACAAAACCCAGGATCTGGCCAACAAGTATGCGAAGAAGGCATAAGCATGAGCCAGTTGCGGGCATATCCCAGATCTAAGCCGGCCCTAACCGTTGTTATCTTCTAAAATATGGATCGAATCCTGGTTCAATTGACCGTTCCAGCGTGGTACCACATTACTACGTGATCCAAACGCGACAAAACTCAGGATCTGGCCAACAACTATGCGAAAAAGGCAAAAGCATGAGCCATATGCGGGCATATACCAGACCTAACCCAGACCAACCGGTGTTATCCTCTAAAATATGGATCGAAAACAGGTTCAAGTGACTGTTTCAGTGAGGCACCACATTACTACCTGATTCAAACGAGACAAACTCCAGGATCTGGCCAACAAGTATGCGAAAAAGGTAAAAGCATGAGCCGGATGCTGGCATATCCCTGATCAAAGCCAGGCCTAACGGGTGTTATCCTCTAAAATAGAGATCGAAACCAGGTTCAATTGACTCTTTCAGTGTGGTACCACAGTACTACGTGATCCAAACGAGACAAAACCCAGGATCTGGCTATCAAGTATGCGAAAAAGGCAAAAGCATGAGCCAGAAGCGGGCATATCCCAGATCCAAGCCAGGCCTAACCGGTGTTATCCTCTAAAATATTGATCGAAACCAGGTTCAGTTGACACTTTCAGTGTGGCACCACATAACTACGTGATCCAAACGAGACAAAATCCAGGATCTGGCCAGCAAGTATGCGAAATAGGCGAAAATATGAGCCAGATGCGGGCATGTCCCAGACTTAACCCAGACCTAACAGTTGTTATCCTCTAAAATATTGATCGAAACCAGGTTCAGTTGACACTTTCAGTGTGGCACCACATTACTACGTGATCCAAACCAAAAAAAACCCAGGACCAGGCCAACAAGTATGCGAAAATGCAAAAGCATGAGCCAGATGCGGGCACATACCAGACCTAACCCAGACCAACCGGTGTTATCCTCTAAAATGTGGGTCGACACGAGGTTTAATTGATTGTTCCAGTGTGGCACCACATTACTACCTGATTCAAACGAGACAATATCCAGGATCTGGCCAACATGTATGCGAAAATGCAAAAGCATGAGCCAGATGCAGGCATATACCAGACCTAACCCAGACCAACTGGTGTTATCCTCTAAAATAGTGATCGAAACAAGGTTCAATTGACTGTTGCAGTGTGGTACCACATTACTACGTGATCCAAACGAGACAAAACCCAGGACCTGACAAACAAGTATGCGAAAGAGGCAAAAGCATGAGCCAGATGCGGGCATGTCCCAGAACTAACCCAGACCTAACTGTTGTTATCCTCTAAAATATTGATCGAAACCAGGTTCAGTTGACACTTTCAGTGTGGCACCACATTACTACGTGATCCAAACGAGACAAAATCCTGGATCTGGCCAGCAAGTATGCGAAATAGGCGAAAATATGAGCCAGATGCGGGCTTGTCCCAGACTTAACCCAGACCTAACAGTAAGTATCCTCTAAAATATTGATCGAAACCAGGTTCAGTTGACACTTTCAGTGTGGCACCACATTACTACGTGATCCAAACCAAAAAAAACCAGGACCAGGCCAACAAGTATGCGAAAATGCAAAAGCATGAGCCAGATGCGGGCACATACCAGACCTAACCCAGACCAACCGGTGTTATCCTCTAAAATGTGGGTCGACACGAGGTTTAATTGATTGTTCCAGTGTGGCACCACATTACTACCTGATTCAAACGAGACAATATCCAGGATCTGGCCAACATGTATGCGAAAATGCAAAAGCATGAGCCAGATGCAGGCATATACCAGACCTAACCCAGACCAACTGGTGTTATCCTCTAAAATAGTGATCGAAACAATGTTCAATTGACTGTTGCAGTGTGGTACCACATTACTACGTGATCCAAACGAGACAAAACCCAGGATCTGGCCAACAAGTATGGGAAATAGACGGGAGTATGAGCCAGATGCAGGCATATCCTCGAACCAGCCCAGACCTAACCCGGGTTATCCTCTAAAATATTGATCGAAACATGGTTCAATTGACTGTTCGAGCGTGGTACCACATTACAACGTGATCCAAACGCGACAAAACCCAGGATCTGGCCAACAAGTATGCGAAAAAGGCAAAAGCATGAGCCAGATGCGGGCATGTTCCAGACCTAACCCAGACCAACCGGTGTTATCCTCTAAAATATTGATCGAAGCCAGGATCAATTTTCTCTTTCCGTGTGGTACCACATTACTACGTGATCCAAACCAGAAAAAACCCAGTATCTGGCCAAGAAGTATGCGAAAAAGACAGAAGCATGAGCCAGATGCGGGCATGTCACAGACCTAACCCGGACCTAACAGTTGTTATCCTCTAAAATAGTGATCGAAACCAGGTTCTATTGACTGTTTCAGTGTAGTGCCACATTACAACGTGATCCAAACGAGACAAAACCCAGGATCTGGCCAACAAGTATGCGAAGAAGGCATAAGCATGAGCCAGTTGCGGGCATATCCCAGATCTAAGCCGGCCCTAACCGTTGTTATCTTCTAAAATATGGATCGAATCCTGGTTCAATTGACCGTTCCAGCGTGGTACCACATTACTACGTGATCCAAACGCGACAAAACTCAGGACCTGGCCAACAACTATGCGAAAAAGGCAAAAGCATGAGCCAGATGCGGGCATATCCCTGATCAAAGCCAGGCCTAACGGGTGTTATCCTCTAAAATAGAGATCGAAACCAGGTTCAATTGACTCTTTCAGTGTGGTACCACATTACTACCTGATTCAAACGAGACAAACTCCAGGACCTGGCCAACAAGTATGCGAAAATGGTAAAAGCATGAGCCAGATGCGGGCATGTCCCTGATCAAAGCCAGGCCTAACGGGTGTTATCTTCTAAAATAGAGATCGAAACCAGGTTCAATTGACTCTTTCAGTGTGGTACCACATTACTACGTGATCCAAACGAGACAAAACTCAGGATCTGGCTATCAAGTATGCGAAATAGGCGAAGGTATGAGCCAGATGCGGGCATATCCCAGACCTAACCCAGACCAACCGGTATTATCCTCTAAAATGTGGATCGAAACCAGGTTCAATTCACTGCTTCAGTGTGGTACCACATTACTACCTGATTCTAACGAGACAAACTCCAGGATCTGGCCAAGTAGTATGCGAAAAAGGCAAAAGCATGAGCCAGCTGGTGGCATATCCCAGATCTAAGCCGGCCCTAACCGTTGTTATCTTCTAAAATATGGATCGAATCCAGGTTCAATTGACCGTTCCAGCGTGGTACCACATTACTACGTGATCCAAACGCGACAAAACTCAGGATCTGGCCAACAACTATGCGAAAAAGGCAAAAGCATGAGCCATATGCGGGCATATACCAGACCTAACCCAGACCAACCGGTGTTATCCTCTAAAATATGGATCGAAAACAGGTTCAAGTGACTGTTTCAGTGAGGCACCACATTACTACCTGATTCAAACGAGACAAACTCCAGGATCTGGCCAACAAGTATGCGAAAAAGGTAAAAGCATGAGCCAGATGCTGCCATATCCCTGATCAAAGCCAGGCCTAACGGGTGTTATCCTCTAAAATAGAGATCGAAACCAGGTTCAATTGACTCTTTCAGTGTGGTACCACATTACTACGTGATCCAAACGAGACAAAACCCAGGATCTGGCTATCAAGTATGCGAAAAAGGCAAAAGCATGAGCCAGAAGCGGGCATATCCCAGATCCAAGCCAGGCCTAACCGGTGTTATCCTCTAAAATATTGATCGAATCCAGGTTCAATTGTCTCATTTAGTGTGGTACCACGATAGTGCGTGATCCAAACGAGGCAATATCCAGGATCTGGCCAACATGTATGCGAAAATGCAAAAGCATGAGCCAGATGCAGGCATATACCAGACCTAACCCAGACCAACTGGTGTTATCCTCTAAAATAGTGATCGAAACAAGGTTCAATTGACTGTTGCAGTGTGGTACCACATTACTACGTGATCCAAACGAGACAAAACCCAGGACCTGACAAACAAGTATGCGAAAGAGGCAAAAGCATGAGCCAGATGCGGGCATGTCCCAGAACTAACCCAGACCTAACTGTTGTTATCCTCTAAAATATTGATCGAAACCAGGTTCAGTTGACTCTTTCAGTGTGGTACCACATTACTACGTGATCCAAACGAGACAAAACCCAGGATCTGGCTATCAAGTATGCGAAAAAGGCAAAAGCATGAGCCAGCTGGTGGCATATCCCAGATCTAAGCCGGCCCTAACCGTTGTTATCTTCTAAAATATGGATCGAATCCAGGTTCAATTGACCGTTCCAGCGTGGTACCACATTACTACGTGATCCAAACGCGACAAAACTCAGGATCTGGCCAACAACTATGCGAAAAAGGCAAAAGCATGAGCCATATGCGGGCATATACCAGACCTAACCCAGACCAACCGGTGTTATCCTCTAAAATATGGATCGAAAACAGGTTCAAGTGACTGTTTCAGTGAGGCACCACATTACTACCTGATTCAAACGAGACAAACTCCAGGATCTGGCCAACAAGTATGCGAAAAAGGTAAAAGCATGAGCCAGATGCTGCCATATCCCTGATCAAAGCCAGGCCTAACGGGTGTTATCCTCTAAAATAGAGATCGAAACCAGGTTCAATTGACTCTTTCAGTGTGGTACCACATTACTACGTGATCCAAACGAGACAAAACCCAGGATCTGGCTATCAAGTATGCGAAAAAGGCAAAAGCATGAGCCAGAAGCGGGCATATCCCAGATCCAAGCCAGGCCTAACCGGTGTTATCCTCTAAAATATTGATCGAATCCAGGTTCAATTGTCTCATTTAGTGTGGTACCACGATAGTGCGTGATCCAAACGAGGCAATATCCAGGATCTGGCCAACATGTATGCGAAAATGCAAAAGCATGAGCCAGATGCAGGCATATACCAGACCTAACCCAGACCAACTGGTGTTATCCTCTAAAATAGTGATCGAAACAAGGTTCAATTGACTGTTGCAGTGTGGTACCACATTACTACGTGATCCAAACGAGACAAAACCCAGGACCTGACAAACAAGTATGCGAAAGAGGCAAAAGCATGAGCCAGATGCGGGCATGTCCCAGAACTAACCCAGACCTAACTGTTGTTATCCTCTAAAATATTGATCGAAACCAGGTTCAGTTGACTCTTTCAGTGTGGTACCACATTACTACGTGATCCAAACGAGACAAAACCCAGGATCTGGCTATCAAGTATGCGAAAAAGGCAAAAGCATGAGCCAGCTGGTGGCATATCCCAGATCTAAGCCGGCCCTAACCGTTGTTATCTTCTAAAATATGGATCGAATCCAGGTTCAATTGACCGTTCCAGCGTGGTACCACATTACTACGTGATCCAAACGCGACAAAACTCAGGATCTGGCCAACAACTATGCGAAAAAGGCAAAAGCATGAGCCATATGCGGGCATATACCAGACCTAACCCAGACCAACCGGTGTTATCCTCTAAAATATGGATCGAAAACAGGTTCAAGTGACTGTTTCAGTGAGGCACCACATTACTACCTGATTCAAACGAGACAAACTCCAGGATCTGGCCAACAAGTATGCGAAAAAGGTAAAAGCATGAGCCAGATGCTGCCATATCCCTGATCAAAGCCAGGCCTAACGGGTGTTATCCTCTAAAATAGAGATCGAAACCAGGTTCAATTGACTCTTTCAGTGTGGTACCACATTACTACGTGATCCAAACGAGACAAAACCCAGGATCTGGCTATCAAGTATGCGAAAAAGGCAAAAGCATGAGCCAGAAGCGGGCATATCCCAGATCCAAGCCAGGCCTAACCGGTGTTATCCTCTAAAATATTGATCGAATCCAGGTTCAATTGTCTCATTTAGTGTGGTACCACGATAGTGCGTGATCCAAACGAGGCAATATCCAGGATCTGGCCAACATGTATGCGAAAATGCAAAAGCATGAGCCAGATGCAGGCATATACCAGACCTAACCCAGACCAACTGGTGTTATCCTCTAAAATAGTGATCGAAACAAGGTTCAATTGACTGTTGCAGTGTGGTACCACATTACTACGTGATCCAAACGAGACAAAACCCAGGACCTGACAAACAAGTATGCGAAAGAGGCAAAAGCATGAGCCAGATGCGGGCATGTCCCAGAACTAACCCAGACCTAACTGTTGTTATCCTCTAAAATATTGATCGAAACCAGGTTCAGTTGACTCTTTCAGTGTGGTACCACATTACTACGTGATCCAAACGAGACAAAACCCAGGATCTGGCTATCAAGTATGCGAAAAAGGCAAAAGCATGAGCCAGAAGCGGGCATATCCCAGATCCAAGCCAGGCCTAACCGGTGTTATCCTCTAAAATAGAGATCGAAACCAGGTTCAATTGACTCTTTCAGTGTGGTACCACATTACTACGTGATCCAAACGAGGCAATACCCAGGATCAGGCCAACCGGTATGCGAAAAAGACAGAAGCATGAGCCAGATGTGGGCATATCCCAGATCTAAACCAGGCCTCACCGGTGTTATCCTGCAAAATATTGGTCGATACCAGGTTTAATTGACTGTTACAGTGTGGAACCACATTACTACGTGATCCAACCGAGACAAAACCCAGGACCTGGCCAACAGGTATGCGAAAAAGGCAAACCCATGAGCCAGATGCGGGCATATCCCAGATGTAAGCCAGGCCTAACGGGTGTTATCCTCTAAAATATGGAGCGAAACCATGTTCAATTGACTGTTCCAGCGTGATACCACATTACTACGTGATCCAGGCGAGACAAAACCCAGTATCTGGCCAAGAAGTATGCGAAAAAGACAGAAGCATGAGCCAGATGCGGGCATGTCCCAGACTTAACTCAGACCTAACAGTTGTTATCCTCTAAAATAGTGATCGAAACCAGGTTCAATTGACTGTTTCAGTGTAGTACCACATTACAACGTGATACAAACGAGACAAACTCCAGGATCTGGCCAAGAAGTATGCGAAAAAGGCAAAAGCATAAGCCAGCCGCGGGCATATCCCTGATCAAAGCCAGGCCTAACGGGTGTTATCCTCTAAAATATGGATCGATACCAGGTTTAATTCACTGTTTCAGTGTGGTACCACATTACTGCGTGAACCAAACGAGGCAATACCCAAGATCTGGCCAACCAGTATGCGAAAAAGACAGAAGCATGAGCCAGATGTGGGCATATCCCAGATCTAAACCAGGCCTCACCGGTGTTATCCTGCAAAATATTGGTCGATACCAGGTTTAATTGACTGTTACAGTGTGGAACCACATTACTACGTGATCCAACCGAGACAAAACCCAGGACCTGGCCAACAAGTATGCGAAAAAGGCAAAACCATGAGCCAGATGCGGGCATATCCCAGATGTAAGCCAGGCCTAACGGGTGTTATGCTCTAAAATATGGAGCGAAACCATGTTCAATTGACTGTTCCTGCGTGATACCACATTACTACGTGATCCAGGCGAGACAAAACCCAGGATCTGGCCAACCAGTATGCGAAAAAGACAGAAGCATGAGCCAGATGTGGGCATATCCCAGATCTAAACCAGGCCTCACCGGTGTTATCCTGCAAAATATTGGTCGATACCAGGTTTAATTGACTGTTACAGTGTGGAACCACATTACTACGTGATCCAACCGAGACAAAACCCAGGATCTGGCTATCAAGTATGCGACATAGGCGAAAGTATGAGCCAGATGCGGGCATATCCCAGACCTAACACAGACCAACCGGTATTATCCTCCAAAATGTGGATCGAAACCAGGTTCAATTCACTGTTTCAGTGTGGCACTACGTTACTACCTGATTCAAACGAGACAAGCTCCACGATCTGGCCAACAAGTATGCGAAAAAAGCAAATGCATGAGCCAGATGCGGGCATATCCCTGATCAAAGCCAGGCCTAACGGGTGTTATCCTCTAAAATAGAGATCGAAACCAGGTTCAATTGACGCTTTCAGTGTGGTACCACATTACTACGTGATCCAAACGAGACAAAACCCAGGATCTGGCTAACAAGTATGCGAAATATGCGAAAGTATGAGCCAGATGCGGGCATATCCCAGACATAACCCAGACCAACCGGTGTTATCCTCTAAAATGTGGATCGAAACCAGGTTCAATGCACTGTTCAAGTGTGGTACCAGCTTACAACCTGATTCAAACGAGACAAACTCCAGGATCTGGCCAAGAAGTATGCGATAAAGGCAAAAGCATGAGCCAGCTGCGGGCATATCCCTGATGAAAGCCAGGCCTAACGGGTGTTATCCTCTAAAATATGGATCGAAGCCATGTTCAATTGACTGTTCCAGCGTGGTACCACATTACTACGTGCTCCAGGCGAGACAAAACCCAGTATCTGGCCAAGAAGTATGCGAAAAAGACAGAAGCATGAGCCAGATGCGGGCATATCCCAGACCTAACACAGACCAACCGGTATTATCCTCCAAAATGTGGATCGATACCAGGTTCAATTCACTGTTTCAGTGTGGCACTACGTTACTACCTGATTCAAACGAGACAAGCTCCAGGATCTGGCCAACAAGTATGCGAGAAAGGCAAAAGCATGAGACAGATGCGGGCATATCCCTGACCAAAGCCAGGCCTAACGGGTGCTATACTCTAAAATAGAGATCGAAACCAGGTCCAATTGACTCTTTCAGTGTGGTACCACATTACTGCGTGATCCAAACCAGAAAAAACCCAGGATCAGGCCAACAAGTATGCGAAAATGCAAAAGCATGAGCCAGATGCGGGCACTTACCAGACCTAACCCAGACCAACCGGTGTTATCCCCTAAAATGTGGATCGAAACCAGGTTCAATTGACTGTTCCAGAGTGGCACCACATTACTACGTGATCCAAACGAGACAAAACCCAGGACCTGACCAACAAGTATGCGAAAGAGGCAAAACCATGAGCCAGATGCGGGCATGTTCCAGACCTAACCTAGACTTAACCGGTGTCCTCCTCAAAAATAGTGATCGAAACTAGGTTCAATTGAGTGTTCCAGCGTGGTACCACATTACTACGAGATCCAAACGCGTCAAAACTGAGGATCTGGCTAACCAGTATGCGAAAAAGGCAAAAGCATGAGCCAGATGCAGGCATATACCAGACCTAACCCAGACCAACTGGTGTTATCCTCTAAAATAGTGATCGAAACAAGGTTCAATTGACTGTTCCAGCGTGGTACGACATTACTACGTGATCCAAACCGCGACAAAACTGAGGATCTGGCTAACCAGTATGCGAAAAAGGCAAAAGCATGAGCCAGATGTGGGCATATCCCAGATCTAAGCCAGGCCTAACCGGTGTTATCCTGCAAAATATTGGTCGATACCAGGTTTAATTGACTGTTACAGTGTGGAACCACATTACTACGTGATCCAACCGAGACAAAACCCAGGACCTGGCCAACAAGTATGCGAAAAAGGCAAAAGCATAAGCCAGCTGCGGGCATATCCCTGATCAAAGCCAGGCCTAACGGGTGTTATCCTCTAAAATATGGATCGATACCAGGTTTAATTCACTGTTTCAGTGTGGTACCACATTACTACGTGATCCAAACGAGACAAAACCCAGGATCTGGCTATCAAGTATGCGAAAAAGACAGAAGCATGAGCCAGATGCGGGCATGTCCCAGACTTAACCCAGACGTAACAGTTGTTATCCTCTAAAATAGTGATCGAAACCAGGTTCAATTGAGTGTTTCAGTGTAGTACCACATTACAACGTGATACAAACGAGACAAAACCCAGGATCTGGCCAACAAGTATGCGAAGAAGGCATAAGCATGAGTCGGATGCGGGCATATCCCAGATCTAAGCTGGGCCTAACCGTTGTTATCCTCTAAAATATGGATCGAATCCAGGTTCAATTGACCGTTCCAGCGTGGTACCACATTACTACGTGATCCAAGCGCGACAAAACTCAGGATCTGGCCAACAACTACGCGGAAAAGGCAAAAGCATGAGCCAGATGCTGGCATATACCAGACCTAACCCAGACCAACCGGTGTTATCCTCTAAAATATGGATCGATACCAGGTTTAATTGACTGTTTCAGTGTGGTACCACATTACTACGTGATCCAAACGAGGCAATACCCAGGATCTGGCCAACCAGTATGCGAAAAAGACAGAAGCATGAGCCAGATGTGGGCATATCCCAGATCTAAACCAGGCCTCACCGGTGTTATCCTGCAAAATATTGGTCGATACCAGGTTTAATTGACTGTTACAGTGTGGAACCACATTACTACGTGATCCAACCGAGACAAAACCCAGGATCTGGCTATCAAGTATGCGACATAGGCGAAAGTATGAGCCAGATGCGGGCATATCCCAGACCTAACACAGACCAACCGGTATTATCCTCCAAAATGTGGATCGAAACCAGGTTCAATTCACTGTTTCAGTGTGGCACTACGTTACTACCTGATTCAAACGAGACAAGCTCCACGATCTGGCCAACAAGTATGCGAAAAAAGCAAATGCATGAGCCAGATGCGGGCATATCCCTGATCAAAGCCAGGCCTAACGGGTGTTATCCTCTAAAATAGAGATCGAAACCAGGTTCAATTGACGCTTTCAGTGTGGTACCACATTACTACGTGATCCAAACGAGACAAAACCCAGGATCTGGCTAACAAGTATGCGAAATATGCGAAAGTATGAGCCAGATGCGGGCATATCCCAGACATAACCCAGACCAACCGGTGTTATCCTCTAAAATGTGGATCGAAACCAGGTTCAATGCACTGTTCAAGTGTGGTACCAGCTTACAACCTGATTCAAACGAGACAAACTCCAGGATCTGGCCAAGAAGTATGCGATAAAGGCAAAAGCATGAGCCAGCTGCGGGCATATCCCTGATGAAAGCCAGGCCTAACGGGTGTTATCCTCTAAAATATGGATCGAAGCCATGTTCAATTGACTGTTCCAGCGTGGTACCACATTACTACGTGCTCCAGGCGAGACAAAACCCAGTATCTGGCCAAGAAGTATGCGAAAAAGACAGAAGCATGAGCCAGATGCGGGCATATCCCAGACCTAACACAGACCAACCGGTATTATCCTCCAAAATGTGGATCGATACCAGGTTCAATTCACTGTTTCAGTGTGGCACTACGTTACTACCTGATTCAAACGAGACAAGCTCCAGGATCTGGCCAACAAGTATGCGAGAAAGGCAAAAGCATGAGACAGATGCGGGCATATCCCTGACCAAAGCCAGGCCTAACGGGTGCTATACTCTAAAATAGAGATCGAAACCAGGTCCAATTGACTCTTTCAGTGTGGTACCACATTACTGCGTGATCCAAACCAGAAAAAACCCAGGATCAGGCCAACAAGTATGCGAAAATGCAAAAGCATGAGCCAGATGCGGGCACTTACCAGACCTAACCCAGACCAACCGGTGTTATCCCCTAAAATGTGGATCGAAACCAGGTTCAATTGACTGTTCCAGAGTGGCACCACATTACTACGTGATCCAAACGAGACAAAACCCAGGACCTGACCAACAAGTATGCGAAAGAGGCAAAACCATGAGCCAGATGCGGGCATGTTCCAGACCTAACCTAGACTTAACCGGTGTCCTCCTCAAAAATAGTGATCGAAACTAGGTTCAATTGAGTGTTCCAGCGTGGTACCACATTACTACGAGATCCAAACGCGTCAAAACTGAGGATCTGGCTAACCAGTATGCGAAAAAGGCAAAAGCATGAGCCAGATGCAGGCATATACCAGACCTAACCCAGACCAACTGGTGTTATCCTCTAAAATAGTGATCGAAACAAGGTTCAATTGACTGTTCCAGCGTGGTACGACATTACTACGTGATCCAAACCGCGACAAAACTGAGGATCTGGCTAACCAGTATGCGAAAAAGGCAAAAGCATGAGCCAGATGTGGGCATATCCCAGATCTAAGCCAGGCCTAACCGGTGTTATCCTGCAAAATATTGGTCGATACCAGGTTTAATTGACTGTTACAGTGTGGAACCACATTACTACGTGATCCAACCGAGACAAAACCCAGGACCTGGCCAACAAGTATGCGAAAAAGGCAAAAGCATAAGCCAGCTGCGGGCATATCCCTGATCAAAGCCAGGCCTAACGGGTGTTATCCTCTAAAATATGGATCGATACCAGGTTTAATTCACTGTTTCAGTGTGGTACCACATTACTACGTGATCCAAACGAGACAAAACCCAGGATCTGGCTATCAAGTATGCGAAAAAGACAGAAGCATGAGCCAGATGCGGGCATGTCCCAGACTTAACCCAGACGTAACAGTTGTTATCCTCTAAAATAGTGATCGAAACCAGGTTCAATTGAGTGTTTCAGTGTAGTACCACATTACAACGTGATACAAACGAGACAAAACCCAGGATCTGGCCAACAAGTATGCGAAGAAGGCATAAGCATGAGTCGGATGCGGGCATATCCCAGATCTAAGCCGGGCCTAACCGTTGTTATCCTCTAAAATATGGATCGAATCCAGGTTCAATTGACCGTTCCAGCGTGGTACCACATTACTACGTGATCCAAGCGCGACAAAACTCAGGATCTGGCCAACAACTACGCGGAAAAGGCAAAAGCATGAGCCAGATGCTGGCATATACCAGACCTAACCCAGACCAACCGGTGTTATCCTCTAAAATATGGATCGATACCAGGTTTAATTGACTGTTTCAGTGTGGTACCACATTACTACGTGATCCAAACGAGGCAATACCCAGGATCTGGCCAACCAGTATGCGAAAAAGACAGAAGCATGAGCCAGATGTGGGCATATCCCAGATCTAAACCAGGCCTCACCGGTGTTATCCTGCAAAATATTGGTCGATACCAGGTTCAATTGACCGTTCCAGCGTGGTACCACATTACTACGTGATCCAAGCGCGACAAAACTCAGGATCTGGCCAACAACTACGCGGAAAAGGCAAAAGCATGAGCCAGATGCTGGCATATACCAGACCTAACCCAGACCAACCGGTGTTATCCTCTAAAATATGGATCGATACCAGGTTTAATTGACTGTTTCAGTGTGGTACCACATTACTACGTGATCCAAACGAGGCAATACCCAGGATCTGGCCAACCAGTATGCGAAAAAGACAGAAGCATGAGCCAGATGCGGGCATGTCCCAGACTTAACCCAGACGTAACAGTTGTTATCCTCTAAAATAGTGATCGAAACCAGGACCACTAGAGTGTTTCAGTGTAGTACCACATTACAACGTGATACAAACGAGACAAAACCCAGGATCTGGCCAACAAGTATGCGAAGAAGGCATAAGCATGAGTCAGATGCGGGCATCTCCCAGATCTAAGCCGGGCCTAACCGTTGTTATCCCCTAAAATATGGATCGAATCCAGGTTCAATTGACCGTTCCAGCGTGGTACCACATTACTACGTGATCCAAGCGCGACAAAACTCAGGATCTGGCCAACAACTACGCGGAAAAGGCAAAAGCATGAGCCAGATGCGGGCATATACCAGACCTAACCCAGACCAACCGGTGTTATCCTCTAAAATATGGATCGAAACCAGGTTCAATTGACTGTTCCAGCGTGGTACCACATTACTACGTGATCCAGGCGAGACAAAACCCAGTATCTGGCCAAGAAGTATGCGAAATAGACAGAAGCATGAGCCGTATGTGGGCATATCCCAGATCTAACCCAGACCAACTGGTGTTATCCTCTAAAATAGTGATCGAAACAATGTTCAATTGACTGTTGCAGTGTGGTACCACATTACTACGTGATCCAAACGAGACAAAACCCAGGATCTGGCCAACAAGTATGCGAAATAGACGGGAGTATGAGCCAGATGCAGGCATATCCTCGAACCAGCCCAGACCTAACCCGGGTTATCCTCTAAAATATTGATCGAAACATGGTTCAATTGACTGTTCGAGCGTGGTACCACATTACAACGTGATCCAAACGCGACAAAACCCAGGATCTGGCCAACAAGTATGCGAAAAAGGCAAAAGCATGAGCCAGATGCGGGCATGTTCCAGACCTAACCCAGACCAACCGGTGTTATCCTCTAAAATATTGATCGAAGCCAGGATCAATTTTCTCTTTCCGTGTGGTACCACATTACTACGTGATCCAAACCAGAAAAAACCCAGTATCTGGCCAAGAAGTATGCGAAAAAGACAGAAGCATGAGCCAGATGCGGGCATGTCACGGACCTAACCCGGACCTAACAGTTGTTATCCTCTAAAATAGTGATCGAAACCAGGTTCTATTGACTGTTTCAGTGTAGTGCCACATTACAACGTGATCCAAACGAGACAAAACCCAGGATCTGGCCAACAAGTATGCGAAGAAGGCATAAGCATGAGCCAGTTGCGGGCATATCCCAGATCTAAGCCGGCCCTAACCGTTGTTATCTTCTAAAATATGGATCGAATCCTGGTTCAATTGACCGTTCCAGCGTGGTACCACATTACTACGTGATCCAAACGCGACAAAACTCAGGATCTGGCCAACAACTACGCGGAAAAGGCAAAAGCATGAGCCAGATGCTGGCATATACCAGACCTAACCCAGACCAACCGGTGTTATCCTCTAAAATATGGATCGATACCAGGTTTAATTGTCTGTTACAGTGTGGAACCACATTACTACGTGATCCAACCGAGACAAAACCCAGGACCTGGCCAACAAGTATGCGAAAAAGGCAAAACCATGAGCCAGATGCGGGCATATCCCAGATGTAAGCCAGGCCTAACGGGTGTTATCCTCTAAAATAGAGATCGAAACCAGGTTCAATTGACTCTTTCAGTGTGGTACCACATTACTACGTGATCCAAACGAGACAAAACCCAGGATCTGGCTATCAAGTATGCGAAAAAGACAGAAGCATGAGCCAGATGCGGGCATGTCCCAGACTTAACCCAGACGTAACAGTTGTTATCCTCTAAAATAGTGATCGAAACCAGGACCAATAGAGTGTTTCAGTGTAGTACCACATTACAACGTGATACAAACGAGACAAAACCCAGGATCTGGCCAACAAGTATGCGAAGAAGGCATAAGCATGAGTCAGATGCGGGCATCTCCCAGATCTAAGCCGGGCCTAACCGTTGTTATCCCCTAAAATATGGATCGAATCCAGGTTCAATTGACCGTTCCAGCGTGGTACCACATTACTACGTGATCCAAGCGCGACAAAACTCAGGATCTGGCCAACAACTACGCGGAAAAGGCAAAAGCATGAGCCAGATGCGGGCATATACCAGACCTAACCCAGACCAACCGGTGTTATCCTCTAAAATATGGATCGAAACCAGGTTCAATTGACTGTTCCAGCGTGGTACCACATTACTACGTGATCCAGGCGAGACAAAACCCAGTATCTGGCCAAGAAGTATGCGAAATAGACAGAAGCATGAGCCGTATGTGGGCATATCCCAGATCTAACCCAGACCAACTGGTGTTATCCTCTAAAATAGTGATCGAAACAATGTTCAATTGACTGTTGCAGTGTGGTACCACATTACTACGTGATCCAAACGAGACAAAACCCAGGATCTGGCCAACAAGTATGCGAAATAGACGGGAGTATGAGCCAGATGCAGGCATATCCTCGAACCAGCCCAGACCTAACCCGGGTTATCCTCTAAAATATTGATCGAAACATGGTTCAATTGACTGTTCGAGCGTGGTACCACATTACAACGTGATCCAAACGCGACAAAACCCAGGATCTGGCCAACAAGTATGCGAAAAAGGCAAAAGCATGAGCCAGATGCGGGCATGTTCCAGACCTAACCCAGACCAACCGGTGTTATCCTCTAAAATATTGATCGAAGCCAGGATCAATTTTCTCTTTCCGTGTGGTACCACATTACTACGTGATCCAAACCAGAAAAAACCCAGTATCTGGCCAAGAAGTATGCGAAAAAGACAGAAGCATGAGCGAGATGCGGGCATGTCACGGACCTAACCCGGACCTAACAGTTGTTATCCTCTAAAATAGTGATCGAAACCAGGTTCTATTGACTGTTTCAGTGTAGTGCCACATTACAACGTGATCCAAACGAGACAAAACCCAGGATCTGGCCAACAAGTATGCGAAGAAGGCATAAGCATGAGCCAGTTGCGGGCATATCCCAGATCTAAGCCGGCCCTAACCGTTGTTATCTTCTAAAATATGGATCGAATCCTGGTTCAATTGACCGTTCCAGCGTGGTACCACATTACTACGTGATCCAAACGCGACAAAACTCAGGATCTGGCCAACAACTATGCGAAAAAGGCAAAAGCATGAGCCATATGCGGGCATATACCAGACCTAACCCAGACCAACCGGTGTTATCCTCTAAAATATGGATCGAAAACAGGTTCAAGTGACTGTTTCAGTGAGGCACCACATTACTACCTGATTCAAACGAGACAAACTCCAGGATCTGGCCAACAAGTATGCGAAAAAGGTAAAAGCATGAGCCGGATGCTGGCATATCCCTGATCAAAGCCAGGCCTAACGGGTGTTATCCTCTAAAATAGAGATCGAAACCAGGTTCAATTGACTCTTTCAGTGTGGTACCACAGTACTACGTGATCCAAACGAGACAAAACCCAGGATCTGGCTATCAAGTATGCGAAAAAGGCAAAAGCATGAGCCAGAAGCGGGCATATCCCAGATCCAAGCCAGGCCTAACCGGTGTTATCCTCTAAAATATTGATCGAAACCAGGTTCAGTTGACACTTTCAGTGTGGCACCACATAACTACGTGATCCAAACGAGACAAAATCCAGGATCTGGCCAGCAAGTATGCGAAATAGGCGAAAATATGAGCCAGATGCGGGCATGTCCCAGACTTAACCCAGACCTAACAGTTGTTATCCTCTAAAATATTGATCGAAACCAGGTTCAGTTGACACTTTCAGTGTGGCACCACATTACTACGTGATCCAAACCAAAAAAAACCCAGGACCAGGCCAACAAGTATGCGAAAATGCAAAAGCATGAGCCAGATGCGGGCACATACCAGACCTAACCCAGACCAACCGGTGTTATCCTCTAAAATGTGGGTCGACACGAGGTTTAATTGATTGTTCCAGTGTGGCACCACATTACTACCTGATTCAAACGAGACAATATCCAGGATCTGGCCAACATGTATGCGAAAATGCAAAAGCATGAGCCAGATGCAGGCATATACCAGACCTAACCCAGACCAACTGGTGTTATCCTCTAAAATAGTGATCGAAACAAGGTTCAATTGACTGTTGCAGTGTGGTACCACATTACTACGTGATCCAAACGAGACAAAACCCAGGACCTGACAAACAAGTATGCGAAAGAGGCAAAAGCATGAGCCAGATGCGGGCATGTCCCAGAACTAACCCAGACCTAACTGTTGTTATCCTCTAAAATATTGATCGAAACCAGGTTCAGTTGACACTTTCAGTGTGGCACCACATTACTACGTGATCCAAACGAGACAAAATCCTGGATCTGGCCAGCAAGTATGCGAAATAGGCGAAAATATGAGCCAGATGCGGGCTTGTCCCAGACTTAACCCAGACCTAACAGTAAGTATCCTCTAAAATATTGATCGAAACCAGGTTCAGTTGACACTTTCAGTGTGGCACCACATTACTACGTGATCCAAACCAAAAAAAACCAGGACCAGGCCAACAAGTATGCGAAAATGCAAAAGCATGAGCCAGATGCGGGCACATACCAGACCTAACCCAGACCAACCGGTGTTATCCTCTAAAATGTGGGTCGACACGAGGTTTAATTGATTGTTCCAGTGTGGCACCACATTACTACCTGATTCAAACGAGACAATATCCAGGATCTGGCCAACATGTATGCGAAAATGCAAAAGCATGAGCCAGATGCAGGCATATACCAGACCTAACCCAGACCAACTGGTGTTATCCTCTAAAATAGTGATCGAAACAATGTTCAATTGACTGTTGCAGTGTGGTACCACATTACTACGTGATCCAAACGAGACAAAACCCAGGATCTGGCCAACAAGTATGGGAAATAGACGGGAGTATGAGCCAGATGCAGGCATATCCACGAACCAGCCCAGACCTAACCCGGGTTATCCTCTAAAATATTGATCGAAACATGGTTCAATTGACTGTTCGAGCGTGGTACCACATTACAACGTGATCCAAACGCGACAAAACCCAGGATCTGGCCAACAAGTATGCGAAAAAGGCAAAAGCATGAGCCAGATGCGGGCATGTTCCAGACCTAACCCAGACCAACCGGTGTTATCCTCTAAAATATTGATCGAAGCCAGGATCAATTTTCTCTTTCCGTGTGGTACCACATTACTACGTGATCCAAACCAGAAAAAACCCAGTATCTGGCCAAGAAGTATGCGAAAAAGACAGAAGCATGAGCCAGATGCGGGCATGTCACAGACCTAACCCGGACCTAACAGTTGTTATCCTCTAAAATAGTGATCGAAACCAGGTTCTATTGACTGTTTCAGTGTAGTGCCACATTACAACGTGATCCAAACGAGACAAAACCCAGGATCTGGCCAACAAGTATGCGAAGAAGGCATAAGCATGAGCCAGTTGCGGGCATATCCCAGATCTAAGCCGGCCCTAACCGTTGTTATCTTCTAAAATATGGATCGAATCCTGGTTCAATTGACCGTTCCAGCGTGGTACCACATTACTACGTGATCCAAACGCGACAAAACTCAGGACCTGGCCAACAACTATGCGAAAAAGGCAAAAGCATGAGCCAGATGCGGGCATATCCCTGATCAAAGCCAGGCCTAACGGGTGTTATCCTCTAAAATAGAGATCGAAACCAGGTTCAATTGACTCTTTCAGTGTGGTACCACATTACTACCTGATTCAAACGAGACAAACTCCAGGACCTGGCCAACAAGTATGCGAAAATGGTAAAAGCATGAGCCAGATGCGGGCATGTCCCTGATCAAAGCCAGGCCTAACGGGTGTTATCGTCTAAAATAGAGATCGAAACCAGGTTCAATTGACTCTTTCAGTGTGGTACCACATTACTACGTGATCCAAACGAGACAAAACTCAGGATCTGGCTATCAAGTATGCGAAATAGGCGAAGGTATGAGCCAGATGCGGGCATATCCCAGACCTAACCCAGACCAACCGGTATTATCCTCTAAAATGTGGATCGAAACCAGGTTCAATTCACTGCTTCAGTGTGGTACCACATTACTACCTGATTCTAACGAGACAAACTCCAGGATCTGGCCAAGTAGTATGCGAAAAAGGCAAAAGCATGAGCCAGCTGGTGGCATATCCCAGATCTAAGCCGGCCCTAACCGTTGTTATCTTCTAAAATATGGATCGAATCCAGGTTCAATTGACCGTTCCAGCGTGGTACCACATTACTACGTGATCCAAACGCGACAAAACTCAGGATCTGGCCAACAACTATGCGAAAAAGGCAAAAGCATGAGCCATATGCGGGCATATACCAGACCTAACCCAGACCAACCGGTGTTATCCTCTAAAATATGGATCGAAAACAGGTTCAAGTGACTGTTTCAGTGAGGCACCACATTACTACCTGATTCAAACGAGACAAACTCCAGGATCTGGCCAACAAGTATGCGAAAAAGGTAAAAGCATGAGCCAGATGCTGGCATATCCCTGATCAAAGCCAGGCCTAACGGGTGTTATCCTCTAAAATAGAGATCGAAACCAGGTTCAATTGACTCTTTCAGTGTGGTACCACATTACTACGTGATCCAAACGAGACAAAACCCAGGATCTGGCTATCAAGTATGCGAAAAAGGCAAAAGCATGAGCCAGAAGCGGGCATATCCCAGATCCAAGCCAGGCCTAACCGGTGTTATCCTCTAAAATATTGATCGAATCCAGGTTCAATTGTCTCATTTAGTGTGGTACCACGATAGTGCGTGATCCAAACGAGGCAATATCCAGGATCTGGCCAACATGTATGCGAAAATGCAAAAGCATGAGCCAGATGCAGGCATATACCAGACCTAACCCAGACCAACTGGTGTTATCCTCTAAAATAGTGATCGAAACAAGGTTCAATTGACTGTTGCAGTGTGGTACCACATTACTACGTGATCCAAACGAGACAAAACCCAGGACCTGACAAACAAGTATGCGAAAGAGGCAAAAGCATGAGCCAGATGCGGGCATGTCCCAGAACTAACCCAGACCTAACTGTTGTTATCCTCTAAAATATTGATCGAAACCAGGTTCAGTTGACTCTTTCAGTGTGGTACCACATTACTACGTGATCCAAACGAGACAAAACCCAGGATCTGGCTATCAAGTATGCGAAAAAGGCAAAAGCATGAGCCAGAACCGGGCATATCCCAGATCCAAGCCAGGCCTAACCGGTGTTATCCTCTAAAATAGAGATCGAAACCAGGTTCAATTGACTCTTTCAGTGTGGTACCACATTACTACGTGATCCAAACGAGGCAATACCCAGGATCAGGCCAACCGGTATGCGAAAAAGACAGAAGCATGAGCCAGATGTGGGCATATCCCAGATCTAAACCAGGCCTCACCGGTGTTATCCTGCAAAATATTGGTCGATACCAGGTTTAATTGACTGTTACAGTGTGGAACCACATTACTACGTGATCCAACCGAGACAAAACCCAGGACCTGGCCAACAGGTATGCGAAAAAGGCAAACCCATGAGCCAGATGCGGGCATATCCCAGATGTAAGCCAGGCCTAACGGGTGTTATCCTCTAAAATATGGAGCGAAACCATGTTCAATTGACTGTTCCAGCGTGATACCACATTACTACGTGATCCAGGCGAGACAAAACCCAGTATCTGGCCAAGAAGTATGCGAAAAAGACAGAAGCATGAGCCAGATGCGGGCATGTCCCAGACTTAACTCAGACCTAACAGTTGTTATCCTCTAAAATAGTGATCGAAACCAGGTTCAATTGACTGTTTCAGTGTAGTACCACATTACAACGTGATACAAACGAGACAAACTCCAGGATCTGGCCAAGAAGTATGCGAAAAAGGCAAAAGCATAAGCCAGCCGCGGGCATATCCCTGATCAAAGCCAGGCCTAACGGGTGTTATCCTCTAAAATATGGATCGATACCAGGTTTAATTCACTGTTTCAGTGTGGTACCACATTACTGCGTGATCCAAACGAGGCAATACCCAAGATCTGGCCAACCAGTATGCGAAAAAGACAGAAGCATGAGCCAGATGTGGGCATATCCCAGATCTAAACCAGGCCTCACCGGTGTTATCCTGCAAAATATTGGTCGATACCAGGTTTAATTGACTGTTACAGTGTGGAACCACATTACTACGTGATCCAACCGAGACAAAACCCAGGACCTGGCCAACAAGTATGCGAAAAAGGCAAAACCATGAGCCAGATGCGGGCATATCCCAGATGTAAGCCAGGCCTAACGGGTGTTATGCTCTAAAATATGGAGCGAAACCATGTTCAATTGACTGTTCCTGCGTGATACCACATTACTACGTGATCCAGGCGAGACAAAACCCAGGATCTGGCCAACCAGTATGCGAAAAAGACAGAAGCATGAGCCAGATGTGGGCATATCCCAGATCTAAACCAGGCCTCACCGGTGTTATCCTGCAAAATATTGGTCGATACCAGGTTTAATTGACTGTTACAGTGTGGAACCACATTACTACGTGATCCAACCGAGACAAAACCCAGGATCTGGCTATCAAGTATGCGACATAGGCGAAAGTATGAGCCAGATGCGGGCATATCCCAGACCTAACACAGACCAACCGGTATTATCCTCCAAAATGTGGATCGAAACCAGGTTCAATTCACTGTTTCAGTGTGGCACTACGTTACTACCTGATTCAAACGAGACAAGCTCCACGATCTGGCCAACAAGTATGCGAAAAAAGCAAATGCATGAGCCAGATGCGGGCATATCCCTGATCAAAGCCAGGCCTAACGGGTGTTATCCTCTAAAATAGAGATCGAAACCAGGTTCAATTGACGCTTTCAGTGTGGTACCACATTACTACGTGATCCAAACGAGACAAAACCCAGGATCTGGCTAACAAGTATGCGAAATATGCGAAAGTATGAGCCAGATGCGGGCATATCCCAGACATAACCCAGACCAACCGGTGTTATCCTCTAAAATGTGGATCGAAACCAGGTTCAATGCACTGTTCAAGTGTGGTACCAGCTTACAACCTGATTCAAACGAGACAAACTCCAGGATCTGGCCAAGAAGTATGCGATAAAGGCAAAAGCATGAGCCAGCTGCGGGCATATCCCTGATGAAAGCCAGGCCTAACGGGTGTTATCCTCTAAAATATGGATCGAAGCCATGTTCAATTGACTGTTCCAGCGTGGTACCACATTACTACGTGCTCCAGGCGAGACAAAACCCAGTATCTGGCCAAGAAGTATGCGAAAAAGACAGAAGCATGAGCCAGATGCGGGCATATCCCAGACCTAACACAGACCAACCGGTATTATCCTCCAAAATGTGGATCGATACCAGGTTCAATTCACTGTTTCAGTGTGGCACTACGTTACTACCTGATTCAAACGAGACAAGCTCCAGGATCTGGCCAACAAGTATGCGAGAAAGGCAAAAGCATGAGACAGATGCGGGCATATCCCTGACCAAAGCCAGGCCTAACGGGTGCTATACTCTAAAATAGAGATCGAAACCAGGTCCAATTGACTCTTTCAGTGTGGTACCACATTACTGCGTGATCCAAACCAGAAAAAACCCAGGATCAGGCCAACAAGTATGCGAAAATGCAAAAGCATGAGCCAGATGCGGGCACTTACCAGACCTAACCCAGACCAACCGGTGTTATCCCCTAAAATGTGGATCGAAACCAGGTTCAATTGACTGTTCCAGAGTGGCACCACATTACTACGTGATCCAAACGAGACAAAACCCAGGACCTGACCAACAAGTATGCGAAAGAGGCAAAACCATGAGCCAGATGCGGGCATGTTCCAGACCTAACCTAGACTTAACCGGTGTCCTCCTCAAAAATAGTGATCGAAACTAGGTTCAATTGAGTGTTCCAGCGTGGTACCACATTACTACGAGATCCAAACGCGTCAAAACTGAGGATCTGGCTAACCAGTATGCGAAAAAGGCAAAAGCATGAGCCAGATGCAGGCATATACCAGACCTAACCCAGACCAACTGGTGTTATCCTCTAAAATAGTGATCGAAACAAGGTTCAATTGACTGTTCCAGCGTGGTACGACATTACTACGTGATCCAAACCGCGACAAAACTGAGGATCTGGCTAACCAGTATGCGAAAAAGGCAAAAGCATGAGCCAGATGTGGGCATATCCCAGATCTAAGCCAGGCCTAACCGGTGTTATCCTGCAAAATATTGGTCGATACCAGGTTTAATTGACTGTTACAGTGTGGAACCACATTACTACGTGATCCAACCGAGACAAAACCCAGGACCTGGCCAACAAGTATGCGAAAAAGGCAAAAGCATAAGCCAGCTGCGGGCATATCCCTGATCAAAGCCAGGCCTAACGGGTGTTATCCTCTAAAATATGGATCGATACCAGGTTTAATTCACTGTTTCAGTGTGGTACCACATTACTACGTGATCCAAACGAGACAAAACCCAGGATCTGGCTATCAAGTATGCGAAAAAGACAGAAGCATGAGCCAGATGCGGGCATGTCCCAGACTTAACCCAGACGTAACAGTTGTTATCCTCTAAAATAGTGATCGAAACCAGGTTCAATTGAGTGTTTCAGTGTAGTACCACATTACAACGTGATACAAACGAGACAAAACCCAGGATCTGGCCAACAAGTATGCGAAGAAGGCATAAGCATGAGTCGGATGCGGGCATATCCCAGATCTAAACCAGGCCTCACCGGTGTTATCCTGCAAAATATTGGTCGATACCAGGTTCAATTGACCGTTCCAGCGTGGTACCACATTACTACGTGATCCAAGCGCGACAAAACTCAGGATCTGGCCAACAACTACGCGGAAAAGGCAAAAGCATGAGCCAGATGCTGGCATATACCAGACCTAACCCAGACCAACCGGTGTTATCCTCTAAAATATGGATCGATACCAGGTTTAATTGACTGTTTCAGTGTGGTACCACATTACTACGTGATCCAAACGAGGCAATACCCAGGATCTGGCCAACCAGTATGCGAAAAAGACAGAAGCATGAGCCAGATGCGGGCATGTCCCAGACTTAACCCAGACGTAACAGTTGTTATCCTCTAAAATAGTGATCGAAACCAGGACCACTAGAGTGTTTCAGTGTAGTACCACATTACAACGTGATACAAACGAGACAAAACCCAGGATCTGGCCAACAAGTATGCGAAGAAGGCATAAGCATGAGTCAGATGCGGGCATCTCCCAGATCTAAGCCGGGCCTAACCGTTGTTATCCCCTAAAATATGGATCGAATCCAGGTTCAATTGACCGTTCCAGCGTGGTACCACATTACTACGTGATCCAAGCGCGACAAAACTCAGGATCTGGCCAACAACTACGCGGAAAAGGCAAAAGCATGAGCCAGATGCGGGCATATACCAGACCTAACCCAGACCAACCGGTGTTATCCTCTAAAATATGGATCGAAACCAGGTTCAATTGACTGTTCCAGCGTGGTACCACATTACTACGTGATCCAGGCGAGACAAAACCCAGTATCTGGCCAAGAAGTATGCGAAATAGACAGAAGCATGAGCCGTATGTGGGCATATCCCAGATCTAACCCAGACCAACTGGTGTTATCCTCTAAAATAGTGATCGAAACAATGTTCAATTGACTGTTGCAGTGTGGTACCACATTACTACGTGATCCAAACGAGACAAAACCCAGGATCTGGCCAACAAGTATGCGAAATAGACGGGAGTATGAGCCAGATGCAGGCATATCCTCGAACCAGCCCAGACCTAACCCGGGTTATCCTCTAAAATATTGATCGAAACATGGTTCAATTGACTGTTCGAGCGTGGTACCACATTACAACGTGATCCAAACGCGACAAAACCCAGGATCTGGCCAACAAGTATGCGAAAAAGGCAAAAGCATGAGCCAGATGCGGGCATGTTCCAGACCTAACCCAGACCAACCGGTGTTATCCTCTAAAATATTGATCGAAGCCAGGATCAATTTTCTCTTTCCGTGTGGTACCACATTACTACGTGATCCAAACCAGAAAAAACCCAGTATCTGGCCAAGAAGTATGCGAAAAAGACAGAAGCATGAGCCAGATGCGGGCATGTCACGGACCTAACCCGGACCTAACAGTTGTTATCCTCTAAAATAGTGATCGAAACCAGGTTCTATTGACTGTTTCAGTGTAGTGCCACATTACAACGTGATCCAAACGAGACAAAACCCAGGATCTGGCCAACAAGTATGCGAAGAAGGCATAAGCATGAGCCAGTTGCGGGCATATCCCAGATCTAAGCCGGCCCTAACCGTTGTTATCTTCTAAAATATGGATCGAATCCTGGTTCAATTGACCGTTCCAGCGTGGTACCACATTACTACGTGATCCAAACGCGACAAAACTCAGGATCTGGCCAACAACTATGCGAAAAAGGCAAAAGCATGAGCCATATGCGGGCATATACCAGACCTAACCCAGACCAACCGGTGTTATCCTCTAAAATATGGATCGAAAACAGGTTCAAGTGACTGTTTCAGTGAGGCACCACATTACTACCTGATTCAAACGAGACAAACTCCAGGATCTGGCCAACAAGTATGCGAAAAAGGTAAAAGCATGAGCCGGATGCTGGCATATCCCTGATCAAAGCCAGGCCTAACGGGTGTTATCCTCTAAAATAGAGATCGAAACCAGGTTCAATTGACTCTTTCAGTGTGGTACCACAGTACTACGTGATCCAAACGAGACAAAACCCAGGATCTGGCTATCAAGTATGCGAAAAAGGCAAAAGCATGAGCCAGAAGCGGGCATATCCCAGATCCAAGCCAGGCCTAACCGGTGTTATCCTCTAAAATATTGATCGAAACCAGGTTCAGTTGACACTTTCAGTGTGGCACCACATAACTACGTGATCCAAACGAGACAAAATCCAGGATCTGGCCAGCAAGTATGCGAAATAGGCGAAAATATGAGCCAGATGCGGGCATGTCCCAGACTTAACCCAGACCTAACAGTTGTTATCCTCTAAAATATTGATCGAAACCAGGTTCAGTTGACACTTTCAGTGTGGCACCACATTACTACGTGATCCAAACCAAAAAAAACCCAGGACCAGGCCAACAAGTATGCGAAAATGCAAAAGCATGAGCCAGATGCGGGCACATACCAGACCTAACCCAGACCAACCGGTGTTATCCTCTAAAATGTGGGTCGACACGAGGTTTAATTGATTGTTCCAGTGTGGCACCACATTACTACCTGATTCAAACGAGACAATATCCAGGATCTGGCCAACATGTATGCGAAAATGCAAAAGCATGAGCCAGATGCAGGCATATACCAGACCTAACCCAGACCAACTGGTGTTATCCTCTAAAATAGTGATCGAAACAAGGTTCAATTGACTGTTGCAGTGTGGTACCACATTACTACGTGATCCAAACGAGACAAAACCCAGGACCTGACAAACAAGTATGCGAAAGAGGCAAAAGCATGAGCCAGATGCGGGCATGTCCCAGAACTAACCCAGACCTAACTGTTGTTATCCTCTAAAATATTGATCGAAACCAGGTTCAGTTGACACTTTCAGTGTGGCACCACATTACTACGTGATCCAAACGAGACAAAATCCAGGATCTGGCCAGCAAGTATGCGAAATAGGCGAAAATATGAGCCAGATGCGGGCTTGTCCCAGACTTAACCCAGACCTAACAGTAAGTATCCTCTAAAATATTGATCGAAACCAGGTTCAGTTGACACTTTCAGTGTGGCACCACATTACTACGTGATCCAAACCAAAAAAAACCAGGACCAGGCCAACAAGTATGCGAAAATGCAAAAGCATGAGCCAGATGCGGGCACATACCAGACCTAACCCAGACCAACCGGTGTTATCCTCTAAAATGTGGGTCGACACGAGGTTTAATTGATTGTTCCAGTGTGGCACCACATTACTACCTGATTCAAACGAGACAATATCCAGGATCTGGCCAACATGTATGCGAAAATGCAAAAGCATGAGCCAGATGCAGGCATATACCAGACCTAACCCAGACCAACTGGTGTTATCCTCTAAAATAGTGATCGAAACAATGTTCAATTGACTGTTGCAGTGTGGTACCACATTACTACGTGATCCAAACGAGACAAAACCCAGGATCTGGCCAACAAGTATGGGAAATAGACGGGAGTATGAGCCAGATGCAGGCATATCCTCGAACCAGCCCAGACCTAACCCGGGTTATCCTCTAAAATATTGATCGAAACATGGTTCAATTGACTGTTCGAGCGTGGTACCACATTACAACGTGATCCAAACGCGACAAAACCCAGGATCTGGCCAACAAGTATGCGAAAAAGGCAAAAGCATGAGCCAGATGCGGGCATGTTCCAGACCTAACCCAGACCAACCGGTGTTATCCTCTAAAATATTGATCGAAGCCAGGATCAATTTTCTCTTTCCGTGTGGTACCACATTACTACGTGATCCAAACCAGAAAAAACCCAGTATCTGGCCAAGAAGTATGCGAAAAAGACAGAAGCATGAGCCAGATGCGGGCATGTCACAGACCTAACCCGGACCTAACAGTTGTTATCCTCTAAAATAGTGATCGAAACCAGGTTCTATTGACTGTTTCAGTGTAGTGCCACATTACAACGTGATCCAAACGAGACAAAACCCAGGATCTGGCCAACAAGTATGCGAAGAAGGCATAAGCATGAGCCAGTTGCGGGCATATCCCAGATCTAAGCCGGCCCTAACCGTTGTTATCTTCTAAAATATGGATCGAATCCTGGTTCAATTGACCGTTCCAGCGTGGTACCACATTACTACGTGATCCAAACGCGACAAAACTCAGGACCTGGCCAACAACTATGCGAAAAAGGCAAAAGCATGAGCCAGATGCGGGCATATCCCTGATCAAAGCCAGGCCTAACGGGTGTTATCCTCTAAAATAGAGATCGAAACCAGGTTCAATTGACTCTTTCAGTGTGGTACCACATTACTACCTGATTCAAACGAGACAAACTCCAGGACCTGGCCAACAAGTATGCGAAAATGGTAAAAGCATGAGCCAGATGCGGGCATGTCCCTGATCAAAGCCAGGCCTAACGGGTGTTATCGTCTAAAATAGAGATCGAAACCAGGTTCAATTGACTCTTTCAGTGTGGTACCACATTACTACGTGATCCAAACGAGACAAAACTCAGGATCTGGCTATCAAGTATGCGAAATAGGCGAAGGTATGAGCCAGATGCGGGCATATCCCAGACCTAACCCAGACCAACCGGTATTATCCTCTAAAATGTGGATCGAAACCAGGTTCAATTCACTGCTTCAGTGTGGTACCACATTACTACCTGATTCTAACGAGACAAACTCCAGGATCTGGCCAAGTAGTATGCGAAAAAGGCAAAAGCATGAGCCAGCTGGTGGCATATCCCAGATCTAAGCCGGCCCTAACCGTTGTTATCTTCTAAAATATGGATCGAATCCAGGTTCAATTGACCGTTCCAGCGTGGTACCACATTACTACGTGATCCAAACGCGACAAAACTCAGGATCTGGCCAACAACTATGCGAAAAAGGCAAAAGCATGAGCCATATGCGGGCATATACCAGACCTAACCCAGACCAACCGGTGTTATCCTCTAAAATATGGATCGAAAACAGGTTCAAGTGACTGTTTCAGTGAGGCACCACATTACTACCTGATTCAAACGAGACAAACTCCAGGATCTGGCCAACAAGTATGCGAAAAAGGTAAAAGCATGAGCCAGATGCTGGCATATCCCTGATCAAAGCCAGGCCTAACGGGTGTTATCCTCTAAAATAGAGATCGAAACCAGGTTCAATTGACTCTTTCAGTGTGGTACCACATTACTACGTGATCCAAACGAGACAAAACCCAGGATCTGGCTATCAAGTATGCGAAAAAGGCAAAAGCATGAGCCAGAAGCGGGCATATCCCAGATCCAAGCCAGGCCTAACCGGTGTTATCCTCTAAAATATTGATCGAATCCAGGTTCAATTGTCTCATTTAGTGTGGTACCACGATAGTGCGTGATCCAAACGAGGCAATATCCAGGATCTGGCCAACATGTATGCGAAAATGCAAAAGCATGAGCCAGATGCAGGCATATACCAGACCTAACCCAGACCAACTGGTGTTATCCTCTAAAATAGTGATCGAAACAAGGTTCAATTGACTGTTGCAGTGTGGTACCACATTACTACGTGATCCAAACGAGACAAAACCCAGGACCTGACAAACAAGTATGCGAAAGAGGCAAAAGCATGAGCCAGATGCGGGCATGTCCCAGAACTAACCCAGACCTAACTGTTGTTATCCTCTAAAATATTGATCGAAACCAGGTTCAGTTGACTTTTTCAGTGTGGTACCACATTACTACGTGATCCAAACGAGACAAAACCCAGGATCTGGCTATCAAGTATGCGAAAAAGGCAAAAGCATGAGCCAGAAGCGGGCATATCCCAGATCCAAGCCAGGCCTAACCGGTGTTATCCTCTAAAATAGAGATCGAAACCAGGTTCAATTGACTCTTTCAGTGTGGTCCCACATTACTACGTGATCCAAACGAGGCAATACCCAGGATCAGGCCAACCGGTATGCGAAAAAGACAGAAGCATGAGCCAGATGTGGGCATATCCCAGATCTAAACCAGGCCTCACCGGTGTTATCCTGCAAAATATTGGTCGATACCAGGTTTAATTGACTGTTACAGTGTGGAACCACATTACTACGTGATCCAACCGAGACAAAACCCAGGACCTGGCCAACAGGTATGCGAAAAAGGCAAACCCATGAGCCAGATGCGGGCATATCCCAGATGTAAGCCAGGCCTAACGGGTGTTATCCTCTAAAATATGGAGCGAAACCATGTTCAATTGACTGTTCCAGCGTGATACCACATTACTACGTGATCCAGGCGAGACAAAACCCAGTATCTGGCCAAGAAGTATGCGAAAAAGACAGAAGCATGAGCCAGATGCGGGCATGTCCCAGACTTAACTCAGACCTAACAGTTGTTATCCTCTAAAATAGTGATCGAAACCAGGTTCAATTGACTGTTTCAGTGTAGTACCACATTACAACGTGATACAAACGAGACAAACTCCAGGATCTGGCCAAGAAGTATGCGAAAAAGGCAAAAGCATAAGCCAGCCGCGGGCATATCCCTGATCAAAGCCAGGCCTAACGGGTGTTATCCTCTAAAATATGGATCGATACCAGGTTTAATTCACTGTTTCAGTGTGGTACCACATTACTGCGTGATCCAAACGAGGCAATACCCAAGATCTGGCCAACCAGTATGCGAAAAAGACAGAAGCATGAGCCAGATGTGGGCATATCCCAGATCTAAACCAGGCCTCACCGGTGTTATCCTGCAAAATATTGGTCGATACCAGGTTTAATTGACTGTTACAGTGTGGAACCACATTACTACGTGATCCAACCGAGACAAAACCCAGGACCTGGCCAACAAGTATGCGAAAAAGGCAAAACCATGAGCCAGATGCGGGCATATCCCAGATGTAAGCCAGGCCTAACGGGTGTTATGCTCTAAAATATGGAGCGAAACCATGTTCAATTGACTGTTCCTGCGTGATACCACATTACTACGTGATCCAGGCGAGACAAAACCCAGGATCTGGCCAACCAGTATGCGAAAAAGACAGAAGCATGAGCCAGATGTGGGCATATCCCAGATCTAAACCAGGCCTCACCGGTGTTATCCTGCAAAATATTGGTCGATACCAGGTTTAATTGACTGTTACAGTGTGGAACCACATTACTACGTGATCCAACCGAGACAAAACCCAGGATCTGGCTATCAAGTATGCGACATAGGCGAAAGTATGAGCCAGATGCGGGCATATCCCAGACCTAACACAGACCAACCGGTATTATCCTCCAAAATGTGGATCGAAACCAGGTTCAATTCACTGTTTCAGTGTGGCACTACGTTACTACCTGATTCAAACGAGACAAGCTCCACGATCTGGCCAACAAGTATGCGAAAAAAGCAAATGCATGAGCCAGATGCGGGCATATCCCTGATCAAAGCCAGGCCTAACGGGTGTTATCCTCTAAAATAGAGATCGAAACCAGGTTCAATTGACGCTTTCAGTGTGGTACCACATTACTACGTGATCCAAACGAGACAAAACCCAGGATCTGGCTAACAAGTATGCGAAATATGCGAAAGTATGAGCCAGATGCGGGCATATCCCAGACATAACCCAGACCAACCGGTGTTATCCTCTAAAATGTGGATCGAAACCAGGTTCAATGCACTGTTCAAGTGTGGTACCAGCTTACAACCTGATTCAAACGAGACAAACTCCAGGATCTGGCCAAGAAGTATGCGATAAAGGCAAAAGCATGAGCCAGCTGCGGGCATATCCCTGATGAAAGCCAGGCCTAACGGGTGTTATCCTCTAAAATATGGATCGAAGCCATGTTCAATTGACTGTTCCAGCGTGGTACCACATTACTACGTGCTCCAGGCGAGACAAAACCCAGTATCTGGCCAAGAAGTATGCGAAAAAGACAGAAGCATGAGCCAGATGCGGGCATATCCCAGACCTAACACAGACCAACCGGTATTATCCTCCAAAATGTGGATCGATACCAGGTTCAATTCACTGTTTCAGTGTGGCACTACGTTACTACCTGATTCAAACGAGACAAGCTCCAGGATCTGGCCAACAAGTATGCGAGAAAGGCAAAAGCATGAGACAGATGCGGGCATATCCCTGACCAAAGCCAGGCCTAACGGGTGCTATACTCTAAAATAGAGATCGAAACCAGGTCCAATTGACTCTTTCAGTGTGGTACCACATTACTGCGTGATCCAAACGAGACAAAACCCAGGACCTGACCAACAAGTATGCGAAAGAGGCAAAACCATGAGCCAGATGCGGGCATGTTCCAGACCTAACCTAGACTTAACCGGTGTCCTCCTCAAAAATAGTGATCGAAACTAGGTTCAATTGAGTGTTCCAGCGTGGTACCACATTACTACGAGATCCAAACGCGTCAAAACTGAGGATCTGGCTAACCAGTATGCGAAAAAGGCAAAAGCATGAGCCAGATGCAGGCATATACCAGACCTAACCCAGACCAACTGGTGTTATCCTCTAAAATAGTGATCGAAACAAGGTTCAATTGACTGTTCCAGCGTGGTACGACATTACTACGTGATCCAAACCGCGACAAAACTGAGGATCTGGCTAACCAGTATGCGAAAAAGGCAAAAGCATGAGCCAGCTGCGGGCATATCCCTGATCAAAGCCAGGCCTAACGGGTGTTATCCTCTAAAATATGGATCGATACCAGGTTTAATTCACTGTTTCAGTGTGGTACCACATTACTACGTGATCCAAACGAGACAAAACCCAGGACCTGACCAACAAGTATGCGAAAAAGGCAAAACCATGAGCCAGATGCGGGCATATCCCAGATGTAAGCCAGGCCTAACGGGTGTTATCCTCTAAAATAGAGATCGAAACCAGGTTCAATTGACTCTTTCAGTGTGGTACCACATTACTACGTGATCCAAACGAGACAAAACCCAGGATCTGGCTATCAAGTATGCGAAAAAGACAGAAGCATGAGCCAGATGCGGGCATGTCCCAGACTTAACCCAGACGTAACAGTTGTTATCCTCTAAAATAGTGATCGAAACCAGGACCAATTGAGTGTTTCAGTGTAGTACCACATTACAACGTGATACAAACGAGACAAAACCCAGGATCTGGCCAACAAGTATGCGAAGAAGGCATAAGCATGAGTCAGATGCGGGCATCTCCCAGATCTAAGCCGGGCCTAACCGTTGTTATCCCCTAAAATATGGATCGAATCCAGGTTCAATTGACCGTTCCAGCGTGGTACCACATTACTACGTGATCCAAGCGCGACAAAACTCAGGATCTGGCCAACAACTACGCGGAAAAGGCAAAAGCATGAGCCAGATGCGGGCATATACCAGACCTAACCCAGACCAACCGGTGTTATCCTCTAAAATATGGATCGAAACCAGGTTCAATTGACTGTTCCAGCGTGGTACCACATTACTACGTGATCCAGGCGAGACAAAACCCAGTATCTGGCCAAGAAGTATGCGAAATAGACAGAAGCATGAGCCGTATGTGGGCATATCCCAGATCTAACCCAGACCAACTGGTGTTATCCTCTAAAATAGTGATCGAAACAATGTTCAATTGACTGTTGCAGTGTGGTACCACATTACTACGTGATCCAAACGAGACAAAACCCAGGATCTGGCCAACAAGTATGCGAAATAGACGGGAGTATGAGCCAGATGCAGGCATATCCTCGAACCAGCCCAGACCTAACCCGGGTTATCCTCTAAAATATTGATCGAAACATGGTTCAATTGACTGTTCGAGCGTGGTACCACATTACAACGTGATCCAAACGCGACAAAACCCAGGATCTGGCCAACAAGTATGCGAAAAAGGCAAAAGCATGAGCCAGATGCGGGCATGTTCCAGACCTAACCCAGACCAACCGGTGTTATCCTCCTAATATTGATCGAAGCCAGGATCAATTTTCTCTTTCCGTGTGGTACCACATTACTACGTGATCCAAACCAGAAAAAACCCAGTATCTGGCCAAGAAGTATGCGAAAAAGACAGAAGCATGAGCCAGATGCGGGCATGTCACAGACCTAACCCGGACCTAACAGTTGTTATCCTCTAAAATAGTGATCGAAACCAGGTTCTATTGACTGTTTCAGTGTAGTGCCACATTACAACGTGATCCAAACGAGACAAAACCCAGGATCTGGCCAACAAGTATGCGAAGAAGGCATAAGCATGAGCCAGTTGCGGGCATATCCCAGATCTAAGCCGGCCCTAACCGTTGTTATCTTCTAAAATATGGACCGAATCCTGGTTCAATTGACCGTTCCAGCGTGGTACCACATTACTACGTGATCCAAACGCGACAAAACTCAGGATCTGGCCAACAACTATGCGAAAAAGGCAAAAGCATGAGCCATATCCGGGCATATACCAGACCTAACCCAGACCAACCGGTGTTATCCTCTAAAATATGGATCGAAAACAGGTTCAAGTGACTGTTTCAGTGAGGCACCACATTACTACCTGATTCAAACGAGACAAACTCCACGATCTGGCCAACAAGTATGCGAAAAAGGTAAAAGCATGAGCCGGATGCTGGCATATCCCTGATCAAAGCCAGGCCTAACGGGTGTTATCCTCTAAAATATTGATCGAAACCAGGTTCAGTTGACACTTTCAGTGTGGCACCACATAACTACGTGATCCAAACGAGACAAAAGCCAGGACCTGACAAACAAGTATGCGAAAGAGGCAAAAGCATGAGCCAGATGCGGGCATGTCCCAGAACTAACCCAGACCTAACTGTTGTTATCCTCTAAAATATTGATCGAAACCAGGTTCAGTTGACACTTTCAGTGTGGCACCACATTACTACGTGATCCAAACGAGACAAAATCCAGGATCTGGCCAGCAAGTATGCGAAATAGGCGAAAATATGAGCCAGATGCGGGCTTGTCCCAGACTTAACCCAGACCTAACAGTTGTTATCCTCTAAAATATTGATCGAAGCCAGGTTCAGTTGACACTTTCAGTGTGGCACCACATTACTACGTGATCCAAACCAAAAAAAACCAGGACCAGGCCAACAAGTATGCGAAAATGCAAAAGCATGAGCCAGATGCGGGCACATACCAGACCTAACCCAGACCAACCGGTGTTATCCTCTAAAATGTGGGTCGACACGAGGTTTAATTGATTGTTCCAGTGTGGCACCACATTACTACCTGATTCAAACGAGACAATATCCAGGATCTGGCCAACATGTATGCGAAAATGCAAAAGCATGAGCCAGATGCAGGCATATACCAGACCTAACCCAGACCAACTGGTGTTATCCTCTAAAATAGTGATCGAAACAATGTTCAATTGACTGTTGCAGTGTGGTACCACATTACTACGTGATCCAAACGAGACAAAACCCAGGATCTGGCCAACAAGTATGCGAAATAGACGGGAGTATGAGCCAGATGCAGGCATATCCTCGAACCAGCCCAGACCTAACCCGGGTTATCCTCTAAAATATTGATCGAAACATGGTTCAATTGACTGTTCGAGCGTGGTACCACATTACAACGTGATCCAAACGCGACAAAACCCAGGATCTGGCCAACAAGTATGCGAAAAAGGCAAAAGCATGAGCCAGATGCGGGCATGTTCCAGACCTAACCCAGACCAACCGGTGTTATCCTCTAAAATATTGATCGAAGCCAGGATCAATTTTCTCTTTCCGTGTGGTACCACATTACTACGTGATCCAAACCAGAAAAAACCCAGTATCTGGCCAAGAAGTATGCGAAAAAGACAGAAGCATGAGCCAGATGCGGGCATGTCACAGACCTAACCCGGACCTAACAGTTGTTATCCTCTAAAATAGTGATCGAAACCAGGTTCTATTGACTGTTTCAGTGTAGTGCCACATTACAACGTGATCCAAACGAGACAAAACCCAGGATCTGGCCAACAAGTATGCGAAGAAGGCATAAGCATGAGCCAGTTGCGGGCATATCCCAGATCTAAGCCGGCCCTAACCGTTGTTATCTTCTAAAATATGGATCGAATCCTGGTTCAATTGACCGTTCCAGCGTGGTACCACATTACTACGTGATCCAAACGCGACAAAACTCAGGACCTGGCCAACAACTATGCGAAAAAGGCAAAAGCATGAGCCAGATGCGGGCATATCCCTGATCAAAGCCAGGCCTAACGGGTGTTATCCTCTAAAATAGAGATCGAAACCAGGTTCAATTGACTGTTTCAGTGTGGTACCACATTACTACCTGATTCAAACGAGACAAACTCCAGGACCTGGCCAACAAGTATGCGAAAATGGTAAAAGCATGAGCCAGATGCGGGCATGACCCTGATCAAAGCCAGGCCTAACGGGTGTTATCGTCTAAAATAGAGATCGAAACCAGGTTCAATTGACTCTTTCAGGGTGGTACCACATTACTACGTGATCCAAACGAGACAAAACTCAGGATCTGGCTATCAAGTATGCGAAATAGGCGAAGGTATGAGCCAGATGCGGGCATATCCCAGACCTAACCCAGACCAACCGGTATTATCCTCTAAAATGTGGATCGAAACCAGGTTCAATTCACTGCTTCAGTGTGGTACCACATTACTACCTGATTCTAACGAGACAAACTCCAGGATCTGGCCAAGTAGTGTGCGAAAAAGGCAAAAGCATGAGCCAGCTGGTGGCATATCCCAGATCTAAGCCGGCCCTAACCGTTGTTATCTTCTAAAATATGGATCGAATCCAGGTTCAATTGACCGTTCCAGCGTGGTACCACATTACTACGTGATCCAAACGCGACAAAACTCAGGATCTGGCCAACAACTATGCGAAAAAGGCAAAAGCATGAGCCATATGCGGGCATATACCAGACCTAACCCAGACCAACCGGTGTTATCCTCTAAAATATGGATCGAAAACAGGTTCAAGTGACTGTTTCAGTGAGGCACCACATTACTACCTGATTCAAACGAGACAAACTCCAGGATCTGGCCAACAAGTATGCGAAAAAGGTAAAAGCATGAGTAAGATGCTGGCATATCCCTGATCAAAGCCAGGCCTAACGGGTGTTATCCTCTAAAATAGAGATCGAAACCAGGTTCAATTGACTCTTTCAGTGTGGCACCACATTACTACGTGATCCAAACGAGACAAAATCCAGGATCTGGCCAGCAAGTATGCGAAATAGGCGAAAATATGAGCCAGATGCGGGCATGTCCCAGACTTAACCCAGACCTAACAGTTGTTATCCTCTAAAATATTGATCGAAACCAGGTTCAGTTGACACTTTCAGTGTGGCACCACATTACTACGTGATCCAAACCAAAAAAAACCCAGGACCAGGCCAACAACTATGCGAAAATGCAAAAGCATGAGCCAGATGCGGGCACATACCAGACCTAACCCAGACCAACCGGTGTTATCCTCTAAAATGTGGGTCGACACGAGGTTTAATTGATTGTTCCAGTGTGGCACCACATTACTACCTGATTCAAACGAGACAATATCCAGGATCTGGCCAACATGTATGCGAAAATGCAAAAGCATGAGCCAGATGCAGGCATATACCAGACCTAACCCAGACCAACTGGTGTTATCCTCTAAAATAGTGATCGAAACAAGGTTCAATTGACTGTTGCAGTGTGGTACCACATTACTACGTGATCCAAACGAGACAAAACCCAGGATCTGGCCAACAAGTATGCGAAATAGGCGGGAGTATGAGCCAGATGCAGGCATATCCGCGAACCAGCCCAGACCTAACCTGGGTTATCCTCTAAAATATTGATCGAAACATGGTTCAATTGACTGTTCGAGCGTGGTACCACATTACAACGTGATCCAAACGCGACAAAACCCAGGATCTGGCCAACAAGTATGCGAAAAAGGCAAAAGCATGAGCCAGATGCGGGCATGTTCCAGACCTAACCCAGACCAACCGGTGTAATCCTCTAAAATATTGATCGAAGCCAGGATCAATTTTCTCTTTCCGTGTGGTACCACATTACTACGTGATCCAAACCAGAAGAAACCCAGTACCTGGCCAAGAAGTATGCGAAAAAGACAGAAGCATGAGCCAGATGGGGGCATGTCACAGACCTAACCCAGACCTAACAGTTGTTATCCTCTAAAATAGTGATCGAAACCAGGTTCAATTGACTGTTTCAGTGTAGTACCACATTACAACAGATCCAAACGAGACAAAACCTAGGATCTGGCCAACAAGTATGCGAAGAAGGCATAAGCATGAGCCAGAGGCGGGCATATCCCAGATCTAAGCCGGGCCTAACCGTTGTTATCTTCTAAAATATGGATCGAATCCAGGTTCAATTGACCGTTCCAGCGTGGTACCACATTACTACGTGATCCAAACGCGACACAACCCAGGATCTGGCCAACAACTATGCGAAAAAGGCAAAAGCATGAGCCAGATGCGGGCACATACCAGACCTAACCCAGACCAACCGGTGTTATCCTCTAAAATGTGGGTCGACACGAGGTTTAATTGATTGTTCCAGTGTGGCACCACATTACTACCTGATTCAAACGAGACAATATCCAGGATCTGGCCAACATGTATGCGAAAATGCAAAAGCATGAGCCAGATGCAGGCATATACCAGACCTAACCCAGACCAACTGGTGTTATCCTCTAAAATAGTGATCGAAACAATGTTCAATTGACTGTTGCAGTGTGGTACCACATTACTACGTGATCCAAACGAGACAAAACCCAGGATCTGGCCAACAAGTATGCGAAATAGACGGGAGTATGAGCCAGATGCAGGCATATCCTCGAACCAGCCCAGACCTAACCCGGGTTATCCTCTAAAATATTGATCGAAACATGGTTCAATTGACTGTTCGAGCGTGGTACCACATTACAACGTGATCCAAATGCGACAAAACCCAGGATCTGGCCAACAAGTATGCGAAAAAGGCAAAAGCATGAGCCAGATGCGGGCATGTTCCAGACCTAACCCAGACCAACCGGTGTTATCCTCTAAAATATTGATCGAAGCCAGGATCAATTTTCTCTTTCCGTGTGGTACCACATTACTACGTGATCCAAACCAGAAAAAACCCAGTATCTGGCCAAGAAGTATGCGAAAAAGACAGAAGCATGAGCCAGATGCGGGCATGTCACAGACCTAACCCGGACCTAACAGTTGTTATCCTCTAAAATAGTGATCGAAACCAGGTTCTATTGACTGTTTCAGTGTAGTGCCACATTACAACGTGATCCAAACGAGACAAAATCCAGGATCTGGCCAACAAGTATGCGAAAAAGGCAAAAGCATGAGCCAGTTGCGGGCATATCCCAGATCTAAGCCGGCCCTAACCGTTGTTATCTTCTAAAATATGGATCGAATCCTGGTTCAATTGACCGTTCCAGCGTGGTACCACATTACTACGTGATCCAAACGCGACAAAACTCAGGATCTGGCCAACAACTATGCGAAAAAGGCAAAAGCATGAGCCATATGCGGGCATATACCAGACCTAACCCAGACCAACCGGTGTTATCCACTAAAATATGGATCGAAAACAGGTTCAAGTGACTGTTTCAGTGAGGCACCACATTACTACCTGATTCAAACGAGACAAACTCCAGGATCTGGCCAACAAGTATGCGAAAAAGGTAAAAGCATGAGCCAGATGCTGGCATATCCCTGATCAAAGCCAGGCCTAACGGGTGTTATCCTCTAAAATAGAGATCGAAACCAGGTTCAATTGACTCTTTCAGTGTGGTACCACATTACTACGTGATCCAAACGAGACAAAACCCAGGATCTGGCTATCAAGTATGCGAAAAAGGCAAAAGCATGAGCCAGAAGCGGGCATATCCCAGATCCAAGCCAGGCCTAACCGGTGTTATCCTCTAAAATATTGATCGAAACCAGGTTCAGTTGACACTTTCAGTGTGGCACCACATAACTACGTGATCCAAACGAGACAAAATCCAGGATCTGGCCAGCAAGTATGCGAAATAGGCGAAAATATGAGCCAGATGCGGGCATGTCCCAGACTTAACCCAGACCTAACAGTTGTTATCCTCTAAAATATTGATCGAAACCAGGTTCAGTTGACACTTTCAGTGTGGCACCACATTACTACGTGATCCAAACCAAAAAAAACCCAGGACCAGGCCAACAAGTATGCGAAAATGCAAAAGCATGAGCCAGATGCGGGCACATACCAGACCTAAACCAGACCAACCGGTGTTATCCTCTAAAATGTGGGTCGACACGAGGTTTAATTGATTGTTCCAGTGTGGCACCACATTACTACCTGATTCAAACGAGACAATATCCAGGATCTGGCCAACATGTATGCGAAAATGCAAAAGCATGAGCCAGATGCAGGCATATACCAGACCTAACCCAGACCAACTGGTGTTATCCTCTAAAATAGTGATCGAAACAAGGTTCAATTGACTGTTGCAGTGTGGTACCACATTACTACGTGATCCAAACGAGACAAAACCCAGGACCTGACAAACAAGTATGCGAAAGAGGCAAAAGCTTGAGCCAGATGCGGGCATGTCCCAGAACTAACCCAGACCTAACTGTTGTTATCCTCTAAAATATTGATCGAAACCAGGTTCAGTTGACACTTTCAGTGTGGCACCACATTACTACGTGATCCAAACGAGACAAAATCCAGGATCTGGCCAGCAAGTATGCGAAATAGGCGAAAATATGAGCCAGATGCGGGCATGTCCCAGACTTAACCCAGACCTAACAGTTGTTATCGTCTAAAATATTGATCGAAACCAGGTTCAGTTGACACTTTCAGTGTGGCACCACATTACTACGTGATCCAAACCAAAAAAAACCCAGGACCAGGCCAACAAGTATGCGAAAATGCAAAAGCATGAGCCAGATGCGGGCACATACCAGACCTAACCCAGACCAACCGGTGTTATCCTCTAAAATGTGGGTCGACACGAGGTTTAATTGATTGTTCCAGTGTGGCACCACATTACTACCTGATTCAAACGAGACAATATCCAGGATCTGGCCAACATGTATGCGAAAATGCAAAAGCATGAGCCAGATGCAGGCATATACCAGACCTAACCCAGACCAACTGGTGTTATCCTCTAAAATAGTGATCGAAACAAGGTTCAATTGACTGTTGCAGTGTGGTACCACATTACTACGTGATCCAAACGAGACAAAACCCAGGACCTGACAAACAAGTATGCGAAAGAGGCAAAAGCTTGAGCCAGATGCGGGCATGTCCCAGAACTAACCCAGACCTAACTGTTGTTATCCTCTAAAATATTGATCGAAACCAGGTTCAGTTGACACTTTCAGTGTGGCACCACATTACTACGTGATCCAAACGAGACAAAATCCAGGATCTGGCCAGCAAGTATGCGAAATAGGCGAAAATATGAGCCAGATGCGGGCATGTCCCAGACTTAACCCAGACCTAACAGTTGTTATCCTCTAAAATATTGATCGAAACCAGGTTCAGTTGACACTTTCAGTGTGGCACCACATTACTACGTGATCCAAACCAAAAAAAACCCAGGACCAGGCCAACAACTATGCGAAAATGCAAAAGCATGAGCCAGATGCGGGCACATACCAGACCTAACCCAGACCAACCTGTGTTATCCTCTAAAATGTGGGTCGACACGAGGTTTAATTGATTGTTCCAGTGTGGCACCACATTACTACCTGATTCAAACGAGACAATATCCAGGATCTGGCCAACATGTATGCGAAAATGCAAAAGCATGAGCCAGATGCAGGCATATACCAGACCTAACCCAGACCAACTGGTGTTATCCTCTAAAATAGTGATCGAAACAAGGTTCAATTGACTGTTGCAGTGTGGTACCACATTACTACGTGATCCAAACGAGACAAAACCCAGGACCTGACAAACAAGTATGCGAAAGAGGCAAAAGCATGAGCCAGATGCGGGCATGTCCCAGAACTAACCCAGACCTAACTGTTGTTATCCTCTAAAATATTGATCGAAACCAGGTTCAGTTGACACTTTCAGTGTGGCACCACATTACTACGTGATCCAAACGAGACAAAATCCAGGATCTGGCCAGCAAGTATGCGAAATAGGCGAAAATATGAGCCAGATGCGGGCTTGTCCCAGACTTAACCCAGACCTAACAGTTGTTATCCTCTAAAATATTGATCGAAACCAGGTTCAGTTGACACTTTCAGTGTGGCACCATATTACTACGTGATCCAAACCAAAAAAAACCCAGGACCAGGCCAACAAGTATGCGAAAATGCAAAAGCATGAGCCAGATGCGGGCACATACCAGACCTAACCCAGACCAACCGGTGTTATCCTCTAAAATGTGGGTCGACACGAGGTTTAATTGATTGTTCCAGTGTGGCACCACATTACTACCTGATTCAAACGAGACAATATCCAGGATCTGGCCAACATGTATGCGAAAATGCAAAAGCATGAGCCAGATGCAGGCATATACCAGACCTAACCCAGACCAACTGGTGTTATCCTCTAAAATAGTGATCGAAACAAGGTTCAATTGACTGTTGCAGTGTGGTACCACATTACTACGTGATCCAAACGAGACAAAACCCAGGATCTGGCCAACAAGTATGCGAAATAGGCGGGAGTATGAGCCAGATGCAGGCATATCCTCGAACCAGCCCAGACCTAACCCGGGTTATCCTCTAAAATATTGATCGAAACATGGTTCAATTGACTGTTCGAGCGTGGTACCACATTACAACGTGATCCAAACGCGACAAAACCCAGGATCTGGCCAACAAGTATGCGAAAAAGGCAAAAGCATGAGCCAGATGCGGGCATGTTCCAGACCTAACCCAGACCAACCGGTGTTATCCTCTAAAATATTGATCGAAGCCAGGATCAATTTTCTCTTTCCGTGTGGTACCACATTACTACGTGATCCAAACCAGAAGAAACCCAGTACCTGGCCAAGAAGTATGCGAAAGAGACAGAAGCATGAGCCAGATGGGGGCATGTCACAGACCTAACCCAGACCTAACAGTTGTTATCCTCTAAAATAGTGATCGAAACCAGGTTCAATTGACTGTTTCAGTGTAGTACCACATTACAACGTGATCCAAACGAGACAAAACCTAGGATCTGGCCAACAAGTATGCGAAGAAGGCATAAGCATGAGCCAGAGGCGGGCATATCCCAGATCTAAGCCGGGCCTAACCGTTGTTATCTTCTAAAATATGGATCGAATCCAGGTTCAATTGACCGTTCCAGCGTGGTACCACATTACTACGTGATCCAAACGCGACACAACTCAGGATCTGGCCAACAACTATGCGAAAAAGGCAAAAGCATGAGCCAGATGCGGGCACATACCAGACCTAACCCAGACCAACCGGTGTTATCCTCTAAAATGTGGGTCGACACGAGGTTTAATTGATTGTTCCAGTGTGGCACCACATTACTACCTGATTCAAACGAGACAATATCCAGGATCTGGCCAACATGTATGCGAAAATGCAAAAGCATGAGCCAGATGCAGGCATATACCAGGCCTAACCCAGACCAACTGGTGTTATCCTCTAAAATAGTGATCGAAACAATGTTCAATTGACTGTTGCAGTGTGGTACCACATTACTACGTGATCCAAACGAGACAAAACCCAGGATCTGGCCAGCAAGTATGCGAAATAGGCGAAAATATGAGCCAGACGCGGGCATGTCACAGACCTAACCCGGACCTAACAGTTGTTATCCTCTAAAATAGTGATCGAAACCAGGTTCAATTGACTGTTTCAGTGTAGTACCACATTACAACGTGATCCAAACGCGACAAAACCCAGGATCTGGCCAACAAGTATGCGAAAAAGGCAAAAGCATGAGCCAGATGCGGGCATGTTCCAGACCTAACCCAGACCAACCGGTGTTATCCTCTAAAATATTGATCGAAGCCAGGATCAATTTTCTCTTTCCGTGTGGTACCACATTACTACGTGATCCAAACCAGAAAAAACCCAGTATCTGGCCAAGAAGTATGCGAAAAAGACAGAAGCATGAGCCAGATGCGGGCATGTCACAGACCTAACCCGGACCTAACAGTTGTTATCCTCTAAAATAGTGATCGAAACCAGGTTCTATTGACTGTTTCAGTGTAGTGCCACATTACAACGTGATCCAAACGAGACAAAACCCAGGATCTGGCCAACAAGTATGCGAGGAAGGCATAAGCATGAGCCAGTTGCGGGCATATCCCAGATCTAAGCCGGCCCTAACCGTTGTTATCTTCTAAAATATGGATCGAATCCTGGTTCAATTGACCGTTCCAGCGTGGTACCACATTACTACGTGATCCAAACGCGACAAAACTCAGGACCTGGCCAACAACTATGCGAAAAAGGCAAAAGCATGAGCCTGATGCGGGCATATCCCTGATCAAAGCCAGGCCTAACGGGTGTTATCCTCTAAAATAGAGATCGAAACCAGGTTCAATTGACTCTTTCAGTGTGGTACCACATTACTACCTGATTCAAACGAGACAAACTCCAGGATCTGGCCAACAAGTATGCGAAAATGGTAAAAGCATGAGCCAGATGCGGGCATGTCCCTGATCAAAGCCAGGCCTAGCGGGTGTTATCCTCTAAAATAGAGATCGAAACCAGGTTCAATTGACTCTTTCAGTGTGGTACCACATTACTACGTGATCCAAACGAGACAAAACTCAGGATCTGGCTATCAAGTATGCGAAATAGGCGAAGGTATGAGCCAGATGCGGGCATATCCCAGACCTAACCCAGACCAACCGGTATTATCCTCTAAAATGTGGATCGAAACCAGGTTCAATTCACTGTTTCAGTGTGGTACCACATTACTACCTGATTCAAACGAGACAAAACCCAGGACCTGACAAACAAGTATGCGAAAGAGGCAAAAGCATGAGCCAGATGCGGGCATGTCCCAGAACTAACCCAGACCTAACTGTTGTTATCCTCTAAAATATTGATCGAAACCAGGTTCAGTTGACACTTTCAGTGTGGCACCACATTACTACGTGATCCAAACGAGACAAAATCCAGGATCTGGCCAGCAAGTATGCGAAATAGGCGAAAATATGAGCCAGATGCGGGCATGTCCCAGACTTAACCCAGACCTAACAGTTGTTATCCTCTAAAATATTGATCGAAACCAGGTTCAGTTGACACTTTCAGTGTGGCACCACATTACTACGTGATCCAAACCAAAAAAAACCCAGGACCAGGCCAACAAGTATGCGAAAATGCAAAAGCATGAGCCAGATGCGGGCACATACCAGACCTAACCCAGACCAACCGGTGTTATCCTCTAAAATAGTGATCGAAACAATGTTCAATTGACTGTTGCAGTGTGGTACCACATTACTACGTGATCCAAACGAGACAAAACCCAGGATCTGGCCAACAAGTATGCGAAATAGACGGGAGTATGAGCCAGATGCAGGCATATCCTCGAACCAGCCCAGACCTAACCCGGGTTATCCTCTAAAATATTGATCGAAACATGGTTCAATTGACTGTTCGAGCGTGGTACCACATTACAACGTGATCCAAACGCGACAAAACCCAGGATCTGGCCAACAAGTATGCGAAAAAGGCAAAAGCATGAGCCAGATGCGGGCATGTTCCAGACCTAACCCAGACCAACCGGTGTTATCCTCTAAAATATTGATCGAAGCCAGGATCAATTTTCTCTTTCCGTGTGGTACCACATTACTACGTGATCCAAACCAGAAAAAACCCAGTATCTGGCCAAGAAGTATGCGAAAAAGACAGAAGCATGAGCCAGATGCGGGCATGTCACAGACCTAACCCGGACCTAACCGTTGTTATCTTCTAAAATATGGATCGAATCCTGGTTCAATTGACCGTTCCAGCGTGGTACCACATTACTACGTGATCCAAACGCGACAAAACGCAGGACCTGGCCAACAACTATGCGAAAAAGGCAAAAGCATGAGCCAGATGCGGGCATATCCCTGATCAAAGCCAGGCCTAACGGGTGTTATCCTCTAAAATAGAGATCGAAACCAGGTTCAATTGACTCTTTCAGTGTGGTACCACATTACTACCTGATTCAAACGAGACAAACTCCAGGATCTGGCCAACAAGTATGCGAAAATGGTAAAAGCATGAGCCAGATGCGGGCATGTCCCTGATCAAAGCCAGGCCTAACGGGTGTTATCCTCTAAAATAGAGATCGAAACCAGGTTCAATTGACTCTTTCAGTGTGGTACCACATTACTACGTGATCCAAACGAGACAAAACTCAGGATCTGGCTATCAAGTATGCGAAATAGGCGAAGGTATGAGCCAGATGCGGGCATATCCCAGACCTAACCCAGACCAACCGGTATTATCCTCTAAAATGTGGTTCGAAACCAGGTTCAATTCACTGTTTCAGTGTGGTACCACATTACTACCTGATTCAAACGAGACAAACTCCAGGATCTGGCCAAGTAGTATGCGAAAAAGGCAAAAGCATGAGCCAGCTGGTGGCACATCCCAGATCTAAGCCGGCCCTAACCGTTGTTATCTTCTAAAATATGGATCGAATCCAGGTTCAATTGACCGTTCCAGCGTGGTACCACATTACTACGTGATTCAAACGCGACAAAACTCAGGATCTGGCCAACAACTATGCGAAAAAGGCAAAAGCATGAGCCATATGCGGGCATATACCAGACCTAACCCAGACCAACCGGTGTTATCCTCTAAAATATGGATCGAAAACAGGTTCAAGTGACTGTTTCAGTGAGGCACCACATTACTACCTGATTCAAACGAGACAAACTCCAGGATCTGGCCAACATGTATGCGAAAATGCAAAAGCATGAGCCAGATGCAGGCATATACCAGACCTAACCCAGACCAACTGGTGTTATCCTCTAAAATAGTGATCGAAACAAGGTTCAATTGACTGTTGCAGTGTGGTACCACATTACTACGTGATCCAAACGAGACAAAACCCAGGACCTGACAAACAAGTATGCGAAAGAGGCAAAAGCATGAGCCAGATGCGGGCATGTCCCAGAACTAACCCAGACCTAACTGTTGTTATCCTCTAAAATATTGATCGAAACCAGGTTCAGTTGACACTTTCAGTGTGGCACCACATTACTACGTGATCCAAACGAGACAAAATCCAGGATCTGGCCAGCAAGTATGCGAAATAGGCGAAAATATGAGCCAGATGCGGGCATGTCCCAGACTTAACCCAGACCTAACAGTTGTTATCCTCTAAAATATTGATCGAAACCAGGTTCAGTTGACACTTTCAGTGTGGCACCACATTACTACGTGATCCAAACCAAAAAAAACCCAGGACCAGGCCAACAAGTATGCGAAAATGCAAAAGCATGAGCCAGATGCGGGCACATACCAGACCTAACCCAGACCAACTGGTGTTATCCTCTAAAATAGTGATCGAAACAATGTTCAATTGACTGTTGCAGTGTGGTACCACATTACTACGTGATCCAAACGAGACAAAAGCCAGGATCTGGCCAACAAGTATGCGAAATAGACGGGAGTATGAGCCAGATGCAGGCATATCCTCGAACCAGCCCAGACCTAACCCGGGTTATCCTCTAAAATATTGATCGGAACATGGTTCAATTGACTGTTCGAGCGTGGTACCACATTACAACGTGATCCAAACGCGACAAAACCCAGGATCTGGCCAACAAGTATGCGAAAAAGGCAAAAGCATGAGCCAGATGCGGGCATGTTCCAGACCTAACCCAGACCAACCGGTGTTATCCTCTAAAATATTGATCGAAGCCAGGATCAATTTTCTCTTTCCGTGTGGTACCACATTACTACGTGATCCAAACCAGAAAAAACCCAGTATCTGGCCAAGAAGTATGCGAAAAAGACAGAAGCATGAGCCAGATGCGGGCATGTCACAGACCTAACCCGGACCTAACAGTTGTTATCCTCTAAAATAGTGATCGAAACCAGGTTCTATTGACTGTTTCAGTGTAGTGCCACATTACAACGTGATCCAAACGAGACAAAACCCAGGATCTGGCCAACAAGTATGCGAAGAAGGCATAAGCATGAGCCAGTTGCGGGCATATCCCAGATCTAAGCCGGCCCTAACCGTTGTAATCTTCTATAATATGGATCGAATCCTGGTTCAATTGACCGTTCCAGCGTGGTACCACATTACTGCGTGATCCAAACGCGACAAAACTAAGGACCTGGCCAACAACTATGCGAAAAAGGCAGAAGCATGAGCCAGATGCGGGCATATCCCTGATCAAAGCCAGGCCTAACGGGTGTTATCCTCTAAAATAGAGATCGAAACCAGGTTCAATTGACTCTTTCAGTGTGGTACCACATTACTACCTGATTCAAACGAGACAAACTCCAGGATCTGGCCAACAAGTATGCGAAAATGGTAAAAGCATGAGCCAGATGCGGGCATGTCCCTGATCAAAGCCAGGCCTAACGGGTGTTATCCTCTAAAATAGAGATCGAAACCAGGTTCAATTGACTCTCTCAGTGTGGTACCACATTACTACGTGATCCAAACGAGACAAAACTCAGGATCTGGCTATCAAGTATGCGAAATAGGCGAAGGTATGAGCCAGATGAGGGCATATCCCAGACCTAACCCAGACCAACCGGTATTATCCTCTAAAATGTGGATCGAAACCAGGTTCAATTCACTGTTTCAGTGTGGTGCCACATTACTACCTGATTCAAACGAGACAAACTCCAGGATCTGGCCAAGTAGTATGCGAAAAAGGCAAAAGCATGAGCCAGCTGGTGGCATATCCCAGATCTAAGCCGGCCCTAACCGTTGTTATCTTCTAAAATATGGATCGAATCCAGGTTCAATTGACCGTTCCAGCGTGGTACCACATTACTACGTGATCCAAACGCGACAAAACTCAGGATCTGGCCAACAACTATGCGAAAAAGGCAAAAGCATGAGCCATATGCGGGCATATACCAGACCTAACCCAGACCAACCGGTGTTATCCTCTAAAATATGGATCGAAAACAGGTTCAAGTGACTGTTTCAGTGAGGCACCACATTACTACCTGATTCAAACGAGACAAACTCCAGGATCTGGCCAACAAGTATGCGAAAAAGGTAAAAGCATGAGCCAGATGCTGGCATATCCCTGATCAAAGCCAGGCCTAACGGGTGTTATCCTCTAAAATAGAGATCGAAACCAGGTTCAATTGACTCTTTCAGTGTGGTACCACATTACTACGTGATCCAGACGAGACAAAACCCAGGATCTGGCTATCAAGTATGCGAAAAAGGCAAAAGCATGAGCCAGAAGCGGGCATATCCCAGATCCAAGCCAGGCCTAACCGGTGTTATCCTCTAAAATATTGATCGAATCCAGGTTCAATTGTCTCATTTAGTGTGGTACCACGATAGTGCGTGATCCAAACGAGGCAATATCCAGGATCTGGCCAACATGTATGCGAAAATGCAAAAGCATGAGCCAGATGCAGGCATATACCATACCTAACCCAGACCAACTGGTGTTATCCTCTAAAATAGTGATCGAAACAAGGTTCAATTGACTGTTGCAGTGTGGTACCACATTACTACGTGATCCAAACGAGACAAAACCCAGGACCTGACAAACAAGTATGCGAAAGAGGCAAAAGCATGAGCCAGATGCGGGCATGTCCCAGAACTAACCCAGACCTAACTGTTGTTATCCTCTAAAATATTGATCGAAACCAGGTTCAGTTGACACTTTCAGTGTGGCACCACATTACTACGTGATCCAAACGAGACAAAATCCAGGATCTGGCCAGCAAGTATGCGAAATAGGCGAAAATATGAGCCAGATGCGGGCATGTCCCAGACTTAACCCAGACCTAACAGTTGTTATCCTCTAAAATATTGATCGAAACCAGGTTCAGTTGACACTTTCAGTGTAGCACCACATTACTACGTGATCCAAACCAAAAAAAACCCAGGACCAGGCCAACAAGTATGCGAAAATGCAAAAGCATGAGCCAGATGCGGGCACATACCAGACCTAACCCAGACCAACCGGTGTTATCCTCTAAAATGTGGGTCGACACGAGGTTTAATTGATTGTTCCAGTGTGGCACCACATTACTACCTGATTCAAACGAGACAATATCCAGGATCTGGCCAACATGTATGCGAAAATGCAAAAGCATGAGCCAGATGCAGGCATATACCAGACCTAACCCAGACCAACTGGTGTTATCCTCTAAAATAGTGATCGAAACAAGGTTCAATTGACTGTTGCAGTGTAGTACCACATTACAACGTGATCCAAACGAGACAAAACCTAGGATCTGGCCAACAAGTATGCGAAGAAGGCATAAGCATGAGCCAGAGGCGGGCATATCCCAGATCTAAGCCGGGCCTAACCGTTGTTATCTTCTAAAATATGGATCGAATCCAAGTTCAATTGACCGTTCCAGCGTGGTACCACATTACTACGTGATCCAAACGCGACACAACTCAGGATCTGGCCAACAACTATGCGAAAAAGGCAAAAGCATGAGCCAGATGCGGGCATATCCCAGACCTAACACAGACCAACCGGTATTATCCTCCAAAATGTGGATCGAAACCAGGTTCAATTCACTGTTTCAGTGTGGCACTACGTTACTACCTGATTCAAACGAGACAAGCTCCAGGATCTGGCCAACAAGTATGCGAAAAAAGCAAATGCATGAGCCAAATGCGGGCATATCCCTGATCAAAGCCAGGCCTAACGGGTGTTATCCTCTAAAATAGAGATCGAAACCAGGTTCAATTGACGCTTTCAGTGTGGTACCACATTACTACGTGATCCAAACGAGACAAAACCAAGGATCTGGCTAACAAGTATGCGAAATATGCGAAAGTATGAGCCAGATGCGGGGATATCCCAGACATAACCCAGACCAACTGGTGTTATCCTCTAAAATAGTGATCGAAACAAGGTTCAATTGACTGTTGCAGTGTGGTACCACATTACTACGTGATCCAAACGAGACAAAACCCAGGACCTGACAAACAAGTATGCGAAAGAGGCAAAAGCATGAGCCAGATGCGGGCATGTCCCAGAACTAACCCAGACCTAACTGTTGTTATCCTCTAAAATATTGATCGAAACCAGGTTCAGTTGACACTTTCAGTGTGGCACCACATTACTACGTGATCCAAACGAGACAAAATCCAGGATCTGGCCAGCAAGTATGCGAAATAGGCGAAAATATGAGCCAGATGCGGGCATGTCCCAGACTTAACCCAGACCTAACAGTTGTTATCCTCTAAAATATTGATCGAAACCAGGTTCAGTTGACACTTTCAGTGTAGCACCACATTACTACGTGATCCAAACCAAAAAAAACCCAGGACCAGGCCAACAAGTATGCGAAAATGCAAAAGCATGAGCCAGATGCGGGCACATACCAGACCTAACCCAGACCAACCGGTGTTATCCTCTAAAATGTGGGTCGACACGAGGTTTAATTGATTGTTCCAGTGTGGCACCACATTACTACCTGATTCAAACGAGACAATATCCAGGATCTGGCCAACATGTATGCGAAAATGCAAAAGCATGAGCCAGATGCAGGCATATACCAGACCTAACCCAGACCAACTGGTGTTATCCTCTAAAATAGTGATCGAAACAAGGTTCAATTGACTGTTGCAGTGTAGTGCCACATTACAACGTGATCCAAACGAGACAAAACCCAGGATCTGGCCAACAAGTATGCGAGGAAGGCATAAGCATGAGCCAGAGGCGGGCATATCCCAGATCTAAGCCGGGCCTAACCGTTGTTATCTTCTAAAATATGGATCGAATCCAAGTTCAATTGACCGTTCCAGCGTGGTACCACATTACTACGTGATCCAAACGCGACACAACTCAGGATCTGGCCAACAACTATGCGAAAAAGGCAAAAGCATGAGCCAGATGCGGGCATATCCCAGACCTAACACAGACCAACCGGTATTATCCTCCAAAATGTGGATCGAAACCAGGTTCAATTCACTGTTTCAGTGTGGCACTACGTTACTACCTGATTCAAACGAGACAAGCTCCAGGATCTGGCCAACAAGTATGCGAAAAAAGCAAATGCATGAGCCAAATGCGGGCATATCCCTGATCAAAGCCAGGCCTAACGGGTGTTATCCTCTAAAATAGAGATCGAAACCAGGTACAATTGACGCTTTCAGTGTGGTACCACATTACTACGTGATCCAAACGAGACAAAACCAAGGATCTGGCTAACAAGTATGCGAAATATGCGAAAGTATGAGCCAGATGCGGGGATATCCCAGACATAACCCAGACCAACCGGTGTTATCCTCTAAAATGTGGATCGAAACCAGGTTCAATTCACTGTTCAAGTGTGGTACCACATTACTACCTGATACAAACGAGACAAACTCCAGGATCTGGCCAAGAAGTATGCGAAAAAGGCAAAAGCATGAGCCAGCTGCGGGCATATCCCTGATCAAAGCCAGGCCTAAAGGGTGTTATCCTCTAAAATATGGATCGAAACCATGTTCAATTGACTGTTCCAGCGTGGTACCACATTACTACGTGCTCCAGGCGAGACAAAACCCAGTATCTGGCCAAGAAGTATGCGAAAAAGACAGAAGCATGAGCCAGATGCGGGCATGTCCCAGACCTAAACCAGACCAACCGGTGTTATCCTCTAAAATATGGATCGAAAACAGGTTCAATTGACTGTTTCAGTGTGGCAACACATTACTACCTGATTCAAACGAGACAAACTCCAGGATCTGGCCAACAAGTATGCGAAAAAGGCAAAAGCATGCGACAGATGCGGGCATATCCCTGACCAAAGCCAGGCCTAACTGGTGCTATACTCTAAAATAGAGATCGAAACCAGGTTCAATTGACTCTTTCAGTGTGGTACCACATTACTGCGTGGTCCAAACCAGAAAAAACCCAGGATCAGGCCAACAAGTATGCGAAAATGCAAAAGCATGAGTCAGATGCGGGCACTTACCAGACCTAACCCAGACCAACCGGTGTTATCCCCTAAAATGTGGATCGAAACCAGGTTCAATTGACTGTTCCAGAGTGGCACCACATTACGACGTGATCCAAACCGCGACAAAACTGAGGATCTGGCTAACCAGTATGCGAAAAAGGCAAAAGCATGAGCCAGAAGGGGGCATATACCAGACCTAACCCAGACCAACTGGTGTTATCCTCTAAAATAGTGATCGAAACAAGGTACAATTGACTGTTGCAGTGTGGTACCACATTACTACGTGATCCAAACGAGACAAAACCCTGGACCTGACCAACAAGTATGCGAAAGAGGCAAAAGCATGAGCCAGATGCGGGCATGTCCCAGAACTAACCCAGACCTAACAGTTGTCATCCTCTAAAATATTGATCGAAACCAGGTTCAGTTGACACTTTCAGTGTGGCACCACATTACTACGTGATCCAAACGAGACAAAATCCAGGATCTGGCCAGCAAGTATGCGAAATAGGCGAAAATATGAGCCAGATGCGGGCATGTCCCAGACCTAACCCAGACCTAACAGTTGTTATCCTCTAAAATATTGATCGAAGCCAGGTTCAGTTGACACTTTCAGTGTGGCACCACGTTACTACGTGATCCAAACCAGAAAAAACCCAGGATCAGGCCAACAAGTATGCGAAAATGCAAAAGCATGAGCCAGATGTGGGCATATCCCAGATCTAAGCCAGGCCTAACCGGTGTTATCCTCTAAAATATTGATCGAATCCAGGTTCAATTGTCTCATTTAGTGTGGTACCACGATAGTGCGTGATCCAAACGAGGCAATACCCAGGATCTGGCCAACAAGTATGCGAAAATGCAAAAGCATGAGCCAGATGCAGGCATATACCAGACCTAACCCAGACCAACTGGTGTTATCCTCTAAAATAGTGATCGAAACCAGGTTTAATTGACTGTTCCAGTGTGGCACCACATTACTACCTGATTCAAACGAGACAAAATCCAGGATCTGGCCAACAAGTATGCGAAAAAGGCAAAAGCATGAGCCAGATGCGGGTATGTCCGTGATCTAAGCTAGACATAACGGGTGTTATCCTCTAAAATACAGATCGAAACCGGGTTCAATTGACTCTTTCAGTGTGGTACCACATTACTACGTGATCCAAACGAGACAAAACCCAGGATCTGGCCAACAAGTATGCGAAAAAGGTAAAAGCATGAGCCAGATGCTGGCATATCCCTGATCAAAGCCAGGCCTAACGGGTGTTATCCTCTAAAATAGAGATCGAAACCAGGTTCAATTGACTCTTTCAGTGTGGTACCACATTACTACGTGATCCAAACGAGACAAAACCCAGGATCTGGCTACCAAGTATGCGAAAAAGGCAAAAGCATGAGCCAGAAGCGGGCATATCCCAGATCCAAGCCAGGCCTAACCGGTGTTATCCTCTAAAATATTGATCGAATCCAGGTTCAATTGTCTCATTTAGTGTGGTACCACGATAGTGCGTGATCCAAACGAGGCAATATCCAGGATCTGGCCAACATGTATGCGAAAATGCAAAAGCATGAGCCAGATGCAGGCATATACCAGACCTAACCCAGACCAACTGGTGTTATCCTCTAAAATAGTGATCGAAACAAGGTTCAATTGACTGTTGCAGTGTGGTACCACATTACTACGTGATCCAAACGAGACAAAACCCAGGACCTGACAAACAAGTATGCGAAAGAGGCAAAAGCATGAGCCAGATGCGGGCATGTCCCAGAACTAACCCAGACCTAACTGTTGTTATCCTCTAAAATAGAGATCGAAACCAGGTTCAATTGACACTTCCAGTGTGGCACCACATTACTACGTGATCCAAACGAGACAAAATCCAGGATCTGGCCAGCAAGTATGCGAAATAGGCGAAAATATGAGCCAGATGCGGGCATGTCCCAGACTTAACCCAGACCTAACAGTTGTTATCCTCTAAAATATTGATCGAAACCAGGTTCAGTTGACACTTTCAGTGTGGCACCACATTACTACGTGATCCAAACCAAAAAAAACCCAGGACCAGGCCAACAAGTAAGCGAAAATGCAAAAGCATGAGCCAGATGCGGGCACATACCAGACCTAACCCAGACCAACCGGTGTTATCCTCTAAAATGTGGGTCGACACGAGGTTTAATTGATTGTTCCAGTGTGGCACCACATTACTACCTGATTCAAACGAGACAATATCCAGGATCTGGCCAACATGTATGCGAAAATGCAAAAGCATGAGCCAGATGCAGGCATATACCAGACCTAACCCAGACCAACTGGTGTTATCCTCTAAAATAGTGATCGAAACAAGGTTCAATTGACTGTTGCAGTGTGGTACCACATTACTACGTGATCCAAACGAGACAAAACCCAGGATCTGGCCAACAAGTATGCGAAATAGGCGGGAGTATGAGCCAGATGCAGGCCTATCCTCGAACCAGCCCAGACCTAACCCGGGTTATCCTCTAAAATATTGATCGAAACATGGTTCAATTGACTGTTCGAGCGTGGTACCGCATTACAACGTGATCCAAACGCGACAAAACCCAGGATCTGGCCAACAAGTATGCGAAAAAGGCAAAAGCATGAGCCAGATGCGGGCATGTTCCAGACCTAACCCAGACCAACCGGTGTTATCCTCTAAAATATTGATCGAAGCCAGGATCAATTTTCTCTTTCCGTGTGGTACCACATTACTACGTGATCCAAACCAGAAAAAACCCAGTATCTGGCCAAGAAGTATGCGAAAAAGACAGAAGCATGAGCCAGATGCGGGCATGTCACAGACCTAACCCAGACCTAACAGTTGTTATCCTCTAAAATAGTGATCGAAACCAGGTTCAATTGACTGTTTCAGTGTAGTACCACATTACAACGTGATCCAAACGAGACAAAACCTAGGATCTGGCCAACAAGTATGCGAAGAAGGCATAAGCATGAGCCAGAGGCGGGCATATCCCAGATCTAAGCCGGGCCTAACCGTTGTTATCTTCTAAAATATGGATCGAATCCAGGTTCAATTGACCGTTCCAGCGTGGTACCACATTACTACGTGATCCAAACGCGACACAACTCAGGATCTGGCCAACAACTATGCAAAAATGGCAAAAGCATGAGCCAGATGCGGGCATATACCAGACCTAACCCAGACCAACCGGTGTTATCCTGTAAAACATTGATCGAAAAGAGGTTCAACTGACTGTTTCAGTGAGGCACCACATTACTACCTGATCCAAACGAGACAAACTCCAGGATCTGGCCAACAAGTATGCGAAAAATGTAAAAGCATGAGCCAGATGCGGGCATATCCCTGATCAAAGCCAGGCCTAACGGGTGTTATCCTCTAAAATAGAGATCGAAACCAGGTTCAATTGACTCTTTCAGTGTGGTACCACATTACTACCTGATCCAAACGAGACAAAACCCAGGATCTGGCTATCAAGTATGCGAAATAGGCGAAAGTATGAGCCAGATGCGGTTATATCCCAGACCTAACACAGACCAACCGGTATTATCCTCCAAAATGTGGATCGAAACCAGGTTCAATTCACTGTTTCAGTGTGGCACTACGTTACTACCTGATTCAAACGAGACAAGCTCCAGGATCTGGCCAACAAGTATGCGAAAAAAGCAAATGCATGAGCCAAATGCGGGCATATCCCTGATTAAAGCCAGGCCTAACGGGTGTTATCCTCTAAAATATGGATCGAAACCATGTTCAATTGACTGTTCCAGCGTGGTACCACATTACTACGTGCTCCAGGCGAGACAAAACCCAGTATCTGGCCAAGAAGTATGCGAAAAAGACAGAAGCATGAGCCAGATGCGGGCATGTCCTAGACCTAAACCAGACCAACCGGTGTTATCCTCTAAAATATGGATCGAAAACAGGTTCAATTGACTGTTTCAGTGTGGCAACACATTACTACCTGATTCAAACGAGACAAACTCCAGGATCTGCCCAACAAGTATGCGAAAAAGGCAAAAGCATGAGACAGATGCGGGCATATCCCTGACCAAAGCCAGGCCTAACGGGTGCTATACTCTAAAATAGAGATCGAAACCAGGTTCAATTGACTCTTTCAGTGTGGTACCACATTACTGCGTGATCCAAACCAGAAAAAACCCAGGATCAGGCCAACAAGTATGCGAAAATGCAAAAGCATGAGTCAGATGCGGGCACTTACCAGACCTAACCCAGACCAACCGGTGTTATCCCCTAAAATGTGGATCGAAACCAGGTTCAATTGACTGTTCCAGAGTGGCACCACATTACGACGTGATCCAAACCGCGACAAAACTGAGGATCTGGCTAACCAGTATGCGAAAAAGGCAAAAGCATGAGCCAGAAGCGGGCATATACCAGACCTAACCCAGACAAACTGGTGTTATCCTCTAAAATAGTGATCGAAACAAGGTTCAATTGACTGTTGCAGTGTGGTACCACATTACTACGTGATCCAAACGAGACAAAACCCAGGACCTGACCAACAAGTATGCGAAAGAGGCAAAACCATGAGCCAGATGCGGGCATGTTCCAGACCTAACCTAGACTTAACCGGTGTCCTCCTCAAAAATAGTGATCGAAACTAGGTTCAATTGAGTGTTCCAGCGTGGTACCACATTACTACGTGATCCAAACGCGACAAAACTGAGGATCTGGCTAACCAGTATGCGAAAAAGGCAAAAGCATGAGCCAGATGCAGGCATATACCAGACCTAACCCAGACCAACTGGTGTTATCCTCTAAAATAGTGATCGAAACAAGGTTCAATTGACAGTTCCAGCGTGGTACGACATTACTACGTGATCCAAACCGCGACAAAACTGAGGATCTGGCTAACCAGTATGCGAAAAAGGCAAAAGCATGAGCCAGATGTGGGCATATCCCAGATCTAAGCCAGGCCTAACCGGTGTTATCCACTAAAATATTGATCGAATCCAGGTTCAATTGTCTAATTTAGTGTGGTACCACGATAGTGCGTGATCCAAACGAGGCAATACCCAGGATCTGGCCAACAAGTATGCGAAAATGCAAAAGCATGAGCCAGATGCAGGCATATACCAGACCTAACCCAGACCAACTGGTGTTATCCTCTAAAATAGTGATCGAAACCAGGTTCAGTTGACACTTTCAGTGTGGCACCACGTTACTACGTGATCCAAACCAGAAAAAACCCAGGATCAGGCCAACAAGTATGCGAAAATGCAAAAGCATGAGCCAGATGTGGGCATATCCCAGATCTAAGCCAGGCCTAACCGGTGTTATCCTCTAAAATATTGATCGAATCCAGGTTCAATTGTCTAATTTAGTGTGGTACCACGATAGTGCGTGATCCAAACGAGGCAATACCCAGGATCTGGCCAACAAGTATGCGAAAATGCAAAAGCATGAGCCAGATGCAGGCATATACCAGACCTAACCCAGACCAACTGGTGTTATCCTCTAAAATATTGATCGAAACCAGGTTCAGTTGACACTTTCAGTGTGGCACCACGTTACTACGTGATCCAAACCAGAAAAAACCCAGGATCAGGCCAACAAGTATGCGAAAATGCAAAAGCATGAGCCAGATGTGGGCATATCCCAGATCTAAGCCAAGCCTAACCGGTGTTATCCTCTAAAATATTGATCGAATCCAGGTTCAATTGTCTAATTTAGTGTGGTACCACGATAGTGCGTGATCCAAACGAGGCAATACCCAGGATCTGGCCAACAAGTATGCGAAAATGCAAAAGCATGAGCCAGATGCAGGCATATACCAGACCTAACCCAGACCAACTGGTGTTATCCTCTAAAATAGTGATCGAAACCAGGTTTAATTGAGTGTTCCAGTGTGGCACCACATTACTACCTGATTCAAACGAGACAAAATCCAGGATCTGGCCAACAAGTATGCGAAAAAGGCAAAAGCATGAGCCAGATGCGGGTATGTCCGTGATCTAAGCCAGACATAACGGGTGTTATCCTCTAAAATACAGATCGAAACCGGGTTCAATTGACTCTTTCAGTGTGGTACCACATTACTACGTGATCCAAACGAGACAAAACCCAGGATCTGGCCAACAAGTATGCGAAATAGGCGAGAGTATGAGCCAGATGCAGGCATATCCTCGAACCAGCCCAGACCTAACCCGGGTTATCCTCTAAAATATTGATCGAAACATGGTTCAATTGACTGTTCGAGCGTGGTACCACATTACAACGTGATCCAAACGCGACAAAACCCAGGATCTGGCCAACAAGTATGCGAAAAAGGCAAAAGCATGAGCCAGATGCAGGCATATACCAGACCTAACCCAGACCAACTGGTGTTATCCTCTAAAATATTGATCGAAACCAGGTTCAGTTGACACTTTCAGTGTGGCACCACGTTACTACGTGATCCAAACCAGAAAAAACCCAGGATCAGGCCAACAAGTATGCGAAAATGCAAAAGCATGAGCCAGATGTGGGCATATCCCAGATCTAAGCCAGGCCTAACCGGTGTTATCCTCTAAAATATTGATCGAATCCAGGTTCAATTGTCTAATTTAGTGTGGTACCACGATAGTGCGTGATCCAAACGAGGCAATACCCAGGATCTGGCCAACAAGTATGCGAAAATGCAAAAGCATGAGCCAGATGCAGGCATATACCAGACCTAACCCAGACCAACTGGTGTTATCCTCTAAAATAGTGATCGAAACCAGGTTTAATTGAGTGTTCCAGTGTGGCACCACATTACTACCTGATTCAAACGAGACAAAATCCAGGATCTGGCCAACAAGTATGCGAAAAAGGCAAAAGCATGAGCCAGATGCGGGTATGTCCGTGATCTAAGCCAGACATAACGGGTGTTATCCTCTAAAATACAGATCGAAACCGGGTTCAATTGACTCTTTCAGTGTGGTACCACATTACTACGTGATCCAAACGAGACAAAACCCAGGATCTGGCCAACAAGTATGCGAAATAGGCGAGAGTATGAGCCAGATGCAGGCATATCCTCGAACCAGCCCAGACCTAACCCGGGTTATCCTCTAAAATATTGATCGAAACATGGTTCAATTGACTGTTCGAGCGTGGTACCACATTACAACGTGATCCAAACGCGACAAAACCCAGGATCTGGCCAACAAGTATGCGAAAAAGGCAAAAGCATGAGCCGGATGCGGGCATGTTCCAGACCTAACCCAGACTAAACCGGTGTCCTCCTCAAAAATAGTGATCGAAACTAGGTTCAATTGAGTGTTCCAGCGTGGTATCACATTACTACGTGAACCAAACGCGACAAAACTGAGGATCTGGCAAACCAGTATGCGAAAAAGGCAAAAGCATGAGCCAGCTGCGGGCATGTTCCAGACCTAACCCAGACCTAGCAGTTGTTATCCTCTAAAATATGGATCGAAACCAGGTTCAATTGACTGTTGCAGCGTGGCACCAGATTACCCCGTGCTTCAAACGAGACACAATCCAGGATCCAACCATCAAGTATGCGAAAAAGGCAAAAGTATGAGCCAGATTCAGGCACACCCTCGAACCAGCCCAGGCCTAACCCGGGTTATCCTCTAAAATATTGATCGAATCCAGGTTCAATTGTCTAATTTAGTGACTATTTAGTCTACGTGATCCAAACCGCGACAAAACTGAGGATCTGGCTAACCAGTATGCGAAAAAGGCAAAAGCATGAGCCAGATGTGGGCATATCCCAGATCTAAGCCAGGCCTAACCGGTGTTATCCTCTAAAATATTGATCGAATCCAGGTTCAATTGTCTCATTTAGTGTGGTACCACGATAGTGCGTGATCCAAACGAGGCAATACCCAGGATCTGGCCAACAAGTATGCGAAAATGCAAAAGCATGAGCCAGATGCAGGCATATACCAGACCTAACCCAGACCAACTGGTGTTATCCTCTAAAATAGTGATCGAAACAAGGTACAATTGACTGTTGCAGTGTGGTACCACATTACTACGTGATCCAAACGAGACAAAACCCAGGACCTGACCAACAAGTATGCGAAAGAGGCAAAAGCATGGGCCAGATGCGGGCATGTCCCAGAACTAACCCAGACCTAACAGTTGTCATCCTCTAAAATATTGATCGAAACCAGGTTCAGTTGACACTTTCAGTGTGGCACCACATTACTACGTGATCCAAACGAGACAAAATCCAGGATCTGGCCAGCAAGTATGCGAAATAGGCGAAAATATGAGCCAGATGCGGGCATGTCCCAGACCTAACCCAGACCTAACAGTTGTTATCCTCTAAAATATTGATCGAAACCAGGTTCAGTTGACACTTTCAGTGTGGCACCACGTTACTACGTGATCCAAACCAGAAAAAACCCAGGATCAGGCCAACAAGTATGCGAAAATGCAAAAGCATAAGCCAGATGTGGGCATATCCCAGATCTAAGCCAGGCCTAACCGGTGTTATCCTCTAAAATATTGATTGAATCCAGGTTCAATTGACTGTTCCACCGTGGCACCAGATTACCTCGTGCTTCAAACGAGACACAATCCAGGATCCAACCATCAAGTATGCGAAAAAGGCAAAAGTATGAGCTAAATGCAGGCATATCCTCGACCCAGCCCAGACCTAACCCGGGTTATCCTCCAAAATATTGATCAAAGCCAGGTTCAATTATCTCTTTCAGTGTGGTACCACATTACTACGTGATCCAAACGAGACAAAACCCAGGATCTGGCCAACAAGTATGCGAAAGAGGCGAAAGTATGAGCCAGATGCGGGCATATCCCAGATCTAAGCCAGGCCTAACCGGTGTTATCCTCTAAAATATGGATCGAATCCAGGTTCAATTGACCGTTCCAGCGTGGTACCACGTTACTACGTGATCCAAACGCGACAAAACTCAGGATCTGGCCAACAACTATGCGAAAAAGGCAAAAGCATGAGCCAGATGCGGGCATGTTCCAGACCTAACCCAGACCTAACCGGTGTTATCCTCTAAAATATGGCTCGAAAACAGGTTCAAGTGACTGTTTCAGTGAGGCACCACATTACTACGTGATCCAAACGAGACAAAACCCAGGATCTGCCTAACAAGTATGCGGAATAGGCGAAAGTATGAGCCAGATGCGGGCATATCCCAGACATAACCCAGACCAACCGGTGTTATCCTCTAAAATGTGGATCGAAACCAGGTTCAATTCACTGTTTCAGTGTGGTACCACATTACTACCTGATTCAAACGAGACAAAACCCAGGATCTGGCCAACAAGTATGCGAAAAAGGCAAAAGCATGGGCCAGATGCGGGCATGTTCCAGACCTAACCCAGGCCTAACCGGTGTCTTCCTCTAAAATAGTGATCGAAACCAGGTTCAATTGAGTGTTCCAGCGTGGTACCACATTACTACGTGATCCAAGCGCGACAAAACTGAGGATCTGGCTAACCAGTATGCGAAAAAGGCAAAAGCATGAGCCAGATGCGGGCATGTCCCAGACCTAACCCAGACCTTACAGTTGTTATCCTCCAAAATAGAGATCGAAACCAGGTTCAATTGACTCTTTCAGTGTGGTACCACATTACTACGTGATCCAAACGAGACAAAACCCAGCATCTGGCTATCAAGTATGCGAAATAGGCGAAAGTATGAGCTAAATGCAGGCATATCCTCGACCCAGCCCAGACCTAACGCGGATTATTCACTAAAATATTGATCGAAACCAGGTTCAATTGACTGTTTCAGTGTAGTACCACATTACTACGTGATCCAAACAAGACAAAACCCAGGATCTGGCCAACAAGTATGCGAAAGAGGCGAAAGTATGAGCCACATGCGGGCATATCCCAGATCTAAGCCAGGCCTAACCGGTGTTCCCCTCTAAAATATGGATCGAAACCAGGTTTAATTGACTGTTACAGTGTGGAACCACATTACTACGTGATACAAACGAGACAAACCCCAGGACCTGGCCAGCAAGTATGGAAAAAAGGCAAAACCATCAGCCAGATGCGGGCATATCCTAGGTCTAAGCCAGACCTAACCGGTGTTATCCTTTAAAATAATGATTGAAACCAGGTTCAATTGACTCTTTCAATGTGGTACCACATTACTACGTGATCCAAACGAGACAAAACCCAGGATCTGGACAACATGTATGGGAAATAGGCGAGAGTATGAGCCACAAGCGGGCGTAACCCTGATCTAAGCCAGGCCTAACCAGTGTCTTCCTCTAAAATAGTGATCGAAACCAGGTTCAGTTGAGTGTTCCAGCGTGGTACCACATTACTACGTGATCCAAACGCGACAAAACTAAGGATCTGGCTAACCAGTATTCGAAAAAGGCAAAAGCATGAGCCAGATGCGCGCATGTCCCAGACCTAACCCAGACCTTACAGTTGTTATCCTCTGAAATATGGATCGAAACCATGTTCAATTGACTGTTCCAGCGTGGTACCACATTACTACGTGATCCAAACGCGACAAAACTCAGGATCTGGCCAACAACTGTGCGAAAAAGGCAAAAGCATGAGCCAGATGCGGGCATATACCAGACCTAACCCAGACCAACCGGTGTTATCCTCTAAAATATGGATCGAAACCAGGTTCAATTGACTGTTCCAGCGTGGCACCAGATTACTACGTGCTTCAAACGAGACAAACTCCAGGATCTGGCCAACAACTATGCGAAAAAGGCAAAAGCATGAGCTAGATGGGGGCATGTCCATGATCTAAGCCTGGCCTAACGGGTGTTATCCTCTAAAATAGAGATCGAATCCAGGTTCAATTGACTCTTTCAGTGTGGTACCACATTAGTACGTGATCCAAACGAGACAAAACCCAGGATCTGGCCAACAAGTATGCGAAATAGGCAATAGCATGAGCCAGATGCGGGCATATACCAGACCTAACCCAGACCAACCGGTGTTATCCTCTAAAATATGGATCGAAAACAGGTTCAATTGACTGTTTCAGTGTGGCACTACATTACTACCTGATTCAAACGAGACAAACTCCAGGATCTGGCCAACAACTATGCGAAAAAGGCAAAAGCATGAGCCAGATGCGGGCATGTCCTTGATCTAAGCCAGGCCTAACGGGTGTTATCCTCTAAAATAGAGATCGAATCCAGGTTCAATTGACTCTTTCAGTGTAGTAGCACATTACAACGTGATCGATACGAGACAAAACCCAGGATCTGGCCAACAAGTATGCGAAGAAGGCATAAGCATGAGCCAGATGCGGGCATATCCCAGATCTAAGCCGGGCCTAACCGTTGTTATCCTTTAAAATATGGATCGAATCCAGGTTCAATTGACCGTTCCAGCGTGGTACCACATTACTACGTGATCCAAACGCGACAAAACTCAGGATCTGGCCAACAACTGTGCGAAAAAGGCAAAAGCATGAGCCAGATGCGGGCATATACCAGACCTAACCCAGACCAACCGGTGTTATCCTCTAAAATATGGATCGAAAACAGGTTCGATTGACTGTTTCAGTGTGGCACCACATTACTACCTGATTCAAACGAGACAAACTCCAGGATCTGGCCATCAACTATGCGAAAAAGGCAAAAGCATGAGCCAGATGCGGGCATGTCCTTGATCTAAGCCAGCCCTAACGGGTGTTATCCTCTAAAATAGAGATCGAATCCAGGTTCAATTGACTCTTTTAGTGTGGTACCACATTAGTACGTGATCCAAACGAGACAATACCCAGGATCTGGCCAACAAGTATGCGAAATAGGCAATAGCATGAGCCAGATGCGGGCATATACCAGACCTAACCCAGACCAACCGGTGTTATCCTCTAAAATATGGATCGAAACCAGGTTCAATTGACTGTTCCAGCGTGGCACCAGATTACTACGTGCTTCAAACGAGACACAATCCATGATATAGCCAACAAGTATGCGAAAACGGCGGGAGTATGAGCCAGATGCAGGCATATCCTCGAACCAGCCCAGACCTAACCCGGGTTATCCTCAAAAATATTGATCGAAGCCAGGATCAATTTTCTCTTTCAGTGAGGCACCACATTACTACCTGATTCAAACGAGACAAACTCCAGGATCTGGCCAACCAGTATGCGAAAATACAGAAGCATTAGCCAGATGCGGGCATGTCCTTGATCTAAGCCAGGCCCAACCGGTGTTATCCCGCAAAATATTGGACGATACCAGGTTTAATTGACTGTTACAGTGTGGAACCACATTACTACGTGATCCAAACGAGACAAAACCCAGGATCTGGCTATCAAGTATGCGAAATAGGCTAAAGTATGAGCCAGATGCGGGCATATCCCAGACATAATCCAGACCAACCGGTGTTATCCTCTAAAATTTGGATCGAAACCAGGTTCAATTCACTGTTTCAGTGTGGTACCACATTACTACCTGATTCAAACGAGACAAACTCCAGTATCTGGCCAACAAGTATGCAAAAAAGGCAAAAGCATGAGCCAGCTGCGGGCATATCCCTGATCAAAGCCAGGCCTAACGGTGGTTATCCTCTAAAATAGAGATTGAAACCAGGTTCAATTGACTGTTCGAACGTGGTACCACATTACAACGTGATCCAAACGCGACAAAACCCAGGATCTGGCCAACAAGTATGCGAAAAAGGCAAAATCATGAGCCAGATGCGGGCATGTTCCAGACCTAACCCAGACCTAACCGTTGTCTTCCTCCAAAATAGTGATCGAAACCAGGTTCAATTGAGTGTTCCAGCGTGGTACCACATTACTACGTGATCCAAACGCGACAAAACTGAGGATCTGGCTTACCAGTATGCGAAAAAGGCAAAAGCATGAGCCAGAAGCGGGCATGTCCCAGACATAACCCAGACCTTACAGTTGTTATCCTCTAAAATAGAGATCGAAACCAGGTTCAATTGACTCTTTCAGTGTGGTACCACATTACTACGTGATCCAAACGAGACAAAACCCAGGATCCGGCTATCAAGTATGCGAAATAGGCGAAAGTATGAGCCAGATGCAGGCATATCCTCGAACCAGCCCAGACCAAATCCGGGTTATCCTCTAAAATATTGATCGAAACATGGTTCAATTGACTGTTGCAGTGTGGTACCACGTTACTACGTGATACAAACGAGACAAAATCCAGGATCCAACCATCAAGTATGCGAAAAAGGCAAAAGTATGAGCTAAATGGAGGCATATCCTCGACCCAGCCCTGACCTAACGCGGATTATTGACTAAGATATTGATCGAAACCAGGTTCAATTGACACTTTCAGTGTGGTGGCACATTACTACGTGATCCAAACAAGACAAAACCCAGGATCAGGTCAACAAGTATGCGAACAAGCAAAAGCATGAGCCAGATGCGGGCACATCCCAGATCTAAGCCAGGCCTAACCGGTGTTATCCTCTAAAATATCGATCGAAACCAGGTTCAACTGACTGTTCCAGCGTGGCACCAGATTACTACGTGCTTCAAACGAGACACAATCCATGATCTAACCAACAAGTATGCGAAAACGGCGGGAGTATGAGCCAGATGCAGGCATATCCTCGAACCAGCCCAGACCTAACCCGGGTTATCCTCAAAAATATTGATCGAAGCCAGGATCAATTTTCTCTTTCCGTGTGGTACCACATTACTACGTGATCCAAACCAGAAAAAACCCAGTATCTGGCCAACAAGTATGCGAAAGAGGCGAAAGTATGAGCCAGATGCGGGCATATCCCAGATCTAAGCCGGGCCTAACCGTTGTTATCCTCTAAAATATGGATCGAAACCAGGGTCAATTGACTCTTTCAGTGTGGTACCACATTACTACGTGATCCAAACGAGACAAAACCAAGGATCTGGCTAACAAGTATGCGAAATAGGCGTAAATATGAGCCAGATGCGGGCATGTCCCAGACCTAACCCAGACCTAACAGTTGTTGTCCTCTAAAATATTGATCGAAACCAGGTTCAGTTGACGCTTTCAGTGTGGCACCACATTAATACGTGATCGAAACGAGGCAATACCCAGGATCTGGCCAACCAGTATGCGAAAAAGACAGAAGCATGAGCCAGATGTGGGCAAATCCCAGATCTAAACCAGGCCTCACCGGTGTTATCCTGCAAAATATTGGTCGATACCAGGTTTAATTGACTGTTACAGTGTGGAACCACATTACTACGTGATCCAACCGAGACAAAACCCAGGATCTGGCCAACAAGTATGCGAAGAAGGCATAAGCATGATCCAGTTGCGGGCATATACCAGATCTAAGCCGGGCCTAACCGTTGTTATCCTCTAAAATATGGATCGAAACCAGGTTCAATAGACTGTACCAGTGTGACACCAGATTACTACGTGCTTCAAACGAGACAAAACTCAGGATCTGGACAAGAAGTATGCGAAAGAGTCAGAAGCATGAGCCAGATGCAGGCATATCATCGATCCACCCCAGACCTAACCCGGGTTATCCTGTAAAATATGGATCGAAACCAGGTTCAATTGACTGTTCCAGCGTGGTACCACATTACTACGTGATCCAAACGAGGCAATACCCAGGATCTGGCCAACAAGTATGCGAACATGCAAAAGCATGAGCCAGATGCGGGCATATACCAGACCTAACCCAGACCAACCGGTGTTATCCTCTAAAATATGGATCAAAACCACGTTCAATTGAATATTCCAGCGTGGCACCACTTCACTACGTGATTCAAACCAGAAAATACCCAGGATCAGGCCAACAAGTATGCGAAATAGGCGAGAGTATGAGCCAGATGCGGGCATATACCAGACCTAACCCAGACATAACGGGTGTTATCCTCTAAAATATTGATCGAAACCAGGTTCAATTGTCTCTCTCAGTGTGGTACCTCATTACTACGTGATCCAAACGAGGAAATACTCACGATCTAGACAACAAATATGCGAAAATGCAAAAGCATGAGCCAGATGCGGGCATGTCCCAGATCTAAGCCAGGCCTAACGGGTGTTATCTAAAATATTGATCGCAACCAGGTTCAATTGACTCTTTCAGTGTGGTACCACATTACTACCTGATCCAAACCAGAAAAACCCCAGTATCTGGCCAACAAGTATGCGAAAGAGGCGAAAGAATGAGCCAGATGCGAGCATATCCCCGATCTATGCCAGGCCTGACCGGTGTTATCCTCTAAAATATGGATCGATACCAGGTTTAATTGACTGTTTCAGTGTGGTACCACATTACTACGTGATCCAAACGAGGCAATACCCAGGATCTGGCCAACCAGTATGCGAAATAGGCAATAGCATGAGCCAGATGCGGGCATATACCAGACCTAACCCAGACCAACCGGTGTTATCCTCTAAAATATGGATCGAAACCTGGTTCAATTGACTGTTCCAGCGTGGCACCAGATTACTACGTGCTTCAAACGAGACACAATCCATGATATAACCAACAAGTATGCGAAAACGGCGGGAGTATGAGCCAGATGCAGGCATATCCTCGAACCAGCCCAGACCTAACCCGGGTTATCCTCAAAAATATTGATCGAAGCCAGGATCAATTTTCTCTTTCCGTGTGGTACCACATTACTACGTGATCCAAACCAGAAAAACCCCAGTATCTGGCCAACAAGTATGCGAAAGAGGCGAAAGAATGAGCCAGATGCGAGCATATCTCAGATCTATGCCAGGCCTGACCGGTGTTATCCTCTAAAATATGGATCGATACCAGGTTTAATTGACTGTTTCAGTGTGGTACCACATTACTACGTGATCCAAACGAGGCAATACCCAGGATCTGGCCAACCAGTATGCGAATATGCAAAAGCCTGAGCCAGATGCGGGCACATACCAGACCTAACCCTGACCAACCGGTGTTATCCTCTAAAATAGTGATCGAAACAAGGTTCAATTGACTGTTGCCGTGTGATACCACATTACTACGTGATCCAAACGAGACAAAACCCAGGACCTGGCCAACAAGTATGCGAAAAAGGCAAAAGCATGAGCCAGATGCGGGCATGTCCCAGATCTAAGCCAGGCCTAACGGGTGTTATCCTCTAAAATATTGATCGAAACCAGGTCCAGTTAACTCTTTCAGTGTGGTACCCCATTAGTACGTGATCCAAACGAGACAAAACCCAGGATCTGGCCAACAAGTATGCGAAATAGGCAATAGCATGAGCCAGATGCGGGCATATACCAGACCTAACCCAGACCAACCGGTGTTATCCTCTAAAATATGGATCGAAACCTGGTTCAATTGACTGTTCCAGCGTGGCACCAGATTACTACGTGCTTCAAACGAGACACAATCCATGATATAACCAACAAGTATGCGATAACGGCGGGAGTATGAGCCAGATGCAGGCATATCCTCGAACCAGCCCAGACCTAACCCGGGTTATCCTCAAAAATATTGATCGAAGCCAGGATCAATTTTCTCTTTCCGTTTGGTACCACATTACTACGTGATCCAAACCAGAAAAACCCCAGTATCTGGCCAACAAGTATGCGAAAGAGGCGAAAGAATGAGCCAGATGCGAGCATATCCCAGATCTATGCCAGGCCTGACCGGTGTTATCCTCTAAAATATGGATCGATACCAGGTTTAATTGACTGTTTCAGTGTGGTACCACATTACTACGTGATCCAAACGAGGCAATACCCAGGATCTGGCCAACCAGTATGCGAAAAAGACGGAAGCATGAGCCAGATGTGGGCATATCCCAGATCTAAACCAGGCCTAACCGTTGTTATCCTCTAAAATATGGATCGAATCCAGGTTCAATTGACCGTTCCAGCGTGGTACCACATTATTACGTGATCCAAACGCGACAAAACTCAGGATCTGGCCAACAAGTATGCGAAAAAGGCAAAAGCATGAGCCAGATGCGGGCATGTTCCTGACCTAACCCAGACCTAACCGGGGTCTTCCTCTAAAATAGTGATCGAAACCAGGTTCAATTGAGAGTTCGAGCGTGGTACCACATTACTACGTGATCCAAACGCGACAAAACTGAGGATTTGCCTAACCAGTATGCGAAAAAGACAAAAGCATGAGCCAGAGGCGGGCATGTCCCAGACCTAACCCAGACCTAACAGTTGTTATCCTCTAAAATATGGATCGAAACCAGGTTCAATTGACTGTTCCACCGTGGCACCAGATTACCTCGTGCTTCAAACGAGACACAATCCAGGATCCAACCATCAAGTATGCGAAAAAGGCAAAAGTATGAGCTAAATGCAGGCATATCCTCGACCCAGCCCAGACCTAACGCGGATTATTCACTAAAATATTGATCGAAACCAGGTTCAATTGACTGTTTCAGTGTAGTACCACATTACTACGGGATCCAAACGAGACAAAACCAAGGATCTGGCCAACAAGTATGCGAAATAGGTGAGAGTATGAGCCAGATGCAGGCACATCCACGAACCAGCCCAGACCTAACCCGGGTCATCCTCCAAAATATTGATCAAAGCCAGGTTCAATTATCTCTTTCAGTGTGGTACCACATTACTACGTGATCCAAACGAGACAAAACCCAGGATCTGGCCAACAAGTATGCGAAAGAGGCGAAAGTATGAGCCAGATGCGGGCATATCCCAGATCTAAGCCAGGCCTAACCGGTGTTATCCTCTAAAATATGGATCGAATCCAGGTTCAATTGACCGTTGCAGCGTGGTACCACATTACTACGTGATCCAAACGCGACAAAACTCAGGATCTGGCCAACAACTATGCGAAAAAGGCAAAAGCATGAGCCAGATGCGGGCATGTTCCAGACCTAACCCAGACCTAACCGGTGTTATCCTCTAAAATATGGATCGAAAACAGGTTCAAGTGACTGTTTCAGTGAGGCACCACATTACTACGTGATCCAAACGAGACAAAACCCAGGATCTGGCTAACAAGTATGCGGAATAGGCGAAAGTATGAGCCAGATGCGGGCATATCCCAGACATAACCCAGACCAACCGGTGTTATCCTCTAAAATGTGGATCGAAACCAGGTTCAATTCACTGTTTCAGTGTAGTACCACATTACTACGGGATCCAAACGAGACAAAACCAAGGATCTGGCCAACAAGTATGCGAAATAGGTGAGAGTATGAGCCAGATGCAGGCACATCCACGAACCAGCCCAGACCTAACCCGGGTCATCCTCCAAAATATTGATCAAAGCCAGGTTCAATTATCTCTTTCAGTGTGGTACCACATTACTACGTGATCCAAACGAGACAAAACCAAGGATCTGGCTAACAAGTATGCGAAATAGGCGTAAATATGAGCCAGATGCGGGCATGTCCCAGACCTAACCCAGACCTAACAGTTGTTGTCCTCTAAAATATTGATCGAAACCAGGTTCAGTTGACGCTTTCAGTGTGGTACCACATTACTACCTGAGTCAAACGAGACAAAACACAGGATCTGGCCAACAAGTATGCAAAAAAGGCAAAAGCATGAGCCAGATGCGGGCATGTTCCAGACCTAACCCAGGCCTAACCGGTGTCTTCCTCTAAAATAGTGATCGAAACCAGGTTCAATTGAGTGTTCCAGCGTGGTACCACATTACTACGTGATCCAATCGCGACAAAACTGAGGATCTGGCTAACCAGTATGCGAAAAAGGCAAAAGCATGAGCCAGATGCGGGCATATCCTAGGTCTAAGCCAGACCTAACCGGTGTTTTCCTCTAAAATATTGATCGAAGCCAGGATCAATTTTCCCTTTCCGTGTGGAACCACATTACTACGTGATACAAACGAGACAAACCCCAGGACCTGGCCAACAAGTATGGGAAAAAGGCAAAACCATCAGCCAGATGCGGGCATATCCTAGGTCTAAGCCAGGCCTAACGGGTGTTATCCTCTAAAATAGACATCGAAACCAGGTTCAATTGACTCTTTCAGTGTGGTACCACATTACTACGTGATCCAAACGAGACAAAACCCAGGATCTGGACAACATGTATGGGAAATATGCGAGAGTATGAGCCAGAAGCGGGCATAACCCTGATCTAAGCCAGGCCTAACGGGTGTTATCCTCTAAAATAGACATCGAAACCAGGTTCAATTGACTCTTTCAGTGTGGTACCGCATTACTACGTGATCCAAACGAGACAAAACCCAGGATCTGGCCAACAAGTATGCGAAAAAGGCAAAAGCATGAGCCAGCTGCGGGCATATCCCTGATCAAAGCCAGGCCTAACGGGTGTTATCCTCTAAAATAGAGATCGAAGCCAGTTTCAATTGTCTCTTTCAGTGTGGTACCACATTACTTCGTGATCCAAACGAGACAAAACCCAGGATCTGGCCAACAAGTATGCGAAAAAGGCAAAAGCATGAGCCAGATGCGGGCATGTTCCAGACCTAACCCAGACCTAACGGGTGTTATCCTCTAAAATATTGATCGAAACCAGGTCCAGTTAACTCTTTCAGTGTGGTACCCCATTAGTACGTGATCCAAACGAGACAAAACCCACGATCTGGCCAACAAGTATTCGAAATAGGCAATAGCATGAGCCAGATGCGGGCATGTCCCAGACCTAACCCAGACCTTACAGTTGTTATCCTCTAAAATAGAGATCGAAACCAGGTTCAATTGACTCTTTCAGTGTGGTACCACATTACTACGTGATCCAAACGAGACAAAACCCAGGATGCGGCTATCAAGTATGCGAAACAGGCGAAAGTATGAGCTAAATGGAGGCATATCCTCGACCCAGCCCAGACCTAACGCGGATTATTGACTAAGATATTGATCGAAACCAGGTTCAATTGACACTTTCAGTGTGGTGGCACATTACTACGTGATCCAAACAAGACAAAACCCAGGATCAGGTCAACAAGTATGCGAACAAGCAAAAGCATGAGCCAGATGCGGGCACATCCCAGATCTAAGCCAGGCCTAACCGGTGTTATCCTCTAAAATATCGATCGAAACCAGGTTCAACTGACTGTTCCAGCGTGGCACCAGATTAGTACGTGCTTCAAACGAGACAAAATCCAGTATCAAACCATCAAGTATGCGAAAAAGGCAAAAGTATGAGCTAAATGGAGGCATATACTCGACCCAGCCCAGACCTAACGCGGATTATTCACTAAAATATTGATCGAAACCAGATTCAATTGACTCCTTCAGTGTGGTGCCACATTACTACGTGATCCAAACGCGACAAAACTAAGGATCTGGCTAACCAGTATGCGAAAAAGGCAAAAGCATGATCCAGATGCGGGCATGTCCCAGACCTAACCCAGACCTTACAGTTGTTATCCTCTAAAATATGGATCAAACCCAGGTTCAATTGACTGTTCCAGCGTGGCACCAGATTACTACGTGCTTCAAACGAGACACAATCCATGATCTAACCAACAAGTATGCGAAAACGGCGGGAGTATGAGCCAGATGCGGGCATATCCTCGAACCAGCCCAGACCTAACCCGGGTTATCCTCAAAAATATTGATCGAAGCCAGGATCAATTTTCTCTTTCCGTGTGGTACCACATTACTACGTGATCCAAACCAGAAAAAACCCAGTATCTGGCCAACAAGTATGCGAAAGAGGCGAAAGTATGAGCCAGATGCGGGCATATCCCAGATCTAAGCCGGGCCTAACCGTTGTTATCCTCTAAAATATGGATCGAAACCAGGGTCAATTGACTGTTCCAGCGTGGCTCCAGATTACTACGTGCTTCAAACGAGACACAATCCAGGATCCAACCATCAAGTATGCGAAAAAGGCAAAATTATGAGCTAAATGCAGGCATATCCTCGACCCATCCCAGACCTAACCCGGATTATTCACTAAAATATTGATCGAACCAGGTTCAATTGACTGTTTCAGTGTGGTACCACATTACTACGTGATCCAAACGAGGCAATACCTAGGATCTGGCCAACCAGTATGCGAAAAAGACAGAAGCACGAGCCAGATGCGGGCATATCCCTGGTCAAAGCCAGGCCTAGCGGGTGTTATCCTCTAAAATAGAGATCGAAACCAGGTTCAATAGACTCTTTCAGTGTGGTACCACATTACTACGTGACCCAAACGAGACATAACCCAGGATCTGGCTATCAAGTAAGCGAAATAGGCGAAAGTATGAGCCAGATGCGGGCATATCCCAGATCTAACCCAGACCTTACAGTTGTTATCCTCTAAAATATGGATCGAAACCAGGTTCAATTGACTGTTCCAGCGTGGCACCAGATTACTACGTGCTTCAAACGAGACACAATCCAGGATCCAACCATCAAGTATGCGAAAAAGGCAAAATTATGAGCTAAATGCAGGCATATCCTCGACCCATCAAAGACCTAACGCGGATTATTCACTAAAATATTGATCGAACCAGGTTCAATTGACTGTTTCAGTGTAGTACCACATTACTACGTGATCCAAACGAGACAAAACCCAGGATCTGGCCAACAAGTATGCGAAAGAGGCGAAGGTATGAGCCAGATGCGGGCATATACCAGATCTAACCCAGGCCTAACCGGTGTTATCCTCTAAAATATGGATCGATACCAGGTTTAATTGACTGTTACAGTGTGGAACCACATTACTACGTGATCCAACCGAGACAAAACCCAGGACCTGGCCAACAAGTATGCGAAAAAGGCAAAAGCATGAGTAAGATGCGGGCATGTCCCAGACCTAACCCAGACCTAACATTTGTTATCCTCTAAAATAGTGATCGAAACCAGGTTCAATTGACTGTTTCAGTGTAGTACCACATTACAACGTGATCCAAACCAGACAAAACCCAGGATCTGGCCAAGAAGTATGCGAAGAAGGCATAAGCATGAGCCAGATGCGGGCATATCCCATATCTAAGCCGGGCCTAACCGTCGTTATCCTCTAAAATATGGATCGAATCCAGGTTCAATTGACCGTTCCAGCGTGGTACCACATTACTACGTGATCCAAACGCGACAAAACTCAGGATCTGGCCAACAACTGTGCGAAAAAGGCAAAAGCATGAGCCAGATGCGGGCATATACCAGACCTAACCCAGACCAACCGGTGTTATCCTCTAAAATATGGATCGAAAACAGGTTCAATTGACTGTTTCAGTGTGGTACCACATTACTACGTGATCCAAACCAGAAAAAAACCCATGATCAGTCCAACAGGTATGCAAATATGCAAAAGCATGAGCCAGATGCGGGCACATACCAGACCTAACGCAGACCAACCGGTGTTATCCTCTAAAATAGTGATCGAAACAAGGTTCAATTGACTGTTCGAGCGTGGCACCAGATTACTACGTGCTTCAAACGAGACAAAACCCAGGACCTGGCCACAAGTATGCGATAAAGGCAAAAGCATGAGCCAGATGCGGGCATGTCCTTGATCTAAGCCAGGCCTAACGGGTGTTATCCTCCAAAATATGGATCGAAAGCAGGTTCAATTGACTGTTCCAGCGTGGCACCAGATTACTACGTGCTTCAAACGAGACACAATCCATGATCTAACCAACAACTATGCGAAAAAGGCAAAAGTATGAGCCAGATACAGGCATATCGTCGACCCACCCCAGACCTAACCCGGGTTATCCTGTAAAATATTGATCGAAACCAGGTTCAATTGTCTCTTTCAGTGTGGTACCACATTACTACGTTATCCTATCGAGACAAAACCCAGGATCTGGCCAACAAGTATGGGAAATAGGCGAGAGTATGAGCCAGAAGCGGGCATATCCCAGACCTTACACAGACGTAACCGGTGTTATCCTCTAAAATATGAATCGAAACCAGGTTCAATTGACTGTTCCAGCGTGGTACCACATAACTACGTGATCCAAACGAGGCAAAACTCAGGATCTGGACAAGAAGTATGCGAAAATGCAAAAGCATGAGCCAGATGCGGGCACATACCAGACCTAACCCAGACCAACCGGTGTTATCCTCTAAAATATGGATCGAAACCAGGTTCAATTGTCTGTTCCAGCGTGGCACCAGATTACTACGTGCTTCAAACGAGACACAATCCATAATCTAACCAACAACTATGCGAAAAAGGCAAAAGTATGAGCCAGATGCAGGCATATCCCAGACCTAACCCAGCCCTAACAGTTGTTATCCTCTAAAATAGTGATCGAAACCAGGTTCTATTGACTGTTCGAGCGTGGTACCACATTACAACGTGATCCAAACGTGACAAACCCCAGGATCTGGCCAACAAGTATGCGAAAAAGGCAAAAGCATGAGGCAGATGCGGGCATGTTCCAGACCTAACCCAGACCTAACCGGTGTCTTCCTCTAAAATAGTGATCGAAACCAGGTTCAATTGACAGTTCCATCGTGGTACCACGTTACTACGTGATCCAAACGCGACAAAACTGAGAATCTGGCTAACCAGCATGCAAAAAAGGCAAAAGCATGAGCCAGATGCGGTCGTGTCCCAGACCTAACCCAGACCTAACAGTTGTTATCCTCTTCCCTCAGGGGCTGCCAGCCTTTCAGCTGCAGTACGGGCTTAACGAACCCGGGGTACCCGAGTCATACACACACCGTAAGCCTCCTGTTGGTCGTCACAACGACCCATTCCAAATTCCCTATTGGTTTTGTGAATGGTACGTGACGGCAGGAGGAACGGGGGTCTTGGCTTAACCGCCTGGGCCACGAGTATGGCGACTCTATAAAATCGCCCTCCAATCCTAAGCTATGGTGCGCGGCGATGGGATGCATGGTTGGGGGAGAAGGCCCAATCCCAAGCGACCACCTCCGGGGAACCTGCCGAACCCCCGGAGTATTAGGCTTACCCGGGTAAGGCGGCTCTGCCCGGGTGGACCTTTATTTCCGACCATCTCGTGGGATTTTTATGGACACAGAAAATAAAATGGGGATGGGGCGGGTTTTGTCGGTTGGGGAGGACGGAGACGGGGCTGGGGTTAGGGTGGCGGCGCTCGCGCCCCACTCAGCGCCAGGTCCGGCTTCGTGGAGGGTGGAGGAGGACGACGAGACGGCGTCGGTCTCGTCCTTCTCCTCCAGCACGAGCCACATAGGCTCTAAGAGGAAGAGGACGGGGCAGGCCGTCGTCGAGGTGGGCGGGGCGATGAGCCCGTCGGTGAGGCTGAGTTGCCTCAGGGACGAGGTGACCGAGGAGATATCGGAGAGGATCTCCTCGTCCCTGAGGCGGGTGGAGAAAGTCGCCGCTGCCTGCGCCTTTAAGGGGCAGAAAAGCGGTGGCGCGGAGGCCCTGAAGGCCGCGGCGGAGGAGATGAGGGAGGCGGCGCGGGAGCTCAGAGGGCGGAACGCCCGTCTGCAGCTCCTGTTGGAGGAGGAGCGACAGGGTAGGAGGAGGGCAGAGGCGCTGTGGAACAGCGCGGCCCTCCCTCCCATCCTCCCTCCTCCTCCACCGCCGCGTCCCTCAGCGGAGGTAAATAAGCGGAGTGCGGCGGCAGTGGTGCGGGGCACCGCGGGCCCCTCCACCCGCACTCCGCCCGTGAAGAAGTCCCCGTCCTCCTCAGAAGACGATCTTCTGAGGAGGATTGGGGACATGATTGATGGCAAGCTGGCCGCCTTCCGGGAGGAGCTCCTCGCCGGAAGAGCGGTCAGCAGGAAGGCGGTGCCTCCCCGACCTGTTCCGGTACAGTCGGGGAAGGCAAAGAAGGGCGGAGTGAAGGCTCCGCCCAGCGTTGCGGCACCAGGGCCCCGGGTTGCGACCCCCAAGGGGGGTGGTGTACCCGTGGTCGCGGTGGTCGCGTCCTCCACGGCACCCTCCCAAGGGGGGGTGGCGTGGAGTGAGGTGGTGGGGCGGAAGGCGAAGCGGGCGGCGAGGAAGGCCTCGCAACCGCAGCCTCCGCCTCCGCCGCCGGCGGCCAAGGTAAAGGCCGCGAAGGTCGGGAAGGCACGACCAGGTCGTCCCCCAAAAACGGCAGCGGTGACGCTGACCGTTGCGCAGGGGGGCGACCTGACCCTCGCGGAGGCGATGCGGCTCGCCAGGGAGAATATCTCCCTGGAAGAGCTGGGCATCGCCTCCGTGAGGGCGAAGAGGGCCGTGACCGGGGGTCTCTTGTTGGAGATCCCCGGTGCAGAGAGCGGCGCGAAGGCGGATCGTCTCGCCCAGAGGCTCCGGGAGCAGCTGGGCGAGCGAGGTGTCCGGGTCGCCCGGCCCACGAAGCGCACGGAGATGCGCGTTTGTGGGCTGGACGACTCGGTCAGCGCACAGGATGTGTCCCGTGCCCTTGCGAGGGCGGGGGACTGTCCTGTGGAGGACCTGCGGATCGGAGAGATCCGCAGGTCGCCCTCCGGCCTCGGGTCGGTGTGGGCCCGGTGCCCCCTCTCCGCCGCCCGTAAGGTGGCGGAATCCGGGAGGGTGTTGGTGGGGTGGGTTTCGGCGCGAGTGGAAATCCTCGCGCCGCGCCCGCTCCAGTGTCACCGCTGCCTCGAATTGGGGCACGTGAGGCAGTGGTGCACCTCGCCGGTGGACCGCAGCGGTCAGTGTTACCGCTGCGGTGCCAAAGAGCACCGTGCGAGCCAGTGCTCGGCGGCCCCCCACTGCCCGCTGTGTGCGGACATGGGGAGGCCAGCCGATCACAGGGTGGGGAGCAAGAAGTGCTCCCCCCCCTCCCGGAAGGAGGAGAGGAAGAGGCGGGCTGCACCGGCTCCGGTGCCGAGGGCGGTGGCATCGTCCTCCATGGAGGTGGACGGTGCTACGGGGACGGACGGCCGGGAGGAGGCTGGCGCGGCCATTAATTAATGCCGCCCCGCCTCCTCCTCCAGGCCAACCTCAACCACTGCCGCGCGGCACAGGACTTGATGTCCCAAGTCCTCGCGGAGTGGGGGGTTGGCCTGGCGGTCGCCGCCGAGCCGTACCGCGTCCCTGATCACCCTCATTGGGTGGGCGACGCGGACGGCTTGGTGGCGACGGTATGGGGAGGGGGCGACGGGTCCCCACCGTTCTCCTTGTTGGAGCGCGGTCGGGGATTCGTCGCCGTGGACTGGGGGGGAGTCGCTGTGGTGGGGTGCTACATTTCGCCCCGTAGCGGTCACGCTGCGTTCGAGCTGTACTTGGCCGAGGTCGCGGCATGCGTGCAGCGCTACGCGGCCCGGCCGGTGCTGGTCCTGGGGGATTTTAATGCCAAGTCGGTGGCTTGGGGATCCCCCAGGACCTCCGTTCGCGGCGGGATCCTGGGCGATTGGGCGGCGGGGCTCGACCTCCGGGTATTGAACCGGGGGTCGGAGCACACATGCGTGCGGCGATATGGGGGGTCCATCGTGGATGTTGGATTCGCGACCCCCAACGCCGTGCGCATGGTGTCGGGTTGGCACGTGGTCGCGGGGGCAGAGACACTCTCCGATCACCGGTACATCCGGATGGAGGTCTCTGCCGCCGCGAGTGCATCCCGACACGGCCGCCTGCGTGGCACCCCACCACGCCGCTGGGCGCTTCGGCGCCTGGACAAGGACGCCCTGATGGCAGCTGCCCTCGCTGCAACTTGGCCGCAGGGAGCGGCCGAGTTGCCGAGCATAGAGGAGGAGGTCGCCCGGCTCGGAGCATTGGTCGCGGGTATTTGCGACGCGGCGATGCCTCGGGTCGGGCGGGCTTCTCCTCGCCGGGCGGTGTACTGGTGGTCGGACGCGATAGCGGAGTTGCGAGTCGCGACTGTCCGCGCCCGACGCCAGTACACCCGCGCGCGCCGTCGTCAACGTACAGGCGACGGCGTGGCGCGAGCGAGGGCAGCTGATGACCTGTATGGAGCATACCGCGTGGCGCGGGTTGCTCTGCAGGTTGCCATCAAACGGGCCAAGACCCAGGCATGGAAGGAGCTCCTCCAGACCCTTGATGACGATCCATGGGGGCGCCCATATAAGGTGGTGCTGAATAAGCTCCGCCCGTGGGCGCCCCCCGTCACCGAGGGTCTTGACCCCCGGCTGCTGGAGGACGTGGTCAATACACTCTTCCCAATTGGGGAGAGGGGACCGCGTCCTCCGGCGGCGGCGGCTGTCCCAGTGGAGTGGACGGCCGAGCTGGGGGTCACGCAGGAGGAGCTGGCAGCGGCCATCAGACGGCTCGGGGTTCGTAACACGGCCCCGGGTCCGGATGGGGTGCCCGGCCGGGTTTGGGTCTTGACCCAGGGCGTCCTTGGGGCCGACCTCAGGCGGTTGTTCGACCGCTGCCTGAGGGACGGGCGATTCCCCCCCAGTTGGAAGGTGGCGAGGATGGTCCTCCTCCGGAAGGAGGGTCGGCCCGCGGAGTCTCCCTCCGCATACCGGCCCATTTGTCTCCTCGACGAGGTGGGCAAGCTCTTCGAGCGTGTGATTGCTGCCCGCCTCGTCGAGCACCTGTCGCGGGGTGATCCCGGTCTGGCCGACTGCCAGTTCGGTTTCCGGGGGGGCCGATCGACTATCGACGCGATAGGTCGTGTGAGGGCCCTCTCGGAGGCGGCCGTCTCCCGGGGAGGGGTGGCATTGGCAATGTCCTTGGATATTGCCAATGCCTTTAACACCCTCCCCTGGGAAGAGATAAGGAGGGGACTCGAATATCATCGAGTCCCCCCTTGTCTCAGGGCGGTCGTCGGGGATTATCTCCGCGGCAGGTGGATCGAGTATCCGGGCCGGGATGGTGATATGCGGAGGGAGGTGTACTGCGGTGTTCCGCAGGGGTCGGTCCTCGGGCCACTCCTGTGGAACATCGCGTACGACTCGGTGTTGCGGGCCGGCCTCCCCGACGGCGTCAGCACGGTGTGTTATGCGGATGACACTGGTGCTGGCCGTCGGGGCGCACTGGGGGAGGGCCATGCGTCGCGCGGAGGAGGGGTCGCAACGCGTCGTCGACCGGATCAGGGGAATGGGGATGACGGTGGCGGTCCATAAGACCGAGGTGATTGCGTTTCATTCACCTCGGCAGGATCCGCCACCCCCCCTGATCCGGGTGGGTGGGGCTGACATCGAGGTGAAGCCCCAGATCAGGTATCTGGGGCTGATCCTCGATAGCCACTGGCGTTTCGTGGAGCATTTCCGCTGCCTGGTCCCCCGGTTGGAAAGGATGGTTGGGGCTCTGGGCCGGATCCTGCCCAACCTGGGGGGCCCGGCGGGCCGAGTTCGTCGCCTCTATGTGGCAATGGTCCAGTCGGTGGCCCTATACGGGGCCCCCGTCTGGGCGGACGACCTGGCTGCCTCCCGGCGCAGCATGACTATGCTGCGTCGGGTGCAGAGGCGCATGGCGCTCAGGGTCGTCCGCGGGTATCGGACCATGTCACATGAGGCGGCGACGGTTCTAGCGGGGATGCCGCCCATGGACCTGCTCGCGCGGTCGCACGCGGTGATGTACCGGCACCGCGTCGACCGTCGCGCGGGGGTGGGGGCGGTCCCGGGCGGGCAGGAACCTGCTTGGGGCGATTTGAAGCGCCAGGCCCGGCAGTCCGTGTTGCTCGCGTGGCAGGAGCGGCTGGCTCTGCCAACCGCGGGGCACCGGACTGTCGGGGCGGTTCGGCCACTCCTGAAGGAGTGGCTGGACAGAGGCCATGGCGGCCTCACCTACCGGATGGCACAGGTATTTTCCGGCCATGGCAGCTTCGGAAGATACCTGTGCCGGATAGGGAAGGAGCCGACGGCGCGTTGCTGCCACTGCGACGCTGAGCAGGACACGGCGGATCATACCCTGGAGGTATGCCCCGCGTGGGAGGGGGAGCGCCGTGTCCTGGTCGGCGTCGTCGGGCGGGATGTCTCGCTGCCGGGCGTGGTGCGCGCCATGCTCGGCAGCGAGGAGAAGTGGAGGGCCGTGGCCTCCTTCTGCGAGAACGTAATGCTGCAGAAGGAGGCCGCGGGGAGGGAACGCGAGCTTCAGCGGCGCGCTGAAGCTCGCGCTCGTGCGGTGGTCGCGAGGCGTCGCGGGCGGCCGCCACGGCGTGGCGGATGACCTAGGCTGGGAGGGGGGTCCTGAGGGGACCCTCCTCCCGCCAGGCGGCGCCGGGTCGGACCGGTTGGGGGTAGGAGTGCCTCCCCCTACCGGTCCGACGCAAGGGGAGGCACCTTCGGCGGTCTGGTGCGGCCGTGAACGCCCGGCCGCCGAGGGGTGGAAACGGGGTCGCGGGCGGTTGCGAGTTGGGGCTCGCAGCCGCCACTAAACGCGGCCCCGGGACGGATAGCGGCGGGATGGAGTGGCCCCGTCCCGCCGCTATGAGGCAGTGTGTCTACTGGGGGGACCGATTGTCCCCCCGGGGGATGGGCGCGAAAGCGCGGGCACGGGGAGGATACCGGAAGAATGCTTCGAGCGATTCCCGGTATCCTCCCAAAGCGTGCCGAAGGGTCACCGTGGGGTTTTTAGTGGGTAGGTCCCGCGCCTGTCGTTGTACGGGCGCGGGGAATCCCACACACCCCTCCCACCTCTCCCCAAGGAGGTGGGAGGGAGTCTTTCGAAGATTTTCCCCACGACAAAAAAAAAAAAAAAAAAAAAAAAAAAGTTGTTATCCTCTAAAATAGTTATCGAAACCAGGTTCAATTGACTGTTTCAGTGTAGTACCACATTACTACGTGATCCAAACGAGACGAAACCCAGGATCTGGCCAACAAGTATGCGAAATAGGTGAGAGTATGAGCCAGATGCCGGCACATCCTCGAACCAGCCCAGACCTAACCCGGGTTATCCTCGAAAATATTGATCGAAGCCAGGTTCAATTGTCTCTTTCAGTGAGGTACCACATTACTACGTGATCCAAACCAGAAAAAACCCAGGATCAGGTAAACAAGTATGCGAAAATGCAAAAGCATGAGCCAGATGCGGGCACATACCAGACCTAACCCAGACCAACCGGTGTTATCCCCTAAAGTGTGGATCGAAACCAGGTTCAATTGACTGTTCCAGTGTTGCACCACATTACTACCTGATTCAAACGAGACAAAACCCAGTATCTGGCCAACAAGTATGCGAAAATGCAAAAGCATGAGCCAGATGCGGGCATATACCAGACCTAACCCAGACATAACGGGTGTTATCCTGTAAAATATTGATCGAAACCAGGTTCAATTATCTCTCTCAGTGTGGTACCACATTACTACGTGATCCAAACGAGGAAATACCCAGGATCTGGACAACAAGTATGCGAAAATGCAAAAGCATGAGCCAGATGCGGGCACATACCAGATCTAACCCAGACCAACCGGTGTTATCCTCTAAAATATGAATCGAAACCAGGTTCAATTGACTGTTCCAGCGTGGTACCACATAACTACGTGATACAAACGAGGCAAAACTCAGGATCTGGACAAGAAGTATGCGAAAGAGTCAGAAGCATGAGCCAGATGCGGGCATATCCCAGATCTAAGCCAGGCCTAACCTGTGTTATCCTGCAAAATATTGGTCAATACCAGGTTTAATTGACAGATACAGTGTGGAACCACATTACTACGTGATCCAAACGAGACAAAACCCAGCACCTGGCCAACCAGTATGCGAAATAGGCGAGAGTATGCGCCAGACACAGGCATATCCTCGCACCAGGCGAGACCTATCCCGGGTTATCCCCTAAAATATTGATCGAAGCCAGGTTCAATTGTCTCTTTTAGTGTGGTACCACATTACTACATGATCCAAACCAGAAAAAACCCAGGATCAGGCCATCAAGTATGCGAAAATGCAAAAGCATGAGCCAGTTGCGGGCACATACCAGATCTAAGCCAGGCCCAACCGGTGTTATCCTGCAAAATATTGGTCGATACCAGGTTTAATTGACTGTTACAGTGTGGAACCACATTACTACGTGATCCAAACAAGACAAAACCCCGGATCCGGCCAACCAGTATGCGAAGAATGCATAAGCATGAGCCAGATGCGGGCATATCCCAGATCTAAGCCAGCCCTAACCGTTGTTATCCTCTAAAATATGGATCGAATCCAGGTTCAATTGACCGTTCCAGCGGCACCACATTACTACGTGATTCAAACGAGCCAAATTCCAGGATCTAACCAACAAGTATGCGAAAAAGGCGAGAGTATGCGCTAGATGCAGGCATATCCTCGCACCAGGCCAGAGCTATCCCGGGTTATCCTCTAAAATATTGATCGAAGCCAGGTTCAATTGTCTCTTTTAGTGTGGTACCACATTACTACATGATCCAAACCAGAAAAAACCCAGGATCAGGCCATCAACTATACGAAAAAGCCAAAAGCATTAGCCAGATGGAGGCATATCCCAGATCTAAGCCAGGCCTACCGGGTGTTATCCTCTACAGTATTGATCGAAACCAGGTTCAATTGTCTCTCTCAGTGTGGTACCACATTACTACGTGATCCAAACGAGACAAAACCCAGGATCAGGCCAACAAGTATGCGAAAATGCAAAAGCATGAGCCAGATGCGGGCATATACCAGACCTAACCCAGACAAACCGGTGTTATCCTCTAAAATATGGATCGAAAGCAGGTTCAATTGACTGTTCCAGCGTGGTACCACATTACTACGTGATCCAAACGAGACAGAATCCAGGATCTAACCAACAACTATGCGAAAATGCAAAAGCATGAGCCAGATGCGGGCATAAACCAGACCTAACCCAGCCCTAACCGGTGTTATCCTCTAAAATATGGATCGAAACCAGGTTGAATTGACTGTTGCAGCGTGGTACCACAATACTACGTGATCCAAACGCGACAAAACTCAGGATCTGGCTAACAAGTATGCGAAAAAGACAGAAGCATGAGCCAGATGCGGGCATATCCCAGATCTACGCCAGGCCCAACCGGTGTTATCCTGCAAAATATTGGTCGATACCAGGTTTAATTGACTGTTACAGTGTGGAACCACATTACTACGTGATCCAAACAAGACAAAACCCCGGATCCGGCCAACCAGTATGCGAAGAATGCATAAGCATGAGCCAGATGCGGGCATATCCCAGATCTAAGCCAGCCCTAACCGTTGTTATCCTCTAAAATATTACTCGAAACCGGGTTCAATTGACTGTTCCAGCGTGGTACCACATTACTACGTCATCCATGCGAGACAAAACTCAGGATCTGGCCAACATGTATGCGAAAAAGACAAAAGCATGAGCCAGATGCAGGCATATCCCAGATCTAAGCCATACCTTACCGGTGTTATTCTCTAAAATAGTGATTGAAACAAGGTTCAATTGAATGTGTCAGTGTGGTACCACATTACTACGTGATCCAAACGAGAAAAAGCCCAGGAGCTGGCCAACAAGAATGCGAAATAGGCGAAAGTATGAGCCAGATGCAGGCATATCGTCGCTCCACCCCAGACCTAACCCGGGTTATCCTGTAAAATATGGATCGAAACCAGGTTCCATTGACTGTTCCAGCGTGGTACCACATTACTACGTGATCCAAACGAGGCAATACCCAGGATCTGGCCAACAAGTATGCGAAAATGCAAAAGCATGAGCCAGATGCGGGCATATACCAGACCTAACCCAGACAAACCGGTGTTATCCTCTAAAATATGGATCGAAAGCAGGTTCAATTGACTGTTGCAGCGTGGTACCACAATACTACGTGATCCAAACGCGACAAAACTCAGGATCTGGCTAACAAGTATGCGAAAAAGACAGAAGCATGAGCCAGATGCGGGCATATCCCAGATCTAAGCCAGGCCCAACCGGTGTTATCCTGCAAAATATTGGTCGATACCAGGTTTAATTGACTGTTACAGTGTGGAACCACATTACTACGTGATCCAAACAAGACAAAACCCCGGATCCGGACAACCAGTATGCGAAGAATGCATAAGCATGAGCCAGATGCGGGCATATCCCAGATCTATGCCAGCCCTAACCGTTGTTATCCTCTAAAATATGGATCCAATCCAGGTTCAATTGACCGTTCCAGCGTGGCACCACATTACTACGTGATTCAAACGAGCCAAATTTCAGGATCTAACCAACAAGTATGCGAAAAAGGCGAGAGTATGCGCCAGATGCAGGCATATCCTCGAACCAGCCCAGACCTATCCCGGGTTATCCTCTAAAATATTGATCGAAGCCAGGTTCAATTGTCTCTTTTAGTGTGGTACCACATTACTACATGATCCAAACCAGAAAAAACCCAGGATCAGGCCAACAAGTATGCGAAGTAGGCGAAAATATGAGCCAGATGCGGGCATGTCCCAGACCTAACCCAGCCCTAACAGTTGTTATCCTCTAAAATAGTGATCGAAACCAGGTTCAATTGACTGTTTCAGTGTAGTACCACATTACTACGTGATCCAAACGAGACAACACCCAGGATCTGGCCAACAAGTATGCGAAAATGCAAAAGCATGAGCCAGATGCGGGCATATACCAGACCTAACCCAGACCAACCGGTGTTATCCTCTAAAATAAGGATCGAAAACAGGTTCAATAGACTGTTTCAGTGAGGCACCACATTACTACCTGATTCAAACGAGACAAACTCCAGGATCTGGCCAACAAGTATGCGAAAAAGGCAAAAGCATGAGCCAGATGCGGGCATATCCCTGATCAAAGCCAGGCCTAACGGGTGTTATCCTCTAAAATAGAGATCGAAACCAGGTTCAATTGACTCTTTCAGTGTGGTACCACATTACTACGTGATCCAAACGAGATAAAACCCAGGATCTGGCTAACAAGTATCCGAAATAGGCGAAAGTATGAGCCAGATGCGGGCATATCCCAGACCTAACCCAGACCAACCGGTGTTATCCTCTAAAATGTGGATCGAAACAAGGTTCAATTCACTGTTTCAGTGTGGTACCACGTTACTACATGATTCAAAGGAGACAAACTCCAGGATCTGGCCAACAAGTATGCGAAAAAGACAAAAGCATTAGCCAGATGCAGGCATATCCCTGATCAAAGCCAGGCCTAACGTGTGTTATCCTCTAAAATAGAGATCGAAACCAGGTTCAATTGACTCTTTCAGTGTGGTACCACATTACTACGTGATCCAAACGAGACAAAACCCAGGATCTGGCTAACAAGTATGCGAAATAGGCGAAAGTATGAGCCAGATGTGGGCATATCCCAGACCTAACACAGACCTAACCGGTGTTATCCTATAAAATATTGATCAAAACCAGGTTCAATTGACTGTTCGAGCGTGGTACCACATTACAACGTGATCCAAACGCGACAAAATCCAGGATCTGGCCAACAAGTATGCGAAATAGGTGAGAGTATGAGCCAGATGCAGGCACATCCTCGAACCAGCCCAGACCTAACCCGGGTTATCCTCTAAAATATTGATCGAAGCCAGGTTCAATTGTCTCTTTCAGTGTGGTACCACATTACTACGTGATCCAAACGAGACAAAACCCAGGATCTTTTTTTTTTTTTTTTTTTTTTTTTTTTGTTTTTTTTTTTTTGTCGTGGGGAAAATCTTCGAAAGACTCCCTCCCACCTCCTTGGGGAGAGGTGGGAGTGGTGTGTGGGATTCCCCGCGCCCGTACAACGACAGGCGCGGGACCTACCCACTAAAAACCCCACGGTGACCCTTCGGCACGCTTTGGGAGGATACCGGGAATCGCTCGAAGCATTCTTCCGGTATCCTCCCCGTGCCCGCGCTTTCGCGCCCATCCCCCGGGGGGACAATCGGTCCCCCCAGTAGACACACTGCCTCATAGCTGCGGGACGGGGCCACTCCATCCCGCCGCTATCCGTCCCGGGGCCGCGTTTAGTGGCGGCTGCGAGCCCCAACTCGCAACCGCCCGCGACCCCGTTTCCACCCCTCGGCGGCCGGGCGTTCATGGCCGCACCAGACCGCCGAGGGTGCCTCCCCTTGCGTCGGACCGGTAGGGGGAGGCACTCCTACCTCCAACCGGTCCGACCCGGCGCCGCCTGGCGGGAGGAGAGTCCCCTCAGGACCCCCCTCCCAGCCTAGGTCATCCGCCACGCCGAGGCGGCCGCCCGCGACGCCTCGCGACCGGGCGACGACCTCGGGCCACCGCACGAGCGCGAGCTTCAGCGCGCCGCTGAAGCTCGCGCTCCCTCCCCGCGGCCTCCTTCTGCAACATTACGTTCTCGCAGAAGGAGGCCACGGCCCTCCACTTCTCCTCGCTGCCGAGCATGGCGCGCACCACGCCCGGCAGCGAGACATCCCGCCCGACGACGCCGACCAGGACACGGCGCTCCCCCTCCCACGCGGGGCATACCTCCAGGGTATGATCCGCCGTGTCCTGCTCAGCGTCGCAGTGGCAGCAACGCGCCGTCGGCTCCTTCCCTATCCGGCACAGGTATCTTCCGAAGCTGCCATGCCCGGAAAACACCTGTGCCAGCCGGTAGGTGAGGCTGCCATGGCCTCTGTCCAGCCACTCCTTCAGGAGTGGCCGAACAGCCCCGACAGTCCGGTGCCCCGCGGTTGGCAGAGCCAGCCGCTCCTGCCACGCGAGCAACACGGACTGCCGGGCCTGGCGCTTCAAATCGCCCCAAGCAGGTTCCTGCCCGCCCGGGACCGCCCCCACCCCCGCGCGACGATCGACGCGGTGCCGGTACATCACCGCGTGCGACCGCGCGAGCAGGTCCATGGGCGGCATCCCCGCTAGAACCGTCGCCGCCTCATGTGACATGGTCCGATACCCGCGGACGACCCTGAGCGCCATGCGCCTCTGCACCCGACGCAGCATAGTCATGCTGCGCCGGGAGGCAGCCAGGTCGTCCGCCCAGACGGGGGCCCCGTATAGGGCCACCGACTGGACCATTGCCACATAGAGGCGACGAACTCGGCCCGCCGGGCCCCCCAGGTTGGGCAGGATCCGGCCCAGAGCCGCAACCATCCTTTCCAACCGGGGGACCAGGCAGCGGAAATGCTTCTCGAAACGCCAGTGGCTATCGAGGATCAGCCCCAGATACCTGATCTGGGGCTTCACCTCGATGTCAGCCCCACCCACCCGAATCAGAGGGGGTGGCGGATCCTGCCGAGGTGAATGAAACGCAATCACCTCGGTCTTATGGACCGCCACCGTCATCCCCATCCCCCTGATCCGGTCGACGACGCGTTGCGACCCCTCCTCCGCGCGACGCATGGCCCTTCCCCAGTGCGCCCCGACGGCCAGCACCAGTGTGTCATCCGCATAACACACCGTGCTGACGCCGTCGGGGAGGCCGGCCCGCAACACCGAGTCGTACGCGATGTTCCACAGGAGTGGCCCGAGGACCGACCCCTGCGGAACACCGCAGTACACCTCCCTCCGCATATCACCATCCCGGCCCGGATACTCGATCCACCTGCCGCGGAGATAATCCCCGACGATCGCCCTGAGACAAGGGGGGACTCGATGATATTCGAGCCCCCTCCTTATCTCTTCCCAGGGGAGGGTGTTAAAGGCATTGGCAATATCCAAGGATATTGCCAATGCCACCCCTCCCCGGGAGACGGCCGCCTCCGAGAGGGCCCTCACACGACCTATCGCGTCGATAGTCGATCGGCCCCCCCGGAAACCGAACTGGCAGTCGGCCAGACCGGGATCACCCCGCGACAGGTGCTCGACGAGGCGGGCAGCAATCACACGCTCGAAGAGCTTGCCCACCTCGTCGAGGAGACAAATGGGCCGGTATGCGGAGGGAGACTCCGCGGGCCGACCCTCCTTCCGGAGGAGGACCATCCTCGCCACCTTCCAACTGGGGGGGAATCGCCCGTCCCTCAGGCAGCGGTCGAACAACCGCCTGAGGTCGGCCCCAAGGACGCCCTGGGTCAAGACCCAAACCCGGCCGGGCACACCATCCGGACCCGGGGCCGTGTTACGAACCCCGAGCCGTCTGATGGCCGCTGCCAGCTCCTCCTGCGTGACCCCCAGCTCGGCCGTCCACTCCACTGGGACAGCCGCCGCCGCCGGAGGACGCGGTCCCCTCTCCCCAATTGGGAAGAGTGTATTGACCACGTCCTCCAGCAGCCGGGGGTCAAGACCCTCGGTGACGGGGGGCGCCCACGGGCGGAGCTTATTCAGCACCACCTTATATGGGCGCCCCCATGGATCGTCATCAAGGGTCTGGAGGAGCTCCTTCCATGCCTGGGTCTTGGCCCGTTTGATGGCGACCTGCAGAGCAACCCGCGCCACGCGGTATGCTCCATACAGGTCATCAGCTGCCCTCGCTCGCGCCACGCCGTCGCCTGTACGTTGACGACGGCGCGCGCGGGTGTACTGGCGTCGGGCGCGGACAGTCGCGACTCGCAACTCCGCGATCGCGTCCGACCACCAGTACACCGCCCGGCGAGGAGAAGCCCGCCCGACCCGAGGCATCGCCGCGTCGCAAATACCCGCGACCAATGCTCCGAGCCGGGCGACCTCCTCCTCTATGCTCGGCAACTCGGCCGCTCCCTGCGGCCAAGTTGCAGCGAGGGCAGCTGCCATCAGGGCGTCCTTGTCCAGGCGCCGAAGCGCACAGCGGCGTGGTGGGGTGCCACGCAGGCGGCCGTGTCGGGATGCACTCGCGGCGGCAGAGACCTCCATCCGGATGTACCGGTGATCGGAGAGTGTCTCTGCCCCCGCGACCACGTGCCAACCCGACACCAAGCGCACGGCGTTGGGGGTCGCGAATCCAACATCCACGATGGACCCCCCATATCGCCGCACGCATGTGTGCTCCGACCCCCGGTTCAATACCCGGAGGTCGAGCCCCGCCGCCCAATCGCCCAGGATCCCGCCACGAACGGAGGTTCTGGGGGATCCCCAAGCCACCGACTTGGCATTAAAATCCCCCAGGACCAGCACCGGCCGGGCCGCGTAGCGCTGCACGCATGCCGCGACCTCGGCCAAGTACAGCTCGAACGCAGCGTGACCGCTACGGGGCGAAATGTAGCACCCCACCACAGCGACTCCCCCCCAGTCCACGGCGACGAATCCCCGACCGCGCTCCAACACGGAGAACGGTGGGGACCCGTCGCCCCCTCCCCATACCGTCGCCACCAAGCCGTCCGCGTCGCCCACCCAATGAGGGTGATCAGGGACGCGGTACGGCTCGGCGGCGACCGCCAGGCCAACCCCCCACTCCGCGAGGACTTGGGACATCAAGTCCTGTGCCGCGCGGCAGTGGTTGAGGTTGGCCTGAAACCCAGGATCTGGCCAACAAGTATGCGAAATAGGCAATAGCGTGAGCCAGATGCGGGCACATCCCAGATCAAAGCCAGGCCTAACGGGTGTTATCCTCTAAAATAGAGATCGAAACCAGGTTCAATTGACTCTTTCAGTGTGGTACCACATTACTACGTGATCCAAACGAGATAAAACCCAGGATCTGGCTAACAAGTATCCGAAATAGGCGAAAGTATGAGCCAGATGCGGGCATATCCCAGACCTAACCCAGACCAACCGGTGTTATCCTCTAAAATGTGGATCGAAACAAGGTTCAATTCACTGTTTCAGTGTGGTACCACGTTACTACATGATTCAAAGGAGACAAACTCCAGGATCTGGCCAACAAGTATGCGAAATAGGCAATAGCGTGAGCCAGATGCGGGCACATCCCAGATCAAAGCCAGGCCTAACGGGTGTTATCCTCTAAAATAGAGATCGAAACCAGGTTCAATTGACTCTTTCAGTGTGGTACCACATTACTACGTGATCCAAACGAGACAAAACCCAGGATCTGGCCAACAAGTATGCGAAATAGGCAATAGCGTGAGCCAGATGCGGGCACATCCCAGATCTAAGCCAGGCCTAACCGGTGTTATCCTCTAAAATATGGATCGAAACCAGGTTCAATTGACTGTTCCAGCATGGCACCAAATTACTACATGCTTCAAACGAGACACAATCCAGGATCCAACCATCAAGCATGCGAAAAATGCAAAAGTATGAGCTAAATGCAGGCATATCCTCGACCCAGCCCAGACCTAACGCGGATTATTCACTAAAATATTGATCGAAACCAGGTTCAATTGACTGTTTCAGTGTGGTACCACATTACTACGTGATCCAAGCGAGACAAAACCCAGGATCTGCCCAACAAGCATGCGAAATAGGTTCGCCGCCGAGCCGTACCGCGTCCCTGATCACCCTCATTGGGTGGGCGACGCGGACGGCTTGGTGGCGACGGTATGGGGAGGGGGCGACGGGTCCCCACCGTTCTCCTTGTTGGAGCGCGGTCGGGGATTCGTCGCCGTGGACTGGGGGGGAGTCGCTGTGGTGGGGTGCTACATTTCGCCCCGTAGCGGTCACGCTGCGTTCGAGCTGTACTTGGCCGAGGTCGCGGCATGCGTGCAGCGCTACGCGGCCCGGCAGGTGCTGGTCCTGGGGGATTTTAATGCCAAGTCGGTGGCTTGGGGATCCCCCAGGACCTCCGTTCGCGGCGGGATCCTGGGCGATTGGGCGGCGGGGCTCGACCTCCGGGTATTGAACCGGGGGTCGGAGCACACATGCGTGCGGCGATATGGGGGGTCCATCGTGGATGTTGGATTCGCGACCCCCAACGCCGTGCGCATGGTGTCGGGTTGGCACGTGGTCGCGGGGGCAGAGACACTCTCCGATCACCGGTACATCCGGATGGAGGTCTCTGCCGCCGCGAGTGCATCCCGACACAGCCGCCTGCGTGGCACCCCACCACGCCGCTGGGCGCTTCGGCGCCTGGACAAGGACGCCCTGATGGCAGCTGCCCTCGCTGCAACTTGGCCGCAGGGAGCGGCCGAGTTGCCGAGCATAGAGGAGGAGGTCGCCCGGCTCGGGGCATTGGTCGCGGGTATTTGCGACGCGGCGATGCCTCGGGTCGGGCGGGCTTCTCCTCGCCGGGCGGTGTACTGGTGGTCGGACGCGATCGCGGAGTTGCAAGTCGCGACTGTCCACGCCCGACGCCAGTACACCCGCGCGCGCCGTCGTCAACGTACAGGCGACGGCGTGGCGCGAGCGAGGGCAGCTGTTGACCTGTATGGAGCATACCGCGTGGCGCGGGTTGCTCTGCAGGTCGCCATCAAACGGGCCAAGACCCAGGCATGGAAGGAGCTCCTCCAGACCCTTGATGACGATCCATGGGGGCGCCCATATAAGGTGGTGCTGAATAAACTCCGCCCGTGGGCGCCCCCCGTCACCGAGGGTCTTGACCCCCGGCTGCTGGAGGACGTGGTCAATACACTCTTCCCAATCGGGGAGAGGGGACCGCGTCCTCCGGCGGCGGCGGCTGTCCCAGTAGAGTGGACGGCCGAGCTGGGGGTCACGCAGGAGGAGCTGGCAGCGGCCATCAGACGACTCGGGGTTCGTAACACGGCCCCGGGTCCGGATGGTGTGCCCGGCCGGGTTTGGGTCTTGACCCAGGGCGTCCTTGGGGCCGACCTCAGGCGGTTGTTCGACCGCTGCCTGAGGGACGGGCGATTCCCCCCCAGTTGGAAGGTGGCGAGGATGGTCCTCCTCCGGAAGGAGGGTCGGCCCGCGGAGTCTCCCTCCGCATACCGGCCCATTTGTCTCCTCGACGAGGTGGGCAAGCTCTTCGAGCGTGTGATTGCTGCCCGCCTCGTCGAGCACCTGTCGCGGGGTGATCCCGGTCTGGCCGACTGCCAGTTCGGTTTCCGGGGGGGCCGATCGACTATCGACGCGATAGGTCGTGTGAGGGCCCTCTCGGGGGCGGCCGTCTCCCGGGGAGGGGTGGCATTGGCAATGTCCTTGGATATTGCCAATGCCTTTAACACCCTCCCCTGGGAAGAGATAAGGAGGGGACTCGAATATCATCGGGTCCCCCCTTGTCTCAGGGCGGTCGTCGGGGATTATCTCCGCGGCAGGTGGTTCGAGTATCCGGGCCGGGATGGTGATATGCGGAGGGAGGTGTACTGCGGTGTTCCGCAGGGGTCGGTCCTCGGGCCACTCCTGTGGAACATCGCGTACGACTCGGTGTTGCGGGCCGGCCTCCCCGACGGCGTCAGCACGGTGTGTTATGCGGATGACACACTGGTGCTGGCCGTCGGGGCGCACTGGGGGAGGGCCATGCGTCGCGCGGAGGAGGGGTCGCAACGCGTCGTCGACCGGATCAGGGGGATGGGGATAACGGTGGCGATCCATAAGACCGAGGTGATTGCGTTTCATTCGACTCGGCAGGATCCGCCACCCCTTCTGATTCGGGTGGGTGGGGCTGACATCGAGGTGAAGCCCCAGATCAGGTATCTAGGGCTGATCCTCGATAGCCACTGGCGTTTCGAGAAGCATTTCCGCTGCCTGGTCCCCCGGTTGGAAAGGATGGTTGCGGCTCTGGGCCGGATCCTGCCCAACCTGGGGGGCCCGGCGGGCCGAGTTCGTCGCCTCTATGTGGCAATGGTCCAGTCGGTGGCCCTATACGGGGCCCCCGTCTGGGCGGACGACCTGGCTGCCTCCCGGCGCAGCATGACTATGCTGCGTCGGGTGCAGAGGCGCGTGGCGCTCAGGGTCGTCCGCGGGTATCGGACCATGTCACATGAGGCGGCGACGGTTCTAGCGGGGATGCCGCCCATGGACCTGCTCGCGCGGTCGCACGCGGTGATGTACCGGCACCGCGTCGACCGACGCGCGGGGGTGGGGGCGGTCCCGGGCGGGCAGGAACCTGCTTGGGGCGATTTGAAGCGCCAGGCCCGGCAGTCCGTGTTGCTCGCGTGGCAGGAGCGGCTGGCTCTGCCAACCGCGGGGCACCGGACTGTCGGGGCTGTTCGGCCACTCCTGAAGGAGTGGCTGGACAGAGGCCATGGCAGCCTCACCTACCGGCTGGCACAGGTATTTTCCGGGCATGGCAGCTTCGGGAGATACCTGTGCCGGATAGGGAAGGAGCCGACGGAGCGTTGCTGCCACTGCGACGCTGAGCAGGACACGGCGGATCATACCCTGGAGGTATGCCCTGCGTGGGAGGGGGAGCGCCGTGTCCTGGTCGGCGTCGTCGGGCGGGATGTCTCGCTGCCGGGCGTGGTGCGCGCCATGCTCGGCAGCGAGGAGAAGTGGAGGGCCGTGGCCTCCTTCTGCGAGAACGTAATGTTGCAGAAGGAGGCCGCGGGAAGGGAGCGCGAGCTTCAGCGGCGCGCTGAGGCTCGCGCTCGTGCGGTGGCCCGAGGTCGTCGCCCGGTCGCGAGGCGTCGCGGGCGGCCGCCTCGGCGTGGCGGATGACCTAGGCTGGGAGGGGGGTCCTGAGGGGACCCTCCTCCCGCCAGGCTGCGCCGGGTCGGACCGGTTGGGGGTAGGAGTGCCTCCCCCCACCGGTCCGACGCAAGGGGAGGCACCCTCGGCGGTCTGGTGCGGCCATGAACGCCCGGCCGCCGAGGGGTGGAAACGGGGTCGCGGGCGGTTGCGAGTTGGGGCTCGCAGCCGCCACTAAACGCGGCCCCGGGACGGATAGCGGCGGGATGGAGTGGCCCCGTCCCGCCGCTATGAGGCAGTGTGTCTACTGGGGGGACCGATTGTCCCCCCGGGGGATGGGCGCCAAAGCGCGGGCACGGGGAGGATACCGGAAGAATGCTTCGAGCGATTCCCGGTATCCTCCCAAAGCGTGCCGAAGGGTCACCGTGGGGTTTTTAGTGGGTAGGTCCCGCGCCTGTCGTTGTACGGGCGCGGGGAATCCCACACACCCCTCCCACCTCTCCCCAAGGAGGTGGGTGGGAGTCTTTCGAAGATTTTCCCCACGAGAAAAAAAAAAAAAAAAAAAAAAAAAAAAAAGGACACGGCGGATCATACCCTGGAGGTATGCCCCGCGTGGGAGGGGGAGCGCCGTGTCCTGGTCGGCGTCGTCGGGCGGGATGTCTCGCTGCCGGGCGTGGTGCGCGCCATGCTCGGCAGCGAGGAGAAGTGGAGGGCCGTGGCCTCCTTCTGCGAGAACGTAATGTTGCAGAAGGAGGCCGCGGGGAGGGAGCGCGAGCTTCAGCGGCGCGCTGAAGCTCGCGCTCGTGCGGTGGCCCGAGGTCGTCGCCCGGTCGCGAGGCGTCGCGGGCGGCCGCCTCGGCGTGGCGGATGACCTAGGCTGGGAGGGGGGTCCTGAGGGGACCCTCCTCCCGCCAGGCGGCGCCGGGTCGGACCGGTTGGGGGTAGGAGTGCCTCCCCCCACCGGTCCGACGCAAGGGGAGGCACCCTCGGCGGTCTGGTGCGGCCATGAACGCCCGGCCGCCGAGGGGTGGAAACGGGGTCGCGGGCGGTTGCGAGTTGGGGCTCGCAGCCGCCACTAAACGCGGCCCCGGGACGGATAGCGGCGGGATGCAGTGGCCCCGTCCCGCCGCTATGAGGCAGTGTGTCTACTGGGGGGACCGATTATCCCCCCGGGGGATGGGCGCGAAAGCGCGGGCACGGGGAGGATACCGGAAGAATGCTTCGAGCGATTCCCGGTATCCTCCCAAAGCGTGCCGAAGGGTCACCGTGGGGTTTTTAGTGGGTAGGTCCCGCGCCTGTCGTTGTACGGGCGCGGGGAATCCCACACACCCCTCCCACCTCACCCCAAGGAGGTGGGAGGGAGTCTTTCGAAGATTTTCCCCACGACAAAAAAAAAAAAAAAAAAAAAAAAAGTATGAGCCAGATGCGGGCATATCCCAGATCTAAGCCAGGCCTAACCGGTGTTATCCTCTAAAATATGGATCGATACCAGGTTTAATTGACTGTTTCAGTGTGGTACCACATTACTACGTGATCCAAACGAGGCAATACCCAGGATCTGGCCAACCAGTTTGCGAAAAAGACTGAAGCATGAGCCAGATGTGGGCATATCCCAGTTCTAAACCAGGCCTAACCGGTGTTATCCTGCAAAATATTGGTCGATACCAGGTTTAATTGACTGTTACAGTGTGGAACCACATTACTACGTGATCCAACCGAGACAAAACCCAGGATCTGGCCAACAAGTATGCGAAATAGGCGAAAGTATGAGCCAGATGCGGGCGTATCCCAGACCTGATCAAGACCAACCCCATGTTATCCTCTAAAATATTGATCGAAACCCGGTTCAATTGACTGTTTCAGTGTGGTACCACATTACTTTGTGATCCAAACCAGAAAAAACACAGGATCTGGCCAACAAGTATGCGAAAGAGGCGAAAGTATGAGCCAGATGCGGGCGTATCCCAGACCTGATCAAGACCAAACCCATGTTATCCTCTAAAATATTGATCAAAACCGGGTTCAATTGACAGTTTCAGTGTGGTACCACATTGCTACGTGATCCAACCGAGACAAAACCCAGGATATGGCCAACAAGTATGCGAAAAAGGCAAAAGCATGAGCCAGATGCGGGCATATCCCAGATCGTAGCCAGGCCTAACCGGTGTTATCCTCCAAAATATGCATCGAAACCGGGTTCAATGGACTGTTTCAGTGTGGTACCACATTACTACGTGATCCAAACGAGAAAAGATCCAGGATCTGGCCAACATGTATGCGAAAAAGGCAAAAGCATGAGCCAGATGCGGGCATATCCCAGATCTAACCCAGACCTAACCGGTGTTATCCTCTAAAATATTGATCACAACCAGGTTCAATTGACCGTTTGAGGCTGGTAGCACTTTACTACGTGTCCAAACCAGAAAAAACCAAGGATCTGGCCAACAAGAATGCGAAATAGGCGAAAGCATAAGCCAGATGCGGGCATAACGCAGACCTATCCCAGAACTAACCGGTTTTATCCTGAAAAATATTGGTCCATACCAAGTTTTATCGGCTGTTACCGTGTGGTACCACATTACTACGAAATCCAAGCGAGACGAAACCCAGGACCTGGCCAACAAGTATGCGAAAAAGGCAAAAGCATGAGACAGATGCGGGCATATCCCAGACCTAACCCAGACCTAACCGTTGTTATCCTCTAAAATATTGATCGAAACCAGGTTCAATTGACCGTTTCAGTGTGGTACCACATTACTACGTGATCCAAACCAGATAAAACCCAGGATCTGGCCAACAAGTATGCGAAATAGGCGAAAGTATGAGCCAGATGCGGGCGTATCCCAGACCTGATCAAGACCAAACCCATGTTATCCTCTAAAATATTGATCGAAACCCGGTTCAATTGACTGTTTCAGTGTGGTACCACATTACTTTGTGATCCAAACCAGAAAAAACACAGGATCTGGCCAACAAATATGCGAAAGAGGCGAAAGTATGAGCCAGATGCGGGCGTATCCCAGACCTGATCAAGACCAAGCCCATGTTATCCTCTAAAATATTGATCGAAACCAGGTTCAATTGACAGTTTCAGTGTGGTACCACATTATTACGCAATTGAAACTAGAACAAACCCCGGATCAGGCCATCAAGCATGCGAAAAAGGCAAAAGCATGAGCCACATGCGGGCATGTCCCAGACCTAACCTTGACCTAAACGGTGTTATTCTCTAAAATAGTGATCGAAACAAGGTTCAATTGACAGTTTCAGTGTGGTACCACATTGCTACGTGATCCAAATGAGACAAAACCCAGGATCTGGTCAACAAGTATGCGAAAAAGGCAAAAGCATGAGCCACATGCGGGCATGTCCCAGACCTAACCTTGACCTAAACGGTGTTATTCTCTAAAATAGTGATCGAAACAAGGTTCAATTGACAGTTTCAGTGTGGTACCACATTTGCTACGTGATCCAAACGAGACAAAACCCAGGATCTGGCCAACAAGTATGCGAAAAAGGCAAAAGCATGAGCCAGATGCGGGCATATCCCTGGCCTAACCTAGACCTAACCGATGTTATACTCTAAAATAGTGATCGAAACCAGGTTCAATTGACAGTTTCAGTGTGGTACCACATTATTACGCAATTGAAACTAGAACAAACCCCGGATCAGGCCATCAAGCATGCGAAAAAGGCAAAAGCATGAGCCAGATGCGGGCATATCCCAGACCTTTTTTTTTTTTTTTTTTTTAACGTGGTGAAATCCTCATGGACACCCCGGCTCCCTGGGGGGGAGGCCGGCGTTGTGCCGGACTCTTACCGGCTAAAACACCTCGGTGACCGCCTGCATCCTTTATCTGGGGAGAGTCACGGGAACCAAACTAGCGATACCACCGTGACTCTCCCCGTTGGCGCAACGCCCTATTACGGGCTCTTCCCGGGGGTGATGTGATCCTCCTCCCCCAATGGGGGGCAAACATAAGTGATTGCCCCCCGGCGACGCCACGCGGTCACACGCGACGTCGCCACCACTCGTGCCGTTGCTACTAGCCGCGATCAGGCCCCCACCTGGTCGCGGCCACGGCGGCGGGGGCGGCTGACACTGCCACCCCCGCTGGACGGGGCCCCTGCCACGGGCCCCCGGTCCGGTGATGGGCTGGGTGCGGGGGGGAACGTAGGGACGAAGCCCCACAGCCCACACCACAAAACACCATCACCGACCCCTTCACGCTCCCACTGCCACGGGGAGCGGTGGAGGGTCTTACGGTCGGCGTCGCCGCTTGCCCCCCACCTCCTCACGCGCCCTTTCGGCGTCCTCCTTGGCGGCCATGACCTCTTCACAAAACAAGGCCATGGCCACCCATGCCTCCTCACTGCCGACCATCGCACGTATGACGACCGGTAGCGAGAGGTCCGCTCCAATCGCTCTAACGAGGACACCGCGCTGCGCTGCCCACGCTGGACAAAACTCCAACGTGTGCCGCGCGGTGTCCTCCCTTCCCCTACAGTGATGCCACGCAGCCGTCGCCTCTCGCCCTATCCGATGCAGGTACCGACCGAAGCAACCGTGTCCGGTCAGTACCTGTGTCAGGCGGTAGGTGGGCGTACCCCAGCTACGGCCTACCCAGGCATAAAACACTGGGCGGACCGCCGCGGCGACGCGATCATCCCGCTGGTCTGGCTTCGATAACCAGACCAGCCACCGACTATAGACGCGTCGCCGCGCCTGGCTTCGGGCCCTGGCGGCCTCCTCGCCGTGCGGGTCCACGCCCCGCTGGCGAAGGTCGCAGAGGCTTTGATAGACCTCTGCGTACATTTTCGCCAGCAGGTGGAACGGTGCAGAACCCGCCAACAAGGTGGCGGCTGTGTAAGAGATCGTGCGATAACCCCGCACGACTCTGATAGCGACCAACCTCTGTAACCGACGGAGTACAAATGCACCCCGCCGATTGGCCATCAGACCGCCGGCCCATATTGGCGCGCCGTAAAGCGCCATGGACCGGACGACTCCCAAATACAGCCGCCGTGCCGCCATGTTGGGCCCCCCGAGGTTAGGCATTATGCGGCCTAGCGCGACCGCTGCCCTCTCGATACGGGGACCCAACCCTTCCAAATGATGCCCGAACCGCCAGTAGCTGTCGAGGGTGAGGCCCAAATACTTCATCCGGCGCCCCACCCCGACTTGGGCTCCGCCCACCCTTAGAGACCCCTGGCGCGGCAGCCCCCGACCACTGACATTACACAGCCAGATGGCCTCGGTCTTCTGGGGTGCCACGCGCAACCCCAGACGCCCTACTTCAGCGACGACTCGTGCCGTCCCATCCTCCGCAAGGTCCACGGCCCTCCTCCACGTATCCCCGCCGGCTATCACCAGAGTGTCGTCGGCATAACATACCAACGACACACCGACGGGGAGATCAGCCCGCAGCACCGCATCATCGGCCAAGTTCCACAGAAGCGGCCCGAGCACCGACCCCTGTGGAACCCCGCGGTGCACCACTCTCTGCTCCATCCCGTTCCGACCCGGATATTGGACTACCCTGCCCCGCAGATAATCCCCGATCAGTCGGCATAGATAGGCGGGCACCCGGTGGTACTGGAGTGCCCGACCTATCGCCCCCCAGGAGACGGTGTTAAAGGCGTTGGCTATGTCCAACGAGACTGCCAACGCCACACCCCCCCGGGAGAATCCCGATTCCGCCAGAGTCCACACTGTCGCTATGGCGTCGACTGTGGAGCGGCCCCGGCGAAAGCCGAACTGTCGGTCGGCCAGATCAGGGCCGACGCGGGACAGGTGCCCCCCCAAGCCGGGATACAATGACCCGCTCGAGGAGCTTTCCAGCCTCGTCCAATAGGCAAATTGGTCGGAACGCGGATGGAGAATCCGCGGGCTTCCCTGGCTTGTGGAGGAGGACCAACCTCGCCACCTTCCATATGTGGGGGAACTGACCGGTCCGCAGGCACGCGTCAAAGACGCTTATCAGCCCGGCCCCCAGAGCGCCCACCGCTACTGCCCAGGCCCTGCCCGGTATACCGTCCGGTCCTGGCGCCGTCCTCTTGTCAGCCATTCTCCGGACCGCCCTAGCTAGCTCCTCCTCAGAGACCCCCAGTTCGTCGGACCACCAAGGCGGGTGGTCCGGCTGTGGCTCGGGGGGATGCAGGAACGCCTCTCCCCCAACGGGGAAGAGGACGCGCATAGTTTCCCCGAGCAGCTGGGGGTCGAGGCTCTCTGTGATCGGGGGCGCCCATGATCGCATCTTCCCTGCGACCATATGATAGGGGCGCCCCCATGGATTTGCATCCAGAGAGCCGAGGAGCTCCGTCCATGCCTGGGCTTTCGCGGTCGCGATGGCCCGGCGGAGGGTTCTGCGCGCCAGGGAAAATTCCCAGCGCAACCCTACCACCTCGGCCTCCGTTGTCCCGCGCCGTCTCCTGGCGCGGGTGTACCGGCGTCGGACGACAACGCACCGAGTGCGTAGGTCCTCGATCGCGCCCGGCCACCAGTACGTGGCCCTCCCGCGGCTCGGGGCGGTGGCCCGGGGCATGACTGCGTCGCACAATGACGTCGTAGTCTCCCGGAACCAACGCGCCTCGGTAGGAGGATTGCCGAGGGTCCGGCGTGGCATCTCCTGCCATGCCACAACGGAGGCTGCCATCGCAAGGGCGTCCGGGTCCAACCTCTTGGTGGACCAGCGTGGCGCCGGGTGTGCTTCCTTGCCCGGGAGGCGGGGTCCATTTACGCCGGGGGTCGCGGATACGGAGAACGTAATATAGAGGTGGTCGCTTAACGTGGCCACCTCTTCCGCAACCCTCCAATCGGACACACGGCGCGCAATGGCGGGGCTCGCCAACGATATGTCGACGATCGACTCGCCCCGCGCGTGCACGCACGTGCTCATAGCCCCCTCATTCAACACTACGAGGCCGTGACCCGCCGGCCATACGAGCATCGCGTCGCCCTTCACGGTCGTCCTGGGGCAGCCCCACGCTCCAGCGTGGGCATTAAAATCACCCAGGAGTACCCCACTCGCGAGATGTGGGGAGATGCATCTCCCCACCTCGTCGAGATACGCCTCGAATTCGCTGAAGCCCATAGCGGGCGACGCGTAACACCCGGCAACCACTACTTGCCCCCACTTAACCGCCACAAACCCATGGCCCCACCCCACTAGCATAACCCAGACCTAACCCAGACCGAACCGGTGTTATCCTCCAAAATATTGATCGAAACCGGGTTTAATTGACTGTATCAGTGTGGTACCACATTACTACGCGATTCAAACCAGAGAAACCCAGGATCTAGCCAACAATCATGCGAAAAAGGCAAAATCATGAGCCAGATGCGTGCATAACCCAGACCTAACCCACAGTTCTATTTCTGAAACTAGTACCTGTAATAACTTTAATAATACATATCTTAAAGTAAAACCTAACCCAAAACCGGGTGCCATTCCAACTTTTCCTTGTTAGAACCGAGTTTTCAATTTGTCTTAGCGAAAAAAAAAGAAAAAAACAGCTGGTTAATAACCTGCTTACCTGTTTTCAATTACCAAACATTTATTTCTCAATTAACCCTTTGCGAGTGAGACCATTTTGCAGATTATTCTGAAACATATGTGGTATTCGTTTTCAATGCGATTTAAGTAAGCATGTAATGTATAAGATTTCATCTCATTTAATTTTTTCTTTTCTAGAGAAGGCAGAGAACAAATTTATTTAATTTTTTTTTACAGAAAATTTAAATCTTGCCAAGACTTATATGAAACATTTAAAAGATTTTTCATAAATTATGCCTATGGATCGGAAGGAACAACTATAAAACAAGTTGTAAAAAATTTTTCAAATCGTTCTAAAAATATTATTTTCAGCTGTGAGGGTAAATTACAATCATTTTTAGTCATTACACATACCCCCGAGATCCTACGCATTTTCGAGAAAATAATTCCTTACCGAAAATCTAATTAGGTGACAGAGAAAAAAAAAAATTTCAAATCGTTCTGGAAAAATGATTTTCGGTTGCGGGGGTCAATTACAATCATTTTTGGTCATTACACATACCCTCGAAATCCTACCCACTTTCTGGAAAAAAATTCCAGAAGGTGTGAAATTTTTCGACGAAATTAAGATATTTCAAATCGTTCTGAAAAAAATATTGTTAGCTGTGGGGGTCAATTACAATCATTTTTGGTGAATAGATATACCCCCGAAATACTACCCACTTTCTAGAAAAAAATTCGAGAAGGTGTGAAAACGGTTGTTTGACGGGAAAAAAAATTCAATTCAAATCGTTTTGGAAAAATTATTTGCGGTTGCGGGGGTCAATTACAATCATTTTTGGTGGAATAGACATACCCCCGAAATCTTGCGCATTTTCGAGAAAAAAATTCAGTACCGACGGAACTTTAAACGTTAATAATTACTTTTTAACGAAGTCTCCATCAACAAATTAGAAAATTATTTTCTCCTATCTATTGTAATTAAGAGTCAAATTTAAGAAATAAACGGCTTAATCGTATAAGGCGACTAAGCGAAAATAAATTCAACTTGCACCGATTATTTTCCATTCTCACAGCGTTCCTTCCCTCGAGATCCGGACGAGGTTAGGTTAGGCGAGGTGTTTGAACCTCCTCCCCTTAAAACATATTGCTTTAACAGTATAATAAAAAATACTTAACTGTCCAATTTTACATCTACTCTTACATCCAATGAAATCTACTTTAATATCCAAAGAAAATAACTAAAAAATCATTTTAAGTTCCACGTTACCCTTTTTTTAATACTTCTTTATTTATTTATTTATTTATTTACGGGTTTGTACACCCTTTGTTGATATAATACAGTTGCATAATATGTATAAAAGTCACATTAATTGCGTATAATATGAGATGCAGTGCGTACAACACTAATGACATGCTATTTGAAGGAATACGGAGAACTGTTAAAGAAGTCCATATGCTGGCTAAACTGGTTAGCTTGGACATATGGTTAATACAATTATTGTATGTATAATGTCGTTTAAATGTTAGAATATAAAATAATTCCATATTTCCATATAATCCATATAATTCCATATTTATACGTAACAACATATCATATATAGTTCTACGTTGTACTTTTCTAAGAAAATAAATTTTTCACGTGAAATTTTCTGCATAAACTTCTTAAATAACTCTATTCTTGGTAAAAAAAAAAGAAAAAAAAACAACACCAAGCTGTAGTAAGAATGTTAAATAAGCATCACATGAAAGCATCACATGACTACTTTTTAATACAGAAAAGTATTAATAAGAAAGAATTGAGAAGTAATATATGAAAGATGAATTGTGGTCTGGTTAGGTCTGGGTTAAGTTAATAAAAGAAGGATAGACTTTTCAAATTTCAAATAAAGAAAGAAAGAAAGAAAGAAAGAAAACGAAGATAAGCCAAATGAAGAAGGGAATGACGAATCTATTTAACCTCTGAAAAAATAGATACAATAATAAAGAGAGACAAGGTTTTTTAATCTGTGTAATCTCAAAATTCAGAGATAAAAAATAAGAAAGAATGTTTAACCAAATGTATTACCAAAAGTAGTTGACTTAATTGATATTGGCAACTTCGTCTTCATTGATTTCACTTATCTTATAACAGAATTACCTAATTCTGATATAGATTTATTAGATAATTTATTAACAGAACATTTTACAAAAGATTACTTTAGAAAAGTATTGAAATTACATGAAAAAGAAGATATCAAGGTAAAGAGGTTTGAAAATTTAGTATATAAAAAATATAGTAAGATATTTAAGATAATCGACAAATGATACTTACCGATTGGGACATCCCAATTACTTTTTTTGTAAAAATGAAACGAATTTCGAATTTTTGGTCATAGAAAATGAAAATATAAAGGCACGAAGAGGACTGTTTTTATGCAAAATAAATTAAATTATTATTTATATATATATATATATATATATATAAGTTTAATTATGATTTTTATCTTCTAAAGTGTGATAAAACTGTAAGATAAAAGATGAATTAAGTTCAAAGTCCCTAAAATTTTCCAAATCATAGATTTAAAAATGATTTAGATATTTACATGATTTTAGTGTGGGTTTATATTCATACAAGTATATAAATATCTAAATGGGCAAGTTAAAGAACGATATACATGTTGATAGTATAATAATATCCCTTTATTCCTCATAAAAATTCGCAATTGAATTCCTTTTATTCCATTCTTAAAAAATCCATCCCAAAATATATTATCAAAGCTAGTAATAAATTATTCGAACAAGGTGATAACAGATTTAAATATCAGAGACTGATAGTGTTAAGAAAAGATAATATTAATACTATTTTGACACACTTATTTGATTTTAATATTAATTATAGATACTTTGATTATTGATTTATTAAAACATAAAGTTAACTAAAAGTCCCAGTAGATTATAAATATTTTAAAGAGCATGAATTAGCATAGAATTTCATAAAAATTTTGACGAGTGATAGAAGTAACTTTTTTTTTTTTTTTTTTTTTTTTTTTTTTTTGTCGTGGGGAAAATCTTCGAAAGACTCCCTCCCACCTCCTTGGGGAGAGGTGGGAGGGGTGTGTGGGATTCCCCGCGCCCGTACAACGACAGGCGCGGGACCTACCCACTAAAAACCCCACGGTGACCCTTCGGCACGCTTTGGGAGGATACCGGGAATCGCTCGAAGCATTCTTCCGGTATCCTCCCCGTGCCCGCGCTTTCGCGCCCATCCCCCGGGGGGACAATCGGTCCCCCCAGTAGACACACTGCCTCATAGCGGCGGGACGGGGCCACTCCATCCCGCCGCTATCCGTCCCGGGGCCGCGTTTTGTGGCGGCTGCGAGCCCCAACTCGCAACCGCCCGCGACCCCGTTTCCACCCCTCGGCGGCCGGGCGTTCATGGCCGCACCAGACCGCCGAGGGTGCCTCCCCTTGCGTCGGACCGGTAGGGGGAGGCACTCCTACCCCCAACCGATCCGACCCGGCGCCGCCTGGCGGGAGGAGGGTCCCCTCAGGACCCCCCTCCCAGCCTAGGTCATCCGCCACGCCGAGGCGGCCGCCCGCGACGCCTCGCGACCGGGCGACGACCTCGGGCCACCGCACGAGCGCGAGCTTCAGCGCGCCGCTGAAGCTCGCGCTCCCTCCCCGCGGCCTCCTTCTGCAACATTACGTTCTCGCAGAAGGAGGCCACGGCCCTCCACTTCTCCTCGCTGCCGAGCATGGCGCGCACCACGCCCGGCAGCGAGACATCCCGCCCGACGACGCCGACCAGGACACGGCGCTCCCCCTCCCACGCGGGGCATACCTCCAGGGTATGATCCGCCGTGTCCTGCTCAGCGTCGCAGTGACAGCAACGCGCCGTCGGCTCCTTCCCTATCCGGCACAGGTATCTTCCGAAGCTGCCATGCCCGGAAAATACCTGTGCCAGCCGGTAGGTGAGGCTGCCATGGCCTCTGTCCAGCCACTCCTTCAGGAGTGGCCGAACAGCCCCGACAGTCCGGTGCCCCGCGGTTGGCAGAGCCAGCCGCTCCTGCCACGCGAGCAACACGGACTGCCGGGCCTGGCGCCTCAAATCGCCCCAAGCAGGTTCCTGCCCGCCCGGGACCGCCCCCAACCCCGCGCGACGGTCGACGCGGTGCCGGTACATCACCGCGTGTGACCGCGCGAGCAGGTCCATGGGCGGCATCCCCGCTAGAACCGTCGCCGCCTCATGTGACACGGTCCGATACCCGCGGACGACCCTGAGCGCCATGCGCCTCTGCACCCGACGCAGCATAGTCATGCTGCGCCGGGAGGCAGCCAGGTCGTCCGCCCAGACGGGGGCCCCGTATAGGGCCACCGACTGGACCATTGCCACATAGAGGCGACGAACTCGGCCCGCCGGGCCCCCCAGGTTGGGCAGGATCCGGCCCAGAGCCGCAACCATCCTTTCCAACCGGGGGACCAGGCAGCGGAAATGCTTCTCGAAACGCCAGTGGCCATCGAGGATCAGCCCTAGATACCTGATCTGGGGCTTCACCTCGATGTCAGCCCCACCCACCCGAATCAGAGGGGGTGGCGGATCCTGCCGGGGTGAATGAAACGCAATCACCTCGGTCTTATGGACCGCCACCGTCATCCCCATCCCCCTGATCCGGCCGACGACGCGTTGCGACCCCTCCTCCGCACGACGCATGGCGCTCCCCCAGTGCGCCCCGACGGCCAGCACCAGTGTGTCATCCGCATAACACACCGTGCTGACGCCGTCGGGGAGGCCGGCCCGCAACACCGAGTCGTACGCGATGTTCCACAGGAGTGGCCCGAGGACCGACCCCTGCGGAACACCGCAGTACACCTCCCTCCGCATATCACCATCCCGGCCCGGATACTCGATCCACCTGCCGCGGAGATAATCCCCGACGACCGCCCTGAGACAAGGGGGGACTCGATGATATTCGAGTCCCCTCCTTATCTCTTCCCAGGGGAGGGTGTTAAAGGCATTGGCAATATCCAAGGATATTGCCAATGCCACACCTCCCCGGGAGACGGCCGCCTCCGAGAGGGCCCTCACACGACCTATCGCGTCGATAGTCGATCGGCCCCCCCGGAAACCGAACTGGCAGTCGGCCAGACCGGGATCACTCCGCGACAGGTGCTCGACGAGGCGGGCAGCAATCACACGCTCGAAGAGCTTGCCCACCTCGTCGAGGAGACAAATGGGCCGGTATGCGGAGGGAGACTCCGCGGGCCGACCCTCCTTCCGGAGGAGGACCATCCTCGCCACCTTCCAACTGGGGGGGAATCGCCCGTCCCTCAGGCAGCGGTCGAACAACCGCCTGAGGTCGGCCCCAAGGACGCCCTGGGTCAAGACCCAAACCCGGCCGGGCACACCATCCGGACCCGGGGCCGTGTTACGAACCCCGAGCCGTCTGATGGCCGCTGCCAGCTCCTCCTGCGTGACCCCCAGCTCGGCCGTCCACTCCACTGGGACAGCCGCCGCCGCCGGAGGACGCGGTCCCCTCTCCCCAGTTGGGAAGAGTGTATTGACCACGTCCTCCAGCAGCCGGGGGTCAAGACCCTCGGTGACGGGGGGCGCCCACGGGCGGAGCTTATTCAGCACCACCTTATATGGGCGCCCCCATGGATCGTCATCAAGGGTCTGGAGGAGCTCCTTCCATGCCTGGGTCTTGGCCCATTTGATGGCGACCTGCAGAGCAACCCGCGCCACGCGGTATGCTCCATACAGGTCATCAGCTGCCCTCGCTCGCGCCACGCCGTCGCCTGTACGTTGACGACGGCGCGCGCGGGTGTACTGGCGTCGGGCGCGGACAGTCGCGACTCGCAACTCCGCGATCGCGTCCGACCACCAGTACACCGCCCGACGAGTGATAGAAGTAACTTGAATAATCTGAATTTTGTAGCTTTTACTATATCTTTGGATATGGAATCGCAGATTCATTTTATTAGTAGTGTGACTAATAATATTAAGTTCTATGTTATCGAACTATTATTTTTATTAATATAAAACTAGAGATAGTACTGACGATTTACTCGGACTCGTTAAAGTAAGTGGCCCAAGTGGGAAGAATATTAAGATAGATAGATAGATAGATAGATATTGGTAAAAATATCCTTCTTGTCTTTATATAGGAAATCTTTAATATTAAAAATAAACTCTTTCTGTAAAATCATCATACTTATCATCATAATTTATAAAATTAAAGTCAACGCATCTAATAATGAAAGGAGAAACTGACTTTATATCTTGTGTATTCTTTTACCGATAAATTATGAACAAACTGAACTGAAGTATTTTATAGGACTTGTCAAGAACGTTTTTTTCTTTTTTCATGTATTTATTTTTACTTTTGAAGTATGGAAAACAAAACTTACAGAGGCTTTGTTTACTTAAATGTTAAAACTTACCTTTTGTAAAACCCGGCGATATCGACTGTATAAATCGCCTTACGTTCGTGTCCGTAAGTGAGGTAGAGTACGTGCTCGATTTAGGTTATGTAAGTAAATTTCACGTGCTACTCTCTCGACGTATACTTTTACACGAAAAGTTTCGTGTATTTTGTGAGCAGCATCCCATGCTTGTCGCCAAATTGAAGTGTCCTTGAATTCGGAAGACTGGTTACGTGTGAATCTTCGTTGATCGTCTACCTTCAACTCCATTAATAACAACTCGTGAATACAGGTGTTACGTCGGGATTCCGTCGACATTTGTAAAAGAGAATTTCCCTATACAGGGATGCTTGTCCCTGTTGCGAATCACGTGGTCGGTGATGTAGGGAAATAAGGTCGTGGGACGGTGCCCGTGGAGCGCTGAACCGCTCTGCTCGGCGAGGCGCGCGGAAATCAAACAACTCAATACTTTAAAAATACTTTAACAAACTTTATTCAGTACTTTTCTTTGGATATCTCTAAATAGCGATTGGAAACGTTCTCTAGCGCAACACGTTAGCTCGTATAGACTGAGAGAGAGGCCCGGCCACGCGGGCTCGGTCTTATATATCCAGTCGTCCCGATCGGCGCTTGTTTCTTCCTTTCCCCGGTTGCCAAGTTTTCGGCGCGTGCCATGGAATATTCCCGATCCTCCGAGCGAGAACCGGCGACATGGCCAACCGAGCGATTCTCACACACACACATATCCGCGCCACAAGCATACAGCCTACCTCTAACGGTCAAAACTACATTGTATGCACAAAGTATCGCCAACGGTCTACAAATGCTCGGTTTGCGCCTGGAATTCCTCGCGTTGAATTTCCTACAATAATACTACGCATTACAATACGCGATTTCGTTTGAATCTCCCTCGCTCAAATCGCAGCTTCGATGGTGAGAAAACCAGTTCCAGCAATTTCCCGTCGCGCCGCTGTATGTACATAAACCCTACGTCATGCAAATGCGTAACACCTTCCCCCTTATACAAAAAGGTGTTTTCATAAAACAGCTTTTAAGTAAAAGTCAGCATTTATTATTATTACCCCGAGCCAGGTCGGTGTCGGTTAACAATATTTACCACGTACAATATACTCATACTTATCACGCGCTTTATGATTTCGAGATTCCTTAATATCCGCAGGGAAATAGTTAATGTATTCCGGTATCGACACGTATTAAACTATATGGTTAACAAAAGTCGGTGTGGTGATTTGCAGTAGCTATACAGAGTCAGTTGGGATATACATTATATACGGAGAACATAAATTAGAGCGTAGTCCCGAATCCGCAAAACATTACATTGAGTAACTACATCGAGTATTACAGGTTATTTACTTTATTTAATCTCCCGCGGAGGGAGAGTCCGGTCTTATATGCGCTAGTTTTAATTTATTGGTATGCACTATCTTAAATCTATTTTTCGTTAACTCTATCTCGGCGGTTAAATCGCTAAATAATCGGTTTATCTTATAGGGGCCTAACCAAGTACAATCGAATTTGGAGGTTCTGGGCTCCTTAAGCAGGTATACCATATCGTTTAAATCAAATTTACAAGGTCTAAGTGTTTGATCATAATAATTTTTACTTTTCTGTTTCGCCTTTTCTAGATTCTGTGCAGCAGTCGTCTGAGTAGTTTGTAAGGTTATCTTGCAGGGTAAGTAGGTACTGATTACCTCTTTTAGTTACGGGTAGGGGCCCAACTATATCCATTTGCAACTTTTCAAATGCGCGTTTAGGGGTGTCGGTAATTCGCATCGGCTGTTTTGTTTGCCTAATATGATTCTTGTTCCTTTGACAGGTGGGGCACGAACAACGAACTCTACAATTTCCTTTGCCATACCGGGCCAGTAAAACCGTTCTTGGATAAGTTGGCGAAGTTTAAAGGAGCCACGGTGATCTCCGACTACCGATTCATGGTGCTCTTTAATAATCTGTGACCAGTCCGACCTTGGTGGGATTATAGTCTCCCTACTGCGTATGGTAATGTTGTGTTGCGGGTCATTAACGGTTTTCCTAAGGGAGTTTAATATACTATACTGAACGGGGAAATTTAATCTGTTTGGGTCTACCGAATTTTCTACCGAGGTCACACCACTGGATATCCCTGTGCGGTCCTGGTCATCCCCATTCACACTTTCATCTGGCATCACCCGCCAGGATACACGCAAACCTCGGTCCACCTGACCGAGTTGCAAACATCCACCCGGTCCACCTGACCGGATGGGATACTCATTCACACTTCCATCTGGCATCACCCGCCAGGATTCACGCAAACCTCGGTCCACCTGACCGAGTTGCAAACATCCACCCAGTCCACCTGACTGGATGGGATACTCATTCACACGGGGCGCCCCTCTCCCCTGAGACGACACAGGTTGCACGTCGAGTACAGATTCCCTCTCACAGCCTCCGAAGCGGGTTCCTGGGGTTCGGATTATACACCCGTTAGCCAACGAAAGACCGAGTTGAGGAGACTCTGAGGTACTCGACTGGGGTGTTCCTTCAGGAAATTCTCTCGCGACATCTATTACCGAGCATGCTTTTTCCGAATCGAAAAATCTTTACTACGCCGTCGGTGACCTCGTTTACTTTCCCCTCTGTTTTCCTGCGCGCTAGGAACACAGAGGCAATGAATCTATCGTTCTCCGCGGATTTCGCGTCATCTCTCCTGCTAGTAATTTTATGACTTAAATATGCAATTTCCTTTTGCAGGAACGACATTCCTTTGCTTGAAGAGCCAGTCCGACGTTTTGCTTCCTCGGAAAAACGATATCAATGATAAGGTTTTAGCGCCTCGCCAAAGTGCCTCTCTCTTCCCATTGGTTCGATGCAAAACGCTCGCTAGGCGTAACCGGCTGATACCTTAACGTCCCACCATCGTTTTCCAAAATTGAAGAACTACGTTTACAATAGAACTACCCGATCCGATTTTCGTTAATTCTTGATAGTCTATTATTCTCGCAAATTCTACAAATAAATTCGAAAGGAAACATTCGTGGACCAGGTGATCAGATACACGCGCGGTCTCGCAATCACTATTCCTATTCGTAATAAAGAGAGACATGGGGCGGCCAACTTTTCAGAGTATATCTCCTCTTTCGAGTTCCGTCCGTATCGTGTTTCTCATCGTGCCGTTCGAGCCTCTCCATAGAGGATGATCGTCGGATTCGTTTGATAAATTATCATTTTTCCCTGGGGCTGTACGAACGAACAGAGAGGAAGACGACGATCGATGGATACCGCAAATTCCACGTGGTAAGGTACATTATATAAATATTTATCAGAGCTTAGTCAAATTTCTTTCCCGTGTTCCTTGTTATGCTCAAAACTAGCTTACTTTCTTTTCCTCTTTTTGCATAAATTACTTTAATATTAGTCCATGGGTCTGATTTTAATTCCTTCCGTTCTATTAGGTTCACTTGGAAGCCGGTGCTGATCAAGAATTTAACTGAGCCGCGGTAACCTAGGTGCTGTATCCGCGACGGAGTTCTCGGAGTTTCCGGCGGCAGGATCGAGACGGGAGATCGAACCGGGGTGGCGATCGGGTTAACGGAAAGAGTTTGAGAGGTGCACGATATAGGGGGTGACGCGAACGTGCTGTTAATTATGTTTAAGGGACCGTCTGTCGCGTTGGACCCGTGAATTATTGACTATACGGGGCCTAAACTTGTTTCGTTAATTCGCGGTACCACGGTTTCGGAGGTAGGGGGGTCTATGTGGGGAGATTTTAGTAACTCTTCCGTAAATGTCCCACTACCACCACTCAAACGCTGCTTACGGCTCCTTTTAGCCCTCACGTATTTCTTTAAAAACGGCGGCATTTTCACCGACTAACTAAATCTAATTGAGGCGAGTATATCAGACTAGTACAAACAAATCTAGCTACTAGTCTGCGCAGTGATTATTACTAACGTAGTACTACACTTACAGTGCGCTCGCAATTACGACGGAAATGTTCCGGAACGTCGCTGATCGGTTCTCCTGCAACGGGGCCCTCCACTCGTCGTCGGTCTGCTGGGCTGGCGGTCTGCGTCCCGGACGAAGATGCTGGAAACCGGCGATGATCCGCGATGTCCTCCAGGTGCTCCAGTCGTCGGGGATGGTCCGTGATGTCCTCCAGGTGTTCCAGTCGTCGGGGATGGTCCGTGATGTCCTCCAGGTGTTCCAATCGTCGGCGATGTTCGTCTCTCTGCTTTACAGGAACCTCGTTCGGTGGCGTTCGTCTCTCCGTGCTGAGTAAGGCGGAAGCTCAACCGCGACGTGAACAGGGTGCATGTGATAACGGTGGTGGCTTGCACGGCCGCCGAAATCACCCGTCTCCGGTATTTACCCGTGCCCTTAGGGAAACCGTACGAAAGCCCAAGGGAGAGCGGATGCACTGATTCTGATGTTCACTTTGTATTATAGAAGTTCAATAAAACGGTTCACCAAAATTCAAAGTTTTGAAGCGCGCACTCGCGAGCCGGCAAAGTTTGTCTTAGGTCCGAGTGTACTTCCAATTTACTTTAAACTTATCCCACCGCTGTCACCAAAAATATATATGTTGCGAATCACGTGGTCGGTGATGTAGGGAAATAAGGTCGTGGGACGGTGCCCGTGGAGCGCTGAACCGCTCTGCTCGGCGAGGCGCGCGGAAATCAAACAACTCAATACTTTAAAAATACTTTAACAAACTTTATTCAGTACTTTTCTTTGGATATCTCTAAATAGCGATTGGAAACGTTCTCTAGCGCAACACGTTAGCTCGTATAGACTGAGAGAGAGGCCCGGCCACGCGGGCTCGGTCTTATATATCCAGTCGTCCCGATCGGCGCTTGTTTCTTCCTTTCCCCGGTTGCCAAGTTTTCGGCGCGTGCCATGGAATATTCCCGATCCTCCGAGCGAGAACCGGCGACATGGCCAACCGAGCGATTCTCACACACACACATATCCGCGCCACAAGCATACAGCCTACCTCTAACGGTCAAAACTACATTGTATGCACAAAGTATCGCCAACGGTCTACAAATGCTCGGTTTGCGCCTGGAATTCCTCGCGTTGAATTTCCTACAATAATACTACGCATTACAATACGCGATTTCGTTTGAATCTCCCTCGCTCAAATCGCAGCTTCGATGGTGAGAAAACCAGTTCCAGCAATTTCCCGTCGCGCCGCTGTATGTACATAAACCCTACGTCATGCAAATGCGTAACATCCCCTACAACACGGCATCATATCCCCTATAACACGCTTTCGCTCTAACACGATAAGAAAATTGCGAAAACCTTTGTACAACACTGTACTCCTACAGCACTGGATAACATGATTTTTGCTTAACATATTTAAAAACTAAATTAGCTTAAAATAATGACGCGAAAGAATAATGAAAGAAATATAGTGGCTTTACATGAAAAAATATATTATTAGAAATTTGTTTAAATATGTTAAAAAATTATTTAAAATCGCGTTAGTCTGAAAATATTAAATTCTCGGCTGCGATTCCCGTATCCGTTTGTGTACGTGACACTGCGGAAGGTTAAGCGTTCGTCAGGTTCGTTGAACGTTCGGACGATTTAAAACCGCGGCCGTTTACGTGTTTTTGTACGCCGACCTCACGCGAAGATTCGCTTCACACCGGTTTAAACGGTATCGTGACGTCAGCGTCGAGAGAGAGAACCGTATGATATATTGAAAAGAGATCGACAGCTGAATTCGGCAGCGCCGCGTCGCGACGACAAGGTGCGACCGAGTCTTCGTCTGTCGATCCGCGACGATATTCGCAATGATTCACGAGCCGACTGCCAACGGGAGCGGATCCCAGAAGATCTCGCTCCTCAAGTACGGACTCGCATATAACATTTGGACTTGTTTAACAAAGAATTCTCTCCGTTGCTGCGGTTAGAGTTTCCTAGAACAATCTACCTGCGAGAAAAGGGAGGTCGTCATACACGCTGCGCGTGGCGCGACCGCCTTCGCTAGGAAGGATTGTACGTTGCAGTCGTTGCCGCGACCGCGACGTAAGGGACTCAGGGTGCACCCACCCAGAATCCCTTTAAAGCTATACGGCTTTGGAGCCTCCCAAAGGTCATACCGTTGAATCGGTACCGCCTCGTGGAGTGCTCTTCGTGCAAAGGTCGCCAAAAAACCCTCTCCAAAAACCCGTCGGTGTACGAGTCGACCGTACACCCTACGGAGGAGTTCGGGTTCAAGGTCGCCTCACCTTCCGTCACGCCGCCTACCAAATACGGTCCCCGTGCAACACGGTCGCCGGGTAGGCTTTATAGTGCGGTTGGACCCGCGAGGGATTTTTTGCAAAGGACACTTTACTGTCACGGTCCCCGGTAGAAACGGTCGCCGTGCAGTAATTTTACAGTGTCGCAGGAAATCTCCTCGCACGACGTTCCTACGTCACCCGCACGGAGAGCGTGCTCACGGGATCCACCCATTTGGAGCTTTACGACCTCCATTTGGTGACCCGTCCGTGGCTAAGTCGCCCCCGACAGATACGAGTGAATTCTCTTCTGTTCAGGGCAAAAGTATCGCTGATAATTTCAATAAATAATTATCAGCGTACAAGTACAAATTTACAGTCCACTGATTCACGTTAAACGACAGCTGATTCCCCCCTCCCTGCGCACCGCTGGTCGCTAGGAGAGCGAGACGAGCAGCTGACGAGCGTGTTTACGATACGTGTACGCACGTATTTAATCTGAACAAACCTTTGTTACAGCAACCAAGGTCCATCCCAACCGGGGCAACGCCGGTGAAGCCACACCCCTGGCTGGATTAAAAATTAATTCTTTTTTTGTAATTTATATTTTTTATTTTTTTCATTTCTTTTTTTGTTAAAATTAAATAAACGGCTTGTCGCTTCGCGACAAGCGAAAATTACAAAATAAAAAACTTATCAATCACTCTCCCTAGTATTTCCCTCGTCCGGACCCCGGTTAGAACCCTTAGTTTCTAACAAACGGTCCTTCGAGCCGGATTGAGGTTGAAAGAAAAGGAAAGAGTTGCAGTACGTTCACGTAAGTCGCTGCTTACGGGACCACTTAATTTCGAGTAGATTGTAAAATCCTCGAATTAGAGATCACCATGTCTGTCGCCAAGGATGAAGGTCGAAGCGAGTTCGAAGGCGATCTCGACGACCTGATCACCCGGTTCGACATGATGTCAAGGTCGATCTCTTACTTAAAGAAACGTGGCCGAGCTCAGTTCACTGAGGAGCTCCTCAGGACAAAGCTCGCCACCGTATCCGAACAATACAAGGAAGCTATTGAGCAGTACTTGTCGATTCGGAGAAAATATGCCCCTGCGAAACGCAACACGTGCGACTTCCTCGCAAAAGGTGGCGTAGAGAATAAGGAGACGGAATATATGGAATTCCAGGCGTACGTTACCACGGAGCTGACCAGACTGGCCGCTGAATCAAAAGCGGCACCCACGTCGGTCAGCCCCCATGATGTCGCTATCGAACTTCCAAAACAACGGCTCCCCAAGTTCGGAGGTGACCCACGTAAATGGAGACATTTCGCGGATCTGTTCACCTCCGGCATAATAAATAATCCGAGGCTTGCAGATGTGCATCGATTGCAATATCTGAACGCCTGTCTGGAGGATAAAGCGTTGGCAGCGATCGCGCACCTCGAAGTTACCGATGAGAATTTCGAAGTGGCGTGGAAAACCCTGAAAGAACAATTCGGGTTACCACGTATCGTGACCGCCAAATTGCTTAATCAACTGACCAAACTGAAAACGATTAAAAGAGATGATCTCGATAGCCTAAATCAGGTCGTCGTCGTTTTCAAACAGGCCCTTGCGGCATTCGAAAAACAGGGCACGATTTTACAGCAGCGAAATTGGCTGCTAGCCCATACTATTCGAAGCCATTTAGAAGGGCCTCTGAAAGCTGAGTGGGAAAGGTCGCAGCGTCTCACCCCGGACTATCCCTCGCATGTCGAGCTGATAGAGTTCCTGGAGGGGCATGCAAGGGCTCTAACTATGTTAGATGAAGGTCCGAGCAAGCCTGCGACCGAACACCCACCGAAACATAAAGTACGGAGTCACAACTCCGTTCTAGAAAGTCCAGCTGAGAAAACAGTGACGTGCGGATTTTGTGGCCTTGAGCACAGAATGACCAAATGTGGTGCATTCAGAAACTTGACGCCGAACCGCCGCTATCAGTTTATAAAAGATAGCCAGCGGTGCATTCTCTGCTTGTCACCTCAGCATGGAAACGCGCGTTGTCCATCCGAGGAGGGGTGCCCGAAGTGCAAGGGCAGACATCATGCTCTGCTGCATTTTGAGACCTTTCGGAGCGAAACCGAAAGTCGCAAACCTGCGACAACGGTTTCGTCGGACAAACGCCCGAAAAAGCGTTATACGGCTCCACCGAGCCGGCCGCAACCTGCCGAACGAGCAGCTCGTACCACGACGTCACAGGCAACGACGTCACAGCCCGGTACGTCACATTGTACCGCGCTCGGTGCAGACGTACCGAAGGCTGTGTTGTTAGCCACGGCGAGCGTGCGTGTGTACGGAGAGAACGGTGCGTCGCGAATCGCGCGCGCACTGATCGATCAGGGTTCCGAGTCGTCCTTCATCTCCGCGAATTTGACCAATGACCTCAAATTCTCGCGGAGGAAATCCCCAGCCACAGTGACGGGCTTGGGGGGCGGCCGAACCCAACAGATTAAATACAGCGTACAGATGCATTTGGGAACGGTACAAGATACCGCGCCGATAGTCGAGACGAGAGCGTACATCGTACACAAAATTACGAGCTACGCCTCGCCCTTGGCCGGTGCACTCAAATGCGACGCGCTGCGGGATCTGCCGCTTGCAGATCCAAATCCAGCTTCCGGTCAACCGATTGAAGTGTTGATCGGTGCGGACCTGTACGCGCAAATTATTCGACCGGGTTTCCGTCGAATAAGCAGTACAGGTCCAATCGCCCAAGAAACTGCATTTGGCTGGATTCTTTCCGGCCCAATAAATGCTAAGGGCAGTAAAAACAAAACTTTGCGGACGTTGCACTGTAACGTCCTCGAATCGCTGGACACGGCGATTCGCAAGTTTTGGGAAGTCGAAGAACTCCCTTCGACCTCGGTACACACCAAGGCGGAGGAGGAGTGTGAAACGCACTTCCAAAAAACCGTCGCTCGAGATGCGACAGGACGGTTTGTCGTCCGATTACCTTTTTCTTACCCGAGACCGGACGAAGCGTTAGGAAACTCCTATCGAATCGCTCTCTCCGCCCTTGGGAGGTTGAGGAAAAAATTGGACACCGACAAGACCCTCGTAAGAGAATATACGACGTTTCTCGAGGAATATGAGGAGCTGGGTCATATGACTCGCATAGAGCCTATTGACGAGACCAGACTCTATATTCCGCATCGAGCGGTCATACGCACCGAGAGTGCAACGACTAAATTAAGAGTCGTATTTAACGCGACAAGCCGAACTAACGGCGGTCGTTCATTAAATGACATCCTACACGTAGGTCCAAAATTACAGAACGACATCACGTCAGTCTTGACCCGATGGCGTCTGTATGAATACGTGTTGGTGGCTGACATTGAGAAAATGTTCCGACAGATTCTCGTCGCCCCGCAGGATCGTCGTTTTCAATGCATCCTATGGCGCACACCCGAAAACGAACAGCTCAATGCGTTCGAATTAAATACCGTAACGTACGGTACGGCGTGTGCACCATACCTGTCGATGCGAACCCTCCTTGAGTTAAAAAATCAGGACGGGCACAGGTACCCCCTTGCCGCCCCGATACTCGAGCAGGACATTTATGTAGACGACGTTTTTATGGGAGCACCCGATACGTCTTTGTTGGAGAAAATTCGTAACCAAGTTTGCGAGCTCCTACAAAGAGGTGGGTTTAAGCTGCGAAAATGGGCAGGAAATTCGCCATTGTTATTGCGAAATATCCCCCAAAGCGCTCACTCCCACGCCGTCGACCTTACCTTGTTCGATGACAGCGAATTAAAGGTATTAGGTTTACGCTGGATACCGTCCGGCGATTATTTTTATTTCAATCTGCAACGGTTTCAGCCGTCTGCCTTGCCGATGACAAAACGGAATTTGTTTTCGGAGATTGCTAAGTTGTTCGATCCGCTCGGCTGGTTATCACCAGTCGTGATTCGCGCAAAGATTCTGATGCAATCCCAATGGCTGGAAAAAATCCAGTGGGATGATCAAATCTCAGCGAATACGCTCAATACGTGGAATACATTTTGCGTGGATTGGAGCAGCTTAAATAAGCTAAAAATCCCCAGATGGATTAATTATGGAGCCGACACAATTTCCGTGGAAATTCATGGATTTTGTGACGCTTCGCTCGCAGCCTACTCAGCGGTCACTTACTTACGAGTGACCACAATGAGCAATGTCACCTCCTCGACATTGATAATGGCAAAAACGCGAGTGGCTCCAATTAAAACGCAGTCAATTCCTGTACTGGAATTGAACGGCGCCGTGCTGCTCGCCGAGCTTATTGTGCACGTGGAGAAGTCACTTTCATTGAAGGTCGACAGAATAATCTGCTGGACAGATTCCACGATCGCATTGGCATGGTTGAGAAAGCACGCCTCTACATGGAAGGTTTTAATCGCCAACCGTGTGTCAAAGGTCCAAACGTTACTTCCGAAGGCTGAATGGAGGCACGTTCCCACCCGCTTCAATCCCGCGGATCTGAATTCGCGCGGAGTGGAAGCTGCGGAACTCCTTCAATCTAAGCTGTGGATTTCAGGACCAAGTTGGCTAACGGAATCGAAAGATTGTTGGCCGAAAACGCCTTCGTCCATCGAGACCGAAGAAGGGAAGCGCAAAGTGCACGCCCACGTAGCAATTCCGGAGAAAGAATGGGAATTTGTATTTCGATTCTCGACCTGGAATAAGCTACTTCGCGTAACCGCATACTGTCTCCGACTGAGGGGACCGATGCAAGGTGAGCGAAGGTCGTATGATGCGACGATCGTTGACGCGTCTGAGATGCAGCTCGCAAGCGAGAGAATTGTCCGCTACATCCAGCGCACGCATTTTGCAAAGGAATACCGGTGTTTGAAAAACCACCGAAAAATCCCAGCAAAATCAACATTAAAAAGTCTGAACCCTTTTCTCGATGACAAAGACGTCTTGAGAGTCGGAGGCAGACTGGAAAATACAACACTGTCATGGGAAACCAAGCACCCCATAATTTTGCCGAAACATCACGTTTCCACGATGATAATTCGGCAGTGCCACATTGACACGTTGCACGGGGGATTGCAGTTGACCATGTACACAGTAAGACAAAGATTTTGGATTCTCGGCTGTCGAAATGCAGCGCGAACGGTAATCCATGGATGCATGCGATGCGTTAGATGGAGGGCAAAAACCTCCACGCAAATCATGCAGGATTTAATACCTGAGCGTTGCCGCGAGGCGAGAGCATTTTCGAACTGCGGAGTGGATTATGCGGGACCTTTTCGTGTCCGCGACTCCGCCGGTCGAGGAAAAACCGCCCACAAAGCGTACATAGCAGTTTTTGTCTGTTACGCGACACGGGCCATCCACATCGAACTCGTCCACGATTATACGACGAGTGCCTTTTTGGCAGCATTAGATCGATTCATTGCACGAAGGGGAGTTCCGTCCTGCATTTTCAGTGACAATGGAACGAACTTTGTCGGGGCAGATCGAGAATTACGTGAAAATTTCGAAGCAGTGTATAACACGCAAGAAATGCGTAATAAATGCAGTCAAAAAGGAATTAGATGGAAATTTAACCCACCGAGTGCACCGCACTTCGGTGGCATGCAAGAGGCCGGTGTGAAATCAGTGAAATTTCACCTGAAGCGGACTCTGGGTGAATTCACTCCCACAAGCGAAGAGTTACAAACATTGCTTTGTAAAATCGAAGCGAGTTTAAACTCGCGACCGATTGCCGCTTTGAGTGATAGCCCGGACGATTACGCGCCGCTCACACCGGGGCATTTCTTAGTCGGAAGTCCGCTGAACGCGCTTCCGACACAATCAGTGGAAACTGAAAAACTCTCCCGTTTGACACGATGGAGGGCGATTCAAAAATTCCACGAACAAATCTGGAGGCATTGGACACGTGATTATCTCACGCACCTCCAGAATCGTTATAAGTGGCGTACAGCCCAAAAAACATTAAAACTAAACGACTTAGTTTTAGTGCAAAATCCTCTCCTCCCCCCGAATCAATGGGAAATGGGACGAGTAGAGGAGGTATTCACCGGCAGGGATGGAAATGCACGTGTTGTTAAAATACGCACGGAAAAATCCATTTTTACGCGACCTATTACGCGGTTGTGTAAGCTGCCTGTGGAAGAAACCGAGTCGGCGACGGTTAGCGACGCCGACGAGGTCACATAAAAACCATAACATCCAACGGCCGATAGTGATCGAAAGGTGAGAAACGACCGTTTCTAGAAATAAACGGTGTTGATTCTCACCTGACCGTTGTCACTAAAAGTTCAAACGGATTAGTGGGGGTTACGAATCCACCAATCTGAGTTGGATTATTGGTAGGGCGTAACGAGTAATCCGAGCGCCCCCGAATCGTAACGGAATTCGCGGAATCGAAAACCGCTCAGTTCCTAAACGACAGCAATGAGTGACGCAAGCTTTGAAGTCAGTTCGGTCGCCGATAGCCGGGAGGAAGAGCTTTCGATCTCGGGCGACCCCGAGATCGACGAACGGTTCGGACGCATACTTCAGCTGGGCGAAGCTTCTAGATCGGGGGGCTCCACCCAGGTACCCGAACCAGCGGCGGAGCCCGAAATCACACTGTGTTTCGGTAGAGAAACGTTCAAGATCCCGGCACGGATCCCGTTGACCTCCCGAAAATACCACTGCCGGTTTCCCGGAGGGCAGTATGTGATACGATGGGGCCCGGAGGGACAACTCCGGTCCTGTAACTGGAAGGCAGACAAGCCCGCGGACCCCATCCCACCACCCGCGCCGACCACGGCCACGGCCGCCTCCGCGGAGGGAGTCCCGCAGCCGAAAAAGCGGAAACGGAGGAAACCGGCGAAACCCGCCCCGGCCACCCCTGGACCGTCCACCAGCGGCCTGCAGCCGCAGCCCCCAGCGGCCCCGGCCAAGAAAAAAAGAAGGACCTGGCAGCCGGCGTTCGGTCAGATCGCCATGGCGAAAGCCATGGCGGACCAGATGCTGACCACGTCCATGAGGTTCCTTCAACAGGCTGCAGCTGGTCAACCGTAAGTACTTTTGATTTTTTACAATTAAAAGTGCGCGAGTTCTCTCTCTCCGCGTAAAAAAGTGACCGTACGGGACTACCGCGTTCTCCGGGTATTGCACAATTCGTGCAAGGGGGGCGGTATGTTTAAATATGTTAAAAAATTATTTAAAATCGCGTTAGTCTGAAAATATTAAATTCTCGGCTGCGATTCCCGTATCCGTTTGTGTACGTGACACTGCGGAAGGTTAAGCGTTCGTCAGGTTCGTTGAACGTTCGGACGATTTAAAACCGCGGCCGTTTACGTGTTTTTGTACGCCGACCTCACGCGAAGATTCGCTTCACACCGGTTTAAACGGTATCGTGACGTCAGCGTCGAGAGAGAGAACCGTATGATATATTGAAAAGAGATCGACAGCTGAATTCGGCAGCGCCGCGTCGCGACGACAAGGTGCGACCGAGTCTTCGTCTGTCGATCCGCGACGATATTCGCAATGATTCACGAGCCGACTGCCAACGGGAGCGGATCCCAGAAGATCTCGCTCCTCAAGTACGGACTCGCATATAACATTTGGACTTGTTTAACAAAGAATTCTCTCCGTTGCTGCGGTTAGAGTTTCCTAGAACAATCTACCTGCGAGAAAAGGGAGGTCGTCATACACGCTGCGCGTGGCGCGACCGCCTTCGCTAGGAAGGATTGTACGTTGCAGTCGTTGCCGCGACCGCGACGTAAGGGACTCAGGGTGCACCCACCCAGAATCCCTTTAAAGCTATACGGCTTTGGAGCCTCCCAAAGGTCATACCGTTGAATCGGTACCGCCTCGTGGAGTGCTCTTCGTGCAAAGGTCGCCAAAAAACCCTCTCCAAAAACCCGTCGGTGTACGAGTCGACCGTACACCCTACGGAGGAGTTCGGGTTCAAGGTCGCCTCACCTTCCGTCACGCCGCCTACCAAATACGGTCCCCGTGCAACACGGTCGCCGGGTAGGCTTTATAGTGCGGTTGGACCCGCGAGGGATTTTTTGCAAAGGACACTTTACTGTCACGGTCCCCGGTAGAAACGGTCGCCGTGCAGTAATTTTACAGTGTCGCAGGAAATCTCCTCGCACGACGTTCCTACGTCACCCGCACGGAGAGCGTGCTCACGGGATCCACCCATTTGGAGCTTTACGACCTCCATTTGGTGACCCGTCCGTGGCTAAGTCGCCCCCGACAGATACGAGTGAATTCTCTTCTGTTCAGGGCAAAAGTATCGCTGATAATTTCAATAAATAATTATCAGCGTACAAGTACAAATTTACAGTCCACTGATTCACGTTAAACGACAGCTGATTCCCCCCTCCCTGCGCACCGCTGGTCGCTAGGAGAGCGAGACGAGCAGCTGACGAGCGTGTTTACGATACGTGTACGCACGTATTTAATCTGAACAAACCTTTGTTACAGCAACCAAGGTCCATCCCAACCGGGGCAACGCCGGTGAAGCCACACCCCTGGCTGGATTAAAAATTAATTCTTTTTTTGTAATTTATATTTTTTATTTTTTTCATTTCTTTTTTTGTTAAAATTAAATAAACGGCTTGTCGCTTCGCGACAAGCGAAAATTACAAAATAAAAAACTTATCAATCACTCTCCCTAGTATTTCCCTCGTCCGGACCCCGGTTAGAACCCTTAGTTTCTAACAAAATTATAATTTATTAAATTAAGGTTGCGTTAAATTAAAATAATATTTTTTGTGTTTTTTTGTTTTCTGTTATACATACATACATACATACATACATACATACATACATACGTATACAGGGTGTTCGGCCACCCTTGGGAAAAATATTAATGGGAGATTCGAGAGGCCAAAATAAGACGAAAATCAAGAATACCAATTTGTTGATGGTGGCTTCGTTAAAAAGTTATTAACGTTTAAAGTTCCGCCAATACTGAATTTTTTCTCGAAAGTGGGTAAGATTTCGGGAGTATGTCTATTCACCGAAAATAATTATAATTGACCTCCGCAACCGAAAATAATTTTTCCAGAACGATTTGAAACTTTTCAATTTCGCCGAAAAATTTGGGCACCTACCTACCTACCTACCTACCTACCCCCTGTTGAGTTTCCTTAAAAATTCGTTTTTGATTTTTAATAATTTCGCTTGACGTCCTACAGAAAAGTTGTTTAATACGTTTTTGTAGGTACCTATGGGCTCTACTTCAGAAAAAAGTTTCATTGAAATATATTCACTATTATAGGAGTTATGGCTATATAAGTTGAAAATTGGACCATTTTTATGGGGGTTTTTTAACATTACGGGGCCAAGGAACAACCTTTCCAATATTTTTATAATTGTTACATATTCTACACTAAAATACGCGGCGTTTGGCTTTCTTAACATTAAAATCGTCCAATCCGTTCAGAAGTTATGGTGTTTTAAAGATTCGCATAAAATTTACGGGAAGCATTTCTTGCCTGAAATTATATTTTCGGTAAGGAATCTTTTTCTCGAAAATGGTTAGGATTTCGAGGGTATGTCTATCGACCAAAAATTATTATAATTGGTCCCTGCAATCAGAAATAATTTTTTTAGAATGATTTAAAATTTTTTAATTTTGTTGAAAAATTTCACACCTTCTCGAATTTTTTTCTCCAAACTGGGTAGGAATTCCGGGGTATATCTATTCATCAAAAATGATTATAATCGACCCTTGCAATCGGAAATAATTTTTTTAGAACGATTGGAAAAATTTTTTTTTTCGCCAAGAAATTTCACCACCTACCCGAATTTTTTTCTCGAAGGAGGGTAGGATTTCGGGGATATGTGTATTCATAAAAAATGATTGTAATTGATCCCCGCAACCGAAAATAATTTTTCTAAAACGATTTGAAATTTTTTAATTTAATTGTTAATAACTTTTTAACGAAGCCTCCATCAACAAATTGGTATTCTTGATTTTCGTCTTATTTTGGCCTCTAGAATCTCCCATTAAAATTTTTCCCAGGGGTGGTCGAACACCCTGTATACATATAAAAATTGAATTGCTTATGTAGAATTAAAAAAAAATATTCGTTTTTAATAAGTTTTCGGACCATAACTCCCCTTTTCGAGTGAACTGGCTCTGGGTTAGGTCTCATATAACACAGTGGCAGACAACACGGCATTTTATAGGAACCGATCTACCGTGTTATAGGAGGGTTTCAAACTGTATTTCGTTTATTTAATGAAGTTTAATCCTCCTCCGGGGACGGCGGAGCGGAAACAATGTGTCGCGTGAATGGGAATTCGGAACAAAAATCATAGCTTCTAAAGAATTCCAGTCAATTTTCGACCTAAGACCTCTTACACTTTTTTTTTTAAAGAGAATACAAAGATACAACAAACAAATCGATAGACAAAAATTATATATTTTTGTTAAAAAAAAATTGAAACGACCTTGATTTTTTGTTGAATAAAAACTGTTTTGCTAATTTCTACTATTGCAATTTCTTGTCAAGTGTTGTCATTTCTGTGTAACTTTTGTTCGAAAAGTTTTTTCATTGGTTTAGAGGAAGTGTCTGAAATCAGAGGTGCCAGAAGTGCACCGAAGGCATAGTGTGCTCTCTCACACTATGTCAGATCACGCGTACGTGAACTCGTAATGTTTCGGAAAGTCGACAAAGGCAAACTGACGCTGCCCGAAGTAATTTCGGACCGCCTCGTGAGAGTCGAGAGAGAAAGGCTCACATTTGCCTTCTCGCTCTTAACAACTGAAATCCGACCTCCCGTCAACTGCATACGATTTGGAATCTCGAGTCGAGATTCTCGACTGACTGCCCAGGCATTTTTACTTTCCGACGCACATGACGATGTAGGCGCACATAAGCAAAGTACGTAAGTAGTTTGAAATGTTACGTATGTCGAACGTTTCGTTCCTCAAATTTTTCTTGCCACTTGCGTGCATTATGAAATCGCCCTGCTACTTATCTAACCTTTGAAATGGGGGTCACTTCCGTCGCGATGCAGCAGCCTGTTAATTAATACAATTCGGAGAATAGAGCAGCCCGTTAATTAATACAAATCGGAGAATAGTGCACACGGTGATTTCTAACGTACTTTTGAATCCGCCCCACACAGATTTTTTGGTATATAAACCCTGTGATTTCATTACTCGGGGGATCATAATCGTACCATCACGTTAGAGTCAACGTCACGTCTCTTGTCACGCGTATACGATTTGATAGTCAGTGGTATCTTGCGAGATCGGGCTACCGTACCCTTTAGTATCAAACCATATAGAATCCGTGAACCGGCATAAATTCTATTGCGGCCTTTATTTCCAACTGACATACCCCCGCATCGCCAGTGCGTCAACACCGTGCAAGGTCATTTTAGGTAAATATAATCATTCTTTGATCGCGACATAAGATACACGAAACAATTGTATTTTATTTGTTGATTTAAGAATATATCCACTTTTATTATCAAATCAGAGTTACCCAACTTCTTTAACCTACAATTATATAAAGCGATTATTATTAGTTAAACGTTCCCATAATAATATAACCTTACCGCTCGGGTTATATTATATTTAATAATTCACAGTTACGAGTTCAATTAACACATCCCCAAATCCAAATACAACCTCTTACAACCTAGTGGCTCCTCGATTACGCATCGAGTTCGTCCACGCAATCTATTACCATCCTAGCGGCTCCCTGATTTCGCATCAGGTTCGTCCGCATCCTACAGCTCCCTGATTTCGCATCAGGTTCGTCTGTGATTTATCCAACCTCCCAGCAGCTCCTTGATTTCGCATCAGGTTCATCCTCGTTATCAACTATCCTAGCGGCTCCCCGATTTCGCATCGGGTTCGTCCGTGTACCTAACTAACAAATTGATACCATATTCCATACTCTCTCTCGCACTCGCAGGCCACGCGCGCTGCACGGCCCTGGCTCGTAACAGAAACTGGTGACATCGGTGGGATTTAACTATTTTAGAATGGCTACGTAATTTTTGGGTTTCTTGAGAAGTTGAAATTTCTCTTCTTGAATTTAGACGATATACTAGTTTTCGCTAGTTAAGTCAACCAGTTAACTCTTGTTAAGAATATACTAGTTTTCGCTAGTTAATACACATTGTTAATTGGATTTAAATATACTAGTTTTCTCTAGTTGAATTAAAATAAATTATTAAAAATGACAAGTTCACAAGCAAATATTTCGTCGAACGATATTATGAACTTGACATTATCGCTTGCAAATTCAATGTCACTTTTGACACAAAAGACATGCATACAAAACGTTACATCGACGATACCGACTTTCGACGGAGAAACTCCATCTTTATCGCGTTTTGCACAAAGTGTGGAGGATGGGTTAACATTGATACCTGAGGGTTCGGAAGCCGATTATCTGGCGATTGTTCTGACTAAACTCATAGGTCCCGCACGAAGGTGCACCTTAGAGCATAAATTCGTGAGTGTTAGCGAATTGATTAAACATTTAAAAAAGAGATTCGCGCCGGGAAAAAGTTTGTCGTATTTCCAAGTAGACATCGCGGCCCTCAGGAGCTGCCAGCCTTTCAGCTGCAGTACGGGCTTAACGAACCCGGGGTACCCGAGTCATACACACACCGTAAGCCTCCTGTTGGTCGTCACAACGACCCATTCACAATTCCCTATTGGTTTTGTGAATGGTACGTGACGGCAGGAGGAACGGGGGTCTTGGCTTAACCGCCTGGGCCACGAGTATGGCGACTCTATAAAATCGCCCTCCAATCCTAAGCTATGGTGCGCGGCGATGGGATGCATGGTTGGGGGAGAAGGCCCAATCCCAAGCGACCACCTCCGGGGAACCTGCCGAACCCCCGGAGTATTAGGCTTACCCGGGTAAGGCGGCTCTGCCCGGGTGGACCTTTATTTCCGACCATCTCGTGGGATTCTTATGGACACAGAAAATAAAATGGGGATGGGGCGGGTTTTGTCGGTTGGGGAGAACGGAGACGGGGTTGGGGTTAGGGTGGCGGCGCTCGCGCCCCACTCAGCGCCAGGTCCGGCTTCGTGGAGGGTGGAGGAGGACGACGAGACGGCGTCGGTCTCGTCCTTCTCCTCCAGCACGAGCCACATAGGCTCTAAGAGGAAGAGGACGGGGCAGGCCGTCGTCGAGGTGGGCGGGGCGATGAGCCCGTCGGTGAGGCTGAGTTGCCTCAGGGACGAGGTGACCGAGGAGATATCGGAGAGGATCTCCTCGTCCCTGAGGCGGGTGGAGAAAGTCGCCGCTGCCTGCGCCTTTAAGGGGCAGAAAAGCGGTGGCGCGGAGGCCCTGAAGGTCGCGGCGGAGGAAATGAGGGAGGCGGCGCGGGAGCTCAGAGGGCGGAACGCCCGTCTGCAGCTCCTGTTGGAGGAGGAGCGACAGGGGAGGAGGAGGGCAGAGGCGCTGTGGAACAGCGCGGCCCTCCCTCCCATCCTCCCTCCTCCTCCGCCGCCGCGTCCCTCGGCGGAGGTAAATAAGCGGAGTGCGGCGGCAGTGGTGCGGGGCACCGCGGGCCCCTCCACCCGCACTCCGCCCGTGAAGAAGTCCCCGTCCTCCTCAGAAGACGATCTTCTGAGGAGGATTGGGGACATGATTGATGGCAAGCTGGCCGCCTTCCGGGAGGAGCTCCTCGCCGGAAGAGCGGTCAGCAGGAAGGCGGTGCCTCCCCGACCTGTTCCGGTACAGTCGGGGAAGGCAAAGAAGGGCGGAGTGAAGGCTCCGCCCAGCGTTGCGGCACCAGGGCCCCGGGTCGCGACCCCCAAGGGGGGTGGTGTACCCGTGGTCGCGGTGGTCGCGTCCTCCACGGCACCCTCCCAAGGGGGGGTGGCGTGGAGTGAGGTGGTGGGGCGGAAGGCGAAGCGGGCGGCGAGGAAGGCCTCGCAACCGCGGCCTCCGCCTCCGCCGCCGGCGGCCAAGGTAAAGGCCGCGAAGGTCGGGAAGGCACGACCAGGTCGTCCCCCAAAAACGGCAGCGGTGACGCTGACCGTTGCGCAGGGGGGCGACCTGACCCTCGCGGAGGCGATGCGGCTCGCCAGGGAGAATATCTCCCTGGAAGAGCTGGGCATCGCCTCCGTGAGGGCGAAGAGGGCCGTGACCGGGGGTCTCTTGCTGGAGATCCCCGGTGCAGAAGGCGGCGCGAAGGCGGATCGTCTCGCCCAGAGGCTCCGGGAGCAGCTGAGCGAGCGAGGTGTCCGGGTCGCTCGGCCCACGAAGCGCACGGAGATGCGCGTTTGTGGGCTGGACGACTCGGTCAGCGCACAGGATGTGTCCCGTGCCCTTGCGAGGGCGGGGGACTGTCCTGTGGAGGACCTGCGGATCGGAGAGATCCGCAGGTCGCCCTCCGGCCTCGGGACGGTGTGGGCCCGGTGCCCCCTCTCCGCCGCCCGTAAGGTGGCGGAATCCGGGAGGGTGTTGGTGGGGTGGGTTTCGGCGCGAGTGGAAATCCTCGCGCCGCGCCCGCTCCAGTGTCACCGCTGCCTCGAATTGGGGCACGTGAGGCAGTGGTGCACCTCGCCGGTGGACCGCAGCGGTCAGTGTTACCGCTGCGGTGCCAAAGAGCACCGTGCGAGCCAGTGCTCGGCGGCCCCCCACTGCCCGCTGTGTGCGGACATGGGGAGGCCAGCCGATCACAGAGTGGGGAGCAAGAAGTGCTCCCCCCCCTCCCGGAAGGAGAGGAAGAGGCGGGCTGCACCGGATCTTGTCTCAGGGCGGTCGTCGGGGATTATCTCCGCGGCAGGTGGATCGAGTATCCGGGCCGGGATGGTGATATGCGGAGGGAGGTGTACTGCGGTGTTCCGCAGGGGTCGGTCCTCGGGCCACTCCTGTGGAACATCGCGTACGACTCGGTGTTGCGGGCCGGCCTCCCCGACGGCGTCAGCACGGTGTGTTATGCGGATGACACACTGGTGCTGGCCGTCGGGGCGCACTGGGGGAGGGCCATGCGTCGCGCGGAGGAGGGGTCGCAACGCGTCGTCGACCGGATCAGGGGGATGGGGATGACGGTGGCGGTCCATAAGACCGAGGTGATTGCGTTTCATTCACCTCGGCAGGATCCGCCACCCCCTCTGATTCGGGTGGGTGGGGCTGACATCGAGGTGAAGCCCCAGATCAGGTATCTGGGGCTGATCCTCGATAGCCACTGGCGTTTCGAGAAGCATTTCCGCTGCCTGGTCCCCCGGTTGGAAAGGATGGTTGCGGCTCTGGGCCGGATCCTGCCCAACCTGGGGGGCCCGGCGGGCCGAGTTCGTCGCCTCTATGTGGCAATGGTCCAGTCGGTGGCCCTATACGGGGCCCCCGTCTGGGCGGACGACCTGGCTGCCTCCCGGCGCAGCATGACTATGCTGCGTCGGGTGCAGAGGCGCATGGCGCTCAGGGTCGTCCGCGGGTATCGGACCATGTCACATGAGGCGGCGACGGTTCTAGCGGGGATGCCGCCTATGGACCTGCTCGCGCGGTCGCACGCGGTGATGTACCGGCACCGCGTCGACCGTCGCGCGGGGGTGGGGGCGGTCCCGGGCGGGCAGGAACCTGCTTGGGGCGATTTGAAGCGCCAGGCCCGGCAGTCCGTGTTGCTCGCGTGGCAGGAGCGGCTGGCTCTGCCAACCGCGGGGCACCGGACTGTCGGGGCTGTTCGGCCACTCCTGAAGGAGTGGCTGGACAGAGGCCATGGCAGCCTCACCTACCGGCTGGCACAGGTATTTTCCGGGCATGGCAGCTTCGGAAGATACCTGTGCCGGATAGGGAAGGAGCCGACGGCGCGTTGCTGCCACTGCGACGCTGAGCAGGACACGGCGGATCATACCCTGGAGGTATGCCCCGCGTGGGAGGGGGAGCGCCGTGTCCTGGTCGGCGTCGTCGGGCGGGATGTCTCGCTGCCGGGCGTGGTGCGCGCCATGCTCGGCAGCGAGGAGAAGTGGAGGGCCGTGGCCTCCTTCTGCGAGAACGTAATGTTGCAGAAGGAGGCCGCGGGGAGGGAGCGCGAGCTTCAGCGGCGTGCTGAAGCTCGCGCTCGTGCGGTGGCCCGAGGTCGTCGCCCGGTCGCGAGGCGTCGCGGGCGGCCGCCTCGGCGTGGCGGATGACCTAGGCTGGGAGGGGGGTCCTGAGGGGACCCTCCTCCCGCCAGGCGGCGCCGGGTCGGACCGGTTGGGGGTAGGAGTGCCTCCCCCTACCGGTCCGACGCAAGGGGAGGCACCCTCGGCGGTCTGGTGCGGCCATGAACGCCCGGCCGCCGAGGGGTGGAAACGGGGTCGCGGGCGGTTGCGAGTTGGGGCTCGCAGCCGCCACTAAACGCGGCCCCGGGACGGATAGCGGCGGGATGGAGTGGCCCCGTCCCGCCGCTATGAGGCAGTGTGTCTACTGGGGGGACCGATTGTCCCCCCGGGGGATGGGCGCGAAAGCGCGGGCACGGGGAGGATACCGGAAGAATGCTTCGAGCGATTCCCGGTATCCTCCCAAAGCGTGCCGAAGGGTCACCGTGGGGTTTTTAGTGGGTAGGTCCCGCGCCTGTCGTTGTACAGGCGCGGGGAATCCCACACACCCCTCCCACCTCTCCCCAAGGAGGTGGGAGGGAGTCTTTCGAAGATTTTCCCCACGACAAAAAAAAAAAAAAAAAAAAAAAAAAAAGTAGACATCGCGAGTTTACGTATTCGCGAGGGTGAAAGTTTGCGACAGTACGTCGACAGGACTAGTCACCTGGTTTATTGCGCGCGCGGAGCCATTCGAGAAAGATACCGGGACAACGCCGAAGATTTCATCAAGGAGATGGAACGAGATGTTTTGGAAAATTTCATCGAAGGCTTACCGGATCGTATTTCTTGGAAGGTGTCGGCACAATTTAGAGACATACGGACTCTTGAAGATGCTTACGACGCCGTGCTGCATATAGACAGGAAACTAAGGAATCGAAGACAAATGCCCCGGAACGAATCACCTGCACGGTGGTCACGAAAGGATCGTGGAACCGAAGATTATCGCCACCGCGACAATCAAGTGTCGTACCCTGGCTCGCCGAGTCGTTATGACCGAGGGCGGCATGCTAGAACATACGAAGGTCAAGAGGATCGAGAGGAACAACCACATGCGTCGGCATGGCCCGTGCGACAAAGGAGCCCCTCGATTTCCCCTTCGAGGCGTTCTTACGATTTTCCTAAGGATGAAGGAAATCATTATTCCATATTAAAAAATTCCGAAAGATATCGCGAACCGAAATTATATTGTTGGTATTGTGAAACTACGGGACACGACGGGAAATCCTGTAGGAAAAATCCGCGTAATCCAAAAAACCGACGCGACTCGCGGGACTCGTCAGCCGAATCGAACGGGTCTTTAAACTTCAATCGCGCTCACCGTACCGGCGACACGATGAGCGGCAACGAAACCCGTCGTCAAAGAACAGTACACTTCGAAAACGACTCCTTATCAAAGAAACACCTGCCCCACGTCTCGAAACCAAAGTCCCAGAACTGGAATTAGGAAAGGGAACATTTTTAATCGATTGCGGTGCAGCCATCAACTTAGTACGTCTCGATGTTTTAGGAACAAAAGCAATAATAAATTCTCGCGAAGAAATAGAAATAACAGGATTAACCACAACTCCAATTTACACGTTAGGAACCACAATTCTCCATATTCACGATACACCCGCATTTTTCTATATAGTAAGAACTCTTGCAATAGACGCTGATGGACTCATCGGAAGCCCATTTTTAATGCAAGAGGGTGCCGAAATTTCTTATTATCATGGGACCATGGTATTAAGGGACAAACCTATTAGACCATTACGTTTTTCAAACCGCAATGATTTGTTTTCATCTTTAAACTCGCAAACTCCGACTAAACACAGGCTCGAAGCTCGTACGATACAACAAATCGCGGTAAAAATAGCAAACCCGACAGTAAAGAAAGGATATTTACCACGTATTAAAACTCACGATCAACTGTACGTAGGGGAAGCAGCTGTAACAAATAACAACGGAAAATGTCACGTCTTAGCAACGAACACCAGCAGCGAAGACCTCGACGTAGAGATAGAACCACAGATAATAGAACCGTACGATTTTCTAAGCACATCGGACGAAGACCTTTGCTCATATGCAGAACAGCCAACAAAATTCAGGACCACCGAAGATAGGATAGAAAAACTCGTAAATACACTAAATACCAATCATTTAAACAGGGAAGAACGAGCATCCGTCACTGATTTAATAAAAGAATTTCCAGACCGATTTTTTCTGCTTGGAGACAAACTAGGAAAATCAGTCGATTTTAATCATTCGATTCACACCATAGACGAAATACCAGTAAACACAAGACAATATCGATATCCGCCTGTGCATCAGGACGAAATACAAAAACAGGTTAGCGCATTATTATCACAAGGCATAATTACTCCGTCAAAATCACCCTACAACTCACCTTTATGGATCGTACCGAAGAAAGCTGACTCACAGGGAAACAAACGTTGGCGTATGGTAATAGACTTTCGCGCATTAAACGAAAAGACAATCTCCGACAAATATCCATTACCACAAATCACAGAAATTTTGGACCGATTAGGAGGAGCAAAATATTTTTCCGTTTTTGATCTCGCCAGTGGATTTCACCAGATAGAAATGAATCCAAGGGATAAGCAAAAAACAGCATTCACCACACCGCATGGACATTACGAATTTTCAAGAATGTCTTTTGGCTTAAAGAACGCTCCACCTACATTTCAACGCCTCATGGATCAAGTTCTCACTGGATTACAAGGAACAGACCTCTTCGTTTACCTGGACGACATTGTCGTTTACGCTTCATCATTGCAAGAACATAATATCAAAGTTAAAAAATTATTGAACCGCCTTCGGGAACAGGGCTTAACCCTACAAACTGACAAATGCGAATTTCTACGCAAAGAAGTGGCATATTTAGGACATATAATTTCCGAAAAGGGGGTAAGACCGGATCCAAGAAAATTAAAAGCTGTGCAAGATTTTCCCACACCGAAAACGCAGAAGAATATTCAACAATTTTTGGGCTTAGCAGGATATTACAGAAGATTTATACCAGATTTCACCGTGAAGTCAAAACCGTTGATCAATTTACTAGGAAAGGGCATTAAATTTAAATGGACAGAAGAACAAGATCAAAGTTTTAATCAATTACGTAAAGAACTTTGTCAACAACCTATATTGCAGTATCCGGATTTCACCAAACCCTTCATCGTGACTACAGACGCATCCGAATACGCCATAGGAGCTGTACTTAGCCAGGGGGAAATAGGAAAGGATTTATCAATAGCATATGCATCTCGAAGCCTTAATAAACCTGAAAAGAATTATTCGGCAACAGAGAAGGAATGTCTCGCAATGGTTTACGCAGTAAAGTATTTCCGACCCTATATTTATGGAACAAAATTCACCCTTGTCACAGATCACCGTCCCTTAGTCTGGCTACATTCAGTTAAGGACCCGACCTCCAGGCTAATAAAATGGAAATTACGACTTTCGGAATACGAGTATCAGGTTATCCACAAGTGTGGAAAAACGAACATGAACGCGGACGCGTTATCGCGCAACCCCCCATCAGTCTGTCTACCGCTCATTCCACGGGAGTCAAAGGACGATCCCGACTTCCGGGCTCAAGTACCACCGACTACCGATAAGCAATTCATAAGTCACCGTATACAACAGTTACGTCGAGATAGGGAAAACCGACCCAAATACCGGGAGGCTAGTAGTAGCTCGGACGAAGAACAAGGCCCCTCTTATGGAAAAATTCAACACTCGCCGATAATAGCTAGACACCGAACTCTACCCAGCTTATCGCACGAAGTAACATTGCCAGACGAATCTCAGGAAATCATAAACAACTTACTGCCAGCAGCAAACTCTACAAGGAACACACTACCGGAGGAAGATAACAATTTACCCGATGACCTAATGTCCTTTGAAGAACCACTTGAAATCACCAATAATGAAAATACAATTATGGAAAATCCTCGTAAAAATGTATTCAGTACTCCACAGGTAACACCGCATGTTACAGACGAAATTTTACAACTAGCCATAATTCATCCACCTGCAAGGGTTGCAACCGAAGCAAGTGCAGAACGGCTACCTGACGCCTTTGACCACACGCCTGACCCTTACCTACCATACGCATCCGACACAGATGTTTTAACCGACGAAAACGAGCACCGATACACTGCGTCAAAACAATCTTATAAAATAACTGTTTCTTCGAACACCCTCGCTGCGGAAAACGGACATTACGCGCACTTCATATCAGCAGATTGCAACCTAATATCCACCGTAGGAAAAGTATTACTGGACACCGAAATAATTAATAAACCGGATCTTTTGGCAGCGCAACCGAAAAAGGGACACGTATTGACTATAGGCAATGGATTGTTTAAAACCTTCAGTATAGTAATTTCTGACAATTTTTACGACAATATTACGGCAAAAGATGTATCCCATGGGTTAAAGACTCTCAGACATACCCTGGACCAAAATCAAATAAATTCCTTTCGAATCTCTGTAACAGGAGATTTACACAAATTACCAGCTAACAAATTTTACAAAATATTAGAAGAAGTTTTTACCGAAACAGATCAACAAATTACTCTATGCAGCTGTGCTATCACCACACCGTCTGAATCGGATAGATTGGACATAATTCGCGAAGCCCATGATAGTTTAATTGGAGGGCATAAAGGGATAACAAAAACGTACAAACGCATTCGATCAAAATTCCATTGGCCAAAAATGCGCAACGAAATTCAAGAGTACATCAGGACATGCCAAAGTTGCCAAGAACAAAAATTAGTTCGAGCAAAGACTCGCCAACCCATGTTGATCACCGACACACCGCTGGATGCATTTGACAAAATATCACTGGACACCGTGGGACCTCTTCCAATCACGCCTAATGGAAATAGACATATTCTTACCATACAGGACAATCTGACGAAATACTGCGTGGCAGTTGCAATACCTAATATTCGAGCCGCGACCATTGCAGATGCCTTCGCACGACACTTTATCGCAATCTACGGTACACCTCGCGCAATATTAACAGATAAAGGAACTAGTTTCATTGGAAATTTAATGACGAATTTGGCAGAAATATTTAAAATTAAACAAATAACAACTTCCGGATACAGACCACAAACTAATGGATCATTGGAAAGAAGTCACATCGTGCTCACTGAATACCTCAAACATTACATGGATAATTACGAAGATTGGGATTTATTAATTCCTTTTGCAATGTTCTCATATAACACATCCGTTCACGAAGCAACAAATTTCACACCATACGAGTTAATTTTTGGAAAAGTAGCTCGAGAACCCAGTTCCTTCCCAGATAAAGAGAAATTAAAATCATATGGAGACTATTTACAGGACTTGATTTCACACATAACTACAATCCGTAACATTACTTCGAAGAGGCCGAATATCCCGGATCGGTAACGCGGAAGACGGAGTCGTTGCCGATCTCCACCTGGACCGACTACCGGGGCAGCCACCTGTGAACGTAGCCGAGCACTGGTTGGAGGTGGGCTACGTCGTGCCCAAGGTTTAAACCCAGAACACAACGCACCAGTATCGATAAGTACACACCACAACATGATACCACAGACGAGGTATACGAGTAGACCAATCACCTTATGGACTTTTGCGGCCGAATCTGACTGCCATACCGACCTGAAAATTCGGAGGTGATTTTAGCGGCCTCTTCTCATGGATGACGGTCAGTTGAGAAACTATTCACTGAATTAGTATTGATGGGCAGAAAACTGTAGTTGTGCGTAAATACATGTGAGTTGGCAGTGCAGTATTATCAGACGGCAAGCCTGTGGCCAAAGGAAACTGCCCCTCCACTTACACACACAATGCACAACCACCTTGTATATGAGTTCTGGCGTTTCGTATAGCTTCGAGGATTCGAGAAAGGCGGTGAATGTGAGTCTACCCTTCTTGCTCTCAACACAACTGAAATTCGACCTAGCATCACGGCATGCGATATCGAGTCTCGACTGCCCAGGCATTTTTTACTTTCCGACCTATGTATGCGCATATAAGCAAAATACCATAATGTAAAAAAAATTTCAAAATTTTTTTTTACGAAAATACACGTTTCAAGACTCCCTAATCATATTTTAACTATGAAAAAAAGGACATTTTTTTACTATGCTTATGGACGTGCGTTCATATATTTATACTATTTATGCGATTGAGTCTAAACAACCGAATGAATTTCAATGTAATTTTAAATTTTTAAATCTGAAAAAATTTGGAAATACTTTCCTATTTATCCTCTTTGTTTAGCAATTTAAAAAAACGCTGATTCGTTAAAATCAATCATATTAAAATAAAAGACTGGAAAATTTTTCTTCTTTCAATGAAGGAAACTCTTTTACTTAATCTTTTTCGAAGGCGAAGGTGAAAAAGTCGATTTCACCACGGCAACAATGGTTGGACGCGACGCATGGACGTTCCCCCGAAATAGGGGATCGGTTTTTGTTTTCCAGAAACGCGAGTGAGGCGATCGAAAACGCGAAACGCGTTAGTTGGATAACGGAGAGAGTCGCGAGGTTCTGTATGAAATAAAAAGACACGACCCCTAGCAACAGCATGCGTGTTTTGTTTGCCCCACATAGTCATCCAAAGGCTGAAGCTTGAAATTAAAATCAAAATAAAAATTAAATATACAATATAAAATTTTTCTATATTGCAGAAGATAGGGATAAATTATAGTTAATTGTATTATGTAAAATTTATTTCAAGCACTTGAAAAATCATCTTCAGTCTTCTCCATTCATCATCAAGCCTTTCTTTTTTGAATGTAGATTAACTTGTTTTATTTCCAATTAATTTATATTTAATGTTTCTGTTGAGAGTACAATGTCTCCTGCACCACCGTAGGTGCATACGGCACTGGAGACAGCAGAGTGCGCGTGGAGTCATGCGAATTACGAACGACCACGTGTATGCCCTAACGGGTCTTTTACACTTTAGTATTCTTATTTCTCAATAAATGTAGTTTTGTGTTATTTGTAGTATTGTGTTTATCATATCCCTAACTCTAACAGGTTATGGGCCCAGTAATTACGAAAGTTTTAACACAACAGTTAGTGATTTCAAACTTGAAATAATTTGAGGTTAGAATATCCACGTGCACGTTGTGAATTGGCGGGATGGCTTCTAACGAATATAAAATTGAGCGTTTGGCGAGGGATAATTATGAATCGTGGGTCATACATATGAGAGCTATTCTAAGAAAGAAAAAGCTATGGAAATACGTAGACGGATCTGTGGTTAAACCAGGGCCAAATGCCGAAAATAACGATATTCAGGAATGGATAGAGAAAGATGAAGATGCGAGGGCAGAGATAGAATTGGCCATTGCCTCTTCGCATGTAAATCTGGTGAAGAATTGTGAAACGTCACGCCAAACGTGGGAAAAGATTAAGGAAATTTATCAGTCAAGAGGACCTGCCAAGAAGGCCATGTTGTTAAAACAATTAATAACGACAAAAATGAACGAAAACGGTGATGTGAGACTACATTTACGACAATTCTTCGAAATAGTCGACAAACTGGATGATTTGGATACCCATATTAACGATGATTTACTGGCTATAATATTGCTGTACAGCCTACCAAAAATTTACGATAACTTTAGATGTGCGATAGAGTCGAGAGACCAGCTCCCAGCACCAGACATGTTAAGGATTAAAATAATTGAAGAGGGTGATGCGCGTAAGGAAAGCCTTTCGGGTTTTGAAGTACCTAATGCAAATGCAATAACCAGCAAGATAGTCAAAGACCACCATGCAGGGTATCAAGGTAAGCCAAAACCATTGTATCCAAATAAACTAAGATGCTACAAGTGCAATAAGATGGGTCACAAATCGTTTGAATGCAGAACGAAAGATAAGTTTGTGCGAAACAGACACAATAACGATATAGCTATGTTAACCATGGCTAATAATGTAAGTTGTGGAAGAGACTCATGGTGGTGTCTAGACAGTTGAAGCACAAGCCATTTGTGCAATAATCCAGATAAGTTAACAGATATACTTGGCTGTGAATCAGAGAATCTAAAGTTAGCTAACGGAGATTCAATCCGTGTAACCGCCAAAGGAAGGGCTCAAATAAAGATAACACATAGACACGGTGACATCAATAATGCTAATCTTGATAATGTTTTATGTGCACCACAGTTAAGAATGAATCTACTATCAATAGGAAAGATTACAAATAAAAATTTAGAAGTACTGTTTCAAAAAGATAAGGCATTAATCCTAAATAAAAATGGACAAGTGGTGCTGAAGGCGCAGCGGATTGGTGATCTATACTATGTAATAAGTAACAATAAGGAGGAGGAGGTACATCAGATCCGCAACCAATGCAGTGATATGGAAATATGGCATCGGAAATTGGGACACTTAAATTCAAAGGATGTATTAGAATTGGAAAGACGAGGAATAATACCGAATCTGAAAAACAAGGATTCTAACATGAACTGTGATGTATGCCTGAGAGGTAAGCTAGCCAAGTTACCTTTTCCTAAGAAATCTAATAGATCAACCAAATTATTGGAAATTATCCACTCGGACGTGTGTGGTCCAATGCGAATCGAGTCATTGGGAAGATCAAAGTATTTTTTGACGTTTACTGATGATTATTCAAGATATACAGAAGTTTTCTTCATTAGACATAAAGGTGAAGTATTTCAAAAATTTAAGGATTTCAAGGCAAAAGCCGAAAAATTAACAGGCAAAAGTATTAAGTATTTACAAAGTGATAACGGAAAGGAATACATCAATAATGAATTTAACGAATATTTAAGAAGGAATGGTATCCAGCGAAGAATCACGACGCCATATTGCCCGCAACAGAACGGCGTAAGTGAAAGAAAAAATAGAACATTGGTAGAGATGGGCAGATGCCTTCTAATGCAATCCAAACAACCTCCCACATTTTGGGCGGAAGCGATTGCTACAGCAAACTATATTAGAAACCGATGCCCGACCGCAAGTTTGAATGGAAGAATACCATTCGAATTATGGTACAATAAGCTGCCATACACGATGCATTTCAAGGAGTTCGGTCTAGTTGGATATGCCATGAGAGCTGGTACAAATAGTGGCAAATTTGATCCGAGATCTGATAAATGTATATTTATTGGATATAGCGAGGAAACCAAGGGGTACAAGGTATGGTTAATTAATAAAAGAAGATTTGAGATAGTTAGAAATGTCAAATTCATAAATGCAATGATGGATAATGGAAACAACTACGAAGATTTTTACTCAGAGAAAGAGTCGAATCCGCAAGGAACACTCAAAGAGTATCATATTGTCAATGAAGATGAAACGAATGATGAGACAAATCCTCAAACAAATGAAGAAGGTGATGACAATCCTACAAATGAAAATGAAAATAATGAATCCGACGATACAACATTAGGAGAAACTTTAAGAACTCGAAGAGGTCCTGGCCGCCCAAGATTAGAACGGTTAGGGCTAAGGGGGAGACCTCGGAAGTTGTACAACGAAATCATTGTAAGAGAGAATGATGAGACGAATCTCATCGAAGATGGATTTGTATGCGCAACTGAACTAAAGATTGATAATATAATGAAGGATTCCAATGTAAATGAATGGTTAGAGGCTATGAGTTCAGAAATCAAATCTATAATAAAGAACAACGCCTGGGAAATAGTTAACCGACCAACTAATCAAAATATCATAGGCAGTCGGTTTGTACTTACCATAAAAAGAAACTCGGAGGGTATAGCCGAGAAGAAGAAGGCAAGAATAGTTGCCAAGGGTTTTGCTCAAAGATATGGCGTGGACTTTAACGAAACTTCTTCACCGGTAAGTCGTATGAGCTCGATTAGGTTAATAATGTCTTTGGCTTCTAGGTTCAACATGAAGGTAAACCAAATCGACATAACAACCGCTTATTTGAATGGATCTTTAAATGAGGATATTTTTATGGAAGCCCCTAAACACATTAAGACTGGGCTTAAGTATCTTATTGAACACGAAGCAGGAAATAGCAAAACTAAAATGACAGCCGAGAAAATGTTGGCCGAATTGGAAAAGGGAAATCGAGTATGTCGTTTAAGAAAAGCCTTATACGGTCTTAGACAGGCTGGTCGACAATGGTTCCAGGAACTGAGCGAAAAATTATTGAATTACGGTCTGGAGCAATCCAGACATGATCCCTGTGTATTTTTCTGTAATAGGTCACAGAATATAATGATTGTTTGCGTCTACGTTGACGATATTTTAATTTGCTGTCAAGATGATGACAGAATTAATAAATTGAGAGAGCACCTGCAAAAGCACTTCGAGGTTAAAAACCTTGGGGAAATTTCAAACTGTTTAGGTGCTGAATTTAAACGACAGGGCAATACGATCACCATGAAGCAGTCGAATCACATTCAAAACCTGCTGGAAAAATTTAATATGAGCGACGCAAATGCGTGCAAAACGCCGATGGTGACCGGTTTACGATTGGAAAGGGCAACTGAATGTGACAACAAGCCCTACAGAGAACTAATCGGTGGTTTGATGTACCTAGCCACCACGACAAGGCCGGACATTGCTCATGCGGCCAGTGTGCTGAGTCAGTTCAATGACTATCATAATGAAGAGCACTGGATTGCCGCAAAACATGTCCTACGCTATTTAAAAGGAACGAAGGATACTGGCCTGGTATTTGGAGCCAACAAGGATTTGTTGACGGGATATGCAGATGCGGATTATGCCAATGATACAACGGATCGTAAGTCTTATACTGGCTATGTTTTCTCTCTTGGAGGAGGAGCCATACCGTGGGAATCACGAAAACAAAGATCCGTGGCCACGTCCTCCGCGGAGGCAGAATATATTGCAATATCCGAAGCTGCCAAAGAGTTGTTATACTTGAACGATTTTCTACTAGAATTAGGTTTCAACAATCTATCGAGCAAGGTGATTTACAATGATAATCAAAGTGCTCGATTGATAGCAGAAGGCGGTGGACGCTACAGCAGAACCAAGCACATTGATGTCAAGTACCATTTCTTGAAGAGCTTGGTACAGGAGGGGTCCATCATTATACGACATTTGCCGACAAATAATATGATTGCAGATATTCTGACAAAAGGCTTACCAAGAGTGAAACATGAGGAGTTTACGACAGCTATGGGTTTGTCAACATTGAGGGGGAGTGTTGAGAGTACAATGTCTCCTGCACCACCGTAGGTGCATACGGCACTGGAGACAGCAGAGTGCGCGTGGAGTCATGCGAATTACGAACGACCACGTGTATGCCCTAACGGGTCTTTTACACTTTAGTATTCTTATTTCTCAATAAATGTAGTTTTGTGTTATTTGTAGTATTGTGTTTATCATATCCCTAACTCTAACAGTTTCTATAAATTTCAAATCCATTAATCAATTTGAATTTGTGATATTATGTCAGCCAGTTTCGAAAAAATGGTTTCAAGAAAAACGCATTTAAAATTTCTGATATGATTATTAACCGCTGGGTACTCTTCCCTTTAAATGACTATAACTTTGTTACTTCTACGAATTTTAATGAGTCTACGTTTATAATAATTGCTAAATAAGGAGGACGAGTTCCAAGCCAAAGATCAGTTGCAGGGTTTTTAAAAAAGACAGATTGGCATTTTTCTTCTCATTGTTTGCGGCGTGTTTGCGAGGGATGTGTCCGATATATACATATGGATATAATCAATTCATTTTCCTTCAATAATTCTCCATTGCAAAAATTCTACAGTATTCTTACATTTTTTTATATTTTAAAATTTTCCCATATGATTAGAAAGTAGGTATACGACGAAAGCTATACAACTTTATATGTATACAGGGTGTTCGGCTACCCCTGGGAAAAATTTTAATGGTGGATTCTAGAGGCCAAAATAAGACGAAAATCAAGAATATCAATTTATTGATGAAGGCTTCGTTAAACGGTTATTAACGTTTAAAGTTCCAACAGTACTGAATTTTTTTCTCAAAAATGCGCAAGATTTCGGGGGTATGTGTATTCACTAAAAATGATTGCAATTGACCCCCGGAACCGACAATAATTTTTTCAGAACGATTTGAAAGTCTTTTTTTTCCCCGAAAAATTTAGGCACTGACCCCTGTCGATTTTTCTTAAAAATTCGGTTTTCATTTTTAATAAATTTGTTTGACGTCCTACGGAAAAGTTGTCTAATACTTTTTTGTAGGTACCCATGGGCTCTACTCCAGAAAAAAGTTTCATTGAAATATATTCACAATTGTAGGAGTTGTGGCTATTTGAAAATTGGACCATTTTTATGAGGTTTTTCTCATTTTGCGAGGTCAAGGACCAACTTTTCGAATATTTTTGCGATTTGTACATATTCTCCATCAAAATACCCGTAGTTTGCTTTTTTAAACATTAAAATCGTCCAATCCGTTCAAAAGTTATGACGTTTTAAAGATTCGCATGAAAATTCGGGCAGACATTTCTGGCCAGAAATTATATTTTCGGTAAGGAATTTTTTTCTCGAAACTGAGTAGGATTTCGGGGGTATGTCTGTTGACTAAAAATGCTTGCAATTGACTCCTGCAACTAAAAATAATTTTTCCAAGACGAATCGAAAGTCTTTTTTTCGCCGAAAAATTTCAGCACCTATCCGATTTTCTTTCTCGAAAGTGGATAGGATATCGAAGACATGTGCATTCACCAAAAATTATTGTAATTGACTCCCGCAGCCGAAAATAATTTTTCCAGAACGATTTGAAATTTTTGAATTTAATTGTTAATAACTTTTTAACGAAGCCTCCATTAACAAATTGGTATTCTTGATTTTCGTCTTATTTTGGCCTCTAGAATCCTCTATTAAAATTTTTCCCAGGGGTGGCCAAACACCCTGTATATAGTGCATGATCGCTTTGTATGGAAAGTCAATAAATCTTCAAAAAGCGTCCAGGTCCGATTTCGAGAAATGTAAGGTCTGTCAGTCACGATGGCTTTTGCCGTTTACTGACGATTCGAACGTGTGGCGATTGGCGATGCCAGGCCTGCTTTCGAGAAATGTAAGCGACGTCAACGATGCAAAAGCGAGAAGGAAAGCGAGTATCAGCCTGTTCTTCTCGCTTCTTCCGAAACTTTACGAGCTCACGTATACGCAATTGGGCATAGTGTGCGAAAGTGGAATGAGGAGTTCCTGGGGCCCCCGATGCGCGGTTTGATAATACTGATTTCGAGTCGCAAATACGTTTTTGCCGAGTTATTTTTTAAATAAATGATGTATTACAATTTAAAATAAAAAATAGAGGATTTGCGGTGTACGTATCAATGAGATAAATTCTTCGGTATTTTAATAATCTTGAAATTTTTAAATAACCTTAATCGATTGATTATTCCAATGAAATTAATCGATTAATGTCCAATTATGGACCGTACAGCTTTCATTTCGTTAAAAGATAATAAAATTCCTGAAATTTCATTTACTGTCTCACTTCCTCTTTTGTTCATTTCTAAATCTGTTGGTAACGTTGTGAGTGACACGGAAATGGTAATGGGGCTCTAGAGCCCCAGAGAATCGGGCCGAAAAAATACATTAGGTGATAGGTCTACTCGTATACCTCGTCGGTGATGATACTACACACCCCGACACATTTAGCTTTCAATTATTCTACTTTTCGCGACTTTTCTTATTTTCTTTTGTAAATAAGTAACAGGGCGCTTTCCGTCTAATATGAAAGCATCACGCATAACGCGATGTTTCATCTTGGGGGGGAGATGTTACGTATGTCGAACGTTTCGTTCCTCAAATTTTTCTTGCCACTTGCGTACATTATGAAATCGCCCTGCTACTTATCTAACCTTTGAAATGGGGGTCACTTCCGTCGCGATGCAGCAGCCCGTTAATTAATACAATTCGGACAATAGAGCAGCCCGTTAATTAATACAATTCGGAGAATAGTGCACACGGTGATTTCTAACGTACTTTTGAATCCGCCCCACACAGATTTTTTGGTATATAAACCCTGTGATTTCATTACTCGGGGGATCATAATCGTACCGTCACGTTAGAGTCAACGTCACGTCTCTTGTCACGCGTATACGATTTGATAGTCAGTGGTATCTTGCGAGATCGGGCTACCGTACCCTTTAGTATCAAACCATATAGAATCCGTGAACCGGCATAAATTCAATTGCGGCCTTTATTTCCAACTGACATACCCCCGCATCGCCAGTGCGTCAACACCGTGCAAGGTCATTTTAGGTAAATATAATCATTCTTTGATCGCGACATAAGATACACGAAACAATTGTATTTTATTTGTTGATTTAAGAATATATCTACTTTTATTATCGAATCAGAGTTACCCAACTTCTTTAACCTACAATTATATAAAGCGATTATTATTAGTTAAACGTTCCCATAATAATATAACCTTACCGCTCGGGTTATATTATATTTAATAATTCACAGTTACAACCTCTCTCACAAATACAACCTCTTACAACCTAGTGGCTCCTCGATTACGCATCGAGTTCGTCCACGCAATCTATTACCATCCTAGCGGCTCCCGGATTTCGCATCAGGTTCGTCCGCATCCTACAGCACCCTGATTTCGCATCAGGTTCGTCTGTGATTTATCCAACCTCCCAGCAGCTCCTTGATTTCGCATCAGGTTCATCCTCGTTATCAACTATCCTAGCGGCTCCCCGATTTCGCATCGGGTTCGTCCGTGTACCTAACTAACAAATTGATACCATATTCCATACTCTCTCTCGCACTCGCAGGCCACGCGCGCTGCACGGCCCTGGCTCGTAACAGAAAAAAAAATTTTGTAAAATTTATTTTACGAAAATAAATGGGTTTTAAAACCCCCTGATCATATTTTAATTATTGAAACAAAAAAAAGAAATTTTTTTCTTATTATTATTCTTATATGTGAGCGTAACATATGTATATTATTAATACGATTTTTCAACATCAATATTTTAAGATTGAAAATTAATAAATTAAAATGAGAATCCACTCTTTGCCAGTATCGTGCACGCTGTGGGATTTTTCAATAAGAAGAGTTCTTATTTTTATAACATAAACAAAACTTAGTAGTAGAATTAATAGTTGCAGAAATTAATTAATAATGATTTTCCTCGATATGTTTTTAGATAACCGTATATCAATTATCAATTTGTTATGACGAACTAAATATTATATGTTTGATTTGGCTTAACTTTGCATAAAAAAATAATTGTATCGATCCATCAAAATTAATAACGTGCACCATCAAACCGTTTAAACCACAAAAGAAAAGTGATCCCGTTTACCAGTTTAATACAAAGTATGGGTTGGATTAAAAATTTTAAAAGGACATAGTCGAATATTTTTAAAGGTACAAAACATAGCGTTTCATTTTCATCAGAACAGTAACATGAGTTAGCAGGTAATGTCATAAAACTGTTTTACCCGGTTATACCCCTTTTTACCTCAAGTATAAGGTAAAAAGTACGAGGTACGACTATCCGAAAATCGTTCACATTTTATCAATGTAAATGAAGCGGCTATTCCATTCCATCATCATCATTAAATAGAAAATTTTGTAATTTCTGTGAAAACAGAACTTTCGTTAGATGTACGTAGTGCTTGAAATTTTTATGTTTTGACTGTTTTTACGAAAAGTACCATCCAGATTCATGTACTTCGTACATTGAAAATAACATATTATGTTATAAATGTAATTTTGGTTAAATTCAACTTTAAAAAAGAAATATTCGAAGGGCATGCAAAAATATAATGTCACATGTTATGTACGATTGTGCGAGAATATGATTGAAAAAATAAAAAAAAGATTTGTTCTACCAGGGTTCGAATCTGCAGAGCAAAAGAAGAAGCTCGAACTTGCAGGCAAACACCTTATCACTCACGGCCACGCTGATTAGTGGTGAATAGAATATAGTTCTATTTCTGAAAATAGTACCTGTAATAACTTTAATAATACATATCTTAAAGTAAAACCTAACCCAAAACCGGGTGCCATTCCAACTTTTCCTTGTTAGAACCGAGTTTTCAATTTGTCTTAGCGAAAAATACAGCTGGTTAATAACCTGCTTACCTGTTTTCAATTACCAAACATTTATTTCTCAATTAACCCTTTGCGAGTGAGACCATTTTGCAGATTATTCTGAAACATTTGTGGTATTCGTTTTCAATGCGATTTAAGTAAGCATGTAATGTATAAGATTTCATCTCATTTAATTTTTTCTTTTCTAGAGAAGGCAGAGAACAAATTTATTTAATTTTTTTTTACAGAAAATTTAAATCTTGCCAAGATTTATATGAAACATTTAAAAGATTTTTCATAAATTATGCCTATGGATCGGAAGGAACAACTATAAAACAAGTTGTAAAAAATTTTTCAAATCGTTCTAAAAATATTATTTTCAGCTGTGAGGGTAAATTACAATCATTTTTGGTCATTACACATACCCCCGAGATCCTACGCATTTTCGAGAAAATAATTCCTTACCGAAAATCTAATTAGGTGACAGAGAAAAAAACAAATTTCAAATCGTTCTGGAAAAATTATTTTCGGTTGCAGGGGTCAATTACAATCATTTTTGGTCATTACACATACCCTCGAAATCCTACCCACTTTCTAGAAAAAAATTCCAGAAGGTGTGAAATTTTTCGACGAAATTAAGATATTTCAAATCGTTCTGAAAAAAATATTGTTAGCTGTGGGGGTCAATTACAATCATTTTTGGTGAATAGACATACCCCCGAAATACTACCCACTTTCTAGAAAAAAATTCGAGAAGGTGTGAAAACGGTTGTTTGACGGAAAAAAAAATTCAATTCAAATCGTTTTGGAAAAATTATTTGCGGTTGCGGGGGTCAATTACAATCATTTTTGCTGGAATAGACATACCCCCGAAATCTTGCGCATTTTCGAGAAAAAATTTCAGTACCGACGGAACTTTAAACGTTAATAATTACTTTTTAACGAAGTCTCCATCAACAAATTAGAAAATTATTTTCTCCTATCTATTGTAATTAAGAGTCAAATTTAAGAAATAAACGGCTTAATCGTATAAGGCGACTAAGCGAAAATAAATTCAACTTGCACCGATTATTTTCCATTCTCACAGCGTTCCTTCCCTCGAGATCCGGACGAGGTTAGGTTAGGCGAGGTGTTTGAACCTCCTCCCCTTAAAACATATTGCTTTAACAGTATAATAAAAAATACTTAACTGTCCAATTACATCTACTCTTACATCCAATGAAATCTACTTTAATATCCAAAGAAAATAACTAAAAAATCATTTTAAGTTCCACGTTACCCTTTTTTTAATACTTCTTTATTTATTTATTTATTTATTTACGGGTTTGTACACCCTTTGTTGATATAATACAGTTGCATAATATGTATAAAAGTCACATTAATTGCGTATAATATGAGATGCAGTGCGTACAACACTAATGACATGCTATTTGAAGGAATACGGAGAACTGTTAAAGAAGTCCATATGCTGGCTAAACTGGTTAGCTTGGACATATGGTTAATACAATTATTGTATGTATAATGTCGTTTAAATGTTAGAATATAAAATAATTCCATATTTCCATATAATCCATATAATTCCATATTTATACGTAACAACATATCATATATAGTTCTACGTTGTACTTTTCTAAGAAAATAAATTTTTCACGTGAAATTTTCTGCATAAACTTCTTAAATAACTCTATTCTTGGTAAAAAAAAAAGAAAAAAAAACAACACCAAGCTGTAGTAAGAATGTTAAATAAGCATCACATGAAAGCATCACATGACTACTTTTTAATACAGAAAAGTATTAATAAGAAAGAATTGAGAAGTAATATATGAAAGATGAATTGTGGTCTGGTTAGGTCTGGGTTAAGTTAATAAAAGAAGGATAGACTTTTCAAATTTCAAATAAAGAAAGAAAGAAAGAAAGAAAGAAAACGAAGATAAGCCAAATGAAGAAGGGAATGACGAATCTATTTAACCTCTGAAAAAATAGATACAATAATAAAGAGAGACAAGGTTTTTTAATCTGTGTAATCTCAAAATTCAGAGATAAAAAATAAGAAAGAATGTTTAACCAAATGTATTACCAAAAGTAGTTGACTTAATTGATATTGGCAACTTCGTCTTCATTGATTTCACTTATCTTATAACAGAATTACCTAATTCTGATATAGATTTATTAGATAATTTATTAACAGAACATTTTACAAAAGATTACTTTAGAAAAGTATTGAAATTACATGAAAAAGAAGATATCAAGGTAAAGAGGTTTGAAAATTTAGTATATAAAAAATATAGTAAGATATTTAAGATAATCGACAAATGATACTTACCGATTGGGACATCCCAATTACTTTTTTTGTAAAAATGAAACGAATTTCGAATTTTTGGTCATAGAAAATGAAAATATAAAGGCACGAAGAGGACTGTTTTTATGCAAAATAAATTAAATTATTATTTATATATATATATATATATATATATAAGTTTAATTATGATTTTTATCTTCTAAAGTGTGATAAAACTGTAAGATAAAAGATGAATTAAGTTCAAAGTCCCTAAAATTTTCCAAATCATAGATTTAAAAATGATTTAGATATTTACATGATTTTAGTGTGGGTTTATATTCATACAAGTATATAAATATCTAAATGGGCAAGTTAAAGAACGATATACATGTTGATAGTATAATAATATCCCTTTATTCCTCATAAAAATTCGCAATTGAATTCCTTTTATTCCATTCTTAAAAAATCCATCCCAAAATATATTATCAAAGCTAGTAATAAATTATTCGAACAAGGTGATAACAGATTTAAATATCAGAGACTGATAGTGTTAAGAAAAGATAATATTAATACTATTTTGACACACTTATTTGATTTTAATATTAATTATAGATACTTTGATTATTGATTTATTAAAACATAAAGTTAACTAAAAGTCCCAGTAGATTATAAATATTTTAAAGAGCATGAATTAGCATAGAATTTCATAAAAATTTTGACGAGTGATAGAAGTAACTTGAATAATCTGAATTTTGTAGCTTTTACTATATCTTTGGATATGGAATCGCAGATTCATTTTATTAGTAGTGTGACTAATAATATTAAGTTCTATGTTATCGAACTATTATTTTTATTAATATAAAACTAGAGATAGTACTGACGATTTACTCGGACTCGTTAAAGTAAGTGGCCCAAGTGGGAAGAATATTAAGATAGATAGATAGATAGATAGATATTGGTAAAAATATCCTTCTTGTCTTTATATAGGAAATCTTTAATATTAAAAATAAACTCTTTCTGTAAAATCATCATACTTATCATCATAATTTATAAAATTAAAGTCAACGCATCTAATAATGAAAGGAGAAACTGACTTTATATCTTGTGTATTCTTTTACCGATGAATTATGAACAAACTGAACTGAAGTATTTTATAGGACTTGTCAAGAACGTTTTTTTCTTTTTTCATGTATTTATTTTTACTTTTGAAGTATGGAAAACAAAACTTACAGAGGCTTTGTTTACTTAAATGTTAAAACTTACCTTTTGTAAAACCCGGCGATATCGACTGTATAAATCGCCTTACGTTCGTGTCCGTAAGTGAGGTAGAGTACGTGCTCGATTTAGGTTATGTAAGTAAATTTCACGTGCTACTCTCTCGACGTATACTTTTACACGAAAAGTTTCGTGTATTTTGTGAGCAGCATCCCATGCTTGTCGCCAAATTGAAGTGTCCTTGAATTCGGAAGACTGGTTACGTGTGAATCTTCGTTGATCGTCTACCTTCAACTCCATTAATAACAACTCGTGAATACAGGTGTTACGTCGGGATTCCGTCGACATTTGTAAAAGAGAATTTCCCTATACAGGGATGCTTGTCCCCTACAACACGGCATCATATCCCCTATAACACGCTTTCGCTCTAACACGATAAGAAAATTGCGAAAACCTTTGTACAACACTGTACTCCTACAGCACTGGATAACATGATTTTTGCTTAACATATTTAAAAACTAAATTAGCTTAAAATAATGACGCGAAAGAATAATGAAAGAAATATAGTGGCTTTACATGAAAAAATATATTATTAGAAATTATAATTTATTAAATTAAGGTTGCGTTAAATTAAAATAATATTTTTTGTGTTTTTTTGTTTTCTGTTATACATACATACATACATACATACATACATACATACATACATACATACGTATACAGGGTGTTCGGCCACCCTTGGGAAAAATATTAATGGGAGATTCGAGAGGCCAAAATAAGACGAAAATCAAGAATACCAATTTGTTGATGGTGGCTTCGTTAAAAAGTTATTAACGTTTAAAGTTCCGCCAATACTGAATTTTTTCTCGAAAGTGGGTAAGATTTCGGGAGTATGTCTATTCACCGAAAATAATTATAATTGACCTCCGCAACCGAAAATAATTTTTCCAGAACGATTTGAAACTTTTCAATTTCGCCGAAAAATTTGGGCACCTACCTACCTACCTACCTACCTACCCCCTGTTGAGTTTCCTTAAAAATTCGTTTTTGATTTTTAATAATTTCGCTTGACGTCCTACAGAAAAGTTGTTTAATACGTTTTTGTAGGTACCTATGGGCTCTACTTCAGAAAAAAGTTTCATTGAAATATATTCACTATTATAGGAGTTATGGCTATATAAGTTGAAAATTGGACCATTTTTATGGGGGTTTTTTAACATTACGGGGCCAAGGAACAACCTTTCCAATATTTTTATAATTGTTACATATTCTACACTAAAATACGCGGCGTTTGGCTTTCTTAACATTAAAATCGTCCAATCCGTTCAGAAGTTATGGTGTTTTAAAGATTCGCATAAAATTTACGGGAAGCATTTCTTGCCTGAAATTATATTTTCGGTAAGGAATCTTTTTCTCGAAAATGGTTAGGATTTCGAGGGTATGTCTATCGACCAAAAATTATTATAATTGGTCCCTGCAATCAGAAATAATTTTTTTAGAATGATTTAAAATTTTTTAATTTTGTTGAAAAATTTCACACCTTCTCGAATTTTTTTCTCCAAACTGGGTAGGAATTCCGGGGTATATCTATTCATCAAAAATGATTATAATCGACCCTTGCAATCGGAAATAATTTTTTTAGAACGATTGGAAAAATTTTTTTTTTCGCCAAGAAATTTCACCACCTACCCAAATTTTTTTCTCGAAGGAGGGTAGGATTTCGGGGATATGTGTATTCATAAAAGATGATTGTAATTGATCCCCGCAACCGAAAATAATTTTTCTAAAACGATTTGAAATTTTTTAATTTAATTGTTAATAACTTTTTAACGAAGCCTCCATCAACAAATTGGTATTCTTGATTTTCGTCTTATTTTGGCCTCTAGAATCTCCCATTAAAATTTTTCCCAGGGGTGGTCGAACACCCTGTATACATATAAAAATTGAATTGCTTATGTAGAATTAAAAAAAAATATTCGTTTTTAATAAGTTTTCGGACCATAACTCCCCTTTTCGAGTGAACTGGCTCTGGGTTAGGTCTCATATAACACAGTGGCAGACAACACGGCATTTTATAGGAACCGATCTACCGTGTTATAGGAGGGTTTCAAACTGTATTTCGTTTATTTAATGAAGTTTAATCCTCCTCCGGGGACGGCGGAGCGGAAACAATGTGTCGCGTGAATGGGAATTCGGAACAAAAATCATAGCTTCTAAAGAATTCCAGTCAATTTTCGACCTAAGACCTCTTACACTTTTTTTTTTAAAGAGAATACAAAGATACAACAAACAAATCGATAGACAAAAATTATATATTTTTGTTAAAAAAAAATTGAAACGACCTTGATTTTTTGTTGAATAAAAACTGTTTTGCTAATTTCTACTATTGCAATTTCTTGTCAAGTGTTGTCATTTCTGTGTAACTTTTGTTCGAAAAGTTTTTTCATTGGTTTAGAGGAAGTGTCTGAAATCAGAGGTGCCAGAAGTGCACCGAAGGCATAGTGTGCTCTCTCACACTATGTCAGATCACGCGTACGTGAACTCGTAATGTTTCGGAAAGTCGACAAAGGCAAACTGACGCTGCCCGAAGTAATTTCGGACCGCCTCGTGAGAGTCGAGAGAGAAAGGCTCACATTTGCCTTCTCGCTCTTAACAACTGAAATCCGACCTCCCGTCAACTGCATACGATTTGGAATCTCGAGTCGAGATTCTCGACTGACTGCCCAGGCATTTTTACTTTCCGACGCACATGACGATGTAGGCGCACATAAGCAAAGTACGTAAGTAGTTTGAAAAAAAAATTTTGTAAAATTTATTTTACGAAAATAAATGGGTTTTAAAACCCCCTGATCATATTTTAATTATTGAAGCAAAAAAAAGAAATTTTTTTCTTATTATTATTCTTATATGTGAGCGTAACATATGTATATTATTAATACGATTTTTCAACATCAATATTTTAAGATTGAAAATTAATAAATTAAAATGAGAATCCACTCTTTGCCAGTATCGTGCACGCTGTGGGATTTTTCAATAAGAAGAGTTCTTATTTTTATAACATAAACAAAACTTAGTAGTAGAATTAATAGTTGCAGAAATTAATTAATAATGATTTTCCTCGATATGTTTTTAGATAACCGTATATCAATTATCAATTTGTTATGACGAACTAAATATTATATGTTTGATTTGGCTTAACTTTGCATAAAAAAATAATTGTATCGATCCATCAAAATTAATAACGTGCACCATCAAACCGTTTAAACCACAAAAGAAAAGTGATCCCGTTTACCAGTTTAATACAAAGTATGGGTTGGATTAAAAATTTTAAAAGGACATAGTCGAATATTTTTAAAGGTACAAAACATAGCGTTTCATTTTCATCAGAACAGTAACATGAGTTAGCAGGTAATGTCATAAAACTGTTTTACCCGGTTATACCCCTTTTTACCTCAAGTATAAGGTAAAAAGTACGAGGTACGACTATCCGAAAATCGTTCACATTTTATCAATGTAAATGAAGCGGCTATTCCATTCCATCATCATCATTAAATAGAAAATTTTGTAATTTCTGTGAAAACAGAACTTTCGTTAGATGTACGTAGTGCTTGAAATTTTTATGTTTTGACTGTTTTTACGAAAAGTACCATCCAGATTCATGTACTTCGTACATTGAAAATAACATATTATGTTATGAAGGAGTTTGCTCTTCCCTCTATGTTGCATGCATATAGTATGCCCGTGATGCGCGCGCAGGTTGCCACTCGCTGCTTAGATGTATCTCCCGGTGTGTGCGTGTTTTGAGACCCGCGTGTTCTGATGAACATGTAATGTTATAGTTTTACTTATTCAATTATGTTTTATGTTATATTTGTGTCGTTGTGAAATAAACCTACGTGCATTCCACCTCGTACGCCTAATTTCCTTTTTCAATGGTTATGGGCCCAGGAACGTAAAGGGCGGATGACCTAACCTAAAACATGCCACGTGGTCAAGCACACGCGACCGGTAAGTCTGATCAGTTACTAAAGTAAATTAAAGAAAAGAAGTAAATAATACGCGAAACGATGGCTGATAGTGGCAAGCAATCAAGTTTCCAAATCGCGAGGTTGTCAGACGACAATTACCGAACGTGGAAGATCGAAATGAAATGGTACCTCAAGAGTAAGGGGTTACTAGACCACGTGCTTACGAAAACTACATTAGATGAGACGACCACAGCTGAACAAAGTAGAATAAGTCAAATACAAGATGATAAAGCGATAGCAGCTATTGGATTGCACATTGAACCCAACCAACAAGTTCATATTGAAGATTGCACAAGTGCCTACGATGCATGGAAAGTCCTAGAACAAATACATCAGCCCAAATCTAGAGTAAGAATATTACAGCTAAAGAAACAACTCTACCAGTCTAAAATGAAGGAAGACGAATCAATGTCGTCATATGTGTCTCGAGTGAAAATTGTTGTCAGAAATCTCAACGAAGCAGGCTGTGAAGTCAAAGATGATGACACTGCATATACTTTACTAGCTGGATTGCCAAACGACTATGAAAACTTAAACATGTCTTTAGCTAATTTACCGGATGAACAATTTACCTCATCAGAGATAACAAAAATATTACTGACTGAGTATGATAGGCGCAAATCCAGATGCACAGACAACAACGAAGACCGCATGGAAGCATTGAACCTACGGAAGGGATTTAAGCAGACAACACACAAAGGTACATATCAAACGCATAAACCAAAACCTCTATTTTGCTCACATTGTAGGAAAACGGGACATAATATACAGAATTGTTGGTTTAAAAGCAAGACTAAAAGTCAAAATCACAATTACCAAAGAAAGGAAAGCAACGAAGGATTTTTGGTATCCCTTAACAATATAGACATAGAAGATACATGGATCCTTGATAGCGGATGTACACACCATGTATGTAAGCGAAGAGATTGGTTCGTAAAACTCAAGGAAACTCACCTGGGACCAATCAACACAGCTGCTGAATGTAACGGAGAAAAGAGTCTCACACTGGAAACCAAAGGAATAGGTGATATCATAATAAAAGCCTTTGTTGGTAATAGAACACAGGAAATAACGTTACATAATGTATATTACGTACCTCGTATTAGAAAAAACTTATTGTCTGTTTCCCAAATCGAGCGAAGAGCTAAAGAAATTGTATTTGAAAACGGAAAGGCAAGTATTTATGATACAGGCAGAAATAGAAAACTTATGTGCATAGCTGATAGAAAAAACGACTTATACGTAGTTCGCGCGAAAACGATTACAAATCAGAGAGAAACTTTGGAATCTCATAGTGTAGCCATACAAGATAGTAAATTATGGCACCATAGATTCTGTCATATAAACATGAAGACAATTCAAAAGACAGCAAGTCGAGTTCGCGGACTAGAAAATACAAAAATTGGAGAAGATGCATGCGAAGATTGTTATATCGGGAAGTCAACAAAAATGCCTTGTCGGAAGACTGGAAATAGACAGTCCAAAGATGTTTGCGAGCTGATCCACTCGGACATTTGCGGACCCATGCCTACGAAATCGTTAGGTGAGAAACAATATTTTGCAACGTTTGTTGACGACTATTCAAAACATGTTACAGTTGTCTTTCTCAAGACAAAGGACGAGATCAAGCATTATGTTAAAAAATATATAGCCAGCGCGGAACTTGAAACTGGAAAGAAAGTGAAGAGATTTCGTTCCGACAATGGAAAAGAGTATTGCAACCAAGACCTAAAGACCTATTTCGAAGAAAAGGGCATTAAACATGAAAGGTCGAACGTAGAGACTCCCCAAATGAACGGGATAGCTGAGCGTATTAACAGAACGCTACTTGATCTAACTAGATCAATGTTGAAGTCTGCTAGACTGCCTAAAAAATTTTGGGCTGAAGCTGTCGCTACAGCAGCGTATGTTAGAAATCGTGTAATTCACACTTCCAATAAGGATCAAGTCCCACTTGCTATTTGGTCAGGAATAATTCCAAGCGTAAAACATTTAAAAGCATATGGAGCATTGGCTTACGCACATTTACCAAAGCAAGGACAGAGGAAGTTGGACGATAGAGCTACTGCAGCCGTATTAGTTGGCTACGCAACGCAAACGAGAGGCTACCGCCTATGGTGCCCAAAGAAACGAGATGTAATAGTAACTAAACATGTACGTTTTATAGAAGATAAGATGGGATTTGAATGGTTGCACCGCGAGGACATAGATTATAAATGCGATACCGACGTGTATAACGATACTTGGTCGGAAAAAGAGGAAGAAACACAGACTGAAACAAGGATCGCGGGCACGAAGGAAATAATGCAACAAAGAACCCCAACTAGAGTCGATAACCCGACTAACGAGATAGTGGGGGTGGAAAATGCTCGATCAAAGAAGAAAGTTGGAAGACCAAAGAAAGTCATACGGAATCCATATGGAAGAAAAGGGAAACCTCGTATCCAAGAAGACCAAATGAGCAACTCTGAAGAAGAGGACAGGGAGAGTGTAGAACTAAACCTTATGGAGATCGCGGAACCAAATACCCTAGATGAAGCCTTATCGTCTCTGCAAGCAAAGCAATGGGAAAAGGCCATGGAGGATGAAGTGAATAGTCTGATGCAGAGAAAAACCTGGAAGACCATAGACAGCGTACCAGCTGACCGGGAGGTCATAGGTAGTAGATGGGTATTCAAACTCAAAAGAGACTGTGATGGTAACGTACTTAGATATAAGGCCAGATTAGTGGCGCAGGGGTTCTCCCAACAGAAAGGGGTTGATTACAACGAAACCTATGCGCCAGTAGCTGGTTTCTCAATAATACGATTGTTATTAGCTATTTCAGGTATTTTCGGTTGGCACACTAGACAACTGGATATAAAATGCGCGTACCTTTACGGAAAGCTTGAGGAAGAGATATTTATGAAGCTACCTCCGTCTGGCAAATGTAAAGAAGAGAAGATAGTAAAATTAGAAAAGCCCATTTATGGACTCAAACAGTCCGGTAGAAATTGGAATGCTGAACTGGATAGCTTCTTTACAGAACAAAGGTTTGAGAGATTACGATCATCTAATTGCGTTTACGTAAAAGGATATTGGGTCATAGCTGTAATCTATGTAGACGACATTTTTCTATTTTCAAAAGAGTTAACGGTAATAGATAATTTTGTTAAGGTCATCAGCGAGAAATATGAAACCAAAGATCTCGGGGAAATAAGTCATGCGTTAGGTGTTAAGATAGAGAGAAACGATAATTCAATTATATTTAGTCAAACACCATATTTAGATTCTTTGTTACGCAAATACAACATGAAAGATTGTAGGGGCGCGGCAACTCCGTTAGAACCCGGTATAAAACTTGTAAAGAGTTCATTATCAGAGCAATTAAACGATAACATAAAGGCAGCGTATCGAGAGTTAATAGGATCGTTAATGTACATAGCCCTACGAAGTAGACCAGATATTCTGTTCGCCGTGACAAAGTTATCACAATTCAATTCATGCCCGAGCGAAATACACTGGACTCAAGCTAAGCATATCTTGCGTTACTTATGTAAAACCGAAAATTATGTTATGCGTTACGAAACAGACGGAAAGCCCGAAATTAAAATATTTTGCGACGCAGATTGGGCAGGCGATATAGACGATCGGCATTCGTTTACAGGTGTGGTTGTATTGATAGGATCCAACCCTGTACAATGGATGTCATCCAAACAAAAATGTATATCCATGTCGACCATGGAAGCAGAATATATCGCGTTAGCGTCCGGTGCAAAGGAAGCAATATGGTTAAAAATGTTTTTAAGCGAACTAGAACTTTACGACTTCTTCTCTGGAATTAGCAATATATACTGCGATAATAAATCGGCAATAGAATTCTCAAAGAGTCGCATAGAAAATCGACGAACTAAACACATAGATATAGCATATCACGTTATAAGAGAAGAACTCGAAAAGAAATCGGTCACATTATCATATATCGCCTCTAACGAAAACTTGGCGGACTTAATGACGAAAGGCCTAAAGTGTATAGCTCATAAGGCTTGTACCAAACAACTAAGATTAGGAATAGCAAAAGTGGGGGATTGAAGGAGTTTGCTCTTCCCTCTATGTTGCATGCATATAGTATGCCCGTGATGCGCGCGCAGGTTGCCACTCGCTGCTTAGATGTATCTCCCGGTGTGTGCGTGTTTTGAGACCCGCGTGTTCTGATGAACATGTAATGTTATAGTTTTACTTATTCAATTATGTTTTATGTTATATTTGTGTCGTTGTGAAATAAACCTACGTGCATTCCACCTCGTACGCCTAATTTCCTTTTTCATGTTATAAATGTAATTTTGGTTAAATTCAACTTTAAAAAAGAAATATTCGAAGGGCATGCAAAAATATAATGTCACATGTTATGTACGATTGTGCGAGAATATGATTGAAAAAATAAAAAAAAGATTTGTTCTACCAGGGTTCGAATCTGCAGAGCAAAAGAAGAAGCTCGAACTTGCAGGCAAACACCTTATCACTCACGGCCACGCTGATTAGTGGTGAATAGAATATAGTTCTATTTCTGAAAATAGTACCTGTAATAACTTTAATAATACATATCTTAAAGTAAAACCTAACCCAAAACCGGGTGCCATTCCAACTTTTCCTTGTTAGAACCGAGTTTTCAATTTGTCTTAGCGAAAAAAACAGCTGGTTAATAACCTGCTTACCTGTTTTCAATTACCAAACATTTATTTCTCAATTAACCCTTTGCGAGTGAGACCATTTTGCAGATTATTCTGAAACATTTGTGGTATTCGTTTTCAATGCGATTTAAGTAAGCATGTAATGTATAAGATTTCATCTCATTTAATTTTTTCTTTTCTAGAGAAGGCAGAGAACAAATTTATTTAATTTTTTTTTACAGAAAATTTAAATCTTGCCAAGATTTATATGAAACATTTAAAAGATTTTTCATAAATTATGCCTATGGATCGGAAGGAACAACTATAAAACAAGTTGTAAAAAATTTTTCAAATCGTTCTAAAAATATTATTTTCAGCTGTGAGGGTAAATTACAATCATTTTTGGTCATTACACATACCCCCGAGATCCTACGCATTTTCGAGAAAATAATTCCTTACCGAAAATCTAATTAGGTGACAGAGAAAAAAACAAATTTCAAATCGTTCTGGAAAAATTATTTTCGGTTGCAGGGGTCAATTACAATCATTTTTGGTCATTACACATACCCTCGAAATCCTACCCACTTTCTAGAAAAAAATTCCAGAAGGTGTGAAATTTTTCGACGAAATTAAGATATTTCAAATCGTTCTGAAAAAAATATTGTTAGCTGTGGGGGTCAATTACAATCATTTTTGGTGAATAGACATACCCCCGAAATACTACCCACTTTCTAGAAAAAAATTCGAGAAGGTGTGAAAACGGTTGTTTGACGGAAAAAAAAATTCAATTCAAATCGTTTTGGAAAAATTATTTGCGGTTGCGGGGGTCAATTACAATCATTTTTGCTGGAATAGACATACCCCCGAAATCTTGCGCATTTTCGAGAAAAAATTTCAGTACCGACGGAACTTTAAACGTTAATAATTACTTTTTAACGAAGTCTCCATCAACAAATTAGAAAATTATTTTCTCCTATCTATTGTAATTAAGAGTCAAATTTAAGAAATAAACGGCTTAATCGTATAAGGCGACTAAGCGAAAATAAATTCAACTTGCACCGATTATTTTCCATTCTCACAGCGTTCCTTCCCTCGAGATCCGGACGAGGTTAGGTTAGGCGAGGTGTTTGAACCTCCTCCCCTTAAAACATATTGCTTTAACAGTATAATAAAAAATACTTAACTGTCCAATTACATCTACTCTTACATCCAATGAAATCTACTTTAATATCCAAAGAAAATAACTAAAAAATCATTTTAAGTTCCACGTTACCCTTTTTTTAATACTTCTTTATTTATTTATTTATTTATTTACGGGTTTGTACACCCTTTGTTGATATAATACAGTTGCATAATATGTATAAAAGTCACATTAATTGCGTATAATATGAGATGCAGTGCGTACAACACTAATGACATGCTATTTGAAGGAATACGGAGAACTGTTAAAGAAGTCCATATGCTGGCTAAACTGGTTAGCTTGGACATATGATTAATACAATTATTGTATGTATAATGTCGTTTAAATGTTAGAATATAAAATAATTCCATATTTCCATATAATCCATATAATTCCATATTTATACGTAACAACATATCATATATAGTTCTACGTTGTACTTTTCTAAGAAAATAAATTTTTCACGTGAAATTTTCTGCATAAACTTCTTAAATAACTCTATTCTTGGTAAAAAAAAAAGAAAAAAAAACAACACCAAGCTGTAGTAAGAATGTTAAATAAGCATCACATGAAAGCATCACATGACTACTTTTTAATACAGAAAAGTATTAATAAGAAAGAATTGAGAAGTAATATATGAAAGATGAATTGTGGTCTGGTTAGGTCTGGGTTAAGTTAATAAAAGAAGGATAGACTTTTCAAATTTCAAATAAAGAAAGAAAGAAAGAAAGAAAGAAAACGAAGATAAGCCAAATGAAGAAGGGAATGACGAATCTATTTAACCTCTGAAAAAATAGATACAATAATAAAGAGAGACAAGGTTTTTTAATCTGTGTAATCTCAAAATTCAGAGATAAAAAATAAGAAAGAATGTTTAACCAAATGTATTACCAAAAGTAGTTGACTTAATTGATATTGGCAACTTCGTCTTCATTGATTTCACTTATCTTATAACAGAATTACCTAATTCTGATATAGATTTATTAGATAATTTATTAACAGAACATTTTACAAAAGATTACTTTAGAAAAGTATTGAAATTACATGAAAAAGAAGATATCAAGGTAAAGAGGTTTGAAAATTTAGTATATAAAAAATATAGTAAGATATTTAAGATAATCGACAAATGATACTTACCGATTGGGACATCCCAATTACTTTTTTTGTAAAAATGAAACGAATTTCGAATTTTTGGTCATAGAAAATGAAAATATAAAGGCACGAAGAGGACTGTTTTTATGCAAAATAAATTAAATTATTATTTATATATATATATATATATATATATAAGTTTAATTATGATTTTTATCTTCTAAAGTGTGATAAAACTGTAAGATAAAAGATGAATTAAGTTCAAAGTCCCTAAAATTTTCCAAATCATAGATTTAAAAATGATTTAGATATTTACATGATTTTAGTGTGGGTTTATATTCATACAAGTATATAAATATCTAAATGGGCAAGTTAAAGAACGATATACATGTTGATAGTATAATAATATCCCTTTATTCCTCATAAAAATTCGCAATTGAATTCCTTTTATTCCATTCTTAAAAAATCCATCCCAAAATATATTATCAAAGCTAGTAATAAATTATTCGAACAAGGTGATAACAGATTTAAATATCAGAGACTGATAGTGTTAAGAAAAGATAATATTAATACTATTTTGACACACTTATTTGATTTTAATATTAATTATAGATACTTTGATTATTGATTTATTAAAACATAAAGTTAACTAAAAGTCCCAGTAGATTATAAATATTTTAAAGAGCATGAATTAGCATAGAATTTCATAAAAATTTTGACGAGTGATAGAAGTAACTTGAATAATCTGAATTTTGTAGCTTTTACTATATCTTTGGATATGGAATCGCAGATTCATTTTATTAGTAGTGTGACTAATAATATTAAGTTCTATGTTATCGAACTATTATTTTTATTAATATAAAACTAGAGATAGTACTGACGATTTACTCGGACTCGTTAAAGTAAGTGGCCCAAGTGGGAAGAATATTAAGATAGATAGATAGATAGATAGATATTGGTAAAAATATCCTTCTTGTCTTTATATAGGAAATCTTTAATATTAAAAATAAACTCTTTCTGTAAAATCATCATACTTATCATCATAATTTATAAAATTAAAGTCAACGCATCTAATAATGAAAGGAGAAACTGACTTTATATCTTGTGTATTCTTTTACCGATGAATTATGAACAAACTGAACTGAAGTATTTTATAGGACTTGTCAAGAACGTTTTTTTCTTTTTTCATGTATTTATTTTTACTTTTGAAGTATGGAAAACAAAACTTACAGAGGCTTTGTTTACTTAAATGTTAAAACTTACCTTTTGTAAAACCCGGCGATATCGACTGTATAAATCGCCTTACGTTCGTGTCCGTAAGTGAGGTAGAGTACGTGCTCGATTTAGGTTATGTAAGTAAATTTCACGTGCTACTCTCTCGACGTATACTTTTACACGAAAAGTTTCGTGTATTTTGTGAGCAGCATCCCATGCTTGTCGCCAAATTGAAGTGTCCTTGAATTCGGAAGACTGGTTACGTGTGAATCTTCGTTGATCGTCTACCTTCAACTCCATTAATAACAACTCGTGAATACAGGTGTTACGTCGGGATTCCGTCGACATTTGTAAAAGAGAATTTCCCTATACAGGGATGCTTGTCCCCTACAACACGGCATCATATCCCCTATAACACGCTTTCGCTCTAACACGATAAGAAAATTGCGAAAACCTTTGTACAACACTGTACTCCTACAGCACTGGATAACATGATTTTTGCTTAACATATTTAAAAACTAAATTAGCTTAAAATAATGACGCGAAAGAATAATGAAAGAAATATAGTGGCTTTACATGAAAAAATATATTATTAGAAATTATAATTTATTAAATTAAGGTTGCGTTAAATTAAAATAATATTTTTTGTGTTTTTTTGTTTTCTGTTATACATACATACATACATACATACATACATACATACATACATACATACGTATACAGGGTGTTCGGCCACCCTTGGGAAAAATATTAATGGGAGATTCGAGAGGCCAAAATAAGACGAAAATCAAGAATACCAATTTGTTGATGGTGGCTTCGTTAAAAAGTTATTAACGTTTAAAGTTCCGCCAATACTGAATTTTTTCTCGAAAGTGGGTAAGATTTCGGGAGTATGTCTATTCACCGAAAATAATTATAATTGACCTCCGCAACCGAAAATAATTTTTCCAGAACGATTTGAAACTTTTCAATTTCGCCGAAAAATTTGGGCACCTACCTACCTACCTACCTACCTACCCCCTGTTGAGTTTCCTTAAAAATTCGTTTTTGATTTTTAATAATTTCGCTTGACGTCCTACAGAAAAGTTGTTTAATACGTTTTTGTAGGTACCTATGGGCTCTACTTCAGAAAAAAGTTTCATTGAAATATATTCACTATTATAGGAGTTATGGCTATATAAGTTGAAAATTGGACCATTTTTATGGGGGTTTTTTAACATTACGGGGCCAAGGAACAACCTTTCCAATATTTTTATAATTGTTACATATTCTACACTAAAATACGCGGCGTTTGGCTTTCTTAACATTAAAATCGTCCAATCCGTTCAGAAGTTATGGTGTTTTAAAGATTCGCATAAAATTTACGGGAAGCATTTCTTGCCTGAAATTATATTTTCGGTAAGGAATCTTTTTCTCGAAAATGGTTAGGATTTCGAGGGTATGTCTATCGACCAAAAATTATTATAATTGGTCCCTGCAATCAGAAATAATTTTTTTAGAATGATTTAAAATTTTTTAATTTTGTTGAAAAATTTCACACCTTCTCGAATTTTTTTCTCCAAACTGGGTAGGAATTCCGGGGTATATCTATTCATCAAAAATGATTATAATCGACCCTTGCAATCGGAAATAATTTTTTTAGAACGATTGGAAAAATTTTTTTTTTCGCCAAGAAATTTCACCACCTACCCAAATTTTTTTCTCGAAGGAGGGTAGGATTTCGGGGATATGTGTATTCATAAAAGATGATTGTAATTGATCCCCGCAACCGAAAATAATTTTTCTAAAACGATTTGAAATTTTTTAATTTAATTGTTAATAACTTTTTAACGAAGCCTCCATCAACAAATTGGTATTCTTGATTTTCGTCTTATTTTGGCCTCTAGAATCTCCCATTAAAATTTTTCCCAGGGGTGGTCGAACACCCTGTATACATATAAAAATTGAATTGCTTATGTAGAATTAAAAAAAAATATTCGTTTTTAATAAGTTTTCGGACCATAACTCCCCTTTTCGAGTGAACTGGCTCTGGGTTAGGTCTCATATAACACAGTGGCAGACAACACGGCATTTTATAGGAACCGATCTACCGTGTTATAGGAGGGTTTCAAACTGTATTTCGTTTATTTAATGAAGTTTAATCCTCCTCCGGGGACGGCGGAGCGGAAACAATGTGTCGCGTGAATGGGAATTCGGAACAAAAATCATAGCTTCTAAAGAATTCCAGTCAATTTTCGACCTAAGACCTCTTACACTTTTTTTTTTAAAGAGAATACAAAGATACAACAAACAAATCGATAGACAAAAATTATATATTTTTGTTAAAAAAAAATTGAAACGACCTTGATTTTTTGTTGAATAAAAACTGTTTTGCTAATTTCTACTATTGCAATTTCTTGTCAAGTGTTGTCATTTCTGTGTAACTTTTGTTCGAAAAGTTTTTTCATTGGTTTAGAGGAAGTGTCTGAAATCAGAGGTGCCAGAAGTGCACCGAAGGCATAGTGTGCTCTCTCACACTATGTCAGATCACGCGTACGTGAACTCGTAATGTTTCGGAAAGTCGACAAAGGCAAACTGACGCTGCCCGAAGTAATTTCGGACCGCCTCGTGAGAGTCGAGAGAGAAAGGCTCACATTTGCCTTCTCGCTCTTAACAACTGAAATCCGACCTCCCGTCAACTGCATACGATTTGGAATCTCGAGTCGAGATTCTCGACTGACTGCCCAGGCATTTTTACTTTCCGACGCACATGACGATGTAGGCGCACATAAGCAAAGTACGTAAGTAGTTTGAAAAAAAAATTTTGTAAAATTTATTTTACGAAAATAAATGGGTTTTAAAACCCCCTGATCATATTTTAATTATTGAAGCAAAAAAAAGAAATTTTTTTCTTATTATTATTCTTATATGTGAGCGTAACATATGTATATTATTAATACGATTTTTCAACATCAATATTTTAAGATTGAAAATTAATAAATTAAAATGAGAATCCACTCTTTGCCAGTATCGTGCACGCTGTGGGATTTTTCAATAAGAAGAGTTCTTATTTTTATAACATAAACAAAACTTAGTAGTAGAATTAATAGTTGCAGAAATTAATTAATAATGATTTTCCTCGATATGTTTTTAGATAACCGTATATCAATTATCAATTTGTTATGACGAACTAAATATTATATGTTTGATTTGGCTTAACTTTGCATAAAAAAATAATTGTATCGATCCATCAAAATTAATAACGTGCACCATCAAACCGTTTAAACCACAAAAGAAAAGTGATCCCGTTTACCAGTTTAATACAAAGTATGGGTTGGATTAAAAATTTTAAAAGGACATAGTCGAATATTTTTAAAGGTACAAAACATAGCGTTTCATTTTCATCAGAACAGTAACATGAGTTAGCAGGTAATGTCATAAAACTGTTTTACCCGGTTATACCCCTTTTTACCTCAAGTATAAGGTAAAAAGTACGAGGTACGACTATCCGAAAATCGTTCACATTTTATCAATGTAAATGAAGCGGCTATTCCATTCCATCATCATCATTAAATAGAAAATTTTGTAATTTCTGTGAAAACAGAACTTTCGTTAGATGTACGTAGTGCTTGAAATTTTTATGTTTTGACTGTTTTTACGAAAAGTACCATCCAGATTCATGTACTTCGTACATTGAAAATAACATATTATGTTATGAAGGAGTTTGCTCTTCCCTCTATGTTGCATGCATATAGTATGCCCGTGATGCGCGCGCAGGTTGCCACTCGCTGCTTAGATGTATCTCCCGGTGTGTGCGTGTTTTGAGACCCGCGTGTTCTGATGAACATGTAATGTTATAGTTTTACTTATTCAATTATGTTTTATGTTATATTTGTGTCGTTGTGAAATAAACCTACGTGCATTCCACCTCGTACGCCTAATTTCCTTTTTCAATGGTTATGGGCCCAGGAACGTAAAGGGCGGATGACCTAACCTAAAACATGCCACGTGGTCAAGCACACGCGACCGGTAAGTCTGATCAGTTACTAAAGTAAATTAAAGAAAAGAAGTAAATAATACGCGAAACGATGGCTGATAGTGGCAAGCAATCAAGTTTCCAAATCGCGAGGTTGTCAGACGACAATTACCGAACGTGGAAGATCGAAATGAAATGGTACCTCAAGAGTAAGGGGTTACTAGACCACGTGCTTACGAAAACTACATTAGATGAGACGACCACAGCTGAACAAAGTAGAATAAGTCAAATACAAGATGATAAAGCGATAGCAGCTATTGGATTGCACATTGAACCCAACCAACAAGTTCATATTGAAGATTGCACAAGTGCCTACGATGCATGGAAAGTCCTAGAACAAATACATCAGCCCAAATCTAGAGTAAGAATATTACAGCTAAAGAAACAACTCTACCAGTCTAAAATGAAGGAAGACGAATCAATGTCGTCATATGTGTCTCGAGTGAAAATTGTTGTCAGAAATCTCAACGAAGCAGGCTGTGAAGTCAAAGATGATGACACTGCATATACTTTACTAGCTGGATTGCCAAACGACTATGAAAACTTAAACATGTCTTTAGCTAATTTACCGGATGAACAATTTACCTCATCAGAGATAACAAAAATATTACTGACTGAGTATGATAGGCGCAAATCCAGATGCACAGACAACAACGAAGACCGCATGGAAGCATTGAACCTACGGAAGGGATTTAAGCAGACAACACACAAAGGTACATATCAAACGCATAAACCAAAACCTCTATTTTGCTCACATTGTAGGAAAACGGGACATAATATACAGAATTGTTGGTTTAAAAGCAAGACTAAAAGTCAAAATCACAATTACCAAAGAAAGGAAAGCAACGAAGGATTTTTGGTATCCCTTAACAATATAGACATAGAAGATACATGGATCCTTGATAGCGGATGTACACACCATGTATGTAAGCGAAGAGATTGGTTCGTAAAACTCAAGGAAACTCACCTGGGACCAATCAACACAGCTGCTGAATGTAACGGAGAAAAGAGTCTCACACTGGAAACCAAAGGAATAGGTGATATCATAATAAAAGCCTTTGTTGGTAATAGAACACAGGAAATAACGTTACATAATGTATATTACGTACCTCGTATTAGAAAAAACTTATTGTCTGTTTCCCAAATCGAGCGAAGAGCTAAAGAAATTGTATTTGAAAACGGAAAGGCAAGTATTTATGATACAGGCAGAAATAGAAAACTTATGTGCATAGCTGATAGAAAAAACGACTTATACGTAGTTCGCGCGAAAACGATTACAAATCAGAGAGAAACTTTGGAATCTCATAGTGTAGCCATACAAGATAGTAAATTATGGCACCATAGATTCTGTCATATAAACATGAAGACAATTCAAAAGACAGCAAGTCGAGTTCGCGGACTAGAAAATACAAAAATTGGAGAAGATGCATGCGAAGATTGTTATATCGGGAAGTCAACAAAAATGCCTTGTCGGAAGACTGGAAATAGACAGTCCAAAGATGTTTGCGAGCTGATCCACTCGGACATTTGCGGACCCATGCCTACGAAATCGTTAGGTGAGAAACAATATTTTGCAACGTTTGTTGACGACTATTCAAAACATGTTACAGTTGTCTTTCTCAAGACAAAGGACGAGATCAAGCATTATGTTAAAAAATATATAGCCAGCGCGGAACTTGAAACTGGAAAGAAAGTGAAGAGATTTCGTTCCGACAATGGAAAAGAGTATTGCAACCAAGACCTAAAGACCTATTTCGAAGAAAAGGGCATTAAACATGAAAGGTCGAACGTAGAGACTCCCCAAATGAACGGGATAGCTGAGCGTATTAACAGAACGCTACTTGATCTAACTAGATCAATGTTGAAGTCTGCTAGACTGCCTAAAAAATTTTGGGCTGAAGCTGTCGCTACAGCAGCGTATGTTAGAAATCGTGTAATTCACACTTCCAATAAGGATCAAGTCCCACTTGCTATTTGGTCAGGAATAATTCCAAGCGTAAAACATTTAAAAGCATATGGAGCATTGGCTTACGCACATTTACCAAAGCAAGGACAGAGGAAGTTGGACGATAGAGCTACTGCAGCCGTATTAGTTGGCTACGCAACGCAAACGAGAGGCTACCGCCTATGGTGCCCAAAGAAACGAGATGTAATAGTAACTAAACATGTACGTTTTATAGAAGATAAGATGGGATTTGAATGGTTGCACCGCGAGGACATAGATTATAAATGCGATACCGACGTGTATAACGATACTTGGTCGGAAAAAGAGGAAGAAACACAGACTGAAACAAGGATCGCGGGCACGAAGGAAATAATGCAACAAAGAACCCCAACTAGAGTCGATAACCCGACTAACGAGATAGTGGGGGTGGAAAATGCTCGATCAAAGAAGAAAGTTGGAAGACCAAAGAAAGTCATACGGAATCCATATGGAAGAAAAGGGAAACCTCGTATCCAAGAAGACCAAATGAGCAACTCTGAAGAAGAGGACAGGGAGAGTGTAGAACTAAACCTTATGGAGATCGCGGAACCAAATACCCTAGATGAAGCCTTATCGTCTCTGCAAGCAAAGCAATGGGAAAAGGCCATGGAGGATGAAGTGAATAGTCTGATGCAGAGAAAAACCTGGAAGACCATAGACAGCGTACCAGCTGACCGGGAGGTCATAGGTAGTAGATGGGTATTCAAACTCAAAAGAGACTGTGATGGTAACGTACTTAGATATAAGGCCAGATTAGTGGCGCAGGGGTTCTCCCAACAGAAAGGGGTTGATTACAACGAAACCTATGCGCCAGTAGCTGGTTTCTCAATAATACGATTGTTATTAGCTATTTCAGGTATTTTCGGTTGGCACACTAGACAACTGGATATAAAATGCGCGTACCTTTACGGAAAGCTTGAGGAAGAGATATTTATGAAGCTACCTCCGTCTGGCAAATGTAAAGAAGAGAAGATAGTAAAATTAGAAAAGCCCATTTATGGACTCAAACAGTCCGGTAGAAATTGGAATGCTGAACTGGATAGCTTCTTTACAGAACAAAGGTTTGAGAGATTACGATCATCTAATTGCGTTTACGTAAAAGGATATTGGGTCATAGCTGTAATCTATGTAGACGACATTTTTCTATTTTCAAAAGAGTTAACGGTAATAGATAATTTTGTTAAGGTCATCAGCGAGAAATATGAAACCAAAGATCTCGGGGAAATAAGTCATGCGTTAGGTGTTAAGATAGAGAGAAACGATAATTCAATTATATTTAGTCAAACACCATATTTAGATTCTTTGTTACGCAAATACAACATGAAAGATTGTAGGGGCGCGGCAACTCCGTTAGAACCCGGTATAAAACTTGTAAAGAGTTCATTATCAGAGCAATTAAACGATAACATAAAGGCAGCGTATCGAGAGTTAATAGGATCGTTAATGTACATAGCCCTACGAAGTAGACCAGATATTCTGTTCGCCGTGACAAAGTTATCACAATTCAATTCATGCCCGAGCGAAATACACTGGACTCAAGCTAAGCATATCTTGCGTTACTTATGTAAAACCGAAAATTATGTTATGCGTTACGAAACAGACGGAAAGCCCGAAATTAAAATATTTTGCGACGCAGATTGGGCAGGCGATATAGACGATCGGCATTCGTTTACAGGTGTGGTTGTATTGATAGGATCCAACCCTGTACAATGGATGTCATCCAAACAAAAATGTATATCCATGTCGACCATGGAAGCAGAATATATCGCGTTAGCGTCCGGTGCAAAGGAAGCAATATGGTTAAAAATGTTTTTAAGCGAACTAGAACTTTACGACTTCTTCTCTGGAATTAGCAATATATACTGCGATAATAAATCGGCAATAGAATTCTCAAAGAGTCGCATAGAAAATCGACGAACTAAACACATAGATATAGCATATCACGTTATAAGAGAAGAACTCGAAAAGAAATCGGTCACATTATCATATATCGCCTCTAACGAAAACTTGGCGGACTTAATGACGAAAGGCCTAAAGTGTATAGCTCATAAGGCTTGTACCAAACAACTAAGATTAGGAATAGCAAAAGTGGGGGATTGAAGGAGTTTGCTCTTCCCTCTATGTTGCATGCATATAGTATGCCCGTGATGCGCGCGCAGGTTGCCACTCGCTGCTTAGATGTATCTCCCGGTGTGTGCGTGTTTTGAGACCCGCGTGTTCTGATGAACATGTAATGTTATAGTTTTACTTATTCAATTATGTTTTATGTTATATTTGTGTCGTTGTGAAATAAACCTACGTGCATTCCACCTCGTACGCCTAATTTCCTTTTTCATGTTATAAATGTAATTTTGGTTAAATTCAACTTTAAAAAAGAAATATTCGAAGGGCATGCAAAAATATAATGTCACATGTTATGTACGATTGTGCGAGAATATGATTGAAAAAATAAAAAAAAGATTTGTTCTACCAGGGTTCGAATCTGCAGAGCAAAAGAAGAAGCTCGAACTTGCAGGCAAACACCTTATCACTCACGGCCACGCTGATTAGTGGTGAATAGAATATAGTTCTATTTCTGAAAATAGTACCTGTAATAACTTTAATAATACATATCTTAAAGTAAAACCTAACCCAAAACCGGGTGCCATTCCAACTTTTCCTTGTTAGAACCGAGTTTTCAATTTGTCTTAGCGAAAAAAACAGCTGGTTAATAACCTGCTTACCTGTTTTCAATTACCAAACATTTATTTCTCAATTAACCCTTTGCGAGTGAGACCATTTTGCAGATTATTCTGAAACATTTGTGGTATTCGTTTTCAATGCGATTTAAGTAAGCATGTAATGTATAAGATTTCATCTCATTTAATTTTTTCTTTTCTAGAGAAGGCAGAGAACAAATTTATTTAATTTTTTTTTACAGAAAATTTAAATCTTGCCAAGATTTATATGAAACATTTAAAAGATTTTTCATAAATTATGCCTATGGATCGGAAGGAACAACTATAAAACAAGTTGTAAAAAATTTTTCAAATCGTTCTAAAAATATTATTTTCAGCTGTGAGGGTAAATTACAATCATTTTTGGTCATTACACATACCCCCGAGATCCTACGCATTTTCGAGAAAATAATTCCTTACCGAAAATCTAATTAGGTGACAGAGAAAAAAACAAATTTCAAATCGTTCTGGAAAAATTATTTTCGGTTGCAGGGGTCAATTACAATCATTTTTGGTCATTACACATACCCTCGAAATCCTACCCACTTTCTAGAAAAAAATTCCAGAAGGTGTGAAATTTTTCGACGAAATTAAGATATTTCAAATCGTTCTGAAAAAAATATTGTTAGCTGTGGGGGTCAATTACAATCATTTTTGGTGAATAGACATACCCCCGAAATACTACCCACTTTCTAGAAAAAAATTCGAGAAGGTGTGAAAACGGTTGTTTGACGGAAAAAAAAATTCAATTCAAATCGTTTTGGAAAAATTATTTGCGGTTGCGGGGGTCAATTACAATCATTTTTGCTGGAATAGACATACCCCCGAAATCTTGCGCATTTTCGAGAAAAAATTTCAGTACCGACGGAACTTTAAACGTTAATAATTACTTTTTAACGAAGTCTCCATCAACAAATTAGAAAATTATTTTCTCCTATCTATTGTAATTAAGAGTCAAATTTAAGAAATAAACGGCTTAATCGTATAAGGCGACTAAGCGAAAATAAATTCAACTTGCACCGATTATTTTCCATTCTCACAGCGTTCCTTCCCTCGAGATCCGGACGAGGTTAGGTTAGGCGAGGTGTTTGAACCTCCTCCCCTTAAAACATATTGCTTTAACAGTATAATAAAAAATACTTAACTGTCCAATTACATCTACTCTTACATCCAATGAAATCTACTTTAATATCCAAAGAAAATAACTAAAAAATCATTTTAAGTTCCACGTTACCCTTTTTTTAATACTTCTTTATTTATTTATTTATTTATTTACGGGTTTGTACACCCTTTGTTGATATAATACAGTTGCATAATATGTATAAAAGTCACATTAATTGCGTATAATATGAGATGCAGTGCGTACAACACTAATGACATGCTATTTGAAGGAATACGGAGAACTGTTAAAGAAGTCCATATGCTGGCTAAACTGGTTAGCTTGGACATATGGTTAATACAATTATTGTATGTATAATGTCGTTTAAATGTTAGAATATAAAATAATTCCATATTTCCATATAATCCATATAATTCCATATTTATACGTAACAACATATCATATATAGTTCTACGTTGTACTTTTCTAAGAAAATAAATTTTTCACGTGAAATTTTCTGCATAAACTTCTTAAATAACTCTATTCTTGGTAAAAAAAAAAGAAAAAAAAACAACACCAAGCTGTAGTAAGAATGTTAAATAAGCATCACATGAAAGCATCACATGACTACTTTTTAATACAGAAAAGTATTAATAAGAAAGAATTGAGAAGTAATATATGAAAGATGAATTGTGGTCTGGTTAGGTCTGGGTTAAGTTAATAAAAGAAGGATAGACTTTTCAAATTTCAAATAAAGAAAGAAAGAAAGAAAGAAAGAAAACGAAGATAAGCCAAATGAAAAAGGGAATGACGAATCTATTTAACCTCTGAAAAAATAGATACAATAATAAAGAGAGACAAGGTTTTTTAATCTGTGTAATCTCAAAATTCAGAGATAAAAAATAAGAAAGAATGTTTAACCAAATGTATTACCAAAAGTAGTTGACTTAATTGATATTGGCAACTTCGTCTTCATTGATTTCACTTATCTTATAACAGAATTACCTAATTCTGATATAGATTTATTAGATAATTTATTAACAGAACATTTTACAAAAGATTACTTTAGAAAAGTATTGAAATTACATGAAAAAGAAGATATCAAGGTAAAGAGGTTTGAAAATTTAGTATATAAAAAATATAGTAAGATATTTAAGATAATCGACAAATGATACTTACCGATTGGGACATCCCAATTACTTTTTTTGTAAAAATGAAACGAATTTCGAATTTTTGGTCATAGAAAATGAAAATATAAAGGCACGAAGAGGACTGTTTTTATGCAAAATAAATTAAATTATTATTTATATATATATATATATATATATATAAGTTTAATTATGATTTTTATCTTCTAAAGTGTGATAAAACTGTAAGATAAAAGATGAATTAAGTTCAAAGTCCCTAAAATTTTCCAAATCATAGATTTAAAAATGATTTAGATATTTACATGATTTTAGTGTGGGTTTATATTCATACAAGTATATAAATATCTAAATGGGCAAGTTAAAGAACGATATACATGTTGATAGTATAATAATATCCCTTTATTCCTCATAAAAATTCGCAATTGAATTCCTTTTATTCCATTCTTAAAAAATCCATCCCAAAATATATTATCAAAGCTAGTAATAAATTATTCGAACAAGGTGATAACAGATTTAAATATCAGAGACTGATAGTGTTAAGAAAAGATAATATTAATACTATTTTGACACACTTATTTGATTTTAATATTAATTATAGATACTTTGATTATTGATTTATTAAAACATAAAGTTAACTAAAAGTCCCAGTAGATTATAAATATTTTAAAGAGCATGAATTAGCATAGAATTTCATAAAAATTTTGACGAGTGATAGAAGTAACTTGAATAATCTGAATTTTGTAGCTTTTACTATATCTTTGGATATGGAATCGCAGATTCATTTTATTAGTAGTGTGACTAATAATATTAAGTTCTATGTTATCGAACTATTATTTTTATTAATATAAAAATAGAGATAGTACTGACGATTTACTCGGACTCGTTAAAGTAAGTGGCCCAAGTGGGAAGAATATTAAGATAGATAGATAGATAGATAGATATTGGTAAAAATATCCTTCTTGTCTTTATATAGGAAATCTTTAATATTAAAAATAAACTCTTTCTGTAAAATCATCATACTTATCATCATAATTTATAAAATTAAAGTCAACGCATCTAATAATGAAAGGAGAAACTGACTTTATATCTTGTGTATTCTTTTACCGATGAATTATGAACAAACTGAACTGAAGTATTTTATAGGACTTGTCAAGAACGTTTTTTTCTTTTTTCATGTATTTATTTTTACTTTTGAAGTATGGAAAACAAAACTTACAGAGGCTTTGTTTACTTAAATGTTAAAACTTACCTTTTGTAAAACCCGGCGATATCGACTGTATAAATCGCCTTACGTTCGTGTCCGTAAGTGAGGTAGAGTACGTGCTCGATTTAGGTTATGTAAGTAAATTTCACGTGCTTCTCTCGACGTATACTTTCACACGAAAAGTTTCGTGTATTTTGTGAGCAGCATCCCATGCTTGTCGCCAAATTGAAGTGTCCTTGAATTCGGAAGACTGGTTACGTGTGAATCTTCGTTGATCGTCTACCTTCAACTCCATTAATAACAACTCGTGAATACAGGTGTTACGTCGGGATTCCGTCGACATTTGTAAAAGAGAATTTCCCTATACAGGGATGCTTGTCCCCTACAACACGGCATCATATCCCCTATAACACGCTTTCGTTCTAACACGATAAGAAAATTGCGAAAACCTTTGTACAACACTGTACTCCTACAGCACTGGATAACATGATTTTTGCTTAACATATTTAAAAACTAAATTAGCTTAAAATAATGACGCGAAAGAATAATGAAAGAAATATAGTGGCTTTACATGAAAAAATATATTATTAGAAATTATAATTTATTAAATTAAGGTTGCGTTAAATTAAAATAATATTTTTTGTGTTTTTTTGTTTTCTGTTATACATACATACATACATACATACATACATACATACATACATACATACATACGTATACAGGGTGTTCGGCCACCCTTGGGAAAAATATTAATGGGAGATTCGAGAGGCCAAAATAAGACGAAAATCAAGAATACCAATTTGTTGATGGTGGCTTCGTTAAAAAGTTATTAACGTTTAAAGTTCCGCCAATACTGAATTTTTTCTCGAAAGTGGGTAAGATTTCGGGAGTATGTCTATTCACCGAAAATAATTATAATTGACCTCCGCAACCGAAAATAATTTTTCCAGAACGATTTGAAACTTTTCAATTTCGCCGAAAAATTTGGGCACCTACCTACCTACCTACCTACCTACCCCCTGTTGAGTTTCCTTAAAAATTCGTTTTTGATTTTTAATAATTTCGCTTGACGTCCTACAGAAAAGTTGTTTAATACGTTTTTGTAGGTACCTATGGGCTCTACTTCAGAAAAAAGTTTCATTGAAATATATTCACTATTATAGGAGTTATGGCTATATAAGTTGAAAATTGGACCATTTTTATGGGGGTTTTTTAACATTACGGGGCCAAGGAACAACCTTTCCAATATTTTTATAATTGTTACATATTCTACACTAAAATACGCGGCGTTTGGCTTTCTTAACATTAAAATCGTCCAATCCGTTCAGAAGTTATGGTGTTTTAAAGATTCGCATAAAATTTACGGGAAGCATTTCTTGCCTGAAATTATATTTTCGGTAAGGAATCTTTTTCTCGAAAATGGTTAGGATTTCGAGGGTATGTCTATCGACCAAAAATTATTATAATTGGTCCCTGCAATCAGAAATAATTTTTTTAGAATGATTTAAAATTTTTTAATTTTGTTGAAAAATTTCACACCTTCTCGAATTTTTTTCTCCAAACTGGGTAGGAATTCCGGGGTATATCTATTCATCAAAAATGATTATAATCGACCCTTGCAATCGGAAATAATTTTTTTAGAACGATTGGAAAAATTTTTTTTTTCGCCAAGAAATTTCACCACCTACCCAAATTTTTTTCTCGAAGGAGGGTAGGATTTCGGGGATATGTGTATTCATAAAAAATGATTGTAATTGATCCCCGCAACCGAAAATAATTTTTCTAAAACGATTTGAAATTTTTTAATTTAATTGTTAATAACTTTTTAACGAAGCCTCCATCAACAAATTGGTATTCTTGATTTTCGTCTTATTTTGGCCTCTAGAATCTCCCATTAAAATTTTTCCCAGGGGTGGTCGAACACCCTGTATACATATAAAAATTGAATTGCTTATGTAGAATTAAAAAAAAATATTCGTTTTTAATAAGTTTTCGGACCATAACTCCCCTTTTCGAGTGAACTGGCTCTGGGTTAGGTCTCATATAACACAGTGGCAGACAACACGGCATTTTATAGGAACCGATCTACCGTGTTATAGGAGGGTTTCAAACTGTATTTCGTTTATTTAATGAAGTTTAATCCTCCTCCGGGGACGGCGGAGCGGAAACAATGTGTCGCGTGAATGGGAATTCGGAACAAAAATCATAGCTTCTAAAGAATTCCAGTCAATTTTCGACCTAAGACCTCTTACACTTTTTTTTTTAAAGAGAATACAAAGATACAACAAACAAATCGATAGACAAAAATTATATATTTTTGTTAAAAAAAAATTGAAACGACCTTGATTTTTTGTTGAATAAAAACTGTTTTGCTAATTTCTACTATTGCAATTTCTTGTCAAGTGTTGTCATTTCTGTGTAACTTTTGTTCGAAAAGTTTTTTCATTGGTTTAGAGGAAGTGTCTGAAATCAGAGGTGCCAGAAGTGCACCGAAGGCATAGTGTGCTCTCTCACACTATGTCAGATCACGCGTACGTGAACTCGTAATGTTTCGGAAAGTCGACAAAGGCAAACTGACGCTGCCCGAAGTAATTTCGGACCGCCTCGTGAGAGTCGAGAGAGAAAGGCTCACATTTGCCTTCTCGCTCTTAACAACTGAAATCCGACCTCCCGTCAACTGCATACGATTTGGAATCTCGAGTCGAGATTCTCGACTGACTGCCCAGGCATTTTTACTTTCCGACGCACATGACGATGTAGGCGCACATAAGCAAAGTACGTAAGTAGTTTGAAAAAAAAATTTTGTAAAATTTATTTTACGAAAATAAATGGGTTTTAAAACCCCCTGATCATATTTTAATTATTGAAGCAAAAAAAAGAAATTTTTTTCTTATTATTATTCTTATATGTGAGCGTAACATATGTATATTATTAATACGATTTTTCAACATCAATATTTTAAGATTGAAAATTAATAAATTAAAATGAGAATCCACTCTTTGCCAGTATCGTGCACGCTGTGGGATTTTTCAATAAGAAGAGTTCTTATTTTTATAACATAAACAAAACTTAGTAGTAGAATTAATAGTTGCAGAAATTAATTAATAATGATTTTCCTCGATATGTTTTTAGATAACCGTATATCAATTATCAATTTGTTATGACGAACTAAATATTATATGTTTGATTTGGCTTAACTTTGCATAAAAAAATAATTGTATCGATCCATCAAAATTAATAACGTGCACCATCAAACCGTTTAAACCACAAAAGAAAAGTGATCCCGTTTACCAGTTTAATACAAAGTATGGGTTGGATTAAAAATTTTAAAAGGACATAGTCGAATATTTTTAAAGGTACAAAACATAGCGTTTCATTTTCATCAGAACAGTAACATGAGTTAGCAGGTAATGTCATAAAACTGTTTTACCCGGTTATACCCCTTTTTACCTCAAGTATAAGGTAAAAAGTACGAGGTACGACTATCCGAAAATCGTTCACATTTTATCAATGTAAATGAAGCGGCTATTCCATTCCATCATCATCATTAAATAGAAAATTTTGTAATTTCTGTGAAAACAGAACTTTCGTTAGATGTACGTAGTGCTTGAAATTTTTATGTTTTGACTGTTTTTACGAAAAGTACCATCCAGATTCATGTACTTCGTACATTGAAAATAACATATTATGTTATAAATGTAATTTTGGTTAAATTCAACTTTAAAAAAGAAATATTCGAAGGGCATGCAAAAATATAATGTCACATGTTATGTACGATTGTGCGAGAATATGATTGAAAAAATAAAAAAAAGATTTGTTCTACCAGGGTTCGAATCTGCAGAGCAAAAGAAGAAGCTCGAACTTGCAGGCAAACACCTTATCACTCACGGCCACGCTGATTAGTGGTGAATAGAATATAGTTCTATTTCTGAAAATAGTACCTGTAATAACTTTAATAATACATATCTTAAAGTAAAACCTAACCCAAAACCGGGTGCCATTCCAACTTTTCCTTGTTAGAACCGAGTTTTCAATTTGTCTTAGCGAAAAAAACAGCTGGTTAATAACCTGCTTACCTGTTTTCAATTACCAAACATTTATTTCTCAATTAACCCTTTGCGAGTGAGACCATTTTGCAGATTATTCTGAAACATTTGTGGTATTCGTTTTCAATGCGATTTAAGTAAGCATGTAATGTATAAGATTTCATCTCATTTAATTTTTTCTTTTCTAGAGAAGGCAGAGAACAAATTTATTTAATTTTTTTTTACAGAAAATTTAAATCTTGCCAAGATTTATATGAAACATTTAAAAGATTTTTCATAAATTATGCCTATGGATCGGAAGGAACAACTATAAAACAAGTTGTAAAAAATTTTTCAAATCGTTCTAAAAATATTATTTTCAGCTGTGAGGGTAAATTACAATCATTTTTGGTCATTACACATACCCCCGAGATCCTACGCATTTTCGAGAAAATAATTCCTTACCGAAAATCTAATTAGGTGACAGAGAAAAAAACAAATTTCAAATCGTTCTGGAAAAATTATTTTCGGTTGCAGGGGTCAATTACAATCATTTTTGGTCATTACACATACCCTCGAAATCCTACCCACTTTCTAGAAAAAAATTCCAGAAGGTGTGAAATTTTTCGACGAAATTAAGATATTTCAAATCGTTCTGAAAAAAATATTGTTAGCTGTGGGGGTCAATTACAATCATTTTTGGTGAATAGACATACCCCCGAAATACTACCCACTTTCTAGAAAAAAATTCGAGAAGGTGTGAAAACGGTTGTTTGACGGAAAAAAAAATTCAATTCAAATCGTTTTGGAAAAATTATTTGCGGTTGCGGGGGTCAATTACAATCATTTTTGCTGGAATAGACATACCCCCGAAATCTTGCGCATTTTCGAGAAAAAATTTCAGTACCGACGGAACTTTAAACGTTAATAATTACTTTTTAACGAAGTCTCCATCAACAAATTAGAAAATTATTTTCTCCTATCTATTGTAATTAAGAGTCAAATTTAAGAAATAAACGGCTTAATCGTATAAGGCGACTAAGCGAAAATAAATTCAACTTGCACCGATTATTTTCCATTCTCACAGCGTTCCTTCCCTCGAGATCCGGACGAGGTTAGGTTAGGCGAGGTGTTTGAACCTCCTCCCCTTAAAACATATTGCTTTAACAGTATAATAAAAAATACTTAACTGTCCAATTACATCTACTCTTACATCCAATGAAATCTACTTTAATATCCAAAGAAAATAACTAAAAAATCATTTTAAGTTCCACGTTACCCTTTTTTTAATACTTCTTTATTTATTTATTTATTTATTTACGGGTTTGTACACCCTTTGTTGATATAATACAGTTGCATAATATGTATAAAAGTCACATTAATTGCGTATAATATGAGATGCAGTGCGTACAACACTAATGACATGCTATTTGAAGGAATACGGAGAACTGTTAAAGAAGTCCATATGCTGGCTAAACTGGTTAGCTTGGACATATGGTTAATACAATTATTGTATGTATAATGTCGTTTAAATGTTAGAATATAAAATAATTCCATATTTCCATATAATCCATATAATTCCATATTTATACGTAACAACATATCATATATAGTTCTACGTTGTACTTTTCTAAGAAAATAAATTTTTCACGTGAAATTTTCTGCATAAACTTCTTAAATAACTCTATTCTTGGTAAAAAAAAAAGAAAAAAAAACAACACCAAGCTGTAGTAAGAATGTTAAATAAGCATCACATGAAAGCATCACATGACTACTTTTTAATACAGAAAAGTATTAATAAGAAAGAATTGAGAAGTAATATATGAAAGATGAATTGTGGTCTGGTTAGGTCTGGGTTAAGTTAATAAAAGAAGGATAGACTTTTCAAATTTCAAATAAAGAAAGAAAGAAAGAAAGAAAGAAAACGAAGATAAGCCAAATGAAGAAGGGAATGACGAATCTATTTAACCTCTGAAAAAATAGATACAATAATAAAGAGAGACAAGGTTTTTTAATCTGTGTAATCTCAAAATTCAGAGATAAAAAATAAGAAAGAATGTTTAACCAAATGTATTACCAAAAGTAGTTGACTTAATTGATATTGGCAACTTCGTCTTCATTGATTTCACTTATCTTATAACAGAATTACCTAATTCTGATATAGATTTATTAGATAATTTATTAACAGAACATTTTACAAAAGATTACTTTAGAAAAGTATTGAAATTACATGAAAAAGAAGATATCAAGGTAAAGAGGTTTGAAAATTTAGTATATAAAAAATATAGTAAGATATTTAAGATAATCGACAAATGATACTTACCGATTGGGACATCCCAATTACTTTTTTTGTAAAAATGAAACGAATTTCGAATTTTTGGTCATAGAAAATGAAAATATAAAGGCACGAAGAGGACTGTTTTTATGCAAAATAAATTAAATTATTATTTATATATATATATATATATATATATATATAAGTTTAATTATGATTTTTATCTTCTAAAGTGTGATAAAACTGTAAGATAAAAGATGAATTAAGTTCAAAGTCCCTAAAATTTTCCAAATCATAGATTTAAAAATGATTTAGATATTTACATGATTTTAGTGTGGGTTTATATTCATACAAGTATATAAATATCTAAATGGGCAAGTTAAAGAACGATATACATGTTGATAGTATAATAATATCCCTTTATTCCTCATAAAAATTCGCAATTGAATTCCTTTTATTCCATTCTTAAAAAATCCATCCCAAAATATATTATCAAAGCTAGTAATAAATTATTCGAACAAGGTGATAACAGATTTAAATATCAGAGACTGATAGTGTTAAGAAAAGATAATATTAATACTATTTTGACACACTTATTTGATTTTAATATTAATTATAGATACTTTGATTATTGATTTATTAAAACATAAAGTTAACTAAAAGTCCCAGTAGATTATAAATATTTTAAAGAGCATGAATTAGCATAGAATTTCATAAAAATTTTGACGAGTGATAGAAGTAACTTGAATAATCTGAATTTTGTAGCTTTTACTATATCTTTGGATATGGAATCGCAGATTCATTTTATTAGTAGTGTGACTAATAATATTAAGTTCTATGTTATCGAACTATTATTTTTATTAATATAAAACTAGAGATAGTACTGACGATTTACTCGGACTCGTTAAAGTAAGTGGCCCAAGTGGGAAGAATATTAAGATAGATAGATAGATAGATAGATATTGGTAAAAATATCCTTCTTGTCTTTATATAGGAAATCTTTAATATTAAAAATAAACTCTTTCTGTAAAATCATCATACTTATCATCATAATTTATAAAATTAAAGTCAACGCATCTAATAATGAAAGGAGAAACTGACTTTATATCTTGTGTATTCTTTTACCGATGAATTATGAACAAACTGAACTGAAGTATTTTATAGGACTTGTCAAGAACGTTTTTTTCTTTTTTCATGTATTTATTTTTACTTTTGAAGTATGGAAAACAAAACTTACAGAGGCTTTGTTTACTTAAATGTTAAAACTTACCTTTTGTAAAACCCGGCGATATCGACTGTATAAATCGCCTTACGTTCGTGTCCGTAAGTGAGGTAGAGTACGTGCTCGATTTAGGTTATGTAAGTAAATTTCACGTGCTACTCTCTCGACGTATACTTTTACACGAAAAGTTTCGTGTATTTTGTGAGCAGCATCCCATGCTTGTCGCCAAATTGAAGTGTCCTTGAATTCGGAAGACTGGTTACGTGTGAATCTTCGTTGATCGTCTACCTTCAACTCCATTAATAACAACTCGTGAATACAGGTGTTACGTCGGGATTCCGTCGACATTTGTAAAAGAGAATTTCCCTATACAGGGATGCTTGTCCCCTACAACACGGCATCATATCCCCTATAACACGCTTTCGCTCTAACACGATAAGAAAATTGCGAAAACCTTTGTACAACACTGTACTCCTACAGCACTGGATAACATGATTTTTGCTTAACATATTTAAAAACTAAATTAGCTTAAAATAATGACGCGAAAGAATAATGAAAGAAATATAGTGGCTTTACATGAAAAAATATATTATTAGAAATTATAATTTATTAAATTAAGGTTGCGTTAAATTAAAATAATATTTTTTGTGTTTTTTTGTTTTCTGTTATACATACATACATACATACATACATACATACATACATACATACATACGTATACAGGGTGTTCGGCCACCCTTGGGAAAAATATTAATGGGAGATTCGAGAGGCCAAAATAAGACGAAAATCAAGAATACCAATTTGTTGATGGTGGCTTCGTTAAAAAGTTATTAACGTTTAAAGTTCCGCCAATACTGAATTTTTTCTCGAAAGTGGGTAAGATTTCGGGAGTATGTCTATTCACCGAAAATAATTATAATTGACCTCCGCAACCGAAAATAATTTTTCCAGAACGATTTGAAACTTTTCAATTTCGCCGAAAAATTTGGGCACCTACCTACCTACCTACCTACCTACCCCCTGTTGAGTTTCCTTAAAAATTCGTTTTTGATTTTTAATAATTTCGCTTGACGTCCTACAGAAAAGTTGTTTAATACGTTTTTGTAGGTACCTATGGGCTCTACTTCAGAAAAAAGTTTCATTGAAATATATTCACTATTATAGGAGTTATGGCTATATAAGTTGAAAATTGGACCATTTTTATGGGGGTTTTTTAACATTACGGGGCCAAGGAACAACCTTTCCAATATTTTTATAATTGTTACATATTCTACACTAAAATACGCGGCGTTTGGCTTTCTTAACATTAAAATCGTCCAATCCGTTCAGAAGTTATGGTGTTTTAAAGATTCGCATAAAATTTACGGGAAGCATTTCTTGCCTGAAATTATATTTTCGGTAAGGAATCTTTTTCTCGAAAATGGTTAGGATTTCGAGGGTATGTCTATCGACCAAAAATTATTATAATTGGTCCCTGCAATCAGAAATAATTTTTTTAGAATGATTTAAAATTTTTTAATTTTGTTGAAAAATTTCACACCTTCTCGAATTTTTTTCTCCAAACTGGGTAGGAATTCCGGGGTATATCTATTCATCAAAAATGATTATAATCGACCCTTGCAATCGGAAATAATTTTTTTAGAACGATTGGAAAAATTTTTTTTTTCGCCAAGAAATTTCACCACCTACCCAAATTTTTTTCTCGAAGGAGGGTAGGATTTCGGGGATATGTGTATTCATAAAAGATGATTGTAATTGATCCCCGCAACCGAAAATAATTTTTCTAAAACGATTTGAAATTTTTTAATTTAATTGTTAATAACTTTTTAACGAAGCCTCCATCAACAAATTGGTATTCTTGATTTTCGTCTTATTTTGGCCTCTAGAATCTCCCATTAAAATTTTTCCCAGGGGTGGTCGAACACCCTGTATACATATAAAAATTGAATTGCTTATGTAGAATTAAAAAAAAATATTCGTTTTTAATAAGTTTTCGGACCATAACTCCCCTTTTCGAGTGAACTGGCTCTGGGTTAGGTCTCATATAACACAGTGGCAGACAACACGGCATTTTATAGGAACCGATCTACCGTGTTATAGGAGGGTTTCAAACTGTATTTCGTTTATTTAATGAAGTTTAATCCTCCTCCGGGGACGGCGGAGCGGAAACAATGTGTCGCGTGAATGGGAATTCGGAACAAAAATCATAGCTTCTAAAGAATTCCAGTCAATTTTCGACCTAAGACCTCTTACACTTTTTTTTTTAAAGAGAATACAAAGATACAACAAACAAATCGATAGACAAAAATTATATATTTTTGTTAAAAAAAAATTGAAACGACCTTGATTTTTTGTTGAATAAAAACTGTTTTGCTAATTTCTACTATTGCAATTTCTTGTCAAGTGTTGTCATTTCTGTGTAACTTTTGTTCGAAAAGTTTTTTCATTGGTTTAGAGGAAGTGTCTGAAATCAGAGGTGCCAGAAGTGCACCGAAGGCATAGTGTGCTCTCTCACACTATGTCAGATCACGCGTACGTGAACTCGTAATGTTTCGGAAAGTCGACAAAGGCAAACTGACGCTGCCCGAAGTAATTTCGGACCGCCTCGTGAGAGTCGAGAGAGAAAGGCTCACATTTGCCTTCTCGCTCTTAACAACTGAAATCCGACCTCCCGTCAACTGCATACGATTTGGAATCTCGAGTCGAGATTCTCGACTGACTGCCCAGGCATTTTTACTTTCCGACGCACATGACGATGTAGGCGCACATAAGCAAAGTACGTAAGTAGTTTGAAAAAAAAATTTTGTAAAATTTATTTTACGAAAATAAATGGGTTTTAAAACCCCCTGATCATATTTTAATTATTGAAGCAAAAAAAAGAAATTTTTTTCTTATTATTATTCTTATATGTGAGCGTAACATATGTATATTATTAATACGATTTTTCAACATCAATATTTTAAGATTGAAAATTAATAAATTAAAATGAGAATCCACTCTTTGCCAGTATCGTGCACGCTGTGGGATTTTTCAATAAGAAGAGTTCTTATTTTTATAACATAAACAAAACTTAGTAGTAGAATTAATAGTTGCAGAAATTAATTAATAATGATTTTCCTCGATATGTTTTTAGATAACCGTATATCAATTATCAATTTGTTATGACGAACTAAATATTATATGTTTGATTTGGCTTAACTTTGCATAAAAAAATAATTGTATCGATCCATCAAAATTAATAACGTGCACCATCAAACCGTTTAAACCACAAAAGAAAAGTGATCCCGTTTACCAGTTTAATACAAAGTATGGGTTGGATTAAAAATTTTAAAAGGACATAGTCGAATATTTTTAAAGGTACAAAACATAGCGTTTCATTTTCATCAGAACAGTAACATGAGTTAGCAGGTAATGTCATAAAACTGTTTTACCCGGTTATACCCCTTTTTACCTCAAGTATAAGGTAAAAAGTACGAGGTACGACTATCCGAAAATCGTTCACATTTTATCAATGTAAATGAAGCGGCTATTCCATTCCATCATCATCATTAAATAGAAAATTTTGTAATTTCTGTGAAAACAGAACTTTCGTTAGATGTACGTAGTGCTTGAAATTTTTATGTTTTGACTGTTTTTACGAAAAGTACCATCCAGATTCATGTACTTCGTACATTGAAAATAACATATTATGTTATAAATGTAATTTTGGTTAAATTCAACTTTAAAAAAGAAATATTCGAAGGGCATGCAAAAATATAATGTCACATGTTATGTACGATTGTGCGAGAATATGATTGAAAAAATAAAAAAAAGATTTGTTCTACCAGGGTTCGAATCTGCAGAGCAAAAGAAGAAGCTCGAACTTGCAGGCAAACACCTTATCACTCACGGCCACGCTGATTAGTGGTGAATAGAATATAGTTCTATTTCTGAAAATAGTACCTGTAATAACTTTAATAATACATATCTTAAAGTAAAACCTAACCCAAAACCGGGTGCCATTCCAACTTTTCCTTGTTAGAACCGAGTTTTCAATTTGTCTTAGCGAAAAAAACAGCTGGTTAATAACCTGCTTACCTGTTTTCAATTACCAAACATTTATTTCTCAATTAACCCTTTGCGAGTGAGACCATTTTGCAGATTATTCTGAAACATTTGTGGTATTCGTTTTCAATGCGATTTAAGTAAGCATGTAATGTATAAGATTTCATCTCATTTAATTTTTTCTTTTCTAGAGAAGGCAGAGAACAAATTTATTTAATTTTTTTTTACAGAAAATTTAAATCTTGCCAAGATTTATATGAAACATTTAAAAGATTTTTCATAAATTATGCCTATGGATCGGAAGGAACAACTATAAAACAAGTTGTAAAAAATTTTTCAAATCGTTCTAAAAATATTATTTTCAGCTGTGAGGGTAAATTACAATCATTTTTGGTCATTACACATACCCCCGAGATCCTACGCATTTTCGAGAAAATAATTCCTTACCGAAAATCTAATTAGGTGACAGAGAAAAAAACAAATTTCAAATCGTTCTGGAAAAATTATTTTCGGTTGCAGGGGTCAATTACAATCATTTTTGGTCATTACACATACCCTCGAAATCCTACCCACTTTCTAGAAAAAAATTCCAGAAGGTGTGAAATTTTTCGACGAAATTAAGATATTTCAAATCGTTCTGAAAAAAATATTGTTAGCTGTGGGGGTCAATTACAATCATTTTTGGTGAATAGACATACCCCCGAAATACTACCCACTTTCTAGAAAAAAATTCGAGAAGGTGTGAAAACGGTTGTTTGACGGAAAAAAAATTCAATTCAAATCGTTTTGGAAAAATTATTTGCGGTTGCGGGGGTCAATTACAATCATTTTTGCTGGAATAGACATACCCCCGAAATCTTGCGCATTTTCGAGAAAAAAATTCAGTACCGACGGAACTTTAAACGTTAATAATTACTTTTTAACGAAGTCTCCATCAACAAATTAGAAAATTATTTTCTCCTATCTATTGTAATTAAGAGTCAAATTTAAGAAATAAACGGCTTAATCGTATAAGGCGACTAAGCGAAAATAAATTCAACTTGCACCGATTATTTTCCATTCTCACAGCGTTCCTTCCCTCGAGATCCGGACGAGGTTAGGTTAGGCGAGGTGTTTGAACCTCCTCCCCTTAAAACATATTGCTTTAACAGTATAATAAAAAATACTTAACTGTCCAATTACATCTACTCTTACATCCAATGAAATCTACTTTAATATCCAAAGAAAATAACTAAAAAATCATTTTAAGTTCCACGTTACCCTTTTTTTAATACTTCTTTATTTATTTATTTATTTATTTATTTACGGGTTTGTACACCCTTTGTTGATATAATACAGTTGCATAATATGTATAAAAGTCACATTAATTGCGTATAATATGAGATGCAGTGCGTACAACACTAATGACATGCTATTTGAAGGAATACGGAGAACTGTTAAAGAAGTCCATATGCTGGCTAAACTGGTTAGCTTGGACATATGGTTAATACAATTATTGTATGTATAATGTCGTTTAAATGTTAGAATATAAAATAATTCCATATTTCCATATAATCCATATAATTCCATATTTATACGTAACAACATATCATATATAGTTCTACGTTGTACTTTTCTAAGAAAATAAATTTTTCACGTGAAATTTTCTGCATAAACTTCTTAAATAACTCTATTCTTGGTAAAAAAAAAAGAAAAAAAAACAACACCAAGCTGTAGTAAGAATGTTAAATAAGCATCACATGAAAGCATCACATGACTACTTTTTAATACAGAAAAGTATTAATAAGAAAGAATTGAGAAGTAATATATGAAAGATGAATTGTGGTCTGGTTAGGTCTGGGTTAAGTTAATAAAAGAAGGATAGACTTTTCAAATTTCAAATAAAGAAAGAAAGAAAGAAAGAAAGAAAACGAAGATAAGCCAAATGAAAAAGGGAATGACGAATCTATTTAACCTCTGAAAAAATAGATACAATAATAAAGAGAGACAAGGTTTTTTAATCTGTGTAATCTCAAAATTCAGAGATAAAAAATAAGAAAGAATGTTTAACCAAATGTATTACCAAAAGTAGTTGACTTAATTGATATTGGCAACTTCGTCTTCATTGATTTCACTTATCTTATAACAGAATTACCTAATTCTGATATAGATTTATTAGATAATTTATTAACAGAACATTTTACAAAAGATTACTTTAGAAAAGTATTGAAATTACATGAAAAAGAAGATATCAAGGTAAAGAGGTTTGAAAATTTAGTATATAAAAAATATAGTAAGATATTTAAGATAATCGACAAATGATACTTACCGATTGGGACATCCCAATTACTTTTTTTGTAAAAATGAAACGAATTTCGAATTTTTGGTCATAGAAAATGAAAATATAAAGGCACGAAGAGGACTGTTTTTATGCAAAATAAATTAAATTATTATTTATATATATATATATATATATATATATATATAAGTTTAATTATGATTTTTATCTTCTAAAGTGTGATAAAACTGTAAGATAAAAGATGAATTAAGTTCAAAGTCCCTAAAATTTTCCAAATCATAGATTTAAAAATGATTTAGATATTTACATGATTTTAGTGTGGGTTTATATTCATACAAGTATATAAATATCTAAATGGGCAAGTTAAAGAACGATATACATGTTGATAGTATAATAATATCCCTTTATTCCTCATAAAAATTCGCAATTGAATTCCTTTTATTCCATTCTTAAAAAATCCATCCCAAAATATATTATCAAAGCTAGTAATAAATTATTCGAACAAGGTGATAACAGATTTAAATATCAGAGACTGATAGTGTTAAGAAAAGATAATATTAATACTATTTTGACACACTTATTTGATTTTAATATTAATTATAGATACTTTGATTATTGATTTATTAAAACATAAAGTTAACTAAAAGTCCCAGTAGATTATAAATATTTTAAAGAGCATGAATTAGCATAGAATTTCATAAAAATTTTGACGAGTGATAGAAGTAACTTGAATAATCTGAATTTTGTAGCTTTTACTATATCTTTGGATATGGAATCGCAGATTCATTTTATTAGTAGTGTGACTAATAATATTAAGTTCTATGTTATCGAACTATTATTTTTATTAATATAAAACTAGAGATAGTACTGACGATTTACTCGGACTCGTTAAAGTAAGTGGCCCAAGTGGGAAGAATATTAAGATAGATAGATAGATAGATAGATATTGGTAAAAATATCCTTCTTGTCTTTATATAGGAAATCTTTAATATTAAAAATAAACTCTTTCTGTAAAATCATCATACTTATCATCATAATTTATAAAATTAAAGTCAACGCATCTAATAATGAAAGGAGAAACTGACTTTATATCTTGTGTATTCTTTTACCGATGAATTATGAACAAACTGAACTGAAGTATTTTATAGGACTTGTCAAGAACGTTTTTTTCTTTTTTCATGTATTTATTTTTACTTTTGAAGTATGGAAAACAAAACTTACAGAGGCTTTGTTTACTTAAATGTTAAAACTTACCTTTTGTAAAACCCGGCGATATCGACTGTATAAATCGCCTTACGTTCGTGTCCGTAAGTGAGGTAGAGTACGTGCTCGATTTAGGTTATGTAAGTAAATTTCACGTGCTACTCTCTCGACGTATACTTTTACACGAAAAGTTTCGTGTATTTTGTGAGCAGCATCCCATGCTTGTCGCCAAATTGAAGTGTCCTTGAATTCGGAAGACTGGTTACGTGTGAATCTTCGTTGATCGTCTACCTTCAACTCCATTAATAACAACTCGTGAATACAGGTGTTACGTCGGGATTCCGTCGACATTTGTAAAAGAGAATTTCCCTATACAGGGATGCTTGTCCCCTACAACACGGCATCATATCCCCTATAACACGCTTTCGCTCTAACACGATAAGAAAATTGCGAAAACCTTTGTACAACACTGTACTCCTACAGCACTGGATAACATGATTTTTGCTTAACATATTTAAAAACTAAATTAGCTTAAAATAATGACGCGAAAGAATAATGAAAGAAATATAGTGGCTTTACATGAAAAAATATATTATTAGAAATTATAATTTATTAAATTAAGGTTGCGTTAAATTAAAATAATATTTTTTGTGTTTTTTTGTTTTCTGTTATACATACATACATACATACATACATACATACATACATACATACATACATACGTATACAGGGTGTTCGGCCACCCTTGGGAAAAATATTAATGGGAGATTCGAGAGGCCAAAATAAGACGAAAATCAAGAATACCAATTTGTTGATGGTGGCTTCGTTAAAAAGTTATTAACGTTTAAAGTTCCGCCAATACTGAATTTTTTCTCGAAAGTGGGTAAGATTTCGGGAGTATGTCTATTCACCGAAAATAATTATAATTGACCTCCGCAACCGAAAATAATTTTTCCAGAACGATTTGAAACTTTTCAATTTCGCCGAAAAATTTGGGCACCTACCTACCTACCTACCTACCTACCCCCTGTTGAGTTTCCTTAAAAATTCGTTTTTGATTTTTAATAATTTCGCTTGACGTCCTACAGAAAAGTTGTTTAATACGTTTTTGTAGGTACCTATGGGCTCTACTTCAGAAAAAAGTTTCATTGAAATATATTCACTATTATAGGAGTTATGGCTATATAAGTTGAAAATTGGACCATTTTTATGGGGGTTTTTTAACATTACGGGGCCAAGGAACAACCTTTCCAATATTTTTATAATTGTTACATATTCTACACTAAAATACGCGGCGTTTGGCTTTCTTAACATTAAAATCGTCCAATCCGTTCAGAAGTTATGGTGTTTTAAAGATTCGCATAAAATTTACGGGAAGCATTTCTTGCCTGAAATTATATTTTCGGTAAGGAATCTTTTTCTCGAAAATGGTTAGGATTTCGAGGGTATGTCTATCGACCAAAAATTATTATAATTGGTCCCTGCAATCAGAAATAATTTTTTTAGAATGATTTAAAATTTTTTAATTTTGTTGAAAAATTTCACACCTTCTCGAATTTTTTTCTCCAAACTGGGTAGGAATTCCGGGGTATATCTATTCATCAAAAATGATTATAATCGACCCTTGCAATCGGAAATAATTTTTTTAGAACGATTGGAAAAATTTTTTTTTTCGCCAAGAAATTTCACCACCTACCCAAATTTTTTTCTCGAAGGAGGGTAGGATTTCGGGGATATGTGTATTCATAAAAGATGATTGTAATTGATCCCCGCAACCGAAAATAATTTTTCTAAAACGATTTGAAATTTTTTAATTTAATTGTTAATAACTTTTTAACGAAGCCTCCATCAACAAATTGGTATTCTTGATTTTCGTCTTATTTTGGCCTCTAGAATCTCCCATTAAAATTTTTCCCAGGGGTGGTCGAACACCCTGTATACATATAAAAATTGAATTGCTTATGTAGAATTAAAAAAAAATATTCGTTTTTAATAAGTTTTCGGACCATAACTCCCCTTTTCGAGTGAACTGGCTCTGGGTTAGGTCTCATATAACACAGTGGCAGACAACACGGCATTTTATAGGAACCGATCTACCGTGTTATAGGAGGGTTTCAAACTGTATTTCGTTTATTTAATGAAGTTTAATCCTCCTCCGGGGACGGCGGAGCGGAAACAATGTGTCGCGTGAATGGGAATTCGGAACAAAAATCATAGCTTCTAAAGAATTCCAGTCAATTTTCGACCTAAGACCTCTTACACTTTTTTTTTTAAAGAGAATACAAAGATACAACAAACAAATCGATAGACAAAAATTATATATTTTTGTTAAAAAAAAATTGAAACGACCTTGATTTTTTGTTGAATAAAAACTGTTTTGCTAATTTCTACTATTGCAATTTCTTGTCAAGTGTTGTCATTTCTGTGTAACTTTTGTTCGAAAAGTTTTTTCATTGGTTTAGAGGAAGTGTCTGAAATCAGAGGTGCCAGAAGTGCACCGAAGGCATAGTGTGCTCTCTCACACTATGTCAGATCACGCGTACGTGAACTCGTAATGTTTCGGAAAGTCGACAAAGGCAAACTGACGCTGCCCGAAGTAATTTCGGACCGCCTCGTGAGAGTCGAGAGAGAAAGGCTCACATTTGCCTTCTCGCTCTTAACAACTGAAATCCGACCTCCCGTCAACTGCATACGATTTGGAATCTCGAGTCGAGATTCTCGACTGACTGCCCAGGCATTTTTACTTTCCGACGCACATGACGATGTAGGCGCACATAAGCAAAGTACGTAAGTAGTTTGAAAAAAAAATTTTGTAAAATTTATTTTACGAAAATAAATGGGTTTTAAAACCCCCTGATCATATTTTAATTATTGAAGCAAAAAAAAGAAATTTTTTTCTTATTATTATTCTTATATGTGAGCGTAACATATGTATATTATTAATACGATTTTTCAACATCAATATTTTAAGATTGAAAATTAATAAATTAAAATGAGAATCCACTCTTTGCCAGTATCGTGCACGCTGTGGGATTTTTCAATAAGAAGAGTTCTTATTTTTATAACATAAACAAAACTTAGTAGTAGAATTAATAGTTGCAGAAATTAATTAATAATGATTTTCCTCGATATGTTTTTAGATAACCGTATATCAATTATCAATTTGTTATGACGAACTAAATATTATATGTTTGATTTGGCTTAACTTTGCATAAAAAAATAATTGTATCGATCCATCAAAATTAATAACGTGCACCATCAAACCGTTTAAACCACAAAAGAAAAGTGATCCCGTTTACCAGTTTAATACAAAGTATGGGTTGGATTAAAAATTTTAAAAGGACATAGTCGAATATTTTTAAAGGTACAAAACATAGCGTTTCATTTTCATCAGAACAGTAACATGAGTTAGCAGGTAATGTCATAAAACTGTTTTACCCGGTTATACCCCTTTTTACCTCAAGTATAAGGTAAAAAGTACGAGGTACGACTATCCGAAAATCGTTCACATTTTATCAATGTAAATGAAGCGGCTATTCCATTCCATCATCATCATTAAATAGAAAATTTTGTAATTTCTGTGAAAACAGAACTTTCGTTAGATGTACGTAGTGCTTGAAATTTTTATGTTTTGACTGTTTTTACGAAAAGTACCATCCAGATTCATGTACTTCGTACATTGAAAATAACATATTATGTTATAAATGTAATTTTGGTTAAATTCAACTTTAAAAAAGAAATATTCGAAGGGCATGCAAAAATATAATGTCACATGTTATGTACGATTGTGCGAGAATATGATTGAAAAAATAAAAAAAAGATTTGTTCTACCAGGGTTCGAATCTGCAGAGCAAAAGAAGAAGCTCGAACTTGCAGGCAAACACCTTATCACTCACGGCCACGCTGATTAGTGGTGAATAGAATATAGTTCTATTTCTGAAAATAGTACCTGTAATAACTTTAATAATACATATCTTAAAGTAAAACCTAACCCAAAACCGGGTGCCATTCCAACTTTTCCTTGTTAGAACCGAGTTTTCAATTTGTCTTAGCGAAAAAAACAGCTGGTTAATAACCTGCTTACCTGTTTTCAATTACCAAACATTTATTTCTCAATTAACCCTTTGCGAGTGAGACCATTTTGCAGATTATTCTGAAACATTTGTGGTATTCGTTTTCAATGCGATTTAAGTAAGCATGTAATGTATAAGATTTCATCTCATTTAATTTTTTCTTTTCTAGAGAAGGCAGAGAACAAATTTATTTAATTTTTTTTTACAGAAAATTTAAATCTTGCCAAGATTTATATGAAACATTTAAAAGATTTTTCATAAATTATGCCTATGGATCGGAAGGAACAACTATAAAACAAGTTGTAAAAAATTTTTCAAATCGTTCTAAAAATATTATTTTCAGCTGTGAGGGTAAATTACAATCATTTTTGGTCATTACACATACCCCCGAGATCCTACGCATTTTCGAGAAAATAATTCCTTACCGAAAATCTAATTAGGTGACAGAGAAAAAAACAAATTTCAAATCGTTCTGGAAAAATTATTTTCGGTTGCAGGGGTCAATTACAATCATTTTTGGTCATTACACATACCCTCGAAATCCTACCCACTTTCTAGAAAAAAATTCCAGAAGGTGTGAAATTTTTCGACGAAATTAAGATATTTCAAATCGTTCTGAAAAAAATATTGTTAGCTGTGGGGGTCAATTACAATCATTTTTGGTGAATAGACATACCCCCGAAATACTACCCACTTTCTAGAAAAAAATTCGAGAAGGTGTGAAAACGGTTGTTTGACGGAAAAAAAATTCAATTCAAATCGTTTTGGAAAAATTATTTGCGGTTGCGGGGGTCAATTACAATCATTTTTGCTGGAATAGACATACCCCCGAAATCTTGCGCATTTTCGAGAAAAAAATTCAGTACCGACGGAACTTTAAACGTTAATAATTACTTTTTAACGAAGTCTCCATCAACAAATTAGAAAATTATTTTCTCCTATCTATTGTAATTAAGAGTCAAATTTAAGAAATAAACGGCTTAATCGTATAAGGCGACTAAGCGAAAATAAATTCAACTTGCACCGATTATTTTCCATTCTCACAGCGTTCCTTCCCTCGAGATCCGGACGAGGTTAGGTTAGGCGAGGTGTTTGAACCTCCTCCCCTTAAAACATATTGCTTTAACAGTATAATAAAAAATACTTAACTGTCCAATTACATCTACTCTTACATCCAATGAAATCTACTTTAATATCCAAAGAAAATAACTAAAAAATCATTTTAAGTTCCACGTTACCCTTTTTTTAATACTTCTTTATTTATTTATTTATTTATTTATTTACGGGTTTGTACACCCTTTGTTGATATAATACAGTTGCATAATATGTATAAAAGTCACATTAATTGCGTATAATATGAGATGCAGTGCGTACAACACTAATGACATGCTATTTGAAGGAATACGGAGAACTGTTAAAGAAGTCCATATGCTGGCTAAACTGGTTAGCTTGGACATATGGTTAATACAATTATTGTATGTATAATGTCGTTTAAATGTTAGAATATAAAATAATTCCATATTTCCATATAATCCATATAATTCCATATTTATACGTAACAACATATCATATATAGTTCTACGTTGTACTTTTCTAAGAAAATAAATTTTTCACGTGAAATTTTCTGCATAAACTTCTTAAATAACTCTATTCTTGGTAAAAAAAAAAGAAAAAAAAACAACACCAAGCTGTAGTAAGAATGTTAAATAAGCATCACATGAAAGCATCACATGACTACTTTTTAATACAGAAAAGTATTAATAAGAAAGAATTGAGAAGTAATATATGAAAGATGAATTGTGGTCTGGTTAGGTCTGGGTTAAGTTAATAAAAGAAGGATAGACTTTTCAAATTTCAAATAAAGAAAGAAAGAAAGAAAGAAAGAAAACGAAGATAAGCCAAATGAAGAAGGGAATGACGAATCTATTTAACCTCTGAAAAAATAGATACAATAATAAAGAGAGACAAGGTTTTTTAATCTGTGTAATCTCAAAATTCAGAGATAAAAAATAAGAAAGAATGTTTAACCAAATGTATTACCAAAAGTAGTTGACTTAATTGATATTGGCAACTTCGTCTTCATTGATTTCACTTATCTTATAACAGAATTACCTAATTCTGATATAGATTTATTAGATAATTTATTAACAGAACATTTTACAAAAGATTACTTTAGAAAAGTATTGAAATTACATGAAAAAGAAGATATCAAGGTAAAGAGGTTTGAAAATTTAGTATATAAAAAATATAGTAAGATATTTAAGATAATCGACAAATGATACTTACCGATTGGGACATCCCAATTACTTTTTTTGTAAAAATGAAACGAATTTCGAATTTTTGGTCATAGAAAATGAAAATATAAAGGCACGAAGAGGACTGTTTTTATGCAAAATAAATTAAATTATTATTTATATATATATATATATATATATATATATAAGTTTAATTATGATTTTTATCTTCTAAAGTGTGATAAAACTGTAAGATAAAAGATGAATTAAGTTCAAAGTCCCTAAAATTTTCCAAATCATAGATTTAAAAATGATTTAGATATTTACATGATTTTAGTGTGGGTTTATATTCATACAAGTATATAAATATCTAAATGGGCAAGTTAAAGAACGATATACATGTTGATAGTATAATAATATCCCTTTATTCCTCATAAAAATTCGCAATTGAATTCCTTTTATTCCATTCTTAAAAAATCCATCCCAAAATATATTATCAAAGCTAGTAATAAATTATTCGAACAAGGTGATAACAGATTTAAATATCAGAGACTGATAGTGTTAAGAAAAGATAATATTAATACTATTTTGACACACTTATTTGATTTTAATATTAATTATAGATACTTTGATTATTGATTTATTAAAACATAAAGTTAACTAAAAGTCCCAGTAGATTATAAATATTTTAAAGAGCATGAATTAGCATAGAATTTCATAAAAATTTTGACGAGTGATAGAAGTAACTTGAATAATCTGAATTTTGTAGCTTTTACTATATCTTTGGATATGGAATCGCAGATTCATTTTATTAGTAGTGTGACTAATAATATTAAGTTCTATGTTATCGAACTATTATTTTTATTAATATAAAACTAGAGATAGTACTGACGATTTACTCGGACTCGTTAAAGTAAGTGGCCCAAGTGGGAAGAATATTAAGATAGATAGATAGATAGATAGATATTGGTAAAAATATCCTTCTTGTCTTTATATAGGAAATCTTTAATATTAAAAATAAACTCTTTCTGTAAAATCATCATACTTATCATCATAATTTATAAAATTAAAGTCAACGCATCTAATAATGAAAGGAGAAACTGACTTTATATCTTGTGTATTCTTTTACCGATGAATTATGAACAAACTGAACTGAAGTATTTTATAGGACTTGTCAAGAACGTTTTTTTCTTTTTTCATGTATTTATTTTTACTTTTGAAGTATGGAAAACAAAACTTACAGAGGCTTTGTTTACTTAAATGTTAAAACTTACCTTTTGTAAAACCCGGCGATATCGACTGTATAAATCGCCTTACGTTCGTGTCCGTAAGTGAGGTAGAGTACGTGCTCGATTTAGGTTATGTAAGTAAATTTCACGTGCTACTCTCTCGACGTATACTTTTACACGAAAAGTTTCGTGTATTTTGTGAGCAGCATCCCATGCTTGTCGCCAAATTGAAGTGTCCTTGAATTCGGAAGACTGGTTACGTGTGAATCTTCGTTGATCGTCTACCTTCAACTCCATTAATAACAACTCGTGAATACAGGTGTTACGTCGGGATTCCGTCGACATTTGTAAAAGAGAATTTCCCTATACAGGGATGCTTGTCCCCTACAACACGGCATCATATCCCCTATAACACGCTTTCGCTCTAACACGATAAGAAAATTGCGAAAACCTTTGTACAACACTGTACTCCTACAGCACTGGATAACATGATTTTTGCTTAACATATTTAAAAACTAAATTAGCTTAAAATAATGACGCGAAAGAATAATGAAAGAAATATAGTGGCTTTACATGAAAAAAAATATTATTAGAAATTATAATTTATTAAATTAAGGTTGCGTTAAATTAAAATAATATTTTTTGTGTTTTTTTGTTTTCTGTTATACATACATACATACATACATACATACATACATACATACATACGTATACAGGGTGTTCGGCCACCCTTGGGAAAAATATTAATGGGAGATTCGAGAGGCCAAAATAAGACGAAAATCAAGAATACCAATTTGTTGATGGTGGCTTCGTTAAAAAGTTATTAACGTTTAAAGTTCCGCCAATACTGAATTTTTTCTCGAAAGTGGGTAAGATTTCGGGAGTATGTCTATTCACCGAAAATAATTATAATTGACCTCCGCAACCGAAAATAATTTTTCCAGAACGATTTGAAACTTTTCAATTTCGCCGAAAAATTTGGGCACCTACCTACCTACCTACCTACCTACCCCCTGTTGAGTTTCCTTAAAAATTCGTTTTTGATTTTTAATAATTTCGCTTGACGTCCTACAGAAAAGTTGTTTAATACGTTTTTGTAGGTACCTATGGGCTCTACTTCAGAAAAAAGTTTCATTGAAATATATTCACTATTATAGGAGTTATGGCTATATAAGTTGAAAATTGGACCATTTTTATGGGGGTTTTTTAACATTACGGGGCCAAGGAACAACCTTTCCAATATTTTTATAATTGTTACATATTCTACACTAAAATACGCGGCGTTTGGCTTTCTTAACATTAAAATCGTCCAATCCGTTCAGAAGTTATGGTGTTTTAAAGATTCGCATAAAATTTACGGGAAGCATTTCTTGCCTGAAATTATATTTTCGGTAAGGAATCTTTTTCTCGAAAATGGTTAGGATTTCGAGGGTATGTCTATCGACCAAAAATTATTATAATTGGTCCCTGCAATCAGAAATAATTTTTTTAGAATGATTTAAAATTTTTTAATTTTGTTGAAAAATTTCACACCTTCTCGAATTTTTTTCTCCAAACTGGGTAGGAATTCCGGGGTATATCTATTCATCAAAAATGATTATAATCGACCCTTGCAATCGGAAATAATTTTTTTAGAACGATTGGAAAAATTTTTTTTTTCGCCAAGAAATTTCACCACCTACCCAAATTTTTTTCTCGAAGGAGGGTAGGATTTCGGGGATATGTGTATTCATAAAAAATGATTGTAATTGATCCCCGCAACCGAAAATAATTTTTCTAAAACGATTTGAAATTTTTTAATTTAATTGTTAATAACTTTTTAACGAAGCCTCCATCAACAAATTGGTATTCTTGATTTTCGTCTTATTTTGGCCTCTAGAATCTCCCATTAAAATTTTTCCCAGGGGTGGTCGAACACCCTGTATACATATAAAAATTGAATTGCTTATGTAGAATTAAAAAAAAATATTCGTTTTTAATAAGTTTTCGGACCATAACTCCCCTTTTCGAGTGAACTGGCTCTGGGTTAGGTCTCATATAACACAGTGGCAGACAACACGGCATTTTATAGGAACCGATCTACCGTGTTATAGGAGGGTTTCAAACTGTATTTCGTTTATTTAATGAAGTTTAATCCTCCTCCGGGGACGGCGGAGCGGAAACAATGTGTCGCGTGAATGGGAATTCGGAACAAAAATCATAGCTTCTAAAGAATTCCAGTCAATTTTCGACCTAAGACCTCTTACACTTTTTTTTTTAAAGAGAATACAAAGATACAACAAACAAATCGATAGACAAAAATTATATATTTTTGTTAAAAAAAAATTGAAACGACCTTGATTTTTTGTTGAATAAAAACTGTTTTGCTAATTTCTACTATTGCAATTTCTTGTCAAGTGTTGTCATTTCTGTGTAACTTTTGTTCGAAAAGTTTTTTCATTGGTTTAGAGGAAGTGTCTGAAATCAGAGGTGCCAGAAGTGCACCGAAGGCATAGTGTGCTCTCTCACACTATGTCAGATCACGCGTACGTGAACTCGTAATGTTTCGGAAAGTCGACAAAGGCAAACTGACGCTGCCCGAAGTAATTTCGGACCGCCTCGTGAGAGTCGAGAGAGAAAGGCTCACATTTGCCTTCTCGCTCTTAACAACTGAAATCCGACCTCCCGTCAACTGCATACGATTTGGAATCTCGAGTCGAGATTCTCGACTGACTGCCCAGGCATTTTTACTTTCCGACGCACATGACGATGTAGGCGCACATAAGCAAAGTACGTAAGTAGTTTGAAAAAAAAATTTTGTAAAATTTATTTTACGAAAATAAATGGGTTTTAAAACCCCCTGATCATATTTTAATTATTGAAGCAAAAAAAAGAAATTTTTTTCTTATTATTATTCTTATATGTGAGCGTAACATATGTATATTATTAATACGATTTTTCAACATCAATATTTTAAGATTGAAAATTAATAAATTAAAATGAGAATCCACTCTTTGCCAGTATCGTGCACGCTGTGGGATTTTTCAATAAGAAGAGTTCTTATTTTTATAACATAAACAAAACTTAGTAGTAGAATTAATAGTTGCAGAAATTAATTAATAATGATTTTCCTCGATATGTTTTTAGATAACCGTATATCAATTATCAATTTGTTATGACGAACTAAATATTATATGTTTGATTTGGCTTAACTTTGCATAAAAAAATAATTGTATCGATCCATCAAAATTAATAACGTGCACCATCAAACCGTTTAAACCACAAAAGAAAAGTGATCCCGTTTACCAGTTTAATACAAAGTATGGGTTGGATTAAAAATTTTAAAAGGACATAGTCGAATATTTTTAAAGGTACAAAACATAGCGTTTCATTTTCATCAGAACAGTAACATGAGTTAGCAGGTAATGTCATAAAACTGTTTTACCCGGTTATACCCCTTTTTACCTCAAGTATAAGGTAAAAAGTACGAGGTACGACTATCCGAAAATCGTTCACATTTTATCAATGTAAATGAAGCGGCTATTCCATTCCATCATCATCATTAAATAGAAAATTTTGTAATTTCTGTGAAAACAGAACTTTCGTTAGATGTACGTAGTGCTTGAAATTTTTATGTTTTGACTGTTTTTACGAAAAGTACCATCCAGATTCATGTACTTCGTACATTGAAAATAACATATTATGTTATAAATGTAATTTTGGTTAAATTCAACTTTAAAAAAGAAATATTCGAAGGGCATGCAAAAATATAATGTCACATGTTATGTACGATTGTGCGAGAATATGATTGAAAAAATAAAAAAAAGATTTGTTCTACCAGGGTTCGAATCTGCAGAGCAAAAGAAGAAGCTCGAACTTGCAGGCAAACACCTTATCACTCACGGCCACGCTGATTAGTGGTGAATAGAATATAGTTCTATTTCTGAAAATAGTACCTGTAATAACTTTAATAATACATATCTTAAAGTAAAACCTAACCCAAAACCGGGTGCCATTCCAACTTTTCCTTGTTAGAACCGAGTTTTCAATTTGTCTTAGCGAAAAAAACAGCTGGTTAATAACCTGCTTACCTGTTTTCAATTACCAAACATTTATTTCTCAATTAACCCTTTGCGAGTGAGACCATTTTGCAGATTATTCTGAAACATTTGTGGTATTCGTTTTCAATGCGATTTAAGTAAGCATGTAATGTATAAGATTTCATCTCATTTAATTTTTTCTTTTCTAGAGAAGGCAGAGAACAAATTTATTTAATTTTTTTTTACAGAAAATTTAAATCTTGCCAAGATTTATATGAAACATTTAAAAGATTTTTCATAAATTATGCCTATGGATCGGAAGGAACAACTATAAAACAAGTTGTAAAAAATTTTTCAAATCGTTCTAAAAATATTATTTTCAGCTGTGAGGGTAAATTACAATCATTTTTGGTCATTACACATACCCCCGAGATCCTACGCATTTTCGAGAAAATAATTCCTTACCGAAAATCTAATTAGGTGACAGAGAAAAAAACAAATTTCAAATCGTTCTGGAAAAATTATTTTCGGTTGCAGGGGTCAATTACAATCATTTTTGGTCATTACACATACCCTCGAAATCCTACCCACTTTCTAGAAAAAAATTCCAGAAGGTGTGAAATTTTTCGACGAAATTAAGATATTTCAAATCGTTCTGAAAAAAATATTGTTAGCTGTGGGGGTCAATTACAATCATTTTTGGTGAATAGACATACCCCCGAAATACTACCCACTTTCTAGAAAAAAATTCGAGAAGGTGTGAAAACGGTTGTTTGACGGAAAAAAAATTCAATTCAAATCGTTTTGGAAAAATTATTTGCGGTTGCGGGGGTCAATTACAATCATTTTTGCTGGAATAGACATACCCCCGAAATCTTGCGCATTTTCGAGAAAAAAATTCAGTACCGACGGAACTTTAAACGTTAATAATTACTTTTTAACGAAGTCTCCATCAACAAATTAGAAAATTATTTTCTCCTATCTATTGTAATTAAGAGTCAAATTTAAGAAATAAACGGCTTAATCGTATAAGGCGACTAAGCGAAAATAAATTCAACTTGCACCGATTATTTTCCATTCTCACAGCGTTCCTTCCCTCGAGATCCGGACGAGGTTAGGTTAGGCGAGGTGTTTGAACCTCCTCCCCTTAAAACATATTGCTTTAACAGTATAATAAAAAATACTTAACTGTCCAATTACATCTACTCTTACATCCAATGAAATCTACTTTAATATCCAAAGAAAATAACTAAAAAATCATTTTAAGTTCCACGTTACCCTTTTTTTAATACTTCTTTATTTATTTATTTATTTATTTACGGGTTTGTACACCCTTTGTTGATATAATACAGTTGCATAATATGTATAAAAGTCACATTAATTGCGTATAATATGAGATGCAGTGCGTACAACACTAATGACATGCTATTTGAAGGAATACGGAGAAGTGTTAAAGAAGTCCATATGCTGGCTAAACTGGTTAGCTTGGACATATGGTTAATACAATTATTGTATGTATAATGTCGTTTAAATGTTAGAATATAAAATAATTCCATATTTCCATATAATCCATATAATTCCATATTTATACGTAACAACATATCATATATAGTTCTACGTTGTACTTTTCTAAGAAAATAAATTTTTCACGTGAAATTTTCTGCATAAACTTCTTAAATAACTCTATTCTTGGTAAAAAAAAAAGAAAAAAAAACAACACCAAGCTGTAGTAAGAATGTTAAATAAGCATCACATGAAAGCATCACATGACTACTTTTTAATACAGAAAAGTATTAATAAGAAAGAATTGAGAAGTAATATATGAAAGATGAATTGTGGTCTGGTTAGGTCTGGGTTAAGTTAATAAAAGAAGGATAGACTTTTCAAATTTCAAATAAAGAAAGAAAGAAAGAAAGAAAGAAAACGAAGATAAGCCAAATGAAGAAGGGAATGACGAATCTATTTAACCTCTGAAAAAATAGATACAATAATAAAGAGAGACAAGGTTTTTTAATCTGTGTAATCTCAAAATTCAGAGATAAAAAATAAGAAAGAATGTTTAACCAAATGTATTACCAAAAGTAGTTGACTTAATTGATATTGGCAACTTCGTCTTCATTGATTTCACTTATCTTATAACAGAATTACCTAATTCTGATATAGATTTATTAGATAATTTATTAACAGAACATTTTACAAAAGATTACTTTAGAAAAGTATTGAAATTACATGAAAAAGAAGATATCAAGGTAAAGAGGTTTGAAAATTTAGTATATAAAAAATATAGTAAGATATTTAAGATAATCGACAAATGATACTTACCGATTGGGACATCCCAATTACTTTTTTTGTAAAAATGAAACGAATTTCGAATTTTTGGTCATAGAAAATGAAAATATAAAGGCACGAAGAGGACTGTTTTTATGCAAAATAAATTAAATTATTATTTATATATATATATATATATATATATATAAGTTTAATTATGATTTTTATCTTCTAAAGTGTGATAAAACTGTAAGATAAAAGATGAATTAAGTTCAAAGTCCCTAAAATTTTCCAAATCATAGATTTAAAAATGATTTAGATATTTACATGATTTTAGTGTGGGTTTATATTCATACAAGTATATAAATATCTAAATGGGCAAGTTAAAGAACGATATACATGTTGATAGTATAATAATATCCCTTTATTCCTCATAAAAATTCGCAATTGAATTCCTTTTATTCCATTCTTAAAAAATCCATCCCAAAATATATTATCAAAGCTAGTAATAAATTATTCGAACAAGGTGATAACAGATTTAAATATCAGAGACTGATAGTGTTAAGAAAAGATAATATTAATACTATTTTGACACACTTATTTGATTTTAATATTAATTATAGATACTTTGATTATTGATTTATTAAAACATAAAGTTAACTAAAAGTCCCAGTAGATTATAAATATTTTAAAGAGCATGAATTAGCATAGAATTTCATAAAAATTTTGACGAGTGATAGAAGTAACTTGAATAATCTGAATTTTGTAGCTTTTACTATATCTTTGGATATGGAATCGCAGATTCATTTTATTAGTAGTGTGACTAATAATATTAAGTTCTATGTTATCGAACTATTATTTTTATTAATATAAAACTAGAGATAGTACTGACGATTTACTCGGACTCGTTAAAGTAAGTGGCCCAAGTGGGAAGAATATTAAGATAGATAGATAGATAGATAGATATTGGTAAAAATATCCTTCTTGTCTTTATATAGGAAATCTTTAATATTAAAAATAAACTCTTTCTGTAAAATCATCATACTTATCATCATAATTTATAAAATTAAAGTCAACGCATCTAATAATGAAAGGAGAAACTGACTTTATATCTTGTGTATTCTTTTACCGATGAATTATGAACAAACTGAACTGAAGTATTTTATAGGACTTGTCAAGAACGTTTTTTTCTTTTTTCATGTATTTATTTTTACTTTTGAAGTATGGAAAACAAAACTTACAGAGGCTTTGTTTACTTAAATGTTAAAACTTACCTTTTGTAAAACCCGGCGATATCGACTGTATAAATCGCCTTACGTTCGTGTCCGTAAGTGAGGTAGAGTACGTGCTCGATTTAGGTTATGTAAGTAAATTTCACGTGCTACTCTCTCGACGTATACTTTTACACGAAAAGTTTCGTGTATTTTGTGAGCAGCATCCCATGCTTGTCGCCAAATTGAAGTGTCCTTGAATTCGGAAGACTGGTTACGTGTGAATCTTCGTTGATCGTCTACCTTCAACTCCATTAATAACAACTCGTGAATACAGGTGTTACGTCGGGATTCCGTCGACATTTGTAAAAGAGAATTTCCCTATACAGGGATGCTTGTCCCCTACAACACGGCATCATATCCCCTATAACACGCTTTCGCTCTAACACGATAAGAAAATTGCGAAAACCTTTGTACAACACTGTACTCCTACAGCACTGGATAACATGATTTTTGCTTAACATATTTAAAAACTAAATTAGCTTAAAATAATGACGCGAAAGAATAATGAAAGAAATATAGTGGCTTTACATGAAAAAATATATTATTAGAAATTATAATTTATTAAATTAAGGTTGCGTTAAATTAAAATAATATTTTTTGTGTTTTTTTGTTTTCTGTTATACATACATACATACATACATACATACATACATACATACATACGTATACAGGGTGTTCGGCCACCCTTGGGAAAAATATTAATGGGAGATTCGAGAGGCCAAAATAAGACGAAAATCAAGAATACCAATTTGTTGATGGTGGCTTCGTTAAAAAGTTATTAACGTTTAAAGTTCCGCCAATACTGAATTTTTTCTCGAAAGTGGGTAAGATTTCGGGAGTATGTCTATTCACCGAAAATAATTATAATTGACCTCCGCAACCGAAAATAATTTTTCCAGAACGATTTGAAACTTTTCAATTTCGCCGAAAAATTTGGGCACCTACCTACCTACCTACCTACCTACCCCCTGTTGAGTTTCCTTAAAAATTCGTTTTTGATTTTTAATAATTTCGCTTGACGTCCTACAGAAAAGTTGTTTAATACGTTTTTGTAGGTACCTATGGGCTCTACTTCAGAAAAAAGTTTCATTGAAATATATTCACTATTATAGGAGTTATGGCTATATAAGTTGAAAATTGGACCATTTTTATGGGGGTTTTTTAACATTACGGGGCCAAGGAACAACCTTTCCAATATTTTTATAATTGTTACATATTCTACACTAAAATACGCGGCGTTTGGCTTTCTTAACATTAAAATCGTCCAATCCGTTCAGAAGTTATGGTGTTTTAAAGATTCGCATAAAATTTACGGGAAGCATTTCTTGCCTGAAATTATATTTTCGGTAAGGAATCTTTTTCTCGAAAATGGTTAGGATTTCGAGGGTATGTCTATCGACCAAAAATTATTATAATTGGTCCCTGCAATCAGAAATAATTTTTTTAGAATGATTTAAAATTTTTTAATTTTGTTGAAAAATTTCACACCTTCTCGAATTTTTTTCTCCAAACTGGGTAGGAATTCCGGGGTATATCTATTCATCAAAAATGATTATAATCGACCCTTGCAATCGGAAATAATTTTTTTAGAACGATTGGAAAAATTTTTTTTTTCGCCAAGAAATTTCACCACCTACCCAAATTTTTTTCTCGAAGGAGGGTAGGATTTCGGGGATATGTGTATTCATAAAAAATGATTGTAATTGATCCCCGCAACCGAAAATAATTTTTCTAAAACGATTTGAAATTTTTTAATTTAATTGTTAATAACTTTTTAACGAAGCCTCCATCAACAAATTGGTATTCTTGATTTTCGTCTTATTTTGGCCTCTAGAATCTCCCATTAAAATTTTTCCCAGGGGTGGTCGAACACCCTGTATACATATAAAAATTGAATTGCTTATGTAGAATTAAAAAAAAATATTCGTTTTTAATAAGTTTTCGGACCATAACTCCCCTTTTCGAGTGAACTGGCTCTGGGTTAGGTCTCATATAACACAGTGGCAGACAACACGGCATTTTATAGGAACCGATCTACCGTGTTATAGGAGGGTTTCAAACTGTATTTCGTTTATTTAATGAAGTTTAATCCTCCTCCGGGGACGGCGGAGCGGAAACAATGTGTCGCGTGAATGGGAATTCGGAACAAAAATCATAGCTTCTAAAGAATTCCAGTCAATTTTCGACCTAAGACCTCTTACACTTTTTTTTTTAAAGAGAATACAAAGATACAACAAACAAATCGATAGACAAAAATTATATATTTTTGTTAAAAAAAAATTGAAACGACCTTGATTTTTTGTTGAATAAAAACTGTTTTGCTAATTTCTACTATTGCAATTTCTTGTCAAGTGTTGTCATTTCTGTGTAACTTTTGTTCGAAAAGTTTTTTCATTGGTTTAGAGGAAGTGTCTGAAATCAGAGGTGCCAGAAGTGCACCGAAGGCATAGTGTGCTCTCTCACACTATGTCAGATCACGCGTACGTGAACTCGTAATGTTTCGGAAAGTCGACAAAGGCAAACTGACGCTGCCCGAAGTAATTTCGGACCGCCTCGTGAGAGTCGAGAGAGAAAGGCTCACATTTGCCTTCTCGCTCTTAACAACTGAAATCCGACCTCCCGTCAACTGCATACGATTTGGAATCTCGAGTCGAGATTCTCGACTGACTGCCCAGGCATTTTTACTTTCCGACGCACATGACGATGTAGGCGCACATAAGCAAAGTACGTAAGTAGTTTGAAAAAAAAATTTTGTAAAATTTATTTTACGAAAATAAATGGGTTTTAAAACCCCCTGATCATATTTTAATTATTGAAGCAAAAAAAAGAAATTTTTTTCTTATTATTATTCTTATATGTGAGCGTAACATATGTATATTATTAATACGATTTTTCAACATCAATATTTTAAGATTGAAAATTAATAAATTAAAATGAGAATCCACTCTTTGCCAGTATCGTGCACGCTGTGGGATTTTTCAATAAGAAGAGTTCTTATTTTTATAACATAAACAAAACTTAGTAGTAGAATTAATAGTTGCAGAAATTAATTAATAATGATTTTCCTCGATATGTTTTTAGATAACCGTATATCAATTATCAATTTGTTATGACGAACTAAATATTATATGTTTGATTTGGCTTAACTTTGCATAAAAAAATAATTGTATCGATCCATCAAAATTAATAACGTGCACCATCAAACCGTTTAAACCACAAAAGAAAAGTGATCCCGTTTACCAGTTTAATACAAAGTATGGGTTGGATTAAAAATTTTAAAAGGACATAGTCGAATATTTTTAAAGGTACAAAACATAGCGTTTCATTTTCATCAGAACAGTAACATGAGTTAGCAGGTAATGTCATAAAACTGTTTTACCCGGTTATACCCCTTTTTACCTCAAGTATAAGGTAAAAAGTACGAGGTACGACTATCCGAAAATCGTTCACATTTTATCAATGTAAATGAAGCGGCTATTCCATTCCATCATCATCATTAAATAGAAAATTTTGTAATTTCTGTGAAAACAGAACTTTCGTTAGATGTACGTAGTGCTTGAAATTTTTATGTTTTGACTGTTTTTACGAAAAGTACCATCCAGATTCATGTACTTCGTACATTGAAAATAACATATTATGTTATAAATGTAATTTTGGTTAAATTCAACTTTAAAAAAGAAATATTCGAAGGGCATGCAAAAATATAATGTCACATGTTATGTACGATTGTGCGAGAATATGATTGAAAAAATAAAAAAAAGATTTGTTCTACCAGGGTTCGAATCTGCAGAGCAAAAGAAGAAGCTCGAACTTGCAGGCAAACACCTTATCACTCACGGCCACGCTGATTAGTGGTGAATAGAATATAGTTCTATTTCTGAAAATAGTACCTGTAATAACTTTAATAATACATATCTTAAAGTAAAACCTAACCCAAAACCGGGTGCCATTCCAACTTTTCCTTGTTAGAACCGAGTTTTCAATTTGTCTTAGCGAAAAAAACAGCTGGTTAATAACCTGCTTACCTGTTTTCAATTACCAAACATTTATTTCTCAATTAACCCTTTGCGAGTGAGACCATTTTGCAGATTATTCTGAAACATTTGTGGTATTCGTTTTCAATGCGATTTAAGTAAGCATGTAATGTATAAGATTTCATCTCATTTAATTTTTTCTTTTCTAGAGAAGGCAGAGAACAAATTTATTTAATTTTTTTTTACAGAAAATTTAAATCTTGCCAAGATTTATATGAAACATTTAAAAGATTTTTCATAAATTATGCCTATGGATCGGAAGGAACAACTATAAAACAAGTTGTAAAAAATTTTTCAAATCGTTCTAAAAATATTATTTTCAGCTGTGAGGGTAAATTACAATCATTTTTGGTCATTACACATACCCCCGAGATCCTACGCATTTTCGAGAAAATAATTCCTTACCGAAAATCTAATTAGGTGACAGAGAAAAAAACAAATTTCAAATCGTTCTGGAAAAATTATTTTCGGTTGCAGGGGTCAATTACAATCATTTTTGGTCATTACACATACCCTCGAAATCCTACCCACTTTCTAGAAAAAAATTCCAGAAGGTGTGAAATTTTTCGACGAAATTAAGATATTTCAAATCGTTCTGAAAAAAATATTGTTAGCTGTGGGGGTCAATTACAATCATTTTTGGTGAATAGACATACCCCCGAAATACTACCCACTTTCTAGAAAAAAATTCGAGAAGGTGTGAAAACGGTTGTTTGACGGAAAAAAAATTCAATTCAAATCGTTTTGGAAAAATTATTTGCGGTTGCGGGGGTCAATTACAATCATTTTTGCTGGAATAGACATACCCCCGAAATCTTGCGCATTTTCGAGAAAAAAATTCAGTACCGACGGAACTTTAAACGTTAATAATTACTTTTTAACGAAGTCTCCATCAACAAATTAGAAAATTATTTTCTCCTATCTATTGTAATTAAGAGTCAAATTTAAGAAATAAACGGCTTAATCGTATAAGGCGACTAAGCGAAAATAAATTCAACTTGCACCGATTATTTTCCATTCTCACAGCGTTCCTTCCCTCGAGATCCGGACGAGGTTAGGTTAGGCGAGGTGTTTGAACCTCCTCCCCTTAAAACATATTGCTTTAACAGTATAATAAAAAATACTTAACTGTCCAATTACATCTACTCTTACATCCAATGAAATCTACTTTAATATCCAAAGAAAATAACTAAAAAATCATTTTAAGTTCCACGTTACCCTTTTTTTAATACTTCTTTATTTATTTATTTATTTATTTATTTACGGGTTTGTACACCCTTTGTTGATATAATACAGTTGCATAATATGTATAAAAGTCACATTAATTGCGTATAATATGAGATGCAGTGCGTACAACACTAATGACATGCTATTTGAAGGAATACGGAGAACTGTTAAAGAAGTCCATATGCTGGCTAAACTGGTTAGCTTGGACATATGGTTAATACAATTATTGTATGTATAATGTCGTTTAAATGTTAGAATATAAAATAATTCCATATTTCCATATAATCCATATAATTCCATATTTATACGTAACAACATATCATATATAGTTCTACGTTGTACTTTTCTAAGAAAATAAATTTTTCACGTGAAATTTTCTGCATAAACTTCTTAAATAACTCTATTCTTGGTAAAAAAAAAAGAAAAAAAAACAACACCAAGCTGTAGTAAGAATGTTAAATAAGCATCACATGAAAGCATCACATGACTACTTTTTAATACAGAAAAGTATTAATAAGAAAGAATTGAGAAGTAATATATGAAAGATGAATTGTGGTCTGGTTAGGTCTGGGTTAAGTTAATAAAAGAAGGATAGACTTTTCAAATTTCAAATAAAGAAAGAAAGAAAGAAAGAAAGAAAACGAAGATAAGCCAAATGAAGAAGGGAATGACGAATCTATTTAACCTCTGAAAAAATAGATACAATAATAAAGAGAGACAAGGTTTTTTAATCTGTGTAATCTCAAAATTCAGAGATAAAAAATAAGAAAGAATGTTTAACCAAATGTATTACCAAAAGTAGTTGACTTAATTGATATTGGCAACTTCGTCTTCATTGATTTCACTTATCTTATAACAGAATTACCTAATTCTGATATAGATTTATTAGATAATTTATTAACAGAACATTTTACAAAAGATTACTTTAGAAAAGTATTGAAATTACATGAAAAAGAAGATATCAAGGTAAAGAGGTTTGAAAATTTAGTATATAAAAAATATAGTAAGATATTTAAGATAATCGACAAATGATACTTACCGATTGGGACATCCCAATTACTTTTTTTGTAAAAATGAAACGAATTTCGAATTTTTGGTCATAGAAAATGAAAATATAAAGGCACGAAGAGGACTGTTTTTATGCAAAATAAATTAAATTATTATTTATATATATATATATATATATATATATATATATATATATAAGTTTAATTATGATTTTTATCTTCTAAAGTGTGATAAAACTGTAAGATAAAAGATGAATTAAGTTCAAAGTCCCTAAAATTTTCCAAATCATAGATTTAAAAATGATTTAGATATTTACATGATTTTAGTGTGGGTTTATATTCATACAAGTATATAAATATCTAAATGGGCAAGTTAAAGAACGATATACATGTTGATAGTATAATAATATCCCTTTATTCCTCATAAAAATTCGCAATTGAATTCCTTTTATTCCATTCTTAAAAAATCCATCCCAAAATATATTATCAAAGCTAGTAATAAATTATTCGAACAAGGTGATAACAGATTTAAATATCAGAGACTGATAGTGTTAAGAAAAGATAATATTAATACTATTTTGACACACTTATTTGATTTTAATATTAATTATAGATACTTTGATTATTGATTTATTAAAACATAAAGTTAACTAAAAGTCCCAGTAGATTATAAATATTTTAAAGAGCATGAATTAGCATAGAATTTCATAAAAATTTTGACGAGTGATAGAAGTAACTTGAATAATCTGAATTTTGTAGCTTTTACTATATCTTTGGATATGGAATCGCAGATTCATTTTATTAGTAGTGTGACTAATAATATTAAGTTCTATGTTATCGAACTATTATTTTTATTAATATAAAACTAGAGATAGTACTGACGATTTACTCGGACTCGTTAAAGTAAGTGGCCCAAGTGGGAAGAATATTAAGATAGATAGATAGATAGATAGATATTGGTAAAAATATCCTTCTTGTCTTTATATAGGAAATCTTTAATATTAAAAATAAACTCTTTCTGTAAAATCATCATACTTATCATCATAATTTATAAAATTAAAGTCAACGCATCTAATAATGAAAGGAGAAACTGACTTTATATCTTGTGTATTCTTTTACCGATGAATTATGAACAAACTGAACTGAAGTATTTTATAGGACTTGTCAAGAACGTTTTTTTCTTTTTTCATGTATTTATTTTTACTTTTGAAGTATGGAAAACAAAACTTACAGAGGCTTTGTTTACTTAAATGTTAAAACTTACCTTTTGTAAAACCCGGCGATATCGACTGTATAAATCGCCTTACGTTCGTGTCCGTAAGTGAGGTAGAGTACGTGCTCGATTTAGGTTATGTAAGTAAATTTCACGTGCTACTCTCTCGACGTATACTTTTACACGAAAAGTTTCGTGTATTTTGTGAGCAGCATCCCATGCTTGTCGCCAAATTGAAGTGTCCTTGAATTCGGAAGACTGGTTACGTGTGAATCTTCGTTGATCGTCTACCTTCAACTCCATTAATAACAACTCGTGAATACAGGTGTTACGTCGGGATTCCGTCGACATTTGTAAAAGAGAATTTCCCTATACAGGGATGCTTGTCCCCTACAACACGGCATCATATCCCCTATAACACGCTTTCGCTCTAACACGATAAGAAAATTGCGAAAACCTTTGTACAACACTGTACTCCTACAGCACTGGATAACATGATTTTTGCTTAACATATTTAAAAACTAAATTAGCTTAAAATAATGACGCGAAAGAATAATGAAAGAAATATAGTGGCTTTACATGAAAAAATATATTATTAGAAATTATAATTTATTAAATTAAGGTTGCGTTAAATTAAAATAATATTTTTTGTGTTTTTTTGTTTTCTGTTATACATACATACATACATACATACATACATACATACATACGTATACAGGGTGTTCGGCCACCCTTGGGAAAAATATTAATGGGAGATTCGAGAGGCCAAAATAAGACGAAAATCAAGAATACCAATTTGTTGATGGTGGCTTCGTTAAAAAGTTATTAACGTTTAAAGTTCCGCCAATACTGAATTTTTTCTCGAAAGTGGGTAAGATTTCGGGAGTATGTCTATTCACCGAAAATAATTATAATTGACCTCCGCAACCGAAAATAATTTTTCCAGAACGATTTGAAACTTTTCAATTTCGCCGAAAAATTTGGGCACCTACCTACCTACCTACCTACCTACCCCCTGTTGAGTTTCCTTAAAAATTCGTTTTTGATTTTTAATAATTTCGCTTGACGTCCTACAGAAAAGTTGTTTAATACGTTTTTGTAGGTACCTATGGGCTCTACTTCAGAAAAAAGTTTCATTGAAATATATTCACTATTATAGGAGTTATGGCTATATAAGTTGAAAATTGGACCATTTTCATGGGGGTTTTTTAACATTACGGGGCCAAGGAACAACCTTTCCAATATTTTTATAATTGTTACATATTCTACACTAAAATACGCGGCGTTTGGCTTTCTTAACATTAAAATCGTCCAATCCGTTCAGAAGTTATGGTGTTTTAAAGATTCGCATAAAATTTACGGGAAGCATTTCTTGCCTGAAATTATATTTTCGGTAAGGAATCTTTTTCTCGAAAATGGTTAGGATTTCGAGGGTATGTCTATCGACCAAAAATTATTATAATTGGTCCCTGCAATCAGAAATAATTTTTTTAGAATGATTTAAAATTTTTTAATTTTGTTGAAAAATTTCACACCTTCTCGAATTTTTTTCTCCAAACTGGGTAGGAATTCCGGGGTATATCTATTCATCAAAAATGATTATAATCGACCCTTGCAATCGGAAATAATTTTTTTAGAACGATTGGAAAAATTTTTTTTTTCGCCAAGAAATTTCACCACCTACCCAAATTTTTTTCTCGAAGGAGGGTAGGATTTCGGGGATATGTGTATTCATAAAAAATGATTGTAATTGATCCCCGCAACCGAAAATAATTTTTCTAAAACGATTTGAAATTTTTTAATTTAATTGTTAATAACTTTTTAACGAAGCCTCCATCAACAAATTGGTATTCTTGATTTTCGTCTTATTTTGGCCTCTAGAATCTCCCATTAAAATTTTTCCCAGGGGTGGTCGAACACCCTGTATACATATAAAAATTGAATTGCTTATGTAGAATTAAAAAAAAATATTCGTTTTTAATAAGTTTTCGGACCATAACTCCCCTTTTCGAGTGAACTGGCTCTGGGTTAGGTCTCATATAACACAGTGGCAGACAACACGGCATTTTATAGGAACCGATCTACCGTGTTATAGGAGGGTTTCAAACTGTATTTCGTTTATTTAATGAAGTTTAATCCTCCTCCGGGGACGGCGGAGCGGAAACAATGTGTCGCGTGAATGGGAATTCGGAACAAAAATCATAGCTTCTAAAGAATTCCAGTCAATTTTCGACCTAAGACCTCTTACACTTTTTTTTTTAAAGAGAATACAAAGATACAACAAACAAATCGATAGACAAAAATTATATATTTTTGTTAAAAAAAAATTGAAACGACCTTGATTTTTTGTTGAATAAAAACTGTTTTGCTAATTTCTACTATTGCAATTTCTTGTCAAGTGTTGTCATTTCTGTGTAACTTTTGTTCGAAAAGTTTTTTCATTGGTTTAGAGGAAGTGTCTGAAATCAGAGGTGCCAGAAGTGCACCGAAGGCATAGTGTGCTCTCTCACACTATGTCAGATCACGCGTACGTGAACTCGTAATGTTTCGGAAAGTCGACAAAGGCAAACTGACGCTGCCCGAAGTAATTTCGGACCGCCTCGTGAGAGTCGAGAGAGAAAGGCTCACATTTGCCTTCTCGCTCTTAACAACTGAAATCCGACCTCCCGTCAACTGCATACGATTTGGAATCTCGAGTCGAGATTCTCGACTGACTGCCCAGGCATTTTTACTTTCCGACGCACATGACGATGTAGGCGCACATAAGCAAAGTACGTAAGTAGTTTGAAAAAAAAATTTTGTAAAATTTATTTTACGAAAATAAATGGGTTTTAAAACCCCCTGATCATATTTTAATTATTGAAGCAAAAAAAAGAAATTTTTTTCTTATTATTATTCTTATATGTGAGCGTAACATATGTATATTATTAATACGATTTTTCAACATCAATATTTTAAGATTGAAAATTAATAAATTAAAATGAGAATCCACTCTTTGCCAGTATCGTGCACGCTGTGGGATTTTTCAATAAGAAGAGTTCTTATTTTTATAACATAAACAAAACTTAGTAGTAGAATTAATAGTTGCAGAAATTAATTAATAATGATTTTCCTCGATATGTTTTTAGATAACCGTATATCAATTATCAATTTGTTATGACGAACTAAATATTATATGTTTGATTTGGCTTAACTTTGCATAAAAAAATAATTGTATCGATCCATCAAAATTAATAACGTGCACCATCAAACCGTTTAAACCACAAAAGAAAAGTGATCCCGTTTACCAGTTTAATACAAAGTATGGGTTGGATTAAAAATTTTAAAAGGACATAGTCGAATATTTTTAAAGGTACAAAACATAGCGTTTCATTTTCATCAGAACAGTAACATGAGTTAGCAGGTAATGTCATAAAACTGTTTTACCCGGTTATACCCCTTTTTACCTCAAGTATAAGGTAAAAAGTACGAGGTACGACTATCCGAAAATCGTTCACATTTTATCAATGTAAATGAAGCGGCTATTCCATTCCATCATCATCATTAAATAGAAAATTTTGTAATTTCTGTGAAAACAGAACTTTCGTTAGATGTACGTAGTGCTTGAAATTTTTATGTTTTGACTGTTTTTACGAAAAGTACCATCCAGATTCATGTACTTCGTACATTGAAAATAACATATTATGTTATAAATGTAATTTTGGTTAAATTCAACTTTAAAAAAGAAATATTCGAAGGGCATGCAAAAATATAATGTCACATGTTATGTACGATTGTGCGAGAATATGATTGAAAAAATAAAAAAAAGATTTGTTCTACCAGGGTTCGAATCTGCAGAGCAAAAGAAGAAGCTCGAACTTGCAGGCAAACACCTTATCACTCACGGCCACGCTGATTAGTGGTGAATAGAATATAGTTCTATTTCTGAAAATAGTACCTGTAATAACTTTAATAATACATATCTTAAAGTAAAACCTAACCCAAAACCGGGTGCCATTCCAACTTTTCCTTGTTAGAACCGAGTTTTCAATTTGTCTTAGCGAAAAAAACAGCTGGTTAATAACCTGCTTACCTGTTTTCAATTACCAAACATTTATTTCTCAATTAACCCTTTGCGAGTGAGACCATTTTGCAGATTATTCTGAAACATTTGTGGTATTCGTTTTCAATGCGATTTAAGTAAGCATGTAATGTATAAGATTTCATCTCATTTAATTTTTTCTTTTCTAGAGAAGGCAGAGAACAAATTTATTTAATTTTTTTTTACAGAAAATTTAAATCTTGCCAAGATTTATATGAAACATTTAAAAGATTTTTCATAAATTATGCCTATGGATCGGAAGGAACAACTATAAAACAAGTTGTAAAAAATTTTTCAAATCGTTCTAAAAATATTATTTTCAGCTGTGAGGGTAAATTACAATCATTTTTGGTCATTACACATACCCCCGAGATCCTACGCATTTTCGAGAAAATAATTCCTTACCGAAAATCTAATTAGGTGACAGAGAAAAAAACAAATTTCAAATCGTTCTGGAAAAATTATTTTCGGTTGCAGGGGTCAATTACAATCATTTTTGGTCATTACACATACCCTCGAAATCCTACCCACTTTCTAGAAAAAAATTCCAGAAGGTGTGAAATTTTTCGACGAAATTAAGATATTTCAAATCGTTCTGAAAAAAATATTGTTAGCTGTGGGGGTCAATTACAATCATTTTTGGTGAATAGACATACCCCAGAAATACTACCCACTTTCTAGAAAAAAATTCGAGAAGGTGTGAAAACGGTTGTTTGACGGAAAAAAAATTCAATTCAAATCGTTTTGGAAAAATTATTTGCGGTTGCGGGGGTCAATTACAATCATTTTTGCTGGAATAGACATACCCCCGAAATCTTGCGCATTTTCGAGAAAAAAATTCAGTACCGACGGAACTTTAAACGTTAATAATTACTTTTTAACGAAGTCTCCATCAACAAATTAGAAAATTATTTTCTCCTATCTATTGTAATTAAGAGTCAAATTTAAGAAATAAACGGCTTAATCGTATAAGGCGACTAAGCGAAAATAAATTCAACTTGCACCGATTATTTTCCATTCTCACAGCGTTCCTTCCCTCGAGATCCGGACGAGGTTAGGTTAGGCGAGGTGTTTGAACCTCCTCCCCTTAAAACATATTGCTTTAACAGTATAATAAAAAATACTTAACTGTCCAATTACATCTACTCTTACATCCAATGAAATCTACTTTAATATCCAAAGAAAATAACTAAAAAATCATTTTAAGTTCCACGTTACCCTTTTTTTAATACTTCTTTATTTATTTATTTATTTATTTACGGGTTTGTACACCCTTTGTTGATATAATACAGTTGCATAATATGTATAAAAGTCACATTAATTGCGTATAATATGAGATGCAGTGCGTACAACACTAATGACATGCTATTTGAAGGAATACGGAGAAGTGTTAAAGAAGTCCATATGCTGGCTAAACTGGTTAGCTTGGACATATGGTTAATACAATTATTGTATGTATAATGTCGTTTAAATGTTAGAATATAAAATAATTCCATATTTCCATATAATCCATATAATTCCATATTTATACGTAACAACATATCATATATAGTTCTACGTTGTACTTTTCTAAGAAAATAAATTTTTCACGTGAAATTTTCTGCATAAACTTCTTAAATAACTCTATTCTTGGTAAAAAAAAAAGAAAAAAAAACAACACCAAGCTGTAGTAAGAATGTTAAATAAGCATCACATGAAAGCATCACATGACTACTTTTTAATACAGAAAAGTATTAATAAGAAAGAATTGAGAAGTAATATATGAAAGATGAATTGTGGTCTGGTTAGGTCTGGGTTAAGTTAATAAAAGAAGGATAGACTTTTCAAATTTCAAATAAAGAAAGAAAGAAAGAAAGAAAGAAAACGAAGATAAGCCAAATGAAGAAGGGAATGACGAATCTATTTAACCTCTGAAAAAATAGATACAATAATAAAGAGAGACAAGGTTTTTTAATCTGTGTAATCTCAAAATTCAGAGATAAAAAATAAGAAAGAATGTTTAACCAAATGTATTACCAAAAGTAGTTGACTTAATTGATATTGGCAACTTCGTCTTCATTGATTTCACTTATCTTATAACAGAATTACCTAATTCTGATATAGATTTATTAGATAATTTATTAACAGAACATTTTACAAAAGATTACTTTAGAAAAGTATTGAAATTACATGAAAAAGAAGATATCAAGGTAAAGAGGTTTGAAAATTTAGTATATAAAAAATATAGTAAGATATTTAAGATAATCGACAAATGATACTTACCGATTGGGACATCCCAATTACTTTTTTTGTAAAAATGAAACGAATTTCGAATTTTTGGTCATAGAAAATGAAAATATAAAGGCACGAAGAGGACTGTTTTTATGCAAAATAAATTAAATTATTATTTATATATATATATATATATATATATAAGTTTAATTATGATTTTTATCTTCTAAAGTGTGATAAAACTGTAAGATAAAAGATGAATTAAGTTCAAAGTCCCTAAAATTTTCCAAATCATAGATTTAAAAATGATTTAGATATTTACATGATTTTAGTGTGGGTTTATATTCATACAAGTATATAAATATCTAAATGGGCAAGTTAAAGAACGATATACATGTTGATAGTATAATAATATCCCTTTATTCCTCATAAAAATTCGCAATTGAATTCCTTTTATTCCATTCTTAAAAAATCCATCCCAAAATATATTATCAAAGCTAGTAATAAATTATTCGAACAAGGTGATAACAGATTTAAATATCAGAGACTGATAGTGTTAAGAAAAGATAATATTAATACTATTTTGACACACTTATTTGATTTTAATATTAATTATAGATACTTTGATTATTGATTTATTAAAACATAAAGTTAACTAAAAGTCCCAGTAGATTATAAATATTTTATAGAGTGTTTAAATATCGCGTTAATTCGACAATCGAAAAACGTCGGTTAAATCATCGCGTGATCGAGAGAAAAACGGACCATTTCTTGTACGGTGTTGTTCCTTGTTTACGCGACATTCCAGAGGCTTCTCTGAGGCGTAATACGTTACGGGAACAATACCGCATAGAAAAACTCCGTATTTACATTCGATAACAGTTCCGCGATCGGCCCAGTAACGGTTCCAAGAGAACAGGTGTTACTACGCCGAAACGAAGAGAGGATTCAAAATTAATAAGAGACAGACAGCTTAGACCAGACAGCGCCACGAGATGAAAATTTCCCCTCCCTCGTGGCCACGGTTAAGCAGGTATGTCTCAGGTGGACTCGCTATTTGGTTCTCGACGAGAGCGGACCTCATCGTCGACCTCGTCTGAAGTCGGAGACCGATTCTCGACAAGTTAGTTTTGTCTAACCTGTCGTAGAATCATGTGAACAAAGTTGCTCGGAATTGAGACTGCAGCGGATTTAAATAATCCTGCCCTTGAGTCAAAATATTCCGGCCATACGTTCACATGCAGAAATCGGTCACCGCGACGAACGAACCATTTTGGAAAGAAACAAAATCCAACTGATTTTCTTTCCACTTCGCTCAAAAAGCAACCGATGGCTAAAAAGTACCAAATTTACACTTTTATAGTGATTGGTTACCGCCATCGGTGCTGAATAAACACGTATTGCTGTAATCAGTGGTCGTGTAGAAGTGGAAATGAATCAAAATCAGCGTGATTATCTTTCCAAAGATTTAACCCGCAATCGGTGGCTGAGCATAATCAAATTTACACTAAAATAGTGCTTGATTATCGCCACCGTTGCGACGAAGAACACGGATTGCTGTAATCAGTGGTCGTGTTCGAGAACCGAGAGAATTTCTTGATTCTCTGCTTGGCTATTGCACGGTTCAAAAACCCAATCTATAGGGCAACTTTGTTGCATTCTCCCTGGGTTGGGTTCGTCGTTTTCCAGGGTCGAAACAAAAGTTTGGGATAACACCCGATAGGGGCCTTATTGGCATTCCCTGGGTAAATATCTCGGCTAGTTTCGACCTGCTCGAACGTGGGTTCCAGATCGTCAGTGGGTACGGACACTCGACGTAGAACTACGTTCAAAGGGCACCGTGGTGTTAGAACCTTAATAATCAGTCGCTTCTGCGCAGTTAAGGCTCTGCATCACACCGGTCCCGTACGGACCAGGGAACGGCGAGGGACCGCGGAGTTGACAACCTTTGGAGCCTTACAACCTCCACTTGTTGTCCTCTCCTGCAAAAACCAAGCCTGCAGCAGTGGGAAGATCGAGATTAGAATCTCGTCTTCCCCATCTGCAATTCAACGTTTCTAAAATCTGAAACGTTGAAATAATAATACAGTCCACTAACACAGTTGTGTATCGCTGTGTAAGAATCCCGCTCCTGTTTACCGTAAACGGAAGAAGGAGCGTGTGGATTAGAGCGAGTCAGACAACGCACCGAGCGTTGTCAGGTATTAACCGCCGGATTTCGGTATTTCTTTTGATTACAGAAGACCGAGACGAGAGCCGTAGGGGCCCACGGCGGCGCAGGTTTTTTTTCCCGAGCCATCAGCTCGGGGTTTTTTCCTGCAACTTTTTTAAATAATAAATAAATTCAATTTCAATTTTATTTCCTTCATTTTTTTTGTTTATTTTCAATGTTATTTTGTTTAAATAAACGGCCTGTGTCCGGTGGACCAGGCGAAGGAAATTTTTAAATGTACAATTCACTTTCCCACACGATTCCAATCCCTCGAAATTCGGACACCCCGTTAAAGGGTGAGAGATCGGGTCAGGGGAGAAAACCCCCCACCTGACCGACTCGCACCTATTTTAACAAAGAGCATGAATTAGCATAGAATTTCATAAAAATTTTGACGAGTGATAGAAGTAACTTGAATAATCTGAATTTTGTAGCTTTTACTATATCTTTGGATATGGAATCGCAGATTCATTTTATTAGTAGTGTGACTAATAATATTAAGTTCTATGTTATCGAACTATTATTTTTATTAATATAAAAATAGAGATAGTACTGACGATTTACTCGGACTCGTTAAAGTAAGTGGCCCAAGTGGGAAGAATATTAAGATAGATAGATAGATAGATAGATATTGGTAAAAATATCCTTCTTGTCTTTATATAGGAAATCTTTAATATTAAAAATAAACTCTTTCTGTAAAATCATCATACTTATCATCATAATTTATAAAATTAAAGTCAACGCATCTAATAATGAAAGGAGAAACTGACTTTATATCTTGTGTATTCTTTTACCGATGAATTATGAACAAACTGAACTGAAGTATTTTATAGGACTTGTCAAGAACGTTTTTTTCTTTTTTCATGTATTTATTTTTACTTTTGAAGTATGGAAAACAAAACTTACAGAGGCTTTGTTTACTTAAATGTTAAAACTTACCTTTTGTAAAACCCGGCGATATCGACTGTATAAATCGCCTTACGTTCGTGTCCGTAAGTGAGGTAGAGTACGTGCTCGATTTAGGTTATGTAAGTAAATTTCACGTGCTACTCTCTCGACGTATACTTTTACACGAAAAGTTTCGTGTATTTTGTGAGCAGCATCCCATGCTTGTCGCCAAATTGAAGTGTCCTTGAATTCGGAAGACTGGTTACGTGTGAATCTTCGTTGATCGTCTACCTTCAACTCCATTAATAACAACTCGTGAATACAGGTGTTACGTCGGGATTCCGTCGACATTTGTAAAAGAGAATTTCCCTATACAGGGATGCTTGTCCCCTACAACACGGCATCATATCCCCTATAACACGCTTTCGCTCTAACACGATAAGAAAATTGCGAAAACCTTTGTACAACACTGTACTCCTACAGCACTGGATAACATGATTTTTGCTTAACATATTTAAAAACTAAATTAGCTTAAAATAATGACGCGAAAGAATAATGAAAGAAATATAGTGGCTTTACATGAAAAAATATATTATTAGAAATTATAATTTATTAAATTAAGGTTGCGTTAAATTAAAATAATATTTTTTGTGTTTTTTTGTTTTCTGTTATACATACATACATACATACATACATACATACATACATACATACATACGTATACAGGGTGTTCGGCCACCCTTGGGAAAAATATTAATGGGAGATTCGAGAGGCCAAAATAAGACGAAAATCAAGAATACCAATTTGTTGATGGTGGCTTCGTTAAAAAGTTATTAACGTTTAAAGTTCCGCCAATACTGAATTTTTTCTCGAAAGTGGGTAAGATTTCGGGAGTATGTCTATTCACCGAAAATAATTATAATTGACCTCCGCAACCGAAAATAATTTTTCCAGAACGATTTGAAACTTTTCAATTTCGCCGAAAAATTTGGGCACCTACCTACCTACCTACCTACCTACCCCCTGTTGAGTTTCCTTAAAAATTCGTTTTTGATTTTTAATAATTTCGCTTGACGTCCTACAGAAAAGTTGTTTAATACGTTTTTGTAGGTACCTATGGGCTCTACTTCAGAAAAAAGTTTCATTGAAATATATTCACTATTATAGGAGTTATGGCTATATAAGTTGAAAATTGGACCATTTTTATGGGGGTTTTTTAACATTACGGGGCCAAGGAACAACCTTTCCAATATTTTTATAATTGTTACATATTCTACACTAAAATACGCGGCGTTTGGCTTTCTTAACATTAAAATCGTCCAATCCGTTCAGAAGTTATGGTGTTTTAAAGATTCGCATAAAATTTACGGGAAGCATTTCTTGCCTGAAATTATATTTTCGGTAAGGAATCTTTTTCTCGAAAATGGTTAGGATTTCGAGGGTATGTCTATCGACCAAAAATTATTATAATTGGTCCCTGCAATCAGAAATAATTTTTTTAGAATGATTTAAAATTTTTTAATTTTGTTGAAAAATTTCACACCTTCTCGAATTTTTTTCTCCAAACTGGGTAGGAATTCCGGGGTATATCTATTCATCAAAAATGATTATAATCGACCCTTGCAATCGGAAATAATTTTTTTAGAACGATTGGAAAAATTTTTTTTTTCGCCAAGAAATTTCACCACCTACCCAAATTTTTTTCTCGAAGGAGGGTAGGATTTCGGGGATATGTGTATTCATAAAAAATGATTGTAATTGATCCCCGCAACCGAAAATAATTTTTCTAAAACGATTTGAAATTTTTTAATTTAATTGTTAATAACTTTTTAACGAAGCCTCCATCAACAAATTGGTATTCTTGATTTTCGTCTTATTTTGGCCTCTAGAATCTCCCATTAAAATTTTTCCCAGGGGTGGTCGAACACCCTGTATACATATAAAAATTGAATTGCTTATGTAGAATTAAAAAAAAATATTCGTTTTTAATAAGTTTTCGGACCATAACTCCCCTTTTCGAGTGAACTGGCTCTGGGTTAGGTCTCATATAACACAGTGGCAGACAACACGGCATTTTATAGGAACCGATCTACCGTGTTATAGGAGGGTTTCAAACTGTATTTCGTTTATTTAATGAAGTTTAATCCTCCTCCGGGGACGGCGGAGCGGAAACAATGTGTCGCGTGAATGGGAATTCGGAACAAAAATCATAGCTTCTAAAGAATTCCAGTCAATTTTCGACCTAAGACCTCTTACACTTTTTTTTTTAAAGAGAATACAAAGATACAACAAACAAATCGATAGACAAAAATTATATATTTTTGTTAAAAAAAAATTGAAACGACCTTGATTTTTTGTTGAATAAAAACTGTTTTGCTAATTTCTACTATTGCAATTTCTTGTCAAGTGTTGTCATTTCTGTGTAACTTTTGTTCGAAAAGTTTTTTCATTGGTTTAGAGGAAGTGTCTGAAATCAGAGGTGCCAGAAGTGCACCGAAGGCATAGTGTGCTCTCTCACACTATGTCAGATCACGCGTACGTGAACTCGTAATGTTTCGGAAAGTCGACAAAGGCAAACTGACGCTGCCCGAAGTAATTTCGGACCGCCTCGTGAGAGTCGAGAGAGAAAGGCTCACATTTGCCTTCTCGCTCTTAACAACTGAAATCCGACCTCCCGTCAACTGCATACGATTTGGAATCTCGAGTCGAGATTCTCGACTGACTGCCCAGGCATTTTTACTTTCCGACGCACATGACGATGTAGGCGCACATAAGCAAAGTACGTAAGTAGTTTGAAAAAAAAATTTTGTAAAATTTATTTTACGAAAATAAATGGGTTTTAAAACCCCCTGATCATATTTTAATTATTGAAGCAAAAAAAAGAAATTTTTTTCTTATTATTATTCTTATATGTGAGCGTAACATATGTATATTATTAATACGATTTTTCAACATCAATATTTTAAGATTGAAAATTAATAAATTAAAATGAGAATCCACTCTTTGCCAGTATCGTGCACGCTGTGGGATTTTTCAATAAGAAGAGTTCTTATTTTTATAACATAAACAAAACTTAGTAGTAGAATTAATAGTTGCAGAAATTAATTAATAATGATTTTCCTCGATATGTTTTTAGATAACCGTATATCAATTATCAATTTGTTATGACGAACTAAATATTATATGTTTGATTTGGCTTAACTTTGCATAAAAAAATAATTGTATCGATCCATCAAAATTAATAACGTGCACCATCAAACCGTTTAAACCACAAAAGAAAAGTGATCCCGTTTACCAGTTTAATACAAAGTATGGGTTGGATTAAAAATTTTAAAAGGACATAGTCGAATATTTTTAAAGGTACAAAACATAGCGTTTCATTTTCATCAGAACAGTAACATGAGTTAGCAGGTAATGTCATAAAACTGTTTTACCCGGTTATACCCCTTTTTACCTCAAGTATAAGGTAAAAAGTACGAGGTACGACTATCCGAAAATCGTTCACATTTTATCAATGTAAATGAAGCGGCTATTCCATTCCATCATCATCATTAAATAGAAAATTTTGTAATTTCTGTGAAAACAGAACTTTCGTTAGATGTACGTAGTGCTTGAAATTTTTATGTTTTGACTGTTTTTACGAAAAGTACCATCCAGATTCATGTACTTCGTACATTGAAAATAACATATTATGTTATAAATGTAATTTTGGTTAAATTCAACTTTAAAAAAGAAATATTCGAAGGGCATGCAAAAATATAATGTCACATGTTATGTACGATTGTGCGAGAATATGATTGAAAAAATAAAAAAAAGATTTGTTCTACCAGGGTTCGAATCTGCAGAGCAAAAGAAGAAGCTCGAACTTGCAGGCAAACACCTTATCACTCACGGCCACGCTGATTAGTGGTGAATAGAATATAGTTCTATTTCTGAAAATAGTACCTGTAATAACTTTAATAATACATATCTTAAAGTAAAACCTAACCCAAAACCGGGTGCCATTCCAACTTTTCCTTGTTAGAACCGAGTTTTCAATTTGTCTTAGCGAAAAAAACAGCTGGTTAATAACCTGCTTACCTGTTTTCAATTACCAAACATTTATTTCTCAATTAACCCTTTGCGAGTGAGACCATTTTGCAGATTATTCTGAAACATTTGTGGTATTCGTTTTCAATGCGATTTAAGTAAGCATGTAATGTATAAGATTTCATCTCATTTAATTTTTTCTTTTCTAGAGAAGGCAGAGAACAAATTTATTTAATTTTTTTTTACAGAAAATTTAAATCTTGCCAAGATTTATATGAAACATTTAAAAGATTTTTCATAAATTATGCCTATGGATCGGAAGGAACAACTATAAAACAAGTTGTAAAAAATTTTTCAAATCGTTCTAAAAATATTATTTTCAGCTGTGAGGGTAAATTACAATCATTTTTGGTCATTACACATACCCCCGAGATCCTACGCATTTTCGAGAAAATAATTCCTTACCGAAAATCTAATTAGGTGACAGAGAAAAAAACAAATTTCAAATCGTTCTGGAAAAATTATTTTCGGTTGCAGGGGTCAATTACAATCATTTTTGGTCATTACACATACCCTCGAAATCCTACCCACTTTCTAGAAAAAAATTCCAGAAGGTGTGAAATTTTTCGACGAAATTAAGATATTTCAAATCGTTCTGAAAAAAATATTGTTAGCTGTGGGGGTCAATTACAATCATTTTTGGTGAATAGACATACCCCCGAAATACTACCCACTTTCTAGAAAAAAATTCGAGAAGGTGTGAAAACGGTTGTTTGACGGAAAAAAAAATTCAATTCAAATCGTTTTGGAAAAATTATTTGCGGTTGCGGGGGTCAATTACAATCATTTTTGCTGGAATAGACATACCCCCGAAATCTTGCGCATTTTCGAGAAAAAAATTCAGTACCGACGGAACTTTAAACGTTAATAATTACTTTTTAACGAAGTCTCCATCAACAAATTAGAAAATTATTTTCTCCTATCTATTGTAATTAAGAGTCAAATTTAAGAAATAAACGGCTTAATCGTATAAGGCGACTAAGCGAAAATAAATTCAACTTGCACCGATTATTTTCCATTCTCACAGCGTTCCTTCCCTCGAGATCCGGACGAGGTTAGGTTAGGCGAGGTGTTTGAACCTCCTCCCCTTAAAACATATTGCTTTAACAGTATAATAAAAAATACTTAACTGTCCAATTACATCTACTCTTACATCCAATGAAATCTACTTTAATATCCAAAGAAAATAACTAAAAAATCATTTTAAGTTCCACGTTACCCTTTTTTTAATACTTCTTTATTTATTTATTTATTTATTTATTTACGGGTTTGTACACCCTTTGTTGATATAATACAGTTGCATAATATGTATAAAAGTCACATTAATTGCGTATAATATGAGATGCAGTGCGTACAACACTAATGACATGCTATTTGAAGGAATACGGAGAACTGTTAAAGAAGTCCATATGCTGGCTAAACTGGTTAGCTTGGGCATATGGTTAATACAATTATTGTATGTATAATGTCGTTTAAATGTTAGAATATAAAATAATTCCATATTTCCATATAATCCATATAATTCCATATTTATACGTAACAACATATCATATATAGTTCTACGTTGTACTTTTCTAAGAAAATAAATTTTTCACGTGAAATTTTCTGCATAAACTTCTTAAATAACTCTATTCTTGGTAAAAAAAAAAGAAAAAAAAACAACACCAAGCTGTAGTAAGAATGTTAAATAAGCATCACATGAAAGCATCACATGACTACTTTTTAATACAGAAAAGTATTAATAAGAAAGAATTGAGAAGTAATATATGAAAGATGAATTGTGGTCTGGTTAGGTCTGGGTTAAGTTAATAAAAGAAGGATAGACTTTTCAAATTTCAAATAAAGAAAGAAAGAAAGAAAGAAAGAAAACGAAGATAAGCCAAATGAAGAAGGGAATGACGAATCTATTTAACCTCTGAAAAAATAGATACAATAATAAAGAGAGACAAGGTTTTTTAATCTGTGTAATCTCAAAATTCAGAGATAAAAAATAAGAAAGAATGTTTAACCAAATGTATTACCAAAAGTAGTTGACTTAATTGATATTGGCAACTTCGTCTTCATTGATTTCACTTATCTTATAACAGAATTACCTAATTCTGATATAGATTTATTAGATAATTTATTAACAGAACATTTTACAAAAGATTACTTTAGAAAAGTATTGAAATTACATGAAAAAGAAGATATCAAGGTAAAGAGGTTTGAAAATTTAGTATATAAAAAATATAGTAAGATATTTAAGATAATCGACAAATGATACTTACCGATTGGGACATCCCAATTACTTTTTTTGTAAAAATGAAACGAATTTCGAATTTTTGGTCATAGAAAATGAAAATATAAAGGCACGAAGAGGACTGTTTTTATGCAAAATAAATTAAATTATTATTTATATATATATATATATATATATATAAGTTTAATTATGATTTTTATCTTCTAAAGTGTGATAAAACTGTAAGATAAAAGATGAATTAAGTTCAAAGTCCCTAAAATTTTCCAAATCATAGATTTAAAAATGATTTAGATATTTACATGATTTTAGTGTGGGTTTATATTCATACAAGTATATAAATATCTAAATGGGCAAGTTAAAGAACGATATACATGTTGATAGTATAATAATATCCCTTTATTCCTCATAAAAATTCGCAATTGAATTCCTTTTATTCCATTCTTAAAAAATCCATCCCAAAATATATTATCAAAGCTAGTAATAAATTATTCGAACAAGGTGATAACAGATTTAAATATCAGAGACTGATAGTGTTAAGAAAAGATAATATTAATACTATTTTGACACACTTATTTGATTTTAATATTAATTATAGATACTTTGATTATTGATTTATTAAAACATAAAGTTAACTAAAAGTCCCAGTAGATTATAAATATTTTAAAGAGCATGAATTAGCATAGAATTTCATAAAAATTTTGACGAGTGATAGAAGTAACTTGAATAATCTGAATTTTGTAGCTTTTACTATATCTTTGGATATGGAATCGCAGATTCATTTTATTAGTAGTGTGACTAATAATATTAAGTTCTATGTTATCGAACTATTATTTTTATTAATATAAAACTAGAGATAGTACTGACGATTTACTCGGACTCGTTAAAGTAAGTGGCCCAAGTGGGAAGAATATTAAGATAGATAGATAGATAGATAGATATTGGTAAAAATATCCTTCTTGTCTTTATATAGGAAATCTTTAATATTAAAAATAAACTCTTTCTGTAAAATCATCATACTTATCATCATAATTTATAAAATTAAAGTCAACGCATCTAATAATGAAAGGAGAAACTGACTTTATATCTTGTGTATTCTTTTACCGATGAATTATGAACAAACTGAACTGAAGTATTTTATAGGACTTGTCAAGAACGTTTTTTTCTTTTTTCATGTATTTATTTTTACTTTTGAAGTATGGAAAACAAAACTTACAGAGGCTTTGTTTACTTAAATGTTAAAACTTACCTTTTGTAAAACCCGGCGATATCGACTGTATAAATCGCCTTACGTTCGTGTCCGTAAGTGAGGTAGAGTACGTGCTCGATTTAGGTTATGTAAGTAAATTTCACGTGCTACTCTCTCGACGTATACTTTTACACGAAAAGTTTCGTGTATTTTGTGAGCAGCATCCCATGCTTGTCGCCAAATTGAAGTGTCCTTGAATTCGGAAGACTGGTTACGTGTGAATCTTCGTTGATCGTCTACCTTCAACTCCATTAATAACAACTCGTGAATACAGGTGTTACGTCGGGATTCCGTCGACATTTGTAAAAGAGAATTTCCCTATACAGGGATGCTTGTCCCCTACAACACGGCATCATATCCCCTATAACACGCTTTCGCTCTAACACGATAAGAAAATTGCGAAAACCTTTGTACAACACTGTACTCCTACAGCACTGGATAACATGATTTTTGCTTAACATATTTAAAAACTAAATTAGCTTAAAATAATGACGCGAAAGAATAATGAAAGAAATATAGTGGCTTTACATGAAAAAAAATATTATTAGAAATTATAATTTATTAAATTAAGGTTGCGTTAAATTAAAATAATATTTTTTGTGTTTTTTTGTTTTCTGTTATACATACATACATACATACATACATACATACATACATACGTATACAGGGTGTTCGGCCACCCTTGGGAAAAATATTAATGGGAGATTCGAGAGGCCAAAATAAGACGAAAATCAAGAATACCAATTTGTTGATGGTGGCTTCGTTAAAAAGTTATTAACGTTTAAAGTTCCGCCAATACTGAATTTTTTCTCGAAAGTGGGTAAGATTTCGGGAGTATGTCTATTCACCGAAAATAATTATAATTGACCTCCGCAACCGAAAATAATTTTTCCAGAACGATTTGAAACTTTTCAATTTCGCCGAAAAATTTGGGCACCTACCTACCTACCTACCTACCTACCCCCTGTTGAGTTTCCTTAAAAATTCGTTTTTGATTTTTAATAATTTCGCTTGACGTCCTACAGAAAAGTTGTTTAATACGTTTTTGTAGGTACCTATGGGCTCTACTTCAGAAAAAAGTTTCATTGAAATATATTCACTATTATAGGAGTTATGGCTATATAAGTTGAAAATTGGACCATTTTTATGGGGGTTTTTTAACATTACGGGGCCAAGGAACAACCTTTCCAATATTTTTATAATTGTTACATATTCTACACTAAAATACGCGGCGTTTGGCTTTCTTAACATTAAAATCGTCCAATCCGTTCAGAAGTTATGGTGTTTTAAAGATTCGCATAAAATTTACGGGAAGCATTTCTTGCCTGAAATTATATTTTCGGTAAGGAATCTTTTTCTCGAAAATGGTTAGGATTTCGAGGGTATGTCTATCGACCAAAAATTATTATAATTGGTCCCTGCAATCAGAAATAATTTTTTTAGAATGATTTAAAATTTTTTAATTTTGTTGAAAAATTTCACACCTTCTCGAATTTTTTTCTCCAAACTGGGTAGGAATTCCGGGGTATATCTATTCATCAAAAATGATTATAATCGACCCTTGCAATCGGAAATAATTTTTTTAGAACGATTGGAAAAATTTTTTTTTTCGCCAAGAAATTTCACCACCTACCCAAATTTTTTTCTCGAAGGAGGGTAGGATTTCGGGGATATGTGTATTCATAAAAAATGATTGTAATTGATCCCCGCAACCGAAAATAATTTTTCTAAAACGATTTGAAATTTTTTAATTTAATTGTTAATAACTTTTTAACGAAGCCTCCATCAACAAATTGGTATTCTTGATTTTCGTCTTATTTTGGCCTCTAGAATCTCCCATTAAAATTTTTCCCAGGGGTGGTCGAACACCCTGTATACATATAAAAATTGAATTGCTTATGTAGAATTAAAAAAAAATATTCGTTTTTAATAAGTTTTCGGACCATAACTCCCCTTTTCGAGTGAACTGGCTCTGGGTTAGGTCTCATATAACACAGTGGCAGACAACACGGCATTTTATAGGAACCGATCTACCGTGTTATAGGAGGGTTTCAAACTGTATTTCGTTTATTTAATGAAGTTTAATCCTCCTCCGGGGACGGCGGAGCGGAAACAATGTGTCGCGTGAATGGGAATTCGGAACAAAAATCATAGCTTCTAAAGAATTCCAGTCAATTTTCGACCTAAGACCTCTTACACTTTTTTTTTTAAAGAGAATACAAAGATACAACAAACAAATCGATAGACAAAAATTATATATTTTTGTTAAAAAAAAATTGAAACGACCTTGATTTTTTGTTGAATAAAAACTGTTTTGCTAATTTCTACTATTGCAATTTCTTGTCAAGTGTTGTCATTTCTGTGTAACTTTTGTTCGAAAAGTTTTTTCATTGGTTTAGAGGAAGTGTCTGAAATCAGAGGTGCCAGAAGTGCACCGAAGGCATAGTGTGCTCTCTCACACTATGTCAGATCACGCGTACGTGAACTCGTAATGTTTCGGAAAGTCGACAAAGGCAAACTGACGCTGCCCGAAGTAATTTCGGACCGCCTCGTGAGAGTCGAGAGAGAAAGGCTCACATTTGCCTTCTCGCTCTTAACAACTGAAATCCGACCTCCCGTCAACTGCATACGATTTGGAATCTCGAGTCGAGATTCTCGACTGACTGCCCAGGCATTTTTACTTTCCGACGCACATGACGATGTAGGCGCACATAAGCAAAGTACGTAAGTAGTTTGAAAAAAAAATTTTGTAAAATTTATTTTACGAAAATAAATGGGTTTTAAAACCCCCTGATCATATTTTAATTATTGAAGCAAAAAAAAGAAATTTTTTTCTTATTATTATTCTTATATGTGAGCGTAACATATGTATATTATTAATACGATTTTTCAACATCAATATTTTAAGATTGAAAATTAATAAATTAAAATGAGAATCCACTCTTTGCCAGTATCGTGCACGCTGTGGGATTTTTCAATAAGAAGAGTTCTTATTTTTATAACATAAACAAAACTTAGTAGTAGAATTAATAGTTGCAGAAATTAATTAATAATGATTTTCCTCGATATGTTTTTAGATAACCGTATATCAATTATCAATTTGTTATGACGAACTAAATATTATATGTTTGATTTGGCTTAACTTTGCATAAAAAAATAATTGTATCGATCCATCAAAATTAATAACGTGCACCATCAAACCGTTTAAACCACAAAAGAAAAGTGATCCCGTTTACCAGTTTAATACAAAGTATGGGTTGGATTAAAAATTTTAAAAGGACATAGTCGAATATTTTTAAAGGTACAAAACATAGCGTTTCATTTTCATCAGAACAGTAACATGAGTTAGCAGGTAATGTCATAAAACTGTTTTACCCGGTTATACCCCTTTTTACCTCAAGTATAAGGTAAAAAGTACGAGGTACGACTATCCGAAAATCGTTCACATTTTATCAATGTAAATGAAGCGGCTATTCCATTCCATCATCATCATTAAATAGAAAATTTTGTAATTTCTGTGAAAACAGAACTTTCGTTAGATGTACGTAGTGCTTGAAATTTTTATGTTTTGACTGTTTTTACGAAAAGTACCATCCAGATTCATGTACTTCGTACATTGAAAATAACATATTATGTTATAAATGTAATTTTGGTTAAATTCAACTTTAAAAAAGAAATATTCGAAGGGCATGCAAAAATATAATGTCACATGTTATGTACGATTGTGCGAGAATATGATTGAAAAAATAAAAAAAAGATTTGTTCTACCAGGGTTCGAATCTGCAGAGCAAAAGAAGAAGCTCGAACTTGCAGGCAAACACCTTATCACTCACGGCCACGCTGATTAGTGGTGAATAGAATATAGTTCTATTTCTGAAAATAGTACCTGTAATAACTTTAATAATACATATCTTAAAGTAAAACCTAACCCAAAACCGGGTGCCATTCCAACTTTTCCTTGTTAGAACCGAGTTTTCAATTTGTCTTAGCGAAAAAAACAGCTGGTTAATAACCTGCTTACCTGTTTTCAATTACCAAACATTTATTTCTCAATTAACCCTTTGCGAGTGAGACCATTTTGCAGATTATTCTGAAACATTTGTGGTATTCGTTTTCAATGCGATTTAAGTAAGCATGTAATGTATAAGATTTCATCTCATTTAATTTTTTCTTTTCTAGAGAAGGCAGAGAACAAATTTATTTAATTTTTTTTTACAGAAAATTTAAATCTTGCCAAGATTTATATGAAACATTTAAAAGATTTTTCATAAATTATGCCTATGGATCGGAAGGAACAACTATAAAACAAGTTGTAAAAAATTTTTCAAATCGTTCTAAAAATATTATTTTCAGCTGTGAGGGTAAATTACAATCATTTTTGGTCATTACACATACCCCCGAGATCCTACGCATTTTCGAGAAAATAATTCCTTACCGAAAATCTAATTAGGTGACAGAGAAAAAAACAAATTTCAAATCGTTCTGGAAAAATTATTTTCGGTTGCAGGGGTCAATTACAATCATTTTTGGTCATTACACATACCCTCGAAATCCTACCCACTTTCTAGAAAAAAATTCCAGAAGGTGTGAAATTTTTCGACGAAATTAAGATATTTCAAATCGTTCTGAAAAAAATATTGTTAGCTGTGGGGGTCAATTACAATCATTTTTGGTGAATAGACATACCCCAGAAATACTACCCACTTTCTAGAAAAAAATTCGAGAAGGTGTGAAAACGGTTGTTTGACGGAAAAAAAATTCAATTCAAATCGTTTTGGAAAAATTATTTGCGGTTGCGGGGGTCAATTACAATCATTTTTGCTGGAATAGACATACCCCCGAAATCTTGCGCATTTTCGAGAAAAAAATTCAGTACCGACGGAACTTTAAACGTTAATAATTACTTTTTAACGAAGTCTCCATCAACAAATTAGAAAATTATTTTCTCCTATCTATTGTAATTAAGAGTCAAATTTAAGAAATAAACGGCTTAATCGTATAAGGCGACTAAGCGAAAATAAATTCAACTTGCACCGATTATTTTCCATTCTCACAGCGTTCCTTCCCTCGAGATCCGGACGAGGTTAGGTTAGGCGAGGTGTTTGAACCTCCTCCCCTTAAAACATATTGCTTTAACAGTATAATAAAAAATACTTAACTGTCCAATTACATCTACTCTTACATCCAATGAAATCTACTTTAATATCCAAAGAAAATAACTAAAAAATCATTTTAAGTTCCACGTTACCCTTTTTTTAATACTTCTTTATTTATTTATTTATTTATTTACGGGTTTGTACACCCTTTGTTGATATAATACAGTTGCATAATATGTATAAAAGTCACATTAATTGCGTATAATATGAGATGCAGTGCGTACAACACTAATGACATGCTATTTGAAGGAATACGGAGAAGTGTTAAAGAAGTCCATATGCTGGCTAAACTGGTTAGCTTGGACATATGGTTAATACAATTATTGTATGTATAATGTCGTTTAAATGTTAGAATATAAAATAATTCCATATTTCCATATAATCCATATAATTCCATATTTATACGTAACAACATATCATATATAGTTCTACGTTGTACTTTTCTAAGAAAATAAATTTTTCACGTGAAATTTTCTGCATAAACTTCTTAAATAACTCTATTCTTGGTAAAAAAAAAAGAAAAAAAAACAACACCAAGCTGTAGTAAGAATGTTAAATAAGCATCACATGAAAGCATCACATGACTACTTTTTAATACAGAAAAGTATTAATAAGAAAGAATTGAGAAGTAATATATGAAAGATGAATTGTGGTCTGGTTAGGTCTGGGTTAAGTTAATAAAAGAAGGATAGACTTTTCAAATTTCAAATAAAGAAAGAAAGAAAGAAAGAAAGAAAACGAAGATAAGCCAAATGAAGAAGGGAATGACGAATCTATTTAACCTCTGAAAAAATAGATACAATAATAAAGAGAGACAAGGTTTTTTAATCTGTGTAATCTCAAAATTCAGAGATAAAAAATAAGAAAGAATGTTTAACCAAATGTATTACCAAAAGTAGTTGACTTAATTGATATTGGCAACTTCGTCTTCATTGATTTCACTTATCTTATAACAGAATTACCTAATTCTGATATAGATTTATTAGATAATTTATTAACAGAACATTTTACAAAAGATTACTTTAGAAAAGTATTGAAATTACATGAAAAAGAAGATATCAAGGTAAAGAGGTTTGAAAATTTAGTATATAAAAAATATAGTAAGATATTTAAGATAATCGACAAATGATACTTACCGATTGGGACATCCCAATTACTTTTTTTGTAAAAATGAAACGAATTTCGAATTTTTGGTCATAGAAAATGAAAATATAAAGGCACGAAGAGGACTGTTTTTATGCAAAATAAATTAAATTATTATTTATATATATATATATATATATATATAAGTTTAATTATGATTTTTATCTTCTAAAGTGTGATAAAACTGTAAGATAAAAGATGAATTAAGTTCAAAGTCCCTAAAATTTTCCAAATCATAGATTTAAAAATGATTTAGATATTTACATGATTTTAGTGTGGGTTTATATTCATACAAGTATATAAATATCTAAATGGGCAAGTTAAAGAACGATATACATGTTGATAGTATAATAATATCCCTTTATTCCTCATAAAAATTCGCAATTGAATTCCTTTTATTCCATTCTTAAAAAATCCATCCCAAAATATATTATCAAAGCTAGTAATAAATTATTCGAACAAGGTGATAACAGATTTAAATATCAGAGACTGATAGTGTTAAGAAAAGATAATATTAATACTATTTTGACACACTTATTTGATTTTAATATTAATTATAGATACTTTGATTATTGATTTATTAAAACATAAAGTTAACTAAAAGTCCCAGTAGATTATAAATATTTTATAGAGTGTTTAAATATCGCGTTAATTCGACAATCGAAAAACGTCGGTTAAATCATCGCGTGATCGAGAGAAAAACGGACCATTTCTTGTACGGTGTTGTTCCTTGTTTACGCGACATTCCAGAGGCTTCTCTGAGGCGTAATACGTTACGGGAACAATACCGCATAGAAAAACTCCGTATTTACATTCGATAACAGTTCCGCGATCGGCCCAGTAACGGTTCCAAGAGAACAGGTGTTACTACGCCGAAACGAAGAGAGGATTCAAAATTAATAAGAGACAGACAGCTTAGACCAGACAGCGCCACGAGATGAAAATTTCCCCTCCCTCGTGGCCACGGTTAAGCAGGTATGTCTCAGGTGGACTCGCTATTTGGTTCTCGACGAGAGCGGACCTCATCGTCGACCTCGTCTGAAGTCGGAGACCGATTCTCGACAAGTTAGTTTTGTCTAACCTGTCGTAGAATCATGTGAACAAAGTTGCTCGGAATTGAGACTGCAGCGGATTTAAATAATCCTGCCCTTGAGTCAAAATATTCCGGCCATACGTTCACATGCAGAAATCGGTCACCGCGACGAACGAACCATTTTGGAAAGAAACAAAATCCAACTGATTTTCTTTCCACTTCGCTCAAAAAGCAACCGATGGCTAAAAAGTACCAAATTTACACTTTTATAGTGATTGGTTACCGCCATCGGTGCTGAATAAACACGTATTGCTGTAATCAGTGGTCGTGTAGAAGTGGAAATGAATCAAAATCAGCGTGATTATCTTTCCAAAGATTTAACCCGCAATCGGTGGCTGAGCATAATCAAATTTACACTAAAATAGTGCTTGATTATCGCCACCGTTGCGACGAAGAACACGGATTGCTGTAATCAGTGGTCGTGTTCGAGAACCGAGAGAATTTCTTGATTCTCTGCTTGGCTATTGCACGGTTCAAAAACCCAATCTATAGGGCAACTTTGTTGCATTCTCCCTGGGTTGGGTTCGTCGTTTTCCAGGGTCGAAACAAAAGTTTGGGATAACACCCGATAGGGGCCTTATTGGCATTCCCTGGGTAAATATCTCGGCTAGTTTCGACCTGCTCGAACGTGGGTTCCAGATCGTCAGTGGGTACGGACACTCGACGTAGAACTACGTTCAAAGGGCACCGTGGTGTTAGAACCTTAATAATCAGTCGCTTCTGCGCAGTTAAGGCTCTGCATCACACCGGTCCCGTACGGACCAGGGAACGGCGAGGGACCGCGGAGTTGACAACCTTTGGAGCCTTACAACCTCCACTTGTTGTCCTCTCCTGCAAAAACCAAGCCTGCAGCAGTGGGAAGATCGAGATTAGAATCTCGTCTTCCCCATCTGCAATTCAACGTTTCTAAAATCTGAAACGTTGAAATAATAATACAGTCCACTAACACAGTTGTGTATCGCTGTGTAAGAATCCCGCTCCTGTTTACCGTAAACGGAAGAAGGAGCGTGTGGATTAGAGCGAGTCAGACAACGCACCGAGCGTTGTCAGGTATTAACCGCCGGATTTCGGTATTTCTTTTGATTACAGAAGACCGAGACGAGAGCCGTAGGGGCCCACGGCGGCGCAGGTTTTTTTTCCCGAGCCATCAGCTCGGGGTTTTTTCCTGCAACTTTTTTAAATAATAAATAAATTCAATTTCAATTTTATTTCCTTCATTTTTTTTGTTTATTTTCAATGTTATTTTGTTTAAATAAACGGCCTGTGTCCGGTGGACCAGGCGAAGGAAATTTTTAAATGTACAATTCACTTTCCCACACGATTCCAATCCCTCGAAATTCGGACACCCCGTTAAAGGGTGAGAGATCGGGTCAGGGGAGAAAACCCCCCACCTGACCGACTCGCACCTATTTTAACAAAGAGCATGAATTAGCATAGAATTTCATAAAAATTTTGACGAGTGATAGAAGTAACTTGAATAATCTGAATTTTGTAGCTTTTACTATATCTTTGGATATGGAATCGCAGATTCATTTTATTAGTAGTGTGACTAATAATATTAAGTTCTATGTTATCGAACTATTATTTTTATTAATATAAAAATAGAGATAGTACTGACGATTTACTCGGACTCGTTAAAGTAAGTGGCCCAAGTGGGAAGAATATTAAGATAGATAGATAGATAGATAGATATTGGTAAAAATATCCTTCTTGTCTTTATATAGGAAATCTTTAATATTAAAAATAAACTCTTTCTGTAAAATCATCATACTTATCATCATAATTTATAAAATTAAAGTCAACGCATCTAATAATGAAAGGAGAAACTGACTTTATATCTTGTGTATTCTTTTACCGATGAATTATGAACAAACTGAACTGAAGTATTTTATAGGACTTGTCAAGAACGTTTTTTTCTTTTTTCATGTATTTATTTTTACTTTTGAAGTATGGAAAACAAAACTTACAGAGGCTTTGTTTACTTAAATGTTAAAACTTACCTTTTGTAAAACCCGGCGATATCGACTGTATAAATCGCCTTACGTTCGTGTCCGTAAGTGAGGTAGAGTACGTGCTCGATTTAGGTTATGTAAGTAAATTTCACGTGCTTCTCTCGACGTATACTTTTACACGAAAAGTTTCGTGTATTTTGTGAGCAGCATCCCATGCTTGTCGCCAAATTGAAGTGTCCTTGAATTCGGAAGACTGGTTACGTGTGAATCTTCGTTGATCGTCTACCTTCAACTCCATTAATAACAACTCGTGAATACAGGTGTTACGTCGGGATTCCGTCGACATTTGTAAAAGAGAATTTCCCTATACAGGGATGCTTGTCCCCTACAACACGGCATCATATCCCCTATAACACGCTTTCGCTCTAACACGATAAGAAAATTGCGAAAACCTTTGTACAACACTGTACTCCTACAGCACTGGATAACATGATTTTTGCTTAACATATTTAAAAACTAAATTAGCTTAAAATAATGACGCGAAAGAATAATGAAAGAAATATAGTGGCTTTACATGAAAAAATATATTATTAGAAATTATAATTTATTAAATTAAGGTTGCGTTAAATTAAAATAATATTTTTTGTGTTTTTTTGTTTTCTGTTATACATACATACATACATACATACATACATACATACATACGTATACAGGGTGTTCGGCCACCCTTGGGAAAAATATTAATGGGAGATTCGAGAGGCCAAAATAAGACGAAAATCAAGAATACCAATTTGTTGATGGTGGCTTCGTTAAAAAGTTATTAACGTTTAAAGTTCCGCCAATACTGAATTTTTTCTCGAAAGTGGGTAAGATTTCGGGAGTATGTCTATTCACCGAAAATAATTATAATTGACCTCCGCAACCGAAAATAATTTTTCCAGAACGATTTGAAACTTTTCAATTTCGCCGAAAAATTTGGGCACCTACCTACCTACCTACCTACCTACCCCCTGTTGAGTTTCCTTAAAAATTCGTTTTTGATTTTTAATAATTTCGCTTGACGTCCTACAGAAAAGTTGTTTAATACGTTTTTGTAGGTACCTATGGGCTCTACTTCAGAAAAAAGTTTCATTGAAATATATTCACTATTATAGGAGTTATGGCTATATAAGTTGAAAATTGGACCATTTTTATGGGGGTTTTTTAACATTACGGGGCCAAGGAACAACCTTTCCAATATTTTTATAATTGTTACATATTCTACACTAAAATACGCGGCGTTTGGCTTTCTTAACATTAAAATCGTCCAATCCGTTCAGAAGTTATGGTGTTTTAAAGATTCGCATAAAATTTACGGGAAGCATTTCTTGCCTGAAATTATATTTTCGGTAAGGAATCTTTTTCTCGAAAATGGTTAGGATTTCGAGGGTATGTCTATCGACCAAAAATTATTATAATTGGTCCCTGCAATCAGAAATAATTTTTTTAGAATGATTTAAAATTTTTTAATTTTGTTGAAAAATTTCACACCTTCTCGAATTTTTTTCTCCAAACTGGGTAGGAATTCCGGGGTATATCTATTCATCAAAAATGATTATAATCGACCCTTGCAATCGGAAATAATTTTTTTAGAACGATTGGAAAAATTTTTTTTTTCGCCAAGAAATTTCACCACCTACCCAAATTTTTTTCTCGAAGGAGGGTAGGATTTCGGGGATATGTGTATTCATAAAAAATGATTGTAATTGATCCCCGCAACCGAAAATAATTTTTCTAAAACGATTTGAAATTTTTTAATTTAATTGTTAATAACTTTTTAACGAAGCCTCCATCAACAAATTGGTATTCTTGATTTTCGTCTTATTTTGGCCTCTAGAATCTCCCATTAAAATTTTTCCCAGGGGTGGTCGAACACCCTGTATACATATAAAAATTGAATTGCTTATGTAGAATTAAAAAAAAATATTCGTTTTTAATAAGTTTTCGGACCATAACTCCCCTTTTCGAGTGAACTGGCTCTGGGTTAGGTCTCATATAACACAGTGGCAGACAACACGGCATTTTATAGGAACCGATCTACCGTGTTATAGGAGGGTTTCAAACTGTATTTCGTTTATTTAATGAAGTTTAATCCTCCTCCGGGGACGGCGGAGCGGAAACAATGTGTCGCGTGAATGGGAATTCGGAACAAAAATCATAGCTTCTAAAGAATTCCAGTCAATTTTCGACCTAAGACCTCTTACACTTTTTTTTTTAAAGAGAATACAAAGATACAACAAACAAATCGATAGACAAAAATTATATATTTTTGTTAAAAAAAAATTGAAACGACCTTGATTTTTTGTTGAATAAAAACTGTTTTGCTAATTTCTACTATTGCAATTTCTTGTCAAGTGTTGTCATTTCTGTGTAACTTTTGTTCGAAAAGTTTTTTCATTGGTTTAGAGGAAGTGTCTGAAATCAGAGGTGCCAGAAGTGCACCGAAGGCATAGTGTGCTCTCTCACACTATGTCAGATCACGCGTACGTGAACTCGTAATGTTTCGGAAAGTCGACAAAGGCAAACTGACGCTGCCCGAAGTAATTTCGGACCGCCTCGTGAGAGTCGAGAGAGAAAGGCTCACATTTGCCTTCTCGCTCTTAACAACTGAAATCCGACCTCCCGTCAACTGCATACGATTTGGAATCTCGAGTCGAGATTCTCGACTGACTGCCCAGGCATTTTTACTTTCCGACGCACATGACGATGTAGGCGCACATAAGCAAAGTACGTAAGTAGTTTGAAAAAAAAATTTTGTAAAATTTATTTTACGAAAATAAATGGGTTTTAAAACCCCCTGATCATATTTTAATTATTGAAGCAAAAAAAAGAAATTTTTTTCTTATTATTATTCTTATATGTGAGCGTAACATATGTATATTATTAATACGATTTTTCAACATCAATATTTTAAGATTGAAAATTAATAAATTAAAATGAGAATCCACTCTTTGCCAGTATCGTGCACGCTGTGGGATTTTTCAATAAGAAGAGTTCTTATTTTTATAACATAAACAAAACTTAGTAGTAGAATTAATAGTTGCAGAAATTAATTAATAATGATTTTCCTCGATATGTTTTTAGATAACCGTATATCAATTATCAATTTGTTATGACGAACTAAATATTATATGTTTGATTTGGCTTAACTTTGCATAAAAAAATAATTGTATCGATCCATCAAAATTAATAACGTGCACCATCAAACCGTTTAAACCACAAAAGAAAAGTGATCCCGTTTACCAGTTTAATACAAAGTATGGGTTGGATTAAAAATTTTAAAAGGACATAGTCGAATATTTTTAAAGGTACAAAACATAGCGTTTCATTTTCATCAGAACAGTAACATGAGTTAGCAGGTAATGTCATAAAACTGTTTTACCCGGTTATACCCCTTTTTACCTCAAGTATAAGGTAAAAAGTACGAGGTACGACTATCCGAAAATCGTTCACATTTTATCAATGTAAATGAAGCGGCTATTCCATTCCATCATCATCATTAAATAGAAAATTTTGTAATTTCTGTGAAAACAGAACTTTCGTTAGATGTACGTAGTGCTTGAAATTTTTATGTTTTGACTGTTTTTACGAAAAGTACCATCCAGATTCATGTACTTCGTACATTGAAAATAACATATTATGTTATAAATGTAATTTTGGTTAAATTCAACTTTAAAAAAGAAATATTCGAAGGGCATGCAAAAATATAATGTCACATGTTATGTACGATTGTGCGAGAATATGATTGAAAAAATAAAAAAAAGATTTGTTCTACCAGGGTTCGAATCTGCAGAGCAAAAGAAGAAGCTCGAACTTGCAGGCAAACACCTTATCACTCACGGCCACGCTGATTAGTGGTGAATAGAATATAGTTCTATTTCTGAAAATAGTACCTGTAATAACTTTAATAATACATATCTTAAAGTAAAACCTAACCCAAAACCGGGTGCCATTCCAACTTTTCCTTGTTAGAACCGAGTTTTCAATTTGTCTTAGCGAAAAAAACAGCTGGTTAATAACCTGCTTACCTGTTTTCAATTACCAAACATTTATTTCTCAATTAACCCTTTGCGAGTGAGACCATTTTGCAGATTATTCTGAAACATTTGTGGTATTCGTTTTCAATGCGATTTAAGTAAGCATGTAATGTATAAGATTTCATCTCATTTAATTTTTTCTTTTCTAGAGAAGGCAGAGAACAAATTTATTTAATTTTTTTTTACAGAAAATTTAAATCTTGCCAAGATTTATATGAAACATTTAAAAGATTTTTCATAAATTATGCCTATGGATCGGAAGGAACAACTATAAAACAAGTTGTAAAAAATTTTTCAAATCGTTCTAAAAATATTATTTTCAGCTGTGAGGGTAAATTACAATCATTTTTGGTCATTACACATACCCCCGAGATCCTACGCATTTTCGAGAAAATAATTCCTTACCGAAAATCTAATTAGGTGACAGAGAAAAAAAAAAATTTCAAATCGTTCTGGAAAAATTATTTTCGGTTGCAGGGGTCAATTACAATCATTTTTGGTCATTACACATACCCTCGAAATCCTACCCACTTTCTAGAAAAAAATTCCAGAAGGTGTGAAATTTTTCGACGAAATTAAGATATTTCAAATCGTTCTGAAAAAAATATTGTTAGCTGTGGGGGTCAATTACAATCATTTTTGGTGAATAGACATACCCCCGAAATACTACCCACTTTCTAGAAAAAAATTCGAGAAGGTGTGAAAACGGTTGTTTGACGGAAAAAAAAATTCAATTCAAATCGTTTTGGAAAAATTATTTGCGGTTGCGGGGGTCAATTACAATCATTTTTGCTGGAATAGACATACCCCCGAAATCTTGCGCATTTTCGAGAAAAAAATTCAGTACCGACGGAACTTTAAACGTTAATAATTACTTTTTAACGAAGTCTCCATCAACAAATTAGAAAATTATTTTCTCCTATCTATTGTAATTAAGAGTCAAATTTAAGAAATAAACGGCTTAATCGTATAAGGCGACTAAGCGAAAATAAATTCAACTTGCACCGATTATTTTCCATTCTCACAGCGTTCCTTCCCTCGAGATCCGGACGAGGTTAGGTTAGGCGAGGTGTTTGAACCTCCTCCCCTTAAAACATATTGCTTTAACAGTATAATAAAAAATACTTAACTGTCCAATTACATCTACTCTTACATCCAATGAAATCTACTTTAATATCCAAAGAAAATAACTAAAAAATCATTTTAAGTTCCACGTTACCCTTTTTTTAATACTTCTTTATTTATTTATTTATTTATTTATTTACGGGTTTGTACACCCTTTGTTGATATAATACAGTTGCATAATATGTATAAAAGTCACATTAATTGCGTATAATATGAGATGCAGTGCGTACAACACTAATGACATGCTATTTGAAGGAATACGGAGAACTGTTAAAGAAGTCCATATGCTGGCTAAACTGGTTAGCTTGGGCATATGGTTAATACAATTATTGTATGTATAATGTCGTTTAAATGTTAGAATATAAAATAATTCCATATTTCCATATAATCCATATAATTCCATATTTATACGTAACAACATATCATATATAGTTCTACGTTGTACTTTTCTAAGAAAATAAATTTTTCACGTGAAATTTTCTGCATAAACTTCTTAAATAACTCTATTCTTGGTAAAAAAAAAAGAAAAAAAAACAACACCAAGCTGTAGTAAGAATGTTAAATAAGCATCACATGAAAGCATCACATGACTACTTTTTAATACAGAAAAGTATTAATAAGAAAGAATTGAGAAGTAATATATGAAAGATGAATTGTGGTCTGGTTAGGTCTGGGTTAAGTTAATAAAAGAAGGATAGACTTTTCAAATTTCAAATAAAGAAAGAAAGAAAGAAAGAAAGAAAACGAAGATAAGCCAAATGAAGAAGGGAATGACGAATCTATTTAACCTCTGAAAAAATAGATACAATAATAAAGAGAGACAAGGTTTTTTAATCTGTGTAATCTCAAAATTCAGAGATAAAAAATAAGAAAGAATGTTTAACCAAATGTATTACCAAAAGTAGTTGACTTAATTGATATTGGCAACTTCGTCTTCATTGATTTCACTTATCTTATAACAGAATTACCTAATTCTGATATAGATTTATTAGATAATTTATTAACAGAACATTTTACAAAAGATTACTTTAGAAAAGTATTGAAATTACATGAAAAAGAAGATATCAAGGTAAAGAGGTTTGAAAATTTAGTATATAAAAAATATAGTAAGATATTTAAGATAATCGACAAATGATACTTACCGATTGGGACATCCCAATTACTTTTTTTGTAAAAATGAAACGAATTTCGAATTTTTGGTCATAGAAAATGAAAATATAAAGGCACGAAGAGGACTGTTTTTATGCAAAATAAATTAAATTATTATTTATATATATATATATATATATATATATATATAAGTTTAATTATGATTTTTATCTTCTAAAGTGTGATAAAACTGTAAGATAAAAGATGAATTAAGTTCAAAGTCCCTAAAATTTTCCAAATCATAGATTTAAAAATGATTTAGATATTTACATGATTTTAGTGTGGGTTTATATTCATACAAGTATATAAATATCTAAATGGGCAAGTTAAAGAACGATATACATGTTGATAGTATAATAATATCCCTTTATTCCTCATAAAAATTCGCAATTGAATTCCTTTTATTCCATTCTTAAAAAATCCATCCCAAAATATATTATCAAAGCTAGTAATAAATTATTCGAACAAGGTGATAACAGATTTAAATATCAGAGACTGATAGTGTTAAGAAAAGATAATATTAATACTATTTTGACACACTTATTTGATTTTAATATTAATTATAGATACTTTGATTATTGATTTATTAAAACATAAAGTTAACTAAAAGTCCCAGTAGATTATAAATATTTTAAAGAGCATGAATTAGCATAGAATTTCATAAAAATTTTGACGAGTGATAGAAGTAACTTGAATAATCTGAATTTTGTAGCTTTTACTATATCTTTGGATATGGAATCGCAGATTCATTTTATTAGTAGTGTGACTAATAATATTAAGTTCTATGTTATCGAACTATTATTTTTATTAATATAAAACTAGAGATAGTACTGACGATTTACTCGGACTCGTTAAAGTAAGTGGCCCAAGTGGGAAGAATATTAAGATAGATAGATAGATAGATAGATATTGGTAAAAATATCCTTCTTGTCTTTATATAGGAAATCTTTAATATTAAAAATAAACTCTTTCTGTAAAATCATCATACTTATCATCATAATTTATAAAATTAAAGTCAACGCATCTAATAATGAAAGGAGAAACTGACTTTATATCTTGTGTATTCTTTTACCGATGAATTATGAACAAACTGAACTGAAGTATTTTATAGGACTTGTCAAGAACGTTTTTTTCTTTTTTCATGTATTTATTTTTACTTTTGAAGTATGGAAAACAAAACTTACAGAGGCTTTGTTTACTTAAATGTTAAAACTTACCTTTTGTAAAACCCGGCGATATCGACTGTATAAATCGCCTTACGTTCGTGTCCGTAAGTGAGGTAGAGTACGTGCTCGATTTAGGTTATGTAAGTAAATTTCACGTGCTACTCTCTCGACGTATACTTTTACACGAAAAGTTTCGTGTATTTTGTGAGCAGCATCCCATGCTTGTCGCCAAATTGAAGTGTCCTTGAATTCGGAAGACTGGTTACGTGTGAATCTTCGTTGATCGTCTACCTTCAACTCCATTAATAACAACTCGTGAATACAGGTGTTACGTCGGGATTCCGTCGACATTTGTAAAAGAGAATTTCCCTATACAGGGATGCTTGTCCCCTACAACACGGCATCATATCCCCTATAACACGCTTTCGCTCTAACACGATAAGAAAATTGCGAAAACCTTTGTACAACACTGTACTCCTACAGCACTGGATAACATGATTTTTGCTTAACATATTTAAAAACTAAATTAGCTTAAAATAATGACGCGAAAGAATAATGAAAGAAATATAGTGGCTTTACATGAAAAAATATATTATTAGAAATTATAATTTATTAAATTAAGGTTGCGTTAAATTAAAATAATATTTTTTGTGTTTTTTTGTTTTCTGTTATACATACATACATACATACATACATACATACATACATACATACGTATACAGGGTGTTCGGCCACCCTTGGGAAAAATATTAATGGGAGATTCGAGAGGCCAAAATAAGACGAAAATCAAGAATACCAATTTGTTGATGGTGGCTTCGTTAAAAAGTTATTAACGTTTAAAGTTCCGCCAATACTGAATTTTTTCTCGAAAGTGGGTAAGATTTCGGGAGTATGTCTATTCACCGAAAATAATTATAATTGACCTCCGCAACCGAAAATAATTTTTCCAGAACGATTTGAAACTTTTCAATTTCGCCGAAAAATTTGGGCACCTACCTACCTACCTACCTACCTACCCCCTGTTGAGTTTCCTTAAAAATTCGTTTTTGATTTTTAATAATTTCGCTTGACGTCCTACAGAAAAGTTGTTTAATACGTTTTTGTAGGTACCTATGGGCTCTACTTCAGAAAAAAGTTTCATTGAAATATATTCACTATTATAGGAGTTATGGCTATATAAGTTGAAAATTGGACCATTTTTATGGGGGTTTTTTAACATTACGGGGCCAAGGAACAACCTTTCCAATATTTTTATAATTGTTACATATTCTACACTAAAATACGCGGCGTTTGGCTTTCTTAACATTAAAATCGTCCAATCCGTTCAGAAGTTATGGTGTTTTAAAGATTCGCATAAAATTTACGGGAAGCATTTCTTGCCTGAAATTATATTTTCGGTAAGGAATCTTTTTCTCGAAAATGGTTAGGATTTCGAGGGTATGTCTATCGACCAAAAATTATTATAATTGGTCCCTGCAATCAGAAATAATTTTTTTAGAATGATTTAAAATTTTTTAATTTTGTTGAAAAATTTCACACCTTCTCGAATTTTTTTCTCCAAACTGGGTAGGAATTCCGGGGTATATCTATTCATCAAAAATGATTATAATCGACCCTTGCAATCGGAAATAATTTTTTTAGAACGATTGGAAAAATTTTTTTTTTCGCCAAGAAATTTCACCACCTACCCAAATTTTTTTCTCGAAGGAGGGTAGGATTTCGGGGATATGTGTATTCATAAAAAATGATTGTAATTGATCCCCGCAACCGAAAATAATTTTTCTAAAACGATTTGAAATTTTTTAATTTAATTGTTAATAACTTTTTAACGAAGCCTCCATCAACAAATTGGTATTCTTGATTTTCGTCTTATTTTGGCCTCTAGAATCTCCCATTAAAATTTTTCCCAGGGGTGGTCGAACACCCTGTATACATATAAAAATTGAATTGCTTATGTAGAATTAAAAAAAAATATTCGTTTTTAATAAGTTTTCGGACCATAACTCCCCTTTTCGAGTGAACTGGCTCTGGGTTAGGTCTCATATAACACAGTGGCAGACAACACGGCATTTTATAGGAACCGATCTACCGTGTTATAGGAGGGTTTCAAACTGTATTTCGTTTATTTAATGAAGTTTAATCCTCCTCCGGGGACGGCGGAGCGGAAACAATGTGTCGCGTGAATGGGAATTCGGAACAAAAATCATAGCTTCTAAAGAATTCCAGTCAATTTTCGACCTAAGACCTCTTACACTTTTTTTTTTAAAGAGAATACAAAGATACAACAAACAAATCGATAGACAAAAATTATATATTTTTGTTAAAAAAAAATTGAAACGACCTTGATTTTTTGTTGAATAAAAACTGTTTTGCTAATTTCTACTATTGCAATTTCTTGTCAAGTGTTGTCATTTCTGTGTAACTTTTGTTCGAAAAGTTTTTTCATTGGTTTAGAGGAAGTGTCTGAAATCAGAGGTGCCAGAAGTGCACCGAAGGCATAGTGTGCTCTCTCACACTATGTCAGATCACGCGTACGTGAACTCGTAATGTTTCGGAAAGTCGACAAAGGCAAACTGACGCTGCCCGAAGTAATTTCGGACCGCCTCGTGAGAGTCGAGAGAGAAAGGCTCACATTTGCCTTCTCGCTCTTAACAACTGAAATCCGACCTCCCGTCAACTGCATACGATTTGGAATCTCGAGTCGAGATTCTCGACTGACTGCCCAGGCATTTTTACTTTCCGACGCACATGACGATGTAGGCGCACATAAGCAAAGTACGTAAGTAGTTTGAAAAAAAAATTTTGTAAAATTTATTTTACGAAAATAAATGGGTTTTAAAACCCCCTGATCATATTTTAATTATTGAAGCAAAAAAAAGAAATTTTTTTCTTATTATTATTCTTATATGTGAGCGTAACATATGTATATTATTAATACGATTTTTCAACATCAATATTTTAAGATTGAAAATTAATAAATTAAAATGAGAATCCACTCTTTGCCAGTATCGTGCACGCTGTGGGATTTTTCAATAAGAAGAGTTCTTATTTTTATAACATAAACAAAACTTAGTAGTAGAATTAATAGTTGCAGAAATTAATTAATAATGATTTTCCTCGATATGTTTTTAGATAACCGTATATCAATTATCAATTTGTTATGACGAACTAAATATTATATGTTTGATTTGGCTTAACTTTGCATAAAAAAATAATTGTATCGATCCATCAAAATTAATAACGTGCACCATCAAACCGTTTAAACCACAAAAGAAAAGTGATCCCGTTTACCAGTTTAATACAAAGTATGGGTTGGATTAAAAATTTTAAAAGGACATAGTCGAATATTTTTAAAGGTACAAAACATAGCGTTTCATTTTCATCAGAACAGTAACATGAGTTAGCAGGTAATGTCATAAAACTGTTTTACCCGGTTATACCCCTTTTTACCTCAAGTATAAGGTAAAAAGTACGAGGTACGACTATCCGAAAATCGTTCACATTTTATCAATGTAAATGAAGCGGCTATTCCATTCCATCATCATCATTAAATAGAAAATTTTGTAATTTCTGTGAAAACAGAACTTTCGTTAGATGTACGTAGTGCTTGAAATTTTTATGTTTTGACTGTTTTTACGAAAAGTACCATCCAGATTCATGTACTTCGTACATTGAAAATAACATATTATGTTATAAATGTAATTTTGGTTAAATTCAACTTTAAAAAAGAAATATTCGAAGGGCATGCAAAAATATAATGTCACATGTTATGTACGATTGTGCGAGAATATGATTGAAAAAATAAAAAAAAGATTTGTTCTACCAGGGTTCGAATCTGCAGAGCAAAAGAAGAAGCTCGAACTTGCAGGCAAACACCTTATCACTCACGGCCACGCTGATTAGTGGTGAATAGAATATAGTTCTATTTCTGAAAATAGTACCTGTAATAACTTTAATAATACATATCTTAAAGTAAAACCTAACCCAAAACCGGGTGCCATTCCAACTTTTCCTTGTTAGAACCGAGTTTTCAATTTGTCTTAGCGAAAAAAACAGCTGGTTAATAACCTGCTTACCTGTTTTCAATTACCAAACATTTATTTCTCAATTAACCCTTTGCGAGTGAGACCATTTTGCAGATTATTCTGAAACATTTGTGGTATTCGTTTTCAATGCGATTTAAGTAAGCATGTAATGTATAAGATTTCATCTCATTTAATTTTTTCTTTTCTAGAGAAGGCAGAGAACAAATTTATTTAATTTTTTTTTACAGAAAATTTAAATCTTGCCAAGATTTATATGAAACATTTAAAAGATTTTTCATAAATTATGCCTATGGATCGGAAGGAACAACTATAAAACAAGTTGTAAAAAATTTTTCAAATCGTTCTAAAAATATTATTTTCAGCTGTGAGGGTAAATTACAATCATTTTTGGTCATTACACATACCCCCGAGATCCTACGCATTTTCGAGAAAATAATTCCTTACCGAAAATCTAATTAGGTGACAGAGAAAAAAACAAATTTCAAATCGTTCTGGAAAAATTATTTTCGGTTGCAGGGGTCAATTACAATCATTTTTGGTCATTACACATACCCTCGAAATCCTACCCACTTTCTAGAAAAAAATTCCAGAAGGTGTGAAATTTTTCGACGAAATTAAGATATTTCAAATCGTTCTGAAAAAAATATTGTTAGCTGTGGGGGTCAATTACAATCATTTTTGGTGAATAGACATACCCCCGAAATACTACCCACTTTCTAGAAAAAAATTCGAGAAGGTGTGAAAACGGTTGTTTGACGGAAAAAAAAATTCAATTCAAATCGTTTTGGAAAAATTATTTGCGGTTGCGGGGGTCAATTACAATCATTTTTGCTGGAATAGACATACCCCCGAAATCTTGCGCATTTTCGAGAAAAAAATTCAGTACCGACGGAACTTTAAACGTTAATAATTACTTTTTAACGAAGTCTCCATCAACAAATTAGAAAATTATTTTCTCCTATCTATTGTAATTAAGAGTCAAATTTAAGAAATCAACGGCTTAATCGTATAAGGCGACTAAGCGAAAATAAATTCAACTTGCACCGATTATTTTCCATTCTCACAGCGTTCCTTCCCTCGAGATCCGGACGAGGTTAGGTTAGGCGAGGTGTTTGAACCTCCTCCCCTTAAAACATATTGCTTTAACAGTATAATAAAAAATACTTAACTGTCCAATTACATCTACTCTTACATCCAATGAAATCTACTTTAATATCCAAAGAAAATAACTAAAAAATCATTTTAAGTTCCACGTTACCCTTTTTTTAATACTTCTTTATTTATTTATTTATTTATTTATTTACGGGTTTGTACACCCTTTGTTGATATAATACAGTTGCATAATATGTATAAAAGTCACATTAATTGCGTATAATATGAGATGCAGTGCGTACAACACTAATGACATGCTATTTGAAGGAATACGGAGAAGTGTTAAAGAAGTCCATATGCTGGCTAAACTGGTTAGCTTGGACATATGGTTAATACAATTATTGTATGTATAATGTCGTTTAAATGTTAGAATATAAAATAATTCCATATTTCCATATAATCCATATAATTCCATATTTATACGTAACAACATATCATATATAGTTCTACGTTGTACTTTTCTAAGAAAATAAATTTTTCACGTGAAATTTTCTGCATAAACTTCTTAAATAACTCTATTCTTGGTAAAAAAAAAAGAAAAAAAAACAACACCAAGCTGTAGTAAGAATGTTAAATAAGCATCACATGAAAGCATCACATGACTACTTTTTAATACAGAAAAGTATTAATAAGAAAGAATTGAGAAGTAATATATGAAAGATGAATTGTGGTCTGGTTAGGTCTGGGTTAAGTTAATAAAAGAAGGATAGACTTTTCAAATTTCAAATAAAGAAAGAAAGAAAGAAAGAAAGAAAACGAAGATAAGCCAAATGAAGAAGGGAATGACGAATCTATTTAACCTCTGAAAAAATAGATACAATAATAAAGAGAGACAAGGTTTTTTAATCTGTGTAATCTCAAAATTCAGAGATAAAAAATAAGAAAGAATGTTTAACCAAATGTATTACCAAAAGTAGTTGACTTAATTGATATTGGCAACTTCGTCTTCATTGATTTCACTTATCTTATAACAGAATTACCTAATTCTGATATAGATTTATTAGATAATTTATTAACAGAACATTTTACAAAAGATTACTTTAGAAAAGTATTGAAATTACATGAAAAAGAAGATATCAAGGTAAAGAGGTTTGAAAATTTAGTATATAAAAAATATAGTAAGATATTTAAGATAATCGACAAATGATACTTACCGATTGGGACATCCCAATTACTTTTTTTGTAAAAATGAAACGAATTTCGAATTTTTGGTCATAGAAAATGAAAATATAAAGGCACGAAGAGGACTGTTTTTATGCAAAATAAATTAAATTATTATTTATATATATATATATATATATATATATATAAGTTTAATTATGATTTTTATCTTCTAAAGTGTGATAAAACTGTAAGATAAAAGATGAATTAAGTTCAAAGTCCCTAAAATTTTCCAAATCATAGATTTAAAAATGATTTAGATATTTACATGATTTTAGTGTGGGTTTATATTCATACAAGTATATAAATATCTAAATGGGCAAGTTAAAGAACGATATACATGTTGATAGTATAATAATATCCCTTTATTCCTCATAAAAATTCGCAATTGAATTCCTTTTATTCCATTCTTAAAAAATCCATCCCAAAATATATTATCAAAGCTAGTAATAAATTATTCGAACAAGGTGATAACAGATTTAAATATCAGAGACTGATAGTGTTAAGAAAAGATAATATTAATACTATTTTGACACACTTATTTGATTTTAATATTAATTATAGATACTTTGATTATTGATTTATTAAAACATAAAGTTAACTAAAAGTCCCAGTAGATTATAAATATTTTAAAGAGCATGAATTAGCATAGAATTTCATAAAAATTTTGACGAGTGATAGAAGTAACTTGAATAATCTGAATTTTGTAGCTTTTACTATATCTTTGGATATGGAATCGCAGATTCATTTTATTAGTAGTGTGACTAATAATATTAAGTTCTATGTTATCGAACTATTATTTTTATTAATATAAAACTAGAGATAGTACTGACGATTTACTCGGACTCGTTAAAGTAAGTGGCCCAAGTGGGAAGAATATTAAGATAGATAGATAGATAGATAGATATTGGTAAAAATATCCTTCTTGTCTTTATATAGGAAATCTTTAATATTAAAAATAAACTCTTTCTGTAAAATCATCATACTTATCATCATAATTTATAAAATTAAAGTCAACGCATCTAATAATGAAAGGAGAAACTGACTTTATATCTTGTGTATTCTTTTACCGATGAATTATGAACAAACTGAACTGAAGTATTTTATAGGACTTGTCAAGAACGTTTTTTTCTTTTTTCATGTATTTATTTTTACTTTTGAAGTATGGAAAACAAAACTTACAGAGGCTTTGTTTACTTAAATGTTAAAACTTACCTTTTGTAAAACCCGGCGATATCGACTGTATAAATCGCCTTACGTTCGTGTCCGTAAGTGAGGTAGAGTACGTGCTCGATTTAGGTTATGTAAGTAAATTTCACGTGCTACTCTCTCGACGTATACTTTTACACGAAAAGTTTCGTGTATTTTGTGAGCAGCATCCCATGCTTGTCGCCAAATTGAAGTGTCCTTGAATTCGGAAGACTGGTTACGTGTGAATCTTCGTTGATCGTCTACCTTCAACTCCATTAATAACAACTCGTGAATACAGGTGTTACGTCGGGATTCCGTCGACATTTGTAAAAGAGAATTTCCCTATACAGGGATGCTTGTCCCCTACAACACGGCATCATATCCCCTATAACACGCTTTCGCTCTAACACGATAAGAAAATTGCGAAAACCTTTGTACAACACTGTACTCCTACAGCACTGGATAACATGATTTTTGCTTAACATATTTAAAAACTAAATTAGCTTAAAATAATGACGCGAAAGAATAATGAAAGAAATATAGTGGCTTTACATGAAAAAATATATTATTAGAAATTATAATTTATTAAATTAAGGTTGCGTTAAATTAAAATAATATTTTTTGTGTTTTTTTGTTTTCTGTTATACATACATACATACATACATACATACATACATACATACATACATACGTATACAGGGTGTTCGGCCACCCTTGGGAAAAATATTAATGGGAGATTCGAGAGGCCAAAATAAGACGAAAATCAAGAATACCAATTTGTTGATGGTGGCTTCGTTAAAAAGTTATTAACGTTTAAAGTTCCGCCAATACTGAATTTTTTCTCGAAAGTGGGTAAGATTTCGGGAGTATGTCTATTCACCGAAAATAATTATAATTGACCTCCGCAACCGAAAATAATTTTTCCAGAACGATTTGAAACTTTTCAATTTCGCCGAAAAATTTGGGCACCTACCTACCTACCTACCTACCTACCCCCTGTTGAGTTTCCTTAAAAATTCGTTTTTGATTTTTAATAATTTCGCTTGACGTCCTACAGAAAAGTTGTTTAATACGTTTTTGTAGGTACCTATGGGCTCTACTTCAGAAAAAAGTTTCATTGAAATATATTCACTATTATAGGAGTTATGGCTATATAAGTTGAAAATTGGACCATTTTTATGGGGGTTTTTTAACATTACGGGGCCAAGGAACAACCTTTCCAATATTTTTATAATTGTTACATATTCTACACTAAAATACGCGGCGTTTGGCTTTCTTAACATTAAAATCGTCCAATCCGTTCAGAAGTTATGGTGTTTTAAAGATTCGCATAAAATTTACGGGAAGCATTTCTTGCCTGAAATTATATTTTCGGTAAGGAATCTTTTTCTCGAAAATGGTTAGGATTTCGAGGGTATGTCTATCGACCAAAAATTATTATAATTGGTCCCTGCAATCAGAAATAATTTTTTTAGAATGATTTAAAATTTTTTAATTTTGTTGAAAAATTTCACACCTTCTCGAATTTTTTTCTCCAAACTGGGTAGGAATTCCGGGGTATATCTATTCATCAAAAATGATTATAATCGACCCTTGCAATCGGAAATAATTTTTTTAGAACGATTGGAAAAATTTTTTTTTTCGCCAAGAAATTTCACCACCTACCCAAATTTTTTTCTCGAAGGAGGGTAGGATTTCGGGGATATGTGTATTCATAAAAAATGATTGTAATTGATCCCCGCAACCGAAAATAATTTTTCTAAAACGATTTGAAATTTTTTAATTTAATTGTTAATAACTTTTTAACGAAGCCTCCATCAACAAATTGGTATTCTTGATTTTCGTCTTATTTTGGCCTCTAGAATCTCCCATTAAAATTTTTCCCAGGGGTGGTCGAACACCCTGTATACATATAAAAATTGAATTGCTTATGTAGAATTAAAAAAAAATATTCGTTTTTAATAAGTTTTCGGACCATAACTCCCCTTTTCGAGTGAACTGGCTCTGGGTTAGGTCTCATATAACACAGTGGCAGACAACACGGCATTTTATAGGAACCGATCTACCGTGTTATAGGAGGGTTTCAAACTGTATTTCGTTTATTTAATGAAGTTTAATCCTCCTCCGGGGACGGCGGAGCGGAAACAATGTGTCGCGTGAATGGGAATTCGGAACAAAAATCATAGCTTCTAAAGAATTCCAGTCAATTTTCGACCTAAGACCTCTTACACTTTTTTTTTTAAAGAGAATACAAAGATACAACAAACAAATCGATAGACAAAAATTATATATTTTTGTTAAAAAAAAATTGAAACGACCTTGATTTTTTGTTGAATAAAAACTGTTTTGCTAATTTCTACTATTGCAATTTCTTGTCAAGTGTTGTCATTTCTGTGTAACTTTTGTTCGAAAAGTTTTTTCATTGGTTTAGAGGAAGTGTCTGAAATCAGAGGTGCCAGAAGTGCACCGAAGGCATAGTGTGCTCTCTCACACTATGTCAGATCACGCGTACGTGAACTCGTAATGTTTCGGAAAGTCGACAAAGGCAAACTGACGCTGCCCGAAGTAATTTCGGACCGCCTCGTGAGAGTCGAGAGAGAAAGGCTCACATTTGCCTTCTCGCTCTTAACAACTGAAATCCGACCTCCCGTCAACTGCATACGATTTGGAATCTCGAGTCGAGATTCTCGACTGACTGCCCAGGCATTTTTACTTTCCGACGCACATGACGATGTAGGCGCACATAAGCAAAGTACGTAAGTAGTTTGAAAAAAAAATTTTGTAAAATTTATTTTACGAAAATAAATGGGTTTTAAAACCCCCTGATCATATTTTAATTATTGAAGCAAAAAAAAGAAATTTTTTTCTTATTATTATTCTTATATGTGAGCGTAACATATGTATATTATTAATACGATTTTTCAACATCAATATTTTAAGATTGAAAATTAATAAATTAAAATGAGAATCCACTCTTTGCCAGTATCGTGCACGCTGTGGGATTTTTCAATAAGAAGAGTTCTTATTTTTATAACATAAACAAAACTTAGTAGTAGAATTAATAGTTGCAGAAATTAATTAATAATGATTTTCCTCGATATGTTTTTAGATAACCGTATATCAATTATCAATTTGTTATGACGAACTAAATATTATATGTTTGATTTGGCTTAACTTTGCATAAAAAAATAATTGTATCGATCCATCAAAATTAATAACGTGCACCATCAAACCGTTTAAACCACAAAAGAAAAGTGATCCCGTTTACCAGTTTAATACAAAGTATGGGTTGGATTAAAAATTTTAAAAGGACATAGTCGAATATTTTTAAAGGTACAAAACATAGCGTTTCATTTTCATCAGAACAGTAACATGAGTTAGCAGGTAATGTCATAAAACTGTTTTACCCGGTTATACCCCTTTTTACCTCAAGTATAAGGTAAAAAGTACGAGGTACGACTATCCGAAAATCGTTCACATTTTATCAATGTAAATGAAGCGGCTATTCCATTCCATCATCATCATTAAATAGAAAATTTTGTAATTTCTGTGAAAACAGAACTTTCGTTAGATGTACGTAGTGCTTGAAATTTTTATGTTTTGACTGTTTTTACGAAAAGTACCATCCAGATTCATGTACTTCGTACATTGAAAATAACATATTATGTTATAAATGTAATTTTGGTTAAATTCAACTTTAAAAAAGAAATATTCGAAGGGCATGCAAAAATATAATGTCACATGTTATGTACGATTGTGCGAGAATATGATTGAAAAAATAAAAAAAAGATTTGTTCTACCAGGGTTCGAATCTGCAGAGCAAAAGAAGAAGCTCGAACTTGCAGGCAAACACCTTATCACTCACGGCCACGCTGATTAGTGGTGAATAGAATATAGTTCTATTTCTGAAAATAGTACCTGTAATAACTTTAATAATACATATCTTAAAGTAAAACCTAACCCAAAACCGGGTGCCATTCCAACTTTTCCTTGTTAGAACCGAGTTTTCAATTTGTCTTAGCGAAAAAAACAGCTGGTTAATAACCTGCTTACCTGTTTTCAATTACCAAACATTTATTTCTCAATTAACCCTTTGCGAGTGAGACCATTTTGCAGATTATTCTGAAACATTTGTGGTATTCGTTTTCAATGCGATTTAAGTAAGCATGTAATGTATAAGATTTCATCTCATTTAATTTTTTCTTTTCTAGAGAAGGCAGAGAACAAATTTATTTAATTTTTTTTTACAGAAAATTTAAATCTTGCCAAGATTTATATGAAACATTTAAAAGATTTTTCATAAATTATGCCTATGGATCGGAAGGAACAACTATAAAACAAGTTGTAAAAAATTTTTCAAATCGTTCTAAAAATATTATTTTCAGCTGTGAGGGTAAATTACAATCATTTTTGGTCATTACACATACCCCCGAGATCCTACGCATTTTCGAGAAAATAATTCCTTACCGAAAATCTAATTAGGTGACAGAGAAAAAAAAAAATTTCAAATCGTTCTGGAAAAATTATTTTCGGTTGCAGGGGTCAATTACAATCATTTTTGGTCATTACACATACCCTCGAAATCCTACCCACTTTCTAGAAAAAAATTCCAGAAGGTGTGAAATTTTTCGACGAAATTAAGATATTTCAAATCGTTCTGAAAAAAATATTGTTAGCTGTGGGGGTCAATTACAATCATTTTTGGTGAATAGACATACCCCCGAAATACTACCCACTTTCTAGAAAAAAATTCGAGAAGGTGTGAAAACGGTTGTTTGACGGAAAAAAAAATTCAATTCAAATCGTTTTGGAAAAATTATTTGCGGTTGCGGGGGTCAATTACAATCATTTTTGCTGGAATAGACATACCCCCGAAATCTTGCGCATTTTCGAGAAAAAAATTCAGTACCGACGGAACTTTAAACGTTAATAATTACTTTTTAACGAAGTCTCCATCAACAAATTAGAAAATTATTTTCTCCTATCTATTGTAATTAAGAGTCAAATTTAAGAAATCAACGGCTTAATCGTATAAGGCGACTAAGCGAAAATAAATTCAACTTGCACCGATTATTTTCCATTCTCACAGCGTTCCTTCCCTCGAGATCCGGACGAGGTTAGGTTAGGCGAGGTGTTTGAACCTCCTCCCCTTAAAACATATTGCTTTAACAGTATAATAAAAAATACTTAACTGTCCAATTACATCTACTCTTACATCCAATGAAATCTACTTTAATATCCAAAGAAAATAACTAAAAAATCATTTTAAGTTCCACGTTACCCTTTTTTTAATACTTCTTTATTTATTTATTTATTTATTTATTTACGGGTTTGTACACCCTTTGTTGATATAATACAGTTGCATAATATGTATAAAAGTCACATTAATTGCGTATAATATGAGATGCAGTGCGTACAACACTAATGACATGCTATTTGAAGGAATACGGAGAACTGTTAAAGAAGTCCATATGCTGGCTAAACTGGTTAGCTTGGACATATGGTTAATACAATTATTGTATGTATAATGTCGTTTAAATGTTAGAATATAAAATAATTCCATATTTCCATATAATCCATATAATTCCATATTTATACGTAACAACATATCATATATAGTTCTACGTTGTACTTTTCTAAGAAAATAAATTTTTCACGTGAAATTTTCTGCATAAACTTCTTAAATAACTCTATTCTTGGTAAAAAAAAAAGAAAAAAAAACAACACCAAGCTGTAGTAAGAATGTTAAATAAGCATCACATGAAAGCATCACATGACTACTTTTTAATACAGAAAAGTATTAATAAGAAAGAATTGAGAAGTAATATATGAAAGATGAATTGTGGTCTGGTTAGGTCTGGGTTAAGTTAATAAAAGAAGGATAGACTTTTCAAATTTCAAATAAAGAAAGAAAGAAAGAAAGAAAGAAAACGAAGATAAGCCAAATGAAGAAGGGAATGACGAATCTATTTAACCTCTGAAAAAATAGATACAATAATAAAGAGAGACAAGGTTTTTTAATCTGTGTAATCTCAAAATTCAGAGATAAAAAATAAGAAAGAATGTTTAACCAAATGTATTACCAAAAGTAGTTGACTTAATTGATATTGGCAACTTCGTCTTCATTGATTTCACTTATCTTATAACAGAATTACCTAATTCTGATATAGATTTATTAGATAATTTATTAACAGAACATTTTACAAAAGATTACTTTAGAAAAGTATTGAAATTACATGAAAAAGAAGATATCAAGGTAAAGAGGTTTGAAAATTTAGTATATAAAAAATATAGTAAGATATTTAAGATAATCGACAAATGATACTTACCGATTGGGACATCCCAATTACTTTTTTTGTAAAAATGAAACGAATTTCGAATTTTTGGTCATAGAAAATGAAAATATAAAGGCACGAAGAGGACTGTTTTTATGCAAAATAAATTAAATTATTATTTATATATATATATATATATATATATATATATAAGTTTAATTATGATTTTTATCTTCTAAAGTGTGATAAAACTGTAAGATAAAAGATGAATTAAGTTCAAAGTCCCTAAAATTTTCCAAATCATAGATTTAAAAATGATTTAGATATTTACATGATTTTAGTGTGGGTTTATATTCATACAAGTATATAAATATCTAAATGGGCAAGTTAAAGAACGATATACATGTTGATAGTATAATAATATCCCTTTATTCCTCATAAAAATTCGCAATTGAATTCCTTTTATTCCATTCTTAAAAAATCCATCCCAAAATATATTATCAAAGCTAGTAATAAATTATTCGAACAAGGTGATAACAGATTTAAATATCAGAGACTGATAGTGTTAAGAAAAGATAATATTAATACTATTTTGACACACTTATTTGATTTTAATATTAATTATAGATACTTTGATTATTGATTTATTAAAACATAAAGTTAACTAAAAGTCCCAGTAGATTATAAATATTTTAAAGAGCATGAATTAGCATAGAATTTCATAAAAATTTTGACGAGTGATAGAAGTAACTTGAATAATCTGAATTTTGTAGCTTTTACTATATCTTTGGATATGGAATCGCAGATTCATTTTATTAGTAGTGTGACTAATAATATTAAGTTCTATGTTATCGAACTATTATTTTTATTAATATAAAACTAGAGATAGTACTGACGATTTACTCGGACTCGTTAAAGTAAGTGGCCCAAGTGGGAAGAATATTAAGATAGATAGATAGATAGATAGATATTGGTAAAAATATCCTTCTTGTCTTTATATAGGAAATCTTTAATATTAAAAATAAACTCTTTCTGTAAAATCATCATACTTATCATCATAATTTATAAAATTAAAGTCAACGCATCTAATAATGAAAGGAGAAACTGACTTTATATCTTGTGTATTCTTTTACCGATGAATTATGAACAAACTGAACTGAAGTATTTTATAGGACTTGTCAAGAACGTTTTTTTCTTTTTTCATGTATTTATTTTTACTTTTGAAGTATGGAAAACAAAACTTACAGAGGCTTTGTTTACTTAAATGTTAAAACTTACCTTTTGTAAAACCCGGCGATATCGACTGTATAAATCGCCTTACGTTCGTGTCCGTAAGTGAGGTAGAGTACGTGCTCGATTTAGGTTATGTAAGTAAATTTCACGTGCTACTCTCTCGACGTATACTTTTACACGAAAAGTTTCGTGTATTTTGTGAGCAGCATCCCATGCTTGTCGCCAAATTGAAGTGTCCTTGAATTCGGAAGACTGGTTACGTGTGAATCTTCGTTGATCGTCTACCTTCAACTCCATTAATAACAACTCGTGAATACAGGTGTTACGTCGGGATTCCGTCGACATTTGTAAAAGAGAATTTCCCTATACAGGGATGCTTGTCCCCTACAACACGGCATCATATCCCCTATAACACGCTTTCGCTCTAACACGATAAGAAAATTGCGAAAACCTTTGTACAACACTGTACTCCTACAGCACTGGATAACATGATTTTTGCTTAACATATTTAAAAACTAAATTAGCTTAAAATAATGACGCGAAAGAATAATGAAAGAAATATAGTGGCTTTACATGAAAAAATATATTATTAGAAATTATAATTTATTAAATTAAGGTTGCGTTAAATTAAAATAATATTTTTTGTGTTTTTTTGTTTTCTGTTATACATACATACATACATACATACATACATACATACATACATACATACGTATACAGGGTGTTCGGCCACCCTTGGGAAAAATATTAATGGGAGATTCGAGAGGCCAAAATAAGACGAAAATCAAGAATACCAATTTGTTGATGGTGGCTTCGTTAAAAAGTTATTAACGTTTAAAGTTCCGCCAATACTGAATTTTTTCTCGAAAGTGGGTAAGATTTCGGGAGTATGTCTATTCACCGAAAATAATTATAATTGACCTCCGCAACCGAAAATAATTTTTCCAGAACGATTTGAAACTTTTCAATTTCGCCGAAAAATTTGGGCACCTACCTACCTACCTACCTACCTACCCCCTGTTGAGTTTCCTTAAAAATTCGTTTTTGATTTTTAATAATTTCGCTTGACGTCCTACAGAAAAGTTGTTTAATACGTTTTTGTAGGTACCTATGGGCTCTACTTCAGAAAAAAGTTTCATTGAAATATATTCACTATTATAGGAGTTATGGCTATATAAGTTGAAAATTGGACCATTTTTATGGGGGTTTTTTAACATTACGGGGCCAAGGAACAACCTTTCCAATATTTTTATAATTGTTACATATTCTACACTAAAATACGCGGCGTTTGGCTTTCTTAACATTAAAATCGTCCAATCCGTTCAGAAGTTATGGTGTTTTAAAGATTCGCATAAAATTTACGGGAAGCATTTCTTGCCTGAAATTATATTTTCGGTAAGGAATCTTTTTCTCGAAAATGGTTAGGATTTCGAGGGTATGTCTATCGACCAAAAATTATTATAATTGGTCCCTGCAATCAGAAATAATTTTTTTAGAATGATTTAAAATTTTTTAATTTTGTTGAAAAATTTCACACCTTCTCGAATTTTTTTCTCCAAACTGGGTAGGAATTCCGGGGTATATCTATTCATCAAAAATGATTATAATCGACCCTTGCAATCGGAAATAATTTTTTTAGAACGATTGGAAAAATTTTTTTTTTCGCCAAGAAATTTCACCACCTACCCAAATTTTTTTCTCGAAGGAGGGTAGGATTTCGGGGATATGTGTATTCATAAAAAATGATTGTAATTGATCCCCGCAACCGAAAATAATTTTTCTAAAACGATTTGAAATTTTTTAATTTAATTGTTAATAACTTTTTAACGAAGCCTCCATCAACAAATTGGTATTCTTGATTTTCGTCTTATTTTGGCCTCTAGAATCTCCCATTAAAATTTTTCCCAGGGGTGGTCGAACACCCTGTATACATATAAAAATTGAATTGCTTATGTAGAATTAAAAAAAAATATTCGTTTTTAATAAGTTTTCGGACCATAACTCCCCTTTTCGAGTGAACTGGCTCTGGGTTAGGTCTCATATAACACAGTGGCAGACAACACGGCATTTTATAGGAACCGATCTACCGTGTTATAGGAGGGTTTCAAACTGTATTTCGTTTATTTAATGAAGTTTAATCCTCCTCCGGGGACGGCGGAGCGGAAACAATGTGTCGCGTGAATGGGAATTCGGAACAAAAATCATAGCTTCTAAAGAATTCCAGTCAATTTTCGACCTAAGACCTCTTACACTTTTTTTTTTAAAGAGAATACAAAGATACAACAAACAAATCGATAGACAAAAATTATATATTTTTGTTAAAAAAAAATTGAAACGACCTTGATTTTTTGTTGAATAAAAACTGTTTTGCTAATTTCTACTATTGCAATTTCTTGTCAAGTGTTGTCATTTCTGTGTAACTTTTGTTCGAAAAGTTTTTTCATTGGTTTAGAGGAAGTGTCTGAAATCAGAGGTGCCAGAAGTGCACCGAAGGCATAGTGTGCTCTCTCACACTATGTCAGATCACGCGTACGTGAACTCGTAATGTTTCGGAAAGTCGACAAAGGCAAACTGACGCTGCCCGAAGTAATTTCGGACCGCCTCGTGAGAGTCGAGAGAGAAAGGCTCACATTTGCCTTCTCGCTCTTAACAACTGAAATCCGACCTCCCGTCAACTGCATACGATTTGGAATCTCGAGTCGAGATTCTCGACTGACTGCCCAGGCATTTTTACTTTCCGACGCACATGACGATGTAGGCGCACATAAGCAAAGTACGTAAGTAGTTTGAAAAAAAAATTTTGTAAAATTTATTTTACGAAAATAAATGGGTTTTAAAACCCCCTGATCATATTTTAATTATTGAAGCAAAAAAAAGAAATTTTTTTCTTATTATTATTCTTATATGTGAGCGTAACATATGTATATTATTAATACGATTTTTCAACATCAATATTTTAAGATTGAAAATTAATAAATTAAAATGAGAATCCACTCTTTGCCAGTATCGTGCACGCTGTGGGATTTTTCAATAAGAAGAGTTCTTATTTTTATAACATAAACAAAACTTAGTAGTAGAATTAATAGTTGCAGAAATTAATTAATAATGATTTTCCTCGATATGTTTTTAGATAACCGTATATCAATTATCAATTTGTTATGACGAACTAAATATTATATGTTTGATTTGGCTTAACTTTGCATAAAAAAATAATTGTATCGATCCATCAAAATTAATAACGTGCACCATCAAACCGTTTAAACCACAAAAGAAAAGTGATCCCGTTTACCAGTTTAATACAAAGTATGGGTTGGATTAAAAATTTTAAAAGGACATAGTCGAATATTTTTAAAGGTACAAAACATAGCGTTTCATTTTCATCAGAACAGTAACATGAGTTAGCAGGTAATGTCATAAAACTGTTTTACCCGGTTATACCCCTTTTTACCTCAAGTATAAGGTAAAAAGTACGAGGTACGACTATCCGAAAATCGTTCACATTTTATCAATGTAAATGAAGCGGCTATTCCATTCCATCATCATCATTAAATAGAAAATTTTGTAATTTCTGTGAAAACAGAACTTTCGTTAGATGTACGTAGTGCTTGAAATTTTTATGTTTTGACTGTTTTTACGAAAAGTACCATCCAGATTCATGTACTTCGTACATTGAAAATAACATATTATGTTATAAATGTAATTTTGGTTAAATTCAACTTTAAAAAAGAAATATTCGAAGGGCATGCAAAAATATAATGTCACATGTTATGTACGATTGTGCGAGAATATGATTGAAAAAATAAAAAAAAGATTTGTTCTACCAGGGTTCGAATCTGCAGAGCAAAAGAAGAAGCTCGAACTTGCAGGCAAACACCTTATCACTCACGGCCACGCTGATTAGTGGTGAATAGAATATAGTTCTATTTCTGAAAATAGTACCTGTAATAACTTTAATAATACATATCTTAAAGTAAAACCTAACCCAAAACCGGGTGCCATTCCAACTTTTCCTTGTTAGAACCGAGTTTTCAATTTGTCTTAGCGAAAAAAACAGCTGGTTAATAACCTGCTTACCTGTTTTCAATTACCAAACATTTATTTCTCAATTAACCCTTTGCGAGTGAGACCATTTTGCAGATTATTCTGAAACATTTGTGGTATTCGTTTTCAATGCGATTTAAGTAAGCATGTAATGTATAAGATTTCATCTCATTTAATTTTTTCTTTTCTAGAGAAGGCAGAGAACAAATTTATTTAATTTTTTTTTACAGAAAATTTAAATCTTGCCAAGATTTATATGAAACATTTAAAAGATTTTTCATAAATTATGCCTATGGATCGGAAGGAACAACTATAAAACAAGTTGTAAAAAATTTTTCAAATCGTTCTAAAAATATTATTTTCAGCTGTGAGGGTAAATTACAATCATTTTTGGTCATTACACATACCCCCGAGATCCTACGCATTTTCGAGAAAATAATTCCTTACCGAAAATCTAATTAGGTGACAGAGAAAAAAAAAAATTTCAAATCGTTCTGGAAAAATTATTTTCGGTTGCAGGGGTCAATTACAATCATTTTTGGTCATTACACATACCCTCGAAATCCTACCCACTTTCTAGAAAAAAATTCCAGAAGGTGTGAAATTTTTCGACGAAATTAAGATATTTCAAATCGTTCTGAAAAAAATATTGTTAGCTGTGGGGGTCAATTACAATCATTTTTGGTGAATAGACATACCCCCGAAATACTACCCACTTTCTAGAAAAAAATTCGAGAAGGTGTGAAAACGGTTGTTTGACGGAAAAAAAAATTCAATTCAAATCGTTTTGGAAAAATTATTTGCGGTTGCGGGGGTCAATTACAATCATTTTTGCTGGAATAGACATACCCCCGAAATCTTGCGCATTTTCGAGAAAAAAATTCAGTACCGACGGAACTTTAAACGTTAATAATTACTTTTTAACGAAGTCTCCATCAACAAATTAGAAAATTATTTTCTCCTATCTATTGTAATTAAGAGTCAAATTTAAGAAATCAACGGCTTAATCGTATAAGGCGACTAAGCGAAAATAAATTCAACTTGCACCGATTATTTTCCATTCTCACAGCGTTCCTTCCCTCGAGATCCGGACGAGGTTAGGTTAGGCGAGGTGTTTGAACCTCCTCCCCTTAAAACATATTGCTTTAACAGTATAATAAAAAATACTTAACTGTCCAATTACATCTACTCTTACATCCAATGAAATCTACTTTAATATCCAAAGAAAATAACTAAAAAATCATTTTAAGTTCCACGTTACCCTTTTTTTAATACTTCTTTATTTATTTATTTATTTATTTATTTACGGGTTTGTACACCCTTTGTTGATATAATACAGTTGCATAATATGTATAAAAGTCACATTAATTGCGTATAATATGAGATGCAGTGCGTACAACACTAATGACATGCTATTTGAAGGAATACGGAGAACTGTTAAAGAAGTCCATATGCTGGCTAAACTGGTTAGCTTGGACATATGGTTAATACAATTATTGTATGTATAATGTCGTTTAAATGTTAGAATATAAAATAATTCCATATTTCCATATAATCCATATAATTCCATATTTATACGTAACAACATATCATATATAGTTCTACGTTGTACTTTTCTAAGAAAATAAATTTTTCACGTGAAATTTTCTGCATAAACTTCTTAAATAACTCTATTCTTGGTAAAAAAAAAAGAAAAAAAAACAACACCAAGCTGTAGTAAGAATGTTAAATAAGCATCACATGAAAGCATCACATGACTACTTTTTAATACAGAAAAGTATTAATAAGAAAGAATTGAGAAGTAATATATGAAAGATGAATTGTGGTCTGGTTAGGTCTGGGTTAAGTTAATAAAAGAAGGATAGACTTTTCAAATTTCAAATAAAGAAAGAAAGAAAGAAAGAAAGAAAACGAAGATAAGCCAAATGAAGAAGGGAATGACGAATCTATTTAACCTCTGAAAAAATAGATACAATAATAAAGAGAGACAAGGTTTTTTAATCTGTGTAATCTCAAAATTCAGAGATAAAAAATAAGAAAGAATGTTTAACCAAATGTATTACCAAAAGTAGTTGACTTAATTGATATTGGCAACTTCGTCTTCATTGATTTCACTTATCTTATAACAGAATTACCTAATTCTGATATAGATTTATTAGATAATTTATTAACAGAACATTTTACAAAAGATTACTTTAGAAAAGTATTGAAATTACATGAAAAAGAAGATATCAAGGTAAAGAGGTTTGAAAATTTAGTATATAAAAAATATAGTAAGATATTTAAGATAATCGACAAATGATACTTACCGATTGGGACATCCCAATTACTTTTTTTTGTAAAAATGAAACGAATTTCGAATTTTTGGTCATAGAAAATGAAAATATAAAGGCACGAAGAGGACTGTTTTTATGCAAAATAAATTAAATTATTATTTATATATATATATATATATATATAAGTTTAATTATGATTTTTATCTTCTAAAGTGTGATAAAACTGTAAGATAAAAGATGAATTAAGTTCAAAGTCCCTAAAATTTTCCAAATCATAGATTTAAAAATGATTTAGATATTTACATGATTTTAGTGTGGGTTTATATTCATACAAGTATATAAATATCTAAATGGGCAAGTTAAAGAACGATATACATGTTGATAGTATAATAATATCCCTTTATTCCTCATAAAAATTCGCAATTGAATTCCTTTTATTCCATTCTTAAAAAATCCATCCCAAAATATATTATCAAAGCTAGTAATAAATTATTCGAACAAGGTGATAACAGATTTAAATATCAGAGACTGATAGTGTTAAGAAAAGATAATATTAATACTATTTTGACACACTTATTTGATTTTAATATTAATTATAGATACTTTGATTATTGATTTATTAAAACATAAAGTTAACTAAAAGTCCCAGTAGATTATAAATATTTTAAAGAGCATGAATTAGCATAGAATTTCATAAAAATTTTGACGAGTGATAGAAGTAACTTGAATAATCTGAATTTTGTAGCTTTTACTATATCTTTGGATATGGAATCGCAGATTCATTTTATTAGTAGTGTGACTAATAATATTAAGTTCTATGTTATCGAACTATTATTTTTATTAATATAAAACTAGAGATAGTACTGACGATTTACTCGGACTCGTTAAAGTAAGTGGCCCAAGTGGGAAGAATATTAAGATAGATAGATAGATAGATAGATATTGGTAAAAATATCCTTCTTGTCTTTATATAGGAAATCTTTAATATTAAAAATAAACTCTTTCTGTAAAATCATCATACTTATCATCATAATTTATAAAATTAAAGTCAACGCATCTAATAATGAAAGGAGAAACTGACTTTATATCTTGTGTATTCTTTTACCGATGAATTATGAACAAACTGAACTGAAGTATTTTATAGGACTTGTCAAGAACGTTTTTTTCTTTTTTCATGTATTTATTTTTACTTTTGAAGTATGGAAAACAAAACTTACAGAGGCTTTGTTTACTTAAATGTTAAAACTTACCTTTTGTAAAACCCGGCGATATCGACTGTATAAATCGCCTTACGTTCGTGTCCGTAAGTGAGGTAGAGTACGTGCTCGATTTAGGTTATGTAAGTAAATTTCACGTGCTACTCTCTCGACGTATACTTTTACACGAAAAGTTTCGTGTATTTTGTGAGCAGCATCCCATGCTTGTCGCCAAATTGAAGTGTCCTTGAATTCGGAAGACTGGTTACGTGTGAATCTTCGTTGATCGTCTACCTTCAACTCCATTAATAACAACTCGTGAATACAGGTGTTACGTCGGGATTCCGTCGACATTTGTAAAAGAGAATTTCCCTATACAGGGATGCTTGTCCCCTACAACACGGCATCATATCCCCTATAACACGCTTTCGCTCTAACACGATAAGAAAATTGCGAAAACCTTTGTACAACACTGTACTCCTACAGCACTGGATAACATGATTTTTGCTTAACATATTTAAAAACTAAATTAGCTTAAAATAATGACGCGAAAGAATAATGAAAGAAATATAGTGGCTTTACATGAAAAAATATATTATTAGAAATTATAATTTATTAAATTAAGGTTGCGTTAAATTAAAATAATATTTTTTGTGTTTTTTTGTTTTCTGTTATACATACATACATACATACATACATACATACATACATACATACATACGTATACAGGGTGTTCGGCCACCCTTGGGAAAAATATTAATGGGAGATTCGAGAGGCCAAAATAAGACGAAAATCAAGAATACCAATTTGTTGATGGTGGCTTCGTTAAAAAGTTATTAACGTTTAAAGTTCCGCCAATACTGAATTTTTTCTCGAAAGTGGGTAAGATTTCGGGAGTATGTCTATTCACCGAAAATAATTATAATTGACCTCCGCAACCGAAAATAATTTTTCCAGAACGATTTGAAACTTTTCAATTTCGCCGAAAAATTTGGGCACCTACCTACCTACCTACCTACCTACCCCCTGTTGAGTTTCCTTAAAAATTCGTTTTTGATTTTTAATAATTTCGCTTGACGTCCTACAGAAAAGTTGTTTAATACGTTTTTGTAGGTACCTATGGGCTCTACTTCAGAAAAAAGTTTCATTGAAATATATTCACTATTATAGGAGTTATGGCTATATAAGTTGAAAATTGGACCATTTTTATGGGGGTTTTTTAACATTACGGGGCCAAGGAACAACCTTTCCAATATTTTTATAATTGTTACATATTCTACACTAAAATACGCGGCGTTTGGCTTTCTTAACATTAAAATCGTCCAATCCGTTCAGAAGTTATGGTGTTTTAAAGATTCGCATAAAATTTACGGGAAGCATTTCTTGCCTGAAATTATATTTTCGGTAAGGAATCTTTTTCTCGAAAATGGTTAGGATTTCGAGGGTATGTCTATCGACCAAAAATTATTATAATTGGTCCCTGCAATCAGAAATAATTTTTTTAGAATGATTTAAAATTTTTTAATTTTGTTGAAAAATTTCACACCTTCTCGAATTTTTTTCTCCAAACTGGGTAGGAATTCCGGGGTATATCTATTCATCAAAAATGATTATAATCGACCCTTGCAATCGGAAATAATTTTTTTAGAACGATTGGAAAAATTTTTTTTTTCGCCAAGAAATTTCACCACCTACCCAAATTTTTTTCTCGAAGGAGGGTAGGATTTCGGGGATATGTGTATTCATAAAAAATGATTGTAATTGATCCCCGCAACCGAAAATAATTTTTCTAAAACGATTTGAAATTTTTTAATTTAATTGTTAATAACTTTTTAACGAAGCCTCCATCAACAAATTGGTATTCTTGATTTTCGTCTTATTTTGGCCTCTAGAATCTCCCATTAAAATTTTTCCCAGGGGTGGTCGAACACCCTGTATACATATAAAAATTGAATTGCTTATGTAGAATTAAAAAAAAATATTCGTTTTTAATAAGTTTTCGGACCATAACTCCCCTTTTCGAGTGAACTGGCTCTGGGTTAGGTCTCATATAACACAGTGGCAGACAACACGGCATTTTATAGGAACCGATCTACCGTGTTATAGGAGGGTTTCAAACTGTATTTCGTTTATTTAATGAAGTTTAATCCTCCTCCGGGGACGGCGGAGCGGAAACAATGTGTCGCGTGAATGGGAATTCGGAACAAAAATCATAGCTTCTAAAGAATTCCAGTCAATTTTCGACCTAAGACCTCTTACACTTTTTTTTTTAAAGAGAATACAAAGATACAACAAACAAATCGATAGACAAAAATTATATATTTTTGTTAAAAAAAAATTGAAACGACCTTGATTTTTTGTTGAATAAAAACTGTTTTGCTAATTTCTACTATTGCAATTTCTTGTCAAGTGTTGTCATTTCTGTGTAACTTTTGTTCGAAAAGTTTTTTCATTGGTTTAGAGGAAGTGTCTGAAATCAGAGGTGCCAGAAGTGCACCGAAGGCATAGTGTGCTCTCTCACACTATGTCAGATCACGCGTACGTGAACTCGTAATGTTTCGGAAAGTCGACAAAGGCAAACTGACGCTGCCCGAAGTAATTTCGGACCGCCTCGTGAGAGTCGAGAGAGAAAGGCTCACATTTGCCTTCTCGCTCTTAACAACTGAAATCCGACCTCCCGTCAACTGCATACGATTTGGAATCTCGAGTCGAGATTCTCGACTGACTGCCCAGGCATTTTTACTTTCCGACGCACATGACGATGTAGGCGCACATAAGCAAAGTACGTAAGTAGTTTGAAAAAAAAATTTTGTAAAATTTATTTTACGAAAATAAATGGGTTTTAAAACCCCCTGATCATATTTTAATTATTGAAGCAAAAAAAAGAAATTTTTTTCTTATTATTATTCTTATATGTGAGCGTAACATATGTATATTATTAATACGATTTTTCAACATCAATATTTTAAGATTGAAAATTAATAAATTAAAATGAGAATCCACTCTTTGCCAGTATCGTGCACGCTGTGGGATTTTTCAATAAGAAGAGTTCTTATTTTTATAACATAAACAAAACTTAGTAGTAGAATTAATAGTTGCAGAAATTAATTAATAATGATTTTCCTCGATATGTTTTTAGATAACCGTATATCAATTATCAATTTGTTATGACGAACTAAATATTATATGTTTGATTTGGCTTAACTTTGCATAAAAAAATAATTGTATCGATCCATCAAAATTAATAACGTGCACCATCAAACCGTTTAAACCACAAAAGAAAAGTGATCCCGTTTACCAGTTTAATACAAAGTATGGGTTGGATTAAAAATTTTAAAAGGACATAGTCGAATATTTTTAAAGGTACAAAACATAGCGTTTCATTTTCATCAGAACAGTAACATGAGTTAGCAGGTAATGTCATAAAACTGTTTTACCCGGTTATACCCCTTTTTACCTCAAGTATAAGGTAAAAAGTACGAGGTACGACTATCCGAAAATCGTTCACATTTTATCAATGTAAATGAAGCGGCTATTCCATTCCATCATCATCATTAAATAGAAAATTTTGTAATTTCTGTGAAAACAGAACTTTCGTTAGATGTACGTAGTGCTTGAAATTTTTATGTTTTGACTGTTTTTACGAAAAGTACCATCCAGATTCATGTACTTCGTACATTGAAAATAACATATTATGTTATAAATGTAATTTTGGTTAAATTCAACTTTAAAAAAGAAATATTCGAAGGGCATGCAAAAATATAATGTCACATGTTATGTACGATTGTGCGAGAATATGATTGAAAAAATAAAAAAAAGATTTGTTCTACCAGGGTTCGAATCTGCAGAGCAAAAGAAGAAGCTCGAACTTGCAGGCAAACACCTTATCACTCACGGCCACGCTGATTAGTGGTGAATAGAATATAGTTCTATTTCTGAAAATAGTACCTGTAATAACTTTAATAATACATATCTTAAAGTAAAACCTAACCCAAAACCGGGTGCCATTCCAACTTTTCCTTGTTAGAACCGAGTTTTCAATTTGTCTTAGCGAAAAAAACAGCTGGTTAATAACCTGCTTACCTGTTTTCAATTACCAAACATTTATTTCTCAATTAACCCTTTGCGAGTGAGACCATTTTGCAGATTATTCTGAAACATTTGTGGTATTCGTTTTCAATGCGATTTAAGTAAGCATGTAATGTATAAGATTTCATCTCATTTAATTTTTTCTTTTCTAGAGAAGGCAGAGAACAAATTTATTTAATTTTTTTTTACAGAAAATTTAAATCTTGCCAAGATTTATATGAAACATTTAAAAGATTTTTCATAAATTATGCCTATGGATCGGAAGGAACAACTATAAAACAAGTTGTAAAAAATTTTTCAAATCGTTCTAAAAATATTATTTTCAGCTGTGAGGGTAAATTACAATCATTTTTGGTCATTACACATACCCCCGAGATCCTACGCATTTTCGAGAAAATAATTCCTTACCGAAAATCTAATTAGGTGACAGAGAAAAAAAAAAATTTCAAATCGTTCTGGAAAAATTATTTTCGGTTGCAGGGGTCAATTACAATCATTTTTGGTCATTACACATACCCTCGAAATCCTACCCACTTTCTAGAAAAAAATTCCAGAAGGTGTGAAATTTTTCGACGAAATTAAGATATTTCAAATCGTTCTGAAAAAAATATTGTTAGCTGTGGGGGTCAATTACAATCATTTTTGGTGAATAGACATACCCCCGAAATACTACCCACTTTCTAGAAAAAAATTCGAGAAGGTGTGAAAACGGTTGTTTGACGGAAAAAAAAATTCAATTCAAATCGTTTTGGAAAAATTATTTGCGGTTGCGGGGGTCAATTACAATCATTTTTGCTGGAATAGACATACCCCCGAAATCTTGCGCATTTTCGAGAAAAAAATTCAGTACCGACGGAACTTTAAACGTTAATAATTACTTTTTAACGAAGTCTCCATCAACAAATTAGAAAATTATTTTCTCCTATCTATTGTAATTAAGAGTCAAATTTAAGAAATCAACGGCTTAATCGTATAAGGCGACTAAGCGAAAATAAATTCAACTTGCACCGATTATTTTCCATTCTCACAGCGTTCCTTCCCTCGAGATCCGGACGAGGTTAGGTTAGGCGAGGTGTTTGAACCTCCTCCCCTTAAAACATATTGCTTTAACAGTATAATAAAAAATACTTAACTGTCCAATTACATCTACTCTTACATCCAATGAAATCTACTTTAATATCCAAAGAAAATAACTAAAAAATCATTTTAAGTTCCACGTTACCCTTTTTTTAATACTTCTTTATTTATTTATTTATTTATTTATTTACGGGTTTGTACACCCTTTGTTGATATAATACAGTTGCATAATATGTATAAAAGTCACATTAATTGCGTATAATATGAGATGCAGTGCGTACAACACTAATGACATGCTATTTGAAGGAATACGGAGAACTGTTAAAGAAGTCCATATGCTGGCTAAACTGGTTAGCTTGGACATATGGTTAATACAATTATTGTATGTATAATGTCGTTTAAATGTTAGAATATAAAATAATTCCATATTTCCATATAATCCATATAATTCCATATTTATACGTAACAACATATCATATATAGTTCTACGTTGTACTTTTCTAAGAAAATAAATTTTTCACGTGAAATTTTCTGCATAAACTTCTTAAATAACTCTATTCTTGGTAAAAAAAAAAGAAAAAAAAACAACACCAAGCTGTAGTAAGAATGTTAAATAAGCATCCCATGAAAGCATCACATGACTACTTTTTAATACAGAAAAGTATTAATAAGAAAGAATTGAGAAGTAATATATGAAAGATGAATTGTGGTCTGGTTAGGTCTGGGTTAAGTTAATAAAAGAAGGATAGACTTTTCAAATTTCAAATAAAGAAAGAAAGAAAGAAAGAAAGAAAACGAAGATAAGCCAAATGAAGAAGGGAATGACGAATCTATTTAACCTCTGAAAAAATAGATACAATAATAAAGAGAGACAAGGTTTTTTAATCTGTGTAATCTCAAAATTCAGAGATAAAAAATAAGAAAGAATGTTTAACCAAATGTATTACCAAAAGTAGTTGACTTAATTGATATTGGCAACTTCGTCTTCATTGATTTCACTTATCTTATAACAGAATTACCTAATTCTGATATAGATTTATTAGATAATTTATTAACAGAACATTTTACAAAAGATTACTTTAGAAAAGTATTGAAATTACATGAAAAAGAAGATATCAAGGTAAAGAGGTTTGAAAATTTAGTATATAAAAAATATAGTAAGATATTTAAGATAATCGACAAATGATACTTACCGATTGGGACATCCCAATTACTTTTTTTTGTAAAAATGAAACGAATTTCGAATTTTTGGTCATAGAAAATGAAAATATAAAGGCACGAAGAGGACTGTTTTTATGCAAAATAAATTAAATTATTATTTATATATATATATATATATATATAAGTTTAATTATGATTTTTATCTTCTAAAGTGTGATAAAACTGTAAGATAAAAGATGAATTAAGTTCAAAGTCCCTAAAATTTTCCAAATCATAGATTTAAAAATGATTTAGATATTTACATGATTTTAGTGTGGGTTTATATTCATACAAGTATATAAATATCTAAATGGGCAAGTTAAAGAACGATATACATGTTGATAGTATAATAATATCCCTTTATTCCTCATAAAAATTCGCAATTGAATTCCTTTTATTCCATTCTTAAAAAATCCATCCCAAAATATATTATCAAAGCTAGTAATAAATTATTCGAACAAGGTGATAACAGATTTAAATATCAGAGACTGATAGTGTTAAGAAAAGATAATATTAATACTATTTTGACACACTTATTTGATTTTAATATTAATTATAGATACTTTGATTATTGATTTATTAAAACATAAAGTTAACTAAAAGTCCCAGTAGATTATAAATATTTTAAAGAGCATGAATTAGCATAGAATTTCATAAAAATTTTGACGAGTGATAGAAGTAACTTGAATAATCTGAATTTTGTAGCTTTTACTATATCTTTGGATATGGAATCGCAGATTCATTTTATTAGTAGTGTGACTAATAATATTAAGTTCTATGTTATCGAACTATTATTTTTATTAATATAAAACTAGAGATAGTACTGACGATTTACTCGGACTCGTTAAAGTAAGTGGCCCAAGTGGGAAGAATATTAAGATAGATAGATAGATAGATAGATATTGGTAAAAATATCCTTCTTGTCTTTATATAGGAAATCTTTAATATTAAAAATAAACTCTTTCTGTAAAATCATCATACTTATCATCATAATTTATAAAATTAAAGTCAACGCATCTAATAATGAAAGGAGAAACTGACTTTATATCTTGTGTATTCTTTTACCGATGAATTATGAACAAACTGAACTGAAGTATTTTATAGGACTTGTCAAGAACGTTTTTTTCTTTTTTCATGTATTTATTTTTACTTTTGAAGTATGGAAAACAAAACTTACAGAGGCTTTGTTTACTTAAATGTTAAAACTTACCTTTTGTAAAACCCGGCGATATCGACTGTATAAATCGCCTTACGTTCGTGTCCGTAAGTGAGGTAGAGTACGTGCTCGATTTAGGTTATGTAAGTAAATTTCACGTGCTACTCTCTCGACGTATACTTTTACACGAAAAGTTTCGTGTATTTTGTGAGCAGCATCCCATGCTTGTCGCCAAATTGAAGTGTCCTTGAATTCGGAAGACTGGTTACGTGTGAATCTTCGTTGATCGTCTACCTTCAACTCCATTAATAACAACTCGTGAATACAGGTGTTACGTCGGGATTCCGTCGACATTTGTAAAAGAGAATTTCCCTATACAGGGATGCTTGTCCCCTACAACACGGCATCATATCCCCTATAACACGCTTTCGCTCTAACACGATAAGAAAATTGCGAAAACCTTTGTACAACACTGTACTCCTACAGCACTGGATAACATGATTTTTGCTTAACATATTTAAAAACTAAATTAGCTTAAAATAATGACGCGAAAGAATAATGAAAGAAATATAGTGGCTTTACATGAAAAAATATATTATTAGAAATTATAATTTATTAAATTAAGGTTGCGTTAAATTAAAATAATATTTTTTGTGTTTTTTTGTTTTCTGTTATACATACATACATACATACATACATACATACATACATACATACATACGTATACAGGGTGTTCGGCCACCCTTGGGAAAAATATTAATGGGAGATTCGAGAGGCCAAAATAAGACGAAAATCAAGAATACCAATTTGTTGATGGTGGCTTCGTTAAAAAGTTATTAACGTTTAAAGTTCCGCCAATACTGAATTTTTTCTCGAAAGTGGGTAAGATTTCGGGAGTATGTCTATTCACCGAAAATAATTATAATTGACCTCCGCAACCGAAAATAATTTTTCCAGAACGATTTGAAACTTTTCAATTTCGCCGAAAAATTTGGGCACCTACCTACCTACCTACCTACCTACCCCCTGTTGAGTTTCCTTAAAAATTCGTTTTTGATTTTTAATAATTTCGCTTGACGTCCTACAGAAAAGTTGTTTAATACGTTTTTGTAGGTACCTATGGGCTCTACTTCAGAAAAAAGTTTCATTGAAATATATTCACTATTATAGGAGTTATGGCTATATAAGTTGAAAATTGGACCATTTTTATGGGGGTTTTTTAACATTACGGGGCCAAGGAACAACCTTTCCAATATTTTTATAATTGTTACATATTCTACACTAAAATACGCGGCGTTTGGCTTTCTTAACATTAAAATCGTCCAATCCGTTCAGAAGTTATGGTGTTTTAAAGATTCGCATAAAATTTACGGGAAGCATTTCTTGCCTGAAATTATATTTTCGGTAAGGAATCTTTTTCTCAAAAATGGTTAGGATTTCGAGGGTATGTCTATCGACCAAAAATTATTATAATTGGTCCCTGCAATCAGAAATAATTTTTTTAGAATGATTTAAAATTTTTTAATTTTGTTGAAAAATTTCACACCTTCTCGAATTTTTTTCTCCAAACTGGGTAGGAATTCCGGGGTATATCTATTCATCAAAAATGATTATAATCGACCCTTGCAATCGGAAATAATTTTTTTAGAACGATTGGAAAAATTTTTTTTTTCGCCAAGAAATTTCACCACCTACCCAAATTTTTTTCTCGAAGGAGGGTAGGATTTCGGGGATATGTGTATTCATAAAAAATGATTGTAATTGATCCCCGCAACCGAAAATAATTTTTCTAAAACGATTTGAAATTTTTTAATTTAATTGTTAATAACTTTTTAACGAAGCCTCCATCAACAAATTGGTATTCTTGATTTTCGTCTTATTTTGGCCTCTAGAATCTCCCATTAAAATTTTTCCCAGGGGTGGTCGAACACCCTGTATACATATAAAAATTGAATTGCTTATGTAGAATTAAAAAAAAATATTCGTTTTTAATAAGTTTTCGGACCATAACTCCCCTTTTCGAGTGAACTGGCTCTGGGTTAGGTCTCATATAACACAGTGGCAGACAACACGGCATTTTATAGGAACCGATCTACCGTGTTATAGGAGGGTTTCAAACTGTATTTCGTTTATTTAATGAAGTTTAATCCTCCTCCGGGGACGGCGGAGCGGAAACAATGTGTCGCGTGAATGGGAATTCGGAACAAAAATCATAGCTTCTAAAGAATTCCAGTCAATTTTCGACCTAAGACCTCTTACACTTTTTTTTTTAAAGAGAATACAAAGATACAACAAACAAATCGATAGACAAAAATTATATATTTTTGTTAAAAAAAAATTGAAACGACCTTGATTTTTTGTTGAATAAAAACTGTTTTGCTAATTTCTACTATTGCAATTTCTTGTCAAGTGTTGTCATTTCTGTGTAACTTTTGTTCGAAAAGTTTTTTCATTGGTTTAGAGGAAGTGTCTGAAATCAGAGGTGCCAGAAGTGCACCGAAGGCATAGTGTGCTCTCTCACACTATGTCAGATCACGCGTACGTGAACTCGTAATGTTTCGGAAAGTCGACAAAGGCAAACTGACGCTGCCCGAAGTAATTTCGGACCGCCTCGTGAGAGTCGAGAGAGAAAGGCTCACATTTGCCTTCTCGCTCTTAACAACTGAAATCCGACCTCCCGTCAACTGCATACGATTTGGAATCTCGAGTCGAGATTCTCGACTGACTGCCCAGGCATTTTTACTTTCCGACGCACATGACGATGTAGGCGCACATAAGCAAAGTACGTAAGTAGTTTGAAAAAAAAATTTTGTAAAATTTATTTTACGAAAATAAATGGGTTTTAAAACCCCCTGATCATATTTTAATTATTGAAGCAAAAAAAAGAAATTTTTTTCTTATTATTATTCTTATATGTGAGCGTAACATATGTATATTATTAATACGATTTTTCAACATCAATATTTTAAGATTGAAAATTAATAAATTAAAATGAGAATCCACTCTTTGCCAGTATCGTGCACGCTGTGGGATTTTTCAATAAGAAGAGTTCTTATTTTTATAACATAAACAAAACTTAGTAGTAGAATTAATAGTTGCAGAAATTAATTAATAATGATTTTCCTCGATATGTTTTTAGATAACCGTATATCAATTATCAATTTGTTATGACGAACTAAATATTATATGTTTGATTTGGCTTAACTTTGCATAAAAAAATAATTGTATCGATCCATCAAAATTAATAACGTGCACCATCAAACCGTTTAAACCACAAAAGAAAAGTGATCCCGTTTACCAGTTTAATACAAAGTATGGGTTGGATTAAAAATTTTAAAAGGACATAGTCGAATATTTTTAAAGGTACAAAACATAGCGTTTCATTTTCATCAGAACAGTAACATGAGTTAGCAGGTAATGTCATAAAACTGTTTTACCCGGTTATACCCCTTTTTACCTCAAGTATAAGGTAAAAAGTACGAGGTACGACTATCCGAAAATCGTTCACATTTTATCAATGTAAATGAAGCGGCTATTCCATTCCATCATCATCATTAAATAGAAAATTTTGTAATTTCTGTGAAAACAGAACTTTCGTTAGATGTACGTAGTGCTTGAAATTTTTATGTTTTGACTGTTTTTACGAAAAGTACCATCCAGATTCATGTACTTCGTACATTGAAAATAACATATTATGTTATAAATGTAATTTTGGTTAAATTCAACTTTAAAAAAGAAATATTCGAAGGGCATGCAAAAATATAATGTCACATGTTATGTACGATTGTGCGAGAATATGATTGAAAAAATAAAAAAAAGATTTGTTCTACCAGGGTTCGAATCTGCAGAGCAAAAGAAGAAGCTCGAACTTGCAGGCAAACACCTTATCACTCACGGCCACGCTGATTAGTGGTGAATAGAATATAGTTCTATTTCTGAAAATAGTACCTGTAATAACTTTAATAATACATATCTTAAAGTAAAACCTAACCCAAAACCGGGTGCCATTCCAACTTTTCCTTGTTAGAACCGAGTTTTCAATTTGTCTTAGCGAAAAAAACAGCTGGTTAATAACCTGCTTACCTGTTTTCAATTACCAAACATTTATTTCTCAATTAACCCTTTGCGAGTGAGACCATTTTGCAGATTATTCTGAAACATTTGTGGTATTCGTTTTCAATGCGATTTAAGTAAGCATGTAATGTATAAGATTTCATCTCATTTAATTTTTTCTTTTCTAGAGAAGGCAGAGAACAAATTTATTTAATTTTTTTTTACAGAAAATTTAAATCTTGCCAAGATTTATATGAAACATTTAAAAGATTTTTCATAAATTATGCCTATGGATCGGAAGGAACAACTATAAAACAAGTTGTAAAAAATTTTTCAAATCGTTCTAAAAATATTATTTTCAGCTGTGAGGGTAAATTACAATCATTTTTGGTCATTACACATACCCCCGAGATCCTACGCATTTTCGAGAAAATAATTCCTTACCGAAAATCTAATTAGGTGACAGAGAAAAAAAAAAATTTCAAATCGTTCTGGAAAAATTATTTTCGGTTGCAGGGGTCAATTACAATCATTTTTGGTCATTACACATACCCTCGAAATCCTACCCACTTTCTAGAAAAAAATTCCAGAAGGTGTGAAATTTTTCGACGAAATTAAGATATTTCAAATCGTTCTGAAAAAAATATTGTTAGCTGTGGGGGTCAATTACAATCATTTTTGGTGAATAGACATACCCCCGAAATACTACCCACTTTCTAGAAAAAAATTCGAGAAGGTGTGAAAACGGTTGTTTGACGGAAAAAAAAATTCAATTCAAATCGTTTTGGAAAAATTATTTGCGGTTGCGGGGGTCAATTACAATCATTTTTGCTGGAATAGACATACCCCCGAAATCTTGCGCATTTTCGAGAAAAAAATTCAGTACCGACGGAACTTTAAACGTTAATAATTACTTTTTAACGAAGTCTCCATCAACAAATTAGAAAATTATTTTCTCCTATCTATTGTAATTAAGAGTCAAATTTAAGAAATCAACGGCTTAATCGTATAAGGCGACTAAGCGAAAATAAATTCAACTTGCACCGATTATTTTCCATTCTCACAGCGTTCCTTCCCTCGAGATCCGGACGAGGTTAGGTTAGGCGAGGTGTTTGAACCTCCTCCCCTTAAAACATATTGCTTTAACAGTATAATAAAAAATACTTAACTGTCCAATTACATCTACTCTTACATCCAATGAAATCTACTTTAATATCCAAAGAAAATAACTAAAAAATCATTTTAAGTTCCACGTTACCCTTTTTTTAATACTTCTTTATTTATTTATTTATTTATTTATTTACGGGTTTGTACACCCTTTGTTGATATAATACAGTTGCATAATATGTATAAAAGTCACATTAATTGCGTATAATATGAGATGCAGTGCGTACAACACTAATGACATGCTATTTGAAGGAATACGGAGAACTGTTAAAGAAGTCCATATGCTGGCTAAACTGGTTAGCTTGGACATATGGTTAATACAATTATTGTATGTATAATGTCGTTTAAATGTTAGAATATAAAATAATTCCATATTTCCATATAATCCATATAATTCCATATTTATACGTAACAACATATCATATATAGTTCTACGTTGTACTTTTCTAAGAAAATAAATTTTTCACGTGAAATTTTCTGCATAAACTTCTTAAATAACTCTATTCTTGGTAAAAAAAAAAGAAAAAAAAACAACACCAAGCTGTAGTAAGAATGTTAAATAAGCATCACATGAAAGCATCACATGACTACTTTTTAATACAGAAAAGTATTAATAAGAAAGAATTGAGAAGTAATATATGAAAGATGAATTGTGGTCTGGTTAGGTCTGGGTTAAGTTAATAAAAGAAGGATAGACTTTTCAAATTTCAAATAAAGAAAGAAAGAAAGAAAGAAAGAAAACGAAGATAAGCCAAATGAAGAAGGGAATGACGAATCTATTTAACCTCTGAAAAAATAGATACAATAATAAAGAGAGACAAGGTTTTTTAATCTGTGTAATCTCAAAATTCAGAGATAAAAAATAAGAAAGAATGTTTAACCAAATGTATTACCAAAAGTAGTTGACTTAATTGATATTGGCAACTTCGTCTTCATTGATTTCACTTATCTTATAACAGAATTACCTAATTCTGATATAGATTTATTAGATAATTTATTAACAGAACATTTTACAAAAGATTACTTTAGAAAAGTATTGAAATTACATGAAAAAGAAGATATCAAGGTAAAGAGGTTTGAAAATTTAGTATATAAAAAATATAGTAAGATATTTAAGATAATCGACAAATGATACTTACCGATTGGGACATCCCAATTACTTTTTTTTGTAAAAATGAAACGAATTTCGAATTTTTGGTCATAGAAAATGAAAATATAAAGGCACGAAGAGGACTGTTTTTATGCAAAATAAATTAAATTATTATTTATATATATATATATATATATATAAGTTTAATTATGATTTTTATCTTCTAAAGTGTGATAAAACTGTAAGATAAAAGATGAATTAAGTTCAAAGTCCCTAAAATTTTCCAAATCATAGATTTAAAAATGATTTAGATATTTACATGATTTTAGTGTGGGTTTATATTCATACAAGTATATAAATATCTAAATGGGCAAGTTAAAGAACGATATACATGTTGATAGTATAATAATATCCCTTTATTCCTCATAAAAATTCGCAATTGAATTCCTTTTATTCCATTCTTAAAAAATCCATCCCAAAATATATTATCAAAGCTAGTAATAAATTATTCGAACAAGGTGATAACAGATTTAAATATCAGAGACTGATAGTGTTAAGAAAAGATAATATTAATACTATTTTGACACACTTATTTGATTTTAATATTAATTATAGATACTTTGATTATTGATTTATTAAAACATAAAGTTAACTAAAAGTCCCAGTAGATTATAAATATTTTAAAGAGCATGAATTAGCATAGAATTTCATAAAAATTTTGACGAGTGATAGAAGTAACTTGAATAATCTGAATTTTGTAGCTTTTACTATATCTTTGGATATGGAATCGCAGATTCATTTTATTAGTAGTGTGACTAATAATATTAAGTTCTATGTTATCGAACTATTATTTTTATTAATATAAAACTAGAGATAGTACTGACGATTTACTCGGACTCGTTAAAGTAAGTGGCCCAAGTGGGAAGAATATTAAGATAGATAGATAGATAGATAGATATTGGTAAAAATATCCTTCTTGTCTTTATATAGGAAATCTTTAATATTAAAAATAAACTCTTTCTGTAAAATCATCATACTTATCATCATAATTTATAAAATTAAAGTCAACGCATCTAATAATGAAAGGAGAAACTGACTTTATATCTTGTGTATTCTTTTACCGATGAATTATGAACAAACTGAACTGAAGTATTTTATAGGACTTGTCAAGAACGTTTTTTTCTTTTTTCATGTATTTATTTTTACTTTTGAAGTATGGAAAACAAAACTTACAGAGGCTTTGTTTACTTAAATGTTAAAACTTACCTTTTGTAAAACCCGGCGATATCGACTGTATAAATCGCCTTACGTTCGTGTCCGTAAGTGAGGTAGAGTACGTGCTCGATTTAGGTTATGTAAGTAAATTTCACGTGCTACTCTCTCGACGTATACTTTTACACGAAAAGTTTCGTGTATTTTGTGAGCAGCATCCCATGCTTGTCGCCAAATTGAAGTGTCCTTGAATTCGGAAGACTGGTTACGTGTGAATCTTCGTTGATCGTCTACCTTCAACTCCATTAATAACAACTCGTGAATACAGGTGTTACGTCGGGATTCCGTCGACATTTGTAAAAGAGAATTTCCCTATACAGGGATGCTTGTCCCCTACAACACGGCATCATATCCCCTATAACACGCTTTCGCTCTAACACGATAAGAAAATTGCGAAAACCTTTGTACAACACTGTACTCCTACAGCACTGGATAACATGATTTTTGCTTAACATATTTAAAAACTAAATTAGCTTAAAATAATGACGCGAAAGAATAATGAAAGAAATATAGTGGCTTTACATGAAAAAATATATTATTAGAAATTATAATTTATTAAATTAAGGTTGCGTTAAATTAAAATAATATTTTTTGTGTTTTTTTGTTTTCTGTTATACATACATACATACATACATACATACATACATACATACGTATACAGGGTGTTCGGCCACCCTTGGGAAAAATATTAATGGGAGATTCGAGAGGCCAAAATAAGACGAAAATCAAGAATACCAATTTGTTGATGGTGGCTTCGTTAAAAAGTTATTAACGTTTAAAGTTCCGCCAATACTGAATTTTTTCTCGAAAGTGGGTAAGATTTCGGGAGTATGTCTATTCACCGAAAATAATTATAATTGACCTCCGCAACCGAAAATAATTTTTCCAGAACGATTTGAAACTTTTCAATTTCGCCGAAAAATTTGGGCACCTACCTACCTACCTACCTACCTACCCCCTGTTGAGTTTCCTTAAAAATTCGTTTTTGATTTTTAATAATTTCGCTTGACGTCCTACAGAAAAGTTGTTTAATACGTTTTTGTAGGTACCTATGGGCTCTACTTCAGAAAAAAGTTTCATTGAAATATATTCACTATTATAGGAGTTATGGCTATATAAGTTGAAAATTGGACCATTTTTATGGGGGTTTTTTAACATTACGGGGCCAAGGAACAACCTTTCCAATATTTTTATAATTGTTACATATTCTACACTAAAATACGCGGCGTTTGGCTTTCTTAACATTAAAATCGTCCAATCCGTTCAGAAGTTATGGTGTTTTAAAGATTCGCATAAAATTTACGGGAAGCATTTCTTGCCTGAAATTATATTTTCGGTAAGGAATCTTTTTCTCAAAAATGGTTAGGATTTCGAGGGTATGTCTATCGACCAAAAATTATTATAATTGGTCCCTGCAATCAGAAATAATTTTTTTAGAATGATTTAAAATTTTTTAATTTTGTTGAAAAATTTCACACCTTCTCGAATTTTTTTCTCCAAACTGGGTAGGAATTCCGGGGTATATCTATTCATCAAAAATGATTATAATCGACCCTTGCAATCGGAAATAATTTTTTTAGAACGATTGGAAAAATTTTTTTTTTCGCCAAGAAATTTCACCACCTACCCAAATTTTTTTCTCGAAGGAGGGTAGGATTTCGGGGATATGTGTATTCATAAAAAATGATTGTAATTGATCCCCGCAACCGAAAATAATTTTTCTAAAACGATTTGAAATTTTTTAATTTAATTGTTAATAACTTTTTAACGAAGCCTCCATCAACAAATTGGTATTCTTGATTTTCGTCTTATTTTGGCCTCTAGAATCTCCCATTAAAATTTTTCCCAGGGGTGGTCGAACACCCTGTATACATATAAAAATTGAATTGCTTATGTAGAATTAAAAAAAAATATTCGTTTTTAATAAGTTTTCGGACCATAACTCCCCTTTTCGAGTGAACTGGCTCTGGGTTAGGTCTCATATAACACAGTGGCAGACAACACGGCATTTTATAGGAACCGATCTACCGTGTTATAGGAGGGTTTCAAACTGTATTTCGTTTATTTAATGAAGTTTAATCCTCCTCCGGGGACGGCGGAGCGGAAACAATGTGTCGCGTGAATGGGAATTCGGAACAAAAATCATAGCTTCTAAAGAATTCCAGTCAATTTTCGACCTAAGACCTCTTACACTTTTTTTTTTAAAGAGAATACAAAGATACAACAAACAAATCGATAGACAAAAATTATATATTTTTGTTAAAAAAAAATTGAAACGACCTTGATTTTTTGTTGAATAAAAACTGTTTTGCTAATTTCTACTATTGCAATTTCTTGTCAAGTGTTGTCATTTCTGTGTAACTTTTGTTCGAAAAGTTTTTTCATTGGTTTAGAGGAAGTGTCTGAAATCAGAGGTGCCAGAAGTGCACCGAAGGCATAGTGTGCTCTCTCACACTATGTCAGATCACGCGTACGTGAACTCGTAATGTTTCGGAAAGTCGACAAAGGCAAACTGACGCTGCCCGAAGTAATTTCGGACCGCCTCGTGAGAGTCGAGAGAGAAAGGCTCACATTTGCCTTCTCGCTCTTAACAACTGAAATCCGACCTCCCGTCAACTGCATACGATTTGGAATCTCGAGTCGAGATTCTCGACTGACTGCCCAGGCATTTTTACTTTCCGACGCACATGACGATGTAGGCGCACATAAGCAAAGTACGTAAGTAGTTTGAAAAAAAAATTTTGTAAAATTTATTTTACGAAAATAAATGGGTTTTAAAACCCCCTGATCATATTTTAATTATTGAAGCAAAAAAAAGAAATTTTTTTCTTATTATTATTCTTATATGTGAGCGTAACATATGTATATTATTAATACGATTTTTCAACATCAATATTTTAAGATTGAAAATTAATAAATTAAAATGAGAATCCACTCTTTGCCAGTATCGTGCACGCTGTGGGATTTTTCAATAAGAAGAGTTCTTATTTTTATAACATAAACAAAACTTAGTAGTAGAATTAATAGTTGCAGAAATTAATTAATAATGATTTTCCTCGATATGTTTTTAGATAACCGTATATCAATTATCAATTTGTTATGACGAACTAAATATTATATGTTTGATTTGGCTTAACTTTGCATAAAAAAATAATTGTATCGATCCATCAAAATTAATAACGTGCACCATCAAACCGTTTAAACCACAAAAGAAAAGTGATCCCGTTTACCAGTTTAATACAAAGTATGGGTTGGATTAAAAATTTTAAAAGGACATAGTCGAATATTTTTAAAGGTACAAAACATAGCGTTTCATTTTCATCAGAACAGTAACATGAGTTAGCAGGTAATGTCATAAAACTGTTTTACCCGGTTATACCCCTTTTTACCTCAAGTATAAGGTAAAAAGTACGAGGTACGACTATCCGAAAATCGTTCACATTTTATCAATGTAAATGAAGCGGCTATTCCATTCCATCATCATCATTAAATAGAAAATTTTGTAATTTCTGTGAAAACAGAACTTTCGTTAGATGTACGTAGTGCTTGAAATTTTTATGTTTTGACTGTTTTTACGAAAAGTACCATCCAGATTCATGTACTTCGTACATTGAAAATAACATATTATGTTATAAATGTAATTTTGGTTAAATTCAACTTTAAAAAAGAAATATTCGAAGGGCATGCAAAAATATAATGTCACATGTTATGTACGATTGTGCGAGAATATGATTGAAAAAATAAAAAAAAGATTTGTTCTACCAGGGTTCGAATCTGCAGAGCAAAAGAAGAAGCTCGAACTTGCAGGCAAACACCTTATCACTCACGGCCACGCTGATTAGTGGTGAATAGAATATAGTTCTATTTCTGAAAATAGTACCTGTAATAACTTTAATAATACATATCTTAAAGTAAAACCTAACCCAAAACCGGGTGCCATTCCAACTTTTCCTTGTTAGAACCGAGTTTTCAATTTGTCTTAGCGAAAAAAACAGCTGGTTAATAACCTGCTTACCTGTTTTCAATTACCAAACATTTATTTCTCAATTAACCCTTTGCGAGTGAGACCATTTTGCAGATTATTCTGAAACATTTGTGGTATTCGTTTTCAATGCGATTTAAGTAAGCATGTAATGTATAAGATTTCATCTCATTTAATTTTTTCTTTTCTAGAGAAGGCAGAGAACAAATTTATTTAATTTTTTTTTACAGAAAATTTAAATCTTGCCAAGATTTATATGAAACATTTAAAAGATTTTTCATAAATTATGCCTATGGATCGGAAGGAACAACTATAAAACAAGTTGTAAAAAATTTTTCAAATCGTTCTAAAAATATTATTTTCAGCTGTGAGGGTAAATTACAATCATTTTTGGTCATTACACATACCCCCGAGATCCTACGCATTTTCGAGAAAATAATTCCTTACCGAAAATCTAATTAGGTGACAGAGAAAAAAAAAAATTTCAAATCGTTCTGGAAAAATTATTTTCGGTTGCAGGGGTCAATTACAATCATTTTTGGTCATTACACATACCCTCGAAATCCTACCCACTTTCTAGAAAAAAATTCCAGAAGGTGTGAAATTTTTCGACGAAATTAAGATATTTCAAATCGTTCTGAAAAAAATATTGTTAGCTGTGGGGGTCAATTACAATCATTTTTGGTGAATAGACATACCCCCGAAATACTACCCACTTTCTAGAAAAAAATTCGAGAAGGTGTGAAAACGGTTGTTTGACGGAAAAAAAAATTCAATTCAAATCGTTTTGGAAAAATTATTTGCGGTTGCGGGGGTCAATTACAATCATTTTTGCTGGAATAGACATACCCCCGAAATCTTGCGCATTTTCGAGAAAAAAATTCAGTACCGACGGAACTTTAAACGTTAATAATTACTTTTTAACGAAGTCTCCATCAACAAATTAGAAAATTATTTTCTCCTATCTATTGTAATTAAGAGTCAAATTTAAGAAATCAACGGCTTAATCGTATAAGGCGACTAAGCGAAAATAAATTCAACTTGCACCGATTATTTTCCATTCTCACAGCGTTCCTTCCCTCGAGATCCGGACGAGGTTAGGTTAGGCGAGGTGTTTGAACCTCCTCCCCTTAAAACATATTGCTTTAACAGTATAATAAAAAATACTTAACTGTCCAATTACATCTACTCTTACATCCAATGAAATCTACTTTAATATCCAAAGAAAATAACTAAAAAATCATTTTAAGTTCCACGTTACCCTTTTTTTAATACTTCTTTATTTATTTATTTATTTATTTATTTACGGGTTTGTACACCCTTTGTTGATATAATACAGTTGCATAATATGTATAAAAGTCACATTAATTGCGTATAATATGAGATGCAGTGCGTACAACACTAATGACATGCTATTTGAAGGAATACGGAGAACTGTTAAAGAAGTCCATATGCTGGCTAAACTGGTTAGCTTGGACATATGGTTAATACAATTATTGTATGTATAATGTCGTTTAAATGTTAGAATATAAAATAATTCCATATTTCCATATAATCCATATAATTCCATATTTATACGTAACAACATATCATATATAGTTCTACGTTGTACTTTTCTAAGAAAATAAATTTTTCACGTGAAATTTTCTGCATAAACTTCTTAAATAACTCTATTCTTGGTAAAAAAAAAAGAAAAAAAAACAACACCAAGCTGTAGTAAGAATGTTAAATAAGCATCACATGAAAGCATCACATGACTACTTTTTAATACAGAAAAGTATTAATAAGAAAGAATTGAGAAGTAATATATGAAAGATGAATTGTGGTCTGGTTAGGTCTGGGTTAAGTTAATAAAAGAAGGATAGACTTTTCAAATTTCAAATAAAGAAAGAAAGAAAGAAAGAAAGAAAACGAAGATAAGCCAAATGAAGAAGGGAATGACGAATCTATTTAACCTCTGAAAAAATAGATACAATAATAAAGAGAGACAAGGTTTTTTAATCTGTGTAATCTCAAAATTCAGAGATAAAAAATAAGAAAGAATGTTTAACCAAATGTATTACCAAAAGTAGTTGACTTAATTGATATTGGCAACTTCGTCTTCATTGATTTCACTTATCTTATAACAGAATTACCTAATTCTGATATAGATTTATTAGATAATTTATTAACAGAACATTTTACAAAAGATTACTTTAGAAAAGTATTGAAATTACATGAAAAAGAAGATATCAAGGTAAAGAGGTTTGAAAATTTAGTATATAAAAAATATAGTAAGATATTTAAGATAATCGACAAATGATACTTACCGATTGGGACATCCCAATTACTTTTTTTTGTAAAAATGAAACGAATTTCGAATTTTTGGTCATAGAAAATGAAAATATAAAGGCACGAAGAGGACTGTTTTTATGCAAAATAAATTAAATTATTATTTATATATATATATATATATATATAAGTTTAATTATGATTTTTATCTTCTAAAGTGTGATAAAACTGTAAGATAAAAGATGAATTAAGTTCAAAGTCCCTAAAATTTTCCAAATCATAGATTTAAAAATGATTTAGATATTTACATGATTTTAGTGTGGGTTTATATTCATACAAGTATATAAATATCTAAATGGGCAAGTTAAAGAACGATATACATGTTGATAGTATAATAATATCCCTTTATTCCTCATAAAAATTCGCAATTGAATTCCTTTTATTCCATTCTTAAAAAATCCATCCCAAAATATATTATCAAAGCTAGTAATAAATTATTCGAACAAGGTGATAACAGATTTAAATATCAGAGACTGATAGTGTTAAGAAAAGATAATATTAATACTATTTTGACACACTTATTTGATTTTAATATTAATTATAGATACTTTGATTATTGATTTATTAAAACATAAAGTTAACTAAAAGTCCCAGTAGATTATAAATATTTTAAAGAGCATGAATTAGCATAGAATTTCATAAAAATTTTGACGAGTGATAGAAGTAACTTGAATAATCTGAATTTTGTAGCTTTTACTATATCTTTGGATATGGAATCGCAGATTCATTTTATTAGTAGTGTGACTAATAATATTAAGTTCTATGTTATCGAACTATTATTTTTATTAATATAAAACTAGAGATAGTACTGACGATTTACTCGGACTCGTTAAAGTAAGTGGCCCAAGTGGGAAGAATATTAAGATAGATAGATAGATAGATAGATATTGGTAAAAATATCCTTCTTGTCTTTATATAGGAAATCTTTAATATTAAAAATAAACTCTTTCTGTAAAATCATCATACTTATCATCATAATTTATAAAATTAAAGTCAACGCATCTAATAATGAAAGGAGAAACTGACTTTATATCTTGTGTATTCTTTTACCGATGAATTATGAACAAACTGAACTGAAGTATTTTATAGGACTTGTCAAGAACGTTTTTTTCTTTTTTCATGTATTTATTTTTACTTTTGAAGTATGGAAAACAAAACTTACAGAGGCTTTGTTTACTTAAATGTTAAAACTTACCTTTTGTAAAACCCGGCGATATCGACTGTATAAATCGCCTTACGTTCGTGTCCGTAAGTGAGGTAGAGTACGTGCTCGATTTAGGTTATGTAAGTAAATTTCACGTGCTACTCTCTCGACGTATACTTTTACACGAAAAGTTTCGTGTATTTTGTGAGCAGCATCCCATGCTTGTCGCCAAATTGAAGTGTCCTTGAATTCGGAAGACTGGTTACGTGTGAATCTTCGTTGATCGTCTACCTTCAACTCCATTAATAACAACTCGTGAATACAGGTGTTACGTCGGGATTCCGTCGACATTTGTAAAAGAGAATTTCCCTATACAGGGATGCTTGTCCCCTACAACACGGCATCATATCCCCTATAACACGCTTTCGCTCTAACACGATAAGAAAATTGCGAAAACCTTTGTACAACACTGTACTCCTACAGCACTGGATAACATGATTTTTGCTTAACATATTTAAAAACTAAATTAGCTTAAAATAATGACGCGAAAGAATAATGAAAGAAATATAGTGGCTTTACATGAAAAAAAATATTATTAGAAATTATAATTTATTAAATTAAGGTTGCGTTAAATTAAAATAATATTTTTTGTGTTTTTTTGTTTTCTGTTATACATACATACATACATACATACATACATACATACATACATACATACATACGTATACAGGGTGTTCGGCCACCCTTGGGAAAAATATTAATGGGAGATTCGAGAGGCCAAAATAAGACGAAAATCAAGAATACCAATTTGTTGATGGTGGCTTCGTTAAAAAGTTATTAACGTTTAAAGTTCCGCCAATACTGAATTTTTTCTCGAAAGTGGGTAAGATTTCGGGAGTATGTCTATTCACCGAAAATAATTATAATTGACCTCCGCAACCGAAAATAATTTTTCCAGAACGATTTGAAACTTTTCAATTTCGCCGAAAAATTTGGGCACCTACCTACCTACCTACCTACCTACCCCCTGTTGAGTTTCCTTAAAAATTCGTTTTTGATTTTTAATAATTTCGCTTGACGTCCTACAGAAAAGTTGTTTAATACGTTTTTGTAGGTACCTATGGGCTCTACTTCAGAAAAAAGTTTCATTGAAATATATTCACTATTATAGGAGTTATGGCTATATAAGTTGAAAATTGGACCATTTTTATGGGGGTTTTTTAACATTACGGGGCCAAGGAACAACCTTTCCAATATTTTTATAATTGTTACATATTCTACACTAAAATACGCGGCGTTTGGCTTTCTTAACATTAAAATCGTCCAATCCGTTCAGAAGTTATGGTGTTTTAAAGATTCGCATAAAATTTACGGGAAGCATTTCTTGCCTGAAATTATATTTTCGGTAAGGAATCTTTTTCTCGAAAATGGTTAGGATTTCGAGGGTATGTCTATCGACCAAAAATTATTATAATTGGTCCCTGCAATCAGAAATAATTTTTTTAGAATGATTTAAAATTTTTTAATTTTGTTGAAAAATTTCACACCTTCTCGAATTTTTTTCTCCAAACTGGGTAGGAATTCCGGGGTATATCTATTCATCAAAAATGATTATAATCGACCCTTGCAATCGGAAATAATTTTTTTAGAACGATTGGAAAAATTTTTTTTTTCGCCAAGAAATTTCACCACCTACCCAAATTTTTTTCTCGAAGGAGGGTAGGATTTCGGGGATATGTGTATTCATAAAAAATGATTGTAATTGATCCCCGCAACCGAAAATAATTTTTCTAAAACGATTTGAAATTTTTTAATTTAATTGTTAATAACTTTTTAACGAAGCCTCCATCAACAAATTGGTATTCTTGATTTTCGTCTTATTTTGGCCTCTAGAATCTCCCATTAAAATTTTTCCCAGGGGTGGTCGAACACCCTGTATACATATAAAAATTGAATTGCTTATGTAGAATTAAAAAAAAATATTCGTTTTTAATAAGTTTTCGGACCATAACTCCCCTTTTCGAGTGAACTGGCTCTGGGTTAGGTCTCATATAACACAGTGGCAGACAACACGGCATTTTATAGGAACCGATCTACCGTGTTATAGGAGGGTTTCAAACTGTATTTCGTTTATTTAATGAAGTTTAATCCTCCTCCGGGGACGGCGGAGCGGAAACAATGTGTCGCGTGAATGGGAATTCGGAACAAAAATCATAGCTTCTAAAGAATTCCAGTCAATTTTCGACCTAAGACCTCTTACACTTTTTTTTTTAAAGAGAATACAAAGATACAACAAACAAATCGATAGACAAAAATTATATATTTTTGTTAAAAAAAAATTGAAACGACCTTGATTTTTTGTTGAATAAAAACTGTTTTGCTAATTTCTACTATTGCAATTTCTTGTCAAGTGTTGTCATTTCTGTGTAACTTTTGTTCGAAAAGTTTTTTCATTGGTTTAGAGGAAGTGTCTGAAATCAGAGGTGCCAGAAGTGCACCGAAGGCATAGTGTGCTCTCTCACACTATGTCAGATCACGCGTACGTGAACTCGTAATGTTTCGGAAAGTCGACAAAGGCAAACTGACGCTGCCCGAAGTAATTTCGGACCGCCTCGTGAGAGTCGAGAGAGAAAGGCTCACATTTGCCTTCTCGCTCTTAACAACTGAAATCCGACCTCCCGTCAACTGCATACGATTTGGAATCTCGAGTCGAGATTCTCGACTGACTGCCCAGGCATTTTTACTTTCCGACGCACATGACGATGTAGGCGCACATAAGCAAAGTACGTAAGTAGTTTGAAAAAAAAATTTTGTAAAATTTATTTTACGAAAATAAATGGGTTTTAAAACCCCCTGATCATATTTTAATTATTGAAGCAAAAAAAAGAAATTTTTTTCTTATTATTATTCTTATATGTGAGCGTAACATATGTATATTATTAATACGATTTTTCAACATCAATATTTTAAGATTGAAAATTAATAAATTAAAATGAGAATCCACTCTTTGCCAGTATCGTGCACGCTGTGGGATTTTTCAATAAGAAGAGTTCTTATTTTTATAACATAAACAAAACTTAGTAGTAGAATTAATAGTTGCAGAAATTAATTAATAATGATTTTCCTCGATATGTTTTTAGATAACCGTATATCAATTATCAATTTGTTATGACGAACTAAATATTATATGTTTGATTTGGCTTAACTTTGCATAAAAAAATAATTGTATCGATCCATCAAAATTAATAACGTGCACCATCAAACCGTTTAAACCACAAAAGAAAAGTGATCCCGTTTACCAGTTTAATACAAAGTATGGGTTGGATTAAAAATTTTAAAAGGACATAGTCGAATATTTTTAAAGGTACAAAACATAGCGTTTCATTTTCATCAGAACAGTAACATGAGTTAGCAGGTAATGTCATAAAACTGTTTTACCCGGTTATACCCCTTTTTACCTCAAGTATAAGGTAAAAAGTACGAGGTACGACTATCCGAAAATCGTTCACATTTTATCAATGTAAATGAAGCGGCTATTCCATTCCATCATCATCATTAAATAGAAAATTTTGTAATTTCTGTGAAAACAGAACTTTCGTTAGATGTACGTAGTGCTTGAAATTTTTATGTTTTGACTGTTTTTACGAAAAGTACCATCCAGATTCATGTACTTCGTACATTGAAAATAACATATTATGTTATAAATGTAATTTTGGTTAAATTCAACTTTAAAAAAGAAATATTCGAAGGGCATGCAAAAATATAATGTCACATGTTATGTACGATTGTGCGAGAATATGATTGAAAAAATAAAAAAAAGATTTGTTCTACCAGGGTTCGAATCTGCAGAGCAAAAGAAGAAGCTCGAACTTGCAGGCAAACACCTTATCACTCACGGCCACGCTGATTAGTGGTGAATAGAATATAGTTCTATTTCTGAAAATAGTACCTGTAATAACTTTAATAATACATATCTTAAAGTAAAACCTAACCCAAAACCGGGTGCCATTCCAACTTTTCCTTGTTAGAACCGAGTTTTCAATTTGTCTTAGCGAAAAAAACAGCTGGTTAATAACCTGCTTACCTGTTTTCAATTACCAAACATTTATTTCTCAATTAACCCTTTGCGAGTGAGACCATTTTGCAGATTATTCTGAAACATTTGTGGTATTCGTTTTCAATGCGATTTAAGTAAGCATGTAATGTATAAGATTTCATCTCATTTAATTTTTTCTTTTCTAGAGAAGGCAGAGAACAAATTTATTTAATTTTTTTTTACAGAAAATTTAAATCTTGCCAAGATTTATATGAAACATTTAAAAGATTTTTCATAAATTATGCCTATGGATCGGAAGGAACAACTATAAAACAAGTTGTAAAAAATTTTTCAAATCGTTCTAAAAATATTATTTTCAGCTGTGAGGGTAAATTACAATCATTTTTGGTCATTACACATACCCCCGAGATCCTACGCATTTTCGAGAAAATAATTCCTTACCGAAAATCTAATTAGGTGACAGAGAAAAAAAAAAATTTCAAATCGTTCTGGAAAAATTATTTTCGGTTGCAGGGGTCAATTACAATCATTTTTGGTCATTACACATACCCTCGAAATCCTACCCACTTTCTAGAAAAAAATTCCAGAAGGTGTGAAATTTTTCGACGAAATTAAGATATTTCAAATCGTTCTGAAAAAAATATTGTTAGCTGTGGGGGTCAATTACAATCATTTTTGGTGAATAGACATACCCCCGAAATACTACCCACTTTCTAGAAAAAAATTCGAGAAGGTGTGAAAACGGTTGTTTGACGGAAAAAAAAATTCAATTCAAATCGTTTTGGAAAAATTATTTGCGGTTGCGGGGGTCAATTACAATCATTTTTGCTGGAATAGACATACCCCCGAAATCTTGCGCATTTTCGAGAAAAAAATTCAGTACCGACGGAACTTTAAACGTTAATAATTACTTTTTAACGAAGTCTCCATCAACAAATTAGAAAATTATTTTCTCCTATCTATTGTAATTAAGAGTCAAATTTAAGAAATCAACGGCTTAATCGTATAAGGCGACTAAGCGAAAATAAATTCAACTTGCACCGATTATTTTCCATTCTCACAGCGTTCCTTCCCTCGAGATCCGGACGAGGTTAGGTTAGGCGAGGTGTTTGAACCTCCTCCCCTTAAAACATATTGCTTTAACAGTATAATAAAAAATACTTAACTGTCCAATTACATCTACTCTTACATCCAATGAAATCTACTTTAATATCCAAAGAAAATAACTAAAAAATCATTTTAAGTTCCACGTTACCCTTTTTTTAATACTTCTTTATTTATTTATTTATTTATTTATTTACGGGTTTGTACACCCTTTGTTGATATAATACAGTTGCATAATATGTATAAAAGTCACATTAATTGCGTATAATATGAGATGCAGTGCGTACAACACTAATGACATGCTATTTGAAGGAATACGGAGAACTGTTAAAGAAGTCCATATGCTGGCTAAACTGGTTAGCTTGGACATATGGTTAATACAATTATTGTATGTATAATGTCGTTTAAATGTTAGAATATAAAATAATTCCATATTTCCATATAATCCATATAATTCCATATTTATACGTAACAACATATCATATATAGTTCTACGTTGTACTTTTCTAAGAAAATAAATTTTTCACGTGAAATTTTCTGCATAAACTTCTTAAATAACTCTATTCTTGGTAAAAAAAAAAGAAAAAAAAACAACACCAAGCTGTAGTAAGAATGTTAAATAAGCATCACATGAAAGCATCACATGACTACTTTTTAATACAGAAAAGTATTAATAAGAAAGAATTGAGAAGTAATATATGAAAGATGAATTGTGGTCTGGTTAGGTCTGGGTTAAGTTAATAAAAGAAGGATAGACTTTTCAAATTTCAAATAAAGAAAGAAAGAAAGAAAGAAAGAAAACGAAGATAAGCCAAATGAAGAAGGGAATGACGAATCTATTTAACCTCTGAAAAAATAGATACAATAATAAAGAGAGACAAGGTTTTTTAATCTGTGTAATCTCAAAATTCAGAGATAAAAAATAAGAAAGAATGTTTAACCAAATGTATTACCAAAAGTAGTTGACTTAATTGATATTGGCAACTTCGTCTTCATTGATTTCACTTATCTTATAACAGAATTACCTAATTCTGATATAGATTTATTAGATAATTTATTAACAGAACATTTTACAAAAGATTACTTTAGAAAAGTATTGAAATTACATGAAAAAGAAGATATCAAGGTAAAGAGGTTTGAAAATTTAGTATATAAAAAATATAGTAAGATATTTAAGATAATCGACAAATGATACTTACCGATTGGGACATCCCAATTACTTTTTTTGTAAAAATGAAACGAATTTCGAATTTTTGGTCATAGAAAATGAAAATATAAAGGCACGAAGAGGACTGTTTTTATGCAAAATAAATTAAATTATTATTTATATATATATATATATATATATATATATAAGTTTAATTATGATTTTTATCTTCTAAAGTGTGATAAAACTGTAAGATAAAAGATGAATTAAGTTCAAAGTCCCTAAAATTTTCCAAATCATAGATTTAAAAATGATTTAGATATTTACATGATTTTAGTGTGGGTTTATATTCATACAAGTATATAAATATCTAAATGGGCAAGTTAAAGAACGATATACATGTTGATAGTATAATAATATCCCTTTATTCCTCATAAAAATTCGCAATTGAATTCCTTTTATTCCATTCTTAAAAAATCCATCCCAAAATATATTATCAAAGCTAGTAATAAATTATTCGAACAAGGTGATAACAGATTTAAATATCAGAGACTGATAGTGTTAAGAAAAGATAATATTAATACTATTTTGACACACTTATTTGATTTTAATATTAATTATAGATACTTTGATTATTGATTTATTAAAACATAAAGTTAACTAAAAGTCCCAGTAGATTATAAATATTTTAAAGAGCATGAATTAGCATAGAATTTCATAAAAATTTTGACGAGTGATAGAAGTAACTTGAATAATCTGAATTTTGTAGCTTTTACTATATCTTTGGATATGGAATCGCAGATTCATTTTATTAGTAGTGTGACTAATAATATTAAGTTCTATGTTATCGAACTATTATTTTTATTAATATAAAACTAGAGATAGTACTGACGATTTACTCGGACTCGTTAAAGTAAGTGGCCCAAGTGGGAAGAATATTAAGATAGATAGATAGATAGATAGATATTGGTAAAAATATCCTTCTTGTCTTTATATAGGAAATCTTTAATATTAAAAATAAACTCTTTCTGTAAAATCATCATACTTATCATCATAATTTATAAAATTAAAGTCAACGCATCTAATAATGAAAGGAGAAACTGACTTTATATCTTGTGTATTCTTTTACCGATGAATTATGAACAAACTGAACTGAAGTATTTTATAGGACTTGTCAAGAACGTTTTTTTCTTTTTTCATGTATTTATTTTTACTTTTGAAGTATGGAAAACAAAACTTACAGAGGCTTTGTTTACTTAAATGTTAAAACTTACCTTTTGTAAAACCCGGCGATATCGACTGTATAAATCGCCTTACGTTCGTGTCCGTAAGTGAGGTAGAGTACGTGCTCGATTTAGGTTATGTAAGTAAATTTCACGTGCTACTCTCTCGACGTATACTTTTACACGAAAAGTTTCGTGTATTTTGTGAGCAGCATCCCATGCTTGTCGCCAAATTGAAGTGTCCTTGAATTCGGAAGACTGGTTACGTGTGAATCTTCGTTGATCGTCTACCTTCAACTCCATTAATAACAACTCGTGAATACAGGTGTTACGTCGGGATTCCGTCGACATTTGTAAAAGAGAATTTCCCTATACAGGGATGCTTGTCCCCTACAACACGGCATCATATCCCCTATAACACGCTTTCGCTCTAACACGATAAGAAAATTGCGAAAACCTTTGTACAACACTGTACTCCTACAGCACTGGATAACATGATTTTTGCTTAACATATTTAAAAACTAAATTAGCTTAAAATAATGACGCGAAAGAATAATGAAAGAAATATAGTGGCTTTACATGAAAAAATATATTATTAGAAATTATAATTTATTAAATTAAGGTTGCGTTAAATTAAAATAATATTTTTTGTGTTTTTTTGTTTTCTGTTATACATACATACATACATACATACATACATACATACATACATACATACATACGTATACAGGGTGTTCGGCCACCCTTGGGAAAAATATTAATGGGAGATTCGAGAGGCCAAAATAAGACGAAAATCAAGAATACCAATTTGTTGATGGTGGCTTCGTTAAAAAGTTATTAACGTTTAAAGTTCCGCCAATACTGAATTTTTTCTCGAAAGTGGGTAAGATTTCGGGAGTATGTCTATTCACCGAAAATAATTATAATTGGCCTCCGCAACCGAAAATAATTTTTCCAGAACGATTTGAAACTTTTCAATTTCGCCGAAAAATTTGGGCACCTACCTACCTACCTACCTACCTACCCCCTGTTGAGTTTCCTTAAAAATTCGTTTTTGATTTTTAATAATTTCGCTTGACGTCCTACAGAAAAGTTGTTTAATACGTTTTTGTAGGTACCTATGGGCTCTACTTCAGAAAAAAGTTTCATTGAAATATATTCACTATTATAGGAGTTATGGCTATATAAGTTGAAAATTGGACCATTTTTATGGGGGTTTTTTAACATTACGGGGCCAAGGAACAACCTTTCCAATATTTTTATAATTGTTACATATTCTACACTAAAATACGCGGCGTTTGGCTTTCTTAACATTAAAATCGTCCAATCCGTTCAGAAGTTATGGTGTTTTAAAGATTCGCATAAAATTTACGGGAAGCATTTCTTGCCTGAAATTATATTTTCGGTAAGGAATCTTTTTCTCGAAAATGGTTAGGATTTCGAGGGTATGTCTATCGACCAAAAATTATTATAATTGGTCCCTGCAATCAGAAATAATTTTTTTAGAATGATTTAAAATTTTTTAATTTTGTTGAAAAATTTCACACCTTCTCGAATTTTTTTCTCCAAACTGGGTAGGAATTCCGGGGTATATCTATTCATCAAAAATGATTATAATCGACCCTTGCAATCGGAAATAATTTTTTTAGAACGATTGGAAAAATTTTTTTTTTCGCCAAGAAATTTCACCACCTACCCAAATTTTTTTCTCGAAGGAGGGTAGGATTTCGGGGATATGTGTATTCATAAAAAATGATTGTAATTGATCCCCGCAACCGAAAATAATTTTTCTAAAACGATTTGAAATTTTTTAATTTAATTGTTAATAACTTTTTAACGAAGCCTCCATCAACAAATTGGTATTCTTGATTTTCGTCTTATTTTGGCCTCTAGAATCTCCCATTAAAATTTTTCCCAGGGGTGGTCGAACACCCTGTATACATATAAAAATTGAATTGCTTATGTAGAATTAAAAAAAAATATTCGTTTTTAATAAGTTTTCGGACCATAACTCCCCTTTTCGAGTGAACTGGCTCTGGGTTAGGTCTCATATAACACAGTGGCAGACAACACGGCATTTTATAGGAACCGATCTACCGTGTTATAGGAGGGTTTCAAACTGTATTTCGTTTATTTAATGAAGTTTAATCCTCCTCCGGGGACGGCGGAGCGGAAACAATGTGTCGCGTGAATGGGAATTCGGAACAAAAATCATAGCTTCTAAAGAATTCCAGTCAATTTTCGACCTAAGACCTCTTACACTTTTTTTTTTAAAGAGAATACAAAGATACAACAAACAAATCGATAGACAAAAATTATATATTTTTGTTAAAAAAAAATTGAAACGACCTTGATTTTTTGTTGAATAAAAACTGTTTTGCTAATTTCTACTATTGCAATTTCTTGTCAAGTGTTGTCATTTCTGTGTAACTTTTGTTCGAAAAGTTTTTTCATTGGTTTAGAGGAAGTGTCTGAAATCAGAGGTGCCAGAAGTGCACCGAAGGCATAGTGTGCTCTCTCACACTATGTCAGATCACGCGTACGTGAACTCGTAATGTTTCGGAAAGTCGACAAAGGCAAACTGACGCTGCCCGAAGTAATTTCGGACCGCCTCGTGAGAGTCGAGAGAGAAAGGCTCACATTTGCCTTCTCGCTCTTAACAACTGAAATCCGACCTCCCGTCAACTGCATACGATTTGGAATTTCGAGTCGAGATTCTCGACTGACTGCCCAGGCATTTTTACTTTCCGACGCACATGACGATGTAGGCGCACATAAGCAAAGTACGTAAGTAGTTTGAAAAAAAAATTTTGTAAAATTTATTTTACGAAAATAAATGGGTTTTAAAACCCCCTGATCATATTTTAATTATTGAAGCAAAAAAAAGAAATTTTTTTCTTATTATTATTCTTATATGTGAGCGTAACATATGTATATTATTAATACGATTTTTCAACATCAATATTTTAAGATTGAAAATTAATAAATTAAAATGAGAATCCACTCTTTGCCAGTATCGTGCACGCTGTGGGATTTTTCAATAAGAAGAGTTCTTATTTTTATAACATAAACAAAACTTAGTAGTAGAATTAATAGTTGCAGAAATTAATTAATAATGATTTTCCTCGATATGTTTTTAGATAACCGTATATCAATTATCAATTTGTTATGACGAACTAAATATTATATGTTTGATTTGGCTTAACTTTGCATAAAAAAATAATTGTATCGATCCATCAAAATTAATAACGTGCACCATCAAACCGTTTAAACCACAAAAGAAAAGTGATCCCGTTTACCAGTTTAATACAAAGTATGGGTTGGATTAAAAATTTTAAAAGGACATAGTCGAATATTTTTAAAGGTACAAAACATAGCGTTTCATTTTCATCAGAACAGTAACATGAGTTAGCAGGTAATGTCATAAAACTGTTTTACCCGGTTATACCCCTTTTTACCTCAAGTATAAGGTAAAAAGTACGAGGTACGACTATCCGAAAATCGTTCACATTTTATCAATGTAAATGAAGCGGCTATTCCATTCCATCATCATCATTAAATAGAAAATTTTGTAATTTCTGTGAAAACAGAACTTTCGTTAGATGTACGTAGTGCTTGAAATTTTTATGTTTTGACTGTTTTTACGAAAAGTACCATCCAGATTCATGTACTTCGTACATTGAAAATAACATATTATGTTATAAATGTAATTTTGGTTAAATTCAACTTTAAAAAAGAAATATTCGAAGGGCATGCAAAAATATAATGTCACATGTTATGTACGATTGTGCGAGAATATGATTGAAAAAATAAAAAAAAGATTTGTTCTACCAGGGTTCGAATCTGCAGAGCAAAAGAAGAAGCTCGAACTTGCAGGCAAACACCTTATCACTCACGGCCACGCTGATTAGTGGTGAATAGAATATAGTTCTATTTCTGAAAATAGTACCTGTAATAACTTTAATAATACATATCTTAAAGTAAAACCTAACCCAAAACCGGGTGCCATTCCAACTTTTCCTTGTTAGAACCGAGTTTTCAATTTGTCTTAGCGAAAAAAACAGCTGGTTAATAACCTGCTTACCTGTTTTCAATTACCAAACATTTATTTCTCAATTAACCCTTTGCGAGTGAGACCATTTTGCAGATTATTCTGAAACATTTGTGGTATTCGTTTTCAATGCGATTTAAGTAAGCATGTAATGTATAAGATTTCATCTCATTTAATTTTTTCTTTTCTAGAGAAGGCAGAGAACAAATTTATTTAATTTTTTTTTACAGAAAATTTAAATCTTGCCAAGATTTATATGAAACATTTAAAAGATTTTTCATAAATTATGCCTATGGATCGGAAGGAACAACTATAAAACAAGTTGTAAAAAATTTTTCAAATCGTTCTAAAAATATTATTTTCAGCTGTGAGGGTAAATTACAATCATTTTTGGTCATTACACATACCCCCGAGATCCTACGCATTTTCGAGAAAATAATTCCTTACCGAAAATCTAATTAGGTGACAGAGAAAAAAAAAAATTTCAAATCGTTCTGGAAAAATTATTTTCGGTTGCAGGGGTCAATTACAATCATTTTTGGTCATTACACATACCCTCGAAATCCTACCCACTTTCTAGAAAAAAATTCCAGAAGGTGTGAAATTTTTCGACGAAATTAAGATATTTCAAATCGTTCTGAAAAAAATATTGTTAGCTGTGGGGGTCAATTACAATCATTTTTGGTGAATAGACATACCCCCGAAATACTACCCACTTTCTAGAAAAAAATTCGAGAAGGTGTGAAAACGGTTGTTTGACGGAAAAAAAAATTCAATTCAAATCGTTTTGGAAAAATTATTTGCGGTTGCGGGGGTCAATTACAATCATTTTTGCTGGAATAGACATACCCCCGAAATCTTGCGCATTTTCGAGAAAAAAATTCAGTACCGACGGAACTTTAAACGTTAATAATTACTTTTTAACGAAGTCTCCATCAACAAATTAGAAAATTATTTTCTCCTATCTATTGTAATTAAGAGTCAAATTTAAGAAATCAACGGCTTAATCGTATAAGGCGACTAAGCGAAAATAAATTCAACTTGCACCGATTATTTTCCATTCTCACAGCGTTCCTTCCCTCGAGATCCGGACGAGGTTAGGTTAGGCGAGGTGTTTGAACCTCCTCCCCTTAAAACATATTGCTTTAACAGTATAATAAAAAATACTTAACTGTCCAATTACATCTACTCTTACATCCAATGAAATCTACTTTAATATCCAAAGAAAATAACTAAAAAATCATTTTAAGTTCCACGTTACCCTTTTTTTAATACTTCTTTATTTATTTATTTATTTATTTATTTACGGGTTTGTACACCCTTTGTTGATATAATACAGTTGCATAATATGTATAAAAGTCACATTAATTGCGTATAATATGAGATGCAGTGCGTACAACACTAATGACATGCTATTTGAAGGAATACGGAGAACTGTTAAAGAAGTCCATATGCTGGCTAAACTGGTTAGCTTGGACATATGGTTAATACAATTATTGTATGTATAATGTCGTTTAAATGTTAGAATATAAAATAATTCCATATTTCCATATAATCCATATAATTCCATATTTATACGTAACAACATATCATATATAGTTCTACGTTGTACTTTTCTAAGAAAATAAATTTTTCACGTGAAATTTTCTGCATAAACTTCTTAAATAACTCTATTCTTGGTAAAAAAAAAAGAAAAAAAAACAACACCAAGCTGTAGTAAGAATGTTAAATAAGCATCACATGAAAGCATCACATGACTACTTTTTAATACAGAAAAGTATTAATAAGAAAGAATTGAGAAGTAATATATGAAAGATGAATTGTGGTCTGGTTAGGTCTGGGTTAAGTTAATAAAAGAAGGATAGACTTTTCAAATTTCAAATAAAGAAAGAAAGAAAGAAAGAAAGAAAACGAAGATAAGCCAAATGAAGAAGGGAATGACGAATCTATTTAACCTCTGAAAAAATAGATACAATAATAAAGAGAGACAAGGTTTTTTAATCTGTGTAATCTCAAAATTCAGAGATAAAAAATAAGAAAGAATGTTTAACCAAATGTATTACCAAAAGTAGTTGACTTAATTGATATTGGCAACTTCGTCTTCATTGATTTCACTTATCTTATAACAGAATTACCTAATTCTGATATAGATTTATTAGATAATTTATTAACAGAACATTTTACAAAAGATTACTTTAGAAAAGTATTGAAATTACATGAAAAAGAAGATATCAAGGTAAAGAGGTTTGAAAATTTAGTATATAAAAAATATAGTAAGATATTTAAGATAATCGACAAATGATACTTACCGATTGGGACATCCCAATTACTTTTTTTGTAAAAATGAAACGAATTTCGAATTTTTGGTCATAGAAAATGAAAATATAAAGGCACGAAGAGGACTGTTTTTATGCAAAATAAATTAAATTATTATTTATATATATATATATATATATATAAGTTTAATTATGATTTTTATCTTCTAAAGTGTGATAAAACTGTAAGATAAAAGATGAATTAAGTTCAAAGTCCCTAAAATTTTCCAAATCATAGATTTAAAAATGATTTAGATATTTACATGATTTTAGTGTGGGTTTATATTCATACAAGTATATAAATATCTAAATGGGCAAGTTAAAGAACGATATACATGTTGATAGTATAATAATATCCCTTTATTCCTCATAAAAATTCGCAATTGAATTCCTTTTATTCCATTCTTAAAAAATCCATCCCAAAATATATTATCAAAGCTAGTAATAAATTATTCGAACAAGGTGATAACAGATTTAAATATCAGAGACTGATAGTGTTAAGAAAAGATAATATTAATACTATTTTGACACACTTATTTGATTTTAATATTAATTATAGATACTTTGATTATTGATTTATTAAAACATAAAGTTAACTAAAAGTCCCAGTAGATTATAAATATTTTAAAGAGCATGAATTAGCATAGAATTTCATAAAAATTTTGACGAGTGATAGAAGTAACTTGAATAATCTGAATTTTGTAGCTTTTACTATATCTTTGGATATGGAATCGCAGATTCATTTTATTAGTAGTGTGACTAATAATATTAAGTTCTATGTTATCGAACTATTATTTTTATTAATATAAAACTAGAGATAGTACTGACGATTTACTCGGACTCGTTAAAGTAAGTGGCCCAAGTGGGAAGAATATTAAGATAGATAGATAGATAGATAGATATTGGTAAAAATATCCTTCTTGTCTTTATATAGGAAATCTTTAATATTAAAAATAAACTCTTTCTGTAAAATCATCATACTTATCATCATAATTTATAAAATTAAAGTCAACGCATCTAATAATGAAAGGAGAAACTGACTTTATATCTTGTGTATTCTTTTACCGATGAATTATGAACAAACTGAACTGAAGTATTTTATAGGACTTGTCAAGAACGTTTTTTTCTTTTTTCATGTATTTATTTTTACTTTTGAAGTATGGAAAACAAAACTTACAGAGGCTTTGTTTACTTAAATGTTAAAACTTACCTTTTGTAAAACCCGGCGATATCGACTGTATAAATCGCCTTACGTTCGTGTCCGTAAGTGAGGTAGAGTACGTGCTCGATTTAGGTTATGTAAGTAAATTTCACGTGCTACTCTCTCGACGTATACTTTTACACGAAAAGTTTCGTGTATTTTGTGAGCAGCATCCCATGCTTGTCGCCAAATTGAAGTGTCCTTGAATTCGGAAGACTGGTTACGTGTGAATCTTCGTTGATCGTCTACCTTCAACTCCATTAATAACAACTCGTGAATACAGGTGTTACGTCGGGATTCCGTCGACATTTGTAAAAGAGAATTTCCCTATACAGGGATGCTTGTCCCCTACAACACGGCATCATATCCCCTATAACACGCTTTCGCTCTAACACGATAAGAAAATTGCGAAAACCTTTGTACAACACTGTACTCCTACAGCACTGGATAACATGATTTTTGCTTAACATATTTAAAAACTAAATTAGCTTAAAATAATGACGCGAAAGAATAATGAAAGAAATATAGTGGCTTTACATGAAAAAATATATTATTAGAAATTATAATTTATTAAATTAAGGTTGCGTTAAATTAAAATAATATTTTTTGTGTTTTTTTGTTTTCTGTTATACATACATACATACATACATACATACATACATACATACGTATACAGGGTGTTCGGCCACCCTTGGGAAAAATATTAATGGGAGATTCGAGAGGCCAAAATAAGACGAAAATCAAGAATACCAATTTGTTGATGGTGGCTTCGTTAAAAAGTTATTAACGTTTAAAGTTCCGCCAATACTGAATTTTTTCTCGAAAGTGGGTAAGATTTCGGGAGTATGTCTATTCACCGAAAATAATTATAATTGACCTCCGCAACCGAAAATAATTTTTCCAGAACGATTTGAAACTTTTCAATTTCGCCGAAAAATTTGGGCACCTACCTACCTACCTACCTACCTACCCCCTGTTGAGTTTCCTTAAAAATTCGTTTTTGATTTTTAATAATTTCGCTTGACGTCCTACAGAAAAGTTGTTTAATACGTTTTTGTAGGTACCTATGGGCTCTACTTCAGAAAAAAGTTTCATTGAAATATATTCACTATTATAGGAGTTATGGCTATATAAGTTGAAAATTGGACCATTTTTATGGGGGTTTTTTAACATTACGGGGCCAAGGAACAACCTTTCCAATATTTTTATAATTGTTACATATTCTACACTAAAATACGCGGCGTTTGGCTTTCTTAACATTAAAATCGTCCAATCCGTTCAGAAGTTATGGTGTTTTAAAGATTCGCATAAAATTTACGGGAAGCATTTCTTGCCTGAAATTATATTTTCGGTAAGGAATCTTTTTCTCGAAAATGGTTAGGATTTCGAGGGTATGTCTATCGACCAAAAATTATTATAATTGGTCCCTGCAATCAGAAATAATTTTTTTAGAATGATTTAAAATTTTTTAATTTTGTTGAAAAATTTCACACCTTCTCGAATTTTTTTCTCCAAACTGGGTAGGAATTCCGGGGTATATCTATTCATCAAAAATGATTATAATCGACCCTTGCAATCGGAAATAATTTTTTTAGAACGATTGGAAAAATTTTTTTTTTCGCCAAGAAATTTCACCACCTACCCAAATTTTTTTCTCGAAGGAGGGTAGGATTTCGGGGATATGTGTATTCATAAAAGATGATTGTAATTGATCCCCGCAACCGAAAATAATTTTTCTAAAACGATTTGAAATTTTTTAATTTAATTGTTAATAACTTTTTAACGAAGCCTCCATCAACAAATTGGTATTCTTGATTTTCGTCTTATTTTGGCCTCTAGAATCTCCCATTAAAATTTTTCCCAGGGGTGGTCGAACACCCTGTATACATATAAAAATTGAATTGCTTATGTAGAATTAAAAAAAAATATTCGTTTTTAATAAGTTTTCGGACCATAACTCCCCTTTTCGAGTGAACTGGCTCTGGGTTAGGTCTCATATAACACAGTGGCAGACAACACGGCATTTTATAGGAACCGATCTACCGTGTTATAGGAGGGTTTCAAACTGTATTTCGTTTATTTAATGAAGTTTAATCCTCCTCCGGGGACGGCGGAGCGGAAACAATGTGTCGCGTGAATGGGAATTCGGAACAAAAATCATAGCTTCTAAAGAATTCCAGTCAATTTTCGACCTAAGACCTCTTACACTTTTTTTTTTAAAGAGAATACAAAGATACAACAAACAAATCGATAGACAAAAATTATATATTTTTGTTAAAAAAAAATTGAAACGACCTTGATTTTTTGTTGAATAAAAACTGTTTTGCTAATTTCTACTATTGCAATTTCTTGTCAAGTGTTGTCATTTCTGTGTAACTTTTGTTCGAAAAGTTTTTTCATTGGTTTAGAGGAAGTGTCTGAAATCAGAGGTGCCAGAAGTGCACCGAAGGCATAGTGTGCTCTCTCACACTATGTCAGATCACGCGTACGTGAACTCGTAATGTTTCGGAAAGTCGACAAAGGCAAACTGACGCTGCCCGAAGTAATTTCGGACCGCCTCGTGAGAGTCGAGAGAGAAAGGCTCACATTTGCCTTCTCGCTCTTAACAACTGAAATCCGACCTCCCGTCAACTGCATACGATTTGGAATCTCGAGTCGAGATTCTCGACTGACTGCCCAGGCATTTTTACTTTCCGACGCACATGACGATGTAGGCGCACATAAGCAAAGTACGTAAGTAGTTTGAAAAAAAAATTTTGTAAAATTTATTTTACGAAAATAAATGGGTTTTAAAACCCCCTGATCATATTTTAATTATTGAAGCAAAAAAAAGAAATTTTTTTCTTATTATTATTCTTATATGTGAGCGTAACATATGTATATTATTAATACGATTTTTCAACATCAATATTTTAAGATTGAAAATTAATAAATTAAAATGAGAATCCACTCTTTGCCAGTATCGTGCACGCTGTGGGATTTTTCAATAAGAAGAGTTCTTATTTTTATAACATAAACAAAACTTAGTAGTAGAATTAATAGTTGCAGAAATTAATTAATAATGATTTTCCTCGATATGTTTTTAGATAACCGTATATCAATTATCAATTTGTTATGACGAACTAAATATTATATGTTTGATTTGGCTTAACTTTGCATAAAAAAATAATTGTATCGATCCATCAAAATTAATAACGTGCACCATCAAACCGTTTAAACCACAAAAGAAAAGTGATCCCGTTTACCAGTTTAATACAAAGTATGGGTTGGATTAAAAATTTTAAAAGGACATAGTCGAATATTTTTAAAGGTACAAAACATAGCGTTTCATTTTCATCAGAACAGTAACATGAGTTAGCAGGTAATGTCATAAAACTGTTTTACCCGGTTATACCCCTTTTTACCTCAAGTATAAGGTAAAAAGTACGAGGTACGACTATCCGAAAATCGTTCACATTTTATCAATGTAAATGAAGCGGCTATTCCATTCCATCATCATCATTAAATAGAAAATTTTGTAATTTCTGTGAAAACAGAACTTTCGTTAGATGTACGTAGTGCTTGAAATTTTTATGTTTTGACTGTTTTTACGAAAAGTACCATCCAGATTCATGTACTTCGTACATTGAAAATAACATATTATGTTATAAATGTAATTTTGGTTAAATTCAACTTTAAAAAAGAAATATTCGAAGGGCATGCAAAAATATAATGTCACATGTTATGTACGATTGTGCGAGAATATGATTGAAAAAATAAAAAAAAGATTTGTTCTACCAGGGTTCGAATCTGCAGAGCAAAAGAAGAAGCTCGAACTTGCAGGCAAACACCTTATCACTCACGGCCACGCTGATTAGTGGTGAATAGAATATAGTTCTATTTCTGAAAATAGTACCTGTAATAACTTTAATAATACATATCTTAAAGTAAAACCTAACCCAAAACCGGGTGCCATTCCAACTTTTCCTTGTTAGAACCGAGTTTTCAATTTGTCTTAGCGAAAAAAACAGCTGGTTAATAACCTGCTTACCTGTTTTCAATTACCAAACATTTATTTCTCAATTAACCCTTTGCGAGTGAGACCATTTTGCAGATTATTCTGAAACATTTGTGGTATTCGTTTTCAATGCGATTTAAGTAAGCATGTAATGTATAAGATTTCATCTCATTTAATTTTTTCTTTTCTAGAGAAGGCAGAGAACAAATTTATTTAATTTTTTTTTACAGAAAATTTAAATCTTGCCAAGATTTATATGAAACATTTAAAAGATTTTTCATAAATTATGCCTATGGATCGGAAGGAACAACTATAAAACAAGTTGTAAAAAATTTTTCAAATCGTTCTAAAAATATTATTTTCAGCTGTGAGGGTAAATTACAATCATTTTTGGTCATTACACATACCCCCGAGATCCTACGCATTTTCGAGAAAATAATTCCTTACCGAAAATCTAATTAGGTGACAGAGAAAAAAAAAAATTTCAAATCGTTCTGGAAAAATTATTTTCGGTTGCAGGGGTCAATTACAATCATTTTTGGTCATTACACATACCCTCGAAATCCTACCCACTTTCTAGAAAAAAATTCCAGAAGGTGTGAAATTTTTCGACGAAATTAAGATATTTCAAATCGTTCTGAAAAAAATATTGTTAGCTGTGGGGGTCAATTACAATCATTTTTGGTGAATAGACATACCCCCGAAATACTACCCACTTTCTAGAAAAAAATTCGAGAAGGTGTGAAAACGGTTGTTTGACGGAAAAAAAAATTCAATTCAAATCGTTTTGGAAAAATTATTTGCGGTTGCGGGGGTCAATTACAATCATTTTTGCTGGAATAGACATACCCCCGAAATCTTGCGCATTTTCGAGAAAAAAATTCAGTACCGACGGAACTTTAAACGTTAATAATTACTTTTTAACGAAGTCTCCATCAACAAATTAGAAAATTATTTTCTCCTATCTATTGTAATTAAGAGTCAAATTTAAGAAATCAACGGCTTAATCGTATAAGGCGACTAAGCGAAAATAAATTCAACTTGCACCGATTATTTTCCATTCTCACAGCGTTCCTTCCCTCGAGATCCGGACGAGGTTAGGTTAGGCGAGGTGTTTGAACCTCCTCCCCTTAAAACATATTGCTTTAACAGTATAATAAAAAATACTTAACTGTCCAATTACATCTACTCTTACATCCAATGAAATCTACTTTAATATCCAAAGAAAATAACTAAAAAATCATTTTAAGTTCCACGTTACCCTTTTTTTAATACTTCTTTATTTATTTATTTATTTATTTATTTACGGGTTTGTACACCCTTTGTTGATATAATACAGTTGCATAATATGTATAAAAGTCACATTAATTGCGTATAATATGAGATGCAGTGCGTACAACACTAATGACATGCTATTTGAAGGAATACGGAGAACTGTTAAAGAAGTCCATATGCTGGCTAAACTGGTTAGCTTGGACATATGGTTAATACAATTATTGTATGTATAATGTCGTTTAAATGTTAGAATATAAAATAATTCCATATTTCCATATAATCCATATAATTCCATATTTATACGTAACAACATATCATATATAGTTCTACGTTGTACTTTTCTAAGAAAATAAATTTTTCACGTGAAATTTTCTGCATAAACTTCTTAAATAACTCTATTCTTGGTAAAAAAAAAAGAAAAAAAAACAACACCAAGCTGTAGTAAGAATGTTAAATAAGCATCACATGAAAGCATCACATGACTACTTTTTAATACAGAAAAGTATTAATAAGAAAGAATTGAGAAGTAATATATGAAAGATGAATTGTGGTCTGGTTAGGTCTGGGTTAAGTTAATAAAAGAAGGATAGACTTTTCAAATTTCAAATAAAGAAAGAAAGAAAGAAAGAAAGAAAACGAAGATAAGCCAAATGAAGAAGGGAATGACGAATCTATTTAACCTCTGAAAAAATAGATACAATAATAAAGAGAGACAAGGTTTTTTAATCTGTGTAATCTCAAAATTCAGAGATAAAAAATAAGAAAGAATGTTTAACCAAATGTATTACCAAAAGTAGTTGACTTAATTGATATTGGCAACTTCGTCTTCATTGATTTCACTTATCTTATAACAGAATTACCTAATTCTGATATAGATTTATTAGATAATTTATTAACAGAACATTTTACAAAAGATTACTTTAGAAAAGTATTGAAATTACATGAAAAAGAAGATATCAAGGTAAAGAGGTTTGAAAATTTAGTATATAAAAAATATAGTAAGATATTTAAGATAATCGACAAATGATACTTACCGATTGGGACATCCCAATTACTTTTTTTGTAAAAATGAAACGAATTTCGAATTTTTGGTCATAGAAAATGAAAATATAAAGGCACGAAGAGGACTGTTTTTATGCAAAATAAATTAAATTATTATTTATATATATATATATAAGTTTAATTATGATTTTTATCTTCTAAAGTGTGATAAAACTGTAAGATAAAAGATGAATTAAGTTCAAAGTCCCTAAAATTTTCCAAATCATAGATTTAAAAATGATTTAGATATTTACATGATTTTAGTGTGGGTTTATATTCATACAAGTATATAAATATCTAAATGGGCAAGTTAAAGAACGATATACATGTTGATAGTATAATAATATCCCTTTATTCCTCATAAAAATTCGCAATTGAATTCCTTTTATTCCATTCTTAAAAAATCCATCCCAAAATATATTATCAAAGCTAGTAATAAATTATTCGAACAAGGTGATAACAGATTTAAATATCAGAGACTGATAGTGTTAAGAAAAGATAATATTAATACTATTTTGACACACTTATTTGATTTTAATATTAATTATAGATACTTTGATTATTGATTTATTAAAACATAAAGTTAACTAAAAGTCCCAGTAGATTATAAATATTTTAAAGAGCATGAATTAGCATAGAATTTCATAAAAATTTTGACGAGTGATAGAAGTAACTTGAATAATCTGAATTTTGTAGCTTTTACTATATCTTTGGATATGGAATCGCAGATTCATTTTATTAGTAGTGTGACTAATAATATTAAGTTCTATGTTATCGAACTATTATTTTTATTAATATAAAACTAGAGATAGTACTGACGATTTACTCGGACTCGTTAAAGTAAGTGGCCCAAGTGGGAAGAATACTAAGATAGATAGATAGATAGATAGATATTGGTAAAAATATCCTTCTTGTCTTTATATAGGAAATCTTTAATATTAAAAATAAACTCTTTCTGTAAAATCATCATACTTATCATCATAATTTATAAAATTAAAGTCAACGCATCTAATAATGAAAGGAGAAACTGACTTTATATCTTGTGTATTCTTTTACCGATGAATTATGAACAAACTGAACTGAAGTATTTTATAGGACTTGTCAAGAACGTTTTTTTCTTTTTTCATGTATTTATTTTTACTTTTGAAGTATGGAAAACAAAACTTACAGAGGCTTTGTTTACTTAAATGTTAAAACTTACCTTTTGTAAAACCCGGCGATATCGACTGTATAAATCGCCTTACGTTCGTGTCCGTAAGTGAGGTAGAGTACGTGCTCGATTTAGGTTATGTAAGTAAATTTCACGTGCTACTCTCTCGACGTATACTTTTACACGAAAAGTTTCGTGTATTTTGTGAGCAGCATCCCATGCTTGTCGCCAAATTGAAGTGTCCTTGAATTCGGAAGACTGGTTACGTGTGAATCTTCGTTGATCGTCTACCTTCAACTCCATTAATAACAACTCGTGAATACAGGTGTTACGTCGGGATTCCGTCGACATTTGTAAAAGAGAATTTCCCTATACAGGGATGCTTGTCCCCTACAACACGGCATCATATCCCCTATAACACGCTTTCGCTCTAACACGATAAGAAAATTGCGAAAACCTTTGTACAACACTGTACTCCTACAGCACTGGATAACATGATTTTTGCTTAACATATTTAAAAACTAAATTAGCTTAAAATAATGACGCGAAAGAATAATGAAAGAAATATAGTGGCTTTACATGAAAAAATATATTATTAGAAATTATAATTTATTAAATTAAGGTTGCGTTAAATTAAAATAATATTTTTTGTGTTTTTTTGTTTTCTGTTATACATACATACATACATACATACATACATACATACATACGTATACAGGGTGTTCGGCCACCCTTGGGAAAAATATTAATGGGAGATTCGAGAGGCCAAAATAAGACGAAAATCAAGAATACCAATTTGTTGATGGTGGCTTCGTTAAAAAGTTATTAACGTTTAAAGTTCCGCCAATACTGAATTTTTTCTCGAAAGTGGGTAAGATTTCGGGAGTATGTCTATTCACCGAAAATAATTATAATTGACCTCCGCAACCGAAAATAATTTTTCCAGAACGATTTGAAACTTTTCAATTTCGCCGAAAAATTTGGGCACCTACCTACCTACCTACCTACCTACCCCCTGTTGAGTTTCCTTAAAAATTCGTTTTTGATTTTTAATAATTTCGCTTGACGTCCTACAGAAAAGTTGTTTAATACGTTTTTGTAGGTACCTATGGGCTCTACTTCAGAAAAAAGTTTCATTGAAATATATTCACTATTATAGGAGTTATGGCTATATAAGTTGAAAATTGGACCATTTTTATGGGGGTTTTTTAACATTACGGGGCCAAGGAACAACCTTTCCAATATTTTTATAATTGTTACATATTCTACACTAAAATACGCGGCGTTTGGCTTTCTTAACATTAAAATCGTCCAATCCGTTCAGAAGTTATGGTGTTTTAAAGATTCGCATAAAATTTACGGGAAGCATTTCTTGCCTGAAATTATATTTTCGGTAAGGAATCTTTTTCTCGAAAATGGTTAGGATTTCGAGGGTATGTCTATCGACCAAAAATTATTATAATTGGTCCCTGCAATCAGAAATAATTTTTTTAGAATGATTTAAAATTTTTTAATTTTGTTGAAAAATTTCACACCTTCTCGAATTTTTTTCTCCAAACTGGGTAGGAATTCCGGGGTATATCTATTCATCAAAAATGATTATAATCGACCCTTGCAATCGGAAATAATTTTTTTAGAACGATTGGAAAAATTTTTTTTTTCGCCAAGAAATTTCACCACCTACCCAAATTTTTTTCTCGAAGGAGGGTAGGATTTCGGGGATATGTGTATTCATAAAAGATGATTGTAATTGATCCCCGCAACCGAAAATAATTTTTCTAAAACGATTTGAAATTTTTTAATTTAATTGTTAATAACTTTTTAACGAAGCCTCCATCAACAAATTGGTATTCTTGATTTTCGTCTTATTTTGGCCTCTAGAATCTCCCATTAAAATTTTTCCCAGGGGTGGTCGAACACCCTGTATACATATAAAAATTGAATTGCTTATGTAGAATTAAAAAAAAATATTCGTTTTTAATAAGTTTTCGGACCATAACTCCCCTTTTCGAGTGAACTGGCTCTGGGTTAGGTCTCATATAACACAGTGGCAGACAACACGGCATTTTATAGGAACCGATCTACCGTGTTATAGGAGGGTTTCAAACTGTATTTCGTTTATTTAATGAAGTTTAATCCTCCTCCGGGGACGGCGGAGCGGAAACAATGTGTCGCGTGAATGGGAATTCGGAACAAAAATCATAGCTTCTAAAGAATTCCAGTCAATTTTCGACCTAAGACCTCTTACACTTTTTTTTTTAAAGAGAATACAAAGATACAACAAACAAATCGATAGACAAAAATTATATATTTTTGTTAAAAAAAAATTGAAACGACCTTGATTTTTTGTTGAATAAAAACTGTTTTGCTAATTTCTACTATTGCAATTTCTTGTCAAGTGTTGTCATTTCTGTGTAACTTTTGTTCGAAAAGTTTTTTCATTGGTTTAGAGGAAGTGTCTGAAATCAGAGGTGCCAGAAGTGCACCGAAGGCATAGTGTGCTCTCTCACACTATGTCAGATCACGCGTACGTGAACTCGTAATGTTTCGGAAAGTCGACAAAGGCAAACTGACGCTGCCCGAAGTAATTTCGGACCGCCTCGTGAGAGTCGAGAGAGAAAGGCTCACATTTGCCTTCTCGCTCTTAACAACTGAAATCCGACCTCCCGTCAACTGCATACGATTTGGAATCTCGAGTCGAGATTCTCGACTGACTGCCCAGGCATTTTTACTTTCCGACGCACATGACGATGTAGGCGCACATAAGCAAAGTACGTAAGTAGTTTGAAAAAAAAATTTTGTAAAATTTATTTTACGAAAATAAATGGGTTTTAAAACCCCCTGATCATATTTTAATTATTGAAGCAAAAAAAAGAAATTTTTTTCTTATTATTATTCTTATATGTGAGCGTAACATATGTATATTATTAATACGATTTTTCAACATCAATATTTTAAGATTGAAAATTAATAAATTAAAATGAGAATCCACTCTTTGCCAGTATCGTGCACGCTGTGGGATTTTTCAATAAGAAGAGTTCTTATTTTTATAACATAAACAAAACTTAGTAGTAGAATTAATAGTTGCAGAAATTAATTAATAATGATTTTCCTCGATATGTTTTTAGATAACCGTATATCAATTATCAATTTGTTATGACGAACTAAATATTATATGTTTGATTTGGCTTAACTTTGCATAAAAAAATAATTGTATCGATCCATCAAAATTAATAACGTGCACCATCAAACCGTTTAAACCACAAAAGAAAAGTGATCCCGTTTACCAGTTTAATACAAAGTATGGGTTGGATTAAAAATTTTAAAAGGACATAGTCGAATATTTTTAAAGGTACAAAACATAGCGTTTCATTTTCATCAGAACAGTAACATGAGTTAGCAGGTAATGTCATAAAACTGTTTTACCCGGTTATACCCCTTTTTACCTCAAGTATAAGGTAAAAAGTACGAGGTACGACTATCCGAAAATCGTTCACATTTTATCAATGTAAATGAAGCGGCTATTCCATTCCATCATCATCATTAAATAGAAAATTTTGTAATTTCTGTGAAAACAGAACTTTCGTTAGATGTACGTAGTGCTTGAAATTTTTATGTTTTGACTGTTTTTACGAAAAGTACCATCCAGATTCATGTACTTCGTACATTGAAAATAACATATTATGTTATAAATGTAATTTTGGTTAAATTCAACTTTAAAAAAGAAATATTCGAAGGGCATGCAAAAATATAATGTCACATGTTATGTACGATTGTGCGAGAATATGATTGAAAAAATAAAAAAAAGATTTGTTCTACCAGGGTTCGAATCTGCAGAGCAAAAGAAGAAGCTCGAACTTGCAGGCAAACACCTTATCACTCACGGCCACGCTGATTAGTGGTGAATAGAATATAGTTCTATTTCTGAAAATAGTACCTGTAATAACTTTAATAATACATATCTTAAAGTAAAACCTAACCCAAAACCGGGTGCCATTCCAACTTTTCCTTGTTAGAACCGAGTTTTCAATTTGTCTTAGCGAAAAAAACAGCTGGTTAATAACCTGCTTACCTGTTTTCAATTACCAAACATTTATTTCTCAATTAACCCTTTGCGAGTGAGACCATTTTGCAGATTATTCTGAAACATTTGTGGTATTCGTTTTCAATGCGATTTAAGTAAGCATGTAATGTATAAGATTTCATCTCATTTAATTTTTTCTTTTCTAGAGAAGGCAGAGAACAAATTTATTTAATTTTTTTTTACAGAAAATTTAAATCTTGCCAAGATTTATATGAAACATTTAAAAGATTTTTCATAAATTATGCCTATGGATCGGAAGGAACAACTATAAAACAAGTTGTAAAAAATTTTTCAAATCGTTCTAAAAATATTATTTTCAGCTGTGAGGGTAAATTACAATCATTTTTGGTCATTACACATACCCCCGAGATCCTACGCATTTTCGAGAAAATAATTCCTTACCGAAAATCTAATTAGGTGACAGAGAAAAAAAAAAATTTCAAATCGTTCTGGAAAAATTATTTTCGGTTGCAGGGGTCAATTACAATCATTTTTGGTCATTACACATACCCTCGAAATCCTACCCACTTTCTAGAAAAAAATTCCAGAAGGTGTGAAATTTTTCGACGAAATTAAGATATTTCAAATCGTTCTGAAAAAAATATTGTTAGCTGTGGGGGTCAATTACAATCATTTTTGGTGAATAGACATACCCCCGAAATACTACCCACTTTCTAGAAAAAAATTCGAGAAGGTGTGAAAACGGTTGTTTGACGGAAAAAAAAATTCAATTCAAATCGTTTTGGAAAAATTATTTGCGGTTGCGGGGGTCAATTACAATCATTTTTGCTGGAATAGACATACCCCCGAAATCTTGCGCATTTTCGAGAAAAAAATTCAGTACCGACGGAACTTTAAACGTTAATAATTACTTTTTAACGAAGTCTCCATCAACAAATTAGAAAATTATTTTCTCCTATCTATTGTAATTAAGAGTCAAATTTAAGAAATCAACGGCTTAATCGTATAAGGCGACTAAGCGAAAATAAATTCAACTTGCACCGATTATTTTCCATTCTCACAGCGTTCCTTCCCTCGAGATCCGGACGAGGTTAGGTTAGGCGAGGTGTTTGAACCTCCTCCCCTTAAAACATATTGCTTTAACAGTATAATAAAAAATACTTAACTGTCCAATTACATCTACTCTTACATCCAATGAAATCTACTTTAATATCCAAAGAAAATAACTAAAAAATCATTTTAAGTTCCACGTTACCCTTTTTTTAATACTTCTTTATTTATTTATTTATTTATTTATTTACGGGTTTGTACACCCTTTGTTGATATAATACAGTTGCATAATATGTATAAAAGTCACATTAATTGCGTATAATATGAGATGCAGTGCGTACAACACTAATGACATGCTATTTGAAGGAATACGGAGAACTGTTAAAGAAGTCCATATGCTGGCTAAACTGGTTAGCTTGGACATATGGTTAATACAATTATTGTATGTATAATGTCGTTTAAATGTTAGAATATAAAATAATTCCATATTTCCATATAATCCATATAATTCCATATTTATACGTAACAACATATCATATATAGTTCTACGTTGTACTTTTCTAAGAAAATAAATTTTTCACGTGAAATTTTCTGCATAAACTTCTTAAATAACTCTATTCTTGGTAAAAAAAAAAGAAAAAAAAACAACACCAAGCTGTAGTAAGAATGTTAAATAAGCATCACATGAAAGCATCACATGACTACTTTTTAATACAGAAAAGTATTAATAAGAAAGAATTGAGAAGTAATATATGAAAGATGAATTGTGGTCTGGTTAGGTCTGGGTTAAGTTAATAAAAGAAGGATAGACTTTTCAAATTTCAAATAAAGAAAGAAAGAAAGAAAGAAAGAAAACGAAGATAAGCCAAATGAAGAAGGGAATGACGAATCTATTTAACCTCTGAAAAAATAGATACAATAATAAAGAGAGACAAGATTTTTTAATCTGTGTAATCTCAAAATTCAGAGATAAAAAATAAGAAAGAATGTTTAACCAAATGTATTACCAAAAGTAGTTGACTTAATTGATATTGGCAACTTCGTCTTCATTGATTTCACTTATCTTATAACAGAATTACCTAATTCTGATATAGATTTATTAGATAATTTATTAACAGAACATTTTACAAAAGATTACTTTAGAAAAGTATTGAAATTACATGAAAAAGAAGATATCAAGGTAAAGACGTTTGAAAATTTAGTATATAAAAAATATAGTAAGATATTTAAGATAATCGACAAATGATACTTACCGATTGGGACATCCCAATTACTTTTTTTGTAAAAATGAAACGAATTTCGAATTTTTGGTCATAGAAAATGAAAATATAAAGGCACGAAGAGGACTGTTTTTATGCAAAATAAATTAAATTATTATTTATATATATATATATAAGTTTAATTATGATTTTTATCTTCTAAAGTGTGATAAAACTGTAAGATAAAAGATGAATTAAGTTCAAAGTCCCTAAAATTTTCCAAATCATAGATTTAAAAATGATTTAGATATTTACATGATTTTAGTGTGGGTTTATATTCATACAAGTATATAAATATCTAAATGGGCAAGTTAAAGAACGATATACATGTTGATAGTATAATAATATCCCTTTATTCCTCATAAAAATTCGCAATTGAATTCCTTTTATTCCATTCTTAAAAAATCCATCCCAAAATATATTATCAAAGCTAGTAATAAATTATTCGAACAAGGTGATAACAGATTTAAATATCAGAGACTGATAGTGTTAAGAAAAGATAATATTAATACTATTTTGACACACTTATTTGATTTTAATATTAATTATAGATACTTTGATTATTGATTTATTAAAACATAAAGTTAACTAAAAGTCCCAGTAGATTATAAATATTTTAAAGAGCATGAATTAGCATAGAATTTCATAAAAATTTTGACGAGTGATAGAAGTAACTTGAATAATCTGAATTTTGTAGCTTTTACTATATCTTTGGATATGGAATCGCAGATTCATTTTATTAGTAGTGTGACTAATAATATTAAGTTCTATGTTATCGAACTATTATTTTTATTAATATAAAACTAGAGATAGTACTGACGATTTACTCGGACTCGTTAAAGTAAGTGGCCCAAGTGGGAAGAATATTAAGATAGATAGATAGATAGATAGATATTGGTAAAAATATCCTTCTTGTCTTTATATAGGAAATCTTTAATATTAAAAATAAACTCTTTCTGTAAAATCATCATACTTATCATCATAATTTATAAAATTAAAGTCAACGCATCTAATAATGAAAGGAGAAACTGACTTTATATCTTGTGTATTCTTTTACCGATGAATTATGAACAAACTGAACTGAAGTATTTTATAGGACTTGTCAAGAACGTTTTTTTCTTTTTTCATGTATTTATTTTTACTTTTGAAGTATGGAAAACAAAACTTACAGAGGCTTTGTTTACTTAAATGTTAAAACTTACCTTTTGTAAAACCCGGCGATATCGACTGTATAAATCGCCTTACGTTCGTGTCCGTAAGTGAGGTAGAGTACGTGCTCGATTTAGGTTATGTAAGTAAATTTCACGTGCTACTCTCTCGACGTATACTTTTACACGAAAAGTTTCGTGTATTTTGTGAGCAGCATCCCATGCTTGTCGCCAAATTGAAGTGTCCTTGAATTCGGAAGACTGGTTACGTGTGAATCTTCGTTGATCGTCTACCTTCAACTCCATTAATAACAACTCGTGAATACAGGTGTTACGTCGGGATTCCGTCGACATTTGTAAAAGAGAATTTCCCTATACAGGGATGCTTGTCCCCTACAACACGGCATCATATCCCCTATAACACGCTTTCGCTCTAACACGATAAGAAAATTGCGAAAACCTTTGTACAACACTGTACTCCTACAGCACTGGATAACATGATTTTTGCTTAACATATTTAAAAACTAAATTAGCTTAAAATAATGACGCTGTTGCGGAACGCGTGGTTGGTGGGTTAGGGAAATAAGGTCGTGGGACGGTGCCCGTGGAGCGCTGAACCGCTCTGCTCGGCGAGGCGCGCGGAAATCAAACAACTCAATACTTTAAAAAATACTTTAACAACTTTATTCAGTACTGTTCTTTAGATATCTTTAAGTAGCGATTGGAAAACGTTCTCTAGCGCAACACGTTAGCTCGTATAGACTGAGAGAGAGAGAGCCCCGGCCACGCGGGCTCGGTCTTATATATCCAGTCGTCCCGATCGGCGTTTGTTTCTTCCTTTCCCCGGTTGCCAAGTTTTCAGCGCGTGCCATGGAATACTCCCGATCCTCCGAGCGAGAACCGGCGACATGGCCAACCGAGCGATTCTCACACATACACATATCCGCGCCACAAGCATACAGCCTACCTCTAACGGTCAAAACTACATTGTATGCACAAAGTATCGCCAACGGTCCACAAATGCTCGGTTTGTGCCTGGATTTCCTCGCGTTGAATTTCCTACCATAATAATACGCACTACAATACGCGATTTCATTTGAATCTCCCTCGCTCAAATCGCAGCTTCGATGGTGAGAAAACCAGTTCCAGCAATTTCCCGTCGCGCCGCTGTATGTACATAAACCCTACGTCATGCAAATGCGTAACACCTTCCCCCTTATACAAAAAGGTGTTTTCATAAAACAGCTTTTAAGCAAAAGTCAACATTTATTATTACTACCCTGAGCCAGGTCGGTGTCGGTTAACAATATTTATCACGTAAAATATACACATACCTATCACGCGCTTTATGATTTCGAGATTACTTAATATCCGCAGGGAAATAGTTAATATATTCCGGTATCGACATGTATTAAACTAGACGGTTAACAAAAGTCGGTGTGGTGATTTGCAGTAAGCTATACAGAGTCAGTTGGGATATACATTATATACGGAGACATAAATTAGAGCGTAGTCCCGAATCCGCAAAACATTACATTGAGTAACTACATCGAGTATTACAGGTTATTTACTTTATGTAATCTCCCGCGGAGGGAGAGTCCGGTCTTATATGCGCTAGTTTTAATTTATTGGTATGCACTATCTTAAATCTATTTTTCGTTAACTCTATCTCGGCAGTTAAATCGCTAAATAATCGGTTTATCTTATAGGGGCCTAACCAAGTACAATCGAATTTGGAGGTTCTGGGCTCCTTAAGCAAATATACCATATCGTTTAAATCAAATTTACAAGGTCTAAGTGTTTGATCATAATAATTTTTACTTTTCTGTTTCGCCTTTTCTAGATTCTGTGCAGCAGTTGTCTGAGTAGTGGTGATTTTCACAAAAAGTTCATCTAGATGTTGCGCGAATGTTCTGGGTGCTGAACCCGTGGAGAATTTTGAGGGAATATTGGCCCTTTCGCCAAAAATCAGTTCATGGGGGGTGAAGCCAGTAGCCTCATGCACAGAGGTATTGTATGAAAAAATGCAAAATCTTATCCACTCATCCCAGTCGGTCTTTGTGCAGTAATGTTTAAGGTAATTAATGAAGACACGGTGAGCTCTTTCAAGGGAGCCCAATGATTGTGGGTGAAAAGCGGTAGAGGTTATTCTCTGGATTTTAAAAATTTTACAGAAGTTCTTCATGACCTGACTAATAAAATTCCTGCCTTGGTCGGTGTGAATAGCTCCCGGACATCCAAACCTACTGATGAATTGTTCAGCAAGAGCGTGAGCAACACTTATGGTATCTATGCTACGTAGCGGAATTGCATCTGAATACTTTGTGAGGTTATCTTGCAGGGTAAGTAAGGTACTGATTACCTCTTTTAGTTACGGGTAGGGGCCCGACTATATCCATTTGCACCTTTTCAAATGCGCGTTTAGGGGTGTCGGTAATTCGCATCGGCTGTTTTGTTTGCTTAGTATAATTCTTGTTCCTTTGACAGGTGGGGCACGAACGAACGAACTCTACGATTTCCTTTGCCATACCGGGCCAGTAAAACCGTTCCTGGATAAGTTGATGAAGTTTAAAGGAGCCACGGTGATTTCCGACTACCGATTCATGGTGCTCTTCAATAATCTGTGAGCAGTCCGACCTTGGTGGGATTATAGTCTCCCTACTGTGTATGGTAATGTTGTGTTGCGGGTCATTAACGATTTTCCCAAGTAAGTTTACTATACTATACTGAACGGGGAAAATTTAATTTGTTTGGGTCTACCGAATTTCTCTACCGAGGTCACACCACTGGATATCCCTGTGCGGTCCTGATCATCCCCATTCACACTTTCATCTGGCATCACCCGCCAGGATACACGCAAACCTCGGTCCACCTGACCGAGTTGCAACCATCCACCCGGTCCACCTAACCGGATGGGATACTCATTCACACTTCCATCTGGCATCACCCGCCAGGATTCACGCAAACCTCGGTCCACCTGACCGAGTTGCAACCATCCACCCGGTCCACCTGACCGGATGGGATACTCATTCACACGGGGCGCCCCTCTCCCCTGAGACGACACAGGTTGCACGTCGAGTACAGATTCCCTCTCACGGCCCCCGAAGCGGGTTCCTGGGGTTCGGATTATACACCCGTTAGCCAACGAAAGACCGAGTTGAGGAGACTCTGGGGTACTCGACTGGGGTGTTCCTTCAGGAAGTTCTTTCGCGACATCTACTACCGAGCATGCTTTTTCCGAATCGAAAATCTTTACTACGCCGTCGGTGACCTCGTTTACTTTCCCCTCTGTTTTCCTGCGCGCTAGGAACACAGAGGCAATGAATCTATCGTTCTCCGCGGATTGCGCGTCATCTCTCCTGCTAGTAATTTTATGACTTAAATATGCAATTTCCTTTTGCAGGAACGACATTCCTTTGCTTGAAGAGCCAGTCCGACGTTTTGCTTCCTCGGAAAAACGATATCAATGATAAGGTTTTAGCGCCTCGCCAAAGTGTCTCTCTCTTCCCATTGGTTCGATGCAAAACGCTCGCTAGGCGTAACCGGCTGATACCTTAACGTCCCACCATCGTTTTCCAAAATTGAAGAACTACGTTCACAATAGAACTACCCGATCCGATTTTCGTTGATTCTTGATAGTCTATTATTCTCGCAAATTCTACAAATAAATTCGAAAGAAAACATTCGTGGACCAGGTGATCAGATACACGCGCGGTCTCACAATCACTATTCATATTCGTAATAAAGAGAGACATGGGGCGGCCAACTTTTCAGAGTATATCTCCTCTTTCGAGTTCCGTCCGTATCGTGTTTCTCATCGTGCCGTTCGAGCCTCTCCATAGAGGATGATCGTCGGATTCGTTTGATAAATTATCATTTTTCCCTGGGGCTGTACGAACGAACAGAGAGGAAGACGACGATCGATGGATACCGCAAATTCCACGTGGTAAGGTACATTATATAAATATTTATCAGAGCTTAATCAAATTTCTTTCCCGTGTTCCTTGTTATGCTCAAAACTAGCTTACTTTCTTTTCCTCCTTTTGCATAAATTACTTTAATATTAGTCCATGGGTCTGATTTTAATTCCTTCCGTTCTATTAGGTTCACTTGGAAGCCGGTGTCGATCAAGAATTTAACTGAGCCGCGGTAACCTAGATGCTGTATTCGGCTTCGAATTAACGCGAGCAAGTACGGTTTTTCCTCTATCCCAACCAACGAGTCCGCCAATCTACACTGGGCGATGAATTGGTCGACTTGGGACGGGTTCCCATCAAAATAGGATATGAGGCCGGAGACTAAATCATATGGCATGCGCGACGGAGTTCTCGGAATTTCCGGCGGCAGGGTCGAGACGGGAGATCGAACAGGGGTGGCGATCGGGTTAACGGAAAGAGTTTGAGAGGCGCACGATATAGGGGGTGACGCGAACGTGCTGTTAATTATGTTTAAGGGACCGTCTATCGCGTTGGACCCGTGAATTATTGACTGTACGGGGACTAAACTTGTTTCGTTAGTTCGCGGTACCACGGTTTCGGAAGTAGGGGGGTGTATGTGGGGAGATTTTAGTAACTCTTCCATAAATGTCCCACTACCACCACTCAGACGCTGCTTACGGCTCCTTTTAGCCCTCACGTATTTCTTTAAAAACGGCGGCATTTTCACCGACTAACTAAATCTAATTGAGGCGAGTATATCAGACTAGTACAAACAAATCTAGCTACTAGTCTGCGCAGTGATTATTACTAACGTAGTACTACACTTACAGTGCGCTCGCAATTACGACGGAAATGTTCCGGAACGTCGCTGATCGGTTCTCCTGCAACGGGGCCCTCCACTCGTCGTCGGTCTGCTGGGCTGGCGGTCTGCGTCCCGGACGAAGATGCTGGAAACCGGCGATGGTCCGCGATGTCCTCCAGGTGCTCCAGGCGTCAGGGGATGGTCCGTGATGTCCTCCAGGTGTTCCAGTCGTCGGCGATGATCCGTGATGTCCTCCAGGCGTTCCAGTCGTCGGCGATGTTCGTCTCTCTGCTTTACAGGAACCTCGTTCGGTGGCGTTCGTCTCTCCGTGCTGAGTAAGGCGGAAGCTCAACCGCGACGTGAACAGGGTGCATGTGATAACGGTGGTGGCTTGCACGGCCGCCGAAATCACCCGTCTCCGGTATTTACCCGTGCCCTTAGGGAAACCGTGCGAAAACCCAAGGGAGAGCGGATGCACTGATTCTGATGTTCACTTTGTATTATAGAAGTTCAATAAAACGGTTCACCAAAATTCAAAGTTTTGAAGCGCGCACTCGCGAGCCGGCAAAGTTTGTCTTAGCCCGAGTGTAATTCCAATTTACTTTAAACTTATCCCACCGCTGTCACCAAAAATATATATGTTGCGGAACGCGTGGTTGGTGGGTTAGGGAAATAAGGTCGTGGGACGGTGCCCGTGGAGCGCTGAACCGCTCTGCTCGGCGAGGCGCGCGGAAATCAAACAACTCAATACTTTAAAAAATACTTTAACAACTTTATTCAGTACTGTTCTTTAGATATCTTTAAGTAGCGATTGGAAAACGTTCTCTAGCGCAACACGTTAGCTCGTATAGACTGAGAGAGAGAGAGCCCCGGCCACGCGGGCTCGGTCTTATATATCCAGTCGTCCCGATCGGCGTTTGTTTCTTCCTTTCCCCGGTTGCCAAGTTTTCAGCGCGTGCCATGGAATACTCCCGATCCTCCGAGCGAGAACCGGCGACATGGCCAACCGAGCGATTCTCACACATACACATATCCGCGCCACAAGCATACAGCCTACCTCTAACGGTCAAAACTACATTGTATGCACAAAGTATCGCCAACGGTCCACAAATGCTCGGTTTGTGCCTGGATTTCCTCGCGTTGAATTTCCTACCATAATAATACGCACTACAATACGCGATTTCATTTGAATCTCCCTCGCTCAAATCGCAGCTTCGATGGTGAGAAAACCAGTTCCAGCAATTTCCCGTCGCGCCGCTGTATGTACATAAACCCTACGTCATGCAAATGCGTAACAACGCGAAAGAATAATGAAAGAAATATAGTGGCTTTACATGAAAAAATATATTATTAGAAATTATAATTTATTAAATTAAGGTTGCGTTAAATTAAAATAATATTTTTTGTGTTTTTTTGTTTTCTGTTATACATACATACATACATACATACGTATACAGGGTGTTCGGCCACCCTTGGGAAAAATATTAATGGGAGATTCGAGAGGCCAAAATAAGACGAAAATCAAGAATACCAATTTGTTGATGGTGGCTTCGTTAAAAAGTTATTAACGTTTAAAGTTCCGCCAATACTGAATTTTTTCTCGAAAGTGGGTAAGATTTCGGGAGTATGTCTATTCACCGAAAATAATTATAATTGACCTCCGCAACCGAAAATAATTTTTCCAGAACGATTTGAAACTTTTCAATTTCGCCGAAAAATTTGGGCACCTACCTACCTACCTACCTACCTACCCCCTGTTGAGTTTCCTTAAAAATTCGTTTTTGATTTTTAATAATTTCGCTTGACGTCCTACAGAAAAGTTGTTTAATACGTTTTTGTAGGTACCTATGGGCTCTACTTCAGAAAAAAGTTTCATTGAAATATATTCACTATTATAGGAGTTATGGCTATATAAGTTGAAAATTGGACCATTTTTATGGGGGTTTTTTAACATTACGGGGCCAAGGAACAACCTTTCCAATATTTTTATAATTGTTACATATTCTACACTAAAATACGCGGCGTTTGGCTTTCTTAACATTAAAATCGTCCAATCCGTTCAGAAGTTATGGTGTTTTAAAGATTCGCATAAAATTTACGGGAAGCATTTCTTGCCTGAAATTATATTTTCGGTAAGGAATCTTTTTCTCGAAAATGGTTAGGATTTCGAGGGTATGTCTATCGACCAAAAATTATTATAATTGGTCCCTGCAATCAGAAATAAGTTTTTTAGAATGATTTAAAATTTTTTAATTTTGTTGAAAAATTTCACACCTTCTCGAATTTTTTTCTCCAAACTGGGTAGGAATTCCGGGGTATATCTATTCATCAAAAATGATTATAATCGACCCTTGCAATCGGAAATATTTTTTTAGAACGATTGGAAAAATTTTTTTTTTCGCCAAGAAATTTCACCACCTACCCAAATTTTTTTCTCGAAGGAGGGTAGGATTTCGGGGATATGTGTATTCATAAAAAATGATTGTAATTGATCCCCGCAACCGAAAATAATTTTTCTAAAACGATTTGAAATTTTTTAATTTAATTGTTAATAACTTTTTAACGAAGCCTCCATCAACAAATTGGTATTCTTGATTTTCGTCTTATTTTGGCCTCTAGAATCTCCCATTAAAATTTTTCCCAGGGGTGGTCGAACACCCTGTATACATATAAAAATTGAATTGCTTATGTAGAATTAAAAAAAAATATTCGTTTTTAATAAGTTTTCGGACCATAACTCCCCTTTTCGAGTGAACTGGCTCTGGGTTAGGTCTCATATAACACAGTGGCAGACAACACGGCATTTTATAGGAACCGATCTACCGTGTTATAGGAGGGTTTCAAACTGTATTTCGTTTATTTAATGAAGTTTAATCCTCCTCCGGGGACGGCGGAGCGGAAACAATGTGTCGCGTGAATGGGAATTCGGAACAAAAATCATAGCTTCTAAAGAATTCCAGTCAATTTTCGACCTAAGACCTCTTACACTTTTTTTTTTAAAGAGAATACAAAGATACAACAAACAAATCGATAGACAAAAATTATATATTTTTGTTAAAAAAAAATTGAAACGACCTTGATTTTTTGTTGAATAAAAACTGTTTTGCTAATTTCTACTATTGCAATTTCTTGTCAAGTGTTGTCATTTCTGTGTAACTTTTGTTCGAAAAGTTTTTTCATTGGTTTAGAGGAAGTGTCTGAAATCAGAGGTGCCAGAAGTGCACCGAAGGCATAGTGTGCTCTCTCACACTATGTCAGATCACGCGTACGTGAACTCGTAATGTTTCGGAAAGTCGACAAAGGCAAACTGACGCTGCCCGAAGTAATTTCGGACCGCCTCGTGAGAGTCGAGAGAGAAAGGCTCACATTTGCCTTCTCGCTCTTAACAACTGAAATCCGACCTCCCGTCAACTGCATACGATTTGGAATCTCGAGTCGAGATTCTCGACTGACTGCCCAGGCATTTTTACTTTCCGACGCACATGACGATGTAGGCGCACATAAGCAAAGTACGTAAGTAGTTTGAAAAAAAAATTTTGTAAAATTTATTTTACGAAAATAAATGGGTTTTAAAACCCCCTGATCATATTTTAATTATTGAAGCAAAAAAAAGAAATTTTTTTCTTATTATTATTCTTATATGTGAGCGTAACATATGTATATTATTAATACGATTTTTCAACATCAATATTTTAAGATTGAAAATTAATAAATTAAAATGAGAATCCACTCTTTGCCAGTATCGTGCACGCTGTGGGATTTTTCAATAAGAAGAGTTCTTATTTTTATAACATAAACAAAACTTAGTAGTAGAATTAATAGTTGCAGAAATTAATTAATAATGATTTTCCTCGATATGTTTTTAGATAACCGTATATCAATTATCAATTTGTTATGACGAACTAAATATTATATGTTTGATTTGGCTTAACTTTGCATAAAAAAATAATTGTATCGATCCATCAAAATTAATAACGTGCACCATCAAACCGTTTAAACCACAAAAGAAAAGTGATCCCGTTTACCAGTTTAATACAAAGTATGGGTTGGATTAAAAATTTTAAAAGGACATAGTCGAATATTTTTAAAGGTACAAAACATAGCGTTTCATTTTCATCAGAACAGTAACATGAGTTAGCAGGTAATGTCATAAAACTGTTTTACCCGGTTATACCCCTTTTTACCTCAAGTATAAGGTAAAAAGTACGAGGTACGACTATCCGAAAATCGTTCACATTTTATCAATGTAAATGAAGCGGCTATTCCATTCCATCATCATCATTAAATAGAAAATTTTGTAATTTCTGTGAAAACAGAACTTTCGTTAGATGTACGTAGTGCTTGAAATTTTTATGTTTTGACTGTTTTTACGAAAAGTACCATCCAGATTCATGTACTTCGTACATTGAAAATAACATATTATGTTATAAATGTAATTTTGGTTAAATTCAACTTTAAAAAAGAAATATTCGAAGGGCATGCAAAAATATAATGTCACATGTTATGTACGATTGTGCGAGAATATGATTGAAAAAATAAAAAAAAGATTTGTTCTACCAGGGTTCGAATCTGCAGAGCAAAAGAAGAAGCTCGAACTTGCAGGCAAACACCTTATCACTCACGGCCACGCTGATTAGTGGTGAATAGAATATAGTTCTATTTCTGAAAATAGTACCTGTAATAACTTTAATAATACATATCTTAAAGTAAAACCTAACCCAAAACCGGGTGCCATTCCAACTTTTCCTTGTTAGAACCGAGTTTTCAATTTGTCTTAGCGAAAAAAACAGCTGGTTAATAACCTGCTTACCTGTTTTCAATTACCAAACATTTATTTCTCAATTAACCCTTTGCGAGTGAGACCATTTTGCAGATTATTCTGAAACATTTGTGGTATTCGTTTTCAATGCGATTTAAGTAAGCATGTAATGTATAAGATTTCATCTCATTTAATTTTTTCTTTTCTAGAGAAGGCAGAGAACAAATTTATTTAATTTTTTTTTACAGAAAATTTAAATCTTGCCAAGATTTATATGAAACATTTAAAAGATTTTTCATAAATTATGCCTATGGATCGGAAGGAACAACTATAAAACAAGTTGTAAAAAATTTTTCAAATCGTTCTAAAAATATTATTTTCAGCTGTGAGGGTAAATTACAATCATTTTTGGTCATTACACATACCCCCGAGATCCTACGCATTTTCGAGAAAATAATTCCTTACCGAAAATCTAATTAGGTGACAGAGAAAAAAAAAAATTTCAAATCGTTCTGGAAAAATTATTTTCGGTTGCAGGGGTCAATTACAATCATTTTTGGTCATTACACATACCCTCGAAATCCTACCCACTTTCTAGAAAAAAATTCCAGAAGGTGTGAAATTTTTCGACGAAATTAAGATATTTCAAATCGTTCTGAAAAAAATATTGTTAGCTGTGGGGGTCAATTACAATCATTTTTGGTGAATAGACATACCCCCGAAATACTACCCACTTTCTAGAAAAAAATTCGAGAAGGTGTGAAAACGGTTGTTTGACGGAAAAAAAAATTCAATTCAAATCGTTTTGGAAAAATTATTTGCGGTTGCGGGGGTCAATTACAATCATTTTTGCTGGAATAGACATACCCCCGAAATCTTGCGCATTTTCGAGAAAAAAATTCAGTACCGACGGAACTTTAAACGTTAATAATTACTTTTTAACGAAGTCTCCATCAACAAATTAGAAAATTATTTTCTCCTATCTATTGTAATTAAGAGTCAAATTTAAGAAATCAACGGCTTAATCGTATAAGGCGACTAAGCGAAAATAAATTCAACTTGCACCGATTATTTTCCATTCTCACAGCGTTCCTTCCCTCGAGATCCGGACGAGGTTAGGTTAGGCGAGGTGTTTGAACCTCCTCCCCTTAAAACATATTGCTTTAACAGTATAATAAAAAATACTTAACTGTCCAATTACATCTACTCTTACATCCAATGAAATCTACTTTAATATCCAAAGAAAATAACTAAAAAATCATTTTAAGTTCCACGTTACCCTTTTTTTAATACTTCTTTATTTATTTATTTATTTATTTATTTACGGGTTTGTACACCCTTTGTTGATATAATACAGTTGCATAATATGTATAAAAGTCACATTAATTGCGTATAATATGAGATGCAGTGCGTACAACACTAATGACATGCTATTTGAAGGAATACGGAGAACTGTTAAAGAAGTCCATATGCTGGCTAAACTGGTTAGCTTGGACATATGGTTAATACAATTATTGTATGTATAATGTCGTTTAAATGTTAGAATATAAAATAATTCCATATTTCCATATAATCCATATAATTCCATATTTATACGTAACAACATATCATATATAGTTCTACGTTGTACTTTTCTAAGAAAATAAATTTTTCACGTGAAATTTTCTGCATAAACTTCTTAAATAACTCTATTCTTGGTAAAAAAAAAAGAAAAAAAAACAACACCAAGCTGTAGTAAGAATGTTAAATAAGCATCACATGAAAGCATCACATGACTACTTTTTAATACAGAAAAGTATTAATAAGAAAGAATTGAGAAGTAATATATGAAAGATGAATTGTGGTCTGGTTAGGTCTGGGTTAAGTTAATAAAAGAAGGATAGACTTTTCAAATTTCAAATAAAGAAAGAAAGAAAGAAAGAAAGAAAACGAAGATAAGCCAAATGAAGAAGGGAATGACGAATCTATTTAACCTCTGAAAAAATAGATACAATAATAAAGAGAGACAAGGTTTTTTAATCTGTGTAATCTCAAAATTCAGAGATAAAAAATAAGAAAGAATGTTTAACCAAATGTATTACCAAAAGTAGTTGACTTAATTGATATTGGCAACTTCGTCTTCATTGATTTCACTTATCTTATAACAGAATTACCTAATTCTGATATAGATTTATTAGATAATTTATTAACAGAACATTTTACAAAAGATTACTTTAGAAAAGTATTGAAATTACATGAAAAAGAAGATATCAAGGTAAAGAGGTTTGAAAATTTAGTATATAAAAAATATAGTAAGATATTTAAGATAATCGACAAATGATACTTACCGATTGGGACATCCCAATTACTTTTTTTGTAAAAATGAAACGAATTTCGAATTTTTGGTCATAGAAAATGAAAATATAAAGGCACGAAGAGGACTGTTTTTATGCAAAATAAATTAAATTATTATTTATATATATATATATAAGTTTAATTATGATTTTTATCTTCTAAAGTGTGATAAAACTGTAAGATAAAAGATGAATTAAGTTCAAAGTCCCTAAAATTTTCCAAATCATAGATTTAAAAATGATTTAGATATTTACATGATTTTAGTGTGGGTTTATATTCATACAAGTATATAAATATCTAAATGGGCAAGTTAAAGAACGATATACATGTTGATAGTATAATAATATCCCTTTATTCCTCATAAAAATTCGCAATTGAATTCCTTTTATTCCATTCTTAAAAAATCCATCCCAAAATATATTATCAAAGCTAGTAATAAATTATTCGAACAAGGTGATAACAGATTTAAATATCAGAGACTGATAGTGTTAAGAAAAGATAATATTAATACTATTTTGACACACTTATTTGATTTTAATATTAATTATAGATACTTTGATTATTGATTTATTAAAACATAAAGTTAACTAAAAGTCCCAGTAGATTATAAATATTTTAAAGAGCATGAATTAGCATAGAATTTCATAAAAATTTTGACGAGTGATAGAAGTAACTTGAATAATCTGAATTTTGTAGCTTTTACTATATCTTTGGATATGGAATCGCAGATTCATTTTATTAGTAGTGTGACTAATAATATTAAGTTCTATGTTATCGAACTATTATTTTTATTAATATAAAACTAGAGATAGTACTGACGATTTACTCGGACTCGTTAAAGTAAGTGGCCCAAGTGGGAAGAATATTAAGATAGATAGATAGATAGATAGATATTGGTAAAAATATCCTTCTTGTCTTTATATAGGAAATCTTTAATATTAAAAATAAACTCTTTCTGTAAAATCATCATACTTATCATCATAATTTATAAAATTAAAGTCAACGCATCTAATAATGAAAGGAGAAACTGACTTTATATCTTGTGTATTCTTTTACCGATGAATTATGAACAAACTGAACTGAAGTATTTTATAGGACTTGTCAAGAACGTTTTTTTCTTTTTTCATGTATTTATTTTTACTTTTGAAGTATGGAAAACAAAACTTACAGAGGCTTTGTTTACTTAAATGTTAAAACTTACCTTTTGTAAAACCCGGCGATATCGACTGTATAAATCGCCTTACGTTCGTGTCCGTAAGTGAGGTAGAGTACGTGCTCGATTTAGGTTATGTAAGTAAATTTCACGTGCTACTCTCTCGACGTATACTTTTACACGAAAAGTTTCGTGTATTTTGTGAGCAGCATCCCATGCTTGTCGCCAAATTGAAGTGTCCTTGAATTCGGAAGACTGGTTACGTGTGAATCTTCGTTGATCGTCTACCTTCAACTCCATTAATAACAACTCGTGAATACAGGTGTTACGTCGGGATTCCGTCGACATTTGTAAAAGAGAATTTCCCTATACAGGGATGCTTGTCCCCTACAACACGGCATCATATCCCCTATAACACGCTTTCGCTCTAACACGATAAGAAAATTGCGAAAACCTTTGTACAACACTGTACTCCTACAGCACTGGATAACATGATTTTTGCTTAACATATTTAAAAACTAAATTAGCTTAAAATAATGACGCGAAAGAATAATGAAAGAAATATAGTGGCTTTACATGAAAAAATATATTATTAGAAATTATAATTTATTAAATTAAGGTTGCGTTAAATTAAAATAATATTTTTTGTGTTTTTTTGTTTTCTGTTATACATACATACATACATACATACATACATACATACATACATACATACGTATACAGGGTGTTCGGCCACCCTTGGGAAAAATATTAATGGGAGATTCGAGAGGCCAAAATAAGACGAAAATCAAGAATACCAATTTGTTGATGGTGGCTTCGTTAAAAAGTTATTAACGTTTAAAGTTCCGCCAATACTGAATTTTTTCTCGAAAGTGGGTAAGATTTCGGGAGTATGTCTATTCACCGAAAATAATTATAATTGACCTCCGCAACCGAAAATAATTTTTCCAGAACGATTTGAAACTTTTCAATTTCGCCGAAAAATTTGGGCACCTACCTACCTACCTACCTACCTACCCCCTGTTGAGTTTCCTTAAAAATTCGTTTTTGATTTTTAATAATTTCGCTTGACGTCCTACAGAAAAGTTGTTTAATACGTTTTTGTAGGTACCTATGGGCTCTACTTCAGAAAAAAGTTTCATTGAAATATATTCACTATTATAGGAGTTATGGCTATATAAGTTGAAAATTGGACCATTTTTATGGGGGTTTTTTAACATTACGGGGCCAAGGAACAACCTTTCCAATATTTTTATAATTGTTACATATTCTACACTAAAATACGCGGCGTTTGGCTTTCTTAACATTAAAATCGTCCAATCCGTTCAGAAGTTATGGTGTTTTAAAGATTCGCATAAAATTTACGGGAAGCATTTCTTGCCTGAAATTATATTTTCGGTAAGGAATCTTTTTCTCGAAAATGGTTAGGATTTCGAGGGTATGTCTATCGACCAAAAATTATTATAATTGGTCCCTGCAATCAGAAATAATTTTTTTAGAATGATTTAAAATTTTTTAATTTTGTTGAAAAATTTCACACCTTCTCGAATTTTTTTCTCCAAACTGGGTAGGAATTCCGGGGTATATCTATTCATCAAAAATGATTATAATCGACCCTTGCAATCGGAAATATTTTTTTAGAACGATTGGAAAAATTTTTTTTTTCGCCAAGAAATTTCACCACCTACCCAAATTTTTTTCTCGAAGGAGGGTAGGATTTCGGGGATATGTGTATTCATAAAAAATGATTGTAATTGATCCCCGCAACCGAAAATAATTTTTCTAAAACGATTTGAAATTTTTTAATTTAATTGTTAATAACTTTTTAACGAAGCCTCCATCAACAAATTGGTATTCTTGATTTTCGTCTTATTTTGGCCTCTAGAATCTCCCATTAAAATTTTTCCCAGGGGTGGTCGAACACCCTGTATACATATAAAAATTGAATTGCTTATGTAGAATTAAAAAAAAATATTCGTTTTTAATAAGTTTTCGGACCATAACTCCCCTTTTCGAGTGAACTGGCTCTGGGTTAGGTCTCATATAACACAGTGGCAGACAACACGGCATTTTATAGGAACCGATCTACCGTGTTATAGGAGGGTTTCAAACTGTATTTCGTTTATTTAATGAAGTTTAATCCTCCTCCGGGGACGGCGGAGCGGAAACAATGTGTCGCGTGAATGGGAATTCGGAACAAAAATCATAGCTTCTAAAGAATTCCAGTCAATTTTCGACCTAAGACCTCTTACACTTTTTTTTTTAAAGAGAATACAAAGATACAACAAACAAATCGATAGACGAAAATTATATATTTTTGTTAAAAAAAAATTGAAACGACCTTGATTTTTTGTTGAATAAAAACTGTTTTGCTAATTTCTACTATTGCAATTTCTTGTCAAGTGTTGTCATTTCTGTGTAACTTTTGTTCGAAAAGTTTTTTCATTGGTTTAGAGGAAGTGTCTGAAATCAGAGGTGCCAGAAGTGCACCGAAGGCATAGTGTGCTCTCTCACACTATGTCAGATCACGCGTACGTGAACTCGTAATGTTTCGGAAAGTCGACAAAGGCAAACTGACGCTGCCCGAAGTAATTTCGGACCGCCTCGTGAGAGTCGAGAGAGAAAGGCTCACATTTGCCTTCTCGCTCTTAACAACTGAAATCCGACCTCCCGTCAACTGCATACGATTTGGAATCTCGAGTCGAGATTCTCGACTGACTGCCCAGGCATTTTTACTTTCCGACGCACATGACGATGTAGGCGCACATAAGCAAAGTACGTAAGTAGTTTGAAAAAAAAATTTTGTAAAATTTATTTTACGAAAATAAATGGGTTTTAAAACCCCCTGATCATATTTTAATTATTGAAGCAAAAAAAAGAAATTTTTTTCTTATTATTATTCTTATATGTGAGCGTAACATATGTATATTATTAATACGATTTTTCAACATCAATATTTTAAGATTGAAAATTAATAAATTAAAATGAGAATCCACTCTTTGCCAGTATCGTGCACGCTGTGGGATTTTTCAATAAGAAGAGTTCTTATTTTTATAACATAAACAAAACTTAGTAGTAGAATTAATAGTTGCAGAAATTAATTAATAATGATTTTCCTCGATATGTTTTTAGATAACCGTATATCAATTATCAATTTGTTATGACGAACTAAATATTATATGTTTGATTTGGCTTAACTTTGCATAAAAAAATAATTGTATCGATCCATCAAAATTAATAACGTGCACCATCAAACCGTTTAAACCACAAAAGAAAAGTGATCCCGTTTACCAGTTTAATACAAAGTATGGGTTGGATTAAAAATTTTAAAAGGACATAGTCGAATATTTTTAAAGGTACAAAACATAGCGTTTCATTTTCATCAGAACAGTAACATGAGTTAGCAGGTAATGTCATAAAACTGTTTTACCCGGTTATACCCCTTTTTACCTCAAGTATAAGGTAAAAAGTACGAGGTACGACTATCCGAAAATCGTTCACATTTTATCAATGTAAATGAAGCGGCTATTCCATTCCATCATCATCATTAAATAGAAAATTTTGTAATTTCTGTGAAAACAGAACTTTCGTTAGATGTACGTAGTGCTTGAAATTTTTATGTTTTGACTGTTTTTACGAAAAGTACCATCCAGATTCATGTACTTCGTACATTGAAAATAACATATTATGTTATAAATGTAATTTTGGTTAAATTCAACTTTAAAAAAGAAATATTCGAAGGGCATGCAAAAATATAATGTCACATGTTATGTACGATTGTGCGAGAATATGATTGAAAAAATAAAAAAAAGATTTGTTCTACCAGGGTTCGAATCTGCAGAGCAAAAGAAGAAGCTCGAACTTGCAGGCAAACACCTTATCACTCACGGCCACGCTGATTAGTGGTGAATAGAATATAGTTCTATTTCTGAAAATAGTACCTGTAATAACTTTAATAATACATATCTTAAAGTAAAACCTAACCCAAAACCGGGTGCCATTCCAACTTTTCCTTGTTAGAACCGAGTTTTCAATTTGTCTTAGCGAAAAAAACAGCTGGTTAATAACCTGCTTACCTGTTTTCAATTACCAAACATTTATTTCTCAATTAACCCTTTGCGAGTGAGACCATTTTGCAGATTATTCTGAAACATTTGTGGTATTCGTTTTCAATGCGATTTAAGTAAGCATGTAATGTATAAGATTTCATCTCATTTAATTTTTTCTTTTCTAGAGAAGGCAGAGAACAAATTTATTTAATTTTTTTTTACAGAAAATTTAAATCTTGCCAAGATTTATATGAAACATTTAAAAGATTTTTCATAAATTATGCCTATGGATCGGAAGGAACAACTATAAAACAAGTTGTAAAAAATTTTTCAAATCGTTCTAAAAATATTATTTTCAGCTGTGAGGGTAAATTACAATCATTTTTGGTCATTACACATACCCCCGAGATCCTACGCATTTTCGAGAAAATAATTCCTTACCGAAAATCTAATTAGGTGACAGAGAAAAAAAAAAATTTCAAATCGTTCTGGAAAAATTATTTTCGGTTGCAGGGGTCAATTACAATCATTTTTGGTCATTACACATACCCTCGAAATCCTACCCACTTTCTAGAAAAAAATTCCAGAAGGTGTGAAATTTTTCGACGAAATTAAGATATTTCAAATCGTTCTGAAAAAAATATTGTTAGCTGTGGGGGTCAATTACAATCATTTTTGGTGAATAGACATACCCCCGAAATACTACCCACTTTCTAGAAAAAAATTCGAGAAGGTGTGAAAACGGTTGTTTGACGGAAAAAAAAATTCAATTCAAATCGTTTTGGAAAAATTATTTGCGGTTGCGGGGGTCAATTACAATCATTTTTGCTGGAATAGACATACCCCCGAAATCTTGCGCATTTTCGAGAAAAAAATTCAGTACCGACGGAACTTTAAACGTTAATAATTACTTTTTAACGAAGTCTCCATCAACAAATTAGAAAATTATTTTCTCCTATCTATTGTAATTAAGAGTCAAATTTAAGAAATCAACGGCTTAATCGTATAAGGCGACTAAGCGAAAATAAATTCAACTTGCACCGATTATTTTCCATTCTCACAGCGTTCCTTCCCTCGAGATCCGGACGAGGTTAGGTTAGGCGAGGTGTTTGAACCTCCTCCCCTTAAAACATATTGCTTTAACAGTATAATAAAAAATACTTAACTGTCCAATTACATCTACTCTTACATCCAATGAAATCTACTTTAATATCCAAAGAAAATAACTAAAAAATCATTTTAAGTTCCACGTTACCCTTTTTTTAATACTTCTTTATTTATTTATTTATTTATTTATTTACGGGTTTGTACACCCTTTGTTGATATAATACAGTTGCATAATATGTATAAAAGTCACATTAATTGCGTATAATATGAGATGCAGTGCGTACAACACTAATGACATGCTATTTGAAGGAATACGGAGAACTGTTAAAGAAGTCCATATGCTGGCTAAACTGGTTAGCTTGGACATATGGTTAATACAATTATTGTATGTATAATGTCGTTTAAATGTTAGAATATAAAATAATTCCATATTTCCATATAATCCATATAATTCCATATTTATACGTAACAACATATCATATATAGTTCTACGTTGTACTTTTCTAAGAAAATAAATTTTTCACGTGAAATTTTCTGCATAAACTTCTTAAATAACTCTATTCTTGGTAAAAAAAAAAGAAAAAAAAACAACACCAAGCTGTAGTAAGAATGTTAAATAAGCATCACATGAAAGCATCACATGACTACTTTTTAATACAGAAAAGTATTAATAAGAAAGAATTGAGAAGTAATATATGAAAGATGAATTGTGGTCTGGTTAGGTCTGGGTTAAGTTAATAAAAGAAGGATAGACTTTTCAAATTTCAAATAAAGAAAGAAAGAAAGAAAGAAAGAAAACGAAGATAAGCCAAATGAAGAAGGGAATGACGAATCTATTTAACCTCTGAAAAAATAGATACAATAATAAAGAGAGACAAGATTTTTTAATCTGTGTAATCTCAAAATTCAGAGATAAAAAATAAGAAAGAATGTTTAACCAAATGTATTACCAAAAGTAGTTGACTTAATTGATATTGGCAACTTCGTCTTCATTGATTTCACTTATCTTATAACAGAATTACCTAATTCTGATATAGATTTATTAGATAATTTATTAACAGAACATTTTACAAAAGATTACTTTAGAAAAGTATTGAAATTACATGAAAAAGAAGATATCAAGGTAAAGACGTTTGAAAATTTAGTATATAAAAAATATAGTAAGATATTTAAGATAATCGACAAATGATACTTACCGATTGGGACATCCCAATTACTTTTTTTGTAAAAATGAAACGAATTTCGAATTTTTGGTCATAGAAAATGAAAATATAAAGGCACGAAGAGGACTGTTTTTATGCAAAATAAATTAAATTATTATTTATATATATATATATAAGTTTAATTATGATTTTTATCTTCTAAAGTGTGATAAAACTGTAAGATAAAAGATGAATTAAGTTCAAAGTCCCTAAAATTTTCCAAATCATAGATTTAAAAATGATTTAGATATTTACATGATTTTAGTGTGGGTTTATATTCATACAAGTATATAAATATCTAAATGGGCAAGTTAAAGAACGATATACATGTTGATAGTATAATAATATCCCTTTATTCCTCATAAAAATTCGCAATTGAATTCCTTTTATTCCATTCTTAAAAAATCCATCCCAAAATATATTATCAAAGCTAGTAATAAATTATTCGAACAAGGTGATAACAGATTTAAATATCAGAGACTGATAGTGTTAAGAAAAGATAATATTAATACTATTTTGACACACTTATTTGATTTTAATATTAATTATAGATACTTTGATTATTGATTTATTAAAACATAAAGTTAACTAAAAGTCCCAGTAGATTATAAATATTTTAAAGAGCATGAATTAGCATAGAATTTCATAAAAATTTTGACGAGTGATAGAAGTAACTTGAATAATCTGAATTTTGTAGCTTTTACTATATCTTTGGATATGGAATCGCAGATTCATTTTATTAGTAGTGTGACTAATAATATTAAGTTCTATGTTATCGAACTATTATTTTTATTAATATAAAACTAGAGATAGTACTGACGATTTACTCGGACTCGTTAAAGTAAGTGGCCCAAGTGGGAAGAATACTAAGATAGATAGATAGATAGATAGATATTGGTAAAAATATCCTTCTTGTCTTTATATAGGAAATCTTTAATATTAAAAATAAACTCTTTCTGTAAAATCATCATACTTATCATCATAATTTATAAAATTAAAGTCAACGCATCTAATAATGAAAGGAGAAACTGACTTTATATCTTGTGTATTCTTTTACCGATGAATTATGAACAAACTGAACTGAAGTATTTTATAGGACTTGTCAAGAACGTTTTTTTCTTTTTTCATGTATTTATTTTTACTTTTGAAGTATGGAAAACAAAACTTACAGAGGCTTTGTTTACTTAAATGTTAAAACTTACCTTTTGTAAAACCCGGCGATATCGACTGTATAAATCGCCTTACGTTCGTGTCCGTAAGTGAGGTAGAGTACGTGCTCGATTTAGGTTATGTAAGTAAATTTCACGTGCTACTCTCTCGACGTATACTTTTACACGAAAAGTTTCGTGTATTTTGTGAGCAGCATCCCATGCTTGTCGCCAAATTGAAGTGTCCTTGAATTCGGAAGACTGGTTACGTGTGAATCTTCGTTGATCGTCTACCTTCAACTCCATTAATAACAACTCGTGAATACAGGTGTTACGTCGGGATTCCGTCGACATTTGTAAAAGAGAATTTCCCTATACAGGGATGCTTGTCCCCTACAACACGGCATCATATCCCCTATAACACGCTTTCGCTCTAACACGATAAGAAAATTGCGAAAACCTTTGTACAACACTGTACTCCTACAGCACTGGATAACATGATTTTTGCTTAACATATTTAAAAACTAAATTAGCTTAAAATAATGACGCGAAAGAATAATGAAAGAAATATAGTGGCTTTACATGAAAAAATATATTATTAGAAATTATAATTTATTAAATTAAGGTTGCGTTAAATTAAAATAATATTTTTTGTGTTTTTTTGTTTTCTGTTATACATACATACATACATACATACATACATACATACATACATACATACATACATACATACGTATACAGGGTGTTCGGCCACCCTTGGGAAAAATATTAATGGGAGATTCGAGAGGCCAAAATAAGACGAAAATCAAGAATACCAATTTGTTGATGGTGGCTTCGTTAAAAAGTTATTAACGTTTAAAGTTCCGCCAATACTGAATTTTTTCTCGAAAGTGGGTAAGATTTCGGGAGTATGTCTATTCACCGAAAATAATTATAATTGGCCTCCGCAACCGAAAATAATTTTTCCAGAACGATTTGAAACTTTTCAATTTCGCCGAAAAATTTGGGCACCTACCTACCTACCTACCTACCTACCCCCTGTTGAGTTTCCTTAAAAATTCGTTTTTGATTTTTAATAATTTCGCTTGACGTCCTACAGAAAAGTTGTTTAATACGTTTTTGTAGGTACCTATGGGCTCTACTTCAGAAAAAAGTTTCATTGAAATATATTCACTATTATAGGAGTTATGGCTATATAAGTTGAAAATTGGACCATTTTTATGGGGGTTTTTTAACATTACGGGGCCAAGGAACAACCTTTCCAATATTTTTATAATTGTTACATATTCTACACTAAAATACGCGGCGTTTGGCTTTCTTAACATTAAAATCGTCCAATCCGTTCAGAAGTTATGGTGTTTTAAAGATTCGCATAAAATTTACGGGAAGCATTTCTTGCCTGAAATTATATTTTCGGTAAGGAATCTTTTTCTCGAAAATGGTTAGGATTTCGAGGGTATGTCTATCGACCAAAAATTATTATAATTGGTCCCTGCAATCAGAAATAATTTTTTTAGAATGATTTAAAATTTTTTAATTTTGTTGAAAAATTTCACACCTTCTCGAATTTTTTTCTCCAAACTGGGTAGGAATTCCGGGGTATATCTATTCATCAAAAATGATTATAATCGACCCTTGCAATCGGAAATAATTTTTTTAGAACGATTGGAAAAATTTTTTTTTTCGCCAAGAAATTTCACCACCTACCCGAATTTTTTTCTCGAAGGAGGGTAGGATTTCGAGGATATGTGTATTCATAAAAAATGATTGTAATTGATCCCCGCAACCGAAAATAATTTTTCTAAAACGATTTGAAATTTTTTAATTTAATTGTTAATAACTTTTTAACGAAGCCTCCATCAACAAATTGGTATTCTTGATTTTCGTCTTATTTTGGCCTCTAGAATCACCCATTAAAATTTTTCCCAGGGGTGGTCGAACACCCTGTATACATATAAAAATTGAATTGCTTATGTAGAATTAAAAAAAAATATTCGTTTTTAATAAGTTTTCGGACCATAACTCCCCTTTTCGAGTGAACTGGCTCTGGGTTAGGTCTCATATAACACAGTGGCAGACAACACGGCATTTTATAGGAACCGATCTACCGTGTTATAGGAGGGTTTCAAACTGTATTTCGTTTATTTAATGAAGTTTAATCCTCCTCCGGGGACGGCGGAGCGGAAACAATGTGTCGCGTGAATGGGAATTCGGAACAAAAATCATAGCTTCTAAAGAATTCCAGTCAATTTTCGACCTAAGACCTCTTACACTTTTTTTTTTAAAGAGAATACAAAGATACAACAAACAAATCGATAGACAAAAATTATATATTTTTGTTAAAAAAAAATTGAAACGACCTTGATTTTTTGTTGAATAAAAACTGTTTTGCTAATTTCTACTATTGCAATTTCTTGTCAAGTGTTGTCATTTCTGTGTAACTTTTGTTCGAAAAGTTTTTTCATTGGTTTAGAGGAAGTGTCTGAAATCAGAGGTGCCAGAAGTGCACCGAAGGCATAGTGTGCTCTCTCACACTATGTCAGATCACGCGTACGTGAACTCGTAATGTTTCGGAAAGTCGACAAAGGCAAACTGACGCTGCCCGAAGTAATTTCGGACCGCCTCGTGAGAGTCGAGAGAGAAAGGCTCACATTTGCCTTCTCGCTCTTAACAACTGAAATCCGACCTCCCGTCAACTGCATACGATTTGGAATCTCGAGTCGAAATTCTCGACTGACTGCCCAGGCATTTTTACTTTCCGACGCACATGACGATGTAGGCGCACATAAGCAAAGTACGTAAGTAGTTTGAAAAAAAAATTTTGTAAAATTTATTTTACGAAAATAAATGGGTTTTAAAACCCCCTGATCATATTTTAATTATTGAAGCAAAAAAAAGAAATTTTTTTCTTATTATTATTCTTATATGTGAGCGTAACATATGTATATTATTAATACGATTTTTCAACATCAATATTTTAAGATTGAAAATTAATAAATTAAAATGAGAATCCACTCTTTGCCAGTATCGTGCACGCTGTGGGATTTTTCAATAAGAAGAGTTCTTATTTTTATAACATAAACAAAACTTAGTAGTAGAATTAATAGTTGCAGAAATTAATTAATAATGATTTTCCTCGATATGTTTTTAGATAACCGTATATCAATTATCAATTTGTTATGACGAACTAAATATTATATGTTTGATTTGGCTTAACTTTGCATAAAAAAATAATTGTATCGATCCATCAAAATTAATAACGTGCACCATCAAACCGTTTAAACCACAAAAGAAAAGTGATCCCGTTTACCAGTTTAATACAAAGTATGGGTTGGATTAAAAATTTTAAAAGGACATAGTCGAATATTTTTAAAGGTACAAAACATAGCGTTTCATTTTCATCAGAACAGTAACATGAGTTAGCAGGTAATGTCATAAAACTGTTTTACCCGGTTATACCCCTTTTTACCTCAAGTATAAGGTAAAAAGTACGAGGTACGACTATCCGAAAATCGTTCACATTTTATCAATGTAAATGAAGCGGCTATTCCATTCCATCATCATCATTAAATAGAAAATTTTGTAATTTCTGTGAAAACAGAACTTTCGTTAGATGTACGTAGTGCTTGAAATTTTTATGTTTTGACTGTTTTTACGAAAAGTACCATCCAGATTCATGTACTTCGTACATTGAAAATAACATATTATGTTATAAATGTAATTTTGGTTAAATTCAACTTTAAAAAAGAAATATTCGAAGGGCATGCAAAAATATAATGTCACATGTTATGTACGATTGTGCGAGAATATGATTGAAAAAATAAAAAAAAGATTTGTTCTACCAGGGTTCGAATCTGCAGAGCAAAAGAAGAAGCTCGAACTTGCAGGCAAACACCTTATCACTCACGGCCACGCTGATTAGTGGTGAATAGAATATAGTTCTATTTCTGAAAATAGTACCTGTAATAACTTTAATAATACATATCTTAAAGTAAAACCTAACCCAAAACCGGGTGCCATTCCAACTTTTCCTTGTTAGAACCGAGTTTTCAATTTGTCTTAGCGAAAAAAACAGCTGGTTAATAACCTGCTTACCTGTTTTCAATTACCAAACATTTATTTCTCAATTAACCCTTTGCGAGTGAGACCATTTTGCAGATTATTCTGAAACATTTGTGGTATTCGTTTTCAATGCGATTTAAGTAAGCATGTAATGTATAAGATTTCATCTCATTTAATTTTTTCTTTTCTAGAGAAGGCAGAGAACAAATTTATTTAATTTTTTTTTACAGAAAATTTAAATCTTGCCAAGATTTATATGAAACATTTAAAAGATTTTTCATAAATTATGCCTATGGATCGGAAGGAACAACTATAAAACAAGTTGTAAAAAATTTTTCAAATCGTTCTAAAAATATTATTTTCAGCTGTGAGGGTAAATTACAATCATTTTTGGTCATTACACATACCCCCGAGATCCTACGCATTTTCGAGAAAATAATTCCTTACCGAAAATCTAATTAGGTGACAGAGAAAAAGAAAAATTTCAAATCGTTCTGGAAAAATTATTTTCGGTTGCAGGGGTCAATTACAATCATTTTTGGTCATTACACATACCCTCGAAATCCTACCCACTTTCTAGAAAAAAATTCCAGAAGGTGTGAAATTTTTCGACGAAATTAAGATATTTCAAATCGTTCTGAAAAAAATATTGTTAGCTGTGGGGGTCAATTACAATCATTTTTGGTGAATAGACATACCCCCGAAATACTACCCACTTTCTAGAAAAAAAATTCGAGAAGGTGTGAAAACGGTTGTTTGACGGAAAAAAAAATTCAATTCAAATCGTTTTGGAAAAATTATTTGCGGTTGCGGGGGTCAATTACAATCATTTTTGCTGGAATAGACATACCCCCGAAATCTTGCGCATTTTCGAGAAAAAAATTCAGTACCGACGGAACTTTAAACGTTAATAATTACTTTTTAACGAAGTCTCCATCAACAAATTAGAAAATTATTTTCTCCTATCTATTGTAATTAAGAGTCAAATTTAAGAAATCAACGGCTTAATCGTATAAGGCGACTAAGCGAAAATAAATTCAACTTGCACCGATTATTTTCCATTCTCACAGCGTTCCTTCCCTCGAGATCCGGACGAGGTTAGGTTAGGCGAGGTGTTTGAACCTCCTCCCCTTAAAACATATTGCTTTAACAGTATAATAAAAAATACTTAACTGTCCAATTACATCTACTCTTACATCCAATGAAATCTACTTTAATATCCAAAGAAAATAACTAAAAAATCATTTTAAGTTCCACGTTACCCTTTTTTTAATACTTCTTTATTTATTTATTTATTTATTTATTTACGGGTTTGTACACCCTTTGTTGATATAATACAGTTGCATAATATGTATAAAAGTCACATTAATTGCGTATAATATGAGATGCAGTGCGTACAACACTAATGACATGCTATTTGAAGGAATACGGAGAACTGTTAAAGAAGTCCATATGCTGGCTAAACTGGTTAGCTTGGACATATGGTTAATACAATTATTGTATGTATAATGTCGTTTAAATGTTAGAATATAAAATAATTCCATATTTCCATATAATCCATATAATTCCATATTTATACGTAACAACATATCATATATAGTTCTACGTTGTACTTTTCTAAGAAAATAAATTTTTCACGTGAAATTTTCTGCATAAACTTCTTAAATAACTCTATTCTTGGTAAAAAAAAAAGAAAAAAAAACAACACCAAGCTGTAGTAAGAATGTTAAATAAGCATCACATGAAAGCATCACATGACTACTTTTTAATACAGAAAAGTATTAATAAGAAAGAATTGAGAAGTAATATATGAAAGATGAATTGTGGTCTGGTTAGGTCTGGGTTAAGTTAATAAAAGAAGGATAGACTTTTCAAATTTCAAATAAAGAAAGAAAGAAAGAAAGAAAGAAAACGAAGATAAGCCAAATGAAGAAGGGAATGACGAATCTATTTAACCTCTGAAAAAATAGATACAATAATAAAGAGAGACAAGGTTTTTTAATCTGTGTAATCTCAAAATTCAGAGATAAAAAATAAGAAAGAATGTTTAACCAAATGTATTACCAAAAGTAGTTGACTTAATTGATATTGGCAACTTCGTCTTCATTGATTTCACTTATCTTATAACAGAATTACCTAATTCTGATATAGATTTATTAGATAATTTATTAACAGAACATTTTACAAAAGATTACTTTAGAAAAGTATTGAAATTACATGAAAAAGAAGATATCAAGGTAAAGAGGTTTGAAAATTTAGTATATAAAAAATATAGTAAGATATTTAAGATAATCGACAAATGATACTTACCGATTGGGACATCCCAATTACTTTTTTTGTAAAAATGAAACGAATTTCGAATTTTTGGTCATAGAAAATGAAAATATAAAGGCACGAAGAGGACTGTTTTTATGCAAAATAAATTAAATTATTATTTATATATATATATATAAGTTTAATTATGATTTTTATCTTCTAAAGTGTGATAAAACTGTAAGATAAAAGATGAATTAAGTTCAAAGTCCCTAAAATTTTCCAAATCATAGATTTAAAAATGATTTAGATATTTACATGATTTTAGTGTGGGTTTATATTCATACAAGTATATAAATATCTAAATGGGCAAGTTAAAGAACGATATACATGTTGATAGTATAATAATATCCCTTTATTCCTCATAAAAATTCGCAATTGAATTCCTTTTATTCCATTCTTAAAAAATCCATCCCAAAATATATTATCAAAGCTAGTAATAAATTATTCGAACAAGGTGATAACAGATTTAAATATCAGAGACTGATAGTGTTAAGAAAAGATAATATTAATACTATTTTGACACACTTATTTGATTTTAATATTAATTATAGATACTTTGATTATTGATTTATTAAAACATAAAGTTAACTAAAAGTCCCAGTAGATTATAAATATTTTAAAGAGCATGAATTAGCATAGAATTTCATAAAAATTTTGACGAGTGATAGAAGTAACTTGAATAATCTGAATTTTGTAGCTTTTACTATATCTTTGGATATGGAATCGCAGATTCATTTTATTAGTAGTGTGACTAATAATATTAAGTTCTATGTTATCGAACTATTATTTTTATTAATATAAAACTAGAGATAGTACTGACGATTTACTCGGACTCGTTAAAGTAAGTGGCCCAAGTGGGAAGAATATTAAGATAGATAGATAGATAGATAGATATTGGTAAAAATATCCTTCTTGTCTTTATATAGGAAATCTTTAATATTAAAAATAAACTCTTTCTGTAAAATCATCATACTTATCATCATAATTTATAAAATTAAAGTCAACGCATCTAATAATGAAAGGAGAAACTGACTTTATATCTTGTGTATTCTTTTACCGATGAATTATGAACAAACTGAACTGAAGTATTTTATAGGACTTGTCAAGAACGTTTTTTTCTTTTTTCATGTATTTATTTTTACTTTTGAAGTATGGAAAACAAAACTTACAGAGGCTTTGTTTACTTAAATGTTAAAACTTACCTTTTGTAAAACCCGGCGATATCGACTGTATAAATCGCCTTACGTTCGTGTCCGTAAGTGAGGTAGAGTACGTGCTCGATTTAGGTTATGTAAGTAAATTTCACGTGCTACTCTCTCGACGTATACTTTTACACGAAAAGTTTCGTGTATTTTGTGAGCAGCATCCCATGCTTGTCGCCAAATTGAAGTGTCCTTGAATTCGGAAGACTGGTTACGTGTGAATCTTCGTTGATCGTCTACCTTCAACTCCATTAATAACAACTCGTGAATACAGGTGTTACGTCGGGATTCCGTCGACATTTGTAAAAGAGAATTTCCCTATACAGGGATGCTTGTCCCCTACAACACGGCATCATATCCCCTATAACACGCTTTCGCTCTAACACGATAAGAAAATTGCGAAAACCTTTGTACAACACTGTACTCCTACAGCACTGGATAACATGATTTTTGCTTAACATATTTAAAAACTAAATTAGCTTAAAATAATGACGCGAAAGAATAATGAAAGAAATATAGTGGCTTTACATGAAAAAATATATTATTAGAAATTATAATTTATTAAATTAAGGTTGCGTTAAATTAAAATAATATTTTTTGTGTTTTTTTGTTTTCTGTTATACATACATACATACATACATACATACATACATACATACATACATACGTATACAGGGTGTTCGGCCACCCTTGGGAAAAATATTAATGGGAGATTCGAGAGGCCAAAATAAGACGAAAATCAAGAATACCAATTTGTTGATGGTGGCTTCGTTAAAAAGTTATTAACGTTTAAAGTTCCGCCAATACTGAATTTTTTCTCGAAAGTGGGTAAGATTTCGGGAGTATGTCTATTCACCGAAAATAATTATAATTGGCCTCCGCAACCGAAAATAATTTTTCCAGAACGATTTGAAACTTTTCAATTTCGCCGAAAAATTTGGGCACCTACCTACCTACCTACCTACCTACCCCCTGTTGAGTTTCCTTAAAAATTCGTTTTTGATTTTTAATAATTTCGCTTGACGTCCTACAGAAAAGTTGTTTAATACGTTTTTGTAGGTACCTATGGGCTCTACTTCAGAAAAAAGTTTCATTGAAATATATTCACTATTATAGGAGTTATGGCTATATAAGTTGAAAATTGGACCATTTTTATGGGGGTTTTTTAACATTACGGGGCCAAGGAACAACCTTTCCAATATTTTTATAATTGTTACATATTCTACACTAAAATACGCGGCGTTTGGCTTTCTTAACATTAAAATCGTCCAATCCGTTCAGAAGTTATGGTGTTTTAAAGATTCGCATAAAATTTACGGGAAGCATTTCTTGCCTGAAATTATATTTTCGGTAAGGAATCTTTTTCTCGAAAATGGTTAGGATTTCGAGGGTATGTCTATCGACCAAAAATTATTATAATTGGTCCCTGCAATCAGAAATAATTTTTTTAGAATGATTTAAAATTTTTTAATTTTGTTGAAAAATTTCACACCTTCTCGAATTTTTTTCTCCAAACTGGGTAGGAATTCCGGGGTATATCTATTCATCAAAAATGATTATAATCGACCCTTGCAATCGGAAATAATTTTTTTAGAACGATTGGAAAAATTTTTTTTTTCGCCAAGAAATTTCACCACCTACCCAAATTTTTTTCTCGAAGGAGGGTAGGATTTCGGGGATATGTGTATTCATAAAAGATGATTGTAATTGATCCCCGCAACCGAAAATAATTTTTCTAAAACGATTTGAAATTTTTTAATTTAATTGTTAATAACTTTTTAACGAAGCCTCCATCAACAAATTGGTATTCTTGATTTTCGTCTTATTTTGGCCTCTAGAATCTCCCATTAAAATTTTTCCCAGGGGTGGTCGAACACCCTGTATACATATAAAAATTGAATTGCTTATGTAGAATTAAAAAAAAATATTCGTTTTTAATAAGTTTTCGGACCATAACTCCCCTTTTCGAGTGAACTGGCTCTGGGTTAGGTCTCATATAACACAGTGGCAGACAACACGGCATTTTATAGGAACCGATCTACCGTGTTATAGGAGGGTTTCAAACTGTATTTCGTTTATTTAATGAAGTTTAATCCTCCTCCGGGGACGGCGGAGCGGAAACAATGTGTCGCGTGAATGGGAATTCGGAACAAAAATCATAGCTTCTAAAGAATTCCAGTCAATTTTCGACCTAAGACCTCTTACACTTTTTTTTTTAAAGAGAATACAAAGATACAACAAACAAATCGATAGACAAAAATTATATATTTTTGTTAAAAAAAAATTGAAACGACCTTGATTTTTTGTTGAATAAAAACTGTTTTGCTAATTTCTACTATTGCAATTTCTTGTCAAGTGTTGTCATTTCTGTGTAACTTTTGTTCGAAAAGTTTTTTCATTGGTTTAGAGGAAGTGTCTGAAATCAGAGGTGCCAGAAGTGCACCGAAGGCATAGTGTGCTCTCTCACACTATGTCAGATCACGCGTACGTGAACTCGTAATGTTTCGGAAAGTCGACAAAGGCAAACTGACGCTGCCCGAAGTAATTTCGGACCGCCTCGTGAGAGTCGAGAGAGAAAGGCTCACATTTGCCTTCTCGCTCTTAACAACTGAAATCCGACCTCCCGTCAACTGCATACGATTTGGAATCTCGAGTCGAGATTCTCGACTGACTGCCCAGGCATTTTTACTTTCCGACGCACATGACGATGTAGGCGCACATAAGCAAAGTACGTAAGTAGTTTGAAAAAAAAATTTTGTAAAATTTATTTTACGAAAATAAATGGGTTTTAAAACCCCCTGATCATATTTTAATTATTGAAGCAAAAAAAAGAAATTTTTTTCTTATTATTATTCTTATATGTGAGCGTAACATATGTATATTATTAATACGATTTTTCAACATCAATATTTTAAGATTGAAAATTAATAAATTAAAATGAGAATCCACTCTTTGCCAGTATCGTGCACGCTGTGGGATTTTTCAATAAGAAGAGTTCTTATTTTTATAACATAAACAAAACTTAGTAGTAGAATTAATAGTTGCAGAAATTAATTAATAATGATTTTCCTCGATATGTTTTTAGATAACCGTATATCAATTATCAATTTGTTATGACGAACTAAATATTATATGTTTGATTTGGCTTAACTTTGCATAAAAAAATAATTGTATCGATCCATCAAAATTAATAACGTGCACCATCAAACCGTTTAAACCACAAAAGAAAAGTGATCCCGTTTACCAGTTTAATACAAAGTATGGGTTGGATTAAAAATTTTAAAAGGACATAGTCGAATATTTTTAAAGGTACAAAACATAGCGTTTCATTTTCATCAGAACAGTAACATGAGTTAGCAGGTAATGTCATAAAACTGTTTTACCCGGTTATACCCCTTTTTACCTCAAGTATAAGGTAAAAAGTACGAGGTACGACTATCCGAAAATCGTTCACATTTTATCAATGTAAATGAAGCGGCTATTCCATTCCATCATCATCATTAAATAGAAAATTTTGTAATTTCTGTGAAAACAGAACTTTCGTTAGATGTACGTAGTGCTTGAAATTTTTATGTTTTGACTGTTTTTACGAAAAGTACCATCCAGATTCATGTACTTCGTACATTGAAAATAACATATTATGTTATAAATGTAATTTTGGTTAAATTCAACTTTAAAAAAGAAATATTCGAAGGGCATGCAAAAATATAATGTCACATGTTATGTACGATTGTGCGAGAATATGATTGAAAAAATAAAAAAAAGATTTGTTCTACCAGGGTTCGAATCTGCAGAGCAAAAGAAGAAGCTCGAACTTGCAGGCAAACACCTTATCACTCACGGCCACGCTGATTAGTGGTGAATAGAATATAGTTCTATTTCTGAAAATAGTACCTGTAATAACTTTAATAATACATATCTTAAAGTAAAACCTAACCCAAAACCGGGTGCCATTCCAACTTTTCCTTGTTAGAACCGAGTTTTCAATTTGTCTTAGCGAAAAAAACAGCTGGTTAATAACCTGCTTACCTGTTTTCAATTACCAAACATTTATTTCTCAATTAACCCTTTGCGAGTGAGACCATTTTGCAGATTATTCTGAAACATTTGTGGTATTCGTTTTCAATGCGATTTAAGTAAGCATGTAATGTATAAGATTTCATCTCATTTAATTTTTTCTTTTCTAGAGAAGGCAGAGAACAAATTTATTTAATTTTTTTTTACAGAAAATTTAAATCTTGCCAAGATTTATATGAAACATTTAAAAGATTTTTCATAAATTATGCCTATGGATCGGAAGGAACAACTATAAAACAAGTTGTAAAAAATTTTTCAAATCGTTCTAAAAATATTATTTTCAGCTGTGAGGGTAAATTACAATCATTTTTGGTCATTACACATACCCCCGAGATCCTACGCATTTTCGAGAAAATAATTCCTTACCGAAAATCTAATTAGGTGACAGAGAAAAAAAAAAATTTCAAATCGTTCTGGAAAAATTATTTTCGGTTGCAGGGGTCAATTACAATCATTTTTGGTCATTACACATACCCTCGAAATCCTACCCACTTTCTAGAAAAAAATTCCAGAAGGTGTGAAATTTTTCGACGAAATTAAGATATTTCAAATCGTTCTGAAAAAAATATTGTTAGCTGTGGGGGTCAATTACAATCATTTTTGGTGAATAGACATACCCCCGAAATACTACCCACTTTCTAGAAAAAAATTCGAGAAGGTGTGAAAACGGTTGTTTGACGGAAAAAAAAATTCAATTCAAATCGTTTTGGAAAAATTATTTGCGGTTGCGGGGGTCAATTACAATCATTTTTGCTGGAATAGACATACCCCCGAAATCTTGCGCATTTTCGAGAAAAAAATTCAGTACCGACGGAACTTTAAACGTTAATAATTACTTTTTAACGAAGTCTCCATCAACAAATTAGAAAATTATTTTCTCCTATCTATTGTAATTAAGAGTCAAATTTAAGAAATCAACGGCTTAATCGTATAAGGCGACTAAGCGAAAATAAATTCAACTTGCACCGATTATTTTCCATTCTCACAGCGTTCCTTCCCTCGAGATCCGGACGAGGTTAGGTTAGGCGAGGTGTTTGAACCTCCTCCCCTTAAAACATATTGCTTTAACAGTATAATAAAAAATACTTAACTGTCCAATTACATCTACTCTTACATCCAATGAAATCTACTTTAATATCCAAAGAAAATAACTAAAAAATCATTTTAAGTTCCACGTTACCCTTTTTTTAATACTTCTTTATTTATTTATTTATTTATTTATTTACGGGTTTGTACACCCTTTGTTGATATAATACAGTTGCATAATATGTATAAAAGTCACATTAATTGCGTATAATATGAGATGCAGTGCGTACAACACTAATGACATGCTATTTGAAGGAATACGGAGAACTGTTAAAGAAGTCCATATGCTGGCTAAACTGGTTAGCTTGGACATATGGTTAATACAATTATTGTATGTATAATGTCGTTTAAATGTTAGAATATAAAATAATTCCATATTTCCATATAATCCATATAATTCCATATTTATACGTAACAACATATCATATATAGTTCTACGTTGTACTTTTCTAAGAAAATAAATTTTTCACGTGAAATTTTCTGCATAAACTTCTTAAATAACTCTATTCTTGGTAAAAAAAAAAGAAAAAAAAACAACACCAAGCTGTAGTAAGAATGTTAAATAAGCATCACATGAAAGCATCACATGACTACTTTTTAATACAGAAAAGTATTAATAAGAAAGAATTGAGAAGTAATATATGAAAGATGAATTGTGGTCTGGTTAGGTCTGGGTTAAGTTAATAAAAGAAGGATAGACTTTTCAAATTTCAAATAAAGAAAGAAAGAAAGAAAGAAAGAAAACGAAGATAAGCCAAATGAAGAAGGGAATGACGAATCTATTTAACCTCTGAAAAAATAGATACAATAATAAAGAGAGACAAGGTTTTTTAATCTGTGTAATCTCAAAATTCAGAGATAAAAAATAAGAAAGAATGTTTAACCAAATGTATTACCAAAAGTAGTTGACTTAATTGATATTGGCAACTTCGTCTTCATTGATTTCACTTATCTTATAACAGAATTACCTAATTCTGATATAGATTTATTAGATAATTTATTAACAGAACATTTTACAAAAGATTACTTTAGAAAAGTATTGAAATTACATGAAAAAGAAGATATCAAGGTAAAGAGGTTTGAAAATTTAGTATATAAAAAATATAGTAAGATATTTAAGATAATCGACAAATGATACTTACCGATTGGGACATCCCAATTACTTTTTTTGTAAAAATGAAACGAATTTCGAATTTTTGGTCATAGAAAATGAAAATATAAAGGCACGAAGAGGACTGTTTTTATGCAAAATAAATTAAATTATTATTTATATATATATATATATATATATATATAAGTTTAATTATGATTTTTATCTTCTAAAGTGTGATAAAACTGTAAGATAAAAGATGAATTAAGTTCAAAGTCCCTAAAATTTTCCAAATCATAGATTTAAAAATGATTTAGATATTTACATGATTTTAGTGTGGGTTTATATTCATACAAGTATATAAATATCTAAATGGGCAAGTTAAAGAACGATATACATGTTGATAGTATAATAATATCCCTTTATTCCTCATAAAAATTCGCAATTGAATTCCTTTTATTCCATTCTTAAAAAATCCATCCCAAAATATATTATCAAAGCTAGTAATAAATTATTCGAACAAGGTGATAACAGATTTAAATATCAGAGACTGATAGTGTTAAGAAAAGATAATATTAATACTATTTTGACACACTTATTTGATTTTAATATTAATTATAGATACTTTGATTATTGATTTATTAAAACATAAAGTTAACTAAAAGTCCCAGTAGATTATAAATATTTTAAAGAGCATGAATTAGCATAGAATTTCATAAAAATTTTGACGAGTGATAGAAGTAACTTGAATAATCTGAATTTTGTAGCTTTTACTATATCTTTGGATATGGAATCGCAGATTCATTTTATTAGTAGTGTGACTAATAATATTAAGTTCTATGTTATCGAACTATTATTTTTATTAATATAAAACTAGAGATAGTACTGACGATTTACTCGGACTCGTTAAAGTAAGTGGCCCAAGTGGGAAGAATATTAAGATAGATAGATAGATAGATATTGGTAAAAATATCCTTCTTGTCTTTATATAGGAAATCTTTAATATTAAAAATAAACTCTTTCTGTAAAATCATCATACTTATCATCATAATTTATAAAATTAAAGTCAACGCATCTAATAATGAAAGGAGAAACTGACTTTATATCTTGTGTATTCTTTTACCGATGAATTATGAACAAACTGAACTGAAGTATTTTATAGGACTTGTCAAGAACGTTTTTTTCTTTTTTCATGTATTTATTTTTACTTTTGAAGTATGGAAAACAAAACTTACAGAGGCTTTGTTTACTTAAATGTTAAAACTTACCTTTTGTAAAACCCGGCGATATCGACTGTATAAATCGCCTTACGTTCGTGTCCGTAAGTGAGGTAGAGTACGTGCTCGATTTAGGTTATGTAAGTAAATTTCACGTGCTACTCTCTCGACGTATACTTTTACACGAAAAGTTTCGTGTATTTTGTGAGCAGCATCCCATGCTTGTCGCCAAATTGAAGTGTCCTTGAATTCGGAAGACTGGTTACGTGTGAATCTTCGTTGATCGTCTACCTTCAACTCCATTAATAACAACTCGTGAATACAGGTGTTACGTCGGGATTCCGTCGACATTTGTAAAAGAGAATTTCCCTATACAGGGATGCTTGTCCCCTACAACACGGCATCATATCCCCTATAACACGCTTTCGCTCTAACACGATAAGAAAATTGCGAAAACCTTTGTACAACACTGTACTCCTACAGCACTGGATAACATGATTTTTGCTTAACATATTTAAAAACTAAATTAGCTTAAAATAATGACGCGAAAGAATAATGAAAGAAATATAGTGGCTTTACATGAAAAAATATATTATTAGAAATTATAATTTATTAAATTAAGGTTGCGTTAAATTAAAATAATATTTTTTGTGTTTTTTTGTTTTCTGTTATACATACATACATACATACATACATACATACATACATACATACATACGTATACAGGGTGTTCGGCCACCCTTGGGAAAAATATTAATGGGAGATTCGAGAGGCCAAAATAAGACGAAAATCAAGAATACCAATTTGTTGATGGTGGCTTCGTTAAAAAGTTATTAACGTTTAAAGTTCCGCCAATACTGAATTTTTTCTCGAAAGTGGGTAAGATTTCGGGAGTATGTCTATTCACCGAAAATAATTATAATTGGCCTCCGCAACCGAAAATAATTTTTCCAGAACGATTTGAAACTTTTCAATTTCGCCGAAAAATTTGGGCACCTACCTACCTACCTACCTACCTACCCCCTGTTGAGTTTCCTTAAAAATTCGTTTTTGATTTTTAATAATTTCGCTTGACGTCCTACAGAAAAGTTGTTTAATACGTTTTTGTAGGTACCTATGGGCTCTACTTCAGAAAAAAGTTTCATTGAAATATATTCACTATTATAGGAGTTATGGCTATATAAGTTGAAAATTGGACCATTTTTATGGGGGTTTTTTAACATTACGGGGCCAAGGAACAACCTTTCCAATATTTTTATAATTGTTACATATTCTACACTAAAATACGCGGCGTTTGGCTTTCTTAACATTAAAATCGTCCAATCCGTTCAGAAGTTATGGTGTTTTAAAGATTCGCATAAAATTTACGGGAAGCATTTCTTGCCTGAAATTATATTTTCGGTAAGGAATCTTTTTCTCGAAAATGGTTAGGATTTCGAGGGTATGTCTATCGACCAAAAATTATTATAATTGGTCCCTGCAATCAGAAATAATTTTTTTAGAATGATTTAAAATTTTTTAATTTTGTTGAAAAATTTCACACCTTCTCGAATTTTTTTCTCCAAACTGGGTAGGAATTCCGGGGTATATCTATTCATCAAAAATGATTATAATCGACCCTTGCAATCGGAAATAATTTTTTTAGAACGATTGGAAAAATTTTTTTTTTCGCCAAGAAATTTCACCACCTACCCAAATTTTTTTCTCGAAGGAGGGTAGGATTTCGGGGATATGTGTATTCATAAAAGATGATTGTAATTGATCCCCGCAACCGAAAATAATTTTTCTAAAACGATTTGAAATTTTTTAATTTAATTGTTAATAACTTTTTAACGAAGCCTCCATCAACAAATTGGTATTCTTGATTTTCGTCTTATTTTGGCCTCTAGAATCTCCCATTAAAATTTTTCCCAGGGGTGGTCGAACACCCTGTATACATATAAAAATTGAATTGCTTATGTAGAATTAAAAAAAAATATTCGTTTTTAATAAGTTTTCGGACCATAACTCCCCTTTTCGAGTGAACTGGCTCTGGGTTAGGTCTCATATAACACAGTGGCAGACAACACGGCATTTTATAGGAACCGATCTACCGTGTTATAGGAGGGTTTCAAACTGTATTTCGTTTATTTAATGAAGTTTAATCCTCCTCCGGGGACGGCGGAGCGGAAACAATGTGTCGCGTGAATGGGAATTCGGAACAAAAATCATAGCTTCTAAAGAATTCCAGTCAATTTTCGACCTAAGACCTCTTACACTTTTTTTTTTAAAGAGAATACAAAGATACAACAAACAAATCGATAGACAAAAATTATATATTTTTGTTAAAAAAAAATTGAAACGACCTTGATTTTTTGTTGAATAAAAACTGTTTTGCTAATTTCTACTATTGCAATTTCTTGTCAAGTGTTGTCATTTCTGTGTAACTTTTGTTCGAAAAGTTTTTTCATTGGTTTAGAGGAAGTGTCTGAAATCAGAGGTGCCAGAAGTGCACCGAAGGCATAGTGTGCTCTCTCACACTATGTCAGATCACGCGTACGTGAACTCGTAATGTTTCGGAAAGTCGACAAAGGCAAACTGACGCTGCCCGAAGTAATTTCGGACCGCCTCGTGAGAGTCGAGAGAGAAAGGCTCACATTTGCCTTCTCGCTCTTAACAACTGAAATCCGACCTCCCGTCAACTGCATACGATTTGGAATCTCGAGTCGAGATTCTCGACTGACTGCCCAGGCATTTTTACTTTCCGACGCACATGACGATGTAGGCGCACATAAGCAAAGTACGTAAGTAGTTTGAAAAAAAAATTTTGTAAAATTTATTTTACGAAAATAAATGGGTTTTAAAACCCCCTGATCATATTTTAATTATTGAAGCAAAAAAAAGAAATTTTTTTCTTATTATTATTCTTATATGTGAGCGTAACATATGTATATTATTAATACGATTTTTCAACATCAATATTTTAAGATTGAAAATTAATAAATTAAAATGAGAATCCACTCTTTGCCAGTATCGTGCACGCTGTGGGATTTTTCAATAAGAAGAGTTCTTATTTTTATAACATAAACAAAACTTAGTAGTAGAATTAATAGTTGCAGAAATTAATTAATAATGATTTTCCTCGATATGTTTTTAGATAACCGTATATCAATTATCAATTTGTTATGACGAACTAAATATTATATGTTTGATTTGGCTTAACTTTGCATAAAAAAATAATTGTATCGATCCATCAAAATTAATAACGTGCACCATCAAACCGTTTAAACCACAAAAGAAAAGTGATCCCGTTTACCAGTTTAATACAAAGTATGGGTTGGATTAAAAATTTTAAAAGGACATAGTCGAATATTTTTAAAGGTACAAAACATAGCGTTTCATTTTCATCAGAACAGTAACATGAGTTAGCAGGTAATGTCATAAAACTGTTTTACCCGGTTATACCCCTTTTTACCTCAAGTATAAGGTAAAAAGTACGAGGTACGACTATCCGAAAATCGTTCACATTTTATCAATGTAAATGAAGCGGCTATTCCATTCCATCATCATCATTAAATAGAAAATTTTGTAATTTCTGTGAAAACAGAACTTTCGTTAGATGTACGTAGTGCTTGAAATTTTTATGTTTTGACTGTTTTTACGAAAAGTACCATCCAGATTCATGTACTTCGTACATTGAAAATAACATATTATGTTATAAATGTAATTTTGGTTAAATTCAACTTTAAAAAAGAAATATTCGAAGGGCATGCAAAAATATAATGTCACATGTTATGTACGATTGTGCGAGAATATGATTGAAAAAATAAAAAAAAGATTTGTTCTACCAGGGTTCGAATCTGCAGAGCAAAAGAAGAAGCTCGAACTTGCAGGCAAACACCTTATCACTCACGGCCACGCTGATTAGTGGTGAATAGAATATAGTTCTATTTCTGAAAATAGTACCTGTAATAACTTTAATAATACATATCTTAAAGTAAAACCTAACCCAAAACCGGGTGCCATTCCAACTTTTCCTTGTTAGAACCGAGTTTTCAATTTGTCTTAGCGAAAAAAACAGCTGGTTAATAACCTGCTTACCTGTTTTCAATTACCAAACATTTATTTCTCAATTAACCCTTTGCGAGTGAGACCATTTTGCAGATTATTCTGAAACATTTGTGGTATTCGTTTTCAATGCGATTTAAGTAAGCATGTAATGTATAAGATTTCATCTCATTTAATTTTTTCTTTTCTAGAGAAGGCAGAGAACAAATTTATTTAATTTTTTTTTACAGAAAATTTAAATCTTGCCAAGATTTATATGAAACATTTAAAAGATTTTTCATAAATTATGCCTATGGATCGGAAGGAACAACTATAAAACAAGTTGTAAAAAATTTTTCAAATCGTTCTAAAAATATTATTTTCAGCTGTGAGGGTAAATTACAATCATTTTTGGTCATTACACATACCCCCGAGATCCTACGCATTTTCGAGAAAATAATTCCTTACCGAAAATCTAATTAGGTGACAGAGAAAAAAAAAAATTTCAAATCGTTCTGGAAAAATTATTTTCGGTTGCAGGGGTCAATTACAATCATTTTTGGTCATTACACATACCCTCGAAATCCTACCCACTTTCTAGAAAAAAATTCCAGAAGGTGTGAAATTTTTCGACGAAATTAAGATATTTCAAATCGTTCTGAAAAAAATATTGTTAGCTGTGGGGGTCAATTACAATCATTTTTGGTGAATAGACATACCCCCGAAATACTACCCACTTTCTAGAAAAAAATTCGAGAAGGTGTGAAAACGGTTGTTTGACGGAAAAAAAAATTCAATTCAAATCGTTTTGGAAAAATTATTTGCGGTTGCGGGGGTCAATTACAATCATTTTTGCTGGAATAGACATACCCCCGAAATCTTGCGCATTTTCGAGAAAAAAATTCAGTACCGACGGAACTTTAAACGTTAATAATTACTTTTTAACGAAGTCTCCATCAACAAATTAGAAAATTATTTTCTCCTATCTATTGTAATTAAGAGTCAAATTTAAGAAATCAACGGCTTAATCGTATAAGGCGACTAAGCGAAAATAAATTCAACTTGCACCGATTATTTTCCATTCTCACAGCGTTCCTTCCCTCGAGATCCGGACGAGGTTAGGTTAGGCGAGGTGTTTGAACCTCCTCCCCTTAAAACATATTGCTTTAACAGTATAATAAAAAATACTTAACTGTCCAATTACATCTACTCTTACATCCAATGAAATCTACTTTAATATCCAAAGAAAATAACTAAAAAATCATTTTAAGTTCCACGTTACCCTTTTTTTAATACTTCTTTATTTATTTATTTATTTATTTATTTACGGGTTTGTACACCCTTTGTTGATATAATACAGTTGCATAATATGTATAAAAGTCACATTAATTGCGTATAATATGAGATGCAGTGCGTACAACACTAATGACATGCTATTTGAAGGAATACGGAGAACTGTTAAAGAAGTCCATATGCTGGCTAAACTGGTTAGCTTGGACATATGGTTAATACAATTATTGTATGTATAATGTCGTTTAAATGTTAGAATATAAAATAATTCCATATTTCCATATAATCCATATAATTCCATATTTATACGTAACAACATATCATATATAGTTCTACGTTGTACTTTTCTAAGAAAATAAATTTTTCACGTGAAATTTTCTGCATAAACTTCTTAAATAACTCTATTCTTGGTAAAAAAAAAAGAAAAAAAAACAACACCAAGCTGTAGTAAGAATGTTAAATAAGCATCACATGAAAGCATCACATGACTACTTTTTAATACAGAAAAGTATTAATAAGAAAGAATTGAGAAGTAATATATGAAAGATGAATTGTGGTCTGGTTAGGTCTGGGTTAAGTTAATAAAAGAAGGATAGACTTTTCAAATTTCAAATAAAGAAAGAAAGAAAGAAAGAAAGAAAACGAAGATAAGCCAAATGAAGAAGGGAATGACGAATCTATTTAACCTCTGAAAAAATAGATACAATAATAAAGAGAGACAAGGTTTTTTAATCTGTGTAATCTCAAAATTCAGAGATAAAAAATAAGAAAGAATGTTTAACCAAATGTATTACCAAAAGTAGTTGACTTAATTGATATTGGCAACTTCGTCTTCATTGATTTCACTTATCTTATAACAGAATTACCTAATTCTGATATAGATTTATTAGATAATTTATTAACAGAACATTTTACAAAAGATTACTTTAGAAAAGTATTGAAATTACATGAAAAAGAAGATATCAAGGTAAAGAGGTTTGAAAATTTAGTATATAAAAAATATAGTAAGATATTTAAGATAATCGACAAATGATACTTACCGATTGGGACATCCCAATTACTTTTTTTGTAAAAATGAAACGAATTTCGAATTTTTGGTCATAGAAAATGAAAATATAAAGGCACGAAGAGGACTGTTTTTATGCAAAATAAATTAAATTATTATTTATATATATATATATAAGTTTAATTATGATTTTTATCTTCTAAAGTGTGATAAAACTGTAAGATAAAAGATGAATTAAGTTCAAAGTCCCTAAAATTTTCCAAATCATAGATTTAAAAATGATTTAGATATTTACATGATTTTAGTGTGGGTTTATATTCATACAAGTATATAAATATCTAAATGGGCAAGTTAAAGAACGATATACATGTTGATAGTATAATAATATCCCTTTATTCCTCATAAAAATTCGCAATTGAATTCCTTTTATTCCATTCTTAAAAAATCCATCCCAAAATATATTATCAAAGCTAGTAATAAATTATTCGAACAAGGTGATAACAGATTTAAATATCAGAGACTGATAGTGTTAAGAAAAGATAATATTAATACTATTTTGACACACTTATTTGATTTTAATATTAATTATAGATACTTTGATTATTGATTTATTAAAACATAAAGTTAACTAAAAGTCCCAGTAGATTATAAATATTTTAAAGAGCATGAATTAGCATAGAATTTCATAAAAATTTTGACGAGTGATAGAAGTAACTTGAATAATCTGAATTTTGTAGCTTTTACTATATCTTTGGATATGGAATCGCAGATTCATTTTATTAGTAGTGTGACTAATAATATTAAGTTCTATGTTATCGAACTATTATTTTTATTAATATAAAACTAGAGATAGTACTGACGATTTACTCGGACTCGTTAAAGTAAGTGGCCCAAGTGGGAAGAATATTAAGATAGATAGATAGATAGATAGATATTGGTAAAAATATCCTTCTTGTCTTTATATAGGAAATCTTTAATATTAAAAATAAACTCTTTCTGTAAAATCATCATACTTATCATCATAATTTATAAAATTAAAGTCAACGCATCTAATAATGAAAGGAGAAACTGACTTTATATCTTGTGTATTCTTTTACCGATGAATTATGAACAAACTGAACTGAAGTATTTTATAGGACTTGTCAAGAACGTTTTTTTCTTTTTTCATGTATTTATTTTTACTTTTGAAGTATGGAAAACAAAACTTACAGAGGCTTTGTTTACTTAAATGTTAAAACTTACCTTTTGTAAAACCCGGCGATATCGACTGTATAAATCGCCTTACGTTCGTGTCCGTAAGTGAGGTAGAGTACGTGCTCGATTTAGGTTATGTAAGTAAATTTCACGTGCTACTCTCTCGACGTATACTTTTACACGAAAAGTTTCGTGTATTTTGTGAGCAGCATCCCATGCTTGTCGCCAAATTGAAGTGTCCTTGAATTCGGAAGACTGGTTACGTGTGAATCTTCGTTGATCGTCTACCTTCAACTCCATTAATAACAACTCGTGAATACAGGTGTTACGTCGGGATTCCGTCGACATTTGTAAAAGAGAATTTCCCTATACAGGGATGCTTGTCCCCTACAACACGGCATCATATCCCCTATAACACGCTTTCGCTCTAACACGATAAGAAAATTGCGAAAACCTTTGTACAACACTGTACTCCTACAGCACTGGATAACATGATTTTTGCTTAACATATTTAAAAACTAAATTAGCTTAAAATAATGACGCGAAAGAATAATGAAAGAAATATAGTGGCTTTACATGAAAAAATATATTATTAGAAATTATAATTTATTAAATTAAGGTTGCGTTAAATTAAAATAATATTTTTTGTGTTTTTTTGTTTTCTGTTATACATACATACATACATACATACATACATACATACATACATACATACGTATACAGGGTGTTCGGCCACCCTTGGGAAAAATATTAATGGGAGATTCGAGAGGCCAAAATAAGACGAAAATCAAGAATACCAATTTGTTGATGGTGGCTTCGTTAAAAAGTTATTAACGTTTAAAGTTCCGCCAATACTGAATTTTTTCTCGAAAGTGGGTAAGATTTCGGGAGTATGTCTATTCACCGAAAATAATTATAATTGGCCTCCGCAACCGAAAATAATTTTTCCAGAACGATTTGAAACTTTTCAATTTCGCCGAAAAATTTGGGCACCTACCTACCTACCTACCTACCTACCCCCTGTTGAGTTTCCTTAAAAATTCGTTTTTGATTTTTAATAATTTCGCTTGACGTCCTACAGAAAAGTTGTTTAATACGTTTTTGTAGGTACCTATGGGCTCTACTTCAGAAAAAAGTTTCATTGAAATATATTCACTATTATAGGAGTTATGGCTATATAAGTTGAAAATTGGACCATTTTTATGGGGGTTTTTTAACATTACGGGGCCAAGGAACAACCTTTCCAATATTTTTATAATTGTTACATATTCTACACTAAAATACGCGGCGTTTGGCTTTCTTAACATTAAAATCGTCCAATCCGTTCAGAAGTTATGGTGTTTTAAAGATTCGCATAAAATTTACGGGAAGCATTTCTTGCCTGAAATTATATTTTCGGTAAGGAATCTTTTTCTCGAAAATGGTTAGGATTTCGAGGGTATGTCTATCGACCAAAAATTATTATAATTGGTCCCTGCAATCAGAAATAATTTTTTTAGAATGATTTAAAATTTTTTAATTTTGTTGAAAAATTTCACACCTTCTCGAATTTTTTTCTCCAAACTGGGTAGGAATTCCGGGGTATATCTATTCATCAAAAATGATTATAATCGACCCTTGCAATCGGAAATAATTTTTTTAGAACGATTGGAAAAATTTTTTTTTTCGCCAAGAAATTTCACCACCTACCCAAATTTTTTTCTCGAAGGAGGGTAGGATTTCGGGGATATGTGTATTCATAAAAAATGATTGTAATTGATCCCCGCAACCGAAAATAATTTTTCTAAAACGATTTGAAATTTTTTAATTTAATTGTTAATAACTTTTTAACGAAGCCTCCATCAACAAATTGGTATTCTTGATTTTCGTCTTATTTTGGCCTCTAGAATCGCCCATTAAAATTTTTCCCAGGGGTGGTCGAACACCCTGTATACATATAAAAATTGAATTGCTTATGTAGAATTAAAAAAAAATATTCGTTTTTAATAAGTTTTCGGACCATAACTCCCCTTTTCGAGTGAACTGGCTCTGGGTTAGGTCTCATATAACACAGTGGCAGACAACACGGCATTTTATAGGAACCGATCTACCGTGTTATAGGAGGGTTTCAAACTGTATTTCGTTTATTTAATGAAGTTTAATCCTCCTCCGGGGACGGCGGAGCGGAAACAATGTGTCGCGTGAATGGGAATTCGGAACAAAAATCATAGCTTCTAAAGAATTCCAGTCAATTTTCGACCTAAGACCTCTTACACTTTTTTTTTTAAAGAGAATACAAAGATACAACAAACAAATCGATAGACAAAAATTATATATTTTTGTTAAAAAAAAATTGAAACGACCTTGATTTTTTGTTGAATAAAAACTGTTTTGCTAATTTCTACTATTGCAATTTCTTGTCAAGTGTTGTCATTTCTGTGTAACTTTTGTTCGAAAAGTTTTTTCATTGGTTTAGAGGAAGTGTCTGAAATCAGAGGTGCCAGAAGTGCACCGAAGGCATAGTGTGCTCTCTCACACTATGTCAGATCACGCGTACGTGAACTCGTAATGTTTCGGAAAGTCGACAAAGGCAAACTGACGCTGCCCGAAGTAATTTCGGACCGCCTCGTGAGAGTCGAGAGAGAAAGGCTCACATTTGCCTTCTCGCTCTTAACAACTGAAATCCGACCTCCCGTCAACTGCATACGATTTGGAATCTCGAGTCGAGATTCTCGACTGACTGCCCAGGCATTTTTACTTTCCGACGCACATGACGATGTAGGCGCACATAAGCAAAGTACGTAAGTAGTTTGAAAAAAAAATTTTGTAAAATTTATTTTACGAAAATAAATGGGTTTTAAAACCCCCTGATCATATTTTAATTATTGAAGCAAAAAAAAGAAATTTTTTTCTTATTATTATTCTTATATGTGAGCGTAACATATGTATATTATTAATACGATTTTTCAACATCAATATTTTAAGATTGAAAATTAATAAATTAAAATGAGAATCCACTCTTTGCCAGTATCGTGCACGCTGTGGGATTTTTCAATAAGAAGAGTTCTTATTTTTATAACATAAACAAAACTTAGTAGTAGAATTAATAGTTGCAGAAATTAATTAATAATGATTTTCCTCGATATGTTTTTAGATAACCGTATATCAATTATCAATTTGTTATGACGAACTAAATATTATATGTTTGATTTGGCTTAACTTTGCATAAAAAAATAATTGTATCGATCCATCAAAATTAATAACGTGCACCATCAAACCGTTTAAACCACAAAAGAAAAGTGATCCCGTTTACCAGTTTAATACAAAGTATGGGTTGGATTAAAAATTTTAAAAGGACATAGTCGAATATTTTTAAAGGTACAAAACATAGCGTTTCATTTTCATCAGAACAGTAACATGAGTTAGCAGGTAATGTCATAAAACTGTTTTACCCGGTTATACCCCTTTTTACCTCAAGTATAAGGTAAAAAGTACGAGGTACGACTATCCGAAAATCGTTCACATTTTATCAATGTAAATGAAGCGGCTATTCCATTCCATCATCATCATTAAATAGAAAATTTTGTAATTTCTGTGAAAACAGAACTTTCGTTAGATGTACGTAGTGCTTGAAATTTTTATGTTTTGACTGTTTTTACGAAAAGTACCATCCAGATTCATGTACTTCGTACATTGAAAATAACATATTATGTTATAAATGTAATTTTGGTTAAATTCAACTTTAAAAAAGAAATATTCGAAGGGCATGCAAAAATATAATGTCACATGTTATGTACGATTGTGCGAGAATATGATTGAAAAAATAAAAAAAAGATTTGTTCTACCAGGGTTCGAATCTGCAGAGCAAAAGAAGAAGCTCGAACTTGCAGGCAAACACCTTATCACTCACGGCCACGCTGATTAGTGGTGAATAGAATATAGTTCTATTTCTGAAAATAGTACCTGTAATAACTTTAATAATACATATCTTAAAGTAAAACCTAACCCAAAACCGGGTGCCATTCCAACTTTTCCTTGTTAGAACCGAGTTTTCAATTTGTCTTAGCGAAAAAAACAGCTGGTTAATAACCTGCTTACCTGTTTTCAATTACCAAACATTTATTTCTCAATTAACCCTTTGCGAGTGAGACCATTTTGCAGATTATTCTGAAACATTTGTGGTATTCGTTTTCAATGCGATTTAAGTAAGCATGTAATGTATAAGATTTCATCTCATTTAATTTTTTCTTTTCTAGAGAAGGCAGAGAACAAATTTATTTAATTTTTTTTTACAGAAAATTTAAATCTTGCCAAGATTTATATGAAACATTTAAAAGATTTTTCATAAATTATGCCTATGGATCGGAAGGAACAACTATAAAACAAGTTGTAAAAAATTTTTCAAATCGTTCTAAAAATATTATTTTCAGCTGTGAGGGTAAATTACAATCATTTTTGGTCATTACACATACCCCCGAGATCCTACGCATTTTCGAGAAAATAATTCCTTACCGAAAATCTAATTAGGTGACAGAGAAAAAGAAAAATTTCAAATCGTTCTGGAAAAATTATTTTCGGTTGCAGGGGTCAATTACAATCATTTTTGGTCATTACACATACCCTCGAAATCCTACCCACTTTCTAGAAAAAAATTCCAGAAGGTGTGAAATTTTTCGACGAAATTAAGATATTTCAAATCGTTCTGAAAAAAATATTGTTAGCTGTGGGGGTCAATTACAATCATTTTTGGTGAATAGACATACCCCCGAAATACTACCCACTTTCTAGAAAAAAAATTCGAGAAGGTGTGAAAACGGTTGTTTGACGGAAAAAAAAATTCAATTCAAATCGTTTTGGAAAAATTATTTGCGGTTGCGGGGGTCAATTACAATCATTTTTGCTGGAATAGACATACCCCCGAAATCTTGCGCATTTTCGAGAAAAAAATTCAGTACCGACGGAACTTTAAACGTTAATAATTACTTTTTAACGAAGTCTCCATCAACAAATTAGAAAATTATTTTCTCCTATCTATTGTAATTAAGAGTCAAATTTAAGAAATCAACGGCTTAATCGTATAAGGCGACTAAGCGAAAATAAATTCAACTTGCACCGATTATTTTCCATTCTCACAGCGTTCCTTCCCTCGAGATCCGGACGAGGTTAGGTTAGGCGAGGTGTTTGAACCTCCTCCCCTTAAAACATATTGCTTTAACAGTATAATAAAAAATACTTAACTGTCCAATTACATCTACTCTTACATCCAATGAAATCTACTTTAATATCCAAAGAAAATAACTAAAAAATCATTTTAAGTTCCACGTTACCCTTTTTTTAATACTTCTTTATTTATTTATTTATTTATTTATTTACGGGTTTGTACACCCTTTGTTGATATAATACAGTTGCATAATATGTATAAAAGTCACATTAATTGCGTATAATATGAGATGCAGTGCGTACAACACTAATGACATGCTATTTGAAGGAATACGGAGAACTGTTAAAGAAGTCCATATGCTGGCTAAACTGGTTAGCTTGGACATATGGTTAATACAATTATTGTATGTATAATGTCGTTTAAATGTTAGAATATAAAATAATTCCATATTTCCATATAATCCATATAATTCCATATTTATACGTAACAACATATCATATATAGTTCTACGTTGTACTTTTCTAAGAAAATAAATTTTTCACGTGAAATTTTCTGCATAAACTTCTTAAATAACTCTATTCTTGGTAAAAAAAAAAGAAAAAAAAACAACACCAAGCTGTAGTAAGAATGTTAAATAAGCATCACATGAAAGCATCACATGACTACTTTTTAATACAGAAAAGTATTAATAAGAAAGAATTGAGAAGTAATATATGAAAGATGAATTGTGGTCTGGTTAGGTCTGGGTTAAGTTAATAAAAGAAGGATAGACTTTTCAAATTTCAAATAAAGAAAGAAAGAAAGAAAGAAAGAAAACGAAGATAAGCCAAATGAAGAAGGGAATGACGAATCTATTTAACCTCTGAAAAAATAGATACAATAATAAAGAGAGACAAGGTTTTTTAATCTGTGTAATCTCAAAATTCAGAGATAAAAAATAAGAAAGAATGTTTAACCAAATGTATTACCAAAAGTAGTTGACTTAATTGATATTGGCAACTTCGTCTTCATTGATTTCACTTATCTTATAACAGAATTACCTAATTCTGATATAGATTTATTAGATAATTTATTAACAGAACATTTTACAAAAGATTACTTTAGAAAAGTATTGAAATTACATGAAAAAGAAGATATCAAGGTAAAGAGGTTTGAAAATTTAGTATATAAAAAATATAGTAAGATATTTAAGATAATCGACAAATGATACTTACCGATTGGGACATCCCAATTACTTTTTTTGTAAAAATGAAACGAATTTCGAATTTTTGGTCATAGAAAATGAAAATATAAAGGCACGAAGAGGACTGTTTTTATGCAAAATAAATTAAATTATTATTTATATATATATATATATATATATATATAAGTTTAATTATGATTTTTATCTTCTAAAGTGTGATAAAACTGTAAGATAAAAGATGAATTAAGTTCAAAGTCCCTAAAATTTTCCAAATCATAGATTTAAAAATGATTTAGATATTTACATGATTTTAGTGTGGGTTTATATTCATACAAGTATATAAATATCTAAATGGGCAAGTTAAAGAACGATATACATGTTGATAGTATAATAATATCCCTTTATTCCTCATAAAAATTCGCAATTGAATTCCTTTTATTCCATTCTTAAAAAATCCATCCCAAAATATATTATCAAAGCTAGTAATAAATTATTCGAACAAGGTGATAACAGATTTAAATATCAGAGACTGATAGTGTTAAGAAAAGATAATATTAATACTATTTTGACACACTTATTTGATTTTAATATTAATTATAGATACTTTGATTATTGATTTATTAAAACATAAAGTTAACTAAAAGTCCCAGTAGATTATAAATATTTTAAAGAGCATGAATTAGCATAGAATTTCATAAAAATTTTGACGAGTGATAGAAGTAACTTGAATAATCTGAATTTTGTAGCTTTTACTATATCTTTGGATATGGAATCGCAGATTCATTTTATTAGTAGTGTGACTAATAATATTAAGTTCTATGTTATCGAACTATTATTTTTATTAATATAAAACTAGAGATAGTACTGACGATTTACTCGGACTCGTTAAAGTAAGTGGCCCAAGTGGGAAGAATATTAAGATAGATAGATAGATAGATAGATATTGGTAAAAATATCCTTCTTGTCTTTATATAGGAAATCTTTAATATTAAAAATAAACTCTTTCTGTAAAATCATCATACTTATCATCATAATTTATAAAATTAAAGTCAACGCATCTAATAATGAAAGGAGAAACTGACTTTATATCTTGTGTATTCTTTTACCGATGAATTATGAACAAACTGAACTGAAGTATTTTATAGGACTTGTCAAGAACGTTTTTTTCTTTTTTCATGTATTTATTTTTACTTTTGAAGTATGGAAAACAAAACTTACAGAGGCTTTGTTTACTTAAATGTTAAAACTTACCTTTTGTAAAACCCGGCGATATCGACTGTATAAATCGCCTTACGTTCGTGTCCGTAAGTGAGGTAGAGTACGTGCTCGATTTAGGTTATGTAAGTAAATTTCACGTGCTACTCTCTCGACGTATACTTTTACACGAAAAGTTTCGTGTATTTTGTGAGCAGCATCCCATGCTTGTCGCCAAATTGAAGTGTCCTTGAATTCGGAAGACTGGTTACGTGTGAATCTTCGTTGATCGTCTACCTTCAACTCCATTAATAACAACTCGTGAATACAGGTGTTACGTCGGGATTCCGTCGACATTTGTAAAAGAGAATTTCCCTATACAGGGATGCTTGTCCCCTACAACACGGCATCATATCCCCTATAACACGCTTTCGCTCTAACACGATAAGAAAATTGCGAAAACCTTTGTACAACACTGTACTCCTACAGCACTGGATAACATGATTTTTGCTTAACATATTTAAAAACTAAATTAGCTTAAAATAATGACGCGAAAGAATAATGAAAGAAATATAGTGGCTTTACATGAAAAAATATATTATTAGAAATTATAATTTATTAAATTAAGGTTGCGTTAAATTAAAATAATATTTTTTGTGTTTTTTTGTTTTCTGTTATACATACATACATACATACATACATACATACATACATACATACATACGTATACAGGGTGTTCGGCCACCCTTGGGAAAAATATTAATGGGAGATTCGAGAGGCCAAAATAAGACGAAAATCAAGAATACCAATTTGTTGATGGTGGCTTCGTTAAAAAGTTATTAACGTTTAAAGTTCCGCCAATACTGAATTTTTTCTCGAAAGTGGGTAAGATTTCGGGAGTATGTCTATTCACCGAAAATAATTATAATTGGCCTCCGCAACCGAAAATAATTTTTCCAGAACGATTTGAAACTTTTCAATTTCGCCGAAAAATTTGGGCACCTACCTACCTACCTACCTACCTACCCCCTGTTGAGTTTCCTTAAAAATTCGTTTTTGATTTTTAATAATTTCGCTTGACGTCCTACAGAAAAGTTGTTTAATACGTTTTTGTAGGTACCTATGGGCTCTACTTCAGAAAAAAGTTTCATTGAAATATATTCACTATTATAGGAGTTATGGCTATATAAGTTGAAAATTGGACCATTTTTATGGGGGTTTTTTAACATTACGGGGCCAAGGAACAACCTTTCCAATATTTTTATAATTGTTACATATTCTACACTAAAATACGCGGCGTTTGGCTTTCTTAACATTAAAATCGTCCAATCCGTTCAGAAGTTATGGTGTTTTAAAGATTCGCATAAAATTTACGGGAAGCATTTCTTGCCTGAAATTATATTTTCGGTAAGGAATCTTTTTCTCGAAAATGGTTAGGATTTCGAGGGTATGTCTATCGACCAAAAATTATTATAATTGGTCCCTGCAATCAGAAATAATTTTTTTAGAATGATTTAAAATTTTTTAATTTTGTTGAAAAATTTCACACCTTCTCGAATTTTTTTCTCCAAACTGGGTAGGAATTCCGGGGTATATCTATTCATCAAAAATGATTATAATCGACCCTTGCAATCGGAAATAATTTTTTTAGAACGATTGGAAAAATTTTTTTTTTCGCCAAGAAATTTCACCACCTACCCAAATTTTTTTCTCGAAGGAGGGTAGGATTTCGGGGATATGTGTATTCATAAAAAATGATTGTAATTGATCCCCGCAACCGAAAATAATTTTTCTAAAACGATTTGAAATTTTTTAATTTAATTGTTAATAACTTTTTAACGAAGCCTCCATCAACAAATTGGTATTCTTGATTTTCGTCTTATTTTGGCCTCTAGAATCTCCCATTAAAATTTTTCCCAGGGGTGGTCGAACACCCTGTATACATATAAAAATTGAATTGCTTATGTAGAATTAAAAAAAAATATTCGTTTTTAATAAGTTTTCGGACCATAACTCCCCTTTTCGAGTGAACTGGCTCTGGGTTAGGTCTCATATAACACAGTGGCAGACAACACGGCATTTTATAGGAACCGATCTACCGTGTTATAGGAGGGTTTCAAACTGTATTTCGTTTATTTAATGAAGTTTAATCCTCCTCCGGGGACGGCGGAGCGGAAACAATGTGTCGCGTGAATGGGAATTCGGAACAAAAATCATAGCTTCTAAAGAATTCCAGTCAATTTTCGACCTAAGACCTCTTACACTTTTTTTTTTAAAGAGAATACAAAGATACAACAAACAAATCGATAGACGAAAATTATATATTTTTGTTAAAAAAAAATTGAAACGACCTTGATTTTTTGTTGAATAAAAACTGTTTTGCTAATTTCTACTATTGCAATTTCTTGTCAAGTGTTGTCATTTCTGTGTAACTTTTGTTCGAAAAGTTTTTTCATTGGTTTAGAGGAAGTGTCTGAAATCAGAGGTGCCAGAAGTGCACCGAAGGCATAGTGTGCTCTCTCACACTATGTCAGATCACGCGTACGTGAACTCGTAATGTTTCGGAAAGTCGACAAAGGCAAACTGACGCTGCCCGAAGTAATTTCGGACCGTCTCGTGAGAGTCGAGAGAGAAAGGCTCACATTTGCCTTCTCGCTCTTAACAACTGAAATCCGACCTCCCGTCAACTGCATACGATTTGGAATCTCGAGTCGAGATTCTCGACTGACTGCCCAGGCATTTTTACTTTCCGACGCACATGACGATGTAGGCGCACATAAGCAAAGTACGTAAGTAGTTTGAAAAAAAAATTTTGTAAAATTTATTTTACGAAAATAAATGGGTTTTAAAACCCCCTGATCATATTTTAATTATTGAAGCAAAAAAAAGAAATTTTTTTCTTATTATTATTCTTATATGTGAGCGTAACATATGTATATTATTAATACGATTTTTCAACATCAATATTTTAAGATTGAAAATTAATAAATTAAAATGAGAATCCACTCTTTGCCAGTATCGTGCACGCTGTGGGATTTTTCAATAAGAAGAGTTCTTATTTTTATAACATAAACAAAACTTAGTAGTAGAATTAATAGTTGCAGAAATTAATTAATAATGATTTTCCTCGATATGTTTTTAGATAACCGTATATCAATTATCAATTTGTTATGACGAACTAAATATTATATGTTTGATTTGGCTTAACTTTGCATAAAAAAATAATTGTATCGATCCATCAAAATTAATAACGTGCACCATCAAACCGTTTAAACCACAAAAGAAAAGTGATCCCGTTTACCAGTTTAATACAAAGTATGGGTTGGATTAAAAATTTTAAAAGGACATAGTCGAATATTTTTAAAGGTACAAAACATAGCGTTTCATTTTCATCAGAACAGTAACATGAGTTAGCAGGTAATGTCATAAAACTGTTTTACCCGGTTATACCCCTTTTTACCTCAAGTATAAGGTAAAAAGTACGAGGTACGACTATCCGAAAATCGTTCACATTTTATCAATGTAAATGAAGCGGCTATTCCATTCCATCATCATCATTAAATAGAAAATTTTGTAATTTCTGTGAAAACAGAACTTTCGTTAGATGTACGTAGTGCTTGAAATTTTTATGTTTTGACTGTTTTTACGAAAAGTACCATCCAGATTCATGTACTTCGTACATTGAAAATAACATATTATGTTATAAATGTAATTTTGGTTAAATTCAACTTTAAAAAAGAAATATTCGAAGGGCATGCAAAAATATAATGTCACATGTTATGTACGATTGTGCGAGAATATGATTGAAAAAATAAAAAAAAGATTTGTTCTACCAGGGTTCGAATCTGCAGAGCAAAAGAAGAAGCTCGAACTTGCAGGCAAACACCTTATCACTCACGGCCACGCTGATTAGTGGTGAATAGAATATAGTTCTATTTCTGAAAATAGTACCTGTAATAACTTTAATAATACATATCTTAAAGTAAAACCTAACCCAAAACCGGGTGCCATTCCAACTTTTCCTTGTTAGAACCGAGTTTTCAATTTGTCTTAGCGAAAAAAACAGCTGGTTAATAACCTGCTTACCTGTTTTCAATTACCAAACATTTATTTCTCAATTAACCCTTTGCGAGTGAGACCATTTTGCAGATTATTCTGAAACATTTGTGGTATTCGTTTTCAATGCGATTTAAGTAAGCATGTAATGTATAAGATTTCATCTCATTTAATTTTTTCTTTTCTAGAGAAGGCAGAGAACAAATTTATTTAATTTTTTTTTACAGAAAATTTAAATCTTGCCAAGATTTATATGAAACATTTAAAAGATTTTTCATAAATTATGCCTATGGATCGGAAGGAACAACTATAAAACAAGTTGTAAAAAATTTTTCAAATCGTTCTAAAAATATTATTTTCAGCTGTGAGGGTAAATTACAATCATTTTTGGTCATTACACATACCCCCGAGATCCTACGCATTTTCGAGAAAATAATTCCTTACCGAAAATCTAATTAGGTGACAGAGAAAAAAAAAAATTTCAAATCGTTCTGGAAAAATTATTTTCGGTTGCAGGGGTCAATTACAATCATTTTTGGTCATTACACATACCCTCGAAATCCTACCCACTTTCTAGAAAAAAATTCCAGAAGGTGTGAAATTTTTCGACGAAATTAAGATATTTCAAATCGTTCTGAAAAAAATATTGTTAGCTGTGGGGGTCAATTACAATCATTTTTGGTGAATAGACATACCCCCGAAATACTACCCACTTTCTAGAAAAAAATTCGAGAAGGTGTGAAAACGGTTGTTTGACGGAAAAAAAAATTCAATTCAAATCGTTTTGGAAAAATTATTTGCGGTTGCGGGGGTCAATTACAATCATTTTTGCTGGAATAGACATACCCCCGAAATCTTGCGCATTTTCGAGAAAAAAATTCAGTACCGACGGAACTTTAAACGTTAATAATTACTTTTTAACGAAGTCTCCATCAACAAATTAGAAAATTATTTTCTCCTATCTATTGTAATTAAGAGTCAAATTTAAGAAATCAACGGCTTAATCGTATAAGGCGACTAAGCGAAAATAAATTCAACTTGCACCGATTATTTTCCATTCTCACAGCGTTCCTTCCCTCGAGATCCGGACGAGGTTAGGTTAGGCGAGGTGTTTGAACCTCCTCCCCTTAAAACATATTGCTTTAACAGTATAATAAAAAATACTTAACTGTCCAATTACATCTACTCTTACATCCAATGAAATCTACTTTAATATCCAAAGAAAATAACTAAAAAATCATTTTAAGTTCCACGTTACCCTTTTTTTAATACTTCTTTATTTATTTATTTATTTATTTATTTACGGGTTTGTACACCCTTTGTTGATATAATACAGTTGCATAATATGTATAAAAGTCACATTAATTGCGTATAATATGAGATGCAGTGCGTACAACACTAATGACATGCTATTTGAAGGAATACGGAGAACTGTTAAAGAAGTCCATATGCTGGCTAAACTGGTTAGCTTGGACATATGGTTAATACAATTATTGTATGTATAATGTCGTTTAAATGTTAGAATATAAAATAATTCCATATTTCCATATAATCCATATAATTCCATATTTATACGTAACAACATATCATATATAGTTCTACGTTGTACTTTTCTAAGAAAATAAATTTTTCACGTGAAATTTTCTGCATAAACTTCTTAAATAACTCTATTCTTGGTAAAAAAAAAAGAAAAAAAAACAACACCAAGCTGTAGTAAGAATGTTAAATAAGCATCACATGAAAGCATCACATGACTACTTTTTAATACAGAAAAGTATTAATAAGAAAGAATTGAGAAGTAATATATGAAAGATGAATTGTGGTCTGGTTAGGTCTGGGTTAAGTTAATAAAAGAAGGATAGACTTTTCAAATTTCAAATAAAGAAAGAAAGAAAGAAAGAAAGAAAACGAAGATAAGCCAAATGAAGAAGGGAATGACGAATCTATTTAACCTCTGAAAAAATAGATACAATAATAAAGAGAGACAAGGTTTTTTAATCTGTGTAATCTCAAAATTCAGAGATAAAAAATAAGAAAGAATGTTTAACCAAATGTATTACCAAAAGTAGTTGACTTAATTGATATTGGCAACTTCGTCTTCACTGATTTCACTTATCTTATAACAGAATTACCTAATTCTGATATAGATTTATTAGATAATTTATTAACAGAACATTTTACAAAAGATTACTTTAGAAAAGTATTGAAATTACATGAAAAAGAAGATATCAAGGTAAAGACGTTTGAAAATTTAGTATATAAAAAATATAGTAAGATATTTAAGATAATCGACAAATGATACTTACCGATTGGGACATCCCAATTACTTTTTTTGTAAAAATGAAACGAATTTCGAATTTTTGGTCATAGAAAATGAAAATATAAAGGCACGAAGAGGACTGTTTTTATGCAAAATAAATTAAATTATTATTTATATATATATATATATATATAAGTTTAATTATGATTTTTATCTTCTAAAGTGTGATAAAACTGTAAGATAAAAGATGAATTAAGTTCAAAGTCCCTAAAATTTTCCAAATCATAGATTTAAAAATGATTTAGATATTTACATGATTTTAGTGTGGGTTTATATTCATACAAGTATATAAATATCTAAATGGGCAAGTTAAAGAACGATATACATGTTGATAGTATAATAATATCCCTTTATTCCTCATAAAAATTCGCAATTGAATTCCTTTTATTCCATTCTTAAAAAATCCATCCCAAAATATATTATCAAAGCTAGTAATAAATTATTCGAACAAGGTGATAACAGATTTAAATATCAGAGACTGATAGTGTTAAGAAAAGATAATATTAATACTATTTTGACACACTTATTTGATTTTAATATTAATTATAGATACTTTGATTATTGATTTATTAAAACATAAAGTTAACTAAAAGTCCCAGTAGATTATAAATATTTTAAAGAGCATGAATTAGCATAGAATTTCATAAAAATTTTGACGAGTGATAGAAGTAACTTGAATAATCTGAATTTTGTAGCTTTTACTATATCTTTGGATATGGAATCGCAGATTCATTTTATTAGTAGTGTGACTAATAATATTAAGTTCTATGTTATCGAACTATTATTTTTATTAATATAAAACTAGAGATAGTACTGACGATTTACTCGGACTCGTTAAAGTAAGTGGCCCAAGTGGGAAGAATATTAAGATAGATAGATAGATAGATAGATATTGGTAAAAATATCCTTCTTGTCTTTATATAGGAAATCTTTAATATTAAAAATAAACTCTTTCTGTAAAATCATCATACTTATCATCATAATTTATAAAATTAAAGTCAACGCATCTAATAATGAAAGGAGAAACTGACTTTATATCTTGTGTATTCTTTTACCGATGAATTATGAACAAACTGAACTGAAGTATTTTATAGGACTTGTCAAGAACGTTTTTTTCTTTTTTCATGTATTTATTTTTACTTTTGAAGTATGGAAAACAAAACTTACAGAGGCTTTGTTTACTTAAATGTTAAAACTTACCTTTTGTAAAACCCGGCGATATCGACTGTATAAATCGCCTTACGTTCGTGTCCGTAAGTGAGGTAGAGTACGTGCTCGATTTAGGTTATGTAAGTAAATTTCACGTGCTACTCTCTCGACGTATACTTTTACACGAAAAGTTTCGTGTATTTTGTGAGCAGCATCCCATGCTTGTCGCCAAATTGAAGTGTCCTTGAATTCGGAAGACTGGTTACGTGTGAATCTTCGTTGATCGTCTACCTTCAACTCCATTAATAACAACTCGTGAATACAGGTGTTACGTCGGGATTCCGTCGACATTTGTAAAAGAGAATTTCCCTATACAGGGATGCTTGTCCCCTACAACACGGCATCATATCCCCTATAACACGCTTTCGCTCTAACACGATAAGAAAATTGCGAAAACCTTTGTACAACACTGTACTCCTACAGCACTGGATAACATGATTTTTGCTTAACATATTTAAAAACTAAATTAGCTTAAAATAATGACGCGAAAGAATAATGAAAGAAATATAGTGGCTTTACATGAAAAAATATATTATTAGAAATTATAATTTATTAAATTAAGGTTGCGTTAAATTAAAATAATATTTTTTGTGTTTTTTTGTTTTCTGTTATACATACATACATACATACATACATACATACATACATACATACATACGTATACAGGGTGTTCGGCCACCCTTGGGAAAAATATTAATGGGAGATTCGAGAGGCCAAAATAAGACGAAAATCAAGAATACCAATTTGTTGATGGTGGCTTCGTTAAAAAGTTATTAACGTTTAAAGTTCCGCCAATACTGAATTTTTTCTCGAAAGTGGGTAAGATTTCGGGAGTATGTCTATTCACCGAAAATAATTATAATTGGCCTCCGCAACCGAAAATAATTTTTCCAGAACGATTTGAAACTTTTCAATTTCGCCGAAAAATTTGGGCACCTACCTACCTACCTACCTACCTACCCCCTGTTGAGTTTCCTTAAAAATTCGTTTTTGATTTTTAATAATTTCGCTTGACGTCCTACAGAAAAGTTGTTTAATACGTTTTTGTAGGTACCTATGGGCTCTACTTCAGAAAAAAGTTTCATTGAAATATATTCACTATTATAGGAGTTATGGCTATATAAGTTGAAAATTGGACCATTTTTATGGGGGTTTTTTAACATTACGGGGCCAAGGAACAACCTTTCCAATATTTTTATAATTGTTACATATTCTACACTAAAATACGCGGCGTTTGGCTTTCTTAACATTAAAATCGTCCAATCCGTTCAGAAGTTATGGTGTTTTAAAGATTCGCATAAAATTTACGGGAAGCATTTCTTGCCTGAAATTATATTTTCGGTAAGGAATCTTTTTCTCGAAAATGGTTAGGATTTCGAGGGTATGTCTATCGACCAAAAATTATTATAATTGGTCCCTGCAATCAGAAATAATTTTTTTAGAATGATTTAAAATTTTTTAATTTTGTTGAAAAATTTCACACCTTCTCGAATTTTTTTCTCCAAACTGGGTAGGAATTCCGGGGTATATCTATTCATCAAAAATGATTATAATCGACCCTTGCAATCGGAAATAATTTTTTTAGAACGATTGGAAAAATTTTTTTTTTCGCCAAGAAATTTCACCACCTACCCAAATTTTTTTCTCGAAGGAGGGTAGGATTTCGGGGATATGTGTATTCATAAAAAATGATTGTAATTGATCCCCGCAACCGAAAATAATTTTTCTAAAACGATTTGAAATTTTTTAATTTAATTGTTAATAACTTTTTAACGAAGCCTCCATCAACAAATTGGTATTCTTGATTTTCGTCTTATTTTGGCCTCTAGAATCGCCCATTAAAATTTTTCCCAGGGGTGGTCGAACACCCTGTATACATATAAAAATTGAATTGCTTATGTAGAATTAAAAAAAAATATTCGTTTTTAATAAGTTTTCGGACCATAACTCCCCTTTTCGAGTGAACTGGCTCTGGGTTAGGTCTCATATAACACAGTGGCAGACAACACGGCATTTTATAGGAACCGATCTACCGTGTTATAGGAGGGTTTCAAACTGTATTTCGTTTATTTAATGAAGTTTAATCCTCCTCCGGGGACGGCGGAGCGGAAACAATGTGTCGCGTGAATGGGAATTCGGAACAAAAATCATAGCTTCTAAAGAATTCCAGTCAATTTTCGACCTAAGACCTCTTACACTTTTTTTTTTAAAGAGAATACAAAGATACAACAAACAAATCGATAGACAAAAATTATATATTTTTGTTAAAAAAAAATTGAAACGACCTTGATTTTTTGTTGAATAAAAACTGTTTTGCTAATTTCTACTATTGCAATTTCTTGTCAAGTGTTGTCATTTCTGTGTAACTTTTGTTCGAAAAGTTTTTTCATTGGTTTAGAGGAAGTGTCTGAAATCAGAGGTGCCAGAAGTGCACCGAAGGCATAGTGTGCTCTCTCACACTATGTCAGATCACGCGTACGTGAACTCGTAATGTTTCGGAAAGTCGACAAAGGCAAACTGACGCTGCCCGAAGTAATTTCGGACCGCCTCGTGAGAGTCGAGAGAGAAAGGCTCACATTTGCCTTCTCGCTCTTAACAACTGAAATCCGACCTCCCGTCAACTGCATACGATTTGGAATCTCGAGTCGAGATTCTCGACTGACTGCCCAGGCATTTTTACTTTCCGACGCACATGACGATGTAGGCGCACATAAGCAAAGTACGTAAGTAGTTTGAAAAAAAAATTTTGTAAAATTTATTTTACGAAAATAAATGGGTTTTAAAACCCCCTGATCATATTTTAATTATTGAAGCAAAAAAAAGAAATTTTTTTCTTATTATTATTCTTATATGTGAGCGTAACATATGTATATTATTAATACGATTTTTCAACATCAATATTTTAAGATTGAAAATTAATAAATTAAAATGAGAATCCACTCTTTGCCAGTATCGTGCACGCTGTGGGATTTTTCAATAAGAAGAGTTCTTATTTTTATAACATAAACAAAACTTAGTAGTAGAATTAATAGTTGCAGAAATTAATTAATAATGATTTTCCTCGATATGTTTTTAGATAACCGTATATCAATTATCAATTTGTTATGACGAACTAAATATTATATGTTTGATTTGGCTTAACTTTGCATAAAAAAATAATTGTATCGATCCATCAAAATTAATAACGTGCACCATCAAACCGTTTAAACCACAAAAGAAAAGTGATCCCGTTTACCAGTTTAATACAAAGTATGGGTTGGATTAAAAATTTTAAAAGGACATAGTCGAATATTTTTAAAGGTACAAAACATAGCGTTTCATTTTCATCAGAACAGTAACATGAGTTAGCAGGTAATGTCATAAAACTGTTTTACCCGGTTATACCCCTTTTTACCTCAAGTATAAGGTAAAAAGTACGAGGTACGACTATCCGAAAATCGTTCACATTTTATCAATGTAAATGAAGCGGCTATTCCATTCCATCATCATCATTAAATAGAAAATTTTGTAATTTCTGTGAAAACAGAACTTTCGTTAGATGTACGTAGTGCTTGAAATTTTTATGTTTTGACTGTTTTTACGAAAAGTACCATCCAGATTCATGTACTTCGTACATTGAAAATAACATATTATGTTATAAATGTAATTTTGGTTAAATTCAACTTTAAAAAAGAAATATTCGAAGGGCATGCAAAAATATAATGTCACATGTTATGTACGATTGTGCGAGAATATGATTGAAAAAATAAAAAAAAGATTTGTTCTACCAGGGTTCGAATCTGCAGAGCAAAAGAAGAAGCTCGAACTTGCAGGCAAACACCTTATCACTCACGGCCACGCTGATTAGTGGTGAATAGAATATAGTTCTATTTCTGAAAATAGTACCTGTAATAACTTTAATAATACATATCTTAAAGTAAAACCTAACCCAAAACCGGGTGCCATTCCAACTTTTCCTTGTTAGAACCGAGTTTTCAATTTGTCTTAGCGAAAAAAACAGCTGGTTAATAACCTGCTTACCTGTTTTCAATTACCAAACATTTATTTCTCAATTAACCCTTTGCGAGTGAGACCATTTTGCAGATTATTCTGAAACATTTGTGGTATTCGTTTTCAATGCGATTTAAGTAAGCATGTAATGTATAAGATTTCATCTCATTTAATTTTTTCTTTTCTAGAGAAGGCAGAGAACAAATTTATTTAATTTTTTTTTACAGAAAATTTAAATCTTGCCAAGATTTATATGAAACATTTAAAAGATTTTTCATAAATTATGCCTATGGATCGGAAGGAACAACTATAAAACAAGTTGTAAAAAATTTTTCAAATCGTTCTAAAAATATTATTTTCAGCTGTGAGGGTAAATTACAATCATTTTTGGTCATTACACATACCCCCGAGATCCTACGCATTTTCGAGAAAATAATTCCTTACCGAAAATCTAATTAGGTGACAGAGAAAAAGAAAAATTTCAAATCGTTCTGGAAAAATTATTTTCGGTTGCAGGGGTCAATTACAATCATTTTTGGTCATTACACATACCCTCGAAATCCTACCCACTTTCTAGAAAAAAATTCCAGAAGGTGTGAAATTTTTCGACGAAATTAAGATATTTCAAATCGTTCTGAAAAAAATATTGTTAGCTGTGGGGGTCAATTACAATCATTTTTGGTGAATAGACATACCCCCGAAATACTACCCACTTTCTAGAAAAAAAATTCGAGAAGGTGTGAAAACGGTTGTTTGACGGAAAAAAAAATTCAATTCAAATCGTTTTGGAAAAATTATTTGCGGTTGCGGGGGTCAATTACAATCATTTTTGCTGGAATAGACATACCCCCGAAATCTTGCGCATTTTCGAGAAAAAAATTCAGTACCGACGGAACTTTAAACGTTAATAATTACTTTTTAACGAAGTCTCCATCAACAAATTAGAAAATTATTTTCTCCTATCTATTGTAATTAAGAGTCAAATTTAAGAAATCAACGGCTTAATCGTATAAGGCGACTAAGCGAAAATAAATTCAACTTGCACCGATTATTTTCCATTCTCACAGCGTTCCTTCCCTCGAGATCCGGACGAGGTTAGGTTAGGCGAGGTGTTTGAACCTCCTCCCCTTAAAACATATTGCTTTAACAGTATAATAAAAAATACTTAACTGTCCAATTACATCTACTCTTACATCCAATGAAATCTACTTTAATATCCAAAGAAAATAACTAAAAAATCATTTTAAGTTCCACGTTACCCTTTTTTTAATACTTCTTTATTTATTTATTTATTTATTTATTTACGGGTTTGTACACCCTTTGTTGATATAATACAGTTGCATAATATGTATAAAAGTCACATTAATTGCGTATAATATGAGATGCAGTGCGTACAACACTAATGACATGCTATTTGAAGGAATACGGAGAACTGTTAAAGAAGTCCATATGCTGGCTAAACTGGTTAGCTTGGACATATGGTTAATACAATTATTGTATGTATAATGTCGTTTAAATGTTAGAATATAAAATAATTCCATATTTCCATATAATCCATATAATTCCATATTTATACGTAACAACATATCATATATAGTTCTACGTTGTACTTTTCTAAGAAAATAAATTTTTCACGTGAAATTTTCTGCATAAACTTCTTAAATAACTCTATTCTTGGTAAAAAAAAAAGAAAAAAAAACAACACCAAGCTGTAGTAAGAATGTTAAATAAGCATCACATGAAAGCATCACATGACTACTTTTTAATACAGAAAAGTATTAATAAGAAAGAATTGAGAAGTAATATATGAAAGATGAATTGTGGTCTGGTTAGGTCTGGGTTAAGTTAATAAAAGAAGGATAGACTTTTCAAATTTCAAATAAAGAAAGAAAGAAAGAAAGAAAGAAAACGAAGATAAGCCAAATGAAGAAGGGAATGACGAATCTATTTAACCTCTGAAAAAATAGATACAATAATAAAGAGAGACAAGGTTTTTTAATCTGTGTAATCTCAAAATTCAGAGATAAAAAATAAGAAAGAATGTTTAACCAAATGTATTACCAAAAGTAGTTGACTTAATTGATATTGGCAACTTCGTCTTCATTGATTTCACTTATCTTATAACAGAATTACCTAATTCTGATATAGATTTATTAGATAATTTATTAACAGAACATTTTACAAAAGATTACTTTAGAAAAGTATTGAAATTACATGAAAAAGAAGATATCAAGGTAAAGAGGTTTGAAAATTTAGTATATAAAAAATATAGTAAGATATTTAAGATAATCGACAAATGATACTTACCGATTGGGACATCCCAATTACTTTTTTTGTAAAAATGAAACGAATTTCGAATTTTTGGTCATAGAAAATGAAAATATAAAGGCACGAAGAGGACTGTTTTTATGCAAAATAAATTAAATTATTATTTATATATATATATATATATATATATATAAGTTTAATTATGATTTTTATCTTCTAAAGTGTGATAAAACTGTAAGATAAAAGATGAATTAAGTTCAAAGTCCCTAAAATTTTCCAAATCATAGATTTAAAAATGATTTAGATATTTACATGATTTTAGTGTGGGTTTATATTCATACAAGTATATAAATATCTAAATGGGCAAGTTAAAGAACGATATACATGTTGATAGTATAATAATATCCCTTTATTCCTCATAAAAATTCGCAATTGAATTCCTTTTATTCCATTCTTAAAAAATCCATCCCAAAATATATTATCAAAGCTAGTAATAAATTATTCGAACAAGGTGATAACAGATTTAAATATCAGAGACTGATAGTGTTAAGAAAAGATAATATTAATACTATTTTGACACACTTATTTGATTTTAATATTAATTATAGATACTTTGATTATTGATTTATTAAAACATAAAGTTAACTAAAAGTCCCAGTAGATTATAAATATTTTAAAGAGCATGAATTAGCATAGAATTTCATAAAAATTTTGACGAGTGATAGAAGTAACTTGAATAATCTGAATTTTGTAGCTTTTACTATATCTTTGGATATGGAATCGCAGATTCATTTTATTAGTAGTGTGACTAATAATATTAAGTTCTATGTTATCGAACTATTATTTTTATTAATATAAAACTAGAGATAGTACTGACGATTTACTCGGACTCGTTAAAGTAAGTGGCCCAAGTGGGAAGAATATTAAGATAGATAGATAGATAGATAGATATTGGTAAAAATATCCTTCTTGTCTTTATATAGGAAATCTTTAATATTAAAAATAAACTCTTTCTGTAAAATCATCATACTTATCATCATAATTTATAAAATTAAAGTCAACGCATCTAATAATGAAAGGAGAAACTGACTTTATATCTTGTGTATTCTTTTACCGATGAATTATGAACAAACTGAACTGAAGTATTTTATAGGACTTGTCAAGAACGTTTTTTTCTTTTTTCATGTATTTATTTTTACTTTTGAAGTATGGAAAACAAAACTTACAGAGGCTTTGTTTACTTAAATGTTAAAACTTACCTTTTGTAAAACCCGGCGATATCGACTGTATAAATCGCCTTACGTTCGTGTCCGTAAGTGAGGTAGAGTACGTGCTCGATTTAGGTTATGTAAGTAAATTTCACGTGCTACTCTCTCGACGTATACTTTTACACGAAAAGTTTCGTGTATTTTGTGAGCAGCATCCCATGCTTGTCGCCAAATTGAAGTGTCCTTGAATTCGGAAGACTGGTTACGTGTGAATCTTCGTTGATCGTCTACCTTCAACTCCATTAATAACAACTCGTGAATACAGGTGTTACGTCGGGATTCCGTCGACATTTGTAAAAGAGAATTTCCCTATACAGGGATGCTTGTCCCCTACAACACGGCATCATATCCCCTATAACACGCTTTCGCTCTAACACGATAAGAAAATTGCGAAAACCTTTGTACAACACTGTACTCCTACAGCACTGGATAACATGATTTTTGCTTAACATATTTAAAAACTAAATTAGCTTAAAATAATGACGCGAAAGAATAATGAAAGAAATATAGTGGCTTTACATGAAAAAATATATTATTAGAAATTATAATTTATTAAATTAAGGTTGCGTTAAATTAAAATAATATTTTTTGTGTTTTTTTGTTTTCTGTTATACATACATACATACATACATACATACATACATACATACATACATACGTATACAGGGTGTTCGGCCACCCTTGGGAAAAATATTAATGGGAGATTCGAGAGGCCAAAATAAGACGAAAATCAAGAATACCAATTTGTTGATGGTGGCTTCGTTAAAAAGTTATTAACGTTTAAAGTTCCGCCAATACTGAATTTTTTCTCGAAAGTGGGTAAGATTTCGGGAGTATGTCTATTCACCGAAAATAATTATAATTGACCTCCGCAACCGAAAATAATTTTTCCAGAACGATTTGAAACTTTTCAATTTCGCCGAAAAATTTGGGCACCTACCTACCTACCTACCTACCTACCCCCTGTTGAGTTTCCTTAAAAATTCGTTTTTGATTTTTAATAATTTCGCTTGACGTCCTACAGAAAAGTTGTTTAATACGTTTTTGTAGGTACCTATGGGCTCTACTTCAGAAAAAAGTTTCATTGAAATATATTCACTATTATAGGAGTTATGGCTATATAAGTTGAAAATTGGACCATTTTTATGGGGGTTTTTTAACATTACGGGGCCAAGGAACAACCTTTCCAATATTTTTATAATTGTTACATATTCTACACTAAAATACGCGGCGTTTGGCTTTCTTAACATTAAAATCGTCCAATCCGTTCAGAAGTTATGGTGTTTTAAAGATTCGCATAAAATTTACGGGAAGCATTTCTTGCCTGAAATTATATTTTCGGTAAGGAATCTTTTTCTCGAAAATGGTTAGGATTTCGAGGGTATGTCTATCGACCAAAAATTATTATAATTGGTCCCTGCAATCAGAAATAATTTTTTTAGAATGATTTAAAATTTTTTAATTTTGTTGAAAAATTTCACACCTTCTCGAATTTTTTTCTCCAAACTGGGTAGGAATTCCGGGGTATATCTATTCATCAAAAATGATTATAATCGACCCTTGCAATCGGAAATAATTTTTTTAGAACGATTGGAAAAATTTTTTTTTTCGCCAAGAAATTTCACCACCTACCCGAATTTTTTTCTCGAAGGAGGGTAGGATTTCGAGGATATGTGTATTCATAAAAAATGATTGTAATTGATCCCCGCAACCGAAAATAATTTTTCTAAAACGATTTGAAATTTTTTAATTTAATTGTTAATAACTTTTTAACGAAGCCTCCATCAACAAATTGGTATTCTTGATTTTCGTCTTATTTTGGCCTCTAGAATCACCCATTAAAATTTTTCCCAGGGGTGGTCGAACACCCTGTATACATATAAAAATTGAATTGCTTATGTAGAATTAAAAAAAAATATTCGTTTTTAATAAGTTTTCGGACCATAACTCCCCTTTTCGAGTGAACTGGCTCTGGGTTAGGTCTCATATAACACAGTGGCAGACAACACGGCATTTTATAGGAACCGATCTACCGTGTTATAGGAGGGTTTCAAACTGTATTTCGTTTATTTAATGAAGTTTAATCCTCCTCCGGGGACGGCGGAGCGGAAACAATGTGTCGCGTGAATGGGAATTCGGAACAAAAATCATAGCTTCTAAAGAATTCCAGTCAATTTTCGACCTAAGACCTCTTACACTTTTTTTTTTAAAGAGAATACAAAGATACAACAAACAAATCGATAGACAAAAATTATATATTTTTGTTAAAAAAAAATTGAAACGACCTTGATTTTTTGTTGAATAAAAACTGTTTTGCTAATTTCTACTATTGCAATTTCTTGTCAAGTGTTGTCATTTCTGTGTAACTTTTGTTCGAAAAGTTTTTTCATTGGTTTAGAGGAAGTGTCTGAAATCAGAGGTGCCAGAAGTGCACCGAAGGCATAGTGTGCTCTCTCACACTATGTCAGATCACGCGTACGTGAACTCGTAATGTTTCGGAAAGTCGACAAAGGCAAACTGACGCTGCCCGAAGTAATTTCGGACCGCCTCGTGAGAGTCGAGAGAGAAAGGCTCACATTTGCCTTCTCGCTCTTAACAACTGAAATCCGACCTCCCGTCAACTGCATACGATTTGGAATCTCGAGTCGAGATTCTCGACTGACTGCCCAGGCATTTTTACTTTCCGACGCACATGACGATGTAGGCGCACATAAGCAAAGTACGTAAGTAGTTTGAAAAAAAAATTTTGTAAAATTTATTTTACGAAAATAAATGGGTTTTAAAACCCCCTGATCATATTTTAATTATTGAAGCAAAAAAAAGAAATTTTTTTCTTATTATTATTCTTATATGTGAGCGTAACATATGTATATTATTAATACGATTTTTCAACATCAATATTTTAAGATTGAAAATTAATAAATTAAAATGAGAATCCACTCTTTGCCAGTATCGTGCACGCTGTGGGATTTTTCAATAAGAAGAGTTCTTATTTTTATAACATAAACAAAACTTAGTAGTAGAATTAATAGTTGCAGAAATTAATTAATAATGATTTTCCTCGATATGTTTTTAGATAACCGTATATCAATTATCAATTTGTTATGACGAACTAAATATTATATGTTTGATTTGGCTTAACTTTGCATAAAAAAATAATTGTATCGATCCATCAAAATTAATAACGTGCACCATCAAACCGTTTAAACCACAAAAGAAAAGTGATCCCGTTTACCAGTTTAATACAAAGTATGGGTTGGATTAAAAATTTTAAAAGGACATAGTCGAATATTTTTAAAGGTACAAAACATAGCGTTTCATTTTCATCAGAACAGTAACATGAGTTAGCAGGTAATGTCATAAAACTGTTTTACCCGGTTATACCCCTTTTTACCTCAAGTATAAGGTAAAAAGTACGAGGTACGACTATCCGAAAATCGTTCACATTTTATCAATGTAAATGAAGCGGCTATTCCATTCCATCATCATCATTAAATAGAAAATTTTGTAATTTCTGTGAAAACAGAACTTTCGTTAGATGTACGTAGTGCTTGAAATTTTTATGTTTTGACTGTTTTTACGAAAAGTACCATCCAGATTCATGTACTTCGTACATTGAAAATAACATATTATGTTATAAATGTAATTTTGGTTAAATTCAACTTTAAAAAAGAAATATTCGAAGGGCATGCAAAAATATAATGTCACATGTTATGTACGATTGTGCGAGAATATGATTGAAAAAATAAAAAAAAGATTTGTTCTACCAGGGTTCGAATCTGCAGAGCAAAAGAAGAAGCTCGAACTTGCAGGCAAACACCTTATCACTCACGGCCACGCTGATTAGTGGTGAATAGAATATAGTTCTATTTCTGAAAATAGTACCTGTAATAACTTTAATAATACATATCTTAAAGTAAAACCTAACCCAAAACCGGGTGCCATTCCAACTTTTCCTTGTTAGAACCGAGTTTTCAATTTGTCTTAGCGAAAAAAACAGCTGGTTAATAACCTGCTTACCTGTTTTCAATTACCAAACATTTATTTCTCAATTAACCCTTTGCGAGTGAGACCATTTTGCAGATTATTCTGAAACATTTGTGGTATTCGTTTTCAATGCGATTTAAGTAAGCATGTAATGTATAAGATTTCATCTCATTTAATTTTTTCTTTTCTAGAGAAGGCAGAGAACAAATTTATTTAATTTTTTTTTACAGAAAATTTAAATCTTGCCAAGATTTATATGAAACATTTAAAAGATTTTTCATAAATTATGCCTATGGATCGGAAGGAACAACTATAAAACAAGTTGTAAAAAATTTTTCAAATCGTTCTAAAAATATTATTTTCAGCTGTGAGGGTAAATTACAATCATTTTTGGTCATTACACATACCCCCGAGATCCTACGCATTTTCGAGAAAATAATTCCTTACCGAAAATCTAATTAGGTGACAGAGAAAAAAAAAAATTTCAAATCGTTCTGGAAAAATTATTTTCGGTTGCAGGGGTCAATTACAATCATTTTTGGTCATTACACATACCCTCGAAATCCTACCCACTTTCTAGAAAAAAATTCCAGAAGGTGTGAAATTTTTCGACGAAATTAAGATATTTCAAATCGTTCTGAAAAAAATATTGTTAGCTGTGGGGGTCAATTACAATCATTTTTGGTGAATAGACATACCCCCGAAATACTACCCACTTTCTAGAAAAAAATTCGAGAAGGTGTGAAAACGGTTGTTTGACGGAAAAAAAAATTCAATTCAAATCGTTTTGGAAAAATTATTTGCGGTTGCGGGGGTCAATTACAATCATTTTTGCTGGAATAGACATACCCCCGAAATCTTGCGCATTTTCGAGAAAAAAATTCAGTACCGACGGAACTTTAAACGTTAATAATTACTTTTTAACGAAGTCTCCATCAACAAATTAGAAAATTATTTTCTCCTATCTATTGTAATTAAGAGTCAAATTTAAGAAATCAACGGCTTAATCGTATAAGGCGACTAAGCGAAAATAAATTCAACTTGCACCGATTATTTTCCATTCTCACAGCGTTCCTTCCCTCGAGATCCGGACGAGGTTAGGTTAGGCGAGGTGTTTGAACCTCCTCCCCTTAAAACATATTGCTTTAACAGTATAATAAAAAATACTTAACTGTCCAATTACATCTACTCTTACATCCAATGAAATCTACTTTAATATCCAAAGAAAATAACTAAAAAATCATTTTAAGTTCCACGTTACCCTTTTTTTAATACTTCTTTATTTATTTATTTATTTATTTATTTACGGGTTTGTACACCCTTTGTTGATATAATACAGTTGCATAATATGTATAAAAGTCACATTAATTGCGTATAATATGAGATGCAGTGCGTACAACACTAATGACATGCTATTTGAAGGAATACGGAGAACTGTTAAAGAAGTCCATATGCTGGCTAAACTGGTTAGCTTGGACATATGGTTAATACAATTATTGTATGTATAATGTCGTTTAAATGTTAGAATATAAAATAATTCCATATTTCCATATAATCCATATAATTCCATATTTATACGTAACAACATATCATATATAGTTCTACGTTGTACTTTTCTAAGAAAATAAATTTTTCACGTGAAATTTTCTGCATAAACTTCTTAAATAACTCTATTCTTGGTAAAAAAAAAAGAAAAAAAAACAACACCAAGCTGTAGTAAGAATGTTAAATAAGCATCACATGAAAGCATCACATGACTACTTTTTAATACAGAAAAGTATTAATAAGAAAGAATTGAGAAGTAATATATGAAAGATGAATTGTGGTCTGGTTAGGTCTGGGTTAAGTTAATAAAAGAAGGATAGACTTTTCAAATTTCAAATAAAGAAAGAAAGAAAGAAAGAAAGAAAACGAAGATAAGCCAAATGAAGAAGGGAATGACGAATCTATTTAACCTCTGAAAAAATAGATACAATAATAAAGAGAGACAAGGTTTTTTAATCTGTGTAATCTCAAAATTCAGAGATAAAAAATAAGAAAGAATGTTTAACCAAATGTATTACCAAAAGTAGTTGACTTAATTGATATTGGCAACTTCGTCTTCATTGATTTCACTTATCTTATAACAGAATTACCTAATTCTGATATAGATTTATTAGATAATTTATTAACAGAACATTTTACAAAAGATTACTTTAGAAAAGTATTGAAATTACATGAAAAAGAAGATATCAAGGTAAAGAGGTTTGAAAATTTAGTATATAAAAAATATAGTAAGATATTTAAGATAATCGACAAATGATACTTACCGATTGGGACATCCCAATTACTTTTTTTGTAAAAATGAAACGAATTTCGAATTTTTGGTCATAGAAAATGAAAATATAAAGGCACGAAGAGGACTGTTTTTATGCAAAATAAATTAAATTATTATTTATATATATATATATATATATATAAGTTTAATTATGATTTTTATCTTCTAAAGTGTGATAAAACTGTAAGATAAAAGATGAATTAAGTTCAAAGTCCCTAAAATTTTCCAAATCATAGATTTAAAAATGATTTAGATATTTACATGATTTTAGTGTGGGTTTATATTCATACAAGTATATAAATATCTAAATGGGCAAGTTAAAGAACGATATACATGTTGATAGTATAATAATATCCCTTTATTCCTCATAAAAATTCGCAATTGAATTCCTTTTATTCCATTCTTAAAAAATCCATCCCAAAATATATTATCAAAGCTAGTAATAAATTATTCGAACAAGGTGATAACAGATTTAAATATCAGAGACTGATAGTGTTAAGAAAAGATAATATTAATACTATTTTGACACACTTATTTGATTTTAATATTAATTATAGATACTTTGATTATTGATTTATTAAAACATAAAGTTAACTAAAAGTCCCAGTAGATTATAAATATTTTAAAGAGCATGAATTAGCATAGAATTTCATAAAAATTTTGACGAGTGATAGAAGTAACTTGAATAATCTGAATTTTGTAGCTTTTACTATATCTTTGGATATGGAATCGCAGATTCATTTTATTAGTAGTGTGACTAATAATATTAAGTTCTATGTTATCGAACTATTATTTTTATTAATATAAAACTAGAGATAGTACTGACGATTTACTCGGACTCGTTAAAGTAAGTGGCCCAAGTGGGAAGAATATTAAGATAGATAGATAGATAGATAGATATTGGTAAAAATATCCTTCTTGTCTTTATATAGGAAATCTTTAATATTAAAAATAAACTCTTTCTGTAAAATCATCATACTTATCATCATAATTTATAAAATTAAAGTCAACGCATCTAATAATGAAAGGAGAAACTGACTTTATATCTTGTGTATTCTTTTACCGATGAATTATGAACAAACTGAACTGAAGTATTTTATAGGACTTGTCAAGAACGTTTTTTTCTTTTTTCATGTATTTATTTTTACTTTTGAAGTATGGAAAACAAAACTTACAGAGGCTTTGTTTACTTAAATGTTAAAACTTACCTTTTGTAAAACCCGGCGATATCGACTGTATAAATCGCCTTACGTTCGTGTCCGTAAGTGAGGTAGAGTACGTGCTCGATTTAGGTTATGTAAGTAAATTTCACGTGCTACTCTCTCGACGTATACTTTTACACGAAAAGTTTCGTGTATTTTGTGAGCAGCATCCCATGCTTGTCGCCAAATTGAAGTGTCCTTGAATTCGGAAGACTGGTTACGTGTGAATCTTCGTTGATCGTCTACCTTCAACTCCATTAATAACAACTCGTGAATACAGGTGTTACGTCGGGATTCCGTCGACATTTGTAAAAGAGAATTTCCCTATACAGGGATGCTTGTCCCCTACAACACGGCATCATATCCCCTATAACACGCTTTCGCTCTAACACGATAAGAAAATTGCGAAAACCTTTGTACAACACTGTACTCCTACAGCACTGGATAACATGATTTTTGCTTAACATATTTAAAAACTAAATTAGCTTAAAATAATGACGCGAAAGAATAATGAAAGAAATATAGTGGCTTTACATGAAAAAATATATTATTAGAAATTATAATTTATTAAATTAAGGTTGCGTTAAATTAAAATAATATTTTTTGTGTTTTTTTGTTTTCTGTTATACATACATACATACATACATACATACATACATACATACATACATACATACATACATACATACATACATACATACATACATACGTATACAGGGTGTTCGGCCACCCTTGGGAAAAATATTAATGGGAGATTCGAGAGGCCAAAATAAGACGAAAATCAAGAATACCAATTTGTTGATGGTGGCTTCGTTAAAAAGTTATTAACGTTTAAAGTTCCGCCAATACTGAATTTTTTCTCGAAAGTGGGTAAGATTTCGGGAGTATGTCTATTCACCGAAAATAATTATAATTGACCTCCGCAACCGAAAATAATTTTTCCAGAACGATTTGAAACTTTTCAATTTCGCCGAAAAATTTGGGCACCTACCTACCTACCTACCTACCTACCCCCTGTTGAGTTTCCTTAAAAATTCGTTTTTGATTTTTAATAATTTCGCTTGACGTCCTACAGAAAAGTTGTTTAATACGTTTTTGTAGGTACCTATGGGCTCTACTTCAGAAAAAAGTTTCATTGAAATATATTCACTATTATAGGAGTTATGGCTATATAAGTTGAAAATTGGACCATTTTTATGGGGGTTTTTTAACATTACGGGGCCAAGGAACAACCTTTCCAATATTTTTATAATTGTTACATATTCTACACTAAAATACGCGGCGTTTGGCTTTCTTAACATTAAAATCGTCCAATCCGTTCAGAAGTTATGGTGTTTTAAAGATTCGCATAAAATTTACGGGAAGCATTTCTTGCCTGAAATTATATTTTCGGTAAGGAATCTTTTTCTCGAAAATGGTTAGGATTTCGAGGGTATGTCTATCGACCAAAATTATTATAATTGGTCCCTGCAATCAGAAATAATTTTTTTAGAATGATTTAAAATTTTTTAATTTTGTTGAAAAATTTCACACCTTCTCGAATTTTTTTCTCCAAACTGGGTAGGAATTCCGGGGTATATCTATTCATCAAAAATGATTATAATCGACCCTTGCAATCGGAAATAATTTTTTTAGAACGATTGGAAAAATTTTTTTTTTCGCCAAGAAATTTCACCACCTACCCAAATTTTTTTCTCGAAGGAGGGTAGGATTTCGGGGATATGTGTATTCATAAAAAATGATTGTAATTGATCCCCGCAACCGAAAATAATTTTTCTAAAACGATTTGAAATTTTTTAATTTAATTGTTAATAACTTTTTAACGAAGCCTCCATCAACAAATTGGTATTCTTGATTTTCGTCTTATTTTGGCCTCTAGAATCTCCCATTAAAATTTTTCCCAGGGGTGGTCGAACACCCTGTATACATATAAAAATTGAATTGCTTATGTAGAATTAAAAAAAAATATTCGTTTTTAATAAGTTTTCGGACCATAACTCCCCTTTTCGAGTGAACTGGCTCTGGGTTAGGTCTCATATAACACAGTGGCAGACAACACGGCATTTTATAGGAACCGATCTACCGTGTTATAGGAGGGTTTCAAACTGTATTTCGTTTATTTAATGAAGTTTAATCCTCCTCCGGGGACGGCGGAGCGGAAACAATGTGTCGCGTGAATGGGAATTCGGAACAAAAATCATAGCTTCTAAAGAATTCCAGTCAATTTTCGACCTAAGACCTCTTACACTTTTTTTTTTAAAGAGAATACAAAGATACAACAAACAAATCGATAGACAAAAATTATATATTTTTGTTAAAAAAAAATTGAAACGACCTTGATTTTTTGTTGAATAAAAACTGTTTTGCTAATTTCTACTATTGCAATTTCTTGTCAAGTGTTGTCATTTCTGTGTAACTTTTGTTCGAAAAGTTTTTTCATTGGTTTAGAGGAAGTGTCTGAAATCAGAGGTGCCAGAAGTGCACCGAAGGCATAGTGTGCTCTCTCACACTATGTCAGATCACGCGTACGTGAACTCGTAATGTTTCGGAAAGTCGACAAAGGCAAACTGACGCTGCCCGAAGTAATTTCGGACCGCCTCGTGAGAGTCGAGAGAGAAAGGCTCACATTTGCCTTCTCGCTCTTAACAACTGAAATCCGACCTCCCGTCAACTGCATACGATTTGGAATCTCGAGTCGAGATTCTCGACTGACTGCCCAGGCATTTTTACTTTCCGACGCACATGACGATGTAGGCGCACATAAGCAAAGTACGTAAGTAGTTTGAAAAAAAAATTTTGTAAAATTTATTTTACGAAAATAAATGGGTTTTAAAACCCCCTGATCATATTTTAATTATTGAAGCAAAAAAAAGAAATTTTTTTCTTATTATTATTCTTATATGTGAGCGTAACATATGTATATTATTAATACGATTTTTCAACATCAATATTTTAAGATTGAAAATTAATAAATTAAAATGAGAATCCACTCTTTGCCAGTATCGTGCACGCTGTGGGATTTTTCAATAAGAAGAGTTCTTATTTTTATAACATAAACAAAACTTAGTAGTAGAATTAATAGTTGCAGAAATTAATTAATAATGATTTTCCTCGATATGTTTTTAGATAACCGTATATCAATTATCAATTTGTTATGACGAACTAAATATTATATGTTTGATTTGGCTTAACTTTGCATAAAAAAATAATTGTATCGATCCATCAAAATTAATAACGTGCACCATCAAACCGTTTAAACCACAAAAGAAAAGTGATCCCGTTTACCAGTTTAATACAAAGTATGGGTTGGATTAAAAATTTTAAAAGGACATAGTCGAATATTTTTAAAGGTACAAAACATAGCGTTTCATTTTCATCAGAACAGTAACATGAGTTAGCAGGTAATGTCAGAAAACTGTTTTACCCGGTTATACCCCTTTTTACCTCAAGTATAAGGTAAAAAGTACGAGGTACGACTATCCGAAAATCGTTCACATTTTATCAATGTAAATGAAGCGGCTATTCCATTCCATCATCATCATTAAATAGAAAATTTTGTAATTTCTGTGAAAACAGAACTTTCGTTAGATGTACGTAGTGCTTGAAATTTTTATGTTTTGACTGTTTTTACGAAAAGTACCATCCAGATTCATGTACTTCGTACATTGAAAATAACATATTATGTTATAAATGTAATTTTGGTTAAATTCAACTTTAAAAAAGAAATATTCGAAGGGCATGCAAAAATATAATGTCACATGTTATGTACGATTGTGCGAGAATATGATTGAAAAAATAAAAAAAAGATTTGTTCTACCAGGGTTCGAATCTGCAGAGCAAAAGAAGAAGCTCGAACTTGCAGGCAAACACCTTATCACTCACGGCCACGCTGATTAGTGGTGAATAGAATATAGTTCTATTTCTGAAAATAGTACCTGTAATAACTTTAATAATACATATCTTAAAGTAAAACCTAACCCAAAACCGGGTGCCATTCCAACTTTTCCTTGTTAGAACCGAGTTTTCAATTTGTCTTAGCGAAAAAAACAGCTGGTTAATAACCTGCTTACCTGTTTTCAATTACCAAACATTTATTTCTCAATTAACCCTTTGCGAGTGAGACCATTTTGCAGATTATTCTGAAACATTTGTGGTATTCGTTTTCAATGCGATTTAAGTAAGCATGTAATGTATAAGATTTCATCTCATTTAATTTTTTCTTTTCTAGAGAAGGCAGAGAACAAATTTATTTAATTTTTTTTTACAGAAAATTTAAATCTTGCCAAGATTTATATGAAACATTTAAAAGATTTTTCATAAATTATGCCTATGGATCGGAAGGAACAACTATAAAACAAGTTGTAAAAAATTTTTCAAATCGTTCTAAAAATATTATTTTCAGCTGTGAGGGTAAATTACAATCATTTTTGGTCATTACACATACCCCCGAGATCCTACGCATTTTCGAGAAAATAATTCCTTACCGAAAATCTAATTAGGTGACAGAGAAAAAAAAAAATTTCAAATCGTTCTGGAAAAATTATTTTCGGTTGCAGGGGTCAATTACAATCATTTTTGGTCATTACACATACCCTCGAAATCCTACCCACTTTCTAGAAAAAAATTCCAGAAGGTGTGAAATTTTTCGACGAAATTAAGATATTTCAAATCGTTCTGAAAAAAATATTGTTAGCTGTGGGGGTCAATTACAATCATTTTTGGTGAATAGACATACCCCCGAAATACTACCCACTTTCTAGAAAAAAATTCGAGAAGGTGTGAAAACGGTTGTTTGACGGAAAAAAAAATTCAATTCAAATCGTTTTGGAAAAATTATTTGCGGTTGCGGGGGTCAATTACAATCATTTTTGCTGGAATAGACATACCCCCGAAATCTTGCGCATTTTCGAGAAAAAAATTCAGTACCGACGGAACTTTAAACGTTAATAATTACTTTTTAACGAAGTCTCCATCAACAAATTAGAAAATTATTTTCTCCTATCTATTGTAATTAAGAGTCAAATTTAAGAAATCAACGGCTTAATCGTATAAGGCGACTAAGCGAAAATAAATTCAACTTGCACCGATTATTTTCCATTCTCACAGCGTTCCTTCCCTCGAGATCCGGACGAGGTTAGGTTAGGCGAGGTGTTTGAACCTCCTCCCCTTAAAACATATTGCTTTAACAGTATAATAAAAAATACTTAACTGTCCAATTACATCTACTCTTACATCCAATGAAATCTACTTTAATATCCAAAGAAAATAACTAAAAAATCATTTTAAGTTCCACGTTACCCTTTTTTTAATACTTCTTTATTTATTTATTTATTTATTTATTTACGGGTTTGTACACCCTTTGTTGATATAATACAGTTGCATAATATGTATAAAAGTCACATTAATTGCGTATAATATGAGATGCAGTGCGTACAACACTAATGACATGCTATTTGAAGGAATACGGAGAACTGTTAAAGAAGTCCATATGCTGGCTAAACTGGTTAGCTTGGACATATGGTTAATACAATTATTGTATGTATAATGTCGTTTAAATGTTAGAATATAAAATAATTCCATATTTCCATATAATCCATATAATTCCATATTTATACGTAACAACATATCATATATAGTTCTACGTTGTACTTTTCTAAGAAAATAAATTTTTCACGTGAAATTTTCTGCATAAACTTCTTAAATAACTCTATTCTTGGTAAAAAAAAAAGAAAAAAAAACAACACCAAGCTGTAGTAAGAATGTTAAATAAGCATCACATGAAAGCATCACATGACTACTTTTTAATACAGAAAAGTATTAATAAGAAAGAATTGAGAAGTAATATATGAAAGATGAATTGTGGTCTGGTTAGGTCTGGGTTAAGTTAATAAAAGAAGGATAGACTTTTCAAATTTCAAATAAAGAAAGAAAGAAAGAAAGAAAGAAAACGAAGATAAGCCAAATGAAGAAGGGAATGACGAATCTATTTAACCTCTGAAAAAATAGATACAATAATAAAGAGAGACAAGGTTTTTTAATCTGTGTAATCTCAAAATTCAGAGATAAAAAATAAGAAAGAATGTTTAACCAAATGTATTACCAAAAGTAGTTGACTTAATTGATATTGGCAACTTCGTCTTCATTGATTTCACTTATCTTATAACAGAATTACCTAATTCTGATATAGATTTATTAGATAATTTATTAACAGAACATTTTACAAAAGATTACTTTAGAAAAGTATTGAAATTACATGAAAAAGAAGATATCAAGGTAAAGAGGTTTGAAAATTTAGTATATAAAAAATATAGTAAGATATTTAAGATAATCGACAAATGATACTTACCGATTGGGACATCCCAATTACTTTTTTTGTAAAAATGAAACGAATTTCGAATTTTTGGTCATAGAAAATGAAAATATAAAGGCACGAAGAGGACTGTTTTTATGCAAAATAAATTAAATTATTATTTATATATATATATATATATATATAAGTTTAATTATGATTTTTATCTTCTAAAGTGTGATAAAACTGTAAGATAAAAGATGAATTAAGTTCAAAGTCCCTAAAATTTTCCAAATCATAGATTTAAAAATGATTTAGATATTTACATGATTTTAGTGTGGGTTTATATTCATACAAGTATATAAATATCTAAATGGGCAAGTTAAAGAACGATATACATGTTGATAGTATAATAATATCCCTTTATTCCTCATAAAAATTCGCAATTGAATTCCTTTTATTCCATTCTTAAAAAATCCATCCCAAAATATATTATCAAAGCTAGTAATAAATTATTCGAACAAGGTGATAACAGATTTAAATATCAGAGACTGATAGTGTTAAGAAAAGATAATATTAATACTATTTTGACACACTTATTTGATTTTAATATTAATTATAGATACTTTGATTATTGATTTATTAAAACATAAAGTTAACTAAAAGTCCCAGTAGATTATAAATATTTTAAAGAGCATGAATTAGCATAGAATTTCATAAAAATTTTGACGAGTGATAGAAGTAACTTGAATAATCTGAATTTTGTAGCTTTTACTATATCTTTGGATATGGAATCGCAGATTCATTTTATTAGTAGTGTGACTAATAATATTAAGTTCTATGTTATCGAACTATTATTTTTATTAATATAAAACTAGAGATAGTACTGACGATTTACTCGGACTCGTTAAAGTAAGTGGCCCAAGTGGGAAGAATATTAAGATAGATAGATAGATAGATAGATATTGGTAAAAATATCCTTCTTGTCTTTATATAGGAAATCTTTAATATTAAAAATAAACTCTTTCTGTAAAATCATCATACTTATCATCATAATTTATAAAATTAAAGTCAACGCATCTAATAATGAAAGGAGAAACTGACTTTATATCTTGTGTATTCTTTTACCGATGAATTATGAACAAACTGAACTGAAGTATTTTATAGGACTTGTCAAGAACGTTTTTTTCTTTTTTCATGTATTTATTTTTACTTTTGAAGTATGGAAAACAAAACTTACAGAGGCTTTGTTTACTTAAATGTTAAAACTTACCTTTTGTAAAACCCGGCGATATCGACTGTATAAATCGCCTTACGTTCGTGTCCGTAAGTGAGGTAGAGTACGTGCTCGATTTAGGTTATGTAAGTAAATTTCACGTGCTACTCTCTCGACGTATACTTTTACACGAAAAGTTTCGTGTATTTTGTGAGCAGCATCCCATGCTTGTCGCCAAATTGAAGTGTCCTTGAATTCGGAAGACTGGTTACGTGTGAATCTTCGTTGATCGTCTACCTTCAACTCCATTAATAACAACTCGTGAATACAGGTGTTACGTCGGGATTCCGTCGACATTTGTAAAAGAGAATTTCCCTATACAGGGATGCTTGTCCCCTACAACACGGCATCATATCCCCTATAACACGCTTTCGCTCTAACACGATAAGAAAATTGCGAAAACCTTTGTACAACACTGTACTCCTACAGCACTGGATAACATGATTTTTGCTTAACATATTTAAAAACTAAATTAGCTTAAAATAATGACGCGAAAGAATAATGAAAGAAATATAGTGGCTTTACATGAAAAAATATATTATTAGAAATTATAATTTATTAAATTAAGGTTGCGTTAAATTAAAATAATATTTTTTGTGTTTTTTTGTTTTCTGTTATACATACATACATACATACATACATACATACATACATACATACATACGTATACAGGGTGTTCGGCCACCCTTGGGAAAAATATTAATGGGAGATTCGAGAGGCCAAAATAAGACGAAAATCAAGAATACCAATTTGTTGATGGTGGCTTCGTTAAAAAGTTATTAACGTTTAAAGTTCCGCCAATACTGAATTTTTTCTCGAAAGTGGGTAAGATTTCGGGAGTATGTCTATTCACCGAAAATAATTATAATTGGCCTCCGCAACCGAAAATAATTTTTCCAGAACGATTTGAAACTTTTCAATTTCGCCGAAAAATTTGGGCACCTACCTACCTACCTACCTACCTACCCCCTGTTGAGTTTCCTTAAAAATTCGTTTTTGATTTTTAATAATTTCGCTTGACGTCCTACAGAAAAGTTGTTTAATACGTTTTTGTAGGTACCTATGGGCTCTACTTCAGAAAAAAGTTTCATTGAAATATATTCACTATTATAGGAGTTATGGCTATATAAGTTGAAAATTGGACCATTTTTATGGGGGTTTTTTAACATTACGGGGCCAAGGAACAACCTTTCCAATATTTTTATAATTGTTACATATTCTACACTAAAATACGCGGCGTTTGGCTTTCTTAACATTAAAATCGTCCAATCCGTTCAGAAGTTATGGTGTTTTAAAGATTCGCATAAAATTTACGGGAAGCATTTCTTGCCTGAAATTATATTTTCGGTAAGGAATCTTTTTCTCGAAAATGGTTAGGATTTCGAGGGTATGTCTATCGACCAAAAATTATTATAATTGGTCCCTGCAATCAGAAATAATTTTTTTAGAATGATTTAAAATTTTTTAATTTTGTTGAAAAATTTCACACCTTCTCGAATTTTTTTCTCCAAACTGGGTAGGAATTCCGGGGTATATCTATTCATCAAAAATGATTATAATCGACCCTTGCAATCGGAAATAATTTTTTTAGAACGATTGGAAAAATTTTTTTTTTCGCCAAGAAATTTCACCACCTACCCAAATTTTTTTCTCGAAGGAGGGTAGGATTTCGGGGATATGTGTATTCATAAAAAATGATTGTAATTGATCCCCGCAACCGAAAATAATTTTTCTAAAACGATTTGAAATTTTTTAATTTAATTGTTAATAACTTTTTAACGAAGCCTCCATCAACAAATTGGTATTCTTGATTTTCGTCTTATTTTGGCCTCTAGAATCTCCCATTAAAATTTTTCCCAGGGGTGGTCGAACACCCTGTATACATATAAAAATTGAATTGCTTATGTAGAATTAAAAAAAAATATTCGTTTTTAATAAGTTTTCGGACCATAACTCCCCTTTTCGAGTGAACTGGCTCTGGGTTAGGTCTCATATAACACAGTGGCAGACAACACGGCATTTTATAGGAACCGATCTACCGTGTTATAGGAGGGTTTCAAACTGTATTTCGTTTATTTAATGAAGTTTAATCCTCCTCCGGGGACGGCGGAGCGGAAACAATGTGTCGCGTGAATGGGAATTCGGAACAAAAATCATAGCTTCTAAAGAATTCCAGTCAATTTTCGACCTAAGACCTCTTACACTTTTTTTTTTAAAGAGAATACAAAGATACAACAAACAAATCGATAGACAAAAATTATATATTTTTGTTAAAAAAAAATTGAAACGACCTTGATTTTTTGTTGAATAAAAACTGTTTTGCTAATTTCTACTATTGCAATTTCTTGTCAAGTGTTGTCATTTCTGTGTAACTTTTGTTCGAAAAGTTTTTTCATTGGTTTAGAGGAAGTGTCTGAAATCAGAGGTGCCAGAAGTGCACCGAAGGCATAGTGTGCTCTCTCACACTATGTCAGATCACGCGTACGTGAACTCGTAATGTTTCGGAAAGTCGACAAAGGCAAACTGACGCTGCCCGAAGTAATTTCGGACCGCCTCGTGAGAGTCGAGAGAGAAAGGCTCACATTTGCCTTCTCGCTCTTAACAACTGAAATCCGACCTCCCGTCAACTGCATACGATTTGGAATCTCGAGTCGAGATTCTCGACTGACTGCCCAGGCATTTTTACTTTCCGACGCACATGACGATGTAGGCGCACATAAGCAAAGTACGTAAGTAGTTTGAAAAAAAAATTTTGTAAAATTTATTTTACGAAAATAAATGGGTTTTAAAACCCCCTGATCATATTTTAATTATTGAAGCAAAAAAAAGAAATTTTTTTCTTATTATTATTCTTATATGTGAGCGTAACATATGTATATTATTAATACGATTTTTCAACATCAATATTTTAAGATTGAAAATTAATAAATTAAAATGAGAATCCACTCTTTGCCAGTATCGTGCACGCTGTGGGATTTTTCAATAAGAAGAGTTCTTATTTTTATAACATAAACAAAACTTAGTAGTAGAATTAATAGTTGCAGAAATTAATTAATAATGATTTTCCTCGATATGTTTTTAGATAACCGTATATCAATTATCAATTTGTTATGACGAACTAAATATTATATGTTTGATTTGGCTTAACTTTGCATAAAAAAATAATTGTATCGATCCATCAAAATTAATAACGTGCACCATCAAACCGTTTAAACCACAAAAGAAAAGTGATCCCGTTTACCAGTTTAATACAAAGTATGGGTTGGATTAAAAATTTTAAAAGGACATAGTCGAATATTTTTAAAGGTACAAAACATAGCGTTTCATTTTCATCAGAACAGTAACATGAGTTAGCAGGTAATGTCAGAAAACTGTTTTACCCGGTTATACCCCTTTTTACCTCAAGTATAAGGTAAAAAGTACGAGGTACGACTATCCGAAAATCGTTCACATTTTATCAATGTAAATGAAGCGGCTATTCCATTCCATCATCATCATTAAATAGAAAATTTTGTAATTTCTGTGAAAACAGAACTTTCGTTAGATGTACGTAGTGCTTGAAATTTTTATGTTTTGACTGTTTTTACGAAAAGTACCATCCAGATTCATGTACTTCGTACATTGAAAATAACATATTATGTTATAAATGTAATTTTGGTTAAATTCAACTTTAAAAAAGAAATATTCGAAGGGCATGCAAAAATATAATGTCACATGTTATGTACGATTGTGCGAGAATATGATTGAAAAAATAAAAAAAAGATTTGTTCTACCAGGGTTCGAATCTGCAGAGCAAAAGAAGAAGCTCGAACTTGCAGGCAAACACCTTATCACTCACGGCCACGCTGATTAGTGGTGAATAGAATATAGTTCTATTTCTGAAAATAGTACCTGTAATAACTTTAATAATACATATCTTAAAGTAAAACCTAACCCAAAACCGGGTGCCATTCCAACTTTTCCTTGTTAGAACCGAGTTTTCAATTTGTCTTAGCGAAAAAAACAGCTGGTTAATAACCTGCTTACCTGTTTTCAATTACCAAACATTTATTTCTCAATTAACCCTTTGCGAGTGAGACCATTTTGCAGATTATTCTGAAACATTTGTGGTATTCGTTTTCAATGCGATTTAAGTAAGCATGTAATGTATAAGATTTCATCTCATTTAATTTTTTCTTTTCTAGAGAAGGCAGAGAACAAATTTATTTAATTTTTTTTTACAGAAAATTTAAATCTTGCCAAGATTTATATGAAACATTTAAAAGATTTTTCATAAATTATGCCTATGGATCGGAAGGAACAACTATAAAACAAGTTGTAAAAAATTTTTCAAATCGTTCTAAAAATATTATTTTCAGCTGTGAGGGTAAATTACAATCATTTTTGGTCATTACACATACCCCCGAGATCCTACGCATTTTCGAGAAAATAATTCCTTACCGAAAATCTAATTAGGTGACAGAGAAAAAAAAAAATTTCAAATCGTTCTGGAAAAATTATTTTCGGTTGCAGGGGTCAATTACAATCATTTTTGGTCATTACACATACCCTCGAAATCCTACCCACTTTCTAGAAAAAAATTCCAGAAGGTGTGAAATTTTTCGACGAAATTAAGATATTTCAAATCGTTCTGAAAAAAATATTGTTAGCTGTGGGGGTCAATTACAATCATTTTTGGTGAATAGACATACCCCCGAAATACTACCCACTTTCTAGAAAAAAATTCGAGAAGGTGTGAAAACGGTTGTTTGACGGAAAAAAAAATTCAATTCAAATCGTTTTGGAAAAATTATTTGCGGTTGCGGGGGTCAATTACAATCATTTTTGCTGGAATAGACATACCCCCGAAATCTTGCGCATTTTCGAGAAAAAAATTCAGTACCGACGGAACTTTAAACGTTAATAATTACTTTTTAACGAAGTCTCCATCAACAAATTAGAAAATTATTTTCTCCTATCTATTGTAATTAAGAGTCAAATTTAAGAAATCAACGGCTTAATCGTATAAGGCGACTAAGCGAAAATAAATTCAACTTGCACCGATTATTTTCCATTCTCACAGCGTTCCTTCCCTCGAGATCCGGACGAGGTTAGGTTAGGCGAGGTGTTTGAACCTCCTCCCCTTAAAACATATTGCTTTAACAGTATAATAAAAAATACTTAACTGTCCAATTACATCTACTCTTACATCCAATGAAATCTACTTTAATATCCAAAGAAAATAACTAAAAAATCATTTTAAGTTCCACGTTACCCTTTTTTTAATACTTCTTTATTTATTTATTTATTTATTTATTTACGGGTTTGTACACCCTTTGTTGATATAATACAGTTGCATAATATGTATAAAAGTCACATTAATTGCGTATAATATGAGATGCAGTGCGTACAACACTAATGACATGCTATTTGAAGGAATACGGAGAACTGTTAAAGAAGTCCATATGCTGGCTAAACTGGTTAGCTTGGACATATGGTTAATACAATTATTGTATGTATAATGTCGTTTAAATGTTAGAATATAAAATAATTCCATATTTCCATATAATCCATATAATTCCATATTTATACGTAACAACATATCATATATAGTTCTACGTTGTACTTTTCTAAGAAAATAAATTTTTCACGTGAAATTTTCTGCATAAACTTCTTAAATAACTCTATTCTTGGTAAAAAAAAAAGAAAAAAAAACAACACCAAGCTGTAGTAAGAATGTTAAATAAGCATCACATGAAAGCATCACATGACTACTTTTTAATACAGAAAAGTATTAATAAGAAAGAATTGAGAAGTAATATATGAAAGATGAATTGTGGTCTGGTTAGGTCTGGGTTAAGTTAATAAAAGAAGGATAGACTTTTCAAATTTCAAATAAAGAAAGAAAGAAAGAAAGAAAGAAAACGAAGATAAGCCAAATGAAGAAGGGAATGACGAATCTATTTAACCTCTGAAAAAATAGATACAATAATAAAGAGAGACAAGGTTTTTTAATCTGTGTAATCTCAAAATTCAGAGATAAAAAATAAGAAAGAATGTTTAACCAAATGTATTACCAAAAGTAGTTGACTTAATTGATATTGGCAACTTCGTCTTCATTGATTTCACTTATCTTATAACAGAATTACCTAATTCTGATATAGATTTATTAGATAATTTATTAACAGAACATTTTACAAAAGATTACTTTAGAAAAGTATTGAAATTACATGAAAAAGAAGATATCAAGGTAAAGAGGTTTGAAAATTTAGTATATAAAAAATATAGTAAGATATTTAAGATAATCGACAAATGATACTTACCGATTGGGACATCCCAATTACTTTTTTTGTAAAAATGAAACGAATTTCGAATTTTTGGTCATAGAAAATGAAAATATAAAGGCACGAAGAGGACTGTTTTTATGCAAAATAAATTAAATTATTATTTATATATATATATATATATATATATAAGTTTAATTATGATTTTTATCTTCTAAAGTGTGATAAAACTGTAAGATAAAAGATGAATTAAGTTCAAAGTCCCTAAAATTTTCCAAATCATAGATTTAAAAATGATTTAGATATTTACATGATTTTAGTGTGGGTTTATATTCATACAAGTATATAAATATCTAAATGGGCAAGTTAAAGAACGATATACATGTTGATAGTATAATAATATCCCTTTATTCCTCATAAAAATTCGCAATTGAATTCCTTTTATTCCATTCTTAAAAAATCCATCCCAAAATATATTATCAAAGCTAGTAATAAATTATTCGAACAAGGTGATAACAGATTTAAATATCAGAGACTGATAGTGTTAAGAAAAGATAATATTAATACTATTTTGACACACTTATTTGATTTTAATATTAATTATAGATACTTTGATTATTGATTTATTAAAACATAAAGTTAACTAAAAGTCCCAGTAGATTATAAATATTTTAAAGAGCATGAATTAGCATAGAATTTCATAAAAATTTTGACGAGTGATAGAAGTAACTTGAATAATCTGAATTTTGTAGCTTTTACTATATCTTTGGATATGGAATCGCAGATTCATTTTATTAGTAGTGTGACTAATAATATTAAGTTCTATGTTATCGAACTATTATTTTTATTAATATAAAACTAGAGATAGTACTGACGATTTACTCGGACTCGTTAAAGTAAGTGGCCCAAGTGGGAAGAATATTAAGATAGATAGATAGATAGATAGATATTGGTAAAAATATCCTTCTTGTCTTTATATAGGAAATCTTTAATATTAAAAATAAACTCTTTCTGTAAAATCATCATACTTATCATCATAATTTATAAAATTAAAGTCAACGCATCTAATAATGAAAGGAGAAACTGACTTTATATCTTGTGTATTCTTTTACCGATGAATTATGAACAAACTGAACTGAAGTATTTTATAGGACTTGTCAAGAACGTTTTTTTCTTTTTTCATGTATTTATTTTTACTTTTGAAGTATGGAAAACAAAACTTACAGAGGCTTTGTTTACTTAAATGTTAAAACTTACCTTTTGTAAAACCCGGCGATATCGACTGTATAAATCGCCTTACGTTCGTGTCCGTAAGTGAGGTAGAGTACGTGCTCGATTTAGGTTATGTAAGTAAATTTCACGTGCTACTCTCTCGACGTATACTTTTACACGAAAAGTTTCGTGTATTTTGTGAGCAGCATCCCATGCTTGTCGCCAAATTGAAGTGTCCTTGAATTCGGAAGACTGGTTACGTGTGAATCTTCGTTGATCGTCTACCTTCAACTCCATTAATAACAACTCGTGAATACAGGTGTTACGTCGGGATTCCGTCGACATTTGTAAAAGAGAATTTCCCTATACAGGGATGCTTGTCCCCTACAACACGGCATCATATCCCCTATAACACGCTTTCGCTCTAACACGATAAGAAAATTGCGAAAACCTTTGTACAACACTGTACTCCTACAGCACTGGATAACATGATTTTTGCTTAACATATTTAAAAACTAAATTAGCTTAAAATAATGACGCGAAAGAATAATGAAAGAAATATAGTGGCTTTACATGAAAAAATATATTATTAGAAATTATAATTTATTAAATTAAGGTTGCGTTAAATTAAAATAATATTTTTTGTGTTTTTTTGTTTTCTGTTATACATACATACATACATACATACGTATACAGGGTGTTCGGCCACCCTTGGGAAAAATATTAATGGGAGATTCGAGAGGCCAAAATAAGACGAAAATCAAGAATACCAATTTGTTGATGGTGGCTTCGTTAAAAAGTTATTAACGTTTAAAGTTCCGCCAATACTGAATTTTTTCTCGAAAGTGGGTAAGATTTCGGGAGTATGTCTATTCACCGAAAATAATTATAATTGGCCTCCGCAACCGAAAATAATTTTTCCAGAACGATTTGAAACTTTTCAATTTCGCCGAAAAATTTGGGCACCTACCTACCTACCTACCTACCTACCCCCTGTTGAGTTTCCTTAAAAATTCGTTTTTGATTTTTAATAATTTCGCTTGACGTCCTACAGAAAAGTTGTTTAATACGTTTTTGTAGGTACCTATGGGCTCTACTTCAGAAAAAAGTTTCATTGAAATATATTCACTATTATAGGAGTTATGGCTATATAAGTTGAAAATTGGACCATTTTTATGGGGGTTTTTTAACATTACGGGGCCAAGGAACAACCTTTCCAATATTTTTATAATTGTTACATATTCTACACTAAAATACGCGGCGTTTGGCTTTCTTAACATTAAAATCGTCCAATCCGTTCAGAAGTTATGGTGTTTTAAAGATTCGCATAAAATTTACGGGAAGCATTTCTTGCCTGAAATTATATTTTCGGTAAGGAATCTTTTTCTCGAAAATGGTTAGGATTTCGAGGGTATGTCTATCGACCAAAAATTATTATAATTGGTCCCTGCAATCAGAAATAATTTTTTTAGAATGATTTAAAATTTTTTAATTTTGTTGAAAAATTTCACACCTTCTCGAATTTTTTTCTCCAAACTGGGTAGGAATTCCGGGGTATATCTATTCATCAAAAATGATTATAATCGACCCTTGCAATCGGAAATAATTTTTTTAGAACGATTGGAAAAATTTTTTTTTTCGCCAAGAAATTTCACCACCTACCCAAATTTTTTTCTCGAAGGAGGGTAGGATTTCGGGGATATGTGTATTCATAAAAAATGATTGTAATTGATCCCCGCAACCGAAAATAATTTTTCTAAAACGATTTGAAATTTTTTAATTTAATTGTTAATAACTTTTTAACGAAGCCTCCATCAACAAATTGGTATTCTTGATTTTCGTCTTATTTTGGCCTCTAGAATCTCCCATTAAAATTTTTCCCAGGGGTGGTCGAACACCCTGTATACATATAAAAATTGAATTGCTTATGTAGAATTAAAAAAAAATATTCGTTTTTAATAAGTTTTCGGACCATAACTCCCCTTTTCGAGTGAACTGGCTCTGGGTTAGGTCTCATATAACACAGTGGCAGACAACACGGCATTTTATAGGAACCGATCTACCGTGTTATAGGAGGGTTTCAAACTGTATTTCGTTTATTTAATGAAGTTTAATCCTCCTCCGGGGACGGCGGAGCGGAAACAATGTGTCGCGTGAATGGGAATTCGGAACAAAAATCATAGCTTCTAAAGAATTCCAGTCAATTTTCGACCTAAGACCTCTTACACTTTTTTTTTTAAAGAGAATACAAAGATACAACAAACAAATCGATAGACAAAAATTATATATTTTTGTTAAAAAAAAATTGAAACGACCTTGATTTTTTGTTGAATAAAAACTGTTTTGCTAATTTCTACTATTGCAATTTCTTGTCAAGTGTTGTCATTTCTGTGTAACTTTTGTTCGAAAAGTTTTTTCATTGGTTTAGAGGAAGTGTCTGAAATCAGAGGTGCCAGAAGTGCACCGAAGGCATAGTGTGCTCTCTCACACTATGTCAGATCACGCGTACGTGAACTCGTAATGTTTCGGAAAGTCGACAAAGGCAAACTGACGCTGCCCGAAGTAATTTCGGACCGCCTCGTGAGAGTCGAGAGAGAAAGGCTCACATTTGCCTTCTCGCTCTTAACAACTGAAATCCGACCTCCCGTCAACTGCATACGATTTGGAATCTCGAGTCGAGATTCTCGACTGACTGCCCAGGCATTTTTACTTTCCGACGCACATGACGATGTAGGCGCACATAAGCAAAGTACGTAAGTAGTTTGAAAAAAAAATTTTGTAAAATTTATTTTACGAAAATAAATGGGTTTTAAAACCCCCTGATCATATTTTAATTATTGAAGCAAAAAAAAGAAATTTTTTTCTTATTATTATTCTTATATGTGAGCGTAACATATGTATATTATTAATACGATTTTTCAACATCAATATTTTAAGATTGAAAATTAATAAATTAAAATGAGAATCCACTCTTTGCCAGTATCGTGCACGCTGTGGGATTTTTCAATAAGAAGAGTTCTTATTTTTATAACATAAACAAAACTTAGTAGTAGAATTAATAGTTGCAGAAATTAATTAATAATGATTTTCCTCGATATGTTTTTAGATAACCGTATATCAATTATCAATTTGTTATGACGAACTAAATATTATATGTTTGATTTGGCTTAACTTTGCATAAAAAAATAATTGTATCGATCCATCAAAATTAATAACGTGCACCATCAAACCGTTTAAACCACAAAAGAAAAGTGATCCCGTTTACCAGTTTAATACAAAGTATGGGTTGGATTAAAAATTTTAAAAGGACATAGTCGAATATTTTTAAAGGTACAAAACATAGCGTTTCATTTTCATCAGAACAGTAACATGAGTTAGCAGGTAATGTCAGAAAACTGTTTTACCCGGTTATACCCCTTTTTACCTCAAGTATAAGGTAAAAAGTACGAGGTACGACTATCCGAAAATCGTTCACATTTTATCAATGTAAATGAAGCGGCTATTCCATTCCATCATCATCATTAAATAGAAAATTTTGTAATTTCTGTGAAAACAGAACTTTCGTTAGATGTACGTAGTGCTTGAAATTTTTATGTTTTGACTGTTTTTACGAAAAGTACCATCCAGATTCATGTACTTCGTACATTGAAAATAACATATTATGTTATAAATGTAATTTTGGTTAAATTCAACTTTAAAAAAGAAATATTCGAAGGGCATGCAAAAATATAATGTCACATGTTATGTACGATTGTGCGAGAATATGATTGAAAAAATAAAAAAAAGATTTGTTCTACCAGGGTTCGAATCTGCAGAGCAAAAGAAGAAGCTCGAACTTGCAGGCAAACACCTTATCACTCACGGCCACGCTGATTAGTGGTGAATAGAATATAGTTCTATTTCTGAAAATAGTACCTGTAATAACTTTAATAATACATATCTTAAAGTAAAACCTAACCCAAAACCGGGTGCCATTCCAACTTTTCCTTGTTAGAACCGAGTTTTCAATTTGTCTTAGCGAAAAAAACAGCTGGTTAATAACCTGCTTACCTGTTTTCAATTACCAAACATTTATTTCTCAATTAACCCTTTGCGAGTGAGACCATTTTGCAGATTATTCTGAAACATTTGTGGTATTCGTTTTCAATGCGATTTAAGTAAGCATGTAATGTATAAGATTTCATCTCATTTAATTTTTTCTTTTCTAGAGAAGGCAGAGAACAAATTTATTTAATTTTTTTTTACAGAAAATTTAAATCTTGCCAAGATTTATATGAAACATTTAAAAGATTTTTCATAAATTATGCCTATGGATCGGAAGGAACAACTATAAAACAAGTTGTAAAAAATTTTTCAAATCGTTCTAAAAATATTATTTTCAGCTGTGAGGGTAAATTACAATCATTTTTGGTCATTACACATACCCCCGAGATCCTACGCATTTTCGAGAAAATAATTCCTTACCGAAAATCTAATTAGGTGACAGAGAAAAAAAAAAATTTCAAATCGTTCTGGAAAAATTATTTTCGGTTGCAGGGGTCAATTACAATCATTTTTGGTCATTACACATACCCTCGAAATCCTACCCACTTTCTAGAAAAAAATTCCAGAAGGTGTGAAATTTTTCGACGAAATTAAGATATTTCAAATCGTTCTGAAAAAAATATTGTTAGCTGTGGGGGTCAATTACAATCATTTTTGGTGAATAGACATACCCCCGAAATACTACCCACTTTCTAGAAAAAAATTCGAGAAGGTGTGAAAACGGTTGTTTGACGGAAAAAAAAATTCAATTCAAATCGTTTTGGAAAAATTATTTGCGGTTGCGGGGGTCAATTACAATCATTTTTGCTGGAATAGACATACCCCCGAAATCTTGCGCATTTTCGAGAAAAAAATTCAGTACCGACGGAACTTTAAACGTTAATAATTACTTTTTAACGAAGTCTCCATCAACAAATTAGAAAATTATTTTCTCCTATCTATTGTAATTAAGAGTCAAATTTAAGAAATCAACGGCTTAATCGTATAAGGCGACTAAGCGAAAATAAATTCAACTTGCACCGATTATTTTCCATTCTCACAGCGTTCCTTCCCTCGAGATCCGGACGAGGTTAGGTTAGGCGAGGTGTTTGAACCTCCTCCCCTTAAAACATATTGCTTTAACAGTATAATAAAAAATACTTAACTGTCCAATTACATCTACTCTTACATCCAATGAAATCTACTTTAATATCCAAAGAAAATAACTAAAAAATCATTTTAAGTTCCACGTTACCCTTTTTTTAATACTTCTTTATTTATTTATTTATTTATTTATTTACGGGTTTGTACACCCTTTGTTGATATAATACAGTTGCATAATATGTATAAAAGTCACATTAATTGCGTATAATATGAGATGCAGTGCGTACAACACTAATGACATGCTATTTGAAGGAATACGGAGAACTGTTAAAGAAGTCCATATGCTGGCTAAACTGGTTAGCTTGGACATATGGTTAATACAATTATTGTATGTATAATGTCGTTTAAATGTTAGAATATAAAATAATTCCATATTTCCATATAATCCATATAATTCCATATTTATACGTAACAACATATCATATATAGTTCTACGTTGTACTTTTCTAAGAAAATAAATTTTTCACGTGAAATTTTCTGCATAAACTTCTTAAATAACTCTATTCTTGGTAAAAAAAAAAGAAAAAAAAACAACACCAAGCTGTAGTAAGAATGTTAAATAAGCATCACATGAAAGCATCACATGACTACTTTTTAATACAGAAAAGTATTAATAAGAAAGAATTGAGAAGTAATATATGAAAGATGAATTGTGGTCTGGTTAGGTCTGGGTTAAGTTAATAAAAGAAGGATAGACTTTTCAAATTTCAAATAAAGAAAGAAAGAAAGAAAGAAAGAAAACGAAGATAAGCCAAATGAAGAAGGGAATGACGAATCTATTTAACCTCTGAAAAAATAGATACAATAATAAAGAGAGACAAGGTTTTTTAATCTGTGTAATCTCAAAATTCAGAGATAAAAAATAAGAAAGAATGTTTAACCAAATGTATTACCAAAAGTAGTTGACTTAATTGATATTGGCAACTTCGTCTTCATTGATTTCACTTATCTTATAACAGAATTACCTAATTCTGATATAGATTTATTAGATAATTTATTAACAGAACATTTTACAAAAGATTACTTTAGAAAAGTATTGAAATTACATGAAAAAGAAGATATCAAGGTAAAGAGGTTTGAAAATTTAGTATATAAAAAATATAGTAAGATATTTAAGATAATCGACAAATGATACTTACCGATTGGGACATCCCAATTACTTTTTTTGTAAAAATGAAACGAATTTCGAATTTTTGGTCATAGAAAATGAAAATATAAAGGCACGAAGAGGACTGTTTTTATGCAAAATAAATTAAATTATTATTATATATATATATATATATATATATATATATATATATAAGTTTAATTATGATTTTTATCTTCTAAAGTGTGATAAAACTGTAAGATAAAAGATGAATTAAGTTCAAAGTCCCTAAAATTTTCCAAATCATAGATTTAAAAATGATTTAGATATTTACATGATTTTAGTGTGGGTTTATATTCATACAAGTATATAAATATCTAAATGGGCAAGTTAAAGAACGATATACATGTTGATAGTATAATAATATCCCTTTATTCCTCATAAAAATTCGCAATTGAATTCCTTTTATTCCATTCTTAAAAAATCCATCCCAAAATATATTATCAAAGCTAGTAATAAATTATTCGAACAAGGTGATAACAGATTTAAATATCAGAGACTGATAGTGTTAAGAAAAGATAATATTAATACTATTTTGACACACTTATTTGATTTTAATATTAATTATAGATACTTTGATTATTGATTTATTAAAACATAAAGTTAACTAAAAGTCCCAGTAGATTATAAATATTTTAAAGAGCATGAATTAGCATAGAATTTCATAAAAATTTTGACGAGTGATAGAAGTAACTTGAATAATCTGAATTTTGTAGCTTTTACTATATCTTTGGATATGGAATCGCAGATTCATTTTATTAGTAGTGTGACTAATAATATTAAGTTCTATGTTATCGAACTATTATTTTTATTAATATAAAACTAGAGATAGTACTGACGATTTACTCGGACTCGTTAAAGTAAGTGGCCCAAGTGGGAAGAATATTAAGATAGATAGATAGATAGATAGATATTGGTAAAAATATCCTTCTTGTCTTTATATAGGAAATCTTTAATATTAAAAATAAACTCTTTCTGTAAAATCATCATACTTATCATCATAATTTATAAAATTAAAGTCAACGCATCTAATAATGAAAGGAGAAACTGACTTTATATCTTGTGTATTCTTTTACCGATGAATTATGAACAAACTGAACTGAAGTATTTTATAGGACTTGTCAAGAACGTTTTTTTCTTTTTTCATGTATTTATTTTTACTTTTGAAGTATGGAAAACAAAACTTACAGAGGCTTTGTTTACTTAAATGTTAAAACTTACCTTTTGTAAAACCCGGCGATATCGACTGTATAAATCGCCTTACGTTCGTGTCCGTAAGTGAGGTAGAGTACGTGCTCGATTTAGGTTATGTAAGTAAATTTCACGTGCTACTCTCTCGACGTATACTTTTACACGAAAAGTTTCGTGTATTTTGTGAGCAGCATCCCATGCTTGTCGCCAAATTGAAGTGTCCTTGAATTCGGAAGACTGGTTACGTGTGAATCTTCGTTGATCGTCTACCTTCAACTCCATTAATAACAACTCGTGAATACAGGTGTTACGTCGGGATTCCGTCGACATTTGTAAAAGAGAATTTCCCTATACAGGGATGCTTGTCCCCTACAACACGGCATCATATCCCCTATAACACGCTTTCGCTCTAACACGATAAGAAAATTGCGAAAACCTTTGTACAACACTGTACTCCTACAGCACTGGATAACATGATTTTTGCTTAACATATTTAAAAACTAAATTAGCTTAAAATAATGACGCGAAAGAATAATGAAAGAAATATAGTGGCTTTACATGAAAAAATATATTATTAGAAATTATAATTTATTAAATTAAGGTTGCGTTAAATTAAAATAATATTTTTTGTGTTTTTTTGTTTTCTGTTATACATACATACATACATACATACATACATACATACATACATACATACGTATACAGGGTGTTCGGCCACCCTTGGGAAAAATATTAATGGGAGATTCGAGAGGCCAAAATAAGACGAAAATCAAGAATACCAATTTGTTGATGGTGGCTTCGTTAAAAAGTTATTAACGTTTAAAGTTCCGCCAATACTGAATTTTTTCTCGAAAGTGGGTAAGATTTCGGGAGTATGTCTATTCACCGAAAATAATTATAATTGGCCTCCGCAACCGAAAATAATTTTTCCAGAACGATTTGAAACTTTTCAATTTCGCCGAAAAATTTGGGCACCTACCTACCTACCTACCTACCTACCCCCTGTTGAGTTTCCTTAAAAATTCGTTTTTGATTTTTAATAATTTCGCTTGACGTCCTACAGAAAAGTTGTTTAATACGTTTTTGTAGGTACCTATGGGCTCTACTTCAGAAAAAAGTTTCATTGAAATATATTCACTATTATAGGAGTTATGGCTATATAAGTTGAAAATTGGACCATTTTTATGGGGGTTTTTTAACATTACGGGGCCAAGGAACAACCTTTCCAATATTTTTATAATTGTTACATATTCTACACTAAAATACGCGGCGTTTGGCTTTCTTAACATTAAAATCGTCCAATCCGTTCAGAAGTTATGGTGTTTTAAAGATTCGCATAAAATTTACGGGAAGCATTTCTTGCCTGAAATTATATTTTCGGTAAGGAATCTTTTTCTCGAAAATGGTTAGGATTTCGAGGGTATGTCTATCGACCAAAAATTATTATAATTGGTCCCTGCAATCAGAAATAATTTTTTTAGAATGATTTAAAATTTTTTAATTTTGTTGAAAAATTTCACACCTTCTCGAATTTTTTTCTCCAAACTGGGTAGGAATTCCGGGGTATATCTATTCATCAAAAATGATTATAATCGACCCTTGCAATCGGAAATAATTTTTTTAGAACGATTGGAAAAATTTTTTTTTTCGCCAAGAAATTTCACCACCTACCCAAATTTTTTTCTCGAAGGAGGGTAGGATTTCGGGGATATGTGTATTCATAAAAAATGATTGTAATTGATCCCCGCAACCGAAAATAATTTTTCTAAAACGATTTGAAATTTTTTAATTTAATTGTTAATAACTTTTTAACGAAGCCTCCATCAACAAATTGGTATTCTTGATTTTCGTCTTATTTTGGCCTCTAGAATCTCCCATTAAAATTTTTCCCAGGGGTGGTCGAACACCCTGTATACATATAAAAATTGAATTGCTTATGTAGAATTAAAAAAAAATATTCGTTTTTAATAAGTTTTCGGACCATAACTCCCCTTTTCGAGTGAACTGGCTCTGGGTTAGGTCTCATATAACACAGTGGCAGACAACACGGCATTTTATAGGAACCGATCTACCGTGTTATAGGAGGGTTTCAAACTGTATTTCGTTTATTTAATGAAGTTTAATCCTCCTCCGGGGACGGCGGAGCGGAAACAATGTGTCGCGTGAATGGGAATTCGGAACAAAAATCATAGCTTCTAAAGAATTCCAGTCAATTTTCGACCTAAGACCTCTTACACTTTTTTTTTTAAAGAGAATACAAAGATACAACAAACAAATCGATAGACAAAAATTATATATTTTTGTTAAAAAAAAATTGAAACGACCTTGATTTTTTGTTGAATAAAAACTGTTTTGCTAATTTCTACTATTGCAATTTCTTGTCAAGTGTTGTCATTTCTGTGTAACTTTTGTTCGAAAAGTTTTTTCATTGGTTTAGAGGAAGTGTCTGAAATCAGAGGTGCCAGAAGTGCACCGAAGGCATAGTGTGCTCTCTCACACTATGTCAGATCACGCGTACGTGAACTCGTAATGTTTCGGAAAGTCGACAAAGGCAAACTGACGCTGCCCGAAGTAATTTCGGACCGCCTCGTGAGAGTCGAGAGAGAAAGGCTCACATTTGCCTTCTCGCTCTTAACAACTGAAATCCGACCTCCCGTCAACTGCATACGATTTGGAATCTCGAGTCGAGATTCTCGACTGACTGCCCAGGCATTTTTACTTTCCGACGCACATGACGATGTAGGCGCACATAAGCAAAGTACGTAAGTAGTTTGAAAAAAAAATTTTGTAAAATTTATTTTACGAAAATAAATGGGTTTTAAAACCCCCTGATCATATTTTAATTATTGAAGCAAAAAAAAGAAATTTTTTTCTTATTATTATTCTTATATGTGAGCGTAACATATGTATATTATTAATACGATTTTTCAACATCAATATTTTAAGATTGAAAATTAATAAATTAAAATGAGAATCCACTCTTTGCCAGTATCGTGCACGCTGTGGGATTTTTCAATAAGAAGAGTTCTTATTTTTATAACATAAACAAAACTTAGTAGTAGAATTAATAGTTGCAGAAATTAATTAATAATGATTTTCCTCGATATGTTTTTAGATAACCGTATATCAATTATCAATTTGTTATGACGAACTAAATATTATATGTTTGATTTGGCTTAACTTTGCATAAAAAAATAATTGTATCGATCCATCAAAATTAATAACGTGCACCATCAAACCGTTTAAACCACAAAAGAAAAGTGATCCCGTTTACCAGTTTAATACAAAGTATGGGTTGGATTAAAAATTTTAAAAGGACATAGTCGAATATTTTTAAAGGTACAAAACATAGCGTTTCATTTTCATCAGAACAGTAACATGAGTTAGCAGGTAATGTCAGAAAACTGTTTTACCCGGTTATACCCCTTTTTACCTCAAGTATAAGGTAAAAAGTACGAGGTACGACTATCCGAAAATCGTTCACATTTTATCAATGTAAATGAAGCGGCTATTCCATTCCATCATCATCATTAAATAGAAAATTTTGTAATTTCTGTGAAAACAGAACTTTCGTTAGATGTACGTAGTGCTTGAAATTTTTATGTTTTGACTGTTTTTACGAAAAGTACCATCCAGATTCATGTACTTCGTACATTGAAAATAACATATTATGTTATAAATGTAATTTTGGTTAAATTCAACTTTAAAAAAGAAATATTCGAAGGGCATGCAAAAATATAATGTCACATGTTATGTACGATTGTGCGAGAATATGATTGAAAAAATAAAAAAAAGATTTGTTCTACCAGGGTTCGAATCTGCAGAGCAAAAGAAGAAGCTCGAACTTGCAGGCAAACACCTTATCACTCACGGCCACGCTGATTAGTGGTGAATAGAATATAGTTCTATTTCTGAAAATAGTACCTGTAATAACTTTAATAATACATATCTTAAAGTAAAACCTAACCCAAAACCGGGTGCCATTCCAACTTTTCCTTGTTAGAACCGAGTTTTCAATTTGTCTTAGCGAAAAAAACAGCTGGTTAATAACCTGCTTACCTGTTTTCAATTACCAAACATTTATTTCTCAATTAACCCTTTGCGAGTGAGACCATTTTGCAGATTATTCTGAAACATTTGTGGTATTCGTTTTCAATGCGATTTAAGTAAGCATGTAATGTATAAGATTTCATCTCATTTAATTTTTTCTTTTCTAGAGAAGGCAGAGAACAAATTTATTTAATTTTTTTTTACAGAAAATTTAAATCTTGCCAAGATTTATATGAAACATTTAAAAGATTTTTCATAAATTATGCCTATGGATCGGAAGGAACAACTATAAAACAAGTTGTAAAAAATTTTTCAAATCGTTCTAAAAATATTATTTTCAGCTGTGAGGGTAAATTACAATCATTTTTGGTCATTACACATACCCCCGAGATCCTACGCATTTTCGAGAAAATAATTCCTTACCGAAAATCTAATTAGGTGACAGAGAAAAAAAAAAATTTCAAATCGTTCTGGAAAAATTATTTTCGGTTGCAGGGGTCAATTACAATCATTTTTGGTCATTACACATACCCTCGAAATCCTACCCACTTTCTAGAAAAAAATTCCAGAAGGTGTGAAATTTTTCGACGAAATTAAGATATTTCAAATCGTTCTGAAAAAAATATTGTTAGCTGTGGGGGTCAATTACAATCATTTTTGGTGAATAGACATACCCCCGAAATACTACCCACTTTCTAGAAAAAAATTCGAGAAGGTGTGAAAACGGTTGTTTGACGGAAAAAAAATTCAATTCAAATCGTTTTGGAAAAATTATTTGCGGTTGCGGGGGTCAATTACAATCATTTTTGCTGGAATAGACATACCCCCGAAATCTTGCGCATTTTCGAGAAAAAAATTCAGTACCGACGGAACTTTAAACGTTAATAATTACTTTTTAACGAAGTCTCCATCAACAAATTAGAAAATTATTTTCTCCTATCTATTGTAATTAAGAGTCAAATTTAAGAAATCAACGGCTTAATCGTATAAGGCGACTAAGCGAAAATAAATTCAACTTGCACCGATTATTTTCCATTCTCACAGCGTTCCTTCCCTCGAGATCCGGACGAGGTTAGGTTAGGCGAGGTGTTTGAACCTCCTCCCCTTAAAACATATTGCTTTAACAGTATAATAAAAAATACTTAACTGTCCAATTACATCTACTCTTACATCCAATGAAATCTACTTTAATATCCAAAGAAAATAACTAAAAAATCATTTTAAGTTCCACGTTACCCTTTTTTTAATACTTCTTTATTTATTTATTTATTTATTTATTTACGGGTTTGTACACCCTTTGTTGATATAATACAGTTGCATAATATGTATAAAAGTCACATTAATTGCGTATAATATGAGATGCAGTGCGTACAACACTAATGACATGCTATTTGAAGGAATACGGAGAACTGTTAAAGAAGTCCATATGCTGGCTAAACTGGTTAGCTTGGACATATGGTTAATACAATTATTGTATGTATAATGTCGTTTAAATGTTAGAATATAAAATAATTCCATATTTCCATATAATCCATATAATTCCATATTTATACGTAACAACATATCATATATAGTTCTACGTTGTACTTTTCTAAGAAAATAAATTTTTCACGTGAAATTTTCTGCATAAACTTCTTAAATAACTCTATTCTTGGTAAAAAAAAAAGAAAAAAAAACAACACCAAGCTGTAGTAAGAATGTTAAATAAGCATCACATGAAAGCATCACATGACTACTTTTTAATACAGAAAAGTATTAATAAGAAAGAATTGAGAAGTAATATATGAAAGATGAATTGTGGTCTGGTTAGGTCTGGGTTAAGTTAATAAAAGAAGGATAGACTTTTCAAATTTCAAATAAAGAAAGAAAGAAAGAAAGAAAGAAAACGAAGATAAGCCAAATGAAGAAGGGAATGACGAATCTATTTAACCTCTGAAAAAATAGATACAATAATAAAGAGAGACAAGGTTTTTTAATCTGTGTAATCTCAAAATTCAGAGATAAAAAATAAGAAAGAATGTTTAACCAAATGTATTACCAAAAGTAGTTGACTTAATTGATATTGGCAACTTCGTCTTCATTGATTTCACTTATCTTATAACAGAATTACCTAATTCTGATATAGATTTATTAGATAATTTATTAACAGAACATTTTACAAAAGATTACTTTAGAAAAGTATTGAAATTACATGAAAAAGAAGATATCAAGGTAAAGAGGTTTGAAAATTTAGTATATAAAAAATATAGTAAGATATTTAAGATAATCGACAAATGATACTTACCGATTGGGACATCCCAATTACTTTTTTTGTAAAAATGAAACGAATTTCGAATTTTTGGTCATAGAAAATGAAAATATAAAGGCACGAAGAGGACTGTTTTTATGCAAAATAAATTAAATTATTATTTATATATATATATATATATATATATATATATATATATATAAGTTTAATTATGATTTTTATCTTCTAAAGTGTGATAAAACTGTAAGATAAAAGATGAATTAAGTTCAAAGTCCCTAAAATTTTCCAAATCATAGATTTAAAAATGATTTAGATATTTACATGATTTTAGTGTGGGTTTATATTCATACAAGTATATAAATATCTAAATGGGCAAGTTAAAGAACGATATACATGTTGATAGTATAATAATATCCCTTTATTCCTCATAAAAATTCGCAATTGAATTCCTTTTATTCCATTCTTAAAAAATCCATCCCAAAATATATTATCAAAGCTAGTAATAAATTATTCGAACAAGGTGATAACAGATTTAAATATCAGAGACTGATAGTGTTAAGAAAAGATAATATTAATACTATTTTGACACACTTATTTGATTTTAATATTAATTATAGATACTTTGATTATTGATTTATTAAAACATAAAGTTAACTAAAAGTCCCAGTAGATTATAAATATTTTAAAGAGCATGAATTAGCATAGAATTTCATAAAAATTTTGACGAGTGATAGAAGTAACTTGAATAATCTGAATTTTGTAGCTTTTACTATATCTTTGGATATGGAATCGCAGATTCATTTTATTAGTAGTGTGACTAATAATATTAAGTTCTATGTTATCGAACTATTATTTTTATTAATATAAAACTAGAGATAGTACTGACGATTTACTCGGACTCGTTAAAGTAAGTGGCCCAAGTGGGAAGAATATTAAGATAGATAGATAGATAGATAGATATTGGTAAAAATATCCTTCTTGTCTTTATATAGGAAATCTTTAATATTAAAAATAAACTCTTTCTGTAAAATCATCATACTTATCATCATAATTTATAAAATTAAAGTCAACGCATCTAATAATGAAAGGAGAAACTGACTTTATATCTTGTGTATTCTTTTACCGATGAATTATGAACAAACTGAACTGAAGTATTTTATAGGACTTGTCAAGAACGTTTTTTTCTTTTTTCATGTATTTATTTTTACTTTTGAAGTATGGAAAACAAAACTTACAGAGGCTTTGTTTACTTAAATGTTAAAACTTACCTTTTGTAAAACCCGGCGATATCGACTGTATAAATCGCCTTACGTTCGTGTCCGTAAGTGAGGTAGAGTACGTGCTCGATTTAGGTTATGTAAGTAAATTTCACGTGCTACTCTCTCGACGTATACTTTTACACGAAAAGTTTCGTGTATTTTGTGAGCAGCATCCCATGCTTGTCGCCAAATTGAAGTGTCCTTGAATTCGGAAGACTGGTTACGTGTGAATCTTCGTTGATCGTCTACCTTCAACTCCATTAATAACAACTCGTGAATACAGGTGTTACGTCGGGATTCCGTCGACATTTGTAAAAGAGAATTTCCCTATACAGGGATGCTTGTCCCCTACAACACGGCATCATATCCCCTATAACACGCTTTCGCTCTAACACGATAAGAAAATTGCGAAAACCTTTGTACAACACTGTACTCCTACAGCACTGGATAACATGATTTTTGCTTAACATATTTAAAAACTAAATTAGCTTAAAATAATGACGCGAAAGAATAATGAAAGAAATATAGTGGCTTTACATGAAAAAATATATTATTAGAAATTATAATTTATTAAATTAAGGTTGCGTTAAATTAAAATAATATTTTTTGTGTTTTTTTGTTTTCTGTTATACATACATACATACATACATACATACATACATACATACATACGTATACAGGGTGTTCGGCCACCCTTGGGAAAAATATTAATGGGAGATTCGAGAGGCCAAAATAAGACGAAAATCAAGAATACCAATTTGTTGATGGTGGCTTCGTTAAAAAGTTATTAACGTTTAAAGTTCCGCCAATACTGAATTTTTTCTCGAAAGTGGGTAAGATTTCGGGAGTATGTCTATTCACCGAAAATAATTATAATTGGCCTCCGCAACCGAAAATAATTTTTCCAGAACGATTTGAAACTTTTCAATTTCGCCGAAAAATTTGGGCACCTACCTACCTACCTACCTACCTACCCCCTGTTGAGTTTCCTTAAAAATTCGTTTTTGATTTTTAATAATTTCGCTTGACGTCCTACAGAAAAGTTGTTTAATACGTTTTTGTAGGTACCTATGGGCTCTACTTCAGAAAAAAGATTCATTGAAATATATTCACTATTATAGGAGTTATGGCTATATAAGTTGAAAATTGGACCATTTTTATGGGGGTTTTTTAACATTACGGGGCCAAGGAACAACCTTTCCAATATTTTTATAATTGTTACATATTCTACACTAAAATACGCGGCGTTTGGCTTTCTTAACATTAAAATCGTCCAATCCGTTCAGAAGTTATGGTGTTTTAAAGATTCGCATAAAATTTACGGGAAGCATTTCTTGCCTGAAATTATATTTTCGGTAAGGAATCTTTTTCTCGAAAATGGTTAGGATTTCGAGGGTATGTCTATCGACCAAAAATTATTATAATTGGTCCCTGCAATCAGAAATAATTTTTTTAGAATGATTTAAAATTTTTTAATTTTGTTGAAAAATTTCACACCTTCTCGAATTTTTTTCTCCAAACTGGGTAGGAATTCCGGGGTATATCTATTCATCAAAAATGATTATAATCGACCCTTGCAATCGGAAATAATTTTTTTAGAACGATTGGAAAAATTTTTTTTTTCGCCAAGAAATTTCACCACCTACCCAAATTTTTTTCTCGAAGGAGGGTAGGATTTCGGGGATATGTGTATTCATAAAAAATGATTGTAATTGATCCCCGCAACCGAAAATAATTTTTCTAAAACGATTTGAAATTTTTTAATTTAATTGTTAATAACTTTTTAACGAAGCCTCCATCAACAAATTGGTATTCTTGATTTTCGTCTTATTTTGGCCTCTAGAATCTCCCATTAAAATTTTTCCCAGGGGTGGTCGAACACCCTGTATACATATAAAAATTGAATTGCTTATGTAGAATTAAAAAAAAATATTCGTTTTTAATAAGTTTTCGGACCATAACTCCCCTTTTCGAGTGAACTGGCTCTGGGTTAGGTCTCATATAACACAGTGGCAGACAACACGGCATTTTATAGGAACCGATCTACCGTGTTATAGGAGGGTTTCAAACTGTATTTCGTTTATTTAATGAAGTTTAATCCTCCTCCGGGGACGGCGGAGCGGAAACAATGTGTCGCGTGAATGGGAATTCGGAACAAAAATCATAGCTTCTAAAGAATTCCAGTCAATTTTCGACCTAAGACCTCTTACACTTTTTTTTTTAAAGAGAATACAAAGATACAACAAACAAATCGATAGACAAAAATTATATATTTTTGTTAAAAAAAAATTGAAACGACCTTGATTTTTTGTTGAATAAAAACTGTTTTGCTAATTTCTACTATTGCAATTTCTTGTCAAGTGTTGTCATTTCTGTGTAACTTTTGTTCGAAAAGTTTTTTCATTGGTTTAGAGGAAGTGTCTGAAATCAGAGGTGCCAGAAGTGCACCGAAGGCATAGTGTGCTCTCTCACACTATGTCAGATCACGCGTACGTGAACTCGTAATGTTTCGGAAAGTCGACAAAGGCAAACTGACGCTGCCCGAAGTAATTTCGGACCGCCTCGTGAGAGTCGAGAGAGAAAGGCTCACATTTGCCTTCTCGCTCTTAACAACTGAAATCCGACCTCCCGTCAACTGCATACGATTTGGAATCTCGAGTCGAGATTCTCGACTGACTGCCCAGGCATTTTTACTTTCCGACGCACATGACGATGTAGGCGCACATAAGCAAAGTACGTAAGTAGTTTGAAAAAAAAATTTTGTAAAATTTATTTTACGAAAATAAATGGGTTTTAAAACCCCCTGATCATATTTTAATTATTGAAGCAAAAAAAAGAAATTTTTTTCTTATTATTATTCTTATATGTGAGCGTAACATATGTATATTATTAATACGATTTTTCAACATCAATATTTTAAGATTGAAAATTAATAAATTAAAATGAGAATCCACTCTTTGCCAGTATCGTGCACGCTGTGGGATTTTTCAATAAGAAGAGTTCTTATTTTTATAACATAAACAAAACTTAGTAGTAGAATTAATAGTTGCAGAAATTAATTAATAATGATTTTCCTCGATATGTTTTTAGATAACCGTATATCAATTATCAATTTGTTATGACGAACTAAATATTATATGTTTGATTTGGCTTAACTTTGCATAAAAAAATAATTGTATCGATCCATCAAAATTAATAACGTGCACCATCAAACCGTTTAAACCACAAAAGAAAAGTGATCCCGTTTACCAGTTTAATACAAAGTATGGGTTGGATTAAAAATTTTAAAAGGACATAGTCGAATATTTTTAAAGGTACAAAACATAGCGTTTCATTTTCATCAGAACAGTAACATGAGTTAGCAGGTAATGTCAGAAAACTGTTTTACCCGGTTATACCCCTTTTTACCTCAAGTATAAGGTAAAAAGTACGAGGTACGACTATCCGAAAATCGTTCACATTTTATCAATGTAAATGAAGCGGCTATTCCATTCCATCATCATCATTAAATAGAAAATTTTGTAATTTCTGTGAAAACAGAACTTTCGTTAGATGTACGTAGTGCTTGAAATTTTTATGTTTTGACTGTTTTTACGAAAAGTACCATCCAGATTCATGTACTTCGTACATTGAAAATAACATATTATGTTATAAATGTAATTTTGGTTAAATTCAACTTTAAAAAAGAAATATTCGAAGGGCATGCAAAAATATAATGTCACATGTTATGTACGATTGTGCGAGAATATGATTGAAAAAATAAAAAAAAGATTTGTTCTACCAGGGTTCGAATCTGCAGAGCAAAAGAAGAAGCTCGAACTTGCAGGCAAACACCTTATCACTCACGGCCACGCTGATTAGTGGTGAATAGAATATAGTTCTATTTCTGAAAATAGTACCTGTAATAACTTTAATAATACATATCTTAAAGTAAAACCTAACCCAAAACCGGGTGCCATTCCAACTTTTCCTTGTTAGAACCGAGTTTTCAATTTGTCTTAGCGAAAAAAACAGCTGGTTAATAACCTGCTTACCTGTTTTCAATTACCAAACATTTATTTCTCAATTAACCCTTTGCGAGTGAGACCATTTTGCAGATTATTCTGAAACATTTGTGGTATTCGTTTTCAATGCGATTTAAGTAAGCATGTAATGTATAAGATTTCATCTCATTTAATTTTTTCTTTTCTAGAGAAGGCAGAGAACAAATTTATTTAATTTTTTTTTACAGAAAATTTAAATCTTGCCAAGATTTATATGAAACATTTAAAAGATTTTTCATAAATTATGCCTATGGATCGGAAGGAACAACTATAAAACAAGTTGTAAAAAATTTTTCAAATCGTTCTAAAAATATTATTTTCAGCTGTGAGGGTAAATTACAATCATTTTTGGTCATTACACATACCCCCGAGATCCTACGCATTTTCGAGAAAATAATTCCTTACCGAAAATCTAATTAGGTGACAGAGAAAAAAAAAAATTTCAAATCGTTCTGGAAAAATTATTTTCGGTTGCAGGGGTCAATTACAATCATTTTTGGTCATTACACATACCCTCGAAATCCTACCCACTTTCTAGAAAAAAATTCCAGAAGGTGTGAAATTTTTCGACGAAATTAAGATATTTCAAATCGTTCTGAAAAAAATATTGTTAGCTGTGGGGGTCAATTACAATCATTTTTGGTGAATAGACATACCCCCGAAATACTACCCACTTTCTAGAAAAAAATTCGAGAAGGTGTGAAAACGGTTGTTTGACGGAAAAAAAAATTCAATTCAAATCGTTTTGGAAAAATTATTTGCGGTTGCGGGGGTCAATTACAATCATTTTTGCTGGAATAGACATACCCCCGAAATCTTGCGCATTTTCGAGAAAAAAATTCAGTACCGACGGAACTTTAAACGTTAATAATTACTTTTTAACGAAGTCTCCATCAACAAATTAGAAAATTATTTTCTCCTATCTATTGTAATTAAGAGTCAAATTTAAGAAATCAACGGCTTAATCGTATAAGGCGACTAAGCGAAAATAAATTCAACTTGCACCGATTATTTTCCATTCTCACAGCGTTCCTTCCCTCGAGATCCGGACGAGGTTAGGTTAGGCGAGGTGTTTGAACCTCCTCCCCTTAAAACATATTGCTTTAACAGTATAATAAAAAATACTTAACTGTCCAATTACATCTACTCTTACATCCAATGAAATCTACTTTAATATCCAAAGAAAATAACTAAAAAATCATTTTAAGTTCCACGTTACCCTTTTTTTAATACTTCTTTATTTATTTATTTATTTATTTATTTACGGGTTTGTACACCCTTTGTTGATATAATACAGTTGCATAATATGTATAAAAGTCACATTAATTGCGTATAATATGAGATGCAGTGCGTACAACACTAATGACATGCTATTTGAAGGAATACGGAGAACTGTTAAAGAAGTCCATATGCTGGCTAAACTGGTTAGCTTGGACATATGGTTAATACAATTATTGTATGTATAATGTCGTTTAAATGTTAGAATATAAAATAATTCCATATTTCCATATAATCCATATAATTCCATATTTATACGTAACAACATATCATATATAGTTCTACGTTGTACTTTTCTAAGAAAATAAATTTTTCACGTGAAATTTTCTGCATAAACTTCTTAAATAACTCTATTCTTGGTAAAAAAAAAAGAAAAAAAAACAACACCAAGCTGTAGTAAGAATGTTAAATAAGCATCACATGAAAGCATCACATGACTACTTTTTAATACAGAAAAGTATTAATAAGAAAGAATTGAGAAGTAATATATGAAAGATGAATTGTGGTCTGGTTAGGTCTGGGTTAAGTTAATAAAAGAAGGATAGACTTTTCAAATTTCAAATAAAGAAAGAAAGAAAGAAAGAAAGAAAACGAAGATAAGCCAAATGAAGAAGGGAATGACGAATCTATTTAACCTCTGAAAAAATAGATACAATAATAAAGAGAGACAAGATTTTTTAATCTGTGTAATCTCAAAATTCAGAGATAAAAAATAAGAAAGAATGTTTAACCAAATGTATTACCAAAAGTAGTTGACTTAATTGATATTGGCAACTTCGTCTTCATTGATTTCACTTATCTTATAACAGAATTACCTAATTCTGATATAGATTTATTAGATAATTTATTAACAGAACATTTTACAAAAGATTACTTTAGAAAAGTATTGAAATTACATGAAAAAGAAGATATCAAGGTAAAGACGTTTGAAAATTTAGTATATAAAAAATATAGTAAGATATTTAAGATAATCGACAAATGATACTTACCGATTGGGACATCCCAATTACTTTTTTTGTAAAAATGAAACGAATTTCGAATTTTTGGTCATAGAAAATGAAAATATAAAGGCACGAAGAGGACTGTTTTTATGCAAAATAAATTAAATTATTATTTATATATATATATATAAGTTTAATTATGATTTTTATCTTCTAAAGTGTGATAAAACTGTAAGATAAAAGATGAATTAAGTTCAAAGTCCCTAAAATTTTCCAAATCATAGATTTAAAAATGATTTAGATATTTACATGATTTTAGTGTGGGTTTATATTCATACAAGTATATAAATATCTAAATGGGCAAGTTAAAGAACGATATACATGTTGATAGTATAATAATATCCCTTTATTCCTCATAAAAATTCGCAATTGAATTCCTTTTATTCCATTCTTAAAAAATCCATCCCAAAATATATTATCAAAGCTAGTAATAAATTATTCGAACAAGGTGATAACAGATTTAAATATCAGAGACTGATAGTGTTAAGAAAAGATAATATTAATACTATTTTGACACACTTATTTGATTTTAATATTAATTATAGATACTTTGATTATTGATTTATTAAAACATAAAGTTAACTAAAAGTCCCAGTAGATTATAAATATTTTAAAGAGCATGAATTAGCATAGAATTTCATAAAAATTTTGACGAGTGATAGAAGTAACTTGAATAATCTGAATTTTGTAGCTTTTACTATATCTTTGGATATGGAATCGCAGATTCATTTTATTAGTAGTGTGACTAATAATATTAAGTTCTATGTTATCGAACTATTATTTTTATTAATATAAAACTAGAGATAGTACTGACGATTTACTCGGACTCGTTAAAGTAAGTGGCCCAAGTGGGAAGAATATTAAGATAGATAGATAGATAGATAGATATTGGTAAAAATATCCTTCTTGTCTTTATATAGGAAATCTTTAATATTAAAAATAAACTCTTTCTGTAAAATCATCATACTTATCATCATAATTTATAAAATTAAAGTCAACGCATCTAATAATGAAAGGAGAAACTGACTTTATATCTTGTGTATTCTTTTACCGATGAATTATGAACAAACTGAACTGAAGTATTTTATAGGACTTGTCAAGAACGTTTTTTTCTTTTTTCATGTATTTATTTTTACTTTTGAAGTATGGAAAACAAAACTTACAGAGGCTTTGTTTACTTAAATGTTAAAACTTACCTTTTGTAAAACCCGGCGATATCGACTGTATAAATCGCCTTACGTTCGTGTCCGTAAGTGAGGTAGAGTACGTGCTCGATTTAGGTTATGTAAGTAAATTTCACGTGCTACTCTCTCGACGTATACTTTTACACGAAAAGTTTCGTGTATTTTGTGAGCAGCATCCCATGCTTGTCGCCAAATTGAAGTGTCCTTGAATTCGGAAGACTGGTTACGTGTGAATCTTCGTTGATCGTCTACCTTCAACTCCATTAATAACAACTCGTGAATACAGGTGTTACGTCGGGATTCCGTCGACATTTGTAAAAGAGAATTTCCCTATACAGGGATGCTTGTCCCCTACAACACGGCATCATATCCCCTATAACACGCTTTCGCTCTAACACGATAAGAAAATTGCGAAAACCTTTGTACAACACTGTACTCCTACAGCACTGGATAACATGATTTTTGCTTAACATATTTAAAAACTAAATTAGCTTAAAATAATGACGCGAAAGAATAATGAAAGAAATATAGTGGCTTTACATGAAAAAATATATTATTAGAAATTATAATTTATTAAATTAAGGTTGCGTTAAATTAAAATAATATTTTTTGTGTTTTTTTGTTTTCTGTTATACATACATACATACATACATACATACATACATACATACATACATACATACATACATACGTATACAGGGTGTTCGGCCACCCTTGGGAAAAATATTAATGGGAGATTCGAGAGGCCAAAATAAGACGAAAATCAAGAATACCAATTTGTTGATGGTGGCTTCGTTAAAAAGTTATTAACGTTTAAAGTTCCGCCAATACTGAATTTTTTCTCGAAAGTGGGTAAGATTTCGGGAGTATGTCTATTCACCGAAAATAATTATAATTGGCCTCCGCAACCGAAAATAATTTTTCCAGAACGATTTGAAACTTTTCAATTTCGCCGAAAAATTTGGGCACCTACCTACCTACCTACCTACCTACCCCCTGTTGAGTTTCCTTAAAAATTCGTTTTTGATTTTTAATAATTTCGCTTGACGTCCTACAGAAAAGTTGTTTAATACGTTTTTGTAGGTACCTATGGGCTCTACTTCAGAAAAAAGTTTCATTGAAATATATTCACTATTATAGGAGTTATGGCTATATAAGTTGAAAATTGGACCATTTTTATGGGGGTTTTTTAACATTACGGGGCCAAGGAACAACCTTTCCAATATTTTTATAATTGTTACATATTCTACACTAAAATACGCGGCGTTTGGCTTTCTTAACATTAAAATCGTCCAATCCGTTCAGAAGTTATGGTGTTTTAAAGATTCGCATAAAATTTACGGGAAGCATTTCTTGCCTGAAATTATATTTTCGGTAAGGAATCTTTTTCTCGAAAATGGTTAGGATTTCGAGGGTATGTCTATCGACCAAAATTATTATAATTGGTCCCTGCAATCAGAAATAATTTTTTTAGAATGATTTAAAATTTTTTAATTTTGTTGAAAAATTTCACACCTTCTCGAATTTTTTTCTCCAAACTGGGTAGGAATTCCGGGGTATATCTATTCATCAAAAATGATTATAATCGACCCTTGCAATCGGAAATAATTTTTTTAGAACGATTGGAAAAATTTTTTTTTTCGCCAAGAAATTTCACCACCTACCCAAATTTTTTTCTCGAAGGAGGGTAGGATTTCGGGGATATGTGTATTCATAAAAAATGATTGTAATTGATCCCCGCAACCGAAAATAATTTTTCTAAAACGATTTGAAATTTTTTAATTTAATTGTTAATAACTTTTTAACGAAGCCTCCATCAACAAATTGGTATTCTTGATTTTCGTCTTATTTTGGCCTCTAGAATCTCCCATTAAAATTTTTCCCAGGGGTGGTCGAACACCCTGTATACATATAAAAATTGAATTGCTTATGTAGAATTAAAAAAAAATATTCGTTTTTAATAAGTTTTCGGACCATAACTCCCCTTTTCGAGTGAACTGGCTCTGGGTTAGGTCTCATATAACACAGTGGCAGACAACACGGCATTTTATAGGAACCGATCTACCGTGTTATAGGAGGGTTTCAAACTGTATTTCGTTTATTTAATGAAGTTTAATCCTCCTCCGGGGACGGCGGAGCGGAAACAATGTGTCGCGTGAATGGGAATTCGGAACAAAAATCATAGCTTCTAAAGAATTCCAGTCAATTTTCGACCTAAGACCTCTTACACTTTTTTTTTTAAAGAGAATACAAAGATACAACAAACAAATCGATAGACAAAAATTATATATTTTTGTTAAAAAAAAATTGAAACGACCTTGATTTTTTGTTGAATAAAAACTGTTTTGCTAATTTCTACTATTGCAATTTCTTGTCAAGTGTTGTCATTTCTGTGTAACTTTTGTTCGAAAAGTTTTTTCATTGGTTTAGAGGAAGTGTCTGAAATCAGAGGTGCCAGAAGTGCACCGAAGGCATAGTGTGCTCTCTCACACTATGTCAGATCACGCGTACGTGAACTCGTAATGTTTCGGAAAGTCGACAAAGGCAAACTGACGCTGCCCGAAGTAATTTCGGACCGCCTCGTGAGAGTCGAGAGAGAAAGGCTCACATTTGCCTTCTCGCTCTTAACAACTGAAATCCGACCTCCCGTCAACTGCATACGATTTGGAATCTCGAGTCGAGATTCTCGACTGACTGCCCAGGCATTTTTACTTTCCGACGCACATGACGATGTAGGCGCACATAAGCAAAGTACGTAAGTAGTTTGAAAAAAAAATTTTGTAAAATTTATTTTACGAAAATAAATGGGTTTTAAAACCCCCTGATCATATTTTAATTATTGAAGCAAAAAAAAGAAATTTTTTTCTTATTATTATTCTTATATGTGAGCGTAACATATGTATATTATTAATACGATTTTTCAACATCAATATTTTAAGATTGAAAATTAATAAATTAAAATGAGAATCCACTCTTTGCCAGTATCGTGCACGCTGTGGGATTTTTCAATAAGAAGAGTTCTTATTTTTATAACATAAACAAAACTTAGTAGTAGAATTAATAGTTGCAGAAATTAATTAATAATGATTTTCCTCGATATGTTTTTAGATAACCGTATATCAATTATCAATTTGTTATGACGAACTAAATATTATATGTTTGATTTGGCTTAACTTTGCATAAAAAAATAATTGTATCGATCCATCAAAATTAATAACGTGCACCATCAAACCGTTTAAACCACAAAAGAAAAGTGATCCCGTTTACCAGTTTAATACAAAGTATGGGTTGGATTAAAAATTTTAAAAGGACATAGTCGAATATTTTTAAAGGTACAAAACATAGCGTTTCATTTTCATCAGAACAGTAACATGAGTTAGCAGGTAATGTCAGAAAACTGTTTTACCCGGTTATACCCCTTTTTACCTCAAGTATAAGGTAAAAAGTACGAGGTACGACTATCCGAAAATCGTTCACATTTTATCAATGTAAATGAAGCGGCTATTCCATTCCATCATCATCATTAAATAGAAAATTTTGTAATTTCTGTGAAAACAGAACTTTCGTTAGATGTACGTAGTGCTTGAAATTTTTATGTTTTGACTGTTTTTACGAAAAGTACCATCCAGATTCATGTACTTCGTACATTGAAAATAACATATTATGTTATAAATGTAATTTTGGTTAAATTCAACTTTAAAAAAGAAATATTCGAAGGGCATGCAAAAATATAATGTCACATGTTATGTACGATTGTGCGAGAATATGATTGAAAAAATAAAAAAAAGATTTGTTCTACCAGGGTTCGAATCTGCAGAGCAAAAGAAGAAGCTCGAACTTGCAGGCAAACACCTTATCACTCACGGCCACGCTGATTAGTGGTGAATAGAATATAGTTCTATTTCTGAAAATAGTACCTGTAATAACTTTAATAATACATATCTTAAAGTAAAACCTAACCCAAAACCGGGTGCCATTCCAACTTTTCCTTGTTAGAACCGAGTTTTCAATTTGTCTTAGCGAAAAAAACAGCTGGTTAATAACCTGCTTACCTGTTTTCAATTACCAAACATTTATTTCTCAATTAACCCTTTGCGAGTGAGACCATTTTGCAGATTATTCTGAAACATTTGTGGTATTCGTTTTCAATGCGATTTAAGTAAGCATGTAATGTATAAGATTTCATCTCATTTAATTTTTTCTTTTCTAGAGAAGGCAGAGAACAAATTTATTTAATTTTTTTTTACAGAAAATTTAAATCTTGCCAAGATTTATATGAAACATTTAAAAGATTTTTCATAAATTATGCCTATGGATCGGAAGGAACAACTATAAAACAAGTTGTAAAAAATTTTTCAAATCGTTCTAAAAATATTATTTTCAGCTGTGAGGGTAAATTACAATCATTTTTGGTCATTACACATACCCCCGAGATCCTACGCATTTTCGAGAAAATAATTCCTTACCGAAAATCTAATTAGGTGACAGAGAAAAAAAAAAATTTCAAATCGTTCTGGAAAAATTATTTTCGGTTGCAGGGGTCAATTACAATCATTTTTGGTCATTACACATACCCTCGAAATCCTACCCACTTTCTAGAAAAAAATTCCAGAAGGTGTGAAATTTTTCGACGAAATTAAGATATTTCAAATCGTTCTGAAAAAAATATTGTTAGCTGTGGGGGTCAATTACAATCATTTTTGGTGAATAGACATACCCCCGAAATACTACCCACTTTCTAGAAAAAAATTCGAGAAGGTGTGAAAACGGTTGTTTGACGGAAAAAAAATTCAATTCAAATCGTTTTGGAAAAATTATTTGCGGTTGCGGGGGTCAATTACAATCATTTTTGCTGGAATAGACATACCCCCGAAATCTTGCGCATTTTCGAGAAAAAAATTCAGTACCGACGGAACTTTAAACGTTAATAATTACTTTTTAACGAAGTCTCCATCAACAAATTAGAAAATTATTTTCTCCTATCTATTGTAATTAAGAGTCAAATTTAAGAAATCAACGGCTTAATCGTATAAGGCGACTAAGCGAAAATAAATTCAACTTGCACCGATTATTTTCCATTCTCACAGCGTTCCTTCCCTCGAGATCCGGACGAGGTTAGGTTAGGCGAGGTGTTTGAACCTCCTCCCCTTAAAACATATTGCTTTAACAGTATAATAAAAAATACTTAACTGTCCAATTACATCTACTCTTACATCCAATGAAATCTACTTTAATATCCAAAGAAAATAACTAAAAAATCATTTTAAGTTCCACGTTACCCTTTTTTTAATACTTCTTTATTTATTTATTTATTTATTTATTTACGGGTTTGTACACCCTTTGTTGATATAATACAGTTGCATAATATGTATAAAAGTCACATTAATTGCGTATAATATGAGATGCAGTGCGTACAACACTAATGACATGCTATTTGAAGGAATACGGAGAACTGTTAAAGAAGTCCATATGCTGGCTAAACTGGTTAGCTTGGACATATGGTTAATACAATTATTGTATGTATAATGTCGTTTAAATGTTAGAATATAAAATAATTCCATATTTCCATATAATCCATATAATTCCATATTTATACGTAACAACATATCATATATAGTTCTACGTTGTACTTTTCTAAGAAAATAAATTTTTCACGTGAAATTTTCTGCATAAACTTCTTAAATAACTCTATTCTTGGTAAAAAAAAAAGAAAAAAAAACAACACCAAGCTGTAGTAAGAATGTTAAATAAGCATCACATGAAAGCATCACATGACTACTTTTTAATACAGAAAAGTATTAATAAGAAAGAATTGAGAAGTAATATATGAAAGATGAATTGTGGTCTGGTTAGGTCTGGGTTAAGTTAATAAAAGAAGGATAGACTTTTCAAATTTCAAATAAAGAAAGAAAGAAAGAAAGAAAGAAAACGAAGATAAGCCAAATGAAGAAGGGAATGACGAATCTATTTAACCTCTGAAAAAATAGATACAATAATAAAGAGAGACAAGGTTTTTTAATCTGTGTAATCTCAAAATTCAGAGATAAAAAATAAGAAAGAATGTTTAACCAAATGTATTACCAAAAGTAGTTGACTTAATTGATATTGGCAACTTCGTCTTCATTGATTTCACTTATCTTATAACAGAATTACCTAATTCTGATATAGATTTATTAGATAATTTATTAACAGAACATTTTACAAAAGATTACTTTAGAAAAGTATTGAAATTACATGAAAAAGAAGATATCAAGGTAAAGAGGTTTGAAAATTTAGTATATAAAAAATATAGTAAGATATTTAAGATAATCGACAAATGATACTTACCGATTGGGACATCCCAATTACTTTTTTTGTAAAAATGAAACGAATTTCGAATTTTTGGTCATAGAAAATGAAAATATAAAGGCACGAAGAGGACTGTTTTTATGCAAAATAAATTAAATTATTATTTATATATATATATATATATATATATATATATATATAAGTTTAATTATGATTTTTATCTTCTAAAGTGTGATAAAACTGTAAGATAAAAGATGAATTAAGTTCAAAGTCCCTAAAATTTTCCAAATCATAGATTTAAAAATGATTTAGATATTTACATGATTTTAGTGTGGGTTTATATTCATACAAGTATATAAATATCTAAATGGGCAAGTTAAAGAACGATATACATGTTGATAGTATAATAATATCCCTTTATTCCTCATAAAAATTCGCAATTGAATTCCTTTTATTCCATTCTTAAAAAATCCATCCCAAAATATATTATCAAAGCTAGTAATAAATTATTCGAACAAGGTGATAACAGATTTAAATATCAGAGACTGATAGTGTTAAGAAAAGATAATATTAATACTATTTTGACACACTTATTTGATTTTAATATTAATTATAGATACTTTGATTATTGATTTATTAAAACATAAAGTTAACTAAAAGTCCCAGTAGATTATAAATATTTTAAAGAGCATGAATTAGCATAGAATTTCATAAAAATTTTGACGAGTGATAGAAGTAACTTGAATAATCTGAATTTTGTAGCTTTTACTATATCTTTGGATATGGAATCGCAGATTCATTTTATTAGTAGTGTGACTAATAATATTAAGTTCTATGTTATCGAACTATTATTTTTATTAATATAAAACTAGAGATAGTACTGACGATTTACTCGGACTCGTTAAAGTAAGTGGCCCAAGTGGGAAGAATATTAAGATAGATAGATAGATAGATAGATATTGGTAAAAATATCCTTCTTGTCTTTATATAGGAAATCTTTAATATTAAAAATAAACTCTTTCTGTAAAATCATCATACTTATCATCATAATTTATAAAATTAAAGTCAACGCATCTAATAATGAAAGGAGAAACTGACTTTATATCTTGTGTATTCTTTTACCGATGAATTATGAACAAACTGAACTGAAGTATTTTATAGGACTTGTCAAGAACGTTTTTTTCTTTTTTCATGTATTTATTTTTACTTTTGAAGTATGGAAAACAAAACTTACAGAGGCTTTGTTTACTTAAATGTTAAAACTTACCTTTTGTAAAACCCGGCGATATCGACTGTATAAATCGCCTTACGTTCGTGTCCGTAAGTGAGGTAGAGTACGTGCTCGATTTAGGTTATGTAAGTAAATTTCACGTGCTACTCTCTCGACGTATACTTTTACACGAAAAGTTTCGTGTATTTTGTGAGCAGCATCCCATGCTTGTCGCCAAATTGAAGTGTCCTTGAATTCGGAAGACTGGTTACGTGTGAATCTTCGTTGATCGTCTACCTTCAACTCCATTAATAACAACTCGTGAATACAGGTGTTACGTCGGGATTCCGTCGACATTTGTAAAAGAGAATTTCCCTATACAGGGATGCTTGTCCCCTACAACACGGCATCATATCCCCTATAACACGCTTTCGCTCTAACACGATAAGAAAATTGCGAAAACCTTTGTACAACACTGTACTCCTACAGCACTGGATAACATGATTTTTACTTAACATATTTAAAAACTAAATTAGCTTAAAATAATGACGCGAAAGAATAATGAAAGAAATATAGTGGCTTTACATGAAAAAATATATTATTAGAAATTATAATTTATTAAATTAAGGTTGCGTTAAATTAAAATAATATTTTTTGTGTTTTTTTGTTTTCTGTTATACATACATACATACATACATACATACATACGTATACAGGGTGTTCGGCCACCCTTGGGAAAAATATTAATGGGAGATTCGAGAGGCCAAAATAAGACGAAAATCAAGAATACCAATTTGTTGATGGTGGCTTCGTTAAAAAGTTATTAACGTTTAAAGTTCCGCCAATACTGAATTTTTTCTCGAAAGTGGGTAAGATTTCGGGAGTATGTCTATTCACCGAAAATAATTATAATTGACCTCCGCAACCGAAAATAATTTTTCCAGAACGATTTGAAACTTTTCAATTTCGCCGAAAAATTTGGGCACCTACCTACCTACCTACCTACCTACCCCCTGTTGAGTTTCCTTAAAAATTCGTTTTTGATTTTTAATAATTTCGCTTGACGTCCTACAGAAAAGTTGTTTAATACGTTTTTGTAGGTACCTATGGGTTCTACTTCAGAAAAAAGTTTCATTGAAATATATTCACTATTATAGGAGTTATGGCTATATAAGTTGAAAATTGGACCATTTTTATGGGGGTTTTTTAACATTACGGGGCCAAGGAACAACCTTTCCAATATTTTTATAATTGTTACATATTCTACACTAAAATACGCGGCGTTTGGCTTTCTTAACATTAAAATCGTCCAATCCGTTCAGAAGTTATGGTGTTTTAAAGATTCGCATAAAATTTACGGGAAGCATTTCTTGCCTGAAATTATATTTTCGGTAAGGAATCTTTTTCTCGAAAATGGTTAGGATTTCGAGGGTATGTCTATCGACCAAAAATTATTATAATTGGTCCCTGCAATCAGAAATAATTTTTTTAGAATGATTTAAAATTTTTTAATTTTGTTGAAAAATTTCACACCTTCTCGAATTTTTTTCTCCAAACTGGGTAGGAATTCCGGGGTATATCTATTCATCAAAAATGATTATAATCGACCCTTGCAATCGGAAATAATTTTTTTAGAACGATTGGAAAAATTTTTTTTTTCGCCAAGAAATTTCACCACCTACCCAAATTTTTTTCTCGAAGGAGGGTAGGATTTCGGGGATATGTGTATTCATAAAAAATGATTGTAATTGATCCCCGCAACCGAAAATAATTTTTCTAAAACGATTTGAAATTTTTTAATTTAATTGTTAATAACTTTTTAACGAAGCCTCCATCAACAAATTGGTATTCTTGATTTTCGTCTTATTTTGGCCTCTAGAATCTCCCATTAAAATTTTTCCCAGGGGTGGTCGAACACCCTGTATACATATAAAAATTGAATTGCTTATGTAGAATTAAAAAAAAATATTCGTTTTTAATAAGTTTTCGGACCATAACTCCCCTTTTCGAGTGAACTGGCTCTGGGTTAGGTCTCATATAACACAGTGGCAGACAACACGGCATTTTATAGGAACCGATCTACCGTGTTATAGGAGGGTTTCAAACTGTATTTCGTTTATTTAATGAAGTTTAATCCTCCTCCGGGGACGGCGGAGCGGAAACAATGTGTCGCGTGAATGGGAATTCGGAACAAAAATCATAGCTTCTAAAGAATTCCAGTCAATTTTCGACCTAAGACCTCTTACACTTTTTTTTTTAAAGAGAATACAAAGATACAACAAACAAATCGATAGACAAAAATTATATATTTTTGTTAAAAAAAAATTGAAACGACCTTGATTTTTTGTTGAATAAAAACTGTTTTGCTAATTTCTACTATTGCAATTTCTTGTCAAGTGTTGTCATTTCTGTGTAACTTTTGTTCGAAAAGTTTTTTCATTGGTTTAGAGGAAGTGTCTGAAATCAGAGGTGCCAGAAGTGCACCGAAGGCATAGTGTGCTCTCTCACACTATGTCAGATCACGCGTACGTGAACTCGTAATGTTTCGGAAAGTCGACAAAGGCAAACTGACGCTGCCCGAAGTAATTTCGGACCGCCTCGTGAGAGTCGAGAGAGAAAGGCTCACATTTGCCTTCTCGCTCTTAACAACTGAAATCCGACCTCCCGTCAACTGCATACGATTTGGAATCTCGAGTCGAGATTCTCGACTGACTGCCCAGGCATTTTTACTTTCCGACGCACATGACGATGTAGGCGCACATAAGCAAAGTACGTAAGTAGTTTGAAAAAAAAATTTTGTAAAATTTATTTTACGAAAATAAATGGGTTTTAAAACCCCCTGATCATATTTTAATTATTGAAGCAAAAAAAAGAAATTTTTTTCTTATTATTATTCTTATATGTGAGCGTAACATATGTATATTATTAATACGATTTTTCAACATCAATATTTTAAGATTGAAAATTAATAAATTAAAATGAGAATCCACTCTTTGCCAGTATCGTGCACGCTGTGGGATTTTTCAATAAGAAGAGTTCTTATTTTTATAACATAAACAAAACTTAGTAGTAGAATTAATAGTTGCAGAAATTAATTAATAATGATTTTCCTCGATATGTTTTTAGATAACCGTATATCAATTATCAATTTGTTATGACGAACTAAATATTATATGTTTGATTTGGCTTAACTTTGCATAAAAAAATAATTGTATCGATCCATCAAAATTAATAACGTGCACCATCAAACCGTTTAAACCACAAAAGAAAAGTGATCCCGTTTACCAGTTTAATACAAAGTATGGGTTGGATTAAAAATTTTAAAAGGACATAGTCGAATATTTTTAAAGGTACAAAACATAGCGTTTCATTTTCATCAGAACAGTAACATGAGTTAGCAGGTAATGTCATAAAACTGTTTTACCCGGTTATACCCCTTTTTACCTCAAGTATAAGGTAAAAAGTACGAGGTACGACTATCCGAAAATCGTTCACATTTTATCAATGTAAATGAAGCGGCTATTCCATTCCATCATCATCATTAAATAGAAAATTTTGTAATTTCTGTGAAAACAGAACTTTCGTTAGATGTACGTAGTGCTTGAAATTTTTATGTTTTGACTGTTTTTACGAAAAGTACCATCCAGATTCATGTACTTCGTACATTGAAAATAACATATTATGTTATAAATGTAATTTTGGTTAAATTCAACTTTAAAAAAGAAATATTCGAAGGGCATGCAAAAATATAATGTCACATGTTATGTACGATTGTGCGAGAATATGATTGAAAAAATAAAAAAAAGATTTGTTCTACCAGGGTTCGAATCTGCAGAGCAAAAGAAGAAGCTCGAACTTGCAGGCAAACACCTTATCACTCACGGCCACGCTGATTAGTGGTGAATAGAATATAGTTCTATTTCTGAAAATAGTACCTGTAATAACTTTAATAATACATATCTTAAAGTAAAACCTAACCCAAAACCGGGTGCCATTCCAACTTTTCCTTGTTAGAACCGAGTTTTCAATTTGTCTTAGCGAAAAAAACAGCTGGTTAATAACCTGCTTACCTGTTTTCAATTACCAAACATTTATTTCTCAATTAACCCTTTGCGAGTGAGACCATTTTGCAGATTATTCTGAAACATTTGTGGTATTCGTTTTCAATGCGATTTAAGTAAGCATGTAATGTATAAGATTTCATCTCATTTAATTTTTTTTTTTCTAGAGAAGGCAGAGAACAAATTTATTTAATTTTTTTTTACAGAAAATTTAAATCTTGCCAAGATTTATATGAAACATTTAAAAGATTTTTCATAAATTATGCCTATGGATCGGAAGGAACAACTATAAAACAAGTTGTAAAAAATTTTTCAAATCGTTCTAAAAATATTATTTTCAGCTGTGAGGGTAAATTACAATCATTTTTGGTCATTACACATACCCCCGAGATCCTACGCATTTTCGAGAAAATAATTCCTTACCGAAAATCTAATTAGGTGACAGAGAAAAAAAAAAATTTCAAATCGTTCTGGAAAAATTATTTTCGGTTGCAGGGGTCAATTACAATCATTTTTGGTCATTACACATACCCTCGAAATCCTACCCACTTTCTAGAAAAAAATTCCAGAAGGTGTGAAATTTTTCGACGAAATTAAGATATTTCAAATCGTTCTGAAAAAAATATTGTTAGCTGTGGGGGTCAATTACAATCATTTTTGGTGAATAGACATACCCCCGAAATACTACCCACTTTCTAGAAAAAAATTCGAGAAGGTGTGAAAACGGTTGTTTGACGGAAAAAAAATTCAATTCAAATCGTTTTGGAAAAATTATTTGCGGTTGCGGGGGTCAATTACAATCATTTTTGCTGGAATAGACATACCCCCGAAATCTTGCGCATTTTCGAGAAAAAAATTCAGTACCGACGGAACTTTAAACGTTAATAATTACTTTTTAACGAAGTCTCCATCAACAAATTAGAAAATTATTTTCTCCTATCTATTGTAATTAAGAGTCAAATTTAAGAAATCAACGGCTTAATCGTATAAGGCGACTAAGCGAAAATAAATTCAACTTGCACCGATTATTTTCCATTCTCACAGCGTTCCTTCCCTCGAGATCCGGACGAGGTTAGGTTAGGCGAGGTGTTTGAACCTCCTCCCCTTAAAACATATTGCTTTAACAGTATAATAAAAAATACTTAACTGTCCAATTACATCTACTCTTACATCCAATGAAATCTACTTTAATATCCAAAGAAAATAACTAAAAAATCATTTTAAGTTCCACGTTACCCTTTTTTTAATACTTCTTTATTTATTTATTTATTTATTTATTTACGGGTTTGTACACCCTTTGTTGATATAATACAGTTGCATAATATGTATAAAAGTCACATTAATTGCGTATAATATGAGATGCAGTGCGTACAACACTAATGACATGCTATTTGAAGGAATACGGAGAACTGTTAAAGAAGTCCATATGCTGGCTAAACTGGTTAGCTTGGACATATGGTTAATACAATTATTGTATGTATAATGTCGTTTAAATGTTAGAATATAAAATAATTCCATATTTCCATATAATCCATATAATTCCATATTTATACGTAACAACATATCATATATAGTTCTACGTTGTACTTTTCTAAGAAAATAAATTTTTCACGTGAAATTTTCTGCATAAACTTCTTAAATAACTCTATTCTTGGTAAAAAAAAAAGAAAAAAAAACAACACCAAGCTGTAGTAAGAATGTTAAATAAGCATCACATGAAAGCATCACATGACTACTTTTTAATACAGAAAAGTATTAATAAGAAAGAATTGAGAAGTAATATATGAAAGATGAATTGTGGTCTGGTTAGGTCTGGGTTAAGTTAATAAAAGAAGGATAGACTTTTCAAATTTCAAATAAAGAAAGAAAGAAAGAAAGAAAGAAAACGAAGATAAGCCAAATGAAGAAGGGAATGACGAATCTATTTAACCTCTGAAAAAATAGATACAATAATAAAGAGAGACAAGGTTTTTTAATCTGTGTAATCTCAAAATTCAGAGATAAAAAATAAGAAAGAATGTTTAACCAAATGTATTACCAAAAGTAGTTGACTTAATTGATATTGGCAACTTCGTCTTCATTGATTTCACTTATCTTATAACAGAATTACCTAATTCTGATATAGATTTATTAGATAATTTATTAACAGAACATTTTACAAAAGATTACTTTAGAAAAGTATTGAAATTACATGAAAAAGAAGATATCAAGGTAAAGAGGTTTGAAAATTTAGTATATAAAAAATATAGTAAGATATTTAAGATAATCGACAAATGATACTTACCGATTGGGACATCCCAATTACTTTTTTTGTAAAAATGAAACGAATTTCGAATTTTTGGTCATAGAAAATGAAAATATAAAGGCACGAAGAGGACTGTTTTTATGCAAAATAAATTAAATTATTATTTATATATATATATATATATATATATATATATATATATAAGTTTAATTATGATTTTTATCTTCTAAAGTGTGATAAAACTGTAAGATAAAAGATGAATTAAGTTCAAAGTCCCTAAAATTTTCCAAATCATAGATTTAAAAATGATTTAGATATTTACATGATTTTAGTGTGGGTTTATATTCATACAAGTATATAAATATCTAAATGGGCAAGTTAAAGAACGATATACATGTTGATAGTATAATAATATCCCTTTATTCCTCATAAAAATTCGCAATTGAATTCCTTTTATTCCATTCTTAAAAAATCCATCCCAAAATATATTATCAAAGCTAGTAATAAATTATTCGAACAAGGTGATAACAGATTTAAATATCAGAGACTGATAGTGTTAAGAAAAGATAATATTAATACTATTTTGACACACTTATTTGATTTTAATATTAATTATAGATACTTTGATTATTGATTTATTAAAACATAAAGTTAACTAAAAGTCCCAGTAGATTATAAATATTTTAAAGAGCATGAATTAGCATAGAATTTCATAAAAATTTTGACGAGTGATAGAAGTAACTTGAATAATCTGAATTTTGTAGCTTTTACTATATCTTTGGATATGGAATCGCAGATTCATTTTATTAGTAGTGTGACTAATAATATTAAGTTCTATGTTATCGAACTATTATTTTTATTAATATAAAACTAGAGATAGTACTGACGATTTACTCGGACTCGTTAAAGTAAGTGGCCCAAGTGGGAAGAATATTAAGATAGATAGATAGATAGATAGATATTGGTAAAAATATCCTTCTTGTCTTTATATAGGAAATCTTTAATATTAAAAATAAACTCTTTCTGTAAAATCATCATACTTATCATCATAATTTATAAAATTAAAGTCAACGCATCTAATAATGAAAGGAGAAACTGACTTTATATCTTGTGTATTCTTTTACCGATGAATTATGAACAAACTGAACTGAAGTATTTTATAGGACTTGTCAAGAACGTTTTTTTCTTTTTTCATGTATTTATTTTTACTTTTGAAGTATGGAAAACAAAACTTACAGAGGCTTTGTTTACTTAAATGTTAAAACTTACCTTTTGTAAAACCCGGCGATATCGACTGTATAAATCGCCTTACGTTCGTGTCCGTAAGTGAGGTAGAGTACGTGCTCGATTTAGGTTATGTAAGTAAATTTCACGTGCTACTCTCTCGACGTATACTTTTACACGAAAAGTTTCGTGTATTTTGTGAGCAGCATCCCATGCTTGTCGCCAAATTGAAGTGTCCTTGAATTCGGAAGACTGGTTACGTGTGAATCTTCGTTGATCGTCTACCTTCAACTCCATTAATAACAACTCGTGAATACAGGTGTTACGTCGGGATTCCGTCGACATTTGTAAAAGAGAATTTCCCTATACAGGGATGCTTGTCCCCTACAACACGGCATCATATCCCCTATAACACGCTTTCGCTCTAACACGATAAGAAAATTGCGAAAACCTTTGTACAACACTGTACTCCTACAGCACTGGATAACATGATTTTTGCTTAACATATTTAAAAACTAAATTAGCTTAAAATAATGACGCGAAAGAATAATGAAAGAAATATAGTGGCTTTACATGAAAAAATATATTATTAGAAATTATAATTTATTAAATTAAGGTTGCGTTAAATTAAAATAATATTTTTTGTGTTTTTTTGTTTTCTGTTATACATACATACATACATACATACATACATACATACGTATACAGGGTGTTCGGCCACCCTTGGGAAAAATATTAATGGGAGATTCGAGAGGCCAAAATAAGACGAAAATCAAGAATACCAATTTGTTGATGGTGGCTTCGTTAAAAAGTTATTAACGTTTAAAGTTCCGCCAATACTGAATTTTTTCTCGAAAGTGGGTAAGATTTCGGGAGTATGTCTATTCACCGAAAATAATTATAATTGACCTCCGCAACCGAAAATAATTTTTCCAGAACGATTTGAAACTTTTCAATTTCGCCGAAAAATTTGGGCACCTACCTACCTACCTACCTACCTACCCCCTGTTGAGTTTCCTTAAAAATTCGTTTTTGATTTTTAATAATTTCGCTTGACGTCCTACAGAAAAGTTGTTTAATACGTTTTTGTAGGTACCTATGGGCTCTACTTCAGAAAAAAGTTTCATTGAAATATATTCACTATTATAGGAGTTATGGCTATATAAGTTGAAAATTGGACCATTTTTATGGGGGTTTTTTAACATTACGGGGCCAAGGAACAACCTTTCCAATATTTTTATAATTGTTACATATTCTACACTAAAATACGCGGCGTTTGGCTTTCTTAACATTAAAATCGTCCAATCCGTTCAGAAGTTATGGTGTTTTAAAGATTCGCATAAAATTTACGGGAAGCATTTCTTGCCTGAAATTATATTTTCGGTAAGGAATCTTTTTCTCGAAAATGGTTAGGATTTCGAGGGTATGTCTATCGACCAAAAATTATTATAATTGGTCCCTGCAATCAGAAATAATTTTTTTAGAATGATTTAAAATTTTTTAATTTTGTTGAAAAATTTCACACCTTCTCGAATTTTTTTCTCCAAACTGGGTAGGAATTCCGGGGTATATCTATTCATCAAAAATGATTATAATCGACCCTTGCAATCGGAAATAATTTTTTTAGAACGATTGGAAAAATTTTTTTTTTCGCCAAGAAATTACACCACCTACCCAAATTTTTTTCTCGAAGGAGGGTAGGATTTCGGGGATATGTGTATTCATAAAAAATGATTGTAATTGATCCCCGCAACCGAAAATAATTTTTCTAAAACGATTTGAAATTTTTTAATTTAATTGTTAATAACTTTTTAACGAAGCCTCCATCAACAAATTGGTATTCTTGATTTTCGTCTTATTTTGGCCTCTAGAATCTCCCATTAAAATTTTTCCCAGGGGTGGTCGAACACCCTGTATACATATAAAAATTGAATTGCTTATGTAGAATTAAAAAAAAATATTCGTTTTTAATAAGTTTTCGGACCATAACTCCCCTTTTCGAGTGAACTGGCTCTGGGTTAGGTCTCATATAACACAGTGGCAGACAACACGGCATTTTATAGGAACCGATCTACCGTGTTATAGGAGGGTTTCAAACTGTATTTCGTTTATTTAATGAAGTTTAATCCTCCTCCGGGGACGGCGGAGCGGAAACAATGTGTCGCGTGAATGGGAATTCGGAACAAAAATCATAGCTTCTAAAGAATTCCAGTCAATTTTCAACCTAAGACCTCTTACACTTTTTTTTTTAAAGAGAATACAAAGATACAACAAACAAATCGATAGACAAAAATTATATATTTTTGTTAAAAAAAAATTGAAACGACCTTGATTTTTTGTTGAATAAAAACTGTTTTGCTAATTTCTACTATTGCAATTTCTTGTCAAGTGTTGTCATTTCTGTGTAACTTTTGTTCGAAAAGTTTTTTCATTGGTTTAGAGGAAGTGTCTGAAATCAGAGGTGCCAGAAGTGCACCGAAGGCATAGTGTGCTCTCTCACACTATGTCAGATCACGCGTACGTGAACTCGTAATGTTTCGGAAAGTCGACAAAGGCAAACTGACGCTGCCCGAAGTAATTTCGGACCGCCTCGTGAGAGTCGAGAGAGAAAGGCTCACATTTGCCTTCTCGCTCTTAACAACTGAAATCCGACCTCCCGTCAACTGCATACGATTTGGAATCTCGAGTCGAGATTCTCGACTGACTGCCCAGGCATTTTTACTTTCCGACGCACATGACGATGTAGGCGCACATAAGCAAAGTACGTAAGTAGTTTGAAAAAAAAATTTTGTAAAATTTATTTTACGAAAATAAATGGGTTTTAAAACCCCCTGATCATATTTTAATTATTGAAGCAAAAAAAAGAAATTTTTTTCTTTTTATTATTCTTATATGTGAGCGTAACACATGTATATTATTAATACGATTTTTCAACATCAATATTTTAAGATTGAAAATTAATAAATTAAAATGAGAATCCACTCTTTGCCAGTATCGTGCACGCTGTGGGATTTTTCAATAAGAAGAGTTCTTATTTTTATAACATAAACAAAACTTAGTAGTAGAATTAATAGTTGCAGAAATTAATTAATAATGATTTTCCTCGATATGTTTTTAGATAACCGTATATCAATTATCAATTTGTTATGACGAACTAAATATTATATGTTTGATTTGGCTTAACTTTGCATAAAAAAATAATTGTATCGATCCATCAAAATTAATAACGTGCACCATCAAACCGTTTAAACCACAAAAGAAAAGTGATCCCGTTTACCAGTTTAATACAAAGTATGGGTTGGATTAAAAATTTTAAAAGGACATAGTCGAATATTTTTAAAGGTACAAAACATAGCGTTTCATTTTCATCAGAACAGTAACATGAGTTAGCAGGTAATGTCATAAAACTGTTTTACCCGGTTATACCCCGTTTTACCTCAAGTATAAGGTAAAAAGTACGAGGTACGACTATCCGAAAATCGTTCACATTTTATCAATGTAAATGAAGCGGCTATTCCATTCCATCATCATCATTAAATAGAAAATTTTGTAATTTCTGTGAAAACAGAACTTTCGTTAGATGTACGTAGTGCTTGAAATTTTTATGTTTTGACTGTTTTTACGAAAAGTACCATCCAGATTCATGTACTTCGTACATTGAAAATAACATATTATGTTATAAATGTAATTTTGGTTAAATTCAACTTTAAAAAAGAAATATTCGAAGGGCATGCAAAAATATAATGTCACATGTTATGTACGATTGTGCGAGAATATGATTGAAAAAATAAAAAAAAGATTTGTTCTACCAGGGTTCGAATCTGCAGAGCAAAAGAAGAAGCTCGAACTTGCAGGCAAACACCTTATCACTCACGGCCACGCTGATTAGTGGTGAATAGAATATAGTTCTATTTCTGAAAATAGTACCTGTAATAACTTTAATAATACATATCTTAAAGTAAAACCTAACCCAAAACCGGGTGCCATTCCAACTTTTCCTTGTTAGAACCGAGTTTTCAATTTGTCTTAGCGAAAAAAACAGCTGGTTAATAACCTGCTTACCTGTTTTCAATTACCAAACATTTATTTCTCAATTAACCCTTTGCGAGTGAGACCATTTTGCAGATTATTCTGAAACATTTGTGGTATTCGTTTTCAATGCGATTTAAGTAAGCATGTAATGTATAAGATTTCATCTCATTTAATTTTTTCTTTTCTAGAGAAAGCAGAGAACAAATTTATTTAATTTTTTTTTACAGAAAATTTAAATCTTGCCAAGATTTATATGAAACATTTAAAAGATTTTTCATAAATTATGCCTATGGATCGGAAGGAACAACTATAAAACAAGTTGTAAAAAATTTTTCAAATCGTTCTAAAAATATTATTTTCAGCTGTGAGGGTAAATTACAATCATTTTTGGTCATTACACATACCCCCGAGATCCTACGCATTTTCGAGAAAATAATTCCTTACCGAAAATCTAATTAGGTGACAGAGAAAAAAAAAAATTTCAAATCGTTCTGGAAAAATTATTTTCGGTTGCAGGGGTCAATTACAATCATTTTTGGTCATTACACATACCCTCGAAATCCTACCCACTTTCTAGAAAAAAATTCCAGAAGGTGTGAAATTTTTCGACGAAATTAAGATATTTCAAATCGTTCTGAAAAAAATATTGTTAGCTGTGGGGGTCAATTACAATCATTTTTGGTGAATAGACATACCCCCGAAATACTACCCACTTTCTAGAAAAAAATTCGAGAAGGTGTGAAAACGGTTGTTTGACGGAAAAAAAATTCAATTCAAATCGTTTTGGAAAAATTATTTGCGGTTGCGGGGGTCAATTACAATCATTTTTGCTGGAATAGACATACCCCCGAAATCTTGCGCATTTTCGAGAAAAAAATTCAGTACCGACGGAACTTTAAACGTTAATAATTACTTTTTAACGAAGTCTCCATCAACAAATTAGAAAATTATTTTCTCCTATCTATTGTAATTAAGAGTCAAATTTAAGAAATAAACGGCTTAATCGTATAAGGCGACTAAGCGAAAATAAATTCAACTTGCACCGATTATTTTCCATTCTCACAGCGTTCCTTCCCTCGAGATCCGGACGAGGTTAGGTTAGGCGAGGTGTTTGAACCTCCTCCCCTTAAAACATATTGCTTTAACAGTATAATAAAAAATACTTAACTGTCCAATTACATCTACTCTTACATCCAATGAAATCTACTTTAATATCCAAAGAAAATAACTAAAAAATCATTTTAAGTTCCACGTTACCCTTTTTTTAATACTTCTTTATTTATTTATTTATTTATTTATTTACGGGTTTGTACACCCTTTGTTGATATAATACAGTTGCATAATATGTATAAAAGTCACATTAATTGCGTATAATATGAGATGCAGTGCGTACAACACTAATGACATGCTATTTGAAGGAATACGGAGAACTGTTAAAGAAGTCCATATGCTGGCTAAACTGGTTAGCTTGGACATATGGTTAATACAATTATTGTATGTATAATGTCGTTTAAATGTTAGAATATAAAATAATTCCATATTTCCATATAATCCATATAATTCCATATTTATACGTAACAACATATCATATATAGTTCTACGTTGTACTTTTCTAAGAAAATAAATTTTTCACGTGAAATTTTCTGCATAAACTTCTTAAATAACTCTATTCTTGGTAAAAAAAAAAGAAAAAAAAACAACACCAAGCTGTAGTAAGAATGTTAAATAAGCATCACATGAAAGCATCACATGACTACTTTTTAATACAGAAAAGTATTAATAAGAAAGAATTGAGAAGTAATATATGAAAGATGAATTGTGGTCTGGTTAGGTCTGGGTTAAGTTAATAAAAGAAGGATAGACTTTTCAAATTTCAAATAAAGAAAGAAAGAAAGAAAGAAAGAAAACGAAGATAAGCCAAATGAAGAAGGGAATGACGAATCTATTTAACCTCTGAAAAAATAGATACAATAATAAAGAGAGACAAGGTTTTTTAATCTGTGTAATCTCAAAATTCAGAGATAAAAAATAAGAAAGAATGTTTAACCAAATGTATTACCAAAAGTAGTTGACTTAATTGATATTGGCAACTTCGTCTTCATTGATTTCACTTATCTTATAACAGAATTACCTAATTCTGATATAGATTTATTAGATAATTTATTAACAGAACATTTTACAAAAGATTACTTTAGAAAAGTATTGAAATTACATGAAAAAGAAGATATCAAGGTAAAGAGGTTTGAAAATTTAGTATATAAAAAATATAGTAAGATATTTAAGATAATCGACAAATGATACTTACCGATTGGGACATCCCAATTACTTTTTTTGTAAAAATGAAACGAATTTCGAATTTTTGGTCATAGAAAATGAAAATATAAAGGCACGAAGAGGACTGTTTTTATGCAAAATAAATTAAATTATTATTTATATATATATATATATATATATATATATATATAAGTTTAATTATGATTTTTATCTTCTAAAGTGTGATAAAACTGTAAGATAAAAGATGAATTAAGTTCAAAGTCCCTAAAATTTTCCAAATCATAGATTTAAAAATGATTTAGATATTTACATGATTTTAGTGTGGGTTTATATTCATACAAGTATATAAATATCTAAATGGGCAAGTTAAAGAACGATATACATGTTGATAGTATAATAATATCCCTTTATTCCTCATAAAAATTCGCAATTGAATTCCTTTTATTCCATTCTTAAAAAATCCATCCCAAAATATATTATCAAAGCTAGTAATAAATTATTCGAACAAGGTGATAACAGATTTAAATATCAGAGACTGATAGTGTTAAGAAAAGATAATATTAATACTATTTTGACACACTTATTTGATTTTAATATTAATTATAGATACTTTGATTATTGATTTATTAAAACATAAAGTTAACTAAAAGTCCCAGTAGATTATAAATATTTTAAAGAGCATGAATTAGCATAGAATTTCATAAAAATTTTGACGAGTGATAGAAGTAACTTGAATAATCTGAATTTTGTAGCTTTTACTATATCTTTGGATATGGAATCGCAGATTCATTTTATTAGTAGTGTGACTAATAATATTAAGTTCTATGTTATCGAACTATTATTTTTATTAATATAAAACTAGAGATAGTACTGACGATTTACTCGGACTCGTTAAAGTAAGTGGCCCAAGTGGGAAGAATATTAAGATAGATAGATAGATAGATAGATATTGGTAAAAATATCCTTCTTGTCTTTATATAGGAAATCTTTAATATTAAAAATAAACTCTTTCTGTAAAATCATCATACTTATCATCATAATTTATAAAATTAAAGTCAACGCATCTAATAATGAAAGGAGAAACTGACTTTATATCTTGTGTATTCTTTTACCGATGAATTATGAACAAACTGAACTGAAGTATTTTATAGGACTTGTCAAGAACGTTTTTTTCTTTTTTCATGTATTTATTTTTACTTTTGAAGTATGGAAAACAAAACTTACAGAGGCTTTGTTTACTTAAATGTTAAAACTTACCTTTTGTAAAACCCGGCGATATCGACTGTATAAATCGCCTTACGTTCGTGTCCGTAAGTGAGGTAGAGTACGTGCTCGATTTAGGTTATGTAAGTAAATTTCACGTGCTACTCTCTCGACGTATACTTTTACACGAAAAGTTTCGTGTATTTTGTGAGCAGCATCCCATGCTTGTCGCCAAATTGAAGTGTCCTTGAATTCGGAAGACTGGTTACGTGTGAATCTTCGTTGATCGTCTACCTTCAACTCCATTAATAACAACTCGTGAATACAGGTGTTACGTCGGGATTCCGTCGACATTTGTAAAAGAGAATTTCCCTATACAGGGATGCTTGTCCCCTACAACACGGCATCATATCCCCTATAACACGCTTTCGCTCTAACACGATAAGAAAATTGCGAAAACCTTTGTACAACACTGTACTCCTACAGCACTGGATAACATGATTTTTACTTAACATATTTAAAAACTAAATTAGCTTAAAATAATGACGCGAAAGAATAATGAAAGAAATATAGTGGCTTTACATGAAAAAATATATTATTAGAAATTATAATTTATTAAATTAAGGTTGCGTTAAATTAAAATAATATTTTTTGTGTTTTTTTGTTTTCTGTTATACATACATACATACATACATACATACATACGTATACAGGGTGTTCGGCCACCCTTGGGAAAAATATTAATGGGAGATTCGAGAGGCCAAAATAAGACGAAAATCAAGAATACCAATTTGTTGATGGTGGCTTCGTTAAAAAGTTATTAACGTTTAAAGTTCCGCCAATACTGAATTTTTTCTCGAAAGTGGGTAAGATTTCGGGAGTATGTCTATTCACCGAAAATAATTATAATTGACCTCCGCAACCGAAAATAATTTTTCCAGAACGATTTGAAACTTTTCAATTTCGCCGAAAAATTTGGGCACCTACCTACCTACCTACCTACCTACCCCCTGTTGAGTTTCCTTAAAAATTCGTTTTTGATTTTTAATAATTTCGCTTGACGTCCTACAGAAAAGTTGTTTAATACGTTTTTGTAGGTACCTATGGGTTCTACTTCAGAAAAAAGTTTCATTGAAATATATTCACTATTATAGGAGTTATGGCTATATAAGTTGAAAATTGGACCATTTTTATGGGGGTTTTTTAACATTACGGGGCCAAGGAACAACCTTTCCAATATTTTTATAATTGTTACATATTCTACACTAAAATACGCGGCGTTTGGCTTTCTTAACATTAAAATCGTCCAATCCGTTCAGAAGTTATGGTGTTTTAAAGATTCGCATAAAATTTACGGGAAGCATTTCTTGCCTGAAATTATATTTTCGGTAAGGAATCTTTTTCTCGAAAATGGTTAGGATTTCGAGGGTATGTCTATCGACCAAAAATTATTATAATTGGTCCCTGCAATCAGAAATAATTTTTTTAGAATGATTTAAAATTTTTTAATTTTGTTGAAAAATTTCACACCTTCTCGAATTTTTTTCTCCAAACTGGGTAGGAATTCCGGGGTATATCTATTCATCAAAAATGATTATAATCGACCCTTGCAATCGGAAATAATTTTTTTAGAACGATTGGAAAAATTTTTTTTTTCGCCAAGAAATTTCACCACCTACCCAAATTTTTTTCTCGAAGGAGGGTAGGATTTCGGGGATATGTGTATTCATAAAAAATGATTGTAATTGATCCCCGCAACCGAAAATAATTTTTCTAAAACGATTTGAAATTTTTTAATTTAATTGTTAATAACTTTTTAACGAAGCCTCCATCAACAAATTGGTATTCTTGATTTTCGTCTTATTTTGGCCTCTAGAATCTCCCATTAAAATTTTTCCCAGGGGTGGTCGAACACCCTGTATACATATAAAAATTGAATTGCTTATGTAGAATTAAAAAAAAATATTCGTTTTTAATAAGTTTTCGGACCATAACTCCCCTTTTCGAGTGAACTGGCTCTGGGTTAGGTCTCATATAACACAGTGGCAGACAACACGGCATTTTATAGGAACCGATCTACCGTGTTATAGGAGGGTTTCAAACTGTATTTCGTTTATTTAATGAAGTTTAATCCTCCTCCGGGGACGGCGGAGCGGAAACAATGTGTCGCGTGAATGGGAATTCGGAACAAAAATCATAGCTTCTAAAGAATTCCAGTCAATTTTCGACCTAAGACCTCTTACACTTTTTTTTTTAAAGAGAATACAAAGATACAACAAACAAATCGATAGACAAAAATTATATATTTTTGTTAAAAAAAAATTGAAACGACCTTGATTTTTTGTTGAATAAAAACTGTTTTGCTAATTTCTACTATTGCAATTTCTTGTCAAGTGTTGTCATTTCTGTGTAACTTTTGTTCGAAAAGTTTTTTCATTGGTTTAGAGGAAGTGTCTGAAATCAGAGGTGCCAGAAGTGCACCGAAGGCATAGTGTGCTCTCTCACACTATGTCAGATCACGCGTACGTGAACTCGTAATGTTTCGGAAAGTCGACAAAGGCAAACTGACGCTGCCCGAAGTAATTTCGGACCGCCTCGTGAGAGTCGAGAGAGAAAGGCTCACATTTGCCTTCTCGCTCTTAACAACTGAAATCCGACCTCCCGTCAACTGCATACGATTTGGAATCTCGAGTCGAGATTCTCGACTGACTGCCCAGGCATTTTTACTTTCCGACGCACATGACGATGTAGGCGCACATAAGCAAAGTACGTAAGTAGTTTGAAAAAAAAATTTTGTAAAATTTATTTTACGAAAATAAATGGGTTTTAAAACCCCCTGATCATATTTTAATTATTGAAGCAAAAAAAAGAAATTTTTTTCTTATTATTATTCTTATATGTGAGCGTAACATATGTATATTATTAATACGATTTTTCAACATCAATATTTTAAGATTGAAAATTAATAAATTAAAATGAGAATCCACTCTTTGCCAGTATCGTGCACGCTGTGGGATTTTTCAATAAGAAGAGTTCTTATTTTTATAACATAAACAAAACTTAGTAGTAGAATTAATAGTTGCAGAAATTAATTAATAATGATTTTCCTCGATATGTTTTTAGATAACCGTATATCAATTATCAATTTGTTATGACGAACTAAATATTATATGTTTGATTTGGCTTAACTTTGCATAAAAAAATAATTGTATCGATCCATCAAAATTAATAACGTGCACCATCAAACCGTTTAAACCACAAAAGAAAAGTGATCCCGTTTACCAGTTTAATACAAAGTATGGGTTGGATTAAAAATTTTAAAAGGACATAGTCGAATATTTTTAAAGGTACAAAACATAGCGTTTCATTTTCATCAGAACAGTAACATGAGTTAGCAGGTAATGTCATAAAACTGTTTTACCCGGTTATACCCCTTTTTACCTCAAGTATAAGGTAAAAAGTACGAGGTACGACTATCCGAAAATCGTTCACATTTTATCAATGTAAATGAAGCGGCTATTCCATTCCATCATCATCATTAAATAGAAAATTTTGTAATTTCTGTGAAAACAGAACTTTCGTTAGATGTACGTAGTGCTTGAAATTTTTATGTTTTGACTGTTTTTACGAAAAGTACCATCCAGATTCATGTACTTCGTACATTGAAAATAACATATTATGTTATAAATGTAATTTTGGTTAAATTCAACTTTAAAAAAGAAATATTCGAAGGGCATGCAAAAATATAATGTCACATGTTATGTACGATTGTGCGAGAATATGATTGAAAAAATAAAAAAAAGATTTGTTCTACCAGGGTTCGAATCTGCAGAGCAAAAGAAGAAGCTCGAACTTGCAGGCAAACACCTTATCACTCACGGCCACGCTGATTAGTGGTGAATAGAATATAGTTCTATTTCTGAAAATAGTACCTGTAATAACTTTAATAATACATATCTTAAAGTAAAACCTAACCCAAAACCGGGTGCCATTCCAACTTTTCCTTGTTAGAACCGAGTTTTCAATTTGTCTTAGCGAAAAAAACAGCTGGTTAATAACCTGCTTACCTGTTTTCAATTACCAAACATTTATTTCTCAATTAACCCTTTGCGAGTGAGACCATTTTGCAGATTATTCTGAAACATTTGTGGTATTCGTTTTCAATGCGATTTAAGTAAGCATGTAATGTATAAGATTTCATCTCATTTAATTTTTTCTTTTCTAGAGAAGGCAGAGAACAAATTTATTTAATTTTTTTTTACAGAAAATTTAAATCTTGCCAAGATTTATATGAAACATTTAAAAGATTTTTCATAAATTATGCCTATGGATCGGAAGGAACAACTATAAAACAAGTTGTAAAAAATTTTTCAAATCGTTCTAAAAATATTATTTTCAGCTGTGAGGGTAAATTACAATCATTTTTGGTCATTACACATACCCCCGAGATCCTACGCATTTTCGAGAAAATAATTCCTTACCGAAAATCTAATTAGGTGACAGAGAAAAAAAAAAATTTCAAATCGTTCTGGAAAAATTATTTTCGGTTGCAGGGGTCAATTACAATCATTTTTGGTCATTACACATACCCTCGAAATCCTACCCACTTTCTAGAAAAAAATTCCAGAAGGTGTGAAATTTTTCGACGAAATTAAGATATTTCAAATCGTTCTGAAAAAAATATTGTTAGCTGTGGGGGTCAATTACAATCATTTTTGGTGAATAGACATACCCCCGAAATACTACCCACTTTCTAGAAAAAAATTCGAGAAGGTGTGAAAACGGTTGTTTGACGGAAAAAAAATTCAATTCAAATCGTTTTGGAAAAATTATTTGCGGTTGCGGGGGTCAATTACAATCATTTTTGCTGGAATAGACATACCCCCGAAATCTTGCGCATTTTCGAGAAAAAAATTCAGTACCGACGGAACTTTAAACGTTAATAATTACTTTTTAACGAAGTCTCCATCAACAAATTAGAAAATTATTTTCTCCTATCTATTGTAATTAAGAGTCAAATTTAAGAAATCAACGGCTTAATCGTATAAGGCGACTAAGCGAAAATAAATTCAACTTGCACCGATTATTTTCCATTCTCACAGCGTTCCTTCCCTCGAGATCCGGACGAGGTTAGGTTAGGCGAGGTGTTTGAACCTCCTCCCCTTAAAACATATTGCTTTAACAGTATAATAAAAAATACTTAACTGTCCAATTACATCTACTCTTACATCCAATGAAATCTACTTTAATATCCAAAGAAAATAACTAAAAAATCATTTTAAGTTCCACGTTACCCTTTTTTTAATACTTCTTTATTTATTTATTTATTTATTTATTTACGGGTTTGTACACCCTTTGTTGATATAATACAGTTGCATAATATGTATAAAAGTCACATTAATTGCGTATAATATGAGATGCAGTGCGTACAACACTAATGACATGCTATTTGAAGGAATACGGAGAACTGTTAAAGAAGTCCATATGCTGGCTAAACTGGTTAGCTTGGACATATGGTTAATACAATTATTGTATGTATAATGTCGTTTAAATGTTAGAATATAAAATAATTCCATATTTCCATATAATCCATATAATTCCATATTTATACGTAACAACATATCATATATAGTTCTACGTTGTACTTTTCTAAGAAAATAAATTTTTCACGTGAAATTTTCTGCATAAACTTCTTAAATAACTCTATTCTTGGTAAAAAAAAAAGAAAAAAAAACAACACCAAGCTGTAGTAAGAATGTTAAATAAGCATCACATGAAAGCATCACATGACTACTTTTTAATACAGAAAAGTATTAATAAGAAAGAATTGAGAAGTAATATATGAAAGATGAATTGTGGTCTGGTTAGGTCTGGGTTAAGTTAATAAAAGAAGGATAGACTTTTCAAATTTCAAATAAAGAAAGAAAGAAAGAAAGAAAGAAAACGAAGATAAGCCAAATGAAGAAGGGAATGACGAATCTATTTAACCTCTGAAAAAATAGATACAATAATAAAGAGAGACAAGGTTTTTTAATCTGTGTAATCTCAAAATTCAGAGATAAAAAATAAGAAAGAATGTTTAACCAAATGTATTACCAAAAGTAGTTGACTTAATTGATATTGGCAACTTCGTCTTCATTGATTTCACTTATCTTATAACAGAATTACCTAATTCTGATATAGATTTATTAGATAATTTATTAACAGAACATTTTACAAAAGATTACTTTAGAAAAGTATTGAAATTACATGAAAAAGAAGATATCAAGGTAAAGAGGTTTGAAAATTTAGTATATAAAAAATATAGTAAGATATTTAAGATAATCGACAAATGATACTTACCGATTGGGACATCCCAATTACTTTTTTTGTAAAAATGAAACGAATTTCGAATTTTTGGTCATAGAAAATGAAAATATAAAGGCACGAAGAGGACTGTTTTTATGCAAAATAAATTAAATTATTATTTATATATATATATATATATATATATATATATATATATAAGTTTAATTATGATTTTTATCTTCTAAAGTGTGATAAAACTGTAAGATAAAAGATGAATTAAGTTCAAAGTCCCTAAAATTTTCCAAATCATAGATTTAAAAATGATTTAGATATTTACATGATTTTAGTGTGGGTTTATATTCATACAAGTATATAAATATCTAAATGGGCAAGTTAAAGAACGATATACATGTTGATAGTATAATAATATCCCTTTATTCCTCATAAAAATTCGCAATTGAATTCCTTTTATTCCATTCTTAAAAAATCCATCCCAAAATATATTATCAAAGCTAGTAATAAATTATTCGAACAAGGTGATAACAGATTTAAATATCAGAGACTGATAGTGTTAAGAAAAGATAATATTAATACTATTTTGACACACTTATTTGATTTTAATATTAATTATAGATACTTTGATTATTGATTTATTAAAACATAAAGTTAACTAAAAGTCCCAGTAGATTATAAATATTTTAAAGAGCATGAATTAGCATAGAATTTCATAAAAATTTTGACGAGTGATAGAAGTAACTTGAATAATCTGAATTTTGTAGCTTTTACTATATCTTTGGATATGGAATCGCAGATTCATTTTATTAGTAGTGTGACTAATAATATTAAGTTCTATGTTATCGAACTATTATTTTTATTAATATAAAACTAGAGATAGTACTGACGATTTACTCGGACTCGTTAAAGTAAGTGGCCCAAGTGGGAAGAATATTAAGATAGATAGATAGATAGATAGATATTGGTAAAAATATCCTTCTTGTCTTTATATAGGAAATCTTTAATATTAAAAATAAACTCTTTCTGTAAAATCATCATACTTATCATCATAATTTATAAAATTAAAGTCAACGCATCTAATAATGAAAGGAGAAACTGACTTTATATCTTGTGTATTCTTTTACCGATGAATTATGAACAAACTGAACTGAAGTATTTTATAGGACTTGTCAAGAACGTTTTTTTCTTTTTTCATGTATTTATTTTTACTTTTGAAGTATGGAAAACAAAACTTACAGAGGCTTTGTTTACTTAAATGTTAAAACTTACCTTTTGTAAAACCCGGCGATATCGACTGTATAAATCGCCTTACGTTCGTGTCCGTAAGTGAGGTAGAGTACGTGCTCGATTTAGGTTATGTAAGTAAATTTCACGTGCTACTCTCTCGACGTATACTTTTACACGAAAAGTTTCGTGTATTTTGTGAGCAGCATCCCATGCTTGTCGCCAAATTGAAGTGTCCTTGAATTCGGAAGACTGGTTACGTGTGAATCTTCGTTGATCGTCTACCTTCAACTCCATTAATAACAACTCGTGAATACAGGTGTTACGTCGGGATTCCGTCGACATTTGTAAAAGAGAATTTCCCTATACAGGGATGCTTGTCCCCTACAACACGGCATCATATCCCCTATAACACGCTTTCGCTCTAACACGATAAGAAAATTGCGAAAACCTTTGTACAACACTGTACTCCTACAGCACTGGATAACATGATTTTTACTTAACATATTTAAAAACTAAATTAGCTTAAAATAATGACGCGAAAGAATAATGAAAGAAATATAGTGGCTTTACATGAAAAAATATATTATTAGAAATTATAATTTATTAAATTAAGGTTGCGTTAAATTAAAATAATATTTTTTGTGTTTTTTTGTTTTCTGTTATACATACATACATACATACATACATACATACGTATACAGGGTGTTCGGCCACCCTTGGGAAAAATATTAATGGGAGATTCGAGAGGCCAAAATAAGACGAAAATCAAGAATACCAATTTGTTGATGGTGGCTTCGTTAAAAAGTTATTAACGTTTAAAGTTCCGCCAATATTGAATTTTTTCTCGAAAGTGGGTAAGATTTCGGGAGTATGTCTATTCACCGAAAATAATTATAATTGACCTCCGCAACCGAAAATAATTTTTCCAGAACGATTTGAAACTTTTCAATTTCGCCGAAAAATTTGGGCACCTACCTACCTACCTACCTACCTACCCCCTGTTGAGTTTCCTTAAAAATTCGTTTTTGATTTTTAATAATTTCGCTTGACGTCCTACAGAAAAGTTGTTTAATACGTTTTTGTAGGTACCTATGGGCTCTACTTCAGAAAAAAGTTTCATTGAAATATATTCACTATTATAGGAGTTATGGCTATATAAGTTGAAAATTGGACCATTTTTATGGGGGTTTTTTAACATTACGGGGCCAAGGAACAACCTTTCCAATATTTTTATAATTGTTACATATTCTACACTAAAATACGCGGCGTTTGGCTTTCTTAACATTAAAATCGTCCAATCCGTTCAGAAGTTATGGTGTTTTAAAGATTCGCATAAAATTTACGGGAAGCATTTCTTGCCTGAAATTATATTTTCGGTAAGGAATCTTTTTCTCGAAAATGGTTAGGATTTCGAGGGTATGTCTATCGACCAAAAATTATTATAATTGGTCCCTGCAATCAGAAATAATTTTTTTAGAATGATTTAAAATTTTTTAATTTTGTTGAAAAATTTCACACCTTCTCGAATTTTTTTCTCCAAACTGGGTAGGAATTCCGGGGTATATCTATTCATCAAAAATGATTATAATCGACCCTTGCAATCGGAAATAATTTTTTTAGAACGATTGGAAAAATTTTTTTTTTCGCCAAGAAATTTCACCACCTACCCGAATTTTTTTCTCGAAGGAGGGTAGGATTTCGAGGATATGTGTATTCATAAAAAATGATTGTAATTGATCCCCGCAACCGAAAATAATTTTTCTAAAACGATTTGAAATTTTTTAATTTAATTGTTAATAACTTTTTAACGAAGCCTCCATCAACAAATTGGTATTCTTGATTTTCGTCTTATTTTGGCCTCTAGAATCTCCCATTAAAATTTTTCCCAGGGGTGGTCGAACACCCTGTATGCATATAAAAATTGAATTGCTTATTTAGAATTAAAAAAAAATATTCGTTTTTAATAAGTTTTCGGACCATAACTCCCCTTTTCGAGTGAACTGGCTCTGGGTTAGGTCTCATATAACACAGTGGCAGACAACACGGCATTTTATAGGAACCGATCTACCGTGTTATAGGAGGGTTTCAAACTGTATTTCGTTTATTTAATGAAGTTTAATCCTCCTCCGGGGACGGCGGAGCGGAAACAATGTGTCGCGTGAATGGGAATTCGGAACAAAAATCATAGCTTCTAAAGAATTCCAGTCAATTTTCGACCTAAGACCTCTTACACTTTTTTTTTTAAAGAGAATACAAAGATACAACAAACAAATCGATAGACGAAAATTATATATTTTTGTTAAAAAAAAATTGAAACGACCTTGATTTTTTGTTGAATAAAAACTGTTTTGCTAATTTCTACTATTGCAATTTCTTGTCAAGTGTTGTCATTTCTGTGTAACTTTTGTTCGAAAAGTTTTTTCATTGGTTTAGAGGAAGTGTCTGAAATCAGAGGTGCCAGAAGTGCACCGAAGGCATAGTGTGCTCTCTCACACTATGTCAGATCACGCGTACGTGAACTCGTAATGTTTCGGAAAGTCGACAAAGGCAAACTGACGCTGCCCGAAGTAATTTCGGACCGCCTCGTGAGAGTCGAGAGAGAAAGGCTCACATTTGCCTTCTCGCTCTTAACAACTGAAATCCGACCTCCCGTCAACTGCATACGATTTGGAATCTCGAGTCGAGATTCTCGACTGACTGCCCAGGCATTTTTACTTTCCGACGCACATGACGATGTAGGCGCACATAAGCAAAGTACGTAAGTAGTTTGAAAAAAAAATTTTGTAAAATTTATTTTACGAAAATAAATGGGTTTTAAAACCCCCTGATCATATTTTAATTATTGAAGCAAAAAAAAGAAATTTTTTTCTTATTATTATTCTTATATGTGAGCGTAACATATGTATATTATTAATACGATTTTTCAACATCAATATTTTAAGATTGAAAATTAATAAATTAAAATGAGAATCCACTCTTTGCCAGTATCGTGCACGCTGTGGGATTTTTCAATAAGAAGAGTTCTTATTTTTATAACATAAACAAAACTTAGTAGTAGAATTAATAGTTGCAGAAATTAATTAATAATGATTTTCCTCGATATGTTTTTAGATAACCGTATATCAATTATCAATTTGTTATGACGAACTAAATATTATATGTTTGATTTGGCTTAACTTTGCATAAAAAAATAATTGTATCGATCCATCAAAATTAATAACGTGCACCATCAAACCGTTTAAACCACAAAAGAAAAGTGATCCCGTTTACCAGTTTAATACAAAGTATGGGTTGGATTAAAAATTTTAAAAGGACATAGTCGAATATTTTTAAAGGTACAAAACATAGCGTTTCATTTTCATCAGAACAGTAACATGAGTTAGCAGGTAATGTCATAAAACTGTTTTACCCGGTTATACCCCTTTTTACCTCAAGTATAAGGTAAAAAGTACGAGGTACGACTATCCGAAAATCGTTCACATTTTATCAATGTAAATGAAGCGGCTATTCCATTCCATCATCATCATTAAATAGAAAATTTTGTAATTTCTGTGAAAACAGAACTTTCGTTAGATGTACGTAGTGCTTGAAATTTTTATGTTTTGACTGTTTTTACGAAAAGTACCATCCAGATTCATGTACTTCGTACATTGAAAATAACATATTATGTTATAAATGTAATTTTGGTTAAATTCAACTTTAAAAAAGAAATATTCGAAGGGCATGCAAAAATATAATGTCACATGTTATGTACGATTGTGCGAGAATATGATTGAAAAAATAAAAAAAAGATTTGTTCTACCAGGGTTCGAATCTGCAGAGCAAAAGAAGAAGCTCGAACTTGCAGGCAAACACCTTATCACTCACGGCCACGCTGATTAGTGGTGAATAGAATATAGTTCTATTTCTGAAAATAGTACCTGTAATAACTTTAATAATACATATCTTAAAGTAAAACCTAACCCAAAACCGGGTGCCATTCCAACTTTTCCTTGTTAGAACCGAGTTTTCAATTTGTCTTAGCGAAAAAAACAGCTGGTTAATAACCTGCTTACCTGTTTTCAATTACCAAACATTTATTTCTCAATTAACCCTTTGCGAGTGAGACCATTTTGCAGATTATTCTGAAACATTTGTGGTATTCGTTTTCAATGCGATTTAAGTAAGCATGTAATGTATAAGATTTCATCTCATTTAATTTTTTCTTTTCTAGAGAAGGCAGAGAACAAATTTATTTAATTTTTTTTTACAGAAAATTTAAATCTTGCCAAGATTTATATGAAACATTTAAAAGATTTTTCATAAATTATGCCTATGGATCGGAAGGAACAACTATAAAACAAGTTGTAAAAAATTTTTCAAATCGTTCTAAAAATATTATTTTCAGCTGTGAGGGTAAATTACAATCATTTTTGGTCATTACACATACCCCCGAGATCCTACGCATTTTCGAGAAAATAATTCCTTACCGAAAATCTAATTAGGTGACAGAGAAAAAAAAAAATTTCAAATCGTTCTGGAAAAATTATTTTCGGTTGCAGGGGTCAATTACAATCATTTTTGGTCATTACACATACCCTCGAAATCCTACCCACTTTCTAGAAAAAAATTCCAGAAGGTGTGAAATTTTTCGACGAAATTAAGATATTTCAAATCGTTCTGAAAAAAATATTGTTAGCTGTGGGGGTCAATTACAATCATTTTTGGTGAATAGACATACCCCCGAAATACTACCCACTTTCTAGAAAAAAATTCGAGAAGGTGTGAAAACGGTTGTTTGACGGAAAAAAAAATTCAATTCAAATCGTTTTGGAAAAATTATTTGCGGTTGCGGGGGTCAATTACAATCATTTTTGCTGGAATAGACATACCCCCGAAATCTTGCGCATTTTCGAGAAAAAAATTCAGTACCGACGGAACTTTAAACGTTAATAATTACTTTTTAACGAAGTCTCCATCAACAAATTAGAAAATTATTTTCTCCTATCTATTGTAATTAAGAGTCAAATTTAAGAAATAAACGGCTTAATCGTATAAGGCGACTAAGCGAAAATAAATTCAACTTGCACCGATTATTTTCCATTCTCACAGCGTTCCTTCCCTCGAGATCCGGACGAGGTTAGGTTAGGCGAGGTGTTTGAACCTCCTCCCCTTAAAACATATTGCTTTAACAGTATAATAGAAAATACTTAACTGTCCAATTACATCTACTCTTACATCCAATGAAATCTACTTTAATATCCAAAGAAAATAACTAAAAAATCATTTTAAGTTCCACGTTACCCTTTTTTTAATACTTCTTTATTTATTTATTTATTTATTTATTTACGGGTTTGTACACCCTTTGTTGATATAATACAGTTGCATAATATGTATAAAAGTCACATTAATTGCGTATAATATGAGATGCAGTGCGTACAACACTAATGACATGCTATTTGAAGGAATACGGAGAACTGTTAAAGAAGTCCATATGCTGGCTAAACTGGTTAGCTTGGACATATGGTTAATACAATTATTGTATGTATAATGTCGTTTAAATGTTAGAATATAAAATAATTCCATATTTCCATATAATCCATATAATTCCATATTTATACGTAACAACATATCATATATAGTTCTACGTTGTACTTTTCTAAGAAAATAAATTTTTCACGTGAAATTTTCTGCATAAACTTCTTAAATAACTCTATTCTTGGTAAAAAAAAAAGAAAAAAAAACAACACCAAGCTGTAGTAAGAATGTTAAATAAGCATCACATGAAAGCATCACATGACTACTTTTTAATACAGAAAAGTATTAATAAGAAAGAATTGAGAAGTAATATATGAAAGATGAATTGTGGTCTGGTTAGGTCTGGGTTAAGTTAATAAAAGAAGGATAGACTTTTCAAATTTCAAATAAAGAAAGAAAGAAAGAAAGAAAGAAAACGAAGATAAGCCAAATGAAGAAGGGAATGACGAATCTATTTAACCTCTGAAAAAATAGATACAATAATAAAGAGAGACAAGGTTTTTTAATCTGTGTAATCTCAAAATTCAGAGATAAAAAATAAGAAAGAATGTTTAACCAAATGTATTACCAAAAGTAGTTGACTTAATTGATATTGGCAACTTCGTCTTCACTGATTTCACTTATCTTATAACAGAATTACCTAATTCTGATATAGATTTATTAGATAATTTATTAACAGAACATTTTACAAAAGATTACTTTAGAAAAGTATTGAAATTACATGAAAAAGAAGATATCAAGGTAAAGACGTTTGAAAATTTAGTATATAAAAAATATAGTAAGATATTTAAGATAATCGACAAATGATACTTACCGATTGGGACATCCCAATTACTTTTTTTGTAAAAATGAAACGAATTTCGAATTTTTGGTCATAGAAAATGAAAATATAAAGGCACGAAGAGGACTGTTTTTATGCAAAATAAATTAAATTATTATTTATATATATATATATATATATATAAGTTTAATTATGATTTTTATCTTCTAAAGTGTGATAAAACTGTAAGATAAAAGATGAATTAAGTTCAAAGTCCCTAAAATTTTCCAAATCATAGATTTAAAAATGATTTAGATATTTACATGATTTTAGTGTGGGTTTATATTCATACAAGTATATAAATATCTAAATGGGCAAGTTAAAGAACGATATACATGTTGATAGTATAATAATATCCCTTTATTCCTCATAAAAATTCGCAATTGAATTCCTTTTATTCCATTCTTAAAAAATCCATCCCAAAATATATTATCAAAGCTAGTAATAAATTATTCGAACAAGGTGATAACAGATTTAAATATCAGAGACTGATAGTGTTAAGAAAAGATAATATTAATACTATTTTGACACACTTATTTGATTTTAATATTAATTATAGATACTTTGATTATTGATTTATTAAAACATAAAGTTAACTAAAAGTCCCAGTAGATTATAAATATTTTAAAGAGCATGAATTAGCATAGAATTTCATAAAAATTTTGACGAGTGATAGAAGTAACTTGAATAATCTGAATTTTGTAGCTTTTACTATATCTTTGGATATGGAATCGCAGATTCATTTTATTAGTAGTGTGACTAATAATATTAAGTTCTATGTTATCGAACTATTATTTTTATTAATATAAAACTAGAGATAGTACTGACGATTTACTCGGACTCGTTAAAGTAAGTGGCCCAAGTGGGAAGAATATTAAGATAGATAGATAGATAGATAGATATTGGTAAAAATATCCTTCTTGTCTTTATATAGGAAATCTTTAATATTAAAAATAAACTCTTTCTGTAAAATCATCATACTTATCATCATAATTTATAAAATTAAAGTCAACGCATCTAATAATGAAAGGAGAAACTGACTTTATATCTTGTGTATTCTTTTACCGATGAATTATGAACAAACTGAACTGAAGTATTTTATAGGACTTGTCAAGAACGTTTTTTTCTTTTTTCATGTATTTATTTTTACTTTTGAAGTATGGAAAACAAAACTTACAGAGGCTTTGTTTACTTAAATGTTAAAACTTACCTTTTGTAAAACCCGGCGATATCGACTGTATAAATCGCCTTACGTTCGTGTCCGTAAGTGAGGTAGAGTACGTGCTCGATTTAGGTTATGTAAGTAAATTTCACGTGCTACTCTCTCGACGTATACTTTTACACGAAAAGTTTCGTGTATTTTGTGAGCAGCATCCCATGCTTGTCGCCAAATTGAAGTGTCCTTGAATTCGGAAGACTGGTTACGTGTGAATCTTCGTTGATCGTCTACCTTCAACTCCATTAATAACAACTCGTGAATACAGGTGTTACGTCGGGATTCCGTCGACATTTGTAAAAGAGAATTTCCCTATACAGGGATGCTTGTCCCCTACAACACGGCATCATATCCCCTATAACACGCTTTCGCTCTAACACGATAAGAAAATTGCGAAAACCTTTGTACAACACTGTACTCCTACAGCACTGGATAACATGATTTTTGCTTAACATATTTAAAAACTAAATTAGCTTAAAATAATGACGCGAAAGAATAATGAAAGAAATATAGTGGCTTTACATGAAAAAATATATTATTAGAAATTATAATTTATTAAATTAAGGTTGCGTTAAATTAAAATAATATTTTTTGTGTTTTTTTGTTTTCTGTTATACATACATACATACATACATACATACATACATACATACATACATACGTATACAGGGTGTTCGGCCACCCTTGGGAAAAATATTAATGGGAGATTCGAGAGGCCAAAATAAGACGAAAATCAAGAATACCAATTTGTTGATGGTGGCTTCGTTAAAAAGTTATTAACGTTTAAAGTTCCGCCAATACTGAATTTTTTCTCGAAAGTGGGTAAGATTTCGGGAGTATGTCTATTCACCGAAAATAATTATAATTGACCTCCGCAACCGAAAATAATTTTTCCAGAACGATTTGAAACTTTTCAATTTCGCCGAAAAATTTGGGCACCTACCTACCTACCTACCTACCTACCCCCTGTTGAGTTTCCTTAAAAATTCGTTTTTGATTTTTAATAATTTCGCTTGACGTCCTACAGAAAAGTTGTTTAATACGTTTTTGTAGGTACCTATGGGCTCTACTTCAGAAAAAAGTTTCATTGAAATATATTCACTATTATAGGAGTTATGGCTATATAAGTTGAAAATTGGACCATTTTTATGGGGGTTTTTTAACATTACGGGGCCAAGGAACAACCTTTCCAATATTTTTATAATTGTTACATATTCTACACTAAAATACGCGGCGTTTGGCTTTCTTAACATTAAAATCGTCCAATCCGTTCAGAAGTTATGGTGTTTTAAAGATTCGCATAAAATTTACGGGAAGCATTTCTTGCCTGAAATTATATTTTCGGTAAGGAATCTTTTTCTCGAAAATGGTTAGGATTTCGAGGGTATGTCTATCGACCAAAAATTATTATAATTGGTCCCTGCAATCAGAAATAATTTTTTTAGAATGATTTAAAATTTTTTAATTTTGTTGAAAAATTTCACACCTTCTCGAATTTTTTTCTCCAAACTGGGTAGGAATTCCGGGGTATATCTAATTCATCAAAAATGATTATAATCGACCCTTGCAATCGGAAATAATTTTTTTAGAACGATTGGAAAAATTTTTTTTTTCGCCAAGAAATTTCACCACCTACCCGAATTTTTTTCTCGAAGGAGGGTAGGATTTCGAGGATATGTGTATTCATAAAAAATGATTGTAATTGATCCCCGCAACCGAAAATAATTTTTCTAAAACGATTTGAAATTTTTTAATTTAATTGTTAATAACTTTTTAACGAAGCCTCCATCAACAAATTGGTATTCTTGATTTTCGTCTTATTTTGGCCTCTAGAATCTCCCATTAAAATTTTTCCCAGGGGTGGTCGAACACCCTGTATGCATATAAAAATTGAATTGCTTATGTAGAATTAAAAAAAAATATTCGTTTTTAATAAGTTTTCGGACCATAACTCCCCTTTTCGAGTGAACTGGCTCTGGGTTAGGTCTCATATAACACAGTGGCAGACAACACGGCATTTTATAGGAACCGATCTACCGTGTTATAGGAGGGTTTCAAACTGTATTTCGTTTATTTAATGAAGTTTAATCCTCCTCCGGGGACGGCGGAGCGGAAACAATGTGTCGCGTGAATGGGAATTCGGAACAAAAATCATAGCTTCTAAAGAATTCCAGTCAATTTTCGACCTAAGACCTCTTACACTTTTTTTTTTAAAGAGAATACGAAGATACAACAAACAAATCGATAGACAAAAATTATATATTTTTGTTAAAAAAAAATTGAAACGACCTTGATTTTTTGTTGAATAAAAACTGTTTTGCTAATTTCTACTATTGCAATTTCTTGTCAAGTGTTGTCATTTCTGTGTAACTTTTGTTCGAAAAGTTTTTTCATTGGTTTAGAGGAAGTGTCTGAAATCAGAGGTGCCAGAAGTGCACCGAAGGCATAGTGTGCTCTCTCACACTATGTCAGATCACGCGTACGTGAACTCGTAATGTTTCGGAAAGTCGACAAAGGCAAACTGACGCTGCCCGAAGTAATTTCGGACCGCCTCGTGAGAGTCGAGAGAGAAAGGCTCACATTTGCCTTCTCGCTCTTAACAACTGAAATCCGACCTCCCGTCAACTGCATACGATTTGGAATCTCGAGTCGAGATTCTCGACTGACTGCCCAGGCATTTTTACTTTCCGACGCACATGACGATGTAGGCGCACATAAGCAAAGTACGTAAGTAGTTTGAAAAAAAAATTTTGTAAAATTTATTTTACGAAAATAAATGGGTTTTAAAACCCCCTGATCATATTTTAATTATTGAAGCAAAAAAAAGAAATTTTTTTCTTATTATTATTCTTATATGTGAGCGTAACATATGTATATTATTAATACGATTTTTCAACATCAATATTTTAAGATTGAAAATTAATAAATTAAAATGAGAATCCACTCTTTGCCAGTATCGTGCACGCTGTGGGATTTTTCAATAAGAAGAGTTCTTATTTTTATAACATAAACAAAACTTAGTAGTAGAATTAATAGTTGCAGAAATTAATTAATAATGATTTTCCTCGATATGTTTTTAGATAACCGTATATCAATTATCAATTTGTTATGACGAACTAAATATTATATGTTTGATTTGGCTTAACTTTGCATAAAAAAATAATTGTATCGATCCATCAAAATTAATAACGTGCACCATCAAACCGTTTAAACCACAAAAGAAAAGTGATCCCGTTTACCAGTTTAATACAAAGTATGGGTTGGATTAAAAATTTTAAAAGGACATAGTCGAATATTTTTAAAGGTACAAAACATAGCGTTTCATTTTCATCAGAACAGTAACATGAGTTAGCAGGTAATGTCATAAAACTGTTTTACCCGGTTATACCCCTTTTTACCTCAAGTATAAGGTAAAAAGTACGAGGTACGACTATCCGAAAATCGTTCACATTTTATCAATGTAAATGAAGCGGCTATTCCATTCCATCATCATCATTAAATAGAAAATTTTGTAATTTCTGTGAAAACAGAACTTTCGTTAGATGTACGTAGTGCTTGAAATTTTTATGTTTTGACTGTTTTTACGAAAAGTACCATCCAGATTCATGTACTTCGTACATTGAAAATAACATATTATGTTATAAATGTAATTTTGGTTAAATTCAACTTTAAAAAAGAAATATTCGAAGGGCATGCAAAAATATAATGTCACATGTTATGTACGATTGTGCGAGAATATGATTGAAAAAATAAAAAAAAGATTTGTTCTACCAGGGTTCGAATCTGCAGAGCAAAAGAAGAAGCTCGAACTTGCAGGCAAACACCTTATCACTCACGGCCACGCTGATTAGTGGTGAATAGAATATAGTTCTATTTCTGAAAATAGTACCTGTAATAACTTTAATAATACATATCTTAAAGTAAAACCTAACCCAAAACCGGGTGCCATTCCAACTTTTCCTTGTTAGAACCGAGTTTTCAATTTGTCTTAGCGAAAAAAACAGCTGGTTAATAACCTGCTTACCTGTTTTCAATTACCAAACATTTATTTCTCAATTAACCCTTTGCGAGTGAGACCATTTTGCAGATTATTCTGAAACATTTGTGGTATTCGTTTTCAATGCGATTTAAGTAAGCATGTAATGTATAAGATTTCATCTCATTTAATTTTTTCTTTTCTAGAGAAGGCAGAGAACAAATTTATTTAATTTTTTTTTACAGAAAATTTAAATCTTGCCAAGATTTATATGAAACATTTAAAAGATTTTTCATAAATTATGCCTATGGATCGGAAGGAACAACTATAAAACAAGTTGTAAAAAATTTTTCAAATCGTTCTAAAAATATTATTTTCAGCTGTGAGGGTAAATTACAATCATTTTTGGTCATTACACATACCCCCGAGATCCTACGCATTTTCGAGAAAATAATTCCTTACCGAAAATCTAATTAGGTGACAGAGAAAAAAAAAAATTTCAAATCGTTCTGGAAAAATTATTTTCGGTTGCAGGGGTCAATTACAATCATTTTTGGTCATTACACATACCCTCGAAATCCTACCCACTTTCTAGAAAAAAATTCCAGAAGGTGTGAAATTTTTCGACGAAATTAAGATATTTCAAATCGTTCTGAAAAAAATATTGTTAGCTGTGGGGGTCAATTACAATCATTTTTGGTGAATAGACATACCCCCGAAATACTACCCACTTTCTAGAAAAAAATTCGAGAAGGTGTGAAAACGGTTGTTTGACGGAAAAAAAAATTCAATTCAAATCGTTTTGGAAAAATTATTTGCGGTTGCGGGGGTCAATTACAATCATTTTTGCTGGAATAGACATACCCCCGAAATCTTGCGCATTTTCGAGAAAAAAATTCAGTACCGACGGAACTTTAAACGTTAATAATTACTTTTTAACGAAGTCTCCATCAACAAATTAGGAAATTATTTTCTCCTATCTATTGTAATTAAGAGTCAAATTTAAGAAATAAACGGCTTAATCGTATAAGGCGACTAAGCGAAAATAAATTCAACTTGCACCGATTATTTTCCATTCTCACAGCGTTCCTTCCCTCGAGATCCGGACGAGGTTAGGTTAGGCGAGGTGTTTGAACCTCCTCCCCTTAAAACATATTGCTTTAACAGTATAATAAAAAATACTTAACTGTCCAATTACATCTACTCTTACATCCAATGAAATCTACTTTAATATCCAAAGAAAATAACTAAAAAATCATTTTAAGTTCCACGTTACCCTTTTTTTAATACTTCTTTATTTATTTATTTATTTATTTATTTACGGGTTTGTACACCCTTTGTTGATATAATACAGTTGCATAATATGTATAAAAGTCACATTAATTGCGTATAATATGAGATGCAGTGCGTACAACACTAATGACATGCTATTTGAAGGAATACGGAGAACTGTTAAAGAAGTCCATATGCTGGCTAAACTGGTTAGCTTGGACATATGGTTAATACAATTATTGTATGTATAATGTCGTTTAAATGTTAGAATATAAAATAATTCCATATTTCCATATAATCCATATAATTCCATATTTATACGTAACAACATATCATATATAGTTCTACGTTGTACTTTTCTAAGAAAATAAATTTTTCACGTGAAATTTTCTGCATAAACTTCTTAAATAACTCTATTCTTGGTAAAAAAAAAAGAAAAAAAAACAACACCAAGCTGTAGTAAGAATGTTAAATAAGCATCACATGAAAGCATCACATGACTACTTTTTAATACAGAAAAGTATTAATAAGAAAGAATTGAGAAGTAATATATGAAAGATGAATTGTGGTCTGGTTAGGTCTGGGTTAAGTTAATAAAAGAAGGATAGACTTTTCAAATTTCAAATAAAGAAAGAAAGAAAGAAAGAAAGAAAACGAAGATAAGCCAAATGAAGAAGGGAATGACGAATCTATTTAACCTCTGAAAAAATAGATACAATAATAAAGAGAGACAAGGTTTTTTAATCTGTGTAATCTCAAAATTCAGAGATAAAAAATAAGAAAGAATGTTTAACCAAATGTATTACCAAAAGTAGTTGACTTAATTGATATTGGCAACTTCGTCTTCACTGATTTCACTTATCTTATAACAGAATTACCTAATTCTGATATAGATTTATTAGATAATTTATTAACAGAACATTTTACAAAAGATTACTTTAGAAAAGTATTGAAATTACATGAAAAAGAAGATATCAAGGTAAAGACGTTTGAAAATTTAGTATATAAAAAATATAGTAAGATATTTAAGATAATCGACAAATGATACTTACCGATTGGGACATCCCAATTACTTTTTTTGTAAAAATGAAACGAATTTCGAATTTTTGGTCATAGAAAATGAAAATATAAAGGCACGAAGAGGACTGTTTTTATGCAAAATAAATTAAATTATTATTTATATATATATATATATATATAAGTTTAATTATGATTTTTATCTTCTAAAGTGTGATAAAACTGTAAGATAAAAGATGAATTAAGTTCAAAGTCCCTAAAATTTTCCAAATCATAGATTTAAAAATGATTTAGATATTTACATGATTTTAGTGTGGGTTTATATTCATACAAGTATATAAATATCTAAATGGGCAAGTTAAAGAACGATATACATGTTGATAGTATAATAATATCCCTTTATTCCTCATAAAAATTCGCAATTGAATTCCTTTTATTCCATTCTTAAAAAATCCATCCCAAAATATATTATCAAAGCTAGTAATAAATTATTCGAACAAGGTGATAACAGATTTAAATATCAGAGACTGATAGTGTTAAGAAAAGATAATATTAATACTATTTTGACACACTTATTTGATTTTAATATTAATTATAGATACTTTGATTATTGATTTATTAAAACATAAAGTTAACTAAAAGTCCCAGTAGATTATAAATATTTTAAAGAGCATGAATTAGCATAGAATTTCATAAAAATTTTGACGAGTGATAGAAGTAACTTGAATAATCTGAATTTTGTAGCTTTTACTATATCTTTGGATATGGAATCGCAGATTCATTTTATTAGTAGTGTGACTAATAATATTAAGTTCTATGTTATCGAACTATTATTTTTATTAATATAAAACTAGAGATAGTACTGACGATTTACTCGGACTCGTTAAAGTAAGTGGCCCAAGTGGGAAGAATATTAAGATAGATAGATAGATAGATAGATATTGGTAAAAATATCCTTCTTGTCTTTATATAGGAAATCTTTAATATTAAAAATAAACTCTTTCTGTAAAATCATCATACTTATCATCATAATTTATAAAATTAAAGTCAACGCATCTAATAATGAAAGGAGAAACTGACTTTATATCTTGTGTATTCTTTTACCGATGAATTATGAACAAACTGAACTGAAGTATTTTATAGGACTTGTCAAGAACGTTTTTTTCTTTTTTCATGTATTTATTTTTACTTTTGAAGTATGGAAAACAAAACTTACAGAGGCTTTGTTTACTTAAATGTTAAAACTTACCTTTTGTAAAACCCGGCGATATCGACTGTATAAATCGCCTTACGTTCGTGTCCGTAAGTGAGGTAGAGTACGTGCTCGATTTAGGTTATGTAAGTAAATTTCACGTGCTACTCTCTCGACGTATACTTTTACACGAAAAGTTTCGTGTATTTTGTGAGCAGCATCCCATGCTTGTCGCCAAATTGAAGTGTCCTTGAATTCGGAAGACTGGTTACGTGTGAATCTTCGTTGATCGTCTACCTTCAACTCCATTAATAACAACTCGTGAATACAGGTGTTACGTCGGGATTCCGTCGACATTTGTAAAAGAGAATTTCCCTATACAGGGATGCTTGTCCCCTACAACACGGCATCATATCCCCTATAACACGCTTTCGCTCTAACACGATAAGAAAATTGCGAAAACCTTTGTACAACACTGTACTCCTACAGCACTGGATAACATGATTTTTGCTTAACATATTTAAAAACTAAATTAGCTTAAAATAATGACGCGAAAGAATAATGAAAGAAATATAGTGGCTTTACATGAAAAAATATATTATTAGAAATTATAATTTATTAAATTAAGGTTGCGTTAAATTAAAATAATATTTTTTGTGTTTTTTTGTTTTCTGTTATACATACATACATACATACATACATACATACATACATACATACATACGTATACAGGGTGTTCGGCCACCCTTGGGAAAAATATTAATGGGAGATTCGAGAGGCCAAAATAAGACGAAAATCAAGAATACCAATTTGTTGATGGTGGCTTCGTTAAAAAGTTATTAACGTTTAAAGTTCCGCCAATACTGAATTTTTTCTCGAAAGTGGGTAAGATTTCGGGAGTATGTCTATTCACCGAAAATAATTATAATTGACCTCCGCAACCGAAAATAATTTTTCCAGAACGATTTGAAACTTTTCAATTTCGCCGAAAAATTTGGGCACCTACCTACCTACCTACCTACCTACCCCCTGTTGAGTTTCCTTAAAAATTCGTTTTTGATTTTTAATAATTTCGCTTGACGTCCTACAGAAAAGTTGTTTAATACGTTTTTGTAGGTACCTATGGGCTCTACTTCAGAAAAAAGTTTCATTGAAATATATTCACTATTATAGGAGTTATGGCTATATAAGTTGAAAATTGGACCATTTTTATGGGGGTTTTTTAACATTACGGGGCCAAGGAACAACCTTTCCAATATTTTTATAATTGTTACATATTCTACACTAAAATACGCGGCGTTTGGCTTTCTTAACATTAAAATCGTCCAATCCGTTCAGAAGTTATGGTGTTTTAAAGATTCGCATAAAATTTACGGGAAGCATTTCTTGCCTGAAATTATATTTTCGGTAAGGAATCTTTTTCTCGAAAATGGTTAGGATTTCGAGGGTATGTCTATCGACCAAAAATTATTATAATTGGTCCCTGCAATCAGAAATAATTTTTTTAGAATGATTTAAAATTTTTTAATTTTGTTGAAAAATTTCACACCTTCTCGAATTTTTTTCTCCAAACTGGGTAGGAATTCCGGGGTATATCTAATTCATCAAAAATGATTATAATCGACCCTTGCAATCGGAAATAATTTTTTTAGAACGATTGGAAAAATTTTTTTTTTCGCCAAGAAATTTCACCACCTACCCGAATTTTTTTCTCGAAGGAGGGTAGGATTTCGAGGATATGTGTATTCATAAAAAATGATTGTAATTGATCCCCGCAACCGAAAATAATTTTTCTAAAACGATTTGAAATTTTTTAATTTAATTGTTAATAACTTTTTAACGAAGCCTCCATCAACAAATTGGTATTCTTGATTTTCGTCTTATTTTGGCCTCTAGAATCTCCCATTAAAATTTTTCCCAGGGGTGGTCGAACACCCTGTATGCATATAAAAATTGAATTGCTTATGTAGAATTAAAAAAAAATATTCGTTTTTAATAAGTTTTCGGACCATAACTCCCCTTTTCGAGTGAACTGGCTCTGGGTTAGGTCTCATATAACACAGTGGCAGACAACACGGCATTTTATAGGAACCGATCTACCGTGTTATAGGAGGGTTTCAAACTGTATTTCGTTTATTTAATGAAGTTTAATCCTCCTCCGGGGACGGCGGAGCGGAAACAATGTGTCGCGTGAATGGGAATTCGGAACAAAAATCATAGCTTCTAAAGAATTCCAGTCAATTTTCGACCTAAGACCTCTTACACTTTTTTTTTTAAAGAGAATACGAAGATACAACAAACAAATCGATAGACAAAAATTATATATTTTTGTTAAAAAAAAATTGAAACGACCTTGATTTTTTGTTGAATAAAAACTGTTTTGCTAATTTCTACTATTGCAATTTCTTGTCAAGTGTTGTCATTTCTGTGTAACTTTTGTTCGAAAAGTTTTTTCATTGGTTTAGAGGAAGTGTCTGAAATCAGAGGTGCCAGAAGTGCACCGAAGGCATAGTGTGCTCTCTCACACTATGTCAGATCACGCGTACGTGAACTCGTAATGTTTCGGAAAGTCGACAAAGGCAAACTGACGCTGCCCGAAGTAATTTCGGACCGCCTCGTGAGAGTCGAGAGAGAAAGGCTCACATTTGCCTTCTCGCTCTTAACAACTGAAATCCGACCTCCCGTCAACTGCATACGATTTGGAATCTCGAGTCGAGATTCTCGACTGACTGCCCAGGCATTTTTACTTTCCGACGCACATGACGATGTAGGCGCACATAAGCAAAGTACGTAAGTAGTTTGAAAAAAAAATTTTGTAAAATTTATTTTACGAAAATAAATGGGTTTTAAAACCCCCTGATCATATTTTAATTATTGAAGCAAAAAAAAGAAATTTTTTTCTTATTATTATTCTTATATGTGAGCGTAACATATGTATATTATTAATACGATTTTTCAACATCAATATTTTAAGATTGAAAATTAATAAATTAAAATGAGAATCCACTCTTTGCCAGTATCGTGCACGCTGTGGGATTTTTCAATAAGAAGAGTTCTTATTTTTATAACATAAACAAAACTTAGTAGTAGAATTAATAGTTGCAGAAATTAATTAATAATGATTTTCCTCGATATGTTTTTAGATAACCGTATATCAATTATCAATTTGTTATGACGAACTAAATATTATATGTTTGATTTGGCTTAACTTTGCATAAAAAAATAATTGTATCGATCCATCAAAATTAATAACGTGCACCATCAAACCGTTTAAACCACAAAAGAAAAGTGATCCCGTTTACCAGTTTAATACAAAGTATGGGTTGGATTAAAAATTTTAAAAGGACATAGTCGAATATTTTTAAAGGTACAAAACATAGCGTTTCATTTTCATCAGAACAGTAACATGAGTTAGCAGGTAATGTCATAAAACTGTTTTACCCGGTTATACCCCTTTTTACCTCAAGTATAAGGTAAAAAGTACGAGGTACGACTATCCGAAAATCGTTCACATTTTATCAATGTAAATGAAGCGGCTATTCCATTCCATCATCATCATTAAATAGAAAATTTTGTAATTTCTGTGAAAACAGAACTTTCGTTAGATGTACGTAGTGCTTGAAATTTTTATGTTTTGACTGTTTTTACGAAAAGTACCATCCAGATTCATGTACTTCGTACATTGAAAATAACATATTATGTTATAAATGTAATTTTGGTTAAATTCAACTTTAAAAAAGAAATATTCGAAGGGCATGCAAAAATATAATGTCACATGTTATGTACGATTGTGCGAGAATATGATTGAAAAAATAAAAAAAAGATTTGTTCTACCAGGGTTCGAATCTGCAGAGCAAAAGAAGAAGCTCGAACTTGCAGGCAAACACCTTATCACTCACGGCCACGCTGATTAGTGGTGAATAGAATATAGTTCTATTTCTGAAAATAGTACCTGTAATAACTTTAATAATACATATCTTAAAGTAAAACCTAACCCAAAACCGGGTGCCATTCCAACTTTTCCTTGTTAGAACCGAGTTTTCAATTTGTCTTAGCGAAAAAAACAGCTGGTTAATAACCTGCTTACCTGTTTTCAATTACCAAACATTTATTTCTCAATTAACCCTTTGCGAGTGAGACCATTTTGCAGATTATTCTGAAACATTTGTGGTATTCGTTTTCAATGCGATTTAAGTAAGCATGTAATGTATAAGATTTCATCTCATTTAATTTTTTCTTTTCTAGAGAAGGCAGAGAACAAATTTATTTAATTTTTTTTTACAGAAAATTTAAATCTTGCCAAGATTTATATGAAACATTTAAAAGATTTTTCATAAATTATGCCTATGGATCGGAAGGAACAACTATAAAACAAGTTGTAAAAAATTTTTCAAATCGTTCTAAAAATATTATTTTCAGCTGTGAGGGTAAATTACAATCATTTTTGGTCATTACACATACCCCCGAGATCCTACGCATTTTCGAGAAAATAATTCCTTACCGAAAATCTAATTAGGTGACAGAGAAAAAAAAAAATTTCAAATCGTTCTGGAAAAATTATTTTCGGTTGCAGGGGTCAATTACAATCATTTTTGGTCATTACACATACCCTCGAAATCCTACCCACTTTCTAGAAAAAAATTCCAGAAGGTGTGAAATTTTTCGACGAAATTAAGATATTTCAAATCGTTCTGAAAAAAATATTGTTAGCTGTGGGGGTCAATTACAATCATTTTTGGTGAATAGACATACCCCCGAAATACTACCCACTTTCTAGAAAAAAATTCGAGAAGGTGTGAAAACGGTTGTTTGACGGAAAAAAAAATTCAATTCAAATCGTTTTGGAAAAATTATTTGCGGTTGCGGGGGTCAATTACAATCATTTTTGCTGGAATAGACATACCCCCGAAATCTTGCGCATTTTCGAGAAAAAAATTCAGTACCGACGGAACTTTAAACGTTAATAATTACTTTTTAACGAAGTCTCCATCAACAAATTAGGAAATTATTTTCTCCTATCTATTGTAATTAAGAGTCAAATTTAAGAAATAAACGGCTTAATCGTATAAGGCGACTAAGCGAAAATAAATTCAACTTGCACCGATTATTTTCCATTCTCACAGCGTTCCTTCCCTCGAGATCCGGACGAGGTTAGGTTAGGCGAGGTGTTTGAACCTCCTCCCCTTAAAACATATTGCTTTAACAGTATAATAAAAAATACTTAACTGTCCAATTACATCTACTCTTACATCCAATGAAATCTACTTTAATATCCAAAGAAAATAACTAAAAAATCATTTTAAGTTCCACGTTACCCTTTTTTTAATACTTCTTTATTTATTTATTTATTTATTTATTTACGGGTTTGTACACCCTTTGTTGATATAATACAGTTGCATAATATGTATAAAAGTCACATTAATTGCGTATAATATGAGATGCAGTGCGTACAACACTAATGACATGCTATTTGAAGGAATACGGAGAACTGTTAAAGAAGTCCATATGCTGGCTAAACTGGTTAGCTTGGACATATGGTTAATACAATTATTGTATGTATAATGTCGTTTAAATGTTAGAATATAAAATAATTCCATATTTCCATATAATCCATATAATTCCATATTTATACGTAACAACATATCATATATAGTTCTACGTTGTACTTTTCTAAGAAAATAAATTTTTCACGTGAAATTTTCTGCATAAACTTCTTAAATAACTCTATTCTTGGTAAAAAAAAAAGAAAAAAAAACAACACCAAGCTGTAGTAAGAATGTTAAATAAGCATCACATGAAAGCATCACATGACTACTTTTTAATACAGAAAAGTATTAATAAGAAAGAATTGAGAAGTAATATATGAAAGATGAATTGTGGTCTGGTTAGGTCTGGGTTAAGTTAATAAAAGAAGGATAGACTTTTCAAATTTCAAATAAAGAAAGAAAGAAAGAAAGAAAGAAAACGAAGATAAGCCAAATGAAGAAGGGAATGACGAATCTATTTAACCTCTGAAAAAATAGATACAATAATAAAGAGAGACAAGGTTTTTTAATCTGTGTAATCTCAAAATTCAGAGATAAAAAATAAGAAAGAATGTTTAACCAAATGTATTACCAAAAGTAGTTGACTTAATTGATATTGGCAACTTCGTCTTCACTGATTTCACTTATCTTATAACAGAATTACCTAATTCTGATATAGATTTATTAGATAATTTATTAACAGAACATTTTACAAAAGATTACTTTAGAAAAGTATTGAAATTACATGAAAAAGAAGATATCAAGGTAAAGACGTTTGAAAATTTAGTATATAAAAAATATAGTAAGATATTTAAGATAATCGACAAATGATACTTACCGATTGGGACATCCCAATTACTTTTTTTGTAAAAATGAAACGAATTTCGAATTTTTGGTCATAGAAAATGAAAATATAAAGGCACGAAGAGGACTGTTTTTATGCAAAATAAATTAAATTATTATTTATATATATATATATATATATAAGTTTAATTATGATTTTTATCTTCTAAAGTGTGATAAAACTGTAAGATAAAAGATGAATTAAGTTCAAAGTCCCTAAAATTTTCCAAATCATAGATTTAAAAATGATTTAGATATTTACATGATTTTAGTGTGGGTTTATATTCATACAAGTATATAAATATCTAAATGGGCAAGTTAAAGAACGATATACATGTTGATAGTATAATAATATCCCTTTATTCCTCATAAAAATTCGCAATTGAATTCCTTTTATTCCATTCTTAAAAAATCCATCCCAAAATATATTATCAAAGCTAGTAATAAATTATTCGAACAAGGTGATAACAGATTTAAATATCAGAGACTGATAGTGTTAAGAAAAGATAATATTAATACTATTTTGACACACTTATTTGATTTTAATATTAATTATAGATACTTTGATTATTGATTTATTAAAACATAAAGTTAACTAAAAGTCCCAGTAGATTATAAATATTTTAAAGAGCATGAATTAGCATAGAATTTCATAAAAATTTTGACGAGTGATAGAAGTAACTTGAATAATCTGAATTTTGTAGCTTTTACTATATCTTTGGATATGGAATCGCAGATTCATTTTATTAGTAGTGTGACTAATAATATTAAGTTCTATGTTATCGAACTATTATTTTTATTAATATAAAACTAGAGATAGTACTGACGATTTACTCGGACTCGTTAAAGTAAGTGGCCCAAGTGGGAAGAATATTAAGATAGATAGATAGATAGATAGATATTGGTAAAAATATCCTTCTTGTCTTTATATAGGAAATCTTTAATATTAAAAATAAACTCTTTCTGTAAAATCATCATACTTATCATCATAATTTATAAAATTAAAGTCAACGCATCTAATAATGAAAGGAGAAACTGACTTTATATCTTGTGTATTCTTTTACCGATGAATTATGAACAAACTGAACTGAAGTATTTTATAGGACTTGTCAAGAACGTTTTTTTCTTTTTTCATGTATTTATTTTTACTTTTGAAGTATGGAAAACAAAACTTACAGAGGCTTTGTTTACTTAAATGTTAAAACTTACCTTTTGTAAAACCCGGCGATATCGACTGTATAAATCGCCTTACGTTCGTGTCCGTAAGTGAGGTAGAGTACGTGCTCGATTTAGGTTATGTAAGTAAATTTCACGTGCTACTCTCTCGACGTATACTTTTACACGAAAAGTTTCGTGTATTTTGTGAGCAGCATCCCATGCTTGTCGCCAAATTGAAGTGTCCTTGAATTCGGAAGACTGGTTACGTGTGAATCTTCGTTGATCGTCTACCTTCAACTCCATTAATAACAACTCGTGAATACAGGTGTTACGTCGGGATTCCGTCGACATTTGTAAAAGAGAATTTCCCTATACAGGGATGCTTGTCCCCTACAACACGGCATCATATCCCCTATAACACGCTTTCGCTCTAACACGATAAGAAAATTGCGAAAACCTTTGTACAACACTGTACTCCTACAGCACTGGATAACATGATTTTTGCTTAACATATTTAAAAACTAAATTAGCTTAAAATAATGACGCGAAAGAATAATGAAAGAAATATAGTGGCTTTACATGAAAAAATATATTATTAGAAATTATAATTTATTAAATTAAGGTTGCGTTAAATTAAAATAATATTTTTTGTGTTTTTTTGTTTTCTGTTATACATACATACATACATACATACATACATACGTATACAGGGTGTTCGGCCACCCTTGGGAAAAATATTAATGGGAGATTCGAGAGGCCAAAATAAGACGAAAATCAAGAATACCAATTTGTTGATGGTGGCTTCGTTAAAAAGTTATTAACGTTTAAAGTTCCGCCAATACTGAATTTTTTCTCGAAAGTGGGTAAGATTTCGGGAGTATGTCTATTCACCGAAAATAATTATAATTGACCTCCGCAACCGAAAATAATTTTTCCAGAACGATTTGAAACTTTTCAATTTCGCCGAAAAATTTGGGCACCTACCTACCTACCTACCTACCTACCCCCTGTTGAGTTTCCTTAAAAATTCGTTTTTGATTTTTAATAATTTCGCTTGACGTCCTACAGAAAAGTTGTTTAATACGTTTTTGTAGGTACCTATGGGCTCTACTTCAGAAAAAAGTTTCATTGAAATATATTCACTATTATAGGAGTTATGGCTATATAAGTTGAAAATTGGACCATTTTTATGGGGGTTTTTTAACATTACGGGGCCAAGGAACAACCTTTCCAATATTTTTATAATTGTTACATATTCTACACTAAAATACGCGGCGTTTGGCTTTCTTAACATTAAAATCGTCCAATCCGTTCAGAAGTTATGGTGTTTTAAAGATTCGCATAAAATTTACGGGAAGCATTTCTTGCCTGAAATTATATTTTCGGTAAGGAATCTTTTTCTCGAAAATGGTTAGGATTTCGAGGGTATGTCTATCGACCAAAAATTATTATAATTGGTCCCTGCAATCAGAAATAATTTTTTTAGAATGATTTAAAATTTTTTAATTTTGTTGAAAAATTTCACACATTCTCGAATTTTTTTCTCCAAACTGGGTAGGAATTCCGGGGTATATCTATTCATCAAAAATGATTATAATCGACCCTTGCAATCGGAAATAATTTTTTTAGAACGATTGAAAAAATTTTTTTTTTCGCCAAGAAATTTCACCACCTACCCGAATTTTTTTCTCGAAGGAGGGTAGGATTTCGGGGATATGTGTATTCATAAAAAATGATTGTAATTGATCCCCGCAACCGAAAATAATTTTTCTAAAACGATTTGAAATTTTTTAATTTAATTGTTAATAACTTTTTAACGAAGCCTCCATCAACAAATTGGTATTCTTGATTTTCGTCTTATTTTGGCCTCTAGAATCTCCCATTAAAATTTTTCCCAGGGGTGGTCGAACACCCTGTATACATATAAAAATTGAATTGCTTATGTAGAATTAAAAAAAAATATTCGTTTTTAATAAGTTTTCGGACCATAACTCCCCTTTTCGAGTGAACTGGCTCTGGGTTAGGTCTCATATAACACAGTGGCAGACAACACGGCATTTTATAGGAACCGATCTACCGTGTTATAGGAGGGTTTCAAACTGTATTTCGTTTATTTAATGAAGTTTAATCCTCCTCCGGGGACGGCGGAGCGGAAACAATGTGTCGCGTGAATGGGAATTCGGAACAAAAATCATAGCTTCTAAAGAATTCCAGTCAATTTTCGACCTAAGACCTCTTACACTTTTTTTTTTAAAGAGAATACAAAGATACAACAAACAAATCGATAGACAAAAATTATATATTTTTGTTAAAAAAAAATTGAAACGACCTTGATTTTTTGTTGAATAAAAACTGTTTTGCTAATTTCTACTATTGCAATTTCTTGTCAAGTGTTGTCATTTCTGTGTAACTTTTGTTCGAAAAGTTTTTTCATTGGTTTAGAGGAAGTGTCTGAAATCAGAGGTGCCAGAAGTGCACCGAAGGCATAGTGTGCTCTCTCACACTATGTCAGATCACGCGTACGTGAACTCGTAATGTTTCGGAAAGTCGACAAAGGCAAACTGACGCTGCCCGAAGTAATTTCGGACCGCCTCGTGAGAGTCGAGAGAGAAAGGCTCACATTTGCCTTCTCGCTCTTAACAACTGAAATCCGACCTCCCGTCAACTGCATACGATTTGGAATCTCGAGTCGAGATTCTCGACTGACTGCCCAGGCATTTTTACTTTCCGACGCACATGACGATGTAGGCGCACATAAGCAAAGTACGTAAGTAGTTTGAAAAAAAAATTTTGTAAAATTTATTTTACGAAAATAAATGGGTTTTAAAACCCCCTGATCATATTTTAATTATTGAAGCAAAAAAAAAGAAATTTTTTTCTTATTATTATTCTTATATGTGAGCGTAACATATGTATATTATTAATACGATTTTTCAACATCAATATTTTAAGATTGAAAATTAATAAATTAAAATGAGAATCCACTCTTTGCCAGTATCGTGCACGCTGTGGGATTTTTCAATAAGAAGAGTTCTTATTTTTATAACATAAGCAAAACTTAGTAGTAGAATTAATAGTTGCAGAAATTAATTAATAATGATTTTCCTCGATATGTTTTTAGATAACCGTATATCAATTATCAATTTGTTATGACGAACTAAATATTATATGTTTGATTTGGCTTAACTTTGCATAAAGAAATAATTGTATCGATCCATCAAAATTAATAACGTGCACCATCAAACCGTTTAAACCACAAAAGAAAAGTGATCCCGTTTACCAGTTTAATACAAAGTAGGGGTTGGATTAAAAATTTTAAAAGGACATAGTCGAATATTTTCAAAGGTACAAAACATAGCGTTTCATTTTCATCAGAACAGTAACATGAGTTAGCAGGTAATGTCATAAAACTGTTTTACCCGGTTATACCCCTTTTTACCTCAAGTATAAGGTAAAAAGTACGAGGTACGACTATCCGAAAATCGTTCACATTTTATCAATGTAAATGAAGCGGCTATTCCATTCCATCATCATCATTAAATAGAAAATTTTGTAATTTCTGTGAAAACAGAACTTTCGTTAGATGTACGTAGTGCTTGAAATTTTTATGTTTTGACTGTTTTTACGAAAAGTACCATCCAGATTCATGTACTTCGTACATTGAAAATAACATATTATGTTATAAATGTAATTTTGGTTAAATTCAACTTTAAAAAAGAAATATTCGAAGGGCATGCAAAAATATAATGTCACATGTTATGTACGATTGTGCGAGAATATGATTGAAAAAATAAAAAAAAGATTTGTTCTACCAGGGTTCGAATCTGCAGAGCAAAAGAAGAAGCTCGAACTTGCAGGCAAACACCTTATCACTCACGGCCACGCTGATTAGTGGTGAATAGAATATAGTTCTATTTCTGAAAATAGTACCTGTAATAACTTTAATAATACATATCTTAAAGTAAAACCTAACCCAAAACCGGGTGCCATTCCAACTTTTCCTTGTTAGAACCGAGTTTTCAATTTGTCTTAGCGAAAAAAACAGCTGGTTAATAACCTGCTTACCTGTTTTCAATTACCAAACATTTATTTCTCAATTAACCCTTTGCGAGTGAGACCATTTTGCAGATTATTCTGAAACATTTGTGGTATTCGTTTTCAATGCGATTTAAGTAAGCATGTAATGTATAAGATTTCATCTCATTTAATTTTTTCTTTTCTAGAGAAGGCAGAGAACAAATTTATTTAATTTTTTTTTACAGAAAATTTAAATCTTGCCAAGATTTATATGAAACATTTAAAAGATTTTTCATAAATTATGCCTATGGATCGGAAGGAACAACTATAAAACAAGTTGTAAAAAATTTTTCAAATCGTTCTAAAAATATTATTTTCAGCTGTGAGGGTAAATTACAATCATTTTTGGTCATTACACATACCCCCGAGATCCTACGCATTTTCGAGAAAATAATTCCTTACCGAAAATCTAATTAGGTGACAGAGAAAAAAAAAAATTTCAAATCGTTCTGGAAAAATTATTTTCGGTTGCAGGGGTCAATTACAATCATTTTTGGTCATTACACATACCCTCGAAATCCTACCCACTTTCTAGAAAAAAATTCCAGAAGGTGTGAAATTTTTCGACGAAATTAAGATATTTCAAATCGTTCTGAAAAAAATATTGTTAGCTGTGGGGGTCAATTACAATCATTTTTGGTGAATAGACATACCCCCGAAATACTACCCACTTTCTAGAAAAAAATTCGAGAAGGTGTGAAAACGGTTGTTTGACGGAAAAAAAAATTCAATTCAAATCGTTTTGGAAAAATTATTTGCGGTTGCGGGGGTCAATTACAATCATTTTTGCTGGAATAGACATACCCCCGAAATCTTGCGCATTTTCGAGAAAAAAATTCAGTACCGACGGAACTTTAAACGTTAATAATTACTTTTTAACGAAGTCTCCATCAACAAATTAGGAAATTATTTTCTCCTATCTATTGTAATTAAGAGTCAAATTTAAGAAATAAACGGCTTAATCGTATAAGGCGACTAAGCGAAAATAAATTCAACTTGCACCGATTATTTTCCATTCTCACAGCGTTCCTTCCCTCGAGATCCGGACGAGGTTAGGTTAGGCGAGGTGTTTGAACCTCCTCCCCTTAAAACATATTGCTTTAACAGTATAATAAAAAATACTTAACTGTCCAATTACATCTACTCTTACATCCAATGAAATCTACTTTAATATCCAAAGAAAATAACTAAAAAATCATTTTAAGTTCCACGTTACCCTTTTTTTAATACTTCTTTATTTATTTATTTATTTATTTATTTACGGGTTTGTACACCCTTTGTTGATATAATACAGTTGCATAATATGTATAAAAGTCACATTAATTGCGTATAATATGAGATGCAGTGCGTACAACACTAATGACATGCTATTTGAAGGAATACGGAGAACTGTTAAAGAAGTCCATATGCTGGCTAAACTGGTTAGCTTGGACATATGGTTAATACAATTATTGTATGTATAATGTCGTTTAAATGTTAGAATATAAAATAATTCCATATTTCCATATAATCCATATAATTCCATATTTATACGTAACAACATATCATATATAGTTCTACGTTGTACTTTTCTAAGAAAATAAATTTTTCACGTGAAATTTTCTGCATAAACTTCTTAAATAACTCTATTCTTGGTAAAAAAAAAAGAAAAAAAAACAACACCAAGCTGTAGTAAGAATGTTAAATAAGCATCACATGAAAGCATCACATGACTACTTTTTAATACAGAAAAGTATTAATAAGAAAGAATTGAGAAGTAATATATGAAAGATGAATTGTGGTCTGGTTAGGTCTGGGTTAAGTTAATAAAAGAAGGATAGACTTTTCAAATTTCAAATAAAGAAAGAAAGAAAGAAAGAAAGAAAACGAAGATAAGCCAAATGAAGAAGGGAATGACGAATCTATTTAACCTCTGAAAAAATAGATACAATAATAAAGAGAGACAAGGTTTTTTAATCTGTGTAATCTCAAAATTCAGAGATAAAAAATAAGAAAGAATGTTTAACCAAATGTATTACCAAAAGTAGTTGACTTAATTGATATTGGCAACTTCGTCTTCACTGATTTCACTTATCTTATAACAGAATTACCTAATTCTGATATAGATTTATTAGATAATTTATTAACAGAACATTTTACAAAAGATTACTTTAGAAAAGTATTGAAATTACATGAAAAAGAAGATATCAAGGTAAAGACGTTTGAAAATTTAGTATATAAAAAATATAGTAAGATATTTAAGATAATCGACAAATGATACTTACCGATTGGGACATCCCAATTACTTTTTTTGTAAAAATGAAACGAATTTCGAATTTTTGGTCATAGAAAATGAAAATATAAAGGCACGAAGAGGACTGTTTTTATGCAAAATAAATTAAATTATTATTTATATATATATATATATATATAAGTTTAATTATGATTTTTATCTTCTAAAGTGTGATAAAACTGTAAGATAAAAGATGAATTAAGTTCAAAGTCCCTAAAATTTTCCAAATCATAGATTTAAAAATGATTTAGATATTTACATGATTTTAGTGTGGGTTTATATTCATACAAGTATATAAATATCTAAATGGGCAAGTTAAAGAACGATATACATGTTGATAGTATAATAATATCCCTTTATTCCTCATAAAAATTCGCAATTGAATTCCTTTTATTCCATTCTTAAAAAATCCATCCCAAAATATATTATCAAAGCTAGTAATAAATTATTCGAACAAGGTGATAACAGATTTAAATATCAGAGACTGATAGTGTTAAGAAAAGATAATATTAATACTATTTTGACACACTTATTTGATTTTAATATTAATTATAGATACTTTGATTATTGATTTATTAAAACATAAAGTTAACTAAAAGTCCCAGTAGATTATAAATATTTTAAAGAGCATGAATTAGCATAGAATTTCATAAAAATTTTGACGAGTGATAGAAGTAACTTGAATAATCTGAATTTTGTAGCTTTTACTATATCTTTGGATATGGAATCGCAGATTCATTTTATTAGTAGTGTGACTAATAATATTAAGTTCTATGTTATCGAACTATTATTTTTATTAATATAAAACTAGAGATAGTACTGACGATTTACTCGGACTCGTTAAAGTAAGTGGCCCAAGTGGGAAGAATATTAAGATAGATAGATAGATAGATAGATATTGGTAAAAATATCCTTCTTGTCTTTATATAGGAAATCTTTAATATTAAAAATAAACTCTTTCTGTAAAATCATCATACTTATCATCATAATTTATAAAATTAAAGTCAACGCATCTAATAATGAAAGGAGAAACTGACTTTATATCTTGTGTATTCTTTTACCGATGAATTATGAACAAACTGAACTGAAGTATTTTATAGGACTTGTCAAGAACGTTTTTTTCTTTTTTCATGTATTTATTTTTACTTTTGAAGTATGGAAAACAAAACTTACAGAGGCTTTGTTTACTTAAATGTTAAAACTTACCTTTTGTAAAACCCGGCGATATCGACTGTATAAATCGCCTTACGTTCGTGTCCGTAAGTGAGGTAGAGTACGTGCTCGATTTAGGTTATGTAAGTAAATTTCACGTGCTACTCTCTCGACGTATACTTTTACACGAAAAGTTTCGTGTATTTTGTGAGCAGCATCCCATGCTTGTCGCCAAATTGAAGTGTCCTTGAATTCGGAAGACTGGTTACGTGTGAATCTTCGTTGATCGTCTACCTTCAACTCCATTAATAACAACTCGTGAATACAGGTGTTACGTCGGGATTCCGTCGACATTTGTAAAAGAGAATTTCCCTATACAGGGATGCTTGTCCCCTACAACACGGCATCATATCCCCTATAACACGCTTTCGCTCTAACACGATAAGAAAATTGCGAAAACCTTTGTACAACACTGTACTCCTACAGCACTGGATAACATGATTTTTGCTTAACATATTTAAAAACTAAATTAGCTTAAAATAATGACGCGAAAGAATAATGAAAGAAATATAGTGGCTTTACATGAAAAAATATATTATTAGAAATTATAATTTATTAAATTAAGGTTGCGTTAAATTAAAATAATATTTTTTGTGTTTTTTTGTTTTCTGTTATACATACATACATACATACATACATACATACGTATACAGGGTGTTCGGCCACCCTTGGGAAAAATATTAATGGGAGATTCGAGAGGCCAAAATAAGACGAAAATCAAGAATACCAATTTGTTGATGGTGGCTTCGTTAAAAAGTTATTAACGTTTAAAGTTCCGCCAATACTGAATTTTTTCTCGAAAGTGGGTAAGATTTCGGGAGTATGTCTATTCACCGAAAATAATTATAATTGACCTCCGCAACCGAAAATAATTTTTCCAGAACGATTTGAAACTTTTCAATTTCGCCGAAAAATTTGGGCACCTACCTACCTACCTACCTACCTACCCCCTGTTGAGTTTCCTTAAAAATTCGTTTTTGATTTTTAATAATTTCGCTTGACGTCCTACAGAAAAGTTGTTTAATACGTTTTTGTAGGTACCTATGGGCTCTACTTCAGAAAAAAGTTTCATTGAAATATATTCACTATTATAGGAGTTATGGCTATATAAGTTGAAAATTGGACCATTTTTATGGGGGTTTTTTAACATTACGGGGCCAAGGAACAACCTTTCCAATATTTTTATAATTGTTACATATTCTACACTAAAATACGCGGCGTTTGGCTTTCTTAACATTAAAATCGTCCAATCCGTTCAGAAGTTATGGTGTTTTAAAGATTCGCATAAAATTTACGGGAAGCATTTCTTGCCTGAAATTATATTTTCGGTAAGGAATCTTTTTCTCGAAAATGGTTAGGATTTCGAGGGTATGTCTATCGACCAAAAATTATTATAATTGGTCCCTGCAATCAGAAATAATTTTTTTAGAATGATTTAAAATTTTTTAATTTTGTTGAAAAATTTCACACATTCTCGAATTTTTTTCTCCAAACTGGGTAGGAATTCCGGGGTATATCTATTCATCAAAAATGATTATAATCGACCCTTGCAATCGGAAATAATTTTTTTAGAACGATTGAAAAAATTTTTTTTTTCGCCAAGAAATTTCACCACCTACCCGAATTTTTTTCTCGAAGGAGGGTAGGATTTCGGGGATATGTGTATTCATAAAAAATGATTGTAATTGATCCCCGCAACCGAAAATAATTTTTCTAAAACGATTTGAAATTTTTTAATTTAATTGTTAATAACTTTTTAACGAAGCCTCCATCAACAAATTGGTATTCTTGATTTTCGTCTTATTTTGGCCTCTAGAATCTCCCATTAAAATTTTTCCCAGGGGTGGTCGAACACCCTGTATACATATAAAAATTGAATTGCTTATGTAGAATTAAAAAAAAATATTCGTTTTTAATAAGTTTTCGGACCATAACTCCCCTTTTCGAGTGAACTGGCTCTGGGTTAGGTCTCATATAACACAGTGGCAGACAACACGGCATTTTATAGGAACCGATCTACCGTGTTATAGGAGGGTTTCAAACTGTATTTCGTTTATTTAATGAAGTTTAATCCTCCTCCGGGGACGGCGGAGCGGAAACAATGTGTCGCGTGAATGGGAATTCGGAACAAAAATCATAGCTTCTAAAGAATTCCAGTCAATTTTCGACCTAAGACCTCTTACACTTTTTTTTTTAAAGAGAATACAAAGATACAACAAACAAATCGATAGACAAAAATTATATATTTTTGTTAAAAAAAAATTGAAACGACCTTGATTTTTTGTTGAATAAAAACTGTTTTGCTAATTTCTACTATTGCAATTTCTTGTCAAGTGTTGTCATTTCTGTGTAACTTTTGTTCGAAAAGTTTTTTCATTGGTTTAGAGGAAGTGTCTGAAATCAGAGGTGCCAGAAGTGCACCGAAGGCATAGTGTGCTCTCTCACACTATGTCAGATCACGCGTACGTGAACTCGTAATGTTTCGGAAAGTCGACAAAGGCAAACTGACGCTGCCCGAAGTAATTTCGGACCGCCTCGTGAGAGTCGAGAGAGAAAGGCTCACATTTGCCTTCTCGCTCTTAACAACTGAAATCCGACCTCCCGTCAACTGCATACGATTTGGAATCTCGAGTCGAGATTCTCGACTGACTGCCCAGGCATTTTTACTTTCCGACGCACATGACGATGTAGGCGCACATAAGCAAAGTACGTAAGTAGTTTGAAAAAAAAATTTTGTAAAATTTATTTTACGAAAATAAATGGGTTTTAAAACCCCCTGATCATATTTTAATTATTGAAGCAAAAAAAAAGAAATTTTTTTCTTATTATTATTCTTATATGTGAGCGTAACATATGTATATTATTAATACGATTTTTCAACATCAATATTTTAAGATTGAAAATTAATAAATTAAAATGAGAATCCACTCTTTGCCAGTATCGTGCACGCTGTGGGATTTTTCAATAAGAAGAGTTCTTATTTTTATAACATAAGCAAAACTTAGTAGTAGAATTAATAGTTGCAGAAATTAATTAATAATGATTTTCCTCGATATGTTTTTAGATAACCGTATATCAATTATCAATTTGTTATGACGAACTAAATATTATATGTTTGATTTGGCTTAACTTTGCATAAAGAAATAATTGTATCGATCCATCAAAATTAATAACGTGCACCATCAAACCGTTTAAACCACAAAAGAAAAGTGATCCCGTTTACCAGTTTAATACAAAGTAGGGGTTGGATTAAAAATTTTAAAAGGACATAGTCGAATATTTTCAAAGGTACAAAACATAGCGTTTCATTTTCATCAGAACAGTAACATGAGTTAGCAGGTAATGTCATAAAACTGTTTTACCCGGTTATACCCCTTTTTACCTCAAGTATAAGGTAAAAAGTACGAGGTACGACTATCCGAAAATCGTTCACATTTTATCAATGTAAATGAAGCGGCTATTCCATTCCATCATCATCATTAAATAGAAAATTTTGTAATTTCTGTGAAAACAGAACTTTCGTTAGATGTACGTAGTGCTTGAAATTTTTATGTTTTGACTGTTTTTACGAAAAGTACCATCCAGATTCATGTACTTCGTACATTGAAAATAACATATTATGTTATAAATGTAATTTTGGTTAAATTCAACTTTAAAAAAGAAATATTCGAAGGGCATGCAAAAATATAATGTCACATGTTATGTACGATTGTGCGAGAATATGATTGAAAAAATAAAAAAAAGATTTGTTCTACCAGGGTTCGAATCTGCAGAGCAAAAGAAGAAGCTCGAACTTGCAGGCAAACACCTTATCACTCACGGCCACGCTGATTAGTGGTGAATAGAATATAGTTCTATTTCTGAAAATAGTACCTGTAATAACTTTAATAATACATATCTTAAAGTAAAACCTAACCCAAAACCGGGTGCCATTCCAACTTTTCCTTGTTAGAACCGAGTTTTCAATTTGTCTTAGCGAAAAAAACAGCTGGTTAATAACCTGCTTACCTGTTTTCAATTACCAAACATTTATTTCTCAATTAACCCTTTGCGAGTGAGACCATTTTGCAGATTATTCTGAAACATTTGTGGTATTCGTTTTCAATGCGATTTAAGTAAGCATGTAATGTATAAGATTTCATCTCATTTAATTTTTTCTTTTCTAGAGAAGGCAGAGAACAAATTTATTTAATTTTTTTTTACAGAAAATTTAAATCTTGCCAAGATTTATATGAAACATTTAAAAGATTTTTCATAAATTATGCCTATGGATCGGAAGGAACAACTATAAAACAAGTTGTAAAAAATTTTTCAAATCGTTCTAAAAATATTATTTTCAGCTGTGAGGGTAAATTACAATCATTTTTGGTCATTACACATACCCCCGAGATCCTACGCATTTTCGAGAAAATAATTCCTTACCGAAAATCTAATTAGGTGACAGAGAAAAAAAAAAATTTCAAATCGTTCTGGAAAAATTATTTTCGGTTGCAGGGGTCAATTACAATCATTTTTGGTCATTACACATACCCTCGAAATCCTACCCACTTTCTAGAAAAAAATTCCAGAAGGTGTGAAATTTTTCGACGAAATTAAGATATTTCAAATCGTTCTGAAAAAAATATTGTTAGCTGTGGGGGTCAATTACAATCATTTTTGGTGAATAGACATACCCCCGAAATACTACCCACTTTCTAGAAAAAAATTCGAGAAGGTGTGAAAACGGTTGTTTGACGGAAAAAAAAATTCAATTCAAATCGTTTTGGAAAAATTATTTGCGGTTGCGGGGGTCAATTACAATCATTTTTGCTGGAATAGACATACCCCCGAAATCTTGCGCATTTTCGAGAAAAAAATTCAGTACCGACGGAACTTTAAACGTTAATAATTACTTTTTAACGAAGTCTCCATCAACAAATTAGAAAATTATTTTCTCCTATCTATTGTAATTAAGAGTCAAATTTAAGAAATCAACGGCTTAATCGTATAAGGCGACTAAGCGAAAATAAATTCAACTTGCACCGATTATTTTCCATTCTCACAGCGTTCCTTCCCTCGAGATCCGGACGAGGTTAGGTTAGGCGAGGTGTTTGAACCTCCTCCCCTTAAAACATATTGCTTTAACAGTATAATAAAAAATACTTAACTGTCCAATTACATCTACTCTTACATCCAATGAAATCTACTTTAATATCCAAAGAAAATAACTAAAAAATCATTTTAAGTTCCACGTTACCCTTTTTTTAATACTTCTTTATTTATTTATTTATTTATTTATTTACGGGTTTGTACACCCTTTGTTGATATAATACAGTTGCATAATATGTATAAAAGTCACATTAATTGCGTATAATATGAGATGCAGTGCGTACAACACTAATGACATGCTATTTGAAGGAATACGGAGAACTGTTAAAGAAGTCCATATGCTGGCTAAACTGGTTAGCTTGGACATATGGTTAATACAATTATTGTATGTATAATGTCGTTTAAATGTTAGAATATAAAATAATTCCATATTTCCATATAATCCATATAATTCCATATTTATACGTAACAACATATCATATATAGTTCTACGTTGTACTTTTCTAAGAAAATAAATTTTTCACGTGAAATTTTCTGCATAAACTTCTTAAATAACTCTATTCTTGGTAAAAAAAAAAGAAAAAAAAACAACACCAAGCTGTAGTAAGAATGTTAAATAAGCATCACATGAAAGCATCACATGACTACTTTTTAATACAGAAAAGTATTAATAAGAAAGAATTGAGAAGTAATATATGAAAGATGAATTGTGGTCTGGTTAGGTCTGGGTTAAGTTAATAAAAGAAGGATAGACTTTTCAAATTTCAAATAAAGAAAGAAAGAAAGAAAGAAAGAAAACGAAGATAAGCCAAATGAAGAAGGGAATGACGAATCTATTTAACCTCTGAAAAAATAGATACAATAATAAAGAGAGACAAGGTTTTTTAATCTGTGTAATCTCAAAATTCAGAGATAAAAAATAAGAAAGAATGTTTAACCAAATGTATTACCAAAAGTAGTTGACTTAATTGATATTGGCAACTTCGTCTTCATTGATTTCACTTATCTTATAACAGAATTACCTAATTCTGATATAGATTTATTAGATAATTTATTAACAGAACATTTTACAAAAGATTACTTTAGAAAAGTATTGAAATTACATGAAAAAGAAGATATCAAGGTAAAGACGTTTGAAAATTTAGTATATAAAAAATATAGTAAGATATTTAAGATAATCGACAAATGATACTTACCGATTGGGACATCCCAATTACTTTTTTTGTAAAAATGAAACGAATTTCGAATTTTTGGTCATAGAAAATGAAAATATAAAGGCACGAAGAGGACTGTTTTTATGCAAAATAAATTAAATTATTATTTATATATATATATATATATATATATAAGTTTAATTATGATTTTTATCTTCTAAAGTGTGATAAAACTGTAAGATAAAAGATGAATTAAGTTCAAAGTCCCTAAAATTTTCCAAATCATAGATTTAAAAATGATTTAGATATTTACATGATTTTAGTGTGGGTTTATATTTATACAAGTATATAAATATCTAAATGGGCAAGTTAAAGAACGATACACATGTTGATAGTATAATAATATCCCTTTATTCCTCATAAAAATTCACAACTGAATTCCTTAACATTCCATTCTTAAAAAATCCATCCCAAAATATATTATCAAAACTAGTAATAAATTATTTGAACAAGGTGATAACAGATTTAAAATATTTAATAAAATTTAAATATCAGAGACTGATAGTATTAATAAAAGATAATATTAACACTATTTTGACACACTTATTTGATTTTAATATTAATTATAGATACTTTGATTATTGATTTATTAAAACATAAAGTTAACTAAAAGTCCCAGTAGATTATAAATATTTTAAAGAGCATGAATTAGCATAGAATTTCATAAAAATTTTGACGAGTGATAGAAGTAACTTGAATAATCTGAATTTTGTAGCTTTTACTATATCTTTGGATATGGAATCGCAGATTCATTTTATTAGTAGTGTGACTAATAATATTAAGTTCTATGTTATCGAACTATTATTTTTATTAATAAAAATAGAGATAGTACTGACGATTTACTCGGACTCGTTAAAGTAAGTGGGCCAAGTGGGAAGAATATTAAGATAGATAGATAGATAGATATTGGTAAAAATATCCTTCTTGTCTTTATATAGGAAATCTTTAATATTAAAAATAAACTCTTTCTGTAAAATCATCATACTTATCATCATAATTTATAAAATTAAAGTCAACGCATCTAATAATGAAAGGAGAAACTGACTCTATATCTTGTGTATTGGATAACATAGAGTTAGATTCTTTTACCGATGAATTATGAACAAACTGAACTGAAGTATTTTATAGGACTTGTCAAGAACGTATTTTGGTATATTCCTAGCAAACGGCCCGTTCAACGATCGGGTTGAGTTATACGTAATTCGATTCGTCTAATTCAGTATTTTAGTTATATGCATTTCATTGTCTGCGGAAATTCGGTATTTTTACAAAGTAAGTAAGTATTTTAAATATATTCTGATAGGTTCACAGGTGGAAACAAGTGACTGTCGTTACCTGTGTTCAAAATGCCAGCTAGTCAAATGCTAATGTGTTAACAATAACATTTATTGAATGAAATTTCTGCTATTTCTGCAAATATCTCATTGAATAAATCACCATCTTCCTATTATACAGGGTGTCCCGTAAATAGTGTAAGAACCGGAAATGGGGGGTAGCTGAGACGATTCTGAACAACAATTTCCTTTGCAAAAATGTCGGATGGAGCTTTGTTTTTGAATTATTAACGAAAAACACTGACGAATCACGGCGCGCGCCTGCCGCGCGCTCAGGGCCGTCCGAACTAAGAGAGCCACCATATCGGGTAGGTAGCAAGATGTGCATCGGAGATACGTCGAGGAACGAATACAAATAATTAAAAACACTACCACTGCAACTGTTACCTCTGCGGATTGGATAAATCAGCCAGCTAAATCGAATTTATTAATTATTTGTATTCGCTGTTTCCAAGGAAGAAGGAATAAAATGTGGGAAGATGCTTTCGGAATGTTTAGGAAATTAATCCTTCGCACCCGAGTGACGCTTCTCGCTAGAGTGTTTTAAAATTAAAATAAGAATTATTTTCAGAAAATTAAAATAAATACGGTAAGGACCATTTATAACCGTTTGTTATTAAAAACTGTACTGGAAAAGCAGACTGGATTTGTATGTACCAAAACATTCTTCGAATGCAAGGGGTTAATAGAGAAATAATTGAAATTCACCTTAACCATTTACTTGCAAGTTGCAATAGGGCCGATTAGTCCACCCCTGTCGATCACGGAAAGGTCGAAGATCCCAATAAAAATCAGCTGATGGGACAGCCCGGTCACTGCACCCGCTTCTTACCCCGAAAATATGAAAGTGAAAAGTGCTAGTGACCGTGCTATGAAGTGTTTTCGGCGTTAGAAGCGGGTGCAGTGACCGGGCCGTCCCATCAGCTGATTTTTATTGGGGTCTTCGACCTTTCCGTGGTCGACAGGGGTGCACTAACTAAAATACTGTGCAGCATTTGGAAGGGTAGAGTAGAGTAGAGTAGATAGAGACTGATGAATCAACATTTTGTTGTAGAAATAATGGTACAGAGGCCATTTGAAAATTAATCACAGCGTCAATTTTCAAGATCTCATTACTGATGCTTACATGAATTAAATTGAAGAAACCACTTGCAGGCGTGCCACACATTTTGTAATCTTTTTTCTAACATATAATACTATCAATATTTTATATTTTCAATAAGAGTAACTTCATTGGATACCTGAGCCATTATGTATTTAGTAAATGTATACAGGGTGTTCGGCCACCCCTTGGAAAAATTTACATGAGCGATTCTAGAGACCAAAATAAGACGAAAATCAAGAATACCAATTAGTTGAAGGAGGCTTCGTTACAAAGTTATTAACGTTTAAAGTTCCGCCTGTAGAATGGCAATCTGCGTACAGCTGCGTTCGCGCGGAAGGTTGCGGCAGGCCAGTGCTAGTGTTTCTCACGCAGCATGAAAAATTCTACTTACCGACGCTATCGACAGCCTTAGATGTTTGTCCACTTATGGAAATGCGAACACCTTACGTTGAATAAGATTCAACCTGTCTTATGAAAATCCAGAAGGGCATATCAAAACTCGCCCGACGAGATTTTCACAGAGAAAGGGTGAATGTCACTTCCGATACCATAACGTTGTGCACAAAAATCACCCACACGCGATCATACACGCCCCACAGTTGTCCACACTGTCCGCAAGTATCCACAAAATAATGCTTTCAGGCACTAACCATTATGCAATTAAATGAACACGCACCGCGATTATGTTATTCGTGAGTGAGCAACCTTCCGCGCGAACGCAGCTGTACGCAGATTGCCATTCTACAGGCGGAACTTTAAACGTTAATAACTTTGTAACGAAGCCTCCATCAACTAATTGGTATTCTTGATTTTCGTCTTATTTTGGTCTCTAGAATCGCTCATGTAAATTTTTCCAAGGGGTGGCCGAACACCCCCTCAGGGGCTGCCAGCCTTTCAGCTGCAGTACGGGCTTAACGAACCCGGGGTACCCGAGTCATACACACACCGTAAGCCTCCTGTTGGTCGTCACAACGACCCATTCACAATTCCCTATTGGTTTTGTGAATGGTACGTGACGGCAGGAGGAACGAGGAGGAGGAGAGCCACATAGGCGGCTCTAAGAGGAAGAGGACGGGGCAGGCCGTCGTCGAGGTGGGCGGGGCGATGAGCCCGTCGGTGAGGCTGAGTTGCCTCAGGGACGAGGTGACCGAGGAGATATCGGAGAGGATCTCCTCGTCCCTGAGGCGGGTGGAGAAAGTCGCCGCTGCCTGCGCCTTTAAGGGGCAGAAAAGCGGTGGCGCGGAGGCCCTGAAGGCCGCGGCGGAGGAAATGAGGGAGGCGGCGCGGGAGCTCAGAGGGCGGAACGCCCGTCTGCAGCTCCTGTTGGAGGAGGAGCGACAGGGGAGGAGGAGGGCAGAGGCGCTGTGGAACAGCGCGGCACTCCCTCCCATCCTTCCTCCTCCTCCACCGCCGCGTCCCTCGGCGGAGGTAAATAAGCGGAGTGCGGCGGCAGTGGTGCGGCGCACCGCGGGCCCCTCCACCCGCACTCCGCCCGTGAAGAAGTCCCCGTCCTCCCTCAGGGGCTGCCAGCCTTTCAGCTGCAGTACGGGCTTAACGAACCCGGGGTACCCGAGTCATACACACACCGTAAGCCTCCTGTTGGTCGTCACAACGACCCATTCACAATTCCCTATTGGTTTTGTGAATGGTACGTGACGGCAGGAGGAACGGGGGTCTTGGCTTAACCGCCTGGGCCACGAGTATGGCGACTCTATAAAATCGCCCTCCAATCCTAAGCTATGGTGCGCGGCGATGGGATGCATGGTTGGGGGAGAAGGCCCAATCCCAAGCGACCACCTCCGGGGAACCTGCCGAACCCCCGGAGTATATAGGCTTACCCGGGTAAGGCGGCTCTGCCCGGGCGGACCTTTTCTTCCGACCTGCTCGTGGGAATGTTATGGAGTTCAATATTAAAACGGGGATGGGACGGGGTAAGTCAGAGGGGGAGGACGAAGGCGGTGTTGGGACTGGAGTGACGGCGCTCGCGCCGCCTCCAGCGCCTGGCCCGGCTTCGTGGAAGGTGGAGGAGGACGACGAGACTGCGTCAGTCCCGTCCTTCTCCTCCACCAGGAGCCTCATAGGCTCTAAGAGGAAGAGGACGGGGCAGGCCGTCGTCGAGGTGGGCGGGGCGATGAGCCCGTCGGTGAGGCTGAGTTGCCTCAGGGACGAGGTGACCGAGGAGATATCGGAGAGGATCTCCTCGTCCCTGAGGCGGGTGGAGAAAGTCGCCGCTGCCTGCGCCTTTAAGGGGCAGAAAAGCGGTGGCGCGGAGGCCCTGAAGGCCGCGGCGGAGGAAATGAGGGAGGCGGCGCGGGAGCTCAGAGGGCGGAACGCCCGTCTGCAGCACCTGTTGGAGGAGGAGCGACAGGGGAGGAGGAGGGCAGAGGCGCTGTGGAACAGCGCGGCCCTCCCTCCCATCCTCCCTCCTCCTCCACCGCCGCATCCCTCGGCAGAGGTAAATAAGCGGAGTGCGGCGGCAGTGGTGCGGGGCACCGCGGGCCCCTCCACCCGCACTCCGCCCGTGAAGAAGTCCCCGTCCTCCTCAGAAGACGATCTTCTGAGGAGGATTGGGGACATGATTGATGGCAAGCTGGCCGCCTTCCGGGAGGAGCTCCTCGCCGGAAGAGCGGTCAGCAGGAAGGCGGTGCCTCCCCGACCTGTTCCGGTACAGTCGGGGAAGGCAAAGAAGGGCGGAGTGAAGGCTCCGCCCAGCGTTGCGGCACCAGGGCCCCGGGTCGCGACCCCCAAGGGGGGTGGTGTACCCGTGGTCGCGGTGGTCGCGTCCTCCGCAGCACCCTCCCAAGGGGGGGTGGCGTGGAGTGAGGTGGTGGGGCGGAAGGCGAAGCGGGCGGCGAGGAAGGCCACGCAACCGCAGCCTCCGCCTTCGCCGCCGGCGGCCAAGGTAAAGGCCGCGAAGGTCGGGAAGGCACGACCAGGTCGTCCCCCAAAAACGGCAGCGGTGACGCTGACCGTTGCGCAGGGGGGCGACCTGACCCTCGCGGAGGCGATGCGGCTCGCCAGGGAGAATATCTCCCTGGAAGAGCTGGGCATCGCCTCCGTGAGGGCGAAGGGGGCCGTGACCGGGGGTCTCTTGCTGGAGATCCCCGGTGCAGAAGGCGGCGCGAAGGCGGATCGTCTCGCCCAGAGGCTCCGGGAGCAGCTGGGCGAGCGAGGTGTCCGGGTCGCCCGGCCCACGAAGCGCACGGAGATGCGCGTTTGTGGGCTGGACGACTCGGTCAGCGCACAGGATGTGTCCCGTGCCCTTGCGAGGGCGGGGAACTGTCCTGTGGAGGACCTGCGGATCGGAGAGGTGGTCGGACGCGATCGCGGAGTTGCGAGTCGCGACTGTCCGCGCCCGACGCCAGTACACTCGCGCGCGCCGTCGTCAACGTACAAGCGACGGCGTGGCGCGAGCGAGGGCAGCTGATGACCCGTATGGAGCATACCGCGTGGCGCGAGTTGCTCTGCAGGTCGCCATCAAACGGGCCAAGACCCAGGCATGGAAGGAGCTCCTCCAGACCCTTGATGACGATCCATGGGGGCGCCCATATAAGGTGGTGCTGAATAAGCTCCGCCCGTGGGCGCCACCCGTCACCGAGGGTCTTGACCCCCGGCTGCTGGAGGACGTGGTCAATACACTCTTCCCAATTGGGGAGAGGGGACCGCGTCCTCCGGCGGCGGCGGCTGTCCCAGTGGAGTGGACGGCCGAGCTGGGGGTCACGCAGGAGGAGCTGGCAGCGGCCATCAGACGGCTCGGGGTTCGTAACACGGCCCCGGGTCCGGATGGTGTGCCCGGCCGGGTTTGGGTCTTGACCCAGGGCGTCCTTGGGGCCGACCTCAGGCGGTTGTTCGACCGCTGCCTGAGGGACGGGCGATTCCCCCCCAGTTGGAAGGTGGCGAGGATGGTCCTCCTCCGGAAGGAGGGTCGGCCCGCGGAGTCTCCCTCCGCATACCGGCCCATTTGTCTCCTCGACGAGGTGGGCAAGCTCTTCGAGCGTGTGATTGCTGCCCGCCTCGTCGAGCACCTGTCGCGGGGTGATCCCGGTCTGGCCGACTGCCAGTTCGGTTTCCGGGGGGGCCGATCGACTATTGACGCGATAGGTCGTGTGAGGGCCCTCTCGGAGGCGGCCGTCTCCCGGGGAGGGGTGGCATTGGCAATATCCTTGGATATTGCCAATGCCTTTAACACCCTCCCCTGGGAAGGGATAAGGAGGGGGCTCGAATATCATCGAGTCCCCCCTTGTCTCAGGGCGGTCGTCGGGGATTATCTCCGCGGCAGGTGGATCGAGTATCCGGGCCGGGATGGTGATATGCGGAGGGAGGTGTACTGCGGTGTTCCGCAGGGATCGGTCCTTGGGCCACTCCTGTGGAACATCGCGTACGACTCGGTGTTGCGGGCCGGCCTCCCCGACGGCGTCAGCACGGTGTGTTATGCGGATGACACACTGGTGCTGGCCGTCGGGGCGCACTGGGGGAGGGCCATGCGTCGCGCGGAGGAGGGGTCGCTACGCGTCGTCGACCGGATCAGGGGGATGGGGATGACGGTGGCGGTCCATAAGACCGAGGTGATTGCGTTTCATTCACCTCGGCAGGATCCGCCACCCCCTCTGATTCGGGTGGGTGGGGCTGACATCGAGGTGAAGCCCCAGATCAGGTATCTGGGGCTGATCCTAGATAGCCACTGGCGTTTCGAGAAGCATTTCCGCTGCCTGGTCCCCCGGTTGGAAAGGATGGTTGCGGCTCTGGGCCGGATCCTGCCCAACCTGGGGGGCCCGGCGGGCCGAGTTCGTCGCCTCTATGTGGCAATGGTCCAGTCGGTGGCCCTATACGGGGCCCCCGTCTGGGCGGACGACCTGGCTGCCTCCCGGCGCAGCATGACTATGCTGCGTCGGGTGCAGAGGCGCATGGCGCTCAGGGTCGTCCGCGGGTATCGGACCATGTCACATGAGGCGGCGACGGTTCTAGCGGGGATGCCGCCCATGGACCTGTTCGCGCGGTCGCACGCGGTGATGTACCGGCACCGCGTCGACCGTCGCGCGGGGGTGGGGGCGGTCCCGGGCGGGCAGGAACCTGCTAGGGGCGATTTGAAGCGCCAGGCCCGGCAGTCCGTGTTGCTCGCGTGGCAGGAGCGGCTGGCTCTGCCAACCGCGGGGCACCGGACTGTCGGGGCTGTTCGGCCACTCCTGAAGGAGTGGCTGGACAGAGGCCATGGCAGCCTCACCTACCGGCTGGCACAGGTATTTTCCGGGCATGGCAGCTTCGGAAGATACCTGTGCCGGATAGGGAAGGAGCCGACGGCGCGTTGCTGCCACTGCGACGCTGAGCAGGACACGGCGGATCATACCCTGGAGGTATGCCCCGCGTGGGAGGGGGAGCGCCGTGTCCTGGTCGGCGTCGTCGGGCGGGATGTCTCGCTGCCGGGCGTGGTGCGCGCCATGCTCGGCAGCGAGGAGAAGTGGAGGGCCGTGGCCTCCTTCTGCGAGAACGTAATGTTGCAGAAGGAGGCCGCAGGGAGGGAGCGCGAGCTTCAGCGGCGTGCGGAAGCTCGCGCTCGTGCGGTGGCCCGAGGTCGTCGCCCGGTCGCGAGGCGTCGCGGGCGGCCGCCTCGGCGTGGCGGATGACCTAGGCTGGGAGGGGGGTCCTGAGGGGACCCTCCTCCCGCCATGCGGCGCCGGGTCGGAGCGGTTGGGGGTAGGAGTGCCTCCCCCTACCGGTCCGACGCAAGGGGAGGCACCCTCGGCGGTCTGGTGCGGCCATGAACGCCCGGCCGCCGAGGGGTGGAAACGGGGTCGCGGGCGGTTGCGAGTTGGGGCTCGCAGCCGCCACTAAACGCGTTCCCGGGACGGATAGCGGCGGGATGGAGTGGCCCCGTCCCGCCGCTATGAGGCAGTGTGTCTACTGGGGGGACCGATTGTCCCCCCGGGGGATGGGCGCGAAAGCGCGGGCACTGGGAGGATACCGGAAGAATGCTTCGAGCGATTCCCGGTATCCTCCCAAAGCGTGCCGAAGGGTCACCGTGGGGTTTTTAGTGGGTAGGTCCCGCGCCTGTCGTTGTACGGGCGCGGGGAATCCCACACACCCCTCCCACCTCTCCCCAAGGAGGTGGGAGGGAGTCTTTCGAAGATTTTCCCCACGACAAAAAAAAAAAAAAAAAAAAAAGGATCCGTGTTCACCGAGCAGAAAAACGACTTCTCGCTAAAATCATGAAAGTCAAATGTTACGTCGTACGCACGACGTTTGATCTAGCATGTTTTCTATTACTATATTCTGTACTTTGTTAATTAAAATTAATGTATTATCGTTCAATTCAATATATTCTCTTTCATCATAAATAACATAACGAATTTATATTAATGTTGTAGGATTCTCATTTATATTCCGTATCGCGAATAAACATATTAATATTCCCTTTTATTATAAATAATATTCAGTATTGTGAATTAATGTATTAAGTACTCTGTATCATTTATATTCAGTATTTTCCATTATTATGAATAATGTTCAGTATTACGAATTAACATTGTAACGTTTTCTATTACTATAAACAATAATCAGTATTATACGTTTATAACAATATTTTATGCGTAATTAAAGTATGAAGGTACGCATGAATTTGAATTGTTAAATAAGAATGGACGTATGTGAGAATTTGAATTGTTAACTAAGAATGGAGGAACGTGAGGATTTTTATTATTAATTAAGAGTAGGAGAATTGTATTATCAGGGACCAGCTCAGTTAAATAACATTTATTATGAACAACATTTATTAAACATTGTACAAATTCAATCGAGACACCCGTTGTACACATTTCGCCGAGCACCCGGTACGTGGTGCCAAGATAGCAGCATCCGGCCAGCTCCTGCATAGAGCCACGCGCTGAATCAGCAGTTCCCAGAGGGAGAGAGAGAGCACGAGAGCAGCCATCCTCCTCGCACCAGTAGCTGCTGACGCAGTATTGCTGTCGCGCAATACCTGCACCGTTCTAACCACCAACTGCTGAGACTGCACTTTCATCTCGCTCCAGCCAGGAGTTCTCAACAGCGTTTTCTGTCCAACCTAGAAAGGAAAAACCGTATAAATTAAGCGCTCTAATGAGAGCGAGAGCCTTTAGTCGTCGTCTTAATAGTCACGCTAATTGTCCGCAGCGTTCAATATTCTAATCCAAGACTCGAGCAAAGGGTCCTTAATTGTACAACGAAATAAACTACGATTTTAATACTTCAACGTCTCAATTCAATTAAACCTCGTCGATAATTAATTACTACTCGATCCGAGCAAGGGATCGCAATTCTTATAAAGTAATAATTCATAATTTACAACTAACTTCTTACTTCGCATTAATTATAACTTCATTTTGAATAACTTGAAGTAAAGCATCTTCGGCATTGAATTTAACGAATTAAAGTCAAGATTGATTATTATAGTGACTCGACTGTGTGTTCCAGAACGACCACACCTTTACCAAATAATCCTATCACGGTTCAAGCAAATCTATCGGTGCCCACCAGAGGCACGGGATTTGTGGAAAACCGTTTCCGCCTATAAAATTCATACCTATTCCTGTTCAAAACCTGTCTATCTGTGCCCACCAGAGGCACGGGACAGTGTGGCGAATATTTCCATCATTCCTCTCAGAACCGTGTTAATTCAAAGGGGACCTATCTGTGTCCACCAGAGGCACGGGGTTTCACGGAGAGTTAACCTGCTTTGAGAGATTCTTCAGGCGAGTATTTCATTGATCGCGTAAATTCATTTTGTAATTGTTTAAGCAATATAATAGTGAGAATCAATGCCTAAGAAACGACGCGCAGGCCGTAAGGCTCAACTACGAAAAGTATTCGCGGAACTATATTATCCGGCGGTCGCGGAGAAATATCCGTTGGGAGTTCGCGAGGTGCCAGTGATTACTTCAATAGTAAAGATCCAGTATCCAGTCGTCGTAGCTGTATCTTCGCTGGCCGACATCCCAGGATTTAGGGTAACGCCGTGGCAGCATTTCGCTGTACCGACTCCTGTCACAACGCAGCAGACGTCAGCCGCCATTAGCGATCCTCGTATCAACCGTTCAATGCCAGAGCTGGCATAAAACACCAAGGCAGCGCCAGATCTACAGCCGGCATATTGCCGACGGATTCCTGCATCACCAGCAGCTCTGCGTGCTGCTCTTTCATTCGCCGTTCTACAGTCGGCTCATTACCGACGGCCTCCTGCATCACCAGCAGCTGTGAGCTGCTCCTTCATTCGCCGATCTACAGCCGGCAAATTACCTACGGCTTCCTTCATCACCAGCGGCCGCAAATAGTTCATCAACCAGCGTACCGGCAACATAACATCAACCGGTGAGTCCCTATCCTATTGTACGCTTGAAGCCTGTTACCGTGCGTTAAAATCCGGTTAGACGTGGACGGAAGTGCCACGTGGACCAAAAACGACTACTCAAATCGTGACGACCCGGATTCGTGGTGATCTCTTTTATTTCACCGCGACGAAAAACCGGGACGTGACACAAAATTCTGTTTCAAACGAGACGTACGAGCGATTTTCTAAAAGTTTGCACATGTTGCTACACGTAATAGCTACAAATGCACGTCGAAAATTTAGCAGGATCCGTGTTCACCGAGCAGAAAAACGACTTCTCGCTAAAATCATGAAAGTCAAAATTCTGTCCAAACCAGACGTACGAGCGATTTTCTAAAAGTTTGCACATGTTGCTACACGTAATAGCTACAAATGCACGTCGAAAATTTAGCAGGATCCGTGTTCACCGAGCAGAAAAACGACTTCTCGCTAAAATCATGAAAGTCAAAATTCTGTCCAAACGAGACGTACGAGCGATTTTCTAAAAGTTTGCACATGTTGCTACACGTAATAGCTACAAATGCACGTCGAAAATTTAGCAGGATCCGTGTTCACCGAGCAGAAAAACGACTTCTCGCTAAAATCATGAAAGTCAAAATTCTGTCCAAACGAGACGTACGAGCGATTTTCTAAAAGTTTGCACATGTTGCTACACGTAATAGCTACAAATGCACGTCGAAAATTTAGCAGGATCCGTGTTCACCGAGCAGAAAAACGACTTCTCGCTAAAATCATGAAAGTCAAAATTCTGTCCAAACGAGACGTACGAGCGATTTTCTAAAAGTTTGCACATGTTGCTACACGTAATAGCTACAAATGCACGTCGAAAATTTAGCAGGATCCGTGTTCACCGAGCAGAAAAACGACTTCTCGCTAAAATCATGAAAGTCAAAATTCTGTCCAAACGAGACGTACGAGCGATTTTCTAAAAGTTTGCACATGTTGCTACACGTAATAGCTACAAATGCACGTCGAAAATTTAGCAGGATCCGTGTTCACCGAGCAGAAAAACGACTTCTCGCTAAAATCATGAAAGTCAAAATTCTGTCCAAACGAGACGTACGAGCGATTTTCTAAAAGTTTGCACATGTTGCTACACGTAATAGCTACAAATGCACGTCGAAAATTTAGCAGGATCCGTGTTCACCGAGCAGAAAAACGACTTCTCGCTAAAATCATGAAAGTCAAAATTCTGTCCAAACGAGACGTACGAGCGATTTTCTAAAAGTTTGCACATGTTGCTACACGTAATAGCTACAAATGCACGTCGAAAATTTAGCAGGATCCGTGTTCACCGAGCAGAAAAACGACTTCTCGCTAAAATCATGAAAGTCAAAATTCTGTCCAAACGAGACGTACGAGCGATTTTCTAAAAGTTTGCACATGTTGCTACACGTAATAGCTACAAATGCACGTCGAAAATTTAGCAGGATCCGTGTTCACCGAGCAGAAAAACGACTTCTCGCTAAAATCATGAAAGTCAAAATTCTGTCCAAACGAGACGTACGAGCGATTTTCTAAAAGTTTGCACATGTTGCTACACGTAATAGCTACAAATGCACGTCGAAAATTTAGCAGGATCCGTGTTCACCGAGCAGAAAAACGACTTCTCGCTAAAATCATGAAAGTCAAAATTCTGTCCAAACGAGACGTACGAGCGATTTTCTAAAAGTTTGCACATGTTGCTACACGTAATAGCTACAAATGCACGTCGAAAATTTAGCAGGATCCGTGTTCACCGAGCAGAAAAACGACTTCTCGCTAAAATCATGAAAGTCAAAATTCTGTCCAAACGAGACGTACGAGCGATTTTCTAAAAGTTTGCACATGTTGCTACACGTAATAGCTACAAATGCACGTCGAAAATTTAGCAGGATCCGTGTTCACCGAGCAGAAAAACGACTTCTCGCTAAAATCATGAAAGTCAAAATTCTGTCCAAACGAGACGTACGAGCGATTTTCTAAAAGTTTGCACATGTTGCTACACGTAATAGCTACAAATGCACGTCGAAAATTTAGCAGGATCCGTGTTCACCGAGCAGAAAAACGACTTCTCGCTAAAATCATGAAAGTCAAAATTCTGTCCAAACGAGACGTACGAGCGATTTTCTAAAAGTTTGCACATGTTGCTACACGTAATAGCTACAAATGCACGTCGAAAATTTAGCAGGATCCGTGTTCACCGAGCAGAAAAACGACTTCTCGCTAAAATCATGAAAGTCAAAATTCTGTCCAAACGAGACGTACGAGCGATTTTCTAAAAGTTTGCACATGTTGCTACACGTAATAGCTACAAATGCACGTCGAAAATTTAGCAGGATCCGTGTTCACCGAGCAGAAAAACGACTTCTCGCTAAAATCATGAAAGTCAAAATTCTGTCCAAACGAGACGTACGAGCGATTTTCTAAAAGTTTGCACATGTTGCTACACGTAATAGCTACAAATGCACGTCGAAAATTTAGCAGGATCCGTGTTCACCGAGCAGAAAAACGACTTCTCGCTAAAATCATGAAAGTCAAAATTCTGTCCAAACGAGACGTACGAGCGATTTTCTAAAAGTTTGCACATGTTGCTACACGTAATAGCTACAAATGCACGTCGAAAATTTAGCAGGATCCGTGTTCACCGAGCAGAAAAACGACTTCTCGCTAAAATCATGAAAGTCAAAATTCTGTCCAAACGAGACGTACGAGCGATTTTCTAAAAGTTTGCACATGTTGCTACACGTAATAGCTACAAATGCACGTCGAAAATTTAGCAGGATCCGTGTTCACCGAGCAGAAAAACGACTTCTCGCTAAAATCATGAAAGTCAAAATTCTGTCCAAACGAGACGTACGAGCGATTTTCTAAAAGTTTGCACATGTTGCTACACGTAATAGCTACAAATGCACGTCGAAAATTTAGCAGGATCCGTGTTCACCGAGCAGAAAAACGACTTCTCGCTAAAATCATGAAAGTCAAAATTCTGTCCAAACGAGACGTACGAGCGATTTTCTAAAAGTTTGCACATGTTGCTACACGTAATAGCTACAAATGCACGTCGAAAATTTAGCAGGATCCGTGTTCACCGAGCAGAAAAACGACTTCTCGCTAAAATCATGAAAGTCAAAATTCTGTCCAAACGAGACGTACGAGCGATTTTCTAAAAGTTTGCACATGTTGCTACACGTAATAGCTACAAATGCACGTCGAAAATTTAGCAGGATCCGTGTTCACCGAGCAGAAAAACGACTTCTCGCTAAAATCATGAAAGTCAAAATTCTGTCCAAACGAGACGTACGAGCGATTTTCTAAAAGTTTGCACATGTTGCTACACGTAATAGCTACAAATGCACGTCGAAAATTTAGCAGGATCCGTGTTCACCGAGCAGAAAAACGACTTCTCGCTAAAATCATGAAAGTCAAAATTCTGTCCAAACGAGACGTACGAGCGATTTTCTAAAAGTTTGCACATGTTGCTACACGTAATAGCTACAAATGCACGTCGAAAATTTAGCAGGATCCGTGTTCACCGAGCAGAAAAACGACTTCTCGCTAAAATCATGAAAGTCAAAATTCTGTCCAAACGAGACGTACGAGCGATTTTCTAAAAGTTTGCACATGTTGCTACACGTAATAGCTACAAATGCACGTCGAAAATTTAGCAGGATCCGTGTTCACCGAGCAGAAAAACGACTTCTCGCTAAAATCATGAAAGTCAAAATTCTGTCCAAACGAGACGTACGAGCGATTTTCTAAAAGTTTGCACATGTTGCTACACGTAATAGCTACAAATGCACGTCGAAAATTTAGCAGGATCCGTGTTCACCGAGCAGAAAAACGACTTCTCGCTAAAATCATGAAAGTCAAAATTCTGTCCAAACGAGACGTACGAGCGATTTTCTAAAAGTTTGCACATGTTGCTACACGTAATAGCTACAAATGCACGTCGAAAATTTAGCAGGATCCGTGTTCACCGAGCAGAAAAACGACTTCTCGCTAAAATCATGAAAGTCAAAATTCTGTCCAAACGAGACGTACGAGCGATTTTCTAAAAGTTTGCACATGTTGCTACACGTAATAGCTACAAATGCACGTCGAAAATTTAGCAGGATCCGTGTTCACCGAGCAGAAAAACGACTTCTCGCTAAAATCATGAAAGTCAAAATTCTGTCCAAACGAGACGTACGAGCGATTTTCTAAAAGTTTGCACATGTTGCTACACGTAATAGCTACAAATGCACGTCGAAAATTTAGCAGGATCCGTGTTCACCGAGCAGAAAAACGACTTCTCGCTAAAATCATGAAAGTCAAAATTCTGTCCAAACGAGACGTACGAGCGATTTTCTAAAAGTTTGCACATGTTGCTACACGTAATAGCTACAAATGCACGTCGAAAATTTAGCAGGATCCGTGTTCACCGAGCAGAAAAACGACTTCTCGCTAAAATCATGAAAGTCAAAATTCTGTCCAAACGAGACGTACGAGCGATTTTCTAAAAGTTTGCACATGTTGCTACACGTAATAGCTACAAATGCACGTCGAAAATTTAGCAGGATCCGTGTTCACCGAGCAGAAAAACGACTTCTCGCTAAAATCATGAAAGTCAAAATTCTGTCCAAACGAGACGTACGAGCGATTTTCTAAAAGTTTGCACATGTTGCTACACGTAATAGCTACAAATGCACGTCGAAAATTTAGCAGGATCCGTGTTCACCGAGCAGAAAAACGACTTCTCGCTAAAATCATGAAAGTCAAAATTCTGTCCAAACGAGACGTACGAGCGATTTTCTAAAAGTTTGCACATGTTGCTACACGTAATAGCTACAAATGCACGTCGAAAATTTAGCAGGATCCGTGTTCACCGAGCAGAAAAACGACTTCTCGCTAAAATCATGAAAGTCAAAATTCTGTCCAAACGAGACGTACGAGCGATTTTCTAAAAGTTTGCACATGTTGCTACACGTAATAGCTACAAATGCACGTCGAAAATTTAGCAGGATCCGTGTTCACCGAGCAGAAAAACGACTTCTCGCTAAAATCATGAAAGTCAAAATTCTGTCCAAACGAGACGTACGAGCGATTTTCTAAAAGTTTGCACATGTTGCTACACGTAATAGCTACAAATGCACGTCGAAAATTTAGCAGGATCCGTGTTCACCGAGCAGAAAAACGACTTCTCGCTAAAATCATGAAAGTCAAAATTCTGTCCAAACGAGACGTACGAGCGATTTTCTAAAAGTTTGCACATGTTGCTACACGTAATAGCTACAAATGCACGTCGAAAATTTAGCAGGATCCGTGTTCACCGAGCAGAAAAACGACTTCTCGCTAAAATCATGAAAGTCAAAATTCTGTCCAAACGAGACGTACGAGCGATTTTCTAAAAGTTTGCACATGTTGCTACACGTAATAGCTACAAATGCACGTCGAAAATTTAGCAGGATCCGTGTTCACCGAGCAGAAAAACGACTTCTCGCTAAAATCATGAAAGTCAAAATTCTGTCCAAACGAGACGTACGAGCGATTTTCTAAAAGTTTGCACATGTTGCTACACGTAATAGCTACAAATGCACGTCGAAAATTTAGCAGGATCCGTGTTCACCGAGCAGAAAAACGACTTCTCGCTAAAATCATGAAAGTCAAAATTCTGTCCAAACGAGACGTACGAGCGATTTTCTAAAAGTTTGCACATGTTGCTACACGTAATAGCTACAAATGCACGTCGAAAATTTAGCAGGATCCGTGTTCACCGAGCAGAAAAACGACTTCTCGCTAAAATCATGAAAGTCAAAATTCTGTCCAAACGAGACGTACGAGCGATTTTCTAAAAGTTTGCACATGTTGCTACACGTAATAGCTACAAATGCACGTCGAAAATTTAGCAGGATCCGTGTTCACCGAGCAGAAAAACGACTTCTCGCTAAAATCATGAAAGTCAAAATTCTGTCCAAACGAGACGTACGAGCGATTTTCTAAAAGTTTGCACATGTTGCTACACGTAATAGCTACAAATGCACGTCGAAAATTTAGCAGGATCCGTGTTCACCGAGCAGAAAAACGACTTCTCGCTAAAATCATGAAAGTCAAAATTCTGTCCAAACGAGACGTACGAGCGATTTTCTAAAAGTTTGCACATGTTGCTACACGTAATAGCTACAAATGCACGTCGAAAATTTAGCAGGATCCGTGTTCACCGAGCAGAAAAACGACTTCTCGCTAAAATCATGAAAGTCAAAATTCTGTCCAAACGAGACGTACGAGCGATTTTCTAAAAGTTTGCACATGTTGCTACACGTAATAGCTACAAATGCACGTCGAAAATTTAGCAGGATCCGTGTTCACCGAGCAGAAAAACGACTTCTCGCTAAAATCATGAAAGTCAAAATTCTGTCCAAACGAGACGTACGAGCGATTTTCTAAAAGTTTGCACATGTTGCTACACGTAATAGCTACAAATGCACGTCGAAAATTTAGCAGGATCCGTGTTCACCGAGCAGAAAAACGACTTCTCGCTAAAATCATGAAAGTCAAAATTCTGTCCAAACGAGACGTACGAGCGATTTTCTAAAAGTTTGCACATGTTGCTACACGTAATAGCTACAAATGCACGTCGAAAATTTAGCAGGATCCGTGTTCACCGAGCAGAAAAACGACTTCTCGCTAAAATCATGAAAGTCAAAATTCTGTCCAAACGAGACGTACGAGCGATTTTCTAAAAGTTTGCACATGTTGCTACACGTAATAGCTACAAATGCACGTCGAAAATTTAGCAGGATCCGTGTTCACCGAGCAGAAAAACGACTTCTCGCTAAAATCATGAAAGTCAAAATTCTGTCCAAACGAGACGTACGAGCGATTTTCTAAAAGTTTGCACATGTTGCTACACGTAATAGCTACAAATGCACGTCGAAAATTTAGCAGGATCCGTGTTCACCGAGCAGAAAAACGACTTCTCGCTAAAATCATGAAAGTCAAAATTCTGTCCAAACGAGACGTACGAGCGATTTTCTAAAAGTTTGCACATGTTGCTACACGTAATAGCTACAAATGCACGTCGAAAATTTAGCAGGATCCGTGTTCACCGAGCAGAAAAACGACTTCTCGCTAAAATCATGAAAGTCAAAATTCTGTCCAAACGAGACGTACGAGCGATTTTCTAAAAGTTTGCACATGTTGCTACACGTAATAGCTACAAATGCACGTCGAAAATTTAGCAGGATCCGTGTTCACCGAGCAGAAAAACGACTTCTCGCTAAAATCATGAAAGTCAAAATTCTGTCCAAACGAGACGTACGAGCGATTTTCTAAAAGTTTGCACATGTTGCTACACGTAATAGCTACAAATGCACGTCGAAAATTTAGCAGGATCCGTGTTCACCGAGCAGAAAAACGACTTCTCGCTAAAATCATGAAAGTCAAAATTCTGTCCAAACGAGACGTACGAGCGATTTTCTAAAAGTTTGCACATGTTGCTACACGTAATAGCTACAAATGCACGTCGAAAATTTAGCAGGATCCGTGTTCACCGAGCAGAAAAACGACTTCTCGCTAAAATCATGAAAGTCAAAATTCTGTCCAAACGAGACGTACGAGCGATTTTCTAAAAGTTTGCACATGTTGCTACACGTAATAGCTACAAATGCACGTCGAAAATTTAGCAGGATCCGTGTTCACCGAGCAGAAAAACGACTTCTCGCTAAAATCATGAAAGTCAAAATTCTGTCCAAACGAGACGTACGAGCGATTTTCTAAAAGTTTGCACATGTTGCTACACGTAATAGCTACAAATGCACGTCGAAAATTTAGCAGGATCCGTGTTCACCGAGCAGAAAAACGACTTCTCGCTAAAATCATGAAAGTCAAAATTCTGTCCAAACGAGACGTACGAGCGATTTTCTAAAAGTTTGCACATGTTGCTACACGTAATAGCTACAAATGCACGTCGAAAATTTAGCAGGATCCGTGTTCACCGAGCAGAAAAACGACTTCTCGCTAAAATCATGAAAGTCAAAATTCTGTCCAAACGAGACGTACGAGCGATTTTCTAAAAGTTTGCACATGTTGCTACACGTAATAGCTACAAATGCACGTCGAAAATTTAGCAGGATCCGTGTTCACCGAGCAGAAAAACGACTTCTCGCTAAAATCATGAAAGTCAAAATTCTGTCCAAACGAGACGTACGAGCGATTTTCTAAAAGTTTGCACATGTTGCTACACGTAATAGCTACAAATGCACGTCGAAAATTTAGCAGGATCCGTGTTCACCGAGCAGAAAAACGACTTCTCGCTAAAATCATGAAAGTCAAAATTCTGTCCAAACGAGACGTACGAGCGATTTTCTAAAAGTTTGCACATGTTGCTACACGTAATAGCTACAAATGCACGTCGAAAATTTAGCAGGATCCGTGTTCACCGAGCAGAAAAACGACTTCTCGCTAAAATCATGAAAGTCAAAATTCTGTCCAAACGAGACGTACGAGCGATTTTCTAAAAGTTTGCACATGTTGCTACACGTAATAGCTACAAATGCACGTCGAAAATTTAGCAGGATCCGTGTTCACCGAGCAGAAAAACGACTTCTCGCTAAAATCATGAAAGTCAAAATTCTGTCCAAACGAGACGTACGAGCGATTTTCTAAAAGTTTGCACATGTTGCTACACGTAATAGCTACAAATGCACGTCGAAAATTTAGCAGGATCCGTGTTCACCGAGCAGAAAAACGACTTCTCGCTAAAATCATGAAAGTCAAAATTCTGTCCAAACGAGACGTACGAGCGATTTTCTAAAAGTTTGCACATGTTGCTACACGTAATAGCTACAAATGCACGTCGAAAATTTAGCAGGATCCGTGTTCACCGAGCAGAAAAACGACTTCTCGCTAAAATCATGAAAGTCAAAATTCTGTCCAAACGAGACGTACGAGCGATTTTCTAAAAGTTTGCACATGTTGCTACACGTAATAGCTACAAATGCACGTCGAAAATTTAGCAGGATCCGTGTTCACCGAGCAGAAAAACGACTTCTCGCTAAAATCATGAAAGTCAAAATTCTGTCCAAACGAGACGTACGAGCGATTTTCTAAAAGTTTGCACATGTTGCTACACGTAATAGCTACAAATGCACGTCGAAAATTTAGCAGGATCCGTGTTCACCGAGCAGAAAAACGACTTCTCGCTAAAATCATGAAAGTCAAAATTCTGTCCAAACGAGACGTACGAGCGATTTTCTAAAAGTTTGCACATGTTGCTACACGTAATAGCTACAAATGCACGTCGAAAATTTAGCAGGATCCGTGTTCACCGAGCAGAAAAACGACTTCTCGCTAAAATCATGAAAGTCAAAATTCTGTCCAAACGAGACGTACGAGCGATTTTCTAAAAGTTTGCACATGTTGCTACACGTAATAGCTACAAATGCACGTCGAAAATTTAGCAGGATCCGTGTTCACCGAGCAGAAAAACGACTTCTCGCTAAAATCATGAAAGTCAAAATTCTGTCCAAACGAGACGTACGAGCGATTTTCTAAAAGTTTGCACATGTTGCTACACGTAATAGCTACAAATGCACGTCGAAAATTTAGCAGGATCCGTGTTCACCGAGCAGAAAAACGACTTCTCGCTAAAATCATGAAAGTCAAAATTCTGTCCAAACGAGACGTACGAGCGATTTTCTAAAAGTTTGCACATGTTGCTACACGTAATAGCTACAAATGCACGTCGAAAATTTAGCAGGATCCGTGTTCACCGAGCAGAAAAACGACTTCTCGCTAAAATCATGAAAGTCAAAATTCTGTCCAAACGAGACGTACGAGCGATTTTCTAAAAGTTTGCACATGTTGCTACACGTAATAGCTACAAATGCACGTCGAAAATTTAGCAGGATCCGTGTTCACCGAGCAGAAAAACGACTTCTCGCTAAAATCATGAAAGTCAAAATTCTGTCCAAACGAGACGTACGAGCGATTTTCTAAAAGTTTGCACATGTTGCTACACGTAATAGCTACAAATGCACGTCGAAAATTTAGCAGGATCCGTGTTCACCGAGCAGAAAAACGACTTCTCGCTAAAATCATGAAAGTCAAAATTCTGTCCAAACGAGACGTACGAGCGATTTTCTAAAAGTTTGCACATGTTGCTACACGTAATAGCTACAAATGCACGTCGAAAATTTAGCAGGATCCGTGTTCACCGAGCAGAAAAACGACTTCTCGCTAAAATCATGAAAGTCAAAATTCTGTCCAAACGAGACGTACGAGCGATTTTCTAAAAGTTTGCACATGTTGCTACACGTAATAGCTACAAATGCACGTCGAAAATTTAGCAGGATCCGTGTTCACCGAGCAGAAAAACGACTTCTCGCTAAAATCATGAAAGTCAAAATTCTGTCCAAACGAGACGTACGAGCGATTTTCTAAAAGTTTGCACATGTTGCTACACGTAATAGCTACAAATGCACGTCGAAAATTTAGCAGGATCCGTGTTCACCGAGCAGAAAAACGACTTCTCGCTAAAATCATGAAAGTCAAAATTCTGTCCAAACGAGACGTACGAGCGATTTTCTAAAAGTTTGCACATGTTGCTACACGTAATAGCTACAAATGCACGTCGAAAATTTAGCAGGATCCGTGTTCACCGAGCAGAAAAACGACTTCTCGCTAAAATCATGAAAGTCAAAATTCTGTCCAAACGAGACGTACGAGCGATTTTCTAAAAGTTTGCACATGTTGCTACACGTAATAGCTACAAATGCACGTCGAAAATTTAGCAGGATCCGTGTTCACCGAGCAGAAAAACGACTTCTCGCTAAAATCATGAAAGTCAAAATTCTGTCCAAACGAGACGTACGAGCGATTTTCTAAAAGTTTGCACATGTTGCTACACGTAATAGCTACAAATGCACGTCGAAAATTTAGCAGGATCCGTGTTCACCGAGCAGAAAAACGACTTCTCGCTAAAATCATGAAAGTCAAAATTCTGTCCAAACGAGACGTACGAGCGATTTTCTAAAAGTTTGCACATGTTGCTACACGTAATAGCTACAAATGCACGTCGAAAATTTAGCAGGATCCGTGTTCACCGAGCAGAAAAACGACTTCTCGCTAAAATCATGAAAGTCAAAATTCTGTCCAAACGAGACGTACGAGCGATTTTCTAAAAGTTTGCACATGTTGCTACACGTAATAGCTACAAATGCACGTCGAAAATTTAGCAGGATCCGTGTTCACCGAGCAGAAAAACGACTTCTCGCTAAAATCATGAAAGTCAAAATTCTGTCCAAACGAGACGTACGAGCGATTTTCTAAAAGTTTGCACATGTTGCTACACGTAATAGCTACAAATGCACGTCGAAAATTTAGCAGGATCCGTGTTCACCGAGCAGAAAAACGACTTCTCGCTAAAATCATGAAAGTCAAAATTCTGTCCAAACGAGACGTACGAGCGATTTTCTAAAAGTTTGCACATGTTGCTACACGTAATAGCTACAAATGCACGTCGAAAATTTAGCAGGATCCGTGTTCACCGAGCAGAAAAACGACTTCTCGCTAAAATCATGAAAGTCAAAATTCTGTCCAAACGAGACGTACGAGCGATTTTCTAAAAGTTTGCACATGTTGCTACACGTAATAGCTACAAATGCACGTCGAAAATTTAGCAGGATCCGTGTTCACCGAGCAGAAAAACGACTTCTCGCTAAAATCATGAAAGTCAAAATTCTGTCCAAACGAGACGTACGAGCGATTTTCTAAAAGTTTGCACATGTTGCTACACGTAATAGCTACAAATGCACGTCGAAAATTTAGCAGGATCCGTGTTCACCGAGCAGAAAAACGACTTCTCGCTAAAATCATGAAAGTCAAAATTCTGTCCAAACGAGACGTACGAGCGATTTTCTAAAAGTTTGCACATGTTGCTACACGTAATAGCTACAAATGCACGTCGAAAATTTAGCAGGATCCGTGTTCACCGAGCAGAAAAACGACTTCTCGCTAAAATCATGAAAGTCAAAATTCTGTCCAAACGAGACGTACGAGCGATTTTCTAAAAGTTTGCACATGTTGCTACACGTAATAGCTACAAATGCACGTCGAAAATTTAGCAGGATCCGTGTTCACCGAGCAGAAAAACGACTTCTCGCTAAAATCATGAAAGTCAAAATTCTGTCCAAACGAGACGTACGAGCGATTTTCTAAAAGTTTGCACATGTTGCTACACGTAATAGCTACAAATGCACGTCGAAAATTTAGCAGGATCCGTGTTCACCGAGCAGAAAAACGACTTCTCGCTAAAATCATGAAAGTCAAAATTCTGTCCAAACGAGACGTACGAGCGATTTTCTAAAAGTTTGCACATGTTGCTACACGTAATAGCTACAAATGCACGTCGAAAATTTAGCAGGATCCGTGTTCACCGAGCAGAAAAACGACTTCTCGCTAAAATCATGAAAGTCAAAATTCTGTCCAAACGAGACGTACGAGCGATTTTCTAAAAGTTTGCACATGTTGCTACACGTAATAGCTACAAATGCACGTCGAAAATTTAGCAGGATCCGTGTTCACCGAGCAGAAAAACGACTTCTCGCTAAAATCATGAAAGTCAAAATTCTGTCCAAACGAGACGTACGAGCGATTTTCTAAAAGTTTGCACATGTTGCTACACGTAATAGCTACAAATGCACGTCGAAAATTTAGCAGGATCCGTGTTCACCGAGCAGAAAAACGACTTCTCGCTAAAATCATGAAAGTCAAAATTCTGTCCAAACGAGACGTACGAGCGATTTTCTAAAAGTTTGCACATGTTGCTACACGTAATAGCTACAAATGCACGTCGAAAATTTAGCAGGATCCGTGTTCACCGAGCAGAAAAACGACTTCTCGCTAAAATCATGAAAGTCAAAATTCTGTCCAAACGAGACGTACGAGCGATTTTCTAAAAGTTTGCACATGTTGCTACACGTAATAGCTACAAATGCACGTCGAAAATTTAGCAGGATCCGTGTTCACCGAGCAGAAAAACGACTTCTCGCTAAAATCATGAAAGTCAAAATTCTGTCCAAACGAGACGTACGAGCGATTTTCTAAAAGTTTGCACATGTTGCTACACGTAATAGCTACAAATGCACGTCGAAAATTTAGCAGGATCCGTGTTCACCGAGCAGAAAAACGACTTCTCGCTAAAATCATGAAAGTCAAAATTCTGTCCAAACGAGACGTACGAGCGATTTTCTAAAAGTTTGCACATGTTGCTACACGTAATAGCTACAAATGCACGTCGAAAATTTAGCAGGATCCGTGTTCACCGAGCAGAAAAACGACTTCTCGCTAAAATCATGAAAGTCAAAATTCTGTCCAAACGAGACGTACGAGCGATTTTCTAAAAGTTTGCACATGTTGCTACACGTAATAGCTACAAATGCACGTCGAAAATTTAGCAGGATCCGTGTTCACCGAGCAGAAAAACGACTTCTCGCTAAAATCATGAAAGTCAAAATTCTGTCCAAACGAGACGTACGAGCGATTTTCTAAAAGTTTGCACATGTTGCTACACGTAATAGCTACAAATGCACGTCGAAAATTTAGCAGGATCCGTGTTCACCGAGCAGAAAAACGACTTCTCGCTAAAATCATGAAAGTCAAAATTCTGTCCAAACGAGACGTACGAGCGATTTTCTAAAAGTTTGCACATGTTGCTACACGTAATAGCTACAAATGCACGTCGAAAATTTAGCAGGATCCGTGTTCACCGAGCAGAAAAACGACTTCTCGCTAAAATCATGAAAGTCAAAATTCTGTCCAAACGAGACGTACGAGCGATTTTCTAAAAGTTTGCACATGTTGCTACACGTAATAGCTACAAATGCACGTCGAAAATTTAGCAGGATCCGTGTTCACCGAGCAGAAAAACGACTTCTCGCTAAAATCATGAAAGTCAAAATTCTGTCCAAACGAGACGTACGAGCGATTTTCTAAAAGTTTGCACATGTTGCTACACGTAATAGCTACAAATGCACGTCGAAAATTTAGCAGGATCCGTGTTCACCGAGCAGAAAAACGACTTCTCGCTAAAATCATGAAAGTCAAAATTCTGTCCAAACGAGACGTACGAGCGATTTTCTAAAAGTTTGCACATGTTGCTACACGTAATAGCTACAAATGCACGTCGAAAATTTAGCAGGATCCGTGTTCACCGAGCAGAAAAACGACTTCTCGCTAAAATCATGAAAGTCAAAATTCTGTCCAAACGAGACGTACGAGCGATTTTCTAAAAGTTTGCACATGTTGCTACACGTAATAGCTACAAATGCACGTCGAAAATTTAGCAGGATCCGTGTTCACCGAGCAGAAAAACGACTTCTCGCTAAAATCATGAAAGTCAAAATTCTGTCCAAACGAGACGTACGAGCGATTTTCTAAAAGTTTGCACATGTTGCTACACGTAATAGCTACAAATGCACGTCGAAAATTTAGCAGGATCCGTGTTCACCGAGCAGAAAAACGACTTCTCGCTAAAATCATGAAAGTCAAAATTCTGTCCAAACGAGACGTACGAGCGATTTTCTAAAAGTTTGCACATGTTGCTACACGTAATAGCTACAAATGCACGTCGAAAATTTAGCAGGATCCGTGTTCACCGAGCAGAAAAACGACTTCTCGCTAAAATCATGAAAGTCAAAATTCTGTCCAAACGAGACGTACGAGCGATTTTCTAAAAGTTTGCACATGTTGCTACACGTAATAGCTACAAATGCACGTCGAAAATTTAGCAGGATCCGTGTTCACCGAGCAGAAAAACGACTTCTCGCTAAAATCATGAAAGTCAAAATTCTGTCCAAACGAGACGTACGAGCGATTTTCTAAAAGTTTGCACATGTTGCTACACGTAATAGCTACAAATGCACGTCGAAAATTTAGCAGGATCCGTGTTCACCGAGCAGAAAAACGACTTCTCGCTAAAATCATGAAAGTCAAAATTCTGTCCAAACGAGACGTACGAGCGATTTTCTAAAAGTTTGCACATGTTGCTACACGTAATAGCTACAAATGCACGTCGAAAATTTAGCAGGATCCGTGTTCACCGAGCAGAAAAACGACTTCTCGCTAAAAAATCATGAAAGTCAAAATTCTGTCCAAACGAGACGTACGAGCGATTTTCTAAAAGTTTGCACATGTTGCTACACGTAATAGCTACAAATGCACGTCGAAAATTTAGCAGGATCCGTGTTCACCGAGCAGAAAAACGACTTCTCGCTAAAATCATGAAAGTCAAAATTCTGTCCAAACGAGACGTACGAGCGATTTTCTAAAAGTTTGCACATGTTGCTACACGTAATAGCTACAAATGCACGTCGAAAATTTAGCAGGATCCGTGTTCACCGAGCAGAAAAACGACTTCTCGCTAAAATCATGAAAGTCAAAATTCTGTCCAAACGAGACGTACGAGCGATTTTCTAAAAGTTTGCACATGTTGCTACACGTAATAGCTACAAATGCACGTCGAAAATTTAGCAGGATCCGTGTTCACCGAGCAGAAAAACGACTTCTCGCTAAAATCATGAAAGTCAAAATTCTGTCCAAACGAGACGTACGAGCGATTTTCTAAAAGTTTGCACATGTTGCTACACGTAATAGCTACAAATGCACGTCGAAAATTTAGCAGGATCCGTGTTCACCGAGCAGAAAAACGACTTCTCGCTAAAATCATGAAAGTCAAAATTCTGTCCAAACGAGACGTACGAGCGATTTTCTAAAAGTTTGCACATGTTGCTACACGTAATAGCTACAAATGCACGTCGAAAATTTAGCAGGATCCGTGTTCACCGAGCAGAAAAACGACTTCTCGCTAAAATCATGAAAGTCAAAATTCTGTCCAAACGAGACGTACGAGCGATTTTCTAAAAGTTTGCACATGTTGCTACACGTAATAGCTACAAATGCACGTCGAAAATTTAGCAGGATCCGTGTTCACCGAGCAGAAAAACGACTTCTCGCTAAAATCATGAAAGTCAAAATTCTGTCCAAACGAGACGTACGAGCGATTTTCTAAAAGTTTGCACATGTTGCTACACGTAATAGCTACAAATGCACGTCGAAAATTTAGCAGGATCCGTGTTCACCGAGCAGAAAAACGACTTCTCGCTAAAATCATGAAAGTCAAAATTCTGTCCAAACGAGACGTACGAGCGATTTTCTAAAAGTTTGCACATGTTGCTACACGTAATAGCTACAAATGCACGTCGAAAATTTAGCAGGATCCGTGTTCACCGAGCAGAAAAACGACTTCTCGCTAAAATCATGAAAGTCAAAATTCTGTCCAAACGAGACGTACGAGCGATTTTCTAAAAGTTTGCACATGTTGCTACACGTAATAGCTACAAATGCACGTCGAAAATTTAGCAGGATCCGTGTTCACCGAGCAGAAAAACGACTTCTCGCTAAAATCATGAAAGTCAAAATTCTGTCCAAACGAGACGTACGAGCGATTTTCTAAAAGTTTGCACATGTTGCTACACGTAATAGCTACAAATGCACGTCGAAAATTTAGCAGGATCCGTGTTCACCGAGCAGAAAAACGACTTCTCGCTAAAATCATGAAAGTCAAAATTCTGTCCAAACGAGACGTACGAGCGATTTTCTAAAAGTTTGCACATGTTGCTACACGTAATAGCTACAAATGCACGTCGAAAATTTAGCAGGATCCGTGTTCACCGAGCAGAAAAACGACTTCTCGCTAAAATCATGAAAGTCAAAATTCTGTCCAAACGAGACGTACGAGCGATTTTCTAAAAGTTTGCACATGTTGCTACACGTAATAGCTACAAATGCACGTCGAAAATTTAGCAGGATCCGTGTTCACCGAGCAGAAAAACGACTTCTCGCTAAAATCATGAAAGTCAAAATTCTGTCCAAACGAGACGTACGAGCGATTTTCTAAAAGTTTGCACATGTTGCTACACGTAATAGCTACAAATGCACGTCGAAAATTTAGCAGGATCCGTGTTCACCGAGCAGAAAAACGACTTCTCGCTAAAATCATGAAAGTCAAAATTCTGTCCAAACGACGTACGAGCGATTTTCTAAAAGTTTGCACATGTTGCTACACGTAATAGCTACAAATGCACGTCGAAAATTTAGCAGGATCCGTGTTCACCGAGCAGAAAAACGACTTCTCGCTAAAATCATGAAAGTCAAAATTCTGTCCAAACGAGACGTACGAGCGATTTTCTAAAAGTTTGCACATGTTGCTACACGTAATAGCTACAAATGCACGTCGAAAATTTAGCAGGATCCGTGTTCACCGAGCAGAAAAACGACTTCTCGCTAAAATCATGAAAGTCAAAATTCTGTCCAAACGAGACGTACGAGCGATTTTCTAAAAGTTTGCACATGTTGCTACACGTAATAGCTACAAATGCACGTCGAAAATTTAGCAGGATCCGTGTTCACCGAGCAGAAAAACGACTTCTCGCTAAAATCATGAAAGTCAAAATTCTGTCCAAACGAGACGTACGAGCGATTTTCTAAAAGTTTGCACATGTTGCTACACGTAATAGCTACAAATGCACGTCGAAAATTTAGCAGGATCCGTGTTCACCGAGCAGAAAAACGACTTCTCGCTAAAATCATGAAAGTCAAAATTCTGTCCAAACGAGACGTACGAGCGATTTTCTAAAAGTTTGCACATGTTGCTACACGTAATAGCTACAAATGCACGTCGAAAATTTAGCAGGATCCGTGTTCACCGAGCAGAAAAACGACTTCTCGCTAAAATCATGAAAGTCAAAATTCTGTCCAAACGAGACGTACGAGCGATTTTCTAAAAGTTTGCACATGTTGCTACACGTAATAGCTACAAATGCACGTCGAAAATTTAGCAGGATCCGTGTTCACCGAGCAGAAAAACGACTTCTCGCTAAAATCATGAAAGTCAAAATTCTGTCCAAACGAGACGTACGAGCGATTTTCTAAAAGTTTGCACATGTTGCTACACGTAATAGCTACAAATGCACGTCGAAAATTTAGCAGGATCCGTGTTCACCGAGCAGAAAAACGACTTCTCGCTAAAATCATGAAAGTCAAAATTCTGTCCAAACGAGACGTACGAGCGATTTTCTAAAAGTTTGCACATGTTGCTACACGTAATAGCTACAAATGCACGTCGAAAATTTAGCAGGATCCGTGTTCACCGAGCAGAAAAACGACTTCTCGCTAAAATCATGAAAGTCAAAATTCTGTCCAAACGAGACGTACGAGCGATTTTCTAAAAGTTTGCACATGTTGCTACACGTAATAGCTACAAATGCACGTCGAAAATTTAGCAGGATCCGTGTTCACCGAGCAGAAAAACGACTTCTCGCTAAAATCATGAAAGTCAAAATTCTGTCCAAACGAGACGTACGAGCGATTTTCTAAAAGTTTGCACATGTTGCTACACGTAATAGCTACAAATGCACGTCGAAAATTTAGCAGGATCCGTGTTCACCGAGCAGAAAAACGACTTCTCGCTAAAATCATGAAAGTCAAAATTCTGTCCAAACGAGACGTACGAGCGATTTTCTAAAAGTTTGCACATGTTGCTACACGTAATAGCTACAAATGCACGTCGAAAATTTAGCAGGATCCGTGTTCACCGAGCAGAAAAACGACTTCTCGCTAAAATCATGAAAGTCAAAATTCTGTCCAAACGAGACGTACGAGCGATTTTCTAAAAGTTTGCACATGTTGCTACACGTAATAGCTACAAATGCACGTCGAAAATTTAGCAGGATCCGTGTTCACCGAGCAGAAAAACGACTTCTCGCTAAAATCATGAAAGTCAAAATTCTGTCCAAACGAGACGTACGAGCGATTTTCTAAAAGTTTGCACATGTTGCTACACGTAATAGCTACAAATGCACGTCGAAAATTTAGCAGGATCCGTGTTCACCGAGCAGAAAAACGACTTCTCGCTAAAATCATGAAAGTCAAAATTCTGTCCAAACGAGACGTACGAGCGATTTTCTAAAAGTTTGCACATGTTGCTACACGTAATAGCTACAAATGCACGTCGAAAATTTAGCAGGATCCGTGTTCACCGAGCAGAAAAACGACTTCTCGCTAAAATCATGAAAGTCAAAATTCTGTCCAAACGAGACGTACGAGCGATTTTCTAAAAGTTTGCACATGTTGCTACACGTAATAGCTACAAATGCACGTCGAAAATTTAGCAGGATCCGTGTTCACCGAGCAGAAAAACGACTTCTCGCTAAAATCATGAAAGTCAAAATTCTGTCCAAACGAGACGTACGAGCGATTTTCTAAAAGTTTGCACATGTTGCTACACGTAATAGCTACAAATGCACGTCGAAAATTTAGCAGGATCCGTGTTCACCGAGCAGAAAAACGACTTCTCGCTAAAATCATGAAAGTCAAAATTCTGTCCAAACGAGACGTACGAGCGATTTTCTAAAAGTTTGCACATGTTGCTACACGTAATAGCTACAAATGCACGTCGAAAATTTAGCAGGATCCGTGTTCACCGAGCAGAAAAACGACTTCTCGCTAAAATCATGAAAGTCAAAATTCTGTCCAAACGAGACGTACGAGCGATTTTCTAAAAGTTTGCACATGTTGCTACACGTAATAGCTACAAATGCACGTCGAAAATTTAGCAGGATCCGTGTTCACCGAGCAGAAAAACGACTTCTCGCTAAAATCATGAAAGTCAAAATTCTGTCCAAACGAGACGTACGAGCGATTTTCTAAAAGTTTGCACATGTTGCTACACGTAATAGCTACAAATGCACGTCGAAAATTTAGCAGGATCCGTGTTCACCGAGCAGAAAAACGACTTCTCGCTAAAATCATGAAAGTCAAAATTCTGTCCAAACGAGACGTACGAGCGATTTTCTAAAAGTTTGCACATGTTGCTACACGTAATAGCTACAAATGCACGTCGAAAATTTAGCAGGATCCGTGTTCACCGAGCAGAAAAACGACTTCTCGCTAAAATCATGAAAGTCAAAATTCTGTCCAAACGAGACGTACGAGCGATTTTCTAAAAGTTTGCACATGTTGCTACACGTAATAGCTACAAATGCACGTCGAAAATTTAGCAGGATCCGTGTTCACCGAGCAGAAAAACGACTTCTCGCTAAAATCATGAAAGTCAAAATTCTGTCCAAACGAGACGTACGAGCGATTTTCTAAAAGTTTGCACATGTTGCTACACGTAATAGCTACAAATGCACGTCGAAAATTTAGCAGGATCCGTGTTCACCGAGCAGAAAAACGACTTCTCGCTAAAATCATGAAAGTCAAAATTCTGTCCAAACGAGACGTACGAGCGATTTTCTAAAAGTTTGCACATGTTGCTACACGTAATAGCTACAAATGCACGTCGAAAATTTAGCAGGATCCGTGTTCACCGAGCAGAAAAACGACTTCTCGCTAAAATCATGAAAGTCAAAATTCTGTCCAAACGAGACGTACGAGCGATTTTCTAAAAGTTTGCACATGTTGCTACACGTAATAGCTACAAATGCACGTCGAAAATTTAGCAGGATCCGTGTTCACCGAGCAGAAAAACGACTTCTCGCTAAAATCATGAAAGTCAAAATTCTGTCCAAACGAGACGTACGAGCGATTTTCTAAAAGTTTGCACATGTTGCTACACGTAATAGCTACAAATGCACGTCGAAAATTTAGCAGGATCCGTGTTCACCGAGCAGAAAAACGACTTCTCGCTAAAATCATGAAAGTCAAAATTCTGTCCAAACGAGACGTACGAGCGATTTTCTAAAAGTTTGCACATGTTGCTACACGTAATAGCTACAAATGCACGTCGAAAATTTAGCAGGATCCGTGTTCACCGAGCAGAAAAACGACTTCTCGCTAAAATCATGAAAGTCAAAATTCTGTCCAAACGAGACGTACGAGCGATTTTCTAAAAGTTTGCACATGTTGCTACACGTAATAGCTACAAATGCACGTCGAAAATTTAGCAGGATCCGTGTTCACCGAGCAGAAAAACGACTTCTCGCTAAAATCATGAAAGTCAAAATTCTGTCCAAACGAGACGTACGAGCGATTTTCTAAAAGTTTGCACATGTTGCTACACGTAATAGCTACAAATGCACGTCGAAAATTTAGCAGGATCCGTGTTCACCGAGCAGAAAAACGACTTCTCGCTAAAATCATGAAAGTCAAAATTCTGTCCAAACGAGACGTACGAGCGATTTTCTAAAAGTTTGCACATGTTGCTACACGTAATAGCTACAAATGCACGTCGAAAATTTAGCAGGATCCGTGTTCACCGAGCAGAAAAACGACTTCTCGCTAAAATCATGAAAGTCAAAATTCTGTCCAAACGAGACGTACGAGCGATTTTCTAAAAGTTTGCACATGTTGCTACACGTAATAGCTACAAATGCACGTCGAAAATTTAGCAGGATCCGTGTTCACCGAGCAGAAAAACGACTTCTCGCTAAAATCATGAAAGTCAAAATTCTGTCCAAACGAGACGTACGAGCGATTTTCTAAAAGTTTGCACATGTTGCTACACGTAATAGCTACAAATGCACGTCGAAAATTTAGCAGGATCCGTGTTCACCGAGCAGAAAAACGACTTCTCGCTAAAATCATGAAAGTCAAAATTCTGTCCAAACGAGACGTACGAGCGATTTTCTAAAAGTTTGCACATGTTGCTACACGTAATAGCTACAAATGCACGTCGAAAATTTAGCAGGATCCGTGTTCACCGAGCAGAAAAACGACTTCTCGCTAAAATCATGAAAGTCAAAATTCTGTCCAAACGAGACGTACGAGCGATTTTCTAAAAGTTTGCACATGTTGCTACACGTAATAGCTACAAATGCACGTCGAAAATTTAGCAGGATCCGTGTTCACCGAGCAGAAAAACGACTTCTCGCTAAAATCATGAAAGTCAAAATTCTGTCCAAACGAGACGTACGAGCGATTTTCTAAAAGTTTGCACATGTTGCTACACGTAATAGCTACAAATGCACGTCGAAAATTTAGCAGGATCCGTGTTCACCGAGCAGAAAAACGACTTCTCGCTAAAATCATGAAAGTCAAAATTCTGTCCAAACGAGACGTACGAGCGATTTTCTAAAAGTTTGCACATGTTGCTACACGTAATAGCTACAAATGCACGTCGAAAATTTAGCAGGATCCGTGTTCACCGAGCAGAAAAACGACTTCTCGCTAAAATCATGAAAGTCAAAATTCTGTCCAAACGAGACGTACGAGCGATTTTCTAAAAGTTTGCACATGTTGCTACACGTAATAGCTACAAATGCACGTCGAAAATTTAGCAGGATCCGTGTTCACCGAGCAGAAAAACGACTTCTCGCTAAAATCATGAAAGTCAAAATTCTGTCCAAACGAGACGTACGAGCGATTTTCTAAAAGTTTGCACATGTTGCTACACGTAATAGCTACAAATGCACGTCGAAAATTTAGCAGGATCCGTGTTCACCGAGCAGAAAAACGACTTCTCGCTAAAATCATGAAAGTCAAAATTCTGTCCAAACGAGACGTACGAGCGATTTTCTAAAAGTTTGCACATGTTGCTACACGTAATAGCTACAAATGCACGTCGAAAATTTAGCAGGATCCGTGTTCACCGAGCAGAAAAACGACTTCTCGCTAAAATCATGAAAGTCAAAATTCTGTCCAAACGAGACGTACGAGCGATTTTCTAAAAGTTTGCACATGTTGCTACACGTAATAGCTACAAATGCACGTCGAAAATTTAGCAGGATCCGTGTTCACCGAGCAGAAAAACGACTTCTCGCTAAAATCATGAAAGTCAAAATTCTGTCCAAACGAGACGTACGAGCGATTTTCTAAAAGTTTGCACATGTTGCTACACGTAATAGCTACAAATGCACGTCGAAAATTTAGCAGGATCCGTGTTCACCGAGCAGAAAAACGACTTCTCGCTAAAATCATGAAAGTCAAAATTCTGTCCAAACGAGACGTACGAGCGATTTTCTAAAAGTTTGCACATGTTGCTACACGTAATAGCTACAAATGCACGTCGAAAATTTAGCAGGATCCGTGTTCACCGAGCAGAAAAACGACTTCTCGCTAAAATCATGAAAGTCAAAATTCTGTCCAAACGAGACGTACGAGCGATTTTCTAAAAGTTTGCACATGTTGCTACACGTAATAGCTACAAATGCACGTCGAAAATTTAGCAGGATCCGTGTTCACCGAGCAGAAAAACGACTTCTCGCTAAAATCATGAAAGTCAAAATTCTGTCCAAACGAGACGTACGAGCGATTTTCTAAAAGTTTGCACATGTTGCTACACGTAATAGCTACAAATGCACGTCGAAAATTTAGCAGGATCCGTGTTCACCGAGCAGAAAAACGACTTCTCGCTAAAATCATGAAAGTCAAAATTCTGTCCAAACGAGACGTACGAGCGATTTTCTAAAAGTTTGCACATGTTGCTACACGTAATAGCTACAAATGCACGTCGAAAATTTAGCAGGATCCGTGTTCACCGAGCAGAAAAACGACTTCTCGCTAAAATCATGAAAGTCAAAATTCTGTCCAAACGAGACGTACGAGCGATTTTCTAAAAGTTTGCACATGTTGCTACACGTAATAGCTACAAATGCACGTCGAAAATTTAGCAGGATCCGTGTTCACCGAGCAGAAAAACGACTTCTCGCTAAAATCATGAAAGTCAAAATTCTGTCCAAACGAGACGTACGAGCGATTTTCTAAAAGTTTGCACATGTTGCTACACGTAATAGCTACAAATGCACGTCGAAAATTTAGCAGGATCCGTGTTCACCGAGCAGAAAAACGACTTCTCGCTAAAATCATGAAAGTCAAAATTCTGTCCAAACGAGACGTACGAGCGATTTTCTAAAAGTTTGCACATGTTGCTACACGTAATAGCTACAAATGCACGTCGAAAATTTAGCAGGATCCGTGTTCACCGAGCAGAAAAACGACTTCTCGCTAAAATCATGAAAGTCAAAATTCTGTCCAAACGAGACGTACGAGCGATTTTCTAAAAGTTTGCACATGTTGCTACACGTAATAGCTACAAATGCACGTCGAAAATTTAGCAGGATCCGTGTTCACCGAGCAGAAAAACGACTTCTCGCTAAAATCATGAAAGTCAAAATTCTGTCCAAACGAGACGTACGAGCGATTTTCTAAAAGTTTGCACATGTTGCTACACGTAATAGCTACAAATGCACGTCGAAAATTTAGCAGGATCCGTGTTCACCGAGCAGAAAAACGACTTCTCGCTAAAATCATGAAAGTCAAAATTCTGTCCAAACGAGACGTACGAGCGATTTTCTAAAAGTTTGCACATGTTGCTACACGTAATAGCTACAAATGCACGTCGAAAATTTAGCAGGATCCGTGTTCACCGAGCAGAAAAACGACTTCTCGCTAAAATCATGAAAGTCAAAATTCTGTCCAAACGAGACGTACGAGCGATTTTCTAAAAGTTTGCACATGTTGCTACACGTAATAGCTACAAATGCACGTCGAAAATTTAGCAGGATCCGTGTTCACCGAGCAGAAAAACGACTTCTCGCTAAAATCATGAAAGTCAAAATTCTGTCCAAACGAGACGTACGAGCGATTTTCTAAAAGTTTGCACATGTTGCTACACGTAATAGCTACAAATGCACGTCGAAAATTTAGCAGGATCCGTGTTCACCGAGCAGAAAAACGACTTCTCGCTAAAATCATGAAAGTCAAAATTCTGTCCAAACGAGACGTACGAGCGATTTTCTAAAAGTTTGCACATGTTGCTACACGTAATAGCTACAAATGCACGTCGAAAATTTAGCAGGATCCGTGTTCACCGAGCAGAAAAACGACTTCTCGCTAAAATCATGAAAGTCAAAATTCTGTCCAAACGAGACGTACGAGCGATTTTCTAAAAGTTTGCACATGTTGCTACACGTAATAGCTACAAATGCACGTCGAAAATTTAGCAGGATCCGTGTTCACCGAGCAGAAAAACGACTTCTCGCTAAAATCATGAAAGTCAAAATTCTGTCCAAACGAGACGTACGAGCGATTTTCTAAAAGTTTGCACATGTTGCTACACGTAATAGCTACAAATGCACGTCGAAAATTTAGCAGGATCCGTGTTCACCGAGCAGAAAAACGACTTCTCGCTAAAATCATGAAAGTCAAAATTCTGTCCAAACGAGACGTACGAGCGATTTTCTAAAAGTTTGCACATGTTGCTACACGTAATAGCTACAAATGCACGTCGAAAATTTAGCAGGATCCGTGTTCACCGAGCAGAAAAACGACTTCTCGCTAAAATCATGAAAGTCAAAATTCTGTCCAAACGAGACGTACGAGCGATTTTCTAAAAGTTTGCACATGTTGCTACACGTAATAGCTACAAATGCACGTCGAAAATTTAGCAGGATCCGTGTTCACCGAGCAGAAAAACGACTTCTCGCTAAAATCATGAAAGTCAAAATTCTGTCCAAACGAGACGTACGAGCGATTTTCTAAAAGTTTGCACATGTTGCTACACGTAATAGCTACAAATGCACGTCGAAAATTTAGCAGGATCCGTGTTCACCGAGCAGAAAAACGACTTCTCGCTAAAATCATGAAAGTCAAAATTCTGTCCAAACGAGACGTACGAGCGATTTTCTAAAAGTTTGCACATGTTGCTACACGTAATAGCTACAAATGCACGTCGAAAATTTAGCAGGATCCGTGTTCACCGAGCAGAAAAACGACTTCTCGCTAAAATCATGAAAGTCAAAATTCTGTCCAAACGAGACGTACGAGCGATTTTCTAAAAGTTTGCACATGTTGCTACACGTAATAGCTACAAATGCACGTCGAAAATTTAGCAGGATCCGTGTTCACCGAGCAGAAAAACGACTTCTCGCTAAAATCATGAAAGTCAAAATTCTGTCCAAACGAGACGTACGAGCGATTTTCTAAAAGTTTGCACATGTTGCTACACGTAATAGCTACAAATGCACGTCGAAAATTTAGCAGGATCCGTGTTCACCGAGCAGAAAAACGACTTCTCGCTAAAATCATGAAAGTCAAAATTCTGTCCAAACGAGACGTACGAGCGATTTTCTAAAAGTTTGCACATGTTGCTACACGTAATAGCTACAAATGCACGTCGAAAATTTAGCAGGATCCGTGTTCACCGAGCAGAAAAACGACTTCTCGCTAAAATCATGAAAGTCAAAATTCTGTCCAAACGAGACGTACGAGCGATTTTCTAAAAGTTTGCACATGTTGCTACACGTAATAGCTACAAATGCACGTCGAAAATTTAGCAGGATCCGTGTTCACCGAGCAGAAAAACGACTTCTCGCTAAAATCATGAAAGTCAAAATTCTGTCCAAACGAGACGTACGAGCGATTTTCTAAAAGTTTGCACATGTTGCTACACGTAATAGCTACAAATGCACGTCGAAAATTTAGCAGGATCCGTGTTCACCGAGCAGAAAAACGACTTCTCGCTAAAATCATGAAAGTCAAAATTCTGTCCAAACGAGACGTACGAGCGATTTTCTAAAAGTTTGCACATGTTGCTACACGTAATAGCTACAAATGCACGTCGAAAATTTAGCAGGATCCGTGTTCACCGAGCAGAAAAACGACTTCTCGCTAAAATCATGAAAGTCAAAATTCTGTCCAAACGAGACGTACGAGCGATTTTCTAAAAGTTTGCACATGTTGCTACACGTAATAGCTACAAATGCACGTCGAAAATTTAGCAGGATCCGTGTTCACCGAGCAGAAAAACGACTTCTCGCTAAAATCATGAAAGTCAAAATTCTGTCCAAACGAGACGTACGAGCGATTTTCTAAAAGTTTGCACATGTTGCTACACGTAATAGCTACAAATGCACGTCGAAAATTTAGCAGGATCCGTGTTCACCGAGCAGAAAAACGACTTCTCGCTAAAATCATGAAAGTCAAAATTCTGTCCAAACGAGACGTACGAGCGATTTTCTAAAAGTTTGCACATGTTGCTACACGTAATAGCTACAAATGCACGTCGAAAATTTAGCAGGATCCGTGTTCACCGAGCAGAAAAACGACTTCTCGCTAAAATCATGAAAGTCAAAATTCTGTCCAAACGAGACGTACGAGCGATTTTCTAAAAGTTTGCACATGTTGCTACACGTAATAGCTACAAATGCACGTCGAAAATTTAGCAGGATCCGTGTTCACCGAGCAGAAAAACGACTTCTCGCTAAAATCATGAAAGTCAAAATTCTGTCCAAACGAGACGTACGAGCGATTTTCTAAAAGTTTGCACATGTTGCTACACGTAATAGCTACAAATGCACGTCGAAAATTTAGCAGGATCCGTGTTCACCGAGCAGAAAAACGACTTCTCGCTAAAATCATGAAAGTCAAAATTCTGTCCAAACGAGACGTACGAGCGATTTTCTAAAAGTTTGCACATGTTGCTACACGTAATAGCTACAAATGCACGTCGAAAATTTAGCAGGATCCGTGTTCACCGAGCAGAAAAACGACTTCTCGCTAAAATCATGAAAGTCAAAATTCTGTCCAAACGAGACGTACGAGCGATTTTCTAAAAGTTTGCACATGTTGCTACACGTAATAGCTACAAATGCACGTCGAAAATTTAGCAGGATCCGTGTTCACCGAGCAGAAAAACGACTTCTCGCTAAAATCATGAAAGTCAAAATTCTGTCCAAACGAGACGTACGAGCGATTTTCTAAAAGTTTGCACATGTTGCTACACGTAATAGCTACAAATGCACGTCGAAAATTTAGCAGGATCCGTGTTCACCGAGCAGAAAAACGACTTCTCGCTAAAATCATGAAAGTCAAAATTCTGTCCAAACGAGACGTACGAGCGATTTTCTAAAAGTTTGCACATGTTGCTACACGTAATAGCTACAAATGCACGTCGAAAATTTAGCAGGATCCGTGTTCACCGAGCAGAAAAACGACTTCTCGCTAAAATCATGAAAGTCAAAATTCTGTCCAAACGAGACGTACGAGCGATTTTCTAAAAGTTTGCACATGTTGCTACACGTAATAGCTACAAATGCACGTCGAAAATTTAGCAGGATCCGTGTTCACCGAGCAGAAAAACGACTTCTCGCTAAAATCATGAAAGTCAAAATTCTGTCCAAACGAGACGTACGAGCGATTTTCTAAAAGTTTGCACATGTTGCTACACGTAATAGCTACAAATGCACGTCGAAAATTTAGCAGGATCCGTGTTCACCGAGCAGAAAAACGACTTCTCGCTAAAATCATGAAAGTCAAAATTCTGTCCAAACGAGACGTACGAGCGATTTTCTAAAAGTTTGCACATGTTGCTACACGTAATAGCTACAAATGCACGTCGAAAATTTAGCAGGATCCGTGTTCACCGAGCAGAAAAACGACTTCTCGCTAAAATCATGAAAGTCAAAATTCTGTCCAAACGAGACGTACGAGCGATTTTCTAAAAGTTTGCACATGTTGCTACACGTAATAGCTACAAATGCACGTCGAAAATTTAGCAGGATCCGTGTTCACCGAGCAGAAAAACGACTTCTCGCTAAAATCATGAAAGTCAAAATTCTGTCCAAACGAGACGTACGAGCGATTTTCTAAAAGTTTGCACATGTTGCTACACGTAATAGCTACAAATGCACGTCGAAAATTTAGCAGGATCCGTGTTCACCGAGCAGAAAAACGACTTCTCGCTAAAATCATGAAAGTCAAAATTCTGTCCAAACGAGACGTACGAGCGATTTTCTAAAAGTTTGCACATGTTGCTACACGTAATAGCTACAAATGCACGTCGAAAATTTAGCAGGATCCGTGTTCACCGAGCAGAAAAACGACTTCTCGCTAAAATCATGAAAGTCAAAATTCTGTCCAAACGAGACGTACGAGCGATTTTCTAAAAGTTTGCACATGTTGCTACACGTAATAGCTACAAATGCACGTCGAAAATTTAGCAGGATCCGTGTTCACCGAGCAGAAAAACGACTTCTCGCTAAAATCATGAAAGTCAAAATTCTGTCCAAACGAGACGTACGAGCGATTTTCTAAAAGTTTGCACATGTTGCTACACGTAATAGCTACAAATGCACGTCGAAAATTTAGCAGGATCCGTGTTCACCGAGCAGAAAAACGACTTCTCGCTAAAATCATGAAAGTCAAAATTCTGTCCAAACGAGACGTACGAGCGATTTTCTAAAAGTTTGCACATGTTGCTACACGTAATAGCTACAAATGCACGTCGAAAATTTAGCAGGATCCGTGTTCACCGAGCAGAAAAACGACTTCTCGCTAAAATCATGAAAGTTA